>NC_080849.1:3748398-6248398 GCF_030435755.1 Ochotona princeps | reverse complement strand
TTAAATTCTGTTTTCTTTCTTTTTTTTTTTTTTCTTTGTGTCTCTTAAGCTTTGATTTTCTCAATCTAAATTACAGAGTTGATGGCCTAATAGACTATCATCCCAGGGTTTTTTTCAAGGTTTTATTTATTTTTATTAGAAAGTCAGATATGCAGATAGGAGGAGAGACAGAGGGAGATCAGAAGCCAGGAGCCAGGAGCTTTCCCGGTTCTACCACGCGGGTGCAGGGTCCCAAGGCTTTGGGCCGTCCTCGACTGCTTTCCCAGGCCACAAGCAGAGAGCTGGATGGGAAGTGGGGCTGCCAGGACTAGAACTGGCACCCATATGGGATCCTGATGTATGCAAGGTAAGGGTTTTAGCCACTAGGCTACGACGCTGGGCCCTGTCATCCCATTTTTAATGATTAAAAATTTTACTTTGATTTTTCTTATATCTTCTGTCTCATGCCTCTGCTCATGTTTGTCTTTCATTATTGAAATATATAATTTTTAACATGGATTTGAGTATTTGCTAATTCATTTGTTTCTCTTTTATTTTTTAAGATTTATTCACTTACATAAAAGTAAGAATTTATAGCAAGAGAGGAAAGAAACAGAGAGAGAGAGACAGAGGAGAGAGAGAAAGAGAGAGAGAGAGGGAGAGAGAGATCCTCCCTTCACTGGTTAATTCCTCAGAAGTTCCAAGTGCTCAGGGCTGGACCGGCCAAAGCCAGGAGCCAGGAGCCAGGAGCCAGGAGCCAGGAGCCAGGAGCCAGGAGCCAGGAGCCAGGAGCCAGGAACTTTCTTTGGGTCTCTCACGTATGTGGCAGGAGACCAGGCAATCGGGCGAGGCTGCACTGCTCTCCCAGGCACCGCAGCAGGGAGCTGAGGACCAAGGGGAGAAGTCAGGATTTCAGCCATTGCTGGTGTCAGCATCACATGCAAGTTTCCTCCTTCTCCCACCTGTTTTTAAAATTCTGGATCCTCATCTATTAGCAAAACTTTTTTTTCATGGTTATGCACCACGCTTTTTAAAAATTATGATACATATTTAATTGATGTTGGATATTGAGATTTTCATATTATTAAGGCTGAATATTTTATTTTTTTCCTTAAAGAGTTCAGGATTTCCTTTTGATCAGCATTGAGGCTACTTCTCATTCACTTTGGCCATTTGGGAGCTTTTTCAAAACCTTTGATTACATATAGAGTAGCCCTGGGTGGGCACCAACAATGGCTCCCTGGACAGCTGTCGAATTGCTCTAGGCAGCCACGCAACTTCCCCAGCACGGATCTGTGGGCCAGATCCCATGCTTCCCAGGCCATCCTTCCGCCAGCTTGGAGAAACGTTCTGCTCACGCGCTGCAAGTGAGTCTCCCAGTCTCACGGAGTTGTACCCTGGAAGTGGAAACAGAGCAAAGGCTCCGGCAATGCCCGGGCAGAGCTTTTCCGTACATGAGCTCAACTCACCTAAGCCTTGACTCGTCATGAACGTGTTTTCAACGCCATGAGATTTCAAATGCCTTTGAAATTCTGCTCTGTCATGCAGTCCAGGATTCCCCCAGAAGAAAACCAAGGCAACAATAAGATAATCCTTTTTGTGCTTCCTGTTTCCCAGTGATAACCACCCTAAACATCTAGGAAACACATTTCATCACTTTTTCTATTTTTTAGATGCTTGTGATGGGTACTTAATTTTGCCTATGATCCATCATGGCAGGAAGTACAAATAAAAGTACTTTTTCTCAAGGATTACATCGTAGGCTGTTAGAGTGTTACGCTTCACAAAATTTAAGAGTTCAGTTATGCATTACCAAAGCTGAATACACCGCTGACAAATTTCTTTTTGAAGAAAACTATAAAGAACAATACATCATTTTGTACAATTTGATTTTGAGTCAGAAAATATATTTGGTACCTGTTCTATAATTAATGTTCAATGGAAATTTTGAGAGGCCCTTTGTGTTACATACTATAATGAAAATATAATGTACAAATTCTCATTATATGGATTTATGATCAGAAACATTGATAAAATGTTATGGATATTAATAACTAGGGTATTTCACAATGTCCTATTTCATATTTTAAATATTTGTTAATCCTAGGACACATAAGTAATAATCTTTTTGTTAATACAACACTTAATGAACTACTGCCTGATTTCCTCACTGCTCTGGCAGAGCCTCATCTGATTCCCCTCCAGGCTGAGCCATGCCCGCATTTATCTAGACAACGGCTCACATTCTTACTTCCCAGAGTTGCATGAGACACTATCAAATCTAAAAATCTCCTCAAATCTATTAGATAGTTTGTGGAGTGGAAAACTATGGCTGTACTTACCAGAAGCTCAAATATGACATTTTCCTCATCACAAGTCATATACCAAACTCATCTCGCACAGCCTTCCAACATACTCACACGCGCATGTCCACTGGGAGACCGTGGGATACAAGATAACCCACCCTCAATCAGCAGATAGTGAGATGAAGTATTTACAAAGAAACATTTCAAATACTTAGAAGCATACTTGCTGAAGTTATGGGAAACTGTAATATCTAACCTGTGCAGTTGAGTGTCATTTTTTCCGGGGGGGGGGAGGCATTTTTTTAAAGATTCATTTTATTATTTTTTTTATTGCAAAGTCAGATACACATAGAGGAGGAGGAGAGACAGAGAGGAAGACCTTTTGTCTGATGATTCACTCCCCAAGAGGCTACAACGGCTGGAGCCTAGCCGATTCGAAGCCAGGAGCCCAGAACCTCTTTGAGGTTTCCCGTGTGGTTACAGGGTTACAGGGTCCCAAGGCTTTGGGCTGTCCTCCACTGCTTTCCCAGGTCACAGGCAGGGAGCTGAATGGGAAGCGGGGCCTCTGGGAACAGAACCACTACCCATATGGGATTCGGAGGGTTCAAGGGGAGGACGTTAGCCGCTAGGTTACTGAGTCAGGCCCAAAGGCTTTCTTTGTAGGTTGTCAATGATATTATTCATAGAAGAAATTTCATTCCCAAATCTTAAGTGCATGACATTTAATGGTGAGGAAATACAGCTTACTTTCCAAGGAATATTTTTAAGTGGTGAAAATATTAGAAAAAAATTCCACAGGCCAGGAGATATTCTATGAAATGCTGGAGGAAATGATCGTCAAATTTTATGTAACTCATAATTTCTTGAAGATTAAAACTTTTTTTCTTTACCAATACTATCCCCATTTCATAGCCTAATTTAGGATTCTATTGTTCTGCACTTGATAAAATCCGACTCCTGACTGGGGCCTCTCTAAAGCTCTTAAACAGCAGTCGGGGTGATGGTCACCATGTGAGTGTGTTCTCTATGTGTGACGGGGTGCGTCCCGCCCGTGAGCAAGCCAGTCTGCCTTTTGCTTGATACAATCTGATTCCGTTGCTGTGGTCATGTTCAGATACAGCACCTTGGAATGGTCAGGTGTACATGTGGCCCAAGGTTCCTTTATCTTCTTGACGGCCAAAACAGTCACAGAGCTAGCCACAATTGCATGAAAGTACTCTGTGTCTCTGAGTGGCGTTTTAATTTTTAAAATTTATTTATTTTATCATTTTATGATACAATTCCATAGGCTCTGGGATTTTGCCTCCTTCAATTCCCTTCCCTTATATCTTTACATTAGTACAGTCCTTCATAAACAGTAGTAAGTCCCTCATTCTGCTATATAAGCGTATCCTGACACTGCAGGTATGGACAGTGGCTGAGTCCAGGATTCTATTATCAGGACATATTTAATGCTTTCGTTGGGAGTTCATCTTTGATTTGGATGTATGATTTAAAAAATACTTTGATTTTGGATGATGCAGGTACAGAGGCTCAGGGATTTCCCCTGCCCACTTCCCAGTCCCCGCCCTTGCCCTGCTCAGAGTTTTCTCCTGTATTATCACAGTAGTAAAATCCTTCAGCAATGGTCACAAATCCATCATTCTGCTATTTAAGTGTATCTCGGCATTGTAGGTATAGACATTGGTAGGAAGTCCAACATCTGATGAGCTGGTCACTTTTATTTTCACATAGCTTAATCCAACTAAGATTTAAGTACAAGCTAGAGTAAAGGAAATGAAGGTGTTTGTGACATTATTGTACCCAATAGTAAGGATTTGATGTTTTCTAAAGTACTCCCCTGTCATGTTACTTCCAGCGTTAAAGCCAGTTGATTTCTATCCCTTCCTGAAATTCAGTTCAAGAACAAGATAAAGTTATTCTACAGTCTATTTCCCACATGGATATCCTGAGTTACATACTTTATTTTTCATGCATTGGGGGAATATCATTGTGCCTGTACACACCTCGGTCTAGTTTCTGCTTTTCCCTGCACTCACACTACTGTCGGAGTAGGTTTCTACAGATCCTCACGTTTTGTCTTTGCCATTTTGAAGAATTCTTTTAGCTTACCCTACTTAAGAAATCGTTAAAAAAATCTCACAAACTTTGCAAGATTTTTATAGAATAATTGACTCCCTCACTAAAAACATGAATGACAAAGCTGTAGTTCTTATATTGTTTCACATTTAAAGAAGTCTTACTAACAAAAATCTGTCTTCTGACAAGATACTTTGGGTATCTTAAAATTCAAATGTGTTATGTAGATGAAAGTGTCCTTAAAATAGAAAGGTATGTAATTTAATCTTTTAGAAGACTCACTGAATAAAGAATATCCCACTTTTTCTTTTATGCCTGTCTGGTAACAATAGTATATGCACAGTAATGGCCAATTTGAGATAAAGTTAATGCACCATATATAACAGAATAGCAGGTCATTGCAACCACCTGGCAAGTGAACCAGTGGGTGAGAGATCTCTCGTTCTCTCCCTGTGTCTCTTTACTAATGTAACGATGCAAATAAATACAAAGCCTTCTTTTTAAAATAACATCACAAAATATTGGGGGAAAATTAAATTATTTAATGTTGATAAAGGATAATTTAATGGAAATGTGAATAATTAAAACTTTATATAGAATATGAAGAACCATCTTTCTAAAAAAATTGGTAAAAGCATATTCAACAACATATAATTTCAATTTAATGTAATGTAATTTTTCATTTTTTATTATTTATTTTGCTTTTAACTGAAAGTCAAGGAGAGAGTGGTATCTTCCTTCCACTGGTTCACATCCTAAACGCTCAGATTCACTCCTCAACAACCGAATTGGCAGGTTGAAGCCAAAAGCCCACAATTGCACCTGCTTCTGCCACATAGGCAGAAGACTCCCCAGTAACTGAGCTAGCACCTGTTTCCCCCGAGGATGTGCACTAGCCAGACACTGACTTTGGAAATGGGTCAAGAATTGAACCAGTACCATGGGCAGCTCACACAGCAAGTGACTTCTTCTTTTTTAAGATTTATTTATTTTTATTGGAAAGTCAGAAAGGAGAAGAGACAGAGAGGGGTGCCATGGGATGATTTACTCCCCAAGTGGTCAGAACGGCTAGAGTAGAGCCAATCCGAAGGCAGGAGCCAGGAACTTCTTCCGGGTCTCCCATGTGGGTGCAGGGGCCCAATGCTTTGGGCCCTCCTGTCTGCTTTCCCAGACCACAGGCAGGGAGCTTGATGGGAAGCGGGACCATCAGGACATGACATGGCAACCACATGGGATTCTGATGCGTGCAAGGTGGGGAGTTTAGCCACTAGGCTACTACGCAGGACCTTACAAGTGATATTTTAAGCTCCATGGCAATTGTACAACTCTAAGATTCACTTTTGATTTTAATTTTTTTAAAGATTTATTTTATTTTATATTACAAAGTCAGGTATACAGAGAGGAGGAGAGACAGAGAGGAAGATCTTCTGTCCGATGATTCACTTCTCAAGTGAGCCGCAACGGCCGGTGTAAGATTCACTTTTAATTTACATTAAGATGTTAGAAATATTATAGAAAATAAAACCCAGGAGAAACGACATGGTGAAGACAAATAAAAGCCAGCAAACCAGTTGATAAAACAAGAAAACCAAAAGCTTTGAAAACAATCCCAACCTTCACAGGCTTCCTGCCCACCTCAGATTGACTTTGGAACGTAGAAATGAGACGTAGCTGTGAATATCAGTAAGAATGAATAAGGCATATCATCACAGATTATAAACAAATTGAAATTATGAAGTGAAATTAGACCGAGTCATTTATAAATGGGACATCACACTGTAATTATGTGGGCTTGTGTCAGGAATGGATACTTGTCTAGTATTTGAAATACACCAAATATAATTTATAACGTTAACATTCTATCAGTAAAAACCAACAGGAGAATCTTGTAAGAATATTTCATATCCTTTCATGATAAAAACCCAATCAAATTAGAAAGAAAAGGGGATTTATTAACTTTAAAGACCTGTAGCTCACATTGTGTCTGATGTTGAACAGCTGAACGCTTTTTCCCTAAAAATTATCAATGAAAAAAGGATTTTATGCTTATCCACTTTTCCCTAGATTGCGTTGTTTACCAAGTGCATTCTTCACACGGCAGTGAGCATACACACACAGAGGGTCTTTGAAAAGTTTGTGAAAAACTACTCATGGAATTCAGAAACTTTTTACGCCAAAATATGCTTAAATTTGAATACCATGTCCATGACTAAATGTTGTATTTGTCCATGAAGCAATTGTCTGCGTGGAAATTCCTGAGAACCCTGCAAGAAAATTAGACAATTTACATATGATTTTAATAATATGGAACCATTGCTTACACTAGAAATTCAGTTATGTTTTGATAAGATAGTAACATGCGATAGGAGTTGAAATTTAAAATTTAAAATCTTTACTGTGAAACTTAACAGGATGTATTTAACACAAGTATTCAAAAAATTGTGAAATGTGGGCCCAGCGGTGTGGCCTAGCGGCTAAAGTCCTCACCTTGAAAGCCCCGGGATCCCATATGGGCGCCGGTTCTAATCCCGGCAGCTCCACTTCCCATCCAGCTCCCTGCTTGTGGCCTGGGAAAGCAGTCGAGGACGGCCCAAGGCTTTGGGACCCTGCACCCGCGTGGGAGACCTGGAAGAGGTTCCTGGCATCGGATCGGCGCGCACCAGCCCGTTACGGCTCACTTGGGGAGTGAATCATTGGATAGAAGATCTTCCTCTCTGTCTCTCCTCCTCTCTGTATATCCGGCTTTCCAATAATAATAAAATCTTTAAAAAAAAATTGTGAAATATGTCTCAAGAAATAAAAACTTCAGTCAATGAAAAGCTATGGTATGTAAATTTATAAGGATGTAACATTTAACAATAGTAATTCTCCCCAATGAAAATCAAATGAATTTATTTTGATAAATGTTGATGAAATAAGTATGAAATTCTAATATGACAAAGTTGCAACAGTGACAAAGCACTTTAAAAATATTCTAATGGTTATTAGAAAGTAAAACAATTAAGACATTGCAACATTGAAGCGAGGTTAGACATACAATTTAGTTGGAAAAGAACATTACATACATAACACTAAATCAACTTCGCTTATTATGTTTAAATTTCAGAATATCTCAATGAATGAGAACTTGAACAAAGATATATCCTGTATGGTAGATAGGAAATAAAAGAACAAAGTTAGAATAATAAAGCAAAAGGAAATTAAGAATAAAAGCACAGGGAATGATTATGTGAATACATGAAGATGAGAATGGCAGGTGTCCAGGTAAAGAGACTGACAAAAAGCAGAATCTTAAGAGTTAATGCCTGACAGCTTAACAAATACAACAAAGTTACATGCATTTTCAAAAGTGTAACGGATCTGAACCAGGGGATATTCTGTGAAAAGAACAACAAAAGAAAACTGGAAAAATGCACCAACCCAGATTTTAAAAGTAGCAAAGTATCTCAAAGAATACATACTTTGAGATACTTTGCTACTTTTTAAAGAGTATATATATATATATATATATATATATATATACACCTTTAACTAGAAGCTAGATAATACAAATTCTACTAAATCCAACCACAGATATTTACAAAAGTAGCCATGATGTGGTTTAAGTTAGTTTCAATGGCCAAAACACTGCAGCAAACTAAATCATGTGTCTCATAGGAATTTAATTACGCTAGTCCATCAATCAGTGTCCCAACACAGTTCCAAGAAGAAAGTGCACAATGAAAACAACTTAAGTGGAAAGCATTTCAATGCATAAGGTGAGTACTTAAAAGAATTCAAGGGTCAGGTTGTACATATTTTAGATTTAAAGAACTATAGCCCCTGTTGCAGTTATTCCTGCCTGCAGACACAACGCAGCAGCAGCCTTAGAGGCAATACCAGGCCTAAACAAAGGGTGGTTGTTTTCCCATAAAATTTCCCTCACAAAATCAGTTAGGGGCTCCTTTTGGGCCACCAGCCAGTTTACTGATGTCGATGGTTTTAGATTAGTGTGACTGGTATGATGTTAGAATAGTTAATACGTTTTGCTTGTCCTGGATTCCTCATCTCTCTAAAGGAATTAGAGGTGTTTGTTGCCTCGTGCTTTGTAAGGATATTCAGAGGAGCTAAAATGTAAAACTTCTTAAACTATCACTACATTTCTGTAAATTTTAAGGTTGAATAACCAAATATCTAACATGTTGGGGTGGAAAGTTCATTCTTCCATGGCTTTTAAACATGGTGAATACTAAATAGCATGCTGTCTTTCCTACTTACTTCTATTCCAGTTTTTGTCACCAAGCAAAAGAAATTTATCCTTTCCTTGCTTGATTTCCATTACCCAAGTTATTCACAAAAAACTTTAAGCTCATTTGGTTGTTCTAAATGTAAGCTAATATTCATGAAGATGAATCACTTATCATAGTACAGAGCAAAAAATGATAATTATTTCTGATAAAAGTAATACTGCTTTGGCCTCTCAAAAGCAACAATTCTCTGCTCATTGATGTGTGAAGCAATCACAGTTTAAGGAAGATAAAAGAGACTTTTATTGTTTGGTGAACAATTTTATCTTCTAGATATATGGGAAAATGTATTGCTGAAAGAGACCTCAAAATTCACAATTTTACATGGTCCAGTACATTCTTTTTTTTCTTTCTTTCTTTTCTTTTTTTTTTTTTTTTTTTTACAAAACTAAAACAAAATGAGTTAACTCAGTTTCAAAGTCATACTGAAGCATTACCCAGGATGCTATTCTTGAATAAACATTAGGTCTACAATTTGCACGTCCAGGTTCTACCTGGAAAGCACACAGGTCCCTCAGCTGCTCTGAAAACAAAGCTGCACCTTCTTGATGGAGGCTAATCTCTTAACTGAAACAGAGGCAGATTTTTGGTTCTTGTATTTAAAGACATGAATTGTGTACACAAGAACATTGAAGAGACTAAAACTTCAAGTAGTATTGGAAGGAAACGATGCTAAAACTGACTTCTGCTCTCACGTATTTGCTGCAGCTTGCTCACTGAGCGACTCTGAGGTTAAATTTTTTGGTGAAAATAAGCGTTTGAAGTCATATACATAAGTGACAAAATTAATACATGAATGAGTGCAATCTAATTTCTAACAATAGTGGAGGACAAATGGTTTTGTACTTATTTATTTTATAACTGCTGTAGGCCATATTGACATATAACATATAAAAATGTATCTATTACTTATATTAAAAAAATGTAATAAAATAGGAAACATAGGATTTCACTCATATTTTAAAATCCAAATATATATTCTTGCAGTGAAACACTTAGAAATCTAATTCATCAAATTAGTATTTTTATTTTTTAATAATACAAGATACCAGAAAACTGTTTACTAACCACGGTATTTAACAAGGCCACGTACATGTCTCATTTCTATGTGTGTCTTAGTCCATTTGCTGTTTCTGTCAAAGACAGCCTGGCTTGTTCTTCTGGGTTTAAGATCACATAAAAGTGTGTATTATAGGAACCAGTACAGTAGATACCCAAGAGAAGGAAGGGATTGACTGCGAAAGGCTGAGGGAACTTTGTGAGAACATGGAAATATTCTGTGTCTTGAGTTGCTAATTGTTATGCAAGTGTTTATCGTATAGTTGGGAACTTAAAGCGATGTCTTGAATTCTACCCAACCTCATTTTCCTCTTTGATAATATCAGTTGATCTATTCATTAATGCACAGTCTTAAAAGATTGCTCATAGTCTAGTAAGTGAATTTTAGAAACACCATTATTATATTTATCTAGAGTATGAAGTTTAATTTAAACACATTATTAAGTAGAATTTTTATTATATTTTATAATTTCTTTAATAAGATTTGAAAGTCTTTAAATCAAAAACAAAATTCTACAAACTACAGCAATCGGAACTGAAAGTGTGGAAAATTCAAACCAATTCCTAGCAAACTAGAAATCATTTTAATGGTCAGTTTACAGATTAAGCTAAAATGAGTTACTTTTAAAGCATTAAGTATTGTTTTAATAAGCTGAATATAATTTTATTAGAATCCAAAGGTAAATCACAATTTACATGTCACAATTGACAGCAATTTAATTAAATTGGCATTGGAATTTAGCTTGTTAGTGTTAACGTTCTGATTATAAACCTCGGCTCAAGTGAAGTTGTGAGATAATGACAGTCTGGCAGGTCAGTGGTGGTGCTCAGCTGTTCGGCAGGCTGGGACCTTCAGCTGTAATAAGATATCACATTAAGAGCTTTAATTCTCATGGCTTTTAAATAGCATGAATTATTTCTCCATATTTTATTAGGTTCAATAGATTATCATGGATGATTAACCAAGAATTTCTGATAAATAACTTTGAAAGCTTCATTTCTATATCCATTACTTAATCCTTAATTTCAGTTTCTCAGCTTACTACTGATTAACAAAAGATAGGTTAAAACTACACATTCATCAGAATGATTTAAAAATATCTCATGCCTCAATAAATTAGACAGGTGATGCCCTTTAGGCTGTAGAAATTTAAAACTACAGATTAGGTTTTGAATTTTATCTGTGCATCTAATTGTAAGAGACACTCTTTGGGGGTTCTTAGAAATTCCATTTGTTTCTCATCAAGTCGCAAAAATTGAACAAACTTTACTACGTTATTGAGAGTAGTCAAAATTGGCAGATTGTAAATTTTAAAGTCTCATTTACTTAATTAGCTGAGAAATTTACATACGAATATTATGTTTAAGATATATATTTGTATCAGCTGGTTAAATCAAGCTAATTAGCATATGGATAATCACATGTATTTATGATTACTTATAATGAAAACATTTAACATGTCTGTGATTTTTAAGAACACAATACACAGATGTCAAAAATGATACCATCATACATTTTAAGCACATCTACAAAATACTTTCACAGAAACTTCTTGACTTAACCACATTGACATGCAAATAAGCCATCCCAATCATAGAAACACATGCATACTTGAAAGCTCTCATGCAAACATTCACTTCACTGGGAGGGACACTGTGTATTCTAACAAAACCAGTGCCTCCAAGTTTATGTCCACCAAGTCATGCATTATTAGTTTACTATTTTCACATGCAGGAATATAGTATGATCAGATTTTTATATTTTAATCAACAGTTACAAGTCAAAATTATTTTGATTTCAGTAATGAATGGCTATAAAGGAGAATGAGCAGATTCTTGATTTTAGTTGGTACGTCGACACAATCCTTAGAAGCTACTGTAACAGTGCTGGTATTGGAACAAAACCAACGTTTAAACTAGCTATATCCGTCAAGATTCTGCCTCTGTTTTATTACTGCAGTCATCGAACAGGAATTCCTTAGCACAAGATGGGCATCTACTTGGATAAATTCTCTGTGCTTTTTTTCTCAGGTTAACTTTCACCTGTCAGCCACATTTTTTCCAATTTGATCCACCCCTCTCTTTCATGTAATCATGGTTTTGTTTTTTTCTGAATTATCAACAGTGACTTTGCAAGCCAAAATAACTCCCATCTTCAGAAAAACGTCTTTTTGGACTTCCACCCTCTTTCCGCCAGTACTCTAAATCTCATTTCTTCTTTACTGCTGAATTCATTTCCTATCTTCGCTTCTCTCTGTATCCACTCCAATCAGTATTTCATCCCTAACGTCAAGGAAGATTGTTCATGAAAAGTCTCAGATGATTTCCAAATGGCCAAATCCAAATCAAACTAGATTTCATTCAACCAAGCAGCTATGCAGAATAGGGAATTGCACCATCTTCTTAAACCCTTTCTCCGTTTGGCGTGCAGGAGAACACACCCTTGATTACCTTCCCGCAACACTGGCCTTTAATGTTTAGTCTTCTTCAAGATTCTTCATCGTTCAGAACTGTGCTTGTCAGTCCTTGTATTCTTCAACTCCTCTAGCTTTCCTCCCATACTGGGTAACCCTCTGCCGTCACATCACTTGAAATTTCATATATTAATAATTATAAAATATTTTAATTACGAAAACCTTTGAACTGAACTTTTTACATTTTTAAACAGTAAATTTTGTGCTGATCAAAATTGTGTCCTTGCTTTCACTGGCGTTGCTTCCATTCTACAATTTCATTCTATATTCCATGTTGTTTTCCTCTGTGTCCAATTCCTGTGCATTTTAAGGCAATGTACCAACTTAACTTCCTATATTTCATCTAATCAATAACTATTTTTGAAGTATTTTTCACATGAAATGAACTTCTCCCTTTAGAGTGGTTTTTGTATAATCACAATTATACACTGTTGTATTTATGATACTTTTCTTACCCCTGCATAAAAAGCCCATGCAACTTGGAATACTTCACCATTCCATTTGCCTCCCCTTAAACCCATAACAACAAACAAGGCACTCTCCATCTGCATGCTTTGCTGGCACTGATTGTTGCATGCAAGTGGACTCCATGGGTGACATTGGTGAATGGCTCATTTCGTGTAGCATCGTGTTTTGACTCCTTGCATGTGGTAGTATGTGTGAGTACTCTACTCCTCTTTGGCACAGAGCCATGGTCCTTGAATGGGTATACTACTAAGTGCTTATGCATTCCTCAGTTGAAGCACACTTGGGTGATTTTCACTTTGGTAATATTTAAATAATGCCATTATACACACTGATTTAAGGTTCTTGTATGTGAGCATTCTCCTGTATATATACCCAGGAAAGGAATTTCTGGGTGTTACAGTAACTTATATATAACTTAACACTTTCCAGAATTTCCAAAATGTTTTCAGAAGTGGCTGTACAATTTTACAAATTCCAACAATGAAGGAGGGTTTCAACTCTGCATGTACTGATCAACACTTGATATTGTTATTTTTATTTTAACAATCCTAAGGTGGTATTTCATTATAAACTTAATTTTGTATCATCCTATTGATTACTGATATTGAAAATAAGAATAGTCTACTGTCAAATTTTCAAAGTCTCCCCAGGGCTCTGATGGTTTACTTGAGAGAATCTGCAAGCCTCAGAATAGGCATAGGCCCAGAAACACAGAACAACACTCTTAGAATTCAGGCTTCCAGATACAGTTGAATGGAAGAGTCTCACTGGGCTCCAATCTAGTTGTGACAGTCCCAAAGGGTTCAGTGCTTTTTCACAGGATTTAACTCAGATTCCAAGTGCTCTAATTTTTTTTTTTTTTAAGATTTATTTCTTTTCATTTGGAAGGCAGGTTTTACAGAGAGAGGAGAGAGAAAGGGGTTTCCATCTCTTGGTTCACTCCTCAAATGGCCACAATGACCAAAACTGAGCTGCTGGGAAGCTGGGAGCCAGGAGTAGAGACAGGGTACAGGGCACAAGGTAGATTCCTATAGGAACAGGGGCTCAAGCATTTGGGCCATGCCTTGCTGCGTTTTCAGACAATAAACAGAGCTGGATCAGAAGTGAGGTACCCAGCACACAAACCGGCCCCTGTGTGGGATGCTGAAAGTAGCAGTGGAAGATTACCTGCAATTTTTATATAACTTAAGTCTCATTTTATTCAATTAAAGCAACAACTAAAGAAGTGAATGTTAAGGTGCTGTAAAACTACGTTCATTCTCACTTTAACCATATTTGCATGCTTTTATTGGCAGATTAAAGTAATGGTTGAGAATGTTAGTCATGAAAAAGGCTTTTGAAAATGTTCTTCTTTTCTACTAAGGGAATAAACTAATTAATCATTTATAATTTTCAGTTATTTATTTTGAAGTAATGAGAGAAACCAAGAAATCATGTGGAAACTCCCCTAGGTAAAGCAGTTCATAAATTTAACAGAAGCAAGCAGAAAATTGCTATTTATGCTTTCCAATGCACCTTTCAAGGATGCTTTCATTGTTTCCAAATGAATATCATTGCAACGGGCAAATCGAGGGCTTTATTCGTGGCGTCCATGTATTCTCGGGCATAGGTAAAACAGCATTTAAAGGTCTAGAAGTATCAGATGAGAAAATATTTTTGAACTAATTTTTTAATAAATTAGTCTGAATTTAGAAATACTATTTAAGCTCTAGTATAGATAGATCTCATTGTAGATAAGATTTTTAAGGTCATATTATGCCATAATATGTAATACACAATAATTTAAAAAAATTTGTGTTGTTTCATATCAGCAAGGCAGTTTCTATGTTAGTTATTTGTAAGCTATAACATTTTTCAGAAATGTTAATTATTTTGTTTGGGGAATGCTGGAATTTAAAACAAAACTTTTAGTATGCCTGTATTTTAAAATTATTTTTTAAATTATAATTTACATTTTTAAAAAATTTAAAATTATGTTTAAGTTAGATTATTATTTTATTGTAATTAGACACAAGAATTCCTGTTGTAGTGAATGTTGTAAAATGTAAAAAATATCATGCTGATGGAGACAAAGAAAGTTGGAGCTCTTTGAAATATTGATAAGATGATGCTTGCTGATAATTTTGCTATGCCATGTCGAGATGATTAAAGAGAATGAAAACAAACAAAACACATTTTGAGAGCTAGAGCAATATCTGTTGTTTGGAACCATCTTTAATTGGGTGAAAAATAATTTCACCACTTACTAAGTTAGCATGAAGACCAAATTGCTCAATGAGATTCACCCACATCAGTGATTTTTCTTACTTTCACGTTTTCCCACTCAATTCCAGAAAACAACCCAGAGATTTAGGTAGGATAAAGTTGTAAATGAAGAAAGATATAACATAACAGATAACTGATGAAGGATTTTTAGATGGTAGAAAGTGGCAATCAAGGCTAGGAGATCTGAAAAATTTACTACATTTTAAAGGCATCTCTTGGTAGATTTACTTATTTCCATATGGAGAGAGAGAGGTGTAGAAACAAAGACACTGGGAGGAATCTGCCATGCAGCAGCTCATGCTTCCAATGCTGGGCAAACCTAGGGTTGGGTCAGTGCAGAGCCTGGAGCTGCAAACTCTGAGTCACCTGTGTACATCAGGAGCCGGAGTTCTGTATCCATCACCTGCTCCCTCTCGGAGGATGTTACAAACACCTGAGTGAGAAGTGGAGCCAGGAATCAAACTCGGGGGCTGTGATTTGGGAATCAGCTTCCCAAAGGGACGGTTTAACTACTGCAACCAAGCATCTCCCTTGCTAGAGAATTTTTTTCCATGAAAAAAAAAAAAAAAAAAAAAGAAGCACATCATAAAAGAACCTAGCTTTCTTTGCTGAGAGCTTTTGTTTGTTTGTTTAGTGTGTATGTTCTTATCTTCACAATCACCCTGCAATCATGACTAAAAAATCTGGTTTTCAATGTATGGTGTGAAAACAACTTTTGGTTTTAACAGAAAGTTACTTTTAATTTCACTCATGTAAATATATAGTTCATTTAAAGAAAAATATCGATAAATATAAAGGCATCGTACTGTGCAGAGGAAGTACTCACAGAACTCGGGTTTGGAAGCCTTGTGCAAAAGGAACAAAGAGGACAAGTACACCATCTTCAGATTATTCATTTAAAGTATCACTTGTCACATTAGATTTGTCCTCTTGTTTTCTCCAGCTGTGTTCAAATACTTAGGTTCTGTGCTTCAAAGGAGGCAGATGTTTGAGTCCGCAAAATTGGGGTTTGTTCAACCTAGTATACAGAAGGCAGGAGGAAGCTGCCGAGGTTCTGTTCTCCACCGAAAGAAGAAATTCAAGTTAGAAATACAAAAGTCACCAAAGAGCAAGACTGATTGACAATGCAGAGCAAAAGTACACACTCACGAAGCAAACTGGCAAATTCAGGAGGAAGAAATACACTCCACAAGGCTGAGGACCGCCCCTTACACAATTGGGAGGACCACGGTGGTGTCTGGGGCAGGGCTCAGCCGACTCTTCCAGGAACTGTGGAGTGTGGAAGAGGCCTTCAGTGTCTTCCCTGCTCCCTGATGGAAACCTTGGTGCTGTCATGGCTTTGGGGACACAATGGCATGGGAATTCAGTCATTATAATTGTGCTATAATGATATAATAAACTAAAGGACATCATGGGACATGACTTGTTGTTAATGGTATTATTTTTGGCTGGTGGCAAATCAGCTAAATCAATGTGGCAAAATCAGGGAAATTGTGGTTTCCACGACATGGGAGGGGCTGTAGTTTGGCAGTAGACAGAAGGAGAGTTTGGGCAGGGCAGAGAAAGGGGTTTGGAGGATGCATGAAAAGAGGGGTGAAGGTGGTTCCTGTAAGCCAGGAAGAGGGGTGTTTTGATAGTGTAGGCACGTGCTCGATTTCTCCTTGCTAACTCTAGGTCCTTGGTACATCAAAGGGAGTGAAGAAAGGGTGCTGGTAATTTGGGATCATAAGGTCTTGAAAGAGAAAATAGAGACACAAAACACACATTACAATATCTACCCATTCAAGATGAGGAATTTTGGGTTGGGTCACAGAGCTGTACAACCATCATGATCAGTTTTAGAATTCTTGGGAATGGAGCGGGGATGGGAAACCTGTGGACCGCAGACTACGTAAAGCAAATGACATCATCTAGACGGGCCCTGTCATGGCAACCACTGCAGGGATTCAGAATGTAATAAACCAATAGTGGACTACTTTGAGTGATTTTGTAAGACTTGCAAATAATTTTATGCATATTCAAATGGTTCCTGGCCAAAAAAAAAAGCACAACTCCCACCATAGGGAGATAGAAACTGTATCCAGATAACACGAGGATGGCAATAACCGCGCAGCTCTTATCAAGGTGAGCAGCTGTGAGGAGTGCCTTGTGATGTTCGCTGCATTGTTCTGTGTGCTGCGTCGATTTCGAGGCTGCGGTGTGTGAGCACTGAACCCGATGAAGATGTTGGTGTGCTGCCTTTTTGGAGAATAACACTCCTTTCTGTTATCTATTCAAATGTTCACTGTTCCTCCTCCAGCTCTAAAATGTCTTCTGGCTGCTCTTTAATCTTTTTGTTAATCTTCACTTTTCAAAATGATTTCTCTTTGATCTGCATTTTCCATTAACTCACTATAGATTAGCTCAAAGTGATGCTGTAGAGTTGTTTTTGGTTTAACTTTATCTGTTCAGTTTCTGCTCCTTGCTCCTCCTTCAGAGTTGTTTATGCTCTTCTATTTTGTCTCCCGATGAAACAAACCTGCTAAAGTTGGCTCTGCCAAAGAGTAATTTTATGAGCATATGCTTTAGTTATTTCTGCCCATATTTTATTTTATGTCCAATTTGTATTAATTCTTCCCTATGATTCCTAATTGTTTTGTTATTTTTCTCCTAATTGCTCATTTAAAAGCGGTTTTTATTTATTGTTAGTCTACTTTGTTTTTTATATTTCATTTTTAAATTCTCCTCTACAACCCGTAATTATGTCATTCAGTGACTTTAATATTATTTAAAGATGTTTTTGAAAGGAAGTGTGACCGAGAGAAATGACCACACACTCACACACACATTGAGAGAGCGATGGCTGCTATAGCCAGGACAGAGCCACACTAGCCAAGAATCAATAGCTTCACCCGGGTCTCCAGCACGGGTGAAGACACTCAGGTGCTCAGGCCACTGCCTCTGCCTTGCATGAGAAGAGCTTGGATGAGCAGCAGAGCAACCGGGACGTGAACCAGCACTGCAGGCTGCTATCATTGCACAAAGAGGCTTAATGCACTGAACTGCAAGTTCAGTTTGTTTCAATGGAACTTGGTTTAACATTCAAAAATACAACCCAAAATATTTAGACTATTTTGTTGAGCTCCCAAATCTCCAGAGTGGAGGGAATACTGAACTGTTACAAACTGACAAATTTGATCTTATGTTGAAAATGTTAAGGGACACATGGCTTCACCTCTTTAGACTCGGCTTTTTGTTTTAAATATTTTGTGGATAACATACTGTTTCTCACTTAAAGCTTTCATTTTATAGCAAAGTTAACAACGAGTTAAGCAACTGATTTCAACAATATTTTTTGTCCAGTAATATGATTTCCCACTTGAAAAAGAAACTTCCTCTTAGTTTTAATTCTTCATATTAACAGTTATATACTATTTTTATTTCTCCCAGAAAGAGTAAATATAGGAAAATGTTTTAACTAAAATATGAGAGTAAGCAAGTTTTATTATCCAATAACTTCTGTCCATGGTCAGAGAATGCTAGATTCTGTCTCCTCTCAGAACTTCAATTTTTTTCTTTTCTCCTAGAATTTCATATTACTAACAGGAACAATGATGAGTTTGTCACCAAACACTGACATACATTTAATTTATTTTTTCATTTTCTTTCTTTTTCTAACAATAAATTTATTTTATTTTTGATGATGTTTACATAGTTAAGAAGGACACATGCCCATGTGGACCACAGATTAGGTTGGGGAGGGTCAAGAAATGGGGCAAAGTGGATGAGACAACTGTTTTCAATCTCCTTTTTTCTTCCTTTATCTGGAGAGACTGGGTGGAGGGCCACTCCCAGAAGCCCAACCACATCCATACCCAGAGATGTGAGCCGGCCAACCGATGTCCTGCCAGGATCCCTGGACTGGAGCAAGCTCTGAGGGCACTGCTCACATGGTTTTGATAATTCTGAGATGTTGTTGATTTCATTGCTCCAAGGTTGAGGAACTCCTTCTAATGTCCATTGGCTGACAGAGTCCACCTTAGTGTCTCCACTTGCCCAGATACTCTTTGTCAAAGCTTGGCCAGCCCTCCATGGTGCTAGTCATCCTCTGCAGGCCTCAGTGAAGTGGTTGTAATGTCCCCTTGTGCATCTTGGCATGCTAGCTGGTGCACAGGATTCAACATCTGTGAAGCTGTAACACATGTACTTCACGGTAAGACTACTCATGCCTGTGGATGCCCACCCCAGGCCCTGGTTCCCATGCTCACCATAGGAGCTGCAGTCCATCAGAGACCCACTTCCAGCCCTGGATCTTGCACCTTCTAGGTATTCTGTCATGCAACTTAACAGGATTTGCACCTAATCCCAGTACCTGCTAGCCAATGCTGTAGCAAAGCCCAACCACCCTGAATTTACTCTGGCTTATGCAAGCATGTGTAGATCTGGTTGCTTAGCCCAGCATGGCTCTACCCCTAACCCAATTCACATGTAGACCAAAAGATTTTGTACCCCTGCCCCATCTGGTCTTCTCTTAGTCCCAGCTCTCATGCTCATCAGTGGAAGCAGTGGCCCAGCAGGTGAAGCTTCACTGCACTCTACCTGGCTCACCACCATCCCCCATGTCGTACATGTGCTGGCGGGTGCTGCCACCCGGTCTGGCATGTCTTGACTCACCTTGGCATTAACCAGCCTGGTCTGCCCCGAGTACTCACACTCGTGGGTGATGCTGCCTAGCCCAGCCCAGCCATCCCCAGTCCCTAATGTGAACTGGCTAGTGTTGCAGCCTAACCTGGGCTCTTCTACACCCAATCCTGGGTCTCACATCTGCCAGTGGATGTTATGAACTGGCCCAGCCTGGTAGATGCTGGGCTGCTCATAGCCTTGATTCTTGCACTCAGCTGCAGAAACTGCATCCTAACAGAGAAGTTGCCCATACTCCTCTGTCAGACTCACAGTCACAGATCTTGCACAGCCTGGTGGTTTATTGGCCTAGCCTGACTTGGTCCAGCTCCTCTTCTGCCAGGTTTTCCTGACAAGCCCACACCCATTCTGGCTCTTACTATTGGGTGCTACAGCCCAGCCATGCCTGGCCCGTCCCAGACCCAGCTCTCACATGGTTCAACAGGTGTTGAGGCTTAGCGCAGCCCACTCTGGCTCTTGCAAGCACCAGCAGGAGCTGGAGCCTAGTCTAGTCTGGCACATCCCAGACCTAGTCGACACCCAAGCTGAGGGATGCTGCAGCCTTGTCTAGCCCAGTTCGTCGCCTCCATTCCAGCTGTTACACTCACTAGTGGGAACCACAGACCAGCTGGGACATCCCCTTAGCTCCTACACAAGGCCTGTTCTCACCTATAGAGCTTGTGTATCCTGATGGCTGCTGCAACTCAGCCAGCCCAGCCCAACATAATCTATTTTCGATCGTGGCCTTTGCCATCAATGCTGTAGTCTGGCCTGGCCTGACCCACCCCCTGTCCCAACATTTGCTGGTAGTTGCTGCATCCTGGCCCTGCCCAACCTGTCCCCACCCCTGGCTTTCATGCAAACCAGTAAGTATGATAGCCTAATGTAGCCTCCTGGCTCCTGCATATGCCAGTGTGCTGCAGTTTGCTCTAACCCTACTCAAGCCCCCTCCCCATCTCCAGTGATAACCATATACCTACAAGCAAGTAAAGCAGCCCTGCCCAGCCTAACCAGCATCCAGCTAATTCACATGCTCACCAGTGGGAGCTACAGACCTCCAGAGGAGTTCCCCAAGTTCCCCCATCAGGCCCACTTCCAATCCCAGACCTCACATATGCCAGCAGGTTCTATGCCCTTACTTGGTACAGTTTGCCATCCCCAGATCAACCTTTGTGTATGCTAGTTGATGTTGCAGCCTGGCCTGGCTCATAACCAAGTTTTGGGTGCACCTGTGGGTGCTACAGCCCAGATCTACCCAGCTTGTATCCAACACCAGTACCCCCGAGCGTTGGTGAGTTCCCTGATCATGCCTAGCTCAGTCCATCACCTCTCCTAGCCCTCAAACAAACCAGCTAGTATGACAGACCCATAGGGTAAGCCCACAAATCGCCCATAGAACCTTCTCTCAGATCTGGCTTTCTCGCATGGTGGCTAGTGTCATGGCCCAGCTAACAAGGTCTACCCCTTGCCCTGACACTCACTGGATACTGTTGTTGAGACTGCCAAGCAAGCCCTGCAGCCCTGGTTTTAATGTGCACTGGTAGATGGTGGTCTACACCAACAAGCCCAGCTCCAGACTCTCATGTCAGGGGTGTGTTGGTCTGGCCCTGAAACGTACACTGGTTTCCCTCCTATAAACCACCTGGTTTCAGCTCCCTCATTTACCTGCAAATGTAGTAGCAGGATTGGTGGAAACTGCCCAGAAGTCACTCCTCACCTATCACATTCTCCCTCTGCAGTCCTCCCTCCAATACAACCTCAGATCCCCTTCCTTGGGCAATCCACAGCTCCCCATGCTCGCCAGCATGCAGCCCCTGAAGTCTGGTCCTCCAGCTGTGTGTCATGCCACCCTGGAGCATTGCCTGCTTCTCAGGGTCCCACAGACTCTCTGGTGCAGGCCACCAGACCGCTTTTGCCAGCGTGCCGATATCTGCCCTTAACATATCTTTAAAAATAGGCAACTATGCTGGCACACTGGTATAGTTAACACAGATTTGGCATTAGCCAAGCCCAGAATGCCCTCCAACTTTCAGCTGCTTTTCTCCCAGCAATATAACACCTGCCCAGGTACAATAGGTACAATATAACTCCTGCCTACATGTGAGGATCATTGACTTTGTCTAACACATATGTGTCTTGTTTTTCTTTTGCCCAAGAAATATATTTGCTTTCTGATTTCCTTTCCACACTTAAAAAAGTAATCATGTTGATGTTTTGACTTATTCGTAGCTCTAAAGATGTCTCATTTTTAAAAATAGGTATCTGAAGTCATCACTTCAATAAAAAATAGCTTTATTTTGATGATGTTGTCACAGGTGTTTACATGTATCAAAGCTCTTCAAGTGGTCTTCTGTTCTGAAAACTGACACATGTCTCTTCCCACAGCTTTTGATATCTTCAGCTTGGTCAATTGAAATTGATGCATCTTTTACGTTATTAATCCAATTGTGAATTTTTGAGGCTTTCACAGCCCTCAACTTTGCTTCCAATTCCCCAAAATATTGATTTTTCTTCACTGCATGTGTTATTTTCCCTAAGGTTATATTTGTTCAACTATCTTGCTAGATATTCATTGAACATACCTGAAAAATGCTTTCCTTTTGTAGAAACCCTCTCCGTTTTTTATGGACTAAGTTTGGAACTTTCTTCTTTGCATATGGAGTCTGTGGTTCTTTCCTCTTTCTCCCTTCCCATGAGGTCTGTGTTGACAAGGGACACTTCTCAGCTCCTGGAAGAACATGTGAGCTCTCCTACTGAAGGCAGACTTTCTTGCGCAGAGCTCAGATGTGTGCAGGAAGCCGTGGATGTACACCTGGCTTGCTGTGATGCCTGCCTGAAGCGTCTCCAGTGATCTTCACTGGGATCACAGAACGAGAGAGGCCAGCTCGAAGAGGCGTTCGCTTCCTTGGGGTGAACACAGCATTTCACTACTGGCTTGGCATCTGAGGGATTTGAATAGTAACTAGCTTTGTAACATTATCAGTGAGCATCAACACATTAAAGCTGTCACATGAATTCTTCATCTTTTTTACGAACTCTGTGATAGTGTGTACTGATGCTTAGCACAATATATGCAAGTGTGGAGACAAGTGATGGCATTGCTCCATGTAAATCCGGTACAGGGCAGCAGTAAGAAAATAAAGGGTTAAAGTATCCCAATTGTATTATCAAAGCTAGTGGGAATATTTCTCAAGATGTTCTCCTGATGAATTATTGCTATATCATTTAATATTTAAACATTTTCTCTATCTGAGCTTGGCAATGTAGTGTTTACTGTAAATTATCTTGTACAGTAAAAAAAAAGGACAGTGAGACAGACACATGAGTTTGTAAATCATGAAAAAAAGCTTTGTAATTTACTATGTTGGCATTATTTGTGAACAATTTAGCATGAATTTAGAAGTGATTCATTTTAAATAATGTGAAGTGCTTGGAAAATTTTCAGGCATATAGTAAGGGTTGTTTTTTGCAAATGATAAAGATTGCTATTATCCCTTTCTTTGTCAAATCTTATTTTTCTAATGTCTACTGACCATTTTACCTACAAGTTGTCTTTGCCCTCAGTAGTAGAGATAAATTCGTAAGACAAATTATATGAATTACCTTACCTGTCAGTGTAAGTCCTTGGAGCAATTGGGAAAGAGGTCTACATTGCTGTTCTTCACAAGAAAACATTTGATTTAAGATCTGAAAGGAGCAGCACACTGGTTTCTCTATGTCTAGCCTTCTAGCCCTTGTGTGGTGACAACCAAAATTTCTTCACCAACATGGAGACAACCTCATCCACTTTTACACGGCCCCCTTGGCCTTTCTCTGTTCTGTCTCTTCCTGCCAAAGTCTCATTGCCACTCATTCAGGAGAAGTCCTACAACAGACTGTAGCCAACTTATTCTCCTCTCACTCCCTAAGCTGCCAGTACTTCCCTGTCTCGCCTGGTCTCTCCACCACCTGCTCACACTATCTGCTATCAGCCGACATTTCAGGAAGGCCAGGTGGGCAATGCTTCTGTTCAGGAACAAAGGCACAACATCTGGTCTCAGCCTGTCTTCCACACTAGAGATGTCAAGTGCCAAATTCCCAATGCCTTCTTTCACACCATTTTGAAGAAGTGATGGCAAGAGGGTTTTTAGATAGTTTGCCTCAAACTGCTGTTTTTGTGGTGGGTTTTTTTTGTTGTTGTTGTTTTTTTTACTACAGATAAATCCCTTCACACTGCGTTGCAGGACCTTTTTTTTTTTTTTTTTTTCCTAGACTTGCTGGAGTGGGCTACTAGTCCCTCTAGTCCAAGGTTCTTCAATGTATTACTTGCTAAAATACAGACAAATCTGTTCATTAGATTCTAAACTATTAGAAAATGAATTACAATTATTTATGCACACTTACCTCCCATTTACCATTAAGAAGTGAGCTGTCATTGTGGGTAGTTGATGTTCCAAAGGGAAACTGAATGCAGAGCTGAGCCTTGCGTGTCTAGTTATTTTTCCAAAATTTACCAATTGACCAAGTTTGTCCACTTCCATGCAGGCAGAACAGTGCTAGGAAAGGACAGGATAGTTCTAACACAGTTAGTGACAATGACAACCCTTGTCATGGGAACTAGAAGGAAGGGTCTCACCTTTGACATGGAGAATCTCATTTCTCTGAGAACTTTCTACACTTAATCATTGTTCCCATTCTGAGGTTGGAGGTGAGTTTGTACTTCATGGAGTTCTTACCCTGATTCAAGTCCTTCGGGTACTTTCCTGGGACCTGCGCTGAAAGTTTACCTTCAGCCCCTCACAGGCTTCAATGTGGATCAGAAAAATAGATCATTTAAACCAGCTCTTCAGCCACCTTATTTACATTCTATTTCCCGTCCCAAGCAGAATATCTAATCACCAAGGGCAATGACCTCAGAACCCATCAATAAGATTAGTGCACAGATACACAGTACATAAATTCCAATTGAAACTATCAACTGAGATAGCCTCCCCCGCCACCCACTTTAAGCTGATGCAGCCACGAATTTCCCAGGAACAAACTAAACGTTAAATATTTATATCCTGTTCACAGTATATTTGAAGATAAAATATCCAAAGCAATTAAATGAATGGTCTTAGTCTTAGAAGTTAAACATCTAAAATTCATAATTCCTATGTAACATTTGAATTTCAAAGCCCACCCTCTTCAACTTCTTGCTCGGTTTACTTTCAGAAGCATATTTGATGATTGCATAGAGGTGTATTTTTCCATCACCTAAACAGAGCTTTGCTATTGGTTGTTGTAATGAGTGGTTCCTTTAGACACAGATTAGAGATGGCCTAGCTCTCTTAAGAATTTCACCTGTATTCATTTTATTTATTTGAAATTGGTCACAAGTATGAGTGTTTGGATTATAGTTGGATATGAGTTAGAATTCCATATTCGAGTATCTTGGTTGGATTTCCAAGTCTTGTTGCAACTCAACCTTACAGTTACGAGCAGCCTGCGACAAAGCAGGTGGAGTCCCTGCCACCCATGTGGGTGCTTAGGGCTTATTTTTCTGTAGCCACCCAAGCCCTGAAGGTGTGTGTAGAACAAATAATTGTTGGGACTCCCTCTCCCTCTCTCTGTCTCTGTTTCCTGAATGACAATGAATTGGTTCATGATCATTTAACCCATGATCACCAAGTTGCATTTACCTCAAAGCAATAACCCTGTGAGCACTATTTTGGACACTATGCAATGAACAATTCTGAAGAAAAGATCCTTTTTATGCACCCCCCTGCTGTCTCCAACACTAACATTGAAATGTTGCCTGTGTCTTGGAAGTTTACAAGCGTCAGTAGGAAAGTACACCAGTCAGCAAGTGGTATTTGAGGTCTCTTCATGTTATATTCATAAGTATTCACTGTTACTTATTCCTTGGCTGCCATGTTTCTGACCCAAAGCTATACCAAGGTCAGCATCTCCCCAAGGCACTGAGCAGACTTTCTCAATCTGGGCACTATGACCCACTCCACGCCTCTCATCATGGCATGAATTCTATGAAAATGACCACATAAGAATTGATTCTCCTTATCCATTTATTTGTTCAAGCGAGAAAAATATCAAGATGCCAGACTTGAGTTGCCATTTGATATTTCTGTATCCTTTACCCAAGAACAGATGTTGTGGTAAAGAGTGTTATGTTTCTTTTTTCTCCACAAAGACATGAGTTGTCCTTCAAGTTAATTATTTCTGCTTTTGCTTAATTTCATTTGGAATGTTTCATCTGGATTTTCCAAATAATTTCAGCCTAATTTATTTTTTCTCTACTGCATACACATTTTGAAACCTTTACTTTTAGTTAACATATAGAAACTATTTCTATTTATGGGATCTAAATCATTTTGGCTGTACATACACACACACAATACTGATGTACTGTTGGATGATAGTTTGGCTGGCCTTGGGCGCCCTTACATATGTTTCTCATTTTATGCCCCACACATGTGTTTTCTCAATATAGTCTTTCCTATTTTGACCTCACCATGAGATGGTTTTGGATCCGTGCAATGGGTGTAAATAGCAATTGTCGTCAAAGCAAGCCTTGCCTTTCTTCATTCACCTAGGGAGATACAGTGCTGCTACCCTCACCTGACTAAGCCTGGACTCCATCTGTGACTGTCTGCTCTCTAAAACGCATCAGTTGACATGCTGTCAAAGGACTGAGCCTAGAGATTGCAGTGGGCAATGTGCTTCACCAACACTTAATGGTGACGCCACTTTGAAACTAGCAAGACCTTGACTCTTTCCCATTATCTGTTAATTTTCTTCTTATTTATGGACAGATAATGTACAGCAGTTATTGGGTGAAAGTGCTCAGGCCTTGCTTCCTTTTTTAGAAGCAGAGGGAGAAAAAAATAAAAGAGTTCCCTACTACTAGTTGACTTTGCAAATATCAGTTAAGTGCTGACCCAAAGACAGGAGCAAAGAACTCAGTCCAAGTCTCCCAGTGTGGCTGGTGGGGCCCTAAAGTCTTCAGGCTTTGGGATTGCCTCTAGGTCCTGCAAGAACAGCAAGTTGGAATTGAGATCTGCCCCAGACACTCTATGTAGGACGTGGACTTTGGAGTCAGTGTATACAACCAGGAGGAAGCCCCCATTTTTGTCTTTGATCAGTATTCCTTCATCTGCTTTTCTTATAAAATTTCTTTGCTAAAGTTACATTAAATGACCTGAATATAGATTTTTTTTTTTTAGGGAAAATTACTCCTGCTTGTGTTCTGTAGAGGTCAAGAAGAATCATTGGCTAATGATATTTCTGTCTTCTAACAGGTGTTTCTTTTACCGTTCAAGTAGTTTTGAGAGTTCTCAAGTGTTGTTGATTTCATTGTTCAAAGGTTGAGAAAATCCCTCCAAGGTCCATTGACTGACATAGTTCAGCTTAGAGTCGCTACTCGCCCAGATATTTGCTGTCAGTTCTTGACTGGGAGCGTTGTCTAGTTTATTCTGCCCATTTAGTCACATACACTCCAGGATCAGACCACAGATCCTGTGATTTTCCCTGTGATTGGAGTTTTGAGACCAGAAGGTCAGTTGAGTTGGAGGCTTTCTCAAAGGAAATTCACCAGAGGTGACACCAGATTGGTTACTTTGCATGCCAGCCAGTGTGCAGTCCAGCTCAGTTTGTTTCCCATGTCAGCCTACACATGCACTGGTGGTTCTAGTTGCCCAATCAGTTCTGTCTCCAACCCCATATCACACAAACTAATAGACGCTATGACACAGCCCAACCCTGCTCACCACACACTCGGCTCTCACATGCACCAATGGGAACTGCAGCCTAGTTGGAGTGACCCCCAGTAACTTTCACCTGGCCTTCCCCTAGCCTCAGTTAATGTACATGCCAGTATGTGTATCATACTGGTCCAGTCAGTCCTGTATCCCATTTGATTCTTGCACACATCAATGAGCACTACAGCGTAGCTCAGTCCAACCTATTCCACTATCCAGCCCACGCTTATGGCGGCAGGTGCTTCTGCCTGTCCAGGCAGGCCCACTCCCAGCAGTGCCCTCAGAACACACTCCATACTGGGGACCATAGGATGACAATTGAATGGCCCACATCTCCAGGTACTGATGCAGTTAGGCTGCTGGAAGCAGTCTGCGCCCCTCTCTCCTTCCTTCCTCCAGATACAGGAAGGGGAAAAATTGTCTCATCTGCCTTCCCCCATTCCTCAACCCTTCCCACCCTGATCAGCAGGCCACATCTGTCCTTCTCAGCTATGTAAACATCATCAAAAATAAAATAAAAAGTTAAAATTTTTTATTTTACGAAAGTATCTATATATAATGGTTTTTTATTCCACATCTCTATGGGTATCCTCTGGGCTTCATTTCCTTCAGTTCTGTTGTGTCTGTATCTTTAAACTTGAAACTGTGTCAACTTAGAGCATATGCCATGAGCCAATCTCAGCACTTCCTTGTGCAGGGTGTGTGTGTGCACATGCTGTGCTGTGGGGAGCACCACTTAAAGCCTTGGCCAAAACATAGTATGATGAGCCCCATCCTGCTTTGTTAATAACTTGAAATGTGTGCCTGCAGTTTTCTTGTCTGCCCTGGCAGTCACCAAGCTCCTGTTGGGTACCATGCTTCTGCCACTTTTAGCAAAGATGCAGTCATAGGCCTAAGAGAAGCTCCCTCCCCATGCAAAACTAAGAACATACTGTGAGCAAGTGGTGGGTCAGATTCGAGTCACTTCACCCAGGTCGCTGCAGTTGGAAGCCAGGTTCTCTGCACAAAGATCCACTGGGTGATGTGAGCCTTCACAAGTTTCCAGGTCAAATGTTCTGCCCTCACTCCAGAGCCTCATCTTCCCTCCTCGCAGCTGCATCAAGAAGCCACTCTGCTTGCCTGTTTTTAGCTTCTGGAGATACAATATTCTTCCATGTTCTCACCAGTGCATTTTGCTCAGACTTTCAAAGTGCTTACTTATATTAGCCAAGAGGCCAGCACCTTGCTATACCAGGTTGAGCTCCCACCTGTGGCGTGGGCATCTCCTATAGGCTCCATTTAGAGCTCTGAGTGCTCCATTTCAGATCCAGCTTCCTGCTCATGGCCTAGGGAAACAGCAGATCCAAGTGATCTCACAGGTAGGACCCAGAATAAGCTCCTGGTTCGGGGCTTTAGATGAGCTCAGCTCCACTGAGGCCACGTGGTGACTGAATTGAAGGTGAAACATCTCTGTCTCTCCTTCTCTCTGCAACTCGGCCTTTCAAAGAAAAACATATAAATACTTTAAAGCAGTAGCTTAGCTTTGGCTGCTTTCTTGGGGGCTGGGAACCAGGGCGAGAGCCCAAGACTTGCTTTAGGTCTATCAGTTGTGCTGTTCCTTTGTTAATTGCATTTCTCATTGTTGATGTTTGCCCTTGTTCTTGTTAATTGCTTCATTTCACTTCTTTATGTATTTTTTGTTATTCTTTCCCAAAATTATTTAGTTAATTACTTATTTCTATCTTGTCATGCTTTGCATAGCGCAATATATGCCAGTAGAAAATATTTTTCATTGGGAAAACCAATTTATAAAACAATATACTCTCATTTTGTAATTGCCATGAAAAGATTAAAAACCTGTGCAAAACTGAAATACTGAAAATTAGCTTGAACTGGAAAAGAAAAAAATGCTACCCTGTCATTCAGGTGGCTGGGAGACAGACAGAAAAGGCCACTGGCAATGTTGACAGGCACAGGCCTCTTCTACGGTCAACGAGCAGCTGCACACGTGTTCTGAAATGAACAAGCTTCCCCACCAAGCAGGCACTTCCTGCGCACACTTTGCAACGCCTGCCTACCCAGGGTCCTCACCTGATTAGAATGTCTCCCCAATGCATCATCCTACTGCTTTTATTGCATAGTAGTACATTTGTCTTCTCAGTCTTTTTTTTTAAAGATTTATTTATTTTTATTGTGAAGTCAGATATATAGAGAGGAGGAGAGACAGAGAGGAAGATCTTCCGTCTGTTGATTCACTCCCCAAGCGACCACAATGGCCCTAGTTGAGCTGATCCGAAGCTCCCACACGTGTGCAGTGTTCCAAGATTTCAGGCCATCTTTGCTTTACCAGGCCATTTTCAGTCTTCTTCTTTTAAGAAGCATGAATCCTAATTCAAATTTTAGCATCCAAAAATCTGCTTTCAGAATGCAAGCTATCGCTGGACAGACTCGGTAACACGATCACGTCTCCTGGGTTATATCAGGATCGTGTGCCTAGGATTCAGATGATGCAGTGCTAGTTTTCATGAAAAAGATATTTTCCAGAAGAGAACGTTTTTATAACCTGTAAGTTGCCCTTCCAGAGTGCCCAGGTTCCAGACTCCTCTCTCAGTCCCGGTTCCTGCCGGGTCCTGGCCACCCAGACTGCACGTTTGGGTTCACTGACTTCTGATTCTGAACTGGCCCAGGTTTAACTCTTAAAGGCATTTAGAGAGTGAACCAGCAGATGGAAGATTCTCTCTACCTCTCCAAATTTCACATAAGATGTAAATAAATACATGAAAGTTTACTAAAAGTAAAAGAAGCTTGTTCTCTGTGCTCTGGGAATTCTAAAAAACAAGCATAAAGAGTGTGTTTTTCTTAACAAACTGTATTGAACCTGGTGGAATACACAGGTGGGTGTGCAAGCCCAGAGGAAGCTGGTTTTCCAAAAAAAAAAAAAAAAGTCTGAGGAAAGTTGAGTTTTCCAGTTTAGCAATCAGCAGAAGCCTTTGAACATGGTCAGGATAAACACTGCCAGAGACCTCTCGTAGCCATCAAAGAAGGCTGAGGCGAACACAATGCGGGAACTGGGCTTTCTGCGCCCCAACTCTGCCCTCCGAACGCGATGCTGTATCCGCACCCAGCTCTGCCCTCGGAACGCGATGCTGTATCCGCACCCAACTCTGCCCTCCGAACGCGATGCTGTATCCGCACCCAGCTCTGCCCTCCAAACGCGATGCTGTATCCGCACCCAGCTCTGCCCTCCGAACATGATGCTGTATCCGCACCCAGCTCTGCCCTCGGAACGCGATGCTGTATCCGCAAAGCAAGGGCACTGCCGTAACCTGGCCCTTTATTCGCCTTCTCTGTCTCCATGATCATCCTCCAAACTCTCATTTTCATCACAGTCTGTAACCTGTCATTATAAAAATTATCAAATTTGGAGTTGCATAGCCTTCAGCCAGAATCCCTGGCTCAATGCCCAAAATGAAATTGAAAAACAGAAATTCAATTTATAAAGAAAAGAAGCATATTTACTGATCACATAGATAGTATCTGGGCTCATTCTGTGTCTGTGCACAATTAATTCACATCAATAGTTCATCTAAAGAATAATCCTGCATTCACTTAGTGATTCATGATTTACCATATGCAATGATTTGAAAGTGGCCCCAAAGTTCATGCTTGGAATCCGATCACTGGTTTATGAGACTTCAGAGGCAGGACTTGGGCATGGGAGTCCCAAGGTTTTGCCTCTGAACAGAAGCCGGCTGTCACGGGGCACATTCGTTTTCAGAAGATGCGTGTGTAGAGCGTGCCTTTGGTGCTTGCTCCATCATGGCCCGCTCGCACGCTCCTGCCTGCCATCGAATGACACACCATGATGGCTCTTAGCAGATGTCACTCTAAGAATCATGAAGCAAGCGCAATCACTGAGCCTGTTGTATTCTGTTATGGTACACACAAAGGATTAAGAAACTACAGTAAGAATTTAAAATATATGTTTATTTACTTTAATTGGAAAGGCAGATCAGATTCAGAGACGTGAAAAAAAAAGTTCAAATGTTCAATATGACCATGATCAAGTCAATGTCACCCCTAAGCTTCACTAATACAAAACAGACGCAAACAATACAAAGTTTTGAGAAATGGTGATTACTTGAACCACAAACGAGCATTGCGTTAACCCCTGAATTAGGCATGTGCAGAATACTCCACGCCAAAAGCAGAAACGCCTAGCAAGAACTGAGGTTTAAACACTGATAAAGTCTCCGAATACTTATGATTGTACCAAACAGACTCAAACAAGCATAGCAAAGATTTTGAGAAGTGACCAGAAACTTAAACTACCACCTACAAAATACGAGTAGAAACAGTGGTCTAAACACGACTGGGTTGATGTCATGCCAAAACAAAAGCAGGAATATTCTGGAGAGAATTCTAACAGAATCTGTCATCGTCATAACAAAAACAGCCTCGTGGGTTGATGTAATACAAGGTTAGCCACCACACAGAAACGTCTCAAGGGCAAAGGAAATCAATGCATTCCACCCATGAATTGGTAAGATGTTGAATTGTACTACCAAGATTGAAGAAACTTACAAAATTGCTCCATGAGATAAACCAAAGTACATAATGCATTAATGACAAAATAAGGATTCTCAGAAAAGGAACAGAAACTAAACAAGTTGAAAATACAATATCTAAAATAAAAAATCTCAAGAACATCTTAATACTGTAGCAGAGCTGGCAGAGAAAAGCACCAATGAACTCCAACACAGTACAAAAGAAATTATACAACTTATAAACCAGAAAGATATAACAGAAACTTGGGCACCTGAAGAACAATATGGGAAGATGCCATTAAGTGCTATATTTCGATTTTGAAGGAAAAGAAAATTAGGAAAAATTATAACTTAGAGAAATATGTAGGGCCAACACTGGGTGTAGTGGGTAAAGCACCACCTGAGATAGTGTCGTCTTATATGGCACCAATTTACGTCCTGGCTGTTCCACTTCTGGTGCAACTTTCTGTTAATGGTCTAGGAAAAGCAGCAGAAGATGGAGCAAGTGTTTGGGCCCTTGTCACTCACATGGAGATCCAGATGAAGCGCTGGCTCCTGGTGGCTGGCTTTAGCCTGGCCCAGTGCTGGCCTCTTGTGGCTGAGAAGGGAACTACGGGATGGAAGACTTCACTTCCCCTCCTCTCTCCCTCTCTGTAACTCTGACTTGAAAAAGAAGAAACAAAATATGACCAAAAATTTGCAGATTTGGTGGTGTACATTCATTTACTGGTTCAAGAATTCCACGAGTCTTTAAACATTAAAGAAAAACTGTTTGCATTACAATCAAATTCCCAAAACCAAACACAACACCTAGAAAAAAACATCATTTTCTATTCTGTGAAACAACTCGAGGATGATCATAAATGTCTTAAACAAACACACGGAGGCAAAGAGACAACAAAACATCTTTAAAACAAAAATAGAGATAAATTTCCATCCAAATTTCTGAATCATCAGACATAGTTTTCAGGATTTAATGAAAAACAACCTTGCCTACATAAGGCACCTGAGGAGCAGGCACCTGTGCCTTGGCCCTCGGTCACAGTCCCAGGTCAGACACGTGAACTTCTCTCCTCGCCCGTTACTGCACCTGTGGCTTCCACTCGGGAGGACTGCGTGTCATTCTTTGAAAGAGTAGAGCCATAGAGGAGGTAGACAGTTAACCTGAACATGGACGCCCCCAAAGCAGGTGAGTGTACAGGCCGAGCAAGGTTTAACACAATTGACTTTGGAAATGTGGCTATGCAAATGTTACGGTGATAAGAGTAAGTCATAACAGAATAAAAGATATGCTCAAAATTTTGAGAAAATTATCATCATCATCATCATCATTAGCAATTTTAAAGCATTTTTTAAAATACAGAAATAGAAAGCAAATGTAAGTAGCAACATTGTCATGATTCTCATTCAGACCTAGTAGAACAAAAGGAGAGAGATGCTGCCAGGATGTGTGATTCGACAGAATCAGCACCCTGGCAAGAGAAGTTACTGTGTGACGTAACTGGGAGCAAACGGAGACATGGATACTTTGACCACAATACACTCTTTTCTTCACCTATACTGCTAGTGTTGGCATTGTCTAAGCCCTGCTAGATGCCAGGGGGAGATCCCTGGAACCGAGGCAAAGAGAAGGGCAGAAAATGGACAGAGACAGATCATGACGGGCAAGATGGGTGGCGTGCAAAGGTGAGGTGGAGAACATGAGTGGACGTAGAGGGAGGAGGGAAGGACCCTAAATGGCTCTGGGCTTATGAAAGGTAAGTCCTGCTACGAGCAGAGGTTATTGCACTAAGACGCTCGCGGTTAGTGGCTTGGGTGAAATTGAGATACCCTCGTCTGTATTTAACACAATTAAACTTGCTATATAGCATCACGGTGTAATTCTAATGATGCAAAATAATTGAACATTTAAAACAGATTCATCACCGTCTTTTTAAACTGCTGATACAATGTTTCAAAATGAATTCAGATGTTTTATATATATATATATGGTCATACAAATTCACACGAGCAAATGAATGAACTACATTTCTCAAGGGATAGCACATAAAATCTCACCAAAGTGTTTTTTAAAATATAGTTACAATTTTCCTAAGGTTACACATACGACCAGGCCCTCCAGGTGGACCTTCTATTTCCAGGATTAGTTCTGAATTCAGGACTGACCTTTCTTTTTTTTTAAGATTTGTTTATTTTTATTAGAAAGTCAGATACACAGAGAGGAGAAGAGACAGCGAGGAAGATCATTCCCACTATGATTCATTCCCCAATCGGCCACAAAGGCCGGAGCTGAGCTATTTTGAAGCCAAGAGCCAGGAGCCCCTTCCAGGTCTCCCATACAGGCACAGGGTCCCAAGGCTTTGAGCTGTCCTTGACTGCTTTCCCAGGCCACAAGCAGGGAGCTGAATGGGAAGTGGAGCTGCCAGGATTAGAATCAGTGCCCACATGGGATCCCAGGGTGTGCAAAGCGAGGATTTTAGCCACTAGGCCATCATGCCAGACCCCAGGGCTGATCTTAACACTCGGCTTAGGTTGGTTTTTTCCTTTTGAAACTTAATACATAGATCCCCCCTTTGAAACGACCATTTATGTATTTACTGCATGCAAAGATGAGTTATATTAGGACATACTGCTTGCCATGCAATATCTCTGCCCCATGATAAGGCTAATTTAGAGGAACTTCTTTACACTAATTTTTCCTTGATTACTGCACTTGCCTGTGAAAAGAGTGGGGAATTTGTTCTCATTATCTCTGATATGTAAGAATTTAGACAGATGGTTTAGATCAAGGATGGGGACAGTAGGAAAATTAATTAAAGGGTTGCACTGAGAATCATTGTGAGTACAGATACCTAACAGTTTTACTCAGATTCGATGGATTATATCTTTCCTTCAGAACTTACTCTTAGGAAGGAACTGAGTTGTTTGCACATTAGCAGTAAAAAGTCAAACAAACGAACAAACAAAACAAGCATTGAGACAAGGAAGGCAGCGCGTGAGGCCACAGCAATGAAGGCTTCTTGGAGATGGACAGCCTAGCCTTGAGTAGCAGCTAAGATGACAGCGTGCATCCCGCGGTTAGGAGGACGCACCGTCACTGAGACCGGCAGATCACTGGCCCCTTGCACTCTGACACTGCAGCGGTCAGCACTGTGACAGTGATGTGGGTTGGTGAGGAGCAGGAGAGGGATGAACAAAGACAGAAATGATGTACTTGCTGGAGACAATGCCCAACGCAGGGGATGAGTTCAAAGGCAGTGCAGTGAACGCTGCACTGTGCGGTGCAGATGGAACAGGTTGAAATGGGTTGAGAAACAGCAGGGGCAGAAAGACCAAAATGAAGAATAAAGACATGCAGTAAACTTTCAGGGAACGAACCTTTGCTGGGGGTGGGGGAAGGGAGAGGCCGGCGACTAAGGCACAAAATTAACATAAGCGCAAAATTGTCCAAAACACTGGAGGGACCTCCGCACCGTCTTTGTTCACAGACGCATGGGTCTGAAGGCTTTGTGGCAGCATCTAAAACCACTTGATGAATGCGTGTCTTTTTTCCAGTAGAAAGGATCAAGAAGATATTTCTTGAAACTTTTAGGGATAGGAAAATATTTTCTGATGGGAAACAGGCTGTTTCTTTACAAATCAAACAGTACATTGAAATAAACTGAGAACAACAACCGGTCCTGGGGGCTGCTGCGATGGCCTCATGGTCTTCAGCCTGAATTCCTCCTCCAGCAACCCTTAGGGGCACGCCACCTCTGATCCAGCTCCCTGCTAATAGCCCCGGGTAGCAGAGGGAGCGGCTCACCACCTTGGGCCCCTGTAGCTTCTTGGGAGACCCTGATGAAGCCTCCTGCTCCAAGCTTCGGAACCAGCTCAGCTCTGGCTGTTGCAACCATTTGACGAAGGAACCAGAGGTCAAAGGATCTCTCTCTGTCTCCCTCTTTCTTTTTGTAACTCCCTCTGACTTTTAAGGAAAGGGTTTTTTGTTTGTTTCTTTTAGTGAGACAATTTTTTTCTAGAAAAAAATAAAAAAAAAAAGTAACCTGAAGTTTAAAAAGTGTATCTCTTCTAACACCTTGCATAAATCTGCTGAATTCCCTAAAGAATCAAAAATTCTAATCTATTTTTCATTTACTCCACATTCTTAAAAGAATTATTACTATGGTTATTTTAATCAGAGAACTTACCTGAACACCTTTTAAATACAGCCCACTGTCTGCTGGCAGAGCCGTACAGAAGCTGGTACCTCTGTTGTGTTCTAAGGGAAGGGCTTTGTCTCTCTCCTCCCTGCCCACCTCCTCTCTCTGCTCTGGCCTATCGCTGTTCTCTCTGTATCTTTATGTCTGCATCTCCGGGCATCTCTTCGCGTTTTGTGTTTCATTTCTCTCCCTTCAAGTGGCAACTCTGTCCTGCCTCATTCTCCCGTGTGTCAATCTTCTCACCTCGGGAAGGTCAGCTGTTACCACGTTTTGTCAGAAATGTTTCTTCTGTAAGACCTGCATCTCTGCATGCCCGGATAGTAGGGCTTGCGACTTAGCGACGCTCAGTTACACAGTTTGCTATCTGACATACTTCATAATTCTGCCCCTCCAGAAACTACTAAGATTTTTGTTTATGCTGTGACATCAAGATTTTGTGTATTTCATCAATACTACAGATATTTCATATCCCTTCTCCCTTTGCTCCCTTAAGCTCAAATTCCTTGTCATGAAATCAATACAACTCAATAACAGCTAACAGGCTCGAGAGCAGAAGCCACGTGTTCCACACAAGACTATTTACAATGAAGTCAAATCCTATTGTGTATCGTAGTTGAAAATTTTGTTATCTAAATGTCATAAGCAAACAAGAAATTTAAGTCTCAGAAGTTTTGCTTTCTTGGCCTCAGTCAGATGTTACACAATAAATCTGCATTTCTTTACCTTTTGGTATAAACTCATTTCGCCCCACTGCAAAAATTCAGAAAGCCTAAGGCAAACCAACCAGGACAGCTTTTCCTGTTCTTTAACTTGCATGAACGACTATTGCCGAGAGCACTGAAGAGAGCAGACATTGACAAATCAAGGAATTTGAAGCTGTGTTGAGAAACTGCTTCATGACAGACCAGGGCCTTGCCTGCCCCATGTACTGCACATCGTCTCCTGTGAGGCATCATCCGGGTACCCTGTCACTCCTCTTTAATAGATGCTGCGTTCATCATCAGGGGAAAAAATTCCTACCATTGCATTTTGCCACACTCATATTTTTTCTTTAAAGTCAAAGTCCGTTTTCTTTCCCTAACACGTCCTCACACACCCGGTGTAGCCGGCCTGTCGGCCCTGCCGCTGGGCCTCACAGCTGTGTCTGCCTCTGTGTAGAGCTGTGTGTGTTTGGGCCGGCACGGCATCTCTCGGCTATCGCGTCACTTGCAGACTTCAGCGTTCTGGGTGGTTTTTTCCCCTTCTCCTTTAAACACTGTTTATCAGATAGAATGCAGATAGAATTATAGGTAACACAATTTTTATTTATACGTGCTTTATCATGCTTGCCTTCAACTGTTGTTTGAGCATCAGACCAATGATTGGAACATATTATTTGCAATGGATAAACTTTAATTTTATCAAACATATTGAAAGAGAGAGTTCAGTTCTCAAACTTTGTTAATTCACAAAGCTCGTAGGTGGCAGAAGTAAGATTCTCAATGAGAACCAATGACTTAAAATTGGTTTGTATTCATATTTAAAAGGCTGTCTGTGGAATACAGTTATTGAAACATAATGTAGAGTAATAATCAACTATACTATTAAAGTTTTTACCTACTACACTAATTGGTAAGTATTATATAATATTAGAAGACAGTTTAAAAATAACTGTGAGTGCACTAGATTAAGAACTTATTCAATTAACCATTTTTTAAAAGATGCATTTATTTAATTATTTATTCCAAGGCAGAGTTACAGAAATGGGGGAGACAGAGAGGGTTTCTAGCTGGTTCCTTCTTCAAGTGGTTTCAAAGGCCAGGGCAAGGAGCTTCAGCCACACCTCCTCTGGGCATGCAGTGGCCCGCGTGCTGGGGCCGTCCTTTACTGCTTTCACAGGCGTATTAGCAGCAATCTAGGCCAGATGTGGAGCGCTGGAACTCAAACTGGCATCTATATAAGATGGTGGTGTCACAGGTAGTGGCTTAACCTGATACGCCACAATGTAAATTAGTAAAGTATGTTCTTTGCCTAACTATTAGATCCCAATAAACAAGACGTGCATCTAAAAGGTCTCTCTTGCCGCAGTTGAAAATTGATATTTATGAGAAAAGTAGTGATATATTTTGTCTGTGATTCATGATGCAATATTCTAAGAAATTTGCAGAAGATAAACTGCCCATCCTTAACAAAAAATACAACACACACAAAAGCTACTGTCACTGTTTGTATTATATAAACTACGTGAGAAATACTGTGTACGTGTGTCATATTATCTAATAGCAACAGAAATCTCTGAAGTTCATGGAATCTTAGATGTATTTTTTCTTTTCTAATGTCCTTGTTATTTCTAAAATGAGTGAGTTTTCAGAGATGAAATATGATTGGCAGAGATGAATGATGTTTACAAAGAGAGAGAAGAAACTGAACATCACAGGAGAAAGCAGAAAAGCCTTTTGAAGGAGCTAGCAGAGACAGAAGAGGAATGCCAGAAAGCTCCTCGCAGCCAAGACGACTCTACGAATGCAGTGTGAACCAAGTCCTAAGGTGAAGTCGGCGCTCAGGGGTCGAGCAACGCCAAGAGAGGGGCTGCCCATCTGTCCTTCTCGGCCAGCGTTCTGCTTCCTCACCGACAGACAACCTGCCCTTAGGTTCTGCAATATCATTCCACCGTAGAAAAATCTCTAGATTCAAGTAAAGGACCATAGCCAAACTGTTACACGCTTTATGGAATCAAATTTCTTCATTTGAAAACCAACTCCAGCTTTCCATTTTTACGTTTCTTGATTTGCATGTCCTATTAGTATATAAACCGGTATTGTACATTAATGCCAATGCCAGCTGATTAACACTGGGTTTTCAATTCCAAATGGAGTTTCAGCAACTAACACTGGTTATGGATCATCTATTTATTGATTTTTTTAAAGCTTTATTTATTTACTTGAAAGAGTCACAGACACAGAGAGAGAAAGAGGGAGAGAGAGAGAGAGAGAAGTCTTCCATCTCCTGGTTCATTCTCCAGATGTCCACAATGGCCTGAGTTTGAAGCCAGGAGCCTGGCGCTTCTTGCACGAGGATGCAGGGGCCCAAGGTCTTGAGCCATCATCTGCTGCTTTTCCTAACCATAAGCATAGAGCTACATCAGAAGTGGGGCAGCTGGGACTCCAACAAATGCCTATGTGGAATATCAAAGCCATAGGTAGCAATTTTACCTACTGTGCCACACTGCTGGTGCCTACGGGTTTGAACAGATACTAACATTGGGGCAGGCATTGTGGCTGAGCAGATAAAGCCACTACTTGGGTAGCTAGCATTCCTCATCCCAGTTTGTGTCCTGGCAGCTCCACGTCTGATCCAGCTCCTTGCTAACAGGACTGGTACCAAAAGACAGCCCAAGCGTTTGATCCCTGGACATGGAACCTGGCTTCACCCTGACCCCGCACTGGCTGTGGTGGCCATTTTGGGAATGATCCAAAGGACCGAAGAGCTCTGTCTCTAATTCTGACTTGCAAAACAAACAAAAAATTTTAAAAGAGGCTAAAGATGAAGTGTCCGAATGTTTTCTTCTAAGGTTTGGGAAGGATGAATTACTAAGTTTAAATTGTTGATAGTAAATCTGATCATAAATTGGAGTGAATTGAACAATACATATGTGAACTATGTTGGAAATGATCAAAAAAATCAAATTACTTTTTAAAACATTTTTACATAAAGAAAGCATAAACTGGTAAAACCAAAAGTTAGTATTGGTTTAGGTCCTTCAGCTTCAGGCATACAGCCTCGTATGTTTTTGAAACATTTGAAATAATGAGAATTAATGATAGCAAGAAATTATGCCTATCCTAAAATACTGGTCAGAATAAAAGAAAAGAAGATTTAATTAATGTAATAAAGTATTTAATAAGTACACAAAAAGCCATTTTTTACTAAAGTAGTAAAAAAATAACAGTAATTCTGTCAGACACAAAAGAAAGTGATTCTTGGGTTAGATCATTGTGAAAGAAGCTTTTTTAAAAACCACAAAAGACTGTTGAAAAACTGCAAAAGAATTTATCCCATACACATAAAATAACACCGAGCAGGAGAGAGGAATTCAGTCATCTTAGCAGGTATCACTAAAAGATGTCTCAATAAACATATCAAGAAAAGATTTCTCAAAATAAAATGTCAACAATAAAATCACTTAATATATGCTTACCAGAGGTGAAATTTTATGTACCTGTCATTACATGAAAACGTATATAACAAAACAATATTCAATAAGACTACTAAAATATACCAAATATTTGCTCAGCATGCCCTATGTGATGGGCTTGAAAATAGGGTTATTCTACATAAAATACTCAGAGGAAGGTAGGCATGGTATTAATGCTCCTTGTATTGGATAAAAACATTCCACACTTAAGAGTTTATATCCATCTTTGACTCCAATGATCATTTCATGTTTTTTTCCTGAAAATTCTAGAAATGCATGCGGAATATCACAAAGAAAAATTTTCAATTAACATACCCAACTTTTTGGTAAAAGTAGAAAAAGAATGTACAAAAATATAGCTGATTTTCAAATGTTATAATTAAAGTCAGTTTGCCAAATGTGCAAATTTTGAGTTTAGTTTTTAAACTCATTCTAAGACTTCGAAAAAATAATTTCACATTTCTAAGAGAAAATATAAAATATTAGTCCTTTCTTGGGATTATAATTATACAGTATAGTTTAATCATACACAATTCATTCTTTAAATGATGTAATAAAATTTGAAATGAAGGCGCAGCCTGATAGCCTATGGGTGAATCCTTGCCTTACATGTGCCAGGATCCCATATGGGCTCCGTTCTTATTCTGGCTGCTCCACTTCCCTTCCAGATCCTGCTTGTGGCCTGGGAAAGCAGTGGAGGGCAGCCCAAGGCCTTGGTACCCTGCACCAGCATGGGAGACCTGGAAGAAGCTCCTGTCTTCGAATTGGCTCAGCTCTGGCCATTGTGGCCACTTGGGGAGCGAACCAGCTGACAGTAGATCTGTCTCTATGTATCTCCTTCTCGCCCTTAAGGACCACACCAACCTCGAGGATGGCCCTCCATGGACGGCTCTCTCTCACCTCAAAGGTAAACCATTGTGTATGTAGATCTGTCAATGTGTCTTCCTGTTGCTTAACATTTAAAAATACGCATACTATAAGGAAAAGCTGATAAAGAAAGTTTACATGTGTGTCATGGGATACTAGTCAGCATGAAAAACAGAAAGTAAGTCCTGTGCTTTGCAGCAGCATAGATGAACACAGCATTTTTCATGCTAAGTCAAATCAACCAGAAAGACAGCCATCAGCCCATCTCCCCATTCGCTGGAATCTGAAGTACCTGGCCTTACGGAAACTAGAGATGAGGAGCTGTGAGATGTGGAGAGATGCAGAGCAAGTGGAGGCTGGGGCCAGGCCAGCCAACAGGTGCACGTCCCAGCTGGAGAGGGAATGCGTGCTGGGGTCCTGCTTCACGCACTTGTCCCTGCTCATCACAGCACTCATTAAACACAGCGGGACTTGAGGGGAAATCGTTAGGAATCCTCGCAGTCTTGACTTGGCCCTTTCTGACGTTTTAGTGTTCTAAAAATTCTCTAAAGGACCCTCATATCACTTTAGTTACTGTACACTATTTTATCCAGTATTTATAGATGTGGTTGCATCACCAGCACACTCAATTCTTTAGGAAGGGACTAATTTTTAACTTCTATTCTTTCATGATTTTATGAAATAGGAGATTTCAAAACTTTCATAGAAAGTGGAATAAACAGGTAAGTTTATTTTAGAGCAAAACTATGCATAGTATGAATTCCTCATAAACTTTTTGAGGTCTTCTTATTTGTATATATAGGCAATGTTTATGCTAAAATTTTATGTAACGTGTCAGAGAAAGTGCCACACAAGTGTTAACTAGAAACAAGCTGTTAAAAATTAAAAAATGTTCATCTAAAAATAAAACTTGTATTTGGAGGGGCAGGGGACAGAGGAATGAAAGTTGTGTAACTGTTAATAAGAGTGGTGATTAAAAAAAAAGGTGCGAGAAGATGGAAATAAATGCCACTGCTCTGAAGTTTTCTTCCTGAAGCCGAAGGGAATAGTGACATGTCTTTAGGAGGAAATACTCGTTTTAATTGGATGTGGCACTGTATTATTTCTGGCAAGTTATTCCTGTATGTTTCCCGAGAAAAAAGAGAGTATCCATTACTAGGATACTTGGAACTTCTGAATCAGTAGGAAAAAATGGAATAAATAAAACATAGGTCAAAGTATAAAGAATCTGAGAAGTGTGTAATGTAAAAGGAAAACTATTCTAGCCGTCATTTTACAAGCACAAGGTAAATCAATCACTTCATTTATAAGTGAAAGAATTGTCAAGTTCAATTACAATGTAAAGATCAGGTCAGATGTTTACCCTGGTAAGTAAAATATTTCTTTTTTATTTCATTCTATTTTTCTTAAGATTTTAATTTCTTCATAACAGAACAGAAGCTGGTGATTAGAACTGGATTGCTTGCCCCTCTCTTTACATTTCGTTGCAATCTGAAATGTTTCCATCCCTGAAGAGCCGACATTCTTATAGATCACATGCTCAAGCCAAAACATGTAGCTTGAGCCTTTTTTGGGAAAATAAACCTCATCTATCCACCACAGCCACTCTGCTTCCTGTCATCACGCCACTTTGCCTGGGTGTAGAGAGTCACGTTATGGAGTGTGAATCAGTGCAGCCACTGTGGAAAACAAGAGGCAAGCTTCCTTAAATTCTGGAAATAGAACTTCGACATGATACAGCAATTCCATTTCTGGGCGTATACCTGAAACCATGAAACAAGTTTGTCAAAGAGATACCCAAATCACCATGTTTACTGTAGCACTGTAAAACAACCAAGATGTAAATTCAACCAGGATATCCATCATCAGAGGAGTAAATTCAGAGAGTGTGGTATTCATACACAATGAAACACTACTCAGCCATAACAAGTAACGAAATTCTAGCTCATGCCAGAAAATAGGTGGAAGTGGAAGATGCCATGTCAAGGAAAATAGAACAAGCACAGACCAACAGACAGCGCCTGTTCTCCCGCATAAATAGGAGCTGAAGGAATAATTAGACCACGGAGTGTTGATTAGCACAGGTTTGGAGGCTGTGAGTGGGAGAGACAGAGGAAGTTCCGATTGGGAAGAAATCAAGCTTGTTCATAATAAGTGAAGCTGTGTGTGATTCACTGGTTTTGACAAATATATTAATGTAAGATGGTAAGAGCAGAGGAAGCTGTGTGTGGGTGCACGGGAACTGTTTGTATTACCTCACAATTTGTGTTTAGTAAATTTAAAACTATCCTGAAATAATTTGTTTTTTATTTTTTTACAAAGATATGGGTGCTCTGTATAATAGTGCCATTGTGGATAGGAAACTATGAGTATACTTATAAAAGTTCATGAAAAATGGAATGCAAAAATGAGTGTATTTTAGCCAAAAATTTTAAAATTCATTCATCTGGAATCAGTATCTACTTCCTTGAACTTCGTAAAGACCCCTCTTATGCATGGATGTCAAAATTGTTGCATCTCAGTAATTTTTTATTTCATTTTCCATGAATTTTTGAACCACTTTATACATTTGTCCTTTTACATAAATGAAGATAGTAACAGGGATACGAAAGGTTAAAACAAAGTCTGCATAATTCCTTATTAGGGTTTTGGGGAAAGCTACGCCACAGATCCTGGATCGTACGCTAATGGGAAGTGGGGTTGGAGACCAACAGCAACAAGAATTTTAGGGGAAGAAAGAAGACAAGATTGACCGCTGACCACCCTAACCATCAAAAACCCTGACTACACACCTGCAGGAGAAATGGTCATAACGCAAAATAGAGGGCTAAGTGGATCAAGCTGAGAACGGTTGATGAAATCACCAGCAAGCACTGTTTGCATTAGAACTGTAAACACATAAGCACATCATGTCCTCTGTGCCTTAGCACCTTTTGAAAGACAATCTGTCTTTGAGAGAAAACTAACAGGAACAAAATAAACTTGAAGCTAAATCAGGAATTCTAGAAGCATGGAAAGAAGATTCAGTGGATGAGGGACCCGAAGACCTGTGAGGTGAGCAGTGCGTATGCTGAGACCCTGTGTTGACTGCTTCATGGGACACAGAAGATGGAGCCACGACTGTCCTAGCTCAGTCTGCGCTTCAGTAAAGGAAAGGTCCTTCAACAAAGCGCTGAATATAGGACCAGCATCAGAAGGGAGCGCAATTTGCCTTTCAAGTGCTTGAACTTGATGTGTGAGAGATGTAATACTTATGCTGGCATCATGAAGAAAGAGTACAATTACCTTGCATTTGAAATGGAGGAGGGAGAGAATGAAGAGACACACAGAATACATCCACTTCCTTTGGGCAACGGAGTGATGGAGTGACGCCCCTGACTGTGCAATTATATGTATGTTTCCTTCCTCCCTCTCCCTCTCTCCCTCCCTCTCCCTCCCTCCCTCCCTCTCTCTCCCTCCCTCTCTCTCTCTCTCCCTCCCTCCCTCTCCCTCCACAGTTTGTGGTGGTTTTTTTTTGGGGGGGGAGGTGGTAAGGAAGGTAGAAACAGGAGCACGTGCATGTGTACACAGGGCAAAAACAAGACAAAACAAAGTGTCAAAGTCTCCTCCAGAGAGGTAGAAAGCAGAAGGAAGTGATGGTAATGAGGGTTCTCTCTCAAGGTACCTTGTTTGACAGACCTGACTTAGGAAACTCGTAAATATTTTACAACAAAAATCTCAAAGAAGAAGTTGGAACACGTCAATATTAATTACAGTGAAAACATCTTCAACAACTTAGACTATTTCTAAAACAAAAATATTTCAATTTGAGACTGAAAATTGTAGAATCAATTGAAAGAAGAAAAAAAACACTCCTAAAAATTGCATTGTTGGGGTCATATGTCACTCCTCATTAAAATGAAAAAAGATGGAAGAAAAATCCTGAATTCCAGGTCTGGCATGGGAAATGTACAAGATAAGCCCTAAATAATTAAATTCATCACAATGAGGAGAGAAAGTGCTTTGAACACCTGTTAAAAACATAAATGATGCAAACTGGGGCATCTGCTGCTATCCAAACACCAAAAAGATCAGTGTCTGCAGCTGATTTACCTGCATCAAACACACAGAACTACACTTTCACTGAAGATACTCCAAAGGAAGGCTCCTGGCTCGCGTCTGGCTCAGCCCTGGCCACTGCAGCCATTCGGGTAGTGAACCAGTAGACGCAAGACCATTCTCAGTCCCTCCCTCTCTCTGTAACTGTGCCTTTCACATGATAAAATACATCCTTAAAAAATAACTGTCTCTCTGGCATTCTATTAGAGTGCAAGTAAATGGACTTTAGCAAAAAAGTAAGTATTTCAGGGCAATTCTCTGGCTCTGAAGACTTTTTTGTTTTATTTTGGTTTTAGTAAGAGAACATTAGCTTATCAAGTTCAAGAATCAATTTAGAAAACCACTACTTTGCAGTACTTATGAAATAAAGCATCTAAAAATGATCCTCAAAGGATACGAGGGCTGTTAGAAAGCTGTTGGCCATCGTCTGTATTGTGTTTACATTTTATGAGTTGTAAGGATCAGACCGGCAGCATTTGGATCCTGTAATCCATTGGACAGTTGAGCCATGTTTTCCCCTTCCAATGTGATTCTGTACTACAGACATACTATCTCTCAGGGAATGTGCTCTTGGCAAAAAAGAATATCTTCCAATTTGCAAATAAATGGTTAACATGGCATGTAGGCGTCTGTGAATATATCAGATAAAGTCACCAGGATGCTTTCCAACAAATCCAGAACTGGGAAAATTCACAACCAAAGACCTAGTATTTTAAAGTGAGGGATGAATAGCATCAAAAGAGGAAGACACAAAAACTAGCATTTCAGAACTTTTATAAGGAAAAGTAAGAGAATATTTACATTGGGTAAGAGTGCTATAAAACTTGTCAAACACGCAGTGCAGGCACAACCACTATACAACTGCCTGAAGTCAGAGACCCACCTTAACTCAGCAGTACGCAAGCCCTACAATTGTATGCTGAGACTAAATTAAACTCTGCTTTCAAATAATTTGCAAATTTTTCTGTAAATGAAGGCAAAAGTTAGTAACCATGAAACAAACATAGACCCAAACCAATCTTGACTTTGCGGTTGGAAAAGGAAACATTCTTAACCCGAGTGTTTTTATTCACTGAGTACCAGGTGCCTCCATTTAACGCAAGTGGTTGCAAACAGGGCTGGACAAAACAGGGGCTTTAATGTATATATAAATTTAATGCAGCTTGCTCAATAAAAAATACAGTAGCCATGCAGCAGAGGAAACAACAAATGAATGGAGTAGACATTATGTTCATGTGTCTATTCCACGCATTTCAAGGCGGGAATTACCTGGGCATAGTACAGAGGTTATGCCAATGGTCTGAGAACCGTAACCCCAGCTCACTGCAGAGTAAGAACGCAGTGCAGGGGACTTGGCCCTGTTAGTCTAAGTATCGCCACCAGCATTTGGTACCTTTGGATGATGGGCAGCCATGAAAAAAAGAAAAGCCTTGATACATAAATGACTGCATGCAGGGGTTCTGGATGAAGACACCTGTACGGTTGGGACCAAAACCGCCCTTGAGTTGTTCAACGGGCAAAGGACATTTGACCTTGTCCTTCAAGCTTTCTTATTTTCATCCCCTCAATCAAGTTTGGTTCGTTCGTTTTCCCCAGTATGATGATGTTCCAAACAGGGCTACAACATTGTGTAGAAGCACCTGGAAAAAAAAAATACTGCTGCTGTAACGAACAGAAATAAATTCGGTATTTCGAACATTTTAAATATGAACTCCACCAACGAGGGAGTCGTAACATTTTCAATTTACATGCATCTTTTCCTAAATTAGAAATAGCCTTAGCTACCAGTAGAACTTAACATTCCTCTTTTCTCCACGATTCTTATAAAATAAGACACTATTTTTTAAATTACAAGATCTTTACGATGGAGTCTACCGATTTAAAATATCTTGCGTCCCTACAGGAGGACAAAGTTCTCCATTATCTCGTGTTTACAAGTTGAGAGTCTCAGCCCAGTCGCCTCGGGCAGCCACCGGCTCCTCCATCCCCAGATGACCAAACGTCCCAAGTCAAGAGTGGCCCCGGTCACCTGAGCGCACCACCAACCCGCGCGCCGGGGCGCTCTCCGTGGCTTCTTCCCCTGAGGACGCGCGGGCAGGCGGCCTCGCCTGACTGCTCCATCTCCAGCAGCAGGAGGATTAGACACATGCGCACCATCGGTCTCTTTGTGTGCACCAGGAAGCGCTTGGCGTGGCCTCGCACTTGATAGCGGTCAAAGACCTGGAGCTGCCGCGTGCGCTTCGGGAGAGAGATGCGTAGTAAACACGGCCCTTGACACAACAGCGCCGAGTCGCTCCCGCTTCCTTAAGCCCCGGAAGCCTCCCCTCCACCCTTCAACCTCCACCCCAGCCTCTGAGCCCACCTGGGTCATGGAACCTAACAGCCCCGGAACGAGGAGCCCCGTCCTCGGGAATCCCGCACAGGGCAGCGCGGTGCGGGCAGCTGGGCGCGCGGCCGGCGGGGGCAAGGCGGCCGCCCTCTCGCGCCCACAGTGAGGGAGCGCGTCCCGCGAGCATCCTCCAGCCCAGCCGCCCCGCGGCCCGGGGGGAGGGAGCCGGGCGCGCATCTGCCCGCCCCCGCCGGCCCCCTCCCGCCGCCTCCCCCGCCCCCGCGCCGGGGAGCCGCGGCCGTGCGCTCCGGCCAGCCGTGCGCCGCCGAGCCGGCCGCCTGCCCGTGGCTGCTGCCGGGGGCGGCGCGGAGGGGGCGCTCGCCGCGGGGGCGGAGGGAGGACCGGAACGCGGCGGGCTGCGCGCCTCGCGGCGCCGGGCCCGGCTCCCCGCGCGCGGCGGCCCTGCCACCGAGCCCGCGTCCCCGCGCGCGGGAGCTCGAGAGCGCCGGGCGGCGGCGGGCTGCATGCGCGGACTCGGCGGCCCGCGGCGGCTGTGGACTCCGGGCAGCGGCTCGCGCAGCGGACGAGCCCTAACGCGCCGGCCATGGCCTCCAACTTTAACGACATAGTCAAGCAGGGCTACGTGAAAATACGCAGCAGGAAGCTGGGGGTGAGTTGCTCGCTCGGCTCGCTCCTTTCCCCGCGCTCCTCCCGCGGCGCGGCGGACTGCCGGGGTGGGGGGCGGGGAGAGGTGACCCGCACGGGCACCGGCGCGGGAGAGGGACCCGGCCCTCCTGCCCGCAGCCCGCTTGTTGCTTGCGGGGCCCTCGGACCCGGCTGGGGGCTCGGGCTGTGCCGAGGTTTCCATTCAGTGAAGTGTGCGGGGCTGGGCAGTTACCACACGAAGTCCAGCGGAGGAACCGAGTCTTGGGTTCCAAAAAGGGATGTGTCTCGGGGGAGATTTCCACAGGAGACCATGCACCATGGTTCTCGAAAGAGTGTGCCTCTCGGCTAGCACCGCTCTGTGTGAGGCGCTCTGGTGTGTGTGTGTGTGTGTGTGTGTGTGTGTGTGTGTGTGAGAGAGAGAGAGAGAGAGAGAGAGAGAGACAGACAGACAGAGACAGACAGACACTATGCTCTGGTTCCCGCATCCCAAGCCCATTTAGAAATTATCTTTGGATGCCCTCCCAGGGCCGCGCGTCTCTTGTCTCTGCCTGCTGGAGCCCACGAGTTTAATGCGCTCTGAACTGTTGCCCTCCCAGGCTCCCCAGGCCTACGTGTACACCTGCACCCTCATGCAGGCAGGTGTGCCTCCTCTCACCTGCCCGGACGTAGGGCAGGAGTCCACAAAGTTGGTGCGACCTCTCCGGACTTTTCTTATTCATAGATGCTCGCCAGTCTTAGGAAATGAGAAGTGTACACACACACACACACACACACACACACACACACTGGTTGAGGGGTGGGTGGAAAGGTTCAAACTTGTCTGCCTGATAAGTGGAGGGATGCGCAGGCTGATGTGGAAGGCATGGGTGTGGATGGGCGAGGCGGCTCCAGGGCAGACAGCTGCTCCCCCTGGACTGAAGTCCCAGGCTCCCCGGGGAGCGCGAGGGCAGGACGTAACCTGGGCTCCTTCTGTCTGGTAGGAGGTGTCCGTTTTCTGGATTCCTGGCATTTCCTGTCCTTCGCTGGTTTCAAAGTTCCTGTTCTGCCAAGCCCATGAATCCTGGGACAAAGCTCCCTGGAGGTAGAGCGTTCTCTGCCGTGCCTCTCCCCCACCCCCCATGGATGGCAAACCCTAACTGTGGGAAAGCAAGGGAAAGGGAGACAACTTCCCTGGTTTTCGGAGAAAGGGGAGGAAACAGAAAAGAGAAGAAATGGACCATTAGTGAGCTAAGGTACGGGTGACTCGGTCAGAGGTGGCTCGGAGGGGAGTCGGCAGGTGTCCTGGACAGCTGGCCGGAAGGCTGCGCCTCCAAGGCTGCCGCGGCTGAGTGTCACTCTGGAGGAGGGCTGTGTACCCCAGGGCCCTCCAGCTCCCCAGCAGGGCTTTGGAAGAAGTGAGAAGCTTCTACCCACAAAGCCTGCCTCCCCCGCCAGCCTCGCGCTTCCTTGCTAGCCACGCGTTCCTTGGGCCGGGAGAGAAAGCCATGCTGTCAGCCACAGCCAGGTTTCAAGAGATTAGGCTCGGAGGACGCGCGCCTGGTTGGGTTCCAGGGAGGTGAGGAGCCAGCCCTGTGGGAAGCTGCGGTTACCCCTGGGGCTGAGGGCTTCTGGTAGGCGCAGGGCTCTGACGGGCCATCTGCACCGCTGTTAGCCAGGAAGCGGGTGCCGACCTCATGCTGGAGCTGTAGGTCATCTCGCAAACATGACCTTTGAAGCCTTCCGCTGTGGTTCGGTGCCTGCAGGTCACTGCCTCCAGGCACTCTGGGTGAGATCACTGTTGTGTCTGACACCTCAGACTGCGTAGCCAATGAATGAGCTCGTGCGTCTGTCTTGGCAGAGCCACCAGGCGCAGAAACACGGATCCCACAGCTCAGAGAATCCCCTTCGCGCGCACTTGGCCCTGGACTCCCACGGGATTCTTTCCCATCTGGGCTTTCCAGGATCTGTAACCCAGTTGCAGGATAGCTGCCCAGGAAGAACCTGGCACGCTGCTGGCGTGCCGATGGTCTGAGTAACCTTTCAAGTGTCATTTGAGCGCGTCATTTCTGTCAGTGCAGACACCCAGGTGGCTTTCTTACCCACTCTCTCCACTTCACCGAGGAGAGCCAGGCCTTTGGAAGGGCAGGTGGCCTTCACAGGAGACCAGCGGTTACACTCATGTGATTCCGGCTCCCACCCCCTTCCTGTCTGCGATAAAGTTGAAAGTTGGAAGAGCTTTTTTGTTTGAATGTCAAATCAAATAGTAAATCCATCCTATTGGATTTTGAAAACCTCAAGGGCTTTTAAAATTCAGGCTGTTCAAGTTTGCAGAAGAGTTCATTCAGATAGTGAAGCTTCGCCAACCTGGTTCTAGAAAGCTGAAGTTGGGGGAATGCCGCATTTGATAAGAAAATTCTAGTAAGTATTGTGTGTAAAATTTGAAAAAAAAAGTGTGGTCCTACCCTAAGCGGTTACAACGGAGGTATGAGCAGAACTTAAGCGTTTTGTGTTCATGGTTCATTTTCTCTGCTCATGGGCCCCAAACTAGTAACTGTTCCAAGTAAGGTGCTACCTTTAACCCTTTAACCGCTGATGCTTGATGATGGTTGACTGGTGTATACCCAGCAGGACCTTTTGGAATGTCCACAGCGTTACTCTCATGGAGACCTCATAGGACAGTTCTTAGAATCGACAGACTCAGACTCTTAAGACACACAATTTGATAATATATCAAGGGAAAGATGTCTGGGTGTGAGGCCAGTTGCTCAGACATGATTATGGAGTGAAACATGGTTTATGGTGAGATGTTCTCATGGCCCCTTTCCTCTTCATAAACTAGAGTTCCTTGTGATGCTGGGTGACTGCGGGAAGCGCTCCTTGCTGAAGCCCTAGGCCAGCCCTTGCCAATGTGCTTCCTGTTTTACCTGGCCGAGAGGGCCCCTGACGTGTGTTGGAGAGCCCAGGGCATCCTGTCCAGCATAGTCCCTTAGCCAACCCTTTGGGCAAAGCAGAAATGCCCACATGACCTTCTATTGAGAAATAGAAAGACCCATTGACTTAATTTTGCCATTACTTTTTAGAAATATGTATCAACTCACTTTATTTTATAGGTCTATTATCAAAAACGTAATACCATGACTCATCATAATTTGCTTACCTTTTATACTAAATTTTCATTACGATGTATCTGTGTCTGTGAATATATTGTTCATCTTTTGTGGGACTTAGAAGCTCTTTCAGTTGCTTGTTTCTCTAGCCATCTTACCTGTTTTGGAATAGGCATTGTAATACACAGTGTCATGGCTACCAGCCTTTCTTCTTTTAAAGAAAATGGTATTGTAAGAACACTAGCAAATAAAACAAAAGCCCTGTTGCACAACCCTACTTATCTCCTACCGGATTACCTACTTTATTCAGATATGTAATAGATTTAATTTAGCATGCAAGGCATACATTGCAAAATATCCTGTCTGTTCTTGATTTGCAGCCAAACTAAGAATTCAATCAGCAAAACCATTAGTAACATAGTACCTTGCTTATTGACTTTATAAATTTATGTATATAAAAAAATGCAATCCAGGCTGATGACATATCAGTGTTTGTCGATAACATCACTGTAATACTTCTCAGTGCTATAATTTGACTTATTTTGAATTCAGGCTTCTCACTGTTGTTTTCAAGGAATTCCATTGAAATCTGTTAATGTGGATAGTCACATTATAACTGGTAAAATAGTGTTCTATATGGGCCTTTGATTTAGTTCTTACTCAAAAAACACATTCACGGGGATTTATACATTCAGTGATAATCAAATGAACATGGAGTACCTGTGGCTTATTACATGATGTATCCTGGAGCGCGCATGTGCGTATGGTGTACTCATGTGATAGGGCTATTTATAACAAATAACTCTTCATCAATGGAGTTTATAATATACTGAGCAAATAACTTTCATTTTACTCAAAGAACATACTTGAAATTTTTGGTGAGCTCTGACTTCATGAGTCTAATTTTTTTTTCAGTGTTCTCCATTCATTTCAGAACTCTAAGAATTCATCTGCCTCTTGTCCTCCCTCGAGCTTGGATTAAAACCTAAGACCCTTCCTTCCCTGGCTTACTCATGGTCAGTGCCCGTTGTGGGCACACCTGCCCCTACCACTCTTGGAAACATCCTTTCTCTGATGAAACTAGCTGTCCAGAAGAGAAGCTTATGAAGTCTTATCTTTTATAGGTGCTCATTAAATTAAATTTACCTTTGTGTATATAATTTTGCAGTGATTCTTAAAGCACTTTGCATTTTTTGTATAATTGTAAACTGTATTTGTATGACATACAAGACCAGTTTTCCAACAATTGGGTGCAACAAATACATTTCAAATAAAATTAGTTATTTACGTAATAGCTAAGATTATTCAAAGGTTTGATAAGAGATCTCAGGATTGCGAATTCCCCATTTGTAGGCCTGCCTTATTCACCCTAGAGTATTATGCATCCTCAACATTTCTTTCTGAAATGAATTCATAGCACTTACGTTCATTTATAATTTACCTGTCCCACATTGAGTATGCAGGTAGAATGTAGGAAAAATTCCAGGTACTGGAGTTGGATATTGTGTTCTAGATTTATATTCATGATGACTGTAACGTATATTTTAAACATGTTTACATACATATGCAACTTATTTTTGTATCTGTGCCTTATACTGGCTCTTGGACTCTTAGAATAGAAATAGGTCTTGTATAGCGACTGTCCAAAGCTTAGAGTGTGTTAAGGTATTGGCAACTGTACATCTGCATTTGCGTGTGTTTCCAGTGTGTGGAGGATCCTATCCAAGTTGATGAACGCTCTCCTCTTTGTTAAGTATGTATCTATGATCATATGAACTTGCTTGATGTTCTTTGGATTTTAAAAATTTATAATTCAATGGATTCCCTCTCTCCTCAAAGTAATCCTGTAGCAGATGCTCTATCCTGGTCAGTAGCCGTGAGTGCTGCAGGTCCGGGTGGGTTGACAGATGGCTGCTGGCAGGGTGAGCTCGGGCAGTGCGTTGCGGCTGGACGCTCCAGTCCTTGCGTGACCAGTGCTGTGCTGTGAGCCCTGTGGCTGCTGGGCACGGCGGCTGGACGCTCCAGTCCTTGCGTGACCAGTGCTGTGCTGTGAGCCCTGTGGCTGCTGGGCACGGCGGCTGGACGCTCCAGTCCTTGCGTGACCAGTGCTGTGCTGTGAGCCCTGTGGCTGCTGGGCACGGCGGCTGGACGCTCCAGTCCTTGCGTGACCAGTGCTGTGCTGTGAGCCCTGTGGCTGCTGGGCACAGTGACTGAACGCTTCAGTCTTTGCGCGTTATCTTACATCAGCTTTGCTGTAGGTACTGTAGGAATAAAACAAAAGTTAAAGTTATCTGCATTCCCACCATTTAGAGGAAATCGCTAGATTTTCAGTAATTTGAAGTGCTGGTTTTAAGGGAAAAGCAATTTTTGTCAAATGAGATAAAAGAAGTAAAAGAGACTGTACTACAACGTCATTAATCTTACCTCACATCAATCACTGTGCTTTCTCTTTAAGCTCTTGTGACTTTGTTCACAGAGCGTATAAATTCTAGAACGTTCTAATTCACATAAATACCTTCTAGTGTTTATTGGAAGATACAGAGCAGGACTGTCCTGTGAGGGATTTGTTTTTGTGTTGTAACACCATTGCTCAGTGAGAACATTGCATTTGTCAGTCAAATGGTATAGAATAAGAAACCATGTTACGAAAAGAACAGAAATTCTGTTAAACTTGTTTCCATGAGGGTTTGCTATTATTAGTGGTGGCTGTCATTTTTGAACAAGTACAAGAGATTTTGTCTATTTTTATTGAATTCATTGCAATAACACAATTGTTTTTCATTTTGAATTAACAAAAAAATTGCTTGGAGCACACATGGAAACTCAGTTTAATTTGAGAATTCAAAAGTAATCACACTGCATTTTGGGAGTGCTGTGTGTTTTATAGGATTTAAAGAATGTGTAGATATATTATCTTTCACAATTTTTCCAGTAGGATTTTGAAGATAAGTATGTCCATTTTATCCATTCTTTACACATATTCTCAAAAAAAATGAATCATAGTTATTGAGCCATAGGTTGCATGTATGTGTTTGTGTATACTTAAATTCAGGTTTAGTGCAATACTTATATATAATAGCTACCACTGTGCAACGCAGGTGCACAGGCAGAGACACCTATGTCAGATTTTCAAAGTCTTTTCTTACATTTGTGTATAGCTTTATTTCATTCAGCTTTTTAAAAAGATTTTATTTATTTTTATTGCAAAGTCAGATATACAGAAAGGAGGAGAGACAGAGAGAAAGATCTTCCATCCGATGATTCACTCTCTAAGCGGCCACAACGGCCGGTGCTGCGTCGACCTGAAGCCGGAAGCCTGGAGCTCTTCCGGGTCTCCCAAAGCTTTGGGTTCCCAAAAGCAGGTTCCCAAAGCTTTGGGTTGTCCTCCACTGCTTTCCCAGGCCATAAGCAGGGAGCTGGATGGGAAGTGGAGCTACCGGGACTAGAACTGGCAGCCACATGGGATCCCAGTGCATTCAAGGCGAGGACTTTAGCCACTAGGCCATTGTGTCAGGCCCTGTTTCATTCAGTTTTACAGTTTTTAGATTGCAGGTAGCAGTGTTACAATGGTAAGGGACTTGGGCATATTCCTAGTAGTGATCTGCTGTGCAGAGATTGCCACACTGAATGGAGTCCCTCTGACGCAGAGCCCTAACTCATATCATCTTTCCTTTCAACAAAGACCAAATTGCAAAATTTGGCTCACACTTTTGAGCAGAATTTCTCATTTTGGCATTATCTAAATTTGTGGAAAATTATCTTTTATTTAAAGTTATAGCATAAAAGATTGTTTAATTTAATGAAAAGCAGGTTTATTGAAAATAAACTGTGAATTAAAAACATACAAATCAAAATCCTGCAAATCCAAAGGGTGGTGTGGTGGCCACGCAGCCGCAGTGTGGGGAGCGCTGGGCTGCACCATCTGTTTGTGAAAGGCTGGCTGGTGTTCGTTTGTTTTATTACTTGCTGCTTTTTAAACACTTATTTATATTTGAGAGGAAATGAGACACAGAAGGATGCTGCGATGGGCGGGGCTGAAGCTGGGAGCTGGGGATTGAATCCAGGTCTCCCACGAGTGGCACAGCTGGCTGCTGCTTCCCAGGGTCTGCATTTGCAGGAAACAGCAGTTGGAAGTCAGAGCTGGACCTCAAGACCACTCCGTTTTCTTTAACCTCTGTGTGTTCATAACATGTAATCTTGACTACAAAATGTGTTTATTTACTGATCGGTAACCATACACAGTGTGCGGAGTGATCCGAACATGCTGTCTTGGACCCGGCGCCATTTCCTGCTCCCCCTTCCCCACAGCTGGCGAAATTCGCGCCATTCGGGTTATCCACCAATCAGATGTAACCTGGCGCTTTACCTGAGAATCCCACTCTCCAGGCTCTGGCCCCTCCTCCAAGTCGCCACCCACCTACCTGTGGCTCATCTCAGCCACTAGTCCGGGCTCCAGCACCCAGCCCACACACCCTTCCCTTCTCGGTCCCTCCTCTCCCCTTCTCACCTGGCTCTTCCCCGTCCTCCTCCATCCTGTCCCTTCCTCTGCTCAGCCGCCCTCCTGCCGCCGTGGTGTTCCTACCCTGCTGGAATGAAGATCTAATATCTCATGGTGTGTGTTGTGGCTGGCGGTAAACTAATCATGAAAGGAGGAGTCGGCTGCGGGAATTAGCTGCGCCGGAACAACGTAAGAACTGTAAGTGCATTTAAAACCTAACACACAGTAAATGTTTATCTTTCCTGATTACATAACAGATTCCTTCTGCCAAGACAATGTTCATAGCATGTCTTAATGGGATATGATGGAAGTTTTCATTGTATTATTACATGTACAATATTCTTTATTTGAAAAAGTAGATGAAATAATAGCCTAAAGCTGAAAAATTAGTATACATTCTCAAATCCTGTTTTTTAAAGAGTGGTTGTTAAGTACAATATTTATGTATTTATATAATTAGTAAATTTTCTTACATGCTATCCAAAAATGATAGCAAATTGTTTTTGCATATTTGAGTGTGCTTTGAAAAATTTTTTTTTGGGGGGGTTTAATTTACTAGCAAGTAAGACTACTTTTCTCTGACAGCTTGAAAGATGCTGGGTGAGACTAGAGATAGTATCTTTGTTGTTTTCTGATATTTTTATAGTGCTCATTACACTTTGAGTTTTAAGTATGAGCTGTGTCATGCGTTTTGAACAAATGCAAGCCTTATGCCAAACAACAGTGTTGAATTCAGCTCTAAGCCATTAGACCCACTAAGCATTACATATACTTTTCTATACGTTGAGATAATAACAGCTATTTAGAACTCTAAAGGCTACTTAAGGTTCCTTGGATTCTTGTTACTTCGCATAACTGTCCACAGTACCTAACGCTTTACATAAAAACAAAACATCACAACCTTGACCCCATACTGGAGGCGCCCACAGAGCTTTGTATGTGTGCTTCGGCTTTTGTTGTTGAATCGCTCTGGCTGGATTAGAGTCTGGATATGTTTAAGTTTAAGTGCTTTTAATGTGATGTTAGAGTTGATCACCATTACCATACAGTGACAGAAAGAAAAAGTGTGGGACGTGCTGCACCACTCCTAAGTTAGTGCGGAGGCTTCTGGATAGACTTTGTAGATGTAGTTCATTACTCGTCCAGCCAGCCATGTAACTGTAGTTTACCGATAATATGTAATGTCGTCCAGTTGAACATACAAACAAAAGGTATGCTAAAAATTCCTTTTAAGATAGAAAGATTCTTGAAACGGTGTGGTAAACATAAGCTAAGCTTTCTTACAGATTCCAGTCATGCGACTGATTCGTTTACCAGCAACATGGTAGTCCCAAGGAGATGTCTTGCTTCTAATTTGTGTGTTCTAACCTAAGCGATTGGAATGCCATGGGTGTTTACATTATATGGAAGACTCAGTGCGTTCTGAGGGATGCAGCAGTCATTTTCCTACTTGATGAGTCAGTGCTTTAGATTTTACTTTGAAGGTTTGCGATTCACGTTTGGCTTAGAATTCAAGAGGTAGGCTGGGAAACCCACATTAGATTAGCTAGGGTTAACATCTGGATCCTAATACCGGAGTCCTACTATTATATAACCCTGAGAGTCAAACAGTTGGGCTCCGCTTCTCAGCTTCCCTGTGGACGCTTTGTCCCGGCCATCTCGGCTCCCTGGTCAGTGAATAAGCAAACAGGAACTCTGACCACCTCTTCTCTTTGTCTGCATCCTGAAAAAACATAATCTGAACTCAGCATCACATTGTAGTCTTCAGAAAGTCTAGCTTCAAGCGTCTGCAGGCCAGCTGCTGTGGCAGAAAACCTTACTCCTGGTATCTAATAGATTTCTTAGGTTTTACCTTTTTTTTCTCTTTGTTTTATGCCTGAGGAAACAGGGCATAGAGGAATGGGTAGACGGAGGGGAGAGAATTGAGACTATAGGTGACACTTTCCTCCCAAGTTCACATGAATAGCATATACCTTTGTGTTTTACAAAGGAAGTGGTCAACCGAATAAGAAACTGTGAAAAAAATAAGCAAATTACGAATTGAGAATAATTGATTAAAATGTGCACAAAGTAGAAATATGTGCCTGATTGGGTGGGTAGTGGTAACTAAAGCACCAGGATAGAGGGGTATTCGTGAATCTAGGAAGTGGAGTTAAATTTTCATTCTCAGAATGACAAGCTTTCTAAGGCTGGTTAGAGAGTAGATTATAGTGAAACAGGATGTCTGTCAAGCAGCCTAGCTGGAAGTGACTTAGGTTTTAGCATCCTGGAAAAGCACTGAGAGGTCGTATGGGCTAGCCATGAATGAGAATCACTCTAATGGAAGTATTTTGCTTTGCTAGCTCTGGGAAGAAATTAGCTTTTCACCTGCTGCTGTTCACATTCAGAAGTCAGATGAAGGTGGTGTTTCCTACTGGAAATCGCTGGTGTTTTTCTTCTGGCTGCGTTGACATGCTTTTATATCTTTCACTTTTAGGAAGCTCGCTGTGATATGTGGATCTGTGGTTCTCACTCTGTTTGTCTTTCTTGGAATGTTTTTGTTCTTCTTGATCCTAAGGTTTCTTGATATCTCTCTTTAGTTTTTGAATTGTCACCCGCAGCTGTGTTTTCCACTGTTGATTCTGCCTGCTCTTTCTGTTTCCTTATTCATGGATGAGGTAATTTTTTGCCACATCTCTCATGACTCTCTATTGCTTTTGTCTTGTAACTTCAAGAGGGATATATTTTTGACACTTCCTTCAGTTCACTAATTTTCTATTTAGCTGTTAAAGCTACACAATATTACAATTTCTGATCATTTTTTCCAGATCTATAATTTCTATTTGCTGATGCTTTTTTGAGTTCCCTATAAAATTGAATCAGGAACTTCTCCTCTGGACCCCTTCAGTAGATTGAGTATTCGCATGAGGGCTAGCCTGAGTGACCAAGTGCTCCCTTAACTGATATGGAGCTGGTTGAATTACATAACGCTCACCTGCTGTGGAGCTTCAGGTCACGTGATCCTCCAGAAGCCTGCCAAGAGTGAGGAGCTGGCTGCTGACCACTGCCTTCCTTTTGTTTTGGTCATTTGAATTTATCAAGTTTTTCCAAGCAAGAAGTCTGCTCCCATGCAGAGGTGCTTTGGGTTGTGTTTTGGAGAGCAAATGAAGGTATTTGAGTGATGGTACCACCTACACATGTTGCAGAGAGCATGCATGTGTGTCTAACCTGCCTCTGTGTACAAATGGTGTGGAAATGAGACGAGAAGCAATTTCAAGGCCGTGCTAGTCCTTCACTTAATCAAAAAGGACAAATGAGATCTTGACTTCAACAGTACTTCTTGCCTTGTATGTGTGCTGCAATCACAGGAGAGTGCTTCTGAGGGACCTCGCTTCTGTTTGTTTAATAAATAGCAATAACAAGACCTATTCACAGAGGTTCTGGCTTAATTGATCTTTGAGCAGGAGAATTATTTGGACTTGGTTTGATTTAATCCCTCCAAGAGAGTGTAGTATGAAGGGATGACTTTATTTTTTTTAACCAGAATAATTTTCAAAGCAAGTTGTTTATTACCATATTTTAATGCACAGCTCTGGTAAGGTAGGATTAAAAAGGCTACACTTTGTCTCTGTTAGAGGCCAAGTAACTGGTTTTAATACCCTTATGGTTCCTTTGTCTTCTGTAGTTTTTTCACCCAGCATTGCGTTTGGAGAGTTTCCTCACATTGCAGATGCTGAATGTGGTGTCAAATGCCCTGCATTATGTCATTATGGAAGATGAGAGGCCAAAAATATTATTTTCACATTTCTCTGGCAGCAAGGGTATAAGAACACAAATGGGGCTTTACCAATTACATGAACATAGGACGGATTTCAGATTAAGGCAAGAGGCAATTTAGTGGAGTTTTCACAGTAGACAACAGACCTGTAATTTGTTCTGCATCGGTTTATGGTTGCCAGAGAACAAGCAATGTAAATTATTATGGTAACAATTCCAAGGCAGTATCCTAATGAAACCACTGTAATGATAGGTCAGCAGTGGTTGCTTCACTTTAAATTTGGTTCTTCAGACCTCACTCCCCAATATGAAATCATGAAAAATTTAGTAAATTTCTTTCTGTCTACATCAGCCAATGCCGACTTCCATTGATTGCAGCTAACACATATTATTGATAAAGTGTCTTTACCGGGTCACTTACCCAATTAAATTTTACAGTATCTTATAATAATTGATGTTTTAAAGGAGAGAATATTAAATGATCGTCGTTAGTACTGTTTGGGTTGTAGGATTCGTTGTCCCCTGTAGTTGACCCTGGCTTGGATGTGAAAGCATCATGAATGAATTCTTCTTTTCATGTGTGGGGATTTTTACGGCTTTAACGTAAGCATCCGGTATTTAATGCTTACCTCCAAGTATTTAATGTTTACTTCCGTAAACACACACATACATTTGAACAGATTTTAGACAAAGATTGCAAACGGAATTAGTAAAGTAGGATATGTTTTCATCACATCTTGGAGTAAACAAGGTGTCTACAGCCATATAATTAACCTCAGCATTAACCCCATGCTTCTTAACCCAGGATAAATCACAGATTTCAAAGTAAATGGAACACTATAAAGCTTTTTCTTATGAGACAACAGTTGTGCACTAGTATGATTAGTTCACTTCCCAGACGCTCACAGGGGTCCTTGGGTCAGGTCTGGAAACTGGAGATTCAACTTAAATTTGCCACGTTGGCATCAGAAATCCCATTATTTGAGCCATCATCTTTATATTTAGGGACTTAAACTTCGAAACCAAACACTCTGATGTGGCAAGTGGGAATCTTACACAGTGCCTGAACCCTAGGGTAAAGTCCTGTTTCCACAACTTTAAAACTATTAGAAAAATGTAGAAGAAAATTTGGAAGTAATTTAAGTGTTTTTAAGCATGGTGCCAGAAGGAAAAAAGATGGTCGACTGTGGATGGCTGGTGTAGCTGAGTCTGTGGAGGGATAGGGACAAGATTCAGCAGAGCAGGGAGCTAGAACAAGAGAATTGCTGAGAAAAGTGTCTGAAACTCCCTGGAGTTGGCAGGACCCAGGCAGGTGCCAGACACGCAAGTCTGTAATCTGCAACCTGAGTAGGTGAAGGCAGATGGCATCCAGGACAAAAGGGACGAAACCCTGAGTCAGTTGCTGGCTTACTGGACCCGCATCGGCCTGTGATCGCCATCTGCTGCCTGAGAATGACAGAGCAGAGAAACCACCTGCCAGAAGCAGGGAGGCAGTGAGTTTCTTTGTCAATCACTAGCCTTTCACTAGACAGGTATGTCAGAAAACACCAGCAAACCATCAGAGGTAGAAGGCACGCAATTTGACATCCATAAGAAAGCACACAGATCTGAAAAATCATGGAAAAAAAGTAGAAAATTAGGGAACACCTCAGAAGATGGGGGTAATGCTTCTCTCAAAAATGAACAAAGTGGGCCCAGTGGCATGGCCTAGCAGCTAAAGTCCTCGCCTTGAAGGCCTCGGGATCCCATATGGGCGCCAGTTCTAGTCCCAGCAGCTCCACTTCTCATCCAGCTCCCTGCTTGTGGCCTGGGAAAGCAGTTGAGGACAGCCCAATGCATTGGGACCCTGCACCCGCGTGGGAGACCTGGAAGAGGTTCCTGTTTCCTGGCTCAGGATCGGCGTGCACCAGCCCGTTGCGGCTCACTTGGGGAGTAAGGCATCGGACGGAAGATCTTCCTCTCTGTCTCTCCTCCTCTCTGTATATCCGGCTTTCCAATAATAATAAAAAAAACTTAAAAAAAAAATGAACAAAGTGTCACTTCAATCCTAGAGCTGCAGGATGAAGATATTGAGGAGCTCCCAGACAGGGAATACAAAAAAAAGAAAATCATCATGAAACTTTTCAAAGACAATAAAAATGTTTAGAAGAACTTAAGGAATTCAAGAATAACATCATCACAGAGATAAAACAGGCCTAAACTGAAATAAAAGGGCTAAAGAACACAATAGAAAGCTTAAACAACAGAATGAATGCTGCAGAAGAAAGAATATCAAAAGTGGAAGATAACCAAGTGGAGAGCACACAACTAGTCAAGCATTTGGAAGAAAATCTGAATAAAATATAAATCTTTCCAAGAAATTAATGATAAAAAATCAAATATTGTAATCATAGGAGTTCCTGAAGAAGTGGAAAGAGAGGCAGGATTGCAGGAGGTAGTCAATGAGACTATAAAAGAGAACTTCCCAAATAATGGAACATTAGAGAAAGCCAAATACAGGAAGGGCAGCAAACATCAAATAGATTGGATCCAAAAAGACCCTGACTCAGACACATTGTGGTCAAGCTTCCCTCAACTGAACATAAAGAAAGAACATTAAACCAAACATGAAAAAAAGAGCAAATAACATTCAGAGGAAAAGCAATCAGAGTTACTGCCGACTTCGCAGAAGAGACTCTTCAAGCAATAAGAGAATAGAGTAGCCTTTTCAGATTCTAAAACAGAGAAACTGTCAATCTAGCATGCTATATACAGCAAAACTCACTTGCATTTGAAAATGAAGTAAAATATTTTCACAGCAAAGAAAAGTTGGAAGAATATGCTAACACTAAGCCAGCCTTAGAAACACTGCTCAGGAAGGTGCTACAGTCAAAAAGAAATGAAGTTGATCACAATTAATGATGGCAGAGGGGAAGATCTTCCCAATAAGGCCCTCAAAAGAATCCAAAGTTAAACAAAGACACAGCACAAACACACACACATGACAGACCAAATCACAACCTCTCAATAATAACTCTAAACACAAATGGCCTAAACTAATCAGCCAAATGACATAGATTAACAGAGTGGATAAAAAAGCAAGACCCATTTGTTTATTGCCTACAATAAACACAGTTAATCAACAAAGATGCAAAGAAGCTGTAAGTGAGAGGATGGAAAAGGACATTTCACACCAGTGTAAAGGAAGAAAGAGCTGGTATAGCTCTTCAAAATAATAGAGGGGGAGGCAGTTCTTCCATACTTGTTCTATAAAGCCAACATCACCTTAATACCAAAACCAGATAGAGACTCAACAGAGAAAGAAAACTACAGACTGATATCCCTGATATATTGATGCTAAGATCTTCAAGAAAATACTAGCCAACAGAATGCAAATATGCATCAGACAAATTATTCTGCAGCAGGTGGATTCATTCTAGGCACACAGGGATGGTTCAACATTCGTCAATCTTATAAACGTTATACTGTACATAACATAACTGAAGGATAAGAATCATGATAGTTGCAGTAGATGCAGAAAAAGCTTTTGACAAAATCCAACACCATTTCATGCTAAAAATTCTAAGTAAGGTTGCCATAGAAGGAACAATCCGCAACATAAAGCAACATATGAAAAACGCAATGCCAGCATCATACTGAATAGGGAAAGATTGGAAGCCTTCTTGCTAAGATCTGGAACCAGACAAGGATGTCCACTATTGCAATTGCTATTTAACATAGTAATGGAAGTACTTGCGGATGCTATTAGACAAGAAAAAGAAATCAAAGAAATTCCAATTAGAAATGAGGAAGGCAAGCTATCTTAGTTTGTAGTTGACATGAATCTATACGTAGAAGAACCAAATAAAGAGACCACTAGAACTTTTGTGAGAATTCAGCAAAGTGGAAGGGTACCAAATCCAAATCAATGAACAGAGATCAACAGCCATAGTGTACATAAATAACTCCAAGGCTGAAGAAGAGCTAAACAGCCTGGTGCCTTTCAAGATAACAGAGAAGAAAATGAAATACCTGGGAATAAACCTAACAAATAACACGGAAGATCTCTATGAGGAAAACTACAAAACATGAAGAAAAGAAATAGAAAAAGGCTTCAAAAAGTGGAGATTCCTACCATGTTCTTGGATGGGTATATCATCAAAATGTCCATATTACCAAAAGCAATGTATACATTCAATGTGATTCCAATCAAAATGCCAAAAACATTCTTCACAGAGCTGGAAAAAATGATACAAAGGTTCAGCTTGAAATACAAAAAATCACAAATAGCCAGAAACCTCCTGAAGAATAAGAACCTAGTGGAAGGGATCACAATCCCAGAGCTTCAGACATTAGAGGGCGGTAGTTATCAAAACAGCCTGCTACTGGCACAGAAGCAGAAAAGAAGATCAGTTGGATAGAATAGAAACACCAGAAAGGTATCCACACAGCCATCTATTTTTCGACAAGAAAACAGAAGACAATCTCGGGAAGAAGGAAGGTCTCTTCAATAAATGATGTTGAGACAACTGGCTTACAAGCCTGCAGAAATGAGAAGCAAGATCCACACCTTTCACCATACACAAAGATCAAATCTAAATGGATATATATCTAAACCTACACCCAGAAACCCTCAAAATTTTGGAAGCAAAAGTTGGAAATACTCTGCAAGATATAGGTATAGGTATGGACTTCCTAGAAGAATTATCAGAAGCAAGGGAAGTCAAGACCAAAATAAACAGATGGGATTACATTAAACTAAGAAGCTTCTGCACAGCAAAGGCAATGATCAATAAAATAAAAAAACAGCTAACAGAATGGGAGAAGATCTTTGCACACTACATAGGAGACAAAGGGCTAATTTCCAGAATATGCAAAGAATTCCGAAACAACCATAACAACAAAGCAAATAAACTGATCAAGAAATGGGCAAAGGAAATGGGCACCTTTCAAAGTAACAAATCCAAATGGCTATCAAACGTATGAAAAAATGCTCAAGCTCCCTAGCAATAAGGGAAATTCAGATAAATACAACACTGAGGTTCCACTTAACTCCAGTAAGAATTGCCCACATACAGAACACTACCAACAATACCTGCTGGTGAGGTTGCAGAGAAAAAGGAACCCTACTCCACTACTGGTGGGATTGCAGATTGGTGAAACCATTATTGAAATCAGTATGGAGAATACTTAGGCAACTGAAAATCTACCTACCATATGACCCAGCAACACCATTTCTAGGAATATATCCAAAAAACTTACATGAGAAAGCAATGTGCAGCCCTATGTTCATTGCGGCACAATCAATAATCACAAAAACATGGATGCAGCCTCTATGTCCATGAACAGAGGACTGGATAAAGAAACCATGGTTCATGTGCTCTATGGAATACTACTCAGTTATTTTTAAAAAATGAAATATAATTGTTTATAGCCAGATGGGCCAAACTGCAGACCATTTTGCTAAGGGAAATGACCAATCTCAAAACATCAGATATCATATGTTTGTCCTAAAATAATGTGATGTGAAATCTAAGGATTTTTCCTGTGAATTCTACCTTATTGCACTTCCTAATTATTTGTACATTTTGTAATTAGACCTTGTGATGTTATCCATTAATCAATTATCCATAAGAGATTGATTGCCTGTAATCACCTGAGATTGTCTGTGCCCCTTTTATCACTGTTATTATTAGTGCCCATGAGTAACGATGATCTAGTCTTTATCGTACTCTCATCAGTGCCACGCTGGACACATGCTGGCATTTATTCCTGTGGGAAGATGCTGGACCCTCTGTTTCACCACCGTGGTGTCACATTGGTACTTTTGTTATATATTTGTCAGTCTCATGTGGGTGAAGGTTCACTTTTTTTTCCTTTTTTTTTTTCTTTTATGCTCTTTTTTTCCCTCCCCATGTTGGGTTGTATTCAAGGGGCTGCATAATGGAAGTGTAGGGGAAATTAATATGTTCATAGGTGGAAACAGAGAAAGCATGTCCTCATGCATGCAATATAAGGATGGACTTGCAGCAGTACAGCTAATAATCTCCTGCATTGTTGGGAGACATGTCAGTGGCAGCATAATGGACTTGTGAAACTTCACAAAAGATATCCATTGTAAGACTGGGGGAGAGAAAAGTGCAGAGGACTTGGGAGAGCGGGGAGAGAGACCCCAGTGCCTGTTAAATGGTGTCATAAAACAAAAAAAAAAAAAAGAAAAAGAAAATACTGTATCCCCAAATAAGTGCATTAATTCCCCAAATCAGTGGTGGTTTGGAAATTTATTTTAATGCATTGTTAGGGAGAAATGATTTGCAACTAAATATGTGGATTCATTTAATGAAAACAGTTTTTATTCTTTTTCTCCCCCCCAAAAAAGCATGTCACCAAAAACATAATCTAACATAAAAGAAAATTAATAATTTTATCCTATTAAAGTTTAAAAATTTACTGTGTGAAAGAGTATGCCAAGATGAAAATAGAAGTTATCAACTGGGAAAAAATGCGCAGCAAACAGCATAGTACTGACAAAGGACTGGTGTTTAAAAGACTCTCAAATTGTATAGTAAAATAAAACACATACACATACGAAGGCAGATCAGTTAAAAACCTAGGCAATGGACGTGAGCCAGCATTGAACATAGTGGTTGTGTGGGGAACACATGAGCAGGCCCGGCGGCATGGCCTAGCGGCTAAAGTCCTCTCCTTGAACGTGCTGGGATCCTATATGGGCACCGGTTCTAATCCTGGTGGCTCCACTTTGGAAGATCTTTCTCTCTGTCTCTCCTCCTCTCTGTATATCTGACTTTGTAATGAAAAATAAACCTTAAAAAAAAAAAAAACACACATGAGCTCAGTCAGACCTTGGCTGCTGACTCGCTGTGGATGGGAAGTGAGCCACATGAGGCATCACTGCACACGTACTGGAAACCTTGGTGCAGAAGAGGAGCATTGACAGGCTAAGGTGGGCAGGACTTCACAGGCTGGGTCTCACCAGTTCCAGTAGGAATCTGAGATGGGTCAGGTACTGTAGAAAACAGTTTGGCAGGGTGCTGAACAACCTAGATGCATAACTGCCGTAGGACTTGGCAGTTGCACTCCTGGACATTTATTCCACAGAAATGGCAAGTTCTGCTTTGACACAAACCTGTGCATAGATGTTCATAGCTGCTTTCATTGAGCTGGTCCCAAACTGGGAGCAGACCTGATGCCCACCATTGCGTAGATAGAGAAACGACCGACGTTGAGCAGCTCAGCTCAAAAATGGAAAAGACCAAACTGTTGATATGGCAACGATGATGCTCAGTAGAACTGTGTTGAGTGAGTGAATGAAAAGCCAATTCCCACAGATTTATTTTCTGTATAGTTTCTTTCTTACAGCATTCTCAAAATAACACAATTACAGAAATAACTGAGTAGTAGTCATCACAACTTATGGATAGCAAAGCATGAGTGGAGTGTACATGGGATGAGAGTGGTTACAAAAACAACGTGAGGGATGCTTACAGTGATGAAAATATTCTAGGCTAGATTAGTGATGGTATCCTGCTTGCAACATTTGATTATTTTACAAGAAAGTTGGACTTAAAATCTATGCAGCTGCACTCTGATTTGTTCTTCATAACTGCAGGAGTTATCATAGTTATTGCCCCCAAAAGTTTGTATACAGATGGACACACAGCATAGCACACCTTAGAAATGAGATAAGCCATGCGTTGACATGCAGCTGTGGGGAGAGCAATGCAGAGAAGTGAGAGCCTCTTGGGGTTCGTCAGCCTGTCACTCTTTCAGTTGCGAATACTATGACCTATGCTAACGTTCAAGTGATTTTGAAGCCATTTTTCTAACAGTAAAGTGATGGTAATAGCAACCTGCTTATGACTTTTTAGCATTGGATGAAAGAGTATTCATTTTATGACATATTGCTTTAAGGATCAAAATGATGGGTAAATTATAAGGTTGCAAAAAAAAAAAGTAAAAGATTAACTTAAGGTGCCAGTATCATAGCAATGAAGGCAGAGCCTCCATCTGTGGTGCCAGTGCCCACATGGACTGGCTGTGCTTCCAGTTGAGCTCCCTGGTCATGGATTGGGAAGGCAGCAGAGTTTGTCTCAGATTCTCAGGTCCCTGCGCCCAGGGGGCTGGCCTGCATGTGGCCATTAGCTTTTTGGGGGTTGAACCAAAAGATGCAAGATCTCTCTCTGCTTCTCTGTAATTCTGCCCTTCAAATAAAACACATCTTAGAAAAGATTAATTTAGGCTTTATAGAATTTGGGGGAATTTCGGATTCAACGTGTATTCACGTAAACACTCCTGATGAACATGCTGGTCATTCCCTGAACTTTCATGTTGTTGGCTTAACTAACGTTCACATTTCACAGGCCCTCTTGTTTGTGTTCTTCAGGCTCCTGGCAGGGGGGAAGCTAGCATGTCCCCGTAGGGAGTGGGTATGCCACCGCTGGACAGTCGTAATGACACTGTAATTATTCTGAAACCTAAGCCAAGGCCCGGAAAAGCTAAATTCATGCTTCTGCATAATATCAAACTATTTAAAAATATGTAAATATGCAAATAGGACCTAACAGGATTACTATTTGTAATGTCACTTGTGAAAATGGGGGCAGAAAAAATGTCTCTTATTTTAAAAACAGTGAGAATTTTTCTCCTCAGATTGAAAACTTTCTCTTTACACCAATTTTTTTTTTCCCAAAAAAGTGACACAGAAGTCAGAAAAACAGCTGGCTTCTGCTTATTTTGTTTTTTAATGAGTATAAAATGGATATAGTTCATGCATTTCCCAGGTACAATTCTGACACATATTTTCCTCCTCTCTCTCCCTTCCTCCTCCAGCTCCCCGCCTCCTTCCTACCTCCTCTTTCCCCACCATATGCAAAAACAATTTTTAGTCAACTCCATAGTCACAGGCCCCATGCAGCTGTAACCACAACACAGAAAAAAACACCCAATGTAGGAGTGAAGCAGATTGTATTGTGATGATTGCTGTTGGCCCCCATTGGTGCTCCCGTGGAACTGTGGCTTCAGTTCTTAATGGTTTGGGGCCCTAGTGTGCACTGCCCTTTTAAGAACATGCGCCAATCTCCTGTCTGCAGAAGGACTCGACTAACCATGGTAGTGTGGAAGCTGCCGCTGACTCTGGGTATTTATCTGTGGCTCTGGGTCGATCACTTGTGGTTGTCAGGACTATACAAAGCTGACTCCAAGCAGACTGCTTGGAACGGCCCTCGGGATTGGGTATTATGTATAACAGAGAGGCAGTCTTGATATTTTATCTCCTAATTAACAAAAAAGGCATGAAGACTAATAACAACCTGCTCATGTTTTAGAAGAGTGGTATAGTTACGTGTCTAAATATTTTTTGATATTTGTTTATGCACTTTTGAAACTATTCCGCTTAATTTTATGTCTAAGATAAATCGGTTTCATCATAACGTCTGATAAATTTCATGCTCTTCTCTAAGTCTGATGGATGATGACAGCTTTTCTTAGTGACTTCTCAGAAATATACAAAGTAGTGCTTGTACTTAATGGTTAAAACTTGAATATAAATACAGTGGGAATAATTCTTTTCACCTCCAGACAAGAAATGACAGCTTTGTAAACTTAATAGGGAAATGATAATACACTAAGAAATGTAAGTAAGGTAAAGCCCTTTCTAGCCTAAGTAGAAATGTATTTTTTAAAAGACTCATTTTTTAATTGGAATGTCAGGTTTACAGAAAGAGGGAGATATATAGAGAAAGATCTTCTCTTTGCTGGTTCAGTTTGCAAGTGGCCACAACAGCTGGACCTGAGCCAATAGGAATTCAGGAGCCTGGAGCTTCTTCCAGGTCTCCCACGCGGGTGCAGGGTCCCAAGGCTTTGGGCTGTCCTCGACTGCTTTCCCAGGCCACAAGCAGGGAGCTGGATGGGAAGCGGGGCAGCCAAGGTATGAATCAACACCCATGTGGAATCCCGGTGCACACAAGGTGAGGATTTTAGCCGGTAGGCTACCGTACTGGCCTAGGACTCTGTTGATTTATTGGCTGCACCTTATTCATAGCTAGCTGTCTTTGAATTGAAGAATAGATAAATGTCCATCATTTTGCAGTTGCAATTTAGTGTTCCCTATGAAACGAGGTTTATGTAAGCTGCATTTACCTTTAGAACACCTTAATTAAAAGGAGCTGAATGGGTTGAACATTGCAGTGCTCCACAAAGAACAGTGCAGTTTCTTTGCCTTCCAAGTCAAACTACAGAACCATGCTGGCTAAATTTGGAAAATATCATTACTTAGAGCAAGATAAGGTTCAGTACCATTCTTGTGAAACTGCCTTTTGCACCTCCAGTATAAGATAGGTGAGTTAGCTACAGTAACGCTCAAAGTGATACAGCCGCAGTCACCCCTTCCTTCTTAGGTGCTGACAAAATTCCCAGAATGCAAGTTAAATTAAGTAGCAAATAAAAGGATGGAAGAAAGTTCCTTATTTTGCTGTTTGCTGGGAATTTTAGTACCTGAATAGGATGTAAAGGGGAGACAATAAAATTACTTCGAAAGAGAAATACCAGAATGCTGAAAGCATTTGAATATCTACCACATATCTGTGGTTCAGCACTGATGATGAAGGAAGTAACCATTTGCCTATAAAGCTGGAACACAGTGCGTGGGCAGGAGGGCGAATAGAGTGCTCCTGAAGCTGTGTTGTGAATATGTGAGATTTGTTCACATTATGTGAACAAAATGTTAAAAATAAGAATAGAAACATTAGCTATCTTTATAAACACATCAGTTAAGAATATTATTAGGTTTAAATATATGATGGGTGAAAGGAGTTAAAAGGAACCCCCACATGGCGTTGATATCAGCCAGTCCACACTAGAGAGATGTGAGTGCCCGAGCCAGCCTCTCACGTGAAGGTCAGCTTCCCACACATGGGGGGATTGGGACCCTGGTGATGTGTGGAGTGAGCTTGCACACAGGGTGAGGGGGTGGGTCCTTAATGGATCTTTTTGGAGTGAGCTTATACACACAGGGAGAGTGGGTCCTTGGTGAATCTGTGGAGTGCGTTTACGCACTCAGGCAAGGTCCTTCATGGATCTCTGTGAGTGAGTTTACACACACAGGTAGGGTGAGTGGGTCCTTGATGGATCTCTGCAAAGACAATCAAAGGCCTCTGGGAAGGACTGTCTCATTCAAGATACGCTTGGAAATATTTGTGATTTGTAGGGAAATTCCAAATGTTAAAATCAGCAGGCGCTCAGAAGTTGATTTCAAAACTCCCGACTAACTTTGAGAAGATCAAAACTTGGGGGGAATGATAGCAGATGTGATAGAAATAATATAAAAGGAGAAATGCAAGTAGACTCTTAAAATATGAGTGCATGGCTGAAATCTCAGGATTGAACTTGAATGTGTGGACTTTCTTATTGCTGAGCCACCCAAGTGATGGCTTGCAACTTACTCAACTCCTGGTCACGATGCTGTGAACACTGCTGAAGTGATAATACCATATTTAGAATGAATATCATATAAACTTAGTTGATAAAGTACTGGTTTGATAGTATGCACGGCCCCCATTACCAAAGAATAAATGAATATATAATATATCAGATAAATATGTAACTGTATAATGTATAAGCATAAGTATCAGATAAATTAATATGTCAAAAATTAATAAATAATCAGTGAATTAATGCATAACTTTAAAATGAACTAAAGTCATATTCTCTGGTTGATGCAGCTGTTCTTTGCAGAAATGCTATTGTTTCCTGGATCCTGGCCCAGTATGGTAGCCTAGTGGCTAAAGTCCTCACCTTGTATGTGCCAAGATCCCATGTGGGGGCCAGTTCATGTCCAGGCTACTCCACTTCTCACCCAGCTCGCTGCTTATGGCCTGAGAAAGCAATAGAGGATGGCTGCAAGCCTTGGGGCCATGCATCCAGATGGGAGACCCAGAATAACCAATGGGGAAGACCCACAAGAAGCCCCTGGTTTCTGACCTTGGATCAGCTCAGCTCCGGCCATTGCAACCATTCGGGTTGTGAACCACTGGGCAGATCTTTGTCTGATTCTCCTTCTCTTTGTATAAGTGCCTTCCAATAAAAATAAATTTAAAAAATACTATTGTTTCTGCATCACTTCTGTTTGCTGTTGAATCATTAACTGTGTATTGATCATCAGAAGGGCTTTCTCGGTGCAGACTGCCTGGGTATCTGAGCAGAGAGCCTTAGGATCTACTTCCTAAATTGCATCAGACATATTAATGATAGTTTCATAAAATGTATTGGCTTTTACAATTAGAAGCATATTTCTAGTTGAAATTAGACATTATGTGTCTCAATTTCTTAATTTACAGTTACATAAACTGTAGCCCGAAAGAGCAAATTCAGATAATCTACACAGAGCATTTTGAGTTAATTTTGCTGGGGGGAAACATAACTGGCTAAAATTTAGATACCAATATGTATCTATTGAAGATTTGATTAAAGAATAATAAAAGGAAACTACTAGAAAAGATTTTGAACTTCAGTCGAAATACACTCTTTTTAGAATGCGTCTGACTGTCATTCTAATAAACATACTAATCTTTGTGCTTTGTGGAATATGAAATATATTGTATAATGACTGTTTAATGCCCTTTCTTGAACTTGTTGAATGCATTAACATTTTTTGCAGAAAATACCAGTATGTGCTTTATTTGGTAAGGGTTTGTCACCTGTGGAAAGAGATCATTATCTTTTTTTCCAATGTTGTGTGTCCTGACACCATCAGTGTTATATGATTCTGATAACATCAGATTGATTGATTGTGATAAGGGGAACTAACCTCTGGGGGTTGTCATCAAACCAGGGAGGGCAGAGGTTTGAGACTGGTTTAGGGACTGGTGAGTTCAAGTAAAAATTCTTTTTAAAGACTTACTTATTTTTCACTGGTCAGGCAGATCTACAGAAAGAAGCAGAGAGAAAGCTCTTCCATTCCCTGGATCACTCCCCAGATGGCTGCCGTATGTGGGGCTGAGCTGATCCAAAGCCAGGAGCCTCTTCCTGGTCTCCCATGTGGGTGCAGCTTCCAAAGGTTTTGGACCACCCTCTACTGCTACCCCAGCAGGGGGTGGGATAGGAAGTGGAACAGCTGGCATTTAGCTGTGGAGCCATCGTGCAGGACCTCAGCTGGAGTGTTAATGAAGCAGTGCTTTCACAGGCTCAAATCATGCTTATCTAAAGAGGCTGACTTCTAGTCTGGATTGCAGTTCTTGCCTTGGAACCCACCAAGTTGAGGTGGTTATGGTGCCGAATATCTGCACCTGGCTTGGCAGCCACCGGTGCCTTGTGAGTCCCAGTGACTAAGCATTGCAGGCTAGGGTGGGAGATTAGATTTTAATTGGTACGTTGTTGAATATCAAGATTTCTGACAGCAAGCAGGGCTTCTTAGTGCGTAGCAAACCAGGGCTCCCTCACGAAAGAGATTCCTCACGCTCCTCCTGCTTTGTGTGCCCTTGGAGTAAGGGGTGACCACTGTCAGCCTGCATCTGGCTTTATATCCATCTTTTATTTCAGCCTCGTGAGCCTGCATCTGGCTTTATATCCATCTTTTATTTCAGCCTCGTGTCAGGGCCAGTTATTACTGTTCAGGATAATTTTGGCATTTTCACAATAAATGCAGGAGTACATAATTGCCAGTAAGTATGATTTACAGATTTTAAATAGTTTATCTAATTACTTTTTATTGTTGCCTTGTCTCCCCCCAACACAATGACTGCAGTAGTTGAGTCAAGTTATATTTTAGTAGCTTTTTAATTTCACAATAATTTAATTAGAAAGATGTTTTGGAATTATGCAGAGGATGTGGCACATCTTGAAGCCATCTTTGCCTTATGTTAATAAATTACATAAGCAGAGAATTATCTTTTAATTTCTAATTGTTTTACTACATATATTACAATAGCATTCTACATTTAAGCATTGCATTTTTTAAAATCACAGCCACTAAATTGTAGAAGTCTATGTTAAGCTATAGTAACCAAAGGAAATGAAACAAAAATAATTAGAAAATAATTACAGTTAAATAATGTGAATTCCACAATATATAGGGTTAAGAAAAACGTATTTTTTTCTAACAGTCATTAAGCTGCTTCTTCATTCTGATTCTTGTGAAGTAGGTAGGAAGGCACCACGCCCATCCATGAACTCAGGAGGAGGCTGACCCTTCAGTCTGTTAACCTATTGCTGTGTTGAGAACAGAGGACCAACATGCGCCTTTCTGTGTGTTAGCAAGCTTTTCATATGCAAATTAATCTTATTCACAATTTGACTAATTATATGAGAACCAGTAGCAATGGTAATATGGTTAACACCTCAAAAATTAATGTTCAAAGCTTAAGCACTTTCTTTAGAAATTAAAAAACACAGGGAAAAATTATTTATGGAAATATATACAATTTTATTTCAAACTGAAAGCAGTACTATTTTTAAAATACTCCCTTAAGCAAATAAATATATTGAACTAAAGGTCTAATTGTAGTCTAATTAAAGCTGGAGTAAGTGTGCATATTATTTTTTTGCAAATTCAGGGTTACTAGATCAAGGCTTTAGGGATGTGGATCAGTCAGCTTGACCTGTAGGTATAGCGGCTTGCTTCTTGTAGCAGTTTTAATCACTGCAAAGTCACAAAGCACCATGTTGTAAAGCTGCCCTTTCCCTTAATAAACCTTATTAAAGAGCTTGATCTTATACACTGGTGATGGGCTTGGTTATAGTCAAAGTCAGCATATTAATTTGAATTAATTTTCAGATTGAAACAGAATAATCCATGGTTTCTAGGAAACCTGTTAGCATTATGTTGACCTTAAATGAACATATTATTTGTGCTTGGAAAAAAAGGTCAAATAGTGCCTGGTGTTGTGGTGCAGTACGTTAAGCTGCCGCTTGAATGCTCACATCCCCATCAGAATGCTGGCTGAGTTCCCCAGCTGCTGGGCCACTGATGAGCTCACTGGGGTGAACCAGTGGATGAAAGATGACTTTCTTGCTGTCTCTTTTTCCCGCTTTTTTCATCTGCCTTTTAAACAGATAAATCATATAAAAAGTACAAATAATGAAACACTCTGAGAAAGCATATTTTGGTTTTCTTCTTAACTGAGATTCGGAGTACTTTGAAATATTTTTTATTTAACTTAATGATAAGAATAATAGCTTTGATTTCTGAGCTTTTTTAAAAAAATGTTTATTTTTATTGCAAGATCAGATATACAGAGAGGAGGAGAGACAGAGAGGAAGATCTTCCCTCCTATGATTCACTCCCCAGGTGTCTGCAACAGTCAGAGCTGAGCCAATCCAAAGCCAGAAGCTGGGAGCTTCTTCTGGATCTCCCAAACGGGGCTCTGTGTACGTGCAGTTCTAGAGACTTTGCTCCATGCCATCTTTGTATGTGGAAAAGATTAAGAAAATTCTCTTCAAGACTGCAATGTAACTGTTTGGAAAGAGACTTGCAGTGTTTCTTCGCAGCAACCGGCTGAACATGTAACACTTTCATAGTGTAAAAATCTGGGAAACAACCCAGATGCCCATCAAAAGAGGAGTGGATAAAGAAACTGTGGTATATCTACTCTACGGAATGCTATATAGCCATTAAAAAGAATGAAACTTTACCATTTGCAACCAAATGATCCCAAATAGAGAACATTACGCTCAGTGAAACAAGTCATTCCCGAAAAGATAAATGTCATATATTCTCTCTGATATACAGCAACGTTCTTGCAAAATAGGATATCAGTAACCCTTTCAATACTGTTTTTCTTATATTTTAGGGGGTTTGATATTTTTGTTTTTATTTTTATTTATTTATTTATTTATTTTTAGATTTATTATTATTATTATTGGAAAGCTGGATATACAGAGAGGAGGAGAGACAGAGAGGAAGATCTTCCGTCCGATGCCTTACTCCCCAAGTGAGCCGCAACGGGCCGGTGCTGAGCCTATCCGATGCCAGGAACCAGGAACCTCTTCCGGGTCTCCCACGTAGGTGCAGTGTCCCAAAGCATTGGGCCGCCCTCGACTGCTTTCCCAGGCCACAAGCAGGGAGCTGGATGGGAAGTGGAGCTGCCGGGACTAGAACTGGCAGCCATATGGGATCCCGGGGCTTTCAAGGCGAGGACTTTAGCCGCTAGGCCACGCCGCCAGGCCCCTTGTTTTTATTTTAATTCATTCAGAAAAAGTTTTTGTTTTTCATATTAATTTCCTCACTGACTCATGGGTCACAAAATAGCATTGCTTGCATCAGGAACGTTGTTGATTTTGTTTTCCTTTCTTTAGCTACATTGGTCATTTAGTAGCATGTCATTTAACTTCATGTTGTACATTTTGTGTTTTTCTCTCTGTTGTTGACTTTTATGGCTTTTCATTTGAGGGGATGTGTAATAACTGTGTAGTAGAGATTGTCACAGACAGATGTGAAGATACCTTGCAGTGTACATCTCTACTTCCAAATCAAAGATGAACTCCCAATGAAACTATTCAATGTATCTTGATGATAGAATGCTGGACTTTCTGCCATTGCCCATGCCTATAATGTCAGGATACACTTGAGTAGCAGAGTGATGGACTTAATGACTGGTTGTGAAGACTATACTATTGTAATGACGTGGGGAAATTAATAGCTGGAGTTTAGGGAAGGGGAAAGGGAAAATCCTGGAGCCAATGGAACTGTATTGTGGAATAGTAAAATAATTCATTTAAAAGATGTGATGAAGCAATAGAGTATTGTTTTTATTTGTAGTTTGTCACTTGTATTCCTATGTGTTCTCTACTTTGTGTTGTTTGTATTCTAGGTAAAGTTCTGTCAAATCATGTATTGCCCTAGCTGCAGCCTGCTTTGCTCGTGACACACAAGTTTTCCACTTGGGATAATCATCCCACTTTTCATTGTGCCTTTAAACCATTTGCTAATGACTTCTTCATTATTTCTGAACAGTAGCAGGTGAAGTCATGTCTGGCTGAGTGTTGAACTTTGTCACAATTTGGGAGTCCTCATGGAGTGAGGGAGCAAGGCCCACGGCCAGGCATATCTGTGCTTGAAACATTTTCCAGTTCTTCAGTCATTGCATAAGCAGTTATTTTCTTGTGTACCCTCCCTGCATTGCCCGGGATTAACTCTGCTACCAAGCCCCCATGTGCCCTTGCGTTTTGCACCTTAAACTCCTCATTCAAGAACAGGAAAATAACCAGGCCTTCAGACTGTGTTTTGGCTCGCATGAAGTGAAGAGAGCTAATGTGAGCCCCGCAGGAGTGTATGCATGGAGATTTATGTGAAAATGGTGTGCTAGGATTGCTCGTGAGAGACACCTGTGTAAGTGAGCTGGGTAGGCCTCAACGCAGAGAAACCCATCCACAGTGGGGTCTCAGCCGTGGCCTTGCACTGCCCCAGCGCACTAGTAATGATAGGAAGGACTCATGTCTTCTCACTCTCCTATCTCCAAAAATGCATAGAAGGCATGGCTGTTCTGTGACTCACCGTACACGGGACCTCTGCATTGATACGTGCAGCGCACCTGGAACCTGAGTGCATTTCTGGGGCACAGCCATTTGCACAGACACTGGCAGAGGTAGTTACACTGTCTTCTAACACTTAGGGTTCCTGTGGTAGATGTTGAACTCTGTGATTTACTTCTTAGATTTCTGGATTTTTGTACTTTACTTTCTTTGTTTATTGAAAATGTTGAACATGAAAGATTTTAAAATGTAGAGTTGTGTTACAAAAAAACAGCCAAGCATTGTGGGATTGAAGCTTCAGCGTTGCGCTGAGTGAACGGGCAGTGACCTTCAGTAGCTCCCTCCGAGGAAGGACTCACTGTGACATGCAAGAGGCTAACTTGATGATCAGTTGGAACTTTAGATTTTTGAAATTACCACAGAAAGTTGTTAATTTTTTCAAATGAACTTTTATGCACTGCCTTATACCCAATAAATTTTGTTTGTTTTCATTTCTTGGATTCTTATTAAGTTAGTATACAGCCAAAGCAGAAAAAAAAACCCCTCTACTCCTTACATCTATAATGAGTGAACTTATAATGACATTTCATTACAATTATTAGTATAGTTGTGTTATTGCCAGAAATAGTATAAAAGTGTGCCAGATAGTCTGTAATATAACTCAATTTTTCAGAATCAATATTAGGTTATTACTCTGCTGTCCATCTGTTTTGCCAAGATTATATTCTTTTTTTTTGGGGGGGGTAGGCATTTTCCTTGAAGGATTTCAATTTTTTCAAGCATTTTTGCAAGACATTGGAAGGCAACAGAATACAAATCCTATTAGACATTATTTGTATGTAACACCTGTTATTCACCTTAATATAAACTACTGATTTAAAGCTGTGTTTGTTATCAGTAAAGATTTTTTTATTGATTTGGAAGGCAAGGTTGAGACAGAGAGAGAGAGAGGGAGAGGGAGAGAGAGAGATCTTCTGTCTATAGTTCACTCTGTAAATGGCTGCAATGGCCAGAACTGGGCCAGTCGAAGCCAGGAGACAGAAGCTTCTTCCAGGTCTCCCACCTGGGTGTAGAGGCCCAAGCACTTGGCCAACTTCTGCTGCTTTCCCAGGCACCTGGAAGTGGAACAGCCTGAACAAAGCCTAGTGCCCCTATGTGAAGTCAGCATCACAGGTCATAGCTTCACCCACTACACCATAATGCTGGCTTCAAAACTGTATTGTTTTATAAATCATAAGTCTCTAAGCTCTACTGAATCTACCCCCAAGGACTCATTCAAACAAGAGTGGCATAGAAATTAATTTTACAATATATTCTTAATTGAATATTACATTTTGTGCCTCACCGGAGCATGCATTTGACAATAAAACAACAAATCTAGACAGAAATGTGTTCTTTGTTTTTCTGATAGAGAAATCAGCAGCCAGGGGATGTGTATAGCAGCGTCCGTGCAACAGCTGCTGCAGTGTGAGAAGCCCCACAGGGGTTCTGTGGTTCCGAGAGTGGCTTGGTGGCACAGGTGGGGCGCTGATAGGAATAATGAGAAACAGAACGTGAGCTGCCCTGCAAGGAAGGTATCATAAACTATTTGATGGAAAATAGCAAAATGTTCTGGCTAGGAGGGCAGAGTTCAGAAAAATACTTGAGAAATGAGACAACATTTAAGCTAAGGATTAAAAATACAGTTATCCTGGAACATGCAGAGCTGCTATAAAAGAACAAAAATGAAGAGCTGGGGGATTTGGATAATACTGGTGGTATGCAAATCCTGTATAATAAGCCAGTTTTTCTAAGACTTTGTGTTTTCTGCCTTTTTAGAAAAATTCATTGTTGATGTTGTTTTTCACTGTTTATTTTCATCGGACCAATTTGCTGATCTTGTGAATATTAATAGCATTATTTTGTATTTTATTTTCTTTTTATTTCTAAAGATCTTTAATCTTTCTTACTATGCTTTGCAAATTAATTTTCTATAATGGAAACTTAATTTACATGTGTTAATCTTTTTTTTTCTTATTTTTATTGGAAAGTCAGATTTACAGAGAGAACGAGACACAGAGAGGCAAGATCGCCCCTCTGCTGATTCACTCTCCAACTGGCCTCAATAGCCGGGGCTGAGCCAATTCAGAGCCAGGAGCTTCTTCTTGGGTCTCGCATGTGGGTGCAGTGTCCCAAGGCTTTGGGCTGCCCTTGACTGCTTTCCCAGTGCACAAGCATTGAGCTGGATGAAAAGTGGGGCAGCTTGGGATGCGAACAGGCACCCACGAGATCCTGGAGCATGCAAGATGAGGACTTTAGCTGCTAGGCTACCACACCAGGCCCCGTTTGTCACTTTCTAACATGTTGCTTACTATCTTGAAGGCACGAGTGTTTGCTCTTCCTAATGCAGATTGCACTGCTGAGTTGTGCGCTAGTGTGAGTATTTTACATAACAGTTTCTGCCTCACCATCTCTGGGTCCCATGAGGTTAGACACCAGTCCCTTGATGTGCGTGTTCTCATATCACAAGCTGGATTCCCAGTGGCTCAGAAATGCCTGTGGGGCATTTTCTGTGGTTTTCTTACTTACTATTGTTATTCAACTTGTTAGGCATCAGGGTCTTTATTTTAGGGTTTAAACAAGAATATTCTCTTATATATTGAGAGTTGATAAAGTACTGATGTCACTTCTTGCTTAAAAATATTAGAGTATTCTAGTGAAGCCATAGTATCTTTGCTCCTCTTTCAGGAAGTGTTACCAATTGATTTAATTAACCAGGTACAGTTCTGGTGACATTTTCTGTTGCTGGATCAATTTTGACAGTATATGTACTATATTTGTCCGTTTCATCAAGGTTCTCTATTTTTTATATACAATTATCCAGAGTATTTCTAACAATCCTTATTTCTTTTAAGCTAGTAGTAATGTCTGTAATTTCATTTTTGATTTTAGTAATTGGAAAAATTTCTCCTTTTTCTTAGGTAATCTACCTAAAATTTGTCTGTTGCATTTTTTCAAATAGCTAATGTGAGGCTTTGTTTATTTTCTCTCTTGTTTTCTATTTCACTGATTTCCACTCTGTCCTGATGATTGTCTTCCTTCTGCATTCTTTCAACACACAACTTGGCCGTTGGATACTCTGCCCTAGTCTTCTCTTACCTGCACGTTGTTCGATGATGAGCCAGTAGTGAGAGTTTAAGATATTATCTGTTCTCTTCCAAAAATACATTTACGCCTCTGGGGATGTGCTGTGAGGCTTCACGCTCTAGGGTGCATGAATATTTAAGTAATGCATTTCCTTTCTGATTCTGTCCTCCTTGGTATGTTGCTTGTCTGAATCTTTGCCCAAGTCTCCTTGGATTTTTTTTTTTTTTGCTGAATTTTTATTTTAAACTTTTGAATTTTATGGTACCATTTCATGGAGACTGGGAGTCCGCTTCCCCCCAAATCCCACTCCCGGACTGATTTTCCTCATGTTGCCTCAGTAGTATAGTCCTTCACAAGGAGTCATCATTCCATCAGTCTGTTATTGAAGTGTTCCCTGACATTGCTGGTACAATGCCAGACAGTCCAACATCCCATTGTTTACACATTTCGAGCAATTTCATTGGGAGTCCATCTTTGATTGGGAAGCAGGGATTTTTGAAAAATGTTATCTAACACTTAAGAATGCTGTGATTCAGATGAACTCGTCTGATCATTCAAGGAGCTGTCAGGTAGTCAGGACACAAGCAGACTGAATTAACAACAGGCTATACACCAGTCCCTGGGAATGAGGAGCTCCGCCTTGCATGGTACTGTCTTCCTGGTGCGGGCTAAGGAGTTGATTAGCGCTCATTGGGCTGGGCAGGAACAGGAGCTGGGCTTGTGGCTAAAAACACCTGGCCTAATCAGACTCATCTGTATCCAATTTGCTGGCTAAATGAGGATGTGGGGGAAGAGTATATAAGGAGAGGTGAAGGAGCAATGAAGAGAGATTTCGCAGACTGCTACCATCACTGTTCTCCTGTGGGTGCTTCATCCCCAGACCCTCGCCCTGTCCATGTCACTGACTCTGCTGGTCGGAGCACTTCCCACTGCCACCTCGCTGTGGGCTGCGAAATGAGTCGTCAGCTCTCTCAGAACACGCACAGTTCCTTCATCATGTTTTCGCCTGCTATTTGTAAGTTTTTGATTCCAAAAGGTTTGCAAAGTGACTCAGAAACAGTTTTGCTGGTTTTCCATTTTTTTATGGTCTAAATCGTCTTAACTCTGCTGTGATGGTACTCTATATTGCTTCTTAATGGTTGATAGCAGCACACCTCATTTTAAAAATTATTATCATCTGAGAGATTGCAGAGAGCCTCTTAAAGACATACACACTGAGAAACAAAGAGAAAGAAAAGAGAAAAATTGAGATAACAGGTGTGCTTGGAAGCAGTACTTGTAATGCCTCCCAGGTTTGCATTGTGTCTTGGAAAACCATTCTTACTATCAAAAGTCACTCGGTCAGCACTGTTTCTTAAAACAGTGAAAACTTTCACTGCAGTGAGAGGCTGCACATTTATATTATGTGTTTTTCATTATATAACCAGTGACTGAGTTGTGATAAAAAAAAAACATGTGTAGGAATAAGTCAATCGTGAAAATATCTCGGTGATTATTTTCCCTAGTGTGTGCCGCTGCATGACATCACATGTGTGGCATCTGAATTAGAATTGTATGGAATCATGATTGTATGGGGACAGGTATCTGACCCATGTGGCAGTTCGGTTTTATGTTGGAACGTGGCATAGGATCACGGAGACTCTGGCTTCTGTCTGACAGGAGATAAGCACAGAGCATTTTGGGGGTAAATGCCACAGCATAAAATGTAAGATATTAACAGTCCTTCTCTTGCAGTAAAGTTACCTGTAGCTGAATTGGGAAATGACTTGTCATTTATATTCAGGAGCTAAATTATGGGCAATTGAAACTCATTTTTTTTAATTTATAAATAATGACAACATTAATCTTTTTGCTAAAAAGCCTGAACAAGTTTGAAATGTCAGTTCTCCAAAGAGACTTCTACTGGGTGTAATGTCTCTAGATTAAAATCCAAAATTTAAGGAAAAAAATAAAAACTTAAAAGTTGTTTAAAATGTAAAAGCTGCAAGGATTCAAATTTGTGCCGTGTGGAAGTCAACACGCTATTCAGACATTGCTGTCCAAACCGCGCCCGCGGCCACACACGCCGTTTCCACAGCGCGTGTCTTGCAATGCCGCCGTTTAGTGTCCTCATTTACATGTGTTTATACGTTTAATTGTTTCTAGGTACCTTAAAGGTTTTGTTCCATTTGTGGGTAGAACCCTTTTCTCTGTTAATTGTTTTCTCTCTCACTTGCTCTGTTTCTGTGTGTGCCCGTGTGTGTGTGTTTTGGGAGGAGGTGATAGAATTTTATTTCAGAGGATGTTTGAATTTACAAAACAAAAGTGTTCAGGCAGTAATACAAAGAGCCCCATATGTCACACACTGTCAACTTCTCATGATCTGTGTTACATGAATAAATAAATAAATAAATCGGACTTCCCGATAAAAACAAAATAAATCTTGAAAAGCCCTCCCTTCCTGGCGGTGTTGGTCTGCACTCGCGTGGACAGTGTGTGGGAGTTGTGCTTGCCCGTCACGGCGCTCACGCGCTTTGGGTCATGGCCGTCCTGACAAGGCTGAAGAACGGCCGCACTGTGGCCCTGCACTGCCCAGTGACGTTCAGCGTTTTTCATGTGCTTGTTGGCCATTTGTATGTTTTCTTTAGATAACTACTCATTCAGATTCTTTGTTTTTTAACTAGATTTCAGTGCTAAACTATTCTGTTAAACTAACATTAATTTTTTTTGTTTTCCAAACTGAGTCATTGAAGCTGTAGCGGCACCTACACTTAGCCTTTTATGCTTTTGTTCTTTTTAAGATTTAGTTTATTATTTTATTGGAAAAGCAGATCGGCAGAGGGAAGACGAGGCAGAGAGAGATCTTCCATCCTCTGGTTCACTCCCAAGTGGCCACAACAGCCAGAGCTGAACTGATCCAAAACCAGGAGCTTCTTCTGGGTCTCCCACACGGGTGCAGGATCCCAAGGCTTTGGGCCATCCTCGACTGCTTTCCCAGGCCACAAGCAGGGAGCTGGATGGGAAGCAGGGCACCGGGATTAGAACTGGCATCCATATAGATCCTGGCATGTGCAAGGAGAGGACTTTAGCCACTAGGCTACCATGCGGGGCCCACTGCCATTTTAATTTTAAAGAATTCAGTCTTTAAATGATTCGTAGGAATGATTCATAAAATTGCAAATTGGATCATCATAATTACTTACGCTTAGCTAACCGCAACTTAATATGTGGTAAATAACCGTTTTTCACCTCTCTTTCCCCGCTTTAACTTGTCTTGTTTCTGTGTGTGCAACATGAAATTGTATTATTTTTGAGGCAAGTGTGAGCTGGTTTTCTCCAAGTGTCTTCCTCAGAGCCGTCCTTGCTAGTAAGGTTGAGAGTTAATTTGTGCAGTGAACTGCGGTCATCCTGTTGGCTGTTAATGCTGTTGTCAATCAGGCACTTTCCTTTGGTGTTCTAATGATTATAGGTTCTTCAGCTATTTTCCTTCTAGAAATAATTTCAACCTCACTTGGATCCGGAAATGCCCCCAACTAGTACTTTTCATACTTTTTTTTTAGTCCCTTTCTTCTAATATTTGGGGACCGGTTCTGTTTCCTTTAGCTTCCAACTTGCTGTCTTCCTCAACGCTCAAAGCAACCAAACGCACCCCCTGTTCCAGCGCTGGAGGTCGGCAGGGTTCCTCAGCCTCCAAGGGAGTGCCTGGCTGGCTGGCTGGCCGCAGTCTGGTGTCCGCCAGCCCCACGCTCCCACCCGCTTTTCCTCTGGATCACACGCCCTGTAGGGGGCGCCGTTGCACCTCTTGGTGGCTTTCCCTCACTCTCCATTTCTCAACCTATTTATATTCTCACTGCTCTGTCTTTAAAAGCAAATTTAAGGAGAAATGTTATCCCATGTTCACATCCAGCTGTAGTCTATCATGCCTCATTGAGAATTTTTTTCTAAGAATTCACTGCTTCAGTGCTACTGAAGTCCCCTCAGACAAAATCATCCTGTAAAGTGGTCCAGACTGTGTCCTTAGGCTTGGCAGTGGCTCAGCATCCCTTCATCTCTGCCACGAACTAGACGATCTTTTCTGAGTTGCCTTCCACATAGCTCTGTCCTAGCCGCAGTGAGCTAACTACTCTCCCGCCTCCCCTGCGTTCGCACCTGTTCTTTCTTCTGCCTGGAATCCTTTCCATGAACTGTTACTTCCTCATCCAGTTAGTTGTCCCTCATTTTTCATGTTGGGGACTGTCTATGTCTGCCTCTAGAGGTCTTTTTTGATGTTCCCTTGTGTGCCCATTCATACTACTGCCTATAATGCATTATAATGACCTATTTGTCTTTATTTCCCAATATCATAAAAGTTGTTAAAATAATCATCGTGTATATTTTTTAAACCATGTTCTCTGAAAATCTAATATAAGCTGTGTCAGGTAGAATGCATCACTAACCAGTAATTGGATAAAATGATATAATCATTTGGCATCTTGCATAGAGTTATTCTGTGTCGTGTGTGCGTGTGTGTGTGTCCTGAAAACTCCCATTGAGCTATGGAAGTTCAAATTATTTTCAAGATATCAACATTCATCAGCTTTCTATGAATATTTTGGTTACATTTTGCTATTGAAAATTCTAAATGTCATGAATATTTAAAGGTGTGTTTATTCAGCACATACTTACAGATGTTAGAAATGCCATGCACTGTTGCTGCTACATTTTCAGTCTTTATTTTTATGAACAGCTTCAGTGAATTGCTTTGGCTTTACAAAATGTTTTTATACAGCGTTCATGTAGCGTATTAGCTGATTAATCCTTCTGCTGGAAGATTAAGAAACCCTCAAATCTGTGCAGAATTCCACAAATCCAGATTAATAGCAGTTAAGCCTTAGAAAGGTAGATTCTCTTGAGAGCCTGAGCAATTATTTTAACTGAATGCCCAGGTAACTGGAGCCGTTAAGAACTGTCCTGCTTTCTGCAGTCTTGGAGCCAGGAGGGATGACTGGCAGGCTTGCCTGTTTTTCATTACCTTCAGAAGAGTGTTTTCTTTTTAGCCTGTTACTTTGAATTTGGTCTATGGCTAAGTATTTTGGGATACATTGATCTGTTTTCATCAAGTTAGATTTCGACCATCCATTGGGTAGTTTGTAAATGGAAGAAATTTATTTCCCCTAGTTCCAGGGAATGGGAAGCCCACTGGGACCAGCAGATATGCGCCCCTTTGGGGTTTGCTTCTGGACCCCTCAACGTCCCCCTCTGGGACGTGCTGAAGCGTCTGTGTCAGGTCTCCCCCAAGGACACCGATCGCCTTCAGAAGGCTTTTGCTCCCCTGACACGATCACGTCCCACCACCTGCACTCTGGCAGCCAGGCTGGAAACCTTGACCTTTTCATCACAGTGGGCTCCCCTCTGCCTCTGAGCCCTCTTGTAAGCAGGGAGTGCAGAGGTGGAGGGCGGAGGTGGTTGCCATCTCCTCTCCGGGATGCAGTCTGTCAACTGTCTTTATACTAACCGAAATAGGAGATTGTTTTTGACTAAGACACTCAAGAAAGAAGTGTGGAGCAGTTGGCTCTCAGGAGCTGCAAGTAATTTGTCTTTTGCTGTCATGTGTGTGTGTGTGTGTGTGTGTGTGTGTGTGAAGGTGCGTCTGTATCTCTGCGGGCAGGTGTGTGTGTGTCTGTGCACATGTGAGGGCTTGTGTGTTTGTGACTGTGAGTGAGCATGTCTGTGAGTGTGTAGCAAGGTCAGTTATGCTTCTTAGAGTTCAGGCTCCTGTGTCAGTCTTGTTAAGAGTAATGCCTAGCATCCTATGGGTAGCAGATAAAGTTTGAATTAAATTGTTGTGGTTACTGCAGTTTTTGTATTTGAAAAGACTATTTACTGTAGACATTCATTATTTTGTTTCTTAATTGATTTCCTTCTGGGTTTCTAGCATTTAGAACTCTCAAACTAAAGTCAGAAAGACCTGGTCCACCTAAAAAAAATGGCAGTCTTTAAAGTACGGTTTGTCCTGGGCTTCAGATGTGATTACAGATTGTAACCCACTTAATGAGTATAATGGCCTGACAGCATGCATGTTGCTTTCATAAACATGTTCTCGTAATGATAGACTCACTTCTGAAGGGAAATCATCGAACCAACGTGAATTCCAGTAATTTGTCACTTACCCTGATGTGGGATTGACATTTTCTAAAAGCTTTCCTATTCTAGTTAAAGGCTTGTCTCAGGAGATTGTGAACAGATGAGCATCATGATGGGGGGCAGTTTATTTCTTCTGTCTAAATTTCCGTGATTCTAACCCATGTTGCTGGTTTTTAAGGAGAGGCCTGGTCCCGGCGTTGTCTGCGTCCTTCATCTTCAGACACACTGACGGTTGGGTGACAGCAGGCAGCAGAATGTTTTGGTGTTAGCAACCCCAGGGTAGGACAGAGATGTTCAGGGGAAGATTTTTTTGCTATGACAAATTAATGAGGAAGAAATAGTCTGTAAAACAGTGTAGATAGTAATCTATAAAATTCTGTAGTTAACACAGTTTGGGTGTCTTCTACATGTTTGATGCAAATTGAACAATGCCAGTCTGAAACCATGAGCAAACCAAAAGACGGAATATGCTCAACGAAGTTTCTCAGTGTTTTAGAAAGTGAGTCTAGGTACCTTAAGTTAGTAGGAAAGCATTGTTAGTGGAAGGACTTGAGAGGGTGTGCTTGCACGAAGAAAATCAGTATAAACAAAGCCTCTATGATTAAGTTTCAGATCACATGTTTTAAAGTAAATGGTCTTCAAAAGTAGTCCAAATTAACGTTTGTTTCAAATTGTGGGTTTCCCTGTAGCATGTTTATGTATCATAATTAGTGGTTCTGTACTTTTGTTAACAGAAGTAAAACCTTCAATTCAGTTCCATGTTCTTGAAGTTTTAAAATTAGCTTAACTCAATTGTGGGAAAAAGATGGTGTGTGCACACATCTGGAAACCAAGTCGTGGGGTGTCTTGGCTCAACGCAGCGTGTTTGGTTTTGCATCTGGATGGACAGTTCTTCAGTCACACCAATTTTTTTTGTGATATGTGTATAAAAACAAGTAAAATTCACCCCTAACATTGCTTATTAAGGAAAGCCTGAAAGTTTTAGTTGTGCTTGTTTAGGGCGTATCCCGTGGTGCCGTGATGCATACAGTGCATTGTGAAGTGGTTATATCTTTGTAACCAAATGGTCCATCACCTCACACATTTAGTTTTTGTCCTGGAATTCACGTGTAAGATCAGTACTCAGGGATGTGACATGCTGCACACGCTGTTGCAAGCTCTGCTGAGCCCATTTCTCCCATCCAACTGAACTGTCTTCCTGCCCCACCAATCCGTGTCAGTCCCTGGCATTTCCGTTCTACTCTCACTGTGACTTCTCCAGATGCCACCAAAGTGACCGTGTGGCGATCTTCATTTGTCCTCGGTTCATTTAATTTGTGTATCCTGCTGGTTCGTTTGTGATTGGACAGGATTTCCTTCTTGTTAACAGCTGGATAGTATTTTGCTGTATGCATGTGCTAGGTTTGTCTTATTCCTGTGTTCATCTGTGGAAACAAAGAGCAGTTCCTGATTGTGGCTGGGTTAAGCAGTTGAGCGGTGATTGTGCAATTGCAAATATCACTTTGCCATAGTGATTTGATTTCTGTTCTATACATACAGTTAGGATTTTCGTTTAATAACAAACAGCGAGGAAAAACAGATGAAGTAGAAGAGAATAGTACACGTATTCAGTGACTAATTAGTCATCTATGTGATATTAAAATCAAAGACCCCCAAAAATAATGAAAGGAAGAAGAAGGGCGAGAGAAAAGGTGAAAGTAAAAGAACTGGCCACAATGAAATTTCGCCTATTGGGCCCGGCGGCGTGACCTAACGGCTAAACTCCTTACCGTGAATGCGCTGGGATCCCATATGGGCGCAGGTTCTAATCCCGGCAGCTCCACTTCCCACCCAGCTCCCTGCTTGTGGCCTGGGAAAGCAGTCGAGGACGGCGCAAAGCCTTGGGACCCTGCACCCACTGGCCGTTGTGGTCACTTGGAGAGTGAATCATCGGATCTTCCACTCTATCTCTCCTCCTCTCTGTATATCTGACTTTGTAATAAAAAATAAATCTTTAAAAAAATTTCTCCTATTGAATAATTCTAGGTATTTTTTAAAGAAGTTTTACTTAGTTGTTTTACAGGGCGGGGGGACAGAGAAAGGGATCTACCCTCGGCCGAGATAGCTGTGGCTGGGCCAGTTGAAGGCAGGAGCCGGGAGCCCCCACCCTTTGGGTCCTCCAGGTGGGTGTCTGGTTCCTGGCCTCAGGCCGTCTTCTCTTGCCCTGCTCAGCGGAAGGAGGGAACTGGGTGGAAGTGGCGCTGCTGGACTCAGTCCTGCCCGTGTGGGATGTGGGTGTGGTAGGTGACAGCCCAGCCTGCTGGCCCACAGGACTGGTGGCCCTGGGTATTTGTACAGTGATACTGGGAGAGTTCCTCACTGGTTTCTTCTTAAAAATGAAAGAGGGAAGACCCTGAAGGCACTGAGCCCCCAGGAAGTGATGGATCGGGTGCATAGTGAGCACTGGCTGACTCTATGGCTTTATTATTTGTTTTATGGAAACCTCTATTGTCTGTAATAACCTGTACTGCAGGCTGTTTGTGAGTAAATCCATTAACTTCCTTAGTAATTTCATAAAGTCCAGAGGAAACCCAGATTAAGAACTGTCATAAAGAGAGGTGGGAACATGCTGTATTCTATTGTAGTTGTTAAAAAAGCGAGGGGAGGTGGAGAATGTAGCCAGCCCTAGAATTACTGAGAGTTCTGTAGAAAATTGGCCCACTGTCAGTGGAAAAAATGTGAATAGTGTAAAAATGTACATGCTTGACATGGATGAAGGCTGATAATTAGCTAAATGAAAAATTATTTTGGATCAGCGCTGTGAGGTAGTTCTGTGTCACAAGTAGAACACATGAATTGTTTCAGACACTACTAGTTCATAGTCTCCAGTCATTGAAGGAACATGTCTATCTTGTTTAGTCAGTATTCCATCAAGTGGTGTTTGGCTCATAATATTGTATTAATTAACAAGTTAATGTGACTTTTCTATAATGTTATCTAAACATTATGAATCATTTGATTTCTTATTGTCCCACCTATAATGAAAAATACTAGTCCTTTAAAAATGTCAAATCATTTTTTGTGTCATGGGATGATCACACAATCACTACAGCAGAATTCCCCGTGAAGTCTGTGTAGACATGCAGTTTCCTGTGGCATTTGTCTGCATTATTATCAGGAATGTTAACGGCTTTGGCATTCACAGTTGTTCCGCTGTTTGTCTAAGAGGTGATGAGCGATATAGTTACCAAGGATGTAATTGGGAGGTGTCGCTCCCCTGCCACACTATGAATAATGCCAAGGAGAAAGGGCTATGCCAGGTGATAGGCAGTGATTTAATTTTCAGGTATTTTATTACCTTTCCAAATGAAATGGAAAACTCCCTTGTTTGCTACTGTGTGCCTCACCGTGAATTTGTGATTTGGCCTGTGTAGGTGTAATCAGGAATTGGGTATCATTCCCTGGCTTGTGTTACACACACAGTTGCTGTTATATATTGACAGCAGTTTGGTATTTCTTATTATGATGGAATTATTTTCCTTGTAGACGTTAAAGGAAGTTTCTGTATTTCAGGAAACAAATTACGATTATGTATTTAACAAGTAGAAACACACCACTGAGCAAATTCTCTTATTAAATTCTGTTCTACCTAGAATTTGAAACACATAGAATTTAAAACTCAGTTAAGCTCAACATGTCAATAACACACCCAATAAATCTGGTTGCCTTCTGTGTACCAGCTCTGCACTGCTGAAAACGGCTGGATCTGTACGTTTTCTACATATCGTCAGTTTTTCTCTCCTCCATTTTCAGAACTCTGAGAAGCAGGGATGTGGAAGTATACTAAACTAGAAAGTGGAAGACGTTAACGATGTTATATTTAATGTGATATATAACATTGAAGGCCATGTTAGTTCGTAGTCTTAGATAACAATGTGGTAATTATTACAGATTTAAATGATTTAATTAGCGTTGCATGCAGGAGGAGTGCAAACAGAACGAGTTTGATACGTACAGAGATTACTTTGCCTATTATTAGGAGAAAAAGATATACAGAAAAATAAGGATTCAGGGAGGCTGGCACCATGGTTAAAACTGGCTAATCCTCTGCCTGCAAGTGCGGGCATCACATATGGGCCCTACTTTGTGTTTGACCTGCTTCGTTTTTGATCCAGCACTCTGCTAATTGAGCCTGAGAAAGCAGTGGAGAATGAACCAAGCCCTTGGTACCCTGTGCCCATGTAGGAAACCAGAAGAGTCTGGGATCCTGGCTTTGGATCTGCTGGTACAGCCAGCATGTCCATTTGGGGAGTGAACCAGCACGTGGAAGGTCTTTCTGTCTTCTTGGGGGTTCCTCTAGTGGGGACCAGGCCTTGAGGTGTGCCAAGAAGAATTGGGACACAGGGGATACAAGGGCAGGATGAACCAATGCACACCTTATTGAATTGAACTGGGCAACTTATACCATAATTTTTGCAAGGCAAGCAGGCAGATGAAAGTTACCGGTTAACTAAATAATAGCATTCAAGCTACTCTCACAATAGTTCATAAGGGATTTGTAAAACAATCACCAGGTCTCAGGCAGCAGGGGGATAAGTAAACATGAGTTACAGGAACCAATACCAGGGAACAATAGATCCAACTAGAAAAGGAATCTAACAGAACTTTGTACTCAGATATGTTTAGGGCACAATCACTAAAAAAAGGAATGATGGTAAAGACGCCTCATACCTCTCCAGGCTTGCTTAACCAGCAAGGCGGCCCACAGTCTCAGCGGGAAGTTTGCTTCCTGCACAATTCTCAGTCCGCTGAGAATGTCTGAGACGTGGTTCCCTTGGGCTTTGGTGAGCTGGTTCAGGGGGCAAACATCCACAAGTAACAAATCTCCACACATTGTCTCTCCTTTTGGTAGAGCTGTCTTTCCGATAATGTGATTGATAGATAGATAGATAGATAGATAGATAGATAGATAAGGATTTTTTTTTTAAAGGAAAAATCTATGACACAGAGCAAGCAACATCAGGATTTTATACATATGTGAATCACTGGGAAAAGAATCGAAAGAAGACATCTTTTGTATCATAGATGAGAAGACAATGATGCTACTTAATAAAAGAAGCGTTGGTGTATGTAGGAAGTCAGTAGTTTGATATTGTCTATTCTACTTCAAGAAATTGAAGAAAGGAAAAACAGCCTGCACAAGCAGAAGTTAGGGCCCAAGCGCTCACTGGGTGAGAGCTAGAAATGAAAAGCATTTGATTTCTAATGTATATCAGATGCTATTAATTTCATGCAGCAAGTTGATTTTCTTTGATACTATTAGTTCATTTACTCGATTATCAGGTTAATGCGAGTTTAATTAACAAGAGAGTGTACTCTTCATTTTAAATAGGGGACTATTTTAAATGCATGTCATCTTAATTTTGTATATTTGCTTTGTAGGTTAAAGATAATTTAAAGCCTCAGAGAGATAAGAATCTGTTTAAATTCTGAAGCACTGGTAGTCCATGAAGTACTTGGTTGGTTAGAAAGGGAGTGTGAAAGCAGGGCGCTGTCGTTGGTGACTTTGATCTATGTGCCTGGGTACAGGGCTCTGATGCTGTTAGGAAGCTTTGTGTCTAGAAGAGGAACGAGAAACTAAATACCTGAAACATCAATAGAGAAATAAGCGGAGGTGATTCCCAGACAGATTATGTTAACTGTGGCACCAGGGGGCCGAGAGTTATTCCTTGGGAGTGCGTTCTTGGCAGTGGAGGCACAGGCTATGGGCCAGGACAGGGCACTCTGACTCTTGGCCATATATTTGGTACAAGTGAGAAGCAAAATGGGTAGAGCTGTGTAGCCATTTGCAGTTGTCATGAATCATGGAGGGTTTTCTGAGAATTCCTTCTGTCCTGACCTGCAGGACACGGCACTCAAACCCTGAGGGTGAACTGGGAGTGCCGGGCTGCTTGCCCAAGAAACACACGGACTCACGTACTTGGTGAAAGAAAGTGCCAATGTCCTTTATCTTACTCCTCATATATATACCTTCTTCTCTGGGGGTGGGGGGGAAGAAGGGGAGGGGTTTCCTGAAACTAATTATCTTCATTGAAGCAGGGAAGGAACTAATCACGTTGAAACAGGAGAGGAACTAATGACTTGATCAGGAACAAGTGTGGAGGTTCTGTTCTGCCTGCTTTGCATGGGATGTTGAGGCGGCAATATCCTGCTTGCTGTGGCCCTGCTTGCCCAAGACAGGTTTTGCAATGCAGCAGGTTGTCAGGCTTCCAAGGCTAAGGCCTGTAAGTCTGTGGCTCCTAACACCTTCTTCCCTGCCTTACATATGTTTTTAAAAGATTGCCATAGAGGTGCAATTGCAGGGGGTAGAGAGAAAGGGAGACCATTTACGATGCTGCTGTGCTGTTATATTTCAAAGCTCCAATCAATATGTATTGAATGAATGAATAAAGGAGTCAATTGTCTTTTGATTCAAGAAAATTATCTTTTGTTCTCTTCAGATAAAGATGAATCCTTAGTTAAGGAAGAAATAACACAGAAGCTGTTAAATTACCCATGAAGTCTGTGCTCTTATGGGTGGATTCTGTTTCAACCTGTTTTTCTTGCATGTTCCAGGAACTCCAGTCCTTTTTTCTTGTTGCCTACATTTTTTTCAAGTCGCTGTGTAATATTCCTCATGGAAAGATGACTGTGGGTGTTAGTGTTGTGTTAGTCACACTTCCATGTTCTGAGAATGCTGGTTAGTGGCTTACGTGTACTACCTCGAATTACACAGATACTTGTATTTTTCATCTGAGACAATAATCCCACTAAAAAGTGGTCCCTCCTTGTTTTGGAAAAGCCAAGAAGTGAAGGACATGAATCCATTTCAGATGCTGTTTACTTGAGATGACAGTGAAGTCGTGCACTCAGTGGGACCTGCCTGATGATTGCTTCAGGCTAGTGAGGTGCTCCTGCCGACAGAACGGCACTTCTTGTGATGGGCCCTCGCTGCCCAGTACCTCCCAGACCCACAGTCCTTTAAAGAAAGGTGACCCATCACATTCCTGCCCGTACGTCTCGGGTTGCTGCGCACAGTCTGTTGCCTGTGTCCCCGTGCCTGCAGATGCCTTGGAATTGCACTTGTCTGTTCTCAGTAGTCAGCCTTGACCAGGTGGGGCCTTCGCCCTGCCTTAAGTCTCTGGGGCTGTGCATCCCCCGTAATTACTTAGGCCTATGAGGAAGAAGATGTTGCAGCTCTTTCCAGGATTCTCTTTCTTTATGTTTCCCAATTCCTCATCAAAATAATTGAGACTATACAAACATACATGCACATGCCTGCACATGCGTGCATGCTCATACACACACAGATGCACATAAAACATAGACATATCTGCAGACATGCAGTTCCACACACACAGTATTTAATCCCATCATTTCCTCAAAGAAGCTTTTTATTTTCATTTGCTCCCAGTCACAAAGGCCAGCCTAGAGCGAATTACCAAATTAAAGAACATTCTTATATGAAGCAAAGAATTTCAAATTTGCGTCCTTCAGATCATGTTTTTTGTGCTGTGTTCTTTCTCATGTTGAAATATCTCATATTATTTGAAACTTCTTCAAAGGCATGTGTTGACATTTGCTTCTTTTTTCCACAACAGTGTTAATATGTACATGAGAGGGAAATGTATATTTTATATTTCCTCATCTTGTAGAATGATAATTTAGCAAGTGCAAGCTTGGTTGGGAGAAAATTAATTTTTCTTATGTCACTAGTAAAATCATACTTCATAAAAAGGGAGAAAAAGTTTAACCTTGCCATTTGATTTTGAGTAGTGTTGACAAACAGGATGTAGAATACATAGTTAAATTTGAGTTTCAGGTGAATGATGACTAGATTTTGAAAATATTTCACATGCACTATTTATATTTTTACTTGTTAAGTTGGGTCATCCTAGTTACAAACTTAACTATAAGACTGCTTTAGTTAAAAGATTGAAATCTAAATAGAATGAAAGTAGCAGATAATCCCAGTGATTGAATGACACTGTCTTACATAAACCCAGCAGGTGGAGTGATCTGCCATGCTCAAGCTTGGGAACTCTATTCATTCAGGCTCACCCAAGCGCCTGCCACCATTGAAGGTCCTTCATATAGAGTATATTTTCTTTTGGCTCGTTTGAACACACACTGTATATCCGTGGTGGGGGACTTCATGGCAGACCCCACATACTGCTCTGTAGGAGACAGAATTTTCAATCCCTGCAACATTACGGAAGAGGAAAAGAGATTCAAGGCCATGGTTTCTCTACCTCATTTTAAAATATGGACAATGTTTTTAATCAGATTTAAGGAGCTTTCACTACAAGGAACAGTGACATGCCTGCAAAGTTCAACGAATTTACCTTGATCACAAATTATACATAATGAATAGATACAGTGAAGCATCATACAGTACTCCAGGCGCAGTATTTGTACAGAACTACTTTTAATGGATTTGACCACGTGTCTTGCAGTGGAATCCACTGGGAAATACTTATCTAGGCCAACAGGAAGTAGGATGACCCACTGTTAGCTTATCTTGGCTTTTAGTTTCCCATCCAGAGTTTGTGTGTGACCCACCTGCCTTCCACTTCTTGTGGAGGGTTTGGGTGAAAAATGCCAAAGCTCCTGGGCAGCTCTTCACCTGTTGCTGCTACCTTCTCTCTGTTTCCTTTCAATACACGGGGTGGTTTCCTGTCGGTGTGATAGCCTCCATGCTGTCCAACAATGGTTTAATGCTCTGAAGAATACTATCCTTTCTCCATGTGGCCATGGTTTTATCACTTGCTGAAAACCTCAAGAAATTTGATTTTTATTTTGGGTAGTGCAGTCCTTCCCTTTGGAGACAGAAACTGTGTAAGGCTGCTACACACACACACACACACACACACACACACACACACACAGATTTTCATAGAAGGAAAAATGTATTGCCTAGTGTTATTTTAATCCTCTATTATGCTAATATGACCTTTAATGTGTGTGATGGGGGAGGAGTCGTCTCATCTTTCTTTCCATCCCCCAAACCTCTCCATCCTTGCCTCTCTCTCCTTTGTTCTGCCCTTCCATAATCTTAAACCATATGATTGTATATATAACTATAATGAGCAAGCAGTACAGCCCCCTTAGAAAGGATTTTCTGAAAGATTTTAAGTCTTGCTGCTCAGTTTTGAGTTAGAGGCTAATATAATTTAATTTAATTCAAGTAAAATTTATCTTGTCTCTACTCATGTACACAATAAGATGTTTATCTTCACAATAATATTTGTGCTGGTAAACAATTTCAGTAGTCCAAGGGCTTATTCATTGGAAAAATGTGTCAAAACTTTTAAATGTCATTTCCGTTTTTGAACCAACTCCCTGGGGAACTATCTGAGCCTTCATCATGAAGAAAATATTTGGCCATATACTTGCTAAAATAGTCCACAGGCTTTCCTGGCATTTTGCAACTGTGTGTCAGCATGAGGGCACGACGTGTCAGAAACAGAAACAGAAACCAGTACTCTTGTATCTCTTGTCAACAAATAGAAATAATCTTTGAAATGCCACAGTCTCTAATATGAAATATTCATATGCAAAAACATAAACTGAGTTAAAACGTGTGACAGAATGTAATATCTTAAGCATCAATATATCTGTTTTGGATATTTAGATTTACTTATCTTAAACTATAAATATTACAAACATCTCCAAATGGGAGCTGAATCAGATAGATGTTGTATTTCTCAGTTCCAGGCAAGGGCACGTAGAGCTTGATTAATCATGTTGAGAAAAACTCAGTTGCTTTGGACGTTTGGGAAAGTTAATATAAAAGCAAATATGTGCCTACTTGTATATTTTTGCGTTTATTTACCACAACAGTTCAAACATTTGTATAATATATTCAGCCAGTGTCTTTTTCTAAGGAGAAGATAATATTGGAATCATTTTCTTACAGCAAGATGGAAAAGCAGAAGTATTGATCCTTTAAAGACTGGTTGTTTTCAGGACATAAACTAAAGCTAAACCTTAGGATTGGACCCTGTAGAAATGTGCTTTCATTGATTGAAAATTTCTGCTTCGTGTTTTTGTAATTTGCTTTTAATTAGGTAGCAAAAAACACTTTGACATTAATGGTCTAAAACCAAGCAGAGACAGGAAGATGTGTCGCGGACCTGGCCAGCAGTTTCGTGTTCTGGGGAGAGCGGCTCAGTGCGCGCTGTGCCCGGGCTCCTGCTTCAGAGATGCTCACGCCAGCCTCACCCGGAGCTCTGCTCTTCACATAGAAAACCCTTCCTTACAGCCAGTGCACTGAGATGCATAGCTGCTTGAAAATCCTGTTTTCAGCGTGTCAGCCCTCTTGATAAATTTACAACAGTATATCTCACATTCACTCAAAAAATTTTATTTTGCTCCCTTATATTATGAACGTGCTATCTATTTTTACTAAACAATTTGAGTTAGATAATTTGAACTACTTGCCGTAGCTACCTAACATTTTAAATGTAACTATTTCAAATATTTCATAATTCTATTATTACTGTTACAATTCATTTATTAGTTGTAAAGCAGACATCTTTTAAAATTGTCTTTAAGCATGTTGGAATAAGGTTTTCTTCTGGGTGTGTGGACATGTGTAAGATTTTTGTGTTTATGAAGTTCTCATGTAGGAATAACAAATTGCCTAGATAGTTGTACGGTGCTTTCTCAAGAACAGGAATCAGATTCCAAGAAGCCGATCACGTGTTGTCATCCTTTCCTCTGTCAGGGTCCCTGGTGAAGTCAGAGTATGGCACTGCCAGTGGAGGTCAGAGAAATCTTGGCGCAGACAAGGCAATTCGCTGATGGCTTAAGGAAAGCCAGTTAGAGACAGAGTCAGCTTCCCCAACCCTATGGTCCATAGGATGTCGGAGGGCTTAGTGACCTGTGTGTGTGGAGCCCAGCTTTAAGAAAGGGTTGCTTACAGGGAGTCAGCCTTGAGAAGCAAATTTAGCAGGTGGCCTAGTGGTACTCCTGTAGCCTGCAGAAAAGGGCCCCCCACTGTCTCAGGCTGGTGCTTTTCTTTGAAGTCAACATAGACCTCAACTGGCAGCACAAAATGTTACTGATAAAGTCCACGACAGACGAGGACGGCCCAAAGCTTTGGAACTCTGCACCCGCTTGGGAAACCCGGAAGAGGTTCCTGGTTCCCGGCTTCAGATCGGCGCATAGTGGCCCGTTGCGGCTCACTTGGGGAGTGAAACATCGGATGGAAGATCTTCCTCTCTGTCTCTCCTCCTCTCTGTATATCCGGCTTTCCAATAATAATAATAATAAAAATCTTTAAAAAGTCCACGACAGAGCAGGCGAGGGAGGAATGATAGCAGAGGAATACATCACACATTTCCTGTTTAAGAACACAATGGGATGTGACTTGGGTTTATCAGCTATACGTGCTTTAACTGAAGTCCTCATTATGTGAGTTCTACTACTGCTTGATTGATTGAGTGATCGATTGATTGGGATTTCAGCACAGGCTTCATAATATGCCATTACAGCATAGAAAAAGTGTTATTTTGAAGGTGGATTTGGTGTAGTGACGGCTGTGTGTGGTTGTGTGCCTTATAGAATGCGCATGAGCCCCTAATGACACTGTCATTTGAAATACATGCTTCAAGTTGACATGCATCTTTGGGTGATCCTGTCTACTCCTAATAGTGGTCAGGGATCCATTCTGAGTCATAGCTGCAGTTGCTGGAAGGTGAGTCCAGTGCATCCCATTGGAGCCAGTGCTGCAGGGAAGGCCCTGGATTCACAGTGGAGGATGAACGTAGGAAAGGCCCGCACTGCATCACTCACTTTAATCGGCTGATGTATATTGAGTTCCTGAAAGTGAGAATTGTTCAGTCTATGGATGCAATAAGGATCTTTCTCCATTCCTCTAAAATATTATTATTATTTGTTTTCTGTTCGATTTACAAGATAACACATATTTGAGGCAGATTACTCTGTATTTGTTTTATGATTCAAAGGTGACCCAATCCCTAGTTTTTTATTTGTTTGTTTTGTTTTTGTTAAGCTTCATTTGACTGTACAGAGAAAGGGTTATGGCATGGAGAACTTTGGGGTTTTATGTCTTGATCATTCATCAGGCCAGCAGCCAAGATAAAAACCCTTTCCATTACCATAAATTTGACACTAAGCTACAATTTCGACATCTGCTATATTCTCTAAGTTTGGCTTTTTAAACATAACTGTGAAAAGGAAAACTACTTAATATTTGATACTTTAGTTAAACTTATTGGAAGTTTTTCATAAAGCTTGTCAGATATGGCTACAAGTAAATAAGGGTTTTTATTAGAAAATTATTTTAAAAAAGAACCGTATGGCATTAAGTGAGGCATCCTACTAACCATCACCTCAAACCGAGTGCTCAGTATGCGTGCTTGTCGTGTCTGTAAGGTAACCTGTAATTTGCAGAGCACACGGACACTGTCTTTCGCACTTGTTTCTGTAATCGCAGTTGGCCAGTGTGCTGGAGGAGGGACCAGGCTTCACCCCACCTGGTGTATTTTGGCCCCAGATTTAGCTGTAGTTTCTGAAAAAAAATTTTTTTAAATAAAAGCAAAACCATAAGTCAGCAGTTTACATCGGCCCGGGACATTTACTAGGGAGAGCTTATCAGTTATCCTGTACACTAAGATATTTTCTTATAAAGACAAATCCATGGTACGGCTGCAGCTTCTAACCTGCTCTGGGACCGGCCTGGTCCTCTCGCTGCCCTTCCTCCTCTGTCCTCTCTGTCTCTCTAATGGAAAACAGTCCTCCTCCTCCTCATCTAAAGAGCTGAGAAAATAATAATTAGTATCCTTGCTTCCCAGTCACCACTTTCTTTGAGGACAAAGTCCGTTGTAGGTCACTGTAAGATGATTTTTTTTCTTTCTGAATCTACTAACACATACTACTCACGCAGCAAATATTGCTGCCTTAACTTCCAGTCTGTTAATTATTTACCAAGTTTGGACCATAACAGCACAGTAAATGAGAACAGTAGTGTGCAGTTTTCTCACAGTGAATTTTATTGGACTAATCTTTGAATTTACAGAGAAGTTCTGAAGGCAGTAATAAAAAAAACTATCAAGTTTCTTCGTATGGTAATGTCTCAGACTGTTATGCATATTTTTTAAGGCTAAGACACCAATGTTGGACATTTTATTTAGATTTTTATGGGCCATGCTGCTGATAGTCCTTGGCTGAGACTGCAGTTTATGATACGAAGTTGCCCTTAGCAATGCTTGTGTTTATGCTGGTAGGTATTCAGTTATAGGAAGACTATGGGGAAAAAAACTGTGAAATCAGTTCTAATTCAGATAAATTGAGAAACTTATTTAATCATTCTGTTTAAATATTTTGTCTCATTTTTTGGCAAATGATTATTGAATTCTCAGCTGACTAAATAATGCTCATGATGGGATGGAAGGAAATGTGTACATAAGAAAATGCATGTTGTCCGCTCTAAGAATCTAGCAGTTGTATGAACATAAGTAGACTCAACAGGGACATGGGATTCATCAGGTGGAGGGGGAAGAGTAGGACCATCAGGTTTAGGGTAGAAAACGTTGGTGCTGAGGGTTCCAGGTAAGGTAAAACAAACAAAAAAACATTAGAAAGAAGCTCAGTAATGAGTTCTGGGTGACAGAAGGTGGGATAACAGAAGAAAGAATGAAACCTAGCAAGATGCAGCAGGTAGAAGGGGTGCGATTGGATGCTACCCCTTGCCTTAGTTAGAGAAGAGATGATATCAACTAATAGCATGTAATAGCGCTGCAGATTTTGTAGGGTTCTGGGATTATAGTGCCTGAGCTTTGATTTTTCTGCAGGTGTTTTTAATTTTTAGTATGGCCATCATAAGCCATATTTAGAGATTAAATATGAATTCTTTGGAAGGAAAATGATCCATTAAAAGTTAATGTACTCAGTAATATTGGCAGATCTTCATCAAAAAAAGAAGAAATACCCTTTGTCACCTATGATAGTTAGAATGGAACTGTTTTTTCCTGTGAAGAGAAGAAAAAATTTAACAGCCTCATGTAGAGATATAAAATAACAATGAAATGCTTAAAATACCATGAAGTATTTTGAATGAACAATCAGTGCAGTGTGATATAAAAACATTTTTTTTAATTTGTTTGGTCTCTTATGAGTATGCAGAACCGCCTGCTTTTAATTTAATTATCAGAGCCACTAATACATTTAGACATAAACCAAGAGGGAACAAGTCAATTTCAGTTGTTATTAACAAATTGTCATTCTCAAAATTTATTTAATTATTCAGTATCCAAGCAAGGAAACTTCCTTGGCCCATTTGTTGACATATGAATGTAGCTGAATGTCTTTCACTTAATTGGATGAACACTACCTGAAGTGGTGAAATAAATATAATTAAGCAGCAGAGCTAATTTAATTGTAAATAATTATAAAAAAGACCTTTAAAATAAACGGGAACCTGATTTTTAACTAATAGCTTGTGGAGTATTTATAAATTTAAATATGCTTATTCATGTCTAATTTATGGACATAAGGCTAGCAAATGAGACACAGGAAATTTTCATTTTTTTTAATTAAAAATTTTTTTGTTTATATATGTGCAAGACTGAAAGCGAGGCAAAGAAAGTAATGTCACTCGTTTCACTCTGCAGATGATCATGATGACTGCGATTGGGCCATGTGGAATCATGATGTGGGAACTCACTCTGAGCGTCTCACCTGGGTTCAGGTCCCCACTCACTAGGGCCCACACTGCTGCATTTTGGGTCCACACCAGCAGGAAGCTGGGTCAGCAGTCACTGAGGACCCTAGAGCATCAACAGAAAGCTGGGGTCAGCTGCCAAGAGCGACCCTAGAGGCATCAACAGAAAGCTGGAGTCAACAGTCAATGGGAGCCCTAGGCCATCAGCAGGAAGCTGGTTCAACAGTCAGTGGGGACCCTCCAGCATCTTAACTGGAGTCTTAGCCAGCACTAAGACTATTGCTGAATGTCTGTCCCCATTTAAAAACATCCAACTTTTGAGATAGTAAAATATATGTCAAAGATATGAGTACTAATTGACTCTAACAATGCTAAAAGATTAATAAAATTTTTACTTGTTAGCTCTATATACTTAATAAAATTATTGTTACAAAATTGGATAGCTAATATAACTTTTGTCTAAAATAATTTAATATTACTCTTCAATTATTAAAATAATCCTGAATTTGTATCAAACTATATACTTACAAAGGATTTTCTTACAAGCAGCAGAGTGACAGAGGGGAAGAGAGAGAGAGATCTTCCATCTACTGGTTCACTCCCCAAATGACCATGATGACCAGGGATGGGCCAAGCTGGAGCTGAAGCTGGGAAACCCAGAACTACAGGCTGGTCTTTCACATGGGTGGCAGGGTCCTGAGTCCTTGGACCTTCTTTCACTGCCTCCTCAGACACACTAACAGAGAGATGGATCAGAAGTGGAGCAGCTGGAACTCAATCAGTGCCTTGACTTGGGGTATTAAAGTCATACGTGGCAGATTAACATGCTGAATGAAAGCATCAGCTCGGATTTCAAATTGCTTCATTCTCCTAACAAATAGAATCTGTTTTAGACTTATCATTGCATGTGCTGGTATTGGAGAGTGTGATTGTATTATACTTTTTGAAGGCATCTTGTCTGGTAAGAAATGTCTTACCTGTATGGGCATGCAGCTGTGACTGTTACAACTTAGGTAATAGCACAGTGTGAAAATTTCAAGATCGACTTCTAGGGTTGTGGACAGAGGGAACACAGTAATTCAAGTCTGCATTGGCCATGGCAGTATCCTCCTTCTCGGGTGATAGAGATGTATGGAGCATATTCCTTGTCCGAGAACCTTGCAGAAGGCCTATGAAGGATTCTGGACAGAACTCACACAGAGCTGTGGAGTGCCTGGCAGCCAGAGAAGAAATTCAGCTCTTCTGCTTCCAAAGTGGGAAGAGAAAGAAGAGATATTTTCCCTCCTGCCACTGTGTCTACTTCTCAGATTCAGCAGCGGTGGTAGGGAAGCTTGACACAAGGTTGCCCCAGTCCGGAGTAACACACACCTTCACCCAGAAGGCACCCAGAAGGCCCTTATTATTCATGTCCCTCAAGGCTCCTACCTGCCAGTGGAGATGAATAAAGAGATCAATCAAGTGTAAGATGGGGTGTTAAGCTATGCTTGGCTCAACTCCTCACTGTCAACAATTATCACAAAGCAAGGATCTACTGAAGCGTTAGTAATGATATGGGATGGGACATCTTAATATGGCATATTAGGGGCAAGAACGTAAAGGAAATTCATTTATGATTTTAGGTCACAAAACTTAAAACATTAAATTCACTCTGTGTATATCAGAAAAATTATTTCATTCTTGAACTGAAGCTGCACATTGGCAAAATGGGAGTGAACGCTAAAAACAGAAATAATAGGACCTGGCACTATGGCTCATTTGGCTAATTCTCCCCTTGCAAGTGCCAGTAGTGGTATTGGTTGCTGTTTGGCTGCTCTACTTCCCATCTAGTTCCCTGCTTATGACCTGGGAAAGCAGTGCAGGATGGCCCAAAGCCTTGAGACTCTGCACCTGCATGGGAGACCTGGAAGATTGTCGTGGCTCCTGGCTTCAGATCAGCTCCATTGTGGCCATTTAGGGAGTGAACCAGTGGATGTGGGATTTTTCTCTTTCTCTCTGTAAACCCACCTTTCTAAAAGAAAATTCTTAGAAAATGGAAATGATAAGGCAGTAACATTGCACAGCAGCACAAAAAGAGATTTTGAGGAGTATAGTTTATGTAGCAAAATATGTAGTATCAATAATTTGAGAAAGCTTCAAACAGAGCATCCTATGTAAAACCATAGCTGCTTCCACTGGTGGAAGCTCTGCTTGATGCTGGGAAGGAACAAGCCTCCACCCCCGCCCCCCAGTGTCCGGAGGGAGTGTGGGGGGCCACTTCCCTGCTGTTTCCTCTGCTGCTCAGCTGTCCTTGTAAACTCCTTTCTGCTCAGAAACTGCTGGTGCCATTCAGACCTCAAGATCCTCTCCCCTCTGGGTTGTGACACTGCTTGCGCCGGGCAGATATGCTGAGCTGAAATCAGTTCTAGGCACAGCTGTAAGTTCTACTCATGCTGGCCTTAACAAAATTGAGGAAAGAAAGATATTAGAAGGATCTGATTTTTTGTGTTGTATTCATGCTTCTTGTAGTATCTCCTTTTCTAAGTTAATTGCTTTCTGTAAGTGGCTCAAATGATTTTTCTAGCCATCTTCATATCAAGTTGAGCTTATTCATATAATGTTTCAAATGCTTTTCTACTTAAAGACACATTATAAATAATTAAGCATAAATATTTATATCTCTGTACTCTAGCTGACATCTGTGTAACCCTAATATATATTTATTTTCCATTCATTTAAGTTATGAGTCCCAACGATCTTAAATATTCAATACAAAACTGAATTCTAAGATTGGCTGAAATGTTATCCTTACAAAATACTTTCAGTCAATTGATTTCTATGTAATCTATGTCAGTGTCTTAAAAGAGGAATCATTGTTTATTCCTTAAGGTTCTGAAAAAAAATTTATACAGAAAAAAATTGAAAGAAGTGTCCCCACTTTGTAAGCATGCACAGAGATACTCAGCTCATTTATTTTGGTGACGGGAATAAAGCCTAAATTCCGGGGCTGTGTTCCTTTTCTAGCTCAGTCCTAAGTGCCTCTGGACATTTCCAGTCCTGTATTTTGTATTTGTTCAGTGGACTGAGGAGTTAACATGGCAGAGTCTAAAAAGGTTTTCTTGCCTCTCATCTGGTGACCCTGCAGCGTGGGTCGTGGGGGGAGAAACCGGAGTTGAATCTTGAAGGCCTCCAGTCACAGTTCGTCAACTGATCAATACCTAGAATCACTTTAAGTGTGTTTTTGTTAAAGACTGTCTTATTTAGTGTGTATCCTGAGTCATTGCCATTGAACACGCAGCCAGCAGCAGGGTAACTAATTCCTGAGCTGAGTTTCTGTGGCATGAGCGTCTCGCATCGCCCCCAAGGGCTGCTTGTGCTTGCGAACACTGTCGCACGATGCTTGGTAGTCCGATGGTGAAGCCGCCAGCAACAGAGCAGAAAAAAAACAAGACGTAGCTAATCAATACACATCAAGAAAGGCCGTGTTTGTGGAGAGAGCTGCCACTGGAAGCCAGAGCTGGCCTGCTGGGTTTTGCTGTGAACTCGCGGGCCAGGTGACTCCGTGCTCTCCTTGCTCTGTGTATGGCCACCAACAATGGGAAGCATTCTGTGAGTGTTGGTTGTGGAGTTAGAAACAAACACTATCGAGTGGCTTAACTTGCAAATGCCGAGTGCATACATAAGGAGGATCATGTATAGTTTACACTGTATCCTTTACACCGTTAAACCTGGTTTGGGACTCTTGGAATCACCTGTTTAGCTCAGGGTGCCAGAGTGGTCCTCAGGTTCCCGGAGCATGATCAGCCAGGGCCCAAGCAGAGAATGTATGGAAAGTCTTTGCAGCAAGTTGTTGCAATCATTTAGACCTGTTAATTGGTTTCAGTAGCAACAGATTAACATATTTTAATGGATTACTGTAGATACTTTAGTAGTCTGCTTCATTTACTTGATGTTCCTATTTTAGTTATACTTTTGTTCCATGTTTCAGTAATCTCTAAAGTTTCTTAGAAGAGAGCAGATAGAAATGAACAAGAACTGCTAGTTCTCAGCAGTGAAGGGGAAAGGTGGCTGCTTGCTTAGCCCTGTCCGGTGGATGGAGAATACAGAGCAAAGTGGCTGGTAGGTGATGCTGCCATCTCCTCGCTGCGTGGGCAGCTCTGAACCTGGGGAGGAATACAGGGCTCCCTGCTTTGTAGTCCTTTGTACTGAGAGGGAGAGAGGCAAGAAGGAATGAAGAAAGGCCTGCTGGCTTCTTGGCTCATCTCTTGGTCCTTAGGAGGGCAGAACTGGTCACGCAGCAGTCACGAAAACATCTGGGGAGTTTGAACTGGTTGAACAAAATGCCTTCTGGGTTTTGCTGAATATGTAAGGCCAAAGAAATGACATAAAACTTTCCGTAGCATGATCAGAATCATCCATTATGCTTTTCCCTTTCTCTACCTCCTCCACCACTGAGGAAAAGTAGTCCCAGTGATGTAATTTTTGGAAATATTCCAGGACAGTCTCTGATTTATTTTCTCTTTTTCTAGAATGAAATTGTCACAGAATGGAAATTTGTATGTATGTATTTATTTGCAAGGCCACAATCCTCTCACAGTTACAACCCATCACCAATTTATGACAAATGTTTAATGATGTCCTTACACCTTTCAGGAGTTGCTCAATGTGTATTTTTTGTGATTCTTTTTATTTTACCAAGGCCTCTTTAGAGCTGTTTTATAAATTTAAAAATTCTTTATTTTATTTTTATGTATTTCTTTTTTTTTACTTGAAGTGCATATTTATAGAGAGAGGTCTTCTGTCTGCTGGTTCATTCCCCAAATGGCCACAATAGTTGGAGCTGAGCTGGTCTGAAGCCAGAATCCTGGAACTTCTAGGTCTCTTATGTTGGTTCAGAGGCTCAAGGAGTCAACCCATCTTTTTATTGCTTTCCCAGACACACCAGCAAGGAGCTGGATCAGAAGTGGAGCAGCCAGGACTCTCAGTGGTGCCTGTATGGGATTCTGGCACTGCAGGCAGTAGTGCCAGTACAAGGCATTGGTATTAGTCCAAATCAATCATTTTCTACTACGGACAATATTCTTTATAATGCTTGTCATTATCTCATCTATTGATCTATCTTTCCATCTATCAGCCTATCTAAAATATAATTTTTATAGCACTTGAAGGAGGAGATAAAAGACTCAATTATTACATGAATTGTACTCTTGAAAAATTTTAACAATTGTCAATTCCTGTGTCACATTGTCAAAATACTAGAATATCATTTGGAGAGGAGGTCCTGCCTCTGAAGGGTGGAAGCAGCTGTGTGACATAACCCTCGGGTTGATTAGGGCTGGCTGATGAAAGTGCCACTATGTTGACAAGAAAGCCTCCTGGGCTGTCATCATTGAAGGTGAAGAGACTGTAGGGTTTGATATGGCCCTTTGGTCAACTGAGCTGAAAGAACACAATTGCAATTAAATATTAGTCATGATGTAATGCCTTCTAGGTTCAAGGGCTGGAAACATGGAAGCCAGATGGAATAATATCCAGAGATTAATTCTGGGATTGGATGTTGTGTTACAACCTAGACATGTTTTTTAGACTAGAGCTTAGATATATATGTGTATCTATGTGATTTGTTTGAAGGCATTGGGCAGGACGGGATGGCTTATTTTGTGGGATGTAGCATATTGTTTCAGCTCATTATTCACTTCATAAAGTACTTAAATTTTGACAGTTGTCCTGAGTTTCTGAGTGGTGTACTTGAACTACAGACACTTATGCAGGAGCTATTTCAGCAGCAAGGGAGAGATCCGGTGGGCAGGAAGGTGGCCAGTCCTCAGCTTCAGCTTCAGCCTCAAAAAGGTGACACCTTCATTTTCTTTTCTTCCATTGAAACTATGAGGGAAGTTTTATTTTCTAAACACACACACACACACACACACACACACACACACACATTCTGCTACTGAAGAATCCTTTGAAAACCAGTGATAGGGCAAGCGTTGGTAGCTCTGTGGCACTAGCATCCCATCTTGGAGTACATGTGCTCAAGTTCCCACTCTGCCTCATATCTAGTTTCTTGAAGATGTGTACCCTGGGAAACAGCGGATTGTAGTTAGAGCTCCTAGTACTCCACTGTGAGACTCTGGAATTCCTGGGTCTCGGCTTCTTACTGCTCCTGTCTCAGATGCTGCGGGCACACAGGTCATGAACCAGTGCATGAAGACGTTTCAGCATTCTCTGTCTCTTGCTTTCTCTCTTTCTCTCTTCTGCCTTTCAGATGGATTTGAAAAAATGAGGACAACTTTAAAAAAAGCAGTTACACCTGATGGAAAATCACTTTATCGTGGAACTTACTTTATGAGTCTCACAGTATAAAAAGATAAAATATGAGGTTCCCAACAATCACTTCTAAATTTCAACAGACTATAACTGTGTGTATGTGTGTGTGTGTAAAATATAACAGTGTGTGTGTGTGTGTGTGTGTGGTGTTTAGAAGGCTCATCATAACATTTGGATCCATTGGTTGTAAATATCTTATGTATAATGAGTAAACATAAGGAACTAAGGTACAATATGGGAACACAGTGATTAAAAGTAACTGCTAGGTAATGGATATGTTAGCTTTGTGGACTATAGTAATCATTTAATTGTGTATATGAAAACATGTTATATATGCCTTAAATTTGAAAATGAAAAATAAAGATAATGTATCACATAACATTTATTTACTTATTGTCACAGTTTGGCCATTAAGTTCTGGTCTCAAATTTAATTTTTAATTGTATCTGCTTATTACGATAGTTGCTTTTTTCATCAAGTCAGCTATTGTTTTGTTATATAAATCTTAATCACTGAAAGCATACATTCATAATTTAATAAATTCATAGTAATATGTTTCACTGTATTACCATAATTATTGTTGTGGACTTTATGGTATATATTATGCAAAATAGAAGAATCAAAAAATGGTGAACTTTGGGGCAGAATAATAGATTTTTCAGGATACTGAAATGTCTTACAGCAGCATGGAACAAAAGAGTTGAAATAATGAAATCTTATTAAAGCATTTGTAATAGATTTTGAACAAGCTCTTAGAGAATTATCTTGTAAAAATGCTACTTCAGTCAGACTAAATGCCTGGTTTTTACTTGCATTTAGGCTATATTATGTAAATATTTGACAGTGAAGTCTAAATCATTGACAGAAATTGCTGTAGTGTTATTTGAGACTTTGGCATTTATCTCCCTTTTGAAGCACATTTGTTTCCATTATTTAATGGTTAAGATACACTGAGTTAAACTTTCAAATGTGGAAGAAAATAAATTGGAAAATAAACACTGCTTCTGATCTTTTTTTATTTTTTTATTTTTTTATTTTTATTTTTTTTATTCATTGATTACATTGTATTATATGATACAGTTTCATTGGAACTGGGAATCACCCCACCTACTTCTGATCTTTAAAGAAAGCAGTTATATGGTCACGTGCTAGTTGAATGCTCTTATTTTTTCTCTTTTATGAATTTGATGCATCCAGTGCCAAAAATGTGTAAAAGTAAACTCAACGTACTATAAACAGAAATTACAAGTAAAACATTGATTAATGTCTTGATAAGCAAAGGTTCTGATGCTTATGTTTTTGCTTTATTCTTTTGCATGCCGATCAGTTAACAGTTGGTCATTGCCTTTTTTTCTTGACAACCAAGGAAAAGGCGTAATGTTCCAAGGTCACATTCTGGTCAGCCTAACCCATATGGAGTTTGTTTATAACATTGATATCTGAAGAACTCAAGGTTCTAAGACTAACAAATACATACATCAATTAATATTCTCTTTGTCCATTTCTTTTGCATGTGACCCCAAAACCAGTAAGTAGAGACAGTTGTTGGACTTTATTCAATTTTGTGAAGATTCGGAGGCCTTTGGCTGAATGCCTTCTTCTCCCAGATGTCTGGGTTATCAAGACTGAATGTTTTATTTCTAAGAGGTATGGTTTCCTTGCTCAAGTCTGGCTCTTCATTGCTTTTTGATTCCTCTTTCCTCCAGTCGCCTCCATCCCAGATCTTTTCTGTGACTTAGCCTATCCGCAACTTGGCTTCCTTCGTGGGGTCCTGTTCTGTATGTGCTAGCAGGTGTCTCGGAATGCAAAATAGGTTATCTGTGCCCGTGCAGTTACTGGGAGTGGGACCACTCCGTTTCTGTATTCTGCCCTATGTCAGAGCAGTTACAGGGGCTGCTTAGATACAAAAATATGGAAAAGTAGCCCCTCCAGTTAATAAGTGAATGCTTACATTACACTTGCCAAAAAAAAATACATAGGATCGAATATAATATTATGACTTTGTAAACCAAAACTTGCCACAGTTCTTACACTAAAAACCAACCAACAAACAAAAAGTCTTATCTGTTTGTTGTACTACAAAAGGAGAACCTAAATTTGGAACATTTTATAAACAGGTGTCATTTATTTTGTTCACTCAGGAGGCAGTGAAGGTGAAGACTAGGGCTTTTTCACATCACAACAGAACAAAAGATCACACAGAGAAGGAATAGAGGGAGAACAAAATTGGTCCAAGTTCATACATTTTGTCTAGCAGTCAGGCCTATAGTAAAGACATCAGTCCATTACAAGGCCAGTCAGAAGTCACACCCTCAAGTCCCCCTTCGGAATACCATCACCATGGTAACTACATCTCAACATGACTTGTGAAGGGACTTTTAAGGCACAACCATTGATACTTCAGAGAATTGAATCTCTCAGACTGATTCATCAGAAAACCCACTGATAAACAAAGAACTTAGTAATACTATGCAATGAAATATTTTCTATTGCTGTGTCCCTTAACAAATTGTTCTTAATTATCTTGTGTTTGCCATTGGAAATAGCAAAATTCCATTGATAACCCTTAATTTAAGATTGAAAAATGGAGCTAAATGCCCAACCCTGGATCTCAGTGTGAGGAGAGATAATGTTTGTGTCCAACAGACTTTAGAATGCAAGATCAATTTCTAAGTAATCAGGAGAACAAGTTTTATGCAAATGTTTTAAGAACAGATATACTGCCCACCCTGGGAAGAAGAAAATTTAGTGAAACCATCGTGGATGTAATTTTCTGTCTCATTTAAGATTTGGGAAATTCCAAGAGTCACATGCATACATACTACTCTCATTTTAAACTAAGCTTTTTATTAATCATATGCATTCTTGGTTAAAATGTGCCTCTTCTTCATATAAATATTATTCAATCATCCTCTGATGGTCTTTAAATGTCATTGGGTGGATGAAAAACACGTGAAGCAGAGAAATTAGGATATTTCATAAATTAAAAGCTCTCACAGCTAATATGAGTCGTCTTATTTTGCAAAACATAAGAAATTTCTCCTGCCTTTATGGAGGGCTCTAAAGATTAGATCTTATAAAGGATGTATCCTTCACTAACAATAAAATAAAGGTGTATGAACTGAACAAAATGTTGAAAAATTGTAATGTCTAAAATGAGAAGGTATTTTGGAAAAAAACAAGGAAATACTTTTAAAATACACCAAGACATCCTATATTAAGTATGATAGACCGAGTGAAACAAAAGTTGTGTTTTGTCTGTTTTGTTTATTTATTTATTTACCTTAGTACAGTGATTTTCACACAAGTCTACTGTATTTTACCCAGGACTAGAAATCTAATCCAAAAGGGAGCATTAATATCTTCTGGAACCTTTCATTGTCCACCAAGATGGGCATTTATGATCTTGAATTTCTTTTTATTGTTTAGAGGAAGGGTTTATCTTTTTTGCTTATGTATAAGCGAGGAGACAGAGACGGACACAAGCAGACTGATCTTCCATCTGCTAGTTCACTCCCCACATGGCAACGTTAGCCAAGGCTGGGTGAGGCTGGAGCCAAGAGCCAGGAACTCCACAGGGCTCTCACACAGGTGGCAGCAGCTCATGTACTTGGACCACGTCTGCTGCCTTCCCATGCCACGTTATTAGGAGGCTGGGTTGCAAGCAGGACCTAAACTGAAGCATCACTCTAATGTGGAGCATGAGCATCTGAAGCAGTGACTTAGCTGCCATGCCACACTGTCTTGCTCTGTTTCTATTCATATCTATGACATAAAATATGGAAGGTTGTAGAGAAACCTGGAAGATTCAGCAGTGAGATTCTTACTGAAAAGCCTTAAACCTACCACTGTTTACCTTTATTAAAAATCTTGACCAATTATGTTAAGGAAATTCACTTGATTTTATTATAAAATTGGTATTCCTGCGATTGTATGCTATACAGATACCATTTGTGATGTATACACACCTGTTTTCCTGTTTGATATTTTACCTTTTGTGTTTATTCATTGTTTTTCTTCCTTTCTATTTTGAGTGACTAAAGGTCTACTCTCTTTCTTTAAAATTGTAATGTTCACAACATTGCCTTTCTGTTAAGACACAAAAGTGGAGAGAAGGTGCATGAAAGAAAGGGATTCATACACCTACCAAAGTGGGCCTCCTTTTGCAGTGATTGCGCTGCTGTTCTTAGCAGATGCATGTTCCTTTTCATTAGTGATTTCATGACTATCTCAGCCAGGACATTGATAGAAAGTATGTGTGGATGTTTGTGTGTAGCTATTACTTTACCAAATTCTGTCCAAATACATGTTTGTCATCTCTTACATTTTTAACGAGATATTTGTTTTTATTGGAGAGGTGGGTTTACAAATCAGAGAGACAAAAATTTTCCATCTGCTGGTTCACTCTCCAAATGGCCACAGTGGTCGGAGCTGAGTCAGTTCAAGGCCAGAAGTCAAGAACTTCTTCCAGGTCTGTCATAGCGGGGCAGGGTCTCAAGGCTTTGGGCCATCCTCCTCTGCTTTTTCCAGGCCACAAGCAGGGAGCTGGGAGGACAGTGGAACAGCTGGGATATGAACCAGCACCCATATAGGATTCTGGTGCTCACAAGTGGAAGATTAGCCAATAATCCATCATGCCATTCCAATCTCTTGCACTTTTTGTAAAGCCGTCGTCATGAGGTGGAAATCAGACTGAAGAAGGGCTATTGATGGGTTTTAGGTGTTTGCTAAACCCAGAAGGCTGCATGTACAGAAACTGAGGCAAAAATCTGCTTCCCTCATCCAAGCCGTGAGAAGTCAGTGGAACACTTTCTCCCAGGTCTATATATTAATGTGATTAAACTGTCTTTTATTCTTTGTTGTAATATGAAATCAGGAAGGGATTTCTTTAAACTTTTAGCACTGATTTTATATGCATTCCTACCTCTGGGAAAATGTTTGATCTTTTTACATAGAGGTTATGCAAGGAAACGTCTGGACACAGTCAAAAAAGAGGACATGATTAGAGGTTAGCAGGTTGTTTGAACAATTTGGAAGGCCCTGGGATCTGAACTTGACCAGTGCTAGGGTGGGAGATCTTACCCAGTGTGGTGATTTACAGGGCTTCAGGAAACACCTAGCTGTATGGCCTTTGTAAATCAGTCCAGTTACAGAAAGGAAGGAAGGAAGGAAGGAAGGAAGGAAGGAAGGAAGGAAGGAAGGAAGGAAGGAAGGAAGGAAGGAAGGAAGGAAGGAAGGAAGGAAGGAAGGAAGGAAGGAAGGAAGGAAGGAAGGAAGGAAGGAAGGAAGGAAGGAAGGAAGGAAGGAAGGAAGGAGGTGTTTATCTGAAAGGCAGAATGAGAGAGATAGATCTTCCATCTCTCATTCCATTCTCCAAATGGCTGCAACTTTGAGCTTTGGTCTGAATCCTGAAGCCTGGAACTCCATCTCAGTCTTCCACATTGGTGGAAGGGGCCCAAGCATTTGGACCCCTTTCTTTGAACATTACAAGATGCATTGATAGAGAACTGGATTAGAAGTGGAGCACCCAGGACACAAACAGGTGCTGGCACCTATTAGCAACAACACCACAATGCCACCCCAATCCAGTGAGATGTTGCTTGAGCTTGCTTCCATGGGCAGCACCATTATGTGGGTGCTACTTTGGCTCTGCTGTAGCTGAGCTGTCCTGTTGGAGCTCCTGACTGCTCTATCTCCTGGCATCTGACAAGTCCCAACACATCTTCTCAGCATACTCTGTGCTTCATGGTGCCTGAAACCGGGCTTTGTGTTTCCCTCCTGTAGAGTCTGCTCATCTTCATCAGCTCTGGCTGCAATGACAAAATGCCAGGGAGTGGGTGGGTTGAACAACAGAAATTGGTTGTAATTTTGGAGGCTGACATGTTTAGGATCAAGGTATCATTGAAGTCGGTTGCCTTCTGAAGTCTCTTTTCTTGGCTGGAAGGTGGCAGTCCTCTCCCCGTGTATTCCTTAGACACAGAAAACCCAGCTCAGATTTTTGTGAATTTTGTAATTTTGGTTGTATGTGTTTGGGCATGACTAAGGCAGTTGTTACTAATCAGTGCAAGTTAAGCTTCCTTTAGAAGTGGAGAGAAAAAGCAGTGATACATTTTTTTTTTTTTGCATATATCACCACTAAAATACTTTCGAAAGGACACTTTTGGGGCTGTGAATATTTTTGGAAAAAAATAAATCTAGGAAGCCTGTCTCTACATAAATACAGTTTCTAATGTTTGCATTGCTGATGGAGTGTTGCAGGCTATTGTGTCATGGTTTTACATATTCAGAGAACATGCTCATTATAAGTAGCTCAGAATTGGCTTCTTAGAGTGCTTGAGAATCAGGTTTTAGGAAGGATTTTTCTTAAATGACTCTTTTCTGTTTTCAGGGGCTAAGCACCCTTTATGAAGGACACTTGCTCCTGCAGGCTCATGATGGCTGTTGAGATGGGTCAGCAGGCCTGCAGCGACACCAGCGCCAAGAGAACCGTCAGCAGGCAGCTGTGCTGCTCCTTATTTGTATCTGAAAACTTGGTGCTCCATAAAAGTGGAGAGCAGTCTGATGAAAACATATTCTGGGGTCATAAAATCAGCAGTCACTTCTGGAGGGGTCTTTTGGGTGCTGTGGGTGAAGCCCCCTCGGGTGCCTCTGCTTCTGACTCTGCTTCCTGTTCGTGTGTTAGGAAGGCAGGAGAGGAAGGGCTGGGTCTTTGAGCCCCGCCACTCCTGTGGGAGGCCCGGATGCAGCTCTTGGCTCCTGGCTTTGTCTTGATCCAGAAACAGGTGTTGGGCGTAGCTGGGGAAGAGAACCAGCAGATGGAAACTCTCCCTGTCACTCATTCACATAGTTAACTAAATAAATGTTTCTTAAAAGCTTCAACATTTGGGCCCGGCGGCGTGGCCTAGCGGCTAAAGTCCTCGCCTTGAAAGCCCCGGGATCCCATATGGGCGCCGGTTCTAATCCCGGCAGCTCCACTTCCCATCCAGCTCCCTGCTTGTGGCCTGGGAAAGCAGTTGAGGACGGCCCAATGCATTGGGACACTGCACCCGCGTGGGAGACCCGGAAGAGGTTCCAGGTTCCCGGCTTCGGATCGGCGCGCATCGGCCCGTTGCGGCTCACTTGGGGAGTGAATCATCGGACGGAAGGTCTTCCTCTCTGTCTCTCCTCTGTATATATCTGGCTGTAATAAAATGAATAAATCTTAAAAAAAAAAAAAAAAAAAGCTTCAACATTTGATTATGGGAAGTTGACAGTAACAACATGAAAAATGGTGTGAGGTAATAGCAGTTCTTATGCATTTTTTTATTTTGACTGTTTTCATATACAATCATGCTAAATTTAGTTTGATAAACAATTAAATAATTCACATAACAGTTAATTGTTAGCCTAGAATTGCATTGAAATCCATTTTGTAGCACTAATGCAGATTCTTTAAGAATCTTGAGACCACCTACATAGTAACGCTTTCCTAAGTGTATCAACTATTTCCCCCTTGTGCAATCAAAATAATAATAGAAAATCTGTTGGCTTCTCTTTAAAATTACATTGTTCCTTCATGAAAATAGAAGTACTACTTTGAGGCCTGTGTGAAGTAATAAAGTCGTGAAATGACTTTTTGATGGGTTAAAGCTGTGTTTTTGGTTTCACATCCAGTGTTACTATAGAATCTGCTTATTTTCAAACAGGCTGAATTTTGTGTGTAGGCGCTCAGTGCACATGCTGCTTTCTCTGGTTAATCTTATGGCCCAAGCCATGCCTCTCGTTAATTGCCTAGGAAATGCATTCCCTGCTTGTGCAATGGCCAGGAGTGGGTGAGGATTGGAACAGAGACAGGCTTTTGGCCTGGGCTCCTGCTGGAAGAGCCGGTGGTTCTCCCTTGTGTCCTGCCTGAAGCATGTTACACTGCATTTAAGGGAGACCAGACTGTGTCCTGGGAAATAAAGCTGGTCTGCTTTCCTCCGCTCTTTTCTCGTCACTGAAGTTGAGCATGCTGTAACAGTGCCGAGAGACCTGGAAGGTCTGTCTGCAGAGCAGCAAGGCTGCCACTGACAGTAATAGCAAATGAGGAAACAGACGTTTTTAAGGGGAGCTGAGTGATGCTGTCAGGGCACAACATCTCTGCTACTTACTTAGTTGATTAGTAAAGAGTTGTAGTGGCTGATTTCTGAAAGAAATGCATAGAAGTGACACTTTTCTGTCTGACTGGCCTAGACGCCCTTCACAGCAGAAAGACACCTAATTTAAAAATTGTGTTGCTCATCATTTTCTGACACAATAAATGACTTTTAAGGCATTATTAGATTCTTCCTTGGGACACAGCTCTAGCCGTTGAAAGGACATTTCCTGACAATTCAGCATAGCTACACAGAGCTAAATTTGATGTTCTGAAATGTTATTCTGTTGATGGACTTGTATTTACCTTGCTAAGTTGTAATTCTGATATGTTAGCAGCAAAATATTTAGCTTAGTGCATTTTCTGAGGAGGAACCAAGCACCTCTGCTACATACTAAGCCAGCCGAGACTAAGGCTTTTTCTAAGTTGCAGTGGTAATTTAGAGACTGTTCCTTTGGTAAGATGATGTGGCTTATTGTATCTGACCTCAAGTGTACTTACAACAGGCTACCTAGAATGGTTTCTGAACACACTCACTAAATACATAAATTGTCTTTTTCTTAACTATGTCATCGAAATATAGAAATAGTGCTTCTGCTTTGAGCCAATGGTCAGACAACTCTGCGGATGGTCAGTCAGTGTTCAGGAGACAAAAGTCATCATCAGTGCAGGCAACTACACACTGAGATTCAGATTTATCACGGTTCTGTTTGTTAGGAAGTGTTCATTCCAAAATCTTTTTACAGAGCTGATCACATTCGGGCAGCAGGCACCATGCTTGGGCAACGAGTAGTGTGAACATGCATTTCTGATTATCTTATTTGGAAAGTAATATGACATTCTCAAAGATCAGTGTGCTGCTTTTATTGAAAATACACAGAACCATAAAAAATCACAGTATTGTTTAGATGAGAGCATGGAGTCTTACAATTATTGATGTTGAACTTATGAATAGGACGCATAGTGGAAAACAGTTAAACATGTTACTTTTCTAAACAGCAGGGAACAGTATTTCTAGTTTGTGGAGTATTTCCGAGTGCTAGATGGGACACAGACTGGTCGGCACAGTAAGTGCCCAGTGAGTAGAAGCTGTCACATCCGTGAAGCACCTTGATGAGGCTGTTGCACTGTCTTCCTAAATAATATTAAAGATCTTTCCAATACCACTGAGATGGAATCTTCCATCGGCTGGTTCCGTCTCCGACTGCCCCAACAGCCTGGAACTCTACCCGGGTCTTCCGCATTTAGGTCGGAACCTACACAATGGGTCCTTCTCCCGCAACCTTCCCAGGTGCGTGAGCAGAAAGTGAGAAGTGGTGCAGCTGTTCCTAGAACTGGTGCCTACATGGGAGGCCAGTGCTTCAGATGGCATCTCAGCTCACTGTGCCAAAGTGCTGGCCCTTCCTTTTTGTGACTGTTCAGCATGGATTCAGATTGTAATATACACACATTGTTTTACCTCAAAGAAGAGAGCCGTGGTCGATTTTACATGTATTGAAAGGGGAGGGGAGAAAACCATAAATGGCCAAGCTTAAGGTCTAATTGAGACACGGTGTCTTCTATACTAAGAAAATTGGTTAAATTTTAAAGTGCCATTCTCCTGGAATAATTTTTAGATGAATGCTTCCTCTTTAAGCCCAAATTAAATTCATTTAGATAAAATAAAAAGAATTTCCATATGGTAGCTTGTAGATTTCAAAAGAAATTAGTCTCATTTAGGTACAAGGTAGAATAAGACATTCTGTTCTCTGAAATTCTTGAGGAAATATTCCTTCATGTTCTCTTCCTTTTTGATTAGTGCCTGATTTTTCTGTCTTAGTCTCATTAAATGCTAATGTGGTCCAGCCTGTGTCTTCCACCCCATTACCTTCCTACTTTTCTTAAAACCTTGAGTGATTTAATTTCCATTTTGTTTTAAATGGCTGCTGATACACTTAGATGAATTTTCCAGATCTGAACATCCTGCTGAGCTGGTCCCACGCCTGACCAGTACACCTCAATTCCGCACTTGCTGCCTTGGCCTCCTCACACAGACAATGATTTGGATGTTACCGGTCTTTGGACTCAGTATCTTCTATGGACAAACATTTCTTAAATCTTGCCTTGGCTCATCTCCATTTAATCCCCTAAACTTATCTTAGATGAGATCACCTGCAGAAAAGTTGGCATGGTCCTCTTTGGGGAGCAGTTCTGTCCCCCCTATCTGCTTATTGTGCTCTCTGTTCCCTTCCATAGTCACTCATGTCACATGTTGTAATTAATGTTACCTGTCTCTCTGTGGAAGAGTAACAGTGAAACTTTTAGCACAAGGATAATATTTAGTGATTTTCAGGCCTCCAGAACTCATTCTGTGACCTAGAATATCTATTGAAAGTGCATATGATGTAATCTGCAAGCACCAGTGAAATTGAACCCAGTAGTTTTGTGGTAGATAATCTCAGAAGCAAACATTTCTAACAGCACTATGCCATTAGGAATCATTAGGCACTGTTCTGAGCATATTACCAATAGTAAATTTATTAGTAATAACAACCCTATGATGCTGATTGTATTACTGTTCTCATTCAAATTTTAAAAGATTTGGGTTGATATTTCCTCTTTAGAGTATACAGATACTATGCATAGAAAATATAAAATATACTAAATATGCAGTCACCCTAAAATGTCTTGGGGTAGCACACATACAGATTTTCTCAAAATTTTTAAACAGTTGTCTGAAACATACATTTCTTAAACCTCAAAGTCATTAAAACACACATTTTCATGCTATCCGCAGTATTCTGACACAAACTGATGGGTCAGGCTAGAGAAATGACGATATCATACACTTGATGTCAGGCGTGTTACATCCAGCCCCGATCTTTGGAGTTGCTCCTGAGTTTCAGGAGAGGCCTTGGGGAGAGGACAGCGCACAGTGGGTGGGATATGATGGTTTCTTTGCGTGTCCCAGCCCATGCAGCCTGTCTGGCAGCCTCACTGGCTGCTGTCTTGCCCACAGGTTTTATCTGGAAGCATGGCCAGTCTAATGAAAATTTAACCACTGTATCCCCCACTGGGGTCCAGCACCTGCTGGAAAATAACAGATACTCAGTACAACATTTGTGAGTTGAAAGATCAGTGACTAGATACTAACTTTACTACAAATTCCATAGGAAATTAGTTTGCACATCAACCTTATGTTGCACGTCAGAGTAAGACAACACTATTAGGCACAAAGGAAAAGAGAAGATGGGCTGAGAAGGAGCACTGAGTATTTAATTTTAAAAATAGTGATTTTATCTGGGAAAATAGAAAACAGTTTTCCTCTCTTGAATAAATTAATCAGTAGATGTGAGCTGAAAATAGTACTCTGTGCGGGAAATGAGTTAGAATTAATGTGATAGGATTAATCCAATCCACATTTCCCCTGTCAAACTGGCAATTTACATCAGAATTGCTTAATTTTAGCAAAGGGCACCATTTGCTTTAGAATTTTTCTCTACAAAATAATAGCTGTGTATTGCTAAAAACAGTAATTTGGCAGGTGGATTTATTTCTACTACGTAAAAATATTGCTACACCCTTCATCAGTTTTGTTAGGACTGATGATTTTGACATTTTTTTTGGTAGCCTAGACTTCTGCTATACAAACCTGTGTTTCTGGCCCCTCCTTGATGAACAGCTCCATTTGGAAAACTAATAGGCAACTGAACCGTGACAGCTTCAAAATCCAAAATTTCCTTAATCTCATTAAACCCATTCTTTCTTCTAATTAATGGTATTCCACACTCCCGGGTTAGAACCTTGCTCTCTTTTTCACACTTCAGTTGTAATCCAGTGTTCTGTTCAGGCTGCTCTTATGGACTGTTGGACTTCCATAGTGCTGCAGTATCTGTGTGATGTTGATGGATGACGCTCCCGTCACCTGCATTCTCTGCTCCTCTTCACATTGTCTGTGTCGCAGCCAGAGTGATGATGGAGGATCCTCTACTCACAGCCTGTTGTTGGTTTCCATCCCTACTTAACACCGTCTTTAAGACCTTCGATCCTGCTATTGTCTCCTTCCGCTTCAGTAACGCCTGCGTGCTGCCTCGGCTGTCTGACAGATTCCCTCATGAGGAACCTTTAACTTCTTTTTGCAGCCCTCCCATTCTTCTCTGAGACAAGATCTGGGTTGGTCCTCTGTTCATAAAATTCCCTGTTGAAATGTCATGCTTTAAGCCAAGTGTCCTTTGGCCACATTTCGAAGAGGGTCCATACGTCTGCTCTTCCCACTCTCAACTTCCCAGCCCTTTTTAAAGTAACACCTGCTAAGTGCCTTCTCCAACTTGTCATCTCCATGAGAGCAGGGACTCTGCCTGCTTGGTCCACCATTTACAGCAGTGACCTATCATTTTGCTTATTCTTCAGTGATCGATTTATTCTCCATGTTGGCGGTTCTCATGTTGGCTGACACCAATGAACTGTGAATCAAACTATTTGTAATAAAATAGTATATACTGAACGTATACAGACTTCTCGTTAGTGTCTATATTCCCTAAGTAATACGGTCTAATTACTTACATGTTGTTTACCTTGTATTGGATGTTATATGTAGCCTAAAGGTGATTTAAAGTGTATGTGAATATGTTACGTAGCTGTTATGCAAATGCTGCCTTAATTAGTGTAAGGCGCATGCGCACCTGTGTGTTTTGACGCCTGCAGGGAAGGGAAGGGGTCTTGATGATTCATCAAGTCATGGTCTCTAAATATGCATTCTGCTTATAATGCCTTCTCTCAAACTCGATTATATATGAAAGTCAGACACCTTCCAAAATGTTGGTGAAAGGTTACTTCAGTCATCCCTAGATTGAGTTGAAAAACCGGGCTATTTGTGTCATCCTAGGAAAGCGATGATAACATGCTGTCCCAAAAATTGCTCACTTCGTATGTAAGCTGTGCCTTTGACTGCTCGTATTTAAATGAAGCAATCCCTTCATGATTTTTCTCCTGGATGAAGACAACCAAATTTTGATTGTGCGCTGGCCAATTTCTTGGGGATGCTGTCTGTTTACTCAAGATCAAATGAATGGCGAGCACTTTCCTGATTTCCAGTCCTTAAGCAGGTGCAGCACCGACAGTGGCCGGCTTCGGCCAAGCTGACTGACTTCCTTGCCTGCGTGGCAGTTTTGTGGAGTCAGGATTGCCGCACATGTGAGCATGATGATGAGGCACAATTTTTGCACTGTAATTATTCTGCCGAGAGATTAACACTCTAATTTTTGTTTCAGGAACTTGCTATTATTTCTGAATGATTTAGGCTGAAATTTGAAAATTTTTTGAAGCAAATTAACCCTAGTATTCTTATTAAGCACAGGAAGCAATTTTGTAAATTTATTATTATACTGAATTGAGGCTACTGGATACTGCCTTAATTTCATCCTTAAACCATACATTTTTTACAGTGCTACTGGAATAGTACAATATCGCCTTTAGGTACTATGAATTGTTAAATTAAAAAATTTCTGATCACTGATGATACCTTAACACTCACTATTAAGGTAATCAGTTTTTGCCTCTGTGAATGTGGACCGCATGCTGCATTTTTATATTAAAGTTTTGTTTGTTGCTTTAAAACTGCTTGACAAATACTTCTTTTAAAGTTAAAAAGAATAGCAACTGTGGCTTTGTTTTTGCTTGTTACATTTGAAAACCAAGTATGGATTCAGCTATTTTTAATTTTTTCTGCAATTTCTGAAATGCCTATCAACAAAATGAATGCCATTTAAAAATTTTATACAAGCAAATCTGCATATCTGTATATGGGAAATTGTACAAGGCAGAGTTATGATAAAACTGTCTTTTCTACAATGTATAGAAAGTGTTTTTTTTTTTTTTCCTGAATTGGTGTAAAAAAGTGTTGGTGTAGTCAGCAATTTGGAAAATGTGTTTAATCGCTGATTCCAACTTGTGGTTTTATATTATTAAAATATTACTTTTTAATTTAGTCTTGTTGGAAAGGCAGAATTAAAGAAAGAGAAGGATCTCTGTCCACTGGTTCACTCCCAGAGTGGCTATAAAGGCCAGAGCTGAGCTGATCTGAATGCAGGAGCTGTCCCGGGTCTCCCTTGTTGGTGCAGCATCCCAAGGCTTTAGGCCGTCCTCTACTGCTTTCCCAGCCACAAACAGAGAGCTGGATGGGAAGTGGAGCAGCTATGATATGAACCAGTGCCAGAATCGTGCAAGGCGAGGATTTTAGCCACTAGGCCACCATTCTGGGCCCCTTAAGTATTAATGTAATAAATTTTATTTATTGTGTTAATTATTTAAAAGGTAGGGGTGTTGAGAGAGAGAGAGAGAGAGAGAGAGAGAGAGAAAACGAGTTATCATTGGTTCTCTCTAAATGCTCACAATAGCCGAGGTCAGTGAGGAAATGTGAACTCAGTTCAGGTCTGGCATGTGAATCTGCAGACTCAGCTACTTGAGCCATCACCTGCTGCTTCCCAGGGTGTGCATCAGCAGGAAGCCAGACTTGGAAGCAGAGGTAAAGGCAGGCACACCAATGGGGGGTAAGTGCTGCAAGTCCCATCTCAACTGCTGGCCCAACTGCCTACCTAGGAAATACATTTAGAAAGAAAAACAATTTGAGTGAACATACTGTTCCTCACTTGTTGAAAATTATTTTTCTCATATTCTGTTACCCATTATTCCAGTATTACTGTTACCAGAACTGCCCGGTGGGTTCTTTCCTCGCTTAGGTATAGAAATAAAAAGTCGGAAGTCTGTTGCAGATGGACACCTTTATTTGCGAAGGGACCAGGTGAGCAGGGAAGGGAGGGAAGCGGGAGCACCTCCGGAGAGAAAACCAGGAGGTGGGGTGCCTCTCGAAAGGGGAGGGAGAGAGAGACACCAAAGGTTTGAGGAAGGGTGTTAGGATTTTAAGCATTCCCTGATCCCTGCTTGTTGGGCGGGGAACCTACAGGGAAGATGTTCCCCATTGGTGGTCTCTTAATCAGTTTGAAAATGAGTAGGCAGTGCTGGTGCCGCCCACCTGAAGGTGTGGCCCAGACCTCAGCAGGCCTGGACGGGCTCATTACCAGCCTTGAACACTTCCCCCTGTAATCTGCTGATTGTCTGTTTTAGCACTTTATTACCAACATTACAACATTCCCTCTTGAGAGTATCTGAAAGTTGGCACTGGGCACAGATGTAAAATAGTGTGATTGTCTGGTTTTCTGTTTAATTCTCTCTCTCCTGCTCCTCTCTCCCTTTTTCGCATAAATCTGTTGGAAAAATTTGGGTAAAATCTTTGAAGGACTTGGAAAATACAAGGAATAATAGATCCTTAAAATGCATGGGATTCTCCTTCAGCTTTATTACTACATGCAGATACTCGGTAAGGGAGATCGTTCCTGTTACACACGTGATTTTAGAACATAATACATAACAGTAGTTATGATGAGAAGAACATAGGATCATTATTGAGATATTAAAGGTCATTCATTTACAGATGCTATTCAGAGTTAACACAGCCGGGTTCTATACACCTTAAAATGGCTATAGATTACTATTCAGCTGTCTTGTGTCTATTTTCATTTTAGTATTTGGCAGTTTACAGTGTTGAAGCATAATTTTGCTAAACCTGGCAGTTTTTTGGGTAGTCTAAACTGGCTTAGAGCTCTAATAAGACGTATGTCAACAGTGTAGGTGCAGAACAATTTTAGGAGGGGAATGCAGAACAAGGTGGAGGAATCCACCGGGGGGGGGGGGGTGTGCGGAGGGGTGGGGGGAATCCCAGAGCCTATAAAACTGTGTCACAAAAAAAAAAGGAAAAAAAGAGTTAGCACAGACTAATCTCATCCCACATTTAGCATGACAGCAGTGTTTCTTAAAAATAATGATTTGCTTTTTTAATTATAAAATTTAGGTATGTATTATCACCATTGAAATTGTAGCTCATTAACAGTGGTTTCAAAAATATAAAAGAGAAGCCCAGTGTGGTAGCCTAGCAGCTAAAGTCCTTGCCTGGCATATACCTGAATCCCATATAGGTGCTGATTCTAATCCCATTGAAATATAGTTACTGTTGACTTAGCAGACAAGCCTGAATTCAATATCTCTAAAACTAATTTCCTGCAAGGCATGTCATAGGCATGAAGTATTGGGTTTATCCAAAATGTTTCTATTTAATTTCGCAACATATTTTATTTACTGGTTATAAATGTGGGCAGTTTAATTGAGACCCTATAGATATTGATCTGCTACAAAATAAAGGCACTCTTTTTAGTCTAGAAAGTGTCTAGATGTTATTTGTTTTGTTTATGTGTTTATAATGATTTAGACACAGCAGCAGGGAGCTGAGATGAACCTGCTGTGTCAGCACCAGTAACGTTTGTGCTGCTGATGACCCCATCAAATCCCCTTTACTTAGAGTAATTGTTAGAACCCTCTGACCTGGGAAGAATGCATGGACATAAACTGAAAATGCATTAGGTTGACATCATTTTAAAGCCAAATATCGACTCATAAATTGATCTCAATATTTTCCAAGCATCTGTGTTCACAGTCTCAAATGTTTTCCCAACTACCATCTTAAGTTTCCAGAAATTAAACTTATGAGGAGTTGGATTCCTTGCAAGTTTTCCCTGGGCGTGTGTTTATGTAATGCCTAGCAGTCTCAACTGGATAAAGTGCTCTTTGTTTATTTGTTGTTTGACAAATATCAGTTTTGTGGAGTGTGTCATTGTTTTAGATCAATTAGAAAATTCTGCATAATTGGAGTGTGGAGTAAATTGATTGTTTTAAATCATGAATGTAAATCTATTAGATTAAGAGAGCTAAACACAAGCTGACACAGGCAGTGTTGGCCACATCTTCTGTTGGATACATTGAATGTGGTACATTAAGCATTTTTCAACTTTCAGTCATTCATTTTTGCAACTTAAAGCTTCATTTACATTAGTTCGACTTTGTCTTGAAAAATCGAGTGTTACTTCTCATGGTGCACATACTCCTAAATGTAGTGGTAGCTGTGGTGGCACCATAGACGGGAGCGAGTAAGAGCAATAGCATGACGTGTCCTCTAGTTACTTGTGTGGATTTTAAGTAGAATTTATTTATAATAATCACAAATATGTGAACCAGATTTACTGTGGCAGAGCTATTCATAATATGCAGAGATTTGGATTTTAAATTCTATTTTGCAAACTGAAAATGCTATTTGACACACAAAAAATTGTAGTGAAGACCATTCATTTTGAAGCCACAAGACATAGTAGTTTTATTATGGGGCTTATTGATGATTTGAATGTAATTTTTCAATTAGATGACTAATCATCTAATGCTCTGAAACTAAGGGCATTTTTAAAAAAGATTTATTCATTTTATTACAGCCAGATATACAGAGAGGAGAGACAGAGAGGAAGATCTTCCGTCCAATGATTCACTCCCCAAGTGAGCCGCAACGGGCCGATGCGCGCCGAAGCCGGGAACCTGGAACCTCCTCTGGGTCTCCCATGCGGGTGCAGTGTCCCAATGCATTGGGCCGTCCTCGACTGCTTTCCCAGGCCACAAGCAGCGAGCTGGATGGGAAGTAAACTAAGGGCATTTTTAAAAATTAAAATTAACTCAGTTATTCTCTTTTTTGTTTATAAAAAGAACATGCTTTTCTTCCATCGATTGGAATTGTTCAATCTTTTTTCTTATAAATTATCTATTCATTCAAATTATTAGTGAATTTTAGTTGCAATACTTGTAAACTCACTAGGGAACAAAAATACTTTAAAAAATATAAATGGATGATTTTCAGTGAAAACACTTAATATTCATAGAGGATTATATTGATATTTCTGGAGGATTTGTATTGCATGTTCAAGGTTTAGGTAATCACTGAAGGCACTGAAGATGGTAACTGTCAGCTAGAGATGGCAGTGATGAGTAGGCTCAGGAAAGATGAGTGAATAGATGTACTGTCATCTCCTTGACTCGAGTCTCCTTTCTTCTTCAATGCACCTGCCTTGATTCAGGTATACATGAGTTTACTTGGCTCTCTGCTTCTCTGTTTTAGACTACTCTCTGTGCATAAAACATTTGGCAATTTTATTTCTGCAACAAATGCTATGAGGCAAATATTTCTAGGCTTTATGAGCTATCAAGTCTGTTTTTACAACCCCTTCATTCTACCACTGTTGCGCAAAGGCAGCCACAGGATGCATGTGGCTGGATTCTGATAAAACTTATACGGACACTGGATTTTGAATTTCATACAATTCTCACCTGTCATGAAATATTTTTTTTCAACCATTTAAAAATAGTAAAATCCATGCCTGGTTTGTAAGGCATACATAAACCTTCCCTGTGCCTTATTTTCATGGCCCACGGTATATGCACAGAAAAGCATTAGACGCACCAATTTTTAAAAAGTAAGATGTATTCATTTTAGATCATGATGTATAAATATCCATCAATTCAAAGCAAATCTGTAAGTACTCTTTGTTTCCTTTTTAAAATTGTGTAACTGCCTCATTCACACAGATCTTGTATATCATACAAATCGCCCGTTTGTGTATACCATCCACTGTTGTTACTCCATTCATGGAATTGTGCTTTCCTCACTGAAACCTTAGAACATCTTTATTACCAGAAAAGAAATCTCATAGCCTCACATACTCACTCCTTATTTCTCCCCAGTCCCCTTCAAACTGAGACAACCCTGGTCAGTGACTTCTACTGATTTAGTTATTTCTGGCAATTCGTATAAATAGAATCAGAGAGTATGTCTTGCTTTGTAACTTACTTGTTTTATCTGGTATAATACTTTCAGGGTTCTTCAATGTTGTAGCATTTACCAATCATCCATTCTTTCTATACTTCTGGTTAATACTGTGTTGTATGACTGGCCCACATTCTAATGACCTGTTTATCATGTGGTGGACATTTGGATTGTTCCCGCTTGTTAGCTAGCATGCAGAATACTGCTATAAACACTCTTGTGAAGGTTTTGTATGTACCAACATGTTAATTTACCTTCAGGGCAACTCTCTGAGTAGAAAATTTAGGTCATATAGAAATTTGACAAATTATTTTTGTTAGTGAATTTTAATTTCAGTTTCTTGTGGTCTTAGGACATAATTTGTAGGATATCTTTAGATTTGTTTTATTTTCTAACATATATTCTATTCCAGAGAATGTTCCATATGTATTTGAAGTAGAATATGTATTTTATGGAATAAGCTGTTGAAAAGGCAATAAATTATATGTTTATACTAGCTCATGTAAATCTACTTGTCTGTCAGTATTGCTATATGTGTGACCATCTGTATTCTACATTATACTAACTTGAATTCTTTCTGAGGTCTTATCCATTATCAAGGAGATCATTCTAGATCGCTTGTTAATTCTCCATAACTACCTGCCCCAATAATGAGAAACCTACACATCATTGTCTACTATCCATTGCCTTATTTTGAATCCTAATACACAGGGTAGTGATTCAAAATTGTTAATCTGTACTTTCCAGAAAAACAATGATATCAGTTAGTCTCAATGTATCTGCAATTATCTTGCCTTTATTACAGCTTTTCCTCACTTGCAGAGCTATCTTATTTAGCACAACCCTCCCTCCCATCACGCACACACGTGTGAGGCTGTTTCACATATCTGTCATAAAATTGGGTTATTTGAGAATATCTGAATTCCATCAGGGATACACAAGCCTTTGATGAAATCATAGTTAGTACTTATTGTGTGAAAATGGAACCTACCAAAAAGGCAAGTACTGAGGTTTTGTGATTTGGCTTTATGAATGTAGTAACCAGTCATTCAGGTGATTTTGTGTAGCTGAATTAAATCCTCACAGGTGAACTTTAAACATGGTTGTAGGTGTGATCTGGTTCAAGTGTGTCTTACAGATGCAGGAAACAGGCTGAACTGCATAAAAGCAGTTATGAATATTGCAGCAAATGGATGACAGAGTCAGTGCATCAGAATATTATCTAACCATATTCTTTCAGAATTTAACATTTTCTAAAGGATGTAAATTTAGTACAGGGAGGGTAATGAATTTTGAAATAAGCAAGTACTTAACTTTCCAGCAGATTTTCATATTAGGCGACCAGATTTCTGAATCAGGGCGAAGTGATAGAGGAGAATTTTGCTTTCTGTGTTGGCATTCACCCAGGAGATTCCCTGAAGGATGGCATGACTGCTGGTAAGAACACTGCTCCACAGAAAGCTCTAGACTTTCTGGGTTATTCAGCATGGACTCATTTAGGCTTCTTATTTAAATCTAAGGCTTAATAAAATTAGAGTTCCCTGCACTAAGGATCCATCATATATGCTTAACTCTGTCTGAACTCATTAATTAATCTTCAGTGCAGTCATGACAAATGTTACCTTACTTGCCCTCTCTCTGGGTAAGAAATTAGGAATACAGTATTTGCTTTAGAGCAATTGAAAGTTCTTTTAATTGTGCTGTTCAATATCACCTTTAAAAAAGGAACACATATTCTGGCATATCCAAAGAGCAAAATAGTTTGAATCTGGACTACAGATAGGATTGAACGCTACATAAATTAGGTAAAGGAAAGCGTGTTGTCTCTCTTTCTCGCTCTCTCTCGCTCTGTTTCTTGGTTTCTCTCTCTCCACCTCTCTATGTGTTTGAATTTGTGTGTGTGTGTGTGTGTGTGTGTGTGTGTGTGTCACTACTTACAAATGAAATGACACAGTAAATTTGTATGGTAAATTAGGTTACTCACTACCTAAGATAAATTGTAGTGGGTCACCCATGACTACTGAAAACTCCATTAATTCCATTTTAGCCTTTATTTAATAATAGAACTTTTCTAAACTTCTTTCTCCTTCCCTTGCTGACCCAATTAATCAGTTCCTTTTTCATTGCTTTAAGACTTTGGTGCTGGCAACTTTCAAATGTACATAATCAGCAAGCGCTGCTCCTCCATGGAATCCAGACTCTGTTCAGCAGAGGAGTTCTGGGACATTCCAAATCTCCATTTATTAATAAAACCAGCATTTCCTTAGTGCTGCTTAACACATTGCAAGGTAGCATAATACATACTTCATCTACAATCGCTACCCCCAAATAGCTCTTGTATTTCTTCTCTAAATATTTGTAAAAGGCGAAAGATTTATACGATCTGAAGAGAAACCAGAGTATTGTATTTCTTCTCTAAATATTTGTGAAAAGTTTTATTACTATAAGAAAAACCTCTTTTCTTATTATCTTAATAAACTCCAGCACATCTGTTCTGTAACATGTAATAGTCTCTTACTCTATGAAATCTTCAGTGGCAATCCAAACAGGAACAGAGTTTGTATTCTGAATATTCTATATTATCATGGTTGAGATTCAATGTTATCATATTTAAGATTTGTGAGGTCTCAAAATTAATTTAACGTGTCACAATAACATGCCAGACATTCCACATTTGTCATCTCATTTTTAAGATCTCATTATAACTTCAGTATTCCAAGCCAGCATACAGGAAGCATAGTGTGTGTTGGTCTCTGTTATTTTCCAATTGAGTATCTTTGGGCAAGTCTGCTAACCATGACTCATTTGTTAAGTTAGACTCATTATGTCTCTTCATGATGTTGTTTTAGAGGTGGATAAGGTAATACAGATGTTTATTTTTAAAAAAGCACTCAAAATCATTATTGTGATTCATATTATTAGCATTTTACAAACTGGATTAATGTCCAATAGTGCAACAAACTCAACAAGATCACCCACCACCATCAATAAGGCCTACACTTGGGTCTCTGATACCCAAGCTTATGACTTCTAAACGTATTTTGTTGCCTATTGCATGTCCTTGGTTTTTTAGTGACTGAGGAGCTGTCTTTAACATTCTAGGTGCTGGACAGGCATTAGTTATATCCTAATTCCAGTGTAACTTTGGCTGCTCCACTTCTGATCCAGCTAACTGCTGTTGTATGTGGGAGCGCAGTACGAGATGGGTACTTGGGAGAACCTGATGAAGCTCCCAGTTCTGGCTGCAGCCTGATCACCACTGGCCGTTATAGCCAGTCGGGAAGTGGGGGGATGCACCGGTGACTAGATCTCTCCCTGTCTCTCCCTTTCTCTCTCTATAACTCTGCCTTTCCAATAAAATAATAAATCTTTAAAAAAATACCTAATGTGTTTTAAATGCTTTGTCATGGGCAGAATTTTATACACAATAGGAATAAAAAAGCACTTATTCTCTACTTCAACTCATGTTATTTTTATTCAAGAAGTTGTAATATTGTTTATTTATCTAAATTTATTCATTTTAGGCTAGAGAAAACATGTTCTGACTGCAGAGGACTGTGAGAGGCTTTTTAAGGACCCAGTGAGCCCCTGGGAGGACTTCATAGGGCAGCTTTGGCAGTGTGATTAGGCTGAAAAAGTTGGACTCCTGTCCTGCCACGAAGCATAGGAGACAGAATTTGGACCTTCCTCTATGACTGCATTTCAGGTGGATAGCTCTCAGGTCCTTGGTAAAGATGCTGTTGTGCTATTTGGCCTCCAAGAGTGCAGAGGATCTGCAACTCAGAGGCAGAGCTGTGCAGTGGAGGTATTTGTCCGAAGCTGTTTGAGAGAACAGTGGCCAGTGATCTGTCATGATGTAGCAGGCCCGTGTCTGATTCTAGTCAAGCTGGCGGGGTGGGGGGATGTTTTCATGTTTGTTTATTCACTTTGATATATTTGAAAGGCAAAGCGAGAGAGAGAGAGAGCGCAAGCCTGCTGCTTCATTCCTCAAATGCTGCAGCCACTGGGCCTGGGTCAAGTTGGATGCAGGAGCTCTGTCTAGGGTGGGTTGAGTTCCCACATGCAAGACAGGGGCCCAAGCACTCCCGCATACATTGACAGGAAGCCGAATCATCAGAGAGCGAGCTGCAAGGTTTTGAACCACCACTCTGTAGGAGAAGCCAGTGTCCCGTGCAGCAACTTGACCCACTTCAGCATAGTACTTACCTCTGAGGGGAACATGGAAGTCTTTCTGGAGAAGTCACCTTGTCCAAGTTAAGAATTGTGCACGGACATGGCTGATAATCAGCTGTAGGGATCGTTAGAACCATGTTGCCACCCTCAGATTCGCATGATGTTGCACCTGCTCAGCTGTGCACCACACTGCCCTGGAAGCCCGTGTGTCATGTCTGGCTCATGAGATCACCTTCATTGTTAGTCAGTCTGGCTGCTGGACTTTACTCCTTACACAAATTAGAAAATTAATTGTCCAGGTGACATCAAAATTTTAAGGGGAGATGATGGACAAGAAGTAAAAAGAAAAATACTGCATTTGTTTTAATATATGCCTCTAAATGCAAGAAAAATAATTTTAGCATCTTAATAACATTTTATCCTTATTTTTGAACAAAAAACAGCATTAAAATATACAGTGAATTTTATGAAAACTAATACAAAAGCTCCCTTTAGAACCTTTGTTTAAAAAATCATAACTGGTTAGTCATTCCAAAGCAGTCTTCTACAAGAGGTGTTTTTCTCACAAGTAAATGCATTTATTTTCCTGTTTGAGAATTTCTTCAGTCAATGATAGAGTGAAATCTGTCTCATTAGCCCAATGCACTTTCCTTTCCTCCTGGATGTATCTGCCATGTGTGTTGTTTTCAGGTAACCCCCGTCAGTTCATAATTTAAGCCTCTGGACACGACTCTGCCCCCCTTACTAACTGGTGCCATCTGCCTTACTTTCGTTGAAACATCCTCTAATGCTGAAAGCGGTTAGATGTTCTTTTTAAAAGTATGGCTCTCAGATTTCTTATAAAATGTGTTTAAGTATGTATTGCAATAAAATGGATGCCAACTGCAGATCATTATGCTTATTGAAATAAGCCCGCCCCCAAAGAAGAATATCATGTGTTTCCTCTGATTTGTGGTTCCTAATATGTTGAGTAAAAAGATCCATGAGTGAAATGGACATTTTGAGCTTTATTGTTTTGTAGCCCTTGTCTGTACTCTTAAGGAGCAGGGATTTCTCTGTATACAACTTATTGAATTCTTTATTTAGTGGAGGGTTAAGCTTGTCGTTAAGAAGTAGATTGAAAATGTATCATTGCAAAAAATTTTAAAAAATAGCAAAATGGAGGGAGGTTCAGACAAAGGGAAGAATGAAGGGTGAGAAGTATCTTTATGTTCTGAAAACTGTATCTATGAAACATGTAAAATCTGCTCCCTTTATATAAACAAATAAAATGAAACAAAATAGAATTTGAAAATACTGAAATTTTGTGTTTCTCAGTCCTCACGTTGGCTAAGGCCCAGACCCCTATCAGGAAGGCATCAGCAGGTGGGTCCTTGGGGAGACGTGGGTCCGCATGGTGGGGTGAGGGCTTGAGGGAGGGCGGAGTCTGCACGCTGGAGAGAGGCCCCCCGGGAGGGCTGCATCTGCCTGCCACTTGTTCCTAGACATCCCAGCCTGCAACACTGTGGAGAAGCAATGCCTGCTGCTTAATTCAGCCAGTCTATGTTATTGGTTATGGAGGCCTGAGCTCAAAGAAGCCCTCATTCTTATGTGGACCAAGAGCTGTGGTCCTGTCCTGAGGTCCAATTTTACAGTCCATGTGCTGGTGAGGAAGAAACGTGTCCACAAGGAGGAACAGATTTCTCTGTCATTTTCAGCCTGCAAAGCAAAATACTCTGGGACAGTAGTTGTTCACCAAAGGAGCATTTCTTCATTTTATAAATAAAACAGAAGTGCTCTGGTCAGAGCGCACTTACACCAGCAAAAATGTAATTGCATGAGGTAGATAAGTTTTCTCAATAACTTAGGTCATATTTTCTTTCAATGAATTCACTGCCAATAGCATTAAGATATTTACGGAAATAAAATTGCTTTTAGAATAAAATTTCAGTGCTGGTTAAATATTCATCAAAGTGATGGTTATTTTCTCAAAGAACAGCTTTATGGGAGACTATCAATTTCATTGTCTTCTTTTTGGGAGCAAACAGGACAGTCATTTTGAAAGGTAACAATTTATGATGCTCTGAAGGGGATAAGGAGCAGTGACAGTAACTGCATTCTTAAAAAAAAAAAAAAAAAAACAACTGAAAAGCGCATGTTTTCTTATGGTGGATCAACATTATCCCATAGAGAAAAAGTAATTGTTGAAAAAAACATTGTCTTCTGCCTGATATGGAATCAGTTTCAAATTTATTGTAAATCACATATGTTTAACATGAATTAAATATAGTATTTCTCATTAGTAACATAACTCCAATATTAAAATTGATTCTGACAGGTTTTTAGTTATTTCACTTATATTCTCATTACCCTTCAAAAAAATTTTTAGTGTGGCTTGTCATGTCTTCCGCAATAGTATGTAAGTCATACCTGAAGGTATGCCAACAGAATTTTTTTCTATTCAGCCAAGTTGAATAAAAACAAGGTTTTAGGCATCATCTCTCAAAGAATTGTAAAAATAGAATGATTCCCATTATACAAATACAACTATTAACCAGAAAAGGAAATTCAGTAATTGCTTTACTTAAATGACTCTTATAAAAAAATGTGTTAGAATATGTTTTGTATGAACCAAATTATTAGTCTGTCTTAAATAAGCAATATAACTGTGCCCATTTTACAGTCTTCTTAATTGGCTGAAATCACTGATTCTTATGATTTTCTATGGATTTACATTTTTAAAAAATGTGGATGATGTAATATCCACAAGTAGTGGTAGTTTTACTTCCTTTTATGTGTTTTTAAGCCTTACATATTTCTTCCTCGTTAACGGATCTTGTAGGAATCTCCAATGGTTCCGATAGTTAATAGGGATGATTATGAACACTCTAATGGAAAGTTAGAATATTTTTTTGAACTTGGGCATAGTTTGAAAAGAAAAACCAAAAAGTACTTAAAAGAATATTGCATTTTACTGTTCAATTTTAACAATGTATGATTGACATATTGTATTTTATTCACTATAATTTTGTATATCAAGAACTACAGTATTTACCATGTATTCAAGCAATAATCAGTTACATTCCACTTTACCAAGTCCTTTTACCATAGATCTGTATGGTAAAATTACACCTCTGGTATCAGTGGAACTGACTTCATTACTAAGTCAAGTTAAACAGCTTTTAGGTATAATCCTTGAGTTCTTGTACACAGCTGTTGAATACAACCAAATATCTTCCTACTCAGTGAGCATTCAATGAGATAATAAATGGAAACTCCCCCTAATATGGAGAAGGAATTGAGAAACAACATACAGGAGGGGAACAGAATTCCCAATAGGGTTGACCAAAAGTGATCTTCACCACAACACGTGGAAGTCCAGCTCTCTTCAATGGATCATTAGGAAAAGGTCCTTAAATATGCATGTAAAAAAACTAAGTAGCATAGCAGAACACAATCAGACTCACAGCTGAGCTCTCAGAAGAAAGCACAAGAAAGTAGAGAATGGAATAACATATTCCAGATTTTAAAGGGGAAAAACTGTCACCCCGAATAACGTACCCAGCAAAGCTTTCCTTGTGTTTGAAAATGAAATTAAATTCATTTACAATAAAGAAAAGCTCAAAGAATTCACCTTCTCCAAACCTCTCCCACAAATGATACTTAAAGATGATCTCTTAACAGAGAAAAGGAATAGCACCTACCAAAGCCAAAGGCAAATGTGGAGAACATCCCAGTAAAAGGACAACAGAATACTAAATCACACAATGAGTAACTGATGGCTAAAATGACAGGATTAAATTAGAAACAATTTATTTTACAAAATAGGTACCCTAGGAGGCCAGAAAATTTCTTGCTTTATCGATTGATATAGTTACACAACCACAAACATGCCTACTACATAATAAGAACCCAACTAAATTTTGTTAATAAGCAAATGTAAATTGGCAAGCTAAGAAATGAGTGTCTACAAATTTATATGTTGCTTTAGGGTTTTCAGGGAAATAGAGTAGTGTGTGTGTGTGTGTGTGTGTGTGTGTGTGTGTGTGTGTGTGTGTGTGTGTGTGTCCCTCACAAAATTTTCAGGGCTGGTCCTGCCATTTAAACCAGAGTGTGGTGCAGCAATTAGCCAGCAGGAAAACAGGATTCACCTACAGCTGTTCCTGAACTCTTCTTTAATCTCCCTTCTAGTCAGTGTGACCACCGTACTTCCCAGTTTTGCTGCCTTGGTCAAATCAATCTTGACTTCCAACTGCATTGTGTTGCCTGTTACTCAGATGATGGTTTAACCCTTAACTGCTTATACAGCGCTTAAATGCTCTAGCCTTCATGTCTCATCAACCTGAGTCTTTCAGTGCTGGTAAAGGGCTTATTTCACATCGATTTTGTGATGTTACATGCACTTGAAAGACATCCAGACAAAATTCAGTTATGAAGTTATTTTCATATGAAATTGGGCCATTTGTGTTAGCAATTTTTTATTGTTTTGTTTCATGGATAAGACAGTTTTTAATATTATAGTTTTCTAAGTTCGAAAGGTTCAGAAAGGAAACATCTTATGGAATGGCACATTATTAAAACACTTCTGAAACCTTAGTTATAAAGATAATATCATAAACTTTATAAAACCTGAATGAATTTTCATTAATTTTCGAAGTTATTCATTCTTACTCTCAACTAAATAAGGAGACCATGCATTTTTGCTTTTGTTTGTTACGAGATGAAACAGTTTTCTGAATGCAACAAGTTTCATGTATCTTTTATTAACTGCACGTATGAGCAGAATTCAAACTTATTACTACACTCCATCAAAACTGAGATAGAAATTGATATTTGAACTTGTGATTTGAATACTACAAGAAAAGGGAATTAAATGATGTATTTGAATTTCATAGGTACATTGCAAAGCAAAACTCCTTACTTGAATGAGAGTCAAATAATAATGGTGTTATAAAAACCAAATGACATCAGAAACAAAATACACTGATGAATGTTAACGTTGTTTGCTGCTTTATCGTAACTAATTATTTGAAAAGCACATGAAAAATAGGCCTTTCAGGATGAATTTAAAAATTAATAAATGTCGGGACTGTTGCAGTGACATGCAGGCTGGTCTTATCGCGCCTGTGGTGCTGGCATCCCACATGAGTGCCGGTGGGAGTCCTGGCTGCTCCACTTCCCATCCAGCTCCCTGCTTATGGCCTGGGAAAGCAGCAAAGGATGCTCCAAATCCTCAGGACCCTGTACCCACGTAAGACCTGGAAGAACTTTCTGGCTCCTGGGCCTGGTGCAATAGCCTAATAGGTAAAACCTTGCCTTGGATGGGACCGTGATCCCCTGTGGGCACAAGTTCTTGCCCTGGCTGCTCCACTTCCCATGAGGCTCCCTTTGTGGCCTGGGAAAGCAGTCGAGGACGCTTTTGGGACCTTGGCTCCTGAGTCGGTGATCCAGAAGAAGCTCCTGACTCTTGGCCCCAGATTGGCTCAGTTCTGGAAGTTGTGACCACTTGGGAAGTAAACCAGCAGATGGAAGAGCTTTCTCTCTGTCTCTCCTTCTCTGTAAATCTGCCCTTCCAATATAATAAAATAATCTTTTTTAAAAATATGCAATCTTTTGGTTCCTAGCTTTGGATCATCTCAGCCCTGGTCTTCATGGCCATTTTGGGAGTGGAACAACAGATAGAACACTTTCTCTGTCTTCTTTCTCTGCAAAATCTGTTTTTCAAATAAAAACAAATATTTAAAAAATACTGTCATGTTAGAAGAGATGTGACTAACTAGATCTTTAGAAATGAACACAGAACTCTTGAAAGTTTCTGAACCCAAAGCATAATCTTCCCACTTATAAATATTTTGTTACAAACTGTTAGAAGAAAGAGTTTGAGGTGGGGAACATAATGATAGAATTGAAACAATAGTAATGGTAATTGATCTTGAGTAGTGCATAAAGAAAAAATAGATGTCATTATTGGCTTCTCATCCTATAAACTGTGGCAATTCTTTTAGATCATTAAAAGGTTTTCACTTATTTTTGGGAGCTGAATAAAGCTTAAATTCATTGCAAAACCTGGAAATTTTAATGGCTAATTGAAAAAAACCAATAAGTTATAATTTTGATCACAAAAAAATTACAACAGTCAAAAACTGTAGTGCATATCCTTTATTTGGAACTAACAGCTAAATAGCATCATTAAATTTCAGGAGAATAATTATTAAATACATTTAATAAACCTATTTTAGAGTTAAACATTTAATTCAAGACAGTCCATAAAGTAGACTGAAACCAAGCTCCTACACTCCTTTGCAGTAAAAATAGTTAAAAGCACGTTTACTTGTTTGGTATTTTATTTTTCATGATACAGTTCTATACACACAAGGATTTCCCATTCCACTTCCCTTTCCCTCCCTCCACTGCTTCCCCCATATTAGGATAGTATAATCCTTCAGCAGTAGTCACAAGTCCATCATTCTGCTATTTAATTGTATCCTCACACTGCTGGTATGGACAATGGCAGAGAGTCCAGCATCCTATTGTCAAGGTATACTTAGCAGTTTCATTGGAAGTCCTCCTTTTATTAGGGAGTGGCGATATATGCTGTGGTGTTTTTTCACTTCTCAATATACCCAACTCCATCATAAAGTTCATTTATGAGAATATATGCATATACGCGTTTACCTATATACCTATTGATTTTGTATTTGCATGAAGATTGCCTTTTATCAGAGAGAATATATATTTGTCCTTTTATTTAAATGTGTTCGCATCATATGTCTCCCAGGGTAATGCTAATGGCATCATATTGCGGCAAGGGGAGTACATTAAGTGGTGAATACTGGAGAAGGAATAATTGTTGGAAGACGGGAGGAGTATTTATATCAAGGAAACTGAAGTAATAGTCCACAAGGAGGAAGTTGTTGCTAGTGAGGAATTAGGCTAAGTGATAGCCTGGACAGCATCCATTGAACAGGAAAGGTACAATGTATAATTTTGACAGTGGCAGTTTGGGTCATGAAAATGCTGGAGTGTTGTATTGAATGCCCTTTGCCTCAAGCAAGAACTGAATTCGTTTCTCTGGTTTCCTAATAATTGCATAATACAATCATTTGCTTAGTTATATGCATTTAAAAAGCCTGCATATCTCTCCAGATCTCCCCATTGTTAACATTGAGGTTACTGTGAAGTTTTATATAATACTCAGTGTGTTCATCTGCTCTGTTCCTACTCTCGTTACTGGATGAGCTGAAATTCTGGTTTCTGGTGTTTATGTACTAGTTGCCTAAGAAAACTTTTTTTTCCGGAACTCATTGTTAATCATTCTGTTATTCACATATTGTTTCCATAGCAAAATTGATTAATGACTGTCTACCAAACCAAGTGATGAGTTTTAAGGTATTCTTCCATTTTTCTATGTTTGGTGTTCATTTTCTTCCAAGACTCACTTTTTCTCTCTATTCTAAGTGATTCATACTGTAACATTTGGAAGTCTTTCTTTGAATTTTCCCGTATATTTATGAGATGGTTAAGGCAAAGAATAGTCAAGGAGGACACCAAAATTTGAGATGTGTGTGACTACAAATGTGGATAGCAAGTGAAGGGGATGCTAACTCAGGAGGAAGCTTAAACTGAAAATGGTTTGAGCTGTTCTCACTGCTAGCAACCAGCTTTGCGGCTGACTGGTGATAGGTCGTGGCTTTCAAGAAGCATGCATTCACACCATGTCCAAGGTTCTGGGTTCGGGAAAGCTAAACAAAAGAAAGAAAATAGACGTCAGAAAGCAGGGATCTTTCCGGGAGGACCTGTGCAAAGAGAAGGGGCTTTCTGTCTCACTCGGTACTTTTGTTGGACACAAAAGCAGGAATGTGGGTGGTCATGACACCAAGTTTCCTTACCATGCTGCTACTTTCCCAAGTTGCCCTCTGAACAGTCTCTGCTCTAGCTTTCATTCTCATGTTATTGATGCCGGCTTCACATTCTTGGCCTAAAGCTTGCTTCTGCTAGAAGTGCTGCATTTCTGGCTGTGAATCTAAAGGGTCTGTGTATTCTTTCCCAGTATTTAATGAAGGGTCTAATGGACAAGTACAGAGGAGACAACTGCACTTATTCAAGTGAAACAAATTTTAAAACCAAAATACTTGGCTTCCTCAAAGGTTGCCACTGGTTAGACTTTTGAAATCGTTGTTTACTCTTTACAAATTTGTAAGTGTTTTCTGGATTAACACTAGAAAGAGGCAGCAAGGGACAGGCATCGTTGCCTCAGATTAAGTCTATTTTTAAGATTTTCATTTTATCTAACATAAAAAGTCTAAAGTTATTTCTGCTTCGGTTTTCTTAAAAACTTCTACCTTAACAAGCAGAAAGAGCTAATACAACTTGGACTTCCAGATTTTGACTTAAATCTTAATGAAACATTGCTTCTTGGATGCATTTGGTGGTTTTTCCAAAATGCCTTTCACTTAATAATCTCCATTTCCATCCATTTGCTTCAAATAACAGTTTCATTATGTGTTACTATTGAAAAAGATTCCATTGCACATCTACTTACTGATATATGTGTAATTTTCTCTTGATTTTTTTCTGAAAGAGAGAATAGCACATAGAGATAGACTTGCTTTGTGTTGATTCACTCCTAAAATTCCTACAAAAACTGGGGCTGGACAAGGCCTGTGGCAGTCTGGAATTAATCTGAATTTCTTACGTAAAGGGCATGAGAGTCCGGGCCATCAGCTGTTGCCTCCTAGGTACACATTATGAGGAAGCTGAAATTGTTGGGGAAATACAGATGCAGGCATCGCGAGTTGCAACTGACCGGCGCCATTCATCCATTCTGGGGCACCTGGGTTTGATTCCGTATTGGCTGTATGAATATAGGTCTGCAGTAGATAGGAGCTCAGGTGTACCTTTGATACGCTGATTCCATTGCCTTTGGATAGATGGCTCATGAAACTTGGACGCTTCTGCACAACAAAGAAAATCAACAAAGATAACTTATAGAATGGGAGAAAATGTTTCCAAACTATTCATCTGACAGAAGATTATAGAATATGTAAGGAGCTCACTTTAAAAACCAGTAACAAATAAAGAATACAATTAAAAAGTGGACAAATGGGACCCAGCATGATAGCCTAGTGGCTAAAGTCCTTGCCTCATGCACCAAGATCCCATGTGGGTGCTGATTCGTGTTTCAGCTGCTCCACTTCCCATCCAGCTCCCTGCTTGTGGCCTGGGAAAGCAGTTGAGGACGGCCCAAAGCCTTGGGACCCTGCACCTGCGCGGGAGAGTCGGGGGAGGTTCCTGGCTCCTGGCTCAGGGTCAGCTCAGCTCTAGCCATTGTGGCCACTTGGTGAGTGAGCCAGCACACAGAAGATCTTTCTCTCTTTCTCTCTGTAAATCTGACTTTCCAATAATATATTTAAAATAATAAAAATAAAACTTTAAAAAAGTGGACAAGTGTCCAAATGACATTCCTCAACAATGGAGAGATACATACCTGTTTCCCCACAAATCAAGAAAATGTTCAATATCATTAGCCACCAAGAAAATGCAAACCAAGGAAGATCGTCCCACTTCAGTTACAATGGCCAACATATAAAAAAGTGCAGAAACTTAGAAAATGGTGGTGACAGTGTAAAGCAATGGGAATCTTATAGAGCATGGATGGGAGTGTAAGTTAATACATCCATTGTCGAGAACTGCGTGGCGGTTCCTCAAAGAAAAAAAGTCTAAACTTAGGGAAGGTCCCCGATGGCTGAGCAGTGAGAAGCTGCCATGGCAGACACCAGGAAGCACTGCATTCTTAAGGGGCTGAAACATTTAGTGGAAAAACAATGGAATAGGATCGTTTCCTCGGGACAACAAGGAAAGGGGACACGCTTACTGCTGCATCTGCCTGTGCCACCAGCCACCCACCCTGTGTCTGCTGAGCCAGCTGGGAAAGGGCATCTTTGTGAGACAGGGTGGGGCGAAATTGCAGAGGCACACATCCCAATATGCTCTTACTGAGGGAGAATTCCACAGTCCCCATGGAGACTACGTATTCAACCTGCAAAGCTAATGAGGGTCTTTGAGCAAATGCTTTGCTCTGAAAAGAGAAGCTACATGTCTCTGCCACCCCCCTCCTCACCCCAGCACCTCCCTGAAATACCATAGTGAATGGATTGGTTGAAATCTCTCAGACTCACAGACAGTCAGCAGTCAGTCACATTACTGCTGTTCTATTTACAGGGGAGAGAGCAGTCCCCAGACATCCTGCAGCTGTATAAGTTCTGACTATAAGCCCTAGTGCTGCACTCACTCACTGGCTGTCTTTCAGGGAACTTTCCTTCAGCTTCTTGGGGCTAGAACTGGTAGAAGCCCATAAAATTCTAACCCAACCTAAGGAATTTCCCTCTGCCTCTCCAAGCTCATGCTACTTGGAGTCCCAGGCACACATCCCAGAATCAGTTGCATGCTACGTGCGAACTAGAGGTGGGAGGCCTGAGCAGTTCCATCAGTGTGGAACAACCAGGAATGTTATGATGGTATTAAAATCTTTGGAGTAGCTCATACTCACATGGTTTATCTGGAGGAATGGATCTGCATTGCTTTGCTTCAGGAAGATGACTACCGCCTTTTCAATACCTGACTCCCGCCCTGGAAGACCTGCGTAATCCATCTACTATGTCTTGCTGAGTCCATTAAACCCACTGGAACATACCCTGTGGAACCTAGAGAAGAATCTACTTGCATTCTCTCTCCAGACCCATATCTGATAATGCAAAGATCGATAGTATACCTCAAGTCACCCTATAGGACTGGAGCTTTTGAAGCTGTGAGTCTCAGCAGCAGTTACATACTCCCAGCAGGAACTTGGGAAGGTCCCTTCACATCACCCAGGGGGCGACTTCAATATCCCACTGCTGCCAATGGACAGATCACCCAAACAGAATAACAGCAGAGATGCAATGGAGTTGAACAGTACCATTGAGTAATGGACGTGACATTTACAGAACATTTCCTGACAGCTGCAGAATACACACTTTTGCATCAGTATGTGGAAGATTTTGACCCTGTATTAGGCCACAAATCAAGTATTGATACATTTTGAAAGACTGAAATCAGAGCATGTGTCTGCTCTAGAAAAGTAAAACCTTAGAAAATTCATAAATTGAAGCAAACATCTGAACTGCCTTGTCAATAGACATGCTTGATTTCAGAATATGTGTATTCTCTTCAAGTTTATACTCTTCTGAAAAAAACATGTTTTTATTTTGTAATCTTTGTATACCTCATTTTTTAAAATAATGACTTCCAATATGTATTTTAGTCTTCCTAAAGCAGAAAAAAACTAAATAAATGCAAGATATATCAGCACTGTGTTAGTACCTGACTTTTCAGGCAAGCCTAACCTAGGAGAGCCATATAGAGTTCACCCATAATTTGCCAAGTTTCCAGCAAATTATTTCTTGAATGATTGCTAAATAAATTAAGCATAAATTTAAAAAACCATTCTCCTGGAACTAATGAGGGCTTAATGTATAATGATTAAAGGGACCCAGTTTCTGCCCTTGACAAACTCAGTTTTATGAGCAAATCAAGCAGAAAGCTTATTATGGATTTTTTTGCTTATTAATCAAAATGTCAAGTCTTAGAATAGTTTGCAAAAGTACTTTCTTGTGTTCTAAGAATTGGCTTTTAGAACTTTGGAGCTATTCAATATGTAAGTATTTGTATAGCACATAATCATATATTAATGATACAAAATTCAGTGTGTTAAGCATTGTACCTAATGAATAATGCATATTCACATTATCTATCATCGTTTTGTGTTTTGCAAAGAGACATTAAGAAAATCCACATTTATAAATTATTCTCTGTGGGAGCTGTTTGAACATATGTAATTCCTAAATGCATTTATATGTTACCATTATGAGAATGTTTTCCATGTATCCCTGTTGACAAAGCATGAAGGCCACTGTTCACCAACACTTGTTGGGTGACAATGGTAGACCAGTTCTCCCGCAGCATCCAGCTGCCTCTCTTTTCTCTGTGTCCAGCTGTTGTATACTTTTCAGGTTATTTCTTTATTTTGTATTTTGTGGCTAAACCCTTATCAGTTATTTTGCATTTTTTCCATGAGGACAAAGATGACAAGATTTTGGCTTGTTTAGTTCTCTGCCTAATGCAAGCAACTGGAAATGTATGTGGGGAATAGTGGGAACTCAAGATGTGCTTGTCTAATGAATGAATTACCAAGAGTGAGGCATCTATGAAAAACAGTATCCCCAATCAAAAGTACATGTGTGCAAAGAGAGATCTTGTTTTACAAGGATGCCCGTCAAAATGATAACAGTGATTGCATGTTCTCCCACATTAACAGCAAAAACAAAAACTAACTTGCACAGATAATTGTGAGCCTAGTGACCTTGAGGGATGGGAGGTTGTAGATGAGTTTGTCGAACAGGCATCACACCAGAGTTAGCGGATAGCGGGAAGGCATTTGTTCCATGTGTTATGCGGCACAGTGGCGGTGAACCTAGCACACGGGAGCCAGTTATGCATTCTGGACACAAGTAAAAGAAAGACCCTCTAAGGCACCAGTCATGAAGTAACACCAAGGAAGCAGAAGTGTCCGCTGCCCTCATGCAAGCAATGCACAGTGTCACACTGCAGCCCAATGTGTGCAATTCCTATTAGTAAAATGTATTAAGAATCTTAATTATATCAGTGCTTTCCTCTGAATGGTGGTGATATTGCAAATGATTTTTAAGTATTTTCTCAGTATCCTTTTTGGTATTAGGTGTCATTAACATGTGAATAAAAAATTCAAAGTAAAATTATGATTTTTTACATGATATTAAACCATTTAAAATATTTTAATTCAAATATTTATCTAAAACATGTTTTTAAAAAGACTTACTTAATTTTATTTGAAAGGCAGATTTACATAAAGAAGAAAGACACACCAAAAATCTTGTGTCTGCTAGTTCACTTTCTGGATGGCCGCAACGGCCAAGCCTCGGCCAGTGTGAAACAAGGACTAGAGTTTCTTCTGGGTCTCCAACATGTGCACAGGGGCCCAAGGACCTGGGCCATCTTCCACTGCTTTTCAGGAGCAATAGCAGAGAACTGGATTGGCAGTGGAACAGCCAGGTTCAAACCAGATCCCCTATGGGCATGCCAGCACTGCAGATGGAGTCTGAATGTGCTGTGTCACATTTCTGACCTGCCAAACATGCTAGGTAGTTTATACTGATACAAGGAAAAAATACTGTTCCTGCTGTCTAGTCAGTTCCTGGTTTACAAGGAGAAGTAATAAAACATTCATTAGAGAACAAAATCAGATGTAATAATTTGTCACTTTTCTGCAGAATTTTAGCATATTTTAAGTATAATTATTAAAAATAAGTTAATTATCTCTTCTAAGAATGAAGACACCTACGTCACAGGCTCCTCTGCACATGTGTTGTTTGTGTATTTAATTCAGCTTCTCATATGTTGCAATTTATGTTAGAGACAATATTGTTAGAAAGCAGAGTGGACCCGCAAGATGGGCTGAAAGCAGGAGCTTTGAAGTCAGATAATATCCGGGAAATCAGTGGGGGAGGGGCCTAAGAGTGGAGGAGGGGAAGTCCCAGAGCCTCTGGGACGATATCATGGGGAGAAAAAAAGCATTGGAACATTGGAGTTTGGGAATCTTTACCAGGTTGTGTGAGTTAACTGCCAGAGTTCACCTGAGGGTAGGAGCCTCCAGCTTCTCCCGTGGCCTAGAGAGACTCCACTTTTTCTTGCTTTTGAGTTACTAGTCACGTTTTGTATTCGCCCGAGACTCCATGCGGTTCAAACTTCAATTGAGCAATTTCTCTTTTTAACAGATAAACTAAGCCAATCTGTCAGGGCTTTTCGGAGACCTGCGTACGTTAGACGTGAGCATGTCTGAAATCCCTGAATTTAGACAGAAGCTCTTTGGCGTCTCTCTGCTTCCTTATGTTCTCTCAAGGAATTAACAGCTACCCTAACACGTTTTCTAGCATGCTTAGTATAAATTGCCATCTACTATCTTGGAAAACACTGGAGGTATTCAATTCTGCTGGTCTTTGCTGCTGTATATATATAAACACAATATATATATATATGCATATCTACACACACATATATATTCTTAGAAATAAAGGCAAAATATAGGGAAAGAAATTGATTCTGTAACATCTATTTAAACATCAACATGCAGTTAAAACATATTTTTGATTGTGAATGAAGACAACAGCATACATTCTACCTGACTCAAAGCAAATAATGACAGAAGGATGTAGAACATTATTAGATCTCAGAGAAGCAATCAGGAGCTGGTGCTGTAAAGTGAAGAGTTAAGCTGGCATGGCACCTGCAGTGTTGGCATCCCACATAGGCAGCGGTTGGAGTCCTGGCTGCCTGGCTCTGCTCAGACTCTGTTAATTTGACTGGGAAAACGAAGAAGATGCCCCAAAGGCTTGGGCCCCTGCACCAATGTGAGAGACCCGGAGGAGTCTCCTGGCTCCTGACTTTGGACTAGTCCAGCTCTGGTTGTAGCAGCTATTGTAGGAGTGAACCAGCTAGTGGGATGCTTTTCTGTGTCTCTATCTTTGTCTCTCTCTGCAACTCTGCCTTTCAAATAAATAAATATTTTTTTAAAAGGAAACATGATGAATATGTCCCTTCCTACTCACAATCCTACCTTCCTCTAAATAAACCTGTATGCAAATCATAATGGAAGCCATTGTCTTGCTCATAGTATGCTTAAAAACTAGTTAAAGCTAAGTAATCAGTGCCTTGCTTGAGTCTTGTATATCGATGACTTTGCACGAAACTCAAGTGTGGCTTTCATTGCAGTGAAAGGCGTTTTGGCAGAAAAGCAGGAGCAAGCACTAAGTCGTCAGGGATGCTCCTGACCCAAGTATGCACCAACTGTCCTGGGGTGCACTTGTTTTATGTTTATTTACTTACTGTTTTGACATATTTCTGTGGCACGGCTGTAAATAACTGACTCCTGTACCCCAGGGTACCATCTGTAAATCCTCTTTCCTTCGCAAGGGAACACAAAGAGAAGACATTCGTGCCCTGCTTTCCTCTATTTTTAAACTCCCCAGAGATCAAGTTTCTGTAGCACCCTTTGTGGCCACGGGTTCTCCGGGTTCTCTGTTCTCACGAGTCCTGTGGTGAGGAGTTCCTTCAAACTTGTAGCAAACATCTCACCAGAGACTTGGAGTTTATCAGGTCAACAGCTGGTGATGAAACAGGCTTATTATATCTGGTTTTGTTTAAGTTAAAGCTTGAGAACAGTTCCTGGCTAAATACCATAATTACAGCTATGAACTAAAGCCAAGAAATATGTTATCAACTTCACAGTGAATCTAAAAAAAAGGGTGTCCTTGGTGGAAAATCACCTTGAAAATGAGAAATCACTGAAGGAAAAGAAATTACCATGAGGTAAAAGGGTTTTCATCTGATGGGAGAGGATTAAAAGTGTTTAATTATGGCTGGCTGGCTGGCTAATGCAGTGGAAAACTAAGGGCCTGCACCACCTGGGGATCATGCACTCTTGGCAACAGCATGGAACTTTCTGGAAGAGGAGACTGGTGTTTTAGGAGTGAACTAGGAAGAGGTGAAACTACTGCATTTCTCAGGAAGGAGGATGTGGGACTGCCAGGCCAGCGGACATCCATGAGGTGTGGGAAGAGACTTCTCCAGCTCTGGGAAGCAAAGCAAATAAAGGAAGACACCTGGTTTCATAAGCACGGCTCTTCTTCATGAACTCAAATGTGCACCTTCATTTATGAGTAAATAAGACCATTCCCTTGTCACATTTTTTTTTCTTGGAGAGGAGGCATTTAGTTTTGGGATTTCTCCAGGGCACTCACGTGAGGCATCCGTTGTAAGGCCTGAAGCAGATCCTCACCCCCAGTGCACCTTCCAGGCTTGCACATACTTGACAGTCATGTTATGGAGGTGACATTTGGTGGATTCACTCAAGGTCAATTTGACTTCACATTGACAAAATAATTCTACATCAGTGCCCTTTTTATGATTACATTCTTATTTAAAAAAAAAACAAAGTACTTTGAACAACTGTGCCTAAATCTAGGGGAAAAGGGAATTCAGATTTAATAAATGATTAATTTGCTAATTCAATTTAGTAAGTTCAAAAATGAAGATCTGATCAAAATATGAGAATTCTTTGATCACCAAGGAGGATGTGTATCATTTTCCATACTGGTTTAATCACCTGACTGGGAGATTTCTCATCAGACTTCAGAAACAGCAAACAATAACTTGAGACACAATAAAGAGCATCATGCGGATCTGCTTGCTCAGCTCTTTTCCGGTTGTTAAAGTCAGGAAAAAGAGAGAAAGACCGAGATTCTCACCAAGCAGAGGGGCCAGGTGACATGGGACAGCCACACACAGCGTGCGGAAAGGACAGGGTTTTAAACACAAGAGCACAGGACGAACTCGTGACGAATCTTCCAGGACACGTTATTTTCTTGCTGTTTTTACCTATTATTTGGTGTCCTACCTATGTTAAAGTCTCATTTTGAAAGATGTGCTATGATTAGAGATGATAATTAATGTTAGTAAAATCTGGAAAACATTACAGTTCGCTAAATCATTTTTGCAGTATTTTATAAGCCTAAAAGTGTTTCCAAAAAAGTAATTACAGTAACTTAAATGCCTCAGTCTAGCAAACAAGCTGTTAGATTTGGTCTTTAAAAATCAATCTTATCTCTGTTTGGTTGTCTGTATTAATGTAATAGAAAAGAGACAAGACACTACCGATAACACTAAATCTGTTTTCCTTATTACATGTTATATCAGACTTAATGTACAAGCATTTTGAGTGTCTAAATGAAAACATACATGCTTCCTGCTTCATGTTTAGCTCAGCGTTTAGTAGAAAATAACGGTAGCAAAAGTAGAGCATTGCAGACAGTGAATGTATGTGTTTGCGTGTTTGAATCATGACTTCCAAACCATGACATGAAGTATACAGGGAAGAGCATTTCTCCATGGGAAAGGAAATAATCTTACTATGATGGATTTGGACACCAGTTCTATTCACAGAAAGCTTTTTTTTTTTTTTTTTTGCCTTAGCTAGGACTTCAAATTCATCAGTGGATAACTAGGAGAAATCTACAACTCATTTATGTGCCTCCTACCTCAGGAATCAAGTGTTTACTTCCTTCCTGTCTCCCACATCTGTGCGCAGACTTGTGCGACTTTCGTTTTACTGCCACAGTGTTAATACTACTACAGCTACCAGCACCCCAGCACCAGCAAAGCCCAACCTTCCTTGCTAATTTCATATTAATATAGATAATATATATGATCTATAAAATATGAAATATAATATTATATATATATACACGAAGTGGAAGCCACTTTTGCATTATGCCACTGTGTTTTTTCCACTGGAAACAGCAACTCTGAGTTGAAGGTAGCAGCAGGGTCAGTTCTGGGAGAGGCTGTCCTCCTGGCTTTGGACAGGTCATCTTCACTTGGGGTGTTCACCCTGCCTTTGCTTTGTAAACTTTTGGCAAGAAGAAAAGCAAAGGCTCTAGGGTCTCTCATCAAGGCCGGTGCTGCTGCAACTCACACTCCTGTCTCCAAAGCCATGTTCCCGCCCATCACTGGGAGCTGGAGCTTAGGGGACACAGTTCAGTCTGGAGCACTATCCCAAGCCCAAGGATTTTAGGATTACCTTCAAACGTATGTGCACTTTGCTTTGTGCTATCTCTTACAGTCCTCAACGAACAGTCTCATCATCTTAATGGGGAGGTGCAGTCTTAGAGAAGTTAAAACAACAATTAAAAATCCACAAACCTTGCATGGAAAACAAAATTACGCTGACTCAAAAATCATAACCATAGGCATTATAACACTTTCCATTCTAATAAAAGGTGTGGGTTATATTAGGAACAGAGTGAAATTAGTTCATTCAAACCAAATTACTTAATGTTAACTATTTTGTATTTCTGTGCATGCACTGTGACATAAAATTTATGGCCTTGATTTCCTTTTGACATCATATTAGTTACATGATCAAGGCATTAATTTCTATGGGATAGAGACACCAGCTCAAAAGACTATGTATCTAGCTTGAAGTTATTTGATTCTAAAAGGGGCTGAGCTGAAATTCCACATCTAGTCTTTCCAGTCCCCCAGTGGTATATGGGAAATCACTAATTTTTTAAACTTTTTTCAAATTGAATAGTTCTTTAAATTTTCTGGATGCAGAATATTTATATCTAAGCATTCTCTGACTTATGTATCTATGTCATAAAGAAAAATGTCTCCTTGCACATTGATTGGTCATGCTCCACTAACTTCACTCGTGCAGGAAAAGGGGGTCTGAAAAAATGTGCTGATGTTTTTGGAGAGCACATGTGAGGTGGAGCGTGACCCTGCCTTACAAGTTCTCCCGCCAGCCTGCAAGGTGCCCTCTAGGCAAACCGAGCCATTGTGAAACTTGTCTGTATGCATGGTAAGTGCCATATGATGTCAAAGCAAGTCTACTTGAATCCAAGTCTGGTTAATTTTATCAAATAATATTTCTTCATATATTTTCACTTTCTACATCTTTTGCCACTAAAATAAAAATGTATTTTATTTAAAAAAAAGAATCCTATAATCTCCCAGACATCTCCACAGAATGGTGCTAAATCTACACCTTATAAACTGTATGCTTATATATCATATTTCTTTTTTATTATTATTTTTACTTTGGATGATTTTTACACAATTGATTAGGGTAAAGGGCTACAAGAAGTGGGTGAGACCATTGTTTCCACATTCTCTTTTTTTCCTTCCTGTATCTGAGGGAAGGATGGAGATAAGGGGAGAAGCCATACCCAGCCTACCATCCATCCCAGGGTCCCTGATGTGGGGCATACTCCAAGGGTCCTGCTCAAGAGTTCAACAGTTCTGAATTGCTTCCAATCTTGCCACTCCAGTCACGATGAAATCTCTCCAGAATTCAGTGGTTGACATAGTTCCCCTTAGAGTCTCTTTTTGCCCAGACTTTCACTGCCTACACTTGACTGGAATAGTTGATCCATTTGTGCTGTCCTCCATCCTCTATTGTGGTACCAAGTGTCCTCTGCAGGTTCTGATGGACTGCCATACCCTCCATGTGCACCTGGGTATACTGTCCACTGCTCTGAGCCTTTGACGAGGCCAAGCTCTGACATGTGCACTCCATGGTCAGACCATGGAACTTCTGCACTTCTCTTCATGGTTGGGGTTCTGAGTCCAGAGGTTCAGTTAGGGGATCCCCAAAGAAACGTCATCTGAGGTGATCCAAGACATGATTCTTGTATGTGCTTGCCACACAGGGTCCGGCATTGTCCGTTGTGTCATTCAGCCTATGCATATGCTAGTGGTTGTGATTGCTGGGTCAGTTCTGCCTCCAGCCCTGTTTTCTACACAAACCAGTGACTATTGCAGCCCAGCCCGATCCTGCCCACCACACTCTTGGCGTTCACAAACACCAGTGGGAGCTGCAGCCTAGTCGAAGCAACCTGCAATGACCCCCACAAAGCACTTCCCCTGCCCTGGTTACTGAGCTTACCAGTATGTACCCACCAGGCCTGGCCCCTCACGCTGGTTTTCATGCTTGCCTGTATATACAGCAGGCTGGTCCTGGCTGTCCCACATCCCATTCAGCGCTCAAAAGTGTCAAAGGACCTTGAAGCCTGGTTCATCCCAACCATCTTCACTATCCAGCCCAAACACATGCTGATAGGAGCCACCCTGTGCAGCCACTGCTGCCCCAGTCCTGGTTTTCATGCTCTCCAATGGGAGTGGCAACCCAACAGAGAGGTGCCCACTGTTTCCTTACTGGGTCCACTTCCACTCCCAGATCTTGCACTCTCCAGGTGGTTCTGTCATTTAACTTGACAGAATTTGCTCCCCATGCCAGCATCTGCCAACTGATGCTACATCAAGCCCAATCAACCCTCACCTACTCTGATTTATGCTTGCACCAGAGGAACAGTCAGCCCAGCCTGGCTTTCCCCCTGACCCAGCTCACATGAGGCCCACAAGTGTTGTAGCCCTGCCTAGTCTGGTCTGCCCCATCCTGACTCACAGTCTGCAGTGGGAGTGGCAGTCCAGCAGAGGAGCCCCACGCAGCCCTTCTGCCAGCTTTGCCCCCTCCCTGCCTGTATCTCTCGTGTGCTGGTTGGGTGCTGCATTCCATTCTGGCATGGCCAGCCTCATCTCGGCCTTTGCTAGTGGGTGCTATAGTCTGATTTGGCCCGGTCCAACCTCAATTCCAGCTGGTGCTGGTGGGGGTTACAGCCTAGCCTAGCCCAGCCTGTACCAATCTGGGCCCTCATATGAATTGGCATGTGTTGCGACCCAACCCAACCCAGCCCGACTCATACTCCATTCTGGTACTCAGATTGGCCCGGGGGTGATGTGAACTGGCCCAGCCTGGTTGACCCCCTTACTGGTGCCAAATATACGCCTGTGGGTACCATTCCCTGGCCTGCTCTGGGCTGCTCCCTACTGTAGTTCTTGTGCTCAGCTGCAGGGACTTTGTCCTGAGAGAGGAGTGCCCCAGGTTCTTCCATCTGAACCTCTCCCAATGCCAGATCTTGTGCCCATCGGCATGTGCATGAGCCAGTCCTACTTAGTCCACCTCCTGTCCTAGGAGGAACACTGGCCTTTCCTGACTGGCCTTCAACCCATGCTGATTTTTATTGTTGGGTGTGACAGCCCAGCCAAGCCTGATCCATACCCAGACACAGCTCAGAAATGACTCAGTAGAGGCAGAGACCTGGCCTAATCTTCCTACATCTTTCCTGGTCCTCCAGAGCACTAGATGGTACTGGAGTCTAACCCGGCTCAGTATACCTCATCCCAGTCCACACTTGTGCTGAGGGACACTGCAACCATATCCAGAACAAAACACAGTCCCGCTCCAGCCCTCACACTCACCAGGGAGAAACCCAACCCAGCCAGGGTGTCCTCTCAGCTCCCCAACCAGGCCTGTTCCCAGCCTTAGATTATGCATGTACCTGTGTTTGCTCCAACCCAGCTTGGCATAACCCCTCACCTGTCTTGGTCTTTGCCTTTGGATGCTGTAGCCTGGCCTGAACCTGCCTACTCTCAGTCCTAAGTCTTGCTTATGGGTGCTGCAAACTTGCTGTGCTCAGTTTGCTCCCATCTCTAACTCGTGCAGACTGGTTGCCCAGCATGACCCGTGCTTCAGCCTGATTTCTGCATTTGCCTGTGAGCTAAGTTTTGCTTGGTCCTACCCAATTTGCCCGCTTCCAGAAACAACCCATACATTTGGCAACAGTTGGAGCTATCATGTCCGGCTTGCCCAGCCCCAATGCCTGGACCACTTGCTCACCAGTGGGAGCTATGATCCACAATGAGAATTTCCCACATTCCCTCACTCATCTGACTCTTGGACCCAGGTCTCATGAATGGCTGCAGTACTAAGCTGTTGTCTGGCATAGCCTGCCCCTCCATCTTGACCTTGTATGAGCTGGTGAATGTTATGACCTGGTTTACCACCCTGTTTTAGGATGTACATGCAGGTGCTGCAACCTGAACCTGCCCAGACTATTCTTGGTTCCTGTCATGTGAGTGATGGTCACACCTAGCTCAGCCCATCACCACCCCAACTCTTGAACTAATCAGCTGGACTTGTATTTCCACAGGGTTGGACCCACACATCCCACAAAGAATCTACCCCTTGACCTGGTTCTCTCTCATGCTGGTTAATGTCATGACTCTGCCTAATGTTACCTGTCCCATGTTCCAACATTCAGTCAGCTGCTAGGCTGTAGCCCTCCTAGGCAGGTTCCCAGCCCTAGCTTTTGTGTGTACTGGCCTGTGGTGTTCAGCAGTGTTCCATGCTAACAGCCCTACTCAGGACTCCCATATAGCTGGTGTATCAATCTGATACATACAAATTTTCCAGTCTCTCCCCTCCAAACCACCAGGTCTCAGTCTCTTCGCTTGCCAGCAAATACAGTGGCCTTTCATTGGGAGTCCTTGAGAATTCATTCCTCACCTACACATATGGTGATTTTATTCATGGATGTCCCTAGCCAGTAACTCCACACCCCCATGACCCCAAGGCTCGCTGTCAAGTGGCTTATATCATGTGTCTAACACTACTCACAACTCTGAAGTGCTGATTCACTTTGGAAGTAGAAAATAATGAGACCAAGACATAAGCAAAGGACTTCAACATGGTGTGCTTAATGCAGATGTGTGGGAAACACACACACAGACACACACACAGACACACACACAGAAACCAGGCACTCTCTTCATTGGTTTAGCTCCTAATTTCCAGATAATTATGAACTGTCTGGTAGTGCCTCTGATCCCAAGCCAGGATGCTATGTGCAGGCGTTTGGAGTTGTGCTTCGTGTTTCTCAAGTCCAATGGCAAGTAGCTAAGAAAGACAGCAGGAGTGAATTCTAAGTGTGTGTTTATGTTGGTATTCTTACCTATTCTGCCTTTTATAAAATGTGTTTATGTGGTTGTACTAACAATACATTTAGCACAGAAAATGTTGTCATTCAGTGAATAGTAAACAGCACACACTTGAAAGGAATTACAGTGTTTGGCCTGTACAAATAAAACACACAGTATGACAACTTTACAATTCAAGCAAACATGAAAGAGAAATACAGTCTTCTATGTCTCTGAGCTTTCCATCTGTGAACTTCTTCATGGCTACAGAGAAATTCTAGAAATTATACTCTAGCAAAAATATGCCCAATTTGAAATTTGAGAATGGTGATGGATCAGACTTTTGGCTACGATGCCAGTTAGGCTGCCTGCATCCTACGCTGGAACGCTTGGGTTCAGCAGCCATTAGCCGCTGCTGATTCCCACGTGCTGTAGTGGGAACGCTGCAAGGCAGTGCTGATGAACTGCTGCAGAGCACCTATCCCCTCCCGCCACTGCCCAGGGACTGAGTTCCTCCTGTGTCCCAGCATTTGAGGAATTAGCCAGAAAATGGACACTCTCCATCCCTCATTTCCTGTGTCTCTCAAAACAAAGCTTTTTAAGAAAAAAAAGAGGCCAGTGTGCATTTCCAAATATCTTTTTTATTCTAAAGAAAGCTCACTTTATTGTATTTCCGCTCGACAAACTTGTGTAGAGTGTGTGATGGTGACAAACAACTAAGTGTCTGGTATTCTTTATAAAGTAAGGATAAGAATCAGAAATGGATGTTTTGTGGCATTAGTAGTCCTGAATTTTTACCAAAGTTTAAAAATTAGACAGCTGTGTGTGAAAATCCCAGCATTATCACTGACTTTATCTTAAAATGAAGGAAACTTTACCCATTTCATACAGTGTAGAAATACAATCTGTATTAATTTTAAAATGTATTTCACAGAAATATTGAATAAATCTTAAGTACTGTAAGCATATAAAAATGAGACAAATACACCCATTATAAAAATAAATTTTTGATGTTTACAAGGTGGCATATCAGTATCTAAAAAAATGGAAATCTTACAAGGTAATTTTTAAATGTGATTGATCAAAGATGGAGAACAGCACGGTATAAATGCATCACTTAGCCTTATTAACCCAGCACTAGGCCACTGATGAAAATGCAGAATTGTTTGTCACTAGGGTGATGAGAATAAATACATTATATGGTAATCAGCTAGGGTGACTTCCTTACAAGATTATTGAGAACAGGGGCCTGGCGGCGTGGCCTAGTGGCGTGGCCTAGCGGCGTGGCCTAGCGGCTAAAGTCCTCGCCTTGAATGCACCGGGATCCCATATGGGCGCCGGTTCTAATCCCGGCAGCTCCACTTCGCATCCAGCTCCCTGCTTGTGGCCTGGGAAAGCAGTCGAGGACGGCCCAAGGCTTTGGGACCCTGCACCCGCGTGGGAGACCTGGAAGAGGTTCCTGGTTCCTGGCTCAGGATCGGCGCAGCACCGGCCCATTGCGGCTCACTTGTGGAATGAATCATCAAATGGAAAATCTTCCTCTCTGTCTCTCCTCCTCTCTGTATATCTGACTTTGTAATAAAAATAAAAAATCTTAAAAAAAAAAGATTATTGAGAACAGAACACTACATAACAGTCTTGTCGCAAACAGTAATTTTACATGAAATTTGCTTTTGTGGTTTGCTGTAACTTTAATATAATGTTTATCATTCAAAAATAAACTTTCTTTTTGTAAGCTGAATGCATTTTTAGAAAATTATTCTCAGTGGGTTAACTGAATACGTAACCTCCTGATGAATAATAGAATCCCTTTGTTTGCTTTCAGATTTTTAGGCGATGCTGGTTGGTTTTCAAGAAGGCATCCAGCAAAGGACCCAGAAGGTTAGAAAAATTTCCAGATGAGAAGGCAGCTTATTTCAGAAACTTTCATAAGGTAAGTCACCGACCTGGGCATCCCTGGGGACAGACTGGACTTTTGACAACTCGTGGAGACGTTTCTTTGATAGATGAAAACTGCACCAGGAAAAATTCATGGCGAGGATAAAATGTCCCTGTTTTGATCAAATGCAACAGTTATTTTTCTCCTTTATTTTAATCATCTGCTGTGTGTGCCAGTAGTACCTCTGCAAAATGAAATGCTCATTTTTATTACTACTTTGCCAAATGATATGACTCATGATTCAACCAGATCATCTCCCAAGGTGCTGAGTGGGCATTTTCCCTCTGTTCAGGTTAATTGTGCATTTTTTTTTTTACTTTGATTTAAACTCTGGGGAATACATAGGAGTTAGAACATCTGAGGATAGCTCTAGCAGTACTATTGAAAATGTTAATGCCTGTGGCATTCGTTATATAGTTAGCTCCTTAACATAAAATTATCAACTATGCTGATGTGCTGAGATACTGCTCAAGTCCTATGAATGAGCTATCAATTCCCTCAATCTTAAAAGAATGTAAAACAAATCTCAAAAATGATACTAAAGGTGCTGCCTGAATTTGTCATGGTGATAACACCAGAACGCAGCTGATTATTTTATAGCGACCAGAGGATTCAGTATTGCCTGTTGGTAGAATCTTGAAATAAAGTGAAGTAAAGATTCTAATTCCTCATTGGTCATGATTCAGATAAGTTATCTGGAATTTATACAATTATATTTAATGTAATATACACTTCTAATTTATCCTTTTATTGAAAATAATTGCTTGTCAGCAATGTGTGAACTAATTCTATAATGGGCAATCATTTATAGTATATTTGGACCAGAGAGAATAAAATTTCAGTTCTATAGTGGTCTATGAGGTACTGTGACTCTTAACATAGATTTGCCACAAGAAAATGAAAGTTCAGGTTTATGTTCACACACCTACTAGCTCATGGGCATTTGGTTTTCCCATGAGTAGGTGTATTTGAAAATTGCATTACTACATATCTTTCAAGTTTGAGACAGAATGCCATAAGACAACCGCATTGCTGCTCCTTCTTTGTGTATGAAAAAGTATCTGAATTCTAAGGCTTACTGCTATTTGTGTGTTATGATCATAAATTTTATTGTGATTTTAATAATAATGTTAAAGCTGCCTAATGGAGCAACTGCCAGGTTATGGAATGCTGTTTAATTTGGAAATGCAGTGTTGGTAGGCTGAGCATGCCTCTGTGTTGTGGGTTCCTTGAGTCCTGGTTGGATGGAGTGCTTTGTTCAGTGCCCCTGTGTTGATTTCTATTTACAAATAAAACTGGTAGAATCTTCAAAGAACTATTTTATGTGACCCTGCCATCTTCTATCTGAAAAATGGCCACACTCAAGTATCATAACCCCCTGTAAGAATTGTTGATGTGAAGAGACAGGCTTGTGTGCCTGCTTCGTTCCAGACACTCTGCTTCAGCTTGGGGAAGCCAGGGCATGTGGAATATTCTCTCAGGTGCATGTGTTATTGTCCTACCAGAGAGAGTGTGTTAGTACAACAGATATAGAAACAGACAGCTTCCGTTTCACACCGCAGGTCTAGGCATAGAAGTCCCCGTGCTGGCCAGTATGTACAGCAGGCTGGTCCTGGCTGTCCCACATCCCATTCAGCGCTCAAAAGTGTCAAAGGACCTTGAAGCCTGGTTCATCCCAACCATCTTCACTATCCAGCCCAAACACATGCTGATAGGAGCCACCCTGTGCAGCCACTGCTGCCCCAGTCCTGGTTTTCATGCTCTCCAATGGGAGTGGCAACCCAACAGAGAGGTGCCCACTGTTTCCTTAGGGGGTCCACTTCCACTCCCAGATCTTGCACTCTCCAGGTGGTTCTGTCATTTAACTTGACAGAATTTGCTCCCCATGCCAGCATCTGCCAACTGATGCTACATCAAGCCCAATCAACCCTCACCTACTCTGATTTATGCTTGCACCAGAGGAACAGTCAGCCCAGCCTGGCTTTCCCCCTGACCCAGCTCACATGAGGCCCACAAGTGTTGTAGCCCTGCCTAGTCTGGTCTGCCCCATCCTGACTCACAGTCTGCAGTGGGAGTGGCAGTCCAGCAGAGGAGCCCCACGCAGCCCTTCTGCCAGCTTTGCCCCCTCCCTGCCTGTATCTCTCGTGTGCTGGTTGGGTGCTGCATTCCATTCTGGCATGGCCAGCCTCATCTCGGCCTTTGCTAGTGGGTGCTATAGTCTGATTTGGCCCGGTCCAACCTCAATTCCAGCTGGTGCTGGTGGGGGTTACAGCCTAGCCTAGCCCAGCCTGTACCCAATCCGGGCCCTCATATGAATTGGCATGTGTTGCGACCCAACCCAACCCAGCCCGACTCATACTCCATTCTGGTACTCAGATTGGCCCGGGGGTGATGTGAACTGGCCCAGCCTGGTTGACCCCCTTACTGGTGCCAAATATACGCCTGTGGGTACTATTCCCTGGCCTGCTCTGGGCTGCTCCCTACTGTAGTTCTTGTGCTCAGCTGCAGGGACTTTGTCCTGAGAGAGGAGCGCCCCAGGTTCTTCCATCTGAACCTCTCCCAATGCCAGATCTTGTGCCCATCGGCGTGTGCATGAGCCAGTCCTACTTAGTCCACCTCCTGTCCTAGGAGGAACACTGGCCTTTCCTGACTGGCCTTCAACCCATGCTGATTTTTATTGTTGGGTGTGACAGCCCAGCCAAGCCTGATCCATACCCAGACACAGCTCAGAAATGACTCAGTAGAGGCAGAGACCTGGCCTAATCTTCCTACATCTTTCCTGGTCCTCCAGAGCACTAGATGGTACTGGAGTCTAACCCGGCTCAGTATACCTCATCCCAGTCCACACTTGTGCTGAGGGACACTGCAACCATATCCAGAACAAAACACAGTCCCGCTGCAGCCCTCACACTCACCAGGGAGAAACCCAACCCAGCCAGGGTGTCCTCTCAGCTCCCCAACCAGGCCTGTTCCCAGCCTTAGATTATGCATGTACCTGTGTTTGCTCCAGCCCAGCTTGGCATAACCCCTCACCTGTCTTGGCCTTTGCCTTCAGTGCTGTAGCCTGGCGTCCTTGGCTCATGCAGACCAGTAGATATACAAGCCTTGCTCGGCATGACCAGTGCTTCAGCCTGATTTTTGCATTTGCTTGTGAGCTAAGGTTTGCTTGGCTCTGCCCCGTGCTCCCTTCTATAACCAGCGCACACATTAGCCAGCCATTGGAGCTACTTTGCCCAGCATTCCCTAGCCTTGTGATCCTCAATGAGAGTTGTGAGCCAACAGGGGAGTTTCCCAAGTTTCTCCACGTGATCCTCTCCTCCACCCAGATCTCATATATGCCAGTGGGTGTTAGGCCACAATGATTTGCTAGAAACGTGAACTGACACAAGGAGTGACTGGCAGCTCCTGCTCTTGGCTGCAGCGTCCTGCTGAGGGCAGCTGCAGCCCCAGCAGCTCCAGGTGGCCTTGGCACCTGTGCGACTCAAACCCATCTGGGGAAGCAGAGCTTTTTCCACAAACCACAGGAATTGGTAGCACATTAATGTAGGCTGTGGACAATGAGAAGATGACCCTGTGAGAGTCAGCCGGAGCAGGAAAGTTCTTAACCATGGGTCTAAATTCCATTCAGGACTGTGATTCATACTTGAATCATTCATAAAAAGGTATCCTGGAAGAAACTGGCTCATGGGCCTAAAGTCCACACAAGACTATGGTTCGTCCTTGAGTCATGCATGAAATGGCATCCTGAAAAGAGCTCACAGGTCTGGAGTGAGCGTCTTGTGTTTATCTGGAGCCAGGCTCCATGACAGGTATAGCAATCAGCAGTTACGTCACTCAAAGCAGTTGTTGTGTCATGCACAACAGGGCTTTCAGGCAGCTGAATCCAGAGTACACAAGACAACCACTGTGTCCAACACAAAACCCAAATACTGTTAGGCATGAAAAGCCGTGGAAGGGGGAAAAGAATGCTGGGTGATGTTCAGTCTGTGGGACCCAGATTCTGAGTGATTGGAGAACAATTTTTTAAACAGTGATTCTATATGCTGATGAATTAAATGAATATACACTTACGTTCATTTACAAGCCAAGAACTCTGAATCATAAAGTATATATATTTTAGAAATTAAAGTATGAATAGGTATGATTAATGCTGGAACTAAATAGTTAATACTAAATTTGAAGATAGAACAATAAAATTTACAAAGTAAAAGAAAAAAAACTGTTGTTTTAAGAGAGAGAAAACAAAGTTTCAAGGACCTGAAATACCATTTCAGTTTCTGAGATGTGGGTCATTAATCTCTCCACTGCAGAGAAAAAATAGAATGTGCCAGAAATAATGTTGGAACAAAGATTGAAAATTGTCTAAATTTGGTAGAAGACATGAATTTACATGCTCAATAAATTCAGTAAACTTCAAGCATGATATTTTAAAAAGAAGCAAGCCAAATACGTTCAGCAGTAAAAACTAGAGAAAATTGAAATGCAAGAAATTCTTGAAGTGCCAAAGGAAAATGACAACACAAATTGAGGGAGGTGAACTTCTCATCACGTATTTGGCAGCAAAAACATATAGTGAGTCGGCATCTTTGAAGTGATAACAATAAAGTTACCTTTCACTTGGAATTTTCTATCCACTTTGTTTTCATAAATGAGGTTCAGGAGCCAGAGAGTCACTGGAATAGATGACCACATCTATTCAGAGGCCTGAGTTCAAGATTTGGGGGGATCCTGGCAAACCATCCCTAGATATCAGGGGTTTATTTCATCCCAAATTGAACTAGACTTTTAATTTAGTTTTCCCACATCTTTTTTTTTTAAAGATTTATTTCTTTTAATTGGAAAGTCAGATATACAGAGAAGAGGAAAGACAGAGAGGAAGATCATCCGTCCAATCATTCACTCCCCAAGTGGCCGCAACTGAGCCCATCCAAAGCCAGGAATCCAGAGCTGCTTCCAGGGTCCCAAGGCTTTGGGGCATCCTCATCTGCTTTCCCAGGCCACAAGCAGGGAGCTGGATGGGAAGCAGGACCGCTGGGATTAGAACTGTCGCCCATATGGGATCCCATCATATGCAAAGAGAGGACTTTACCACGCCAGGCCCTCCCACAGTCCTTTCAACATATCGCTCTATTGTATGCCTGTATATGACTGTATATATTCATAATGATAGTAACGTAATGAAGAATAGTGGACTTGTTACTATAGTTTTCTCTTGGAATCAGCAATGCTACTTCCTTTTCTTGATGACTGTAGTCTCCTTCAGGAATTTTACCTTATTTTTTCTGTGTGTGATTCATTATTGGCTGAAATGGTCAGTGAATCAATCCAGATATGGATGATTAATTGGATCATGATTAATTAATAATAAGCAATCTTAAGGGTTATTGCCAAGAGATTTTGTAGATGGTCTCTTTTCTCAGTTTTGTTTGTTTAGAGAATATTTCCTAAAGCTTTTCTGGCTGCTCCAGGATTTGTGATAACTTCATTATTTCTACAAACTTCATTATTTATTTCTACAACCTTATCCAGTTCAAGGATGCTACTATTTCCTTCTGTTTGCTTCTGAGTGTTAGATATCTTAATTACTCTGAGTGATTGTTATTGTGTTACCAAGGAAGAAGGATCAGCCCTCTTTACTGAAACTGCAGCTAAGCTCAGTTCTTATATGTGAGTATTAACGTAATGTACATTTTATGACACTACAACATCCAGCCAAAATAAAGACACCAAGGTTTTATGAGGTGAAAAGGTGCATTACTTGTTGGTGTGATCATCTTTACCTGCCAGGACTGATATTAAGTTACGTGAGAAGCTATTCACCTGGTTTTAAAAGAACGTTGAAAGAGCCAACAGATGCTGAAAGTTATTATAAGTTAAGATTTATACATCCTGTCCATACTGAAAGATGATGATGAGGGGAGCACAGTAATGAGAATGCAAGGGAAGAGTAAATTCTCCCTCTAGAAATTGAAACTCTGGAGCAGGTGTAGAGGTTTTCTGAAGATTGCTCTGTGTAGACACAGTGACATCATGCACGGACTCTGAACAGTTAGGTCGCCTGGAAGCTTACGGAGAAGTTGATGTTTCTGCTGCTGCTGGCCTCTACCAGGAGAGCACAGTGGGGGTGATGAGCCCCTGAAGTGAGTGCCTTGAACCTTGCTGAGTTTAGGTCCTTCCCTTCAGAGCTGTGGAGCCTCCAATCTCCCCACCTCTCACCCCCTCGCACCCCACCCAGCAAGGGCCTTTTGGTATTTATATGATCATTTGCACACCACACAAAATCAACAACTCTCCTGTAGACTTCAGTGGACTTACTGGATTTCAGGCACTGACTGCCCCTTTGCTGGCAGGAATGGAGCCCACTCCTGCAACCGTAGAGGGGTCCTGCTCTGTTAATAGTAAAATACTTTAGACTAATAATTAGTTATTTTATATGCTGTAAAGTATGCTTTGATGCTCAAGAACATCAAATTAAAATAATCAGATGATTGACAGGATTCCGAGGAAAGGGAGGGATTTATGGTAAGCAAAAACACAATTATTCCTTTACTAATTTAAAATTTTTCTTATGTTCTCTCTGGAGCAAGCTTATGAGTTTTAGTGATTTCATTTGGACATTTGGTGTGTTTACTGTGAGAGAAAACTTGCTGCATAAATCAACTTTTATATGAAACTGCTATAAAGTGATATATGCTTTTTTTGCTTCTTGGTAGAAAGCAATTTGAAATTCAAATCACTAACTGCTGAAGGAAGTTATCAAAAATGAATTAGGGTTGAAAATGTAGTTGTATATAATTGTCATAACATATATTCAAAACAAATTTATCCTCAATGAAAACTGAACTGGAACAATCTTCATAGAACCAGCTAATAAATTTTCTTTGATTTCCCCAACAGATGAAAAAGAAACAATTCATAAAAAAACTTAATAAAATAAATATGAGTATTGTCCATAGGGAGGAAAGAATGAGTTAAATGGCTTAGGAGGATGAAAGGGGATTGATGGATTGAAGTGTCCGAGATAAAGGGTGCAAGGTGTCACAAAGGGAATGCCTCTTGTTTCTAATTCCCCTAAAGCTTGAAACTTAAGATATAATTCCATTCTACCTGCTGCACTCATGTTTGGCATTGGCAGTTATCTTTATGAAAAGCAACATCTGAGATAGTTGAAGAAAGAAGGAAGACATCCCTGTGAGACATAGCTGTCTGTAGGAGTCTCACCTGCTTAAATATAGAGGCCACATTCTCGATTGGTGGGAATAAAGAACAATTTTACAGTGTGCTGCCGGACAGCCTCATTTGGATTCCACGAAGGGCTTTATGCCTGGATGAGTTCACGCTGGATGTGAGATGAATGGCAGCCGAAGTCTTGGACTCTGTGGAAATACCTGCTGAAAGTTCCCGAAGTATTCATTGTCTATCTGAATTAGGTATCTATTCCACTCATTCACACATTCATTAACATGTTGGTCCATCTTTAATCCCATATTCTTGATTCCTATAGTTTAAACCACACACAGTCATTCCCGGAACAGTCACACCATCTTTATTCCACGGTCATTTACTTTTTGTTTTATTCCTGGTATCACACACAGATGCAGCACAAAATTTTTTTTTTAGATAGAAGGAAAAAGAAAAAGAATGTAACATGCTTCCGGGTGGACAAGTCTCAATTCAGAGAGATCGCATGTTAAGACCTTTGGATGGATGATATCTGCAGAGACCTTCACATTAAACACGATTCTGTGTCAATTTAAATCTTACAAAATCTGAGATATTTCTGAAAAAGAATCATTGTGTTGGCTTAGAGATACCATGGACAGGAATTCGTACTTTTTATTTATGACTCAACTGCTGTCCTACCATTACATAAAGGCAGCAGATTCTTAGTGTCTGTGTGATGAATCCAGGCTGCAGTTATATAATAGAATGACTTATGTTGGCATAATTACTGTCTTTATTCTATTTTTTCTTAACCAAAACAGTAATCCACGACGGCGCTATATCAGAAAAAATAATTTTATAACTTAGACAATGTAATTCCCTATTAAGAAAATGCGAATAATTTCACAGTGCAGTGAGATGGTAGCCATCTGTAAGATATGTGTAAAATGAACAGCTGTTGCTGTAAAAGTTGATTCTGCTTCAGATGTTGTAATCCTGAGATCAGTAAAATAATTTGACCCATTTTAGAAAAGTGTTTGAGAGTGATTTGGATGCCAAAGTTCCATGTAATTTTAAATAAATCACTTTTCGTGATAAATCAGCCAAGGTGAAAATATAGTCAATACCACAACCTTGTTTTAACAATATTTTTATCATTTCTGAAACATTTTTACATTGACTTCATAGATTTTTAGCAGTGCATTTAATTACTATTTCAGAATATCATCAATGAATTTTTAGTTTTGAAGATCTTTTTTTAGTCCATCAAAAAATCTACCTTTTGTGCAATATCTGGTATGCAGCAAGAGGAATGCTCAGTGAAAATACATTGTTTTTCACTATTAATGGAAAGTTGCATATCATATCCCATATACATATTCATTTAAAATATGCATTTTGAGAAATAGGTAAGCTGTGAAATGTATTCTTAAGCACACTTCATTATAAATATCATGCATCTATTATTTTGTGAATATCAAGTTAGGTCACATTTATTTAAAATAAAGCTAATGCTTCTGTTAAGAAAAATGTGGAATTGTCATTGGCTCAGCAGTGCTAGTCTGTAGTCCAGGAGCAAGCACTGAGCTATGTAAGAGGCAGTTAGGGGGAGTCAGCCACTGACAGAATTCCGTCCCTCCCGGCGGTTGGACTCAGTGCTTCCTTCCTCTTAGCAAGGAGCTGCTCTTAGCAACAGGCAGCCACCACGGGACTTGACAGGTGACTCTGACCCCCAAGCCAGCACGGCGCGTAACATCCTCCTCACATGTTGAATCCCTGACTTTCTGTTCGGGGAGCAGCTGCAGGTCTCGCGATGACGTCAGCTATGCCTGAGGAAGCAGGACCAGGTGCTGTGACCCAGCCCAGGCGTGTGCAGCAGAGCACATCTAGAGTAGAACTTAGCAATGTTAATCGATATGTTTTAGTACTTTTGTACCCTTCAGAATTGATTTCAGTTTATCAATATTCATTTTTACTGTGTGTCCTTTACTAGAGAAACATGACTGCGGCCAATAGCCAAGCCAAGAGTTGTTGTATTACAGTCTGTAAGCAGCTGGAGGGGAAGACTAGTTCAGCGCATTCTTACATTGTAATAGGTATGCAGTGATTATGCTGATTGGTTTGCTGGAATTTAACTTTTTTTTAGGAGTGAATCTACCACTTATTTCCTCCCTGCCACCGTCTCTGCCTCCTTCCTTCCTTCTTTCTTACACTTTTTAAAAACCACTTGACTTTCTGTCACATAGCAGCTGCTTCTGTATGGTACATTACGTCCCCTGATTTATATCCACTGTGTATTACTTTGCCATTTTCTGAGTGATAGACACCAAATGTCTAAAAACTTTACATTACATTAAACAATGCTATTACTAAGTTATTCCACTGTATGAAAATGTTTGTAGGTTATCTGAAGGAAATGATATTATAATAAAATATATGGATTCTTCATTTAAATATTGATCACCAAGTGGCTTTCCAGATATGAGCTCCATTCTACATAAGAATTCCTATAATCTTGACGTCTCAATGGTATTTCCCACTAACTTCTGCAAAGCTGATGAGGGCAACATAGTATTCCATTGTGTTTGAGCATGCATTTTTTTTTATTCTTAATGAGTTTGAAAAATTCTTTCTTTACATGTTTAATGCAAGGTTTTATTCATCCAAAGTTACCTAATAATATCATGGCTCCATTTTGTTCCTAGAGTATCTATATCTTTCTTATTGCTTTGTGAGATTATCTTGTCTTCTTTAAGCATGAATCTTACTTTAATTTTATAAATTTTAATTAGCTTACCATGTTTACCATCTGTTGATTCTCTAAGGATTTCTGCATAAAGAGAAATCTGCAGCTTGAAATATTCAAACTCTTTATGGGTTGAAATTAAGTTTTCTTTATTGCTTTCCAACCCCATACACTGCAAATGCATTACTTGATATGGATAGCATTGGATTGGATAGTATTAGGATTTTAGTTTTGACATCTTGATTTCATGATTCTTGTGTTCAGATTTGCACACTGAGTTAGGAATTCTGTTGTATCATGCCTGGATAATTATTCTCACAAGCTGTGTTTTAACCTACCCTTTATGTCTTTTAATCCATGAATAATTTTCAATAATACACCTGTATCATGATTGTTTCAGAAATTTCATATACCGTGTGTGTGTGTGCACACACAGATACACACACGCGTGCGTGCACACACACACACAAATTGAGTTCTCAGTCCTTTATTCAAAACATTCGGTAGGACAGGTGTTCTGTAAACTCCTCTGGCTCTTACTTTTTGTAGCAATTTATCTAGGAAAAAGGATGTCTTTAATTCACCTTCTCTTCTTAAGGTTCAAGTTTCTCTCCAGTGAAACCTTAGATTATCTCTAGTTTTTCTTGTTATCACGCATGATTCTTTTATCACGATTGAATCTTCTAGATAGCAACTACTAGCATAGAGAAGCCTGGTGTATTTTTCACACTAACTCTGCGTCTGTTGATATTGCTGAATGGGGTTGGTGTTCCTAAAGCTCTTCTGTTCACTCTGTATTTCATTATCAAATATTTTCAAAAATCCAATGGAAATTGTGTATAAAAGAAAGGGAGAGAAAACAGAGAAGCCCTGCACCTACAGAATTGTATAATGGAAAATAAGAATTTTAAAAAGACTTCGTGGATTTGACAATTTAAGGGTTCCAATTCTTGTTTACCACTTTTGTATTTACCACTTTTGAAGAATCAAATCAGAAAAAGAAATCTGTGTTATATTACTAAATGCACATGTGGGCAAGATTTTAAAATACCAAAGATTATCACACTGATTTGGTAAAAATGGAGCTATATGGCTTAAAACTGGTGTATCAAATAGCATTCTAGTTGTTCTGCAGGTCTCGTGGTGCTAGCATATATAATATTAATATATAAGCATATTTTGTGATGCTTGTTAAAAGTGTATGCCATTTCAATGAGTAAAAAAAGAAAATGTGTATCAAAAACACATATTTGCTCCGAAATAATATCATGTTTTAATGTCATTGAACCAGGTTCATATACCAGAGGTTCGGAAATAGAATCTGCCTTATGTAAAAGCACATGGTCCAAAAAATAAGAATAAATAAATAAATCTCATAGTGAAGTCTGGTTGTACGGAAAGTAAAAATAAGCATGAACGAATGGAAGAGCAACTGCTGTTCACTTATTGAGCTCAGGCTGAGTGAACAGGCTTCATGATGTGTTACGAAGGTGCCTGAGTTCAGGACTCAGAAGGCCCAAGGTTGCAGAAGGCCCTTCCTTGCAGGACTAAGTTTCTGAGTCACTCAAGAGGAGATGACGTCAATCCTAAGCTGTGACGGTGAGTCTGCGGGAAGATGCAGCAAAGTATTACGTATGTGCAAGGCTGTGTGACTTTGTCATTGGGCAATAGAAGGCTTTTATAGATGACTGAACGTTAGCTTGAGCTGAGTATTTGTGTAGAAAAAGATCTGATTGCAAGTTCAGCTAAGACGTGAATTATTGAAAATTTGTAAGTCCTTGCTACACAGTTCGGTTTTGAAGGTGTTGCTAAGTGACTTTAAATGCTGAAGGGGCCTGGTTAAATGCTGAATATAGAAGCAGTGTGGAAAGGTTGGTGGGAGGTGAGGCATGCATAGGCTGAAGGAAACATAACAAAAGTATTTCAGCTGGAAAAGAGAAAGCATATGAGTGCGTTGTGAACTTGCGGTAGGGGAGGGAAAAGTAGCAAAATATTGAAGCAGTATAGTTGTTGAAACTTCGTGTCACAAATGTGGGGGATCTGCATGAGAACCGTATGTGAAGAGTGGATCCCCCTGGGATCCATGAAACGACACATCACAAACGTGTCCTTGCCATTTCCCTCTGTTTTGGTGAAAACGCAAGAGTTGCTGAACACTGGAATTGGTTAAGGCCATGGCTACAAACAAGAGTAGTATTCAATGAACTTCCTTTTAAAAAAAATCATGCAGTTCCCTAAAGAAGTAAACAAATAAGCCAGTTTTATCTTTGACCTAAAAATGGCTTTTGTGAGGCAGAAAGAGTATTGTTGATTCAGTCTGGACCCTCAGGTGCTTCTTTTCAGTATTCCTTTTGACAAAATTGGAAGAAGTCTTAGAATGCTCCCCCAGTGATGTGCAGTGATCATCCCCAGCAAAGCACCTGTGTGGTGGCGGAAGTTGCAAACAGAATAGCCGCTGCTTTTCTTTGAAAGAACGTTCATTTTAATGAAGAAGGAACGGACACATTGTTATCCTTTGGATTTTGTTATTAGCAGATATGTTCTCATCAGTGAAACAAGTTTGCTCTCAAACCATACGCCTGCCAGTGTTTACTGAAAAGTTGAAAATACAGGTTTGCAAGTGAACATATAACATTTGAGCAATTTGCTTTTGCATTCTTGTTTTTTAAAAAAGATTTATTTTTATTTTAAAGTCAGATATACAGAGAGGAGCTTGAAATCTTTAAAAATTTATTTATTTTTTAAAGACAAAGTTACAGAGAATAGAGCTGGGGGGAGAGAGACACACATACACATTTACAGAGAGAAAGAGAGGGAGAGAGGGAGAGAAGAGCTTGCTGATTTTTCTAGCCGACTGCAATGGCCAGGGCTTGGCCAGCTCAGAGGCAGGAGTCAGGATTTTCATTAAGTCTCCCATGATGGTGGTAAAGGCCTATGTGCTTGAGCCATCTTGCAGAGAGTTGCACAGAAGATAAAGTGGCTGGTGCTTAAACCTGCACCCATTTGGTATGGTGATGTCACAGATGGCTTAAATGGCTAAGCCGCTACACCAGTCTCAAACTGAATTAATCTTATGTAATATTTCCTTCAGCTCAATTGTGTTAGTTTTATGTTATTTAGGATAAATTATTTTAGTGCTCTTTTAAAAATTTAATCAATAATTTGTAGTTTTATAATGATGTGAAAAATCATTATTTCAGAAAATGAATTGAATTTTTAAAGATGTGATAATGTATTGATATTTTGTCTTGAAAGCCTCTAGGATTTTAAATGTTAGTAAATGTTGATAATTTATGCCAAACTGACAGACTAATAAAATATTTTCTTCTTAAAACATTTAGAAAATTATTTCAAAGACTGTCCAGGAGCAGGTATTTAGCTCAGTGGGTAAAACAGTGAACCTCACATCACAGTACATTCGATTCGCAGTCACAGTTATCAGACTCCCCGTAAGATGTGCACTCTGCCCCAATAACTGGGTTCTTAACACCCACAGAGGTTCTCTATTGGATTCCCGCATGCTGGTCCTAACTTGGGTCCAGCCCCAGCCATTCCATGCATTCTCTCTTTCCCTGTTTCTTCTTTTCCCCAAATATATTTACAAAATATCATCATCTAAACATATTGTTTCCTCCTGATTTCTAAGTCTGTGTAGTATTGAAAGTGAAAAAATGAGGTCACAGTGTTAACTGACTTCATTTTTAAGGCAGCGTTGTGTACTTCTCGCAGGGTTTTCTCCTCTGGTATGTCGTTAGTTTCTCAGCGCAGAGACAGTAAGCAGAAGCAAACACCATGGTAATGTCCACATTCAGAGGCCTCTTTCCTGAGTGTGGCCTGACAGATGAGAAGGCTCTTTACTCCAACTGAATCATATTGAAGTTATGCAATACCCGGTGTTTTTGCTGGAATATCCATTTGTGTATGTGGTCGCTTTGTGCTAAATGCCAGCACCGAAGTCTCTACTGTATCTGTTTTAAGAAAATAGAAATATTTAGGAAGGATTATCAATAGTTTCAGCCTGTTGCTGAATGTAAGTTGTTATTATGTGTCACGTAATGTGGTAAATTGCTTTTAAGCCCATTTCTTTATATAAATATTTAGATAACATGGCCCTGGTGCAATGGCAGTACTAGCTAAATGCTCCCCCTTCAAGCACTGGGATCGCATACGGACACTGTTTTGGGTCCCAGCTGCTCCACTTCCCATCCAGCGCCCCGATGGTGGCCTGGGAAAGCAGCAGCAGATGGCCCAGAGCCTTGGGGCTCTGTACCGGTGTGGAAGACCCAGAAGAAACTCTTGGCTCCTGGTTCGGATTGGCTCAGCTCCAGCCATTGCAGCAATTTTGGGGAGTGAACCAGCAGATGGAAGATCTTTCTGTCTCTCCTTCTCTCTGTAGATCTGCCTTTCCAATAAAAATAAAATAAATTTTATTTTAAATTAATCAATTTATGAGACAGTTCTGTAGGCTCAGTGATTTCGCCTTACAACCTCTCTCTACCCGACTGATTTCCCCTGTGTTATAACAATTGTGTAGTCCCTCAAGAACAGTCTCAAGTTTATCATTGTGCTGCTTAAGTGCATCCTGACATTGTAGGTAGAGAGAATTGTAAAAAGTCCAGCATTCTATTTTCAAGATGTATTTAACAGTTCCATTTGGAGTTCATCTTTTATTCAGAACTAGATATGTATAGTGTGACATATCTCCACTTCATAGTATATTTGCCTCCATTATACAGTTCCCCTAGAGAAATATAAAACAAATCTTGATTACTTTCAGTTTCAGATTGTATAAGATCCTTTCTTTTAATGCAATTGATGACATGAAAAAAAAGTGCCTTTCCTAAATATAACTTCAATTTTTCTTTGTTGGTATAAAATTTGGCTTAAATGTTAACTAACTACATATTCAATTAAAAGTTAAACTTTGAGAACAGGATTTGTTGTGTCACAGTTCCAAAAGTAGCCTTGCCTCAGGATTTTAGTTCTCAAAAACTGTAAGACCATTTTTGTCTAATTTTTTTTCTTGGATCAGGTACTGTGTATTGTGGACAGATGACAGATAGATGGCCGATATCCATCATGGCAGGATCAATAGGAAGATGATAGGAAGACAAATGATATGTAGACAGGAATATGCACATTTAAGTCAAAGTATTTTTTATAGGAAGTAAGCGTCTTTGTAGTTAAAACTTTTTGTGCTTCCAGCTTTAATTCTCATAATAGTTGTAAGTGGAAAAAAGTGAATATAAAAGCATATAATGAAGTTATTTTTTTAAAATGATTCACTTATTGGAGAAGCAGAGAGGGAGAGAAAGAAACAAACATCTGTACTGGCCTTCACTGGTTCACTCCTCAGCTGCCTGCAGTGGAGCTGGGCGGGGCTGAACTCACGAGGCAAGAACTGAGTCCAGGTCTTCTGCGAGATGGCCACGCCCCCTCACTTGAGCCATCAGCTAATGTGTGGGCAGAAGTACTGTCCCAAGACATCTGCTTCTTAGGCTGAGTCTCTTTCACATATACAGCACCCATCAACCAACTCTTCACTCATGGAATATGGGGCAGGGCTTCTAAAAAGGCTGGCTCCTCAGTGCCCCTTGTCACTGCCCATGCTGAGAAAGCAGGAGTTGCTCACTAGGATAGGCAAATCAGGAAGACCCAAGTCCGACGCACCTGCCCTCTCCCTCCCTAGTGCTCAACTCTCAAGGCCAGGGAGCTATACAGCCTGGCCCTGAACCTCAGCCCTAGAGGCATAGTTTGAAGATCTTTTGCCCTGTGAGAATCAATTAAGCTGCAAAACATAGAGCTCTTTATCTTTTCCCAAAGACAGTGATTTCATATACAGCAACATAAAGAAAAGTTCAAGCCTAAGAACCACAGAGATTATGATGGAAAGTCTCTGGGAGGAAATGGTAGGTTTGTTAAAAATGTGAGTTGTGCTACAGCTCACCTGGTTTGCTGGAGAGATCTTGGGAAAGAGACCCCTGGAGGAGCCAGTCTGGACTGCATTACCAAGATTGTAAGGAACCTGGTGAGATCAATCGTGGTATCACATGTTGAGCTGTGATGCCAGCACCCCCCATGTGTGCCAGTCTGTATCCTGGCGGCTCTGTGTTCTGTACAGCTATTTGCTAATGCTCTTGGAATAGCAGTGGAGGATGGCCCAATTGCTGGGCTCCTCTCACCTGCGTGGGAGAGCCAGATGAAGCTCCTGACTCTTGCCTTTGGCCTGGCTCAGCTATGGGTGCTGTGGCCACTCGGGAAGTCAATCTAGATGGAAGATCTCTCCTCTCTTCTCTCTGCTCTCTTCTCTCTTCTCTCTCTCTGTTTTTCTCTCTAACTGCCTTTTAAATAAAGAAAATAAATATTATTTAAAACAAAATAGCAGTCATCCTGCAAGTGATGGAGCCAAAAGGTTGGAAATGGTCATGGAAGAGAAACCCCTAACCACTCCCATTTCACTTCCAGAAGGTTCCATGAACTCTTAAGTACATGGTAGTAAAGTAGCTGGATGTCAAAAGCAAATAGGATAGTTGCAAAGCTGCAGAAGAAAGCTGACTCTCCCTGTATGCAAGAACCCTAAGATTGAAACCTGATGTCTGAGAAACACTGGCTCTCAGAAGGAAGTAGATTCATGGAAAAGACTTAAAGAAAGAAAGATCAAACAAGAACCTCATTTCCAGCAAAGCTGTTCCTCAGAAATGAAAGCTGAGTGTGCGGCCAGAATAGACACCTTTCGAGATTGAAGAATCAGTGGCTTTTTTTCCCTGTGTAACGAATTCCTTACCTAATGGAGTAGTAACGCTCCGATTGTGAAGTGAAGTGGCAGTATGTTATTGTAAATATTGTAAAGTATTAGGGAAGAGGAGGCCAGGTGGGAGCACAGATGGGAGGGGGAAGGCTGGAAAGTCTCACTGTGCATCGGAATCTGTATTGTGAAACACATGAAATCTATTCACCTTACATAAATAATAAAAGGAAGATACAACAGAGAAAAATGTAATTCTAGTCAAATCACAGCAAAAAGGAAATTGCACCAGGGAAGTGAATTGTGACATTATGAATGCGAATGCATATTTCCTCTTAAATGCAACTGCAAAAAAATTAAGTGTTTAATATACTGTTGGACTGATAGCACATAGAATGCAAATAGAGGCCCCAGTAATAGCACAAAACAGGATGAGAACAAGAGGGAATCAGGCGAGGAAATGACTGGAGATAGTAGTTCAAGTCCTAGAAACACACACACACACACACACACACACACACACACACACAAATTAGTGTTTACTAGCTTTCCTTTTTTCCATGAGTTTCTTTTGAAGTCCTACAATCTTAGCAGCTTATATCAGTGTGAGGGTCTGGTCCAGCCCAAGTCCCACTTTAGAATGCCTGAGTTCAAAGCCCACATCCAGCTCCTGACCACAGCCACCTGCTGAAGCAGACCCTGGAAAGCAGTGGTAATGTGGCAGGTAATTTGATTTTGCCATCCCTGGGAGAAATGTGCACTGAATGCCTTGTCCTATCATTGGTCTGGCCAAGACCCACCCATGGTGATCACTGGGTAGTGGAACCAGGGTTTGAGAATCTTTTTCTCCAATTCTCTTTCTCACTTTGCCTCAAATGAATTAATTAAAATTTTAGAAATTAAGGTGGTACTTGTTTTATGATACTTATATGTGTGCACATCCAAATGCAAGAAGGAGTAAAAGGTATATAGGAGTGCTTCTGCATCTAGTATGCTTAAATCAACATCATCAATCTGGAATTGATTCTAGCAAAATGTTTCTGATGGGCTCCAGAACAGCCACTAAAGAACAGTCAGTTATGAGGCAGGGAGGTTGCGCTCTGTAAATCAGGATGCCGTAGGAAATCTACAGGTTAAAGTTCCTGTCAATTCCTAATCCCAACGATTGGATCAACTAATCACTGCCAAACCCAGTTTTATATAAATTTATGTTTAAAGATAGTTTATTTAATTTTTTTGTTAATTTGTTAACACAAAACTCAGGGAAAAAAGATATAGCTCATGCTAAGTAAGGCTGATATAGCACTTTCTTATTTATTTGGTTTTCTTTTTCTACTTGAGAAGTAAGTAGATTGGGTTACTGAGACAGACATGCTTGCTTACCATTCTCTGGTTCACTCCCCAGAAGCCTGCAATGGCTTGGGCTGGGCTAGGCTCAGTCGGATCCTGGAGCGTGTGGTGTCAGGGGCTGAAGTATTTGATTCATCACCTGTTGCTTCCAGGGTACATTAGCCAGAACCTGGAATCAGGAGGATGAGCCATCCTTCCTACTCGGCACCCCAGTCCGGATGCAGGTGTCCCAACACAGACTGCATTGTCATGCCCACCGCTTTTCCCTCTGCCACAGAGATGTTTCCCAGAAGGAACATCACAGTCCCCTTGCTTTTCGGAACACCAGAGACCATGTCAGCACTGCACATACAGATGCTTTAACAAGTAGTCTCATCAACAAATGCCAAGTAATCAGGAAGTGTGGGAAACGTGACTCTAGGGAGACCATGGGAAGAACTCTGATCTATAGTACAACTGAAAGAAGAAACAAGAGCGTCTCCTTGTGTAACCTCCGTCAGTGACATGAGTGTCTGAGCACTCAGCATTTTCCAGTTCACACACATGGCACTCATAAATAATGAGGATCAGTTGTAACTAGTGGAGGATTTGCCGTAACAAGAAGTGTTTAGAAGCTGTTTTAACGTGTCTCTTAGCCTTTTTGCACTATAACTTTAGCTTCTCTCCCTTGCCTATGATCTTGGTTTCTGTGTGTTTTTATTAGGGAGTCTCTGCTTAATTCATATGTTGCAATGTTAAATGTAGATATAAATGCTTGCTATATTCTTACCACTTTAACTGTGACTAATAGAGGTTACATGTACACTCATATTCTAAATGTGTATGTAAATATGTGTACATAGTAACACAGTTGTAGGTAGTGGTACATGCAGTTGCCTTCAGAATCTTCAGGTTTAATATATTCACATTCAACAAGAGAATGAAAAATATTCTGAAGCAATCTACCCCTGCTGAACACACATTTTCCTTACTATTAGTTCCTAAATAATAGCACCTCAAATTAACTGCAGAGTTCAAGTAATCCAGAGAAGACTGTGAGCATGCAGGAGGATGTGTCTGGTACGATGCAAATTGTACACTGTTTGAAATGAGAAACTTGAACATCACATCAGTGCATCTTTGGGCCCTGCTACTTCACGGGAGCCCCACGTGGAGTTCCTGGCTTGTGGCTTCCGTGTGGCTCAGCCCTGGCCATGGCAGCCACTTTGGGGAGTCACCAGTGGATGGAAGATTGTGTGCGTACTCTGCCTTTCAAACAAATACTGCATGAAACTATTCTACGTAATTTGTACATTATTTCAAAGTACCACAAAAAAAATCAAAACTGATGATGTAATAGTAGACATTTTCTTTCCTTCTTTTTTGATTTTTACTGCAATTAATTAGAGATGACTAGAAACAACCATTGCAAAGTGGTTTAAGACTGTGGTAGCTAATCATTTTTGCTTCAGCATTCCAATAAAGAACATGTCGTGTACACAAAGTGAATATTATTCTCTCTTTTAAGGTAACTGAGCTGCATAACATCAAAAATATAACCAGATTGCCTCGAGAGACAAAGAAGCATGCTGTGGCAATTATCTTTCATGATGAGACGTCGAAGACGTTTGCCTGTGACTCAGGTAAGTGGTTACGGACCTTTCTAATGCCTAAGTAAATTGGCTTGCTTCTGACACTGGAGCCCAGGCCGATTAAGGAACGCTGCTGCATGTGGTGCTGTGTGGTAATGAGAACGGGCTGCAGGAGACTTTAGGGAGAAAGCACAGTGATTTCCACAGAATGTTTTGGGTGCTTGTATTGCCTGTCTGCGTGTGCGGATGGCTCCAAGGTGGCCTGAGGTGTCTGGGGCTTCCAGTCCAGCTTGGAGAGTGAAGGCAGCCATACTTGGGAGATGTTGTTAAGGTACAATGTGTAAGTTGCATTCTGTTTCTGGCTGAGTGTAGTTGTGGGAGGAAGCTTAGTAGGGCCATATGCTGCCCTGCAGAAAGGCGGCAGCACACAGTTCAGAGTCTTCAGCTGTGGAATCATCAGTTGGCTTTTGTAGATTCTCAGTACTACCAATAAATAGACTTCACATTGAGGCTGTATAAGTAAGGTTAAGCAACAGGGATAGCGTGACATCCCGCAGAGTCAATTACGCATGGATTGTTTTAAGCCACTATGAGAATATCCCTGCACAGTGTTGTCATCACCTTAAGAAGCCAGTCTGGACAGGAGCTGCCAATTTTTGTGTTCCTGTCTCTTCCCTCTTAGTGATTGAAGTGCTTGGCCCCTGCCCCACCAGTCCTCTCCGTCTGGCTCAGCTGCTTGGCAAAAAGGGTTCAAGGCGGGGTTCTCATTCAGAATTCTGCTAGGCTTCCCCTGGAAATTGAGAGTCATTTCCCAGAAAAGCTGAGCCTACCACCTTTCATTCTCAGGAATCAACTACTGTATCACGCTGCCCCAATGTGTGCCAAGCAAACTGCCCCCGAGTTGCATCACAGCTGTCCTCATGCTGAGAGCCAGGGCAGGTCCCCCGACAAAGAGACACAAGCCTCACCATGGGCCTTGGCCAGCAGATCTGGAGTTGAACTGTGGAGTATGACGCGATTCCTCCTAAGCCCTTTTTGCCCTTGCAAAAGGGGGGCGAGGACCCAGAAATGTTTGCAGTGATTTCGTCTGTATGTGGTGATGTTCCCTGAAACAGAGGCCATACTGCCATGTGGGAAGCCTGTGGTTGGGGCTGTTGAGAGGAAGCTGCCTGTCTGGGTGCTTCCTCCAGTGGAGCAGGAAGACCACACCTGTGCCTGTCTTCCTGCTGCTTCACAGCTGGGGGTGCAAAGAGGGCAAGGGCGATGCGGAGGGCAAGAGTTGTTCAAGTTGTGTTTGCAAACAGAATGTTTGTCAAATAGATGCTGAAGTGTCTTAGAAATTAGACAAACTCACACCACAGCCAGGACTGAGCCCCTGGCAAAGGTCATATCCAGAGCCATGGAAGCACAGTGTGCATGTGGCCAGAGATGTGGCTTCTCTAAAAACTAAGGCATGGAGGGGTGGGGATTTTAACTGATTTTCACCAAATTCTGGCCATTGAGACTCAATGGAATGTGACTGCACATCACCAGAATATGGAATCCATGCTGAATCAGCTGAAGTGTGCAAAGAAAAACTCCTGTTGTAAGGGTCCTTTGGGCTCCTCCTTCTGCCCTGGTCCCAGGAATGTAAGGCCACAGAGGTTTTCTCTCTTCTGCCACAGGCTCCTGAGGGAGCTTCCTTCGAAACTACAGTGTCATCATTTCCCATAGTTACTATGTTACACAGTAGAATACCAGAATTTCTCTCTTTCAATAAACATTTGTTTGTTTATGAAAGGCAGCGTGATAGAAAGAGGGACAGAGAGAGGGGGAGAGAGATTTTGCATCTGCTGATTCACCCTCCAGGCGGACATAGTGGCTAGCGCTGGGCCAGGCTGGAGCGAGGAGAGGCTTCCAGGTCTTCGTGGATTGTGGCTGACAGCTACTCGAGGGCTTGGGCAGCTGCTTTCCCAGGCCACTGCTGGGAACTGGATTGGAAGTGGAGCAACCAGGACAGGAACCAGCACCCATACAGGATGCTGGTGCTGCAGCTGGTTGCTATGCCACAGCACCAACCCAAAACTCAAAAACTACTAACTTGTGTAATTTGAATTAACTGATAATTAACTATTCCCCATCCTGTCCTTCTCTCTACTTTCTCTAGTCTCTTGAGACCATCCTTACACTCTCATATTTTAAGAGATGAATTTTTAGATTCTGCATGAGAGTAGGGATAATGAAATACTTGCCTTTTAGTGCTGGACTTGTGTCATTGACATCAGATTCCATCAATATTGTTGAAAATGATAAAGAAATTTCTTTCTTTTTGAATAAAAAAGGATGATTACAATCTTTAATCTCACACTATAGTAAGAACATTATCTAATGTAACTATACATTTTTTTAAAGATGTATTTTTATTACAAAGTCAGATATACAGAGAGGAGGAGAGATAGAGAGGAAGAACTTCCTTCCGATGATTCACTCCCCAGGTAACCACAACGGCCGGTGCTGCGCTGACCTGAAGCCGGGAACCAGGAACCTCTCCCGGGTCTCCCACGTGGGTGCAGGGTCCCAAAACTTTGGACCGTCCTTAACTGCTTTCCCAGGCCACAAGCAGGGAGCTGTATGAGAAGTGGAGCTGCCGGGATTAGAACCGGTGCCCATATGGAATCCCGGTGAGTTCAAGGTGAGGACTTTAGCGGCTAGGCCATGCCGCCGGGCTCTGTAACTATGAATTACACAGATGGTCTTTCTGATTTGTCTTCTATCACTTAACTGCCTACATCTTTTGAGAATATTTGTATCATCTTTGGGGCTGCACTGTTAAATCTCTGTTGTAGGAAGTTGGGAAAAGCGTGTATATACATTTTTTCCTGTTTCATTGCTGTCCTACGCCACGTGAGATAACAGAAACCACCTTCCTGATCCCCGCAGGATTCACACCAGTGGGTCAATTGAAATCAAAGCTTTTATTTATATAAAAGGCATTTAGTGGTCCAAGCACATTTGTCCCTGCTACCTACATGACAGACCTGGAGAGAGCTCCTGCCTTCAGCCCGGCCCTGCCTGGCCTTTGTGGCCTTTTGGGGTGTGAATCAGTAGGTGGGAGATCTCTCTGTCTCTCTTCTCTGTGTGTATCTGAAGTAAATCTTAATGAAATTGATTTAAGAAATAAATAAATCAGAGAGAATACGCAAATCTCCCATGTTGAAGAATTCCAGATGATTCATGTGGATTTTCTGCCGTTAAGGAGTCAGGGCCCCAAAGCTGCTTAGATGTGGGCCTTCTTCCGGTGACCATTTCCTTCTGGTGAGAAGGATAAGGAAATGGATCGGGGAGGGTGGCATCATCACAGTGGAGCAAACTGATGGATGAACTGCAGCTGTTCACGGTCTTGTCCAGAGTATTCCTGAACATCAGTGATCAAGGCTGGAGTCTGAGAAACTTTCCCGACCAAGAGGAGCCTTTCATGAAGATGCGTGAATACAGTGCAGTTCTCAATAAAATTCTGAACCAGAACAAAGGACACTTGTGAAATATGAGAACAGAGGGGGAAGCTGAGGCAGTATTGATAAACTATGTTAATTTTGTTAATCAATTAGTATCAGTATACTAAGCTGAACATAATGACTCATTTGGCTAATCCTACTGTTACAAGTGGCAGGATCCCATATGGGTACCAGTCTGTATCCCTGCTGCTCCACTTCCCTTCCAGCTGCCTGCTGGTTCCCTGAAAAAGCAGTAGAGGACGGCCCAAGGCCGTGGACCCTACACCTGTGCGGAAAACCCGGAAGAATCTCATGGCTTCAGATTGGTTCATCTCCGGCCATTGTGGCCATTTGAGGAGTGAACCAGCAGATTAAAGAGCTTTCTGTCTCTCCTTCGCTCTGTAAATCTATCTTTCCAATCAAAATAATAAAATGAAATAAAAACTAATATCTTATATTTTGAATTAAAAAAATTTTTAAAGAAACCTGTATGTATGGAATACATGAAATTTGTTTGCCTTATATAAGTAAAAGAATTTTAGAAGAAAAAAGGCTATAATTTAAAATTTTCTAAATAGTAATTGTAAATGCTAGCAAGGATAAATCAGTTCTTAATTTTAACAAATCCACCACACCAATGCAGGACACTGATAATGAAAGAACTCTTTGGAATTAAAAGATACTCTGAAATTAATCTGTAAGTCTAAACTGATCAAAAATAGGCAGCGATGATGACTCAATTAATTGACTCACTGCCAGCCAGCAGCTTGAGTCTGGTTCCCAGTTCCCAGCTGCAGCTGTTGCAGGCATTTTAGACAGAGAACTAACAAATAGAAATTCCCTATATATCTGATTTAAAAATTAATGTGGAACTGACATAAAAAGACATGAATGAATTGGAATCAAGCATGACAGGAATACAATATAGTGCAAAGGAAATGCTTCAGTAAAATTTAATCATAACGAATGACATCAAAAATTATACCTGTGCTTTGTCTCTCCTTTGAATGTTTTCGGGCTGATGAAATGTTGTGTATTTGCCGAACAATAGACAGCCTCCCCAAACCCCTGCTGTCATGCAGTGGATTAGTGCAAAGCTTCTGGTGTTTCCCTAATGTCTTTAGCACTTTTGCAGCCAAGAGCCACATTTATGGTTGCCAGGTGAAAGTCCCATTCTTCAAAACGGGGAACTCAGCAGAAGGCTGGTGACTCGGGGACCTTCCTCAGGGTCATTCCGGAAGACTGTCCTGCTGCCAGCTTCAAAATAGTCATCCTGCTGCTCGCTGCACAGTTTTCACTGAAGCCCTGCTCGGGAACCATCACATGCTTCCCTGGCAGACAGCAGTCACTTAAACGGCAGAACGATGGGTTTGTGACTGCTGCGGCAGGGATATACCATTGTACACTCGATCTTAGCCAGAAGGCCGAGAAGCGATAGGAATATACTGTTCTAATAATATGGGAGTGGAAACATTTAGGGGAGGTGAAGGGAGGGGTGAAGGATGGTAGGGGAAATCCCTTTGCCTATGGAACTGTATCATGAAAAATGAGAACATTCTTAAAAATGATAGTAATATTAAAAAAGAGACAGAAATTACAAGAGAACTCACTTCACACCACAGATGTCATACAGTGAAATCTGATGTTGAAGTCCTGAACTTCTGCCCTGTAAGAGCACGCTCCACACTCTCCCTGAGTGTGAATCGTGTCAGATGGGTAGTTGAAGCATTACTCTGCGCACAGCTCTGCCTCCAAGCCGTTGCTGCCGTGTGGGGCTCCCCTGTAGAGCTCCAGACAGCCCAAAATCCCAATGCTCACATCTTTGGAGTTGGAATTGAGACAGTGGAGCACAGCTTTAGGGAATCTACTTTGGAAATTGTATTGTTGTACCATTATTTCAAGAATAAAAATACATTTATAGAGAAAAAGAACTGTAACTGTACTTTAATTAGGAACATCTGAAAATATAGGTATTAATTTAGAGTTGCCCATACCATGCTGAATTGAAGCTGCCAAGCAGTGATCACACTGCGATATCTTTAAATATGTGATTTCAGCTGAGCACTGCCTGTTTTTTTTGGGGGGGATAACCAGAGAATGTCCACTACCATGATCTTCAGTTTTCCTATCACTAGTGAAAAAAGTTCATCCTAAGCACTTTTAATTAAAGAAGTAGCACTAGTATAATCATGAAAGAAAGGTAAAATTCTATTGACTTTTAAGATTTCTCTCTTGAAAGCAGGGAATCTTCTCGCTGACAAAGACGATTCTTATCCTATCTAGAGTTCAAATTCAGAGAAAAAATCCACCAGTCTGAAATGAAAGTTATTTTTTTCAAATTATAGTTTCATGTAAGATTTTGAGCAACGAGCACTTTTCATGAAGAAAAAAATTGTCTTCCTTTTCCAGCAATGGCTGAAGCTAAATGTAGATGATAAAAAAATGACAAGAAAGCTCTTACTGTAATTTCTAGCACAGAATTTTCAACTGGTTTAAATTGTGACTTAGTTGAACATGCTTGCTTTTCAAAATCACTTCTCCCATGTAAGTGTAAAAACTTTCTTGCAGCCAGTAAGTTGAAGTGTTGGGAAAATGGCATGATTTTTTAATTAGCAACTTCAGAACATATCTTCAGGGGTGAAAGAAGGAACTTGCAACTCACAAACAAAAAATCAGCTGCATTTTCATGCAGCTTGTTTTTAAACAGATTGATTTATTTCTACAGAGAGGAAAGAAGAGACATAGATCGATCTGCCTTCAAGTGATTCACTCCCCAAATGGCCGCAGCGGCTGGGCACTTGGGGACATGGCGTCAGGTGATGTCAGCACAGTATTTTCATGGTCAGTCCATTATTTTTGGAAACATGGGGTGGCACTTCTGTTTACTGGTTAATCCCTACAGCAGGGAACCCGAAGGAAATAGGAGTAAAGAGTGGTTCTAGGTGACCCAGTCACAGGGGAATGGAGTTGCTGGCTTTAACAATCTGCTTCTGAACTTTCCTTTTAAGAAATGTGGACTAAGGGCCCAGCTCGGTAGCCTGGCGACTAAAGCCCTTGCCTTGTATGCATCGAGATCCCATATGGGTACAGCCCTGCTTCTTATCAGCTCCCTGCTTGTGGCCTGGGAAAGCAGTCAAGGATGGCCCAAAGCCTTGGGACCCTGCACCCACAGGGGAGATCCAGAAAGAAGCTCCTGGCTTCAGATCAGCTCAAATTCAGCCACTGTGGCCACTTGGGAAGTGAATCATCAAGACAGAAGATCTTCCTTTCTGTCCTCCTCTTCTCTGTATATTTGACTTTCCAATAAAAATAAATAAATCCTTTTTTTAAAATAATGTGGAATAAATCATTAAAAATAGAATATTGTGGCATTACGTGATCAAAAATGTGTTTGGGATTTTGAAGTGGTTTCTGTAGAGAAAGTGCAATACTTGCATAGCAATGACAGTGTAGTGAAATTTAAAATTATTGCTCTTCACTGGCAAACATGGAAGAAAAACAGCAAACTTAGATTGAAACCTATCAGAAAAAAATTGGTTATTTTTATGAAGTTTGGCCATCATTTTGTCACATTAGCATGACAGGTCAAACAATTTTTAGCAAAGTTTGGTACAACTTGATTACATACGGTGTGATCAGGATGAATCAGGATGCCAATAAAACATGGGCATTTTCGTCTCAAAATCATACCCAGCCAGGGGTAGGGGGAACTAGTGGGGTGTAGGTCACTTTTCCCAGATCATGGAGCCACCTCCTAGGTGGATGTTGGCTCTGTGAACCCCAGGTTTGGGAATCTGGCAGAACCTAGGTCTCCTGGTCCAGGTCTCAGTGCTGGCACAATAGGTGGGTGTCAAGTTTGTGAACCCCAGGGGTGGGGAATCTGGCAGAACCTGGGTCTTCTGGTCGGGCTCCCAGGGCTGGCACAATAGGTGGGTATCAGGTTGGTGAACCCCAGGAGTGGGGGATCTGGACGAGCCAGGGTCTCCTGGTCCGGGTCTCAGGGCTGGCACAATAGGTGGGTGTCGTTTCTGTGAACCCCAGGGGTGGGGGATCTGGAGATGCTTCAGACTTCTGGCCCAGCTTGGTGGACTTTCCTTCAAGAATATGCCCTACTTAATGAAAAAGGTGGAGCAGTGAATACAGGCCCTTATGTAAAAAGATTAAGGCAGCACATTTGGTGTTGTAGCAGAACAACTAACTGGACAACAACCCCAAGCAAACGAAGACAACAGAGAACTTCGGTGAATGGAGCCAGTGGACATTGGGAGGGTGGTATCATCCTTGGATTGGTGGAATCAGCATTTCAGAACCATCCAAACCACGTGGACACATGCCTCAAAATATGTCCACATGGACACTCTGGGTTGATATGAGGTGGTGGTTCCTCATCCTTGGGTACTGGGACCTGTGGAAAGTCATGGGTAGTTTTCCCCTTTGTTTCTCCCCTTTTCCCAGAAACAACAAGAAATGGCAAATTTGGAAGTAACTAATTCACCCAATTTTCCCTAAACCTTGATCCTTCCCACCCTGATCAACCATGTAATAATTATTAAAAAAAAAAATCATATCCAGCTTGAACTGACTGGACATGGGATAGGTTTGACTATTAAACCATTCCTAAGAACATTTTTTCATTTAGAATAATGAAACAGCAGAAGGATAAGGTTCATGTGAGAAGAAAGCAGTTGGGCTGATGAATAATTAATTTATGTACATATAGTTGAGCAAAATTGGTAAAATACTGACACATACCGATTTACTCATCGAAGACTAGTAAATGCTAAGAATTAATGGTCTGAGAATAAAATCTAGTACACATCCTCAAAATCCTCTTTTTCTTTCATCAGCCGCAATTGTTTCAAGTTTCCTAGTGTTAATTTGCCTTCCTGCATATCAACTTTGTAAACAATAAAAGGAGCTGTGATCTCCTTCTGTGCTGACCTCACCCAAGACATTCCCATGAGGCTGCTGAGGTTGGGCTACCTCTGTGGTCCTCCCATGGGCTGGCAGGGAAGCCCCAGCTTGCCACTGTGCCCCTTCTCCAAAGCAATCACATGTATTTCTCCAAAAATCAGCTAAACTCCAGAAAGTAATTTGGGAGCTATTATAGGTGTATGAATTTAGAAACCATCTTTCAGGTTTATGAACAATTAACACATGGTGTCATCTGGGAAATGCCTTCTGGAGGGTCATCATCATCATTCCTTACTTTTACATTGAGAAAATGTACTTTCGCTCCATTTCTAGAATTTACATAAAGGCTATTGCCTTTGATGTGTCACTACAAAGTATTACCAGATGCTGCTGTTACACAGAATTCTGCTTTCCTGTGAAATCAAGTCTGTAAGTGGGTGCCAGACTTCTTGAAATCTTCAAAGCAGAAAAATTGTCTATTTTTATGCAGAAAAACACCTTTCTTTGAAGGGTTGAAAGAAGTTAAGAAATACTGAAAATGTTTCTTAAAGTGACACATTGAGTAAAAACTAAAAGTAGACAAGTAGGAATGACCACTGAAGTGCTTTGTATAAAACAAATTCATGAATGCATAGCATGTCAATTTTTCATTGACATAAAAACAAAGCAGTTTAAAGCTTATTAAAATAGATGATGAAAGATACATATTATGCATTCAGTGGAAAATGCAGTTTCAGTACATATCACACAGCTGTTCCATTATTGTGAACATTTGTGTAAGCCAACACATTGACATGAAAGTATGTACATATGCACATATTCACACTAATATGACATACGCTGAAAATTGGTGTTAATAACCTTCAGAGAAAAAGGGCAGCTTCCTAAGGAATGGAGTATGACATGCATGAATCAATTTCCAAAAGTGTGAAGCCCTGAGCTCTGAAGTTCACCTGTTATCACTGTAGGCCTGTTGCTTTCATTCCATTTATTTCTCTTTTCCCTATTTGCTTGTTTTTCCTTCTCTTTTTTTCTAACTGCAGGATTTGCAGGAATGCATGTATACTGCCCTGTTGTTTTGGCAAGGTGGTGTGACAAGCAAATGTGAGAAGCAGGGTGAGGTCTGGGTGAGTGAGGAACCAGAGCTAAGACAGCGAGGGAGGGGCATGTTTAGGAGGTGATTGTTTCGGGAAGTCAGTAGGGTCGACAATGGACCAGGGCCTATGATGGAGTTAGGAGAGCGTTGGAACCCAGACACTCCAAGGAGTAAACTGCAAGGGTGCTCCAGTGAGATGGAGATGAATGAAACAGTTTAACGAGAGATGACAGATTGGCTTATTCGGATATCTTCCTTGCAGGAAAATTAATTGCTTACTAAAATTTGAAAGGTGATTCCAGGGGGAGTATGTTTAGTGGTGAAGTGCTAGCATACCAAATAGAAGTGCCTGGGCTTCATTCCTTCCCCTGACTCTAGTCACTCACCAGAACAAACTCAGGCAAGTCAGCTTGGATGACTCAAGTCCCTGGCTCTGGCTCCTGGCCCCAGCTCCCCCAGCAGCCAGCTGCTTCAGGCATTTGGGGAGTCAGTGGTTAGATGGGAGGTCTCTCTTTTTCTGTCCCTCCCTGAAAATAAGTAAGCGAGATGATGCCTTTCACCTAGTATACACATGCAGAAGTGTCAATTGCTGTTGAGTATAATATGTTTTGAAAGATAAAAGTTATCTTAAAATATATTTAATGTCATGTAATTAAAAGCTTACCCTAGGAAATTTGTTGTTGTTACTCGTGGAAAAGATTTAATTTCTGCAGAGAAACATATCAATCCAATTTTCTGACTTTCAAATAGTGCAGGTAAAGACACAGATTTTGTGTTCATTTCCCTTTTCCATTTTCAATTTCTACAGATCCAAATGCCAGAAGCATGTTAAAGCTCACATTGTCTAACACTCAGCCGAGAAACAACACATGGGAAAATCCTTTTAATTTCCAAAAGAAAACTCTGTTTATTGTGTTCCCTATGTATCTGCATAGCAGTGCTTCAGTTGATTGTTTTATTTTTATGTTTTTCCCCAATGCTATAAAGAGAAAAAATCAGGACTGGAGAATGGTGTAGACACTCACAGATTGGTGACCATTGTCTCCCGTGAATTCAGGCTTTATGACATTGACATCTCCAGGAGTTATTTGTTTTGATAACTGTGATTTCATGTGCAGGGTGTATAACAAAGCTACCTTTTAATGTCTGCAGCCCAAAGCATCTTTCTTTAGTGTGTCACTAGAAATGCTTTGATATAAGCAATGGAATTTTACATTTTAAGTATCCTGTTGCCAGTTGCTTGGAGCTATATTTTCCTGTCTTTAAATGTGCTACTTAAAAAGATAGCAATAGCTTAGTAACTTGTACTTTTGTTTATAAATAGTGAAGCAGATGTCAGCAGAAAATTAGAGTTAATGCAGGTCACCATGACCTTCTCAGATAAAGAATTTATAGGCATTAAATGCAAGTTGCAGAATGACACAAAGAAAATTGAAATTCAGATATCTGAACAATTGATAGGCACAACAACTATTATTACCTAAGGGAAACAAATGTGAAACCTTAAAGAAATTATTGACCTTGAGACTAGGTACTACTAGGGAATTTCGAAATATGAGAATCTATAGGAAGAGTGTACTTGGTTGGGAACATAAAGATAATAACTGATTGCATCTGCTGCCATGGCTCCTGACTCATATGAGATTAAAAACGTACCATTTGAATTGGAATTTTCCTTTCACTATTCTCATTCTTTGGTGAGCTTTTCTGTTATGGAAGATTTATTTACTTGCTTATTTGAAAAACAGATAGAGAGATGGGAGACAGAGAGAGAGAGAGAGAGAGATCTTCCATCTGCTGATTCACTCCCCGAATCTCTGTAACAGCAAGAGTTAAGCCAGGCCAGAGCCAGGAGCCAGGCACTCCATCCTGGTCTCCCATGTCGGGGCAGGGACTCTGGTGCTGCTCCTGCCTTGTACTGCCTTCCCAGGAGCATCCGGAGGAAGTTGAGTTGGAAGCCTAGCAACTGGGAGTAAAACTCATACTCCATTCTACGGGGCTGGCATCGCAAGCAGTGGCCCAACATGTTGTACCACGGAGCCACCCTTCCTGCCACATACTTTGCTTTTAAATTGTGAAAACTTTGGACACCCTGTGTATTACATTAACAGAAACTTTATAGTGTGGGGGAAGAGAAGATGACAAAATCCACTTACAACATAACTAAGAATTCAAAATTTTTGAATCATATAGATGATGTTGGCTCATTGTGTACATAATTATATTTTTAAGAAAATGGTCCTGTAAGAAAGGAAGGCTCTGTGGGATAGTTGAAATAGGTGAGTCCTGTTCAACTCAGAGTACCATGAACCAAGGCATCTGCTAACTCCCACCAATGATGATTGCTAACATGTGCAGAGGCCCAGATCCGTGAGGCAACACTCACTGCCACATGAGGGGCATGTTAGCAGGAGGTTGGATTGGAAGCGGAAGCCAGACTCCAATGCCAGCACTCCACTAGGGGGTGGAGGCAAGCTAAGGGAAACTTAATAGCTATACCAAATAACCACCACTATTTTATGAATTCTTGATATAGAATAGGGAACAGTAGTTTTTCATTATCTGGGAGTTTCAATCTTTAATAATCCTGAAAACATTTCAGAAGTTAATATTTGGCCTCTGAGGTTGTCTCCCCCTGCCTTTGTTTTTTTTTTTTTTTTTGCAAACCTGTGATTAAAGTAAGTTTAAACATTTATTTCATTATCTCCACCACCAGCATCGTCTTCAGTCCTCTTCATCTGCACCTCTCTCAGTGCCACATAGATTAGTAAGTCATCATAATTTTTAAAAAATTTTCTGTCTTGTCAATTTAAAAAGACAATACTCTTACTTTATTTTTCTAATATGGCAAGACTGATATTGTCATTATGACACAGCAAATCAAGCATTCTCTGTCGAAAATGCTCATTCAAGCACTAGGTGTTCCACTCCCAATTCAGCTTCCTGTTAATACCCCTGGGAAAGCACAAAAGATGGCCCTGGTCCCTTGTGGGAGAACAAGGTGAAGTTCCAAGCTCACAGTTTCGGCCTTTCCTAACGTGGCTATTGTCACTGTTTAGTGGATGAGCCAGCACATGGCTTTGGGGCATCCTCCACTGCCTCCTCTGGCCAGAAGCTTGAACTCCTGTATGTATTTCTCATTCTTTCTAAAGAGTTTTACAACACGTTTTAAAATACTTCGTGGGGAATTTCTACTTTGAGTTTGAAATAGGAGGCATTGATAACCTCAGTCATTGTGTCTGTACCTTTTCTTTTGCCCTTGGCCGGCCATTGCAACTCTGACTGTTGGATTCTCCCTTGCGGTGGGTTTTTAAGGTCTGTTATCCAGAGGCCTACCGGTAGTCTTTACTGGTCCCATTTAATGGCTAGTTCTCCTGTTGTGTCAAGCCGCTCCCTCCAATGTGTTCAAGTGCGGAGTTCCTCTGCTAGTTCCTGCCACAGCCTGGGCTCATGGGTTGCCACTCCTCACCCCATGATTCCGTGTTCTGATCACATCGTCGTCTGCTCAGCCTGTCTTCTGCTCCTGATTCCCGTCGTACCTCAGATTAGGGACATTGGCTGACTTTAAACTACATTACATGAATATCAGCAGCACCTGTCACACAGACTTTTTTTTTCCTTTCCTCTTCTTGCTGGAACCTACTGACAGTTAGCTCTGTGTGCAACTTGGACATATTTTGAATGGAACCCATGGGATGATAAGTTGGCATTGTTTTTCCCGTGGAACCAGTCCAGTGAATTGATCTGGAAGCGAGTTTTCTCCTGGCTCAGTGCTTATGGTGCTTGCTGTTGCCTCCTCCTCTCCTGCTCCAAGGACTTTGTTCCATAACTGAAAATGGCACCTGATGTGGCCTTGGTGGGGCCTGTGCTGTGAAATCCACCCAGTTCCTACACCTATCCGAAAGGGCTTCACTACTCTGCCTCTGCTTGTGATCAGATTAAAAATAGCACGACCCTCAGTTCTGTGGCTAGATTCACCTCCTGTGTTCCTGGTCTTCTCTCCGTCCCACCTGACTGTCAGAGGTGCTCTCATCACCACTGGGCTGTCTGTTCACTTGACCTCTGCTCGGCTGTCCCTGCTGCCTCCCCCTGTGCACAGAGCTCTGCCGTCAGCTAGCTCACTCTTGTTTCCTTGGGTCATACTCTCTGCTCCTCCTCTGCTAGTGTTAATATGTCTTCAGCTTATTTCAGCATGTTGCTCTAATTATAGCCACTTAGTTACCTGAAGTCAGTGAGTGATCCATTACTGTTTTCAACAATCGGATCAAATGAAGGGAAACGATCCCTTTAGCTAAAAGTTGTTTGGTATCACTTTTATAAAAACAAAATTTGTCCCTTTAATCATTTTATTAACCAATTTGATCCTAAATCACATGCAAGTTCTTGGTTCTTTTTAAGGACCAAAATATTTAATTCAGTATTTGATTCCTAAATGTGTTTCCTCTTTAAACAATGCCATTTTTATTTGTCATTCAGTTTGTAATGAATCCTGACTTGTGAATCATTTTATCATACATATTCGAAGCTAGTTCCTTCCCAACGCGAATATATACAATGGCATTTTACAAGTTTTTTCTACTTTATGCTGTAAGAGTATGTTATGAAGTATGTTTTTCCTTATATGTTTTTAAAATATTTTTGAAGATCAATGCTGTTGTAATGCTGTCCCACCTCCCACCATATTGAGTATCATCTAGAGTTCTTTTTTTTAAAGAAGCTCTGTTAAACTCACTAGGATAATAGGTAAGTGTCCGAAATACCATAAACGCTATGAAGCATCAGGGAGCCGAAGAATGCTATTAGTGGTTTACCAGTGTCAAAACCAAATTAGAATTCATTTTAAGGTCGCCAGTTGGATTTGTTTGATTTTATTTGCATCAGTTAAAATCCTGAGAGGAGTCCGTTTATAGCCAGAGAGTAAATGTGTTTTATATAATTTGTTAGGGAAGTAAAAACTATGCCTTGATCAAGTTTCTGTGTGAGAGTGATTTGGGAGAGTGATTTGGTGGAGACTTCTGCTTTCCAAGATAAATTTCACAAAATCCCATGCATCTAACGAGGGCTTGTCTACACCCACATTGTGTTCGCGCATCTTATGATTGTTGTTAATAATAAGTATTTGTCTTTGCTCTGAATCTGGAAAAGCATTCTTGTTCCATTACACATGCGTGAGTTCAGTTCCTGAAGCTGGGAAGAAGGCTCAAGCCTGAAGGATTTAGTCTTTGATTTTCACTTTACTGGAAAGGCAGAAATGTGAAGACAGTCAGATATCCTCCATATGCTGGTTCACTCCGCGAAAAGCCCAAAATATCCAGGACCAGGGCAGTTGGAAGCTAGGAACCCAGAACTCAATCCCAGATTCCCACATAGTGGCAGACGTTCTGGTACTTGAGCAGTTATCTGCCGCTTCCTGTGATACCTGGAAACTGAACTCAGAAGCAGAACCAAATCTGTAAATAGGCAGGCGATATGGGTGGGAAGCAGACAGCCAGGTGGCGTCTTCACCACTGTACCAGATGCCTACCACTGAAGGACTTCTAAAAAAATGGTGTATTAATTGCTTCAGTCGAGAATACAGCTCTGTTATCGACTTCTTATGTTGGCAGCAATGCTTTTGTCATTTATTGTATGTCTTCCCCGAGTCAGTCTCAGGACTCATTCTGTTTTTCAACATAAGCTGTTGGAAATATGAACAGACTTTCACTCAAGCATTGTAAAACCTGATTGGGTTTTTTTATCCTTTCTGAATTTTAATTCATGAATGTTCTCTCTAGGAAAATCCAGTTACTAATACTAATGCACTGGTCAGTCAGTGCCCCCTGGGTAGAGGTGAGTGCCTTCTGAGATTTGGGGAAAGAAGCCAAGGCCTAGAGGAAGGAAAGGCCATTCCCTTCTGAGGGTACCCAACCAGCATGCTTGGCGGCACTGCTGCTCTGAGGAGCAAGACCTGTCAGTGTGAGCAGAACCCTGCCCTTCCCCACCCACTGCAGCCCTCCACCGCAGCCTTATTGACTTCCGTCAGCACTGACACAGAAAGAGATGTGTGTCCCCTTCTGCTTCCTGAAATGAGTCCTACAGAAGCAATTTTTAAATTTTTATTTCTTTATGAATAATATTTAAAGAATGTTTTACCTCCGAATGCTATTTTCCCCAAATTCTGAAGAGTAGACTATCCCGTTTTGCAAAATAAATGCTTCTTTCTCTGAGGGCCACTTGCAAAAAGTATGAACTAAAACATTTATTTTGGTGCAGAAAGCTTTTGAAATGAATATGTGTTTTTTGTAGCATGCATTTGAGATGAACTTTCTGATATCTCTCACATATGAGGAGAAGGGAGTTGAGTGATCTAATATTTGCGGAATACAGAATTAAAAATAATTTAACTGCATTATTTACTCTAGAACTCCTCATAGTACTTATTATGTTATGTCATCCTGTGTCTGTACAAGAAGGGAAAACGTATAAAATATTATTGAGGAGTATTTTCAAGTATGGATATTCTGTTTTAAAATGCCTAAGGACATGTGTATCTTGGAGTCCTATGGAAAGAACAGGAATGATTCATACATGTATTAATTCGAAAAACTGCCTGGCAAAAGTCTGAATGTAATTCATGCCTTTATGCATAAAAAATTGTCTTGAATGAGCTGGTGTAGAATGTATCTGCCATGGGGAGTTGACAATGTTGATGTGAACTTGGAGTGGTCCTGGAGTAGCCTGCATGCCACGATCATCTGCTCTACATGCTCCCACAGAATCAGGGGCACCCTGCCCCCAGGAGAGGTGAGCACAGAGCAGGGCCTCCACTGAGTCTGGAAGACTGAACCATTTCAGGAAGAGTTGGGGTCCTGCCAGTTTGGGAATCAGAGTTCTTTCAAATTAACCCAGCAGCTGTTATGAGAGTTTCTGGCAGTTCCAAATCTATGATTTTATTTTATGGTGTTTCTGGAGCAATCTAGAAAACTGTTGTGGTCCTTAAAAACATGGCAAGTGGAAATGTTTGTGTAATTTGCTCAGTATGCAAGAGTTCAGATGAGAGGCCACTGAAGTTTTTACAATAAGGTATCATGCATAATTGCAGCTTAGTTTTGTTGACGATAGTAAATGGCCATTTATTCAGAGTTTTATTGACATGCTTCAATTCCCACAAACTATATATAACCAATAGAGAGGCAGTTGTCCCCACATCCTTCCCTCATTTTACATCTATCATTTTTGGAAAAGAAAATTTGAGGTATAAATATATTTTACTCTGTTTTTAACTTGCTCATTTGAGAGAAAGGTGCAGACCTGCTTGCATAAGCAGAGAGACAGAGAACTCCTTAGAGCTGGGTCATTCCCCCAGATGCCCACAGTGGCTGAGACTGGGAGAGCAGAAGCCAAGAATCAGAAATTCCGAGTGTTCTGACTCCATTGTTCCTTTTTTCTATAATAATCTTTCTTGAAATTAAAAAAAAAGAAAAGAGGCAGCACTTCCCCAATTTGTTGTATTTTAATTATTTTGGATATTTTAAGGAACATTTAACACCATTTATGCCAAGATAAATTTTACTTTAAATCTTTTTGCATGAGTGAGAAAACTTGTTATTTCTTCACTTTCAGTCATCTATTATTCTCAAAATCATGACACAAATAGACTGTCAGAATATAGCCAAAGCAGAGAGAGAGAGAGAGAGAAGAGAAGAAAAGAAATCATAATAACGGGTGGTAGACAGAATTCTTCTTGAGGAAATATGTCCCAAATTTCACAAAGCATTGATCATTATATTCATTGCTATTGTCAATGCCCCAGGCCTTATTTTGGGTTTCTTTGTCCTTGTTGAATGATCAAGTTATACTCTGCCTGCCTGTGTTGCATTGTATTTACAAACCTTCATTGAATTCCCATGGAATACTTCAGCAAAATTATTTCAATATTGCTGAGCACGTTTTCTGATATTGGAGAATTATAACCTTTTAGACCTTTTCTTAGGTGACTTTTAAGAGTCTAAATGCTAAGTGAACCAAGTAGCTTGAAATATTTAGAAATTCCATTATCTGGGAAGGAGCTTGGAACTCTGAAGGAACTATCTCAAAATAATTAATAGCCTGTGTTCAAGACATTATGTTTTGTATTCAATTATGATAACATTTATTGCCTAAGAAATTATTCCTGTTCCAAGTGGTGTCTCAACTCATGTCTACTTCTTACGATGTGGTTATCATTCTTGCATTTAAGGACATTTTGCTGTGTCCTTCTAGGCTCAAATACCAGCTAAAGAAACATACAGAAGACAAAAATAATATGAGAAAATTCTGCCACTCCATTGGTAGTGTGAAGAAGACGTAATTGTTAAGCTATAAGCCCAGAGCAGTGTGAGAATTCCAGCCAATCAAATTCCAACAGTAATGTGAAAGTAGAATCATAGACATTGCTTGACAATGTGTGCCCAACTACCACCTAGGAGCCTTTAGTACATAACTTGGTAACTTATGACGTCTAAACCAAAATAGTTCTATTTTCTTGTTACTGTTTACGTTTAGTTTGGCCAACAGGATCATATGTTAGACTATACCAGATAGAGAACAACAACCTGACCTCTCCCCACACACCTTGGGGCTCTGATTACTGCTTTGCGAAGGTCTCACCCTACCAATGTACTGGTTGTTGTGGACATATGTCATTGTGCTTAGAACACATCCAAATTGTTCAAATGCACTTCTCTACCCTGTTTGACATCACGAATACTTCTATTAAAAACCAGGAATGGTGCATTCATGTATCAACCTGACTTGAGAACTACCTCTGAGAAACATAAATGTGCATGCTCTTGGTACATGTTGCTCAAAACCCAGATCACTAAACGTCAGATTTCACATGTTTCTTTTCAGTAATGCCTCAGTGACACTGTCTGTGACAGTAAATATTAGTCCTTGTAGTCAAAAAGAAAACAAAAAGGTGTTTACTGTTGTTTGTTGATTTGAGAGAAGGTACTTGCTTTTCCCTTGATGATCAGACAATAATATTTAAAAACCTAACAACACTTTGTGACCAAACAAAGTAGTCTTGGTTCACGTGCTTTGGGAGACAACCTGGCTCAGCTAATATGTGTCAGAAACTTCGCTGGAAATAGAGTATGACATATAAAGATATTTTAAAAGGTCCATGGGCAATGTAGTTACAAGGTGAATTTGCAAAGACATCTGTGCTGGTGGCTAAGGCCCTTCTTGCTCTGCTTCTCACTCAGCTTCTGGCTGATGCACTTGCTGGAAGGTACCCAATGATGACGCATGCGCGTGGGGCACTGTCACCTGTGTGGGAGATCTCATAATGTCATCCACACTTCCATGGCACCATCCACACTTCATGACATCATCTGCACTTACATGATGTCATCCATACTTCCATAATGTCATCATGCTTGCATGATGTCATCCACACTTACAGGCACTTCCCAGTACTTGTGTATATTTTGTAGGCTGCTAGTTTATGAATCTCCTCTTTTCTTATGAGTTTTCTATTTGAGAACTAGGAATTATTTTCACATGTTCAAAAATTGTAACCATTAAAGTCACTTGAAGGCCTTTGTCATGCAATCATTGCTCAGCAGGATGATCAGTCCTCTTAACCGATGTCGATTTAAAAATTGTACCCTCTATAAACGTGTTTATATAGAATATGAAGAAAGATGTTTCAATATAAATAAATGTACACATTTGCATATAATCTGCAGGGGAGATGATGGCTAGTTAGAAGCAGAATTTTATTTAAAAAAACACTTAAAAGGTAATAAATATCTGTATGCTGCTACATAGTTGGTATGTCATTTTCACATTTGTAAAATAGGTAGGTGTTTTGTCCTTGTTTTTTGGTTTAAATCACACTGCTGGTAAATGGAACTGGGACATTAACTCAAGAACTTACACGTACATGCCAGTGTTCCACGTAGTTCAGAAGGAACCCCAATAACAGAACCAGGAAGGCTCTTTTTACTGGTGTCCATCTCGCAGGACTCCGTGAGCAGAAGGGACTCCTAGACTCTTAGGAATTAAAACACCACACTTTGAAGACAAAGCCTCAAAAAACATCTTGAAACATCTTCCAGTCCTCTGACTCTCTCAGAGAAGACTCTACAGCACTCAGGAGCCCTCTGAGGCTCAAGAAATCATGACTGAGTGGCCTCAAAGGATGTAGAGTCTGGGAGAAGAAAAGTAGGCCAATAGAAAAAACAGGATTCCTGTGGAATCAGCAGGGCTGGAATCACATGTGTTGGCCGTAAGGTTTTGTCCACTTGTTTTCTGAAATCCACTCCCCTTTAAGTCGTTGCACAGACTTCTTGTTGTTCTTGTAACACTCTTCCTTACTGACCTCTTGTGAGACTACAGAATCACTGTACAGTGCCTCCTTTATTATTCTGTTCCCTTCCAGTTAGGGCTTAAACAAAGCACAGCATCTGTCACGAGTTTACTGAATGTGTACAGCAAAGAAAGAAGGAGGAGGAGATGAGAAAGAACACAGGAAGACCTAGGGAAGAGAAAAGTGAATGCCACGGGGGCCTAAGAGACATCTCTGCACTATTAAATGACATAGCCGTATGTGATAAGTAGTTCTGAAGGTTCCATTCCTATACCTTTCCTATCCCTGAACTAGTGTCAGAATTATCTCCCCACAAAGTCTCTTGTGTTCTGATTGTCACAGATCATGGCCCTTCTTCTTAATTCAGACTTAGAGCCAATTGCATATTTTGCTAGGTAACCATGAACACCTTAGACTAAAGACCCTTTCTTAGCTAATGTCTTAACCAATTCTTTCAGTTCCTGTGACTCCAACCTCTGCCTTTTTTTTTTTTTTTTTGACATACACAATGCTGGATTAACCTACAACATAATTCCAATAAACAAGCACTATACTTTACATGTACTGCCTAGCAGAGCCTGAAAACTTTGTCAGAATTCTGTGTCTTCATGTGTCACGTAAGGTAGGGCTGTGGTCTTTCCCAGTACTGTTGCCTTACTGGCAATGGCCTGAAAATTACAAGTAATGAATGTATCCAAACTATGATATCAGTATGTTCCCCACTGTTTTTATTGCTAACTTTTCTGTTTCAGAATGTTGCATCAGAATTTCACTGTTCTGAAACACACTAAAAAGTTCCTTCTCCCCACATTTACTTCATCCTTGGCTGCTCGGAGGCACAGGTGTTTGAAGGGAGTCGGAAGGAAGTCAGTGCTTTGTTGTACTCAGCCCTGTTCCTTTAGACAAGGGCATAACGATGTGAAGTCTCAGGTTCTGAGAGCGCCACTTCCCACATGTGCTTGCTGAGTGACAGGAGGAGCATCAGGCTCGCGGGCCAGAGAGCAGGGACTGATGGGGGAGAGGGCAGAGGCTTGCCCAACAACGCTGACTGCTACCAAAGGAAGTGGCTGCTGTCATGGCTACTTACTCCAAAGCAGCAAAAATATACATAGCCATTTAACAATCACGTGTTTCTTTTGCACTGCTCCTCACAAGATGATACATCTCATCCCCAAAGTGGAGTCTTGACTTGTTTATAGCATTGTCCTTAATGAATTAGGAGAAGTATATATTCTACACTGTTTCAAAATGTTTCTGTCTTCATAAAAACTGAACTCAGCCTTAATGATAAAACAAACATGAAGCAATGGTAATGCTGTTCCATGAATCTTTTCCACTTAATTATTGACTCAATTTGTTATAAAAATGCTTATTGGGAAATTTTAGTTGCCTTTTTATATGTAAACAATAGCAATAATACTTCTTGCCTGCAACCTGTTAATGTCACTGGAAAAAGTAGAGAACAATTTAAACTGTGCGGCCATCTCTGGAGTTTTAAATTCCTGCAATCCAAAACTTGTGCTAGGAACCACCACCCCCCTTTTTTTGAGACTTAATTTTTTTAGTAAGAACATTGAGAAACACAATAGTAGTACTTTTAATTACTTTTTGTTATTCATTCCGAGTAGATGCTTAAACCTTGAGAAAAATGCAACCTTGCTTTTATTGTGGTTTTCAACACTTGACATAATCATGGCTTGACATAAGCACTAAGTTTCTGCTGCACATAGTAATTAAATTGCTGAAGAATTTCTGCAGTGAGGATGATATGCCTACGTGGCTGTTATTTTTAAAAGTGGTGTCTTGACTTAAGTTTTAACTAGCTCATAAGGAATATCGTGGCCTCGAGAAAGAGGATCCACAATCCGGAAACAGCTGATGGTCACCAATGCAGTTTGGCTGTGCACTGACACCGGCATGAGCGTCCACGACAGGTGTTGTGCAGGGTCATGTGAGAGGTGAGACTCTGGGAGCGGTCAGTTGGACCCAGGAGACTGGTTACACTTCCCTATGGTAACACAGCTGTTTTCTTTTGTAATTAGTATTCAGTTTTCATAAGCTTAAAATGAGAGCTTACATTTTTATTGATAACTGCAACTGAGACTTTCCATTGTCATGTTTGTATTTTTCCACAGCCTCTGTAACTAAAGAGGAAACTTCCCTTTTTGTATGTTAGATGTATATGCTTTTCTTTGTTTTCTTACCTCAATATCCATGTGGAGTCATAGATCCTTTCCACATTTACTGAGTAATGTAATAACCAATTTGTATTGCTCTTTTTAAATGGAACTATCTATTAAAGTAAGCATACATCAATATACAGTGTGAGAAATGAAAGATTCTTCACTGGTAACATTTTGCAAAACTATGACATAATATAACGGCTGGATGATAAGAATTAGAATAACCCACTAATCTTGTTCAAATTTCCCTACTTTGCTTCTGTTTATCTGTGTGTATGTTGTTCTTCACTGTTATCTCCTAGTAAGGTGTGTGCTTGCTGAAACAGCCAGGACCAACCTGTCCCACCACCTCTTTTTGCCGTTTTATAATCACATCCACCTCCAGCCCAACTCCTGCCCTAATGCTAGGCCCAGATCCCCCTTTCCTAACACTCTGTCATTTTCTAAGATCCTATGGTTCCATGGACCGACTTTTTCTTTCTCAACATAATTCATTTAAGGTAAATCCTTACATGAAGCTATGCCTTGTTCTTTTCTATGGATGTCTTCCATGCTGTGACTGTACCACAGTGTGTTTGGTTATTTTTCACCCACCGAAGGACGTCTGGGCTGCTCCCAGTTTGTGGTTTGTGCAAGTAAAGCAGATACAAATGTCCATGTGCAGTTGCCTTAACTTTACTTGTATTGATTGGAGAGGCACAGTGGTGGATGATTGGTGGAGAAGATCTTCCACTGACTGGCTAATTCTCCCAAATACTTGCAATAGCTGGGCAGGGCATACTAAAACCAGGAAGTAGGAACTCCACATGGGTCTTCCACATGGGTGGGAGAGACCCAAGTGCTTGGACCAACACCGGCAGCCTCCCAAGGTGTGCAAGAAGATGGATCAGAACCAGAAGTGGGACTCAGCCTCAGACACCCTGATATGTGTGGGGCTGTCCCAAATGACAGCTTTAATTGCTGTGCTACAATACACGTGTACCCATTTGCAGAACTTTCTGTGAACATTAGTTTTCTGGAATAAATTCTTAGAAGTCAATTGCTTTTTCATTTGGTAGATAGTTATTTAAATAGATAAGAAACTTGCAAACGTATTTTCCAGAGTACCTGCACTGTTTTGCATTCCTACAAGCAATTTAATAAGGAGTTCATTTTTCTCTACCTTTACAAGTGTTTAGCGTTGTCACTTTTTTTTCTTTATTTCAGGTGTTTTATGAATATGCAGTGATATTTAACTGCATTTTCAGTGTGTGTTTCCTGAAACGCTTTGATATTGAATGTATTTTCATGTGATTGCTTGCTGTTTATATTTTATCTTCATTTAACTTCCTGTTTGTGTCTTTTACCCTTTTTATTGGATTTTCCCTGATTTCATGTACTACTGAGTTTTGAGAATTCTTTGTGTATGGTAGATATTGGGCCTTTGTCAGGAAAGTCATTTGCAACTATTTTTTCCCAGTCTGTAATTTGTATTTTCATCCTTTTAGTGTGAGATGTTACAGAGCAAATAGTTTCCATTTTCGTGAGATCCAGTTTGTCAGGTTTTTTTTTAATGAGACATGTCTGAGTTCATTTCCTAGTTTTCATTCCTAAAGCTTTTTCCTTCTAGAAGGGATGGTTTGGACTAAGACACTCTCTGAGGGCTTGTGTCGCTTACACAATCCCTGTAGTTGAGTCCTTGCCATTTTGCCTGATCCAGCTTTCTCCTAATGCTTACGTTGATATGATGACTCATCCTGTTGAATGTCTGCATCCACATGGAAGACTCGAAAGGAATTTCCAACTCTGACTTTATCCTATTCCCACCTTGGTCATTGCAGGCACTTGATGAATGAATAGAAATGAGACTCTCTTTTCTCTCTCTCTCTGTTTCTCTCTTTCTCTCTCTCTGCCTTCCATAGGAGATGAAAATAAATATATTTTTTGAAAATGAATTAATGTGTATTTTCATGTACCTATTTCTGCATTCTTTCTTCTGACTCATTTATCTGTAGATCTGTCCCCCGCCAAGACAACACGTCTTGATTACTGTAGCTATGTTGTGAGACTTAGCACTGAGAAGGATTCTTCCCACTGTATTATTCATTGTCAAGATGGTTTTAGCTTTTCTAGACCTGCTGATAGTCCTGCCAGTTGCTGTGTCTTGAGTAATAACCGGTTTGTTCTCTGAACCTGGAGGATCTTGTCGTTTGCCATGATTTATGAAAGCATAACAGGTGCAATTGTTAGCTCCTAAGTATGCCAAACACAGATCCTTCACAATTCTTGACACTTATTTTATTCTCTTAGGAAATGCAAAATGAATCTTTTGGAAGAGCCAATATCAGACTACTTTGTCTAGAAATAATTACAAGAAATTGTAAGCGTAGTACAAAGAGCCCCTGTGTAGCTTTCAGTTTTCCCCAATGGCAACATGTTAAAATAACTGCAAAACCACACAAAACCAAGGAGTTTAATACAGGTGCTATGTATGTACATTGACTTTATGCCAGTTTGTTTCACTTGTGGATGTGCGCTTCCAAAATTGCAGTCTCAGTGCAGACTTGTCCCTCACACAGAGATACCACCCGTGTTCTCAGTATCCTTAATGAACCATCTCAACTGCGAGCAACCATTCATCTGTTCTCCAACACATACGTTTTTAAGGTTAGATTTTTGACTCAGCCAATTTTCTGAGTATTCATTAACGTTGTTGGTTGTATCGGTTGTCTGTTGTTTTTCGCTTCTGGGTGGCAGTATCTCCTGGGATGTTGCTTTACCAGTCTCCTCTCTTTAGGGACAGAGGTTATTCATAACTTGGACCTATTCTATATAAAGCAGAGATGAGAAATAACATGAAGGGTTTTTTTTTTTCCATTTTGTGAAAACAAGCTCTTGTTTTTCTGGGATACAAGCTCAGGAGTGCCATTTATGGATTGTAAGGTAATTACATTTTTGTTTTTCTGAGATGAAGAAACTGTTTTCCAAGGTATCTGTATGATTTACATTCCCACTGGCATGTAGTTTGCTTTGCAAACCAGTCTGAAAATTTGTGTTTCAATGTGAGAGTTTAGTCTTCTGAACAATTTCTGTGTGTAATACAATTGTTCTCTTTTTCATCATATTATTTGACAAGGGTGTCAAGATGTTCATGGGAAATGGAATTAAAAGAAGTTCATGTTAGTGCATATTTTTTGGAAATCCATGCATAACTATTCGCTAATATGCATTTTCCATGAAATTTTGAAAATTTCTGTATGGATGGAGTTCAGATGTTTTTAGCTATAATCAATTTACCAGGCCCAGCACGTTGGCCTAGTGGCTAAAGTCCTTGATCCCATATGGGTACTGATTCTAGTACTGGCCACGCCACTTTCCATCCAGCTCCCTGCTTGTGGCCTGTGAATGCAGTGGAGGACAGCCCAAAGCCTTGGGACCCTGCACCTGTGTGGGAGATCTGTAAGAAGTTTCTGCCTCCTGGTTTTGGATCGGCGCAGCTCTGGCCATTGCGCTCACTTGGGGAGTGAATCATCGGACGGAAGATCTTCCTCTCCGTCTCTGCTCCTCTCTGTATATCTGACTTTCCAAGAAAAATAAATCTTTAAAAACCTTTTAATTTCATTTACCATGATCTTTTTGAAGAAATGATTCACATACTGTGTGTGTTATATATACATGTAAACATAATATACATACTTTATATGTCTTTGTGTATAAATAACCATGTTTATTTTTCTACATGAAGTATTTTCTCCCCTCTGCTTTTGGTGATTGTAGTTTTTTGGTGGGTAAGGGTTTTAGTCACAGAGCCTTTCACTTGAATTAAATTTTCACTATTCTACCAAATGCACTAAAACATTCCCCTTCAGATATTTTTCCAGATTTATAATGTGTTTCTACAGCTTTTCTGTATAAAAATCTCAGTGCTTTTTTTCCTTTATTGTTTTTGAATGTTCCATCAATTTCTTATTTTGTAATTTGTGGGCTAGGAGTCTCTTTCGAACTTTTATGTTTTTTGTTTTTGTTTTTGTTTTTTGCTTTATAAGTAACTTGGTCTTTTTACCTAGAAGTCAATAAACAATCTTTTTAACATCCCTTATGTTGCTACAGTAGATCCAGTGGCCACTTCTTCAAGTAAAAGTGATTGCTGTTCCAAGCTAAGTCAGAGCACGAGGAATTCTTCCAACTTGCACAGTCAGGTTCATTAGTTTTAAGTAGGTTTCATTGGATTATTTTTAGATACCAGTTGTATTCTGTTGTTTCATTATGCTTTTAGGTATTTTGGTTATGAATACTTTAATTTTTTTATACATCTATATATTTTTAAGATTTTATTTACTTTTTATTGGAAAGGCAGATTTGCACACAGAAGGAGGGACACACACCTTCCCTCTGCAGGTTCACTCCCCAAATGGCTGCAGTGGCTGGAGCTGAGCCAGGAGCTTCTTTGGGTCTCCCCTCCTGGTTGCAGGGCCCAAGGCTTTGGAGCATCCTCCCCTGCCTTCCCAAACCATCAGCAGGGAGTTGCATCAGAAGTGGATCAGCCAGGACACAAACTGGTGCCTCTATTGGATGCTGGTCCTGGCTCTTGGGGATTAGCAGTTGAGGCAATACACAAACCCACATGCATTTTTTAATCTAATCTAGATTGTTGACATTCAGGCATAAGGCATTTGTATGATTATGTCTCTAATGGCCTGTTGAAGGCATGTAATGTGGTGTCAGTGTTGTGTTAGAGTTTTCCATTGTTTACTAGTTTTTTTCTGTGAAATAATTTTTACCACTTGATAATTATTTTTCCTTTTTCTAATTTCTTCCCTTGGCAACTGTGTAGGGAATGGTTCTTGCTTTTTACTCATTTTTCGACATTAGAATCTCAAGAGCAAATACTGGTGAACGCACAGATCACGAGTTTTGCTCATTGAATCTGACTCATAAGGCCCCCTTCCTTGAGTGCCCACTTGGTGCAGCAGCGTGCTTGGCCACGGTGTTGCTGATTGCAAATTATTTTACTTCTTTGGGATCATTGCTTTTCACGCTTCGCTGACCTGACCTATGTGTCCAATACCTGTTTTCCTTGACCACCAAGACTCTAATCTGAGAAACAGGGTGTTCATTGGACCAACCCTTCAATCTCTGGGCCTTTCCTGGCCCTCTTCCTTGATTTCCCCAAGAACCTAGGCTCTGGCCATAAAGTCTTGAACAAACTATTTTAATTTTGTCTTCACAACGTTTCCTTATTTCTGGAAGTAAACAGACCAACATTCCACTTTGCTAAGAATGTTCCACCCTCTCTCCATGCAGAATGGTCTACCTGGCATCGCCTTTGTCTCTTTGTGTAGTCTATCATTGTCTCTCTCTGTCTCTCATCAAATAATCTTTCACATTTAGCTGTCATAATCATGTGCCAAACTAAATATATATATAGAGAGATAAATACATATATGTATAAATCTACCTTTATCTCTTTCCATCAAGCACTTATCTCTGTCATAACCATCTGTGTGTCATAAATTATTGGTCTTTTATCCGTCCATCATCCTCTTTCTGTCATTGTCTCTGTGTCCTCTCTCCATCGTGAGCTCTACCACTGGTCTTCTAGTTCCAGACTTTTTTCTTTCTGTTCTTACAAAGTGACACAGTGTGTGTTCCCTGGCTGTCCTTGGTGCGTTCGCTAGGGTAGGCCTCATTTGCTATACTGGGTGAGGGGAAAGACTGGGGCTTATGTGCAGAAAGGCCACCATTACCATCCAACAGAACACTGATGACCTAAAGCTGCCGGACTCTAAATTTCAAAACACATCACTTCCAATGACTTAAAAATTGCATGAGAAGAAAGCAGAGCAAACAGATTTTAAAGTTTATGCATGCCACCAGGGTGACTAGTACAGCTCAAATTATAAGGAGAGACCATTGTTTCTGAGTTGTGGCTAGATGTGACATCTTCTGAGCTCCTTTCTTCAAGACTGTACCCCCTACTTGTATTTGCATAAAATGTTGATCAGAACCTTAGTGAAGACAACATGCAACTACCTACAGATTATTTAGTAATAGAGAAAGTTATATTCTGTGTTTATCTAAAAGTGTTGTCTAAAAGTGTATGTACGGTGTGTCTGCTGGGTGGGAATGGGTGACAGAAGCGGTGGCCAATTGGAGGAGAGGCACAAAGGAACACCTTTCTCCTGGTGCGCTCAGGGACTTCTTGTCTGTGTCAAGTTAGAATCTGTGCAGGAAAGCTGAAGTTTGAATTTATTTTTTCTTCAGTTTAATTGCTGCTTTATTTTAGAACCAATGTATAGTTCTTAGGAGACAGTCACACATTTGCTTACATTTAGCAGTCAGCGTGAAGCTTAACACATTGTTTTACTTCTTACTGGAAAGTACTCTCAAAATTTACCTTTTGCATTTTATTACACATTTGGAAAGCAAAGCTATGGTCATGTTCATATCTTCTTGAATATTTCAGTTCCCTGGATATGTACTATCGTAGTTGACTGTTAAAATGAATATAATCAAAATATTGTGCTTAACATCAGAATATTTTTAAGCTAGAAAAAACCAAGATTACAACTTTTTGATGCTTAAATGAAAAACACAATAAAAATACATTTTCTTTTTCTCATTGTAAAGGGTGTTTTCACTGCTGCACTGTTCAGAGTTCATGTAAACAAATTTTTACTGGCTTATTATAGTCACAATAAAACATATTAATAACTCTAGAATAAGGACTGAGAAATAGAGAAGGGGAAGGCATTGATGTGTGTGCATGCAGATCGTGGAAGGTGGAATGTCTTTGTCTTGGACAAGGCAGCCCTGAGCATTCAGGCTTTCTTTGGCTAAGCGCCAGTCCACGCTTCTGACTCTGCCCAGAGGAGTTTGGAGAAAATGATCGGAATTGCCTCCTGTAAAAGCCGTAAAAGGACTGTTCATGCAATTGGGAACAGTAGTAAATTCTTTTTTATTTCTGGTTCCTACACAGAAGGTCAAATCCCTGGCCAATTTCAGTTGTAAAAATCTGTGAATTAAAACCAAGAATATAAGCTGAATCTTACATGAAAGGAGACTTGATTTTACGTGAAGCATGGAGTCCCCCTGGATATGACGTTGCTGGAGCACAGCATCCAGATGGTGTATTCTCAAGGCCTGAGCGTTCTCCGGAAGGATGATTCTTCTGGCTTCTCTTACTGTCCACCCCACTTGTCACCAGAGGAGTCTTCAAACACATACATCTCTCCATCTCTTTTTTTTTTTCAATGGCCATCATTACTAAAATCTGAACGATCCATCTAATTACAGAGAAGAGAAAGAATAAGGCTCTACTCATTTAAAAGTACTTAAAACACCTCGAAAAGCCATCGATCCCACAGCAAATACCTCCTTTTTGAGAAATTATTTGTGATTGTATAAGCCAAGTGTCTTTCTTAGAGGTCTAGAATGTGGTGAGGACTTCACTGCACACGTGGGACATCAGCAAGTTCATGGAGTGATGAGGGTGATGAGGAAAGGCGTCTACTCATCCCTGAGGGTCTTGGGAGGTGCCACTTGTCACTGCCAGGGATTTACCACACCTAATTTCTCAACATGAGTAAATGCCCGATGAATTTGGAAAATTAATTTGTATATCAATAAGAGCATTTTCCTGCATGTCTTTTGTTAAAATAGCAGAGTCATTGCTCTGGTTGTATAAACAAAAAGTGAAACAAAATAAAATCAAGAAATATATTTAGGTGTCCTGATATTAAAAAATCAGGATCCAGAAATCAAGAACTTACGTGTAAAGACAGTATTTAATGAGAATAAACACTTGATATTTAGAATAAATAACCTTACTTTTTCAGTGACAAATGTTTTCATGAAATTAAAGATATAGAAGTACTTTTGTTTGTGCAAATGGGAGAACTTCAAACACTTCATGGAAAATGATATTACAAGAGGTATAATTTGCGGAAATTAAATCAGTGTGCTGTTTTGCCTATTGCTTGTTGTGCACACACATATGTACAATTCTTATAGACTGTAAAAGGTGACAATGCGTTCTCTGTTCATCTATCAACGCAATGTAATCTTAACAAATGGCATTTTTGTAAAGTGAAACTTGACCCACTGCTTCTGGAATAGATCTCTGCTGGGCTACCTCTGCCCTGTGTCCCTTGCCTGAGGCTTAGCTGCCCAGAGCTGCAATGCACAGTAATGTTTTATCTGAGAGTGGATGCATAACATTAAGACCCACTGCCTATTATTCATTTTTTAGATAAATATGCCAGTGTGACAAGCAGAGTGTTTGACAGTGAAAATTCAATTTTTTTTTCTTTGCAAAATCACTGTAATTCTCCCTAAAGGGAAAAAGTTAAAAAAGCATGGTTGCTTATAAGCCTGTGAGTCTGCAACCATGAACTAGTGCCCAGGGATGGAAGGTTCAAGACACTTGAGAGAGGGGAGCACAGCAGTGTGTTTGTCTCTGCTTTTCTTGGGGAAGTACTTGTGACTAATGGGCCAAGACAAGGACAAGTGGTGATTCAGAGTTTTCAGTGGCTTCGTGGTATTAAGAATCCACCATCAAAGAGGAACTCGTGTGTGTGTGTGTGTGTGTGATGTAAGAGGAAAAATAGATTGATTTTTGAGTAACTACACCCCCATTGATGAAGAAAGACTGAATATAATCATGCCTTTGTAAACAGTGAAATTTTGATTTACATCAAATGAGTTCCAGACTGAATGAAATTGATATGTCTGTCTAACCATATGCAGTAAGGTGAATTGACAAAGATGGCATCATTCAGATTTCAAGTTATTTCTATAATTTTTCTATTCATTTTGGAATATTTCATTATGTATCACCAAACAATTCAAGACAAGGAGCCTAGAAAAAAAATAGTACAAATAGGACTGTTGTTTCTTATATCTGAGATATCCAAAATGAGAGTTAATGCAACTGGTATTTTCAAAATATGAAAGAAAAGAACTTGAGCAGAGAGCTCAAATCCTAGAAAAGTGAACTGAAGAAAAATTCTGAAACACACTGTTGCTAAAAATAAATTTATTAAATTGGCTTAATGTGTGCAAAGAACAGCTGAAAGACTGCATTAGTAAAAAATAGATCACTTGAAACACACAGGAAAACACCCAAAAACTGTAACAGTAAAAAGATGGATAAGAAGCCATGCAAAATTTAATCTGGTTGTTTTTTTTAAAGTTTTTTTTTTTACTGTTACTATTGTCCACAATTCGGTTCGTAGATATCGCCCTATACCCTCCCTCCCCATTTTTAGCTCTCAAAATTTTACCCCAGCAGTATAATATTTTAGTTACAGCTGCAGGTTTAACATTCTGCTATTTAAGTGTTTCATGGCATTGTAGATATAGGCAATGGTGGAAAATACAGCATCAAAATGTCAAGATACATTTAATAGTTTTCATTATGAGTCTTCCTTTGGGAGTAGAGATGCATAATGTAACATTCTCATTTCAGAGTATACTAATAATATACAGTTCATCTATGAGAATACATGTATATACATGTTTACCAGTATATCTATTCATTTTGTAATTTACATGAAGTTTGCCTTATATTGGAGAGAAACTATGGGACTGGTTTTTTAACTGAGCATAATGGTCTCTAATTGGGATCATAAAGTTGCAAATTGTAAAATTCCATTTTTAATGGCTGTGTAGTATTCCATAGAGCAGATACATCACTTTTTTTTTTTTAATCAATTTCTCTTTTAATGGGCATCTGGCTGTTTTCCATGACTTTGCGACTATGGATTGTGCTGCTATGGGCAGAGATACAGGTCACTTTTCTCATAGGACGATTTCACTTGACTTCCTTTGGATATATTTCCGAGAGTGGGATAGCTGTGTAGATCAATTCTCAGTTGTCTGAGTGCTCTCCATGCTGACTTCCATAGTGCTGCACTAGCCTCCACTCCCACCAACAGTGAAGTAGGGTCCCTTTTTCCCCACATCCACACCAGCAGGTGTTGTTAATAGAGTTCTAAATGTAGGCCAATCTCACTGGAGTTAGGTGGAACCTCATTGTGGTTATTATTTGTATTTCCCTTATAGCTAGGGAGCCTGAGCATTTTTTCATATGTCTATTAGCCATTTGAATTTGTTCTTTTAAAAAAATGTCTATTCATTTTCTTTGCCCATTTCTTCACAGGGATATTTATTTTGCTGTCATTGAGTTTCTGAAACTCTCTGTAAATCCTGGATATAAGTACCCTATCTGTTGTGTAGTATGTAAAGATTTTCTCCCATTCGGTTGGTTGGTTCTTCACTTGGTTGCTAGTCTCCTTTTCTGAACAGAAGCTTTTTAAAATTTTTTATTTTGATGAAGTTTACGTGGTTGATCAGGGTAGAAAAGATCGAGGGTTAGGGGAAAGTGGGTGAGATCATTGTTTCCAAAATTTCTGTTCCTTTTTTATGTATCTGGAGGAAAGAAGGAGATAAGTGGAGAAGCTGTATCCAGCCTCTCAACCGCCCCAGTACTCAGGGATGGGGAATAGCTATGTGATGTTATGCTAGGCTCCCCAATATGGAGCATGTTCTGAGTGTAAGTGGTTTCGATAGTTCTGAAATGCTGCCAGTCTCACTGACTGAAGGATGAGGAAATCCTTTTAATGTCCATTGGTTAACATAGTCTACCTTAGAGTCCGTTCACCCAGATATTTGCTGCCGTCGTTTGGCTGGGGCAGTTGTCTGGTTTGTTCTGCCCTCCTTTCTCTGCTGTGGTATCAGATGTCCTCTGCAGGCTGCAATGGGCTTCCGTGTTCTCCATGTGCATCTGTGCCTGCCACCCAATGCTTCATCTTTTCCACTGAGGAGGCCCAGTTCTGACAATTGCACTCTACAGTCAGGCCACCAATCGTGGACATGAGCCCTCATGTCCCTGCACTCCACCCCCCTCATGCCATTCCCCAGACCACCTGCAAGCTCACCCACCAAACCACACTATTTTGGCTTTGGGATTGCCTGTGCTTTTGGTGACTTTTCTAAGAAGTCTTTACCAATGTCTTTGTCTTGCAGGGTATATCCTGTGTTTGCCTCTAATAGTTTAATGATTTCAATGTGCATCCTCTGTACTTACCGAGATGATTTTATGGTTTTTATTCTTTACTTGTTGGTGTTTTATTGATTTATTGATTTGCATATGTCAAAGTATACCTGCATGTCAGAGATAAATCCCAGCTAGTCTGAGTGAATGATCTGTCTGATATATTGTTGGATTCTGTTGAGAACAGCAATCTAGTATTTTATTGAGGATTTTTGTGCTCATGTTCATTAGAGATATCAGTCTGTAGTTCTCTTTATCTGTTGTGTCCCTATCTGGCTTTGGCATTAAGGTAATGCTGGCTTCATAGAAGGAGTTTAGAAGGACTGCCTCTGTTTCTGTTGTTTTTAAAAGCTTGTGGAAGATTGGGGTGAGTTCTTCTTCTTTTTTTAATATATATTTTTATTATATTATTTATGTATCTGAGGTGAAGGGGGATATTGAGGGAGAATCCCCACCCAGTCTCCCACCCGCCCAAGGTCCCAGATGTGGGGCATGCTGAGATACTTGCTCAAGTGGTCTTAATAGTCTTCCAGTTATGGATCGCTGCCAGTCACATCCCTCCCAGCTCTATTAGGTCATTGAAGAAGCCACTGATTGTCACAGTCCATCATGGAGTCTTCGTTTGCCCAGTATTTCGCTGCCCAACGTTTAGCTGAGGTGGTTGATTGACCTGTTCCGTCCTCCGTCCTCTCTTAGCCAGGGCTCTGAGTCCAGCAGTTCGATTGGGGAGATCACCAAAGAGACTTAGAGGTATTCCCAGATCAGATTTACGCATGTTCCAGCTAGTACCGGTTCTGGCACAGTCCATCGCCACAATCAGTTGGTGGTTGCAATTGCTGGGCTGGCTCCGTTCTCAGTCCCGACTTTGCACTGGAACTTTCATCAACCAGTGGGGTCTGCAGCCCAGTCGGGGTGACCCACAATAACCGCCACCAGGCCCGCCCCTCACCCTGGCCTGCCAGTATACATAGCAGACTAGTCCAGTCTGTCCCACTTCCCATATGGCTCCAGTACCTGTCAATGGGCATTGAAGCTTAGTTCCCTCCAACCAACTCAACTCTCCAGCCCTCACGGATATTGCTGAGTGCCTCTCCTTCTAGCCACCCCAGTCCCCCTCCTAGTTTTAATGCCCTCTCGCAGGAGTAGTGACCCAAGAGGGGGAACCCCACCACTTCCCTCTTGGGTCTCTCTTAGCCCCGGTTTATGATCTCTTTGGGTGGTTCTGTGGTTTGACTTGACAGAATTAGCTCCCAGTGCCAGCTTCTGCCAGCTGTCTGCGGTTAAGCCCAAGCAACGTGGGGTGAGTTCTTCTTTTTTTTTTTTAATTATTTATTATTTAACTTCAGTAATTACCTTGTATTATGTGACACGATTACATAGATACTTGGGTTCTCCCCACCCCTCCCCAAACCCTCCCACCATGGTGGATTCCTCCACCTTGTTGCACAACCACAGCTCAAGTTCAGTTGAGATTCCCCCATTGCAAGCGTATACCAAACATAGAGTCCAGCATCTTCAACGGCTTCTTAGGTATACCCTCTCTGGTTTGAAGACAGAGCCAGCAGAGTATCATCCCAGTCAATTGAAAGCTCCAACATACCATCAGCAAAAATTTACATCATTATGGAATTAATTGACATAGTAATGAGTAACCAATATGTTAAAAGTAAATGCGAGTTCCCAGTCACCTTCTGTGACCACCTCACCTATACTTCAATTTTAGTTTATACACAACATATAACATTCAAAACATAACATGTTATACATAACATCATATCATCTTAAATTAAGGCAAACATGTGGTATTTAACCTTTTGGGATTGGCTCATTTCCCTTAGCATTATGGTTTCCAGTTTGGCCCATTTGGCCACAAAGAACTGCATTTTGTTTTTTTTAATAGCTGAGTAGTATTCCATGGAGTAGATGAACCATAGCTTTCTTATCCAATCCTCTGTTGATGGGCATTTTGGTTGCTTCCATGTTTTTGCAATTACTGATTGTGCTGCTATGAGCATAGGAGTGCATGTTGGTTTCTCATAAAACAAGTGTTCTGGATATATTCCTAGGAGTGCTATTGCTGGATCATACGGTATGTTGAATTTGAGTTGTTTGAATATTCTCCATACTGATTTCCATAGAGGCTGTACCAGCCTGCAGCCCCACCAGCAGTGGAGTAGGGATCCCTTTTCCCCGCAACCTCACCAACAAGTGTTGTTGGTGCTTTTATTCATGTGGACCAGTCTTACTGGCGTTAGGTGGTACCTCATTGATGTTTTAATTTGGATTTCCCTTATTGCCAGGGAACTTGAGCATTTTTTCATATGTTTATTTACCATTTGGGTTTGTTCCTTTGTGAAGTGTTTGCCCATTTCCCGTGCCCATTTCTTGAGTGGCTTGTTTGTTTTGACATTTTGGTTGTTTTGTAGCTCTTTGTATATTCTGGAGATCAGCCCTCTATCACCTAAGTCGTGTGCGAAGATCTTCTCCCATTCTGTGGGTTGCCTTTTTACTTTGTTGATTGTTTCTCTAGCTGTACAGAAGCTTCTTAGTTTGATGAGGTCCCAATTGTTTATTTTGGTCTTGATTTCTACTGCATTTGGAGTCTTTTTTTAGGAAGTGAGGGCCTACCCCTAAGTGTTGCAGTGTGTTTCCAACATTTTCTTCCAAAAGTTTGAAGGTTTCTGGATGTAGGTTTAGATCTGTTATCCATTTAGATCTGATCTTGGTGTATGGTGAGAGATGTGGATCTATTTTTTTGTTTCTGCAGGCTATCAACCAGTTGTCCCAACAGCATTTATTGAACAGACCTTCCCATTTGCCTGGATTGTCGTTTGTCTTTTTGTCAAAGATTATTTGGCTGTATCTGTGTGGGTTTCCTTCTGGTGTTTCTATTCTGCTCCATTGATCTTCCTCTCTATCTTTGTGCCAGTACCACGCTGTTTTGATAACCACTGCCCTATAGTATGTCCAGAGGTCCGGAACTGTGATTCCCCCTGCTAACTTCCTGTTCTTCAGGATGGTTCTAGCTATCCGTGGTTTTTTGTGCTTCTTTAAAGTTCTAGAACTCAGCAGTGAAGCCATCTGTATCTGGGCTTTCTTTGTTGTGAGGGATTAATTACTAATGCAATCTCTGTCGTGGTTATGGGTTCATTTAGTTTTGATTTGCCTCCTGGTTCAGTTTTGCTAAATCGTATAATCCAGATATTTATTTCCTTAAGGTCTTCTTTTTTGTTGACTTATAGCTGCTTCTAATGGTTCCTGATTATTCTGTATATGCCCAAGGGATCCATTGTTGTATTTCCTTTTTTGTCTCTGATTTTATTGATTCTTGTCATCTCCTTTTTATTTTTTTTTAATTTTTTGATTAGTTGAGTAATCTAAACATGATTCATTAATTTTTATAAGTTTAGGTTATGTGCAGATATGAGAATGCTTCATAAGGTTCATGGAAAAATCAAAATAAGGCATAGGCTTGGGGGATTCCCTTACCCACAGGAGAGGCTTGGATAGTTTGCCCCCCCTTGCTCAGGTTTGGTTCGGTAGCCCTGGCTGTAGGCATTGAGTAGTGGCCCAGCACAGTGGGACTCTGTTTCTCTCCTTCTCTCCTTCTCCTCTTTCTTCTTCCAATGATTCAAATGAAGAAAAGTGGGATTTCGTATGTGAAACTTTTTGGAATCCATGCATAGTTGTTCACAATATACAATTTTCATGAATTTTTAAAAAGCACATTTTTAATAGATTTCCAAAATTTGACACATCAAAATAAATATACCTTCTAATTGCATTTTCTATGAACTCTCATGCTGTGTTATTTTAGATGCTGCTGTTGAACATCTGTAGATGTTGGCATGTACAGGAGGTCCTGGATCTGATCCAAAGTTGGCTTCTGGGGAATGTTTGTTCGCCTGGGAAAAGGAAGGCCCCAAGACATAGAAAGTGAAGGATTTGGGAAGGATGATTCAGATGTGGTGGGTTAAATTCTTCTCCAATTACGTCTCCTCTCTGTAAGGATATTAAACCTTTCTTTTTCCTGCCTTGTCCATGGCACTGGTGTCTGGGAGCATTGATACCTGCTGTTGTCTGAGAAAGTGGCATTCTGGGATTCCTGGGTGGCTTCTATCCCCTTTGCTGTAAGACCAGGGTAGAGGATTCCCTTTCAACCTGGCCTCAGGCTGATAAAGTCTACATCCAAAATCCAGCAAAGTTAGAAGCAGAACAAGCATTTGTGAAATATATACCTTCTAGGAGTGCAGTGTTGTTTCCCACCAAAGCCTAATCTAAGAAAAGGTTAATACAGAAAAAATAAAACAGACAATGGCTAACCAAAGTGGGGGTAACACTGTGTATTTTTAAATCAATGCATATATTATAAATAAAGACTAATGACAGTCAAAACAGACCCTAGAAAAGGAACAGGCACTGACAACTAACTTTACAAGGGCAAGGGAATTGTCTCAGCACACGAAGGAAACGATAAACTCTTCACTTTCTGGAGATGTAATCACCCGCTTCTTCTTATTCTGGAATTAGATGGGAAATGTTTACAGACCCTAAATTAGATGCAAACAGAAACTTTTATGATAAAAAATAGAGATGATGGAACGGGTCTGACTCTTAAATCTTTGTATACTGATGCGTGATGTGGCCATTTTATGTTAAATTTTGGGGCCTCGGTGATGTCAGCCATAAAATTAGGAACAGATATCATGTGACCAGATTGCTAGGATACTTGAAGGGGTGAACACGGGCAATGTCAGTTTCTTAGAACATTAGCTGTATGGGCCACAGCAAATATTTTTAAATAGAAAAGATTTTTTTAGCATTTAGAATGAGAACAATGACTATTATTGTTACTATTGCTTTTACCATTTTTTTTACTGTTGCTTTTATTAAGACTCATTTCATTTCAGAACAGCATGGAAAAGATAACACAGAGCTGGGTTTACCACTTATTTTTCCAATCAGATAAAGGGGTCCCTGGGCTCCTGTGCCCAGATCCACCAGTAGAAGATTCTGTATCCCTCCTGTTCCTTCATTAACAGAAACAAAAATTTTCCTAGTGTCTTCTTTATCCCATAACACAGCACAAGCTAACACAGACTCAAAAACAGTTTATTTTTACACATATACTTTTTTTCCAATAGGGAAAAAATTAATTGGTAAAACCGTTTTTCAATAATTCGGTCTTCTCATTATTCCTGGCTGAGCCCCAGCATGAGTGTAAAAGTGAGCCTGCATGTGGCAATGTGACATGTCCCCTCAACACCCCGCGGTGGTAGAGAGGTTCCCTCAGAGTCACTGCAGTTGTTCGGAGGGGAGCACTTTTTTTCCTCTGAACATCTGGAAACACATTAAAACTGAATGTCACACTTAGCAGTTTTTCCATGCTGCAGTGGCATGGGAGAACCATGTGCACACTGAACCCCTGGGTCTGCTGTGACAGCACAGAGGCCTTGGGGCGCCAGCTGGTGCATGCTGCCTGCTGTTGTATGCTTGTGTGGCTTAGCTGCTGTCTCTCCCCTCTGCCCTGTTCAGAAGACACAAGGACGCTCTCCTCTGTCGTGTTAGACGCGATAATTTAGAAAGCCACTTCTTTCCACACCAGCAAAGTGATCTTGCAAGACATTCAGAGTAAGACTGTCATTCATCTGGGAAAGATAAACTGACCATGAAACAGTAGTTGAAGCTTGCATGCTGCTCTGTTGGGGAAACACACACACACACACACACACACACACACACACACACACAACCATAAAGGTAATCCGCATCACAGTATGTGCTTCCACACAACCCAAGTCTGTTTGTGTGTGTGTTTTTTTTTAATGTAGGAATTAATCTCATGAGATACTGGACACTGTTCACATTTAGCAACTGAATCTGATTAAATAAGCAGTGGGGGATGAAGGCAGGGGCGCCGCAGACAAGGGCAAACATGTCGTTAGATACAGTGAGCAGAATGGAAGCCTGTGGCCGAGAGCACACTCCCACTGCTGCGGAACAGCTGTGATGTGTTTGGAATGTCTTGGAGACTGGCTAAGATGGGCCTATGCGAATGGTTCTGTGATGCATTGCAAAGACGTCACGGAGTGTTGAATGGGTGCTGGGTGTGAAGATTCTGGCCTGGGCAGGCTGAAATCCTGGTACTCATGACGATTGCTGAACTGTAGAATTGTTTGGTCTATGGAGGCGAGACAGCCAGGGCAGCCCACGAGCTTCACACCATTCACCTCTGCAGAACGGTCCGCCTCACTGCAAGTGTGGCTCGGGTCCCTTTGCAAGAGGTTGGTATGTGTGGCAGAAACCAGCAAGCCCACTGCTGGCTTGAAGCCTGGTGTTCCCATTGCCTGAAGCCACTTTTCCTCTTATTCTGCTTTCTGTATTCCCCGCACATTCGGTGCCTGGCACGGTGAGGTGTTTTCCTTGTTTGTATTTAGGAACAGACTGGTTGGTTGCTTAGTCCGTTGCTTTTCAAGGAGAAGTAAGAGGTGCATGTCTTTGTATTTTGTTGAAATAAATATTCATGACTTTATATTTCTAACCACTTGTAAATTTCGTATCTAATACATTTCCAAGACACTAGCCACTTTCTGCTTTCCTTAAGAGAGAATTTCAATGAATTACTTTTGTAAGATGAAATAAAAAAATAAGTACAATGTAAAGGAAAAACAAGAAGATGATAAGAAAGACGTGACATACACTGTCACCATCCCCATAACTCAGCACGTGTCCTGTGTTGCTGCTCTTCATCAGGAACCTTAACTGTACCTTCGGGTATTTGCTCTGAGAAGTCCCACCGCGGGGATCATGGAGTCCGGCAGCAGTCCAAAGAAGCACTGCCGATCTGTGTTCCACCCCGGCTTTGCTACATAAGCTTGGAATTGAATCCCCCACCACTCTTCTGATGCAGATTCTGGAAGCTTCTGCTCTGCCATCTGCTAAGCCCGTCTTGCCGTCTCCCCTTACCTGTTTCTCCCACAGTCCACTTATTTGTGTGTCTTTACCTTTTTTATTTGAAAGAGAGATGGGCAGATTGCCAGGCTGTAGATCTTCCATCTGCTGATTGAGTTTTGAAATGCCACAGTATCCATGACTAGGCCAGGCCTAAATCAGGAGCCCAGAATTTAGTCGAGGCCCTCTCCTCAGAGTTCTGGGGAAACACGTGCTGGAGTGATCCTTGTCTGCCCCCATGGTTGCACATTAGCTGGGGGCTGGGATGAAAACGGAGACTCAATCCCAGTCACTCCAATATTGTAAAGTGGCACAGATGTGCGCCAGCTGCACATGCCAAGGATAGTTTTTTTTTTTTTTAATGAAAATGTGATGACAAAGCATGAAACCAGAGCAGTGAAGATTCTACATTAATTGGGTTTGATATTTTCACTTCCCTTCTGCTGTGCCCTGTGCAGTTGCCCTTTCCGGTGTCCTAACCAACCCATGCTTCCCTGCCTCCTTCCTTTTTTTTAAGTCAGTCCAAGCTGACTCTCAGAGCTGGAGAAGGTGGCACATAGTCTTTTTTCAAGATTTATTTTTTATTTTCATTTGTGAGCCAGGTTTACAGAGAAGAGGAAAGAAAAGAGAGAGAGAGAGCTCTTCTACCTGCCAGTTCACTCCTCAGTGGCTACAATGGCCAAGCCTAAGCTGATCCAAAACCAGGAGCCAGAAGCTTCTTCTGGACCTCCCATGTGGGAATAGACAGGGACCCAAGGATTTCAGCCATCCTTCGAAGCTTTCCCAAGCCGTTAGCTGGATTGGAAGTGGAGTAGATGGGACATGAACCAGTAGTCATATGGGATGCTGGCTTTGCAGGTAGCCAATTAACCAGCTGAGTCATTCTGCCTGCCCTAAGATGTGGCAGTCTTAACCTGATGCTCCTCATGAATCCTGCTACGTCTGCTGTGCAGAATTTTGAGACAGGGAGAGGAGAAAATGGTAGAGAAAGGGTGCAGACTTACTTTGGGAAATCATGCAGATACCTCACACTGTACTGCCCCTAGGAAAAGGAGATGTGGCTCAGCCACCTGACACCTGCTGGGCTCTGCTGACCTCTGTCCAGCGTTCCAGACCCTGGTGAAGCCAGAACTTCCCGTTACGGGATCCTGTTGCCATGCAGTGTGTGAGAACGCAGGGAGCCCTGTTGATGCCACCTATGGTCTCTGCTCTGTCATTGTCTTCATCCTCTTCACACTGACAAGAATGCAGGACAGCACAGCAGGTGTACAGTCTAACTGAATCTCCAGAGTGAGCACAGGAGCCTCCTGGTCTTGCCTATGATCACCTGTGGAGAAGAGTTCTGCCCGCTCTCTGTGCCCCACACACACAGAAAGACTCGTAGAAATCCACACCCCCTCTTGTCTTGAGGAGTGGATTGGTAACCGGGTTCCTTCTCTTTGCCTGCACAATTACAGACATCTACAAGGTTGCCCAATCAGTACTCCAACAATTGCCTTTGGCTTTTTTCGTTGTTTTCTCCAGCATATAAATGAAAAGGAGTTGCAAGCAGGAAAGCCAGTGCATCCTCAAAGCTTGGGTGTGGGTATCTGTCTTGTAGTGCTCGTTACAATGCTTGCAGAACATGAAGGTGTCTGGTTCCCATTGTGGCTGGATCCAAACAAGAGGACAGATCCCATTCGACTGTGAGAAACCTTGCTTTGATAAAGTATTTTTTGATTTGTAAATATATGAAAATAGATTTATAATTTATCTCACTTCATAAACCAAATATATAAAGCCTACGTGGTTCACAAATACATATCTAAACAAAATGCTGTGTAATTTTTGGATTGGCGCAGAAAGGTAATATAAAGGAGAGCTTTAAATTTATAATATGCTAGCTGCATCAAACATTTACAGTAGTTAATTTCAGGCTCTACTATTTGAATTTCTTACAATCAGTAGTTGCTTTGTTCTCATAAATGTCTGTATTTCATAAATTTTATAGCTAAGAAATAATTTTGAGATTAAGTCTAAGCAATTTTCTACATCTACATATTTTCTTTATTTCCAGTGAGTGTAAAAAATTATGTGAGCATAATATTTATGTGTGTTCTCATTTTCATACTGGCTTTTCAATAGCTATCTTTATGAGCTATACTCATACAATACTTATAATGATATAAAAGAGCATGTAAATTTTAATGATCATCTTTATGCAAATTATCAGAATAATTAAAATTTTATGTTACTCATTAATCATTTCTGGTTCAATGTACTTTAATTTCTTTTTTTCTGCATGTATGACTAGTACAGTTCCAAATTGTTTGAGGATTGCAAGCCTGGTGTTGTTCTTCTCAGAGGTAAATGAAGGTGGTTATTCCATTCCGCCCCTGCACCAGCTGCAGGAAACACTCACCTGTGTGTACTCGGGGACTCTCAGATTGTGTCTATTTAAAGGGAACATGTGTGGACGACAGTGTTCATTTACTGACTGTTGACACTGTGTCAGGCACCTGCCTCCAAGGGGAAGAAAACACATCTTACCATGCCCCTAAAAGGGGTAGTTCGGGATCCAGCTAACCAGGTAACCTTCCTACACAAAGGCTCCTGCACCACCAAATACACATTTGCTTTTCCTTCCTAAAAACAAACGCGTTCACTGCTCCCCACTTTGTGAAATGGGGTCTGTCCCTGGAGCGGCTGTCAGGCTTGAGCCCTGCAGGCTCCTGTCCATTGCAACAGCAACCTGAGTTCCTTGATTTTTGTTGTCTATTTTAGCTTAGCACCTGAATGAGAAAGGCAACAGAGCCTTCTCTCAGAGGCTGAGACCTTCTCAGTCATGTTCCTGCCCTGACAGCTCAAGAGACGCTTACAAACTCCAGAAACCAATGCTTATTTGGCAGAATAACTGTCAAAACTCAATGGTGTTGTAATCTATCTGGTTTCACTTTGGTCCAGGTGCCAAGAACTTCACCAATAGTTCTGTCCCAGAAATACTTCTCTGCAGTTCGAGACCCCCTGCACTTGTCCTGATGTCCCTAAGCTCTCCTCCTTGAGCCATGCCTTCACAGAAAAGATACACTGGGCCTCTCATCCTTGGATGGCCTTGCACCTGGAGATGCTTCCTACCTTTATCAGAGGTTCTAAGAAAGGGAATACACACAAAGTTTTATAACTTTGATTTTACGGGTGTTGACTTGAAGTTGAAGAGCAGTTGCCTTCTCCAGACTGTCAAGACTCTGTTTATGGCGCGCTCAATTTCCCTTATTTGATAAACAAACAGACCAGTTCTTTTTCTGATTCCCAAATGCAGCCTGTCACAACGAATACCTACCAATAACATGTGACTCTCTTTCCCTACTCCTTTTTCTAAATGGTACCTTTTTTTGCCATTTCCACAGATTACTGGATAAATAACCAAATATTTCACTACTCCATAGTAAGAATCAGTCTCTTTCCAGTATGTAATTGCAGCATCACTAACAAGACATTGATACAGGTATTTCACTGGGATGATATCACTCCATCTCAACTCTTTTTTGTTCAACATTCTGAAAAAATGGTTACAGAATTTTTGGCATGTAGCTCTGAGAAATCCCTGTATCTTGGTGCCTTAACCCCACAGATTAATTTCCTCTCCTCTTTCCCATCTTTCTCCTCCTCCTCTTCTTTCTCTTCCTTGTCCTCCTCCTTCTCCAGCTCCTCATCTCTCTCCTCTTTCTCCTCCTCCTCCTTTGCCTCCGTGGCGCTGAGCCTGCTGAGGCACCTTGTTCACTGCCAACATCAGGAATTCAGACTGATGTAGGTGACATTTTGTTACTGGCTGTTATCTTACCATGTGTGAGTGTTTTGCAAATATTGGAATTTAAAGCATTTGCGTGAGTTGCAAAATACGAGGTGGGAAGTATGGAATGAGTCAGGTGACAAAAGTTAAAGCTAACTCCAAGGGTTCTCTTTGGACGGATTGAAAGAAGTGACTTCTCACAGACAGTTCACATTCTGCTTTAGCCAGTCAAGAGGAGATGGTTTCTTTACCAAATAAACTTATCTTTTAATTGCCTTTCTCTATGAGCTTTAGAAGTGCCCTCATATTTGAATTGTGGCGGGAGTTTTCAGGTCTTGAATTTCTGCAGCAGTTCTGCAGATTCATATTCCTTTCACTGATCTGTGCAATCTCAGGGAATCTTGTAAAGGTCTCAGGTTAATACTGTCAAGGTTTTTTTGTTTTTCAGCTCAGCAAGGCCCAAGAGTGTGAATTTTGACTTGGCTGCTTGGGTGACAGAGAACAGTGCCTTCTCAGATATAGGGCCACCCTTTTGTCCTACTGTACTGTTTCCTTTTGCTTCCTTTCCACTGCCCAATTGCTAAAGTGTTTCTGTTCCTCCTTTTTACATTTTTTTAAGATTTACTCTATTTTTCTTGCAAAGTCAGATACACAGAGAGGGAGGAGACACAGAGAGGAAGGTCTTCAACCACTGATTCAGTCCCTGAGTAGCTGCCATGGCCAGACCTGCGCCAATCCAAAGCCAGGAGCCCAGAGCATCTCCTGGGTCTCCCACGTAGGTGCAGGGTCCCATGGCTTTGGGCCGTCCTCGACTGCTTTCCCAGGCCATAAGCAGGAAGCTGGATGGGAAGCGGTGCTGCCAGGATTAGTACGGTGCCCATATGGGGTTCTGGTATGTGCAAGGCAAGAACTTTAGCCACTGGGCTACCATGCTGGGACCCCTCCTTTTTTACCTTTTTCTCCTTCAGAAATTATACAACAGGAAGACATACCACTTTAAGATTATTGTGTCTTGGGCTCAGCACGGTGATCACATATGATCCCATAGCACCGGTTCTAATCCTGGCATCCCATTTCCCATTCAGGTCCCTGCATGTGGTCTGGAAAAATAGTTGAGGATGACCCAAAGCCTTGGGACCCTGCACCCACGTGGGAGACCTGGAAGAGCTCCTGGCTCTTGGCTCCTGGCTTTGGATCAGTGCAGTTCTGGCCGTTGTGGTCACTTGGGGAGTGAATCATTGGACAGAACATCTTCCTCTCTGTCTCTCCTCCTCTCTCTCTCTCTACATTTATATCTGACTTTCCAATAAAATTAAATAAATCTTTTAAGAAAAAAGATCATTGTGTCTTTAAAAGAAGATTCAATTTTTATTTTAGTGGCAGAGTTACACACTGAGAAAGAAATAGGTCTTCTATTTGCTGTTTTACTCCCCAGATGGCCATCAGGGCCAGAACTGGGCCAGTCTAAAGCCAGGAGCCACCAGCTCCTTCAGGTTCTCTCATGTGGGTGAAGGGGTCTAAGGCTTCACCAACATGACTTTGTGGTTGTGTTCTTCTGAGTGAGTTCAAAGAACAGTGGAGGTGCTTTCTCCTGTCCTCAACTTCAGTGGATGAATGTGGTTCACACTCATGGGGTTTGTTGGCCAAATTCAGTTCTGTGACCAACATGGGCTCCTATCAAAATGTTTTGTGATACATTTGTGTGTCCCGATAGTTTTAGAGCTCTGTAATTTTACACTACAGTTCAGATAACCACACATTGTTTATGTGGACAGATTCCAACAGGTAGCTTTCATCTTTGTGGTTTGCGTTTCCACTCCCCAGTATCCTATGAGAATTGTATAGAAACTCCTCACCTCCTGGGGCTTACTAGAGTGTGGCTAAGATGAAAGCTTTCATGGCACCTGCTCTCAGAAGCATCCCTGCTTGGAGATGTCTCAAGTCCCAGTCACCACATGGGAAACAGAGATGGAGTCCCAGGTCCCTGGCTTCAGCATTTCCCAATCCCATCTGTTGCAGGCATTTGGGGACTGAACCAAACAATGGAAAAACCAACAATCTCTCTCTCTCTCACTACTGAAGTGACTTCCCAGGATCTCAGTAAAGTGCTTTTAAACCTTACCTTTTCGTAGTGCTGTAATAGCCCGTCCCCACCTTTAACACACATACATATACACACAGGGAAACATGCTGCGCTTAGACGTTTAGAGTCAATGATTTCCGTGTTTCCTAGTGTTCTCAAAGTCATCTTAAGCTGTTGTGCCTTTTACTACATCTGTGTTAGAACTTTTTGCAATGGATTTTTTTCAGGCAAAAGAGCAGTGCTTTTGGTTGTTCCACCAGTTGATGCTATTTGTCATGTGTTACTTTGGAAAATAGGCAGGAGCAGTTCTGCATGGCCAGCTCTGAGGGTCTCTTCTTATTCCTCCAGGTTACAAAAGGAGAGAAGTAACAGAATTAAGTTTTCTGTATTGAATTTAAAACATTGATTCATCATCCTGCTATTATGTCAAGGAAATAAGCTGTGATCATCTTTACAAAAGATGAAAGACATTTAGATAGTAACTCATTTCCTTGACTTTGAGAGACCTTTTGTAAGATTCCACAGTCATATCTCTACTTGAAATAATAATTGGATCAATGCTTATTATATAAATACTCAAAAGGGGATTTATGCAAGGTTCTATATTGGTATAAACATTTCTAATGGATTTTTTAAAATAAAGCTAATAACTAGATGGGTGATCTTTTAGCGTAGTTGAAGGTCACAAGAGAGCCGTGTTTGGTATTTCTCCCTTCCGTTCCCTAATCAAATCTCTGTTTTATCTAGATAACAAGTGGTGACTAGCAAACATTATAAGCTCCACTCAAATGGAAATCAATAAAGACCCCAAAACATCCAGCACAACACTGTTCCCTGGGTTATCTGAGTTTGTTTTCAGTTTGTGAAAATTAGCCACAAATTACTTCTGCTTTTTGGCTCACATTTACTCATTCACATAGCCAGGTGTAGAGAAACTAGATTAAATATCCCAGATTCCTATTTCTTAAAGTATATTAGCTAGGAAAGGCAAAAAAAAAAAAAATAGCAATGTAAAAGGACTTTGATAAAAATACAAAAGTGTAGAATAATAGTGTCACATTCAAAAGTGGATCTGAAGAGCTAATATCTTTGAGCCACATTTGAAAGAGTTCTTGACTGTAAGTGAATTCTGTCCAAGGAGCACAGAGGAAAATCAACTGGTTTTCTACCTAATGTAATTGTTACCATTTCTCTCAACTGATCAGTGCTACAAATCTCACATCGGAACAGAAAGCTCTTACCCGTGGGCCGTGCGTGCAGCCCTGCAGGCTTTGCTGAAACACATGTTTGCATTTTAAATGATTTGGTATTTCTACTACCAAAAAAAAAAGCCAAGAAAAACAAAACCCACAGAATACCAGCAAGGTCAGTTAAGTTACAAAGAAGTGTCCAGGGCTTGGCAGTGTGGCCTAGTGGCTAAGGTCCTCGCCTTGATCCCATATGGCCGCTGGTTCTAATCCCGGCAGCTCCACTTCCTCTCTGTCTCTCCTCCTCTCAGTATATCTGACTTTGTAATAAAAATAAAATAAATCTTTAAAAAAAAAAAAAAACAAAGAAGTGTCCAATATTAAGAAGGCAAGGATCACCAAGATATCTTCTTTTAACAGTAAAACATGTATTTAAGATCTTAACAAAGATGAAAATAACCTTTATCCTGCAGTCCCAGGAAGCCTTTGCAGAAGTTAAGAATTACATAGGACTAATAGTATTTGGTTATGCTGGAAACAGGCTTGTACTGCCTACGTTATCCTTATACTGTTAGAAACTGAACCCAACGACAACCAGATACAGTGATTTATTACTTCCAGAAAAAAGAAGCTGGCCTTGCCTGCTTAGATTTTCTCTTTTTTTTTTTTTTTTAATTTATTTATTTTATTGGAAAGTCAGATATACAGAGAGGAGGAGAGACAGAGAGGAAGATCTTCCACCCAATGATTCACTCCCCAAGTAAGCTGCTACGTCCAGTGCATGCGGATCCAAAGCCGGGAACCTGGAACCTCTTCCGGGTCTCCCACATGGGTGCAGGGTCCCAAAGCATTGGGCCGTCATCGACTGCTTTCCCAGGCCACAAGCAGGGAGCTGGATGGGAAGTGGAGCTGCCGGGATTAGAACCGGTGCCCATATGGGATCCCGGGGCGTTCAAGGCGAGGACTTTAGCCGCTATGCCACGCTGCCGGGCCCAACCTGCTTAGATTTTCTAAAGAAGCTTGTATTCTGTCCTGCAGTGGCTGCCCTGGTGTGTGTTCCCCTCAATGGGGAACAGAAGTTCTGTTTTCTCCACATCCTCACCAACACTTGGTATTAACACTTTGCCAGTCTCATTAGAGTGAGCCAATACTTCCCTGTGCTTTGATTTCAATTTCTATAATGATTTGTGATGCTGGGCATTTTTTTGTACCTCTTGGTCTCTGTCCTTTGAGGAATGTGTGTTTAGATACACTACCCGTATTAATTGGGTTATTACTATTATTATTATTGCTGTTGAACTTTTTTTGGATGTTGACCTTTTGTCAGAAGTATAGTTTGGAAATGTGTTCTCCCACCCTTAACTTCTCTTTTCAACCTATTGTATGGTCTTTTGCCATGCAAAAGGTTCAGTTTGATGAAATCCCCTTTGTTTTTGGCTGTCCTGTGGCCCAGCAACCCGACTTCTATTCATGTATCCAAAGTATGTGAAGTGCGCTTGTCAGAGACACTGCATACCTGTGTTTATTCCAGCACTAACCTGGCTCTCAGTCGTAAACATGGTCGATCTTGTTGTTTTCAACAACGTGGATGACCTGGACACTATTCGGTGAAATACGCCAAGAACAGAAAGGCCAGTTCACATGATCTCACTCATATTTGAAGTCTAAATGTTTGGTTACCTCTTAGACAAAGAATATAATCATGATTTCTGGAGGCTGAAGAAGGAGGTGAGGAGTAAGGGGTAGGGAAGGTTGAGTGACATGCTTAGCAGGATGGGTTAGAGCTGTGGAGGAGACACGTCTCCAGGGTTGTGTTGTACTGAGCGAGTGGATGAACATCATCTCCATATTCTGTGTATTTCTCTATTTCAAAAACTAAAAATTGGGGTTTGTATTTTTTCGCTAAAAATAATCTTAAATTCTTGAAAGAATAAATATATTTACCCCAATTGGACATTAAATAATCTAAACTTGTAACAAATGTCACATGGTACACCATAAGTATGTTTGATTTTTGGATGCCTGCTAAAATTCTTACAAAATTAAAATTCTAAAAAATTTTCTTGCTTTCATCTTGCAGCAAAGTTCTGTGAAACTAATGTGGTGTTTTTAATCCTGCCATGTAGTTTTGGGTGATAGCACATGAAAACGTCTTTGCTCTCTTTTTAAGTACAGTTCATTTTACATCATTTAAAAAATTATCTGAAGCTCTAGATTTAGTGAGAGCAACAAGGTGTGGATCAGATTATTTCATCACTAGGGTTCTGTTTCTTCAGATCTTTCTGTGTAAAGTCCCTTCTCTGAGTCAAAGGATCCTAGCAACACTGTTGCCAAAATTCTATCAAAAAATATGTAAGATCCCAGGCAGGATGTGCCTGCCCTTCGGCTTCCATTCTGGGCCATTTCTGATCACCATTTCCCTCCGTTCCATCAACCCATTTGTCACGTCATTCATTCGCCTAATTTACTTTCTTATCTGCACTTGTCAGGTTATTTCCAACACCTTTCAGTTTTCTTTGTGGAAACTATTGGATCCCTTCATTTAATCCAGTGCATAATTTATAAATCATGTGGGTTTTTCTTGTAAAGGAAAGGTTACCTGCTTGAAGTGAGAATCTGAAGTTAGCTGCAAGCTGTTTAGGAAAGGCATCGGAATGAAAATCTCTTTTCTCTTGAAGAGAAAAAACTTCATAGAACATGTTAATGCCATCCTTTCTTCATTAAGAAAGATTTTAGTACACATTCAATTTGAAAGGAGAAAATTAATATGAGCCACTGTATGTGTGAGAAAATAAAATTTTAAATGCACCTGAACTGCTTAATGTGTTTGTATTTAGTTTCAGTTCTATAAATACATGAAAGAGGAAAAGATGAAAAATAATTCAGAGGAAACACTAGTTAAATAATGGTAAGAAATTAGTATGCAGCAAAAATTAAAAGACTTCAATACCTACAGACTGTCCGGAAAGAATAAACAAAAAATACAATCGTAATTCTTTGAAAAACATGCTTATTTGATGGTGACTCAAAAATGGATTAAAGAAACCAAAGTCTTTTATAACATTCAAAATATTTCAGCTACTCTGCAGCAGAACTATTAGATCAGGTATGCAGATTACCAAGGAGAGTGACTGTGAAAACAAAGTGTAGAAGTGATCAAACTGAACCAAACACTGCAAAATTACAAACAGAATGAGCTCAGACTTTCTCCACTTGGATGTGAACACAGGGCTCTCCTGGCTGTCAGAGGATAATGTCATTGCTCTCCTGTGAGTGCCATCCCATCTCTGTCTCAGCCTCTTCCGCAGTGCTCCTTGATCCAGCTCACACAGACACACACCCAAAACCATGTGGGACACTTCTCACGTGCCACACATACACTCACAGCATACACACATGTAAAATATATACACGCACACACTCTCATACAGCATACACACATATTCACACACAGACACACACCCAAAACCACGTGGGGCACTACTCACATACCACACACACACTCACATACAGCATACACACCATATACACAAATAAAATATGCACCTACCACATCACACATACACACTTTATACACAACACACAACACTCATATCACACAACACGCTCACATATCATATACAGACAAAATACACACCACATCACACGCAACACACAACACACATCACATATACACAACATACACATCACACATATACAACACACTCACATACATATCACACCACACACATACTCACATACCATATACAAACATAACATATGCACGCACACTATGCCCACATACCACATCAAACATATATGCACACATGTGCCCCACATACATACACACCCCACACCACACATAAACACACACACAAACCAGACTGATACACACATTCACACAACATACACACTACATACATCACACATACCCCCACATCACATCACAGTACACACACACGCCACACATACACACACCCCATGCATCACACACACACACACACACTCACAAACACACACACCCGGTCGTCTTTCTGCTGCACCAGCTGAGCCTCTATCATGGACCCTCAGTACCCACCAGGCTGGGCTGTCAGCCTTTCAGAGCACCAGATGCAAACTCACACCCCACACTTCCCCCCCACTGACAGCCAGCACACTGCTTGCCATATAGGGAGGACACAATAAGCTTTTCTTAAAAGCAAATAAACAAAAAAAGACTCATGATTCCTTGATACTATCTGAATTGCTGGAGTCTTTCTCTATCCCTCTGTCTCTGAAATACTTAAAATCCAGTCTGTGATGAAACCGGATGTACTCTGGTTGTTTGTCTTCTTCCATGCTACTGCGCTACTAAAATGCTTAGCATTGTGGTTCTTAAAACAAGCTAAAAGGTATCTTGACTTGCTGATGGAAGCCATGAAAAGCTCTCATTGCTGGGATGAGAGACCACTCACTACCTTTGTTATTACAGCTAAGATTAAGTTCTGGAACATTCAGTAAAGGACATCACAGAGGCCCCTTGCTACCCCACTACTTTCTTTGTGTCACTGAACATGAGACAAGAAGCTACTTGGAAGTAGACATGGGCATTCCTTCCTGTGGCCTCTGTCTGCCGGACACTCTGAAGGGGGGGACAGCTGCATCCAGGTGCCCAGCCATAGTTGACATCTTTGCCCCCAATAATGCAATATTTTCTCATCTCTAGGTAAGGAGAATTAAAAAGTATTGTTAGGTGAAAGAATACAACTGAGATGTTAATTGCCTGTATTTTTATTTCATATTCTAGATTATGGGACTCAGAAAAAGTTAGAACATTAGAAAACAAGCATAATACTATGCTCTGTAGCAGAAATGTCTAGCTGTATAGAATATCAAATGCTCTAATGCAATAATTTGCTTTGCTGCCAGAAATGCTTTTAGACTTTCTATAAAGTAAAACTCTTAAGTCCAATGAAAGCTGTTTTCTTTTTTTTTTTTTTTTGAAGATTTATTTATTTTTTTTTATTGGAAACTCAGATATACAGAGAGGAGGAGAGACAGAGAGGAAGATCTTCCACCCAATGATTCACTCCCCAAGTGAGCCGCTACGGCCGGTGCTGTGCCAATCCAAAGCCAGGAGCCAGGAACTTCTTCCAGGTCTCCCACACGGGTGCAGAGTCCCAAGGCTTTGGGCTGTCCTCGACTGCTTTCCCAGGGCACAAGCAGAGAGCTGGATGGAAAGTGGAGCTGCCGGGACTAGAACCAGTGCCCATATGGGATCCCGGCGCGTTTAAGACGAGGACTTTAGCCACTAGGCCACATCGCCAGGCCCGAAAGCTGTTTTCAATGTATAGAACTCTTGCCTTGGTAACTTTCTCTTTGAAGCCTGGCTTGTCATCCTAGAGGAAGAAACATGGTTTGGTTTGGTTTCATTACTGAGAAAGCCACCCGCCTTCCCAGTGTGCAGTCAGCGCCTGGCTGCCAGAGGGATTCTTGTCCGGCTCCCTGAGAAAACAGCCAAGCAGCCAGTGCCAGCCTGAGACGCAGGCAGAAGGAAGGTGCCAGGCTGTCCGAGGATCCACTTGGTCCTGGAATTGTGTCCGTGCTGTGGCTGGAACAACTGAGGAAGGGTCCCCAGCATGGAAAGAGAACACTGCCCAGATGGAGCATAGGAATCAGTCATTTTATCAGAATGGTGCCCTTTGGGACACTGTGTATTCTCCTCTTTCTTTGTTTTCTAAACAGCATGTTTTTGTCTAGATAACACTAAAAGTAAATGACAAATTTGTCTTGACATCTCATTGATCAAAGCTGTTTCTGAGGCCAAGGCCCTGTGACAAAGCACAGGAAGAAAACATTACTGGGTTTAATGGTGTCGACCATCAAACAGCATAGTTGGTATTCAAATCCCTGGAGTCAGGAGAACTTGTCACAGCTAACTTTATGGAGAGCTTAAAATGTCAAGGTTCAGGTTGAATTGTCATCCACAGGAAACAACAAGAGATTTGAAGGAAATTTCAAACTCTGGTGGCACAGATTTATGCTTCTGGAAAAGTCTGAAACAAAAGTAGCAGTTTCTGTGCACTGATACCTGAACTTGGTCCAAAATGTTAAACCTCATGTCCCTTTTCAAATATATGTGTAGTTAAAAGACCTAGAAAATCTTGGTTCCTATCCCATCATGGTGCTGCCCAACCATGTGATAGGAGATACAGATGTGACTCTGAGCCATCTGTCTTGTACTTGGGCTTATAACAGAGTCCTACCCATTCATGTGACTGAATTCCTGCAACTGTGTTACCTTCTGTGTGGATATAAGATACTCAAGCGTTTCAACCGAAAAAATGAAAGTTCATGTGAATATAACATCTTGCATAATTGGAACATTTGAAAGCAAATATGCTTTTAAGATCCTACACCAGTTTCCTTAAAGGATAGCTGAGTTTCTGATCTGTGCGAAAGCAAAACGATTGCAGTGATGGGGGATGAATATTCCAACGCGACTGAGGAAGGACAGTCCACACAAAATTCAGTCCACACAAAATAAGCCACATTCACTTTGCCAATTCAGTTTGACATTTTTCAGCTGTTAATTCATGGTTTTCTCAGCAGCTTTCCAAGATTTAGATCCGTGTATAATATACCAGGTAGAAAGCACATGCTTTTCAAATTGATTTGTAAATATGAGAAAAAAGCCATGAAATAACTGAAAATCATTTTGAAAATGTCATGCTAAATCACACAGGAAAAAATACTGGTGAGTATTATTCCACCATCTGAATATGGTTTTGCTGTTCAAAGCAGATTTTTAAAAAAAAAAATTATTTACTTTGAAAGTTGGATTTACAGAAAGGCAAACAAAGAAAAGGATCTTCCATCCACTGGTTCACTCTCCCAGTGGCCTCAGTGGCCAGAGTGGAGACGATCCGAAGCCAGGAGCCCAGAGCTTCTTCCAGGTTTCCTACGTAGGGGCAGGATCCCAAAGCCTTGAACCATCTTCCACTGCTTCCCCCGGGCCATTCACAGGAATCTGGATGAAAAGTGGAGCAGCTGGGACATGAGCCAGTGACCATAGAGGATGCCAGCATTTTTAGACAAAGGCAGATTGTTTGCTGTAACCTGTGCTTGGGGGAACACCCAGGCAGCCCTCTCCCTGTGCCCTGTGGATGTGGCTGACCCACTGGTGTGACTGTGCCCTGTGGAACACCCAGGCAGCCCTCTCCCTGTGCCCTGTGGAACGTGGCTGACCCACTGGTGTGACCTGTGCTTGGGGGAACACCCAGGCAGCCCTCTCCCTGTGCCCTGTGGATGTGGCTGACCCACTGGTGTAACCTGTGCTTGGGGGAACACCCAGGCAGCCCTCTCCCTGCGCCCTGTGGAACGTGGCTGACCCACTGGTGTGCTTCCTTGCAGAGCTGGAGGCAGAGGAGTGGTGCAAGCATCTGTGCATGGAGTGTCTGGGAACGAGACTGAACGACATCAGCCTCGGGGAGCCTGACCTGCTGGCAGCCGGAGTGCAGCGGGAGCAGAATGGTAAGAGGGGGTTTCTACTGTACTGTAATGTCTCATGATAATCTCTTTTTTGGTCCAGAAAGTAGACCAAAGTAGATCAGTTGTTAAAGCATTTTCCCATGATGATGTAGCAATCAGAGAAAATTCTAAGGTGCAAGCAGTTCCAACTTCTTATCTGTGACAATGTCACTAATTGTCCAAGTAAAAAACTGGCATGATAGCTATTGTATGTAAGGCTTTTGTATGTATAACATCCCACATGTCTTCTCTGTAAATTAGTGTATATGTCAACAGGTTGGGGGCCTGGCACGGTAGTGTACCGGGTTTAGTCGTCACCTGCATCCTTGCAGCTCCACTTCCAGTCTAACTCCCTGTTAACGCACCTGTGAAAGAAACGGAACATGATCCTAATGCTTGGGCCCCAGCGCTCCTGTGGGAGCCCTGTGTGAAGCCCATGATCCTGGCTGCAGCCTGGCCTAGCACTGGTCGTTACAACCATCTGGGGAGTCAATCAGTGAATTAAAATTTCTCTCTTTCTCTCTCTGCACATATTGCGTCTTCTCATTCAACTAAAGTAAATGAATCTTTAAAAATGTTGGCTTATCATATTATCAGTAATTTCCAGGGGATTTAGTTAATACTGCAACACAAACGTGGCAGATGAAATAGCAAGGCATCATAAAACTGAGGTTGATGGACCTAACTTTGTTTACTTACCAAACCATTCTCCGGTTTAACAGGCATTTCTGCTATCTTAACAGCATGCCACATACTTGGGTCTAGCATAGTCAAATCATTAAATTAGACAAATACAATCATTGTTCAGTGTGTCAATATTAGATCATTGTAAGCTCATAATATAAAGAATGACCCCCAATCCAGGATGACCCAGCAGTGTGAGGATAGAAACAGTTGAGTGTTCTTTCTGGTGCTCGGTGGTCAGAAAGATTGAGGGGTATTTTAAAACTGGATGCCATTTCTTAACAAGAAATCCTGGAAATATGTATGAATTACAAATTAGATCCCACAGTTAGAATATACTTGTGCGTAGTCACACTTGATAATTGTAGTATTATCGCTTCTTGGCCTTTCGGCTAAGATCAAGTGTAGATAATTGTAGCATTGCTAGAAATAATGTTAGTAACAGCCATGGTTCTCTCCATGTAAGTACTATGTTTTTGCTGTTATTCAGCTACTTTCACTTGTTTTCTCCTAACAACAAAACTGAAATTTTCCTGTGAATTGACCATGAGCATATGGAGATGCTAAATATTCCTCCGTGAGTTTTTAGAAAGTCAAAACAAGTGCTTCTTTTGCTCTCTTGCTGGCTTCGTCGTCCCTTTTTGTTCCTCTCGCACACTTTTCTCAGATTTTCATCTCTCTGGATTGTTTTCTGAGAACTGTGTTAAGCGAGAATGTCCCAAACCATGTTACTTAAAATAAGCTGTTCATTCACAGCTTAAGAAGGGGGGATCCTCCTCGATGGGGATCTCAAGCACCACATGAAGGAAATCTGAAATGTGAGACGAGCAGGTGCTGGGCGGAAACCCTGGGTGCTTTCGGTGCAGGGCGTGCTTCGCCCTCAGGTTTGGAGCTGTGTGCCATTTCCTCCTGCAAATGCTTCCTTGTGTCTGCTTGAACAGCTCCGACTTTACATAGAATGTCTGTGCTTTTAAAATGCAATTCGCACATTTGACAGGACTGACTTAGTTGGAGATGCTGTTATTTAATGAAATTGATACTCTTCTCAAACACACACATGCGCGCACACGCACACAATGTGCATTATTAAAAATCCGATTCTTAGAGAGGGAAAACTAAGGTCCAGGTAAGGCTGAGAGCTTGGTTTTACTGTAGGGATGCTGGGAGGTGGTGACACCTGTACCAGTCTGGGCCTGACAGGAAGTCCTTAGGACTGAAAGTATTGACCTGGCTTTCAGGGGACCCTGTTTAGTTCTCCTGAGAGAGTTAGCAGGGACTGAGCCTTGCTTTTCCCTCTGGTTGCCTCTCCCTGCATGTGATCCCTACACACACACACACACACACACACACACACACACACACCCCTCCGCTATGAGATTGTTCACCGTGATGTCACAGCCAGAGGACACACACAGAGCTCGTGTCATGCTGGTCGAACACTGAGGAGCCATACACTGAGCCTTGCTTTCAAAGGCACCCAGGCTCAGATATTTCCTTGCAGCAATGAAGAAACAGTCAGCTATGCGAAGGGCTTGCTTTCCCTGGAACCACCTTTCTCTATTTGACTCCTCCCATGGCCATGGATCCTAGCACCACCCAGGGCGCCTCCAGTTTTTGTCTCCTTCCTTTAAAGTGCCAATTGGAGGTGATGTCTTTCTTTTCCTCTTACCCCACTTGGAGCTGGTTACAACAGGGGCTGAACCCTTCCAAAGCCAGGAGTCAGCCACATGGGTACAGGGACCAAGTGCTACAGGTGTTTTCTGCTGTCCTCTTCGGAGTGTTAGCGGAGATCTGAGTCGGCGGTGGAGTGGGCAGGATTTCAGCCAGCACAGGTGGTGCCAGCTCCGCAGGCAGCGGGCCTTTGGCCCACTCAGCAAAATGCCAGGCCTGTGTTCATGCAGCGGGGAAAGAGCCACAAACCAGTTGGCACACTTTTCTGCATGCATGTGTCAGTTTTCCTGCTTTGTAATCAAGAAGCTTCCTTGTACATATAGTTCCGTGTTCAGAATCTCTCTGAAGCAAGATGTCCAATCTCATAGCTGAGACCAAGACATCCATTTGGCCAGCTCAGCCCAGTCCCCACCTTCAGGCCTCCTGGATGCCTTGGAGGTAGCTTGGATGCCCACTTGCCCAAACTGTGTAGAGAAAATATGCATTGTTCCAGCTGGTCAAGTAAGATTTTTTGTTAGGATTTATTCATTTTTAGTGGAAAGGCAAATTTGCATAAAGGAGAGACAGAAAAATCTTCCATCTGCTGTTTCACTCCCCAAGTGGCTGTATCTACATCTTTCTCAGGCCACAGGCAGGGAGCTGAATGGGAAGTAGAGCAGCTGGGACATGAACCAACACCTTTATGGGATCTTAGCACGCGCAAGGCAAGGATGTAGTCACTGAGCCATTGTGCTGGGCTCCCAAGTAAAATCTTAAAACATATAATCTCTCCTTTCACTGACTCTCAATCACTCTTCAAGCATAACATTTTAAAATAAAAATGTCACGAGATTCCTCATGCTAGTTTGAATTTATTCATATATACTCATGAAATTTTTTATGAAAGATTGGTCAGTAAAGATTGAAATTTTTACTCATCCTTTTTAACACAGTTTAAGGGCTTTAAAGAGATTATTTGTTTAGAAGGCATCACATCAGAGAGGCAAGGGGAGAAGCACAGAGCCAGAGATCCTGCATCTGTGGGTACAAATGCCCTCATTAGCGTTCAGGAGCCCCACCCAGCGCTCCCACATCAGAATGTCTCAGGAAGGAAGAGGACTCATCCCAGACCCCCTGCTGTGGGATGCAGGCGTCTCCAGCAGTGGCTGCAACGTAACTCCTCCTCAGAGATGCTGTATGATTTTGTCCGGCATAGGTTTGTTTGGATTTGGCCTGAATGTGTTTGCTGACACATAAGGCGCTCTGGCAGAGTCCATCTAGCCGACGGGCTCCGGGGGACTTGTGGGAGCTGGCAGCGTTCTGTCATCAGGAGAAGTCCCCTGGCTAGGGCTTGACCACAGAATGTTTTTGACATTCAAGATTTCTGCTTCCCTCCTGCATGCTCCTGACTGTTTGGACAGTCTTTATTTACTCTGAGATTAGCTAAGAATAGACATTTATGCAAATAATTTTTAAAGGTGAAAGATAATGTGTGTTGCTGAGATAAAAGTGTTATTGATTAAATTCTTTGCTATAATCATGTTTATCTAGTCCTGTCAGCTGCTCTCATATTGACTCCGAATCCTTGTTTAGGGGAAAGTTAAGAGGTGGAAATGCTCCCGCTGTCACTCTCACAAATACACACATACTTATTCTCAAACTTCAGATAATGCCACAAGTGCATATTGTGCAGATATTTCACACTTTTGCTACTTGAAATTTCCAGGATATGTAGTTCTTTCAATACTTAACATAGCCTACGGTGACCTTGGGAAGTATTAACATGATATTAGAGTTATAGACAAAGAATTCATGACACATAATCTCATTTCTAGAAAACATATTGTATATTCGTCGTTAATAGAAACAATGTGTTTCACTTCTGAGTGACTGGTTTGCCTGAAACTCCTGCAGTTGCAGTAGGAAGTGAACACAGAGGATGTGTCCAGTTTGCTACTGATGCAAGAGATGACCATCTGCCATTTTCAAAAGTAGTTCAGACTTGTGAGCATGCCTCTGTTGTTCCTGTGCAGGTGGAATGACAAAAACTCAGCTGCGGTAGGCTGAGTTCTTCTGAGATTGTCTCCAAATTTCACATGGTGCTCATGCTTGCTCAGTGAGTGTTCCATCCTCCTACTCTTGCAGCTGCCCCAAACAGACTCTCAGCATGCAACAGAACACATGCTAGCTTGCAATGCTGTCGAAGCCCGTGTACACAGTGTATCCTCTAACATTCCACTGGTCAAATAAAGCCTCAGGGAAATTGCAAAGTTGCGAAAGTGTACAAGTGTACTCCGTCTGTGAGGCTGTAACAGGCGTGAAAGGGTATTGTATTGCTTCATAAGGGAAGAAAATGAAGAACGGAGAAGAATTATTGAGCCATCTGTGGTGTAATGAAATATACTGAAACATTGACAGCTTAGTGTAGCTAGGAGTCGTTCTGATTATATTAGCCTGCATGTATTTTTTAGTAAATTGACTGTTTTATTCCTTCAAGTAAACTTTCTTACTTGACAATAAAGCAAGGCTAAAATTTTTTATGTTCATCACCAAATGGTCAAAGTAAATACGAACAGATCCTTGCTAAAATGTTAACAATTTCCTGTTCATTAAAAACAAGGGCAATAACAGAAATAAACATGATTCTAATTTAAGAGTACCCGCCCCCAGTTTCTCAACAAAATGACCTCAAGTGAACCATGTTCACTTTTAGACATGCTGCTCTTAACATGCAATAACCATGTTTTCTAGGTAGTATGACTCTGGGAAAAAAACAACAACAACCATGTTTTAAACATTTTGTTGAAGTACAATCTACATACCAAGAAATGCATGCAAGTATACAAGTAGTTGATTTTTGTTTGAACATACTCATAGCCAATACCCAAATTAAGAGCTATTTGTAATAATTCCTAGCTATTCACTGTGTTTCCGTACTATTAGTTATAAAACCTCGTTTTTATATCTGATTTTATTAAATTTGGGTCTACTCTCCTTTTGGTTAGTTGGGCCAATGGTTTATGAATTCCACTTAATTTTGTCCTAAAATCAACATCTTTGTTTCACCACTGCTTTGCATTGCTTTTAGTTCTATTTTGTGTTTCTTATCTAAGACTGATTATTTATTTTGTGCTACTAATCTGGAATTCAGTTTGTTCTTATTTTTCCAGATTGTTGAGATATGATATTGCAACATGTGTCTGTACATTTCCAGTTTTTTGTTGTGGGCACTTTATTGCCATAAACTTTCCTCCTAACATTGCTTTTACTGTCTTGCATAAGTTTTAATATGTTATGTTCTAATTTCCATGTATTTCAAGGACTTTTTGTTTGCCTCTGATTTCTTCTATGACTTATTGTTCTTTCCAGAGGTTATTTTTCAGTCTCCATATATTTTTATATTTTATAGAATTTTTTTGTTGTTAATTTCAGGTTTCATTCCATGTGATGTGAAAATTAATGTGATTTTAATTCATTTATTCTAATTTTATTATTTATGACATTGTGTATCATCCATCCTTGACAATATTTCATACATTGTTGAAATGAGTGTGTATTACTCATCTGTGACAATGAAAGTTCAATACCTATAAGGGCCATCTGGTCTGCACTGTAGATTAGCTTTGTTGCTTTTCTGTTGAGTTTTTTGAGCTGGTTGACCTATCCATTGATGAAAGTGGAGTGTTTTGGTCCTCCATTGTTAGTATATTGGAGTTGATGCCTCCCTGTAGAGCCTTTAACATTTGCTTTATAAGCTGAGTTCCCTTGCATGGGGTGTTTATACATCTTCTGTAATGACATCTTCTTGTTGAACTGATTCCTTAACCATAACATGATTACCTTCTTTGTCTCTTTTAACAGTTTCTGTGTTATAGTCTGTTTTGTCTTGTATCAGGGTAGTTATTCCTTCTCATTTTGATTTCCATTTGATGGAGTGTGTTTTTCCATAACTTATGTGTGTATCTTTATTGGTAAAGTGTTTCTTGTAGGCAAGATTTAGATACACACTGTTTTATTATCCGTTCAGCCACTCTGTGCCATTTAGATCACTCTACAGTTATTATTGCAAAAATTGTGATTTGGTCCTGCCATTTTCCCATTAATATTCTTATTGCTTATTTTGAAAATCTTTTATGATCTTACTGGAAGTTTGCCCTCACATTCTTTTGTGATGCTTATTATCTTTCTCTTAAGTGTTATTTGTAAGGTTGGCCAGGTGGTGAAAAGTTCTTTCACTATGTGCTTGTCCTTTTATCTTCATCTCCATTTTGGAATGAAAGCTTCACTGATAAAATGTGTTTCTATATCGATTTTATGTATCTGCGAAATCAGTCTCTTGTTGCTAGCTCCTGGTTCTAGAACAGTGGGGGGGAGAAATTGGGTATAGAATTATAATGTTTTCTTTCTTTACTGTGCTGAATCTGAGGTCTGGTTGCAAGGTGGGAGTTCATGATAGACAAACAGGCAGCAGTGACCCAACAGTTGGTGGGACAGGGATTGGTGAGTTCTCCTGTAATCTGACACAAGGCTCCACAGTTGGCTGAGCTTGCATTGTGTAGAAAACTAAGAGCAGGCAGCTGTCTTATTGTGAGGAGTGTCCAGAGAAGAAGGCGCTTCAGTGGCTAGAACACCTCATCTCCAGACAGCGGGAAGATGTGGAGGTTAGGGCATTTGCTTGTCCTAAAGGAAGAGACAACATTTGAATAACAGCGTGGTCCTTGGCATTCAAGAAGCAAGAGGGAACTTGTGTTAATTTCAGCTTGTTAGAAGGAATTTTTCCTCTTTGTCTCTCATTTTTACCCTGGAGAAACAGAAGCAACAGCGAGGAGATTAGTGCAGTGGTCTAGAAGACTAACCCTTTGCTGATATGGGCGGCAGAGTGCAGTTCTAGCTGCAGAGGCCATCTGGGGAGTGAGCCAGAGATTGGTTCTTTGTTTCTCCCTCCCTCTCTGTAACTCTGACTCTCAAGGAAAATAAATAAATCTTAAAAAAAAAAGAAAGAAAAGAAAAACAGGAGACATCATGGCTGACAGTGAGTTAGGCACTAAGTTGTTAGCCTGACATGCTATCTGTACAGAGTGAGTTTTACTTATTGAAATCACTGAATAATGGACCACTAAGTGATACTCAAAATTATAAATAAATGACCCAATTCTTAAAATTTACACTACTCATTATATATCAAGGTTACATATACAAATCTATAAAGTGATTGATTTTTATGTAAATTACTGAACTTAATAATGTTTAGCTGTTAAAGTTAATTAATTTTAGTGAACATTTAAGCCTCTACTTAATGGAAGATCCTGGAGCTCAAAATCAAGCAATCGGGCCCAGCGTGATAGCCAAGTGGCTAAAGTCCTTGCCTTGCATGCTCTAGGATCTCATTTCGGTGCTGGTTCTAATCCAGAGGCCCCACTTCCCATCCAGCTCCCTGCTTGTGGCCTGGAAAAGTCAAGGACGGCCCAAAGCTTTGGGACGCTGCACCCATGTGGGAGACCTGGGAGAGGCTGGCTTTGGATTGGCTCAGATTCAGCTGTTGTAGCCAGTTGCTTAGGGAGTGAATCCACGGATGGAAGATCTTCCTCTCTGTCTCTCCTCTCTATATATCTGTCCAATAAAAATAAATCTTAAAAAAAAATCAAGCAATCGAGAAGGATGGAAAATGCAAGAGTAGCGCTTCAAATTCTAAATTCATCTGTCACCAAAAAGTCTAAGAATGCCTCTCCTGCTGTGAGGGTTTTTACTTTTCAGCCATCTGAGCTGTTAGTGTGTGCCTTTTGCACCCCACTCACGTAACTGACATGATTTCTAAAGTTCCTGCCTGTCCTTGAGCACTTGTGTGTCTGGGTCTTTCAGTTCCCTAACGTTCAGCTGTAGTGCTGCATTTACACGCCATCACTTACTTTTGATCTAACCTGGAAACCACAATTTCTCAAGTCAAGAGAGAAATGAAGTGAATTAATAAAAGCTTTCAGCAATAAGCTAACAACACACCTAGTAGGACTCTTTACTGAATAGAGTGCACTGGCTTCTAATTTCTAAATGTGTTTTAAGAAAACTAATAAGCGAAAGATGAATTTTCTTAGGGTTATAATGCAGTGATTAGACAACATATGCTTGATGCACTGATTTATCTGATAAGTAAATTCCAAAGACCTACTTTAAAACTATTCTCGTTTATTATGAGTAAAACCTAGCTGAACAAATATGTCTATTTTCCTATATGATTCTGTTTTTTTAGATACTTCACTTTTTCTCCTACAAAACAAAAATCACTTAGAAACTGTCTAAAGAACTCATCACCTTTCTGTTTTCTGCAATTACTTCTACTTATTGGATGATGTTTTGTATCATGTCAACAACTCCCACCCCTTATTCTTTATGTCTCACTTGGGCCACAAACTCTTCCTACCTTCACCTTGTAGGCCCAGACTATTAGCTGTGTGCTCATATGGCCCCATAAGTACATTTCAGCAAATGGCATATTACACGTATAATAGGGGTTTCTTGAAGTTTTATGAAACTTTCCTATAGCCAAGTGAACTTTTAGCCACTGTAACATCCTACAGTAATGTATGATTCACATTACAATGAATGGAGTATGTAGAAAACACACTGTGTTGCCAGTCCTGTAAAAGTATAGCACACATGATTACGTATGATACATATTACTTGATAATGATAACAAGTGAGCTCATTCTGCAGTGGGCTATATGATGTAGGCTTATTTATACATTCCAAGATACTTTGCAATATTTGTACGATGTTAGATGTGCCTAATTCTTTGCTAAGAATGCATTCCTATCATTAACCAAAAAATGGGCTCTTGGGTTAGTTTTTGCCTTTGACCTCCTCCAACCACTCACTACCTGAGAAGGGAAGGTTTCAGTCGCTTCCAGCATTGGTGACTCCCTCAGTGTCCCCACATTCTGCCCGTTTCCTGGGACACTGTTTCCTGTGTGCTACCCTGTGTCTCCAGACCATGACTACTTCTCTGGTGATGCTTTCAAAAGATCTTCACGAAGTGACAGTTCTCCAAGTGTGGCCCTCAGAGCAGCAGTGTCAGCATCTCCTGGGGAGAAGTAGAATGTGCATCACCAAGGTCCAGCCCAGATCTGTTGTGGCAGAAACAATGAAGAAGGCCAAATCTACTACAGTAAAGTTAGATAATACAGACCAAAGTATTTCTTAAGTCTAAAAAGTGACATTGTTAGTGATTTAAAAGGCCTCTCTGCTATACTGATTTAAAAAATTATTTTAGTAGAGTCAATGTTAACAACTACATATTTAAATACTCTTTCCATCAACAGCCTTAACAAATTTCAGTAAAATATTGTTTTATGTTACTAGATGAGTAGATGCCTTCAGAGCAAAGGTAGAAAGCTGCCTTGCTCCTCCCACAGGATCCAGTGAAGCACTGATGGCCGATGTGCTGCTTGCTCTTCATGTGGTTAATTTTCAATCGGATTAAATTAATCCATGGTTTAGTTGAATGTGAATCCTTTGGATTTAACCACTCAGGGATAGCAGATTTTGAATATTTTAAAATTAAAAATTTCATAATCTAATTCAGCCCATACATTGTAAAAAATAGTAACAAAAGGAAGATTTTGCTAGGCCAAAAAAAGAACTAAGTAGAAGGCAGGTGCTTTATATTAGATGGGAATAGCATCTTCGGTGCAGGTTATTCAGCTGTTGTTACTTGTCTGTAGATGTGCCTCAACAATTCTGATGTGTAGAGCCTTGTATCATGAAGCTTACTAAATTCATGTAGTCACCTTTTTCTAGGCTTCACAGCGTAATGTTTGAGCTCTTCTGTTTGTTTTCTGCAAATGTGGAATACACAGATGTTACAGTAAAAATCTAAAAAGTCCTGTTAGGTTTAACACACCATCTGCCTGCAGGACACCCAATGTCAAGATTACGTTTTTCTTCAGTTTTTAGATATCAAACCCTGAGTATGAACATCGAGGGTTGGCACAGCCTTAAGAACCAGAAGTAATGGTTCATGATATTTGTTTCAATACTTTGTAAGAAGTGCAGTCTCAAGGCATTTTGGCAATGATTCTCTGCTATTCTCATTCTAAAACTGAAGTAAATGAAAGAATGTAGGAAAATGCTTTATCATCTTTCTAAAAAGTTGCAAGTTCTGTTGTATTATATTGATTAGTTCTTTTTTATTATTATTAAAATGCAGAGACAGAGAAATAGAGACAGACAGAAATCTCCCAAATGCTAGTTAATATCCTCAAAAGCCCAACCTATCTCTGGCTGGGTCAGGCTAAAACAGGAATTCAGAAGTGGGTCCATGTCTACAATATGGGTAGAATTGACCCATGTGCTTGGCCCATCACCTACTGCTTCCTGGAGTTGAGTCTTGAGCCCTGGCAGTTGGGTATGGGGTCAGGCATTGCTGTGCCAAGTGCCTGCCTCTGCTGACACATGTACAACAGTGTATATCCTATGCACAAAAGAATTTTACTGACATTCACTCCACCAAATGTGTCTCGACCGAAGAGGAGAAAATTGATGTTCACGTGTTGTCTCTATACCTTAGTCTGTTCGGTATAGTTTTCATTTTACACCATTATATGCTGTCATGCCCTTTGCCCTGTTACCTCTAATGCCATTGCCATGGAAATGACAACAGGAATTTGAGGGATTTTTAATGTTATATGTTAATACCTGGTTGTGGAATTTTAATGACACATGGAATATATGTTTATTTGGGCTTTTTTGCAAATAATTAGTGGGACAGTATTCTTTCTTTATTTTGCCCTTACAAAATTGATCCCAGTGTATTAATTTCACAGGTCAGTAATCTAAGGAGAAAATTAAATAAGTACTTTATGTTTTGTCCCAAAACTTCCAGACAATGCATATAAATATTGCCTTTGTGGCTACTAAATGTTAATCTGTCATGCCCACATTAATTTAAACCATTGAAAATCTGAATACTGGTTTTTGGCATCAGAGACTGCTTACTGGCTAATGTGGCTACCAGGGCAAAGATTCTTCTATTGCACAGACAGTTGTAGCTCAGTAGCAGCAACCATTTAGCACAAAAGACCAATACACTCTGATTGATAAGAACATGTTCCTGTGTGTATTCGTCTCCCAACTGCAGCCGCACTGTCACATTTTTCAAAATAATTAACCTGACAGCACTGCCTTTAAAGAGCTCTTCACAATTAAATTCTAACTCACAGAAATGTGTCTGGCAATAATTCTTGAACTTTTGTCTTCATGACTCATTATTTTTTGTAATTCCCCAATTCTTACATCCACTATTCATCATGGCATATATTTATCTCATTCATACAGTTAACTGATGTTTATTGATCACTTACTATAAACCAGAGATGTGTTGCTAGGAACTGGGGATATTTTATAGGATGTTTAAAGGGTATACCAAGTTCATTACGTTTTGGAATTTGTAAAGCAACATTATTTTTCAAAGTGAAATTCATGCAATAGAATGGGGGACTGCAGAATTTTGGACTAGCTTTTGAGAAACACAGAAGGTTACAAAGCAAAGTTTAAAATCATTGCTTCATATTAGGTTTTACAACCACAGAACATACAAATGTGAAAAATTGTGTATTTCTATTTTACTTATGAAGGCAACACTGCAAGTTCTCCAAAAGGTATGAATGAATATCTGCTATTATTATATACTGAATAACACCATGACACATTTGTATTGAGATTGAAACAATCATTTTTGCTGTGTGTAATTGCTAGTGAGTCAGAGCACACATCAAATACTACATGTCAAAACGTGATTTTGAGTAATTTCTTGCTTAAACAGAATAAATGATACATTCCTCCAATAATTGTGTCTGTGATGTCCAACTACAAAGAGTTCAGACTCCTGAGCAGACTCCACGTTTGCCCTATTTTTTGCATCATAAAATTTAATGATTGGACTCTTGGTACAGAGAATGAAGATGAGGAAAAGTTTCAGAATGAGTGAATGATTGAGTTGATAAGAGCAATGAACCCTTTCACTCATAACAGAGTGGGAAGAGGAAATGTTTGTCATGCCCATCATTGTCGCCCAGATACACAATTGCTTTCTGAAGTCTGAAAAGACCAACGTGTAGAGAGCTGCCCTCCTCACACCTCTTCTCACTCAGTCTCCTGCCTTTCCTATTTCTCTGTAGAACGATTCAATGTGTATCTGATGCCAACGCCAAATCTGGATATTTATGGTGAATGCACCATGCAGATCACGCATGAGAATATCTATCTCTGGGATATCCACAATGCCAAGGTCAAACTGGTGATGTGGCCGCTCAGCTCCCTGAGGAGGTACGGCCGAGACTCGACGTGGTTCACCTTTGAGTCAGGAAGGTGAGTTCCGACACAGCAACCCAGTGCAGGAGGAGGGTGGCTGGCGTAGGAGAGAGGGGCTCTGTCTGCCATTACAGACAGTGGGATCAGCATTTATATGTATACCTTTTTTTTAGATTCTTATTGATCCTTTGGATAAAATGGTACTACTTTTCCAAGTAAATTTCTAAGTGCATTACCACTCTTCTCTTACATTAACATTGCATTATTTTCATATTATCTTTATAATGTTATATACTTTGCAATTTTATTATAATACTACATATTTTAAATGTAGAAGCATGCGGCGAGGTTTTCAGAATTTAAATGTCTACCTGTTTGCATTATTTTTTCAAATTTTAAGAAGAACAATGTGAAGTGACTTTTGTGTAAAATTGTTTCTTAATTGCCAATTTGGCTTGAGATAAATCAACATATTATTCGTACAGATGACTACTAACATTGGGTGAGGAAGATATTAATTCAGAATAACTGAAGAAATGCTGGCAAATCCATAATTTGTGAGATGGATAGCTCAGATTTTATACCTAGTCATAGAAAGCAAAGATGTTACTTTCTTCATCACAACAAATGGTTAGAATCAAATCCAAATTTTGAAATGAACAGTTGATTCATGGATGTTATTCACGGACATGGTTTAGATGCAAACTACAACTAAACAAATTTCACCAGTGTGCTGCTGTCACAGGCAAAAGATAAGATTGAGATTTGAGGATTCAGTGTGAGAAAGAGATGTTTGATACAAGTCTTTACGCATTCCTAAAATGAAACTGCAGACCCAGAAGGTATAGAGAGGTTTCATTGCATCTGATAGGGCAATTTTAAGTTCAAAACTTTATTCTCACAAAACTGTGAAAGATTATTCAAAGTCAAATTGTGCTGATCTCTAAATGGGGTATGTTATGTGTCCCTTGAAAATCTAAGAAAACACATTCTGTGCTGCAGTGGCTTTGCTAGCTGGAGCCTGCTCGCAGCCAGATGTGTCTCAGCTGCACTGATTACGCCCAGAGTCTTGGGCCTGTGTTGACTTGGTAGTTATCAACTCATTCTGCTACCTATTTTGGTCTAGCTGGAAATTGAGAATCTAATGGAACTCATATTCTGGATAAATAGTTGAAAGTGAAACTTTCATAAGAAAATGAATCTTTTCAAACATATGCACTATTTTAAAAATAACATCTATGAAAAGGAAGAGAGTCACTGGCATAGCAATCTGATACATTTATTTTTATGGACCTTAAAGTGGTTGTTTCATGTGTAAATGACCTGAATAGCTTCTCCTGGTCAGCATTTCCCTGGGCTCGCTCCCCTGCCCCTGGCCTTGGATGCAGCAGCCATCACCCTTTTCTTTTGTAGGAAAATCTAACTGTCTCGTCTGTTCTGTCATTTCCATAGGCTTCTGTTCAAGTAACAACCAGCCTTCTTTCCTTTTCGGGATTTTTAGCCCATTCACACCTATCTGCACCAATCTTCGTTAATTTCTCGTTCGTTTAGTCTTAAAGAGGCATGAACTGAGCCTGCAGACATTTCTGAACTGATATTCTCAACCGGAGGTTGAAGTTACTGTGTGTCCCGCTGGCTTTCTGATAATCGATATGAATTTGTCTTTTACAACCTCTATTTTAAATCTGAACCCTAAGATGCATGGAAAATATAAATGCTGGGTTCAACATGTCTATAATATTCAAAGCTTTTGTTTGTTGTCTTAGAAAATACATTTTATGCTTTTTTAAATTTTGTTTTTGCCAGTCTAACTTCTTTAAAAAATTATGTTACTATTTAAAAATAATCTTCACACATTCCTGTGGGCTCTGAAGGTTTAAACCAGAGCTCTGTAGCTTACGGCCTTAATCCAGGTCATTTATACACTCTGTCTTTCAGCTTGTTTTGTTTTTTTTATATTGGATGAACAGAAGTCTATATTTTTAACTTTATTTGAAAGGAGGAATTAGTGAGTGTGTTGAATCAGGACACAACATTGTATCACCCTATCATAGGCATTTAAGGAAACATGATAACCTGCTGTTTTTCAGAAATTATATGATTTGCTTGATTCCAGTTTCTGAATGCAACTTCTTGTTTAAGTGTGAAGAACTGTCTTCCATGGCGAGCTCTTGCTAAGACATATCCGTAGCCCAGACAGCAGGAAACATGACCAGTAATAAGAAAAGCCACAACTTGCAGGACAAATGAGGGGAAATGTGAAATGGCTGGATCCACCTAACAGGTGATTACAGCACAGCTGTCGTTAATAGATTTCTGTTTCTTGAAGAGTCAGTAGGATGTAGAACTTGCTAAGGTGTGACTCCTTAAAATGAGTGCATACTCCATTGTTGCTGCCCACTATAATAAATAAGGAGGAATTAGGCGACACCTACCACATGTGTAAAGAAAAGCAAGTCTCTACTTACGTACTAGACCAGCCCTATGAACATTTTCAAGCTTCCTCACATGGCAGTACATTTTTTTTTCGTGGAAAGTGATATCAGTTCATACAACTGTAGGTATAAAAATATTGCACCATTCTCCCCCCATAAATGCTAACATTATAATAATGAATTAATGGAGTGAGAGTGAGAGAGAAAGAAGAACAGGAGACCTTCGATCCTCTAACTGCACCAGCCGGGGTTGAACAAAGCCAAAGCCAGCAGCGAGGGACTGCCCCTGTGCCCTCCACGTGGGTGGCAAGGACCCGAGTCCCTGAGGCATCATTCTTTCTCAGGTGCATTAACAGAAAGCTGCTTGAGAAGTTGTACAGCCAGGAATCAAAGTGGAATCTGTCCTTCTCAGTGTAGCTTATTTTTATTTTTCCCCCTCTCTGAATTTTGGGTGTCATTTGCTCATTTTTAATTGTTTTTTTTTTTTAAGATTTTATTATTATTGGAAAGCCGGATATACAGAGAGGAGGAGAGACAGAGAGGAAGATCTTCCACCCAATGATTCACTCCCCAAGTGAGCCGCAACGGGCCAGTGCGCGCCGATCCAATGCCGGGAACCAGGAACTTCTTCCAGGTCTCCCATGTGGGTGCAGGGTCCCAAAGCATTGGGCCGTCCTCTTCTGCTTTCCCAGGCCACAAGCAGGGAGCTGGATGGGAGGTGGAGCTGCCGGGATTAGAACCGGCGCCCATATGGGATCCCGGGGCGTGCAAGGTGAGGACTTTAGCCACTAGGCCACGCCGCCGGGCCCTCATTTTTAATTGTTAACATTTGTCATAATTTTGTGCATCTGATTTGCAAGTTCCAGGTTCTCTTTCTCTCATTAAAGGCAGTTAACAGCAGGAAACTTGTCAAGAGTAGAACTAGAGAAGTGAAAGTGTGACATTATCATCCTTGGGTCTGGCCTGGTAAGAGTGCTGGTGCTCAGACTGGGGCAGTGTAATGGTCTGTGTGGCAGGGGAGGCGTGGCAAGTCATCTTAGCAACCTGGTGCCTACCATCTCCATTTTCCACATCATTTTATTAGCTTGCTACACAGCATATTGTTTGGTATGAAATTATAACTATTCACTTATATTTCTGTGCTGACTGGAAAGTGTTAAAATTAGATGTGTCAAAATTCTCTCCTTTCTGCCAGACTTGTTCAATTGCATTGTCAAATCCTGTTGTACCCCTGAAGCAGAAACGTGAGCAGCAGGAACAGATGTCCATCATTTATTCAGGAGAAGCATGCCCAGTTCGCCCTGGTCTTGCCGGTTGTGCACAGGCCCAGGGGCGGGCTTGAGCAGGCCCCAGAAGTGGGCGACTCGGGGCCGAACAATGTATACTTTTAAAAGATAAAAGAAGCTATAGGTGGAAAGATAAAACAGTAAAAAATACCTGTTGTACAGGTTGAGTGCCCTATATCTTAAATTCTTGGGCATCATATATATTTTACCAATTGAACCTTCCAATCTAATAATTCAAAATTTAAAATTTTCTGAGATTCGTAACTATTATTTTAGAACTTCAGATTTTTTTAATTTTGGCTATTAGAGTCAACCAACTTTTCAAAGGTATAAGTTACTGAAGGAATTTCTAAGTTTTCTAAATTTCTAAATTTAAACCTTATCACATATAAGATTGAACTCCTCTAAAACTCTGTTGAATTATCACGGCCCTTAATTGTTCTTTTTCCACAAAATGTTTTATTTGCCATGCAGAGTGATTGTAGCACAAATTTTTCATAAAAGCGTGTACTGTCGACACTCTGGGATTTCTTTTTGAGGTGTTTGTTCTGTGTGTTTTATGCTGGTTGGTCCATGTGTCTGTCTATCAAAAGATGGCCTGAGGAAGTTTGAAACCAGCAAGGAGGACTCACAGTTTTAAAACAGTGCTTCTCTGAACATGTAAGAGTTGTCATTAGTTAAACTGATATATGACTAGAGTCAAGTGCATTGCCAACATTGCTGTAACTGGTGGAAGTGGGAAAATTTTGAACATGTACGAAGACCTCAGTGCCAGGTGGCAGCAAGCCCTGAGTGATGCTGTTCGAGACCCATACCTAGCTATGAAATGCACTTCCTCCCAGAAACGCTACATGTAAAACCACATGTAGCTGAGGAATGAGTGAGCTGAGCCATGAACAGTTTGCTCAGACAAATCGAAGAGTGATTTCAAGGGAGATGTGCATCTTGGGAATGAGTGGTACTTGCCGCTAATGGGGGCAGAGAGAGCCCAAATCAGTACCTCGGTTTCTCTCTATGGATTTTCAAATATCATTTCTTGATAATGACCATTAATCAAGTTTAGGAACTTTCTGAAAGAGAGTGAAAAGTCCTTAAACTGTCATTGATTCCCAACAGACCAATTGGTGAAAAGCAATTCCCACTAAAGTGTGTGTGGGTTCAATAGGAGTGTATTGAACTTTAGAATCAATGGAGCAAAATCTAAGATCAGAGCTTGCATTTCTTGATGAGAAGAGTTTCCTAAGGCATTTAATTAATGCTCGGTCCTAGGGGGGAAATTGGTTCTAGGATTATTGTTGCAGGATTTACTGAATTACACAGGGGCGGGGGAGATGACGGCACCAAGTCCTTAAAGGCATTGTCTTCATATGATTTTTTTTTAAACTAAAGGGAGGGTTTTAGATCAGCCTGTTACTTTTTGATGTTGCAAACATTGTTGATAATTTCCTAATTGCTTATACATGTAAATATAGCTCAGTTAATGTTATGATTTATCTCTTGTTGTGACATCAAAAACCCCATTTATTCTTCAGATTATTTAGCTCATTTTTCAGATACTATAGTGAGGACAAGAGAAGTAAAGATTGGGTAATACATTCTCACCCCTCAAAATGAGCTCCAACAGCACTTAAAGAGACAAATGGTCATGATATAATGTAGGAAGTATAAGCAAAGGAAGCACAGCAAGTTATGTATTATGAAAGTAGTTATGCTATGTAATTCAAATAATAATAATGGCATCTTCAAATGCCAAAGACTGAATGTAACAGATTCATTTATCACTTAAGCTGTATCTGATGGAGACCTCACCAAGAGGAGGCCCCCCAATCCAAAGTATGGGCTGCTGCGATCAGGTGACCCAGACAAGGCAATCCTAAGCCACCTCATCTCTCACAGTGGCAGGAACGAAAAAGGTAGGACCATCCTCCAGGAGGCACATTACATATGTGTTGAAAGGTTATAACATTCATGCATTGAAAAGCCCCATCCACTCCCCCCAATACAATTATAGGTGGAAGTAAGGCTGTTGTGCAGGTAATTACAGTTAAATGAACTCATAAGGGCAAAGTCACAAATCAATAGATTTCTGGCTTTATGAGACACAGATAATTCTTCACTCTGCTCCTATTAAAAGGAAAAAAGGCACATTACCGTACTGTGAGAAGGTGGCCATTCACAAACCACAAAGAACTTTCTCCTGAACCTGACCATGTTGTCACCCTAAGCTAGGTCTCCGTAGCATGAGAAAATAAATGTCTTAACAGGAAGTCCATGTACTCTGCTATTTTGATAGAGAGCAGGCTGAACTCACACAAAACATTAGGACGGTGCCGTTTCTGTAACAGCCGGAGCACCGGTCGCACGGAAGCAAGTGCAGTCCCCAGAAAGCATGAATCTGCTGCAATGACACCTCTAGGCAGCCAGCAGCATGTTCAGCCCCTTCCGCCGCACTTTCAGACTTGCGCTAAGAACACCCGCCAGCCGGATGCTGGAGCCTTGGAGTGATTTGTATCTATGCCTTCATTAGTCCCAGACATGACTTCCCTTGGTGCCGAAAGAATGATCCACAAAGCTTGCTTTTCTGCCTACGGCCAGAACACTCCAGCTCGAGGAAAGGGCTGAGGTGAGGCACTGGCCTCCTAGACACCTGCGAACAAGAGTGAGCGGGGATTCTCACGCTGCTCTTGAGGGCACTTGGCTCGTCTGTGTTCTCCTGGGCTCTGCCCTCTTTCTTGCCATTCCCTTTGTCCCATCCTTGAGGCCATGTCTGAATCAGAAGCAAGGCAATCTCCCCAGCTGTTCCATGTTTCTCAGTCTACCTTCTGCCCTGGGACACAAGGCTCTCCTGATCAATTCTTTCTCAAGTTCAATCTAGACACACCTTAATCAACTGACAGATTTTAAAGCAATAGGTGTGAACATTTCACAGTTGATCTACTGTTCTTCTTTAAAACTCTTTAACTTGCCTTTTTCATTTAAAGACTTTTCTGATTTTGACTCCTACTGTGTGGTATCTTTGCATGTGTATTTTTTCCAGTTTTTTAAGGATCTGAAATTCTCAAATCTCTTCCATGTTTCATTGCAAATTCTCAATTTCTTTCTCAGGTTTTCATTTTGTAGTAACATTTGGACAGTCAGTAAACCCCATGAAAAGTTTGTTATGCAGCCTGTTTCCTTAAAGTTTATTGGGGAAATGTAAATTTAGAAAAAGCTTCTCTAAACACGGAGAAATAGCAGCTTCATGCAAGAGAAGACAGCTCCTTTGTCATCAGTAGTTCATTCTAGTCATTGGGGTGATCGCTGGTGTTAGTTAATTGGCTTCACACAGTGAATGGGGGAAAATCTATCTTTAAACAGGAGAAAGGAGTTGGCTCTTCAAGTTGGGCTCTCTAAGCTGTGAAACTGAGTGGTAAGAATTCTGTCTCCTCTCCCATTTACATTTCAAAGAGTGGTTTCTGTTTCCTGTAGGGAAGCCTTTGAAGGTCTGTAAGCTGACAACAGAGCCATCTAGTTTTTTTTTTTTTTTTAACATACTGGTTACTCAAAACCATGTCAATTCCATAATATTGCAAATTGCTGTTGATGTTATATTGGGACTCTTAATTGACTGTGATGATATTATACCAGCTCTGACTTCGGACCAGAAATGGTCTCCCCAAGAAACTGTTCAACCCATCTGGACAATAAGTACCTGGACTCCATGCTTAGTATAAGAGCCATCTAGTTTTTCAGAGAACAGAGCATGTGTGGTTACAGGTTCTCTCTCTCTCTCTCTCTCTCTCTCTCTCTCTCTTGCTCTCTCCTTCTGTCCTTCTTTTTCTCCTTTCCCTCCCTCCCTTCCTTCCTTCTTTCCTCTTTTTTATTATTTTCCATTATACAGTGTTTTAAGTATAGGACTTCCCGCCTTGTCGTCCCTTCCTTCCCCCCTTCTTTCCTCTCCATTGTTCCCATTACTTTGCAATAATTTAATCCTTCAGCTGTAGTCTAGCTGTAGCGTCTCTACTCCCAAATAAAATAAGGTCCCAATGAAACTGTTAAATATACCTTGACAACAAGATACTAGAATCTCTACAGTTGCTTATACCTACGATTTCATGGGCAGGTGAACAGCAGAATGCTGGAGCTGAGACTACAGCTGGTTACACATTTTCTAAAGTCACTGTTCTGAATGATAGAATAGCAGTAGCTTTCTGCCTCCCCACTGTCAGCTGAAAGAATTAAGCCCTTTATTTTTAATTTGGTTTTGTCCTTATAATTTAGAAGCTTGGGAGTCCTGCAGCTGGCCTCCCGAGATGCCACAGATCTCCCCCTGAGCACAGCATTTCACTAAATGTCTCACTGCCTCATGATATCGTCTTTCTAGCTCCCACACTATTTTCTTTTATCCCTGGCTCAATCACTGTTATAATGCCATATATTTGAGAGCTACTTATTTATTACAGCAACATTATTAGGATGCAGTAGATTTATTCTTAACCAAACACTATTTCAGTGGTTTAAAGCAAAGGAATTTATTTCCCACTTAGGCTGGCCCACTTTGGTTCTGGGCAATTATGCTGGGCAATCACAGCAACACTTGCATCAAGAAATAAATTCTTTGGCTCAAGTGTGTCCCTTATGTTCTGAGCTCTTTGTCAGGAACCAGTCATCTGCTTTCCAAACTGCACTGGGTGTTGGGAAGTGTAGCGAGCATAAGATATTTGGAGAGAAATACTACTTAGGCAAAAAAAAAAAAAAGCAGTAAATCAGTTTCAGGGCTTTACGGAAGTTTCAATGAAGAAAATTTGCTGCAAGGGTGACGGGGTGTCAGAGCCCCCCTGTAGGGCTGGATGGGCAGCAGAGCATGGAGCTGGAGGTTCGGATGAGAAAGGTTAAGTGGAAAGACAGCTTGTTGGAAAGGCAGATAGAGCTGAGCACCAGGACTACTTTCCAGGACATCCAAACAATAAATCGATACATAATCATGGACTTGAGGTTATAGGGAATTGCTCTTAATTCAAAAAGTAAGCATGAATTTAAACTTTACATGTGTTTATCGGGTGCCTTTATGTGGGATATCTTTCTAAGGAGTTCTTTAACTAGGTTAATGGTTGCGGTTAAGAGTCCTGAGCCATTGTTCTCTGGTGTGAGAGTGAATCAGATAGCTAGGAAGTGCTGAATGCGAGATTGAATCAGCCTCAAATCCAGGAAGAACCTAACAGCTCAGACTTGACTTCCACAGCTGCCAGCTGCTCCGTTTCTCTGTGACCCACGTTGTTCATTCACCTTCCTAAAGTCTATTTTTTTCATTCACAAAAACTTAAAAGTAAAAAAATAGATATTGTACTGTGTCCACCTGCTGTCGTGATAGGAAGGTCAAATGAAATGATATGCTTTGAAATATGGGCTTTGAAGGCTATCAGATGTAACTGGGAGATTAAAGTCGGTGTGCACAGCACAGTGGAAGGCAGTTTGGAGAATCGAAGAGGTTCCTTTCCAAATCCGACGCTCTTGAAAATAGGCGCCTTATTTTATGAAATGTGCTGAATATGAACCACTCCATCCAGGGAAACAGCTCCCTAGGCAGACAGTGCACATATCAATGGTTTGTTGCAGTTGCTGAGACGATTCATGAAGCTTTATTTAAAAGGGCTTTCAGAGATAGCTAACGTATCCCTCAAGATCCATCATGGTTTGGGGTTCATTTAAGTTCATGACGTTGATAACCACATGCGTAAATCTCATTTAGAAATCCACCCATGCATACTAAGCAGAGAAGTGTAAAAACAATAGCTTTTAAGCTAACTAGGCTTTTAGGCTTTTGAGCTAACTGCAAAGAGAAATTTTGAAGTCCTTAAGTGGTCATATGTATTGATTTTACCCATAACTCCAAAGTTAGTTTCTCATGCTTTTATTATAATAGTTTACTGCTAACATCTCATGTATAAACTCCCACTATAAAGTTCTGGAAGGTGAATCAAAACTGAAGTTACTTTTGTATTTGCAGAAGTTTGTTTCCCCTTCACCCCCTTGTGTCTGAATAAGCTCTATGCGAAGATCCTGGATGTGTCATTATCTTAATCTCCTACACATTGCATTAGGTACATGTACTGCTGGAAATATATAAGTCACAATATTTTAAGCTTAGCTTATATTTTACTTAATTTTAAGAATTCAAATGTCTGGATTTTTAAGCTTAGCAAAAGAAGAAAATATAATAATGCCATGTCAAGGAAATTGAGGTTGTGTCAAAATTAATTCTCCAAACTTATTTTTTGCCTAGATTTTCCTCATCTTATAGGAGAAAATTAATGTTTTAAGCATGGAATGTATTCCAAATATTTGTAAATTTTCATATACCTTGTATCACAAGTGTCATGCAAAGTAGATTTTCTGGTTCTTTTGATTGCAAATGAAGAGAATGAAAATCCGTTTGCTCAAGATCATAGCAGACCCAGTTCAGATATACCAGTGCTGGAAGGCGTGTGTCTTCTCACTGCAAATGTGTTAAGTCTTCTGTAGTTGTTTATAGGTCAAAGAAAATGATTCGTGAGATGGAAGTTCGTTGCTTCCAGGGCCGATTACAGACAGATGACGAAGACATTGTAGTAACTTTTGGCACAAGTGTGTATTAGATTATGAGAACTGAAATTAATGTTACATGTAGAGCAAAATAAACTTAGACACTTCCAGGCACTAGGTTTCCTCATGCTTTCATAGATCATGGATTTATAATTGCCTTAGCCAAAGCCTATTATACCTTGTTCTGTTGTGAAAACAGAAACTGGTTGAACTGCTTGTGAGATTGGATATTGTTTGTTCTCTCTGCTTTACTAGGAAGAGTTGACTAAGATTAAACCTGAGCCTAATTTATTTACAGCTGTCCCAGTTTTCACCTGGCCCAAGTTTGCTTCTGGCTGGAAGATGCACAGAGGCCAGTGGCTCAGGGTTGGATCTGCCCTCTAGCTCTTGTCTTCCTTACCTCAGTCCTCAAGGAGGACCCTAGTTTCAGAGAAATACTGTAGTCAGTTAACCCATCAAGGGAGGATAAACAAGTTTCCAAAGATAACACCTGGGAACACAGCTTCCTAAACAGAAACCTCAAATCACTGTGGTTTGAGAAAAATCAAAGAAAAATGCTCACAGCACATTCTCACCAACAGTCTGTAAGAGCTGCTATTTGGATATTACACATTCTGACTAGTGGGAGGGGTGCCTTCTTGTGACTGCCACGACCAGCAGTGTTGAGTATGTTTTCATGTCGTACTTCCGAGAGCAGCCTTGTGTGGTTCTTTGCCCATTTCTTAACTCCATTGGCTGTTTTTTGAGATTTTTGGTTGCTGATCTAGTCTGGAGATTAATCCTTTGTAGGATAGGAAGCTTGCAAATACATTTTCTCTATTCCGTTGGATATCCCTTTGCTCTAATGATTGTTTCCTTAGACGTGTAAAAGCGTCTGAGATGAGTGGAACCCCATTTGTGCTTTTCTGTGGGGGAGTGGAGGACAGAGGGTGTCTAGCCCAGCAGCCATCAGCTGCACCAATGTCTTGATGTGCTTGCTCCATATTTTCTTACAGCAACTTCCCGATGTCAACCATTAAATTTAGATCATTTTTCCATCTTGAATTGATTTTGTATATGATGAAGGGTAGGGATCTCAATCCATTCTTCTACATGCATACATACATACATGCATACATAGAGTTTATCCAGCCCCATTTATTAAATGGATTATTTGTTTAATATATGGTCAGGGCATTTTTTTAAATGAGTTGGCCATGTGCACATGGGTTAGTTTCTGTGCTGTCTGTTCTGCTCTGTTGATCCGTGAGTCAGTCTTTGCTGTAGTACCAAGCCATCTTTTTATGATAGAAAGTCAAGGACTGGAATGCCTCTATCTGAATTTTCCCCCCTCAGGATTTGATTGGTCTGAATTTTGTGGTTCCACAGTACTTTGGAATTATTTTTTCTAATTCTATAAGGAATATCTTTTGCACTTTGATAGAAATTGAACTAACTATGTAGATAGCTTTTGATATTTTGGTCATTTTAATAATATTAACTCAGTAAGTGTACAAGGAATATCTGTCCTTTTTTGTGTTTCATTTATGATTCATTTCCTCAAGGTTTCATTGTGCAGATCATTCACTTCTTTAGTTGAATATATTCCCAAATATTTTATTTTTGTGGTTAGAAATTTTTTTTACATTTTGCTTTTCATGTTGATTCATAACAAACCAATACATTGATATATCTTCTGAATTATTTCTTTTTGGGAATAGTATCTCCTTGGACTAAAATTATTGGATATAGGAAATAATATTATTTTACTATTTTTAATAAGAAAATATAATTGGTTCTTTAAATTCTGAATGATGCCTTTTCACTTGATATTTATCTATCCAAGAGACTTCTTAAGCATCATGTTTTCCTTCCTAGCCATAAATTATTCTGTTTTAATCATTCATCAATAATGCAAATGGTATTTTATCCTGTAATAGGAGATCATTGATGAATCAAGTAGAAAAAGAAACTGAATATTTCTCCATGTTAGTAAAATAATTGAAACAACTTTCCTCACTTTGATTCCTAAGATTAAATCATTAATTTTTGTAGAAATTTTATTACATTTTATTTTTCATGTTGATTCAAACTGCATTTGTGTATAAGTTTAATTTAGGATATGAATTCCCTTTTTTGCAAAAATTGAATAAATGTTATTTGCTTATTTTAAAGAGTGTAACAGCTCAAGATAAAATTAGAAGATCGCAATTTTTAACTCTTCATCAAAAGAAAAACAGGATTTTCAAGGGTATAGGATCTCTTGCACATACTTTATGTAATAAAACAGCAGACCTTAGATGTACTTGTTATGTGTGCATAAGTGTGCATAAGAAGCTTATTCTCCGAAGATCTCCAATAAATGAAGTGCTAAACATGTCATTGTGTTTTTCGTGATTCAGTTATCTAAAGTGAAAGGATACTTAATCATACTACTTTAAATTACAATAAACTCACCTTGCCATTGAAACAGTAACCTAGAAATTTAAACTTTCGAGGGGCTCCTGAAGCCATCACATAATTTATCATGTATTTTTGTCATTTTGTTCATGTAAACTGTTTTCCTACTCTTCTGATTTGAGATGAAATAATCTCTAAAATTGTATACCCTTTGAGGCCAACAAAACTTGGGTCCATGGATTTTCTACTGCTTTCCGTTCTCACCCTGAATCTATTCTACTTGAATATCTGATGATTTTTGAGATTACTGTGATTGCCTTCGTTATATTGGGATTAAGAACATTGGCAGAAATGGATACGTTCACCAGGGAGTTTAGGAGAAAATTGCTAATTTTGCTGGAATTAAAAGTTTAATAGTGAATATGAAATGTAATCCAAAGGAGAACTGCTCAGGCACTTCAGCAGGTGAAGCCCTGGTTGATTCGACTGTGTTTACACACATTCCCTCCGTCTTGTCTGTGTTAAGGCGGGTCAGACAATCCCCTGCCTCTCCTGGGATGCAGGACTCACCCCGTCAGAGCTGAGGCTCCCTGAAGAGGCGTCCCTTCCTGCCAAATTCCTGATGACATTAGCTGTTTAAAGCCCACTTAGTCCACGATATTCTGCCAAAGATCTATCTCAAAAGTTAACTGGAAAAACATAGCTGAGCTTGTCTTTTGTGGAATGAGCAGGACTGGTTCCTTTAGTGTGTAGCTTAGTTAATACTTATTCATGAAAAAAATGTGAATGTGGTACAATTAAATTCTAATACCAGGCCCCCTGTTTTCTCTTCACTGTGGAAATGGTAAAAACCTTCACCTTGAAAACTGTAAGATTTGCTTGTGGCTTGTGTCTTCATTTGTACAATTCTGCTGACCCTGTACTTTACCAACATGATAGAGTAGACACAACAATCTTACTTAAAGTGCTCCTGCTTAGTTTCAGCATCCTTCCTGCTGTCTGAAGAAATTTCTCAGAGTGGCCTAAAGATACCCATAGCTGCATAAGACAGCAGACTCGGCAAACGTCTGTCTCCCTGTGCTCACTTACGACAGGGAACTGTTTGTTGCTCTGCTTTTTCCTGGTGTTTAAATCATGCTCTGTTTTGCTAAAAACAGTTTTAAACTATTTTTAGTTTTCAAATAGACACCCACATGAGCAACTTTGCGCACCCCACTGAGCCTCTGAAGAAGACTGACCTAGTTTATATAGTACAGCATCATTTAAACTCACAATTGATCATTTCACTAAGCCTGATGCTTTAAAACAACAACAAATGATTGATTATTTACTCATTTACTTTAAAGACACTTAGTTACAAAGAGGGAGAGGCAGAGAGAAAGAAATGTTCCATCTACTTGCTCAGTCCCCAGATGGCTGCAGCCCCTGACGTGGCTCGATGAAGCCAGGAGTCTGGAATCCATCCGGGTCTCCCAGGTGAGTGTCAGGACTTAGAGCATCATCCTCTGCTTTACCAAATGTGTAAGGAAGGAGCTGGACCAGAGTGAGCTCACCTTGATGCTCTCAGGGAGTGCTGGCATGACAGGCAGATTGAGGGTCCAGCTTTTTCAATCATTCAAGGTGATTCCATTCATAGGGGTGTGGATAGTCTGTGATTCCCTTACCTGTTCCCCATGGGAGAAGTTTAGCTTACTTTAGTTTCTTACTTTAGCTAAAGCTTCACTTGAGTTTCCTGCTAAGCCCATTAATTCTGTTTTTTTATTTTGATTGACACGTTAAGCTTGTGTTTATTTGACATCATGGTTCACTGCACAGATACAGGTTCTGTCTTTTTTTTTTTTTTTTAGATTTATTTTATTTTTATTACAAAGATATACTAAGAGGAGGAGAGACAGAGAGGAAGTGGAGCTGCCGGGATCAGAACCAGCGGCCATATGGGATCAAGGCGAGGACCTTAGCCACCAGGCCACGCCGTAAGCTTGTTTACACATTACAAGGGTTGTTAGAAAATGCAAAATATAGTGGCCATCCTATATTAAAGTGTCAGTTCGAGTCTCAGCTGCTTTGCTTCCAATCTAGCTCCTTGGTCTTGCACGTGGAAAGGCAGCAGATGATGGTGGAAGTGCTTGGGTCCCTGTCACCCTCGTGGGAGACTAAGATGGAGGTCCACGCTCCTGGCTTTGGCCTGGCCCAGCCATGGCCAGTTGGGGAATGAACTCTGTGTGTGTGTCTTTCTGCCTTTCAAATTAATGAATGTTTTAAAATGTAAATTGTAAGGGGTTCAAAACTGGATCAGAAGAGGTTATACATTACTTAGACAATTCACATTTATCGTACAAATAGTGTGTATTAACTAGTTCTGTTGTTTTTCTGTGTGTCAGGCCCTGGTCTAGGCAGTTAAGTGTCTTGACAGCCAATAAGTCTACTCCTGCTCCTTAGTGGGGTTAGGGAAGTGGAAACCTTTCATATCGCCTGCTCCATTTCTCGTATTTAGAGTAAGATAATTAACGTTAGGTTAGCGTGCTAAGTGTGAGAACACTTGCAGTACATAGGTTAGTGAGCTGGCTTCTAAAGTATGCTCACCGTGCTTGCTGTTTGGACAGGTTCTGTCTTTAAGGAGTCATTTCCTCTCCCCTTTCTTCACGACAAAGAGTAAGGCACTTCATTCTATAAATTCCTGGAATAAAATGTAGATGAAAATATTGCTGGATTTTTACATGATGTAATAGTTCATGTTAAAAAGGTTTCATAACACAAAGATTAATATGTGAAAGTATCCCTTAAATCCCATTTATAATTCTATTTCTCAGTAAAACATAAGCTTTGAGGAATGAAGCAAGTTATGCAAATGATAGAAAAATGGGAAATTGTACTTTATATTACATTAAAAAGTACCTAAAGATCCATGGGTAATGTGCTCTTTTTTTACTTTTAATTTCTTTTTTTAGATTATTATTTTATACTACAGAGTCATGGGCTCCGGGACTTCCCCTCTTCCCTCCCCAAACCCTCTGCCCACCACTGGTTTGCCCCATATTACTATAATAGTATATAGTCTTTGACAAACAATCATAGGTTCACCATTCTGCCATTTAAGTATATCCTGACATTGTAGGTATGGACATTGGCAGAGAGTCCAGGACCCTATTGTCAAAACATGTGTAACAGCTTCATTGGGAGTCCAGCTTTGCTTTGAAAGTACAGATGCATACTGCATTGCATCCTCTCTGTGCTTATGCTAGTCTCTATTATACAGTTACTATACACTCCCTTAAGTGAAAACCACAAAGCGAAATCAGCAGCAAGACGAAAAGTAAAAGAATTACAACACCAGGAAGTTAAATAACATGCTACTGAATGACCAGTATGTCATGGAAGAAAAAACAAGGAAATCAGAAAGAAGGTGATGCCCCTGTATGACCTATGTGTTACTGAGGAATGAACAAGGAAAAAATAAACTTTAAGAAATGAAAATAAAAGCAAAAATGTCAGAACCCATGAGCTCTAGCAGAAAACGGTATTAAAAAGGACATTTGTCATGTCTTCCCTGCTTTGTCCCCTGTATGGTGTAGTAACATAGTCTATTAGGTGTAGTTTCTACTCCAACTTTCTGCTGTTTGTTTGGGTCATGCATGACACTGTTGGCATAAGCAAGGGTAGAAAGTTTAATATTCTGTTGTCTAGGTATAGAAGCTTCGTTGAGAGTCTACTTTTATTCAGTTGTAGAGATGTATTCTGTTGATTTTCTTTGATTCCAAGAATTCTGGTCTCCATCCCATCCTTTGTGGGATTACAGGTGTATGATTTTTGGCTTAGGTTTTGTTTTGCATTCTTGATGGAGGTTTTCTTATATTAGAGCAAATGTGCAATATTTGTCCTTTCCGGGTTGGTTCATTTCACATAGCATAATGTTGTCCATTTAGACCATTTGGACGTGAACAATAGCATTTTTTTCTTTTTAAGCGATATACTACAGTTTCTTTGACCAGTCCCCTTTCAGTGCGCATCTAGATTGTTTCCGTGCTTTGTGATGGTCGATTGCGCTGCAGTGAGCACGGCGGTGCAAGCTGTTTTTTCATGTGTATGTTTGAGTATTCTGCATACCATGGGTAGGGTTTTTAATAGGCTTTATTATTACTCAGCAATGATGGAATTGGAAGAACAGGAAATGATCGCCATTGATAAAAATGCTTGGCTACTCACAGTTCCAAGGAGAAAAAGGCCAGGGCATGAGGAGTGTTGACAGGGGCTTCAGCCAGGAAGCCAGGTGTTGGGGAGCGATAGTCATGGGTCAGCAGGTCTGTAGCGGAGCTGGGGAGCCAGAATGATCTGGTTATTCTCAGGAAACTTAACTACTCAAATTAGTTAATTAATTTACTCATTAATTAACAGAGGGACCTGGGGCATGTGGGTGACCATTACAGTGTGACAACTCTCCATACCTATTTAGGAAAGATAGATAAAGGCCCAGGAGTGTGGAGCCTCAATAAGGAGGTGAGTGGAGCTCCTGGCTTTGGATGGATTTGTTCGCATTTGAAAAACAACCCTGCAGGTGGATTGTTTATTCCCCTGAGAGGAGGTCCCCAGAATCAACAGGACCAAAATGAAAAACAAAACAGAAAATAACAAACTTAACTAGTGCGGAAATATGTTTTCTAAGTGTATTTCTCTAAGAAATGTAACTCCTTCAATGCTCTTTCAAAAAAAATCAGTGGAGCCAGTGTTGCAGCAGAGTGAGTCAAGCCACCATCTGCGGGTGGTGACGCATTTGGACCCCAGTTCTTGTGTTGGAGATTCAGATGAAACTCCTGACTCCAGGCTTCTGCTTGGGTCAGGCTTGGCCAGTCTGGCCATCTGGACAGTAAGCCATCTGTGTGTGTCTCTCTGTGTAACTCTGCATTTAAAATATAAATGTGGCCCTGGTGCGGTGGCCTAGTGGCTAAGGTCCTCACCTGGAACTCGCCAGCATCCTGTATGGGTGCAAGTTCTTATCCCAGCAGCCCCACCTCCCATCCAGCTCCCTGCCTGTGGCTTGGGTGTAGGACGGCCCAAAGCCTTGGGACCCTGCACCCATGTGGGAGATCTGGAGGAAGATCCTGGCTCCTGGCTTTGGATCAGTGCAGCACAGGCCATTGTGGTCACTTGGGGAGTGAATCATCCGACAGAAGATCTTCCTCTGTCTCTCCTCCTCTCTGTATATCTGACTTTGCAATAAAAAAAATAAATCTTTAATATATATACATAAACATATATTTTTGAAAAATCAGCAGAAAATGCCCTTTTCCAAATTGCTGTGGCACCACTCGCTGTCACCCTTGTTGGCAGCAGCACGGGCGGAGGTCTGCAAGCACTGAATCTTCCAGCCACCGAGGACAGGGCGACTCCAGGCACCGAGGACAGGGCGACTCCAGGCGCCTAGGACAGGGCGACTCCAGACATCGAGGAGGACAGGGCGACTCCAGGCACCGAGGACAGGGCGACTCCAGGCGCCTAGGACAGGGCGACTCCAGACATCGAGGAGGACAGGGCGACTCCAGGCACCGAGGACAGGGCGACTCCAGGCACCGAGGACAGGGCGACTCCAGGCACCGAGGACAGGGCGACTCCAGACATCGAGGAGGACAGGGCGACTCCAGGCGCGGAGGAGCAGGGCGACTCCAGGCACCGAGGACAGGGCGACTCCAGGCACCGAGGACAGGGCGACTCCAGGCGCGGAGGAGGACAGGGCGACTCCAGGCACCGAGGACAGGGCGACTCCAGGCGCCTAGGACAGGGCGACTCCAGGCACCGAGGACAGGGCGACTCCAGGCGCGGAGGAGCAGGGCGACTCCTGCCTCCTGCTGGAGATACTGATTACGTCTAGTCTTCTTTCCTCTTCTGAGAATTATTAAGCTCTTAATGTACAAGAAGCACGTTAACCATTGTATTTTATTCTCTGTCACAGCTTTTATTTAGATTGTGAGCAGAGATTGCAGATTCCTGTGCGTCAGCAGCTGGCATGTTGATACAGTCAAGCCTCATCCAAGCCACTGCTATTTTCTCTTTCCTTAACTCTTCCATTACTTTCAGTCACAATCACGTGGGTTCCAAGGTCTCATGTAATTGACAACTGGTTTCTATTAGTTCTTCACAAAAATATGCATGCAACCATAATTTAGCAAGCACAGATTTCGCCTGATGATGTTCACATATGTAAACATATATACACTTTATTATCTAGTATGCATTGTTAAGTGAATAATAACTTGCACATGTTACTTACACATATGTTAATATCTTTGAATGTTATTAATATAATTATGATTCTGTATCACAAATTCATCATAAATTATACTAATGAATATTACAGTGATGTTATTTATGTATTTACGCTTCATGTATTTTTCTTTCTTCACTTTATTATTAGATAGTTTCTTTAGCAGTAACTCCCATTGTGGCCCAGGCCTCCTCAGGAAATTTAAGTAGCCCTTTTTTTTCAGACGTATTTATTTGACAGTGAGAGTTAGAGAGAGAAGGAAAACCAGAAAGAACAAGTTCTTCCACCACTAGTTCATCCCAGATTGCCACAATGGTCAAGGCTGGGCCAAGCCAAGCCAGGGGCCAGGAGCTTCTTTCAGGCCTTCTGCATGAACAAGGGCCCCAGCTTTGAGACATCTTCCCCGGATTTCCCATTCCATTATCAGGGAGCTGGATGGGAAGTGGAGCAGTGAACTGGCACCCATATGGAATGCCAGGATTACAGGAAGCATTTTTACATACCATACCATATTGCCAGCCTCTCATCAGTCTTTTGTAAGTTTCTGGTGTGGAATGACTTTTGATACAGAGCTGTTTATTTGTTTTTAATAGTTAATCATGATTGCCTTTCTTACTGTTGAGACCCTAAAATGCTGCCCCCGTAGCTTCTAAGACCCAATAACCTCAGGGAATGTTCACATAAACTTGGTCTATAATTAATGAGTTCTCAAAGTAAGATAACTTTTTAATTGCCGAGAATTAAGCATTAATTTCTATTGCATTTATTTCTCTAAATACTTAAGTTCAGGTCTCTAAGCCAAAGACATTTTGATTCTTTGATTTGCTTCACCTATTAATTCGTTCTGTCAGCAACTCTAATTCAACATGCATTTGCAAGGCAAGATCTTGGAGAATGTGAGCATAAGTAATCTCAAAATAAAATATGCATTTGAATGCTCTGATTATTTTAATAAAAATATGTTAAATTAATTTAAAACATAATCAGAGATCTTTGGATGGCAGGACTACAGAAGGAATAGCAGGGATAAGCAATGGACACCAAGAACAAATCCAAAGAGATTCCAGGCCCTAGGGTTACCACATTCAGTCCTCAAAATAAGCAAATAGTTACAGAGAAAAAAAGATATTTCATCCCCAAAAAACTACAAATTTTTATAAAGATGGGAAAATGAGAATTTCAAAACCAATTAACAATGTGCTGACTACTTGGCTACTATCTGAAGATGGTGGAAGAAAAAAAGAAAAATCCATCTTTTTAATAGTGTTACTATTAGTATCCTCATCACCTTTCACAATTCTCTCATGCCTGAGCAGTTTCTTTGATTGCCTCATCTCAAAGAGCCACGTGCTCATGATGCCAAAGAATGTCATCCAAGTACCCAGGGGAAGGCGTTGGGGCACTGCTCGGGCTTCTCTAAGGCGTCATCACTGAATCTGAGAGCAAGCATTCCAAGAGAAACGAGGTCCGGGAATCTAAGACCAAGACTGGAAGCTGTGCGCCATCCATTACTGCATTCGATCACCAGAGGAAAACACCTGAGGACATCCATGTGCAGAGGGGGACTGAGGAGACTCTTTTTGATAGTAACACTGGCAAAGTATTTTCAGATCTATAGTGAAATTAAGGTGGAAAAGTGATATGAATTAGGAGCTCATTCCTGAAGAAAAAGAAACTGAGAAGACTTGCTTTTGCCTATTGCAAAAGCCAGGAATAATGCCAGTGTGGAATTAGTACGATAATTGACTTAAACCCACAAGGCATGGACAGTGTCAGAGAATCCAGCATCCTGCTGTCAGGATATACTCAACAGTTTCGCTGGGAGTCCATCTTTGATCCAGATGTAGAGATACATGCTACACTGTCTCCACTTCTGGGCTTGTCAGTCTCCACAACACTTGTATTATACATCCCCTTAAATACAGAGCCAGAAAACACAATCCACAACAGGAGGAAAACAGGAATTTTACACCAACATGAAGTTAAACTCAATTCTACAGAATGACCAGTGAGTCATTCAAGTGATGAAAAAGAAAATCAAAAATCTTCCTGTAGAAAACAATGCTATACATGACCCATGTGGCGCTGAAGAAATAACAAGAAACACAAGAATATCAGTGCCCATGAGATGTAGCAAAAATAGTGTCGAAAGGGATATTTACAACATCAGGTGCTTAGAAGAAAATCAAAATGTCTCATATGAACAATTTATTACAATTTATTAATGAATTACAAGGACTTTCAAATAAAAAGACACAAATGAATAAGAAATGTAAAAAGTAAGATTCACAGCAAACATAATTGGATTTGAAAGCAAAATCTACAAATGGAAGCAAAAGCCTTCCTAGGAAGATGAGCAACACAACCCCTCAGTGTTAACAAGAGCATCCTGGGAGAACAGCCACTTAAAATTAAAGACAAAGAGAAATGACTCCAACTTTCTATTCTTTACATGGGTCGTAACACTGTTGGCATAAGCAACGGTAGAGATTGTGAGTTCTCATGTGAAGTAGTAAGGAATAGACACTTGCCCAGTTACTTGTTTGTCATTTCTTATTGAATTGGAATACATACACATCTCTGGAACCAAATAAGTCCACTTCTAGATGATTGTCCAATAGAGATGTACTCACCAAAATATATGCATGTAAGTAATTAAGTATTTGATAGGAGCCCAAAATGGAAAGAACCTCAATGTTCTTCAGCATGATGTGGGAAAATAATTTAGCATAATAAAACAATGGAACTATATAACATAATACTTACCAATAATGCACACAACTGCTTGTATAAACAATTATATTTTCTTCAAGATTCTATTTCTTTACTTGAAAGAGTTGCAGAGATTAAAGGAGAGACAGAAATTTTCTATGCACTGGTTCAGTGTCCAAGTGGCTACTGACCAGGGGTTTCATTTTAGTATCGCACATGGTTGGTAGGTGCTCAAGTGTTTAGGCCATCTTCCTCTGCTTCTTCCAGACCATTAGCAAGAAGTTAAGTCATGAATGGATTATCTGGAACTCTAACTAGTGCCCCTACATACCTTCTACGCCACAGCACCAGCCCTGAAAAAGTATGACATCAAATGAGTTAAAGAAGGCAAACCTGAAAGGCTGAAACAGAAAAATCAGCAAAGCTAAACTACAGTGTTATTGGATACACAGTGAGATGGAAAACAAAAGAAAATCAAAGACGCTCTTGTCCTAGGCTTGTGGCTAAACCATAGTGCAGTGGGAGTGGACAGGAAGGTGAGGTACCAACCCAAGATGTTAACTGTAATCTCTCACTAGGTGAGAGCAGCAGTGTTACCACTGTAGTTTGCTATTTCATAAGTCTTGAAGTAGCTTTTACATTTTATTTTATCTCATTTTCTGTACGTGCTTCTCACGGCTATGGATAAAAACTAAAATATCCATCATATTTTTAAAGAATGTGTTCCTTCTCAGATATCAAAACTGTCATTTCAGAACTGTGAAACATGGAACAAATTGAGAAACACGATGATTCTATTGTGTGTATCTACCTACATTCTGATATTACCACATTAGGTCAACTTTGGATTCATTACTTTTACCTTCTGGTTTCTGAGCTAAAACAAATGTTTGCTGAATAATAATTATGCTAAATGATCATTATCAGGAAACTATTATCAGGAAAATACACGTATGCTAATTCTAAATTTAAATTAGCTTAATATTTTTTATTTCATTTTATGCCACAGTTCCATAGGCTCTGGGATTCCCCCAACACCTCCCAAGCCCTCCTGCCACATTGATTTCCTCCATACTATTACAGCAGCACAGCTCATAACCAGTCATAATTCCACCATTGCGGGCATGGACCATGCAGGGAGTCCAGCATCCCACTGTCTAGATAATTTCAACAGTTTCATTGGGAGATCATCCTTGATCTGAAAGCACAGCTGGCAGAATATCATCCCCTCCAATGAAAATTCACAATACAAATTCAACAACAGGAAGAAACATGGAAATTTACAACATCATGAACTCAATTGACATGGTACTGAGTGACCAATGTGTTAGAAAATGCAAGTTCTTATAACCACATTCTGTAAATACTTCATTGACATCTCAATTTTAGTTTATACATAACCGAGTGCTGTAAACCTTAAAATGGTTATAAGGTACTATTTAGCTGTCTTGTGTCTTTTTTTCTTCATATTTATATTTAGCAGCTTATAGTATTCACGCATGATTTTTACTGAACTTCATGAATTTTAGGATAGTCCAACAGGATTACTACTCTAACAAGCCATATGTTAATGGTTGAGGAGCAGAACAGTTTTAGGAGAAATGTGCAGAGAAGTCTTCCATACCGTAGTGAGGAGTAAGTGATCTTTATGTCCTACCTAGTGAGGTATATGGGAGTTCAAGCTGAATTTTTCTTGTCTGTTCTAAGCCTTCCTTATTGGCCTCTCTCTATCTGTTCTAATTTTGGGGGCTCCAGAGCGACCCTGATGGTCATTGCAAGAGAGGGTGGGGAGCCATAGTTGGAACTAAGTAAGGACCAGAGAAGGCTCCTCTCCTGAGTCCTGAAGGAAGTTGGCTGTTCTGTTTCTGAGGACCACTCAGGGCTCCTGGCTGTTGTTCCGATGTCATAATACCCTGTGAGGAGGGTTCTAGGCTTCTTCCATCCTGTGATTTTTACAATTAGAAAGTTTCCAAAGTGATGCTAAAATGCTAAATAGAAAACACTAGGCCAAAATGCAAATAGTTTATAGTTACCACTGACACAAAATATAAAATTTGCCTGATTTCTGATGGATGCTCAATCAATATGAGTTCATATAGTTACAAGTCTTCCATCTGATTTTTGCCGTAATTTTCACAAACTTAATGCTTCATCGCTCCATTTGTATCTTCAAATAGTCTCAGAATTCCACAGCTGTCAGGTTCTGCTTTTTGAAACATAGTTAACATGCCGATAGGATGATCATGGTCTCTTAAAAGACTGTTTCTTAAAATCAAAGCCAAAGTTAAAAGATCTCTTATAAAATAGTTTATCAATAGTGACAAATTTAAACCAATGTAGATACTTTAAAATTTAAAGTGGATTATGATAATTCCTACGTAAAGGGATTAGTGCAACCAGAAAGGAGGGGATTTTTCTTTTGTTCTTACAAATATGTTATACGAAGTCTGTCTCAAAAGTGTAGCTCTAGATTGAACCGTGACTTTCTTATTATCTCAATCCTTACTGTCATCTGTGTTCCCTTCTGTGAACATTGCACATAAATTCCGAATCTTCCTTTCTTCAGACTATGAAAAAAAACCTAACCTCATGCCCAACCTGTGCTTCACATGAATGCCATCTGCCGCTCCCTTCAGTGTGTGGCCAGTTCATCTTGATAGGTGTCACAGAATGGATACCTTGGTCCTCTAAAAGTTCCTTCCTGCAACTGCCAGATGTACTCACAGCATATCATACTCAAGGAATATTTGCTTCATTACTTGAAGACGTGTGTAGCCTAAGTCAGATAGGTACTGGAAGACTTATTATTTATTTATTTATTCTCGGTTAATCTTGCCTTCAAATAGAAGGGGCTCGACGAATTACTTCGAAAGGTTCCAAGATAACTTACAATTGACTTGACCAAAGTCTTAAAAGGAAATAAGCATAAGGTTATGAATAGAAATATGCCTGACAGTGTAAATTATAAAACTGAAAATGGTTTCATTATCCAAAGCAAAAAATAATTCCCACTTACTTTCTGTAGTCATCGTGCTGTGGTGTGCAGCGCGCCTCGGGGATATTCTGTAACTGCAATAAGCATTTTCATCTCTGTGTCTTGACACCAGTCATCCATCAAAAAATGCTAATTACCTTACTTATTTCCTACACCTTCTCGCTTGAAAGGGAGTTTTCAATTTAGTGAAAGCATTATGGTGAATTTACTTAAAATATGTATTTCATCCATTTATTAATGAGAATCAAAGACAGAGAAAATACCTTACTAAAGAATTATTTTACTTGTGGTTTCAAAAGACAAACTAAATGAAATAAATAGCGTAAGCAGTGTTGTCTTTTTAAATAGGCATGAGACCAAAGGGTCAGTGGACGTTTGTTCGCTGCTTTGTGAACTGACTAGACTGGATAAAACCTGCTTGATCTGCTTTTAAACAAGGAGGCTTAATTTTAAATTGCGAGAGGTCAGTTCAAGGGTATGTATGGATTTGGAATATTATAATAACTCAAGGGAAATTGGAACCTCACTCAGAAAAGATACCCTGCTATTTCAAACAACTTTTCAATGGAAATCTTAATTTAATTCCGTATTATAAAATGGAATCATGTGTCTAGGTCTGTGTGCCACTTTGATGACTGTTGAGGAGCTTTCCTGTTCCATTCTTCAGGGAGGAAAGCGCTGCTAATGCTTTTCACATTTAGACCCTTGAACCTTCGGTTTGTATTTATCAAAGAGGGTATTGTCCGAGTAGGTTCTTATTCTTACCTTGAGGTGGGCAGGGCGACTGCAGAGCAGCGGAGAGCCCCTCCTCAGCCTGGTTACTCCTCTCTTTGATCTGAAGCTAGGAGCACAGCAGTGAGCGGGTGTGAGACACGGCTACTACGGTTTCTGCCCCCAGTCGTCCTTTTAGTACAACTCATTGGATGACATGGCCATTGTCCAAACCAACTTGTTTGTGTTCTAGCTCATCAAACAACCAATTAAAAAATGCACCTCTTGAAATTTTCGGTCTAGTCACAATTTTCTGGATAATCTTTAAGGAATAAATATTTTAGAGAAATATTTGAATATGTTTATCATATTGTAATTGATGTTGCTAAGGACTAACCTTCCTGTCTCAAACACAAGCCTCTGTGACTTGGTCTGCAGCTAGATTTACTCTCCAAGCAAACTTGAGAATCAAAATCAGCTAAGATCTACTGTTGCTAAATGTTGTGTTCTGTTAAGATCATGATCCACAGGGCCCAGCACAGCAGCCTAGCAGTTAAAGTCCTCATCTTGCACACACTGGGATCCTATATGGACACTGGTTCTAATCCTGGCGGTCCCACTTCCCATCCAGCTCCCTGCTTGTGGCCTGGGAAAGCAGTCGAGGACGGCCCAAAGCCTTGGGACCCTGCACCGTGTGGAAGACCTGGAAAAGTTTCTGGGCTCCTCACTTCAGATCAGCACATCTCTGGCCATTGCAGCCACTTGAGGAGTGAATCAACGGATGGAAGATCATGATCCATTTATTTCCCTTTTATGTTGTTCTTTTTTTTTAGGATTTATTTATTTTTATTGCAAAGCCGGATATACATAGAAGAGGGGAGACAGAAATATCTTCCACCCACTGACTAAGTGCCCAAGTGACTGCAACGGCAGAATCTGAGCCTATCCAAAGCCAGGAGCCAGGAGCTTCTTCCCAGTCTCCCACACGGGTGCAGGGTCCCAAGGCTCCGGGCCATCCTCAACTGCTTTCCCAGGCCACAGGCAGGAAGCTGGATGGGAAGCAAGGCCACTGGGATTAAAACAGGCACCTATATGGAATCCTGGCATATGCAAGGAGAGGACTTTAGCCGCTAGGCTACTGCACTGGGCCCCTGTTGTTATTATATAATCTTTTTAGATTTTGTAATTTTAACTCATATTCAACATGTAAAATCTTGTGACACTCATGACCAATATTCCTTTCGAAGCTGACCTGTTACAACATGCCTCCCTGTGTAAGATCCAGTGTGAAAATACTGTGCCGTCAGCAAAATTGCCCCAGCTTCTGCAGACCCCAGACAGCACATTTCTCTCCCCTATAGATATATTCATAATATTGATGTTCGAGAACATTGTGTTGATACAGCATGTCCTAAGCATGTTTGTATATTTTATGTGAAAGGAATGATTGCGCCAGTTATCTGTTTCCTCTGTAACAAGTCACCCAAAGCTTAAGTGACCTGAGCAGCTGCCACCTGTAAACGCAGTTCTGATGAACCAATCATCTTCTGCAGTCTGCCAGCAGCTCAGTGGCCACTGGTTGACCAAGCTCAGAGTCTCTTACTGTCCTGGCGCCTGGTCCTGTCACTGGTTGAAAACAGGTGGAAGGCGATCCCTCATTGTCACCCACCAGTTGTTGACGTTGTAGCAAGGGCTCAGAGCAGCAGTCAGACCCCAGTGCTAAATGCTTTGTAACTGGTTAACTGGGTCTCATGTCCTATTTTCCCATTGTCTGGCTGCCTGGCTCAGAGCCCAAGGTCAGGGAGGAAGCCACCTGTGCTGGAAAGAGCCCACTAACATGTGTCAAGAGTGAGGCAGGTGATGCAAAGCAGTTTGTAACCAGCACACATTCCTCACAAACTGCTTCAGATTTGTAATGAATGTCCAGCATTATTATTATTATAATTGTAGCCATTCTTGTATTGGTTCATCATGGCAACCTCTTGCCACATAGTGTTTGCTATGTCTTGTAAAGAAGAAAAAATTAGTCTTAGGCAAAGTGACTTGTTATAAGTTAACTTCAGAAGCAGCAAGAAAGAACTGACCTTTTTTTTAAAATTAATTTTTAATAATCTTACTTAGTTCATTAGGGAACAAAGTGTCAAGGGCTACAGGGTGAAAGTGGGTAATCCCATTGTTTCCACAGCAATATCATTTTACCCTGTATCTGGGGTCAGGGAAAAAAACAAAGGGAAAAGCCCCACCCAACCTCCCACCCATCCCAGATCCCCAACAGGAGGCGCGCTCTGAGGGTCCTGCTCATACAGTTTTGATAGTTCATCAGTTCTGGATTGCTGCCAGTCTCTCAGTTCCAATCGCAATGAACCCTATTCAGAATCCAACCACTGACAGTCTCTTCATGGTTCAAAGACCAGCAGTTCAGTTGGAGGGATCTCCAAAGAAACTTCATCTGAGATGATCCCAGGCCTGATTCTTGCACGAGTTTGCTAATACAGAGTCCGACACCGTCTGTCACACCAATCAGCTTATGCTCATGCTGGTCGTTGGGATTGCTGGGTTTGTTCTGTTTCCAGCCCTGTCTTCCTCATGAACCAACGGGTGTTGCAGTCCAGTTCGATCCCGCCAGTGTGGGGAGATTTCAAGCAGTGTGGGATGACCGAGGAACAGTCACTGCCCAGTGAACAGAGATGGGCTTAACAAGGGAGCCTGTCCACCGCCCTGTCTCCAGCCCCAGGCCTAACGGGGCGTGTCCCCTGCCCACATCTCCAGCACAGACACTGAGTTCTTGGGCAGTGAGGAGGCAGCCACACAGCAGAGCTGAGGTGCACAATCACACTCCCATGCTCTCCTAATACCCTCCCTCGTCAAAACTGAAAGGCAGGCAGGGCTGGACTTGTAGAAGTGAATTGCCACGGCAGGATGCCAGAGACAAGACAGGAAAGGAGAGAAAACAGCTCTCAAGTTACAAATAGAATCAACCGGTACATTCAAGATGCAGAGCAGCGGTCTCTACGACAGAGGCTGAATCTAGGGGGGGTTTCTTTTCAACTGAAAGATCTAAAATGGAAAGTAGTAGATTATTTTCCTTGGCATGTGTTTACATTAGATACAGAATATTTTATATACTATGCTACATATAAAGAATGTTTTGTGTCTATAATGTAAAATTCTGTGACAGGTGTGTCAATTACAAATAAGCTGCACCAAAATGTAACACTACAAGGTGGAATCCTGAGGCAGTGCAGCGTTGCGCCATTGGTGAGTAAGTTTAGTTATAAACAAGCTGCAATAACAGAAACACTAAAGAAATAAATAACAAAAGGAATTATATTCTCTCACTCTTCGTGCCGAGAAAATTGACAGCTTAAAGGGAAAAAAAACTCAGAGAAAAATAGTCATTCAAATCCCAAATCAATAGCTTAGCATTTTCCATTTATTATTTTCACGCTGTATTTTTGTTAAATATGCAGGAAGGTGACAATAGGTGTAGGAGTGAGTGAGTTAGCCTGAATTTCCTACTACATTAATTGCATGCTCTGTTGATCAAATATAATAAAACTTGGAATAAAGACAGTAGAAACCCAGAGAACAAAATGAATTCTTAAAAAAAGAAAAAAAATGGACATCCTTGCAGGAGCTAAACACTCCCAACCTTCCCCTGCAGGTTGGACCATAAGATGTATGTGCACACATGGACACACACACACACACACCCCCACACACCACACCATGGAAGGCTGCTAGTTTTACCAGTTTTCACAGGCAAGCCCTAATGCCTCCTTTGACAGAGCACACACTGGGGTGTGGATGGGCCTGTCAGAGGCATCCAAACATAGAATACACAGCCTCATCTAGGGAGGCAGCCCCAGTAGTTAGGCTCACACGCACAGCAGGAAAGCACTTGCCCAGGAGGACTTTTGGGCCTTGTAGACAGTGCAGGGTGAGTGTGTGTGTGTGTGTGTGTGTGTGTGAGTGTGTGTGTGCACACGTGCGTCTCTCACCATCAAGCTGATGGCTCCTTTCCCACACTGTGCTCCCCAGTGGGTGACCCTCAGCGCTCCTCCAAGGACCATGAGGTAGAGGGGACTGTGTCCAGACTGGTGACTTCTCCAGGGCATCCCAGCAGAGCCCAAGCCCTGTGGTTTCTCTGTCTTGTGCTCCCCAGGGAGCTATAGGCCTTCCCGAACCATTGATACAACTTTGTACATTCTCCGTACCACTGCCTCATGAAACACACAGCCTTGGCCTCTTTATCCTGGTCTTCAAATCATTACCACCTCCTTTTATATAGCCCAGATCAACAGGTAATCTAGAAAATTTGCTTTGCAGTTCTCTCCTGTTTTCCACATTGCTAATTCCTTCTCTTCTTCAGTTTATAGGAAAACATAATGAAAGTAGCAAGATAATTAATCATTGGGAATGAAAATGTAAATCAGTCTTTGGATGGAAATAATAGTATGAATTATGTAGATTCACATGGCTTTCACAAAGTTCATTGGGCATGGATAACATCAAAAAATGGGTCAGGAGCTTAAAGAAAACATTTGCACCAAAATAAATCTGTATTTGAATTTTACATTTCTGTGAAATTTTCTAAAATTCCCGGTGCAAAGTAACTTTACATTTAGAATCTTAGACAACAATGCAACACAAGACTTTGTCATTGAGATCCTATAGTTTGTTACAAAACAAAGTGGAAAAAAATGAAATTCTGTGGATACTATTTTGCAATAGAATATCTTTTTTTATAGAGAAGACAGGATTTTGAATGAACGTTTGAGAGAGCCTTAATAATAAGAAAGACTGAAGCATTATTTTTCACTTATGTCACCTTCCTTCATGATTGGGATTTACAGTATACAGCCCATAGTTTCGACTGTTAAGAAAAATAATATATGCACTGCTTGAATTCCCATTAAGCCTCAGGGGTAAAAAGAAGTAAATTTCCCTCAGCGCCTTTCCTTATGGCGTGTTTACTCCATCGTTTATGGTAGCTGGTGCTGGGTGCAGAGCAGCAGAGATGGTTCCAGGCAGCTCCCACCTCCCTTATGCCTCAGTGGGTGTTTCATCTGTGGCTGGAGAGGAGGCAGTGCAGCCAGCTCTCAACTTGGGCTGCTACTTACTAAGGAGGCTTGGCAGAGGCCAGCACTGTTGGAATGCTCATTGCTGTTGTCTGCCATGCAGGATCACTGTAGCTCCTTTCCCCCTGACCACCAGGGAGAAGCATGTGCCACCTTGAGGCTCACTGGCTTACAAAAATAGTGACTTTCTAGTGGCTCTTAGTTCTAAATAGTTGAACTTATCCTCTCCATAACATCAGACCTCTATCCATTAAGGCTTCTCAGTTTTGAAAGTGATTCATTCACTGCTACCCTGAGTCTCCAGTTCTCTTGAAGCTGTTTAATTAACAACCAAAGATATTTCTGGGCACACGGAAGAAATGTGAGTCCAGCCATGGGGAGCGCTGAGCTGGCGATGGTGGAGTAAATCCGCACGCCAGGAAGGAGCTGACTCGGGCTGCTGGCTTTCTCAGTTGCTGTCCGCCACAGTAAAGCTACCACTTGGTTGGGCAGAGTGTCTTGCACAGAATAAATGGCAGATCATGAAATGCTGAATAACCAAATGAGCTAATGAGAATTTGGCTCACTTTGAAGAAGGTTCTCCGGAGTGCTTGGCTGTCTCCCGGGCGTGGTGGAACAAGAACCATGCTGGGCTTGCTCTAAGCAGGGATTCAGATGCAAATATGAAGGAGAATCTTCTGGACTGTTGATGCAAAGTATGACCGCCATCAACCATGATCAGTAATCATTTGAACTCCAAATAAACAAAATGAACTACACTGGGTATCAGACAAAACAGAGAGGAGAGCGGAAACTGTGGGAAGAGACGCCACACCTTCATCAAGCTGCCTCTCTCCAGCCACAACTTGACAGCCAACCCTGGGCTATGACACCCTGTCTCCCAGCTTCAGTCATCGCGTGGGGAATGTTGGCTGGGCTCAGGGAAATGCATCCCCAGCCAGGGCTGTGGGCTGCACGGCAGATGAGGAAGACTGGGCTGAGGATGGAACTTTGGGGTAATTTTTCTATTTAAAGTGGATCCTGTTTACTCATCCTTATCTTCACTTGCTTCCTGCTGGCTCCCATGATTTTTCCTCCTCTCAGAGTATATATCTGTCTCACTCACCGAAAAAGTACTGTTTGAATATCCCCGCTCTCCACTCACTCCATGTAGATTTTTATCACCATTTGACTGCTGGCCTTTCTCGTTAATCGTTTTGGGTTTTAGCCTCCTGCTTGCTTGCTGCGTCTCTCTTGCTGTCACATTCCATATAGTTCCTCCCATGTCTTACAGAACTGTCGTCTTCTAACAGTTTTAAGCCTGCTAATTCATTCTCTTCTAACCTCAGTTATGAATGATGAAACAAGATTCTAATGACCAATTATGTCTTGTCCTTGATACTTTTCATATTTTTCTCCTTTTCTCTAGTTTTTATTACTATAGAATTCTAGTATCGTTTTGTAATACTTACGACACGATAAAACACTTTAACAAAAGATACAGAGTATGTCAATCAAATCGAGTCACTGTGTTTTGTTTTCTTATCTTTGTGCTTGGAGCTCACAGCCCCATCTCATTCAAGTCTCTCTGGTGTTGATGGCATTGTGTCAAATGTAGTTGTCTTCTGCTGTGAACACTAGCACTTGTTGCTTCTACATTTCAGTGCGTGTTAGCCAACCTCCCTCCAGCCTCCCCCCCCTTCAAGCCTGTACTAATTACTATTATAAACTCAGACTGTGACAGAACACATGGCATCTGTTTTTTGTTCCTGTCTTAATTTCAGTTAATGTACTGACTTTTTCTTTGTTGCTTGACCGTCTCTTAGTTCATTGGGCAACTCTAACATATAACTATAGTTGGCACGTATGAGAGCACGTAGCACTTGTTTCTGTATCTGCATTATTTTGCTTAGACTGGTGGTTCTTCCTGTATTGTTGGAACCAGTTGGGCTGCTGTCACAAAATAGCTTAAACGGAGTGATTTAGAAATAACAAATATTGCTCTTTCTGTAAGTGGCTTTAGGTGATCTGTGAAAATGTTGTTATTCACTTGACCCAGAAAACCTCAAAAACTCACAAAAATCAAGAGCTTCAAATCTTTGTGTTCATTTTAAAAACACCAGAGAAACTGCCCAGACCATCAAGGACAATCATATCCTAAAACCCACTAAGAATCTGAAAAAGCAGCAATTAAATTAAGCCACGTTAAAGAAGCAATCCATACCACGCCATTCGTACACACAGAGCTGGTGGGTGCCCAGGCTGAATAGAGAAACTGAATGTAAGGTTGGTGACCAAAAAGAGTATTGAGTTCTGGTTTTACATATTTAAAAATGTGAAAGATAGTGCTGAATTGAAGAGTTTGGGTGTGGATTTTCTGGCCACTGAATACATCCAGGTGCACAAGACAGGCTCCTGGAACTACAGAACTCAGAGTCGGATTAACTTATCTGCGACTCACTGAGCCCCACTGGGCTGACCCTCACTGCAAAGAGCAAGTCAGTCCTAACCTAGAAGCAGAGGTAGCCATGAAGAAGCAGATATCCCAAATGAAATGGAAGAACAAATGAATAAAATAAAAGAACACAAAAAGGAAACAACAAAAGACCAGGAGGTCATAGACCAAAATGTATTTATTTCTCTTTTTCCCCAACACTGTTGGAAGCCCCCTGCTGTCATTATACATAGCCAGTAGAGGGGAAGTATTGGGTTTGGGCTCTTTGCCTGGTTTCTGACGATGGCAGGAGTGTCTCTGGTGGTGCCACGAATCAAAAATAACATGGTTCACTCCACACGCTGACATGGTTGGAGGGCCCAGTGAAGGAGCTATATGGTAGAGGTGTCAACAGAATCTTAAAAAACATATTTTTTGTCTCAAGTTCATGGAGAAAATGTAGCTCTGAATAGAAAACTCTTTACATATGACCTCACACATAAAAGAACCAATCACCAATTAATTTTCATAGAGAAGAAGGTGAAAATGTCATTATATGAAAATGCACATGTTCTGTGTGCATTGCACAGACATTTAACACAACTCAGTAGAAAAGGTAAAGCTTTCGTTTTCTAGCATTCCCTCCATTTTAACTTCCCATTTTAATTCACCCATTTTAGGTGATTCCTCTTGGCCTTATGCTGTTTTTTTCCCCATTCTTCCCATTTTACTCAGCTTGATGTTTGGACACATGAAAACTTTCACAACCTTACAAAGTGGCAGGGACCTGAGATCTTCACTCAGCCTGGCCTCTTCTGGCAGGTGGCCGTGCTCCTGGACTCCTGGGGAGGATATCCTGGCAGCCTCGCTGGCACCACTGACCCAATTATTTCCCTTATCTGTAGAGTCTTTACACCCTTCTCTTCTCCACTCCAGTGTGGACTGAGTGATTTCTAGATGAAGGCACCAAGCAGTCAGGATCAGAGCCCCAAGGTGCCTCTCTTAAACCCAGCTGCTTTGGCTGTCCTGGCTTCTCAACTCCTCAGATGCACCACTACACTGCTTTCTGACCCTTTCCTCACCTCTTCCCAGGCCACAGCCCCACCAGCCACAGAGTCATTTTGCAGTCAACTCCAAGTTTCTCTGTAGTCATGATTCATAGTGAAATTGATTGAGTTATCTAGATCGAGCTTTTGGAAATTCATAAAAATCTGTCAAGCTAATGACTCAAATTCCATTTTCAAATTCAGAAGCAAAGTATTGACTTCATGTTTCTTTTGCTGTGATTTCCCTAAAGTTAAATAGAAGTTTTTGATAGATGAGGGGGAAAGTCCACAATATTTTCTCAGTAGGCAAAGGTATTAAAGATACTGACAAAAGCATGTTGATCATCACACTGAAGAATTCTTGTTCTACCTGATCACCCCCCAATCCTACTGTGCTGCAGCTTCATTGGGCAACAGAAAATGGCTCCTTCACTCTGCTGGATTATCCTTCCTTTCTGTTAGTTCATTTGCTGTTAGCATCATAAGACGCCTGAAACTAGACAACTTTATAAAGAGGAGGAGATAATTAGCCTCACAGTACTGGAGGTTTTCTTGTGTAATGCTGGCATCAGATCAGCCTTATGGAGGACTTCTTAGGGGGTGGTTGTAGTTGTGTACAAGTGAGCAAGTGAGACATTGTGTGGTGGAATGAGAAGCCAGAGCATGCGGGAGTGTTGGCCACGTGACTCCCTCTAGGCCCAGCCTCTCAAGCATCCCTGCCATGAAGACCAAGCTCTTCCCATTGGAACCTTTAGGACACACATTCAAAATCCCATATGCTAACCTCGCGCCTTCTCTCTGTAAGCTGACTCTCAGAGTGAGAGTCCAGGCAGATCTCAACAGTAAGAGAACTTACAGATCGATGTCTGTGCTTTTCTAAAATGTGACTTTAAAAATATTATAATTCCCACTGAAAAAATAATATGATGGCTCAATGGCTAAATCCTCTCCTTGCAAGCACCGAGATCCCGTATGGGAGCCGGCTCATGTCCCAGCTGTTCCATTTCCCATTCAGCTCCCTACCTGTAGCCTGGAAAAGCAGTAGAGGGTGTCCAAGGCCTGGAGAACCTGCACCCATGTGGGGGATAGAGGAGGCTCCTGGTTTCTGGCTATGGTTCTGTTCAGCTCAGGTTATTTGGCCATCTGAGAGTAAATCAATGGATGGAAGATTTTTCTCTGTGTAAATCTAAATTTCCAATAAAATAAATAAATCTTAAAATAATATGATTATCTCAGAAAATAAAAATATAATAAGGTACCTGTGTAACTTAAGAAAAGGCAAGTCTTCATCAGTATAAGCTCAGTAAAATAATACTTTAAGGAGATTTTACCTATTTATTTCAAAGGCAAGGTTACAGAGAGAGAGAGAGCTTCCAACTGCTGATGGAGATGGTCCCAGTAGCTGGGACTGCGTCGGGCTGGAGCCCTGTGGGTGTAGATGGGTATCCGGGCCAAGCACTTGGAGCCCTGTGGGTGTAGGTGGGTGGCCAGGCCAAGCACTTGGAGCCCTGTGGGTGTAGGTGGGTGGCCAGGCCAAGTACTTGGGCCCTTTTCTGCTGCTTGTTCAGGCTCTTTTGCAGGGAGCAGCCAGGACTCAAGTCACCTGACAGGGTTGATTTGACTCAGTACACCAAAACACCAGCTCCTCAAGTATGAGCTTAACTTTCCTCTCTCGGTTATAATCTAACACTTTGCTGTATAATGAGTTCAAACACTGAAAGCATCTTTTACATGATTAAAAATTACTTAATTAACTCTCTATTAAGCCAAAAAGAGGGAGAAATATAATTTTCAAATCCTGATTATCTGTTCTTAAGCCCCGAGGGAATGTAATGCTCTTAGTTTCGGTTCTTAAAAATAGTGAGGATATGCATAAGTACTAATTCAGTAACTAAATACTAGCTGCCTGTTAAACTGTAGAGATTTCCTAACCATGAGCTTAACTTGTTATTAGCCCTTCCCTAGGAAAATGTGTTGGCATCTTTATCTGCAGCTGTTTCATATAATATACTCACAGACTCCTTCAGTCAATTTAAAAATAGAACAAGTGTGCATCAGCTAAAATGATTATTGTTCTGGCACCATTATACCATTTTTTAAAATGTTCCTATCTTCTACATTTCATTTTGGTAACTGTTTGGAAACTATCCAATAGTAAATGCATGAGTAATTTCAAGTCAGTTCAACTGACATTTGTGGAGTGCCTTGGATGCATGAGATGTAAAACTAGTGAAATTCCTAGTCTTGAAAGAGGACCCAGTATAAGTGCATTAAATTCTCTGGGAGATAAACATATAGCATGAATATAAAGTTAGTTGTATGTCTTTTAAATGGTTTTTTACGTTAATCCCATATTAACATAAAATCTATGCACATAATTATACGTATAATGTTATTTTTGTGAACATGTATTAAGGTCATTAAGTAGCAACCAAAGTCTTGTGACTAACTTTGCATCTTTGGTAGGTGGCTCAACTTCGAATTTTGGTGCACATGTGCCTTTGAATTGCCTGCTAAGGCCACAACTTTAGACTGTGCCATTGAGACCAGTGCATTTCTTTTTTAGTTCAGAAACAAAGAGAAGCAGGTGCTTCCTATGGAGGATGCTTGCATCCTGTTTCCGAGTGCTGGGTTTGAGTTCCAGCTCCTCTTCTGACTCAGCTTCTTTCTTCACCTGAGAGGCGCAGGTGATAGTTCAAGGACAGGAGCCTCTGTCCCAGGGGGAGGCTTGGATTGTTCCCCAATCTCCTGATTTTGCCCTGTGCTGCTCTGGCCATAGTGGGCATCTGTGGGCATGGGGTGGAGAGGGCAATGAACCAACAGGCGGAAGATAATTCTACCCATCTCTCTTTGACTCTGCCTTTCAAAGAAACACTAAAAAAATATGACAGTAACAGAAACTAAATTGAACCAAATAACTTGGAAATATGGGAAAAAATACTTTAATTAATATGATCATGCTTCTGCCACATTAGACATATAGGTGGAAGTATGGATGTTCGGAAGAAATCTATACCTTAGAGATCATTTCGAACAATTCTTCCTTTTAAAAACGTAACTTAAAAAAATAAAAAAAAACCCGTACTTTATAGAGGATCATATGACATTTCACAAAGCTCAGCCATAGCAGAGCCTGAACTAAAACCAAGATTCCTAGCTGAGTGTGAGCTACTCAACTTTTTTCGGTGAAATCAGCCAAAAACAGCCACCCAAAGGTGTATGCACTGAGCACTTGAGACCAAAAAGTCCCTCAGGCAAGGTTCAGAGAAGATGTTCTAAGATCCCTTTTTACCTATAAAGGACTTGAGGGAAAGTTGGGCATCCAGGGAAGATTTAATCCCAATCACTGACTTTGTGTGCATTTTCACTGGGGAAACCTGCTCTAGCAAGGGCAGAGAGAACCTTCAAAACTGTTTTACCCCAAGTAACCTATCAGGTTATCTTCCTACTACTGAAAGCACCATACTGACAGAGCCATGCTAGTTTTTCTGCTTCTCATCTTGATGGGTACAATCTAGCTTAGCGATTATAAATTAATCCTCCCAAATCCCAGTGGCTGGAGTCAGGTCGTGGGTCAGCTCCTTGCTCAAGTTCTTTACCATACTTCAGACTATGCTGCACGTTAAGGGGGAAGCAGTGCCTCGCAGGATGCTCTAAGGCTCGATGATGTGGGGCATGCACCTGCATCGTCACCCCAGATGCGTTAGTCTGTGCTCCGTGATTGCTGGCTGGTATCACTGCTGTTGTCATTGCCATTGTCATTATCTCAGCACATTACAAACCAGAACTCTGCGAAGATGATACTCCTGAAGATCAGACCAGATGTCTGCACTGCGCTGAAAGAAGTTTAACGTGTGCTCATACATAACTGCATATACTGTGTGTGTTTCAGGAAAATATTTTACAATTTTGATACATACAGCAAATGAGACCTGTTATAGGCAGCACATTTTCACAGCAGCGCTAGGAGTCTCGTGAAGCCTTCCTATAAAGTGGAATGTGTTAATTTCAGTTCACTCAATCATGTTAATAACACAGCTGTATTGTTTTATTGGCTGACTTATGGAAGAGTTCCCATGAAAAGCACCCTCTTGTTGTTGCTTTGCCCTGCCTGTTTTTCTTCACCTCCAGAAATAGTACTAACCACCATCTTCATACTCTTCTAGAGCCGAGTCCTTGAACTTTTTCCTCCTTCTGGGCACAACTTTGTACCACATGCTTTCTTGTGTGTGCTATTTTCACTGTAAGACTTATTTTCACCTTGCCCTTTATTTGTAACCAGAAATTATACACATAAAACTACTTTAGTAATAGTGGTAATAATAACGGTAATGATAGTTAATAAATAATGGTTTTATTGACTTACATTAACTCATTGAATGCTCAGGCAGTCTTTTCAAAAAGGAACTAAAAGTGCTGACATCATATTTATTTTATGCATTAGACATAATCAATGCTATAAATTTCAAATATCTTGCCTATTTTAATTTGTTTTTTGATGTGATTTTTCTTCAACAAAAAGAAATAAAACTTCACAGAGACACGTTTACTTATCTGCCTTTCTTTTTCTCCCTTTCTTATTTCAATCCCAGCTTGACATTCCTTTTGCTTTTCTTTTAATTATTTATTATATTGTTTTTATGTTTATATAGTTGATTAGGGCACAAAGGGTCAAGGGCTACAGGAAAGTGGATAAGGCCATTGTTTCCACATTATTATTATTTTTTCTAGGTCTAGGGTAAGTGGGGGCGAAATAAAGGGAGAAGCCCCACCCAGCATCCCCCCATCCCAGGGTCCCTAACATGGGGCATGCTCCAAGGGCTCTGCTCAAGTGGTTTTGGTAGTTCAACAGTTCTGAATTGCTGCCTGTCTCACCATTCCAAGCATGAAATCTCTCCAGAATCCACTTGCTGGCATAGTCCACCTTATATCAAATTTTAATTCCTAAATAGAAGCATCGGTCTGTGCTTAGAAACTTCCTCCAGTTCTACTTCATTGCTGAGAGTTTAAATTTCTAGGCACATGACGGGTAAATATATGGTTATGAGATACACTCACAGTATTGCAAATCTTAAGATGAGAATAAAATTATACAGCTGTGAAGTGGACAGTACTGGCAACTGGCAACTATTTCATCTATAGCAGAATTTTATGTAGATACATTCAGGATTGTTGAGAGTTCATTGTTACTCTGTGAAAATGCAGTACCTCTGTGAATTCCCACTTGGAGAATTTCTTTTGCTTATGTGCTGGGAAAATGAGTGGGATTTTGAAGTCATCCCTTCGCAAAGAACGAAGTTTGAGACATAAATGCAGGAAAGGAGGCCAATGGTCTCCAGTCAGATTGGTGAGGTTTTTTTCTGCAGCTGAAACGCTCCGGGTCACTGTTGGTCAGGACACTCTCCCCCCTTGAAGGCAACCACAGGAGCCATGAATAGAGGAGCACCTAATTTAAATTCAGTTTTCTTCAAGGGCAGAGATCTGCATGCTTTCTCACTATTTCTTGTCTGTTTGTATGCAGCACAGATGACATGTGAGTGGTAACACCTGCAAAGTGCTGTCAATCAAGGCAGCTGCCCTGCCTTGTGTTCAAGGTCTCTTGCAGGGGACCCTCTGTAGGCACACATCACCCCCAAGACTCGGATGTCAGTGCTTCTGTCTCCCCCACACTGGGAGCCTAAGTCACGTGGTTGGGATCAGTTGTCTGGACAAACCCAGAGAGCATGGTCCGAGGCATCAAACACACAGAGGCAGCCGGCAGGTTCTAGGCCCAGAATGGTGCTCCAGGTGCAGGCCAGGGTGCTTCCAGCAAAAGGCTTTTCTTGCCATGTGCAGGGTTAGGGCTCAACTGAATTCACCCATCCATGATCACATGTGATGCTTGGTTACATTTTTGAAAAATCAATCAATAAATAAAGCAAACCTAGGACGAAATCCTGTTGCTCCAATTTCACGGACTGGGAGCTAATTGGTGACGCGCATTTCCCCGCTTATTCCTCTGCTAGTTTTCTCATGGCTCCGTGCCTCACGCTGGCAGCAGAGCAGTGGTTTCTACCTCCACCACCTGGAAAGCCTTGAGGCAATGAGCCAGAAACATTGTCCGCTCCTTTGCATCCCCGTGTCCAATATACTTCCTGGCTTATAGTGCCTTCTTGAAACATAGGAGGTAAATCTATGTGACAGGCCATGAAATAATGATTGAAGCTGGTGCTCTAGACTTTTGAAGCCCATACTGCTAACACTTCCCTTATATCAAAGTGCCGAAAAATACAGGAAATAAGTGTGTCAGTCCCTCTTACCAACTTTATGAGTCTCTAGACTATTCTTCAGAGTAGAAAGGACTTCAGAGATTATAGTCTTCAACATTTTATTCTATTTTTTTAAATTACTGATTTATTTTGGTTATATGAGAAGCAGACAGAAGTGTAAATATGTAGAAATACAGACAGAACTACTCACAGAGGAAGGGAGGATGGAAGGAAAGGAAGAAGAAAGAGGGGGGCGGGGGTAGAGAGATATCCAGGAGCTCATTCCCCTAAGGCACCAAGAACCTAGCCCATGTCTCCCGGGTGGGTGGCGAGAGCCAGCTGCTGCACACACCTGCTCCCTCCCACGGTGCTCAGTGTTAGCAGGGAAATGCAAGCAGTAACACTGGCAAGGTTTGAACTCAAGCATTCTCGGAGCAAATGCATCGGCATCCAGAAAGCATTAATTTTACATCAATAAACACATCCCTGTCTATTAATATCCATAGAATTCTAGTTTGGGGTCAGAGTAAACAAATATCTATATTTGCACTTTTTCACAAAGTAAATGCAATTGAAGCATATGCATGTTGCTGACAAGAAAGTCCACAGATTTGAAGTAATTCCGCTTTCGTTTTAGCACTTTCCAAATTAAAGGAAGGGTTCCTGTGATGATTTTCCTTTTCTGTCCTATTTTTCTCTTTCTAACCTTTGATTTCGTAAAGCATAATCTTTAAAAACAGCTGCACGAAAGTTTTCATTTTACACATTTGGCTCCCACATGTCACCCTCTACTGCATGTACTCAAAGTGTTCCTTTGGAGAGAATTCTTAGGTCAGTGACTTGCCACCCCTCCTGGGCACATAAGCCACAGGTGGCCCAGTGATTCAGTTGTCAGATCGGCAGGTGCAGTTCCGACTGTGGACCATACCTGTCTTTCTCCTCATTGTGTTCTCTCGTGGGGGCTTTCCACCCCCAAACAGTCCAAATAGACAAGGACTGTGCCCTACTCACCTCCAAGGAACGCCAGAGACCCACATTTCTTTTCCCATCCTGACTGACAGAATCACTAAGACCAGCCTGCCCATTCTGCTGAAGGCAGCACCGTCAGCACGGCTTGGATGCAAACATTGAAGAAGGAGCTCCTTTTAATTATGGTTTCCTTGCTTTTCATGCTAATATTTTTAAATGCATTCTTTCTTACAAGATAAAGTTTACAGTGGCTTTTATTTCAGAAGCTGAGAAAAAACAAACCTGCTGTAAGCATTCATTCTGTCGTCCTGAACTGCATTAGCCCTGGGAAATGGACAGGCGCTGGGGCTTCACCAGCACTGAGTACGAAGCAACATTGGCCTCTCTTGTCTGATCTCCCAAGGCTAACTGTTTGTGTGACAGTGAACAAAACCCACCCCAAAGTGCCCTTCCTGCTTCCCCATAATTTCACTGCTGCTGCTGGATTTCCTTTCTCTTCTGACTCAACAAAGAAAGCTCATTTGTTTCAGTTTGTGGAAACTCTTCATTTTTCCCCTAGACTTTCCATTTCACGCTGTGTGAATTTTATTAAGCTCTCTCTCGTAGAAGCTAAGTGCTGGCTCGATGAGGCCCTGCGGGATCCCAGCCGCAGCCTCTGTAATGTCTGGAGCCTCCTGGGACATTTCTTTTCGACTGAAAACACCTTTGAGAATCAAAGGAAGAATCCAAAATCCTTTTGGTGCTGCAAGAAATAGTGTAGCCTCATGAATATGTGAATATTATCACCTGCAAACCTTTGGATGGTGTACCTTGAAAGCCAGCAACATAGCAATGATGACCCAAGATGAGCATTGATATCAGATTGATATTGGATGGCTTTCAAGGCTGTCAGTTATTTTTTAAAGCTGGTGCGAGTAAATGACAACTAAAATATATTTTCGGGGCAGGCTTCTGGCACAGTAACTAAGACGCCATTTTGGGCAGGTTGACCTGTTCTTGATACTCTTGTGAATATTTCCATCCCCTTTCCACTCTTGCACACCATTTGAACATGAGTTGGCTGTTTTGTCACAGATGAATCTGCTTTTCTACCTCCTGTGAAAGCCAAGGAGGAGGGAGCTCAAGGGTGAGGGGATCTTTAGCATGGAAAGTTATTGTACACTTGAATATATGAAGACCCAACTCTCTCCCTATCTCTGTTCTCACAGAATGTGTGACACAGGAGAAGGACTGTTCACTTTTCAAACAAGGGAAGGAGAAATGATCTATCAGAAGGTGCATTCTGCGACACTGGCCATAGCTGAGCAGCATGAAAGATTAATGCTAGAAATGGAGCAGAAGGCCCGGGTAAGGCTACCTCCTTGGTCATCTCACAGCTTGGAAATGAATGTCCCTAAGCTCTCATGTCCTGCGTGTATATTTGTCGCTCACTGTGCCAACACCTCCATGTCCACCCCTCCCATGGCTCAGAAGGCCATCTCCAGGCCCCAGCTCTGGTCTTTGTGATTCCTGCTCAGTGTGTCACAGCAGTTATTGGGGCCCTAGCTCAGCCCTGTACTCCCTGCGTCTGTCTGTGGGTGAGCTCTTCCCTTGGTTACCCAAGAATAGTGGAATGCATGTAGAATGAGACAAGAAGCACTCACAGCTGGACTCTTGGGCATTCCACTGTTGACCCCAAATATCCAGGAAAACAAAGCTGCTACCAGAAACAAGCCCACCTTCATTTTCACGTGTATCCTTATCCCGGATGCTGCAGAGTCTCCAGCTCTTTCCCCGTGTCAGAGCCAATAGGAAAATGGTGCCAACATAGTTATTTTTCTGGTTTCCTGTCCTGGGCCTTTACTGCAACCTTCAAGTCAAGTCCAGAAATAATTTGGCAAAGAATCTGAATTAATAAAAGTTACTACTCACGGAGACAACAAATAAGACTTTTACTACTACCTTGTTTGAATGACAGGCAATGGAAGGATGACTGTATCACTTTAGCAGGTGAATTTGTTTAGTCTCAGGATTTGCAGAGAGGCGTTTGATTCCTCTGCTGAGTGAGCTGTGAGATTTTGGAAAATGCCTGTGACTCTCCTTGGGAGACTCGGTGTGTCTGTTTCAGTTTTAGGTTATAGATTTTTGTGTTTAGTATTACATTCTCTTCAATTTTTAAAACTGTACATACGTTCTGGAAGTAGAAACGAAAATTGTGTTCTTTGAGGAAAAAGCAAACACACAAACAAAAAGGTGTTCCTAGTGCATTTTGTTGATGTAGTTCCTACTTCCTCACTGCTCCACTGTGTAGCTCCGTCTCTCCACCTAGGATGTGGCTGGAAAAGCCTGCCCACGTGCTAACCAAGGGAAAGCTGTTCTCACCAGCTCTCTTGCTCCACCCCAGGAGTGGATGAGCAGAGTGTGAGTGGGATTATTAATATGCAAGTGATGCTTGATTAAAGAATCATCAGCTTGGGGCATGGAATGCTTCATCTTCTTGAGAAGTGGAGTTGAAAGCATACTTTGTAACAGATATCTAATTATCTGGGACATTTTTCTAGTAAATTTACATGAAAAAATGTAACTATCAAATTTAAATCATGTGAGTTTTGCACGTTTAATATTATCCCATATTTACAATCTACTGAGACTCTTTTTTCAACAGAAATACTATTAAATATTGTAGTTTTCTATTACTTACAGTTGTTCTAAACAGACAAATGCTCACAATCACAGTGATTCAAATTATATGTTCATGACGTTAATTCCAAGAATTTTTGTGCAACTATAACCATGTGCCCTAAGGAACAAAGAATTTTTGTCCTGGACTCATATCCCAACACTGCCACTTACTGGCTAGGTGTGTTGGCCAAGCTGCTCAGTCTGTAAGTGTCTTGTTCTCCTGAATCATTCAGGTCACTTAGCTCGTGAGACATGTCTGCATTAATTTACAGGAATTTCTGAGAATTGGACCTGGCACATAGACAGTATCGTGTATGTCCTTATTAATTTGATGCTGCTGCAGGTGTGATTTTGAATCATAAAATACACAAGATTTGGAAAGACTCAAAATTGTTACTCCCAAACCTGATTACAGTAATTTTTTCACACTTATTCTTGTACGTCTAACAAAGCTGTGCAAAGAGTTTTGCAAAACAATTTATATTACGTTTGCCCTTGAAGTTGTGCTCCTGACAAGCCAGTTTGGACCGGGGTGGGGTGGGTAGGAGAAGGGCAGCTTCACTGTTAGAGTGTAGAGACTGAGTTCTGCTGTCTAGCACACCAGACAACCACAATGGGTCTGTGCATCACAAATGTGGGTTGAGACTCAGAGAAGAAAGGCCAGCGCAGCGGGTTCACACAGAAGGTTCAACAAAGAAAGCCAAAACAGACATAGTCCATCACTTCGTGCCTGCAAGCAAATGAAATAGTTCGCTTAATTTTAACAACAGTTTCATAGCTGTCCCTTTCTCTGGAAGGTGTTGCTTATAACAATCCCTTCATGCCTGGTGTCTCTGCAGAGTGAGCTGCGGGCATGTGTCTCAGGGCGTGCTACCTCAGCTGCACCCTCGGGCTCAGGAGGATCAGCACGTGGACAAAGCTGTAGGTCTCCCAGAGACTTTTTCTTCAAGAATTTCCTTTGCATGAACAAAACTCTTTGAAAGAAATAGCTTGCAAAAATTTGGCATCATATTTAAATAACCTTAATCTAACTAATTACTAATTTAAAATAAATGACTAATTCATTGATGCTTTGGAAGGCATAGACTTAAAGAGACATCAGTCTGCTTCCACTGCTTCATTTCCCAAATGCCAACAACAGCCAGGGATGAGCCAAATAAAAATGAAGAAAGCATGGGCCCGGTGCGGTGGCCTGGCGGCTATAGCCCTCACTTTGAACATGCCGGGATCCCATGTGAGTGCCAATTCTAATCCCAGCAGCTCCACTTCCAGCTCACTGCTTGTGGTCTGGGAAAGTAGTTGAGGACGGCCCAAAGCCTTGGGACCCTGCACCCGCGTGTGGGAGACCTGGAAGAGGCTCCAGGCTCCTGGCCTCAGACTGGCTCAGCTCCAGCCGTTGTGGCCACTTGGGGAGTAAATCGGGACGGAAGATCTTCCTCTCTGTCTCTCCTCCTCTCTGTATATCTGCCTTTCCAATAAAAATAAGTCTTAAAAAAAAGTAAAAGAAAGACTTCTGCTATAAACTAGGTATTTATTACTTAACAGTTGGAATGATAACGCAATCTGTTTATTATGCACCTAATACAAAACAGGATAAAATGAAAAATGAATTTTCTAGTTTTAAAAATAGGACTGTGAAATTAATTTTGACCATAAGGAACATATGTTTATATATTTCAGTGTGATTTAAAAATTTTGTGAGATTAAGTTACCAAATGCATACTCAAGAAATGCCAAAACATTTCTGAAAACTATAGCATTTATTTCCATTCTTTAAAATAAGAGATAATTTAAGAAGATTATCAGATTTATAGAAAATAACTTGAATAATAAGAAATGTATTTACAACCACTTGTGGTCATAAAATAAATCTCCCTTATGATTTTCTACCATCACATATTTCTAAAACCTTGTGTTGTTCTTGGTAAGAGCATTCTTTCTCGGGCACAAAATGAATAAGTGTATTTTTATGTGTCCCCGTAGCTAAATTAGGCCCTCTTTCTATTCTTTCTTGACGAACTTTCTGTCTAGAAAATTTTCCCAATGTTGTAAATGAAACAATTACATTTACTACTGAACAATACCAGAAGAAGAATCATTAGTTATCAAAGTGGTTATAAATGTAGATTTTTATTTTCTTTACCAAGAAAGATAATGAAAAAATCAGTGATTCCTAATGAGCTCAACGAAGACAGCTTTCAGTGAGGTTTGCTGTTTGTCGGCCTCACCACAATTATGAAGTTATTTAGTGCTCAGCCCCTGGCCCTGTCATACGAGGACTATGTAAGAAGAGTGCAAAGGTTTTCTCCCTCAGGTCATCCAGAATTTAGTAAGATCAAATAGTTTGTATTGGCCAAAGCAAGATCACCTCTTGTGTTTTAGCTCACTGAAATTCCACGTTTCCTGTGCTTTAAAGTGACTGTGGGTAAGTCATCACCACCAGTGCATTAGTGCTAAGTGATCCTGAAACACGGCTTGGGCCTGTTCACGTTGGCACGGCAGTGGAGCTGTGGGTTCCTGAAGAAGTAAGCTGCTCCTTGCAGCTCCCCAGGAAGACAGCTCTGCCCTGTACTGATGGCCCTGCGCCTGCATGCCCAAAGTGACAGCCCCGGAGTGGTCAGCACAGGGATTCTCCATATGTTCTTAATTTCTTCACCCAAAGACTAATCCTACTTTAAAAGAGAATTGTGTATTGCAGTGGTGCATGGGAGAAATGAGTCAGGCCTACATATTTTGAGTTGGAAGTATTTCTGATAGATTATCAGAATTTGAAAAATTGAGGCAGTTAGTAAAGTTGAGTATTTAAATAGAAAGGTATCCCAGAATTCATTTTTAATTCACAGAGATCACTTGTATTCTTAAACCAGCAGAGTTCCTCAAATTCTTTTACCACCAATGACCTGCCATTCCCACACCACTTCAAAGAAAGCTTCTGTTAGGAGGCTGCCTCCGAAACACTCCACAGATGCTGTGATGGGGTCTGGTCTGCTGAGTCTGAGTTTAGACTAAAATCATCACACACGGGGTGGGGTCAGATGCCTTGAAGTCATTTAAATTGGGATTCACATCAGTGACACACATAATATGAAAGGAGTTTTCCCTTTTTAAATTTTTTTTAATGTTTAAATTCTTTATTTTCCACCATACAGTTCCTTAGGCTCAGGGATTTCCCATTCAGTCTTCCCCCAGTCTCCTCCTCCAACAGGTTTCCCCTATAGTGTAATGACAGTTAAGTCCCTGATCAATGGCCACGAGTGCGTCATTCTGCTATTTAAATGTACCCTGACACTTTAGGTATAGAGAATTGTGTGTACTCCAGCATTCTGTTGTCAAGATGTATTTAACAGTTTCTTTGGGAGTCGATCTCTACTTCTGATAGTTCATCTTTTTTCAGAAGTAGAGATGCGTTATACAGATCTCTACACAAATATATATGTATATATAAAGTTTCTTTTTATGCTGTAACATTTTAAGGATTTATATAAACACCCATAGATAAAAGGCAGCTGAGAAACCACAAATGAGGAAAAAGAACAACAGTTTATTCTGATATCTTATGTATACATAAATAAGTGAGAAAATAAATAGAAGGGAGTGTTTCCGTGGGTAACTTCTAATTTTCTAATGTTGCAATGAATTAAAAAACATGTATGTAGCAATAACCATTTCACTCAGCTGTTAGGCTACCACCAGGAAGCCTTCAGCCCATCCCTGAGTCCCTGGATTTGAATTCCAGGTCTTCCAATTCCCGATTGTAGCTTCCCGTCCGTCCGTGTGCACCCTGGGAAGCAGAGGTGAAAGCTGGCGTTCTCTGGTCCCTGCAGCCCAGCTGGAAAGTCTGGGCTGCCTTTGCCAGCACATCCCTGGCTGTCTCAGGGACGTACCACTGTGCATGGAAGATCTCTGTTCAGTATCTACGCCTTTCAAGCACATTATCTCAAAAGAAACGTATTTGTATAAAAACAGCCTCACATAGTAAAAACTACAGTGTATCCCTTTTAAAACTTCATTTAAGATGCTCCTCTTCTAAAACTCCTGTTTCCTCATCACCAGAAAAGCCCTGAGCACATTTTAAGGACAACATCCGTGCTTTTGAAATACCAGCAAGATGGCTAAATTGCAGCTAATGCCTTAAAAGCAGCATCAGCAGGGCTTGCACAATGGGCCGCCCTGAGTCGCACATCTTCAGGTTTTGCTCAGCCAGGCTGGAGAGCAGGGAACACTCAGAGTCTCCCTGAAAGCTCTTTGCCGTAAAAAACAAATGCAGGTTGTTTTCCTGCTATTTATCATTTTACATGGAAATCTAAAGGAAAAAGACAGTCAAATTCAAATGTTTAACAAACGGAAAAAGCTTCTTGTTCCTACAGCCATATACATTTTGGGCAATAATTATTTCGCAGTAAATTATTTTACTTCCTTTTATAACATTATAGTAAGAGCAGTTTCCGAGCAGCAGCAACACTCTTTCACCCCCAGCTGCCTCATCACCAGATAGAAATGTGTCGCCTGAGTAAGAAAAGCAAGAGGAGCTTAGGGAGAGGGGGCAGGAGGGAAGGACTCTCCTCTTGTGGACAGTTCATCTAAAAAGAGCCCACAGTTCATTTTCCCCTTACAGTTCATTTTCTGATAAAATGCGCCTACCTGCTGATTGCTCCCTGCCTATGAAATATTTTTTCTAAATGGTTGCATGACCTGCATGAAAAATACTTCCATGGTGCTCAATTTTTCCACATCTTAACACCTTTTGAGTCACATGTGAGTTACCGTTTAATCAGCAGCGCCACATAAAATAATGCTTTGTGTGGTAATCAATGACATCTTAGAGTGTATAAAATATGGTAATACTTTTTATAGCCAGAGACCACACATTCATTTATCATTTTTGAAAGAGTAAAAACCCCTTCCAGAAATGTTCTATTCTCAGCATTTTGGCTTCTTTTTCTGAGAAAGCATTCTTAACCACATGCTACAGGAATCTCTAACAGCTATTGGAAAAAAATAACCCAGGGCCCAGCGCTATAGCCTGTTGGCTAATGTCCTCACCTTGCAGGTGCCAGGATCCTATATGGGCGCTAGTTCTAATCCCAGCAGCCCTGCTTCCCATCCAGCTCACTGCTTGTGGCGTGAGAAAGCAGTCGAGGACGGCCCAAAGCCTTGGGACCCTGCACGCGTGTGGGAGACCCAGAGAAGCTTCTGGCTTCAGATCGGCTCAACACCGGCCTTTGCAGCCACTTGGGGAGTGAGTCAGCGGACAAAAGATCTTCCTCTCTGTCTCTCCTCCTCTCTGTATATCTGACTTTCCAATAAAAATTTTAAAAATCCTTAAAAAAACCACATGCTCCTACATTAAAATGTGAACAATATGAAAGTATCACACTGCTATAGGAGTACATAGAAAAATGGTTTTAATAGTTCTGCAACTTTTATGGGTATATTCTGGGTAAATTCATTTGAAACATTCCAGGAGAAGCTTCAGTATATGAGTTGTGGCTCACAGGAGCTGTAGAAGTGGCACAGAATGCCTAATGTGTAAGAACAACTGCCATTCTTCAAAGCTCTGTTCATGATGTCCAGCTTAATGTTGCTGGGATTAATCATGACAAGAGACTTCTTAATGACTGAGAATGGCTGGATCCCTGCAGGAAATTCACTCACACACTTGTGAAATATTCTCTTATTGGTGGCCATCAGAATGAGCTCATAAGGCTCTTTTAAAATAAATTATTTTGCTCAAATTGGACAGTGATCCAGTTTAACTAAGTCACTTACTGTTGTTTCAGAGCATTGAAGAAAGTATAATCCTTGAACAAACAAAAACGCCACACATGAAAATAATGAGAGTTTCCGCCTCTATACACGAAGAGGTGGAATAGTGAGATCATGTATAATTTGTCAGAATGTGGTGCTGTAAAACAGTGTAAAGCTAACATTTTATTCATATGGGGCTCTCGTTAAAACTTTACTATGAGTGCTTCAGGTGCAACTTCATATGTGCGTGTGGATATATTCATATACATGTTTGTACATGTCTTCTATCTAACACAATAAATTAAAGATATTACTGTATGAAAACAATGAGTGCCAGAGAAGAGCAGATTCCAGGCTAAAGAATGAAGTTTTGTTTGTGTTTTGGGAGGTACACAGTCATGAGGCAGCTGTGTGGGCATGGTGTCCTTACAGGAAAGTCATCGTTTTAGAAGGCCAATCAGGATGACTCAGCATACAGTCAGTGCGGCCCATCAACACACACCCCCTGGGCCAGCTGGCACTTTCTTTGAGATAGTTTAGTGAAATATTGGGAGAAATTTGCGAGCCACTACAGGGCAAGCTGGAATCTAAAAAATTGATGTAAGAAGTGCATGGGAAGGGAATTAAGCCAAATTGGGTTACTGAGAGCAGAGCTGTTAATTCCTGAGATGCAGACAGCCATGTAGTACATGGAAGCAGCGGGCGCACAGAGGAGGGAGACCCTGAGCAGTGCCACTAACAGAGCTGCGTGGTACGGGAAGTGACCCACATCTGCTCAGCTTTTGTTCCCTTTTCTTACGGGATGCATTCGTAGGATCGACCTCAGAGTGTTAGAATAGCATCTTGTCTTTAGTCAGCTCAAATTTTATTGACTGATTCATAAACTACTGGAAAAATAAAACTCTACAGTTTAACTTTACTTTTTAAATTATTATTTCTTTGTTTCTATTTCATTTGAAATGCAGAGGGAGGGACAGAGAGAGTTAGAGCTGTCACTTCTGCCTGTTTTCCATGATAACCAGCAACAGCCAGGGCTGGGCCACACTGAAGCCAGGAGCCCAGAACTCCAGCTGGGTGTTTCACAGGTGGCAGAGACTCAAGCACCTGAGCTGTCATCTGTTGCCTCCCAGGATATGCTTTGACCTTCAGTTGGAAAACCTTGTTTTAACCACCACTAAAACTTATCTCAGTTTTCATTATATGAAGACATTGGAAATTACTTTTATAGACTTAAAAAGTCTCTTGGTACCTGTCAGAAACTCGATTTAAAACAACTATTGATCTAATATTTTAATGTATTCATTGTAGTTCTGCAAATGCATCTCCTATTAGATATATAAATGAGAGATAGAAATAGATAGTATAGATTGATGTAAATTAAGAATATATATTAATAAAACATGATTACACATAAATGATATCAAACATTTCTATTTTCATAATTTCAATTTTAAAATATTCATTTATTTTTATGCACTTTAAAGATGAAATGACAGAATGTGTGCATGAAGAAGAGCAAAAGAAAGAGAAAGCGTGTGTAAGTATGTGTTGCCACCTGCTGGTCTCACCTCCAATACCTGCAACAAAGAGAGGTGAGACAGGATGAAGCCAGTGGTCAGGAAATCCATCTGGGCCTCCCAAACGGGTAACAGATGTCCAGGCACTGAGCCATCAGCTGGAGCCTCCCAAATGAATGAGGAGGAAGCTGGATCAGAAACAGAGGTGCTGAAATTCAACTTATCATCCCCATATGAGGTACAGATGTACCAAGCTGTGATATGTCAGAAAAGAATGCTTGCCCCAGGAATCATTTCTAGCGTTGTTCTGAAGCTCAGCTTCTTCATACTATCTGAAAGTAGTTTGGTTGACATATGGTTTAAAAATATACATTGATAGCACCTTTTATATTATTTCAATTTTAATGAAAATACGAAGTCCAACTAAATGACATCCAACAACTTTCAGGAAATATGAATTTGATATTCCAGTTGTTATTTTGGTACAAATTATATTCTGATTCAAATTGTCTTCTTCATTTATTTTAAATAAAATGAAAGATTAAGCAAAAGGTGTTCCCTATTGAAAATTAAGCCAAGTATGGGAGAAATTTATTGCCCACCAACCTTTACAATTTCAAAGCAGTCTTTCAACAACTTCAAACAGTGCCAAACGTTGGCTGACAGTCCCTTCGAATCTCCTTTCCCATGTGATTTTCGAGTTCACGAGCTCTTTCCTGAGAACAAATAAAACAAACTGTTCTCAACTAGAAGTACACTTGCATGTGTTTCTTTATTAAACTGTGTGACATTTTTACAACTGGCATACAGTTCACTTCAGGTTTCCTGGCCACATTTCCTTCCTTGGCAGGACACCCCAGTTCCAGGCAGTTTCCCTAGCCAGTCCCTCTGATGTCAGTCATCCAGGGAACATGCTGACTTAGGCATCAGGAGGCATTTTTAGTAAAAGCTTTCCCAGCCTCTCTGTGGGTGTACTCACATGTACACACATAGCCGGCACCTTGCCTTGCTCACCTGCCAACCATCAGTCACTCACCTTCTCCGCTTGCCCACGTAGATCGGCTGTTTCATATATTCTGTTTTGCATGTTTTGTGTTTCCGTTTAGCTCTTAGACTTGGATTGAAATGATCATATGTGTCACTGCTTTCATTGTTGCTCCTTTGATAGCTCAGTTTCCACAAATTTTTGTTTCATGACTAAAAACCAACATGGAAGGTTCTGGCTTGAACCTCCTCTCCTGTGCAGTCACAGCGATGGCACTGTAGCTGTCCAACCCTGTGACAAGCACTGTACATCTATCGCACGAAGCACATATCTTACATGGCATTTACAGCCATGCTTAAGGCAGCTGCAGTAACTCAAACTCAGAGATAGGGAAAAATGAATTTATTTAAGAACAGGTCAGAAGGCCAGGCAGCTAAGCACTGAGTCTTTACTGTCAGCCTGTTCGTGACCTCAGGTCCCTAATAACTCCATTGTTCGGCTGTGTGGATCGACCTGTTCTTTCTTAAAACATTGGGGATGAGGAACACACATTCCTTCCCTGGTTCTGTGAGTTGACATAGTTGGTATAAGTCTCATCTTGTGTGTTCTCTGGAGAAGAGAGACAATAATTAATTTTACCAGGAGTTACAGTGAAAGAGAGAAGATAATCGCAGGCTGTGAAGCTCGGAGTCATTGCCCGTGGCTGTGTCACAGCGAGCTAGTGCTATCAACCCTCTGGGTGGCGTTATCATTGTGAAATTCAAATGGCACGGTTGGAGACAAGTCATGTGCATGTTCAGGGGGACAACCTCGGAAACCAATGTGCACATTGCCAGGTGCGTGGAGAACAGATCGCAAACGCTCACTCACTTAAGCTGAATTTCTTCTTTCCCATTGACAGACGAGTACTAACACAGTTCTGAAATTTCTAGGCAATCAATAGAGAGGTGTCAAACGAAAGTAAGGTGATTGCCATAGCAGGTTTTTAGACCAGTGAATTTTACACAAATGAGCACAAATTAGCACTAATGTTCATTATGGGGAGGTGGAGTGTCAGTACAGCAGAGGGAGAATACGAAAGGCAATAAAATAACCAAGAAGACTTTCCTGGCAAAAGCAGGAAGAGGTTCCAGTGTCTCAGCAGTTGTCAGGCTCTTCCTTTCCTCTCCGAGAACGAGGCTGAGTAGTCCCGTGCAGGAGAAACCAGCATTGAGATCCAAGCAGCCCTGACTCGGAGCCCCGAGAGCTGTGTTCTGTTAGGAGTGCTATAGTGGCATCTCATCCTAAGCAGTCACTGATTTTTCTGCATATTGATTTTCCATCTTAAAAAGTAAATTGCTACAGTAGATTGTAGGGAGCATAAACTTGAATTCCTTGTTGTGTCTAAATGTCAGGCTTCCTCCTACTATGAAATAGCAGCCTTCGATGTAGTCAGCCTTACATGGTGACTCAGAACAAAGGGAGGGAAGGAGGAACTGGTTCTGAGGTCTTGCAGGTCACACCTACAAGAGATACAAGGTCAAGTTTCTCATATGTTTTTGATCAAAGCATTGATCAACCAGCTCTAATTTGAGGCTAAGGAATATAAGCTCTCTATTTCTGAATGCAAGATTTTTAAATAAATTGCAGTCCTCTTCAATCTATTACAAAATCATGAAATATTTAAAACTACTTAGGATGTAAACTCATTTGAAAGGCATTACATAGACTCTCTGGACGGCCCAAACAAAGCAGACAAGTATGAAGCCAGGTTAGGAGTGTAACCTCAATGCTTCCATAGCATGTATAGCTTTAGGAAAGTCAACTAAATCCTCAAAGTCAACTTCCTTTCATTTTAGATGGGACATCGTCTGCTTTGTATCTTTCTGGAATTGTATGATAACTTAAGTAATTAATGTATCATAAGGGATTAAATGTCAGATAAAGTAACCAATATAAATCACTACCTAGGCTGAAATTAATGAAAAAAATAGTATTTTATGTGGTGGAAATGCCCAGTCCTCTCTACTAGATCACATGTAGATGAAACAAAGGACACAGAAGCAGCCGAAGCACTGTACAGACTTGGGAAAGGAGCCTGACTTCATAACGGAATGGACCGGAGATCGTTACCTTTCTGTTTGGAAGAGTGGGAGCTAAAACGTACAGGTGCAGTTGAACATTGGGCCAGGGAAGAGCTTTCTTAAATTGGGTTAAACAGCCTAACAAAGAACAGGCATCCAAGTTGTAGAACCATAAGGGAGTGAGGAACTTTTATTTGTGAAACAAAACACAATTTTCATGTATTAACTACTTGAATAAAAAATGTGCCAGGAAGCCAAACAGACATTTCTCAAAAAAAAGATGTACAGATGTAAACCAAGTTTATGTAAATATGTTTGACATTGCAAATCGTTTAAGAGCAAATTAAAACCACAATAAGAAATCATCCAACTGTTAGGATGATGGTTATTATTGACAAGAAAATATTAGCTAGCACTAGCTGGATGAGGAGAAATTAGAATCCTTACACACTGTTGGTCATTTCAGCCATTATGGAAAATTATGTACAGGTTCCTCAAAAAGCTAAAAATGGAATTAGCACAGCACCCAGCAATCATGCTTCTGGGTGTCTAACCAAGAATTGAAATAAGTATGTCAAAAAGAAATATGCAAACCTTGCTTTCTCAACCGTATTTGTAATAGCCAACACATGAAATCAGTGTAACAGTTCAACAAATAAATAGACAAGGAGGGTACTGTACATACACAGTAGAATACCCCCAGTCTTTAAAAAGAAAGAAATATTATTTGGGACAGCTTGGACAGAATGTGGTGCTAGGTGAATAAGCCAGGAATGAAAAGACAAGTGCTGCTTACTGTCCCTTGCATGTGAAATCTGAACAAATCGGACTCGCATCAGCAGAGAGCAGAATGGTGCTTACAGAGGCTGAGAGCTAAGAAAATGTGAGGCGATAGTTCAAGTATAGAAAATCTCAGATAGGTGGGACATGCTTTTTACTGGAATCTAATATATACCATGATGATTACAGTTAATGATCATATTTCAGAATTGCTAAGAATAAATTTTAAGGGTTTTTACCACAAAAGGATGAACATTATTTTAATTAGCTTGATTTATGCATTTGATTATAGACATAAATCATATCACATTGTGCCTGTAAGTGAATATTATAATCATATTATCAATATGATTTATAATAAATGTTTTAAATGTTACATAATTATACCAAAAGTGTGCAAATAGTCATTTGCTGTGCTTTCTTAATATAGCAGAATAAAGGTGGCATTGAGAAACAGATAAACAAAATGCAGAAGCAAATGCTTTCTTTAAATAAGATTTTAATTGCAAATAGCCAACACAGGAAGGCAAAAGACAGAGCACAACCTGTGAGAACAAGAGGTGGACCTTGAGACAAGAGCAAAAGTATTGCATTATTAAGAGAAAACTGAAAAATTCTTTACATAAATGAAAACTCAGTCTTTCTGAAAAATTTAAGGATAAAGAAAAAAATTGTCCAGAATTAAACCCAAATAATCCATCTGTAAATTACAAATACAGAAGGCCTTGTAAAAGTAGCAGGTTTTTTTAAAACTCTAAAAGAATTTATATAAAAACATAAATACTGAAGAACGTTAAGAAAATTGATGATTCTGGGAAACAGTGGTCACAATTCTGCCTATCTACACAAAGGAATACAGACTAAAGACCTTCACGTTTTTTAATTTCTCAAAAAAAAACCTTATCACCCATGCTGCAATCTGTTAATTTTAGCATCAAAAGAGTAAAAATAAAGTGTTGCAGTGTGAATCTACTGAAGAATTGGGAGTGGGAGGAACGGAATGAGCTGATTCTCTGGATTGGTTAGAACCCATGTGATACAGTTCAATAGAGGACATTAGTAAGGCAGTTTATGTTCATGACCATCAGAAATGAGCAAAAGCATGAAGATTCTGCCTTGCCTGCTTTCATTGCAGTTAATGCGTGCTAGTCAAAAACAGGAGACTTTGATATTACAGAGTGAACCTTCTGGGACAGCAAGCATCATGAGTTCTGGGCCCATCATACTCCCTGGCCCTTGTGGAGCTGCCCAAATAGACACTGCTTGTGGATACAGCTGAGAAATTTAATGTTAGGAAGCTTCCAGTCTTACAAGGTGGCTCCTAGCCCACCTTCCCAGTGTTCACATAGAAATTATCTGCATTGCCCTGATCAAGAACCAACAAATCCTCTTAGTACTTGAGATACCATCGTATTTTTAACTTATTGTATCGCAAAAGCCAATTTATAGTATACTGCTTAATATTAATATACAAATTAAAAGAGACAAATAAACAAGATCCCATTCATTTGTTAAATTTCCATGATATCGCAGAGTGGAAGGATAAACCAATTTATTTACTCAGTCTGAAGAACATAAACGCAGATAAAGAAGCTGACATGGCTGCTTTCCTCTGAGGTCTCTCTCCTGGGCTTGCAAATGGCCATCTTTCCATTGTGACTTCCTCTCTGGGGTCTGTTGGAATTGGATTAGGGTTCTTACTGGATTAGGATTCTACCCTTGTAATCCCTTTTAACTTCTCTTAACCTCTTCAAAGACCTTTTACCCATATAAAGTCCCAGTGGGTATTAGGGCTTCTTCCTGGGAATTTGGGTTGGCCACAGTTCAGTCCATTAGCAGTACACGGTCCTTGAATATGGACAGGGAATGGCCTTTCTAATGTCTTGAACATGACATCTGAAGCAGATTGGGTAGGACTTGTGTCTATGGTGAAGATCCCGAGATAGTCCATAATCAAGTTAAAGCACAAATGTTCCCAGAGCAGAATAAAAAAAGCAGAGTCAAATGAGAGTAGAGAAAGTTGTTGAAGGCAGACTATAGAGAGTAGTGAAGAGTAAAACCTGTAGACGCAGGGAGCAAACTGTGGGAGTGATTCAGCCGGAGACAGTGCGGAGGGAGGTGTTCTCCAGGGGCTTCAGGCTCCTGGTTTCTAGCAAATCTGCTTGCTACATTCTCAAGGGACTTAAGACTGACCATTCGTGAAGAAAAGTGTTTCACAAAATAAAAAATAAACTAATTCATTTTCATCAATTTTTGAAATATCTATTGTGCACTAATAAACAAATTATATTAGGAAAAAGAATAAATACTACTATAGTAGACAGATTTATAACTAATATGAGATTCATTATACAGAGAAATTGGTGTTATTAATGAGCATTGCCAGTACACATCAAGGATTTATGTGTTTAATTAAGTTTATGCCTCATCTAGGAAATTGGTTTTAAAGAGAAATGCCCTTTTTCACCCAGTAACACTTTCATAACATGGATATAGCACCTCTCCCTCCCGGCACTGGATGAGAATATTTTACATATTTTGAACATCCATAGCCCAACCAGTTCTCATCTGGCAGATGGAGAAGAGAAAGAGGACAGAAACATGCATGCTTAAGAAGCACCCAGTAATTCCAGGAGCAGCCAGAAATATGTCTTCTCTCTCACTTCCCTGCCGCGCTTGAACTTTCATGTATCAATCACAGGACATTGATGTGGATAGGAAAATATTGAAATTCATCAAATATTGAAAAATATACATATTGGTTGCAACATCACTTTTCAGAGACTTCTTCTTTTAAAAAATAAAATAAAATGCCATCAACAGTACCAGACTTGATTGGGCCAAGTGTGGCACTTTTTTTTTCATTTTATGACACAGTTTCATAGGCTCTGGGATTCCCTAACGCCATGCCCTCCCCCATCTGGATTTCTCCACATTGTTGCAGTAGTACAGTTCATATTCAGTCATGATTCCTTCATTGCGAACATGTACCATGCATAGAGTCCAGCATCTTATTGTCCAGAAAAATTCAACAGTTTCATTGGGAGACCACCCCGATCTGAAAGTAGAGCTGACAGAATATCATCCCCTCCTGTAAGTGTGGCACTTTTATGGTCAAGTAGCAGTTCTAGAAACGCCTCAGTGCTGAAAAATGACAGGTGAAGTATGTTCAGGCTCTTTGCTGCTTCTATTAACAGACAGAAATCTTTCAGTCTTCTCCCAGGTCACGAGATGGCTGTTCAGTATTTTGCAGCCTTCTGCAACAAAGTGGCATTCAGATCTTCTAACTGTCTATACAAAGTGCTACTTGAACAGGAGAGGCAGATGAGCAGCTTAGAAGTTCACACCACAGTGAGCAAAAAGGAACTACCACAGGCTTTCACCAAATCCCAGCTCTTGCCAAGAATCAGGAATTAAGTTGAGTGAAATGTGCAATTTTATTTATCAGAGGATTGAACATTGTCGGAAAGCAATTGGTTGCTCAAATTGTGTCAAAAGAATGTATGTTACCATGAATTAAAACCATGCCTGTGTGTGTGTTTGTGTGTGTTTTAAGAAACTTAACTGATTCAAAAAGATGAGATGCAATGCCAGCTGTTGTATTTGATGTGATGTGGTCTGAATCTCTTCAGCTTACTTGAAAATACGTGTTTCAAATAAGACCATGTGCCACATTTTGATCACAGAATCTCTCAGTAAGAGAAACAATACTCTTAATACATGTAAGATTCTATAGCAGGAGCAAGAAAATGCTGCTGGAGCGAGGAGCTATTGGTACTACAAGGTGTCAGGGAAGAGGTTTGAGGGACTCAGATGAGCACATTGCGTGGCCTGAACCTGGCACCTTCCCCTTTGAACTGTTGTACCATCCTGTAAGTTGTGGAAGGCTGAGCGTCATGCGTCTGACTCCTGCTTATAGAAGCGCAAACAAGGGCAGTATATCTACACTCCTGAGGAGCAGTGGTTCTTCTACCTTCTTAGTTGCTGAATTCATTTTTTAGTAGAAGATTAATCTTTGGATTATAAAGTAAGTTGAAAGTATTTCATTGTAAAAATTAACAAAGGAAGGAGAAAAGAAGGATGAGAGCAAGAAGAAAGGGAGGGTAGGGTGAGAAGTGTCCTCACACTCTTAAAACTGGATATATGGAATACAGAAAAATGGTTCCCCTTCTAGAAATGTGGAATATGAAAAAAATCCATAACTCTGGTTATGAAGAAAAAAATGTTTTGAAAAGTGCACTTCCAGAACTGAGTGGCTCAGGGCAGGCGTGGTAGCCTAGTGGCTAAAGTGCTCGCCTTGAACGCTTTGGGATCCCATATGGGCACCAGTTCTAATCCCAGCAGCCGCGCTTCCCAGCCAGCTCCCTGCTTGTGGCCTGGGAGAGCAGTCAAGGACGGTCCAATGCCTTGGGACCCTACACCTGCATGGAAGACCTGGAGGAGGCTCAGGGCTTCTGGCTTTAGATCAGCGCAGCTCAGGCCGTTGTGTCTGCTTGGGGAGTGATTCAACCGACAGACCATCTTCCTCTCTCTCTTCCTCTCTGTATATCTGACTTTCTGAGAAAAACAAAATAAATCTTTTTTTAAAAAGAACTAAGTGCCTCTTGCATGACTATCACAAAGTTTTCAGCTCATCCTTAGTATGGCCCTATATGTTGCAGTAATGACAATAACTACAGTTAATAAACAAAAGATCAAATCCTTAAAAATGTCAACAAATTCATCTGTGGAATCTGGTTGATTAAGGCCTGAGATATCTGCCAGTATTGCTGATTGGTTGATAGGCATCGGAATCAGTGATACCACTTAAATTCTCTAATTCTCTCCTTAATAAGCTGCATTAAATTGCTTCCAGAGATTTGTCTTATGGGTTTGTTTTTTTGAGAAACAGTTTTTACCTTAAAAAGTTAAATAAGAAACCAAGTACCTACAGCACCTTCTGTCATGTGTCACTCACATCCAGTCATCAACATTTAAAAGACAGACGCACTTTAACCAAGGCTTAAGATACATTTTTCTTTTCTTTTAGCTTCAGACAAGCTTGACTGAGCCCGTGACGTTATCCAAATCGATCTCGCTGCCTCGCAGTGCGTACTGGCATCACATCACTCGTCAAAACAGCGTTGGGGAAATCTACAGTTTGCAAGGCAAGTAACCTTAGAATAATGCGGCTGCACTGCCGTTAGCTTCCTTCAGGTAGGACAGGAGTCGTGCAAATCACTCTGTATCTACAGTGCTTGCTTTTCCTTCATTTCCATTTTGCAGCTGTCAGAAGCCACAGTGGGAGCTCAGCATGAGAACTATCATTTCAGATGCCCATGGTAAAAATTTCTCTGAACATTCCTGTGAGGGCCAAGGACCCAATTTGGCATAAGACTTTTACCTTAAATATCATATAAAGCACATTATCACAAACTAAGAGCTAATGTTGAGGTCTGTTTCATGCTGTGTTTTAAAAAGAGTTTCTTTGTGAGCATTTTTTTTTCTGTAATCAGATTAAGTATCAGTTGAGAAGGCTGACTTCAGCCTTGCTAATAACACGCTTCATAAGCCTACTCAGGAGTTTTAAGACTTAGCCAAAGCCTTGCCAGAGAAAGTGTTTGGAGATGTTTCGGGATAGACAAGGTCATGTGCAAAGGCTTTCTTTGCTTCTATGGATTTCCTAATGACAAATGGACAGTTGGCTTGCCTGGGTTTGGTTTGGCAGGTGAATGAATTAACAGGAATATTTGTTCATCAGCAGCAGAAATCTCAGCACTGGTAGCTGTCTTTCTGTTTCTTCTCTTCTGTTTCAAAATAAATTCTCAAACCCTTCAAATGAAGTAGTCAGCTATAAGCAAGTGACTAATGGAACAGCACCAGTGGAAGCCAGCAGCTGAAGCATGCGTAGCTCAACATATCTCTGCATGCAGCCAGCAGCAGTTAGGCACCACCGGCTGGAAGCCAACAGGTGTGCAGTGCTGCCTGGGGAAGGAGTGAGCCAGGCATTCAGAATGCTTTTTCTTCTCATTCTCTTTAGCTTTTGCACATAGTAGCAGTGCAGGTTGTTTCAGCCAAGAAACAAACCTCTCTTACCAAAAACTGAAATAATACAAAGATCTTAAAATATTATTTCCTTTCCTGTGGTTTTATCCTATGGTAATGGCATTTGATTTGTGGCAATTAATGATTGACGGTACAAATTGCAGGGTAAAGCAGTAAAACCATTTTAGTCATGAAGACAATTTGGATTTTTTTTAATATAAATGACCACTTAAATCTATGCCCAAATAAACTATTTCAAAGATAGCTGTGATCTTTTTGTTACTTATTTTTTGGAAAATCTTAATGGAGTAGGACTGAGAGAGACAAGAGGAACTCATTTGACGATATCAAGAATCAAAAAATGTCAGGTGTTGAAGATGCTGGTTTGGAGATCAGGTTCCCACATCAGAGCCCAACTCCTGGCTCAGGGTCCTGCTGCCCACGTGCAGCTTCTGGGAGGCAGAGTGGCAGTGCCAGTGGGCGGCTACCGGCCACCCGTGTAGACGTGGGTTGTGTTGCCCATTCCTGTTTCCACCAGAAGGCATTTGGAGAGTGAATCCGTGGATGTTACCACTCCCTTTATATATATATATATATATTTTATATATATATTTTTAAAAAAAAAAAAACTTGAAAGAGCAAAATAAGAGATTCTCCTGCTTTAGCTTCTCTCCACAAATGCCAGTGACCATGAACTCATTTGCCTGAGTCAGGATTTCATAAAAATAGCAACACGCACTGCTTCGACTAAAATTAGAAAATTAGCTCATCATATATATGTTTTTACATAAACATAAACATATGATTTAGAGATTGATATTTACCTGAAAAATTAAAACCGTGAAATATTTGAAGGGAAAAATAAAAATCAAAATTTTAAGTGAAAAAAAGTGAGGTTGATACTAATAGTTTTGGAAAAGGTTGGAAAGAATGTACTAATATTTATGGGTTTTGTTAAGAGTTTGGTCTGCAAAGTTGCACTGCTTGTTGGGCTATAATTCCAGGAAACCAAACACTGTTGCTCTCACGGTTTTATAAGAAGTATACTATTCTCAAGTGAGAACTAACATTTAGACTGACGCACAACTTCATAAATAATTTTGTATGTATCCAATAAAAGCTGTTGGAATGCATTTAAAAATCTTAAAACATTCCCAGACTCTTTGTAGGAACATGTTAAATTGCTACATAAAATATATAGAATAATTAGTTGGAATAATCTGATATATGTCATTCATATGAATTCTGCCAAATTTAGAACTTGAACTTTCTTATTAATTACTATGGAAAATTTTCTTACATGGTACCAAGATCACGTTCTTTTCTGGTTAGTTTGTAACAGAGAGTATGTATTAACCTAGGTGGCTACTGTACATCTGGTACACAGAGAAGGATTTCAGTATAATTTCCATTTTCCTGCAATGCTGTGGCTTTGCCTTTTGCATTGCATCCTTTGTAAATCAGTCTGTTGTACCACTTCATGGACCTTCGTTTTATTATGTGACATTTGGAGGTAATTCAAAAGAGTTGTGGCTGGGTGGACATTTAGCCTATCGATTATGTAAAACGCTGTTTAGGATAGCCACATCCCATAATCAAGAATGCTCAACTCTTGGTTCCAGTGTTACTGCTGATGGCTCCAGTAATGTGTTCCACCACCATCCCAACTTGTCTCCTGGATGGCCTCTCTCTCTCTCTCTCTCTCTCTCTTTCTCTCTCTGTGTGTGTGTGTCTTCCTTCCATCTACCTACAATAACCAAGAAATCCATCAACATATGATTAAAAAATAAAACACGGTTAAAAATAAGGTTAGATTGCATATCTTTCTCAGTTGTGTACTGTAGAATGGCATCAGGTCTGTTTTATGAACAGGAGACTATAGTAAGCCAGCTATCACCATCAGTTTCACAGTCAGTGTGAAAATCAGGCAGTGCAGGTGTTATCTCATCAAGTAAGCTGCATGCACAGTGAGGAATACAAACCTGTGTTTAGAATTTTCTTGGATTTTTTTTGTGAAGCTGAATTTAATATAAATTAAATTTGGAAGGTTTCACCTAGAAGATAAGGAGAAGGTTATATATACTTCAAGTTTAATATATTTTGACTCAATAAATAACACAAGTGCTGGAATTGAAAAAAAATCATGGTATGAAAACAAATTCTTTCCACATATTGGAACTCACCTGTAGCTTCCAGGGCAACCTGCCAGTCACCCTGAGAGGCTCATCCTTAGCTCAGTTTCCAGATGCACTCCTACAGACTGGTCTATTGATAGATGTTGAAATCCTGCATCTACCTACACATTTGAAGACTAAGTGCCACAGACTGTTCCTCTCTGTATGCTGGCCCCAGAGGGGTACGCTTGCAGGACAAGTTGCCATGGTTTCCCTACTTTCTCCAGTAATCTGGAATCAGAAGAATGAGAGAAGGCCTCATTAGCTTTCCATAAGTACATGTTGTTCTCAGTACAGTGTGCTGAGGCCTAAGCTCTCTGTCCTGATGTGCTTTCAGATGGGTTGAGCACGCCACGGCTTCTTGCAGAAGTGGAAAGGAGGGGTATTTTTCTGGGGCTTTTTTTTGTGACAAAAAAAGATTAATTTCTGTTATACGGTAATTTTCTATTTGTATTTCTCTAACTTTTGCATTTATGAAAAATGTTGTGTCACCAACATATCAGATATTATGCTAACAGAAAATATGATTTTCATCCTTCACTCAGAAGTGAGTGCTTGGAAGCTGTCATTTGTTTTACTATTGATAACATTACGACTTTAGTTTTAAGACCTTGAAAATGGGTTTGGAACGTGAGGGACACTAAAAAATTCCAAAAGGAAAATGAGTGAGAGAGATGAGAGGGAAAAAGAGTGGAGAGTTGGAGAGGAGAGAAGAAGAAACAGGGAAAGTAAGAAAAAAAAACAATAGCACAAGAAGTTGAAATTGCCAAGTTATTCTTTTTTTCTTGTTTCAAAATAATGTGATTTTTTTTTCTTTTTTTCATGAAATAGCTCCATAGGCACAAGGATTTCCCCGTCTACCCTCTGCATTCCCCCTCACCAACAATTGTTTTTCCCCATATTATCACAATAGTATAGTCCTATAGTAACAGGCACAAATCCATTATTCTGCTACTTAAGTGTAGGTATTGTAGGTATGAACAACTTATGCTAAGACTCTCATCTTGATTATGAAAAATGATGGCAGAGTGTATAGTGAGTTCTTTCATTCACAATTTGTATAAATGACAAAGCATGTTTTGAAAACAACAAATCCAAATAGTAAACACTCTGATGGTACCAGATTCCTGGCAAGCACTCAGTGAGTCTTTATGGAATGCAAAGCTGAATTAGCAATACTTTAAAAGGATGCCCTGCCTGTGAGCTATGGCCTGCCCACCTGTGGTCGCGGCTGGGCACCTGTCCCCACCGCACACGGACGAGTCTTGGTCAGCATGTCTGCTTCTTATCTTGGATGCCTGCTGTCACTAGCGTTTGCTTCGTTGGGCAGAGGACCATGAAATCCTGCAGAGCTGTTCCTTTAACCTGGTTAGCTTGGTTCCTGTCCTTCTCCATCTACTGCTTTCACGCTGCTCTCATGTTTTCATCCGTAAATGGAAATGAGAAAGGGGGCCAAGAACGTGAGCTGAAACTGGGTCCCAATGAGCAGAAGTTTATGAGACTGTGTGCTACGCTTGAAGTCACTTACTTTCACACATCATTGTATTTGATATACTTTGTCTCAAATATTTAGCAGCTTGGACAATTTCACTCTGAATCAGGGATCATTGAAAATCCCACTGAAAGGTGGTGACTTTTGGAGTCCTGCTTTCATTAGCACCAGTTAATACCCAAGTGCCAGCTCCGAGTTGTCTGCTTCGCTCTGCCCTGTACGCATCCGTGATTATGCTACAGACCACTGGTGTCAGCACCGAAGCACACCTTGATGACACAGACGGCATTTCTCTCGCGGAAAGGGCATCTGAGACTCCAGTTTCTCAGAAGGACAGGATGCAAACAGGAAATTAGAATCAGAGATAACCTTCAGCCACTGATAAATAGAGTTCTGCCTTAGGTTAGCACGGTGCAACCAAGGGTTGATTTACTCCTTGCTTAGCTTGGGATCCACCTTCCCCATCCTTCCTGACTACCCATCAGTGTCAGGCCTGTATTAGATGTAGGTCGCTGCCTCCATGGAGATCTGCCACTGAAATTGTCATTAAATGAAGGTTTGCAAATTGCAGAGTTAAAAAAGTCAAAGTCAACTGCAACAGAAGTGAAAAACAATCTGGATGTATCGAGTGGCTATCCTCTCTGCACCTGCTCGAGTGTATCTGTCATCACCATGGGTAGCAACTTGTAGCAACTCGTTCTCCGAAGGCACAAGGCCTGCTCGCGGCATTTTGACAATGGTCTTGGAAAGCATGAGCCTATTAAATGTTGGTTATGAATACTCACAACACATCCTTACCCAAAGAGAAGGAGTCAATGGAGCAAATCCATTTTCGGGAATAAAGAAGTGAATTAGTTGCTCCCCAGCAGAGATCATAAAAACGCGCTAAACCTCTCCACTATGAAAGCTTGCTCATATCCTAAAGTCACGGAAGATCCCACGCCCCCTGCTCTGCCCCCATAGACCCCTTTCTGCATAGCCTTGTTTATCAGAGTTTACAATGCTGCTCCTTCCACTAGATTGTCAAGCGGGAACTTTGTGAAAGACTTGCTTAGCCACCAAACTTCGAGACTGACATTATGCTGAGGCACTGTCCATAAGAAGTTAACATTTCTAGTTTCGGAGTCAAATAAACTTGAATTTATATACTCTTTAATACAGATGAGTTATGTAATTTGAGGCAATTTACTTTATATTTCTAAAGTTCATCTTATTCAACTCTGCTTTGAGAATCGTAGTACTTTCCATGGTGATTAAAGGCGATCACCGACATAAGGCCCAAATGTTCAGTAAAGTTACCTATAGTCAGTAAATTAAAGTGAATTACATTTGCACAAAGGCATTTCTTTTTCTGGTAGAGGCAGATATGCTATTGTATTTCAATGTAACCTGCTGTTGACTTTAAAATAATGGAGATTCTGCCAGGTGTAAATACTCTGTTTGATTCTAAGCTCCAAAGAATGTTCTTAAAATCCAGTTTTAAGAAATAATTTCTGCTTTGTAAAGTCCTAGAATAGTTAATCAAGGCCTAATACTCATAATCCAAAAAAAAAAGGAAGTATTCAGGTTTCATTATTTTTCTTCCTAGGAGTGAGGAAGCCTAAAGGAGACCAGACTGTTTGCAGACTTGTGAGTTGTAAATTTCTGGTAGGGTTTAAACCAGCTCAGGCAGAGGAAGTGGCCCCACACCACACACCGACCACCCACACCCAGTTCTTGCTGGCTTGCTCACCCTCACTGCTGAGAAGACTTTGCAAGAGGCTCCTTCTCCACTGGCACCAACCTGCCTCCTAACGCCGACTTCCTTTGCTTGAGCCGATTGACAGATCTCTGGCATATAGTGCGTTCTACCTGTGGGTAAAGAGAGATTCAGATTCCTCATTAAGTTCTCCTGAAAAGGTGCAAAGCATAACCTGCAGATGACTCATACTGTAAAATACCAGGTCATCCATTTGATCATCTTTACGAGATCTGTTAAGGCAATTACTGATAGATAAAGATTGGGAATATGCAGATGTTACAGTGAGCACAGTCCACCAATACTCTCATTAGAATAAATTGCTTCGCTCTCTTTAAACCTGAAATTAAAATTTTTATCTGGGCTCTAGATTTTTTTCCAACAATAATAATTTAATAATAATAATTTTTTTCCTATAATAAATAATATATCAAGTTCTGCATTAATTCTATATTTATTGGACATATATACTTTCCATTTCATTCAGACAGTACACAGAATGTATAAATTGAAGGAGATTTTTTTTAGGGGGGGGGAAGACCATCTCTGGTCCGAAGTTAGAGCTGGTAGAATATCATCCCAGTCAATTAAGAGTCCCAGTATAACATCAACAGCAATTTGCAACATTATGGAATTGACATGGTTTTGAATAACCAGTATGTTAAAAAAAAAGCAAGTTCTTAACTACAACCTATGATTAGCTCATTGACATTTCAATTTTAGTTTATATACAGGACCGGCTGCTATATACCTTAAAATGGCTATAAGGTACCATTCAGCTGTCTCGTGTCTATTTCATTTTAGTATTTAGCCATTTGTTGTGTTGAAGTATAATTTTGCTAATCTTGGCAGATTTTAGGATAATCTAGACTGGCTTGTAACTCTTAACAAGACATTTGTCAACAATTAAGGTGCAGAACATTTTTGGGGGGGTGGTGTGCAGGAAAATCCTCAACACCATGGTGAGGAGTGACTAATCTTTGTGTCCCACCCAGCGAGGCATGAGCCAATCCACGCCAGCTCTTTCCTGTCAGATTCCAAGCTCTACTTTTTGTTGTTTGTCTATTTATTTTAGGGTTTTTTTTTTAGTTTGTATGATTGTTTGTTTGCTATGAGGGGTTTTTGGAGCGACCCCGATGGTCATTGCGAGGGAGGGTGGGGGTCCAGAGGTGGAGCCAGGCTCGGACCAGAGAAAACTCTCCTCCCTGGTCCCGAAGGACGTTTATTGTTCTTCTGTTTCTGCGGACCGCTCAGGGCTTCTGGTTGTCTTTCCGATGACGTTGGTTTCTGCACGGTAGTGTTTGGACTTCTTCCATCCCCTGCGGAAGCTCCGGTTGGGGGTGGGTGACCTCAGAGTACTCGGCCTCCGAGGGCATCCAATTCCCTGTGGCCTCCTTGGCGGTTGGGATATAGTCCTTGTTGCTCGTATTAATAGTTTGTGGTGAAGGTCTGGGAGTCTTCATGGTTGGGATCCAAGCTTCCTCCTTACCACCTGCTCCACTCTGGAGTGCCCCCCTGCTTCACGCACATGACCTGCTGTTAAGAGGTTGTCAGGATGGCACCCGATTCCCCCCTCATGCGTTGGTATAGTAGTTTTATTGTTGTTTAGTGTCACTTTGAGTCTGTTGTCTGTGAATTACCAGATTTGATCTTGATAGGCTATATTGTACTTTTTCCTCACTCTTTTTAATATTGCCAAAATAATTAGTACACACTGATATTAGCACAGATAGATGCTCCTGTGCCTTTGTGGTGTAGATGTGCAAGCACACACACACACACACACGCACAAGTTTCAGTTCATTGCTCTCTTACTCTCAGTTGTGTCTGACCAGGCTAACTTTCATAACTGGTGATGAAGGCACTAGGAAAACCTAAGGCAGGAGTAAGCATGTCTCTTTCCTCTCCCAGAACTCCGTTGCCTGTTCTGTTTTTTTTTTTTTAACCTCATCTCAAACTCCGGCCCTTCTGCTTGGTCATCCTATCGATAGTGTTTGCTGGGTGCCAATGTACGGAAAAGGAGTCAGTCAGTAACGGCATGCACAAGTCCTGACTAAATGTTCTTAACCAGTCTGTGTAGGGTGTAATACAGCTCTCTTAGCTGCTCAGTGTTCTTAACCAGTCTGTGTAGGGTGTAATACAGCTCTCTTAGCTGCTCAGTTATCTTGGCTCTTTTTTGTAAGAGGGATAGAAAGGTATTTACTTCAATGAAGCATCAACATTACAGCTCCTACATGTTAATTTCTTTTCTGTAAATAAACTTTCTTGACATTGAATTTTAACCAATACTAAGAAAAGTTCGTTAAAATACAACCTTCTTAACAGGAATTTTCTGTAAGTAGTGCTTAAGATTTCAGATTTATTTAATGGTGACTTAATGTTGCTGAATTGTATTGTCGTAAGACATACTACTACTGCCCAGTCCTATTAGTTTGTTAAAATTATTCTTCAGGTTGCATCAACATAAAATACTTAACACAGCACTTTCTCACCTGTCATTCCTTAGCAGAGTTCCTCACATCACCTACCTCTTCGGGCTTGCAAGCTGGCAGCCATTCTCAGTTCTTTGTTGCCCTGACAACTGACCTGGTTCTGTTCAATTAGGGTTAAATGCCAAAGAAATGCCACGCCTGGGCTAGGCTGTGCAAGTACAGAGATGAGCAGGAGGGATTTCTGTCCCAGAGGGACTCACACCTGTGTACTTCTACCTGAGCTCCACATTTCAGCATATCCGCTCCTCCATGACTCAGCCTGCTCCCAGCCTCTTGTGTGTTCTTCCTGATTTCCGGCTTGCATTTCAGTAACCTCACAGTGTCAGCCTCAGTTCTTCTTTCACTCCAGAGTGCAAATGATCTTCAGAATGGACGATCATGTGTCCATTATTCATCTGCTAAAATGTTCCAATTGCAGAGTGACAACAAAATATAACTCATGACTTGAGTGTCCTTTTCACTACGTTGAAGTTTACCAAAATGAAGAATCACCATTCAAACCATGGAGTAAAGATTTATCCTTGATAAAAATAAGAAATAGAACCATAGTTCTTAAACTCTTACCAGTAACTGCTAACTAGAGATGGAAATTACACAGGATTTCAGTGCAGGAGCCTAACACCTGGAATACCTCTGTAGTCTTTGCTCCAAGCATGGAATCACTAAAGCGTGTTCGGAAACTTAAAAACAGGGTTTTCTTTTATGGAATTGCACAGAAAAGAGAGAAAAACACTGACTAACCTGGCTCTGAGAAGGAGGAAGCACCATGATTCAGGGAGTGGGCACATTGTCCGAGCTTGGGAGCTCCCAGCATGGATGGCCTGGTGACGCCCCATTCGGGAGGAGAGAGGCAGGAGTTCGCCATGTGGGATGTAATTTGATGTGTTATGTGTTATGTGAGATGGCAGGTAGGACTTCTGGAATAAATGCCTGAACAGAGCAACCCAGTTCCCCTGGGTTCTTTGTCATAGCAAGCTTCTGATGTGAGTTAGGAAAAGGAGGGAAGGCTTTGGCACTAGCAGCATTTGACGAGAGGTAATTGAACAGCAGAAAGCACTTATCACTCCTGCAAGGTTTCATGGGTCAGCCACCATGTGCACCCGGTGATTGTCTCAGTTGAGACATGACCTAGCTTAGGACAGAGTACCACCCAATTTGATGAGAGTTTTTTTAAGTTGTTATACAGAAACACAGGAAAACACAAACAGGATTACCCTCTGAGGGGGCTGGACCCGGCAGAAGTTAAAAGCAGGAAACTCAGCCCAGATGTTGCACAACTGTGACTGAAGCCCAGTTTGACCCATTGCCACTACCTCCATGTTCCACATTCACAGAAAATGTGGAGTTAGGAGCCAAAGTCTGGCATGAAAAGAGCCAAAGATTTTAAGCACAGATTCAACTGCCAAGCCAAGTATCCACCCCCAAGAAAGAGCTGGAGGTAACATATTAACCCAAACTTACTTGCTGTCCCTCTCCTGTCCCTTGTACACTTCAGAGCGAGCACCTGTTCTAGAGGGAAAACTCGCACACCAACACCTATACAGGCTGAACAGATGTGGTGTTTGCTGACAGTATTTCAGGGGCAACACTGTGGCAGAGCACATCACGAGTCGCATCCCACATCCGAGTGTCTGGGATTCGGCCCATTCCTCTTCTGATTGTGCTTCCCACGAATGTGGACCATGGAAAGCAACAGAAGACGGTTCAAATGCTTTGAGCCTTGTCACTTACAGGGAAGACGCAATGGAGTTCCTGTTTCTGTTTTCAGCCTGGCTTGGTCCTGGCCATTGCAGGCTTGGGAGTGAATCAGCAGTGAGATGCTGCCCTGTTCAGTAAAGTCAACTGAAGGCATCAGTATATCTTTTAAACAAACTATGTCCTAAGTACATCGAAGTCTAGTTGCTGTGGCTGAAAATAACCTATGGTAATTTCAGAAAATCAGAGTTGATCAAATAACAAAAAATAAGTTTATAATATGTCTATGTGTCACAAAGCACAAGAGAAAATATATATATACAGAAACAAGTAGGTTCTTCTAAAATAGAATATAAGTACAGAACTGTTAAAAAAAGTCACTCTCGGGACATCTGCTGCCCAGGAAGCCGCTGTCCCAAGTGTGAAGGTCCGTGATTCTCCTGTTCCACTCCGCTCTCACACCATTACTTCCACACCGTGGAGCTTCTGTGTCTTTAGTTTTGATATCTCAACAAGTACTTAGAAGTCTAGGTTAACAGTGGATTATTCTGGTCTTTTCCATTTAAGCTCCCACCTGCTCTCTAGATTGTCACAGTACGGAACAGCCTCATGTTCTGGCAGTCTCCACCTGGCACAATGCCTGGCAAGCCTGCGTAACGGGTACTGTTGAATTGAAAAGCAGCAGACTTCTGGAGACGAATGCCAGTGGTGGGGTTTGCTGTTTGTTAAATACTTATAATTATGTTGCCTTGCTTAAAAGAAATCGTGCCACAGAGAGATTTATTCCAGACTATTAATTGTCTCTGATTTCGAAGTTAAAATTGAAAAAAATTCTGAGTGCTTGAAAGTGGAAGTTGAGTTAGCACTGGCTATAGGTTTCCCCATCTCTTTCTGCGCATGTGAATGTTTCATTTACTGCCATAGCATAGTTAATTTGAATTCTTAATTAGGTGGTTATTAATTTGTTTTCTTGTTGATAAGCATACTGTGAATATGTTAACACTCACAAAGTCCTTTAAACTTCGACTTACTCTGTTTCATAAACAATTTATGTAGATTTCATATTCATATTTACTATGCTTCTATTGGGAAGAGAATATTTGTTTCTGCCTCATTGTATAATTATATAAATAGTAGGACATGAAAATGTGGGCTGTTTCCCACATGAAGAAAATGCATCTGAAAAAGAGAATTAAGAAGATTCTGTTTTTCACCGGCATGGAGTGTGAAGTTTTGCAAGACAGAATGTGCGTTCATGCACAGAAAAAAACACTCACCAGAAGTATCTTCTGTGTGTAAGAATCCTTGGTTCGGGCAGATTATGCCACTAAGCTAAGATTTTAAATGAAATTTGTAAAATCATAGTATACGCGAGTACTTTCCTAAGTGACAGGTTGGGAAAAGCGTGGTGTTTCTAGTCTCCTTGTTTGTCAGTGGCCGTGAACTGCGGACATCTGCAGACTATCGACTGGAAGGCCATGTGTCTTATATGGGATTTCTTTTTTATTATTATTATTATTTATTATTTTTAATTCATTAATTACATTGTATTATGTGACACAGTTTCATAGGTACTTGGGTTCTCCCCACCCCTCCCCAAACCCTCCCACCATGGTGGATTCCTCCACCTTGTTGCATAACCACAGCTCAAGTTCAGTTGAGATTCCCCCATTGCAAGCGTATGCCAAACATAGAATCCAGCATCTTATTGTCCAGTCAAGTTCAACGGCTTCTTAGGTATACCCTCTCTGGTCTGAAGACAGAGCCAGCAGAGTATCATCTTTTATGGGATTTCTTAATGGAGCCCACGAGGCCCCGTTGATCGACTGAATGGCAGCCGTTTGTTTGTTAGGCTTGTCCTGTGTCTTCATGATGACCACAATGTTAGCTACCACAAGACAAACTCTATACACAGTTTGAGAATTTTACTCATCTGTTTGTCCCCTGAAAAATTTTTCCAGAAGCAATTGAAATCATTTTTCTCGAATTTGTGCCCTTTTCTTCAGTGCTATAAAAGGGTTTTTATTTCGTTTTCATTTTCCTTTGTTTATCTATCATGAGCAAATTTCACATATTTCATAATATGGACTTAGGAGAATACAAAAGGTTTTTTTCCCAAAGGGAGTGTGAGAAGGTTTAGTTGAGTAAGTTTGACTGTTAGATGCTTTTTTTCCCACAACGTTGCCTAGATTTCTCAAAGAAAATGCGCCCGTGGCATGTGCGCTCTCACTCCCCATCTGTTCAGTCACTTCTATGCACAGAATTCCCCGTGACTGGGAATAAGCCAGCTCTCGTTTGATCATCAGTGCTGATGACAGACACGCTGTCTGTGATCACAGGTGTCACCCTGTCGCACTTACTCACCATGACATGATTGACTCACCACTTAAACGATGATCTTGCAGAGAAGGTGAAACTGTGGAGGGTAAAGGTATGTGAGATACCCCAAGCCCGCTGCACAAAGACTTTCCATTCTGTGAATAAGCATCTTGTCTTTGGGCCAACACAGTGGTAAGCCAGGCTCATTCTCCCTCCTGTGGCACCAGTATCTCATTGGGCGCTTGTTCACGTCCTGACTGCTTCTCTTTCAATCCAGCTCTCTGCTTGTGACCTGGGAAAACAGAGGAGGATGGTTCAAGTCCTCGGAACCCTACATCCAATGTGGGGGACCGGAAGAAAACTCCTGGGCCATGGCTTAGAATCCATTCAGCTCCAGCCATTGCAGTCTTTTGGGGAATGAACCAGCATATGGAGAACCTCTTTGTTTTCCCTTCTCGTTGCAAAAATCTGCATTTCAAATAAATAAATAAATCTTATTAAAAGAAAAAAGCAACCAAAAGCAGTCACATCTTGGCTGCACGTGGAGAAGCTGGCCCTAAAGTACGCTCCCAAATGGTCTCATGTGATAATATAATAATGGCTTAAATGATACAGACTGAAATCATTATATCAATTTTTGCAAATTAGGTTGGAAGGTCAATGTTTGAGATTTTGAATTTTCTTTTTTTGTTCAAAATAAAACAACAAAGTAGCAATGATCTTTTCATTCACATGACTACCTTGATTTAATACTCAACTTTTAAAAGAACAAAAATTTTAGATATGCAAACTTGCATGTTTTCTTGAGACAGAGAGCGAGAAGAGAAAGAAGAGATCTTAGAGAAGAAAAAGGGTGCTTGGTGCAGACACAGTGGTTAAGCCACAGTTAGTGACACGAGCATCCCATGTCAGAGTGCTGCTTCAAGCCCCGGGAACTCTGCTTCTGATCCAGCTTCCTGCTAGTGTAGAAGGGAAAGCAATGATCATGGACCAGTTGGGTCCTGACACCCACATGGGAGGCCAGGATGGACTTAGGGGCTCCAAATCTTGTTGTGACATTTAAAGAGTGAAACAGTGAAGGGGGCTTACTTGGAAGTGAAGCAGCCTGTGCGGGGAGCAGCACCCATTCTGTTTGCCAAGGCTTCCGAAAGCTGCTTTACCCATTATGCCACAACACCTGTGCCAGATTCCACTCATACTCATAATGGAATTGAGCAAGCCATTGTTCACATTGGGAGCTAACTCTGGACAGATAATAAATCTAGAAGAATGGCATACAATTGGCATACAATGGCATACAGTTAATATAATGTCTTAATGTGGAAAATGGAAGGATTACAGAGAATATAGAAAGAGTGAATGTTTTGTAAAAGTCAGCCCTCTTTCTCTGTCAGTGGCAAGGGAATTTTAAAAATGTGGAGCCATCTGGAACTTTCATGTGTTTAAAATTTGTAAAAGCTCTATGCGTTTTCCTGGGGAACTATCTTGGGAGTTACTTGTACAATCGTGAAAGACCAAGTTGTGTTCTATTAAATCATTGCCAAAAAAGTCTGAATTCTAAAATCATATTAAAACTGATTTTAGGTGATTCAAAAAGCAAGCTTGCTATCCATTCCAGCTTTGCACACCTGTGGATATCCAGACCCCAGCTCCTATAGGCAGTTCTGTGCATGTGTGTGAGTGTAAAGACAGCGTGCCAACTCCAGCAGTGCCCACGCTGGTGGCCTCCCTGGCATATTTTCTTTCCTTGATCGCAGTCATTCGGGAACAGACACTGGCACAGGCAGAGAACTAAGCCTGTAGCTGAGACCTTGACTCCACAGCACTCCTCCTCACACTTCCTAGAGCCTGCGTGTTGGCAGCCTGCCCGCCACCAGAGGAGTGACCCAGCACTTGGGAAGCCACCATGGGAGCCACGCTTTGCAATACACAACCAGTACCTCATGTGACTTCTGAGCCCAGAGGTTTGAATGAGTCAAAGTGAGTGGGATGTACCATCAGTGTGACACATATGTGAATTCTTGGGACGTCCTGCGAACAAAAAGATGGGTATCAAAATTTCTACATCTATGACAGGGAGAACTGGTAATATTTTAGAAAATTGTATTAAAATACAGTTTCAAAATTAACTCTACCCTTTCCTTTTATTAATTTTTAAAGGCATTATTTATTTGAAAGACAGAGAAGCAGAAATAGTTATGGAGAAACTTCATCCACTGATTCACTTATCAAATGGCTGCAGTGCCTCCTGGGATCAGGCCAGGGTGAAGCCATAGCCAAAAGCTTCTTTCAAGTCTTCACCATGGGCAGCAGGGGCTCATGGACTTGGAATGTCTTCTGCTGCTTTCTTGGCATGTGGGCAGGGAGCCGTATGGGAAATAGAACAGCTGGTCTTAAACTGATGTCCATTTGGAGTGCTGGCATTTCAGGCTGTGGCTTAAGACACTGTGCCACAGTGCCAGCACCTATTGATCGATTTGTTTGTTTACTTATTTATTTGAAAATGAGCATTACCAGAAGAAGAGGAGTCAGAGATCAAGGCCTCCCATCCACTGGCGGACTTCCCGCAAGGCAGCAGTGGCCAGGGCTGTGCCAAGCTGAAGCCAAGAGCCAGGAGCATCCTCCAGGTCTCTCAAGGTCAAGCACTTCAGCCATCTTCTGCTGCTTTTCTGAAGGCAGAATTAGGGAACTGAATCAGAAGTGGAGCAACCAGGACAGAAACCTGCCTCCCTAAAACTTCAAACTTCAAACTTCCTTTCTTTTTAAAGGATTCTTATTCATGCATCGTAAGTACATTGAGCGTTAACTATGTGGCTCACAAACCGTCTGCACTGGCCAGCACTGTTCGTGAGCAAAGCACAAGCCAGTGACGTTCTTGAAGGGCTGCACCAGCCAATGCTGAAATCCCCGATCTCTGCATTCCTGTGGACGTTTTCAACTTGTATCTGATTGTCAAGTCACTTTAGGTTTCTGTCTCTGGTTATTTACAGTCAAAAGCATCTAACAGATACTTTAGGACTTTATGTTTAAACACTTGAGCTATCTGAAAAATGCAAAGGTTTATATTAAAATTTTCTTTAAAATGTAGTAATTACTATTATTTACTTCTTCAACATATACAAAATTTAATGCAACCTTGCTTATTCATTAACCTAAGATATCAGCTGTTCAAAAGTGAAGTGAAAACTACTTCTATGGCTTTGTTGCAGTTACAAGGAATACTGTCACAGCAGACTCCAAGATGATTTTAACGTAAAAAGATGAAAATATAAGTGGAAACCATAAAATGTATATGGTAAAAAATTCTATACTTCACAGACAAAAAAGATGTCAATTCTAAGACCACAATTGAACCTTTACTTAAATAGTTGGCTTTGTCCTTGACAAAACAGCACACATTTTATACAGTCTGTTTTCTGTATAAAGTCACTGTCACAACATTAAAATGTCAAAAAATGCAACTTAATTTATTCGTTTTGAATGAGTTATGATACACTTGGGTCTTGTTATGCACACAAATGTTTGTTAATTTCTAAAAACTTGCATGTAATTAGAGGAAAATGCTATCATCCTCACTTTTTGATGGACTATGTTTTATTCATGTCAAAAAACCACTGATGCATCAAATTGTATTCTTAAGATTTTCCTGGGCCTGGTGAGATAGCCTAGTGGCTAAAATCCTGACCTTGAACGCACTAGGATCCCATACGGGTGCCGATTCTAATCCTGGTGGCCCTGCTTCCCATCCAGCTCCCTGCTTGTGGCCTGGGAAAGCAGATGAGGACAAAGTCTTGGACCCTGCACCTGTTCGGAAACCCGGAAAAAACTCCTGGCTCCTGCCTCCTGGCTTCAGATTGGCTCAGCTCTTTCTGTTGCAGCCACTTGGGGAGTGAATCACTGAACAGATCCTCCTCTCTGTCTCTCCTCTTTGTACTTCTGACTTTCCAATAAAAATATATTAGATCTTTAAAAAGAAAGCCCCATATCAGCAGAGTTTACATGTGTGTTAATGGAGATAAAATTACCTGGTGGGAGCTGCAAACGACAGAAATAATGTTTACAGTGTCTCCTTCAGTATCTCTTGCATCAGCTGGTGTTGAACTATAACACATAGGATGGGAAATATGTATTTTGGTTCAACTAAATCATTCTTACATGCTACACATTGAAATTGTGTTGCTTTTGTTTTGGTCAATCCTGTATGATTAATGACTCTATGAATAAGATGGTCTCCTGTCAGATTTTAATCAGAAAAAGTTAGTGACTTGCCGTGGAGGCCACTGCTAACCAACCAAGAAGGGAACATTCAGACAAAAGACACAGAAAAGTAGAGATGCTAAAGAAAAGGTAGATTTTTGCCTTCTACATTGTACAGTTATTGGGATTCTTCTTTTAAGAGTAGAGTTACCATTGTTAGATGGATAAGGAGATTTAGAAGTCTCTAGAATTCTCTACTTCACACACACACACACACCCCTTGAAACTCATTGACAGCATTTCCTTAAACCCACATTGTTTGTTGTTTCATATTACTTATGTTTCTCTCCTCATTCTTGACATTTTGCTTTACTTCATTCAATTTTCAGGACTTGTTTCATGGTCCCTAAAAATGCCTTGAAGCATGGTTGCTAAAAACAAATGTTCATCAGATGTGATAAAACCCCGACCTACTCATCACCAGAGAACCAGGCTCTCTCAGAGTCAGACCTTGAAATTAAGTTATACATACTGAGCTGTCAAAATGTCTTCAGCACAGTAAAATAGAAATGGGGGAGTTAACACTCCTAGTTCCAAGATATGCCTTAAAAATAGAAGAGAAAAAACTTAGTAAGCTTTAATGTTTTTATTAAAATATTTAATGCAATATTCTATGTGCTTATGTGCACAGTGATTATAAACATTTACCCGGATATGTATTGATGTACGCATAAAACCATGCTTGATACAGATTTTGTCCCTTCAGTGATGTCCAAACACTAGATTTCTCCCATCTGTGGTTACTGTTTCCCCTGTGAGGCTTGCGCTGGCACTGCTACCATGAGCTCAGCCCACGGCAGTCTCCAGGCTACTGAACAGTACCCTGAGTGCTTCTGTAAGCAACCTGGTTTTCTTCTGGAATTTGTGAAGATTACCTGGCTCACCCAGGCTTTCCCCTTTTCACAGGTAGGATCAGCTACTCCTTTAGGAAAGATGATTCTCTTGAGTGAGCAATAGTTGTGCAGTGAAAAAGCAAGCTGCCAAGGTGCATGTTGGACTTGTAAAAGATGGCAAAGTAATCATTTAAGAAACCTCTGAAGTTATTGGAGTAACAGAATTAAAATTTTCTCTTTCCTGTCTCTAACAGAGAACTGTATCATTGATTCCTTTCCTTCCCCAATTTAACTTTTTTCCTATTAAACTACTAATTTTAGTATACCATATGTGATATACTATGGAACAAATATACTTCTTTAATGTTGCTTTGGTACAATTACATTAAAAAAGCAAACATTTTGGGAAATATCCCTACATGTGAGATGCAGTCCGTTGACCTTCATTCTCATGAGTTGAAGTGTCCTCATATTTCTATATTTTTTAAACATATTTCAGTTTGTTAGGAATAAAATGAAGGCAACTTAAAGTGTCTTCTTACTAGCAGATTATCTGTGCTGACATACTCTGGTTCACTGCTTCCGATAGAGTTCTGCCCTTATCCGGGGCAATAGAGGGAAGGCAACAGCACTTGGCAAGATTCATTATGTCCACTTCGGTTTTATTTCTTCTTCAGGAATCACTAGAATTTACTGTTGGAAGAGGCTCAGATATAGGGAAACCAGTCCCCATCCTAAATCCTGAGCAAACCAAATCAACCAGATCCATTGGATCAGCTACCATAAAAATACAGTTGCAACAATAGGCAAAGACATGGAACAACTAACACGCTCCTACTTTGCTTTACAGAGTAGAAGTGAATGCAGCCACATAGGAAAACTGCAGAGCTTCAAAAGTTCCCTTCCCAGGGATACAGTCAACAGAAATGTATTCAGAAACAAGCTGGAACTTGACCCCTATAAGAAAAAAAGCCCCAGTGCTTTTTGTAGTTGCTATCTTAATTTACATTCCTACCAAAAGTATGAGTCCCTCTTTTTCCATATCTTTGCCAATGGTGCTGGGAACAAACTTAGAGAAAGATTAGTTTCAAAGAATGGTGCTGGCAAAACTGGTCATTCAAATGTGGAAAATGGATTACATCCCCATCTCCCATCTTATGTAAAAATCAATTCAACATGAATCCTAAATGTAAAAAACCACAAACTATGGAACTTCCAGAAGAAAATAAAGAGAACACCTAAAGACTTTATTTAGTCATTTGATGAGAGAGGGTGAGATTAAAATCACAACAAGACTAGACCAATGGGGTTACATCAAACTCAGAAATTTCTGTACAGCAAAGAAACAATCAACAAAGTGAAGAGACATCTGACAGAAGAGGAAAAAATATTTGCAAGCTACTGTTTGATAAAGGATTAATATCCACAAATATATAAGGAACTTAAAAAATTTAACAAATCTAAACGTAATCAAGAAGTTAAGCAGCCGGTGCATATCCTCAATAGATATTTCTCAAAACAAAGAAATATATTTCTTTTGTTTATTTTTTGAGAGGCAAACACTTATACACAGAGAGAAAGAGCTCCTGTTGGCTTGTCTACTCCCCAAATGGCACATAGCACTGTGCCCAGGCACTTGGCCAGGTCAAAGCCAGGAATTGGTAACTTAGTCTGCGTGTGCCATGGGTGAGGCAAGATCCCACTTCCTGGAAACTGCCCTCCAGAGTCTGCATGATCAGGAAGGTGGGGTCAGGATCCCAGGCTTGGATGGAACACAGGCGCTGATGCAGGAGGTGGACATCTGACTGTGTCTACACATCTTCCGCTGTGTTCTTCACTCTGAAGCCTTTGCAGTATTCTAAGGTAGCCAAGATAAACTAGGTCTCTTCTGTAGGATGAGCTGAGTGTCAACATCAATGTTGGGAATCTGAAAATCTCCTAAGGTTTCTTCTCATCACCCAGAGAGCTCTGTGGTTCCCAAACAGAATAATATTATTTTCTTACACAGTACAGTCGAAATTTCTAAGCGTGAACAAGAGAAATTATAAGAAGAAATTAAGCTGAGTTCCATTTCATTGTGTAGACTCCATAGGAAAGTAGAATGGGAGTTCCCAACCATTATGTAACAAATAGAAATTAAAGAGTGGGTGGAGAATCGAGCACTAAGGTAATGTTAAGCCTATGATCCGTTTAAATTTGGCACTTCACCATGAGCAAATAAAGCTATGCAGTGGATCTGGACTGATCATTTGGAACACTGGCAAAAATGGTTGGCATAAAACAATATGAATTAGGGTAATCAGAATGTGTAAATTGTAATGATGATGCCACTTAAGTGTACCCATGTCAGCCACAGAATCACCAGGTAATGAAGGCAGATGACTTGGTGACAAATAGCTATCTCATTTACTGCTTTAATATGTCCCAGTCTGTAAATTAGCAGCGTAAAAAATTGGTTGAGCTACCCCCATGTTTTCCTTGACGTTTAGCAAGGGCATCTCTTGACATAATGGAAATGTTTTCCTTGGGTAACTGAAGTACAGAAATAATGTGACTCATTAAACTACAATAGAGTGTACATCAATTCAACTCATTTTTAACTCAGATGGCGTTCAGATTTCCTTCAATGTGAAATTAGAGACATTTACAGCAGTTCTTTAAGGATGAGTAATGACCTGATACTACTTTTTAAAAATGCTGTTGAGGAAAAAAAGCCAAGGCTGTCTATTTGGATTCCAAGTACGTGTGACAGTTGTGAAATATGAAGGTAGTACAATTTTGATCTCCCTGATTTGGAATTTTTAAGTAGTTATCCATTGGGCTTACATAAATCATTAAACATTTTCTAACAAATTAATTTACGGTAATGTATGTGTATTACTGTGATTTAGCCATTTTAAAAAAGAGAAACTGACTTGTTTTAGCTGTTCTTTCATTCCATACGATGGTAAACAACAGAACCCAATGGGGTTGTCTACATTACCTAATGTAATATTTTAACAAATCTTTTACAGACATACTTATCAATATTTCTTCTGGCGAAGTTACATCAATTTACTAATGACATAAAAGAGATTAAATAAAGTGAATCCTGTGTTTTCCAAATCTAACATCAGCTAACCACTAAGATTTCAGCTGGAATTATTTTAATTTTGTATTCAGAATACTTTTTTTTTCCAAATAGACATTTAAACCCCCTTCCTCCTTAAGTTAAATGTCTTGCAAGGATCGTGACACCAAGTCCTCCACACATCCGTGAGGGCATTTGGAGAGACTGCAGCAGGAGTTTCAGGGATACAGTGTTTGCAGAAACAGACTTATCCCTGAGATATCCCATGCATGTTACTGAAAAGGCACTGTGATTCCTCCTTGCAGTAGCAAGATCAGATAGGTCCTCAGAGATGAATCACAGATACTGGTTAAACCCCAAGCCTCCATTACAGAGACCTTCTCAAAGGGAAACTCCTTTTTGAACTTCTAGTCAACTCTAGAAGATGCTGGGATCTTGGTTTTCAGTAATGCAGGTTTGATGTGCTACTGTGACCCTAATCCTAGAATGTAAATAATGGCACCCAGCAAAAATAAATTACAATGTGTTGCATGCTTTTTGTGGTTTTGCCATCCTTTGTTATTTAGACAAGTAATCTTTCAAGAAATAATAGAAAAAAACAATGCAAACTATAGGAAAACAAAGATATAATGGCTTCCAAGAAAATTAGTGTGGTGTATTAAAAATACAGACTGTATGACTGAAAATGAAGAATTACTTAATGACAAAAATACACCCAACTTTATTCAGTCATCTATTATGAAATACAGAAACAAAGACTCAACATATTAGAAATTATTAGTTGTATCATCATTTTATTTTTGCTTATTAAATCTCTTTTGGTAAAGAGAAGCTAGTATTAGAATATGATGCAAGTGTGTCATTTGCAAACCAAACTGCAGACAGAAAGCAGAAAGCAAAACCTCATCATGAGTTTTATTTAAAGTGGTCAGGTGAATTTTCAGATTTTTACTGTGATCTTTGGGTTACAGGTTGTTGCAAAGTTAATACAGATAGACCGCTTTATTTAAAATAGGATCAACATGTAAGTTTATTATATAAAAATACGAGGCACTATCCCAGGATTGCAATATGTTCTACATATCTCTAGGCAACTTTTATCAAGCAAATGGCACAAGCATAAGTGGAATGTGAATTCAGGGCGTGGGCAGTCATTTTCACAGGGAGTGTCCTGTTCCTTCCACGCACTCCCACTAAAGACTACAAGACGAAAGCATGATGAACTCCAAAAGTAAAATTTCACATTCAGTGAAATTGAAGCATTTTTTCTGGGTTTGTTGATATGCTGTAATATCATGGGCTTTAAACTTGGCCAAGTATTATTATTTTTTTCCCACTGACGGTCTTGCAGGCATAGGGTTTCCTTCCTCTCCTTTCTCTCCTTTCCCTTCACTCCTCCGCGGCCCGTGTTGTCCCCTGTGTTTCGTCTCGACTCCAGCTTTCTGCTCTTTATGTGGGTCATGACACTGTTGATAGGGGCCATAGTACAAAGTTTAATATACTTAGAAGTTTCATTGGAAACCTACTTTTATTCAGTTGTAGATATGCATTCTGTTGATTTTCTTTTATGCTCTGGTCTCCATTATATCCTTTGTTTGTGGAATTACAGGTGTATGTTTGTTTACCTTTTTTTGTTTTGCATTTTCAGTAGAGGTTGTCTTAAGTTAGAGCAAACATATGCTGTTTGTACTTTCAAGATTGACTTATTTCACTGAGCCTAATGGTTTCCAATTAGAATCATTTAGTTGTGAATGACAAAATTTCATTTTTAATAGCTGAGTAATATTCCATACAGTGAATGTACCACAGTTTCTTTATCCAGTTTTCATTCAGTGGGCATCTACGTTGTTTCCATGTTTTTGAAATTGTTGTTTGTTCTGTAGTGAGTGGGGTGCAAATTGCTTTCTCATGTGTATGTATCAGTTCTTTTGAATATATTTCCAGGAGAGGGATTGCTGGGTCATATGGTAGGGGAATTTTCAGTTGCCTGAGTATTCTCCATACAAACTTCATAGTGGCTGCTCCAGCCTGTAATCCCACCAGCAGTGGAGGAGGATATCTTTTTCTCAACATCCTCACCCGCAGGTGCTATTGGTAGTTTTCCGTAAGTAAGCCATTCTCACTAGAGTTAGATGGAACTTCAATGTGACTTTTATTTGAATTTCCCTTATCGCTAGGGAGCTTGAACATTTTTTCATATGTCTGTTGGCCATTTGGATTTGTTCCTTTGAAAAGTGTCTGCCAATTTCCTTCTCCCATTTCTTAACTGGTTGGTTTTGTTGCTGTTGTGTTTCTGGAGTTCTTTGTATATTCTGGATAGTAGCCCCCTATCTGTTTTGTAGTGTGCAACAATTTTCTCCCATTCTGTTGGTTGCTTTTTCTCTGTATTGGTTGTTTCTTTGCTGTGCAGAAGTTTCTTGGTTTGATGTAGTCACGTTTGTTCATTTTGGTTTTGACTGCCTGCGATTTGATGATTTTTTAAGAAGTCCTTGCCTGCACCTGTATCTTTGAGTATTCCCTACATTTTCTTCTAATAGTTTTACTGTCTATGGGTATGGGTTCAGATCCTTTATGCATTTAGATTTGATTTTTGTGTATGGTAAAAGCTCTTGTTTCTTACTTCTGCAAACTGCTATCCAGTTGTCCTAACAACGTTTGTTGAAGAGACCAACTTGTTTCCCCAAGTTCTTTTCTGAAACCAGATGCGCTTATCTCTGTTTGGATGCACTGTGATCCCTGTCAAATATTTGAGAAGCTTCAGTTGGTTATGCTTACTGACAAAAGACAGACTGCCTCACCATACATTAAATGGAATTTTTCCTTTTTTTGCTCATTAAACTCAAGTCTGCTGTGTATTGCATGGTAGTCAGTATTTGAATCCTGCCACCTTTTCAAGTCATTTAGGTGCCGTTTTCATGCTTAGCATCCCACATCTTCCCAGTATTGTATGAATATGAATAGTGCTATAACATGTTCAAGGATAGCTCGGTTCCTGCACAATTGGCCTCTTCTTGCAGTGCTGTTACCAAGAATACTCAGCAGAGGTTGGCCTTCATGTCATTAGCTAACAAAAAGTGAAATTTCAAATCTATCAACTGCATATTTTTCATCATTGTGGTTTTTCAGCGATAAAATCCAAAGTTGTTGTCTTTTTAAAATAAGGTGGTGATGTAGCTTGGGAATTCTGACAGCAGGATTGCCCGTGTGCCATATTCACAAACTCAGATTTCAGGACAGATACCTAATAATTTGAGGGACGATTGCGTCTTTCCAGTGCATGCATCGCTCCCTGCTGACAGGTGTGAGATGAAGCGCAGCAGTACATTATTCTGGGTGTTATAACACTCCGTTCTCCCCACATTGCTCATCAGCTTGGAACAACACTGAATAAGCTGATTACACTCGGAGGACTGCACAGGACTCATATAGGATGCAAACCAGATGATAATAAGGGTCACCTAACTCAAAGTGCTGAGTCCCTCTATCTCTTCCTCTTGGAGTACATTTTAAGATAATCATTGAAATCCTCACTGAAAATAGGAGATGAGGGTCGGGGGATATTTCTTCAAAGCGAAGAGGCCATTTATGTTTTGAAGAAGGCACAAAAAATCTTAAGAGGCTTGAAATAAAAGTTAGCATAAGCTAGTGGCAAAAAAAAGCAGGGGCAGAAAGACCAGGCATCTAGGAAGGGCATTGCTTCACGTGAGAACAGGGTCCAATTGTCTGACACTTGTACTCAACAAATGTTTCCTGAGCACTGACTGTGTGTTATTCAAGGTGCCAGTGCCTCTTCATTGCAAAGTACATTTTCATTGTACAAGCTGAACTCGCTGAGTGACAGCCCGGGTGGAAATGTTCACCACTTGGCCAGCAGGGTAAGGAGGATGTGCCACTGCACTGAGGGTGTGGATCTTTAATGAGAAACTTAATCTGCCCTGAGCCACCTCCTTACCAGTGGGAGAGAGAAGAAGAACGGCTCTAGGTATCTGCTTCGGCTGATTTTTCCTCTGAGTAATCACACAGTGCAAGCAGACTTCCGCTGTGCAGGGAGAAAGCTGGCGGTGGGACTGTGAGCCGCAATCATCCTGCAACTGAGCGCCTGGGGCACTCTCTGGAAGAATGAGCTTTCTACCTGACTGTTTCTTCAGAGAAGAGAGAAATGAAATGTCACAGCAATTATCTGGGCAGTGGACAGGGCAGGCAAAGCTGGCTGTGGCCAGGGTCTCAATTAACGGATTAGCCCGCGATGGATCCCCGTGAGTCATGTCAATTGGCAATAAACTCAGTCACAGTGCAGCAGGAGGAGTGACAAGTCCTGAATGCACGCACACAGCCTGGCTTGCTCTGTGAAGTCTTTAGGATCCACATGTGCATGTGCTTTCTGTTATTCCACGTGATGCAACATTGCTGCTCAGAATTTGTCTGCAGTAACAGCGGAGGCATCCCCTGAAATCTGATGAATTTCTTAGTATTATATGTGAGTCCAACATGTAAGTCCAAAAGAATATGAGCTTTGTAGAAGCATAGGGCTGCAGCAGCTTTGCCCCTGTTGCTGTCAGCCTGAGAGGTCTGGCCGTCAGTAGCTCATGAGCCTTGCACAACACAGAGCACGCACATCTTCAGGCCCTCCTCGCTCCTGAAATAAAGTTTAAGGAAAGGTCACAGCCACTGGAAGTGGCCTATCATGAATGAATTTTTTTTGACAGCTTGCATGTGCTGGATACACTCTGTGCAGAAAAGAAAGTTACACTCAGAATCTAGGAGCGGGGTTGGGAGACCGTTTAACCTAATAGTTAAGCCTCTGTTTGAAACACCTGTGTCTCCAATCAGGCCTCTGGGTTCAAGTCCAAGTTCTGGGTCTGCCTCTAGCTTCCTGCTAATACATGCCTGGAGTGGAGGCAGATAGTGGCTCCTATGGCAGTGGCCCTGCCGCCTGTGTGGGACACCTCAGTCAAGGAAAAGGCTCGCTGTTGTAGTCTGGACTAACTCCAATTGTTGGAGGCGGTTGAGGAGTGAACAGAAAATAGAAGATGTCCCCTGTCAAATAAAATGTGAATGATTATTTTTAAGTTTTGGTTAAAAACTCATCTCAATCCTGGAAAGCCAGTGGCCCAACTCTCATGATCCCACTGTGGAAGGAGCCGGAAGGCTGTGGAATGTTGGACAGCTACTCCTAGAGGGAATGGCCCACGCAAGCAGGACAATTATTAGTCAAAAGCATTGTGAGCGGTCTTGAAATTTTTTAAGTAAAATTCTTAAAAACAGATGCTACTTGAGATTTCACTCAGGTGAGCCATTGTACTAACTTTCTCTGAAAATTGTACCTCTTGATCTAGTAACTTTGCAGGAATTAATCTCTAACTCCAGTCTTTCACTTACCTCTGGAAAGATAAAAATGTGTCACATTGGTCAGGAAAGATGAGACATCAGTGATCAGTACCTGCACAAAGCCACCCCGACCTGACCGGACTTCTCAGGAGCTGAAGGGAGGAACAATGATTGGAAAATTAGCTGCTGTCGGCACTGCTCAGTCAGAGAGGAGTTCAATGATTTTATCAGAATGCAGTGCCACTCACTGGAGCCAAATAGTATGTCTATTACAAATGCATATGAAATATGAAAAATACAAAGCTAACAGTTAGGAAAGTATATCTCAGTGTGTTGCTTTCATTTTTTAAAACTTTTATTCCTCTTTTCCAAGATTTGTGCATGCTTTATAAATCATGTCTTATTTATTGGGGTGTCTCTAAAAGTATCTTTTTTACTTTTCATTTAGAAAACAAAGTTGTCAGAATATTGCCTCCAGTGGTTAGCATCTTGAAATTACATTAACCTTTACAGTATACCTGTATTCATTAAGCCAGAACATAAAAAAGAAGCATAAATCTGTTTTACTAGTGCTAGGGGGAAAATGGCTCAGTTTTAATAAACTAACATGCACACACAGAAAAGACTTGATCTAAGTGTTACTGCAAATATCTTCCAATACATTAACTTCTACTTTTGGTAAGATTTTGTCTGCATATAATTGTTTATTGTTTTGGATTACTGCAACAGCTTTCTCTTTTGCAGTACTTATCTGTTTTCCAGTTGTCATTACGCATGATTTTATAGAGTTTAAGCTGTGATGTCCTTTTAGTCATTCACATTTGTTATCACTGTCTTTTGTTCTGTTGTCGAAGGTTATGATGGCAGGCATAATGCGCTGAAAAACATGGTTGTTACCTTGATGCAGTTTTTGTCTCTTATCTTTTTTTTTGAAAGATTTATTTTTTTTACAAAGTCAGATATACAGAGGAGGAGAGACAGAGAGGACGATCTTCCATCCGATGATTCACTCCCCAAGTGAGCCGCAGCGGGCCGATGCGCGCCGATCCGAAGCCGGGAACCTGGAACCTCTTCCGGGTCTCCCACGCGGGTGCAGGGTCCCAATGCATTGGGCTGTCCTCAACTGCTTTCCCAGGCCACAAGCAGGGAGCTGGATGGGAAGTGGAGCTGCCGGGATTAGAACCGGCGCCCATATGGGATCCCGGGGCTTTCAAGGCGAGGACTTTAGCCGCTAGGCCACGCCGCCAGGCCCTGTCTCTTATCTTGATGCCATCTTTCACCACAGCTTATAGTCTGAAATTTTATATGGACTTATCTCAAAGGCCAACTTGATTAACACATGGTTTTCCATACAACTATTTTGATAATTATACTTAATAAAATGTATATAGCTTTGGCTCAGATCTTTGAGTTCTGAGAATATACTCATTAAACAATCACCTGAAACAAGGCATATAATACTTGGATCTCCCACAAAAAGTTCATTTGTGTGTCTTTCTAACTGCCCATAGAATCCTGACTTCTGTCACCATAGGATGTTAAGCATGTGCGTGGATTTCTACATACGCACTCATACCGTTCCCATCATTTTATGCCCAGCGTCCTTCACTCAGCAAGCTCTTGAGATGCATAGTGTTGAGTTGTTTAATACTTCTGTTCTCACTGTTGCCTGCCGTTCCATGTGTAACTCTACTACAACTTGCTAATCCTTCTCCGTCATCATCCGATGGGTTGGTGCCAGTTTCCGTCACCACGGAAGAGGCTGCCCAAGGCAACTTTGTGCATGTCTGTTTATGGACATGTGAGGAATCACAGGTAATGTGTTGGGTAGATATTTAACTTTATAGGACATCCTCACACCTTATTTTACATTCACACAAATAATGTAAGACAGTTTCAGTTATTTTGTCAACATTTGATATTGTCAGTCTTTTCAGTTTCAGTCACAAAAATGAATTGGTAATTCTAGTTCTTTCATTCCCTAGTTAACGTTTAGTATTTTTAGATGTACTAATTTTAGCAATTCCAGTCCTTCGTTTTATTTCACATTTTGCTGTCCAGTTCCAGTGATGTGATGAATTATAATGTTGAATATATTTTCATGTGATTATTGTCTACCACTCAGGTGTTTATTGAAGTCTTTTATTCTTGAATGCTCTGTTTCAGATTTTATTGTTTTCATTTTGTAGGCATGGTTTGCTTTCTCTTGATACAAGTTATTTCAAATATGTGCTCACAAATATTTATATAAAATTATTTCTAATTCCCTTACTGTGGATTTCCTTCATGTCTTCTTAATGGCATGTTAATGTTGAGAACTTTCAATTTCACATGTTTGCCGTTTATGCCTTATTAAGTCCTCTCAGAAAAAGTTGTTTGCCTCAAGAAAAAAATGGTTTCCTATGTTTTCTCTTAGAAACTCTATGGACCTAAGTTACACAGGGTAGTCTTTTGATCTATCTCAATTTTTTTGAAGATTTATTTATTTTTATTGGAAAGGCAGATTTAAAGAGAAGGACAGACAGGTAGCCCAGATAGGTTCAAGGTCCCAGGCTCTGGGCCAGCTTCTGCTGCTTTCCCAGGTCATAAGTAGGAAGCTGGATCAGAAGTGGAGCATCCACGACATGAACTGATACCTATATGGGAGATTTCTCTGTGCTTACAGGTGACAGATTAGCTAGTTGAGCCATCACACAGGCCCCAATGCTACTCGGATTAATTTCCTACACTGAGCTAAGTCATGATGCAGGCTCATTTTTATTAATTTTTATATTAATTTGTTCCAGCACAATTTGCTTCATAGAAATTGCTTTTCCAAAAACTGACTTGACACCGTAATAAAAAAAAATAGGTTGATAATTTTAATCACAATTGAGAAGATAAGCCAGTCCTTCCTCTTGCTATCGAATTAACTATAGTTATGTATAAACTTGAGAAGAGAAAGCATTTAAGCACTCTAAAAGTAAACTAAGGTATAAAACAGTCTGAGGCGCTTTGGTGAAGAGCAGTCCTAACCCATGCCATCCTTTCCTGATGCTGCTCCCATTTGGCCTTTGGAATCAGGCTGGTTGATGCAGAGTTTCTACCATGGTAAGCCATCCAGGAAGGCTGAGATTACCCAGCTCCAACCAAAGAGTAACCCTCAGGGCCCACAGCGTTGTCCCTGGATGTGACATCCCCATGGAGGGAAGCAGTGGCTGTAGCAGATCCAGATCAGAATCAGGGATGGAGCATCCCTCCTCATGGCTGAGTCAGCAAACAGAACGGCTTCAGTTACCCACACACTCTTGGCTGACTCTGAGCCTGTATCTGTGAGGAAAGGAGAAAGAAAGAGCCCATCAAAAAGTAAAATCCAAGACACACCTAGAAAATCCTGAACTCTACCTAAAGGTGCCTTCCTAGCCACACGTATGTCCACCCATAGGGAACAGAAGCCTCGTTAAGGTAACTGAGCACTGCCACTGTCTACTCACTGATCACCAAGCAACACAGCACTTGGAAGCATCCATACCTTTTATGCAACCGTGTGTCGACAGAAGTTACGAGAATATTGCAATCCTCACAATATTTTACTGGAAATTTCCAGAAAGTATTTTTTTGGAAAATAATGAATTGCAGAATGGGATAATGTTAGAGCCAGAAAATATAGAAACAAAATACTGATCTCAGTGTAGTCCAGAAACTGTCTAAAAAAGTCTCTATCCAGCTTAAGGAAACTACATTAACACAAAAATAAGCAATAGAAAATTATCAAGCTGAGAGCTCATAAAATTTACTATTAAAATGGTAAAAAAAAAAAGCCGTTCTACTTCAAAATGAGATCAGTAAAATAATTTTGCTATGATTAGAAAAACAGACAGCAGACCTAGAAAATTGAAAACAAAAGAACGTAGCATATTTTGAAGAGACAAAAAGAACATACAAGAAAATAAATACAACAGATAATGTGAAAAAGAAGATAAAAATGAAGAAATTTTTTAATCAAAATCACTAGTAGTTTTTAAATCAAAGAAAATGTCAAACTAAAAATGTCCTTTGGATGAAAGAGCCGATCCACAAAAGCTCCGCATCAGCTAATAATTTTAGGAAGTAAAGAAAGAGGCAGAAGTGGGTGAAGTAAAGACGCAGCAAATGCAGTGTGCAGAGCTGTCAGCCCCGATCTGAACGGCATCCCAGCGGACGAAGAGGGAGCCTGCAGGTTAAGGAGAAGCACAGACCTATGCATGGTTCTGTAGGTTTACACTTAGGGGTCAAGAGCAGAGGTCAGGCCAGGGGTTGACAGGAGGAAGAAGGTTGGGACGAGGCTGGACGAGAAGGAGCTCCCGTGCAGGCAGGCAAGGTTCTATTCTTTATCGTGAATAACGGTTTTAGAGACTGGAGGATTAAAGCTTAAAATTATTCACTGAAATACATTTTTATATAGCTTTTTATATCCATGTTTTGTTAACCCTAAGTGTTATGAAAAGATAAATGCAGCAGTTAGAACATTGTTAATACCACATTTTAACTATTATGGGTAGCATTTGTGCATTATGTGTTCAAATCTCCGAAAATTTAGGACATCTGAAATGCCAGAAGTTAACCCCATCAAATTTTAGTGGACATGGCTCTCTTTATTTTCTATTTTGTATGATTTTGGAATCAGTTAAATAAACCAAGACAATAGTAGCATATGTTACTATTTGAATGACTGCAAAATTTAGACTTTTTGCCATCCATGTTTTCAGGATAGAGACAAAATTCTCTACTTTAGATAGAGTGTATTTTTAGCTTGGATTCCTTCCTTCTCTTGTTCTTCCTACTCTAAGAATACAGACAGAATGGCTTCAGAACAGAGGAACCCTGGACAGGAAAGTAGGACAACAATACTGACTATAAAATAGAACTAGCATAAAAAAAATAGCAAGCCTAAATTTAGTGTTAACTGTCACGATTTTTGCTATTTTTATCCCTGCTTCAACATGCACAACATGACCCAGGGTTTGAAAAGGGGCAACATGTAAGGAGAAGGAAAAGGAACAGATAGAGGAACTAAATCAGCAGGCTGGAGGGCTTCTGTTGAAGAGAGGAACCACTCAAAGCCTGCCCCTCCATATCATCACATCAGTTCGGTTCACATGAGTCACTGCCTAGTCGCTGTCCAGTCAGGAGGACCTCAGGTGCGTCACCACATGCCAAGGGCAGAGGACAGCAGGACACATGGCCAGCAGCCTTAGCACTGTGTGCCACATGAGGCTCTGGCCTTGCCCCCCACAGACCTGGTCAACAGTGTGACTCTCACAGCTGCCCTCCCCAGACACTCGGCTGCAGTCTGTCTCCGTCATCCCCTGGTCGGTCGTCCCCAACTTTCCTAATGACGTCTTACACATCTTCAGAAAAACACCTGCCTCTGGTGGCGTTGGCTTTTGGCTAAGTGCTGCCTTTTCTGCAGAGTCCCTTAGCAGAATTTGTTCCCAAAACACTTGGTGTCTGCCTGTGGCATAGTCCCAATTATGACTAGTATCACTAATATGTTGATTTAAAAAAACAAGAAACTAAAGGTAAACTATATTTTCACCTGGCATTTTTAATGCTTTTATAACGTTTTTTCCATAATTCTTTCATACTTCACAAACTAGACATTCTTCTTTTTTAAGGAATTTATGCAGACATTGAATTCTCAGGGTCATGGTGAATGTCTGATTCTTACTACAACATAGTTCTCATAAGTTCTCAGGATTTTAAATTTGGCAACATCTAACAGTATTTGTCAATAATTACATTCATTAACTCTGATAAATTTAATGACTGGGCCATCAAACGTGCATGTCATCCTGAAACAATTGAAAATATCCAGTTTTGGAAAAGTGGGGAAAAAAAGAATGAAGGAAGGGTTTTTCCATCAGTTCCCCTGTGAAAGGAAATCTGCATGGACTTCTTAACTGTTGTGTGAGTATATCCAGTATGTTCCTGATGGGCGTCCGTGGTCAGAAGCACGCCTGGTTCTCCAGGACACTCTGCAAATGACATTACTTACCACAAATTCTGGGCGTGGGATTGCATAGTCTTTACACACAATCAGTGCCAAGGTAATTAGCCTTCTGCTGTTGGTGAAAGTCACAGCACAGAGAATGTGAGGTGTGGCTCTCTGGGAGACTCGGTCACTCCTGTGGTCTTCTCCGTGACCCAGCGCTTCTGTGAGCATGACCTCACACTTCAGTGGCCCCAGTCGCAGATGCCATCAGCTGAGAAACTCTAAACTCAACCACAAAACTTGATTCTCCAAGCCGTTTGACTTTAATATAAAGGCAAATAAAAGCAATTATAACAGCTATCTTTCAAGGGGTGAGAATTGGTTCCTCAGAATACACAATTTTAAGGCAACAAATTGAAACCAGCAGGAAAGAAACATTTGCAGTTCAGCTTTATCTCAAAGGAGTTATTTTTACTACTTTTAGGTTTTTTTTATTTCTTTTATTTCTATGAAGACACAAAAATAGAGACCATTCAGCTTGGCTTTCCTTTTCTATCGCATTGAAGCAGTAAATGAAATCCAAAGCATTTCCCAATCTTCAAAGTATTTTATCATTTTCCTTTTCAATACTCCACTTTCCAATCACTTCTCATTAAATAAATTCTTTTAAAAATCTCATAATAGAGACTAGCACAGCAGCTTAGCCAGCTAATCCTCCGCCTGCCAGCACTGATGTCCCATTTGGGCCTGGGATAAGTCCCAGCTGCTCCACTTCCAGTCCTGCTTCCTGCTTATGGTCTAGAAAAGCAACAGGGGGTGGCCGAAGGCTTGGCTCGCTGCACCCACGCCACAGCTCTAGACAAGCCCAACACTGTTGCAGCCATTTAGGGAGTACAGCGCATGGACGATCTTCCCTGATCCTTGTAACTCGGACTTTCAGGGAAAGTAAATATAGAATATATATTAGTTAATTTCTCATATTAAAGTTAGCTTCTGCTCTTCTCCACTATATTTTCAAAACAAAAAGGCTAAATCATCTACTTTCATTTTGCCTCTACTTAGCTTCTTTCAGAAACCACTCATGCTTCAGAAACTACTCACCGTGTTTTTAGGAAGGATATTAAATGTTAGGCAGTAAACTACATCTAGTACACATCTTGGGCTACATAATTTGAATATTATAAAATGTACAAACATTAATTTCAACTTACTATTTTAAAACATATACACTTCATAAAAATGTGTATACCTATAAAAGAAAATTTGGTAAAAGAAAAGAGAGCCAAGGATGAAAAGAAAAAAAATTAACTTTAAATACATCTTCCAGATAAAATGGTATTGGTATTTTGCTCCAACCATATGTCCAGAATTTTTGTTTAGTTTGATATTTTTTAACTCAATGGTCAGTGGCTAAGGCCTTCAATGCTATTTTGTGTCAATGCTATTTTTAGCAGTTTCTCCTTTATAATTAGTGCTCTTCCACAATACCATTTACCATCTCTCATTAGTATCCCATCAGTATTTCTGTAACATTTTGAGCTAACCAACAGTCAATGTCAGGTTCTTTCCTGCTTCTGAAATCCATGTAATACATTTTTACACAAAATGTTGCTTGGCTGACTTTGCCAACTCTAGTTCTCCTGTCTGTGACCTTGCTGTAGACTCCCTCTTCTATGTTGCAGCAAGTACAAATTTAGGAGAATTGACTGTCATGAGCCTAGGATTTGACACAGAGGTTAATGCGGCATCCTGTAACAAAGTGCCTCATTTGGAGTCCTAGCTCTCCAGAGTCCAGCTTCCTGCTGAGGCACACCTGGGAGGCAGCAGGTGATGCCCACCCACCTGGGGCCCCTTCACTGACAGGAGACACCAAACTGAGTTCCTGGGCCGCTGGCTTTGGGGCCCTTCTAAATGTTCTAAGATGCAGCTGTCCTACAAACCCACCAAGCTAGTGTGTGCCTGGGAAGCAGTGAACAGTGCCACTGCAGCCGCCATTGTTCAGAACTGGTTGGAGGCCATGAAAAGAAACTGAGGCTTCACTAGGTAGAAGTGTCTAAACAGTGCTAAAGAGTGATAAACCGAATCCTGTGGGAAAAAAATTCAAAATAGGCAATACATTTTTAAAAAAGAAGGAACTCTGAGCCTAAGGTACTAAACTGACCCATTGTCAGGTATAGCAAGCCTAATGACAGTGCTGTATTACTTATTGATTTTGGAATCACCAAAAAAAGTAAAATATGAAAACAAATATTTTACAGACCTTACAAAAAGGAATTTTTAACAAAATTTTTAAAAATGAAAGCATTCCTGTCTTTAATTTTTAAGGCTTTATTGTGGAATAGCTCAGAATGTCAGCTCTGTATTAAAGAACAAAATTTATAACTGAGCAAAGAAATGTAATTTGGTTTACAGAATTCTTGCTTTAATAAAAATTCCTTAAAACCTCAATAATCTCTTTTGCTCTTATTATTAGAAACACTGAAGGATAAGAGGATCATTAGTAACCATCAAGAAATGTGAAAAGATTTTTGCTTAAAGGTTTGGTTGGTTTTACTTTGTAACATCTTAGATTTTTTTTTCACTTTTTTTATTATTTATTATTTTTAATTCATTAATTACATTGTGTTATGTGACACAGTTTCATAGGTACTTGGGTTCTCCCCACCCCTCCCCAAACCCTCCCACCATGGTGGATTCCTGCTGGCTCTGTCTTCAGACCAAAGAGGGTATACCTAAGAAGCCGTTGAACTTGACTGGACAATAAGATGCTGGACTCTAGGTTTGGTATATGCTTGCAATGGGGGAATCTCAACTGAACTTGAACTGTGGTTATGCAACATCTTATATTTTTATACTGATTTATCTGTTTCCATATCCCTACTTCTGTTCCCTGACAGCATTTTACTGTATTTTTAAGTAGTTGTCCAGTGTTAAAGTATGTAGTTGAATTAACATTTCTGAAATTTCCATGTGTGTTTTGTAGTCATGATCAGAATTTTATTAAATGCTCCTTTATTACTGTAACAATATTAGGAATATTATAAACATTGGGTGGAAGTTTTTCAATAATTATATAGTCAATGAAAGTAAAAAATGTGTTTTATTCAGCATTGAGAGGACTTCCCATGAATAAGATATAAAATTGCCTCCAGAAAGAGAAGAATATATCAAACACAAAAAAATTCTGTGAAAAGGCACCAGGTAGAAACACAGGGCTTACCACATGATGATACCTGCTCTCTTCTGGCTGTCCAGTGAAGAGAATCCCGAATGAAGGATCCAGTGGGCAGCCAACCTGTGGAGAGAAAATGACGTGTCTCCACACTGGAGTGAGGTGCTTCACAAACAAAACTGAAGAGAATTATCTAAAGACATTTTCCTTCAAATTATCCTTAAATCCACTTCATGTGAGTTTATTCATAAAACAGAACTACCTATTAGAAACAAGGTAATTCACTCTAGAAATGTCTGGAAAAAGAGTGGTTTTCTCTCATCAATTTTTCCAGCGGATTGCTTGGAAGAGGCTGTCTTTGTTGCTTTAGCTTTAGGAAGGAAGTTTCAGGTTTAATGGAACCTGACAAGTCTCACCAAGAAGTTGTTTTCCTAGAGCTCACCAATGAGCAAGAGTTTAACTTTCCTGTTAGATTAGCCCAAAGTGGTTTAGATTTCTAAGCAGGTTATTTGCTCATGTAAATAAGGTAAATTGCATGCTGTTGAGGTTTAGAACATTTCCTTTCAATTCTATTGATCAATGGTTTAGTTCTTCAATCTAGGTGATGAAAGAACTTTCATCATCCATGGACATAAAATTATATAATCTTCAGTTATTCCCTCCTCGTTTTCTACTAATTAAAAATAGAATTTTACAAGAAATACTTTGTAAATTGCTACACATTGTGTGCTCTCTCCATACTTTGTCCTAAGTCTGTAGGCAACGTGTATTCACAAAATCGATACTCTCCGTGATGGACTTGTGTGTGTTAGGACAGGCGTTCATTCACTGCTCCTGCCTGTGTTCTCAGGCTATGGTGGCCTCTATGCCAGCCGTACAAAATGAGACTCAGTACCAACCCAGCTGGGCCCCACCCACTCTGCTTTGCCAGATTCCCCAGAGTTGTTTTCTCTTTTCCATACCTGCTTGCTCTGTGGTCTCAGGGGCTGGCACAGATTCCAGATTGCTACCAGCGTGCCAGTGCGTTCACATTTCCTCTGACTTGGACTTTCATGGAGGTATCTGCCAAAGGGAGTATCTTCAGGGTTCAATAAAAATAAAGAATGGAGGAGTTTAACATCAGGGAAAGGATGAAAATAAATTTTTGCTCAGAAGGTAAGGTGGAGTCCTTGTACTGTGGAAGCAAGGACAGCAGCTGGGAGCAAGCTGTATTTCATGTGGTTTCACTGACGAAATCGAGTCTTATGAAGGAGAGATTTGAAGTCCACTCACTTAACTATCATGATTAAGTGTCATCAGTAAGCGGAGAACTGCACCACCCAGGAAGGGACACAGTTCCTGCTCCTGTAGTTTATAGTCTAACAGCCGTGCACACTGCCGAGACATTAAAGTCAGTGTGAAGACAGTATTTTCATCTCAGAGGGTGAAAGTTCACCAGCACTTATACAGGTGATTTCATTTCCCTGTTATGGCCTTTAATGACAGGTGGGGATGGGATGGAAAGGGTATGAAGGTCATTTAGAGGGTTCATGAAACAAGTGAGTAATGAGAAGCAATGATCCAGGAGATACGAATATTGATGAAATAGCCCATGCAAGCTAAAATAGACGTAGTCACCTGCAAATTAAGTACAGCCATAATTTCGATTGAGCCTGCTTCTACAGTTCAGTGTTCTTCATCCAATATTCTGTGAAAGTGCAACACTGTTAAGAGGCCTCTCATGCACCTGTGGGAGAAGAAAACAGCAACAAAAATTAACTCTTAGAAACTCCAAGCAGATCTTTTCCCAAATACACCCTGATGTGATGTAAAGTATGTATGAAGGTATCCCAAAAAAAGACCATGGAAATTTTTACACCATAAGGAGCTCATCTTTTATTTCCACTTTCCATGACCTTCATTTATTTATTTATTTATTTTTAATATATATTTTTATTATATTATTTATGTATCTGAGGTGAAGGGGGATATTGAGGGAGAATCCCCACCCAGTCTCCCACCCGCCCAAGGTCCCAGATGTGGGACATGCTGAGATACTTGCTCAAGTGGTCTTAATAGTCTTCCAGTTATGGATCGCTGCCAGTCACATCCCTCCCAGCTCTATTAGGTCATTGAAGAAGCCACTGATTGTCACAGTCCATCATGGAGTCTTCGTTTGCCCAGTATTTCGCTGCCCAACGTTTAGCTGAGGTGGTTGATTGACCTGTTCCGTCCTCCGTCCTCTCTTAGCCAGGGCTCTGAGTCCAGCAGTTCGATTGGGGAGATCACCAAAGAGACTTAGAGGTATTCCCAGATCAGATTCCCGCATGTTCCAGCTAGTACCGGTTCCGGCACAGTCCATCGCCACAATCAGTTGGTGGTTGCAATCGCTGGGCTGGCTCCGTTCTCAGTCCCGACTTGCACTGGAACCAAGGGTGTTGCAGTCCAGCCTGGTTCTGTCCAGCATGCACTCGACTCTCATCAACCAGTGGGGTCTGCAGGAGAGAGCGCTCAGCTTGTGGCTTACTCCCCATACATTCCTAACAGCCCGTCCCAGGGTCTGAGCCTGCATCCAGGAACTCAGCCCAGGTCTGTTTTGTGGGAGGCAGGAACCTAAGTACTTGAGCTTCCGCTGCTGCCTCACAGCATCTTCATCATCTAGCAGCTAGATCAGGAGTAGAACTAGGACCCAAGTCCGGGAACTGTGATGGGAGATATCCTATCCAAACCTAAGATATCCCAACCTGAGACCCAGTTGCTAGCCCCTCATTTTCCAAGAATCTTTTGAAGTATCTGTGCGTATGACAATGTTTAGAATTCTTCTTTTACCACGTCATACATTTTTTTCAAACTTTGGTCAAAATTTTACAAGTGTAACTGGAACTTTTTATGGGGTAAATAAATGAAAAAACCATAGGAGGATAGTGTGTGTTTAACCTGGTAGTTGGGACTCTAGCTCCCCCTGTTGGAGTCCTCTCGCCTCCTGCTTACGCCCTGGGAGGCAGTGGTGATGACCAGGGTAAATGGTCATGCCAGCTGGCCCTGGGCCTTGCAGGCATGTAGCAAGTTAAGTAGCAGACAGAAGTGCTTCCTTGCCTCTCTCTCTCTCTCTCTTTCTCTCTCTCTCTTCCTCTCTCTCGCTGTCTCTGTCTTACAGTAACTGTCTTACAATAACTAGTTTTAATTAAACAGGAAAATTAATTTGAAATGTGTAGATCTTTTCATTACATTGTGAAGGCAAGTTGCTATAATAATTTTTATTGGTCATTTTCTGTTAAGATTATTTGTGCAAATGGTTGTACATTTGTGCTCAGAGTGCATTGTGAGAGATAAAAATAGGTTGTATGCCTTACTGTATATCTTCAGATTTTCTTGGGCATATTTCCAAGGTTTAAACTGAAATTTTTATTGAATCCAAATGAACAATTTCTTATCTGAGTACTTTTTAATCCTCCAACCTAGTAGGGTCACAAGCAAAGAAAATTGCTTGTTCTATTAGTAACATAAATTATGTCATTAATGATATCCACACCGTTTATAAAATTGGTTTTATTTATGTTTCCTTATGTGGCTTTGCTGTCTAGAAATTTTTATCAGAAGGCTGCTGAATAAAATATTTTAAAAATCCCAGGATCATGTTAATTCTGATTTTGGATTCATGCTGTGTGTTAAATTGTAGCCCGTTCCAACTTTTATTAATGTAAAAGGTCAAATACTCAATTCAAATGCACTTTGGAATGTCTGTGCTAAATGCCACATTAATCTCAGCATAATTAATGAGCTTCCCTATATGTATTAAGCAAGAAAATAGGATTATTTCCTTTAGAGCTTATGAACCTTGCAAAATAACAAACATAAATTTTGCAGCTGCTTCCCTGGTTAGAAATAAGATTTAAGGTTTAAACACACTTTTTGTTTGATTTTCTGGAATTCAAAATTATAGCTGTATGGATGCCATTTATCAATCACTGTAGTCCATTATCACCAGCAATAGAGGAAAATATCATATAGAGAAGGCTAGACAATGAGAAATTCACACCACGGTAGTTGTATAAAAAGCTTTAGGTTAAATGACAAGCTTATTCATGGATCGGACTGCATACACATTGTTTTGTCTCTACAATATCTGATATGTAAATACTCACAAATCAAGCCATCATATATTCAAATTGAAAACAGATCCAATGTTGAATGCTTTTCAAGCCTTACATACATTGAGTCAGGTGGTGTCAGAGGCCATCGATTTCGGTTGCTCATTGTCAGTGCCAAGTAACATGGCTTCATATACTGCCCACACTGCAGCTCTGAAGCACAAACTGTTCAGTCTTATAAGAAGTTCTCAAATTGTGGTCCCTAATGAGCAGCATCAGCATCGCCAGGGAAGTTCCTCATCCCACCCCAGACCTACTGAGTCAGAATAGAATCCAGGAGCCAACATTGAGCAAATCTTTTGGCAGATTCTATGCTTGTTTCAGTCCAAGCAACTTGGGTCTAATTTTCCCCGAGACAATCATTCTTATTCTCCCCATTCTTTGATGTTACCGAAGTACAGCAGATGGTCAGCAGTTTGAGGATCTCTGCTGTCCTGACTTCCCTAAGACGCTATTGCCATCTAAATCACCTTGACTATGCTTTCTCTCTTAAGATAAAAGGAATGATTGTTGAAGATCTCCTATGTGGTGTGCTAAGTTTGACTTCACATAGCCTACTTCCTCAAAGAGCATGCAAACAACATAGAAATATATATTCTAATCTATTTAATAGACTGTCAATGAGTAACAGTTCTGTAAAGAAGAATAAAGTAGAGTCAATGGAAAATGAGAGTTTTGGAGAAAGCTGTCGGGGAGACCCAAACTCTGAAGTGTTTCCATGTTGTTCAGGGTTATGCCCTTTCCCTCATGCTTTTTGTCTGATAATCAGTTCAACTGGAAAAAGTTTTATTTTTTCATGCTCTACTATGTCCCACCAACTAACAGTGCCCCCATAATCAGTAAATGCAGGGATAATATTGTGCCACCTCTGTCATCAAGGACCCTTTTGTGATTGGCGGGAGGGGAGGGGACCACTTGTACTACACTTAGTATGATTTGGCTTTAACAGCTTGCCATCTCAATTTGAAGCACAGTCACACCTGGATCGGACAGCTGTTTCAGACCGCGACAAGGACATTGATAGCTCCAGGTATGGTCAGCTGTCGAGGGTCTGAAGGCCAAGTCCAGCTAGGCAGGAATGGACAGCTCCTAACCACAGCCCATCAAGAAAGGCCTTCCAGACTGATGATCCACGCTATCCAACATGAATCACCAGCGTGAATAAGCCCTATTTACTAGCTGATCAAAGTGCCTACATTCTTGTTCTTACAGTGGCGTATAAAGAACAAAAATGCAAGATACCAGGAGGACAGAGCAGTGTGCTTCACTTAACTGATAGCATCTTCTTGCCCAATAGTGCCAAGTGTAGGATCTACATCGGGGCTGCATAAGTTCAGGTCCTGTCCTGAATTTATAGATGAGGAAACTGATGTCTGAAACACACTGCTTGACTCGGGAATCATAGCTCATGGCCGTCCCTATCAACTATCATTTCAGGTGGGAATACAAAGGGGCTGTAGGAAGGGGGAAACACACATGGAATTAGTGGAGGTCATTGCTGCGGAGGTTTCTTGTGGAACTGAAGAGGTAGCTGGAATGTTAGAAATAATGATCAGTTGGTCAGTAATTGGGCACGGTAGGTACAAGTCACACCCCCGCAGTGGCCTGGAACAGTCTAGGAGATGGTGCAGACATTCTGTGCTTCCTAATCCAGTAGTGTATGCTTTCAGAGAAGGTCAAAATAGAATTGTGTTTTATGTCTGTGACAAAAAGAAAAAATGCACTAAAGATGAAAAAAATCTCTCCAAAATGTGATAGGCCTTTTCCTTAGATAGAAACTGAGGACTTTCTAGAGAATATACATTCTAATTGCCACCTCATGCTATGCTGTGGGAATAGGTGGTGAGAGGGTGCACCTAATAAAAGCTTGTCTCTAGACCTTTGATGTTTAAGAAGCCGGGCAGCAGGATGCAGGGGATACCTGTGGGGTGATGTCCAGGAACGGATGCACATCCAGGAATATGGAAATGTAGATTCTTTGTGGTTTATAATTTTAAGCATTTGGGAGGGGGTCTTTGAAAGAGAGACAGAGAGGGAGAACCAACCTCCCATTCACTGCTTCATTCCCAACATGCTCGTCAGGGACCCAGAGACTTATGCCACACCGTATGCCTTAACAGGAAGCCAGAATGAGAAGTCCCAGCACTGTGGAATGGGACACAGACACCTCGGGCAGCTTCACAGCTACCAGATCCAGTGCCCACCTGACAATCAGGCTTAGCATTCATTTGCACTTCAAGAGCCCTAGCACATTTTTCAAGGTACAGTTTTTCCAAGTCAAAAACAAGTACATGGGCCCGGCAGTGTGGCCTAGCAGCTAAAGTCCTCGCCTTGAATGCACCGGGATCCCATATGGGCGCCGGTTCTAATCCCGGCAGCTCCACTTCCCATCCAGCTCCCCTCTTGTGGCCTGGGAAAGCATTCAAGGACAGCCCAAAGCCTTGGGGCTCTGCACCCGTGTGGGAGACCTGGAAGAGGTTCCTGGCTCCTGGCTTCAGATTGGCATAGCACCAGCCATTGTGCTCACTTGGGGAGTGAATCATTGGACGGAAGATCTTCCTCTCTGTCTCTTCTCTCTGTATGTCTGACTTTCCAATAAAAATAAAATAAATCTTAAAAAACAAGAAGAGTGCATGTTTTCTTATTTCTCACTATGATTTTGAGAAATGAAGTAGTTGCACACAGATAATATAGAAGAGCTATGTCAAAATAGAACTAAATGGTACATTTATTTTGCTGCAAATTTTTAATACATGCATTGTGTTTTCATAGTACTCATTTTCCATGAGCTTTTTGAACATCCTTCACTCATGAAAATATTAAGTCTAAAATCAACGTATATGCATGTGATTACTTTGGGTACTTTGGAGTGACAAGTGGGTAGGACTTGTAAGAGAAGAGGCACAAGGAGAAAGGAAAGGCTCTGGACGCAGTCTGGAGAATTAATATACATGACAGGAAAATGAAGACATCATAGAAAGAAAGAAAAACCGACTGGAAAGAGGAGTGAAAGAGGTAGGTAGATCAGATGTTCCTGATCTGTGGTGCAGCAATAAATGTGTCTTCATAAAAATTTGTTGGCCCTACAGTGGTTATCAAAACAGCCTGGTACTGGCACAAAGATAGAGAGGAAGATCAATGGAGCAGAATAGAAACACCAGACGGGAACCCACACAGATACAGCCAAATAATCTTTGACAAAAGGACAAACGATAATCCTGGCAAATGGGAAGGTCTGTTCAATAAATGCTGTTGGGACAACTGGTTGATAGCCTGTAGAAACAAAAATACCCACATCTCTCACCATACACCAAGATCAAATCTAAATGGATAAAAGATCTAAACCTACATCCAGAAACCTTCAAACTTTTGGAAGAAAATGTTGGAAATACTCTGCAAGATCTAGGGGTAGGTCCCTACTTCCTAAAAAGGACTCCAAAAGCAATCGAAATCAAGACCAGAATAAACAAATGGGACCTCATCAAACTAAGAAGCTTCTGTACAGCAAAGGAAACAATCAACAAAGTAAAAAAGCAGCCCACAGAATGGGAGAAGATCTTTGCGCACTACGTAGGTGATAGAGGGCTAATCTCCAGAATATACAAAGAATTACAAAACAGCCAAAACACCAAAACAAACAAGCCACTCAAGAAATGGGCACGGGAAATGGGCAAACACTTCACAAAGGAACAAACCCAAATGGCAAATAAACATATGAAAAAATGCTCAAGTTCCCTGGCAATAAGGGAAATCCAAATTAAAACATCAATGAGGTACCACCTAACGCCAGTAAGACTGGCCCACATGAATAAAAGCACCAACAATAATTAATGGGGTTCTGAGTTAAACCAGACACCTCTGTGGGGTTACTGTGATTAGGGCTGCAAGTATTGATTTCTGCTCAGGGCATGCTTTGCCGTAAGGGTAGAACTGCAGGAATAAATTATTTAAATAAAGCAAATGAAGTGACAGACCTAATAATAACTGCATTTGTTGCTTTCATCTTTATACAAATGGGTGTATTTTATATTGAATCCCAAGAACATGTTGACACTGTACAGTTGTGATCCAGAAAAGTGCAGTTTCATAGGGCTCATTCTTAACAGATGGGTAGATGGTTGATGTGTAAAAAGTATATGGATAAGAGAGATGTATATGCATTTTGAGGCTTTGAGTATTTGAATAAGTTCATTTATTTGGGCTTTACTTTTCTACTTCATTGATAAAGTGCATCTATGGAAGAAGTGACCTTCTTTGGTAGGCCTTGCTGTAGCATCTGGGGGATTTATGGGAAATTCTGGTTTCAAAGGCTGTTATTGTGCTTTCTGAAGTAACTGTGGCTAAGGAACATAAAAGAAGTAGCAAGGCAGTAATAGAAATAGATGAATCCCTGTTAAATGAGATTTTTCAAAACATGAAACAGTTTGATGAATGAGACTTTCCCCATTTCCATTACTCCTGTTTTGTTAAAGAATCAAATTCCCTACAAAAATGACACTTCCATACCTGCTTCCAAATCTGAGCTATTCGGCATAAAAAAATGACAACAGCTACTCCTACATTGTTATCAATAGAATCTATTTTTATGTCTTTTGCAAAAACGATCCAAATGATAGGATTTGTGCACACAAATCATAACAAATGGGCCGCATTCTTTATTTTTTTTTTTTAAAGCAAGCAGTTAATGAACTACAGGGCCTTATTTGTATGGCAGGGATTGCTCTTTGATCTGAAACGGTGGAATAACCTGCGGTGTCTTCCTCCATGCTAACACAGGCAAACGACTGAGATGTACAGAATACTTTCAAGATTACAAGCTGTACAAAGAACATCATAGGCATGATCCTTTGCAAGTAATTTTCATTTACTGTAAGACTTGAGATAGGTATTAAGGTTTCTGTTTTCAAAATGCAAGACTTGGCAAACTTAAAGTAACTTCTCTTCAAAGAAAAATGAGTAGAATTTAAACCCAGTTCAGTGTACACCAAGCCCTGCACTCTGTATTTCAGGCTCTGTTTTAGAGTTCCGTTTTGAAGCTGTTGGTTTGGAACCATGAACACTAAGCAAACAGGACATAAGGCTGTAGCAAAGGCTCTCAACAGGCGCCTCAGCGAGACCTCTCAGCTACAAAGCCAGCAACACTGATCAGCGGCAACTTGAAGGAAGGACCCGCAAGGAAACAAGCTGCATGTAGTGCTTTTTGTGTAGTGAAGAGTGGAATTCTCATGCTTCCCTTTTGCTTATGTGCCTAGTAAGGAGACTGATAGAGTCAACCAACACCAAAAGATGTGCAAACCAAAGGGCTAAGCATGCTATTTTCAACAGCTATTAGGATTTCTTTGAGTGTGGAGTCCAGTGAATGTATTTCTTTTTGATCGTCTCACGAACTTCAGAAGCTGTCTATACAGATTTCTGTCTTCCTTGAACGGACAGGAAGTTCATTACCTTGGCCAGTGCAGTTGGTCATTTCAGATGTATCCCCTCATTTAGTGAGAAATTCTTCTTAATTTAAAAAACTAATTTAAAAAATAATCCCTAGGGATCTTTGCCCTTAATCAATGACTAGAATATTTACCAAAGTCCTAGGCTTGGGCTACTCAGGTTGTCATCTAAAAACTGCTGCAGGTCACCTGGTTCAAATAGCACAGGTTAAGTCACTTAGAGTTCTGGAGGCAGGCAGCCTGAGGTTTGGCTGATAGCATGGTCAGGGTCCAGGGGGACCCTCTTCCCTGCTGCTCTAATGGATGCCTTTGGTCAGGGTCCAAGGGGACCCTCTTCCCTGCTGCTCTAATGGATGCCTTTGGTCAGGGTCCAGGGGGACCCTCTTCCCAGCTGACAGGATGGACATCTTTGCACTGTGCCTTCATAGCCCTTTCCTTTATGCTTGCAGGTGTAGAGCGAGAGAGGCCCTGTCTTCACCTTCTTACAAAATCACCAGTTTTACAGAAACAGAACCTGCCTTTATGGCCTCATTTAACCTTTTAGCCCTAAATCCAAGCAGTCAAACTGGGCTTTGGAGTTTTGACATAGGATTTTTGGGGAGAGAGGAAGGAACACCATTCAGTAGAGGGAAAGTCTATAATAATTGAGTTCTAATCAGCCTCCCAGTAGTCATATGCCAGAAAATATGTAAGCACCTATGGCAGGCCATCAGATAGGCAGGCTTGGAATCTGGGACAGGGTCCAAAGCTGCTGCACACCTTTGGATTTTCATTACCAGGAAGTCCTTAGAGCTTCTCTGAGGTCTTCCACCTAATCGGTTTCGATTCAGACCGGTTACCTCATGTAGTCACTGGAGACTTGGTGGCTGTAGCTTTCTCTGGTTCACAGATCAAAAGATCACTTCCTGTAAGCTTTCCCGTGACACTGCTAGGGGCTGCCACGCACCAAAGAAAACCTGGACACTTCCAGGCCAGAATGTTAAATGGCCCCTGGTTACCTCCTAAGAAAGTAACGGGCAGAGTGAGCCACGAGCTGGGCAGGAGGCCTGCAGCCGTCCCTGCAGAACCTGGAGAACATGTTCCTGTGGCTGTCACAGGCTGTTGGGGCGGGTAATGCAGACACATATGAAAAAGATAACGGTCTCAACCACAGATACGGGTTACTATTACTGTTACTGATCTCAGAGCAAAGACTATTCCCACAAGTACACAAGTATATCGTGTCTCCTTGAGTAAAATTTCCTTGCTCTTGTTGTATTCAATATGTTTCTTTTAATCAATACCACTCAATCTAATCCATCTCATTATGTTGACCTTAGGATAACATTTAGACAGAAACATGCACTTCCCCCGAAAGAGGAGAGATTGTACAGTGAAGCCAAAACTCTTGAGAGCAAGAGATTTCTGAAATGGGACCCCTTACATGGATACAGATGCTCCCGGGGAATAAAGGACCAGCCTGAGAATAAGTTCCCACAGCCCCAAGGTCAAAGTTAAACAGCAGGAGAAGACTGCTGATGAGAGCTGAGAGCTTTTTTCTAGAATGAAAACGTGATATAGGAAGGCACAGTTGTTTACATGGAATATATCCTGTCTGTGGGAGGAAGGGAGTGACTGAGTGGGAAAGCTTTGGGTTAAGAAAGGACAAGAAATAAACCATAGTTTGGGATAACAAAAAAAATCAAAAGGGTCTTGAAAAAGTCCATGGAGAATATATATTATGAAGACATGCATGAATTCAAGATATCTTATATCAAAACAAGCACATCTTTTAATTTTGTCTTCTACGAAGTCGTTAAAGCACCCTGATGCCTGTAGCTTTAGCATCGGTTGGAGTTGTAAGAACATGTGGCAGAGAATAAAAGAAGGATTTGAGCTAGGACTTCAATGCACTTTCAAAATCTTTTTTTTAAGATTTATTTATTTTTATTGGAAAGGTGGATATACAGAGAGGAGAGACAGAGAGGAAGATCTTTCATCCAGTGGCTCACTGCCCAAGTGACCGCAACGACTGGAGCTGAGCTCATGAACTCTCTGAAATGGTCATTATCAGTAGAAAGCAAAAGACAGACATCATGTGTGATTTTGCAACGCATTGATGATTTTTTCCCCCAGTAATACACACATCAGTGCCCTTGAGCAAGAACTGAGCTGCCTGCAGTTATCTCCACAGGATGCAGACATTAACACCAAGGTGGAAAAGTAGGAGTGATGTCTATCCTTAGCTTTACTGTGTTTTTTTATATTAGGTACATTTCCATTCAGAAATGTGAAGTACAAACTTTTAAGTGTAAGTATAAAAATGTACTATGTAAGCATCAATAGAGCCTATCATTTTTTAAGATTTATTTTATTTTTGTTAGAAGGGCAGAGCTACAGAGAGAGAAGCAGAAGCAGGGAGAGATCTTCCATCTGCTGGTTTATTCCTCAAAAGGCCTAGTGGCCAGAGCTGCGTTAGTCTGAAGCCAGGAAACAGGAGTCCTTCCAGGTCTCCCATGTGGCTGCGGAGGCCCAAGAGCTTGGGGCCCCCTCTGCTGCCTTTCCGGACCATTAGCAAGAGCTGGGTCAGAAGTGGAACCACTGGGCCTAGGACAGGCTCCAACAGTGCTGACACTACAAGCCGAGGCTTGGCATGATGTGCCACAACTCTGGCCCTTAGAACCTATCATTTTTTTAATTAAATTTATTCATTAATTACATTGTGTTGTAATTACATAGAATCTGGGATTCTCCCCTCACCCTCCCCTCACCCTCCCCCCATGGTGGGTTCCTCCACCTTGTTGCATAACCATAGTTGCATAACCAAAATGCCCATCAGCAGAGGATTGGATAAGAAAGCTATGGTTCATCTACTCCATGGAATACTACTCAGCTATTAAAAAAAACAAAATGCAGTTCTTTGTGGCTAAATGGGCCCAACTGGAAACCATAATGCTAAGGGAAATGAGCCAATCCCAAAAGGTTAAATACCACGTGTTTGCCTTAATTTAAGATGATATGATGTTAAGCATATCATGTTATGTTATGAATATTATGTCATATGTAGTATATAAACTAAAATTGAACTGTGAATGGGGGATCACAGAAAGTGGTTAAGAAATCGCATTTATTTTTAACATGTTGACTGCTCAATACCATGTCAATTAATTCCATAACGATGTTAATTGTTGCAGATGGTATATTAGTGCTTTTATTTGACCGGGATGATACTCTGCTGTCTCTGCCCTCAGACCAGAGAGGGTCTACCCAATAAGTAGTTGGACTTGACTGGACTATAAGATGTTGGACTCTTATACTTGCAAAGAGGGAAGAACCTATCATTTTTATTTATTTATTTTTAATTTATTCATTAATTACATTGTATTATGTGACACAGTTTCATAGATACTGGGATTCTCCCCACCCCTCCCCAAACCCTCCCCCCATGGTGGACTCCTCCACCTTGTTGCATAACCACAGTTCAAGTTCAGTTTTGAGATTCCCTCATTGCAAGCATATACCAGACCTAGAGTCCAGCATCTTATTGTCCAGTCAAGTTCAACGGCTTCTTAGGTAGACCCTCTCTGGTTTGAAGACAGAGTCAGCAGAGTATCATCCCGATCAATTAAAAGCTCCAACATACCATCAGCAAAAATTTACAGCATTATGGAATTAATTGACAAAATAATGAATAACCAGTATCATTTTTAAGCCAGAAAATCATATCATTGGAATGATTCTATCAGAAGAGTGTAACTGTTGGCCACTTACTAGATTATCAGATTTTTGTCAATAGAATCAAGCCAACCATGCTTGGAAGGTGGTGCAGGATGCTTAAAATGCCCTAGTGTCTTGAACTGAAAGGTTTCGGTAGAGCACCCGCACCTCATTCTTGAGCTGTAGTTCAAACCCTCTGCCTTTGGAATTCCCATAGGCCACATTTCTCTTTTTCCTATCACACACTGTTAACAGCCAGTCCCAGGCTATTCCCAAACACACACAGCTGCATCTTATTCTATTCAGTTCAGGTGTTGCAGGGGAGGGACAAAGAATCATCTTAACAAAAGAACTCAGAAGAGCTGCATTCACCGGTGAGTGTTAGCCATCGCAGCTAAATAAATAAATAAATAAATCTCTTTATAAATAAATCTTTATAAATAAATAAATAAATCTCTAAATAAATCTCTTTATTTTCCATCTTTAACAGTGCCCGACTGTGGTGTAGCAATAGTCTCTTATGGCAATTTGAAGGGGTAGCAGATCTTTGAGAATAATTTCCCATACTCAAAATTAAAATATGCCTCACTCCTTTCTACAATGGCTCTAACAGGATAAAAGCTTGAATCTAAAGCCACAGGAATCATTTTCTCTGCTTTGTATTTCTCCTAGAATAAATGCTTTTTCTTCCCTGAGTAAATCAGATGAGTTTTCTAATTTGTTTCATTTCATCTTCGTGTTGACAGCTTGCAGTTGTTTAAAAAAAAAGTCTTATGAAGAAATCCCCCCTGCAACAAGACAGTAATAGCACAAGCTGGGCATGACATAGACAAAGTTTTCGGAGGACCGAATTGTCTTTTCTGAAATTAATAATATAATTGAATCCTATTAATTTAAGTGGGAAGCTGGCCACTTACCTAGTTTTCTTTACTCCAGTGAGGCAACATTGTTCACATTCATTCCTCCTTGGAATCCTCTAGCTCTCACTATGAAACCATTCAATTGGTCCCCTATTATGTAAATTACCTCATTAAGACACTGTGTGCATTTTAGACCAAGAAAGGACATCATTGAAATTTACTAGAATCTTACTAAATAATGGGTAAATGCAATATCCAACAAAAGTGTAAAGGCACTATCCTCATAATGGGAATCACTAAATGTCATAATTTATTAATATCATCAAGAATAATGAAATGGCTAGGACTTTACCCTGCATGCAAGCTAGCAAGTTAACAATGTCATGATTGTGAATTAATAGAAGACATGAGAATCCGGGGCCAAAGACAATAGGAAGTTTATTACTAATAGCAACAGCAATTGCATTAACTAAAATAGCAGCACTTGTGATGGCTTCCTGGATCCCCGTTCCCTTAGGCTAATCTTGGAGCGTCAGGTGGCATGTGTCCATGAAGCAGGTTGTGTTACAGAGAGGAATCACACGGTTGGGGAACCCGAATATTTTATAATGGACAACAATCCAGGCTGTGCTTTGCTGCAGAGGGAGTCATTTTATTGCAATAAGCAAAGCTCCCTTTGGTTCCCGAGGGAGACCTTATCTGCATTTCCTCAGGCTTGTACTTCCACAGATAGTCTTGAAAACACAGTCCGGAACAAAGCATGCAGACACCCGAGAGCCACGTTCAGAATTACCTGTCAGCAGATGGGCAGCACAGGTCTTATTTCCTTAGTTTCTTACTATTGGCACATCTATTTAGACTTTTCTTAAAAACAATGTTTTAAACTGTTACACTTGTTAGGATTAATGCTTTAATGAAGCTAAAAAATAATCATTTCTCACACATATGTCTGTAGCAGATATTTGACTATCATATGTCCCTGTATATTATTAAATTTTCATTTTTAAATGGCTTTTATTTTCTCATCAGCTAGGGCCAGGACACATAATGAAGCTACTTTTATTTACCAGGTAATTATTGATGATCAAAGATGTGCAAGGTAAAATCTCAAATATCCACACATCTCTCTACATTCTACTCTATTTGTAAACACAAGAGTGAGCCACCACATGCATTTTTAATAGTTTTGCTCATTAATGTTTACGAAGTGCCTGTTGTGTGTCTGGCATGTTACAAGATTCCAAATGCACAAAGGTAAATAAGCTTCCTGTCCTCAAACTTTGCATAATTTCATAAAGGAGACTCGGAAGGGAAGAGGTGAGACAGAGCGGCACTTGAGGAGTGCTGAGACAGGGCCTTGGCATGGCCTCAGCATGTGCTAGGTGGATGCTGGGGAGGAAGGTGTAGGCTTCAGAGAAGAATTCTTAAAGAAAAATAAAATAAGTATCCGTCATGTAAGAATTGAATTGAGTGTGACAATAGTTCTTCCAAGTAGAGGAGAAACTTAAATACTACACTAGGGAGTTTCCATGTCAACTAAAATAGTATGGCGGGGATGGGGTAGGAGGTCATTTATTAAACCTGCCCCATCACTTTGGCAAATAACAGGTTAGAGAAAATGGATGCTATTGGCAGTCAAAAGCAGTTAATTGGCTGTAGCTACAGACCCAGTAAGAAAACCAAGGGAGAGCTAGTACCTTTGAAGCAATGGATCTTGGGGTATTATGAAGGTGGAGTTCACACAACTTGCTGACTGATGTTCTGAGGAGAGATAACAGGAAAGCAAGGAAACCAGAGGGCCCTCTGTGCTTTGACATTAGTCGTTGATGAATGGGCATCAGTCAGTGCCATGGGAAGCGCTGGAGAAGAGGGACGTTGTGTGGGGAAGAATGATGGGCTCATTTGTGAAGTATGGGTTTGAAGTAATAGCCAAGTTTCTATTTCCTGATCATACTCTCCTTTTTATTGATGAATGTCAAGTTGAAGAAGGAAAGCGGTTTTCATCTTTTTAAGACACCCGTGTTTTGTCAATAAGTGGAAGAAAATATTGCAGACATAAGATTTCCAGTTGCTGGACTTATACAAAGTCACCAAAGAAACTCACTTTCTCCCCTTGTCACCTGTTTTCTAGGAAATTTTTCTTATTTTTCATTAATATGAAGAGAATAAGTTCTCTTTATATTATGCTGCAAATGCAGCTGGAAGAACTGCCCCGCCCAGCTCTCCTCATACGCCTCCCTCCCTTGGAAATTCTGTCAATTTATTGGAACCTAATTATCTAGTAAATTAACCAAGTAGACACATGTTTTAAGTAACATGTAAATAAATAGAAGTTATTAATGCAACGTATTGAGCTCTGCCGAATCCATTGCTTTAGTTACATTAACTCAATCTAGCTGTTAATAAATACACATAACTTGTAGCAGCCCGTCTCTTTGACTCCCAGAGCACCTACTGTTTAGGGCATGACTGAGAGGGAAAGGTTAGGAAGCATTTAACCGCGGTCCTCATGGTGAGACAAGCAGGTCTAGAGCGTCATGTTTTAAGTTTAAAGAGTTTGCTTTATTTTGTTTTGCTTTCATCAAAAATGCCTAAGGGTAAATTTCAATCAAAAATTGAGAAGTTGCCTAGTTCTTTCATTTACTCTCATATTCATTATTGTCAAAATCAAACGTTTATAAAGCCTTCATATATATATGTACATATGCATATACATGTGTGTATGTGTATTTGATTGACAAGTTTTTTAAAATTTGCTAGTTTGAAAGGAGAGTTACAGAGAGGGAAAAAGGATTAGGCATGGCATTTTATAACATTAAGTAACATCATTTGTAAATTGTGTATAAATAGTTGGCCAAAAAAATGTTCTAATTAACTTCCAATAAGACTATCGAGCACTACAGATTCATAGTGTAGGTAAGCCATGTGATGTTGACCTTGAAGAAGAGTATTTAAAGTATGTTATCATAAGGGAAAGCCTAGTGAGATGGTAGAGAAAGAATAGACATAGATCAGTAACAATGAGAAAAATAAGCACTTATTCAATGTGGAAAGAAGAAAACTAACATGCATTGCATACCAACCACCAATTGTTTAACTTAATTCCTAAACTTCTTCTTTAGGAAAAGATTAGGAAAATACAACACAAAAAAACTGTGATAAAACCCCAGCTTGTCTGTTTCAGAAGTCCATGGTTGTGCTGCTAATGGTGGTGGTGGGATTAACCTGCACTGTGTTTGTGTTTATTTCCTGTTGTTGAAGCGCCATGTTCAGTTGTGTAACATCAATCTCCTGAGCTCTGCTGGCTTTCTCTGGTCTTGCATAGCACCCGAGAAAGTAAATTTCTCTTTATGGAAAATGAATTCACTGTGTTCTGTCCTAATCCAGCCAAGGACCATTCTTTACGTACCATGTCTTTTGTGGGGGGTTTTAATTCCTTTAGTCGTGGTTAGTAAATAATCATCGTGTGATCAACTTATTGTACCCCAGATTTTAGGGAAAAGATTGTGTTTACAAAGATTCTTCTGAGTCTTCAGTAACACAAAATGAGTCAGCAATGTGTTCCATATTTCCTCTTCTTCAGCTATTTCTAAATCTCGAAGGTTCCTTATTACAGTGGGAATGTAGTTTCCACAGTTATATTCCATGTTAAGAATTGGAAAAGAGGACCTGGGAGGCTCCAAACACCGTGGTAAGGACATGGAAAGCCTGCTTGTCTGCTTCGATTGGCTTCTGTGTTTGTGTGATCAAATATTGCACAAATAAAAATGCACAAGCATTTTATGTTAGTAAAAGTATTGACAAATTAAAACATCTAAGAATAACAGGAGAAAACAAAGGCCAGCAAAATACTCTTCATTAGACTTTCCAGCTGTAGAAGCTTTTATTCCCACTTACAGGCACCAATAGTATGATGAGGAAACAAAAATGTTGGATTTGTAAGGTTTTTTCTCAATCAAATATGTGTATCACAACTTTGTCATATAAACACCAAGCCAAAATGCCACCTCCTTGAAGAGATCCTCTCTGGCCACCGAAGTTAAGCGTCCTGCTTGGAAACTACCATGACAATACATCTACTTACTAGGGTGACAGCCTCCAACACAGTTTAATACACCGATTCAGTACTCAATGGAATCACATAATCTTGATGTTTTTATCACCATCCAGGACTTTCTGATAAAGAAACTGAGAAACCCAGAAGCAAAGTCAGACCCTGGAAGTTCACCACAAGCTGGCCATCAGCAAAAGCAGCTCCACAACTCCCACGGCTAACCTCCACGCCTCCCCTAACCTTGAACCTTGCCACTTCCCTCTCCTCTAACCCCTCACTCAACCCCTACTTACTGTCTCTCCTAACCCTCTGTTAACTTCCACCCTCTCCCCTGACAACTTCCCAAACTCCTCCCCTAACTTCTGACTCCTTCTCTAAACACACCCCTAACCTCCACTGAATTCTGACATCTAAGTATTTCCCTAAACCCTACTGCAACCATTTCTGTCTTTCACCAGCCATTCCTCACTTTTCCAACTCTGCTAACCTCCAAGCATTCCCCTAGCCTCTTTCTGACCCCCAACTTGACCTCTACTTGGACACTGCCCAACTTCCCCACTAACCACACCTCTAACTTCTCCTCTTCCGCTCCTCCTAGCCCCACCCTGTCACTTAGCTCTTTCATTCCTGTACTTGTTACCTGCATTACATCTGCGGAAAGAAATTTTTTTAAGTATCATTTTTTCATATATTTTATTTATGATACAGTTCAATAGGCTCTGGAATTTCCCTTACCCCCTCCCAAAATACCCACCACCACTGATTTAGCCTATATTGTTATAATAATATAGTTCCTCACAATCATAAGTCCATCACTGGACTTATGACAATGGCAGAAAGTCCAGCATCCTATTGTCAATATATTCAACAGTTTCATTGGAAATCAAACTTTGATTTGGAAGTAGAGATGCATACTGCATTGTATCCTCACATTTGGATATGATAGTCTCCATTACACAATTATTATACATACTTTTAAATGAAAAGCCATAAAACAAAATCAACAACAGGAAGAAAAATAGGAATTTACAACACTATGAATTTAAATAACATACTACTGAACGTGTTGCTAAAGAAATGAAAAAAGAAAATCAAGAACCTTCTTGGAGAAAGTGATGCTACTGTACGATCTGTGAGTCAGTGAAGAATTCAGAAAAAAATATTGTTTTGAAGAAATGAAAATAAAAACAAAAACATCAAAATCCATGAGATATTGTTTTCACTGATCTTTGTTGGTGGGATGTGGGATGTGTCTCCTGTTGGCAAGAGATAGATGAGTTTTGTTTTTTGAACCAGTCCAGGTCTGTATTTCATTGATGAGCTTAAGCCATTTCCATTCAGGGATAAAATGAATAGGTGGTAATTTGGTCCTGTTATTTTAGCAATGGATTGTTCCTTGTTTGATTTAGTCTTCTGTTGTTATTTTACTAGGATGTTCTTCATATTTGCTTTTGGTTTTGATGGGTGTTATTCCTTTTCTCTGTCAAGAAAACAGCTTTCAGCATCATTTATAGGGCAGGTCTGGAAGAAGTGTATTCTTTGAGCTTTTCTTTGCTGTGGAAGAATTTTATTTCATTTTCAAAGACAAAGGAAAGCTCTACTGTGTACATTATTCTGGGCTGACAATTTTTTCTTTTTAGAATCTAGAACATATCACTGCATTCTCTTCCGGCCCGTAGAGTTTCCTGTGACAGGTGAGGTGTGAGTCTGATTGCCATTCCTCTATGGATCAATTGATTTTTTAAGTGCACATTTAAGGATCTTCCCTTATGTCCAACTGAACAGAACTTTATTATCATGTGAAGTGGTAAAGATCACTTTTGGTCAGCCCTTTCAGGAGTTCTGTGCCCCTCCTGTGTTCTGTTACTCAATTTTTTCTCCATATTAGGAAAGTTTTATTTTTTTAAATACGTTTTTAAAACCAGCTTCTCTTTCTATGCCTTCTGGAACTCCCATAACTCTTCTGTTTGGTTTTTAATAGTGTCTGTTAATTCTTGAATTTTTTTTTAGCCTGACCCAGCTCTGCTTCCAGCATTTTGATTGCTTCTCCATTATGACAAGAAATATCTTACACTTCTGAGATTCTTTCTTCTGCCTCATGATTCCATTTTTTAGTTTCTCCACTGAATTTTTGATTTGCTCTCTTGTGTCCTTCATTCCCAAGAAGTCGGTTTGATCTTGTTTCAGTGTCATTGTTTCCTGTGTGACATACTCCTTACATTCCTTCAGCTCCTGTATGTGCTTCTCATTGTTGATAAGCACTTTATAATGAGCTTTCTGAATTTTGTATCATCCATTTTCTCAATGTATTCCTCAGTTAACTCGGAGGTTGGCAAAGGCTTTTGCTCCTTTGCAGGGGAGTCTTCAGTAATATTCATTGTGCCTCTGTCTCTTATTTTACTCTTGGTCATTATAATTCTGGTTATCAGATTCTTCTCCTTAGGGCAGGATTCTAGGCTGCATCACATACAGGTCTACAATTCAGTTTTACTTATTGCCTTTGGTACCTGGTTCTTTGTTTGCAGTCACTTGTGCCACTGCTTCCAGCAAGTTTCAAGTCTGAGTTCTTGTGTTCGACTGCCACAGTGGTCTCTGTGACTCCAGTTCCTGGCTCACCACTCTCCGTCTCCTGTGCTCCCATGCTGAGGCTGCACCATTGTCTGTGCAGTTTCTCCCACTTGCCGTTGGAGCAGTTCCCAGGATTAGAGAGACAGCAGATGTCTGAAATAGCTAGGTAGTTGGTGGTGCTGATCTTGCCAGAACCTGCTGGCCATTATTAGGTCTGAGGGCCACATGGACCTATTTTGAGTTGTAAGATACCAAAGTTGTTACTATTTTCAATGTGGGACTAATGCAGTATACTGAACTGAAAGTGAGTTCACTCTCAGCTCAGAGCAGGCACAGCTCACTGTTGTCCCTGCAGTATCAAAGCATTTGCCACACTGTACAAAATGGCACTTAATGTGCCACTCATGGAGTTCTGGAGCTACTGACCGTAAAGTCTGGGGGCTGCCCGGAGCTATTTTGAGTGGAACCTAAAGGATCCCGCATTATTGCAATTTCTCAGAGCCAGAAATGAGTTCGCTGCCAGCTTAGTGCATGCACATTCTTGTCCCATAGCCTTTGCCTCTCTGCACAAAATAGTGCCTGATTTGGCTCTGTTGAGTATCTGGACTGTGGAATCCACCCTGTTCCCTCACCGCCTGTTTGGGATCTGCTGGTCTGTTTCTGCTCCTGTTCAAATCAAACAAATCAGTAGTATAGGCAGTTGCTTGTTTGCATTCACCTGCTGAGCGCCTGGTGATCTCCCCTTCCCACCTGGTTGTGCTGGACTTCCGGCCACTGGCGCAGCTCAGATTACCGCTGGCTGAATGCTGCTGGGGTACCTGGTCGCTACAACACACCTTTGTCTTCGCTGCTTTTCCATTCCATCAGTCTCCAGGTGTTCTGCTGTTGGCCTGTCCTCTCCTATTTCCTGAGATGTGCCCTCTCTCCTTCACCTTGGCTAATGTTTCTCTGTTTAAACATGTCTTTACTGTATTCCACCATCTTGATTCTCTGAAAGGGAATATTTCTGACAGAACTCAGCAGAAGGGTCTCTTTAGAGCTGTGAGTGTGGGTTAGGGAGCCAGGTAGGAATTGCCATCCCTAGCCCTGAACAGTCTAAGAGGAAATGAGATTACAGGACCCTTGGAGAGGGCAAATGTGGAGCACTGTGGTGGCAGAAAGTTCTGGAAGCTCTGAAGGACTGGCTTGGCTAGGCAGCAGGAATGGCAGGGTAAACATCCTTTCCCTCTTTCCCTAAGCAGCTCGTGGTGAGTCAACCAGAGATTCAGACAAATAGTCCACCAGAAATGTTCTTCAGCTAAAAAGCCAATTTTCCCCTCTACATTTGAAACATGTAAGTGGTTTTCCCGATTTTAATGAGTTGCTTCTTACTCTGCCCCTTTGGCTTTCGTCCCCAGATCCCAAGCTTCCCACACTGCAAGTACATTATCTGAGTCACCAAACACAGCAGACAATGGAAGCGCATTCTGCGTATGACATTGAGAAGGGCAGGGCTGCTGTGGAGCCCAGCAGTGGGAGGCTCCACTTCTCTGTTAGCGGATTGTCGTCTCTCACTTCCTTGCCCCAGAGAGCAGATAAAATACAAATCAAACCAAATGCCTTTCTTCCTCTGGGTAAAATAAACTCCAAAAACACAGAAAATATTACATGGGCTTTTGTTCTTTCCCCATTAAGCTCATCCATTGCATGCAAATCATCCTGAAGTAGGAGAACTAATTACTGGTGAACAAAATGACACCAAGGCCTCCAGGACCTCAGCTGGAGCCTGAGCCTGCGTGTTTTGCTCCCACGCTGCTGTCTGTCTGTCTGAAGGGTTTCAGGAATCACTTCTGCTTTGCTTTTGTTTGAAAATGCCTCAACAAGGAGTGTGCCTGTATGAATAAAAGCACAGAAGAAATTTTGTTAAATACATTTTGCGTTTGATTCAATTTTAGATCACTTTGGTAACCACCAAGGGTGATCATCTTGGCGAACCACATCATGAAGTGGATTTCATTATCGGGACTCGCGCACCCATGAGGATAAACCAGACAGAGGCACGAAGTCGGTCATTGAAGAAGCCTTGCTTCTGATACTTGGCGGTGGCTGGTTAAATCGCAGTGTGGTAGAGTTTGGTTTTAAGAAATAGTGTGCAGGGAAATGAAAGTCTGCCACTGCAAAAATTAAAAAGGGGAGAGAAAAAAGGAAGTAGTGGCGGCTGGAGAATACAGTCAGAAGGAAGGACAGGGCACGAAGCGTCACTATGCTCCTAACGCTGCAATGCAAAAACATGAAACTTGTTCACTTTGTGTAGATGAAATTTTCAAATTAAAAAATGTATAGGAAAAACAAATATATAAAACTTGCCTTAGGGGAAAAAAAGGATAATTTGCATGTATTTGTTGAAAGTGGGAATAAGAAATGAAAGTAGCTTATGGGCTATCCAGTAGAAAGATTTTTTTTTTTCAGTGTGGGGGGAGAATTTTTCTACTTCTATTCCAAATATTCCAGTATAGAAGTTTGAGATTTCTAAAAAATGTGTCTACCCAACATGCAAAAATCTTGACAAGATGTATTTAGGGACTAGAACAATTCTAGGTCATCGAGGAGCAAGGCGACACAATCTCTCAACGTTAGCAGCTAGCTCACTGGGAGCTCACCCCTGAGGCCCTGAAGCCTTCAGCCCCACGTTGCTTTCTTGTTTTATCATGTCTGTCACATTACTGAACCTGCTTCTTAGTTCATCTCTCCCTTTTTCCTCCCCAGGCCACGGGTTTGGTCCTACAAAGATGTCCCGGGCACAGACGTTTCCCAGCTACTGCACAGAGCCCAATGAAGAAGTTCAGCCGCCTTTGTCACGGTCCAGCAGCTACGGATTCAGCTACAGCTCCAGCCTCATTCAATGACACCCAGAGAGCCAACGCTGACCAGAGACAATCTGTCCTGGACCCGCCTGGAGGGGCGTTGCGCCCTCTGCCTCCTGGAAGACGTACTACAGTACAAACTGACATGGGTCGGATCTAGCTCCAATCCCAGGGGAAGGTTCAAAACTGGAGTTCTGCTTCCTTGGTTCAGTGGCTAAGTCCTTTATTTATTGAATTTCTTTAGGGGGAAAAAAAATCTATGTTTTACAACAATAGAATCGACAGTCATTTAAATAAACAAAATTGAGTATGATAGCAGAAGCCTGGGCGTGGGGAGTTTTCCCAGCCATGCCTGGGTGGTGGGTGCCCACCCCTGGCTCTCAGACCAGTCCTCCTGACTGTGCACAGCATCTGTCCTTAGACTCACTTGGAACCAGCTCTGTGGCTTTCCAGGTTTTGACGGGTAAATCCTGTCTGTTCTACAAATGGCATTGTGATTCTTCATATAAATAAGCCCAGTTGGCAACTAAGGGGACGCACTCTTTAGCAGGGCCCTGCATCTCTGTGTGTCTGCGTGTATGTGTCTGTGTGTGTGTGTGTGTGTGTGTGTGTAGACTAATACAGATGTGGATATCACCATATCCATCTATATATAACAAGTATATATTAAACATGTGTTGAGGGTGACAGGACATGCTCGCTTAAATTATTGAAAACTGTAATTTGGCACATTAAAACTGAGATTGTTATGTTGAGTAGCTATTTTTGAAACAGTGCTGTAAAAAAAGGCTTCTTATTAGCAAATGTATTCATGTAGTTCAGTCTACTCCTATGACAACTGCGAGTACAGATGTGAGCGGGAGAAGGCTGTGGAAGCGAAGAGCCAGCCTAGCTGTCCCCCCACAAGCTGCTGGCTGTGCACCCAGCCGGCCTGCTCTGCCTGATGCTGTTTTTCCCCACGGCCATCCGTGTGAACAACACAAGGAAGGTGCCATGTGGACACCGATCAGCTTCCACTCACCATTGGGAAGCGAGAGACTCCCAGTGAGGAGCTGCTTAAGACAGAAGTAAAGTATGCTTAGAAAGAACTCAGTGAGATGGGCAGGGGATTGTTGATGTTTAGATTTAAAATGTCACAGATGTCACTCTCGGAGAGCCATCCTAGACTCGCAACTCCTTATTGGACCAGAACATGTTTTACTTTTACTGGACTCTGGTTTTGGGGGGATTATAAGAGAAGCTGGGTTTTTTCATCCCTGGCACTAAGAACACACTCGTAATACTTGAAGAAAAGTGAAGAACTGAGTGGCAGTTGGCTGATTTAGGTCAGTGTAGATGTTTGTCCTTACTGCTGAGGTTTACTCAAGGGAAAACAGGATTTTCTGCCTGAGTCACCGGATGCCATGTACCTAATCGGTTCTCTTGAGTCAAACATGGTAGTTTAGGAATGGTGAATATGATCCCGTGAATGCGTGGCTTTTTTTCTTACTAGAAAAAGTGTCTTAAACTCTCAAAGTTAATATGCTGAAGGGAAGCCCTTTGTGCTGATCTTGGATAAGCTTTCTTTTCATCCTATGTATAGCCTTAATCCAGACTGACCATCCCTTACAATGAATGAACACTGACTTGAACTAGTTCCAGGTCCGTCCTTCATAAATGTGCCCTTACAACAGGTACCGAGGCTCCCTGAGCCACTGAGATATATAATCAAATCACAACAAGACACTAATCCTAGAAGTTAATGTGGCTGCAAAAAAAATAATTATCTGAAGCTTCCTAGAAAGAGAATCACCCAGGCTGCCTGCTCTGTGAATTTTGCTGACACAGCAGAGAAGCTGCTGTCTGCTCCCTTGCAACTTACAAGCTTCCTTGGAATGCCAGCTTAGGGGTTAAACACTCCAAAACTTTTCCAGCACATGGCATTGGCCATTGAAACGCTGCTAGTCAGATAGACCGGAGCAACTCCCAGCTGAGACGATGTGAGCACAGTTCGTGGTGGGGCCGCATTCCGAGCGATCTTCTCGCCAGCCCCTCAGCCGAGCTGTTGCTTCTGCACCATATGTTTACACGGTGGACTTATGGTGAAAGGCCCTCAAGGGTCCCACTTCACATCTTGGCTTTATTAATGTGCTGGAAGCACAGACAGCGAGTCCGAGGGGGATTCTGCTAATTAGATGAGTTTGCTCTTGTGTCTGTGTGCAGGAGGCAAACAATTGCAGCAAGTTGCTTCAAGAACACCATGTGGTTCTCTCATTACCAGGGAGCAACAAAACTCACCTGTAACCTTGGGCCAGTTGTGCATTCTGAAAATAATCTCAAAGAGAACAGGTGTGAGAGAAACTTGCTTTCCAAATCTTTAACCTTGTCTCATTACAATGAGAACAAAGATATACAGTAATTCGTGGTACATCTTTGTAGCTTAATTCTAGCATACCCCTCTAAGCATATTTGCAATTATAGCAAAGTCAAAGCTGCTAAATAAAGAGAACAGAAAATTCTTGTTACTCTGAGATACCTGGCTTGGGCAGCGCTTATTATAACAAAAATGACAAGCAGATAAATCTACAAAAACCAAAGATGGAGAGTTACTGTACCCATCTCCTGGCACTTGATGAGTTCCACTGGACCAACCAGAATGGTTGTGCACGTGTACTCAACTCACCATCACTTATGGAAGATGCCTCTATCCTTACCAAACCATTTCTCCCCTTCAGAGTTGGTACTCTATCTTTAATATATATGAGGCTTTTTCATAGGGAGGGAGGAATTGCTTTGAACCAAAGACATCTTTTGGCTCCTCCTGAAAGAGGCTCCATCCAAATCCATACGTATGAAGGATGAGACTGATGCTAAAGGAATCCAGCACAAGCGTTGCAGGCTCTTCAGCAGCAGAGGAAGCCTCGAGCTTGCACACCTTTGTAGAAGTTACAGGAGGGAGCTCATTTTCTGTCCCTAACTTTTTCTTCTGACAATCATAATTAATGTTCACATGACTAAGACATGATGTATTTTAAATGCAGAAAACTGCAAAGTGAACATGATACAGCTGTTTACGATTCTGGTGAGAGGAGCAGAAAACAACTTTCACTTACTTACCAATTTATTTATGCAGATTGCAAATATTTACAAAATCACTAGATCCCGGCCACTGCCGCAACTTGAATTTAAATAATAAATATATATTTGCTTCTATATTAGGGAAGATGTGGTTGGATAGAGCATGTGAAATAAAGTGAAACTTTCACCAAAAGCAGACCTCACCCTTTTTACCAGATGGTAACTAGAATCCTGTTTCTAGTATCTTGTATAATTCGCTGCCTTCACTGGGAATTTATGTTTGAAAATCGTCTCTCACCTATCAAATTGTCACCCGTGAAAACCTCCTGCCCAGATAGAAACATTGGCTCGATAAACAACTTTGCATTCCTAATGATGGTTGCTACAGAACCAACTTATAGCATGTGATAACTTTATAAGAGCTCTTACAGACACCATGAAGTTGATATCTACCCCCATTCTTTAACCAGAATCTCAGAAACCTGTGTACCAGAGCATGAATACCCTGCTCCCTAGATCATGTGAACTGTTTACAAAAGTTGACCGCTAGCCCTACAGTATAAACAAGCTAAGGAAATGATACTCATACAGAAAATTATATTCTAGTTTTCACAGTTACTGCACAGAAATGGGCAGTGTTCATCCAGCCTGGCTAAGCATTAGGCCCTTGACCTTTGTGTTTATCAACCCTTTGTAATTTGCAAAATGACTTTATCAATCATTAACGAAAATCTGCAAGCTCCCAAGCTCAGCCCTCTCACAATGGGTAGCATTTTGTCGCTGGATATGCAGTAGCAGTTATGACAAGAGACCATAACATTAATTTCTAGCCATTGAAATTGTGAAGTGTGTAATTGTTGGCAAGGAAATGTATGGAGTCCAGTTTCCAATGAATGATGAGCAGTCAGGTGGACAGAAGTTTAGGTAAGGTGGTGAAGAACCCAGGGAAGTGTCCAAAGGAATGCATGGGTCCTAGTTGCCTAGCCCTCTTACCCTGATTCTGGGTCACACTCGGCCTTCTTTACTCTCATCACCTTCTCCTAAGTGTGTAATTTAAAGAAGACATCAGTTTTATTATGTCTTGACATTATCACAAAAAGACAACAGGCCATAAATGTGCTTCTTTCAGTTCAGTGGAAAATATTTTAACACAGAGAGTGTACCAAAATCCCCAGAGTAGGATGTGTTCTTGGAAACATGTAAATCATTTTTGTATGGCCAAGCTCATCAGAGTTTCATCATGAAGCATGTTAGCGGTGCCATAGGTAGGATCAAAATCATGGAGACAAGATTAACAGATTCACATGTGCATTTTCTGTAAACAAGCCTGAAAGACTGTTCATCTTTCTTCTCTGTAGAACTACCATAAATTCTTCCTTTGTTATTGAAGAACACAAACCTGTTGTCACTTTACCGTTATGCAAGCAGAGGAGCACTAAGGTGTAGTCTCTCATGGACAGTTCATGTGATTTTTCTAGACAGGTGGAATGCTAACTACTTGTGAATGCAATATTAAAGTTCATGTAGAGTTAAGGTCTTGATGCTTCCCTTGGGGTGGGGTTGGAAGTAGCAACTGAAGCCCATGGATGCTGTAATTTGAATAAAAGGCAAAGAAACATCTAGGAATACCTTTTGCCTAGTTCTTGGCTCCTGACCCAGGAACATACCCTCAGCGTCATGTCATCTCCCAGTAAGAGCAGGAATTGAGAAATGTTACATGACTTCGAAATATATAAGCCCTTGTACACCTAGCTGTCCTAATACACTTTTAAATATCTTTGCTCTTCCTAAACTCATTACCAACTCTGTCCATAGAAAGGCTTAATGTGGCTGTTGATCAGCATTGTATATTGTGAACAATTGACATAAATTCATTATTCTTCTGTTGTCAGCCACTTCTTTGCTAGAATTTTAAACTAACTTGTCCTAAAGTCATAGAGGGAAACAATTAAGTAGATGTTTGTGCTTTTTAGTCCTGATAATACATCGTATTGTATTCATGTTTATTATGTTTGGGATCTTAAGCACTCGATAGCACTTTATGGTGTCATTATTTGTAACATCTGTGACAGTCTTGTTAGATCAGTCAGGGACACATTTTTTATTTTAATATTGGACAGCTTCCTTTTCAACAAAAATTTTGAAAATGACGTTTTTGTATGTTGAAATATCTTATGTTTCAAGTTTTTCATGATAAATGCCATTAGACAATTATTTAAATAAAGTGGTTCACATAATTTTAAGTTAAAACTAATAACTTTCAAGAAAACCATATTTCACTTATAATTTTCAGATGCTTTTCCCTTATCCTGAGATTTTAATATCTTGTAAATATTTGAAGGAAATGCATTTGTAGTAGAACTGCCCGTTTTCATAATCATATTTACACAGCAAGTTTTATTTTAATTTCTCTTAAATGCTGCTTCTCTGAGAAGTCAAAGCCCCACATTCTGATTGCCTGAAGACTGAGTGAACTTAATTTTTTTAATCATTATTTGGGGCCAATTTTAATAGTTGACACAATTTACTTCCTCAGTCTTTCTTTAAGGTGATTTTAGATTTAGAGCACAAAATTGAAACTTTCTGTAGACAGCGTACCGCATCGTATGGAGCAAACAAGGTGCGCTCATTCTGTGGTTGAGTGGACACTGGCCCTTGAATCCTGCCTTAACTCGCTTGAGAGACTCACGGTCTCAACAGTTGTTTATAATCCAGGATTTAAACTGTCAAGACCCAAATTCAGGCAAAGAAAATTGAGACAATAAAATAATTTTTAGCTAACTATAAGATTTCTGTCAAAAAAAAGAAATCTAAAAGAAATTTTTGTGTCTGTTCCATTTCCTTAGCTGAGCAAACAGAAAGCAGAATGATGCAGTAACTTAATCTTAAACATCAATCAGAAATGTACATAGTACAGTTATGAAATCATTTGACTAATCAGATTCACGTCTTACTGCGTGGTCTGAGACTCCGAGCTGGCTCCTGCCGACATCGGTGCGTGGAGGGGGAGCAGTGGAGGCCCACGTGTTCGTGAAGACCCACAATGGAGTGTGCTCTCTAGCGAGAAGATGCTCTCTCGCGGTCATTAAAGCAGGCTGTGCGTAAGCAATCCCACGAAACCAGTCTGCTTTGTCACAGAGAAGCAGCTGGTGTCATACTTACTGCAGAGGGCAGCAACCCTTCAGGACTGCAATGGTCCCGCTTTTCCCCTCCACCCAGCCTTCACACACACACACACACACACACACTCACACACACTCACACATTTGTCTGCCGCTTTTGACCTACTCTGTCTGTTACACTGAACTTACCTTTTGTACAAATCCACATAGGATTATCTCCCTTATAAACTTCTCATCCTATGACTCTCAAATGTATAAATTATGTGTTGTATGTTCACTTCCTGTAAATGTTTATTTAATTAATTTATACATGTATATACACATATAGTTTGTGAAGTTAAACTGTACATGATAAAGGGTTGTAATTTGTAGTTGATTAAATATAATGTTTATGATCACTTTGATAAAATTAATTTTGGACATTAGGATGTTGCCAAGAAATTGAACACCCATTATAAACTTGCTTCTGTTGAAAAATATATGATCTGGCATACTTTATGTTTAGTTACAATCTACTCCAGATTAATAATAATTTGGGGACATCCGTACTGAAATACTAGTTGAAATATTTTGGAATCTAATGCAAAAAAATAGCGGTCTCTGGAACTGAAATGTGAATATCTGGCAGACCAGGAAATATTATAACAATGAGGCAATAATAAAATTAGGAAATTAAATTATTTTTAAATCTGTGTGATTTTTTTCCCCTTGGTAGAAACACATAACTGGAGAATTCCCTTTTGAATTTATAGTTTTCAATAGATTAATCCCTAAGAAATAAATCTATTATGTTTTCTTTATAATTCTGAGAAGTTTACAGGTGATACTCTGTGGGGAGGATAACGTGTAGTTGTATGGTATTAAAATTTCTGTTTTATCACTTATGAAAAGGTGAAGACGTTCAAAAAAGCCACCATTTTACACAACTTTGTATTGAATTCTTGGACAACTAAACTGATATTTTATACAACTTATTTATTAGGATCCCTATAATAGTATATGATTCCCTTACATTTTTGTTGTTATGGATGAAATGTAACTATGTAATTAAACAGAATTATTACAGTCATATTCTGCTAAGTTTTAAAATGTTACTTATTTCTTCATTTATTAGCTGTTCATTTCAAAATAAATTCAAAGTAGGTCCTTTATTAACTATAAAGTTGCTAGGATGTTATAACATGTTTCCACGTTTTACTGACTCTGTAACAGAATTGAATTCTTACTAGGTTGATTCTGGTTTTTTGGAATCATAGAATATTAATATTGAAAATGACATCTACATTTTTATTTCACATTAAAAAGCTATCCCAAGGTTTTAAGCGATCTACACGCTCTTAAACACTTGACAACAGTCATTCCTTCGTCCCTTTACCTCCTCCGTAATGGTTAAAGTAGGTTTGGGAAAATGGACACCAAATGGGCAGATTTACCATCAAAAGAGAGATGTGTTCGATGGCTTCCTTCATTGTTCTGCATCCCATGAAGCGGCACCTTTATCACTCGACAGAACATACTTCTCAGTCTTTATAGATTATCTGGTTTCTTAGATTGATTTGCTGTGAGCATTTTCCCTTTTAGATGCCTATGCCTTTAACAGCAGAATGACACTTCCGTACTGTCAAAGCAGTGGATTGCGTTAACATGACCTTCTGGAGGTTGATGGAGCAAAACTCACTAATGTGAAGAAAGCAATGAAAAACTAGAGACAGACATTTGAGTTCCATGCAGCCAGCAGAAACTTGAAAGTGCTCAGTGGTGGCTATGCTGAGCACATCAATTGTATGTAAAAACTGAATTAAAAACAGTTTATTCTAAGTGGATTTTTTTAGTCCATGAGTCGGCAGCTTGAACAGGGTCAAGCTAGGGAAATCGCAAGGGTTCTACTTACTGGACACAGTGGCCTCAGAGTGCAAAGGTGTGTGTTAGCTCAGAGCTGACATCGAAGAAGCGCTCTAAGCAAGACATCCAAGCCACCACCCAATAGCAATGACTGCACTATTTCTGTCATGTGCAAGAAAAGTATAATGTTTTATTTTCCAGTTAATCAAGAAATACATTTATCTAGTTGTAGCTACATGGGAAATTATTAAAATGAATATTTTAGCAAGAATGGGATAGAATGTCTTTTCAGCCAGTCAGGGTGCACATTAGTAGTAAACTGGGTGAAAAGCAACAGAAAGGCAGCTCTTGTCCAGACACCCAGTGTGCAGGCAGCAAGAAGCAGCAGCAGCTTCACACAGCTGCCACTGAACTCTGTAAATATTTAGTCTTTTTGTTAGACAGCATGGTCTAAGAAAACCCCCAACTTACCTCTTGTTTGAATTCCACACTTGTTTTAAAAACTCCTTTTAAAAAGAAACTTCATCTCTTCTTTGACAAACATCGCATATGGTACAAATGTTCAAATGAAGCATTTGCAAAATATGCATAAACTGTGGGTACCTCAGACTCTTTGCAACACTTGACTGTAAGGGAAGGGATAGATACCATTTCAAACTTGATTTTAAAATCATGAAATACATCTTCTAATGGCCAGTAATTCAAAAGAGTGTAAGATTTGATCCCTCCTTCCAGGAAAGAAGGTGCCAGCCAAGTCATGAGCAGGCACACTTGGTCTCCTCTGGTTCTATGAATACCCTTTGAGTCCCATTTGGCTTTGTCATTTCCTTCCTGTTAACAAAACTCACCCAAAAACAACACATTATTTACCCTGCTGCTTAGTGTGCTTGTGTTTATCAAATCGAATTACATTTCAGAGAGCTGGGTAGAGAGTTTGGTGTCTCTACCCCCACCCAAAGAAAGACTCCAAGGCTGGCACCCTCCAACAGCCCATTCCACTAAGTAACCTGGTTCTCAGCAGCAGCCTCTGGGGAGAGATGTCATCAGGAACGAACTTTGTGTCACTCAGCTCTCTAAGTGGCCGTTACTCCCTTGTCTGACACTTCCTCAGTAGGAGGAAGGGATGGCATCCTAAATTGAAAAACAGCCCACTGAGAGATCTGCTCATAAATGCAGTTGACATGGGATTGTTTTCAATTTGGAATTTGCAAATGAGAAATGATGCCCAGTGCTGCTATTAATACTGCGCACCACTCACGCTGGATTGGGGTGACATTTGCTATCTCAGGTAAAATCAATATTGCATTTAGTAGAAAATATCCACTTAATCATGAACAAAATGTAACTCCCCCCTTCAGGTGACATTTGTACATTCTAACTCTTCAAAAGGTGTAAGTCCATAGGTGAAAAAACAAACATCATACCTTCAAGAGACATTATTGTGATGTTTAATGTTATAAACAATAATATTTTGATGCTGCATTTAACCATGTGTTTCAATGGGTTTATGAATGAGGTTTGGAGCATGATTTCAAATATACAAGAATATTATGATGACTCAGGCCATCCAAGTCAATGCGGTTGACTATTGAGTGAGAAATCGTATTTGTCTTTTTTCATTCCCTCCAGATGTGACATTCTCCCTGGGCTGAAATGACATGTGATTCTTACTGCTTGATTGTTAGTAACGTTGTTTCCTAATGTAAAAGAAATAGTAAAAAATTTTTGGCAGTTGTGGCTTTTTCTTTCTCTTTTGTTGGTTTGTTTGTTAATGTAGTCTGAAATAAATGTTAAGTTCAATACTATCCCCACTGAAACATAAAGAGAAAGCAGGTACGGCTTGGGAAGAAAGAATTAAATGTTATATTTACAGTCTTCACACAGTTCAACACATGGCCATATGAAGTAAATAAACTATGAAACAAGCTTATATGCTTGTTTCTGTATTTAATGTTACAATAGCTCTTTAATAGAAACACTGTACTGATAAACATGAAAGCTTTGAAGATGCACAGGATATGTAGAACTCTGGCTTTCCAATTTGTTTATCTTCTTTTCTATTATGGATTCATTAGAAGAATAATATTAAAGTATATATACAATACTTGATCAACCTATTATTTCTTCAACTTTTCTTATCCAAAATCTTGTAACTGTCATTTGACTTTGGCAAGACTAAACCTTAAAGTTAATGAATATTGAACACACGAGGCAAGTGAGACACTCATGCAGTGCGTCAAACTGACAGTGGATATGATAGGCAATGAGTGAAAATTACTGACGGTTGATCTTCAGTAGACCTGGCGCAGTATCTGTCTTGCTTTGGCTGCAGACCCATTTTTGGCTTTTTTAACTTGCACATTTTTATGGTGCTTGATCTTGATCCTAGCATTGTCAGGAAAACCAAGGATGATTTCATTGTAGAGTTCAATTTGCCCTTTATATTTACTTCATATTCATTTTGCACATTTTAAATATATGACCACTTTTCAAATGCCAGAAATATTATCTCAGTTCATTCATTAACTGGGCCAAAATGTAATACAGACCAGAAATAAATGTAACAGAAAATAGTATCAGGCCACCCGCTGAATCATGAAGAAAAGACAGGACAAAAACAGGCCAGATACCAAAATGCCACACAACGTAACAAGGAACTTCAAATTGTCGAAAACTGAAATGAAAAGATAAATTTAAATAAGATAAATTTTGAAATTCACACAGTTTTTTCATAACATGCATTAGCCACAAACTATTATTTTCGTTTTTTCAAAGCAATTTTTTTCTCACTGAATTCTTCACTGACTCATAGATCAAACAGTAGCATCATTTTCTTCAAGATGGTTTTTTATTTTCTTTTTCATTTCTTCAGCAACGCATTAGTCATTCAGTAGCATGTTATTTAACTTCATGGCTTTGTAAATTCCTTTTTGTTTCCTGTTGTTGATTTTATTTTATGCCTTTTTATAAGGGGATGTATAGTACCTGTGTAATGGAGATTACCATATGCAGTAGCATGTTATTTAACTTCATGGCATTGTAAATTTGCATTTTTCTTCTGTGTTGATTTTGTGTTGTAGCTTGCAGTATGCTTCTCTACTTCCATATCAGAGATGTACTCCCAATAAAAAAGTTAAATATGTCTTGACAATAGGATGCTGGATTCTGCCACTGTCCATACCTGCAGTGTCAGGATACACTTAAATAGCAGAATGATGAACTTATGATTATTTATGAAGGACTGTACTATTGAAATAATATAGGGGAAATTAGTGTGCAGGGGTTGCCAGGAGGTGGGTAGTTGGAGACAAGCAAAGGGAAATCCCAGGACCTATGGAACTGTATTATGGAAAAATAAAATGAAAATGAATTTTTAAAATAATTCTAAAAAAAGAAAGAGAGGAAAATGTCCTTGTTGTGCTAACAACAGGAACAAAAGTTGGAGAAACTAAAAGGTCATGGACAGTGTTGACATCCCAAGACACATCCCGAGAAATCAGCCACCAAGAGCTACCTACCTGGAGCTGAAACAGTGGAACTACTAGCTAAGGGGAACCTGCAAATGCCGTGTTGGGTAAATTGCTAGAGTCTGTTTATGGACTAACCTGAATGAAAAACTCCTGGGGCCTGAAGCCCAAGGGCTTCCACACTTTCTTGGGCTTTCCCTGGAAGAAAACCAAGAAAAACTCTTTATGGTTCTAGAAAGAAAAAGAAAAAGAGACAGAGTTCTGTCAGAGCTCCTGCTGTCTGCGTCTCCTCAAGGAAGGATAGCATCACGCGGTCTGCAGGGATTGCTTTCCAAGGAAATGGAGGCAGCACCGGGCAGCAGCAGTGGGTGCAGGGAGCAGACGACAGGACCACATTGTGGGAGAAACTCTATGAGTGTCACAAAGGTGGACAACTAACAACCTCAAATGCAATGGTAAGATTACAGAAACTCCCCTTTCACAGTTTACCGCCACATCATCAGGGCTCCAGAACAACAACAGTGAATTCTAGACACAAAATCTACAACACAGAGTGAATTTACATAGGCTTAGATAAAAGGAAAAGGAATAAAAGGCATGACTATTAAAAAGGAAGAAAGACATGACTGTCCATGTGGAAAACTACAAAGAATCAACTGAAAAACTCCTGGAGCCAACAAGTGAGTAGGCAGGTACTGACGCCAGCGTAGAGGAGACTAGGACCGTGCTTGGCCACATGGATATCAGTCAGGAAGAACTGGATGTGCAGTACAGGAAGCGCGTGCTGCCACTCTCTACCTGCCCACCACCTACTGACTAAATGACCTACAGAGAAACAACAAAATTTCACACCAATCTCCCATGCCTCAAGAAGTCCCGTGTTGGCTAATCCCAACCCAGAAGCACCTAGAAAAGGAGATTCCAAGAGTTAATTCCTTTCTCAAAGTGACCTAATAGTGTGATACACAACTTCTCTTCATGTAATTTTCTTCAATTGTCATTCAAAAATAGCATTTATTTTCTCACCACTATAGATTTAAGAATTAAAATAAGGAATATAGGAGGTTTGAAAACTATCATACATCATAGAAACACTGTATACCATTATCCCAATTTTATTTCAAGACTGCCAATTAAGAGGGTTGGTAGAAATACTAATTATTTATTTACCAGTTGTCTGTTTATTTACATATGTATTTAAAAATGATCTTGGATGTGTGTAGACCTGCAAATAAATTCAGGTACACTGGGTCCCCTAATCGTAACAGAAAACACGAAGTCATTTGTCAATTTTAGAAGCTCTTTATGGCTTGGAGGAATTCTCCTGTGGTGTTACTTGGACGTGGCTTTGCATCTGCCTCCCTCTGTGGAACCTAAAGTGGAGGACACTCAGCTATTTCCTTGCTGACACAGATTCTGGAGCAAAGGAAGCACATGGAAAGAGGATGTGCACACGTGGCTTGTGAGATGCAGACGAGCAACACTCCGTTTAGCTGCAGCCGTTCTAGGCTGAGCTTCCAAGCTCAAGGCACGGGCCATGCTTCTTTCCAAGTTGGAAAAAGAAATCAGTGCCCATGAAGTACTACACTTTCTTTATTTAATATAACAGAACACAATCCATCAAGGCAAACATTCATATACCTTACAGAGGCTGATATGAATTTACATAATAAAAATTAGGAAAAGTGTTTTAAAGAGGATGAATACTTAACATTCATATAAGGACAGTAAACCAGCATTATCCCAGGCATTCATCATTCCTGTAACCCAAATAACACCTTCTCTTACACCCTGCAGCGTGCTTAGTGCTTCGAACCTGGAAAGCTTAATATGTAAACCAACCTTGAGAGCTACAGAATTTTCTTAGAAAGCATTATAGTTAATTCTAAAAACCACTGTTCTCTCTATTGGATCACTAATAAAACAAACTTGTTTTGATTTTTTAAATAAAAATCACCAGAGTTCAAATGCTTGACCAGAGTAATAGCAATGAATAGACTAGTGAGACTTACACAAAAGCCCAAGTGTGTAGGTCAACATCGACTGAGCATCATATTTTAATAGTAGCCAAGCTCAGTCATGTTTCATCCTGATATTGTCATGATTAACTTGGTTTTAATTTATATGAATAGCCAGTTAGCTTAAAATTGACTGAATTAACAAATTGTTCAATAAACATGAATTTTTACTAACTGAAAATTACTATTTGTCTACCTCCCATTCATAAGCAGGATTACAAGTTCATGAAATTACCATTCTATTTTTTCAGCATATATAAAAGCCTTTCAATAAAATTTGAGGGTCTCTGCTGAAATATAGCCAATACATAATCATAGAGATGTGTTATTTTGCTAATAAAACTGGGTATCCTATAACATCATCTAACAAACCTACCTGCCTTCCTATAACACAGTAACTTACTCCAATGTTTACTTTAATATAAATATTAAAATAATGGTATTTGGAGGAAGAATGAATTTTTCCAATAGGTCAATATATATCAATTAAAAAAATTTTAAGAATTCTTAAGCAGCATCTTGCTTCCCAAACAGAATCTTGCAAAAAAAGAAATTAATTCTAATCCTGATCTTTTATTTTGTGGATCTGCTCTTTTATAAACAACCAAAATAGTAGGTACAAGTAATGGTGATAGTGAGGGAGGGTCACCACTGTAGGCAGATTCCAAAACGTTAGCAAATCAGGCTGTATCGAGGAGATGGCAAAGCACGAGTCTGTAAGTACGGACGTTCAGAGAAAGAAAATGAGCAAAGGGCGTTTCCCGAGTCAGCACCTGCAGGGCGTTTCCGGGTGCAGCCAAGGAGGCCAGAGGGCCATCAGAGGCCTGAGGCTGGCACCAAGCCCCCTGAAAACCGAGAACGCTGGGAGCGCAAACGTGCAGAGAAGGAAGCATGGAAACAGCTGTCTTACTCTGAACAAGAGATGTGTAGACATGGTCCCTTCTCTGTATTAACCTTCAGGCTATTCCAGAAGGGAATTATGTTTTTGTGTTTAACTTTTTAAAATGATGCTTATTTCAGTATGCAAACTAACTTACTTTCCCAATCTCCATCTGAACTCTTCCAATACTCTCCTTCTAAATTTCTATCCCTTACCACGACTTCCAACAACCATTTTTTATCAATCAGTTTCACATACTTATTTTTTAAAATCTAGCTAAGCTTCAGTGCCTGACCCTTTTAAAATAATTTATACGATAGACATAATTCTTTAAGAGTATAAAATAAATATCAAAAACATTGTTTTTTTGGTTTTTGTTTTGTTTTGTTTTTACTTTTGGCCCATCTACTACGTTTGCTCATAAAGCTAGGGCTGGGATGGTGGTAAAAATTCCACACAAATTGAGAGATAAACGTGAGAAGAGGAAATGAAGAGAGGCTCCTGTCACATTTGTCTTTTTCTGAGTGTCCATTTACTACTGCCAGGTGCTCTTCCGCACTGTTCTAGTAGAACAGATTCTAGAAGTGGGAGAGAGAAGTAACCTAGACCCCTGCTACTCACGCTTAGCCACCACATGTCTTACACTCTACATTTATTAGTAACTTCTTCATCCTTGAGGTGTCCTTTCTCACTGAATGGCCAGCAAGGTGCCTTGACTAAAGCCATTTCATCCTTTTTGGTCGTTACACCTTTTTAACGACAGGAAAATAACCAAATCTGGTTGCTATCTTGGAGAGGCAAGCTCACTATCACACCAAAAGAAGAGTGTCTGAGTTATCGTGAGGTACTGGCAGCCACTTGGAAGCCCAAGAGCAAAGCCTGTGCGAGTTACGCCCACATCGAGGACACCAGCCCAGCACTGAGGAGCGGATCCAGAGACCAGTCCATGCCCATGCTTAATTCTAGAAACAGGAAATCTTCAGCGACATCCTTTGTTGAGGTTGGAACTACCCTGCATTGTTCTGATACAAGATTCAGTACATTTTCTTACACATACGAGTAAATTATTACAGTCAAATTTTCTGAAGCATTTCCATTTAGAATGTTTTCTAGATACTGCAACAATTTTCCTATCAAATGAAACAAGTGTGATGAACTGGTTTCCAAGGTAGATGCTGGGTATGAAGATTCATATTTATAATAGTAGTCTTGAATTTGCTCAAAGGGGAAAACTAGACCCTCGCCTTTGGTCTGCGAGAGAAGGTGGGGTAGTTGACATAGATATCTTCACTGTCCACGGACTGAGGGGTAGAGACAGGGGGTCTATAGTTGTTGGCTACCTAGAAGACAAACAGCAGAGGGTGTCAGTAATTGACTCGATTTCAAAAGCTAATATAGATGCTCAAAACTCGACCACATTATAGGGCAGACAGCCAGTAGAAGTAATCTCATGAAACACTGTCGTCATGGCATGGAACTTCTGTCAGAATTCACATTCTTACTTTGCAGGACTATTAATGAGATGCAGCAGAAATCTAATCTACAGTAGGTATGGCTTATTATCCTGTGCTGTGAGTTAGCAGATTTGAAGTAGGAATGGTCCCTCTCCCAATGTCGGCCTATTGTAATAACAATTATTCTTATTTTCACGCTGAAAGCCTACTGGGCCCAGAGCGATGGTTCTGTGGCTAAATCTTGACGTTATTAGTGTCAGGATTCCATATGAGTGCCGGTTTGTGTCCTTGGGTGCTCCACTTTCCATCCAGCTCCCTACTTGTGGCCTAGGAAAAGCAGTAGAGGAAGGCCCAAAGCCTTGGGACCCTGCACCCGCATGGGAGACCTGGAAGAGGCTCCTGGTCCTTGGGTTTGGCTCGGCTCAGCTCTGGACATTGTGGCCATTTGGGGAGTGAACGGATGGATGACTGATGGAAGATCTTTCTTTCTGTCTCTTTCTGCCCATAAATCTGATTTGGCTTTCCAATACCAACAGATAAATCTTTTTTTTTTTTTAAGTAAATTTTTTGTTGTTGTTGTTGTTGTTTTTCTGATTTGTGTGTTTTTTTTTTTCTTCATTAATTACATTGTATTATGTGACACAGTTACATAGGTACTTGGGTTCTCCCCACCCCTCCCCAAACACTCCCACCATGGTGGATTCCTCCACCTTGTTGCATAACCACAGCTCAAGTTCAGTTGAGATTCCCCCATTGCAAGCGTATACCAAACATAGAGTCCAGCATCTTATTGTCCAGTCAAGTTCAACTGCTTCTTAGGTATACCCTCTCTGGTCTGAAGACAGAGCCAGCAGAGTATCATCCCAGTCAATTGAAAGCTCCAACATACCATCAGCAAAAATTTACATCACTATACCAACAGATAAATCTTTAAAAGAAAATTCTACCATATTAACCCATGGCAGATACCAATTAATGTCTGTTGAAAAAATGTCTTAATACACACTTTTTAAAATAAGAACTGAAATAATGAAAAAGTAATAAACTCCATTCATTTTCCAAGACAACAATATGGAACCATTGGTCTTCTCTCTTCTGCTCAAGTCTCTTTGATCAGCTGTAAGTATTTATGTAACAGAAAATACACAGACATGAGAAAAAGAGATGAGTGGAAGAAGTGAGAACTTTAGTAAGTAGGTAGAAAATTTGAGATGATTTTGATGTTTTCAAGGAGAATGCAAAAAGAAAATTCTAGTTCCATTGTTACTTCCATAATCTGTATTTTAAAAAATACAAAAGAAGCAATTTGATCTAACTTCCTTTATCTTTCATCTTCCAACTTACCTTTCATTTGTTGCCATCCTTCAAAATTTCATTTTTCTACAAAAGCCTGGAAAAGTTGAGGAGCTAATGTAGACAAGCTGCAAAATGTCTTTCCTGCCTCCAAATTCAAAACAATAAATATGGCTTGAGTGCACAAATGGCTAAGGACAAAAAGATAAGCCAAAACATGCATGCAATAGAGCACTATTATATTGCACAGTGAGGTAGCAGATGAATGAAGGCAGCTTCTCCAGTCTGCAGCAGATGCCAAGAACCAAGCCATGAGTTAAGAAAAATAAACTTCTTTGCAAAGAGTAACTACTCAATAAAAGAAAAAAATTTAAATTGACAAATTGCTAAGTCAAAAAGCACATACATCAGATTTTTTCCCAGATTTTTAGTGTTCGACTTTTTGGTCATGTGGAACTCCAGTGCACATAACGAAATCGAAGAGAATTGTGCAGTTCCAGATGGAACTTGAGGACATCTTTGCTTTAGCCAGTTGGGCTGCTACAATAGACCACCAGCACAGACTGAGTGGTTTACGTATCAAGCATATGTTTTTCAGTTCCGGATGCTGGCAAGTCCAAGATCTGCTGAGGACTCAACCCTTGGCTCACAGAAGCCATCTTGTCATATCTTAACAGGGTCCGGAGCAAACAGAAAAGCAATGGCAGGTCTCTGCAAATCAGGCCACTAATGCCACTCAGTGGGCTCCACCCTCGTGACATATCACCTACCAAAGACCTCACCTCTTCAATACCATTACCTGAGAGGTCAGGATTTCAACATATGAATTAGAAAGGGACAGGAAGAGACTGGGAAAGGCACAAACATTCCATCTAGAAAAACACTTTATTGTAAGGATGGAGCTGTGGCCTAGCATGCTAATCCCCCACCTGCATACCATATGAACACTGGTTGAGCTCCCCACTGCTCCACTTCCAGTCCAGCTTCCTGCTAATGGCCTGGGAAAGCAACAATTGATGTACCACAACTTTGGGTTCCTACCCTGTGCAAGAGATCCATAAGAAGCTCCTGGCTCCTGGTCTCCAGCCAGCCCAGCTCTGACCCCTCCAGCCGTCTAGAGAATGAATCAACAGATGGAAGATATGTCTATGTTTGTGGGTCTCCCTATATCTCTCCATAACTGACTTTCAAGAAAATAGTAAATCTCTAAAAAATGAAGCACTTTCTTGTGAAATCTCATTTTTGAGAATGTGCTATAATGAGAGATGATTAGGCCTGTAGTGGAACCAGTGAAAATTAGCATCTCGTTCATCTGTAGCCGCACTAGGAAGCACCTACTCTTTCAACTAAACAAGAAGTAAACAAGGAGGAGGACATTTTTACAGCCCATCAACTCCTGCAGCCCTCCAGGAAAGGCCTTTGGCTTTATAATCGAACTCAAGTATCCATTAATTAATAAACTAATCCAAAGGTAATGATGATGATGAACAGCAGGCATTGTGTCCCTCGATGTCCTTATTATGCTTTTGAGCTTTTTATGTGCCTTTATTTAACCTTCACAATGACATGGAAACACAAAAATAATGCTCTGCTCTGTACTGAATTAAATAGCATCATTTAAAATTGATGTCTTTCCCAGAACCCTTTTATGTGGATTTATTATAAATAAAGTCCTTATATGTGCAATCAGTTAAAGTGAAGTTGCACTAGAGTAACATGGGACTTAGTCCAATATAACTGGTGTTCGTAGAAGAGCAGCGACACAAACACACACGGGAGAGATGCTACGAACACAGGTGATTCACGGAGCAATGTGTCTTGGAACCAGCATTGCAACTGCCAACCCACAGCCAGAGGAGAAGCATGGACCAAATGTCGTCTCAGGAGGTCACGATCTTCATACTTTTATTTTACTCGAATCCTTCAACTGTGAGGAAATAGATTTCTGCTCCTTTTTTAATATTCATTTATTTTTTATTGGAAAAACAGTCACAGAGAGAAGGAGATACAGAGAGAAAGATTTTCTGTCAGCTGGCTCACTCCCCAAGTGGCTGCAATGACCAGAACTGAGCTGATCCATAGCCAGAAGCCAGGAGCTTCTTCTGGGTCTCCCACAAGAGTGCAGGGTCCCAAAGCAACCACACAGGTGCTGGATGGGAAGCAGAGCAGCTAGGACATGAAACAGCACCTATGTGGGATGTTGGAGCTTGTAAGGTGAGGATTTAGCCACTAGGCTACAATGTTGGGCCCAATTTATGCTCTTTTAAGTTACCCAGTTACATGTCCCTAGGAAACTCATACAGATTTCAGTAATATATAGCATTGATTATTTTTATGTCAGTGTGATTGCCCTTTGCTTCTATTGCTATGAAAAAGGTAGTTTAAAAGGTATTAATAATAGCAAAATAACTCAGAAAAATAACTTCTTACTCAAGTGGTTAATGACTGAATTACAGGCAGCTGCATATCCAGGTAATTGTAGGAAGGGTAAAAAAATCTGATCACTAATCGTGAAATCAAATGACTGACAAAATATTCATGAATCATAAAAGAGGAAAAAATGATAATTTGAGTGTTCTCACCTTATTCTGTGTATCCCTGGATTTTTCAAAAAGGATTCTTTTCTGTCTCTTTCTCCTTCTGGAACATATATTTAACAAAGATTATTAAGATGTTACATACCAACACTAGCATTTATTTTGATTATTCTGTATTTCCCCAGACCCTCATAATATATGCAAATTAAATAGCTATCCATAATTGCCTTGAGCATCCGTCCAACATTCTAGTAGGCTCGGCTTTTGTCTCTCCCCTGCCTGCCCCAGGTGCTCACGGAGAGCAAGGACCACCATGGGTACATCCAGAAAGCATTTTTGGTAATTTATCTCAGTGATTTTCCTAAGGAAAAGAGTGTCCTGTTATAGAAATAGCTTGGCACCTTCTTCAAATGATCTCAGACATCTTCCTAATCAAAAACATTTTAAGTGACAACTGTAATTTTTTGTATGACACTGATAATATACCTGAATGTTACAAAGTCTTCCAGGCACCACTAAAATCAGCTATACAAATTGTTGCATTTCTTTGAGTCTACATTTAACAGGAAACTGAAGGATGGTGAGGATGAATAGCTGCAGAATCCCAGTGTTGGGAGATGGATGCACAGACCTGTGCCCTCTCTAACCAGGCCTTCGACTTTCTTAAAAAAAAAAAAAGATTTACTTATTTTTATTGGAAAGTCAGATATACAGAGAGAAGCAGAGACAGAGAGGAAGCTCTTCCATCCCCTGATTCACTCCCCAAGTGATCACAAAGTCTGGAGCGGAACCGATCCGAAGCTAGGAGCCAGGAGCCTCTTCCAGGTCTCCCACGCGGGTGCAGGGACCCAAAGTTTTGGGCTGTCCTTGACTGCTTTCCCAGGCCACAAGCAGGGATCTGGATGGGAAGCAGGGCAGCCGGGATTAGAGCTGGCACCCATACGGGACCCTGGTGCATGCAAGGTGAGGACTTTAGCCGCTAGGCTATCATGTCAAGCCCAAGGCCCTTCTACTTTCCAAGTCACTAAGCTGAGGACAAAGGAACAAAGCAGCCAGCTAGACTCATCTGGAGCCACCCCCTTCACTCTCCACAAAGCCAAGGGAACCTACAAAGACTTCTTTACGAAGAATTTTAAATAATACAAGAGAAGAAGCAACGAGCTCAAGCATGGAACACCACAGTCCAAACAGCTGCTCGCAAGCACTGCGTGTTGAACAGTTAAAGGGACAGTGACTGTCTGTCTCATCGTTCTAAAGAAAAGATTATTATTAAACCACAAAGTAGACGGGTCAGAGGCAAAAATGCAGAGTTCCTTTACAGTGATCTTAAAAACAAGATAGGGCCTCTAAGAAGTAATTATCCAGGTGATGAAAATTGACTGACAGACTCCTATGGGCTCCTTGAAATCCTTCCATCCTACCAACATCATCTTGCCTATCCTAGGGGTGTGTATTTATTATTTATACCATTATCTCTTCATTTTCTTACTTATTCTAGGTGTAAACTTCACAAGTGCCTAACAGCTTCTCACCAATTATTAACTTTCCTCCCACAGTCAAAGCGGAATGCCTACAGATCATATTCGGGCTCCTTTCACACTTGCCAGTGCTACACACCCACCAACCACAGGCACCTGCTGATCTCTACGTGAAAACAACAAAGAACAAGTACAGATAAACCACTCTCGATGTTCTGGGTCACACAGGTCACCAGGCACTAGGGGCAAAGTAAGAATTCACTTTGGCTTCTATCCGAGTAAGCCCATTATGAAGTGCAGGATTGTTTTAAGCACACAGGCGTTGTCTGAGAGTCATTGTTGATGCTCTGGGTAATTTCTCAGAATATTTCCATTTGAAGTAGCAACTACAAATTGTTATTACATACGAAATAGAAAGAATAAATGCATGTTCAGGTGTGATTATACATTCTAGTCCACTATTCTCTCTATCACATTTAACCAAATGGGACGGTGTACTCCATATTCCAATTGAGGCATTCATGTACAGAGCGATGCATAATCCATCATGCCCCATGTCTGTGAGCCTGCACAGGTCCACTCTGTCACTCTCATCACACTGCCCACGTTCCTGTATGCTCCTCTGTGCATCTCTGCCCTCAGCACCTTGCTTTGGGAGCCAACATGAACCAGCAGAGACGTTTTAAGTGACAATCACCCCTTAGCTATTGACTTTGATTTTCTAATTTCTGGGCAGGGAAAGATTTGAGGGCAGTCTGTCCAGGCAAATAAGAGGTTAAAAAAATGTCTTATGCTTTAATTTAATTAGACAAATCTTTATTGAACACCCATTATTTGGACAGATGAGTGTTAAACACTATCAAACGTTTTAAAATGAATAAAATAGAATCCCTGACATTGTAAATATTGCAGAAGAGAATACAAGCATGAAAGTGACTAAAATGCAAAGCAGGGCGCAGGGCGCAGTCGCTGGGAAGTTCAAGGTGATTCTGGAGAGTGACATCATGTCTGTTTGCAGGGGCGGAGAAGCAGGACAGATCCCTGGGAGGGCATAGGTGTTCTGCACACTGAACCATGCACAGCGTGAAGGTCAGATGAGGAGACACATTTTTGTAGCAGAACAAATGGGAAGAGATTTAGGTATGCTCAAAGAATAAAAGTTGTTGTTTTCACAAAATTTGTCAATGTTAGTGGGAGTAACATAGGTAGAAAATATAAATGAATGCTAGGCTAGAGTCAGAAAGTTAGAATAGTTTAAATAAGTGGGTTAATGAGTTGTAAGATTAACTCTGCTAGGAGTGGGAAGACCAGATGTGTTCAACAAACGAGATGCTCCTGATAGGTTTGGAAGAGGAACCAGGAGAAGTAAGAAGGTGGGTCTGAACCCCAACCATGGTGAGAGTCGCAGGTTCCATGGTCTGACCATGGAGTGAGTGCGTGTGTCAGAGCTGGGCCTCCTCAGTGGCTCAGATGGAGCAGTGGACAGCATATCCAGGTGCTCATGGAGGATATGGCAGTTGACAGAGGACACCTGGTACCAGAACAAAGGATGGAGGACAGAACAAATTGATCAACTACCCCAGCCAAGTGTTGGCAATGAATAACTGGGCAAACGGAGACTCTACGGTTGAACCATGTCAACCAGTGGATTCTGGAGAGATTTGATCATGCTTGGAGTGGCGAGATCAGCGGTAATTCAGAACTGTTGAACTATCAAAACCTCTTGAGCAGGACCCTCAGAGCATGCCCCACATTGGGGACCCTGGTTTAGTGTCAAGTGGCTGTCCTCCATCCCAGGGTGCAGAGGCATTTGGGGGGTTGAGTGTAGCTTCTCTCCTTGTCTCCTCTCTACCCCAGATACAGGAAGAAAAAAAGACAATGTGGAAATGGTGATCTCACCCACCTTCCTGTAGCCCCTGACCCTTATCACCCTAATCAGCTATTTAAAAATCATCAAAAATAAAAATAATCAATAATTTTTAAAAAATCGTATGTGTGTTTCCAACTTACTGTGAGAGAATAGTGAAGATGTGTATCTTTGTTTGCTCAACAAACACATGAAATGCCAGAGACACATAATCAAAAACATAGTCCCTCCCCCCAGTAAGATAACAGTTAACTCTTTACTCCTTTTCTCTTTCTGTGTCCATGTGTCCCTCCCTCATGCAAACTCAGAGAGAGAGAAACTCTTTCACTGACAGCTCCTTCCCTAGGGAAGGTGGGAGACAGTGAGCGCACCCGGGGAGAGAAGCAAGCTATCAGCCCTACGTCCATGACCGCTCTGGATTTTCTCTCTAAAATCACCACCACCACTTCTACTTCGTGTTAGAAAAACACTTTAGAATGTGTGTGATTGCTGAGACAGCTTGGCAAACTATTGGGTTATTAATAGAGAACCTTTAACAGGAGAATTATTCAGGGTGAGCAACATTCACAGTATGACATCCCACTCACCTGTAATGAGAAATGACAATGATGGTGGTAATTAGAAAAACAAATAACAATAAAACTGTCCCTCCAGCCACAAAGAGGATATATCGGTCATCAATTTTACCTAGAAGAAAAAAAAAACATAGTAAGAATCAAGAATCTAAAGCCAGGAAAAAAAGAAGCCAGGAACATGAATAAACAGTATAATAATGATTATAGCATAACAATTGAAGCAGAGAATGCAAAAAGAAAAAGTTGAAGGAAAAGGATGTTTTCTTTTAGAGTCTTCTAATTATTTGTCTCCTTAGAGAATTTATGAGTTCCTTATTAGGTTGGGTTAAACACCTTAGGATGAGTAGCAATGCAATTTCAAAAAGTTTGTGGAAAACCAGAATTAAGTGATGTTTACTTTATTCAGAATGATTTTGAGAGTTACACATATTAAGGGTGCACTAACGTTCATAGAATTGACTACTATAGAAGTAAGGGTGGGTTTCAAACTCTCTTGCACCAAAACCAACCATCTTGCAATGCTTTTCCCTGAGTATCCTCATACAAAGGGCATATGTTCAACAGCTATGGATTAATTCTAGTAAGTTCCTGTCACACGCACCAAATCCGCTGTGGAAAATAAAGCCATCAAAATTACACAACATGAAGATTACCTTTTACATCTGATATATTAAGTATATTCAACACAAAAGCATGGAAGTTTGGTGTGCACATAAGGAGAATTTGTTTAATCCTACTCGACTTGACTTCACGATAAAACATAATTAGGAAAGATAAGTTACTCCAATTCAATGTACATGGGGTTTTGAGTCACCAGGCATGTGACACTGTCATCCTTTCACCTCGGATCAAACTGACGTCCACCCAGTGCCTCAGCCAACTGAGCAGAGGTTTCTTCATCCGGCTGACAATGACACTGCCTAATTACATCACAGACTGTGCAGAGAATCTAATGAGTCAGTGTTCAACACAGCGATGAACCAGAGAAACACCACTGCACAGCTGATCCACCCGGGAAGTCAGACTGCTGCCTCCTCCAGCCTCTGCACACCCAGGAGACGCACCCCACCCAGAAGCTACCCCATCTGTGCTTGCTGTTGGGAGACAAGGTCCTGGGCCTCTCTCTCTCTCTCTGCCAATGTGCCCGTCTGCCCATCCCAACAGGAAGGAAGCATGCAAGGAATGGGAAGTACAGCTGCTTCTAGTTCCTCAGAGTGAAGTTTGGCCGTTTCCTCCAGGATCCCTGGGCTGTTCCCCATTTCCCCTCCTTGTATCTTCCTTCCAAATCCTGTTAGCTGCACTATTTTCCATGGTAAGAATGCAGAGTCTGACCTACTCATTCTTTTACACACTTTGCAGCAAAAAAAAAAGGTGTGTCACATTTTATTTTTTTCAGCTCAATTCTATGCATCGTGTGGAATTCGTCTTTCTAAATCTGGCTTTCCCCTCCCCCAGCATGATCTCATCCAGGTTCTGGCACCAGTCATGCAGAGTGGAATCATGCCCCATTGTGTATACACTCCTCATCTCCTTTCTTCATCTGTTGATGGATTGCTTAGGTTGTTTCTGTATCTGATTGACTACTGTGGATAAAGCTAGATGAACACAGGTGTGGATATATATTTTTAAGATATTGATTTCATTTTATTTGTAAAGATATCCAACAGAGCGGCAGTTGCGCTTTCAGCTTCGATCGATCTACATTCTGTTTTCCACATCAGCTATACCCACTAGCCTTGTACAACAGTGTACAGGAGTTATCTTCATATACTTGCCATCTTTTCATGGTTATGCCGATCCTAACGGGTTACAGGTGCTGTTTGCGGTATTTATTTGTGTCTCCCAGATGACTATTGATGATGACCACCTTTCCAGCAAGTTTGGTCTTTTTGAAAAATGTCTATTCAAACTCATTTGTCCATTTTTGAGGGAATGAAATGCTGTCATGATACCGTGGATGTACCTGAAGAATATTATGCTGGGTGAAATAAACCAGACAGAGCAAAACAAAACAAATACTCTGTGATCTCGTGCGTGGAATCTAAGAAGTCGAACTCCCAGCAGCAGAGCAGAAGAGTAGTTCTCAACGTTGACAAGGAGAACGCAGGAGACGAGGAGATGCTGCTGAAAGCACAGCAAGTCCCAGTTGCAAGATGGGCAGAGGTGGGAGGAATATGCTAGCTTGACAAAATGTGGCAAATCTTTCACTGTGTTCACATATACCAAAGCATCATCCTGCAGACCTTGACACACTCATGTGTTGGACAGTATATATTTTAAAACTTTTTAAAAGCAATTGCTTCTCTCAGACTTATCATGTTTTACAAACTTTCTAAATGGTATGTAACTTTTGAATTTAGGAAAAAAATGGGCAACAAACATCTGCATTAACACTGATTATTCTACCAAATATTAGTGTGAGAATTTAAAGTGTAACATGTAGAAACTTTCATTTTAGAAGTGGACTCAGCCCCTATGAATTACAATGCCATTCTTTATAATGCCATAAGTTATATGAACCCAGCAATTAAGACTACTTTTGTCATACATCTCAATTATGAATCCAAAGCTCAAATCTTCTACTTTGTAGAAAACAAATTACCTACTTTTCTACTTGTTTTTGACCTGCTGGAGTCAAATCCACTTTATTTATTTAGTTTCTCAACATATAATAGTGCATGGTTCATTGCATACCTGTACCATAGATAGAATAAGTAATTAAAAATTTAATTACTTATTCCTTAGAGATTACATTGCTTTGATAAATCCAAGGTAATTGAAAATAGGCTTGAAACAGATTTCCCCTTAGGCAATATGGCTAAAACTCCGAGGGTCAAATTGATTCAATCCAGAGACACCCCACTCTGTGCCATCCTAGCCTCCCAAGACCCTCCTGCCCACTTCTTCCCACGTCTTCTCTTTGCCACTTTAGTGTGAATGAGTACTTGTGACCAGGACGGTGTGCCCACACGACATGCTGGGCCCTGTACAGGTGGAAAAGTTTCTAAAGAGTAAAGGCAAGTGGGAATGAATTTTTGGAGGAGTGTTTAATCAAGTTCACACAGCACTCACTTCTTCCTTAGGTTCTGCTAATAGACCTTAGATTTAATAACGCCAGTCCTCAAGCTAGTCTCTTCGAGAAAGAAGAAGTGTTGCCTGTTTTAAGCAGCTGAATTTTGCTGACTTTTCTCTCTTAGATCCCAATGCTGCATTGATTCATAGGAGGACAAAAGTGTTTTGAACCATAAAGCCATTATTTTTCCTCCCATCATGGAAAATAAACACACTTAAAACAATTTAAAGAAGTTGGGTGAAATTTATAAATGAGTAATTTACTCCAGGCCTGTGACCCTCCAGGCTATTTCTGCCAATGACAAGTATTTATGACTGAGTTTCAAACCCTTAGAAATGGCTCCTGCTAGAAACACTGCCAGTTCCCTCCTCCCTCAGAGGCAGGCAGCCACGGGCAGGCACTAATGTCTACTGTTTATCCTTTATTAGAGTTTGGGGTGCAATTAGGGAGTGAAGAAACTGAGTACTTTAGAGGATAAACACACAAAAAAAGAAAAGCAACAATAAAAACATTCTTGGAAAGGATCTCAGATCCTGAGCCTCTAGCCAGCCCTGGGTAAGTCAAGTCAGTATCAGTTACATTATACTTATTTTTACATGGTACAATTCAATAGACTCTGGGATTTCCCTTACCCAGTCCCAAAATCTCCTCCCCTCAATGATTTCCCCTATATTAATACAATAGCATAGTCCTTCATAAGCAATCATAAGTCCATCATTCTGCTATTTAAGTGTATCCTGACATTGTAGGTATGGACAATGGCAAAGAGTCCACTATCCTATTGTCTAGATACATTTAACAGTTTCATTGGGAGTCCATATTTGATTTGGCAGTAGAAATACATACTGCATGATAGCTTCACATCTGGATATGACCGTCTCTATTACACAGTTACTATACATTCTCTTAAATGGAAAGCCATAAAATAAAATCAACAACAGGAAGAAAGTTTAAAAATTTACAACATACTGTTGAATGACCAATGTGTTGCTGAATAAATGAAAAAGAAAATAAAAAGTATTCTTGGAGGAAAAACAGTAGTATCATTTACTGTTATTCTTGATGTCTTAGCTCATGAAAAAAGAGGAACAAGGATATTAGGCTTCATTCTTTGTACAGATGGGACAGGCACAGTGCATGCATTCACGCAGAGGTGCTAGGAGTGAGCTGACACAGCCTGGCACCTTGGGGGCCACATGTGCAGCTTCCTCTCCCAGCAGACCTCAGGCTGAGAGAAGGAAAGCCATGAGCTCTCCTCCTGTCTGCTGTTTTCTTTCCTGGGTGAGCTCACACAGGACATTTACTCTATTAGACTTTTTTTTTTTTTTGGACAACTGCAAATTGATGATAAGGTCCACTCCAAAGGCAGCTCTGGGGTTAGAATACAACAGGCAGAAATACCTTTAAATATTTTAAGCACCATATACTATGTTATTAATAGTGCATGTTCTATATACAATTGTGTTTTATATCCAAATCTTCCAAATAAGGGTTACAGCAACAGCCTGTTTCTGTCCTTTCCACCTGAGAAGGCCATGTGGCAGTCATCGCAGCCACAAGCATGCGTGCTCCTACAGCGAGATTCACCTTGCTGGGAGGCCAAAGGGATTAGTGACAAGCATTTATAGCTCTGGAGAACCATGGGAAATGATGACAGCCCAGAGCTTGGCAAAGCTTCCTGCGTACCTTAAACACGCATCAGTGAAGAACCGTATGTTGTTGTAATTCCAAGTTTTTATTTTTTATTTTATTTTTATTTTATAATTCCAAGTTTTTAAATGTAAACTCTCTGTAGTTTCGTTGTATCTCCTTTGTAGTTCAGAAACCTTTTTTCATTTCATAACAAGAAAATCCTAGGAAATAACTCATTTTCAGAGAATTAGAAGACCATGACATCAGCCTCTCGTCCTTCTTCTGAGTGAGTCGCAACTACTCCTACTCCAAATGAAACTATTATCAGATTCTGAGAAACATAAGACATGGAGAAACAAAATCATTTTCAGTCAGTATAGGACACAGGTGTTTACGGCAGAAAGGGAGGACCAATGGAGAGTCCTGATCTGGTATATTCACTGAGGGAGGACCAATGGAGAGTCCTGATCTGGTATATTCATTGAGGGAGGACCAATGGAGAGTGCCTGTCCTGATCTGGTATATTCACTGAGGGAGGACCAATGGAGAGTGCCTGTCCTGATCTGGTATATTCACTGAGGGAGGACCAATGGAGAGTGCCTGTCCTGATCTGGTATATTCACTGAGGGAGGACCAATGGAGAGTGCCTGTCCTGATCTGGTATATTCACTGAGAGAGGACCAATGGAGAGTGCCTGTCCTGATCTGGTAAATTCACTGAGGGAGGACCAATGGAGAGTGCCTGTCCTGATCTGGTATATTCACTGAGGGAGGACCAATGGAGAGTGCCTGTCCTGATCTGGTATATTCACTGAGGGAGGACCAATGGAGAGTGCCTGTCCTGATCTGGTATATTCACTGAGGGAGGACCAATGGAGAGTGCCTGTCCTGATCTGGTAAATTCACTGAGGGAGGACCAATGGAGAGTGCCTGTCCTGATCTGGTATATTCACTGAGAGAGGACCAATGGAGAGTGCCTGTCCTGATCTGGTATATTCACTGAGGGAGGACCAATGGAGAGTGCCTGTCCTGATCTGGTATATTCACTGAGGGAGGACCAATGGAGAGTGCCTGTCCTGATCTGGTAAATTCACTGAGGGAGGACCAATGGAGAGTGCCTGTCCTGATCTGGTATATTCACTGAGAGAGGACCAATGGAGAGTGCCTGTCCTGATCTGGTATATTCACTGAGGGAGGACCAATGGAGAGTGCCTGTCCTGATCTGGTATATTCACTGAGAGAATTGTCAAGGTTGGCTGTTTCATTGCCTGTCTCATCATTTTACCCACATTGTTCTTAGCCTTATGTTCCACTTCTGATCAATTACTTCCATTGTCATTGACACACCTATTGAAAATGAGAGTATAGGCACATTATAACTGAGAATGGCAAAAACTGTATATTCTGCCCATTTTCTCAGTGAATTCACATGATTCTTGTGTTCCCAATGCTGACTCCCTGTTGTATGTGTGAAGTGGGAGTTTCGGAGCCTTCTTACAACTCCCTAACTGCCCAGGTCGTGTATTGCATCCTAACAGCTTGTAGGAACAATGTGGTATAACCTAAACACCTGCATTTCTCTGGGTGTGAAGTCAGTCATTCCAGTTTGGTCTATGTGCCTTTTCCTTTTGCCGATTTTAGTGTGCGTAATAAATCACAACCATGGAAAGTGGGCATTTAGCTGGGCGGTTAACACACTTGTGTTCGTACCAGAGTACCTGGTACAACGCCACCTCTAGCTCCTGCTGCTATGGATCCTGGGAGGCAGGGTGATGCCTCAGCTGGATTCCTGCCAGCCACATGAAGTGCCTGGGTTGAGTTGCTGGCTCCTGATTTCAGTCTGCTTTCACCCATTTGCAGGAATTTGGGAAGTGAGTCAGAGAACCGAAGATTTGTCTTTGCCTCTCTCCTTGTGACCTCTCTAATAAACAATAATTTTTAAACGAAAAAAACAAGGAAGCCTGAGTCCCAAGAGTAAATGAGCCCACTCAGCATGAAATTGAAAGACATTTTATGACAAAAGGTAAGAGTGTCTACCTGATAGAATTGCAACTATGTTTATCCAAGAGAGAACTGTTGAAACTACCTCATTTTCATTCTTATGTATCTGTGATGTCTAGTTTATGATTTTGTTCAAACATGATCATTAGTGAGACCTGGAATCCTAGAAATCAGAGTAATAGGAGTATAAACTCCACTGTAAATGCTGACAGTAGCAATTTGAAGCGTTACTAAATATCACTTTGGCCTGTAGCCTTGGGGTCATGACCTGGAAATCTGTGTCCTTTAGGGAGAGCCCAGACGGTGCAGCTGGTGCTGTCCCACAGAACCTGCTTCAAGAAGCCCTGCCCTCCCTGCCAGAGCCCGCCTGGGAGCTCTGGCAATCCTCTCGCTGACTTCTCTTTCCTCTCCTTTTCAAGAGCAAACAGGAAATTCATCATCTGTCTCTCTCTGATCCCTGGAAACATGTAAATACGTATTAAAAGCTAAATAAGTCCCTGGTCAGCTTTATGACTGAGAAATATCCTTCTGAAGAACTTAGGAGCCACCCTGTTTGGTACAGCCATTGTAGAAGACAGAGCAACTGCCTTTCAGGCTTCCAAGACAAGGTCAGAGCCTCACCTCCTCTGGCCCTGTTCTAAGCTGCACAACCACCTCCTGTCATAAAGGCATGAGAAGTTGGCATTTGCCTTTTGATAAAGATAATTAGCTAATGCAGATGGTCATCCCAAAAACAAGGTGAGTCTAGGATGAACAACGAATGATAAATGCATACCAAGCCCTTTTATTTGAAGACTAGCTGCCATTTACCTTTAGAACGTGTGTGTAATGTGTAGCATCTGTTTGGCTGTATTAGTGAAATTTCTTTCTGCCTTTGCTGTGTTAGGGAACAACTGTGATGATATGTAGTACATTATGACTTGATGTCTATTCCACAATAAAAGTGTTTCTCTTTAATCATTATGGAGTATTTTTCTGTATAGGGAGGAAATGGAAATTTTGTTTCTAATTTTACTTGCCGATGAAGCTGTTATTATCACTGTTGTTTACTCAGGTATAACTCTATTTTACGTTGCTACTATTATGCTTATCCTCAAGGATATAATCAGAAGTATTTCAAATGCTACTCTGAAACTCCACAGGTTGCAGTAAGACACCCATTGGGAACACCATCCCATTTAAATATTTCATATATTTAGCTGCAAAACTTAGAATTACACAAATATGAGACAATGTAAGTTCTCAGAATGTATTAATATAGAAGATAAAATTTTTTCTTGGAAGACTGTGGAGGCTAACCTGAAGGTGGAGGGATGAGTATTTTGATTGCTAATAATTTCGGCTATCTTTGTAATACTCGTTACATCATTAAGGTCCAAAGTACAACCTCAGAAGGAGAGTAGAATCTGAGAAGAAGCTTAAGGAAGAAGGATCTGTGAAAAAGAAGGCGTGCTATGGCTGGGAACTCTAGCAGAGCCCCAGGAAGCTGTTCAAGGGAGCAGACGGACTTTTCCGTAAGTGCAACGCCTTGGTGAACTGGCAAAGCAGTGACAGCAGGTGCTCTCTAACACCCAGAAGGCATGTGGGAGCTGAGCTTTCATCTCCAGCAAGAACTTGGAATCTCTGCCCAGAGGCTGCTTCTGAGGTTCCCCCTACATGAGTCTGGTTTTTGTCTTTCGGCTTTTCTTTGCTGGAGCAGAATCCCACCTCCTCAATTGCCCACCAGGTGATTTATAATAAACCAACATTTGTCCCTCAGTACTGAAGAACTGTTGATAATGAAGACATTTTCATCCACTTTAAGCAGAAATACGAGCAGTGGCTAGAAGCAAGGACCCTGAAGCCTGGCTCGGAATCCCAGCTCCTCTACCAGCCACTGAGCGTAGAATGGGTTAAATTCTCCCCATCTTACCTCATCTGTAAAAAGTAGGATGATAAAAGAGCTGTGCCAAAAATTGAGCACGCATAAATGTTTAGAATGGTGCCTGGAACATATGGAAGCGTGGTGTTTGTTTACCTGAGCAACCAACACAAAGCCCTGTGATACCGACTTCCTGCATCGCCAATGTGTAAATTTTTCCTGGGCTTCTTAGAAAACCTCAGAATTCATATCATATAGCACAAGTGTGTCTAAAATGACACAAAGGTCTTTTCAGCATATGAAACAGGCAGTAAGCTTTAGGCTATTTACCTCCAAATATTCTTTCCCGTTTTTAACATATTTTCTGAGTGTCTCTCATAAAACATATGAAAACCAATACCTGGCTATCAGGAATGGAATCTGTGGAGTTTAATTACTCATGTAATTAAATCCAATGCAGTCAAAAATATTAAAAAAACTTTCCAGGATTAAATTTTAAATGTTATGCCTTTGCTCACTGGATGAAGAAAAGACAGCATTCAATACACCAAGAAAAATAACTTGCTTGGCTTAAAGTACAAGGGACTTCATAGAGTCTGTAGAATATGAAATTAAGAGATATGTGCGCTTTCCAATGCCTTGTTACACCTTGAATTTGGCGTGCGTGTTAGTGTTTGTGTTGAGTGCAGGTGAAATCCGCCCACACCACATAGTCATGTGTGTTTATTGACCGGTTACCATATGGTAGGCTGAATAATACATCACTGCCCTACCTAACAAACATTCCCACGTAGCTCAGTTCACAAAGGCACACTCACACATACGCTGAAACATGAAGAATCTTCCCTAACGTTCCAGGTAAGAATTTGGAAAATGCAGCTGGAGAACTGAACTCTGTGAGCTCATCGTTTTCTGTTTCTAAACTTGCCTCCTATGTGGATTCAGCTTGGGGATCATTTGCCCTCCTGACCTTTGGGCGTCTCTGATCTGAAGCCACAGAAAACAGCCCACACTATGCCACATAGCTTTCTTACCTCAACATCTTCTCTTTGTTAGATCCATGTCCGTTATCATGGTAAGCTCTTTCCTATCTTGCTCACTACTCAACATGGCTAAAGTCATTCTTCATTTTTCACCAACTCAATAGAGAGCATCAGCATTTTAACTTCATGCATGTGAAAGAATTAATGCTGGAAATAAATTTTAGAGTAGCCAAGAAGATTGCAAAAAGTATTCTGCAAAAATGGCATAAGATTAAGTTTCTCTGTCGAATAAATTCCTTTAGAAGTCTCTGAATCATTTCAGTATAAATAAAAACTTTTTGATAAACATCAGAAAGTCAAAGATTGATCTCTACAAATGACAGATCCATGTTTATTCTTCATTTCTTGTCCTTTCAAAAAGCAGAGTCCTTGGCAAACTCCCATGTCACCTCTGAATATTTACGGAATCAAGATAGTACATTTGAAATACTTTAGATGAAGCTAGGAAGCTTCATCTTAATCTGATTAATTAATGTGCAGTACTTGAACTAGAATTTTTATTGGGAATGAAGTATCATTGATCTTACACAAAGAATTCATTTTCAAATGTTTAAGTACTTTTCTACCTGCCTTTGGAGAAAATTTCAATCAGTTATGTCATTTCTAATCAGGCGCTAAGGAAAAACTGTAAGCTGCTAGCAGTCCACAGGTGCTTTCAAAATGAAAATGCCATGCATGACCAAAAGGTGTTTTCAAAAAGTTGTTTTGTAGCTAGGGACACTATAGAGTGTCCTCAACAAAGGAAACCATACGTGAGTTTTAACTGGAAAGAAAATCATACATTTGTCCTAATTTGAATCCCTACCAGTGGCTTACCTCTCTCTGTGTAATTCTGCCTTTCAAGTAAATAAATAAGTCTTTAAAAGAGAAATTCAGTCTAAAGACCCATAGGAAAATAATAATTCTTGGGTTCATTAGCTTTGTAATTCTACCAACTCAAACTGATCAAAATAGTATTCCCTTAGAACTTGCTTTATATTCATGAAGTGGCAAATGTACACCATATGGTGATGTCATCAGATCATTTTAATAATGTGTGACCTTTCGAAATTTTCTGCTCACTGATATTAACTCATCATTATTTTTTCTGTTTGGTATCTTGCATACCTGCATAAGTATAGTGTGTGCTTTTTTAATGATGATAGGCAAACATCCTAAGATTTTGTGCCTCAGGAAACACAGACAAATCAATATATACAGCTCACAAAACACATTAACTGACCAATTGCATTTTTAAAAAATGTATTGTCTCGTAAAAGAACTGATCTGGGCACAGGCAACAGTAGAGATGCAGTAACATAATATGCCATGATTAAGTAATCAACTCACTTGTGTTTCATCTGGATATCTAGTTTTCTCCCAGAATTTTAAAAACATGGCTAAATCAGGCTGAAAATCGTGCTTAATCTGTTTCAGTCAAGGTTATTTTAACTTGTGCTCGGAGACACCAGAGCTATGCAATACTGCGTGTGTGGTTCTCCCAGAAATAAACGCCACGCACATTCTTTATGTAGGTAAAGATACTAAAAGGTTCATCACACTGTGTCGTGGGGACGGACGTGTCTGCCAGCTCACTCTCCACGTCCACAGTCTGCATATATATGCTGCCTTCAAAGGGCCAGGACAGGAGCTTCTTGAGGAACAAGGTCCTTTCAAAAACAAAAATACAATCAAACACCATGTTTTTCTGCAGCCTGAAATTGTTCTGAAGTCCAAATGAACTAGGAGCAAACGCCTTCAGTTTCAGCAGAAACTAGCAGCCAAATAATTGCATGAAATGTATTTCTCAGTATTTTCAATCTCAGAACACAGTGTCTTCAAGTCAGTAATCCTCACCAAGACAGCTAGAGGCAAGATTCACAGCCGGCAGCATACCTCTGCCCCATTCGACCTCTTTGTCAACGTTATTTTTATTTAGAGCTACTGGGGAAGATCTTCTCGCCTGCAGCTCCAGAATATTCTAGTGAATGTTCTGAAATCTTAAATTACACATTAGCTAGCAATTATATACTACTTAGATTGAAAAATGTAAAGTGAGAAAATAAAAGTTAAAAATGGAAAGATGTTTCTGAAAGTCTCACACATACACATTTGTGAAATCCTTCTCCACATACATTGCAATTCACCTTGTGAAAGTGCAGTTCCTTTGATTAGCAATTACTAAACCTCAAATTTTAAGCAATGGTAAATAAAATCCAGAGTAAGCTATCTAGTAAGCATAAAACTAAAGTGGGCACAACCCCTACTAAAGGGAAATGCTAACATACAATCAACTGGTCAAGAACACTTGTTAGCATATTCTAGAAAGACACAATGGTTTTTCCACTTATTACTTGTCGACTTTATTTGGAAGAGAGCTAAGCTTGTAATTTTAAAATAAGCTGAAAGCCTATTACTGCAAAAATTAAAAGTAACAGAAGCTGACATGGTGACATAAACAAGTTAACCCCCGGCCTGCAGCCTGGCATCCCGTATGAGCACTGGTTCAAGACCCGGTTGCTTCACCTCCGATCCAGCTCCCTGCTGACAGCCTGGGAAAGCAGCAGAGGATGCCCACGTCCTAGGGACCCTGCACATACTTGGGAGACCCAGAAACTCCTGGCTCCTCACTTCATATGGGCTCAGCTCTGGCCACTGAGGCCATTTCAGGAGTAAACCAATGAACAGAAGGTCTCTCTCTACGTCTCTCATTCTCTTTCTGTAAAACTCTGCTTTTGAAATAAAAATAAAGAAATATTTTTTTAAATTAAAAGTAAAAATATGAGAACTAGCAGGAAGAATGGTAGCATGGATGGTGGGGAGATTAGGGTGACACATACCATTATGGTGCTAAATCTGCATATATGAAATTTATAGAATTTGTTCACCTTTGATAAACAAAAATTAATTTAAAAAAGAGTAACTCACCCCTCCACACACACCCCCCCACACACACACAGATACTTCGACAGTTTTAATATAGATATCATAATCCAACTTCAAGTGAGAATAAGAGTTCAGCCACTAGACAAGAGATTTGGTTATTAAGTCCCTCTAGAGTAAGAATTTTCAAGTTATAAAAATTCAAGAAAGATTTAGGGGGTGGTTTAGCGACAAGGAAGTAGTTTGGACGAATCAGGGAAAAAAATGCACAGAAAGTAAAACTTGATTGGAATTCAACAGGAAACAAGTATTGGCAGAGTAACAGGCTGGCTAGGGAAAGAAGAAAACGTTTCCTAGTGTTATGTGCAAAGTGTGTTATGTCACGGCAGCAGCTGGCACAGGCTGAGAATCAAATCAGCCTGGCACACCTGATCTGCACCCAGAACAGGCCACCATCGGGCCCAGAAAGAGTGGATTCAGGAACTGTAGCCCAACAATCATCCATGACCAGACTGTTCCACAGGTAAATTAAGTAGCATCAAGAAATGAAAGCAAAGGGATCAGGTCCAAGCTCCTGTGGTGAAATCAGTGTCATTTCAAACCGCATCCAGAAGCAGCACAGGAAAAGAAAACTATGGGCCAATATCATTAATAACCACAGATGCAAAATTCAACAAAATACTAGAAAAGTGAATTGAAGAGGATATTGAAAGAATCCATTATTGTGGTCAAGTAGTTTCCTGAGGTACAAACGTGGCCCAATATGCACAAATCAAGAAAGTTAATACATCAGGTTAGCACAATAACATGAAAGACTATGATTAACTCAACAAAATAGAAAAAGCATTTAATAAAATTCAACATTGTTTCATGATCTAAAATTCTCTGGGCCTGGTGGTGTGGCCTAGCGGCTAAAGTCTTCACCTTGAACGCACCAAAATCCCATGTGGGCACCGGTTCTAATCCCGGCAGCTCTACTTCCTATCCAGCTCCCTGCCTGTGGCCTGGGAAAGTAGTCGAGGATGGCCCAATGCTTTGGGACCCTGCACCCACGTGGGAGACCTGAGGAAGTACCTGACTCCTGGCTCCAGATCGGCACAGCACCAGTTGTTGCGCTGACTTAGGGAGTGAATCATCGGATGGAAGATCTTCCTCTCTGCCTCTCCTCCTCTCCATATATCTGACTTTGTAACAAAAATAAATCTTTTTAAAAACTAAAAAAAAAATTCTCAACAAATCAAGTATAGGAAGTATTTACCCTCACACAATAAGGGCCATAGATGGAAGGCCAATAGCTAACATATTCAAATGTGAAAAACTTAAAATTTCTCTAAGATCAGGGACAAGACAAAGATGTCCACTTCCATCACTTCCCTCTACTGTCGTGGCCAGAGCCATTGGACAAGAATGGCAGAAGCCTGGCACGCGGGTAAGGGATAAACAGCTAAAGCGGAATGGAAGGAGTAAATCTCTTTTTGCAGATATACAATCATGATGTGTATAAAACCCCCAAGGTTCCACAAAGCTGTTAAAACTAATAACTTGATAAAGTTGCAGGATACAGAATCAATATATAAAAACTCGGTCCTATTTCTGTATGCAATCAAAACATGAAATTCAGAAAACAATCTCAGTTGTAACAGCAATAAGAAGGGTAAATTTGGGAGTAGATTTAATCAACGAGGTGAAAGACTTATATCCTGAAAATTAAAAACATCCTACTCTTTTCTGAACGCTGTCATCTTTTGTTTGGAGGGGGAGGCCAAGGGAATTTTGTCATATGTAATGTGGGTATATCTTGGAGACATTTTGCTAAATGAAATAAGTCAGCGGAGAAAGACAAACACCAAAGAATCTGATCTATGTGGAATCTTAAGGCAATTGGACTCCTGTGTAAAGTGGAATAGTGGCTACCAGAGGTTTGGGGAGGAAGCTAATCAGAAAAGGAAGAGGCTGCAAAATGTTAGCAGGCAGGAGGAGTAAGGGAACAGGATGATGACTTCAAATGGTGATGAGGTGTGCATTTATTTTGAATTCAAGTTAATAAGGATAGATTTACAATGTTCTCACCACAAATTTGAAAAAAATGGGAAGTATGTGAGGTTTCGGACTTGTTAACCAACTTATTTAAAAATTTCACCTTGTGAGCATATATCAAAATATTGCATTTTGCTCTGAACATGGGCAGCCATTATTTGCCAGTTAGAACTAAAACAGAAAGAATCAACAATAGCTTTATTTGATAGCATCATTCTAAACTACTCCGTAATTCAGAACCAATACTGATGGAACCATTTGCTTGCAATACCCCCCTCCAAAAACCACCTACTTCCTCGCCTGTCCTTTGTGGCACTGCTAGAGCTTTTCTCCCTCTTTTTCAGCTCTAACCATCAATGCCTCATCAAGACTTGGTGGCTCAGTTTAGTGCCAGTTTGTGGTGGAACACTGTGGAAAGCCAGGAGTAGTTGCACTCAACAGAGGCAAACAAACATGTGTGGGAAGCCCGTCTTCTCTAGGAGCTCTTCACATTGTCTTTTTTCTGTTTGCACGCTACTCAGTTAAAGCTAAGACTTCACAAAATCTTCTACTAGTTTGTAAGATACTTTCTCTCATGGCTGATGAGAAAATCTGAGGGATACTTAAAACCAAAAACAATCATTGTCTTGTCAGTAAATGCAAATCCCTGTTCTTTGGTCTAGAAAGTTTTGAGATTCAGAGAAGTCCATCTGAAATGATAACAGTGCCTCAGAAATTTAATAGAATTTAAAAACAAGTTTATTTGGTGCCAAAAATGTCTTTTCCACCCCTGATTATGAAGGTTAGTCAAAAACTGTGTGGAAAATATTTATCAGGGAAAAACAACATGCATGAACCTGCTTCATCCAATTTCTCTCTCCATTCAAATCATATCAAAACCTGGATACACAACATATTGCCTAGCATTGTGTAATCTCTTGCTTGAGTTCTGAGCACCTGCTACTCATTTAAAGGCCAAAGTGAGAGGAAGAACCTCTACAGCCCCTCTGTGCACGTGTCTATGTTTGTGGCCCGTGTGAGAGAGGTAATGGGGGCTGGCAGCATCTGTGACTCGTGTGTGAGAAGTGGCAGGGGCTGGCAGCACTTAAATCCTCCCTTTGGTATTCTATGCTAAATCCTACAAAAGAAGCTGATAGGAACCAACAAAAGGATATATAGCAGTTCATAAAACTATGTCACAATCAGCCTCCCGTTGACAGTTGAAATATATTAAATCTGCTCCCCATAGTACACCTGCCTCTCAGATTTAATCTCTACATTGATTTTTGTCCAAACAGCCTCAAGACTTGAAATACTCAAATTGCATCAGAGCAAACACAAATCATCTGGTTTTTATTTCTATCTGGTTTTTATATTCAATCTTAATAACTAAAGACAGGAATTAAGCCAAAATAGACACTCAGCAGCTGTCACTTATTGTCAATTAGAAATTTTTACTAATAGATACATGGTCTAGTTGATAGATTTTCAATCTGTCAAGTGAATTCCAAAAGACATTTTGTATCGGCTCAAAACACCCACACGTGGGCATGAGCACGCCCGTTATACCATTCATCTCCATCCCACTGGTAGATCGTCCACACTGTATGTAAGAAATGTACAAAGGAACAGCTTTGTGCTGCGACTTGATCATGTTTAGACAAGAGAGAACTTTTTAATTAGAGAAAATATCAAAACCTGCTAAAACATCCTATCTTCATTCTAAATTATTTGCATGATGTTGACAGTCACGTTTTCAATATATAATGGACAACATTTTAACACATATATGTTTGAAATGGATTGTTTATGACATGTTTCTGAGTAGAACATGTTCTCGCTTTAGTCTGTAAGAAACGCTCTATTCTTACCCTTCTTTTATCCTTGCCTGGTTCATCAGAAAACACTTTTGTAATTCAAGGCTTTTAAAGACAATTTTCTACCTATGTCTGAAGGAATCAACATTTAAAACGAAGACCCTGCTCATTTTTCCTCTCCAAAATAGTCCATTAACCGCTTTATTGCAGTAAGTTGTAAGTTCAATGTGCATCTATCTTGCCCGGGGCTCCTACTGCTATTAAGAGGAAGAAGGTAGCTTGTTGTGGTCCAATGCAATGGTGTATGAAAATCGCCATCCCCTGATAACTGTCCTCCTCCGAACTCCTCCTCCTTACACGTAGATGCTGCCGTGGAGGCTGAGAGCCTGCTGTTTACATCAAACCTTCTCTTTAGCTCCAATGCAGGAAGAGATAGCCACGCACAATGTAAGCAGAGACTGTGTATGAAGGCCTGGCCAAAGCCCAGGAAACGTTAGTGTTGTGTTGCAGCGATGCCTGTAATCCATTTCACACAGGCCAGTTCAAGTCCCAGCCACTCCACTTCCAATTAGCTGCCTGCTCATGTTCCGGGAAGGAGCAGAAGACGGCTGGAGTGCTTACTTCACTGCTATCCACATGAGAGACCTGGATGGCTTGTGATGGCCATTTGGGGAGTAAATCACTCAAAGAAAGACCTCTCTCTCTCCCTGTCTCTGTCACTCTGCCTTTCAATGAACCAAATAAATCTTCTAAAAAATGAAAATCGGAAATATGTGTAAAACATAAATATATGAGGGAGGAAGAAAAAGAGGTAGAGAGGGAGGCAAGCAAAGTAAGATAAAACCTTTGTCGTCAGGAACAAGCAATTCTTTTCTTTCATATGTCCCTTGGGAGTGAGCAAGCGTACCCCAAGGCAGAACCGGGGCTGCCTCAGGTGACCTTCCTCTAATCACCAATAACACAGACACTGTTTTGACCTCCACGGGGGCCTATGTTTTCACTTCTGTACATGGGAGATAAATCCTTTTTTTCTCACTCTAATACAGGGGTGGATTCAGGTGCTGTGTGCCCTCTCACACAAACTAGGGCTTCATCACAGCAAAGGAAACAGATTAATAACAAAATGAGTGGCATCCCCGCCCAGCAGCGGGTGCTGGAGGTCAGCTTCTTGGGCCTCAGGATTGCTCAGAAAGTGACCGAGGGAAGCAGGGCTCTGACCTGGCACAGACAGCCCCATCACCAGACACTTGTGTTCTTGTACACAAGTCCAGGTTGACTCAGCACAAACCAATCTGCCACTATCCTGTTATTGCTGGGGAGTTTCCAACTCCTGGTCACCACCTACACACATTTCAATACAGGCACAGGTGATCAAGATGCCCTCTGGGAGGCCAGCAGCCCACAGCAGAGTGCCTGGGTTTGCAGCTCCACTTAGGATTCCAGCTTCCTATAACGCCTCCCCTGGGAGGCAGCAGGTGAAGGCTGTAGTGGGCGAGTCCCTGCACGCACGTGATTTCTTGGCCCTGCTCTGGCCACTGCAGGCTCTCGGGGAGTAAATTAAAAGGGGGAAGTGCTTTCTCTATTTCTCAGAAAAATAAATAAACATGGTTTTCAAAATTTCACTTAGTTGACAGAAGTTACATAATTAATACACATAGGTTGTTTCAGTACTAGGTGTTTTTCAGATCCTCAATGAATTTTTGATTTCTGGAATGTGACAAATTTTTTGGAAAGATAATATTTTTATGTTATTGTTATGACTGATAGGTTACTGAGATGAAGAAATGCTAAATACTAAAACTTCATACTGGCCAACTCACCTAAATTCAGCCTTAAAACTGTTATGTGATGGAGTTCAGGAACATAAACAAGAGAACAACACTTTCTGACACTCACCATCAGTTATGGTCAGCTGTGTGACAAAGGTTTCGTTCTCTCCTGCTTTCCCATGGAAGCGGCAGCGGTACAGCCCCGCGTCGGCAGCGGCAGCGCGCGGAATGGTGATGGTGCTGGTGCTCCTGCGGCCTTCACTGCAGGTGCTCACTACTCGCCGTCTGTACTTCGAGCTGTAGCTTCTCCCTTGCAGCATGTTGCAGGAAGCCAGCAGGTCTATCTGGTGGGGCTGGATCTTCTCCCATAGGACTTTTTGCACCTTCCACGTGCTCTGGAGCTGATGGGTGAGTGTGATATTTTTTCCAGATTCTGAGATGATGTGGCTGTTCGGTGGCACAGTCATCTCAAAACCATCTGAAAAGAAGGAAATGATCAGACTTAGGTGGCAGAATCTTTGGAAGGAAGATGGGAATTACCCAACAAGTTCCATTGTAGCGATTGTTGATGTTACTTATTATAGCTCATTCAGCATAAATTGACACCACCTTTTTAATAAGAGAAATGAATTTTTTAAAGTCTAGCAGATAAGTAGAAAAGAGGATATAATTTTTCGCACATAGTTCTTTCAGTGTTACTTGGTTAACCAAATAAAGAGAAATGGAACCAATCCCCTGGTGCTTTCCTCGATTGTGATCATATCAAAAGGTTCAGTTTTACCACATGGTTGTGCAATAGCATGCTTGCTGGTGACTCATCAGCTTCATGTGCCAGATTTACAGAGTGTAACCAGGCCAATTAAGACTGAAATGACCTCGAAAAAAGACACTCGTTTCCCTGAATGCATACACAAACTCATTTTAGATAGCTAAGATTGCCCGGTGTGTTAGGTGGAGTGCGGGTTCAAATATAGTGTTAATCCCTGGTGTCCACAAAGTCATCTGTCATTCACCCATCTTCCCACCAGAATTTCTGGAATCACCAGCACAGAGTTCTCCATCAATTATCATCAAATATGTCAGTCAGTGGTTCCTAGGGCATGCTCTGGGAACTCCAGGGACAGTCCAAGAGCTTTCTATTATTATTAAAATGTAAGTGATGTTCTTTCCTCTCATCCCCTTACAATAAATCTTTCCAAAAGCTTTGATAGCCAAAAGGATGCCTATTTAAACATTATTGGATTTTCAATTCTGTTCCATGTAAGGTTCTAATGTGGTAAATATAAAATGCAACCTACATAAACAGATCCATTTGGGGCACCTCCAATAACTTTTAAAAGTATAAGGGTTGGAAGTGGCATGGTAGTACATCATGGTAATCTGCCACCCTATGATACCAGCCTCCCATATGAGCGCCAGTTCGTATTCTGGCTGCTCCACTTTCAATCCAATTCTCTTCTTAGGGCCGGGGAAAGCAGTGGAGGATGACACCTTGGGAGCCTGCACCCATGGAAGAAGCTCCTGGTTTCTGGCACCTGGAAGAAGCTCCTGACTTCAGATTGGCTCAGTTCTGGCCATTGTAGCCATCTGGGGAGTGATCCAGTAGGTGGAAGATCTTCTATCTCTGTCCCTCCTTCTTTCGACTAAAAAAATAAATAATTTTTTTAAGAGTATAAAGGGGACAAAAAGAAACTATAAACTTGATCAAATACTAAATAAATAAACCTGAGCAGATACTTCTCACAAATGAGATGGCTCAGCGTGGTAAGACGTGGGCCTGCTTCCTGGCAAGCACACCTTCTTTCATCCTACAGCTATACTGCTCCCAACAAAGAATTCTGACCTGATGTTTATGGGGAAAGAAGGCCTAGTATGATCATGTTACAGGACTCATGGGCACCAGGGAAGGGATACAAATGCCAACGGGCATGTGTCCCTTCACCTCTGCCGCCACCACACTCAGGGCAGGACAGCAGGCCGCAGATTTTCTTACAACAACCAAGGATGGGAGGGAGGAAGAGAGAGTGCCGGATGAAAAGAGAGATAATCACATTTGAAAGAGCGAGATGAAAACTAAAGCCCAGTGAGACTCCTTGCTTATTTTTCTACTTGTAGAACACAAAGTGTTTCTTCCCCTCAAAGACCAGCAACTTTATCTTCGGCAAGTGGCCTGTGTGTCAAAATGTTGTTGTGAAGCGTGAAACCACTGTGCTCCCAATTTTCAGAGGGTGTTTGCACACCCATGACCACAGTTAACACTTTACCCACTTAACAGGCACGCCGAAGACTTTGGCTCCCAGCAGTCCAACACAAGAAAGGAGAGGTGACTCATGGAGAAGACGAAAAAAAAAGAAAAGCAAAATGTTAAAGGGAATTGAAATAGAAAGTGTAGACAGGAAAAGGAAGATGTAAGATTGGAGCAAAAGGAACCAAGGGCAACATGGAGAAAAGGCCAGCTAAGGCACCAGCACGTGGCGCTGGGAAATCAAAGTACGTGCAAGAAATGAAAAACAGAAAAGAAACACATTCTTGTGCAAGCTACTTCAGCCCCTGGAGAGGAGAGGCAGGAGAGAGACAGCCCCAGGGCTCACGCTCATCACCGGTGCCTTTTCCCCTGGTCTCTCCATCCCAGCAGCCTGTAATCTCAGGCCCCTTCTCGCTCAACTCCACCCTCAACAGCCCTGTGTACCTTGTTGTTGCAGAGGTGAGAAAGCTCCCTGCCATGGGGGTCTGTGTTTCCACAAAGCACGAAACTAGGACACAGTGGAGGAGATGGCAGGCTTTGGGTCGCGGAGGAGCTCCCACGGGGGAGCAGGTCGCAGAGGGGTTTCCTCCCAGGATAAGAGGCTTGGAGCAGACTGATAGCTCTACGAGCTTTCGCTGGTAAGTAGTAACGTTAGCTTTTTGGTGTGAGAAGCAAATCAAGACTTAGAATCTGAAGAACCTGCCTTGTCTCAGGTGCTGCTCGTGCCTGCTTGCATTCCCCAGTACACCTGCATAACACTGAAAAATGCCAAAAAACACCCCACACAGAGGGAAAAAAAACCCATCCTGCACCTGGAACTAGAAAGTAAGCTAATTTTAGAAAGTGACTAAATGTCAGTTAATAGGGAAATTTGTCTTAGATTTAACTTCACCCATTAATTTAAAAAACGGTCATTAAAAGCTGGCTTATTCTTTTTTTAAGATTTTTTACTTTTTACTGTAAAGGCAGATGTACAGAGAGGAGGAGAGGAGACAGAGAGCAAGATCTTCCATTCGATGATTCACTCCCAAGTAGCCGCAACAGCCAGTGCTGCACTGATCCGAAGCCAGGAGCCAGGAATTTCTTTCTGAGTCTCCCATGCGGGTGCAGGGTCCCAAGGCTTTGGGCTGTCCTCGACTGCTTTCCCAGGCCACAAGCAGGGAGCTGGATGGAAAGCAGGGCCACCGCGATTAGAACCAGTGCGTTCAAGGTGAGCACCTTAACCGCTACTCTATCATGCCGGGCCCAGGTGGCTTATTCTTATATTTAACTTTAGCTTAATTCTTAGACTAAGCATAGAACAGAGTGCGTGCTGGTTTTACATGACTTTTCATTGCAGGAAACCATCCTCAAATCCTCTGTGCTGTGTACACAACTTCTGCAGCATGACAGCAGATGGCTTCTGGAAATTCTTGCAGTGCTTCATCCATGTTTCCAAGCACCATTCAGTACCCAGGTATCCAGACACTCCTGGGTATCTGTGTACCACCACCTGTGGCCTGTCCACCTCACTTCCTCCAGGCTGCCCTGACTACCACGAGCATCCCCAACTGGTAAACTGCGCTGTCCACAGCTTGATCAGCTCTGCATGACCACATTCATAGAGCGCTTGGTCTATGTACTCCCAGCTCCCTACACTGACCTTTTCATACAACTTGATCCTTAGCATCTGGACTCATGTAGATGTTAATGCCTGAATAGAAAACAAAATGCAATTTCACTTTTCAGTCAACACACAATGTGCTTATGCTCAATCAGGACTCCTAATCCTAAATCCATACAAACCTTTAAAATCATACATAAGATATTTGTCATACAAAATGAATTAATACTTGTGGGTAAACAATCACCAGAGTTGGCAAACTGTGCAAAACTACATTGTTTCCAGAAAGCCAACATGCAAATTGTAACCTTGTTGGGATGACAAAACCCTGAGGTAATCAAGTCTGACTTGGACCATGGGTCCCCAGAACTACAGAGGGCAGAGATATGTGAGAGAACAGTGTATGGGACATGAAAAACTCAAAGTGAGAGTAACAACCAGGAAAATGGGAGAGCAGGAAAAACAGAAGGAGAGAAGGAGCCTGGAGGGGGAAAGCGACTCCAGAGACACATTAGGCAACGGCAAGGCGGAGAGCTTGACACGAGCCGTAGTCACAGAACGACTGGAGACACGAGGAGCAGACACTTCATCATTTTAGGGAGCAAACAACCTGGTTGTTTCTCAAGGGATGACATGCTTGTATTTACAGATGAGATTACATAACAGGACATCTGGAATTCGCCTCAGAATAATCAAGGGAGCGAGGAAGTATGAGAAACACAACACAACATAAGCCCAACCCGACGGCTGGTGCAGCGGCTCGAAGGACACACGGAATCTGTGTACCACTGTCTCCTCTCTTGTGTATTCCTCAAGCTTCCGTAACAAGAGGTGTGGAAGTGTTTCCTTGAAGCAGGGTTAGAGAAACAGGGCTGTGAGCTCCTGGTGCTGCACATGGCCGGCTTGACCCACACCACCACGCAGTCAGGCTGGCCCGCACCGTCCCGTCACACAGATGCAGGAGCACAGCCTCAGGCAGGCTTCTGAAGGTCTGTGCTTGCAAGCAGCAAGAGCAGGAATGAGGCCCATGCTCCCGTGTTTCATGCCAGGACGCCACCTCCCCACCCTCCCTTTAATCCCCAACCTCTGTTTCTAAAGGTACTCTTTTCCTTCACCTTGAAACAGGTCTTTCTCCCACCCATGAAAACCAGACTTTGGATCCTGCAGGGCCATCTGCTCCCACTCTCTCTCCCCAATTCCTTGGAAACCGCCAGGAGTGGGCTCTTCCCCAAACACGGCCTCCCCCTCGCTCAGGTGCGCTTCAGTACAAGCAGGTATCTGCTTCTCCCATTCCGCCCACACTGCAGCTGGCACCTGCACGCTCGTCCCTGAGCCCCAGACACCCAGCCGTCTGGAGAACTCCTCTCCGTGGCCCTGTGGCATCGCGTTTCCTGCCTGACTCCTTTGTAGGTTTGAAGGAGGCAGGAAATGGGATATCTATATTTATCTATATGGTGAGGTGCACATACATGCCTCTCTCCACTCTCTCCTTTCAGGATCCTCTTTCATTGCTGGTCCTTTTAACATGGTCCATGTCCCCAGGCCCTCACGGCTCCTCCTTCTCCATGTCCCTGAGTGGTCGCATCTGATCCCATTTCAACCACGTGCTGGTGCAGACCAAGTAAAAGCTGTGGCTCCTCTCCTCAAGGTGTCTCAGGTGGGAGACCACAGTGTGCTTCAGGGATGTTTGAAATCAGCTAAAAGCTCAGCTGCCCAGAATCACTCTAAGCCATGTACAGGAATGTTATTGTCTTAGCCAAGAAGCGCTGATAGTAGGAGTTCCATCCTGCTTCTGCTCAATTGAAAATTTAAAAACCTTCCATACACACAGATAAACTGATGACCTTATGATAACTAGGAAAATGTCCTAAAGTTGCCTGAGCTAAGGCTCTGAACAGTAAGCAGGCACTGAAGTTCAAAAGCAGAGAAATGGCACATTGGAGGCTCACAGGGAAGGCCAGGCCAGGGATTTGCTGAGACAGAAGACTGAATTTTCCTTGGAATCCTGCCTTTGACCAAAAACAAACAAACAAAGCACTCAGTTTGCCGTGGATGCTGGACTGAGCTGTGGGAGAGCTTCCCACAGAGCCAAAACAGAGGCACAGGGGCCTTCACTGGCAATCCTCCTCGCAAGCTCCCGCCCAGCCTGGGAATACCCTGTGACATGCCACTGCAGCCACAGAAGGTGACGAGTACTGAGTGTCTCTGAAAAGATGCAACGTCCCCCACAACCACGACTGTGGTGTGTTGGGTGGACTTATGTCCCCAGATCACACGGTAGAAGCCTCAGCCCCAGACTGCAGACATCACTAGTTCTGATGAGGTCAGCCTGGAGCAGGTGTAGCCTCATCTAACACGGCCTGATGAAACAGGGAATTCTGGGCACAGACAGGAACAAGAGGAGCACCCTGTGAGTGTAAAATAGACCTCCAGTTATGTTTCTGCTGGCCAAGGAGAGTCAAAGAGTGTCAGAAGCTTCCAGAAGCTAAGGGAAGGACTAGAATAGATGCTCTCCTCTCACGCCCCAGAAGGAACCAGGCCTGCCAGCCCCTTCATCTTGGATTTCTAGGTAATGAGTCTCTGTTGTTTGAGCCACTTGGCTACAGCAGTCCTGGGATCCCCGGGCAGGGCAGGACCTTTGTCAGGAGGACGTTTCAGACAAGCCTTGACCGTTTTTGGATGAATTAGCAGTATCTGCAAGGCCACCTGCTCAGGAGGACCAGCTGTCTTCACAACCCTCCTCATGGAGGCCATTTTCTATCCTTCACTTAATGTGCAGATAACAGCTGAAGGGAGCCAAGAAGATAGAAGGAAGCAAACAGACTGCTGACTGGAAGGCTCAGATAAGGCAGGAAAGAAGCAGAGTTACAATCAAGAGATTAAAAGGCGACCTGACAAGGCCACCGTGAAGGCAGGCTGAACGAGGCCCACGTTTAAGTGAAGAGGAGCCGGAATCAGGCAAGCTTGCCCTGCCTGGCAAATCAGAGAGTCAACACAGAGAGCACATATGTGGGAGAGGTTTGCAGAATCTCCAAAGTGTGATGTCCCCACCCAAGCATCACAAGAACAAACAACTGCCAAGGCGGAGCTGGTCAGATGTCTGATTCAAATCACAAGATTCAAAACCGCTACACCTATCGGCACGCCAGACGCCCAGCTCACGGGCAAGTGCAGGGAGGTTCCCTGCTGGCAGGGGCCCATGGATCTTCACCTTGTAACGGTGGTGTAGGTCCAAACTAAGGGTAGGCGTGTTGGCCAGTGAGTTAGATGCTGGTTAAGAGACCCCGTTCCCACAGTTGGAGTACCTGGGGTCTATTCCTAGCTCCAGTTTCTATCAGCTTCCCAGAAATGCAGGCAACTGGGAGGCAATGGTGATGGCTCAAGTAGCTGGGATCCTGCTACCAATGTGGGGGACCTATGTTGAGTTCTTTATTGAATGGAAACTTGTGTGTGTGTGTGTTTATCTGTGTGCGTGTCCATCTCTCTCTGCCTCTCAAATAGTCAAATAAAATCCATGAATCAGTCCTGCCTACATAGCAGATTTAAGTATGTACAGATACTAACACCTTTAATCCCCACAGACAAGTCACCCAGCTGGTAAGGCAGGGGCAAAAATGAACTCGCCTGGGCGGGAGGCTCCTGGGACCACGGCAAACTCAGTCCTAACACTTCTTCTTGTAGAACAACCACAGTGACATGCAGAGTTTCCTTGGCTACAGTGCAACAGAGCCAGTGTTTACACAGGCAGATAGGCTGCAAGGGAACCGCTGTCCCTAACCATCTTGTTTTCTGATGCCTTAAACCCCATGATTAAAAATCAATTTCTGTACTTGTCTGTGTTAAAACGCATGCAGCAATTTTAGTTCCTGGAAGGAAAACCAGCATGTTAGTGAGATTGTTTCCCAAGAGGAAGGAAAGGAAGCAGCTTGCCACAGACAAGTGGCCCAGAACAGACTTGCAAGGAGGGAGCGTGAGCAGCACGATGCACAGCCACTGGGCACTGGGGAGCAGAGGCAGAGAAACCAGCATGCAGGTGCGTGCTGGGCGCACACGGGGAGAGGGCTTATGAAAGGGGATTTTCCTTGCTGCCTCCCTCCTCCTTTCCCTTTGCCCTTCCTCCCCTCACCACGAAGGCATTCACTCAGCAGGGTGTACTGAGCGTTGCTGAAGGAAGAGAAGTCCTAACGAAGAGAGTCTGGGGAGAGGTTCATCCGCAGAAAGCTTGTGTGATCAAGGCCACAGCAGAGCACACAGACGCTCTAGAAACGCCTCTGAGAGACCTGCGGAGGGGGCCGTGTTGGTGGCTTGGTCAAAGGTGACATCAAGGGCTCTCAGACCAGAGGAAACTGTGCTGAGAGCCCCATCTGCCTGTCCTGCCATCTGCTTGCACTCGCGCACGGGGTCTGCTTCACTTCCCAGCCTCTCCTTGGGTTTTCTACCCGTGCCCGTTTATGTTAGTATCTACCACACTGCCTTCCCTTCCAATTTCCAATGGTTCCCTGGAGAACTAATAAGTAGCACTTCTGGTGTGAAGCATATGAAAAAATGACTAAAAAGCAATTAATATGTTAAAATGGAAAAAAACAAGAACATACACATCCCACAATGTATTATATACATATCATATACCCATATAGACATGGACTTATGCACTTCAACTTCTCTAAAAGCGAAAGAATTAATAAAAATCAAATCACAAAACAAGGTTTTAAATGTACTGCTCACAAAAAAAGCAGGACTCCCAATTTTTACCAACATGATTCCTATCTTTTTACTCTGAAATATGGGGAGAGTTCTCTGCAAACTCCTGCAGGCAAAAGACCTGGCGTATGCAATAGAAGACATTTTTCCATAAGGAAAGCGAGCCCTCTGGCCTCACTTGGCATTGCATAAATCTCCAGTTAGCAATGCTGTTGGCCTTTCAAGAAAAGCAAGCTAAACATTCACTCCACCAGCTCTCTCCTTCAAATGTGATCATGAGCCCTGGCCCACTTAGCCAAACGCCCGGTGCCGTCCCTGGCCGCAGTTCAGAAGGGCTGGATTTGCAGGAGGTCGCAGACTTCCTCACTCTCTGTAAGGGAGAAAGGCAGAGCATGAATGGGGAAAACTGCTTGAGTGAAACGCTAGTCTGGGGGCTCTGCAACAAACACCCTACAACACAGGGAACTCGCAAAGAGGCCAGACTTCGGGGCTCCGTGCTGGCCCAGGCTCTCTCATGCTGCGTAGGCACGCCAGCTCTAGAGATTCCTCTTGGAGCTGCCAACCCTGTATCACCCTGTCAGAGGATGGCCAGGCCAACTGCACTTTACCCTTCCTGGCAGTCGGCACACCCAGAGCCTCTCGGGCCCAGGACCCACAAAGGCCAAGTCCTGTGGATTTGACCAGAATGGCCTGAGGTCTCAACCCGACGGGGCCAGCTCCCTGAGTGCTGCTCCACTCATTGCCCCTGCATGGCCTTTCTCTCTTTCCCAACACTCAGGAAGGTGCGCCTGTCCACTTACCCTCTTCACAGGGAAATGCTCTCCAGGTAGACACAGTTCTTGCTTAGAACCTAGAGTTTGGGGCCCAGTGCAGTAACGTAGTGGCTAAAGTCTTCACCTTGCACGTGCCAGGATCCCATATGAGCGCCGGTTCTAACCCCGGCAGCCCCACTTCCCATCCAGCTCCCTGGTTGTGGCCTGGGAAAGCAGTCAAAGATGGCTCAAAGCCTTGGGAACCTGCACCCATGAGGGAGACCTGGAGGAGGCTCCTGGCTCCGGCTGTTGTGGCCACTTGGGGAGTGAACCATCAGACAGAAGAACTTCCTCTCTGTCTCTCCTCCTCTCTGTATATCTGACTTTGTAATAAAAAAAAAATTTAAAAAAACAGAGTTTGAATTTGCACCAGAGTTTAAAGGGGAGAGGCCATGTAAAAACTCAGGAACATCTTCCAGTTGACACAGCTAGGGTCAGTTAGAATCTCTCCCTATGGCCCTGTTGGACTCTCTCCTGCTGTCTCTTCTCTCACAGGACTGCCCACAGCAATCTTCTGCCTGCAAGTCTGACTGTCACACTGTAAGTCTGACTGTCACACTGTGTGTGTAACAAATTAGGATCCAATGCAGTAGCCTAGTGGCTAAAGGTCTTGCCTTACATGAATCAGGATCCCATGTGAGTGCTGGTTCTAATCCCGGCAGCTCCACTTCCCATCCAGCTCCCTGCTTGTGGCCTGGGAAAGCAGTCGAGGATGGCCCAAAGCCTTGGAAGCCTGCACCCATGTGGGAGACCCGGAAGAGCTCTTGGCTCCTTCCTTTGTATCAGCTCAGCTCTGGCTGTTGCGGCCACTTGCGGAGTGAACCAATGGACAGGAAATCTTTCTCTCAGTCTCTCCTTCTCTTTGTACATCTGACTTTCCAATAAAAATTAAAATAAATCTTCAGGAAAAAAAAGGTGGAATCAGAACTGTAGGTGGGCCTCAACACAGATACTCCAATTTACTTAAAACAAAAATTACTACACTTAAATATAAGTTGCTGGGATTTCTATTTTGTGGATATATTTTTCTTCCCACAATGGCAAAAAAAAAAAAATTCTAAAGTGTTTATTTGTTGTTTGTTACTCCCCCTTGGTCCAGAAGTTTTTGAGTATTTATTTCAGTCTTGGAGAAAACTAATATATCACCTTGTATATATTTGCTGTTCCTGCTAATGGACTTGCTGACTGCTACTGCGTTGATTTTATCTGCAGCAGTCTGAAGCAGTATCAGCACTCCGTAGAACGAAAAGAATGACGGCTAAAACAAACAAAATGAAACTCTGAGACATAGCTATTGGAGGTTGCTGTATGTTTTCCAACTGAACTGCAAAACTGTTGTCTAAAGGAATATTCCTCTAGGCCTATTCCCTCCTGAACCATACTGCAGCCAAAGCTGTGCAGCTGAAATGCAAATCTATCTTGCTATGTGTCTACCTCTAAAGGTTAAGATGTTTTGAACATAATCCTTTCTGATTTTATCTCTGCCCTTGTCTCCAGGCTCATCTGCTGCTGGTTTCCCCAGGCTCACGGTACAAGTTCGTGGCACTGCCTCTGCCGTGTCCTGTCCCAGAGCACCCCCTTTCCAGAGACACTGCTTTTCATCCTGCAATATACAGTGGTGGCGCCACCTGCTTCAAGGAACTGCTTTCTTACTCATCCCAGGCTGGACTGTCGCCTCCCCCCTCTACTCCACTTCTACAGCTTCTACGGTGCTTTTATCTGTTACCATTTCTCTATGCCCCGAGAAATTATCCAGTCTTTAAAGATAATGTTCCTCTACCATGTCTAGGCCTTGCGCTGTGCCAAACACATTAAGTGACCTCATAAATTTCTTGGAATGAATGCACGAGAAGCCATCTCCAGAAATGCAAGTGTGTCATAAAGCAGCTCCTGTGTGAGTTCGGTCTTCACTGCCAGATTTGCCGAATGGAAGCTCGCACACGAGCTGCCCTGCTGCTGCTGCAGCCCCCAGAGCAGCAGCTAGCTCTGCAGTATTTATGGTTTTAATACCATCTCCACAAAGAGCTCCAGGTGCTTTTCAAACCACAGAAAGATCAGAAATATGTCTCACAGCCCTCTGAGGTAGGACAAGCTGAAATTTAGTTCAGGCTATAATGAAGTTAGGTGAGAAATACAGCAATACTAAAAAAACCAGTGTGACTGTGGCCGCTGGCCAGCATAGCCGTAATTATCAGCCCATTCCAGAAAAGAGACAAAAGGCGCTGGAGCAAGAGAGAAACAAGGAGAGCCCACAACTTTGAGTGTGAACAGAAACTCTGTATATTTACAAAATGATAGGCATGGCAGTGAGATAAAGAGAAACCCTAGCACTTGCAACATTCAGTCTGTATTCTTTCACCATCCGAAAAAATATTCACCAATCAATCCCAGCAAAAATCCCTTTATCAGAAGGATAGGATGTGAATTCCACTAACATGCAACAGTTGAAATGGTGGATACTGGAAATTATCCCAATGTCTAGCAACATAATCAAGTTAGGTGAATTTTGAAAAACTGCTGGAAATATTTAGAATTAAATATACGAAAATGGGGGAAGGCGGTGTTGTGGCATAGTGTGTTGAGACCCTTGCCTGCAAACATCAGCATCCTATATGCTTGCCAGTTCAGGTCCTGGCTACTCCACTTCCCACACAGTTCGCTGACCATGTGCCTAGGAAAGCAGCAGCAAATGGCCCAGATATTTTAAACAACGTTGTCTTTGTGGGAGACCTATAGCAAGCTCTGTCTTTGGCCTTCCCAGAACTGGCCGTGGCTTTCTGCTTCTCTTTCTGTAAGTTTGCCTTTCAAATAAAGTGAATAAGTATCTTTTAAAAACAAGAATAAATGTGCAAAGATAAGGTCTATAATATCTACAGCTGATTGCCAGTAAAACACTATGTGTCCTTTTGAGTAAGAACTGGAAGGGAAACAGGAAAACTAAGCAGAAGAAGGTATCCTGAGCCTGCGTTTGATTTGCAAACCTTAACATCTTTTTAGATGTTGTCTTAATATATCTGGTGTATTGTGTGTGCCAGCATTTTACCAAAAAGCATATAGAGGGTGCTGTAACCTTGGCATTTTGAGTCCAAAGATAGTACGGAAAGAAAGAATAGGAGCGGTAGGTGCCGTGACGTGGTGGGAAAGCTGCCCATTGCACTGCTGCCATCCCAGGTGGGCACTGGGTCATATCCCAGCTGCTCTACTTCCTCCAACTCTCTATTATCTTTCCTGAGAAACCAACAGAAGATGGCCCAAATTATTAGACTCCTGCACCCATACGGGAGCCCTAGAAGAAGCTCCTAGCCCTATCCAACGTGGCCACTGGGGGAGTGAACTGGAGAACGGAAGTTAGCTCTCTCTGTTTCTGCACCTCTCTCTCTCTCCATCTCTGTCTTCCACCTCTCTCTCTCTCCAATTGTACCTTTCAAATAAATAGATATAATTTTTTTAAAAAGAAAGGAAAATAGAAATTAACCAAAGAGAAATGTGCTAAATACCCTAAGGCCAGCCTCCCAGCATTGCTGTGTGAATACCAGGAACCCTGTAATGGTGAAAGCCTCACTTCTGTAGACTCCTTTCCTGGATGGTATATCCTAATGTAATCACAAGCAAAACCCAGACCAGCTCCAGGTAGGGGACACTAGTAGGATGCAAGACTAGATTTCCTCAACCCCCACAGGGTAAACAAACAAACAATCCTAGGAGGAGTCTCCCACTGTAGCAGGTAAAGCCACTGCCTGCAGTTCCAGCATTTCATAAGGGCGTTAGTTCATGTCTTGGCTGCACTACCTCTGATCCAGTTTTTTGCTACTGGCCTGGGAGAAACAGAAAATGGCCCATGTCTCAGGCCCCCTGCCACCCACATGGGAGACCCGAGTGAAGCTCCTGACTTACAGCTTTTCTCTCTGTTCCTCCAAAGAGGTCTACTTGAGTGATCCTGACTTGGTGTTATTTCCCAGAACTCGGAGGAAGTTTCCCTAAAAGGCATTGGGGTGCTGAGGATGTTTGCAGAGTTCTGTGTGTCTCTGCAGGCAGGCACAGAGAACACACTGGAACGGCAGAAGCTGTGGAGCTTCAGTGCCCTTGAGTGCCCTTGAGTGCCCCTGAGTGCCCTTGAGCACCCTTGAGTGCCCTTCCTGCAGACGTTGGCGGGCAGTGCACTGGCGCTCCTGAGGAGCTGTTAGGCCAGCAGTCAGAGATGACCTGCTTCTTTTCATTAGATGGAAACAAAACGAACTGAAACTGACTCCTAAAATGTTGCTCCAGACAGGGTGCAACAAAGCAACCTGAAGATCAAAGGTCACAGAACAGGGCAGAATCAAAGGTGCCAAGTTGCACTTTGTCCCTTCACGGACTTGCTCGTCCTCCTGGGACTCATGCCGAGTTTGGGGAGTCACTGTGGGCCAGGCTTCCCACTGCGATCTCACCGCCAGGCACCTCCACACAGCTCAGTTTACTTTCTAAGAACTAGATTAAAAGACAGAACTGAATATTTTGGTATATATGTTTTTCAAACTATGTTTTAAATTATATTTTCAGAATAGGATGAAATATACTCACTATGCTCTGAACACACCAAGAGATATATCCTAATCCTATTTCCTGGCTGTGAACTTAACATTTTGTTCAACTGAGTTCACTGATTTCTTCTTTTTCTTATATCTACTCAAATTATTTAACCCCTACATTTAACACTGAAATGGTTAAGCCTTAGCACAGAAAGTGTTGTGCAAACCCAGCAGACATTAGAATCACCAAGGCTGTCATAAGGCCAGGACTAGTGATGTTTTACATGATGTCAATTCTACACTCTTTGCTTTTTTTTTTTTAGAAATAAATCAATATTTATTTTTCTTCCTTAGTCTTAAACGCTAAATGAGACTGTAAGCTTTGAAACTGAGATGTCTAAATTATAAAATTCTTTAACTTTTATCCTCTCCATGATTATTGTAAATACCATCCCTGATACGTTGAGTGCATGGGCTACAGCCATGATGAAGAAGGCAGAGGATCCAATCTTCAGATCAGTTCTGCCAACAGCCACTTTCTGGACTACTTCTCTGCCTGTCATTCTTTTAAACGCTTTGCATGACTATTTTGTTCTAACATTTACAACAATCCAAGGAGGGATCGATTCTTGGCATTTGGATGACAACGTTAGAGACATTGCTAGGAACACATGGGCTCTATGAGTATTTCTCTCTCCTGAACTGAGTTGGGAAGAGACACAGCAGAGTAAGGAGCCAGCAGGCAGAGAACATTAAAGAACTCCTTCCAGCAAGCAGCCCTGGGACTAGCATGGGGGACTTGCAGTCCTACACAGCATCCTGCTTATGAGTGCAGGCAGTGGGAAAGAGCATCTATGTTCACAGACTTCGGGAACACCAGCACGGGTAGGCGTTAGGAGCCAGGCTGGCATGCGGGCCCTGTACCATCACGCCTGATTGGCACAGCTATGCACCAGCAGTGTCTGCAGTGATCTGACAGGGCATTTCCCCACTGTAGCCTGACCTTCTTCAAAAGCCTGGGGTTGGGGTGGGAGATTGAGAGAGAGAGAGAGAGAGAGAAAGAGAGAAGCACTTTGAAAGTACCAGGGATACCAGGGATACCAGGGATACCAGGGATACCAGGGAGAGGGAAAGGAAGCATGGAAACATTTTGGAAAATAGATCTGCAGAGCTTTGAAAACAACATAAGTCCTTGATTGAGGCAATAAATGTTCCCAAAGGATCTGTTACCCTCACAGATTGGATTATTTTGCCATTTAAGTTTCTGATTTCATAAAGCGAATAAAGTACTTCTCTGGTTACTAACAGAAAACAAAGTGAGAGTTTTACTGTCTAAGCATGCAGGACTTTTATCTAAGTGAAAAACTGCCTGGAACAACGACGGAATTTCATTGATCTATGTTTATGCATGAATATTCGAAAGAATCAATATTCAAAAAGTTTAGAAAAACACTTCTTCTGGAGGAAATTGGAAAAACAAAAAAAAGGAAGGGAAAGTGGACTAGTGTTTTTGCCCTAATTTTAATTAAGAAGGACAAGCAAAACCACATCAGTGCCACTCAAATGTCACTACTCTGCTACTTGCAGCAAAATAGAACTGTTCCTGCTCTAACATAACAAATGTACCATCAACTAAAGACCTACTACATTTCGTTGATATTTAGATTTCCAGGTCAAATTGAGCAATCCTCAAAGGCATTACGATTACTAATGCAGTAGGCCCCATCTCATTCCAGGTAGTTCTGCTCCTTCTCATTTGAACTGAGCGAAGAGTTCACTTGGAAATGTTAAAGCTTTGCCAGCAGTTGCTCAAACATCATCATTAATGTTCTCACAATGACAGCTTGGTGTGGAGTCACAGGCCCTGGTGATTCCAAGAGAGATGAACACATTTACGCCTTCATCTCGTTAACTTGAGTGATAGTGCCTGAACATGTATATATCAAACTGCACACCATCTCTCATAAACTGGTTCCTGTTATTTCTTCATTGTACTTTACTTTGAGAATGCCTTTATGCTTTTGAAATTATACTATAGCTTTCACCTCCATTTTTTTGAAAAGAGTTAAGAGGATTTATAAAGTGGTTAATATTAAAGAAGAAACTGACTTTGATAGACTTGAGAATCACTGCTTCTTGTTCAAATACATGTATTGTGCAACAAATGGAAATGCTCCGAAATATATAGACATTTTAATAGCTGATGAAGAGTCCGTAAGATGTACTTTAGCCTGATAATTTAATCCAATGTAAATGTACGCAAGCAAAAAATACTATGCCTAGCTGTCCATTTGCTAGAATTCATTAAAATTATGAACAGTGAAGATAAAAATTCGAAAAAACAGAACCCTTTTCCAGATTGGCGAATCCCCATACACCCTGTGTGAAGTTAGATCAGAAAGCCTCCCATGAACTGGCGTGTCCTGTTTCCACACATCTTATTTAAATGCAGAAACTAACTGAAGTGGTTACTTCTGAAATATTTAAACTCTATGCTTGCATCCTCCCTTTTATCTCACTATACACTCTTTCTCTGAATTAGGGATGACGCCCATTTCCCTGCCTGCTACATACTTTCTTCCACAGTCTGCAATTTAATTTCCACCTCCATAATTTTAAATATTTTAAAGTCATCATTTCACACTCTCCATTTTCCTCTAAAATTGCCTTCAGTAATGGCTTCCTAACTCCATTGTCTTGGAATTACATTTATCACATTTATGAGTTTGCCTTTTAAAAGCAAAACAAAGCAAAAACCATAAAATGAGGGGATCCGAGTCTAATCACAGGATGTGCCTGCACCAGTGGTAGTGATTACAAATATGCTCTAATGGGCTTCAATCAAGGTGAGCTTTATCAGTGTCAGGCTAGTTCATTCCAGAGGCATACTGCGGCAGAGCAATACTTGGAACAAAGCATCCTTGCTGCCTGTCAATACACTCAACTGAATTCAACAGGAAAAATTATTTACTCACAGGCTGAAATTAGACATTTAAACAATGCATATAAGTAAGTCACTGATGGCTTAAGCAGCCAGAAATAACCACTAAGATAATGATTTGTGATTTCTTTGTGAAATGCACAAACAAAACTAAAGATTTCACTGCATGTTTCAGGAAAAGATACATTTTGTGCAGTTACTTATAAAATCACATAAGATAAAACCAATTTTAAATAGCATAATTTAAAGATATGCTAGCCCTAAGGGATCATTTAATGTGACTTTGTTCATATTCTCATCCTGTTTTCATCTCTTACAATAAAACCTGGAACTTGAAAACAAATGTATCTCCTCCAAGAAATTAAAAATAAAAGTCAAAATTAGGCTGTTAGAATAATCCATAAGAAACAAAAGGTTTTCCGGAAAGCTATGACTCAAAACACTTGTTTTCTCAACAAGCAACCTGTTATTCTTGATTCATGGAGAAATAGAAAACGCATTCTTTCCTGATATTTAGAGAAATGTCTAAACACAAAATATTTTCTCATGAGTCAATGGACTTGAGTTCTTATCTTCCTCTTTTATAGTGAACAAGTAATTCACCAGAGTATAAACTTAAAAGGGAATGAACCACATCTTTCAGAAATCTACCTGAGGCATCAATACCATGTATTTTGGTTGGGGTACCATGTGGTGCTTTGATGGATGCATATGTCACGTGATAATGAAATCAGGGGAAGCAGATTTCAGCCATGTATCATTTCTTTCTTGCGAATATATACACAATCCTTCTTACTTTGAAGACTTATTCAACACACGAGCATTACTGTAGCCATTCTACTGCACATCACAACCTCAAAGCTTCCTTTTTCCCGTTGCCCCAATACCCCTAATCTCTCCAGTCACTGAAACCATCACCCTACTCTCAATTCCCATATTATTAACTTTTTTAAAAAGATTTATTTATCTTATTGCAAAGTCAGATATACAGAGAGGAGGAGAGACAGAGAGGAAGATTCACTCCCCAAGTGAGTGCAACGGCCGGTGCTGCGCCGATCCAAAGCCGGGAACCTGGAACCTCTTCTGGGTCTCCCACGTGGGTGCAGGGTCCCAAAGCTTTGGGCCGTCCTCGACTGCTTTCCCAGGCCACAAGCAGGGAGCTGGATGGGAAGTGGAGCTGCCGGGATTAGAACCGGCGCCGATATGGGATCCCGGGCGTTGAAGGCGAGGACTTTAGCTGCTAGGCCACGCCGCCAGGCCCCATATCATTAACTTTTTAAGATCTCAAGTATGAGTGAGGTTGTGTTGTGCTTGCATTTCTGTCCTGGTTCATTTCACTTAATAGAATGACCTCTAATACTATCCATGTTGTCAGAAATGACATAATTTCATCCTTCTTAATGGTTAAAACATGTCCCATTATGTACATATGCCACATTTCTTTATCCATTCATCAGCTGATAGATAATTCATTGTTTTTATTTCTTGATAATAGTGCAGCAATAAATGTGGCGTGCGTTTCTTTTGGTTATACAAATATATTCAGCAGCAGAATTGCTGGGTCCTATGATATGAACCATACTTTTCTTATTTGCATAAGAAACACTGGAGACTATTTTTATACACAAAATACATAAACCAGCTAGCATTTATTTTTATCAAATTTGCTGTAAGGGATATTGAAATAACTATAACTACCTGCATGTAAGTTCTGAGCCTTTGCTATAAGATGTCCTAGGACAATCTCTGTGTTAATAAATGGTACCCCATTTGTCCTGCCCTCAAAATTAAAAGCCAGCCTTAAATTCTTTCTTTCTTTGCTTACCCCTCTCATTTTTGAGAATCTGTCTCCAAATTTCTCCACCTTTTTCTCCCTGGTACCTGAAAGCTACGCACTCTGTTTCCGCACTTGAACAGACACTTGGACAGTCACTACAACTACCTGCCCTTAGTTTCCCAGTCATGCCTACCACATTTCCACCCATTCCTATCACATGGCCAGAGCAATTTTTATACTATAAATCTGACCCTATAATAATCCTCTAATTTAAAAATCCATGTGCTCCCAAAATCTTCTGTATGCAATCCATACCTTCTTTTTTTCTTCTCTTCTTCCTTTCTTTCTTTCCTTTTTTTTTTTTAAATGAAATGGCACTCATGGATGTCCATGCCAAGAGAGTGGAGGATTAGCCTGACGCATCACCATGACGGCACCTATTTTGTTTTTTTAATCTATATTTTTTGATTCAGTTCCATAGGCTCAGCGATTTTCCCTCCCATTTTTTGTTATTTAAATGTATCATGGCATTGTAGGTACAGGCAATGTTGCAAAGTCCAGCTGCTACTGTCAAGATACATTGAACAGTTTCACTGGGAGTTTATCTTTGATTCAGGAGTAGAGTCGCATGCATACTGCACTATTTCTTCACTTCTCGGTGTGCTTGTAAGCACCTGTTGATTTCCTCAGATCACTTCTGTAGAGTACAACAGAATGTTATCTGTATAGGTGACATTGACATTCTGGGACTTAATTATTGTTTAGACCCTGTGTTTACACTCTTGAAGAATAACAGGAATTTAAGATTTTTAAAAAAATTTTTTAAATTTCCTACTCATCATGTGCTGATATTTTTGTCTAATAGAGCGTTAAGCCTTGATTGTGAAGTGAAATGAAGGCATGCCATTGTAAATGTTAGGTGGGTGGGTGAAGAATTTTGGTAAGAGGAAAGATAGGGGCCGAACATCACTACACCCCTTAATCAGTTTTGCACACTGCATAAAATTTGCTCACTTCATATGAATAAATTTTAAAATGGTATATAAAATTAAGCCTCTTTAGGATATGATGTTATGTAAAACATGTTATTTTATGAATATTATGTTATATATTATGCATAAACTAAAATTGAAATGTCAATGAGGTGGTCACAGAATGCAGTTGAGAACCCGCATTTATTTTTAACATATTGGTTACTCATTGCTATGTCAATTAATTCCATAACGATGTAAATTTTTGCTGATGGCATATTGGAAGGGTCTCCCTAAGAAGCCGTTGAACTAGGCTGGACAGTAAGATGCTGGACTCTATGTTTGGTATATGCTTGCAGTGAGGGAATCTCAACTGAACTTAACCTGTGGTCATGTAACAGAGTGGAACAATCCACCATGGGGGGAGGGTGTAGGGAGGGGTGGGGGAAATCCCAGTACCTATGAAACTAATACAATGTAATTAATGAATAATAAAAAAAAATTAAGCCTCTTTAGTAACCATCCCCCCAAAACACAAATTTACAAAGAGTCACTTGTTTAAATCAATAATTAATTTTGTTTTAAAAATATCTACTAAGGGCCTAAGACGTGGGGCTCAGGTATGAAGGCGTGAAGGACAAGCAATGTTCTTATCCTCACAGGGTTTACAAATTAGAGAAGATACGGAACAACACAGTCTCAATGTAAACTAGGATGTGGGCTTGGGGTGGTGAGGCAGTCTTAGAGGACTCATCCCCCAGGATGGAGCAAAGTTTGGAGTTTTGAAGCAGTACTACAAAAGTCAGCAAAGATTACGTACAATTTGATGCAAATAGAGGACCATGGGACTCTCAGACAGAAGGTGGGAGGCCTTGTTGACCAAGCTGCAATACTTAACCTCACACACGGAGTTCTGGGAGCAGGATGGTGACAACTCTTGGAAGGGGCTGGGCTGCTGGGCTGTGTGTGGGCATGGAAAGCAAAGGAGGGGACAGAAATGGGAAGATCAGAACTGAAGTCCCCATTGTGAGATCTGGCTGCCAAAATTAGAGGAAAAAAAAAGCAAAGGAAAAGAAACTTCAAACATGGGCAAAGGAGTAAAAACTGCTAACAAAATGAGCGGCCAGGTGAGGCTTTAACCCCTGCATCAAATGGGTCGTGGCTATTATTTCAGCTAATCTGTCTCTTCCGCTCAAGGACAACCAACAACTGGCTATGGCCTCCTTGTTTCCATTATGTTCAAGGTGAGATTATGGGAGAAACTTGGCAACTCAAACATTCCAGGAGAGCTGTCAGGGAGCTTTTTTGAGACATGGAAGAAAAAAAGATGGTCTTTAAATAGCTAAAAAGAATATCAAGAATATTACAAAAGAAGCCTCAGGCCAGAGAATTTTATCACCTAAGACAAAACATTTCATTTTCACCATAATATTTAAAGGATCATGTGGGAGGTAGATAAAACTATCCAAACAATGTCTAGTCTCAAAAGAAAACTAATAACTCTACTCTGCAAGAACTAAAGGCAAGATTATATAAATTTTAAGAATAAATAAATGCCGAGGAGCGAAAGTGCATTATCTCTCTATAAAATAAACGGCACTAGCAAAGCCCATTTTCCTTTATTTCACTGAACAATGCAGGCCAGGCTTAGTAAGTCTAACAAAATGAATTGTTTATCACAACTGATTCATAACTACTCATAACAAGATGGGCAATTTACTGAATGGTACCCAATGTGGAGTTAGGATTTGGGAAATGAAGTTCTTTCACCAAAGTGTCCGTTAGCTCCGTAAGGCGCCTAAGCTCTGCTGCCAAAGAGCCTCAAACCCAGCCCAGAGATGGGGGAAGCAAAAGATCTTAACCGAGTTCCTTACCTTAGGAAAACTACTGTGAGTGAACCTCCTTCCCTCTGCTTACTCTCATAAAGGGTGTCTATGAACTCTTCTTCCCGATCATGCTCGCCACCTCATGTGCTTTGAAACACGGGAATTTCCCAGAGAAAGTACGTCGCCACTGCCTTCAGCTGCAGGTGGCAATGCTGCCCCGAGCAGCTTGTAACACACCGACTTCTTGTCTGAGCACTGGCTCGCTTTGCTCATCTCTCCTCTGAGAAATCTTGAACCTTCTACTTTCATGTGTGTTTCTCTTGTTCCCTGGTAAGACGAGTAATTTTCCTTACAAAACAAAATCTTTGGTGCAATCATCATGGTGTTACTTTTGCACATGATACTTTGTAAGTATTGTAACCTGACACGAGGCATGATAAGCACTTCCCAGGGACCAATGCGTTGATCCAAAAACATCCTACCTTTTGTGCTCTGTTGTCATGTCAAAGACACTGCAACAAGTTCATGGCTAGTGCAGGTGGTTCAATATTTGAACCTGAAAATTTGATTCTATTTCCTAACAAAAGGAACAAAACATTTCTAATATGGTTTAAACTCCAAAGGAGTAGATGTGAGTCACGTGGCACATCATGGCTTCTGGTATGACAATGGCAAATTATTGATTCTAGAGTTCTTTACAGAAAAAATGCACTGTATCTTCTACAGTGCTCTTCACTCTGTGTCTTTGTCAGTTTCCCACCTGCACACACTTGGTCATTGCTACCTTTGAATGTGATGCCTGCATTTCATGCTCAGATAATGGGAACTTCTATCCAATCCTTCCTCTGGGAGGGCAGTTCTTCCCAAATTAAAATCTGTTTGTGGGGTCTGGCATGATAGCCCTAGTGCCTAAATCCTCACCTTGCAACTGCCAAGATTCCACATGGGTACCAGTTCATGTCCCATGAGCTCCCTACTTGTGGCCTTGTAAAGCAGTAGAGCATAGCCCAAAGCCTTGGGACCCTGCACCTGCATGGGAGACTGGAAAGAAGCTCCTGGCTTTGGATCAGCTCAGTTCCACTTGTTGTGGCTACTCAGGGAGTGAACCAGCAGATGGAAGATCTTTCTGTATTTCCTTCTCTGTATAAATCTGCCTTTCCAAACAATCAGTGAATCAATGTTTTTTAAAAATCAGTTTATGACACTCTCTACTTACAAACTTGCCATTTTCAGTATTTTAGCTCCGTAGATTCATCAGGACAATCTGTCCCTAAAGCCCTTGCTTTCTCCTTCCTGTCACGAGCACATGGCCCATGGTCAGCGTCTTGATGAGACTGCTTGAGTGCTCACGCATTCACCAATCTGCAACACACTCCAAGTTCTGGGCAGGAGATTCTGCCTGCTGAAGCCTCAGAAATTCCAAGTCCCCTGAAGGGATTGTTCACGAGTGTGGTGTGGCCTTCTCCATGCCGAGAGTACAGCTGTCATTTCCATTTTTCTCCCCTCAGGCCGTTTGTACTAGAAGTTACCGCATTTAGCTGCATCTTTGGTCTGGACATCTCCAGGAAGGAAAGGCCCCTCAGGCAGGATGAGACCACTGTGTCTTTTAACTTCCCTGGCCAACCTCATTGATAAGGAGACGGTGTCACCCACCGCCAGGGCTACTGCATAATGGTGTCAGGTGTCATACAGGCCTAGAAGGAAGATTCATGAGGCCTTTCCCTGCTTTATTTTTTCTTTTGAACATGACCTTAAATAACTCAAAAGTTCATTAGTGAATTTAACTACAATCAAACTTAAGGATGCAAATTTACACATTCCAATTGTACCCAATTCCATCTTTATGATTCCTATTATTCCAGAGACAGCTTTCCTCAAAAATTTGTGTTTTATTTTACTTTGGGTTTTGTGTTTGTTGTGGGGCATTTTTGCTTATCCTTCTGGAATTGTTTGCTTTAGGTATAATCTTTAACAAGCTCCCAATTTTTATCTCTGAATAACTACTCTCAAGAAAAATACTAAGAATCCTTGGTGCTTTTATTATCCATTATTGCCAGTTACAACAAACAAGAAATACTCCACAATAAATGACTAGTTATTTACCACGTGAAAAACTAAAATATGTAAATAGAGAGACAGATAGATACACATATGTATGTATGTATATATATATATATTTATATATGATTAAAAATAAATACTCAAAAGGCTTTTATAATAGCAATGTAGATAGGACAAATATATTGCACCTTTTTTAATTTGTTCTATGTGAAAAGGTAAGTATGATTTATCAACCAGTAAATACTAGTCTTTAATGCAAGAAATGAGAACTAGTTTCATTGCCAAGAATAAAGATCTTCAGTCTCTATTGAGTGAATATGTTCCAATCTGATTCTGCCCTGGAAATTGACACAAGTCATGGAGCCATCAGCAAAATACCATCTAGGAATGCAGGCTGATTTAGTAAAAAGCCAAGTCACCTTTCCACCAATCCCATAACGCCAAGAACCTGAGGCCTGGTCTGTTCCAACAACACAGAGCTATGAACAACTGCGTGGAAATGGAGGCCTTTACAGTCAACCCAGTTGTCCCATCAAGCAGCTTCACTGTGGTGAAATACGACAACAGAATGATCCAGTGCAGCCTAGTGTTGGAGAATAAGGGTCGTGGTGCAGGAAGACAAGGTTGGAGTGGGAAGCAGATCAGTGCAGGAGGCCTGTAGGCTTGCTAGTTAGAATCCCACCAAGTCGCTCAGCACCAACTGCTGAACATTTTCCTTTGAGTCTTGCTTTACCCTGCCAGTTCTGGCTTCTTTTTAGAAACTTGCTGGTTCCCTTGGTAAGCCTATTCTACAGTCTTTATCTGGAAACTGACCAAGACAAAGTCACTGCTTTATCTCTATAGATCCCAGAGAACAAAAATAATTAAGTAAGAAATGGAAAATGTGTGCAAGAGAATGAAAACCCTGATATAAGTAACATGTATGATTCAGAATGGAAAAGGTTAATCAAGAAACATCAATGGCATTTTGTGCCTTTGCACTTAAAAAAAATGGTACCACATCACTTGTAGAAGAAGCTTACAGACGAATCATATCTAAATAATGGTTACCACAGAAACCTCAACATTTGACAAGATGGAAACTAGTATCTTACATTATACCATAGACCACCCAGCTAGTACCATAAAACCAACAGGGAAATATTATGCAAATTGAGGCAGTATTAAAAAATCCCACTGGGAAAGGTTGGCGGGCTACTTAAATAGTCTACATCCTTTCCACCCACTGAAAAAGATAGATATCCACTGCATTTGAATTACACATATAACAAATTCCTGAATACACGGAAGTAAAATATGTTGAAATATATATTACATCGTAGACCAGAATAGAAGCACACATTGTGTACTTTTAGACACCTGTCATGAAAAAATGAATACAGGCAGTTCGGACTAGAAAGGCAAAGTCACAAAAATCCAATGGAAATGTTTGTGTAATTACAAAACAATAAAAGACAAATTAGTCCAGTTGAAAATGATAGTGTTGGAAAGGTAAAATTCCCTTAAGCCCAAGACAACCAAAAGGTATGCTTTTGAAAGTCCAGAGGAAATATGTAGTCACAAATCTGAAGGGTTAGGTGCTTACAGTAAAATTCCTCACGGTAAACTGTTAAAGCCACAGGGTCTCAGTAACAACACAGCATTGCAGACACAGCAAAACCAATAAAGGCCATTCAGCTGGGGAGAGTTCTAAACACAAAACCAAAAACAAGGAATGAAGTCAGAGTAGTGGGGAAATGCATTGCAAAATAAATGCTGAGACACTTTTTTAATATATCAGAGAATGAGTAAGAGAAACGTGAAATCCTTTGGAAACAATGGGAACAATAAGCTTTTCAGAAACTAAAGAGAATCCCAAGGACACTATTATGTCTCATCTTTATGGATGAAACTATTCGAGAATCTCCAAAGTTTCTGCTAGAACAGAGTAACACATATTAAGTAAACGAGGAGCCTATGACTCACGCATTAACTGGACAAGACTATCTTCCCCGAACCGGAAGCCTCCATCCCACAACACAAGCAGTTTATCTGATACAACATACGTCTAATACTTGCAAAGGAATGCAATGCCTCAGAACCAGCATCTTTTTCATGTAAAGTCACGTTTATACACTAATTTTATTTTTCTCCCTACACTTTCCATAGTTTGTCTTCCTTTTATATTTTTCCTCAGTTAGTTTCTAGAAGTCTGTATTAATACTAAGTACCTCACAGGAGTATGGTGAGAATAAAATTAAATAACTCAGGTAAAGCTTTTATAACCTTGCCTGGGATACCACAAACAAGCAATCAGTATGGAGTAGCACTAATGTGAAAGAGCTTGAGCCAGAGCTCTCCGATACACCTGCACACTCGCATGACCTTGCGACACTTTGATCTCCAATCCCATCTCTTTCTTGGACTCTGACTCAAACTGCTGCCTACTAGCTGGCTTCCCTTGAAAGCTTCAAACTCAACCCCACCGCAGGCCTTCCTCTCATCTCACACTCTCTAGTTCAGTAAATAATAGGACTACTTGCACAGGATCCCAGTTAAGACACGATGCCCTTACTCTATTGCACATCATTATACCACTGTTTTATTCTACATAGAATCTACTTCTGTTTTATAACCAATCCCTAATATACAACAGAACTCCACCAGTTCTCAAGTCTGTATGTAGTCAATTGCTTGGATGCCTTTCTAGAAATGCAGAGGAGTAGCAGATCCTACCACACTTGAAAATGACTGAGGAAGAAGGCAGTGTGGAATCTTACCCACGCTATGAACAAAACTGGAAATGTAACCCTACCCGTGTGCAGAAGAGTCCAAACACTGGCGCATCAGATATACTATTTCTTGGAAGATAATGGGCTATGTTCTTCTGGTAAGATACTCAGATGAAAAAGAAATGTTGGATGATGAGTAATTTTTTTTCAAATATTGAAAATCAGTGTTAAGAGTGCTTTGAGCTAAGGTTGTTGTACTACAGGATTGTAACAAATGGATGCGAACACACAAAGGATGTGTTGCATTTTTGACAAAGGTTGAAAGCAGAACAGACTTGAGAAAGATGAGTATTTCCATTTTAGAAATAGTGCATATTTCCATTTCCTCTACAACATCAGGCCTCATTTTTAACACTAAATCACCTAAAGAAAGCAAATATACATCAAGATAAAATAATTTTTAAATTTCATACTCATAGAATCTGCCAATAAAGAAACACATGGGAAAAAAACAAAAGATATAAAATTAGAAATGTGAGAACATGGAAGCAATCTACTTTTTCTAAACACACAGGCCAATCTGAGGAAATATGAACCTTAACTTTGAGTCTCACCCAACAGAAGCAAATGAGGCATCAAAGCCTAGAACGTACCTAAAGTGGCTCATTGAAAACATGACCTTTGGAGCAGATGCTGCGGCCAGCGGCTCAGATACCACGGAAGGACACCTGCATGGCATTAGGAGGACCTGAGTTCCAGCCCTTACTCACCTAGCACCCCAGCTTCCTGTGTGTGAACCCCGAGAGTAGCACATGCTGTCTGCAGTGTTCGGGTTTCTGTCACTTTTGGGGGAGGCTTAGATTGAGTCCTGCGCTTTTAAAATTTGCCAGGCTCAGATTTATTTGTTGCACATTTAGGAAACGAACCAGTGGATTTTCCCTCTCCTCCATGTGTGTGTGTGTGTGAGTGACAGGGAGAGAGAGAGAGACACAGAGAGAGAGAGAGACACTCCCTTTCAAGTAAAATAAATAAGCAAAGCTTTAATGAAAGGAATATCGGATAAGCTACTTCTGAGGCGTGGAGTTTGAGATCACCCACAATCCAGGACCCGCTCCTCTGTGAATGAGATCACCCACAATCCAGGACCCGCTCCTCTGTGAATGAGATCACCCACAATCCAGGACCCGCTCCTCTGTGAATGAGATCACCCACAATCCAGGACCCGCTCCTCTGTGAATGAGATCACCCACAATCCAGGACCCGCTCCTCTGTGAATGAGATCACCCACAATCCAGGACCCGCTCCTCTGTGAATGAGATCACCCACAATCCAGGACCTGCTCCTCTGTGAATGAGGGCCACTTCATCGCAGCCTGCAGCCCTGAGAAGCTGAGTCAGTGATGAGTGGCACCAAGAACACAGGAAAACAAAGCAAGAAAGTCAGCAGCAGGGTGAAAAATAAAGGCAGTTGAAATGGAGTCCCTTTGCTATTAGGTCATCCTCAGAAGGAGCTAGGAGGGGTGTGCACTGAAGAGAACAAATTAGGACAGACAGAGAACAAAGACTGCCATCCTTGCCAGACAAGTAGGAAGGAGGGTGACACTGCAGCAGCTTCTCACCCAAAGTCCTGGCACCTGTGCTACAGTTAGTTAGTTAGTTAGTTAGTTATCTTCATTTTGCATATAAGTTCTGAATGTTTGGAAGGGGGAAAATTCAGAATACCAAAAGTCACACCTGTAAGAGGGAAATGCATCTTGAATGTGCCCTTGCTTTCTGTGCTACCCACACTGCAGGTGCCTTAGTTGAACTCTTTCTCATTTATCATCCGGCTTACTACTGTTCCATCTCAGTACTGCACCTAGGCTGTTGTAACGAAGCACTCTAGACAGGGCAGCTCACACAACACACATTGGTTTTCTCACCATTGTGGAGGCTGACAAACAAACCATAAGGTGCCTGCAGGACTGATTTCCTTGAACCCGCTCTTGGCTTGGAGATGATCCCATGGCCTGATCGCCTCCTCTTACAAGGACACCATCATGTTGCTGCCAAGCCCATTCCACCGACCCCACTGTAACTTAATCACCTCTTTGAGTTGTGTATTACTCTTTGGAACAGTATCTCTCTCTCTCTTTTTTTACGATGTATTTATTTTTATTAGAAAGTAGGATATACAGAGGGGGAAGAGACAGAGAGAAAGACCCTCCATCTACTGACTAACCCCCAAGCAGCTACAATGCTCGACGTCGAGCTGATCTAAAGCCAGCACCCAGGAGCCTCCCCTGGGTCTCCCACGCAAGCATTATACCGCGCTGGAGCCTGGAGCCTGGGATCAGGGTGGTGCCTACTTCCCCTTCTGCATTTATAAATTCACATAACCTCCAGCACATTTAGAATTAAGGAAGCAGAAGGAACAGAAAGAAGGATCGTGAGAGGGAGCATTTGCTTGTTTGTAATTGAGGATGGTTAACGAAGACACTGTGTAGTCTGTATTTCGGAGGCCATCCTGGAGGCAATGCCCTGTTATGGTCAGGGTTACAGACCCTCTCATTTCCCCTGCCTGCTTTCTCACTGCCCATTATTTGTGCTGTCCACCTTCCTAATCATCCTACATGCTGTTGCTAGGGTAATGGGTACAAATCCTGGCCAACATGTGACTTCCATTTTGGGGGCACTTGACTAACCACAAAACAAAGCTCAAAATGTAGAGCTTCTAACCTCTGATCTCCCCCTAAGCTTCCATTCGTTCTCTATGTCCCCAAAGCAGAGAGTCCCATGGGAGGATTTCTATGTCTTCTTGTAGTTCCTCTTCTCACAGTTGTTCATCTTCATCCATCCAAACCATGCCCACACTGCCAGCCCATGGATCCCCAAACCATAAGCAATGTCTTTCATCTCTTAGCTCCTTGAACCTTGTTTTATGCAGCTGGCCATGTGTTCTACCGTGCATTACGGCTGTTCGGCCAACATGTTAACATGCTGTACAGGTCACTGCATCCTCACTTACACTGTGACATTCTCAAAAACAAAACCTTCTTACTCATTTCTTCTTTTCCTCACAGCAAGCAATATATGTCTATTCAAAGAATTTAGAAAAGAGCTTACATGCGTTTTTAAATTACTGTTACAAGCACTCATCCAATAAGGCAGACTTACAAACCTCAAAGCATCATTTAAGCAACAATGTTTTATAATTTCCCTTTGATTCAGTTCTGCTTTTTAAGCTGAAAACTGACTAAAACTAAAAATTCAGTGTGTCTGCCCCCAAGAAACGGCAGCAGCGGGTGGAAATATTTCTGCCTTTGTTCATTTCTTGTTCCTTTTTTAGGAGTCATTTCTAAGATTTAGAAACACAGAAGAAAAAAAAACTATAAGCTCTATGTTGAATGAATGTTTTTTATTTTAAGTGGACGATCATCTTCCTTAATAGATATTTGATAAATTTTACATCATGAATGTCATTTGTAGTCATATCTTGACATTGCCTAGTTCTATGTTAAAGACAATTGAATTCCTGGCCTGTTTCTCAGATGAAAAATAATATATTCCAGTTGTATCTTCCTGTGTAAATAAAAAATAAATATACCCTACAGTTAGTGAAACTCGTTAGACATACAATTTAAAAAATTCTATAGTCTCAGGTTCTTTATGCAGTGAAAGTAGTAACACTATAAATGCAGAGGGATACACACACACTCATACAAGTATTCTGGCACGAATACATCCTGAAGAACTAGACTGTGAAACTGAGAATGCTAAACTACTTCAGTCTTCTGCTGTTTCAATGGAGCATTGGAAAACGAAGAGTGCATACCTAGACCTTTCCATCCCTGTTGGCCACAAGCCTCAGCTCACTTGATTTAGCAGGTGTGGTGCACAAAGCTCTTAGTACATTTGTGAATATTCTATCTTCACTCTTAGCAGTTTCCTATGAAACATAGGTCTTTCTTTTGGCAAAGATTATGAAAAAGACTTTTTTTTTTTAAAGTAAGTTGGTTAAATAGCTGAAGTCAGGGAAAATTTTCTCACACTGAGATTTATTGGATTGTGAACAATCTCTCCAGGGAAGTGCCAGAAGCCCCATCAACTGAGTTATTTAATTAAAACTATTCTGGAGTAAGTAGAAGAGATGTTGCCTAGGGGAGTAATTTTGCATTGATCCCCAAAGGATTGGCTTGATGGTCTTAAAATTCTTAACAGTCTCAAAATCTTAAATGTCTTCAGAAATAATCTCTTACCATTTTCTCAAAGGAAAGGAAAAGTCATACTGCCTGCAACTTCTAATCCCTATTTAAAAAAAAAAAAAAAAGCATTGCAAACAGAAACAAAACCCAACAATGAAAAGGAAAGCTTGGAAACCAACTTTTTTTTTTATCGCAGCCAAATAAACTGTTAGAGGACAGCACCCGTTTATAGAGAAAGCAAACAAAAGAGCCCCAAGTGCCCAGTAAGCTGAGAGCCTCATCATCTCTTCTTTTATAAAATGTTGGGTCAGTAAGATGATCTGTCAAGAGGACAGCTCCGAGGAGTTTTCTTGGAAGGTCACACTCCTGCATGCTAAACCCTCAGCCACGTTTCTGACAGAAAGGAAGCTCCGCTCTCCATCTTCGATGGGAGTTTCTCAGACACAGAAGCCTAGACAATCCGGGGGAGGAGACGGCATGCGGGCTGAACATGTTCCACGGGTACTCTGCTGGCCACTGAGGGTTGTGGGATGCCAGCTTTTACTCACGCGAGCAGCCACAATCCCCACCCTACACTAGCACCCACACGCCTCCCACACCCACCTGAAGAGGAAGTGTGTTCCAGTGACAGTGGTTGGCAGCCTCTTTCAGCATAGGGTGAAGGCAGTTGTGGTAAAGAACGATGGGAGAGGTGTGAGTTGTGGTGATCACTGAGACTTAGAGGAAAACCCAGCGAGCCAGAGTCTCCAGCGATGCTCGCAGGCGTTGGAGAGTTCTCAAACCGCTCTTCCTAATATTAGCTGTCGTTCATTCCCTAGCAGTTCAGTCAAGTTGCCCCTGCTCTACAGTCATCTGAGAAACAAAAGCATCTACTAACAGAAATTTCTTTAGTAAACAAAATTGTTATGCTCAAGTCTATTTTTCAGCAAGTGTCAGATGGAAGCTTCTTCCTGGAATCAGCCACAACTAGTGAATCTAAAGATCAGGTTATCGAACCACACCGAAAGAAAAGTAGGGCATATGGAGAGATAACTAGGCATTAAGAAAAAAAAAAAAAAAACAGGCATTACTCAAAAATCACAACAAAGGCACATACCTGTGCCCACGTATTAATTCAACTTTGAAGCCATAGTGCTTGATTCAACCTCATATATTCATATAGCAATATCTTATTTCTCAAGGTTTTTTCCTTAAAATTCCTCTCTTTTTATTACAAAGCTTTAACCAAATGCACTAAAATGTACTTCTCCCTATGCTGGGCCCAGAAAAAAAAGGCGAGACAATAAAAATTATGTTGACAGGTTTTGATAACTGTTCTACTTCACCCTGGTGGAATGCATGATCATGAACTTCTCCCAAAAGCTTTGAGTGCTAGTCATCACCTAACTTCTTCTCACGGTAGTTTCTTTAAGGAGTGATAACTGAAAGTATCTAAAATGTTCCTGCTTAATATATTGACTGTATCCTACAGGTACTATTTAATAGATCTGCTCTTTCTTTGAATGAAAAACTGCTAAAACAATACATATAGAGTTATATAAAAGGAAAAGCTTTTATGACATTTCTGAAATTGCTCCAAAATGGGCCTTAGGAGAGTCAATGATTCTCTAATAACATACTTGAAACATTTTTACCTTATTTCTCTATCCCACTTTAAAAAATTAAAAGCAACAGAGATGCATTTCATAGGTAAAACCCAAGAGACCATGCAGTGACAACACAAGCTGACACGTAGTGCTGACCCTTGGGACAGGAGGCAACAGCGACTCCTTCTCTGTGGCCTTTTTACCTCTGTGGAATTTCTATTGATAGGCACACTTTGCACACATCACAAATATATAAGACAGTGTCTTTCTCAGGCTTTTCTTCTTGCCTTCTGAATTTGGGATAGGCAGAACAAAAGCTGGAGAAGTTTGCAAACAGCTATTGTAAACTATGTTGCATAATATGAAATAATCTCAAAAAAATCCATGGGAATGTGCATTATATTTTAATCCCATTTGCAGTGAATTACCTGAAGAACCACCTATGCCTGGTTTCCCGAGTAATGGGATCACCTGTGTTTCATCTGTTTACCATATTCCACATGATGGAGTGAATCAAGCCATGGATTATAAAACAAAATAAATTACATTAAATTGTTGATCAATCCTATGTGTTGAAGTTTAGAAGTTTTTGTCGTTTTTGTCATGGCTGTTAACAGTGCTTTTTTAAAAAATGAAAATTATCTTCATACAATAGATCATATTAGACCAAAAGCTGTTTTCTGGACAACTTTCCAAAGCAATTCTCCTAAAATATTATTCCACCCCATCTCAGTGTTCAAATACTCAACTATTCTCATTCAAGATTAAGTTCAAATTCCAGCTATAGACTGGATCAATTCTTAATCTCTTAGCTGAAGTATAGATTCTATCGTCTGAATTGGAATAGAACTTGTCATCCTTACTTTCTACGATAGTTCCTGATACACACATGACACAGCTGCCATCTCCCTTACTGCCCTACAGACTTTGAGTACTGAGATTTATGCCTTCCCATCTTGCAAACCACTGAACTCCAAATGTTCCAGGTTCTTGGGGGAAGACTTAAGGAATGAATTGAATTAACTGATGAGTTCGGTCGCCGCCAAGCAGCATACCTATTTTTACATGCTAGAACTGGGACATTTCTCTCTTTTCTACTTTAAATCAAAGCCTGATATTACCCCAGCATTAGGGGAAAAAATGCTAATCGTGCTATCTGCACTTATGTAAAGAGGGCAATATGATCTATTAAATTCCTTTTGTTCTGAGATGCTCAGAACTGTCATCTATTCTGGGACTCACAGTGTTAACAGAAACCAGCAACATGACACGAAGACATGAGGTGCTGTGTCAACTGCTGGAGACTGGGTGCGAACACATGCGCCTAAAGGAAACAGAGGTCAAAGGCTTTCCAAGAAGTAGCGTGGGTGGCACAGAGGGCCTCATCCAGCCCAGAACAAAGTACTTCAAGAGAAAGAGCAAGAACCATGAGAATACGGGTGATCACCAAGTCAGAAAACATGTGAAATACCCAACACAAAGTTCCTCATCTCTGAGCACTAACTCATAGTCCGCACGTGTGTAACACGTTTTCTGTTGCGCATCAATGATGTGTCAATTCAGCATCTTCCCCTTCTCTAAATTGCCTCTCTGCATCTTTCTGGTTTCCCCCAACATTCCTAAACATGAATGCCCTCTCCCCTCAATGGGACCATCTCCAACATGTGGTCCTGCCCATCAACAGTTTCTTGGCTAATCATCTTTTTCACATATGCTGGCTGATAAATTGTAAAACTGGCATCGTCAGTCCTTGCCTTTCCTCTTCCGGTTTATCATCTCATGATTTCCTTTGTCAGATCATCCAAGGCCCCTTGACAAGACTAAGTACCTGAAACCACTCTTACTTCCTCTCTTCCAAACAAAGTTGGTCTCTGAATTTCCCTTCTTTTAAAATAAAATCATCTTTCTTCAGATCAAAGATCATAAATTTTGAAATCATTCTCGAAGTGTCTCTCTCTTTGACTGCTAAGCCAAATTAGAATAGGAATCTCATCATCATCTTACACGATGATCTCTGAACTTCTTAAAAATTGTAATCACATCTTCATTTGCCTTTCTTGCTAGCAATTCTCATTTGACAAAAAATTTTATAAAACTTTGTTGAGAAAAATGGAAAATAGAATGTCTAAATAGGAGAAATACCATACTATGAACTCCGGACCTCATGGCCACTTCTGTGTCCCATACTATGAACTCCGGACCTCATGGCCACTTCTGTGTCTCTTCTGCCCAGAATCTGCTTTATTGATAGTTTTGCCACCCATAATTCTACACATAAATAATGTATTTAGTTTTATATGTTTCTAAAGGAATTATAGCCTGTGGATTTTCCTGCAGGTGAGCTTTTCACCTGCAACCCAATGTTCCCTGACACATTAGTCAGTGAGCATGATGACCACTCAGTCACCCTGAGTGATTCGGACCATCTCCCCGTAGGAATAGTTCCAATATAGTCACACTTCTACTACTGATGGCTATGTGGGTTGTTACCAAATGTGTGTTATTAAAGTTATTGTTATTATAAACATTATCTGAAAATCTCCTACATGTGGCTATCTATCTGTAACATATCCATCAGAGTGGAATTATTGCATGAAAAGATATGTGATTATTTGGCTGATATGTTATTTTCAAAACCAGATAAAATACTTAACTTTGTGGACCCATTTAATGGGGATATTGGATGAAATTAAGATTTGTACCTGTAATTTATTTAATAGTTATTTATTTACTCGAAAGAGCAACAGCAACAGAGGCACACACACACACACACACACACACACACAGAGGCTAAGATCTCCCTTAGCCTCTAAATTACTATCTAGATGGCTACATGGCCGTGGCTGAGTCATGCCAATGTCAGGAGCCTTCACCCGGGTCTCCTAAAAGGGGGTAGAGGCCCAAACACTTGGACCATTTTCTACTGCTTTTCCTGTACCATTAGCAGGGAGTAGATGAGAAGCAAATTAGCTGGGACCCAAATCAGTGTCCTACGGGATGTTTCCATTGCGGGTTGTGGTTTTACCAACTATGCCACGATCCTGGCCCCTGCCAGTAAACCTTGAGCAAGAAAACTGTCTTTCCTTATGTGATGGCCTTTCCAGTCATCTGGAGGTCTGAACAGAACAAAATTTCTGACCTTCCAAGAAAAAGAGAGAATTTTCCAGGAGAGATTTCTGTAACGGGTTTAATGAGAGGCATTATTACCATAAAATTTTCTATATCTATTGCTAATTAAGAATATCTATTGGGAAACTGAGAAATTTTAGAATAACTGTCTTAATAGTAGCATTTGTCGAGAAGATGTTCAATTTGCTCTTCAGCTCAAAGCCAAATCTGAAGGGGCAAAAGGAATGACGGGAGTTGTGAGCATCAGTAAGTTCTGGGCGGCTCCAGTGGGCTTCCATGTCCCTCAGGATATGAGTTTATACCTAGATACAGCTTTTCATGATGGAACACATGTGACATTTGAGGTCATGGAAAAATTACTGGACTCACTACTCTTCACCATCCACACTGTAAAATCAAAGTAATGTTCACTTCCAAACTTGCACTGGGGGTCAAGGTAAAATATATATATATGAAATACAACATGAAAGATCTCTTACACACAGTAAGCAGAAGTAAATAAAAATATTTGGCTCAGCTCATTTACCCTGTTGAATGTCTTAACAATCTATTATAGAAATTAGAATCTCTGAATTTCTGATCCTTTTTGTTAAATAGATCACCAACTCCCTTTTCACATAATATAAAAATGTAATATATATGCAAATATTGGCATGCTGTTAATGAAGCACAGAAGATAAATTTTAAATACATTTAAGGTTTGCTTTTGAAATACTGTCAAGATATGATTTAAACTTACTATCATTCTTGGTATAAAATGATGAAGGCCTCCATAGCTCAAAGTAAGGTGGATCACATGCTTAATTAGCACAATAAACCAGTCTCAAAGTGATAAATAATATGTTTTCACTGTGTAGAACACATTTCACGGTGTAGAACATACAAAAATGTGTAGCAATGAAGTGGTCACTTTGGGATTGGATTGTAGTTTTCAGCCTGTCTTTATACTCCAGTGGATCTGCATTCTTAAAGGCCTCTTATTCTTTTTTTTTTTTTTTGCCTGTTGAACATTATTAGTGTCAAATTAATTCTGTGACTATGGAGTGGATTAAGATCATGCTCTTGCCAGGCCTGTGAGAGACAGAAGAGAGGAGATGTACTGGGGGGAACAAGGGAGTGAAGTATGATTGTCTCCTCGGAACTGTAGCAAGCGATCTGTTCTCTTTATATTAATTCAAAAAATCAAAATTAAAGGAATCATAAACACCAGCAAAGACACATAGTTAAGAATAAATCATGAGGAATTCAAAACTGAAGAAGAGCCAGGCTCCCCCTTCTCAATAGGGAACTGACGAAAACACCCCCATTGTTTTTGTAAAAGCCCCTTGAAGCAGAAAGTTTTCTTTTACTAACCTCAAAAGGAGAGCAAAATAAAGTAAAATAGAAGCAGCAAGTTTTCTTTTACTAACCTCAAAAGGAGAGCAAAATAAAGTAAAATAGAAGCAGAAAAAAGTGATGGAAAAAAAAACAGAGATTGACTAAAAAAAAAAATCATGAACTATTGCCCAAACTGTGACGTAATATCCAAACTCCTGCCTTGACGTAGCATTCATCATCTAGTTCTCCAGTTGGTTCCACGCTCTCTAGTTTCAACTGATTGTCCTTTGTCAGGAATCAATACCCCAACCGCAAGGGCTTAGCATGTGAGACACAGAGGGGATGCTCATTTTGTTAAAGCCTTGGAGGCTCAGGCCTTGAGTACACTGGTTTATTCTTTTACCATTCTCACAAATCCCCTCCTTCATTTGCATGACTGAGCAGAAGTTGTCTATAGGGATCTGCATTTGTGGCACAGTGTGGGTTAAGCTGCTCTCAGCAAGGCAGGCAACCCACATGAGTCAGTTTGAGCTTCAGCAGCTCTGCTCCTGATTTAGCTCCCAGCTAATATACTTGGGCAAGCAGTGCAAGACGGCTCAGGCCTTGAGTACCTGCCATGCACATGGAGTCCCAGACTCATCCTTGAGCTGGTGTAGCCCAGGGCATTGAGGTCATTTGGGGATTGATTCAGATGGAAACTTTCTTTCTCTCTTTGTATCTCCCTCTCTGTCACTATGCCTTTTAGTAAATGAAATAAACCTTCAAAAAAAGAAGTGGGCTACACAGTGGAAACTGACAACAATCTTTATAATGGAAGACTGCACACAACAGCAAGTGCAGACTTTAATAAATGTTTAGAGAAATTTTGCCAATTGACTCCCTCTGTGAGCTATATGCAAAAATTAACTCTGAGTTAAGTAAGCTACACCTGTTGAAAACAGCAAAATTACACATGGGTAAATCGTTATTACTTCGACACAAAATCTGTGCTCTCTCCCATAGCATTCAGATTTGTGAGTCATTTCTACTTAGAAATGACAGCACATTAAAAAATACAGTTGATTCATAATATTACTTCTTTGAAACAGTAACACAGCATCTAAAAGTAAAATTGGAAAAAGACACGAAGACAATGAAGCAAGTGGTAGCCTTTACTCGAGAATTTCTATAATCAAATGTTCCGGATGTATAAAAAAGTAAAATAAAACTGGCCCTTACCTGACTGAACCACCAGCAATTTCTTTTTCCAAGATCCAAGTGGAAAAAGGTGAAACAAGCAGGAATAAAAACCCACATCAGCTTCAGAGGCATTATGAAAGAAAAGGGTCATATCACTGGTTGCCATTGTTGAATTTAAAATAGAAACCCTATCATTGTAGGGCTCTTTTATGCTCACACCATACGTAGGGTTGAAAACAGCAATGGACTTCTCCTGCCCATTGATCTTGAACCACTCAATCTGGGTCACATTGTCTGTTGATGGATACACACATTCTAGAGTCATATTCTTGGCAAATTTAACAGTTGTTTCCCAAGATTGCTCTTCACATAGAGCTGAAAGAGATGGCATCACATAAATTTAATTAGCCTCAATCATGGAGACATTGAATAAATATTTAAGTTTGGTAAGACCTAATAAGATCCCAAGTTGAGTTCAGGGAAAAAGCTAGCAGGTTCTACTTTTATCCAAAAAAAATTTGCACCTTAGATACTTAGCATTTGTAACTTTTAATTTTCCTGAACAAGTGGGAAACTATTTAAGTGAACTAAACAACATTATATATTCTGTATATGTCACACTGTAAGACCAAACAAAAAAAAAAGCAAATTCATTAAGCAATCGTTCTGAATGAAGCCATAAAAATTTCTTTACCTTTGTATACAAGAATAGCCCAAAGGAAAGCAGGATAATCCATCTCTGGGAACTGTCTAGGAGGTGGTCTGTATAAATAAAAAAAAATGTATCCTGTTACATGCAGAGGCCCAGCACAACACACCACTTCCTTCCGCTCAGATGTTATCAGTTGTGTCTTCTTTTTCTCAAGTATGAACATAGGAAAAAGGTCTTCGTTTCAAGATCAGTTTGTTCTCCTACAGGGATGGGCAGATCTGAGTTACTTCTCTCGGGGAAATAGCTTATTTCAAGGCCACATTTTTTTACAAAAATTCACTCATGCAGTAGACATTTACTGAGTACATTCTTTATCCAAATTTTCAGGCAATGAGAACATAACAACACAACTGAAACAAAAATACTTGCCATCATGCAACTTACATTTTAGTTGAAAGGAGACAAACACTAAATAAAAATGTAAAAAAGAAAAAAGATGATACGTAAAAAGTGGTAAGAATATGAGGGAAAACAAAGCAGGGCGGTGGAGCTAAGGAAAGTGGGGATAAGGAAGGTGGGGTACTGTGCTCCTCTTCGGTAGAACGTCGTCACTGGGAAGGCAAGATGGGGGCAGAGACAAAGATGCGGGAAAGACTCTCTGTGGCTCTTGGATGTGGAGTCCCCACCCAGCACATGCCCTGTGGAGTCCCCACCCAGCACATGCCCTGTGGAGTCCCCACCCAGCACATGCCCTGTGGAGTCCCCACCCAGCACATGCCCTACCTTCCAGCACTGCCCTTTGTTTGATCTCACACATTGCCTGGGCTGATGATGAGCAGATGACGGAAAGCCTCATGGTGGTCTGGGCATGCAAACTACCATTAAGATGGAGGTGTCTTTTCAACTTTTTATTTTGAAATAATTACATAAACAGTGGAGAGTTTCTAAACACCTGTTTCCCAGTTTCCCTCAATAGTCATGTCTGACATAATCACAGTACAATATCAATAAACAACTTAAATATTTTAATTGTGTTATTTTTTCTATTTCTATTAACTGGATAAACAGACACAGACAGAAAGATACACATATCCAATCTACTGGTTCACTTACCAAATGTAACTATGTCAGGCTGAAGCCACGTGCTCTCAACTGGTTTCCCACAGGGGCAGTTGGGACATAACTACTGGAGACATCAGCTGCTACCTCCTAGGTATATGCTAGAAGGAAGTAGTAGTAGAGCTGGGGCTTGAACCCAAGCACCAGGATACAGAAGGCAGGAGTCCCATGCAGCATGTTAACCACTGTACCAAACTCTTATCCCTTGATACATGATTTATTACTTAGGTATGCCATCATTCTCCTCATTCTCTGCTAAGACTATAGCTGCAGGATTATATTATTGTAAAACACAGGGGACAGTTAGGAGGGGAGTAGGGTGAGAGAATAAAGGGAGGGAAAGAGGGGAACCCTATGCCTACAAAACTGTATAATAGGAAGTAAGAATAAGAAAGAATTCCTAAGCCCTTCTTAGGAACAGAATAACATACTGGTATCAAAAATGTATTTTTATGAAAAGAGGAACTATTTGAACACACTGGTACCAATGAAAGTGTCAACATCAAAGGTCAATGACAATTGAAGAAAGGCCAAGTAGGAGCCATGGAAGGCAATATTGCCTGATGCCAACTCTGAATTGTATATGTCATTCATCCAAGTATTTATCAGCAGTGGTTCAATAATGAGTATCAGTATCTAGAGTGGGAACATCTTCAGGACAGGTGAAATTAACAATGTAATAACAGGACAAAATTAAAACGTGTTCACATAACAGTATGCTGTTGCTCTGTTTACATAACATTCTATTTTCTAAATCTTTCACATCTGTGATATGATTTGTACCTCTAGTCACCGTATAACATGATCAGTAGAAGTATCTAATACCTGTTTTGTATGTAATTCAAGGCAACAGCTGCCACAAATTTAACCACGTTATGCCAGGTACATCACTTAGTCACTAGGAAATAGCATGCAGCCAGAGTATGATGTTTTCCATAAGTCAGGCAAAGTATTGCGGGTCAAACAGATTCATAAAGTGCTTTGCTGTAATGAAGCCTGATCATTGCTACACAAGTTATTTGAGGTTTATGACAGCCCAGGGATGGGAAAATGCATGTCAATAGATTTGAAAGAGGTTTCACAGATAAAGTGGGAAAACTGGGAAAGGAAACAGAGGTGCAACCACATGGAACCTTTCCAGGAAGAGGTGTGGTTACAGTGCGAGGAACAGGGAAGTAACCAGAGCAGTGTGCTCGTTGGATTGAAAGGTGTCTTGAATCATACATATGAAAGAGGTGAAAGAAGTGAAACTTGGTGATCATAAATCCGGTGTCTTGCTTCGTAATTGAAGTGTATTCTAGCACTAAACAGAATCTCATTTACAATAACTTCCAAAAGAATAAACTAGCAATGAAAATTTTAACCAAGGATGTGAGACTTTATAATGAGTAACAAAATATTGTTAAAAGAAATGCTAGAAGGTATATTTAGGAAACATGTCTGAAAGATCTTATGTGCTGCTTAAGTAGAAATTTAGTATTGTTAAGATCAAATTTTCAGCCATCTTTTTTACACAAATGGAAAAAACCAATTTTCAAATTCATATAGAACTTTAAAAACTTTGAATAGCCAAAGAAATCATGAAGAACAACATCAAATAAATAAATAAAATAAAATAAAGGACTCATAGTTTCCAATTACAAAATTTAACAAACCTACAATGGTCAAAACAGTATGGTATTGGGCCCGGCAGCGTGGCCTAGCGGCTAAAGTCCTTGCCTTGAAAGCCCCGGGATCCCATATGGGCACTGGTTCTAATCCAGGCAGCTCCACTTCCCATCCACCTCCCTGCTTGTGGCCTGGGAAAGCAGGAGAGGACGGCCCAATGCATTGGGACACTGCACCCGCGCGGGAGACCCGGAAGAGGTTCCAGGTTCCCGGCATCGGATTGGTGCACATCGGCCCGTTGCGGCTCACTTGGGGAGTGAATCTTCGGACGGAAGATCTTCCTCTCTGTCTCTCCTCCTCTGTGTATATCTGGCTGTAATAAAATTAATAAATCTTTAAAAAAAAAAACAGTATGGTATTGGCTTAAAGAGAGGCACACAAAACGGAGTAATAGAGTTGAGAATCCCAAAAAAAAAAACAAAATAGGCCCACAATTCAATGGTAAGTTGATTTTCAACATAGATGACAAAACCATTCAATGGAAAAATAATTGTCTTTCCAATATGCAGTGCTGAGGCAGCAGGATGACCACATGCTAAAGAACGAAGTTGGACCTCTACCTCCCACCACACACAAAACTTAGAATGGGTTGAGTTAAAACAATAAAATCAAGGAAAACATGGCAAGTCTTCACGACCTTTGAGTTGGCAATGAATTTTTAGCTATGACACCTAATGTAAGGATAGAAGAAAAAAACTGTCTTTACCAAATTTTTTTAAAATTCCTCCATCAACTTCTCAAGGCATTTAAAAGATAACTACAGAAGGGAGGATATATCTGTACATCAGCTGACTAGGGTATCATTGCCAGAATATTTAAAGAACTCTTACATTACAGACCCAAGAAGAATAATCCAATTAAATGAAATAAAATGGACAAAAATGAATCTATATTTTGCTAAAGAAAATATACGAAAAGCCAACAAACATTTGAATAAATTCTCAACATCATTAGCCCTCAAGGCAAAGACAAATCATAGTAAGAAACCACGATAAAGTTACCAAGTTGGCTATAATCAATAAGGAAAACAATCACAAATGAGAGCATACAGAGGAAATGAAATCCCTATGCATTGCTGGTGGGAATGTAAAACAGTGTAACTGCTGTAAGAAAAAGTACCTGGTGATTCCTCCAAGAACTAACTAGGGAATACCATGGGACCCAGCAATTTGACTCCTTGGCATATTCCAAATTTTTAAAAATACTCAAAACAAGATGAGTACACCAGTGTTCATAGGAGCAGAATGCACAACAACCAGAAACTATAGGCCAATTAGTAATGTATCCAGATGGTAGAATACTATCATAAATAATAGCATCATTAAAAGAAGTGACGTGTTAATTTGCTAAAAACACAAATGAACCTTGAAAATACCATGCTATGGGAAAGAATACAGCCACACAGGGTTACCTATTTCAGAACTGCATTTTACATTTAATATCCAGAACATTCACAAATACCCAGAGATTTCGTACACCATTGCTAGAGGGACAGGGAGCAAGGCAGGAAGAGGAGCAAGGGAGCAGAGTTGGCATGTGTGGTTGGATACCACAAAGATCCCAAAAGAAATCAGTTGTAGCATCCTATACTGCACACCCAGCAGCTCCTGAACCAGCCCTAAGCAAACATTTTCTGCCTAGGAGTAACAAATCAGGGATATGGGAGGAGACTTGGGAAGGAAGGGATGTGGGAGGAGACTTGGGAATGAAGGGCTTACCCTAGCTTGTGGTCACCCCTTCATTTCCAAGGCATCAGAAGCCACCTGAGTCAAGAGGTGAAGGGAACACAATTGCATTTGCGTTCTGCAATGGAGCTATCAGGAGGTCAGAGATTTAAATGAAAAGTGCAGTAATACTTGTAGCTAGAGACGGGGTTCAGCTAATACAACTTTGCTAAGGATGAGCCCAATTTATCAACATCTAACCAAAGACAAATAGAGACTGTGCGTGAGCTATTTTTGTTTTGTTGGCAGCCATTTTTTGCATGATTTATGAAGGGTTTTTGGCTTGAGGTTTTTTACTAATAGAGCTGTCTCTATAAAAGAGCTTTGTCTTCAAGGAAGTCATTAATCAAAATATTACTGGAATTTTCTGCCATTAAAAATGTCTCCTCTAACCACATGTATACACATCCATCTCAAAGCTGCCTCTGAGTCCAGACTCTTAGTTGGCCTGGACCTCCAGCAGTGCTGTTTGCCTTCTTTCGGGCTATTCACACAGGCAGAAATTTCTCCATGGGTTGCACTGCTTCTGTCAATTTCTAGTATTTTCTGCTTTCATGCCTGCATCTACTGCTTTTGAACACTGGAAGGATTCTAATCTCTACAACCCAGTTTCCCCAGCACATACTGAAACACCCAAGACACATGCGCAGACAACTGCTGGCAAGCTAGGAAGGCCTGTGTGGAGCTCTGAAGAGACAGCAGGAAGACTGCAAGCACCGACCGTGGTCACACACCCTTTCCTCAGGTACACGAGTTTGTCTCTACGCCTGTCGTTAGGATGCCCTGTTTCAGAAAGAAAAATATTATTGGCTAAGTTTCCACTGCCTGCTCCCATGGTTCTATGGACCACACCACTCCCCAGAATGTGAGCAAGTCATAGCATCCCAGACGTTCCCCTCCCTCTGACTGACAATAAAGACCTTATTGCATTCAAAGCAGAAACTTCAAACCAAGGCCAGCACGGATCATCAAAGAGGGCATTCTGCAGAGTGGGACCCAAGAGCTGAATCCAAGTGCTGCCTGATTTCTGTGAACATCTTCGTTGCAGCCCAATCACAGTCACGTACTTTCTATGTGGTTCCCATGTTCTCTCTGTTATCTGAGTGCCATAATACTGCAGGTGAGTGGACTCTAGTCCTGACAGACGCCATATGGCTTACACACTTGTAAATATGAACTATTTGATCCTTTTCAAAAAAAACAATGTTCTAGCCTCTGTATAGAGAAATGAATCCTCATACAATGGACATTTAAGCTTATTCTTGCTTAATCTTTCTTACGAGACGGAAGGTTAAGGCTGATAGACACAACACTGGTGAAATTAATTCAATGTTATTCTTCTAGAGAGCTATGCCACTACATTTATTACAAACACAACCCTGGAAGCAGCACAACAGGTTTTAAATAGCATCCTGTTACTAAAAAGCCATGTCTGTCATTAACCTTGGAAGCTTTCAGCATCTTCACACAGCACCAAATCCTGAGCTCCTTGCAGCTGGTCCCCATGGCTCCCCTTCCTGCTGTGTCTGTAGTACACAGACTGTGGTACAGTTTTCTTGATGACCCCAAGCATTTCACACCATTATTAATTTAAAAAGTGAGGCTCAGTCACATGTGTCCTGCTTCTGAGAAGGGTACCAACCTTGAGATGTGCCTGCTGCTCGCTCTAATGCTGCTGGACCTGTCTTGGTTAAGAGCTTCCAATATCTCAGGTCACTTTGCTGACTCCACCTTGAGCCTGGCCAGCTGCCGTCCGTTCATTCACATAGTAGGAAGTTTCCATGCACTTGAGCTCTTCTCATACCAGAGCTTCATCAGGGAGCAGCAGATGTGACGCACAAATAGTTCAGCAAGTCAAAAAGTCCACTTCCTCCCGCAAGCATCTTTACCATTTCAGGTACTCAGACTCATCCCAAACTCAGATTCAGTTCTGTTCCCTTTTAGTCATGTAGATCTGAAATTTGAAAGGATGTACTTCTCTCCCCCTGTTTTCGCTCTCACTTGAAAGCACATGCAAAACTTTGAAGTTAGTTTCTTTGACTTTTCTTCCCCTTTTTCTCCTACCAATCAAACCACTTCATCCTCAGTAGTCTCAAATTCAGAAAACCTTGTCTCTACCCATATCTAACAAGGTTTCGGTCCTACTTTCTAGATTCTCTCTCTTGCTCTCACTTCATTGTCTACCATTCGTTAGCAGAAAAAGTACTCAAGCTGATGCTTTCTGGATTACTCTGCCACAGGTTTAACAGCTTCTATGTCTTAGAAACATCTTAATTTCTTTTTTAATTATTAATCAATCAATTAATTAATTTTTATTAATTACATTGCATTATGTGACACAGTTGCATAGGCTCTGGGATTCCCCTAACTCCTCCCCGCACCCTCCCCCCATGGTGGATTCCTCCACCTTGTTGCAGTATTACAGTTCAAATTCAGTCAAGATTCTTTCATTGCAAGTGTATAACAAGCATAGAGTCCAGCATCTTATTGTCCAGATAAATTCAACGGTTTCTTGGGGAGACCATGTCTGGTCTGAAGGCAGAGCTGGCAGAATATCATCCCGATCAATTAAAAGCCCCAACATAACATCAGCAACAATTTATAACGCTATGGAATTAATTGACATGGTATTAAATAACCAATATGTTAAAAAGAAACATCTTAATTTCTTAGCTGTGTTAAAGGTCAGTAAAGTTTGTTGAATTTATTCCTTTGATTGATTAGATTTCAGAGGCTAGTTAAATGCCCATGAATGACCATGGCCATGGCTTAAGACAGATGTGCAATGCATAGAAAGCAGAATGTGCAGCTCATGGAAAAGAAGGACCAGAGGGACGGGGAGAAGGCACACGCAGGCACTGACCTCCCTGCACATCTCACCAGGGCCGAGCTGCTCGCTGCTAGGCAACACGTGTGCCCGAAAGCAACACTGTCTCTCAGGACACCAAGCTTTACTCAGTACTTACTGTGCACCAGGGTGATTTTGTCAAAACAACTTCCTGACTCATATTTCTCCATTATACTAGCACATTGTCCTCCACAGGATACCTTAACTTCCTGTTGATTTACAAAACTATCATGATTAATCGTTGCCAATCGTTTTTGCAGTCTACTGAATCACAATGCTTTGTTCACTCCCAGCCTACACTCTAGAAAAGCCAAATACTTTTTATTTTGAGGATCCTATTCTTACTGCACGTTTGATTTGACCTCTTTTAGCCCTGTCCCATTCAGTAGGCCATAGCCCAACATCCCCAATAGGACGCTCTCCTTGGCCTTCCCAAGAGTGGCTTTGATTTTGGCTCCTGTGCATTCCCTGAGAACTTCAAATAAATCCTTACTGAAATATTTATCACATGCTACTGTGATCACACATTTTCTCACTGCTTTTCTCATTATAGTTAATTAAACTCCTTCAAGATACAGGTAAAGTGCCACCCACTGCTGTACACACAGACCCTTACATAGCATCTGATAAGTAGTAGGAGCTCAATCAATATTTGCTAATTGAGGATGACAATGTTATTTCCATCAGTTAGGTTTCATGGCATTTTTTTCTTTTTAGTTGTTGTAATCCTAATTCCATCTTGTATCCAATGTGTGATCCTTCTTTTACCTTTTTATTTCCACAATGAATAATACAAAAAAGTGGGTTCTAGTGCGGTAACCTAGCAGCTAAAGTCCTCACCTTGCACGCACTGGGGAGTAACTGATCTTTGTGTCCCACCGAGTGAGTTATAAGTGCATCCCGGCTGGCCGCTTCCTGTCTGTTTCTAAGCTTTCCTAGTTGTTCTCTGTCTATCTATTCTAGTTTGTTTGTTCATATGTTTGTTTGTTATGAGGGGTTTCTGGAGCAATCCTGATGGTCCTTACAAAAGAGGGTGGGGACCCAAAGTTGGAAGCAGGCAAGGGCCAGAGAAAGCTCCTCTCCCTAGTTCCGAAGGAAGTTTACTGTTCTTCTGTTTCTGCGGACTGCTCAGGGATCCTGGTTGTCGTTCCGATGATCCTGGATCCTGCAAGGCAGGAATTGCACACCCATTCATCTTTACAAGCCTTATAAAACAAGACTTCCAACCACTTAAAAGCAAAAACACCTCTTTAGTGCTGCTATTTGTTGACAAAAATAGGAAATACAGCAAAAATCATCACATCAGAGCACTGCTTAGAGCATGACATTAGCTACCTCTAAGGTTACCATGGCACTAATGCATTGTTCAAAAGAGGGTAAGGAGGCGGACAGGAAGCGGCCAGCCAGGATGCACTTGTGACTCACTGGGTGGGACACAAGGATCGGTTGCTCCTCTCTGGAGTAATAAAGATTTCTCTGCACACCCCTCCCAAAAATGTTCACCTAAACTGTTGATATTCGTCCTGTTAAAGTTATAGAGTTAGACTACCCGAAAAACAAGCAGGTTTAGCAAAATCATGCTTCAATGCTATAAAATGCTAAATACTAACATTGAAATAGACAAGAGACAGTTGAATAGCAATCTGTAGCCATTTTAAGGTATATAGAACATGGTTGAATATAAACCAAAATTGAAATGTCTATGAGGAGGTCACAGGCTTCGGTCGAGAACCAGCATTTCCCTAGTGGCATGTTGGTTGATCAATACCACGTCAATTAATGCCATGGTGTTGTAGACGGTTGTAAATATTGTGTTGGGTTTTTTACTTGGTTGGGATGATGCTCTGTTGGTTCTGCCTTCGGACCAGGGATGGTCTCACCAAGAAGCTGTTGGACTTGCCGGGACGGTGAGATGCTGGACTTTATGATTGGTCAAAACCGCCAATGAAAGAATCTCAACTGAATTTGAACTATGGAAATGCAACAAGGTGGAGCAATCCGCCGTGGGGGAGGGGAGGGTTTGGGGAAGGGCGGGGGGAATTCCAGTGCATAAAAAAAAATGTGTCACATAATGCAATGAAATAAATTTAAAAAAAAAGAGGGTAAGGAAGGGTAAGGAATGAAGCGTTTGTTCACTTCATTCATATAAACTGAATTTCAAGGTGACCCAAATTTCTCCTTATAGAAAATTTCAGCTACTGGGGGAAAAAATCAGATGTTTTTAAACTTACCATTTGCTACCTCTATTGATATAATAAACCAAAACGACTATCAAGATCACCGAGTGAAAGGCGAATGGGGAACTTTAACATGAAAGGTACTGTTGATTGACAACACTTGAGCTCTTTAATCCACCATAACCTCCCTAGACATGGTCCAACCAGACACTAGTGGGCTGCCAATGTGCTGAAGGAAGAACACAGCATCTCTAGGCAAGCTCTTCCCAAGGTGGCTGAGCCTGGATCCAGCCAAGCCTCCAGGAGTATCAGTGTGTGAGATGGAGCATCAACGCACGACCTCGTCTACAGGCACCGTGAGCAAGGATGCAGCTGAGCACAGAATGCAAGAACCACAACAGAGAGCAAATGTTTCAAGTCCTTCGACAAATGACAACTACAATAAACAAGTATCAGCCAATCCAGCAAATGCCAAAAGGGCGCTTGATAATTACAAACACCGTAGCGATTTTGCAATTTCCTTAGCATGATGAAGAAAACTGATTAGAAAGAAGAAATTAGCTTGCTGTTGAGATACTTGAGGAACCTAAAATTTCCTTACTGCACTCACCATCAGTACTTCATATATTCCGGAGGTTTTAAATGCAATTGGTTAAAATGGGGGAATGAGGGAGGGGATCGGGGGTTAGCCTGGCAGACACTGGCGGGCATGCCTACATCCTGCCTCAGAATGCTGGTTTGATCCTAGGCTCTGGGTCCAGCTCAGGACTCCAGCTTGATACGGATGCACATTATGCAAGGCAGAGACGCTGGTGCAAGCTACCATCACCCACATGGAAGAGCAAAATGAAGCTTCCAACGCGTGGCCTGGCCTAGATTTGTCTGTTACAGGCAACTGGGTATGAGCAGGCAGATGAAAGGTGGTTCTTCTTTCTCTCTTTCTTCTTTCCTCCCTCCCTTCTCAAGTAGAAATGTTTACAAGAAATAGAAACTGTAAATCTTGAAAGTTATTTAAAATTTATTACTTACAGGTAATCAACTTAGAGAACATGGAGAATCAAGTAAAAAAAAAAAAAACTATCTGCCAAAATAATGTTCTAAGATTCAGTGGCTTTATTTTATGTCATAAACAAATAATGATAAAAATATCACATAGCTGTGTATGTGTGGGTATAAGCATGTATGTAACCATTCAGTCAGGAAATTTATCAAAACTTTCAAGGAAATAAGCCTTGACCAAATGGAAGGAAGAGCTATGTTTACCACATAGTAGGGCAAGACCCAATTCTGAGAACACAAGAGTTAATTTGGAACTTATAACCTCTTAAAATACCAAGATGATATCTTGGGTGAGTAGGGTGACACACAGTGTTGGAGATGGAGTCATGCCTTGGAAACCCTGAAGGCAGTTGCCCCCCTCGGCCTGGTGCTCCTTGGGGAGTGTGGCCCCTACCCACCTGTCTCAGAGCTCACTTACTCCCTCAGCATCTTCCCTTGCTGTGTGGTTCTAGGCACAGATCCCACAGTCCCCTAATTCATTCGTGGGGGTACTTTAAAAAGTTTGCAGAAAATGGGATTAAAAGATAAAGTACATTTTCCACAATTTTAAAAGACCCTCCTATTCCTCAAAATTCAACTGAGAAACCGGGAGCTGAAGAACAATCCAAGTCCATTCTGGGATGAGGTCTGCAGGGGCTGCTGCTCCATCGAGTCTCCAAGCACCCTGCACACGCCCTACCATAGCATGGATGCCCGCTGACTCCATGTGGACAGCAGGACACAGCGGCTGCAGGGGCATCCCGACCAGGCCTATGGAGGCAGTGTTGGGGAGACTGGCGCAACCTGTTTTGCACTAGGCAAGCATTTGCCCTAGCCCCATCCATTCTGGGATCTATCCCATAACCTTTCTAAGAAACTACTTCTCTGAAGTATATTTAATACCCAAAAGAGTGCACATATTTAATGTAAACAACTTAATGAGTTTGGAGATACATATACACCCATGGTTTGATCACCCTAATCAAGGTCTTAAACATCGTAAGTCATAAACAAGGTCATGGGGTTATCACTGTAATCAAGGTCATAAACATCCATTACTTTCAGAAATGCACCAAAATAAATGCATCCTCTAATTATGTTTTCCTTGAGTGTTTTGAAGTTTCTCATATGTGTTTGGTGTTGGTTTTGCATACATAAGTATACTCAAACCAGGCAAAATATGATAGCCTTTCTTATATGAAAATCCAGCAATATGTCCTGGAAAATATACACTAACAAAGCAAAAGGGCATCTAGAAAGGATATACACACACACACACACATACATATGTATATACATCCATTTCCATCTATGGACACTTACATATGTATACTTATATAATATGTATCATATTTGAAAATATGTATTTAACTATCAATGACAAACTAAATCTCAAATGCCTAATAGAAAAACAGACAATGGATATCCAACATCAATTTACAAAGGAATTACACACAGAATATGTTAGAAAGCACTTAATCTCTTCAATGGTAACCCATAAAAATTAAAGCACCTACATACTTGTTTTGAAAATGTATTAAAAATGGAAATGACACTGACTAATGTTAATGAGCAAGTGAAAGACTGCTAAGTGCTGTAAGAGTGAGGCCAACCCGGCAAACACTTCCTACCTGCATGTAGAGTTAAGTTGTGCACGTTAGAAGAGCCATTCAGACTCTCAGACTCCGCAAAGCCTCCTCAAGCTATGAGTCCTAAGGAAGAGTAGATTTAACAAATTTGGCAAAGGTGGATGTTTAAAAGCCTGTAAGTGTATTAGAACACATTTTTACTAATAAGACTTGGAAACACATGAATGCGCATTTCCAGCAAGCTGACTGATTTAATTGCAGCAAGTCCATAGACCCTAAACGGTGCTGCCCTTCGGTGATGTGCAGACCTGAATTTAGAAGACAACATTTTTACAATATACTTAGTAAAGAACTTACCGCAGCACACAAATCCCCATCAAATAAGACAATGACTTAAGCCACTGCGAAGAGTCCTGCCTGCGGCAGGAATCCACACCTCCTTCTTAGCACACCTGGTCTTAGCAATGCCAGGGGCCCAATCAGCAACTCTCTTTGCGCTTCACATCTTCTTCCTCCGCTTTTAACTTTTCTGCTCTTGATGGTTGAGGTTTGGAGGAAACCAGTGCTTAGACCTGCCGTTTGGGGACTCCAGCGCTCGAGTAAAGAGCAACAGGAAAGTGCCAGGCTCATTGGGACATTTTTCTAAGTGAGGCCAGGAAGCCAGAGCCAGCCCGGCTGGATGAATGGACAGGGGTTTGCAGATATCTGCTATCTCTTTCCTCCAGGCTAGTCCGCCGTAGAAGTGGACTCTTCCATCCTCCACATTACACACGCCTTTGTGCAGCCACCAGCTCATGACGTGGCATGCTACATCATGGCTACTTAATAAGCAACAGTGGCGATCCTGGGGAGTCGGTGGGGGTGGGCAGGGGTAGGCAGTAGACTTTGAAAAGACTTACATGAGTTCAAATTCTGACCCATATCAGCACACCCAGTGCTCCGGCCGCAGATGACAACATGCAGGGCAAAAACACCACACTTTGTGTTGCCTTTGGCCAAGTGTTCGCTCTCTGCAGAGCCTAGTAAAGACCTTTGATATCCCAAGTGGTGAAAAATTGCTTAAAAATGTTGCCTCCTGTACTTTCAATACTTCTGCATCCCAGATTATTTAAAGAAATTCTTATTTTCCATGATCCCAGAAAATCTGTATGTGCTTAAGGTGTGTTACCTCTTTTTTTTTTTTGTCTTCCCATTCTCTTTGAACCCTGAAAAGGTCTTTTTGTCTGAAATCGGACTAGGCAGTTTATAACTGAACTATTTATTTAGCATTTACACCACTGTAGTTATTTCTGTAGCTCAGCACCTTAGCTGGGGGCCGGAATAAGAGAAGGTCTCTAACCTTAGCCACACAGATGTACCTGAAGCCCTGGGATTTAAATCATGTGCAAATACATTCTAAAGTAGCTAGAGTCTTGTTCTCCCAGTTGTCCTCCCTGGGGCCATGTAAACACATGCCTTCTGGCCTTCTGGCCTTCTTGAACTGGTGTTTTTGTTAACAGCAACCCATTTCGCTCTCAAAGGATGTCTTGATATGGATAGTAAACTCCATTGTCACTCTAAGAGCCACCTCAGTTGAAAGTCCCAGGAAATCTTCCAGTTCTAGGAAAAACAGGACAGATGGACGTTCTTGCCATAGCAGTGGTTAAGATGCCCGGTTGCAGCTCACTTCTGTCACATGAATGCGGGTGCCGGGGTGCTTTTAGTCTCCACCCTTCAGTCAGAGTTACCCTGACCCGTCAGAAAGTCCGTGGATGCTTGCTTTCAAGGAGGCAGAGTCTGTTCTCCTCTTTCTGGTACATGTGGCCTGTTCTGAGAAGGGCAGGTGGCTCATTAAATACATACATACATACATAAATAAATAAATAAATAAATAAACAAACAAATAAATAATAACCATCTATAGCTTTCTCCCAGGACAAGGGGAGTCATACCTACTCTGGGGGAGCACACTGCAGTCCCTCTGAAAGCTGAAAATGTAACCCTTCCCTAAGGGGAATCTTCTCTCTCACCCACTAGATAAAACAGGAATCAGCTCCTCATACAGGAAGAATCAGGTGAACATACATTTAATCATCAATTATTTCTAGCTTACATCCCAATTTATGTAAAATTACACCTTTTGTCTTATTTCTATGTGCTTTGTGGAGTCTGTCTCTGGATCTTCTAGGCTGGTTATGAATTCCTGAGAGCAGATACTGCCTTGCTTACTCCTGTTTGAATAGAGGATCTATTGTGCTGGTTTGGCGAGGTCAAAGCAGTCCCCTATGTTGCCAAACAATTCCCCAAACTAGCAGATGATACTGCGCTAGCCTCCTCCCCGCCCCTGACGAACTAGGTTCACTTGGTCAACATACAAAAAGCAATCACTTTGATCAGAGTGGTGAGAGAAAATAGGAATTTATTGCAAAGCACAGAACAAGGAGTATTGGCTAATCTTTCACGCCCCCTAAGGGGTTAGGGGCCTCATCAGCTCGTGTCCAAGTTCCTGGTTGGTCACAGATGCTCTTGATGTTCCTTAGATTTGGGAGGCCGTGCTTTTCAGGACTTCCTGATGATCAGGCGGGCTTTAGCTGGTCTGGAGATTATGTCAAAGTGGCAGTTACATTCTGTCCAGACCCGGAATTCTTGCATACAAACCATCCCAGGACGATACTATGAAAGTTCTTATCAACTGGAGAAGCAAATGACTACTTGAGTTCAGAGATTAGAATCTCATACTCCCAGCTGTATCACTTCCTCAGGTCAGTGGATTTCTCTGGATAAGGACATGCAAAAAACAAAACAAACAAACAAACAAAAAAACACCTTGGGCTAACAGCGACAAACAAGAGGCTGGGTCCTGCTTTCACATGACAATTTCAGCCAGGACCCAGGACTTAACAGGGCCAACACCAGCACAGTCTCAGGCAGAGCCAGGTGGCTGCTCACCTTAGCTGTCTCTCCAGTGCTAAAAACACTGTCCTGCGTACCGCAGATTTTTTTCCAACTTTTAAAAAGAGGGTTAGGCAGCAAAACACTCAATAACAACTTCAAAAACGCACATGTTGGCTCAGAGGGAGAGCCTAAGACTTTTCCTGAAGATCGTTTTGACTTCATCCCAGGAGATACGATGTGGTAGTTGACCAGATGGCTTCTCCTTCCAGATTCTCTATTTCTTTCCAAGATTAGAATGTTAGATGCTGTGTTTCTCCAAATCCCTAAAGCAGGATTCCTATTTAGATGCTGCCAACAAAAGGCACTTGCAAGAGATCCAGAAATCGAAAGAAGTAGAATTTCATTTCTCTCGAACTGACATCACACTATCTAAATGTCAGTTTATGCTTGCTGCTTTCAGCTGATGTGAAGACTTCCCAGCTGAACAATTAAGCAGCCTCCTTCCCTGGAGCTTCCCAGAAATCTGCACAGAGGTGACCATCAGGCCAGAGGAATGGCAGGACCCCGAACCCTAGCAATCAGCCTGAAGTGAGACCGCTCCAAGCCTGTGTGTTTAGAACCTTCAGACTTTCACCCACCGAGTCCTCCTTGGTTCCCTGCCTTCCTAGAAGTTTCCTAACTGATACTGCAGACCTAATACCTTTTGCTCACTGTTGCTATAGAGGGAAGCCTGAGTTAGCACATACCCTCCCCTGGGTGTTCCAATCTACAGGTGAAGTGTCGCCCACTGCTGCACACACAGACCCTTACACCGTGTCTGTAAGTGGGAGGAACTTACTCAACAGTTGCTAATTGAGGATGAAAATATTACTTCCACCTGTTAGGTTTCCTGGCACATATTCTTTGTAGTCGTCATAATCCTAATTCCATCCCAGTCCACAGCTCCTCTTCATGCTGGCATGCTGGGTATCTGGTACGTCATGTCCTCTTCATCTCCCTGGAACCCGGGAGAGTTTGGGGAGAGCCTCCTCAGAGACAAAGAAGACTTGAGCTGTGGCTTCTTCTGGGACTCCTCTGCCAGCAAAGGCAAGTTTCGCGCTGCCCTTGTGTCTCATGGGTCAGAACTGAGCTCTTCAACTTCTCTCTGTTACCTGCTGCTAAGTCACAAACTAATTCCAAGCTTAGTGACTGAGAGCACAAAGCTTCCTGTTTCTCACAGTTCCGCGGACTGGCTCTGGGTGCAGCTCCACAGCTCGGCTCTACTTCTTTCTCTGTCTTCTGGAATGGATTCTGGTCGGTGTCAATCTCTCTTTGTCTCTCTCTCTTTCTCTCTCTCTCTCCCTCCCAGAATACTTTAGTTATTTAAGCTGCTGCTTTCACTCTACATGCCACTCTAGTAAAATGCCACACACGCAGGGTTTAGAGTAACGCAGATCTCAGAACAAAAGTCCAGCAAGAATCCCCTGAGTCAAAACCCAGAGTAGCAGTGTGAGTGTCCTCGTTTCTGGAAGCTTGGGGCAGGACACTGCATCTTTGTCTCTGCAGCTTCCAGGAGCAGACTGTTTTCCTCTGGCCTTGCCTTCATTCCATTTTCAAGGTCAATGGTGCTCTGTCTGCCTACTTCGGACTCTCCTGGTTGGCTCCACTTCCTGTTTCTGACAAGGACTCCTGTAATTACACTATACCCATGCACACAGTTGAAGAGAATTCCCTCAGCCTATGATTCATAATCTCCAACGCTGTGGCATGGGCCTTTTGGCCATGAGAGCTGGCGCCCTAACAGCCTCCAGGGCTTAGGACACGGCCATCTAGGTGGGAAGGGGCATTGTTCTGTCACAACAACCAAAGGCACATTTACTTCTTTCCTCTTCTCCAAAATATCCCCTAGTTCTAGACACAGAAATGCTCAGAACAATTTGGGAAAATAACTCCCATGGCTAGCATTCAGCAGTGCGCTTCGGTGCATGGTGGCTGCTGGGAAAATGACTTAGAGACAGAGATCTTTAAAAACACAAAACGTTACAACTGAACAGCACACACACACTATATACAGGTGTGATATAGTGTATATATATCATACATCATATTATATATTATATATATAGTAACGAAAGATAGATACAAGTTCATTAAAACAGGGCTTGTTTGAACCTGTTTAGACTTACTGCTTCCTGTTTCCTCCCAAAAGTTAGTATCAAAGGTAAGGAAATAAAACAAAATGAGAAATAAGATGAAAACAAAATTGGGTAAACTCTAATGCAAGGGCAAGTCTTTGATTATGTATGAGAGTGTTTTAAATTGTATACATTTGGCTTATTTTAAGTCATTTTACCAGGAACCCTATTTGCTTAAATCTTCTTGGCTCAAGTGCAATCCCGTTTTTCCTCTTGTTAATTTATGCATACTGATTTCTCTGGGGACCCTTCCAATTCTTCCTTTTTGTATTGTTTCTCTCCTTCATTTTACCACCAGTGTGCCTTTTTCTTTCTTAATTTCCTCTCTGAGGAACTATTCCACCACTCTAATGCCCCAAGTAAAAAGTTGAGATGTCCTCAAAGTTCCAAGTTGCATCGCAGGCATAATTTTCCCTGTATTACAACTGTGTTAGCAGCTTATTTCCTTATCCACATTGATCAAGTTTTTGACTTAAGCACAAACAGACTGAAATTCTTTGTTTTCTTGCACTTACTAAAGCCAAAATTCGAAAGAGGCATCATTTGTTAACTAGAATGCTATAGCGCTCTGGCACCACCACTAGTACACAGGAAATTCTGTTCGCAGAAGCTGCAAAAACCATTGCCCCTGTGCCAAGGCTTCGCACTGTCATTTTCAGCCCTTCATATTCAAACATCAAATACTGAAGCATCTTTGTGAAAACATTCATAAGGGCATCTTACTCCGTTTCACTCCATTCTCATGACTCACCCTCAAAGCATCCACCCTAAGACAGATTTGCCTTCTCATATTTGTGTCACCTGCCAGCATACACTACAGAGCACACTTCAGACAATGTTACACAAGATTCAAATCTAAGCATATTTGTTTATTAGGTGTGACATAGTCTACTGTCTTGTCTGTTCACTGTCACCTTTCACTTGAAAATCAGTGTAATCCAAGGGAAAAAAGCGTATGATTGTATCAGTGAATACAGAAAAAAGAAGTTGATGAAAGTCTAGCAGCCAGAACTAGCAGGTTAGATGGCCATTTGATATGCTAGAATCCTATATCAGAATGTTGGTTGGATTCCTAGCTACTCTACTTTTCACCAAGGAGCCGGGGTGGCAGCAGAAGACAGCCCAAATACCGGGACTCCGAGCACCCTCACAGCACCTCAGAGGCAGCCCAAATACCGGGACTCCGAGCACCCTCACAGTACCTCAGAATGAAGGTACTGGCTACTGGCTTCAGCGTGGTCCCACCGTGACTGTTGCAGGCACTTGGAGAGTGAATAGACAGATCTCTTTCTGTCACTCTGTCTTTCAAACTAAAGAAGCAATTTTAAAGAAACAAAATGGAAAATGTGTTACTATGTTTCTTGGTTCTTGTAGAGCTCTATATTCAGAACAGATTTCTAGAAGTTGAAGCAGAAAGCCAGAAACACCATCCCCATCTCCTACATGGATGACAGAGACCCACGTGTTCAGTTCCCAAGGGTGTTAGCAGGAAGCCTGATAGGAAGCAGAGAGCAGCTGGGAGTCCAGCAGGGCTCCCACATGGATGCCACATCACAAGCCCCTCTGCCAGCTGACTCATAATGTCAGTCCCCAGGGAGCAGGTTTTTAACAAGTGTGGAATTATTTATAATTGAAAAATTACACAAAACATGCCCCCATACCTAGGTATATTTTCTTGTGAAAAGTACAATGATGGTTATCAGATGCTGAGGAGGGAAGTGGGGCCAGGGGATTACAGAAATGCTCATTACTGGGCACTAAGTTTTGACTAGACAGGAAGCAGTAATTCTGGGATTCTGCTGCACGGTGGGGTAATGACAGATAATGTGTTGTTTGTTTTCTAGAAAAAGAGGTGTGGGGGACTAGAAGGTAGGATAAGTAGGAGTCTTTCATGTTTTCACCATAAAGAAATGTTAAGTGTTTGAGGAAATATTCACTCTGATGGGGTATTACACAATGTCTGAAATATTACGCACTACCTACCAGACACATGCAATTCTTACATGTATGCCAAAATTATGTAAATAAAAAAGATAAATCTTCAGTTAATCACAACATTGATTTGTAAGAGTTGGAAGTGAAAGACTTCCCTAAGCATACCTCTTTATATGACCCTGGGAAAAAAAATAAGCAAACTGAAATTGACCACAATCAAAAAATAGACTCAAGTGTTCAGCAAATAACTGTTTAGACAAAAAGAATTAGTTCAAGCTGCTTGAGAACAGTTCCTTGCACAAAATACTACTGGGACTATGTTCCAAGCACCAAAATAATTGGAAAAAATTGAGCCTTCCATAGTATTAAAGTAGTGCCAGTTAATTACAGGTAATAGCACTCACACAGTGATTCTGAAACTATTCAGCATCAGGACAGAGGAAATGAGTAGACGTACTTACTTGGGTGTTACGGGGACTGGAGTTGCATTGTGGGAAGGGCAAGAATGTATGGGATGGGGAAAGGGCAGGCAGAACTCTGGTGCTGAGCTGAACCTGAAGTCACTAATGTAAACTCAGGAACTACAAATGCCAGTGTATATACTTGTATGTCTGTGTATGTGTATATGCATGTATATACACATGTATATATACACACATACATTTATCTGTATTTCCTAGACTCCCTCACATCTTTCCAACCCACAAAGTTTGGTTTCTAGATGCATTTCTCTGCAACAAATATTCAAGTTCGTTGTAGAACTGACTGATCTGGGACAGAAAGGTCAGAGCACTCTGTAACCCTTGTCCGCACAAAGGAGAGCGCAGGCGCAGGCCAGTCTGTGACAATCACCCAGCACGCCCACTCCCGCAGCACGCCCCTCTCCCGCAGCACGCCCCTCTCCTGCAGCACGCCCCTCTCCCGCAGCACGCCCCTCTCCTTCAGCACGCCCCTCTCCCGCAGCACGCCCCTCTCCTTCAGCACGCCCCTCTCCCGCAGCACGCCCCTCTCCTTCAGCACGCCCCTCTCCCGCAGCACGCCCCTCTCCTTCAGCAGGCCCCACTCCCGCAGCACGCCCCTCTCCCGCAGCACGCCCCTCTCCCGCAGCACGCCCTCTCCTGCAGCACGCCCCTCTCCCTCAGCACGCCCCTCTCCTTCAGCACGCCCCTCTCCCGCAGCACGCCCCTCTCCTTCAGCACGCCCCTCTCCCGCAGCACGCCCCTCTCCCGCAGCACGCCCCTCTCCCACAGCACGCCCACTCCCGCAGCACGCCCTTCTGCCCGCAGCATGCCCCTTTCCAGCAACACTCCAGACACAATCCAGAAACACAATCCAGAAACACTCCACGCATCCTTAATTCCACTCCTATCTCCTAACACAAATGAAGTCCTTATGCTCTGGCCAGGCTAACACTTCTTTTTGTAGTGTTCCTCTCTATGTGTTGGTATGTTACCTGTCTTGATGTGAGCAAAAGAAAAGGCCAGTTTGTTGGACTACAGGCCGCAGTTGCGGTCTGCCCACAGGATATAAATAAAGCATACTGAAAGTTTATTTGCTGAAACTCCTTTTGTCCATGGTTGCGTTAAGTTTCTAGAACATCTTAGAAGTACAAAGTATACAACCAGAATCGCATTTCAGAAACTCACTCCACTCTATTTCTGTACCTGCCACTCATTGGAAGCCACAATTTTCAAGTGTTTAAGGTATTTTTGCTGAAGTTATTTATTCCTAAATCATGCCTATTCTGTTACTACTTGATTTACCCATTGTGAGCATTATTTTCTTCCCTTTAGCATAGCATCTCTCTTACACATCCTCAGAAAAATTTTACTCAGAGGAAAGCAAAGTGATGACAGTTTGACTGTTGTGAAGCAAAAAAAAGTGATCCTTATCTGAGACTCTTAGGAAGTGTGACTTGGCTTTGTTCACCAATACGGTTGATGAATCATAACAGCTCTTTTCCACATACCTACATTCACTTCTCCTTGTCCTACAAACGCATGATTTAAAATAAATCCCCCACCAACGTTGACATCCTTATGACTAGCTACCTGATGAGCATTCCTGTACTGAACAATTTAGGCAAGTGCGACCCATCTCTTTTCAAACATGGAAGATACCATTTTTTTTAAATCAGGATGTCTTCACTATAAAGCACTGTGTCCTAATTTCCCCTAAAACTATTCCCACTTGGCTTAGTGGTCAAGCACCACAGCCGGGAGGGGGCAATTCCTGTTGATGACCCAGAATAATGGCATCCCTGCTGATGCGCAAAGCAGCCAGTGGGCTCCGGCGAAACTGTCCTTAGCAATTCTGAATGACAGTAGAGCTGAGATGTCTGTTTTCATCTTTGTTATGTGGATTTGTTGAAGAGGGATGAAATTTCAAATATATGTCCTTACTATTTGAGTAAATTTGATCTTATATATAATGTTAATGTCTTCCCTTTTGCATTATCCACAAGTCCACACCATTTCATGTGGGTTATGTAGGTGGGATTTTATCTTTATTTTGGAGTTTCAAGCTTCGAGTAGTTGATTACCTAATACAGAACTCACAGAGCGGGGTTGAGTTAATATCTGAGGCCCATCACATGAGTCCTTTGCAGAGGAATTGAGAGCAAGAAGTGATAGGCCACTGCTGAGAGCGAACTGGGAGCCACACACCTTGAGGCGTCCTCACTTGATGCTGCATTGGGGTGTGACTGCCGCTCTGCCGACTGGGTGGATCCAGTTCCAACCGTAGCAGAGATTGTCGTCCTGGCTGGCTCCAAAAGTTCCTGCACTAATGGTAAGGAAAGCTGAATTCCTTGGTGCAGGGGGAATGGCGGTGTTCAGGCTTGAAAGCAAATGAGAAGTCGGGTGAAGGGAGGTGGGCGGAGTGTATAGGGGCAGTCGGGGACAAGTGGAGCTGTGTGCAGCTAGACCTGGGCTCCTTCCCATGGAGACAGTGGCGACCTGACACCCTGGGGGCAAGTGCACAGAGGAACAAGAGCTGAAGAACAGACAGTAACACTAAACCAAAAATAACACCGACCAAACCAGAAACCTCACAGTTCTGAAGGGTCCTTGCAAGCTCAGGAGACACACTTTATGGTAAGTTCAAGTTCTCAGAAATGAGAACTGGCTCACAGTAGCATGGGAGTAAAAGCACCATGTGAGACCTTGTCAGAAATGCTTTCAGTGTAGCAACTAACAAGTCATGCTATCACTTTCTTAACACAGAGCATAACAGGCTATGCTCATAACATGCAGCACCTCAGTAACACCGATTTAGCCAGTTTTAAATTCTGGAAGAATACTAAGGCTCCACAGGACACATACATAAATATACACAAACAAACCCAAATCAAATAAATGGAGTTTCTCATCTAATAAGTCAAGTCAATGGAAGGAAATTAGTAATCATTGTCACAATACGTGGGACCAGTAATTCCCTAGGTATGAAATAGAAAAAGATCTTCACTTTCTTTCTAATTGAGTAAGTACAATCCCCTGATCTCTGCTTTTTCTTTGTTCCAAACAGGTGGGAGACAGGTTTCTAACTTTTATCAGTCTGCAATGCAATAACCACAGTTCAAACTTTTCAGCAAGTGAGATTGGTGATGAAAGGTTTCTCATCCTACTGCAAATATGCTTGAGGAACATGTAACTGACAGAAACACCCTATTGTGGTGTTTCTGCTGGGGATGGGCCAACTACAGTTCAGCATAAGGTGACATGAGTGTCAGGACACCTGCAGACCAGGGACAGGCTGAGTGCTACCAGCTACAGAGCCCAGGTCGCAAGGGGCCCTGAGAGGGCGAGTAGCCTATTTAAAGTTGCTTGTGCTTCTTGGCACCAGTAGCTCTCAGTACCTTGGGGTAACTGTGCCAGACTCCTGCAGGTGTGTGTTTCTGTATGTGCATTTGTTCACATAAAAATTGCGAGTACGCCTTTCTAATTTCAAAAGTCATCCAAATGCAACCATTGGGTCGATGAATCTAAGGATGTCCCCTGAGTCAGCTTGAGCTACAAAGCAATTGACCCTCTGAGCACTGGACACCACGCACAGGTTTAGTCATCTACTTCACCTATTGGCACCTCACAGCCTATTGCTCGTGGCCACACTGCCAGTTTATCCGTGTTTGCCCTGCCCTGCCCTTATGGCTATGGACTAGCAACTCGATGGTGTGTGCCCCCAGGAGTTCAGGCCTGAAGCACAGCAGTTATTCAATAAGCATGGGTCCACGCGTGGCCAACCCAGTCATAAGCATGGCAACTTAGTGCAGAGCAAGCTTTTGTGTTTCCCTCTAACGCTGGCGTGCATATAAATAAATACATCTTGTGAAAATGAGAAAATCTAGGAGTTTTTTTTTCTAAATTATGCTTAACAGGCTAAAGGGTTTTTTCTATTATCATTTTTTTTATTTGAGAAGCAGAAACACAGTTCCTGTGTTCAGGTTCACTTTCCAAATGGCTATACTCCATCCCCTGGGGTGGGGAGGGGGAGAGGGAAGGAGCCTAATAGAGCTTGCACATAACTAAACCACCTGGAAGTCTGACTGCAAGAGAAATGAGGTTGTTTCACTTACAGGAATGACCAAGGCTCCCTTGTCAGACTGCAGTGTGAAACAGTGTCTAATCCCTGCATGGGCAGAGCAGCCCTCTGCATCCCAGAACGCAGCTTGTCCCTTCAAGGACACCAGCCACCATACTGTCAGTTAAGTTAGTATTTCTCACCAGATTCCTTAAGCTGTTCGCTCTGGTGGGTGTACTGGAGGCTAACCCCACCTCCCCAGGCATGGCATGCTGTTTCCTGGGGGAAGGGCAGCACGCTGAGCCTTTCCTACAGAGAGCAATGCTGGGAGCCAAAGTGAAGGACCAGGAAGTGCATCCGGGTCTCCCAAACAGGTGTCAGGAAGTGACCCTCGGCCTCCCATCAAAGCCTCGCAGAGGGCTCCAGCAGCAAGCTGGAGTCAGTCAGCAGTCTGAGCTGGGCCTGGGGCCAGGTATTCTGGTATGGGATGTAGGCCCCTTAACCATCAGGCCAAACACCCACCTCAGAATTCAAGGATAATAATAATCAGTTGGTAACCAGAGCTATTTCGCATACACTTTTCATCTTTGATTCAATCAAATTATTTCTCAATTTGCTTCTATGTTCTGCATCAAATAATGTTCCCCCCGCCTTATTCATATATAACTGAGATCAGTAATTAGGGCACTCTTGAATCAAATACAGTATGCAGAGACTTATAGACTATATATTTAGCATGTTGCATTTTGTGTACTTGTGACATGTGACCTTTTCAAAACCCATCACAACATTATACAGTTTGCAAAGGTAAACTAAAAAATTAATTCTACAAAAGCAATGAAATGAAAAACTCCAAGTGATTTGTCTTATAGTTTCCAAAGGAGGAGAGACACTTCCATTCCCAGTGAACAGAAACAACTGTCCCTCAAAGAGCTGGTCAGGCCCTGAGCATCGGGGAGGGAGTACATGACCAGTGAAGTACGGGACATAGTCCACCTGGTAGCCACTGAGAACACCGTGGGAGGAGACATTCCAGCCCAGAAAATCAACAAAGATGCTTCTGTTAGGCTGGCAGGGAAGCTGGATATCATTTAGTCATAACTGGTGGGGAATTTTTTTTTAATTTTTATTTTTTATGTCGCAATTCCACAGGATCGGAGATTTCCCCTCACCTTCTCCGTCCCCCTCCCCTGCCCCCTTCCCCTATACTGTAACAGTAGTATAGTCCTTCAACAACTTGTGTCCATCAGTTTGCTATCTAAGTGTATCATGAAATAGTATGTATAGACAATGGTAGAAAGTCTAGCATTCTATTGTGAAGATATTTTTAGATTTGGGGTGCAGATGCGAACTGCAATGTACCTTCACTTCTCAGTATGCTAGCCTCCACCACACAGTGCCTCTAGGTGAATATGTGTATATGATGTTTGCCTCTGTGTCTATTGATTTTGTAGCTTGCATGAAGATTGCCTTGTTTCAGAGAGAACATATGATATTTGTCCTTCGGGAATCATTTCACTGAACATGATGGCCTCTCATTGAAAGCATTTTGTTGCAAAGGGTAGAATTTCAATGTTTTTAATGGCAGAGTGGTGTTCCATGAAGTGCATGTACCACAGTTTCCTCGTCCATTCCTCTTTCAATGGGCATCACGATCTACTCCAGATGGTGCTGCTGGAAATGAACAATTGCAGGTCATTTTCTCACATGCAGATTCCACTTCCTTTGGATATATTCCCAGAAGTGGGACAGCTGGGTCTTATGGTAGATCAATTTTTAGTTTTCTTAGCACTCTAACAATGATTTCTGTAGTGGCTTCACCAACAGAGAAGGAGGGCACCTTTCTCCCCACATTCACAGTAGAGAATTGAAAAAAAAATGCATTTAATCACTTAATTCCAATTTCTATGAAATTTTTAAGAATAATTTTTATTTGAAAGGAAGAGAGAGAAATTTTCCATATGCTGATCCACTCCCACAACTGCTGGGGCTGGGCCAGACTTAAGCCACAAGCTAAAAACTGCCTCTGTGTCTTCACTGGGTTATCAGAAACTCAAGCACTTGAACCATCCACTGCCTCCTAGCATGTCCTTCAGCAGGTAGCTGGAACAGAAGCAGAGCACCCAGGGCTTTAACCAGGCATCAAAACATTGGTTAAGCCATTATGAGCCAGAGGATGGCAAGTGTGTACAGAATGACAACCAGCAGGAACAGCAAGCAGCTTAGTCATCAGGTGTGTGTGGTCTCTCCCTATCAGGTGTCATGGTTTGCTCATGGGAGTCCAGTCCTACCAGTGTAATTCATTCTGATCCTTTCCCAAATGGCCCCACCTTCAGATACCATAACTAGTTCAAGTTTCTGGCTTCATTTCCTCAACATTACCATAAGCCTTTGGAGACCAAGGCTTTTAACACATGCGCCTTAGGGGAGTTCTCACTATCACCTCTATCACATGGCTTTGTTTGTAATTCTTTTTAATCACACTGGACTTCCCATAAAACTCGATCCGAAGTGATGATGGTGGGCTTCTTGTGGCATCCTTTCACTGTAAGAATTCCACTCTTTTCATCTTCTGGAAGATGTTGCTGTAAGTATTTGCTTAAAATATGTACCTCTGAAAGATCCCTCCTATTTCTCATTTGTCAACTTTTTAAAAAATCAATTTTAAGGGATTTTAAAGGATTACTATCACCTTTTCTACATCTACTGAGATAAATTTACAAAATTTATGAAAAAATTGAATGCAAAGATTATTTTAATCCAAAAGATTTTATAATCGAAGCATTTCTTTCAGAAAACCTCTTGAATAGTTTTCCTCTTTTTAAATATATTATTCCCTTCAGGATTTTTGTCTATTCTTGAAATAAGTGGAAGTATAACTTTCCATTTTTATTCTATGCTGATTATTTGTGGCATAAGTTAGTGATCTTATAGAGTGTTACAATTTCCTCTTAAAATCTCAAGAGAATTTGTGTAAACTTGGGAAAGTTCTTCGAACATTTATTAGAACTTGTCTGTAAGAGCATGATTTATATTTTCTTTGTAAGGTGATTATAATTAAAGTTCCTATTTCTTTAATAGGTACTGAGATGATTTCTAGCAAATCATATTTTTCTAAAAAGGCATCTCATTTATACTTTTCAGGCTGGGTCATACAGAGTATTAACATGCTATTAGTATAGCTTCATTGTTTCAAACTTCTTAACATTTAAGTCATTAATTTTGAGATTTTCTTCTTTTGTACAAAGGCTAAACAACTGTTGAATATAAAATAGGCAAATTTAGAACTTTCATAGTTGTGTTAACCTATAGGTCTAATAGCAAAGTGTTTTTGCCATCATTCTGTGTAATTTTTTTAAAAAAGATTTATTTCTGTTGGAAAGGCAGATGTACAGAGATGGATAGATAGAAAGATCTTCTGTTGATTCACTCACAAGTGACCACAACCACCAGAGATAAGTTGCTGTGAGCCAGGAGCCCGCAGCCACTTCTGCATCTCCCATGTGGGTGCAGGGTCCCAAGGCCTTGGGCCATCCTCTGCTGCTTTCCCAGGCCACAAGCAGGGAGCTGGGTGGAGAGCAGGGCCGGCGAAAAGTGAACCGGCACCCATATGAGATCCCAGCACATGCAAGGTGAGGACTTTAGTCGCTAGGCCACCAAACCGGGCCCTATTCTGTGAATTTCGACCATGCTCTAACTATAGAGGTATTCAGAATTATGTCTCTCAATGTCCAAGTATGTCAAGATGCTTACTTTTTGTTACCAATTTTAACTCAATTACATACTGGTGAGGGTTCTTAGTCTATGTGGGCCTATTCTTCAAAGTTTATTGAGCTTTCTTTGGTGTCTAACACGTGATCGATTGTAAATCCATCATGTGGGCTGAGGAATACATGTGTTTATTCTAATACTTGGTGGTTGCATAACTGTAAATATTCATTAAATCAAGGCAATCAATGGTGTTTTATACAATTTATATGCCCTTTTCAAGTTTTTCCTGCCTGGCGACAGTAATCAAGTATATTGAAACCTATTCTGCGATTTATTTAATATCCCCGCACCTTACTGCCTCTTGCCTTGTGTATTTTGACACTATTTTATGAGATACATGCATGTTTAAAACTGCTGCATCTTCTTAGTGAGCTTTTATCATAGCCGTGATTTTCATCTATATTTTAACCATTTTATCGTGAGGTCAAGTTTCTCCTTCATTAATATCAGTAGATGGTAAAGTAAGGTGTTAGTGAAGAGGACCACCCGAGATCCATGACACCCACCCACCGTCTCAGCCCCTCCAGGGCCACCCGACATCCGTGACACCCACCCACCGACTCAGCTCCCTCCAGTTCCACCTGAGATCCAGGACACCCACCCACTGTCTCAGCCCCTCCAGGGCCACCCGACATCCGTGACACCCACTCACCGTCTCAGCCTCCTCCAGGGCCACCCGACATCCGTGACACCCACCCACCGACTCAGCTCCCTCCAGTTCCACCTGAGATCCAGGACACACCCCCACCGTCTCAGCCCCCTCCAGGGCCACCTGACATCCGTGACACCCACCCACCCACCATCTCAGCCCCCTCCAGGGCCACCCAAGATCCATGACACCCACCCACCCACCCACCGTCTCAGCTCCCTCCAGTTCCACCCGAGATCTGTGACACCCACCCACCGTCTCGGCCCCCTCCAGGGCCACCCAACATGCGTGACACCCACCCACCATCTCAGCTCCCTCCAGGGCCATCTGAGATCCATGACACCCGCCCATTGTCTCAGCTCCCTCCAGGCCCTGGGGTGTGAGCAGTTGCTAAGTTTGCTCAGAACACTCAGCCAGCAGCAGTTTCTTTTCCCCAAGGCAATTGTCTTCCCTCACAGTCCTAGGTGGTCCCTGCCCATGACCAGATACACCACCACTCCCAACACAGCTGCCCAACACCCCCTGCCCTTCCAGCACGCAGTTGGAGTGGACTCTCATTCTCCTCCATCCAGGAGAGAATTTTTGATAGTTCAGGAACCTGTTCAATACCAGCCTCTCATATCTTTAACTGCTTCAAACATCTAAATCATACACAGCTAAGGTTATTCACGTTGGATGTTGGACCTACCGCATGTGAATCTGATTCCTATTAGGAGCTTCCTCATTTGGGGCAAAACTCAAAATTGGGCCTGGTACAGTAGCCTAGTGTCTCAAATCCTCGCCTTGCACGCACCAGGATCCCACATGCATGCCAGCTCATGTTCCAGCTACTCCACTTCCCATCCAGTTCCCTGCTTATGGCCTGGGAAAGCAGTCGAAGATGGCCCAAAGCCTTTGGACCCTGCACCTGAGTGGGAGACCGGGCAGGGGCTCTTGGCTTCTGGTTTTACATCAGCTCAGTTCCAGCCACTGCAGCTTCTTGGGGAGAATCAGCGGGTGAAAGATCTTTCTGTCTCTCCTTCTCTCTATAAATCTAGATTTCCAATTTAAAAAACAAACCCAACACACCCTCAAAATCACTACATGGGAGACATGGTATCCTACTTCTTTCAGATGGAGCTTTGCGTTACCGGAACCTGCTAAGCAAAAAAGCACAAAAGGTTTTAGGTGATCCAGTGTCGGCTGTGGCTCCCTGTTGCCATGGCACCAAGGCAGGAAGCATTTGTTTCAATTTTCGTTATGTGACATTGATGTTTTCTTGCGTTCTCTTCCTATGCAAAGAAAGCAGTGCCGAATGAATTTCAGCTGGAGTCAAACAGGTCTTTGGCACAGCATGGGGGAGGCCGACTGGCTCCTTCTATTTTTTTCCACCCTGCTGGAGTTGCAGTTCATACAATTTTCAATTTTACCACTCCATTTTTCAAAAAGGTGGATAACTATGCTCTACTCTCAAAAATATCCTCCAAGAAAGATGCAAGCAAGCACGCACCCAGGGCTCCAGCGCTATGCCGCCACAGGTCGCCCTGCGGCCTGCAGCACCAGCGTCTCACAGCTGTTCACTTTGAGACCAACTTCCTGCTAATAAACCTGGGAAAGCAACAGTTGATGGCCCCAGCACCTGGGCCCCGCGCCCATGAGGAGACTCAGATGCTGCTCTTGGCTTTGGCCCACCTCTGGCCACTGCATCTCCGGTGAACCAGATAATAGAAGACCTTTCTGTCTGTCCCTCCCTATGTAACTTTTAAAATAAATAATCTTAAAAAAAAAAAAAAAAACCTCTGCATGTTTAGTCTGACAGCTCTATTTCACCTTGGCACTGGTTTTATTTTCAGGTCACACCCAAAGCAGTTTTTCATCTTCTTCTACTGAACTAAAATACATTTCTACAAGTCTTGTTCTGGAAAAAAAACAATCTACTTACTGGTTCACTCTCCAAATGGCAGCAACAGTAGGGCTGTGTCAAATTAAAATCAGGAGCCAGGAGCTCCTTGGATCTCCTTGAATGCAGAGACCAAGTACTTGGGCCATTAGTGTTGAGTTGTATCATAAGTGGAACACTTGGGACTTGAACCCGTATACGTGTCAGTCGCAAGGGGTTGCAGGTCGTAGCTTAACTTGCTGTGCAACAATTCTGGTCCTTCTAAGTGTCTTAAAACATCATTTTTTTTCTGCTTCTTTTTTGCCTTTCAAGGAATGTAAGAAAAATCTATCTTCACAAGATACATTGTTTTTTGGCCATCAACAAATTTTGAGCTTAAAATGAAATTCTGCAGCTTTTATTAAAACATTCTTCACATCCATTGATTCAAAGACAAACTGCCCATCTGTTGTATTCCAGGGACCATCGGAAGCAGGGATTTCCAGGCTCAGTCAATCCAAGGTAAGTTTTATGGAGGCAATAACAGTGGCTACTGGCAAATAAGCATAAACATGAGCAAAAGGGTTCGGTGTTATAAAACATATATTTTTAAAAGATTTATTTTTGTTAGGTAGATTTGCAGAGGAGGAGAAACAAAGAAAAAGATCTTTCATCCACTGATTCACTCCCCAAGTGGCCACAATGGCCAGAGCTGAACAGACCTGAAGCTAGGAGTCAGGAGCTTCTTTTGGGTCTCCTACGCCGGTACAAGGTCCAAAGGCTTTGGGCCATCCTTGACTGCTTTCCCAGGCCACAAAGAGGGAGCTGAATGGGAAGTGGAGCAGTTGAGACATGAGCTGGCACCCATATAGGATCCTGGCACATGCAAGGTGAGGATTTAGCCACTGAGTCCTTGCACAAGGCTCAGTGATATAAAAGTTTTCACAAAGGCAACTAAAATAGTTGCGGAAACTCAGAAAAGTGTCCCCTCACAGGAGAGTGTGACACCACTTCACGGGGCGGTGACGCTGCATTTGGCCTTTCCCACTAAGCAGAAAAGGAAACGCAAGGGTGGCTAAAGACATACTTAGGGAGGGAAAGTGAAGAATTAAACCAAAGAGGAGGGTAAAGAGAAGCAAATCAGACCATCTGATGAAGGAATTACTGTAAAAGATGAGTTGAAAATCACCTCCAAGCAAATACACAAATTCTCAGGCCATCTTTGTTCTAATACTAGTGAGCTAGACCAGGAACAACCAGAAAAGAGCAAAGGGGAGTTCAAACTTTCAAATTATTTCAAAAGCTCATCAAGTAGTGCATTAATCAATGATGGAACACTGGCTTTCTAAGATCCCACAACTCTCCACCCTCCAATGAAGAGATACTGGGAAGCTGGCATTGTAGAGCAGCATGAGCTGCTGCCTGTAATGCTGGCAACCCATTTGAGACCCAGGTCCTGTACCTGCTGCCCCACTTCCAGTCCAGCTCCTTGTTAATGCATCTGGGAAAGCTGTGGAAGACAGCCCAAGTACCTGGGCTCCTGCCACCCATGCGGAGACCTGGAAGAAACTCCAGGCTCCTGGCTTTAACTTGAGCCAGCTTTGGCCATTGCAGTGGATGGAAGTCTCTCTAACTCTGCACTTGACTGGCTGATGAGCAGGATATGTGGCCCAGGCAGGCAGCTTGCCTCTGGCCTCTGCTAGGCCACAATGATACTTAACGAGACTTGGTTGTATTTGTTCCTAAACCATCTATACTACCTTATCTCAGTATTAGAACTATACAATTTACTAAAATATTAATGACAGAAGTAGGAAGAAAAGAACTGAGTTAAATGCTTTACATAGATTTGGTAATCAGTTGACAAATAAATATTGATACTAAAATAGAGTAAAAAGTTAAACACAAAAGAAAATCAAATACAATGTCATTTAACACTGCTCCTCAGAAATACATAATGCTATTACACATTAGCCAACAAACATTTTTAAATGGTAATGCTAAACACCCTAACTTAATCATTACACACTGAATAGAAGAATCACATGGTACTTTTTAAACTTATTTCATCTTATGACACAATTTCATAGGCTCTGGGATTCCCTCAACCCCTCCTGAAGCCCTGCCCCCATACTGAATTCCTCCATATTGTTGCAGTAGTACACTTCATAACCAGTCATGATTCCTTCATTGTGGGCATGGACCATGCAGAGTCCAGCATCTTATTGTCTAGATAAATTCAACAGCTTCATTGGAAGACCATCCCTGGTCTGAAAGAGCTGGCAGAATATTATCCCCGCCAATGAAAAGCCACCACACAATTTCAATAATAAAAATGCAAGTTCTTAACCACATCATTGGCATTTCAATTTTAGTTTATACACAACCGGCTGCTGTACACCTTAAAGTGGTTATAGGGTACTATTCAGCTGTCTTGTGTCTATTTTCATTTTTATATTTAGCAGCTTATAGTATTCAAGCGTGATTTTTACTGAACTTCCTGAATTTAGGATAGCCCAAACAGGCTTATAACTCAAACACGCCATATGCTAACAATCGAGGAGCAGAACAGTTTTAGGTGGGGTGTGCAGAGAAATCTTCAATACCTTAGTGAGGAGTAACTAACCTTTGTGTCCTACCTAGTGAGGTATATGGGAGTCCAAGCTGTTTCCTGTCTGTTCTAAGCTTTCCTTATTGGTCTCTGTCTATCTGATCTAATTTTGGCAGCTCCGGAGCGACCCTGATGGTCATTGCAAGAGAGGGTGGGGAGCCAAAGTTGGAGCTAAGTAAGGACCAGAGTAAGCTCCTCTCCCGAGTCCCAAAGGAAGTTTAGTGTTCTGTTTCTGAGGACCACTCAGGGCTCCTGGCTGTTGTCCCAACGACATTAAATCCTGTGAGGAAGGATCTGGGCTGCTTCCAGCCCGTGTGGGAGATCCGACAGGGAATGAATGACCTTAAGAGTTCCTGGCCTATGAGGGCACTCCAATTCCCTGTGGTCTCCTTCACATGGTACTTTAAGACAGAATTTTTAAGAAGTTCACATACCAGAAAACTTCTGAAGAAGAGATAAAACTCTGGAAGATTGGTCTGGCTTGCCCAATAGGTGCCTTATAGGTTCTGTTCCACTTTCAAAAACTGAAACTGGGAACTGTCTAAACATGAGAGTATGACTTATGATACACACACACAAACCACAACAACAAAAACACATTTAGAGGAGGCCTCTGCCCTTAATTAAGCCTGGAGAAGACATTCACACATCTGAAATCAAATGTACATTTTAAAAAATTAACTTTTAAATTAACTGATTTTAAATTATTCTCCTTGAGAAGCTGAGTGTTCAGACCAGTGAGCTCGTCTTCCCGCCTCCTTGCTGCAGGTGATGCTACACACGGATGCCTCCATTTCACAGGGGTAACTGCCACATAGTCAGTGTTGCCCTGGAATGTTCTGAGCAACATGTCTACATGCAGATTGAGTAAGTTTAATAATGCCCGACTTAAGGCTACATATTCAAATCTCTCAAATGAACTGCCTTCCAAAAGCATGCCCACAAAAACTTACCAACTTCCCACAAGGCCACTTCTGAGATATCAAAATTGGACAACATTTTTACCTTCTTAGTACTGTCAGTCTGAGACTTAAAGGAGTTACAGCAAATCCAACCACAGCAAAAATGCAATTTTGCCCTGACCAAACACCATTTTTCTCTCTTAAATCAATTAACACTGCCTCATGTGGCAGAGACTGTAGCCAGCCCCTCCTCCCCTTCTCTCCTAGCAGAATCTGTGTTATTGAATATGGCAACATTGTGCTCTGGTCGGAAACTGCAATTCTCAGTATCCTTTGCAGCCAGGAGTGACCCTGTGTGATGGTCTGTCCAGGACATTAGTGCAACTTGTTGAGCTGGTCTTTCAGAAAGACCCCTTAAGCAGATTCCACAAAGCTGGAGAAGGGCACTCCCATCTTCCTCTTCCCTTGTGCTCATGAGGACACTCAAAGGAAGTGGGCCAAGAGAGCAGGTTCCTAAATCTTTAAAACAAAACAGATAAGGGTGGAGGGAATCTCCTTTCTTACTGAAGTCACTATTAATTTGGATGTTCTACTAAAAAATTTCACAGCTTGTCCTACCACACATAAAGATTAATTTAAAGCAAGTATCATATAAACAGACTTTTTAAACCACAATGTATGAATAGGACAAGAAAACACTTAAAAACATTGATTTTTAGTATTTGTTTCTTCAAGAGTAAGCCAAAGTTAGAATGTTCTAATGAAGAATTTGAATAAGTAATGTTCTGGCATTTACAGGTAACTTTTAAGCAGTTGGCTATTAGAATGCTGAGCCTCACTTCCAAGGAGAATCAAACGGAACAGTCACCCCAAAGGTATAGTCAATAGCAGAGGCAAAGAGGTTACCAAACAGAGAAATGTTGGAAAGCATTTTTCTTCACAATCTATGTTAAAACACATTTTTCCTCTTGGCTTTCATTAAAGAGAAATTTATTGACTTTCTATGAAATATTTTCCTAAAAATGAGAATTTTTTTTCCTAAAGCAGATTTTCAGCCACAGAAAGGAGCCAATGAAACGCAAAGATGGAAACGTTTTAAAACACCACCACACTGAGGTCTTCCTTTGCCTTGCTGCCAGACCTCAGAACTACTAGGCTCCTGGCAGTCTTTATGCATCTTGACCTCGGGCCCAGCATACTCTCATACAGTCCCACATGACATATTATTGGAGTTCTATAAGGAATGTTCAATGAGGAATAACTCAGAGTAAACTAACTTCCCCAAACTAAGTCTCCTACTTCATTTAACCAATAGTTTTCAATTATGCATCACTTTTATCAACATTAGACAGAAAGAAAATAGCTTCTTCCAACCTAAGTTCTTCCAGCTAACATATCCTTTGGCTTCTAACAATGATTTTTAGTTTTCTGTTTTCACAAGTCAGATAGAAAAACAGCAGTATTTTACCAACTGATATTTCATTAAAATAGCCTGATAAGCAGAAAACTAAACTACTTTATCTTAGAAACCTGCCCCAAGGAAAAGAATCTGCTAACCAAAAGTACAATGACCAAGAGGAGACAAAGGCACAATGAATATTACTGAAGACTCCTGTGCAAAGGAGCAAAAGCCTTTGCCAACTTCAGAGTTAACTGAGGAATACATTGAGAAAATGGGGGATACAGAATTCAAAACAGAAATTCAAGAATATGTCACACAGGAAATAAATCAAATGAAAGCTGAGGTCGCAGTGCCAATAGTTAGACTCCCATACAGCCCAGCTGGGTAGTTTCAGGCATGTTGCTACAACGTGGTACTATTTTGATGCTAAAATACCTTTCGGCTGTATGCAGTTTTCCCATCATATGCATTTCCATAAGTTTGTTGAAGACATCTCGTCAGGTCTGGGCAGATGTGTGCACCACCAGTCATCTCAGGACAGTGGTATGCATCTGCAGAGGAACTGCAACCCTCTGGAATGTTCCCACAGCTCAACTTACTTTGCAGCACATTCCCCTTTAAGGAGGGAAATCATTCAAGGAAACAGAAGATTTAATGTTTTATTTAGAGTTATATGATTATTGAATCACCTTCATAGTAACAGTGATGGTAAAATCTAAGGGACAATCAGCTGTGGTCCAGGCCTTGTGCCAAGTGCTCTATTCTCCCACCAACTTTCAGGTTTCCTTACCTGTCAAACAGCAGAAACAGCACAGCCTTCATCCTGAACTGACTCCAGGTCCAATGGCTCCACAGGCTTTGCCTATTAACGATTTTGTTTTGCTCTTTCATGGGCTGAGAACTGGTCATGACAAGAGCAAGCTTTCTACCATTATGCAAAATACAAGGAACATCGTGAGCCAAGAAGGAAGTCTGGAAATCTAGCAACCAGAGAAAACCGGGGCATAACCAAGATGCAATCATAAATACTTAGGACAGAAAGTGATACAAGTAATGAGTTCAACACCACAAAGGGAAACGTGAGCTGGAGTCCAGCAGAAGGCCTTCTGTTTTCCCTCCTTTCCTTACAGGACACGAAAGAGCACATCCATCACTCATCTTCAAATGTGTTTGGAATGAGTGGGAAATGCTTCAGCTAGGTCTGATAACTCTATTCTACTGAGTTTATTTCCAAAATCAACGATTCCTTCCTCCCCCAACTTGATCAAGACATGAAATCCAGAAGCCTTAGCACCAGAGTCCATACGACACAGTTTTTATGCGCTTCTGCAGCCAACAGTCACTGACTTACCCCATCAGCTAGAATGTTAGGGAAAGGAAAAGGAGATGAGGGGGTACAAAGTAGTGCACACACTCATTTTCTGGGGACTTGCCTACACTGGGACAGCTGAGAATGGCTGTTATTCAGGAGACCCCTAAGTCAGTGCTGATTCCACCACTAAGTAGGTAAGTGGTGTGAAGTCAATTCCATGTTCCATGTTCATTTTACATAGTCAACTTACAATGAACATACTTGAGTCGGCCTCAGGAGGTCCAGTGATATCTGCGTCTCACTAGTTCTCAGGAGCCTGCTGCTGTGTGCCCAGGCCGGGTGTGAGGCAGCTGTTCAAGGGGTGAGTTGACCAACTTAGGGGACTTCTGCTTCAACGTCTTCCAGCTGTGAAGAGGCGCAGCTGGGAAGACACCCACGCAGGACACGCGCTGTGCCCAGGCCGGGTGTGAGGCAGCTGTTCAAGGGGTGAGTTGACCAACTTAGGGGACTTCTGCTTCAATGTCTTCCAGCTGGGAAGACACCCACGCAGGACACGCGCTGTGCATGCTACTGAGGTTCATAGTCCCGGACACCAACAGAACCAAGTGCAACTTTCCCCAAAGCCATTGCTCATCTTCCTCACCCATGGTCTGCAGTCCTGCCGGGCGTCAGCAGGAACCATCTCTGAATGGTTCTGATGACTGCATTACAAATCCTCCCCAGGACACTACCATGAACTGCTAGGGAGAATACTTAGGGCTCTTCCTTTCCCAAAAATACAAGGCATAGTCAACCCAGATATGTAAATCTAAACATCAGTGATTCATAAAGGAAATAATCATTTTCCTAAAGAGACCAAAGTTTTGGTAGGGAAACAGTGGTTACCTCTCAGGATCAAAACATAAAGAGATCTTTTGGAGGGGAGGGGGGAATACAAGGCAGTATAGCTTAGTAACTGAAGTTGTTAAGGCTTTAGCAAGTGTCCTGGGTTCCAGTCCCAAGTGCCCACCAGGCACAGATCACTGGCAAACCACTTAAACATTCTCTCCAGTCACCTCTGACTTCAGGATAATGGAATTTTAGAGGAAGAAGGACTGAATACTAAAAGTTCTCAGGATGGTATCTGAGACTTCGTAGAACAATTTCCAAGATTCCCGATTTTAGTATTGGAGGATTTCCAGAATACTGGCATGTTTACTGTTTCAAGTTAAATGGACTGCTCAGAAAAATCTAAGCTTCCTAGACACTTCTCAGATCTCTAATCACCAATTCTCAGATGCTACAACTTACGTGTTCTATAATACAACACACATTTTGCTCTGATCCTTCCTGTTTGGACAGCATAACATGGGTGAGTTTGACATTAGCAGTTTGCTATAAGCACTTAATGAAAGGGGGTGTTTTTTTCTTGCTAACCATAAATCACAATTAGAAAAATGAGTTTTTTCTAGAACCTCTAAGTAAGTGTGTGTGTTCAATTTTATTTTTCTTGGGCACAATTTTCACTTCATGCTTTCAAAAGTGTTGGGGAAACTGCTGCAAGTGATTACTACAGCTAGAGTATTCCTTCGGATTAGGAGTGTTTCAGATTCTAGTTCAGATTTTGAAAAACGTGAAAATGTTTTCAGTTGAGCATTTCTACTATAAAAATTCAAAATCTATAATGTTCTGAAATCTGTAGTTAACTTATTCTTCTTGTATTTTTCACAAATATAAAAATATCATTTCACTAAATCGAGTACCATTTATTATTTCACAATTTTTTACATTCTGTTGCACTGGCTTCATGTGTAAACACTGAATACATACACACTGCTTTTCCTGAAACCAGAAACATCAACATCAGAGTCAGGGTTCATGGTAACGACCATAACATGGAGAAGAGATATGGGGGCATGCGCTCTGATTCAGTGAAGCAATTTTAAAAGACCAAACCATATGACCGTCACTTTTTATATCCTCTGTATATGTTAATTTCCACGTGTGAAATGTATTTCTGGGTTTAGTTTATTTCACTTAGTGTAATGACCTTCAGTTCCATCTATTTTGGGGCAGAAGTGGGGGTTTCATTCTTGTTTGGTGACTGAGCAATATTCCATCATCTATGCAAACTACATTTTCTTTATTCAAACATGACTTATTGGACATCAGGTTGGTCTCATCTCTTTGGCACTGTGAACTGAGCTGCTATTAATGTGGGAGTGCGGCTATCTCTTTCAAGTGATTTCATTTCCTCTAAAAATGTTCTCGGAGCGGAATGGCTGTGCTATTTGATAAATGTATTTTTAGTTTTTTGAGGAACTCCCATAGTGTTTTTCCCAATGTGCACCAGATCTCGCTCCTGCCAACAGTGTGTTAGGGCACCGTTTTCTCCACAACCTCACTAGCGTTTGTTTTTTTGATTTCTGGATAATAACTATTTTAACTGGAGTGAGATGATAACCCACTATGTTTTTTATTTGCAGTTCCCTCATGATTAGTAATCCTGAACATTTTTTCATGTGTCTGTTTGCTATTTGGAATTTATGCTTTAAAAAAATTCTGTTCTTGTCCCTTGCCCATTTCCTGACTGGACTGCTTGCTTTGAGCTTCTTGAGCTTTCTATATACTCCGCATGTTAGTCCTTTACCCGATGCAGGTTGCGTGTTTCCTGCACAAGAGCCTCTTGGCTTATAGAATCCCACTTGTCTATGTTTGCTTTTGTTCTGCACTTAAGAATGATCACATCTATGCAAACATACGTAAATTAGTGCTCAAAAATGTTTTGGATTTCAGAGCCCGTAAATTCACGTTTTCGAGAAGGATGTTAAAGCACTTGAATTCATGTCCTGGTACGGGGCTCACAGCTGCACACTGGCCAGCTGGAAATGCAGTAATCACAGAACTTGTTTCTCCTATACTTCCTGGTTTTCATGTTCATTCTGTTTAGGACTGAGCTAGAATTGGAACGCAGGCCTGCAGGACCACAACTCTACTACCTTTTGTTAACCAGAAGCTCAAAGGTGAAAACTGCAAATGTAACTATTTTACAAATGACTTAGAAAGACAATTAACAGCACTGAGAACTGAGTGAGGCAACTACTCACAAATTTATATGCACACAAACACATTCATTCCTTCATGAAAATGCTGAATGCAACATAAGTTTGAAATCGAAGGATTTGCATTGGCAAGGGCCAAATTACATGGCAAAATTCTTTAAAAGACAGAAAAAAGGACATTTTCCTCCAATTTCTAAAATTATACTCCTAAGATTGAAAAAAGTCTGCAAGCAGTAATTAGTAGATTCAGTTTCTAAAAATATTTTCTTAAATAACTTACATAGGATTTTAAAAAAGACTGCATAGACAAGTTAAAAAATGTTTTATGTTCCCAAAACTTTCTACCCATTTTACATAACCTCCTGCTTGCTGCACTCACGTTTAGAGAGATGCCAGGAGTGAACAAAGTTGGCTCTCACCAATTCTGCTCCCTTCCTTGGTGCCCATTCTGGTTTTCACAGGGAAGAAAGGGGCTCAACACCTGTCAGTCATGTGTATCTTCAGGAAACAGCCGCTCCACAGTGCTGGCCTCAGGTTCAGCTCCCACAGAGGGTCACCAGCCTTGGGGGGTAGCTCTCAGCTCTCAGGAAGAGTTAAGGTCTTGCACAAGGTTTTCAAGACATTTCAAATAATAGGCATTTAGGGAGTTTTCTTCTGAGTCTGAGAAGGCTGAGAAGGAAACACAACAGTATAAAAATATCAGTTTCTAAAATTAGTACTAAACAGTAGTCACAAATACATTGGTTTATATACAAAGTTCTACACAAATTTAGGCTTTTAATGAACATGCATTATAAAAATATTTTACACCTAAAGATTAGGAAACTAAAAAAATTATATTTGTTTCAAATTAATAGTTTACCCAAAGAGTGTTTCAAAAACATACTCTCATAATACTAGCTGAGTACTAAATAGATAATTAACCAGAGTTCCAAATGAACACCATTACTTTTGAAAAATGTCTACTCTTCCTCAAGCACAGATAACTCAGTTATAAAGTTCTAGAAATTTGTGGTTACAGAAAAAAACAAACTAAAACTTCTCTCTTAAAAAAAAATCAGAATAGGACAATATAGCTAATGACCAACTCACACCTATATAGTTCAGGAAAGTCACACAGTTCAGTGAGATCAGTAAAAATGTGTTCAAATACTACTCATTGAAACTGGTATCACCTAACACGAGTGTGTTCTGAAAAGAGAACCAGACCAGATCTAAGGGAATAAGGACGCAGTCTTGGCAAGCCACAACGGAACTCCCTGATGTTAAGTTTTCTGTTCAAAGTCAATGCTAACTGGGCCCAGTTCTCACCACCAAAAAACACACACTAGCACAGTGGCAGCTGAAAATAAAGGAAAAAAAAAAAAAAGAGTAAGAAAGATCAGAAACACGTTTCAGGACACTACTGTGCCTTCATTTTCACAATATTTTACTTAAATCTTAAAAACGCAAGAAACAAATACTGGCACATTTTACACTGTTTTGGCAAAGTCCTCAAATCCTCACAAAAGTGTGAACCTATCATTTTGTTACGCCTTACTCAAATACTTAGATAATCCAAGAATTCATCTGTTTATAAGTTTAATTGTAATCTTTTCATTAAACTTACTTTTCTTGGCTAAAGAACATGCTTCATCCACTCTTCTTTTTATTGATGGATTCCTCAAAGTTGTTTTTGCCTAGAGATAATTTCAAAGAATGAAATTTTCAAACATGTTAAGGACTGGGAAAGCAGGATACTAATTCTGTCCACTGCTAACTACACAGTCTTTAAATAAAAAGATGCTATAAAATACAACAATGTAACTATAGAATTACGTATTACACAACATATCCTATTGTGCCATCCTACAATATAACCCCATATCTCCTAGAGTCTCGTCCATAGCCTTTCTATGTCATTTGATTCTTCTTCTGCTCTCATGTTCTTTTTTACTCCTCTTAACCAATTTGCTGGTTGAAATTTTAGATCTAATGTTTCATCTTTCTCACACCTCAGATTTGACAGGAAGCCATCAAGCCGGTCAACTGACCAGCCAATCATTACTGAATGAGGACGGGGCCCTGGGGTTGCCTGGGTTGCCCAGCTGACAGAACCACTTGGGGAGGGCTGTCTACTTGGACACTGGGCTGGGCCACCGTATAACCACAAGGGGGCATCTCTCCTGAGTGATGAGAGAAATGGCCCTAGGGCAGACTCAGGCCCCATTGTGTCTGTGAGGCCTTCTGGGCAGGCCCTGAGCTGCCATCTCCTAAGAACTGAGCCAACTTCAGAGGTGGTACTCAAAAAAGGAGGAACCATATGACTGGATAAAACATTAGGATTTGGTTTTATTTCAAAATGAATTTTTCCTTAACACACACTTTAAAGGAAATAATCTACTAAATTATAACAAAATGACAACCAATTTATAGGAAGACTCATTTAAAACAGACATTCTTCTGAACTGACACATTCAGTTTAAAACATTAACTAAAAAAGATGCCAACTGACAGTTTATTGTGTGCATGAAGGAGCTGTGGAGCTGCAACTGCACCTGCTTTCATGTGACCAACACCCTTCTGACACAGCTGCCCGCGTCCTGAGGCCTGGCTATTTGCCTACCAGGGACGTCAATGATTCACGCTGACCTTGTGATAATTGTAACTGAGGGCCCACAGCGAGGCCGCAGCAATCCTCTGTGCGCTCGGACTCTCACTCTCCAGACAGGCCGTTAGCACAGTAATGACTTTCTCTAGAAAAAGAAACACATTCTATGAAGTCCAGTTCCAGACATTACACTACATTCTCTCTTATCTTCAACTAGTCAGAGTTCCCATAAGCTCCCACTATAACAGATACACAACACTGGTAGCAGTAGGCCATGGCAAAAATAAGCTGCTACAATTCCTGCTATATGAAAGCCCAGCTTCACAACAAATTGCTTCCATGAAGGTAGCAGAATGATCAGAGAGGCTGAGGCTCCCTTCATTGCGTTACCCTAACTGAACAAAACCCCATTCATTTTATGACCATGAGAATGCCAAAATAAGTTTACAATTAAGTATATTAATGAGTTTCTCAACTATAGTGCACAATCTATAATACAGAGAAATAGATTTGCTGTCACAATAAAATCATACAGATTGTTACACAAACTTATCAACAGTATGGCTGCCTTATACAACAGTAATCAAGAAACACGAGACTAGTTATACAGCTGCTATATAAAACAGTAATCAAGAAGTACTATACCAGTTAAACCCTTTTAAAAAACATTTAAGGGCCAACACTGTGGCAGAGAGGGTTAAGCAGTCACCTGTAACAGTGAGCACAAGTTCCCATCCCAGCTGCTCCACTTCAGCTCCAGTGTCCTGCTAATGTTCCTGGGAAAGCAGTGGAGGATGGCCCAAGTACTTAAGCGCCTGCAATCCCTGTGGGATACCTGGGTAGAACTCGAGGCTCCTGCTTTGGCCTGGCCTAGCCCCACTCATTGTGGATATTTGGGGAAAGACTCAACAGAAGGAAAATGTCTTTCTCTCACACTATAACACTGTGTCCACATGGCAGACCTGGGATGAACTACTGGCTCCCAGCTTCTTCAGATCAGATCAGCTCTGGTCACTGCAACCATTCACAGAGTGAACCACTGAGTGAGACTTTCACTCTCTCCCTCTCTCTCTAAAAAAATAAATAAATCTTAAAAAAAAAAAAAAAAAAAAGCAAGCTTTATTGCTTCTTACCAGTCCAGGCACAGTATTTCAATCTGAATTTTTTCCTTTCTCTATTTTTGAGGTTAATTATACTAAAGCTTCCTGGGATTCATTTGCTTGCTTTCAGAGGAGACGTTAGTCTGACCTCACTCCTAACAGGGAAGGTCGGGATCTATTGTTCGGAGGAAGGTCTCATGGCCATCACAGTTGTAGGGTTGGGTGTTCCTGCATGAAGGCATGAAGTGTCACCTATAGATTTTCAAGCCAGTCAACTCCAGTAAGTTCTGCACGGAGCCCCAGGCGGAGGGGAGGCAATGCTTTACACATCTCACAGCAGCTCCTTCGAGAAGGCAGAGCAAGCTGCCCTGGGCTCTCCCTGGCTCGAGAGAACAGTGCTGGCAGCTGGGAGCACGCACAGCAGCTCCTTCTCCTCCAGTTTGCCCATCTGCTTTAAGTCAGTGAAGAAGAGAAAGCATTGCTGTCTACAAGGAAACAAATCCAGAGGGACCCAGAAGTGGAAAATGCAGACTTCTTCAGTTCCCTAAAGGTTTATCTTTTTTCCCAACTCTCCCAATAATAATAGCTTAATAAGAAGTCATCAAGGACAAAAATTATCCTGAAAAAGTAAATAAATACGAGATACTATTGAGTAGCTCTTATGTACTAGTAAAGCAAAGAGGCACTTAATGCACAGTGTTGAAGCTCGGAGGCGGGCCCGTTATCATCCACCTTTTAGAAACGGGAGAATTCCAAGTGGACAGCGTGGAAAAGAAGGCAACAAACTAGATGTGGGTTTCCCAGTAATGGACAGCAGTGTCAGCAAGCAGCGACGAGAACACAGAGTGAGACTCATGGTTCACTTGGTAATTCAAAACTTGCCTGGATTTTAACCGTTTTTTCTACACAATATTGCTGGCAATTCTGTAATTATCAAAAAGTAGAATCACTACTACATGCATAACAGCACAAAAACAATCATTTTCACAGAAAACATACTAAGTGAAAAATATGAAAGGAAAAGAGAATGTATCCATCTTGTTCATCAAATTCCAAATATGGTGGCTAGACATTTCATATGTGCTTATAAATGAATTCCTATCGAAATCAAGAAAAGTATTACAGATGAAGACAATGGCACAGAAAAAAAATGAGCATCAAGGCCACTGCAATGAGCACAAATAAGGCTGTGATTCGAGATGTGCAGGGGTCGCAGCCCACCTCTTGTTAGTGTCTACTTAGTAAGTGCTTGACATAGCTGTGAAGAACCCACTGTGACGCCCTCTGCTGCATCGCAGTGCTGGGCTCAGCCTCCAGCTTGGCGTCGGATTCCTGCATCTTGCCAGTGCACACTCTACGAGGCAGTAGGTGATGGCTCAAGCCTTTGGGTCCCTACCAGCCAGGTGGGAAACAGAGTTCCAGGCCCCTCGTGTCAGCCTGGCCCGGTCTTGCCATTGAGGGTGACTTGTGGAGCAAGTCAGCAAATAGAAAACACACAGTCCCATCCGCTTCTCCCTCCCTTAATCTTTCTCCTTACCCTAATGCACCTTTCAAACAAAATACTTCTTAAAAAACGCTCTTCACATGAAATTCACACAATTGCTCCAGATAGAGCAAATGGCTGCATAAACAAATCTTTCCAATTCTCAGTTTCCCTCAAAATGTTCCTGCATCCTTGGCAGTTCTCACCTCCTGTCCTGTGCCTTGCAGCACAAACAGATAAAAACAGAAACTGTTCTCCGAGAGCTTGGCCCTAGTATGGGAAGTTCAGGAACAAACAGACACATACACACACAGTGCATCAGATGCGAACAGTACTGGGAGGGGGTGGCAGCAGACAGAACAAAGGGCGGGAGCGAAAGGAGGAGATCGGAGGAAGTGATGGAGGCTTCAGCTTTACGAGGTCAACAGCAAAGTTGGGTGACATAGTGGTATTTTCTGAAGGACCAAGAGGAGGCCAGGATGAGTTCAACTAAGAGGGCACGGAGAGGGAGATTATGGGGTTAGAGAGCACACGCTCACCGCACCTCCTGCCCCAGCACGCCACTGCGAGGACATGACTGGCTAGCCTCAGGAGAGACGGAGCCAAGCTGGACTCACTTACACAGCCCCTGCCTTCCACGGTGCCTTGAACACAAAGGGTGCCTGAAAATCACTTGGCGAATTATTTACGCAACGCTTTCCATCCCAACAATCCATTAGTAACTACTTACACAAATATGTGCGTTTGTGTGGGATCTGAAGTGAACACTTACCATTAGCCAGGATCTTGGGTTTATTAGCAGGACTGAAGCAAATATTATGAAAAATAAGGAGCGGTATGTGAGGACTGGTCCTGTGCTTGTACCTGCTCATCTCCGTGAGCAGGTCCAGGCAGCCGTCCAGCCTCAGGATCATCTGCTGCCCGTCCTCCCCGGACGACATGCTCAAGAGGAGCTTCAGCCACAGGACCGTCAGGTTACTGAGATGTCGATTTCCTCCTTTTGGCAACGTTAGAGACAGAAAGTTCTGTAAGAAGTTACTCTATGGGTAAACAGAAAGAAATCTTTTTCATTATCTTCCTAGTTACTTGGGGACCAATTAACTAGCACGCTTATGCATTTTTCACCAACTTTTGTATTTTTCTTCCTCCCAATTTCTTTTACACGCTCCATATATATCATTTCCAAGATAAATCAGAAAGCTAAATAAAAAATTTTTTCAAATTGTAATTCTTCCTAATTCTTTACTAATAATGACTGGATTAACTATACTGAAATCATGCTTATTTAGGATTTTAGGATTGATAGTTCAATTTAAAAATTATATCAGATCTCTTGAGCTTTCTTTTTGTCTGCCTGTTGGCAATTTTGTTACTCATTAAAAACTATCCTATAGAGAGAAAAAAAGAGGAATAAATCTCAAATCAGCATTTGATACCAGTTAAGAACTCTGGTGTTAGCCTCATCATTATTAGCTACAACACTTTTTTTCAATGATCTGTGGCTAAATTTCACTTTCACTTAAATGCTGTAGAAGTTTCTATACACCAATTGTTTACCACTACAGATAATTGGTCATGATTATATGTTATTCTACAAAACTTCTAAGACATTAGTAGGGCCATACTATGCTGCAGCCAGGCAAGACGCCACCTGCCACGCCGGCATCCCACAGGAACAACACCAGTTCAAGGCCCAGCTGCTCCATTTGCAATCCACCTCGGTTAACGTACTGAACAAAGCAGTGGCAGACGACCCAGAAGTTTCTTGCCACCTACGTGAGAGACCTAGAAGCAGCTCCTGACTTCAGACGGAATCAGTGGCCACTGGACAGATCTCTCTCTCCCTTTCTCTCTCTTTCTCTTCTCCCCCCTGCCTTCCATAGATAACTCACACAAAAACACAAAAGAAACAAAATACAAAAAAGGACAATTCCTCCCAGGCAGAATGTGTACAATGTAACACTGTAGAAAGAAATGGACCATTACAGAACGAGAGCCAGAGCTGGGAGCCGGCCAGCAGCACTAGCTATAGTTTCCAAAGCCTAAGGGAAATAGTCGGTAAGTATGACTTCACTGGGAGGGAACACGGATACCCAGATCAGGAGGATTTCTTGCACACACACATGAATACACACATGGAGGAAAATATATTCATGTATGTGGCACACACACATTTCCATGAAGAAAACATCTAGCTGTGTGCTGGTAAACTCACAACTGGTCTCACCGATTTGTAGTAGGGGTGGATTACACAACGTGAACAGTCCCACTGTTGCCGATTTCAAAACCAAACTTACTTCGTCAACAGTGATGCACTCATGAGGCAGCAGGAGCCGGCTCCAGCACATAACTGAAAATATCCTTCTTAAGGAAAACTCATCTTCCCAACTCCTTAGTAAGACTGATCCTTGTATTTATTTTTTGGAAAGTCAGGTTTACAGAGTGAAAGAGAGACAGAAAGATCTTCAATCCGCTGGTTCACTCCCCAAGCAGCCACAACAGGTAGAGCTGAACAGATCTGAAGTTAGGAGCCAGGAGTTTCTTTCAGGTCTCCTGTGCAAATATGGGTGCAGGGCCCCAAGGTTTTGGGCCATCCTTGACCACTTTCCCAGGCCACAAGCAGGGAGGTGGATGGGAGGGAGGTGGAGCAGCTGGTACATGAGCCGGCACCCATGTGGGATACTGGCGCATGCAAGGTGAGGACGTTAGCCACTAGGCCACCGTGCCAGGCCCTCCTTCCATTTATTTTATAATTGCACTCAAAATATCTTGGCAGTCATTCGGAAGGACTGAATAGGAGAGGAAAAGGGGGCTCAATTTTTATCAATGCTGTCAATTTCTGAAACAATCTTGGCATTCAAGTAAAAGAAACACTGTTATCTCTAGTAAAATAACAGTAATCTGATTACATCTAATTTTTATGGAATTTTCTAAGTTATGGCTTGTGTTTATATGTACCTAAATGTAGAACTCAACCACAATGCACAAAAATTTGTTTTAACTCATCCATCTGTTTTACAGCTCCATAAGTTAAAATCAATACTAAAAAGTTTTGGAAATGAAGTCCCAGATAACTAATAAAATCTCCTATTATTTCAAAAAGCTGAAGTCCTAACAAGAGGAAAAACGACTCTGACTTCAAAACCATTTTGTCAACATAAATCAAACTGAACTTGTTATTGCTCAGTTTGGTCCGCTAAAGGACCAAACATGTTACTTTTATGATCTCCCATATACGTAAGCCAGTTGCCATTGAGAAACCCTTGTTTTTGACAGACAAAGGAATCCAAAAGCTAAGAAGATAAACTAAAAGCAATGGCACGGTCACACTCTAGTTCCCGTCACTTCAAGTAAATCCACATTAAGCAAAGCAAACCTCTCAACCTTTTTACAATTTCTTAAAATGTGTTGAAATCATAACAAATTAATCTTAGAAACTGAATCCTAAATTTCGAATGGAAGAATTACTTTACAGGCTTTCTCTTTTATGACGTGAAGAGATTCCATGTACGCACCTTCTGAATGACCGCTTTACAGTCATGAGACAAGGCCAGGTTGGAAAGGACCATGAAGACCGTCTGCTGCACGCTGCTGTTCTCCAGGGCCATCTGGGAAGCCAGCTTCAAGATGCACAGCATCAGGCTGCTGCTGGCGGCTCCTCTGTGCGCAGCCGCAGCAGGGTGCTGTCCGGAACTCGACCAGCAGAGCGAACTGCAGCCTTCAAAGACACGGGCATGACAATATCTTTCCAATTTCATTATTTTCAAAATACAAAGTGGTAAAACATATCTATCAAAATGCCTTGGCCATCAATCTGCAACTATAAATTAACCTAGCACACTTAGTATCATCATGGAGAGCCATGTGTTTCAGAGCATTTTTGGACACCAGCCTTTTTTTTCCCAAAACAGTAAGTGTAATACTTTTAAAAAATTGTTTATAATGACATCTAAATAAAGGCTTGCATAGAAAAGACTATGATATGGAAAGTAATCTCATCAAATGCTGAAATAAGGGACATAACTTTCCTGGGCTCAACGGAGCGGTGCTGACACTGTTGACCACACAGATGGAGAGCGAGCTCAGAAAGCAGCAGTCGCTTACGACACATGGCTCACAAGAACGTGAGCTAGAGGCCTCCACTGGCCGGCCAGGAGCTAGGGCCTCCACTGTCCGGCCGGGGGCTAGGGCCTCATTGCCCGGCCGGGGGCTAGGGCCTCCACTGGCCGGCCGGGGGCTAGGGCCTCATTGCCCGGCCGGGGGCTAGGGCCTCCACTGGCTGGCCGGGGACTAGGGCCTCCTCGATAAATTAAGTGACCAAATGAGATATATTCAGGCAGAAAAACAATCACAGAAAAATTACAAATACATTTTTTATTTAATATTCAATCAAAGACTGTATTGTAACATAGGCCCAAGGTGTAATTAACTTGAATATTAAGGCAAGGAGACCAGCTTCAGTATTAGAATAGAATTAAATACAACAAGTCAAAGAAACTGAAAAAGTACACAAGTAAAAAGAAAAAATTGTGACTTTTCCTGTTTTCATAACTTTGCAGCAATATTGAAATATCAATATTTCCATTAGCTACACAAAATTGTCATCAATAACGCAATTTTGTTTAGAAACAAGCTAGATAGGAAAATGTTTCTTCCTCAATTTTATGTAGCCTAAACATTTCTGGTATTTACAGTGATTTTAAGTATGAAATAATGCAGACTATAGTTTCAAAAGATTCATACTGAGGCATATGCTTCTTTTGCTTAATTTTCAGTGACCAACTCTTGGCTGCTCCTTACCCCCAAGCCCTGAACACAAGGGAAGGCTCAGGGAAAGGAGGATCACACACAGGTGTCACTGGCCCTTTCTCTTGCTCTGAGGCTGGTTTCTCCTGTTTCGATCAACTCCAACTAGTGATATATTCCAGAACTTGGTCATTCTGCAGCTAGACACTGTCTCTAGACCAACTCGGAGCCCCAGAGCTTTAAATTAAATGCCGTCTGGGAGATAGTGAGTACCAAAGCAGACAGATTCCAAAATGGCTCCTGTGCCCCTGCCTCAGAGCCTTCCCCCCTGTGCCAGGGCTGTGCCAGGGCTGGCCTGTGTGACCAATAGAAGGTAAGAGTGCTGGTACATCTCTCTGGAACAAAATTACAGCATACTAGTAATATTCACCAATGCAGACTGGAAGGGCCCAATTGGCAAGGAACTGAGGCTGCCAGCACCCATTCTAGATCCATTACAGGCAAGGCCTCGTTGGCTGGAGCCCAGTTGGTGCCTCACCCTGAACTTGTGAGAGCTCAGAGTACAAACCACCCAGCTAAGTTACCTCCAGATCAGGGAGTCAAAGAAACTGTAAGGCAATTCAACGACTGCTCGTTACAGGCATGACATTCTAGAGCAATTTGTCATTCAGTAATAGGTAGAAATATTTAGAATTGTATTAGTTATCTTCATTTTGCCTCTTTGCTCAGTTAATCTCCAACCTAAGATTTTCACTTTAATTATATGTACTCCTTAAGCTCAACATCACCAAACTGAACCCCTGAGTTCTTCTTTTAACAAATCTTCCTTTTAAGTCTATTTCCCATATATCGAAGCCATTTTCTCCCTACTTCCTGACTGCCCAGTGACTCTTCCAGGTCAACAAACAGGCTACCTGTCTGCTCTTACAATACCTACAATAGGTGATACATGCTCAGCACGCAGAAGAAACACTCCACAACACGTATTAGTTTTTCTAATCTACCTTAACAGCCTCATACAAAACTAGTATTTCAGGTTATCATTGAAAGATAATATGGGGTTATATTTACCAGCTGGAAAATTGGCAGTATAGACACAAAGCAGCTGCAAGGCAATCTGTATCAGTGAATCATCCATCCAAAGCCAAGGCCAGAGAGAGTGCAGCACAGGGACAAGACGAGCACTGAGGGCTGCCTCCTGTTGTAGGGAGGGGACAGCGACACACCAGTGTGAATACACGCAAGCACAAAACCAAACCCAAAGAAAACAGCCACCAAAACAAGATGGAAATTTGTGTTCTGCTGAATGCTAGAAGCACTAGGGTCCCACAGATGAACTCCCGCATTTGAGGAAAAACCTCAAAACTCCCTTCAACACAGAGGGAATAGAACAGGATTCTTGCCTGTGAACACAGAAAACCACTCACATAGGTATAAATAAAGCAGGAGAGTGCTCACCATGTTGAGTAAACTCAAAAGTTCTACTATAGGTGAGAAATAGGAACTTCTGGTTAACTAAAATCCTCACCAGCTTTGAAGAGCCCTCTTCCACCCTGTCTGCCCACCTTCCTATGTAACAGAAGTAAGTTACTCTTTGTAATTTGTTACAAACAGTATTACTCTTAATCAATAAATTCTTAACTCATGGCATTATGACAAAGACCAGTACTACCAGGACAATATTATAAATAGTCTAATACAGTGACATCTTTTTAAAATAAACAGGAATTACTGGGCAGTATGTATACGCATGTGCTCACACAAGTGACTGCACAGACCCACGGAACTTTGTCGCTTCAAGTGGCAGAGCAGGTGGGAGCATGCCCAATGTCCAGCCTTCACTGTAAGCTTGAAGATGTTCCCCGTGCTCTTCGCAAAGGTCTTTCTGTGTTCACCATTCTGGAAGCTTGGCAGCCACTCCCGCATTTGCAGTACATGATCGTTCTTAGTATTTCATAGAAAAGAGGTGCAAAATAGGTATACATTCTACCTATTCGGCCCTCTCACCACATGATCTGTACTTCCACCAATTTGCCCTCCTGTCTGCCCAGCAGTGAGGAAGAAGTGTTCATCTTTCTGTCAGACTGATATACCATCTGTACTTGGAACACACCCCTTCCAACTCCCAGGGGATCACTTTGCTTCCTGTTCCTTTAATAATCACTTGTCAATTAATTCTTTATCTGTTTGTACTCAATCAGTTTAAATGTGAAGAAAAATAAACACACTATACTCCCAAATTAATGCCTTTCGTGACCAAGCTTCTGGAATGAGTATCTCCTGCTATTATCTCTGCATCTTACTCACTTCTCAACTAACTCCTATTTGTCTCCTGCCCGGCTGATTTTAGTGAGATCACCGGCACTGTGGATGCCAAGCCCTGCCGCACTGCGACACTCCCTACAGCTCTCTTCTTCCTTCATTTCTGTGCTGCTGCTCTGTACCACATCTCCAAACTTGGTCTTCAGCGCTCAGTTCTCAGTTGTTTTCTGCTTCCTTTGAATTATTTATTTCCCAAACATAGGACCTGGGCTTTCGCTGTACACTCTCTTAAAAAACAAAACACAAACAAAAAACCCACCTCATTCCCAGTCACAGCCACAAGCGCCATCTCAAGCTTCCACTATTCCAAGCCCATGTTCCTCATCACAGTCCTAGACTCATTTAGCCTAGGGATCAGCAGCCAGCTACAAACTACAGCAGGGAGATCGTCTGTGAGCATCTGCATACCTGGACCCAACTCTCAAGCCTGTCCTGGCTCTACTGCATGTTCTTGGCTTGGGCAGCACTTAGTCTGGAGTGTGGAAGTCACTTCAGACTTCTTTCTTAGAATGGTATCAAATTTATTCTCTTCTTCCTTGCCAAAATCTCTACTTGGACTATACCAGCCCCTTCCTCCTATCCATGAATATGTAAACTATAACTAGTAGCCAGGTTAGTATCTCACAATTCCTCCCAGGTAGGTTCTACCTGGGAAATGCTTCACAGTATCGTGTGTAAGGCGTCACGGATAAATGCTGACTATATCCAGTCACGACACCACCTGACATCATAAAGTCAGTTCTATTTTGATAAAAAGTTAACATACTGGAAAACTTAGTAAGATATACATAAATACGAACATCCACCAAATTGTTTCAAAATATAAATTACTTGTGTGCCTAATTAACATAGCTGAAGGATTTCGTGTTCAGCATGCTCATTTTCCAGTTATATTTCTTCCACTTTTACCACAAGGAAGTGCCAAAGGCTAAGGGATTGAAAAAGTCAGGAAGCCTCTAATTTAACTATGCTTTATTCATTTTCCACAGTACTTCTGCATTAAAGAATTAACCCAGGGTCTGGAATGGTGGGCTCAGTGGCTAAATCCTCGCCTTGCACAACTTATGGGCGCCAGTTCGTGCCCCAGCTGCTCCACTTCTGCCTGTGGTCTGGGAAAGCACTTGGGGATGGCCCAAAGCCTCAGAACCCTGTACCCATACGGGAGACCCGGAGGAGGCTTCTGACTCCTGGCTTTGGATCAGCTCAGCTCCAGTTATTGTAACCAACTGGGGAGTGACCTAGCCGACAGAGGATTTTTCTCTCTGTATCTCCTTCTCTCTACATCTGCCTTTCCAACAATTATCACATCATCACAGTAGTATAGTCCGTTAGTAACAGTTACAAGGTTAACAATCATGGCAGCATCTGGTGCTCCCATGGACATGAGGGACCTGTGGGGCAGTTCCTGTGCTGGTGGGTGAGGCTTGCTGCCACGGTGGGCTAACTCCAGACACTGGTCATCTTGGCTACGCTAACAGTACCACTTGCTCAATGATCACTCAGGAGCTGGTGGGTATGAGCAGATTTCTCATCAGAAATCCTACAGGCTAGGAGCGAGTGGAGAGGCATAATCTAGGTCCTAAAAGAAACTGCCAACCCAGAATACCATACACAGCAAAGCTTTCATTTTCATAAGAAGGTGAAATGAAGACCTTCCAAAACAAACAGAAATGGAAAGAATTCATTGCCTCCCTCCTAGCCCTGCAATGATTAAGCATGTGCTACACTCAAAAACAGAGAACAAGAATCACCCAGGTCAGACAACGAAGGGAGAGAACTTCCCAGTAAAACTACCAAGGAAACCCTCAACAGAACGCTAAGTAATCAAATCTAACAGCACATGAGAAAGGCCGTTCACACGGGCCAGGCAGGCCCTGCCCGTCGCGCGACGGTGAGATGCCATCTGTCAGGGACATGAGTGCCCTGGGAGCTCACTGCTGTGCACAGCCAGCGTCTGGACTCGGAACAGGACGATTTCTATTTTTATTTTATTTTACTTTTATTACATATAATTTTAGCTTTTTATTTTTGTTCTACTTGCTATGTTGTGGTACCTTTAAATATTGGAAAGTATAAGCATGTTACTGTGAAGTGAATGAATGTTATTGTAATCATTTGCCAAAAACATGAAAGAAAGAAAGAAAAGGCAGCAAGGAGATGGCAAGGGAAGAGGAGGGGGAGGGAGCCCCACGCTTCTAAACCTGTTCTGAGGAAAATGTGAAGTTACCCATTTTGCATAAATTAAAATTAATAAATACAAAGAAAACTAAAAAGTGAAAAAAATTCAAATACTTTTCCATTTTTGCTAAAAATTTTGAAATGGAGTTCTACTTACTTTACATTCTTTATTTTGATAAAGACAGTTTCTCAGGAGCTGCATGGTAATACTCAACTCTTTAATCAAACCATCGTCCTGTTGGAACACAAAGCAGTGAACAATGTGAACACACTCACACGCTCCCCTTCTTACACAGAGCCACCACGTCTGCCTTGGGTCACAGCGCAGCCACACTCCACACGGCCTGAGCACTGCAACCGAGCAGGGTATGCAGTCAGCAGCTCCAATGACGGCCATTGCTCAAGGACACCATCACCACCAAGAAGCTATTCTGTTCCATCAAGCATGAAGGAATTCAGGAAATGTAATAGCCTCCATGTTTCATCTCCATAAAGGGAAGCCAGGCTGACTGGTCCTCAATCACATTGTGTGAGCTGACTTTCCCAGTGATGAAATCAGGGCCCCTGGCTACAGAGCAAAAGGTGAAAAGAGGCAGGAAGAGAAACTGATGAACATAATCAATCCACTGCATCAACTACATCATTAGATAAGACTGTCTAAACTTCTTAACAAATACAGTGTGGATGAACTATTACATAGAATGCTGCTACAATAAATGGTCTTTCTATATACATTCACTGTGTATGAGGATGCTACAAAATGTGGAAGACAGAACTTAACAAGTAAGTTTACTCTGGTGCAAAAAAAGTCATAAACCCATGGTGTTTTCTCATCACATGTATTTTCCATGAATATTCTAAAGCCTTGGCTCTGCATACATTTATACACACACACACATTTATTTTCTGAGTAAGACTGTGGAACAGATTCTATTAACCACTGTTATTATTAACCCCCAGCTAAGATACAACTATGTTACTACCAGTTCTGAACATCAGTCCACCACAGCAGCAAGAAGGGCAGTCAGGAGCCCCAGGAGACGGACTCAGAGCAGCAGTTCTGTGACCAGTTCAACAAGAAGGCAAGTTCTGACATCATCACTCATTAGCTGTGTAACTATGCTGTCATGAATGGTTTGTTCATAAGGTAATTAACACGAAATGTTTGAACAGTGCCTGGCATAAACACTTAATAAACTAAATTATAGATCTCATTCCTAAGTGAACCTATTTTCATGCTAATAATTTTTTTTCTTTTTTGCAACATAACAAGTTTATGATGTAGTATTATCTGCCCATATAGGTATTTCCAAATATTTATGTCAAAACTACATCAGGTATATACCCCATCTAAAGATCTTCAAGTGAACAGTAAAAACAATATAAGCCCACAACCTGCTAACATACAGATCCCCTTTAATTTATCTTACTAAAGCAGACATTAACTTGAACTTGGACTCTTTCATAGGCACAAGGGCACCGGAGAGATGATCGCAGTTCACATTCATTTCTTTAGACCAGAATTTCAGAATGCAGTCACCTTTTTTTTCAGTGCTGCTTTCCCAGGCCTGAGAGAATCCAGGCTCAGCTGTGCATGGACCTGCTTCAACTGCCCCACACAGTCCTCTATGAGATTAGCTGAAAGACAAAGTTTGCAACAGTCAAAACGATCCTTCCTTTCCAAGTAAGTCAGAATCACAAATAATCAGATTTTAACAATTAAAAAAAAAAAAAACCTTCCCGTTTTAAAGATTATTTATCTGAAAGGTAGAGAGGACAGCGGGGACAGCAAGAAGAGAGACAGAGAGAGAAAGACACACAGAGAGAATCTTCCATTCACTGGTTCATCCCACCAATGATTTAATTGACTGGGACTGGTCCAGGCGGAAGACAGGAGCTCCACCTCCATCCGAGTCTCCCACATGGGCAGCAGGGGCTCAAGTCCTTCGGTCATCCTGCACTGCCTTCCTAGGCAAGCCACCAGAGTCAGATTAGAAAAAGGGCAGCTGAGACTCAAACCAGTGTTCCAATACGGGAACCCAGCACTGCAGACTGCAAAGTAGCTTGGGGCACTGCAACACTGCCCAACACTTCATATTTCTGACTCATTTCATTTGTTTTCAGGAAGAGAGATGAGTCAGAGAAAACAGAAAAGTGAATAGAAGCCATGTTTTCACTTATTGGCATGATACTCCCCAAACCTAATTGATTTTTGGAGACATGTGTAACTTGTTTTAGCAGCAAATTCTATTTGAGGTTAATGAATTTGATTTTGCTATTGTTCTTTTCAATCGTCAGACATGTGTTTCCTGATGTCCAGATGGGAAATTACAACACCACAGACAGGAAACGTAGGAGAAAATGTCATCTGACACTGACATTTCTAACATCCGACTTGTGCTTCTTTGCTTCACGTATTCAGTGTTTGTGTGTGGATACCAATATTAAAATAGCAAAAAACTAAATACTGTATCACTTTTTTAGCTGCTCTATTATGTACGCAGAATAATATTCACATTAAATAAATAATCTGCATGCACCTCTCTTATTTTGGAAGCAATGAATGCGGCAGGCAGTAGAGTAGCAGCTAGGATGCTGTCTGGGCTGCCTGTGTCCCACGTGTGAGTGCTGAGCCTCACTTTTGTTTCTGTTCTTGATTCCAGCATCCTGCAAATGCACCCTGGGAAGATATATTTGATACCTCAACTGCTCAAGTCCCTGCTTCTACACGGCAGGCCTGATCTGATTCTGGCTGCTTCCTCTGGTCAGTCCAGACCTGGCATTTTTGGGTATCTGAGGAACGCATAAACCAAAGAGAATACGCTCATTCTCTCTCTCTCCAAGTAACATTAAAAAAAAAAGGTATTAATATATTAAAAACTTGGGGTCATAGCAAATGCATAGTAACACAATTCTCATGTCAGTGTGCTATAAATACAAACAGAACAGATTCAGCACTGTTCATAGATACAATTCTAAAAATATGCGTGCCTGGCACAATGGCTCAGTAGCTAAATCCTCGCCTTGCACACACCAAGATCCATGTGGGTGCCAGTTTGTGTCCCAATGCTCTGCTTCCCAGCCAGCTCCCTACTTGTGGCCTGGGAAAGCAGTAGAGGATGGCCCAAAGTCTTGGAACCCTGCACCCGCGTGGGAGAGCTGGAGGAGGCTCCTGGCTCCTGGCTTTGGATCAGCTCACCTCTGGCCAGTGTGAGTACATGGGGAGTGAAACAGTGGAAGGAGTATCTTTCTCTCTGTCTCTTCTCCTCTCTGTAAATCTGCCTAATAAAAATAAATCTTAAAAAATGAAAATATGATACTTCTCTTCTTTCTCTTTTAGTTTTTTCCATAACAGTCTTAAGTACATTAAAGTCAAAGGCTTAACATTCCGCTAAATATTGTTCATCAACTAAAAAGTAAAAAGACCACAGGTCAGCAGAAATTCAGGGAAAGGTATAAACAATAATCAAATGAAAAGATAACAATTTCATTAGCATACACCATTTTTTTGTTTTTGTATTTTTCACGATACAGTACATTTTAAAATAATCCCAAGTCACCGAACCTACAATAGCATAGCATCATTAACCACTGGTTTGACAACATAAAATAAAGTTGGACAAACTATATTTACAACGATATTAATAAATAGGCATTTATTTTTGTCTTTAATTTTAGCTCCCACATAGAACGAACATGTGATAATGTTCATTCCATGTCCAGCTAATTTCACTAAATATAATGCCCTCTAGCTGTATCCATCTTGATGTAAATGGCAGGATTTCATGCTTCCTTATAGCTAAATAGTATTCACTGTGCTTGTGTATGCATGTGAACCACATTTGCTTTACTCATTCGGCTGATAAGCAATTCTGATGAATAAATGTTAAGGAAATTTCCTAAGTAATCAGTGTTTTCTCTGCTTTGGAGCAGGAAAAAAATATTTTGATAGAATGGTTTCTGTGAAACTAAGATTATACTCAAATTCTTTACACTTCTTTCCATGGAAATTTAAAACAAAAATTTAAAACAACAATGACGCGTCTGAGACTCACCTTTGAGAGCGTGTCTCTGCGCTCTTCTGCTGACGGCCAGCAGCGACATCAGCGCGTTAGCAGCAACCCTCCGGAGGCTGTCTTTGCTGCATTTTCCTGCATAGCACTGCAGAGAACATACATCGAATGCCTTGAAGGAAATCTAATCTGAAGCAAAACTGTGGCAAATAAAAAACTTTCTACCTAAAAGGTATTAAGCTGCTGTAAGAAGTGCCCTAGAATTTGATAAGTCATTTGAGAATTTGATAAATCACTTAGTAATGCACTTTTCTGGAAAAAACTATATAAAAATAAAATGGGTAACTTCAGTAATCATTCTCAAAGACTCACCATCTACTAACAAAAAGTTTTATTTAACATTAACACATAGCAAGTTAATGCCTTTAGTCAAGTTTACCAGACTTTAAAAAAAAAAAATTACCAGGCTAAAAATACAGATATGAGTGATTTATTAAAACAAGTCCTCAGAAAATTTCAATAGGAGTCAAATTCCTCCTTTCTCCTTCTGGGAACATATTCCCTTCCTTCTATTCCAACTTAACATACTTCCTTATTTCGGGCGATCTTCCCTCTCCATCGCACAATAGGCATTGAGATGTAGGAGGCTGAGCTGCTGCCTGAATGGGCACAAGCCCTAGACAGTGCCTGGACCAAGGCCTGAATGCTTTGTACTTCTCAAACAGCACACAGCAATGATGGGCCATGTGCTTGGGTTCCTGCAAACATCTAGGAAACTCAGGGAGGGTTCTAGTTTCCTGGATTTAGTCTGGCCTAGCTCAGTTGTAGTGGGCATTTCAGGATGACCAGCAGATAAAGACTTCTTTGTCTCTTTCCCTCTCTCTGTCACTCTTTTAAGCAAATGAATACATCTTTAAGAAAAAAATCTGACTTTCTGACTTACGAAAGTGAGGTTTAAGCTGGGGATGAGGGTGGGCTGAGCAGGTGAGGCTACAGCACTTGCCAGGGTAGGTGAGACCAGGGTCGGGGGGCGTGCCTAACAGGGGTTCTTAGCAGTCTCCCCAACTAGACCACAGCAACCACCAGTATGTAAGGGCCAGGCCTGGGGATGGACCTGGTTAGGGTTCTTAGGGGTCGCTCTGACGAGGCTGCAGCACCCACCAGTACAGGCCACTGTATCATTTAGTACCCACAGGAGCCAAGCCTGTGGTCTGGAATGATAGGTGTGCTGGAGGGTCTCCCTTGCCATGCACCATACCCACTGATGTGCACACAGCAAGGACAGACAACATACCCAGACACAACAACAGTCTCCCTGACTTAACAGAGGACCTCAAGTGCCTTGACTAGGGTGGAAAGAAAAGCAGATTAAACATTACAAGGCAAATCTCCAGCAAGCGAGTAAGGCCAATGGACATATTGAAATCTTAAAAAAAAAAAACACAGAGAGAGAATATTAATATTTAAGTGCATTTTTTAAACAAATTTATTTATTTTTATTGGAAAGTCAGAGAGAGAGCAGGAGAGACAAAGATCTTCCGTCCACTGACTCACTCCCCAAGCGACTGCAACAGCCAGAGCTGAGCAGATCTGAAGCCAGGAGCCAGGAGCCTCTTCTGAGTCTCACATGCAGGCGCAGAATCCCAAGGCTTTGGGCCATCCTCAACTACTTTCCCAGGCCACAAGCAGGGAGCTGGATGGGAAGCGGGGCCACTGGGACTAGAACTGCGACCATATGGGATCCCGGCGCATGCAAGGTGAGGACTTCAGTTGCTAGGTTTCTGCACCATGTCCATATATTTAATTTTTTTATTTTGGCATTTTTAAAATTTATGCATTAATTACATTGTATTATGTGACACAGTTTCATAGGTACTTGGATTCTCCCCACCCCTCCCCAAACCCTCCCACCATGGTGGATTCCTCCACCTTGTTGCATAACCACAGTTCAAGTTCAGTTGAGATTCCCCCATTGCAAGCATATACCAAACATAGAGTCCAGCATCTTATTGTCCAGTCAAGTTCAATGGCTTCCTAGGGAGACCCTCTCTGGTCTGAAGGCATAGCCAGCATTTTTTTAAAGATTTATTTATTCTTTTATTGGAAAGTCAGATTTACAGAGAGAAAGCTTTTCCATGCATTGCTGTACTCCCACGTGGCTGCAACGACCTGAGTTGAGTCAATCCAGAGCCAGGAGCCAGAAGCTTCTTCTGAATCTCCCACGTGTACAGAGTCCCAAAGCTTTGGGCCATCCTCGACTGCTTTCCCAAGCCACAAGCAGGGAGTTGGATGGGAAGTGGAGCAGCCGGGATTAGAACCGCGACCATATGGGATCCCAGAGAAAGCAATGCAGTGACTTTAGCCACTAGGCTACCATACCGGGCCCTAGGTATATTTCTTCTTCACATAAATTCATCACATGGGAAAATTTAAATTCGTAACTTTTAACTCTACCAGTAATTTTCAAAATTATCTGGCTTCCTAGTAGCACTGAAATAGTTGTTTATACAGATTCCCTCTTGAAATATCATTAAAATTACAATGATGGGGCCAGGCACAATGTCTTATTAAGTAAATCCTCTCCCTGCATGCACTGGGGTCCTATATGTGCACCAGTTCATGTTCCAGCAGCTCCACTTCCCATCCAGCTCCCTACTTGTGGCCTGGAAAAGTAGTCGAGGACAGCACAAAGCCTTGGGACCCTGCACCTGTGTGGGAGACCGGAAGAAGCTCCTGGCTCCTGGCTCCAGATAAGCTCAGCTCCAACTGTTGTGGCCACTTGGGGAGTAAACCAGCAGATGAAGATCTTTCTGCCTCTCCTCCTTCTCTGTAAATCTGCCTGTCCAATAAAAATAAATATTTTTTTTAAAAATTTACAAAAATGGAACTAAATGGACACATACACAAACCCAAGTCTGGAAGGAAAAGCAAAGATACATGAAAGAAAAGTATTAGAATGCTGATTCATTAAAGCAGAGCATGGAAATCTAACTGAATTGCTGAAGGCCAAGGAAGTTTAGCACCAGGTCCTCCTGGCAACGAGGGACTGTTCCTGCAAGTCTGTAAGCAGCTGCTGGACTCCAGGTTCCACCTGTCGCCCCACAAGACCTGTGCAGCCAAATCGCTCCTCTTCCGAAGCCTTTGCAAAAGCCTGGAGGCGCAGTCGTGGAGGAGATCATCAGAAAGAAGCATTCTGAACCGTGAAAGACCAAGTCGACTTGCAGAGCAGGCTACTGAGCCGAAATCAGGGAGGATTAGGTGAAGATCTGAAAATCAAATTTGAGAGCCAGGCTTTCCTTCTGTATTTTGCTGCAAAGCACTTTGCAGATAAGTTTTCACCCCCAGAAAACGAATCATAAAAGTGTTCTCTAGGGAATCTGACCAGCTCCAAAGCCAGGTCCACGAAGCAAACCTGAGTCCCCATGCAGAGTCAAGCTCACAGCTGCCAAGCTCCAGTCACGTGCGCAGGACTATCAACTGCTCTAAGTCTCTCAGCGCTAAACTGAACTAACAACCCAGATTTATTAAATGCCTGAGAAAAGCTCCTAGCCAGACAACAGCAACCAAAGCAGAGAGAGGATTACATAAGAGGAAAATCTACTAGGAATTCCAACACAGAAAGCACCCAAAGTGGAAGGAATGTCAGTGATATAATTTAAAATAGATTTAGAGATGAAGAAAGCCAACATGGTAAGATGCACACTCCTAGGTAGTTCATAAGAAAAACTTAGAATATTAGAGAAAAACAGTTTAAAAACTTCCATTGAGAGAGAAACACCAAGATTTACAGTGGCTTCACAACTTGTACAGTAACAATGAGAGTTAAGCAGAGGATACCTTCTAAGTGAAGAAGCAAATAATCTCCAAACCAGAATCCTCACTAGGGAGACTATTAGTAAAGTACGATGGTAAAATGAACACACCCAGAGTTCACAAATCAGCTCTCCTCTGCATGCTTTGTCTTCAAGCTACTGAACTTTAGACTGCAACAAATGGAGGACATCAACCCAAAGAGGACAATGTGGGGAAAGGCAGCAGGACACAGGAGGGCGACGGCAGAGCAGGACATGGGAGGGCCGTGGCAGAGCAGGACACGGGAGGACGACGGCAGAGCAGGACACGGGAGGGCCATGGCAGAGCAGGACACGGGAGGGCGGCGGCAGAGCAGGACACGGGAGGGCCGTGGCAGAGCAGGACATGGGAGGGCCGTGGCAGAGCAGGACACGGGAGGGCGACGGCAGAGCAGGACAGGGGAGGGCCGTGGCAGAGCAGGACACGGGAGGGCGACGGCAGAGCAGGACACGGGAGGGCCGTGGCAGAGCAGGACACGGGAGGGCGGTGGCACAGCAGGACACGGGAGGACGACGGCAGAGCAGGACACGGGAGGGCCGTGGCAGAGCAGGACACGGGAGGGCGGTGGCACAGCAGGACACGGGAAGGCGGTGGCACAGCAGGACACGGGAGGACGACGGCAGAGCAGGACATGGGAGGGCGGCGGCAGAGCCGTCAAAAGCCCAAGGATGAATGAAGATCACAAGATGACAGCACACCGGCACCGAAACAGTCAAAAGGCGTGTAGAGATTGCTTCCAGGAGAAACAGGATGACTGGGAGGACACTGCCTGCTGGCAGAGACTAGAGGTAACTAGTTACAATGCGAAACTCGGAAAATTAAAAGTAACACAATTAATTCAAAGGAAAGCAAAAGCTGTGCAGAAGACAAGTCAACACTGCCTGCATCCTGGTGTGGTCGGCTGCCACAACTCCCCAGATGAACACCAGGCATGGCGCCTAGTCTCATTTTAGCAACGTGAAACATCCACATGAAACACTTTTGGCTTGGTAGGTAAGTACAGCATGAGTTTCCACAGCAGGAATTCAATGGATAAAGCCCAAATTGAGTAATCGGGTAAAGGAATATGAACATGCTGTTTCGAGGCATGGAAGGAATACCATAAAATGATTAGCTAACTGAGGCACAAGGGGTCATTTCTGGGCCGAGGACAGAGAAGAATGGAGAAGTTCCACACTTGGGCTGAATGATTCTAGAACTGTTTGGTGCTCTAAAATGTGTACATGGTGAAACTGGTGTGAAAAGCCCTAAACCAAAGTAAACAACATAGTATTAATAACAAATCCACTCACTTCACACTGGGAAGGGCAGGGTAAAGGATTTAATTTCTGTATGTGTGCCTGTGTGCTTGTGCGTGTGGCATTTTATGCAGTCTGAAAAGTGGCCCACGTGTCTTGGGCAAATGCAAAGACCTGGAGGGAGGAAGGCTGCCGAGGGCAAGTGAAGACAAAAACAAGCCAGCAGGACAAGCCTAACATGCTTTCTTTTACAACCAAAGCTTAAAAGAAAAAGGTTCAATGACATGTTTTAAAGTTTACACTTTTTCTTTTTTGGATTAAGCACTTCTATTACACACTTAACGTACAGAACAGTCTGGGGAGGGCAGAATTGTGGCACTGCAGGTGCAGTCACTCCGCGTTTTCTGAACAGTCATAATAAGCACTAATTACTTCTTTGATTCAAATGACTGGGAAAAAAAGTTTACAAAGCTGAGAATCCATTAAATACAACAGTTACAGGAAATTAAGACACCGCGTACCTCAAGAATAACTTCATTAAATCGTTCCACACGTTTCTGATTTTCTTGAGTTTCATCAAGCAGTGAGACTATTGTTGGGCTGTGGGAATGATTTCTTTTGTCCTTATTCTGAAGGTAACTTTTTGCTTCTTCAGTTAAAAGAACTGAAAGGAACTGCAGGCCAGCAGTGCACAGAGCAGGGGACATCACAGACAGGTCGACACATGTGCAGAACATATCTAAATGAGAGAATCATTTCATTTTGTATGTCTCAATATTAATGTTAGTTTTATAGCTTTCTTGTTTAAATCAAGTAAAGCTGCCAACAGTTAAAGTGTAGCAAAAATAACTAGTATTTAAAAAGCATTTAAGCAGTCATATTAAGGAAATATGCTAAGCAACTGATCTAACTTTATTACATGTTTTGCTGGAAAGACAGATGTGTGTGTATCTGCTTATAAACACACATAGAAATGACATCTACTACTACCCAAGTGGGTTTTAATTCTTCAGAGTCTACCGCAATATAAAATGTCTCAAAATTTTTATTTCGATTTATTTTAATATTAATCTAAAAAAAGTTAGCTATATTCTGGGCTCATCTAGATGAATACGTGGTAAGTATGCTTATGTTTCTGGTTTGAAACAAGTTGGCCTCATACAAGCTTTCATGGTGATTCAAGAACATGAGTGATGATGAGCTACTTTACAAACATGATAGTGTGAAAAAAGGATGGATGGCCAAATTCAAATAAAACTAATTACACTAATCGGTCATTATTAATTTGCTGTTAGTACAATTTAATGAAAATGGCATCTGTTTTGAGAGATTAATTTTATTAACTTATAAAGTATGAGACTTATAATTTTGTTGTATGATTTTTATATTGCTTTGGATTTATATTTGTTTCGTACAAATTACAGTAATTTCTATTTATGTTTAGGCCTATAAAAATTTATGGAACATAGAAAAAAAATGCAGTTAGCAGAATTTAATGTGAACTAAATTCATTAATATCCAAACATTAGCCAAACCTGAAAGTTTAGAGTGAGGATCACATGCTTTAAATGCAGGTGGGCCCATGGGCTGAAAATTGACAGAAAAATAAAGGACAAACAAAGCAAAAACAACACCGCAGCCAGGAATTTCAAAGATTTCACTAGTTATGTTTTCATCGACACTGCTTTGTCAAAACTGTTTGGATGTTATTTTTGATTAGCAATATTATCATACAAAACTGCATATATTGTAAGAAAATTTTAAAATTAATATGCATTGACTTCATCATTAGGGAAATAGTGCACTGTGAAAAGAATGAACTCAGGGGTCACAAAACTTGCCATGAACGCCGACACGGTGAAGGCAGGCAGCCAGCAGAGCCGCAGGGAGCAAGCACTGTGAAAAGGCTACTCTGATTCCTACTTTTTTTTCACTAAAATAAATTTCTTTTCCATCCAGTTTTCCATAGACTTTTCGAAGTTTCTTGTACTTTATGATTCAAAAAACACAGACTTTTCTTATTTATTTTTGTGGCATCTTGAAATATGTCTCTGTTTTTCAAATGTACATTTGCGAGTCTCCTTGAAATTCCTTGAGGAGCACACCTCTTTGCTCTGGCACATTTACTGGCTTCGGAAAATTTACTTATTTAAATGTGAGTAATGGCTTTATCCAATCAAACCTGTGAGAGTGTCCTCTTACCAAGCATTTCCACCCAGTTGTCTGCCAAGGCAACAGTAAGAGCAGGGAGACACGCGGCAGCAGCTTTCCTCAGCAGTGTGGCCAGAAAATTAAACAAGTGAGTCCATGTGTGACAAATAGTTGGTACTAGCTCTACATCTATAAAATAATTGACACGCTTCGAGTTACTAACACAACAAGGAAAAACAACTTCATAGACATCGTGCGATACCTTGGAGGGTCACTTTCACTCACGTGAAAATAAACACATTTCACCATTATTCAAACTCATTTCCGCTAACCCTTTTCTTCCTTTGCTTCTTAAAGATGTCCCCTCTCCACCCTCCGACACAGACACCCAAACACTCCCTTATTAAAGCATGTCCCACAACAATTAGCAAGTGTAACAAACTGAGTACCAAGTCATACCTTCAGAACTAGATACAGTGGAATATTATAAACATGTCATCATACTATTCCATGAACATAAAGTTTCTCTTATTTTCTTTATGCTCTCCGGCAGCTTGGTATAGGACTCAAAGGAAAACATAACATGCCAAGGTCATAAAAAAAGAACTTTTTTTTTTAAGATCTATTTGTTTTTTTATTGGAAAGTCAGATATACAGAGAGGAAGATATTTAATCTGCTGGTTCACTCCCCATGTGACCACAACAGCTGCAGCTTAGCCTATCCGAAGCCAGGAGCCAGGAGCTTCTTCTGGGACTCCCACACAGATGTAGGGTCCCAAGGCTTTGGGCCGTCCTCTACTGCTTTTCCAGGCCACAAGCAGGGAGCTGGATGGGAAGTGGAGCAGCCAGGACAGGAATTGGCGCCCATATGGGATCCCAGCGGACGCCAAGATGAGGACTTTAGCCACTAGGTATCACACCAGGCCCAAACTATTTTTTAAAAACTAAAAAGATTACTACCCCAAACAGAAAAATTATAAAAATGAGATTCTGCAATTTTGCTTATGGCTTACAATACTGCATTAGAGTGAGGACACACTTGGCTATCTTTGTGCCTGGGTGAACACACGGTGCCTGGCGAGCAATGGCTCTCTGCTGTAGGAACCCCTTGGACCATCAGCACGAGTGACCTCTGGCCAGCATCCTAAGGTCTTATCTCACCTGCCAGGCCACAGATCTACCCCTGAGAAACTTTCAACATTATGATGTGCCGAATGACACAAATACAAATTAGAAATTCCCATAAATATATAAAAGCAATAAACTTTACATAATTCTAAATTATTTTTCTAGAAAATCATCATCTATAAACTTACTTTGAAAAATGTTTTAGTAAACTTTTACTTTTTTCTAGATATGAGAAAATAACTTTTTACCACCTGTTATCTTCACATTAAGAAACTGTTGACATATTTTGTTTTCAGCACTCAAAATATTTAATAGGCTAAATAACTTTTAGATAACTAAATAATAAAATAGACAGCATTTTTTTTGTTTAATTGCAAAGTCCAATGTCACGGAAAAGCCCCGCAGGCAGCCAAGCGTAGCCCGACCTGCAGGCCCCTCTTGGCCATGACGTTGGGATCAAGCAGGCGAACAAAGTCTCCAAGGGAAGTTACCTTGCATCCCAGCTGTGAGCACTGACTTCAGTGACATCTTGGGTATTTTCCACAAGTTCAGTGTCAGTGAGAAAACCCAGCAAGAGAAATGAGATACTAAGTGGTAAGACTGTAGCCAGTATAGCTGAGTTTTAGGGGCCCTGCACCATTGTAACAGCTAAGGTTTTCACATCATTACCTACTCCCAACAAACAATGTGCACTCCCTTTGAAAGCACACAATGTAACAAACTTGCGCTGTCACTGACAAGCTTCTGTTCCTCTCCAACCAGGCTGTTTTATTTTATTTTTTATATTTTTTTCTTTTTTTGATTAGGCAATTTTTACAATTCTGTGATGCTAAGGTCCATCTTTACTGGATATCAGAACATACTTAAAATCAAGTTAACCCTTACAATACAAAAAGTAAAACAACTGGGAAGGCAAAGAAAAGTACCCAAAGATCAACTGTGTAAATTGTTAAATTTCAAAAACAATTATATTTTATTTTAATTAATAGTTATAATATCATTTGGATTTTCTCTGCTAGTAATAATCACATTCAACATTTCATCACAGAATATTTTCCAATAATGAAGGGCTTAGGAGATTTGATACTATGTGCTAGATTAATATACACTTGTATCACACAGGCCCTGCTAGTGGGGCACTGGGCAGTCCACGAAGGTTAGAGCAAAGATCAATTCCCGGGACGCAATGTGCTTCCTGACATGAGCTAGAGGGCTCTGTCCCCAGGCAACATGACAGCACAGGGATGTCCTTTATTATACCATACACTTGCCTCAGGTGCATCCAAACCCTAAAACTTCACCAAAGCCTCCCTGAACATTGGCAAACATAGAGCAAACCAAAAAGTAACTTCAAAATGAGTAGCCGGAAAAGAGTGAGACAAGTGCCTGAACATTATTTTTACTTTCTCACTAATCTGAAACAATTGTGCTTATCTAACATACCTTTGATGCATACTGTAAGAACTCCAATAACCTTGGTGATAAGAGGTTTCAGAATTTTGTCCTGGACCACAAGCTCAGGATCTACCAACAAAGATGACTGCACAAGCCTGGACAACGAGGCCAGGTATTCCAAGAGAAAGCAAGCCTATTTGAAAAGGGAACAATTACAAAATCATATCAATGAAAAGCTTGTCTCAATAACAGGATTTTATTTTGCTGTGCATTACTATAAATTACTTGTCAGATAAGTTAATGAAATTATTAATCTTACTTGTTACAGACATGAAACTAATAAGCAGCAAAGCTTTATTTTGTTTTACAAGTACATCACTAATGGCCACATTAACACTATCAAATACAATACACCACACGAAGCACTAGTCTTTTTTCAGAGTCAAATGAGATGGTCTGTACAGTGAGCTTTACAGCAACCCTGCAGTCAGTCTCCTCCCTCTGCATAACCATAACTCACACACATGCTTTCTACTCTCATTCTGATGCGTACCAGAATGTAATTAAAAGTTGGAGATGCTTCTATATGGAGGTTGTGTACCTAACCATAATACTCTGAGCCTTCAAAAAACAGAACCTATTACAGGGGCTGGTGTGGTAGTGTAACAGGCACGAGCATTTGCTTAGAGCCAAGACGCATTCTCATTTACAAGATCAGGTAGAGGGAGGGTACACAGCATTACAGCCACCTGTGTGGGAATCCTGCCTACCGTCCTCACCACATGAGATAACAGGGACAAGTTATTCATTCATAAAATTGCAGTGCTAACAGTACATCACAGGATTGTTGTGAGGATTATATAAATAATATAAACAAGCACTTACCAATTGTTTTCACTTCCACTATTTATTCACTGCACAACAAGCGAGGGAGTACCTGCCTTGAGACTCTCTGGCCCTCTCAGGCCAAGGTAAACATCCCCTCTTCCAATGCTAGTATCACTTTATGGACCCCATTTGGCTTTTCTTCTGAGATGCCTACCATCATCAAGCATGCATGGATTTGTTTATCACCTTTCTCCCATTTTGAAGGAAGAGTTACTATTTCTTTTTTTGGAAAGGCAGATTTACAGAGAGAGAGAGAGAGAGATCGGCTACTAGTTCACTCTCCAGGTGGCCACAAAAGCTGGAGCTGAGCCAATCCAAAGCCAGGAACTCTTCTGGGTCTCCCATGAGGGTGTAGGGTCCCAAAGCTTTGGGCCATCCTCGACTGCTTTCCCAGGCCACTTGCAGGGAGCTGGAAGGGGAGTGGAGCAGCCAGGACATGAACTGGTACCAATATGGGATCCTAATGCATGCAAGGGGAGGATTAGCCAATTAGGCCATCATGCCAGACCTGAGTTACTTCAATTTACGAAGGGAAGAACCTGGTGCATAACAGGCAAAAAACAAACATTTGTTGAGGAGACAATCATTACACAAATCGGTATTCTCAAATGAAAACACTGCATGAGGACAAGCACTTTGAAGACAAGTGCATGTTGCATTAAACCTTATAATAGAGATCTCTCCCTTATTCAGACAACTCAAACACATCTCAATCCAAGGACTACTCACCTAGCTCACTAGCTCCTCACCTCTCCCTTTTAAGTCTATCATTAACAACTGTGCAAGGAATCATTAAATATACTTTATATACAACCTCTAACAGGTAGCAAGAACTTAATAAATACCTTGATGGAAAAAAAAACAAATTTATTCATGTCAGATTGGGCTTTGAAATGCTTTGCCTCTATGTATCAACCTTAAACTTAGGTGAAATAAAGGACATAATGTAGGTAAACCAAACTCAGAGCAAAGAAAGACCAGCCATGCTTTACCTGCCGAACAAACTTGGTAACAAAGATGTATCCACTTGAAAGGCAGAGTGGGAGAGAAAGGGAGAGAGATCTTCCATCCACTGGTTCTCAAATACCCACAACAGCCAGGTGTAGGCCAACTGCAGCTAGGAGCCAGGAACTCCACCTAGGTCTCCCACACGGGTGCAGGGCCCCAAGTGCGCAAGCCATCATCAGCCACCGTCCCAGACACATGGACAGTAAGTGTTGGAAGTGGAGAAGCCGAGCTGCAATCAGCACTGACACGGGTCGTGGGAGGTCCAGCTACAGCTAACCACCCAGTGTCACACTGCCAGCACTGTAAATCCCCTTTCTGAAGTGCTACACAAAAATACACAGACACTGGGTCACACACTGATAGCTGGTTAATGAAGGTGTCAGGAATAGAATTCAGGACTTAAAACTCACGGCAGCTTTCTGCCATCCACACAGTAAAGTGTTCAGTAACCCATTCTGCAGAACGTCCTATCATGTCTGAGGCATTTCCACCTTTCTCTGACGGTTGGCATCTCTGCAAAATTGACATTTCAGAAACTAACCTGGCAGACAGGAGGCCAGGGGCGGCCTGGAAACACTGACCTGAGCCTGGATGTGCTCCCCCGGCGGTGACGAAGGCAGCAGCGCCTGTAGGTCCTGCACGCACGCCTCAATGACAGAAGCTTCCACAACGCTGCGGAGGACAAGGAAAAAAACCCTCGAAGAGTTAGGGAGCTTTGCACTGAAGACTGGCCAATAGAATCTGCAGCGTGAAGGCTGCCCTGAATAGAAATGAGCAAAAAGAAGTTACATGTGAAAATATACCCTACTGTACTTCAGAAAGTGGGGAAATATCCTGGCAGTTAATACAAAACGTAAAGAATCTAGAAGGAAGCAGTAGCTAACGAAACAGTATGAAGAGCAGAGCAGAATAAAATATGATGCAGCCCATGTGGAAAAGTAAGCAAAGAAGAATAAAAGTGGGAGATCTGGCACAGTGGTCAAGTAACCATTTGCAACATTAACATCCCACATAAGTGCTGGTTCATATTCCAGCTCCAACACTTCCAATCCAACTCCTGGCTAATGCACCAAGGAAAGCAGTAGAAAATAGTTTGAGTCCTTGTATCCCTGTACCCATATGGGAGACTTGAAAGAAATTTCTGGCTTCATCCTGGCCCAAATCTGGCCGTTGCAGCCACTTGATGAGTGCCCCAGCAGATGGAAGTGCGCTCACTTGCTCACTCTCTCTCTCTCTCTCTCTCTCTCTCCTTCTCCACTCCCCCCCCTTCCTGTCCCTCTGTAGCCCTGCTTTTCAAATAAATAAATCCAGCGTGGATAGGAGGAGGGTGACCTTGGTAGTTACTTTTCTATTTAAAAAAGGAAAAATACACTCAAAGACAACAATAAAATAAAGCAAACGGGAAATTCCTCTTCACAGTTAAATAAAACCAGGTATGGAAATGTAATCAGCTTTCGTCACAAAAGGTCTTCTGGCCTCTCTGTGGCCTCGGTTCCACAGCAGATTCTTAGCCGACCCACAGGACAAAATACATTCCTGGAGCTCCATTCCGCTCATTGCTAAGGGAGGAGCATACAGCAAGGAGGGCTGCCTGCTACTCTTCCAACCCTAGCCAACACTGCAGTACAGAAAACCACAAACGCTGAAAACAACACATACCTCATCACATAGTATACACATTTATGGAGCAATGACAGTTGAGTGAGGTGGAACAAGAAAATATTTCATTCTTTTTAGAATTTTAATGTACAAATAATAAAGAAGACATGATTTGGAAAAGAGAAGTGAGTGTTCAAAGAGACAAGACAGGCAATAAATATGTGGCTAAAAGTCAGGGGCAGACTTGGCTAAAATAAAGCAGATGTGAGAAAGAGAAGAGACAGAACAGATAAGGGACTACTCTGACACCATCACTGCTAATCCCCACGCCGACCCACTCAGCAGACGCTAGTAACGATGCTCCAGACTGGAGTCATTTCCCAAGGCCACAGTAACATCGAGTAAATGAACCAGACACCAGACACGCCTGACAGCAACACACAGGCCTTTGCACTTTGTAACAAGATTTTCTAAAATATGGAAAGACTTACTAGTGCTAAGTGAGTAAGTCATAAGAATTCAAAGACTCAACTTATGATTTCTCCAAAGCTTACTTTCCAAAACAAAACCAGATGAATGTCATCTGTGACTCGTCAACTCAGGGACAATACTCTGATAGTACCAGTAAGGAGACGACACTTCATATTCATCCACATTCATTAATCATATTCTTGAGTCTTAATAATCAATACAATGAACCAATGCAAGTGCTGCAATAGATTCAAAATAGAAACTGTCAATAAAATCTCAGTGAAAGCAAAAAACCTGAAGCCTATGAGCATAAAAGCCTTCTAGCATGCATGAAATTTTATATCTCGTCATGAATAGTGCATAAATCTATCCCTCTACTACAATGCCTTTAAAGAAGTGTTTCTGCTTACCTACAGAGCAGCTCTAGGAGACGGGCCTGTCGAAGGGCATCTGAAGTGTCTCTTGGGGCGATGGCCAAAAGGTTGTCTAAGAGGCCACACACTGCTGACAGCAGAGGAGGAGTAACAAAACCGCTGTGTTTGGGCAGGGGAGCAGAAAACGACGAATCATGAGGCGGACGCGGTGACGCAGTCTCATGTTGATCTAAAATCAAAAACAGCAAAAGTGTGTTTACCTTGTGGGTGTGAGCAACAGCCATAGTTTCTTACAGCTGGAGCAAAGTTCCAAACATGACAAAACTGAACGGCTGCCTAATGTCCTTATCTGCCTGGTTCCCCCTAGTCGTGAGCCCAGCGGGTGAGGACTCCCTTCCTCCTGGCCCACAGCCTGCGCTGCACATGATCTGGGAAGGAGACGAGGAGCCAGGACAAGACAGGCAGAAAATGGCTTCGTGCTCCCACACACTTCAAACGGACGAACACACAGCTGGCACACAATCCTTTTTCTGAAATTTGAGGGGCCACAGCTTTTCCAAATTCAAAATATTTTTATATTTTAGAAAATAGGGAAATGTGCCCTTTGCCAATACCTGATAATGAAATAAATATTTCTGTTTACAGATCTGCAATCACAACAAACACGATGAAAGAGTCAATCAGCAAACACAGCCTCAATCGCCAGACTTTATGGCTAGCAGCCGCACGTGTTCACATGCGCACAAGTTTAGCACCAAGCCAGAATAAGAAAAACTTCGGCTTTCAGACATCTTGGATTTTCGAAGTAAAAATACGAGGTTATAGACATTTCCTAACAGACTCTAATCTGTTTAAAACACTTGGCCTGACACCCTTTACTCCTTTTGAAGAAATTTTCCTCTCAAGATTTCTTTTAATTGGAATGTCAGATTTACAGAAAAGAGGAGAGACAGAGGGAAAAATCTTCCATCCGCTGGTTCAGTCCCCAAGTGGCTGATAACGAGCTAAAGCAATCCAAAACCAGGAGCTCTTCCAGGTCTCCCACGTGGGTGCAGGGTCCCAAGGCTTTTGGCCGTCCTCGACTGCTTTGACAGGCCACAAGCAGAGAGCTGGATGGGAAGTGGAGCAGCCGGGACACAAACCAGTGCCCACATAGGATCCTGGTGTGTGCAAGGCAAGAATTTAACCACTAAACTATCACACAGGGCTCATTCTGAACTTAAAAACAAAACAAAAAAAGCCACACTATATTGAAAGATGTCCAAGATGCTCGTGTCTCCCCCACAAGCTGCATTCGGCAAGACTGAAGTGCCAATCCCACTCTGAGCTGGTTTTAGAGTGAAACAGCAGCTGCTAGACAGGCAGGTGGGGCCCTGAGTGCAGCAGGACTCCCTGTTCCTCTGGGTTTTTGGTATTATCAAGAGTAACAAGCCAGTAGTGACCCCGCCTGCCTGAGGCTTTTGGCTTATCATCAGACTTAAGCTACTGATCATAACATTCTGAAGGCTTTTTGTTTTGAATACGCTGAGACTGGAATTCCGGGCCTTTGCATTCTGTGGCTGCTCTATTTTTCCTTCTGGAAACTGTGCTAAACCCCTCCACTTAGCCCAGCCATTTGGGTTTTCCTTTCTTGGAGACACCTGTTGATTGGAGTGGAAGCGGTTTCTGCATTTAATAAATCAGACATTTGCTCAAAAAAAAAAGTTGTGGAAAAATACAAGAGTACAAAGAATTCCTTTATAACTACGCCAGGGTTCCTAATCATTAATTTGCCATATTCTCTCTACCTAGTTACCCTACATATTTTATGAACCATTTGTAAATTGCAGATATAAAGTTCCTTTGATCCTATATTAATTTCCTAAAAATAATTTCATCTTTTATTACCAGTGTACCATAAACAAAGTCAGGACTGATGCAACAGCACTGTGTAATCTACTGACTTCCATTGTCCCAGTACCATGCTAGCTTGCAAAATAGAAAGATCATTCTGGTTGTGCCTTGCACTGTCCCTGATATTTAAAATGGAAGAATTCTGCAGTCTTGCTGTGCTTTAGGCTGACATTTTGTGAAGAATTTGCTTTGGAGGATGTCTGCAATTTCCGCAAAATCATGCGTTTCAGTGCACCTTATCAGAAGAAACTGCAGCACCTGGGCCTGAGCCCGCGCCTGCTCCAGGCCAGCTTGGCGTGTGCATACCTGCATGGCTGCACACCCACACGGCACCTGGGCCTGAGCCCACGCCTGCTCCAAGACAGCTTGGCGTGTGCACACCCGCACGGCACCTGGGCCTGAGCCCGCGCCTGCTCCAGGCCAGCTTGGCGTGTGCACACCCGCAAGGCACCTGGGCCTGAGCCCGTGCCTGCTCCTGGCCAGCTTGGCGTGTGCACACCCGCATGGCACCTGGGCCTGAGCCTGCACCTGCTCCAGGCCAGCTTGGCATGTGCACACCCGCACGGCTGCACACCCGCACAGCTTCACCTGGGCCTGAGCCCGCGCCTGCTCCAGCCCAGCTTCTGCTTCTGCGCCTGGGAGGAAACCAATGGTGGCCCACAGTGCCGAGACTGGCCTGTTCGTCCCCTGGCTGCCCAGCCCAGCGTGCCTGTGGCAGGCACTGGGGAGTGAACCAGCAGAGGGAAGGACTTCTTGTGCCTCTCCTTCTGTCATAGTTTTTATTATAAAAAATATTTTTAAAGTCTTCAAAAAAAGAATGTTTCTGCTATTATTTTCTGATTTGTAAGTCGATTTCATTTCAACAGATACTATATTATAAATGGTAGCCTTAGGCCTATTATACAAATTATAATAATTTCTCATTACTTTCAATACTTTCTACCAGCCTCTATTTCATCGTAACATCCTTCATAAATCGCACAAGTGTAACACTATTATACTCCTGCACAAAGGAAATGAAACACGCACCTGCAGTGGCTGTCGGATTAAGAAACACTGCCCACAAAGGGTAGAGAGTGCACGAGCCCAATAATCAATACATAATCCTGACTATGTTCTTACGGGTTCTGGTGCTGACAACCATAGGACTTTTTTTCAGAACTTAAAATAAGTGATCACAGTTACAAATGTCCTCCTTAAAACTGCCAAAATAAATTGACAATAAGACTGAAAATATCGGGATCTCTAAAATATTTATAGACAAATGCACATTATGAAAAATGTATGCGTGAATTAAAAAAATTTGCACCAACATATAAACTTATCCTTTAGTTGTACTTTCCACAGATTTTTGAAGTATCTCTATATCAATTAATGTAGATTCTGAACCAGCTTTCCCCATAGCAAAGTGCATATCTGCAGGAAAGCTCTGATATTTTAAATCAAGCAAAATTGAAAAAATTCAACTGTTCAAAACATTTTCAGAAAATCTTGCAATACTCTCAAGTTATATGTCTTTAACATATGGCAAGAAAAATATACCCATAAAAGGGAGCAAAGGAGCACAAGATTCAAGAAATTTCAAACTCACTGAATATACTCAAGTAAAACTTTTAATATTTTAATTACAGAAAATTCTCCTGGTTATTCATATTAAAAGTATTTTTAAAAAGGATTTAAATTCAGGCAACACAGAATGTATTTTGAGCATCAGGTCAAACTCTAGTTCTTAAAAACACTTTTCCAATGATAAATTTTAATTTTGTATATCATACGTACACTTATAAATCTTAAAATATCCTTTCAGAATATTTCTTACAATAGAAAAGGTTCTATTTCTGGAGTAGTTCTCAAAGTGCAATATTCAAAAATAAAAGTATTATCCTCACAGAACATTCATTCTGACAGTCACAGAAGCATTATCTTAGTGGTCTAAACCTGGAAAAATTTCAAGTATCTATCAAATACTGAGTGCCTACATGTACTATAACAATACAATGAATATTGTTTAACAACAATGCAAATAACATTTTGATAATGACATACCAAGTGAAGGAGGCAAGACACGAAAGACCACATAGTGTTAAGATTCCATTCCAACACTGTCCAGACAAACCTACAGAAGGCTGGGGGGAACGGGGATGGGAAGGGGGTGACACAGAGAAGGCTGTGGGGGACGGGGACGGGGAAGGGGGGTGACACAGAGAAGGCTGTGGGGGATGGGAAGGGGGTAATACAGAGAAGGCTGTGGGGGACGGGGACGGGGACGGGGAAGGGGGGTGACACAGAGAAGGCTGTGGGGGACAGGGACGGGGAAGGGGGGTGACACAGAGAAGGCTGTGGGGGATGGGAAGGGGGTAACACAGAGAAGGCTGTGGGGGACGGGGACGGGGAAGAGGGGTGACACAGAGAAGGCTGTGGGGGATGGGAAGGGGGTGACACAGAGAAGGCTGTGGGGGATGAGAAGGGGGGTGACACAGAGAAGGCTGTGGGGGACGGGGAAGGGGAGATGACAGAGAAGGCTGTGGGGGATGGAGGGATGAGAGCTGCTGTTAATGAGGACAGCCCTTCTGAGATTCTGAGACTACTCTAAAGCTGAGCATGGTAATGGCTGAACAATTCTAAACATGTGGGGAAAAAAATCAATAAAGTAAATACACTAAATGGATGAATTGTATGCTATGTGAATTATTTCTCAATAAATCCGTTTTTTTAAAAAGAGCAAAGCTGTATGCTTTCATGGGTAAATATTCATGAAATTCATAATCAAGTTTCATTCCATGACATGTCTTTGGCCTGACAATGTGAATCTGTTAGGAGGATAAAATGCTGATCTAAAGTTAAAAACTTTAGCAGTAAAATAAATATGTCAAGATCCTTAATCTACTGCTATGTTTCCTGTAAAATTTACCTTTGTTAAAATTTGCTTCTGTTCAAATTTGTTGAGATCGCACGTAAAAGTATCCTAATATTACTTTGGCTGGTATTTTCTAATTACTGTATAATATTTTGGGAATGTAAATTTTATTTGAATGTCAACTACAGTTAAACATGTGCCGTTTGCTTTTCTTGCTCAGGTTTTGTAATTTGATTGAATGTTTTTATTATAGTTTAATAAATGTTTGCTTTATTTAAAAAAATAAATAAATAAAGTTAAAAACTGTTACATACTGGTAACATAAATTACAAAAATACAAAGTGTGGTCTGCTTTAGGAAATTACTGCAACAATAAAAATGGACATTCAGAGCTTTTAATTAAGTACTGCTAACAGCTTCTGAAAGCAGTTATTTATTATTTTAGTCTCTAACCTACTTCTCTGGAGGTGTTAGCAATTGATACATTATGTCCTTAGAGCTACAGTATTAGGGCTGGAGCTGTGGCACAGAGCACAAAGCCACTGTATCCAACACCAAAGACCTGGCTGCAACACTTGGAACCTAGCTGCCTGCTAAAACGCCTGGGGAAGCAGCAGGGACAGCCCCAGTGCGTGGGTCCCTGCCCCTGCGTGGGAGACCCAGAAGCTCTGACTCCTGCTTTGCCTTGGCCTAGTCCCAGCCTTGTGGCAGTGTGGAGTGATCCAATGGACAGAAGATATCTCTATCTCTCTCCCTTCTCTCTCCTCTCCCCTCCCTCTTTCTTTTTCCCCATCTCTTTCTTTCTGTAACTCTTTCACATAAATACAATTTTTTTTAAATTAAAAACTACTGCATAAGTCCTGTATACTGTAGAATAAAAGCTGTAATCTTTAATATATAAACAGATTCATCCTGTACTATGATTTTATTATGTTTCGTGACTCATTCATAAACATATAAACATTTTACTTTCTAGACATTCACTTCAAAAGTATTCAAAGTATGTATCTGGACCAAGCTGTCATTGCTGCTGGAAACACAAAGTCCCTGGAAAAGTGTACCTTGAGGTACCAACTGGCCATGGGCGGGTTCGGCTAGAAGTGCTGCTGGTGAATTCAGCGGCTCAAATTCAGCACTCCCCAGTGAAGGCGCCACCTGTGAGGAGTAAATAAATCATTTTACTTCTTATTTTTTAATGCTACAACACTGTAAGTAAAACATAGCATATATGTAACATATGCTTAAGCAAGAAAAATTTAAAATTATGCTAGATCGTGTAACTAAAAATTATTCCACGTTCTGAGAGACAATGTGTTTTTTTCATGACATGTTTTACTTTTTAAATGAAATACGATCACCTCTAAAAATCAGTAACTTGAAGGAACATTTCTTAAATTTGAAGCTCATTTAGTATTTTCAGGCCTACATCCTCATGACCCAAATGCTGAATGGATAAGATGAACCGCCTTCAATGGAATTCACTGTGTTCCTTAGGCACAGATACAACAACAGCATGAAAATATTTCAATCCTAGCCTTGCTCCTGTCTGCATTCCTGACCCAACCACTTCCTTCCCCCTTTTTAAAAAATTTATACTATGGCATACTTCACGATCAGACTCCATTAGGTAAAGAATTAAATACCAAATAGAAAAAAAAAAGTAAAACCCTTGCTGCCCAAGAGTACAGACAAAGGCTGTGAACACTCCAATCTCAGAGGCCATCGGGCTCAGACAGGCTCCTTTTTAGCACTCGGCATCAGTCCTTAATCACCTGAAGTAGAACAGCTACAAGAGCAAGAAAGAAGCACAAACCGCAGCCAAATACAAGTGAACACAAAACAATGTTTAAAATGAAAATCTGGATAAGGTTCAGTCTAAACAAATCACTCAGATGCAATAAATGCACTGCTTAATATGAGACCCAGAAAAAGGTAGGGACCTAAAATCTAACAGTTTGCCATAACATATTTTTCTAAATGTTCCTCTCAGCACACAACTAGATAAAAGTTACAACCCTAGTTAAAAAAAAAAAAAAATATATATATATATATATATATATATATATAGAGAGAGAGAGAGAGAGAGAGAGAGAGAGAGAGAGAATGAATTAAACACTCAGCCTAACATACCTAGCTCCTCACACAAACTCCTTTGGCTGCACAAGTGAACAGTACTGAACCCCTTCTCTGCAGACCAGGAAGCTTGCAGCACAGAGAGCAGATGCCCTCACCCTGTAAATGTGGGAATCTGGTGATACGTTGGGAACCTGAGAAGGGCCTGGGGTCTGACTTCAGAAGCTGGGAGCTCCAAGGGTCACTGAGGAGGGCTCCTCTGCCCTTCAGGTGCCTGAGCGGGTGCAATGAAAGGGCATGGCGGGCTCACCCCAGGCCATTGGTTCACCCTGGCTCAGAGAAAGGCGAAGCCTGTGAACACACCAGACACCATCTCCCTCCCAGCTGATGATGGAGCAGATGTGCCCTGCCCAGCTTCGATGCCACTCTCCTCCCACCCACGAACACCAGTGAGGCTGCCTGGTCCCGTCTACAACTCAAATCTGCACATCCTCTACAGGTGCAGACACTCCAGAAAGCCCCAGAAACACATTTCTAAGAACAAGCTTTCAGAGAATAATCAACAAGGAGCTCCCAAATGTGTAAAAATCACATACATTCACAAGAAACATGAACCAGGAAGCCAAAATAATTTCTTAAAAAGAACGTAACAGTTTAAACAAATTATTTAAGAAAAAAAGTACAAAGCAGGAAAAAAGGACTTGTGGCATAAAAAAAAAAACAGGGCAAACATAGTCAAACTAAAACCACCAAATATAAAGTATGAAAAGTTTCTGTCTATTCAACTCTGGGAGACAAAGACACAGGGAAACAACTAACTTGATTAGTGAGATTCACATCAGCCTCTAAACTCAACATCTTCTTATGTTAGAAAACATTAGACCAAATACACATTGGTTTGGTTTTGAGTAATAATGGTATAACGAATACAGTCTAGATTTCTCACCTGTTAGGACAGACACATCATACTGTCTTATGCGTGGTAAGGAAAACAGAACAACTAGCAGAATTAGGGCATTTCATTTTTATAAGTAAAAATAAACCGTTCAAAAACTTCTATTAAGAACCGCCTCTTACCATCACCACCAAAAATACTAATAAAAGAGCTGATTTTGTAAAACTTCTAAAAAATACTATTCTACTGGGGAGACAAAAATAAATATTACTTGGGACTATATATTACAAGTTTAAAAAAACTTTAGATCTCATTGGCATGAATTTCTACATGGCTGTGTGACTGAAACACAAACAAGTTAAGACTGGCATGTCAACTCAAGTGTTTACACCTTTAAAATGATTAAAATACATAACATATTTCAAAAGTTGTCTCTGAGGGCCCGGCGGCGTGGCCTAGCGGCTAAAGTCCTCGCCTTGAAAGCCCCGGGATCCCATATGGGTGCCGGTTCTAATCCCGGCAGCTCCACTTCCCATCCAGCTCCCTGCTTGTGGCCTGGGAAAGCAGTTGAGGACGGCCCAATGCATTGGGACACTGCACCCGCGTGGGAGACCCAGAAGAGGTTCCAGGTTCCCAGCTTCGGATCGGCGCGCATCGACCCGTTGCGGCTCACTTGGGGAGTGAATCATCGGACGGAGGATCTTCCTCTCTGTCTCTCCTCCTCTGTGTATATCTGGCTGTAATAAAATGAATAAATCTTTAAAAAAAAAAATTGTCTCTGAAAATTTCTCAATGTGGTCCATTATGTAAGACTCAGGAGTTACCATAAAGCAAAGAAATGCGGAAGTTTAATTTGGTTTTTGTTTTTTACTTGGTCCTGTACAGTATAAGTACAAACTGACAGAAGTCTATAAAATACCTAAGACAACTCGAGGTTAACTAAAACCATCACTAGCCACTGCATCCCCACTATAAGCAAAGAAAAGCAAGGTACAATGATGTCTGGCCTAGCCCACAGCCTCTTATAACACAGTAACTTCAGCAGACTGACTTCTAAGCACAGATTAATGCCACCATCCTGTGAATCCAATAACAATTAGCACAACTCACTCTGGTGTCTAATCACTGTTTCTCTTCTTGAGAGAAAGATACACATTATTGTAGCTTGGAAAGGAAGGTATGACATCTGTGGACTGGACATAATTATCCTAGTTTTCCACTTAACAGTTTAATCAACTATGAACACAAACAGTTCTCTTAACTCTAAAAGAGAAGAAGACTTAAAAACTGACAGCCTGCACAAGTCATTCTTCAGAAACACTTCGTTTCTCCCACTCTCAGGGTCCAGGTGGCTGCTGCCCAGGGCGGGCAGAGGCAGCCGGAGAGGCAGCCGGGGAGGCAGAGGCAGCCGGGGAGGCAGCTCAGGTATCTCAGATAAGGAAAAGGAGCCTGGGCCTGATGCAGCACTCGGCACCATGGTTAGATCAGCAGCACCACTCAGATGCGTCAACTTCCTTCATTACTGCCTCACCCTTCAGCAAATTTCAGAGAAATCACTTTCCACCATTTAACCTTTGTTCTCTATTACTCAGAGAAACACTTTGATATTTCAGTATTCCTGGTTCATCAAAAAAGGTAGAAAACAGAGGCTGAAAACTCTCAACTAAAAGGATATTCAGCACAGCTATGCTAGAGTGAAACAAATCCTAGTTCAAATTCCAAATCCAACTTACACTTAGTTAAATAAGCTAGTCCCCAAAAGACAAACAGGGTTTATCTGACTTGTGGTAATGAATAGAGTACAAAAAAATGCAACCCACTGAACAAAACATAGTTTAAGGTTATTTAGTACAGCCTTTGTATTGAACTGTTCCTTCTTTCTTTCTTAAAAAAAAAATGCTGGTTTTTGAATCCTTTACTCCAAGGTGAACTGAAAGCATGTCACTGTAAAAACAGGAAAAAGCAAAAGAGAAGGCACGAGGCAGGCCAGGAGGGAGGGTGCAGGAGGGCAGGTGAGGAGGCAGGCCGCGGGCTGGCCGACCGAGAAACATTGCTGCTCCAAGACCTGCATGATCAAATATACGGAATATGTTCACCTTGTAGAAAACGAGTATTTTTAAACACATTGTCCAAATTGTTAAAAATCCAACTCTGCTATCTGCTGTATACAGCTGAAATACAGGTTAAATATAAGGGACTTAAGGTAATACTAGCAGAATTCTACACAGATAGCACTTTAAACCAAAGCTGTTACACTCATCTTAAACTTTGTATCTATTCTTATCTCCCCATTATGTAAACTGAATTTTTCACAGTTAAAAATGAAGCCCTTATGCATTCTTTGCATGTACCGTTGTTTCTGAGGTGGAGAGAGAACCGGGCTCGCGATCTTGACTGGACATCCCAGATGGAGCGCTCCAGAACTTCAAGGAGTCATCCAAACCTACGAGAACAAGAGCACCGTTCATGTGCTCACACTCCCAGCACTCGGATAATCAGCAGAAAGCAAACTCAATACAGGAAACAGCCAAGAGTGAGAGCGGGGCCAAGGGCAGAGGGAGACAGAGCACAGCACTCCCCTTCGGTAAACAGGCAGAGTCCTGTCTGTGTGTGAGTGCACAGGGGGACCCGTCACACCAAGAGACAAGCCGGAGCCATCAACGTTGTCCCAGGGCTGTGCAAGTGACTAGTCAGGGTCTTCCAGCTCAGGGTGAGACACCCAGGAGCCACCTCTCTGGGTAGCTGGCCACGCTGCCAACAGCTTGGTGGAGGGGCAGCTGGGACTACACTAACTGCTTCCAGGACGGCCAGAAGGCTGACAGACAGGTGAGCTATTTCCCAGAAACCTCTGCAGGCCAAGCCAGTCAGGCTGAGCTACCCAGCCATGTGTTGCGTCTGTGGAGAATGGGGAGGACCACTCTCTCGTTCACAGGGTTATGTTTGCTAGGGACAGCTGCTTCCAAAACCCCAAGTGGGTAGGATCTCAAGATAAACCCAGAGCAACAGCCTAAGCAGCTCAGAGCACTTTCTCAAAGGCAGTGTAACAGTGTGCCAACCCAGAAAGCGCCCCAAACTGGGCTCAGGACCATGAAGTCTGCAAGTATACATGGTGGGACTGGGGTTCCCTGGGAACCTTTAATTGACCCTTGACAGGCCAAGTGAAATCCCTTCTGCTTCAGCGCTGACCTTAACATATGGGACTACGGGGTACAGTGTGGTAGCCTAGTGGCTAAAGACCTCACCTTGCATGAGCCAGGATCCCTTAAGGGAGCTGTTTGGCGTCCTGGTGGCCCCACTTCCCATCCAACTCCCTGCTTGTGGCCTGGCAAGGCAGTGGAGGACGGCCCAAAGCCTTGGGACCCTGAACCTGTGTGGGAGACTCGGAAGAGCTCCTGGCTTTGGATCAGCTCAGCTCCAGCCGTTGCAGCCACTTGAGAAGTGAATCAGCAGACAGCAGACTTTTCTGTCTCTCCTCCTCTCTGTATATCTGACTCTCCAATAAAAATAAATAAATCTTTAAAAAAAGCAGACACGGGACTATGGATCCTAGTGCAGGTTCTGCATGACAAGAGCCAAAGGAAACCAAACAATTAGGTGAGTTACTTTTCCAACAGGGACATTTCATTAGAATATTCAAAAAATGTGCTCAATCTTGCTTCAATTTCTCTGAGAAGTTAACAGAAAAATAAATTATATTTTCACTCAAGTTTTGCAAAGAACTGCATGTCACAACTTACATTAAATAACTCAGAAAAAATATACATACTTTTAAATAAGTAAATTTCATTTGAATCCAAATGCATACATAGATATATACACATGGGACAGGGAATAAACTGAAAAAAAAGGTTAACATTTGGAATTTTCTTACATTACTGACTTGTTTGTAGGTGTCAAATTACACAAATCTTCAAAGAAATTACTTGCAAAACAATTACAAAAAGGCAAGCTATTTCTAAACTTAATTATTATTGTGAAGGTTATTCTTCGTGCGTTTTAAGACCTTGTGCTTGAGGCTGGCACTGTGGCACAGCAGGGTAAGCAGCAGTCTGCGATGCCAAAGCACTGGCTTGAGTCCCAGCTTCTCTGCCTCTGAGCCAGGTCCCTGACACGTCTGGGAAAGCAGCAGGAACTGTCCACAATGCCTGGCTCCCTGCCACCCCATGGCACAGCTGACTGCAGCTCCCGCCTGTGGCTGCGGCCTGGCTCGGCCCCAGCGTGACCCGGCCATGCAGCAAGCAGCTCAGCGTGACCCGGCCATGCAGCAAGCAGCTCAGCGTGACCCGGCCATGCAGCAAGCAGCTCAGCGCATGGAAGAGGAGTCTCTCCCGCTGCCCTTCCCAGTCTTCCACTGAAATTAAAGCAAAATCTTTTTTAAAATCTTATGTTGGTAAGTCCAATAAAGCCGATAAATAGAAGGAAAAAGGTTTCAGCAAGACATTTTAATAAAGGAAACATACACCAAAACAAGTAGCTCTTTAAAAATGAATTAGGAAATTTAGTGGGAAAAGTCTGCATTCCTCAGAATGAGCTGTAGACTTCCCAGGAGTGCACATTACCAAAGAGTTGTTAATATATTAATAGAGAAAAAAAGTATAAAACTTTACTGAAAGCTATTCCCTGGGTAGTAGGGTTCTAGAGCATGACAAGCTATTCCCTGGGTAGTAGGGTTCTAGTCAAGTGTTTTTGCTATATGTTTTCAGTCATTTTTCAAATACTCTAAATAAATAATTTTGAACATCTATTAAAAAGGTATAATTTATAAAAATAATATTGCGCTTACCATTTAAATCACTGCCTTCTGAAGTTCCATCAAAAGCAGAAATATTCAAATCAAACGTATATTGTCCAACATAACAATGTTTTATCATCTGATTCAAATGTTCATAAAAATGGCAGTGATACAAAAGAGCCTGAAGGGCAGGTTTTCCTACGAGTGACAGACCAGAGTCCTCGTCATGGACACAGGGGCCCTGTAGAAAAAAGGAGGGAAAACAAGAGAAAAACAGTGATTTACCACTAACTTTCTTCAAAAAGATCCAGTGTCTTCTCAACCAAGCAACCTTCCCAGAGTTGCCATGCTTTCCCCACCCAGGAACTTCACGAGCCACGGCCACCAGCACACACGCCAGCAGCATTCCTCCCAGCACTTATGCTAAACTCCTACACGTCAATATTAACCGCCTTCTATGATCATGAAGCTGGTGATGCTACGCTCTAATGAATCTGCCCAGCACTGTGAACTTGAGTGTTCATAAACAGAAGATTTTACATAAGAAATATATTATCACATGGGAGACCATGGCAGTTACTGTCATTTTAAATTCAAAGGTTTAGGAGAAACAGAACAAACCAGAGGTGCCAAGAGAACAGGACGGTGCTGTTCCTGTTTAGGAACAAGACATGCAACATGGATACCGTGCTCCCTTAAAGCATTCCCTTCTTTCGCAATCCAGAACCACAGAGACAATCTTAACACGACTAGTTTGACAGTGCTCTATATTTTAAGCAACTTGTAATACGCTTAAATGCACAAACATGTCAAACACGTAATTCACAATAACTCCTTAACATCTCAAAGTATAGCCCTGAAATGGTAACTCAGGAAAAAAGAATTACCAAGAACAGAATAATAATTCAGCTGGCCTTGCTTAATTTCAACCATCTAATAAAAAACAAACCAGCAAAACAATTACTAAACAAAATTGTACACAAAACATCTGCCTAAATATACTTAATAATAAGTACAAATCTAAAATATTTTATTATGCACATTGAACAAAAGTAATTGTTCTCTTCATCAAAATTACACTCCTAAATTCACAAAGATTTAATCAAAACAGGTGACAAAAATATAAACTGTATAAATATGAAGCAGAGAAAACACTTGAATATTTGTAGCTCTTCAAAAACTCCTAAATCTGCTAATCGTTTATTCCACTGAAGAGCCTACCGAGGCACCATTTACAGGAAGTACCAAGGTTACAAACTCATCATCTTCTAAAATCCAACTTTTCTGAAGTAAAAAGTATTGTCAAAGTAAGAAGTTCCCCACAAAAACATGACGTTAGAACTTCTGCAATTATCTAAACTGTAAAGTTGTCGGAGTGATAAAGAACGTAATTAACCCAATTATATTAAATTTATCCTTCAGTTAATAAATTTCAGGTTTATTTTCTCTTGTTCTCTTGATTTAGAAAACAAAGACTAATGAGTCATTAATGAGAGACATAAAATTATAATTAAATCTGTCTAATAAAGTTTTAGAACCCGATTTCTCGATCTATAAATCCTCGTGACAATTATTCACTCTAGTAAGACCAAGCAAGCTAAGAGCAAAAAAAGAATTACTAACTTAGAAAACAATAGACTAAACACATAAATATAAGAGAAAAATCAATCAAAGTATCTAGTATGCAACTGTGTTATCAGGGCATATAAAACCTAACACAAAAAAGGAGCAACTCTTTTAAATATATATGTGCAAGCAATCTGTCACAGCTCAAAAGATGCAGAAAATCCAAGTCTTCAGATTGAATGCCAAGCAACAGAAAAGAATCATCATCACCATCAAATTGTAGAACAGCACAGAAAGAGAAATGGTGAGAGGCGAGCAGGCAGCTGCCAGCGACGTCTTCCCAACAGAAGACAGTGGATCAATGTGCAGAAGCAATCATTTCCAACCCAACACGTGGCACCTAGCCAAGCCTACATGCACTTGCAGCTGCCATGCACAGGAACGTACGAGGTTTACCTTCTCTGCCTCTGGTTACGAAGCAGCATGGTCACTACGAAAAGGGATTCTAGCAGAAGTGGAAGGTGATCAAGAGCTCAGAAACACGTGAGCTACGATATTGATTCACAGGCAGAAACAATCAACAGGGAATGGCAGAGGGCAAGAATAATCCATCGTAAAAAATCACACAATGTATGAATATACACAGGCACACAGGAGAACACTTCAAATGTCTATGGTCAAAATGGAATTAAAGTATGGATTTTCCAAGACTTTTTAAAATCTTACATATCCATGTGCTTTAATTCTTCATACAAAATATTTATTTCAATATCATTTTCCATGAACTTTATAGATGTCTTCCTCTCTCTATATATATTCATATAAACATCAGGGAATTTTTCCTCTCTGCATACTCAACAGCCCAGCTCTGGAAGCAGAGAGAAGAAACGCAACCAAAGACCACCACACTGCTCTGCACAAAAATACCAGTTTTCGAAAGTAAAAAGATAAAAAAACTGCAGAAGAGCATCTTAACACCAACACATCTCATAAAGCAAAAGCAACCAAAAATGACAACTGATTAGCATTAAAAGTGAAGCAGAAAAGACTGAAGAAAGAAAAATATCATAGCCACACCTTCCTCCTGTTCTAAATAGGACCTGGTGATAAGACACTAAGGCAAAAGAAGCAGTAGCTGCAGAGGTGACCAGCAGAGCGCTGGCCGTCTCATTCACTCTGTCACTTCCCTCCCAGGTGTCCGCAGGTAACCTGTGACACCAACGGAGGCTGGCAGACCTAGAGGCAACTTGCTCAAGATTTGAAATCAGAGGTAAGCTGCCTCACTGACTGGAGAGGGATAGTGAATCGTACTACATTATATTTTAACCAAATGTATTTATTATTGTTTGCAAAAGTGTCTAAATATTCAAAACATAGTGCATTCACAGTATTTTTATCTTCTCAAAAGAAAGCTAAATGATCTAGAATAGGTAGAGATCACCAAGTAAACAATGAGCCTGAAACCCCATTTCCCCACATGGCAAGGCTTCCTCGTGGCAACAGTGTGTTCCACAAGCCTTCCATCATGGCGAGGCTGCCAAGGCCTGGCTCCGGCTTTCCACAAACGACCAATGACACAGACCAAACAGGAGCACTTCACCTGCACACTGAGCATGCTCCAGACACGTCAGCAACTGACAGGGTGGACTTCTGAAACAGGAGGCAAAACACAGCACGCTGCTGTGTCTCAGGGCGTCTGCCCCGTCACCAGTCTAGCCAAGGTGAGGCCTGGGACAGCCAGACCAGCTGTGAACTGCCAGGGACAGCTGAGAAGGACAGGACACAGGAAAGAAAACAGATCAAGGCCAGCTGCCATTACAAATAAATCTGCAAACAAAATTACATATTTTGTCATAGAAAATTCAAATTAATTTGAAAACCGTTATAAAGGATTCAGTAAATTACAATATCAATTTTCAACCCCAATTTATTGCTAGTGTTAAAGAGCTAACATTCCCATCTAACTGCAAATGAAAAAAAAGGTACAGGCAACATAAAAACTGCACTGAGCAAGGACAATAGAGAACTAACATTTTAATCAAAAGATTATCTTGACATACTGAATTTTAAAATTCTGTATTATAATTCACAAACTATAACAGAATGACTTGGAATACACTAGAAATCGTGAGCCATACACAAATTATGAATATTAAAAAGCTATTGTTTCACCAACTAATCATTACTTTATGAAATTAATACTCATGCTTCATAATGAACACATCAAAAGGTGAATATATGTACTAATCATATCAGATCTAAAAATAATACATAAATACTAAAACTACAAGCAGACCAGCACCCCCCTAAACATGCACACCCACAGCTGCAGATGCAGGGGCCGCAGACGCCAAAGCACCTCAACAGCAAAGCATCTAGAACTTAGATCATGTTCTCTAGACGTCAGTCCCCAGGGTTCGAGGCCGGGGCCCTAGGACCACAGGCACGAATCTAGGCTAGAGCCCAAACAATCTTGACTATGGTGCTGCTCCAAAAACTAAGGGAACACTCAAAAATTGATAGACATGTTAAAGGCACAAGAATTGTCACACAGAAACTTTCCAATCGTCCGCTGACCAAAGGTTTAATTTGTACTTCAAAATAAATCACAAAAATAGATAATAACCCCATCAAATAAACTGGGAATCCTTCTTCCAGGTCTCCCATGCAGATGCAAGATCCCAAGGCTCTGGGCCATCCTCGATTGCTTTCCCGGGCCACAAGCAGGGAGCTGGATGGGAAGCAGGGCAGCCAGGACACAAACCAGTGCCCACATAGGATCCTACCACATGCAAGGCATGGACTTTAGCCACGAGGTCACCATACCAGGCCCGAGCTCTTAAAAAGTTATGCACAAATTACTATCATAACATATAAAATAATATGCCCTGGTTTTTTGTCTTCCCCTGCATGTATTAAGTTCTAGAATACTAAAAATGATCCACAAATGCCCTGTGAATCCCCAACATCAACAGGTCTTTGTTATAATTAACTTTAAACTCTGCAACGATATTGAGTTGTGAGACTGGTGCTCAAAGTAAAACCGCGGCATTCATCAAAGCTCACTCCAAGTCAGACTGCGGAAAGCAATGGACAACTGAGAGCCACAACAGTTTCCCAACACTTGGTTACAAAGTCTGCAAGAACAGGATCAATATTTGTAGACTTCCCACTTAGAAAGCAGTGACTCAAACATGAGAGCTGCGGCAGCCTGCAGAGCCAGGCAGCAAGCGCTGAGCTGTGTGCAGCCAGTCTGCCCATCAGGCCTGCCTAAAGCGATGTGGACCCCACTGTGCGGGCACAGGCCGTCTCTATTCTTCCTCTCTGTGACCACCCCATTTCCAGGATGCTCCTGCACTGATGGAAAAATAAAGGAAAATGTCTACTACAAAGACTCAACTTTCTTTATGAAATGTATTTACTTAATGGTATCGTTCAGCAGCAGAGGGTAACGTAAATGGTCCACGGAGTTGAATCAGCAAAGGATGCAGCAGCAACCCACCCCGTGGTGAGGCCTGGAGGAGCTGCTGTAAACACGCAAACACGCCGGCTCACAGCTGCAAGCATACTCCATGGGAACATAAAAGTTAAAGGTGAAAACTAAAGCAAGGCCATGAAATTGCTAAAAGGAAAAGAAATGAATGAAATGGTAAGAACATTAAAAGCTACAGTCTCAGAGGTTCAAAATGGACTGTGTGATGAATAAAACTTTTTTTAAAATGCTTTTTCCAAATTTAAAAGTTTTTAATTCTTTAATCTTCCTGTTCCAGAATAGGTTCAAAACAAGGAAAAAATAAAATTTAATGCTACAATAAAAGCATAGCAGGAAAGAAAGGCAAAAAGCAAGGTATGAGAAGGCAGAATCGAGAATAAAGTCTTCAATATTTACACTGGGAGACAGGGACAGCACTGGGACTCTATAGGCTAATCCTCCACCTTCAAGTGCCAGGATCCCATAGGTACGCTGGTTTCTGTCCCCATCACTCCACTTCCCTTCCAGCTCCTTGCTCGTGGCCTGGGAAAGCAGTAGAAGATGGCCCAAAGCCTTGGGACCCTGAACCCACATGGGAGACCCAGAAGAAACTCCTGGCTCTTGCCTTTGGATCAGCTCAGCTCTAGGTTTTGTTGTAATTTGGGGAGTGAACCAGCTGATGGAAGATCTGTCTCCTCTCTGTAACATCTGCCTTTCAAACAAATAAATCTTTAAAAAAAAAACAATGGAGACTGTCTCAGCATCTTGAGGTTTCAATGTCTCATCAAAAAACTTTCTAAAGCTTGACCATAAAAGTTAATTCTAGCAAGTTATAGAATTCATAATTTACAAATGCATATTATTGCTACTCAGAAATACAACTCTAGAAAGTGACATGATGTGAATTTGTCTTTCCTCAAGTTAACAATGTGAGGCAGAAGATTCTCCTGCAATGTTGGGCAGCAGCTGCCACTCAGACATGTAGCACAAAACCACCTCCACCAGCTGCACAGTGTGTCACAGGCTAGCGTGACCACAAAACACCCACTGTGTGTGCGAGATCTCCAACACTTAAGTTTAGAACTGGCTTTGCACTGGGCCCTTGTGTCCAACTGTAGGCTAAGGTGTGTTCTGAGCATACTGAAGGCAGGTTAGGTTACATGGCAATGTTCAGTAGTTAAGTGTACTAAATGTACTCCCAAACTTACCACGAATTTATCACTACTAGTCCATACTAAGTTAAGGAACATCCATATTGGACATACACCCCATCTGTTTCTCTGGCTCCATTAAACCTGCCAAGGTCACGAAGTAATCTTCAGTACCAAACTCCATCCACTTATATTTGAATGTTCTTTACATATCCAACTGCTCCCATTTGTGGATTTCAGATAACACTAAATGTTTTAAAATTTTGGGACACTTGTTACTGGGTTACTAACTATTTACACTACCAGGAAGAAATAAGAAATACTATTTAATAACAAAATTAATAAAAAGAGGTCAAAACAGAATGAGAAAATTATGAGTTTATCAAAAAGCCATAATTCTCCCCTTATTTCTTCAATTTTTCTTACAAGCAGAGAGAGTTGGGCCCAGCGCAGAAGCCTACTACCTGGCTCCTGGCTTTGGATCGCCTCAGCTCTGGCTTTTGGAGCCGCTTGGGGAGTGAATTGGTGCACAGAGGATCTTCCACTCCGTCTCCCCTCCTCTCTGTATATCTGACTTTTCAATAAAAAAAAAAAAATAAATCTTAAAAAAAAAAAAACCCAAGACGAGTACTATTTAGACTTAAAGTGACTTCTAAACTTATTTGATTTGGGACATCAAGGTCAGGTGAAACAACATAAAACACAGGAGGGGAATGCTTGGCCTGGGACCATAAAAGGGCTTCAGAATCACTGAATCTAGCCCTGCCAAGACAACACAGGTGGGACTCAAAACTCAGTAAACCAAGAGCAGATTACCAGATTATTAAAAATTATTAATTTTTAATCTGGCAATTTTGTAGGGCCCACAAATGATGTTATGAATACTCAAACGGCCTTGGAAGGAATTTCCTCTTTAAAGATTCTTCTTGCTTTGCAAGTAGTTTCATTAGTGATGAAACATCCTTATGCTGAGAATTCATCACCGAGGGACCTGAAGCACAAGGCACTTAACAATATGAGAAAGAGAATTAAAGAAAACTCAAAGTTTAGAGTAAAAAAGAAAAAATTGAAGTCTGTGTATTTTTTTTAATAATTACATTTTCTCTGAACATTTTTGAAGATTTTTCATGTCTACCAGATGGACAATTGTTTAAAATCACCCACCTGCCAAGTATAATCCTTTATCATTTCTGTAGGCATTGGAATTACAAGTAGATTCTGAAGAATAAATGCAGCCTATAAATTAAAAAGAAAACAAAGTCAATACTGCCACCTTGTTGCCGTCTCTGAAATAAACAACACTTTGTAGTTGAATAACAAGAAATGTTTCACGAAAATTACCAAACTGCATTTTATGCTAGGGGACAGCACGGTTAATTCTGTAAGGTGATGAACAATATCTAAAATTATTTCATTAGGAATTATATTTTTCCTATTTCAGAATTTAACTTTATTGAGAAATCCATTCTTGCAGGACAAAATGTTCTAAAAACCACATTCCATGCATATTTCAGTGTGTTTTTATTTAAGAACTTTCAGGTTTCGGGCCCACAGCAATGAATTTGAATTCCGTTTTTCACACAGCTTTTGAAGTACTCTTGTATTTGAAGATCCAGAAATGACTATTTTCTTCCTAAGCCTCAAGGTACTATTTGATTATTCTTTTTAAAACTCTTTGTATTAATTTCATTATGATAAAATCAGCAATAAAAAGAAAATCACAAACTGTTTTGAGAATTAAAACAATTAATTTTTCCTCTCATAGAATGTATTCTAAAAAGTTATTTTCACATCTGTTCATATTTACTAAAGCTTTGCAAACACAAAAGACCCTTACATGGTGTGGTAATAAAAAAGTAATCTTTTGTGTGAACTGTCTTTCAATGTGCAGTAAAATGTAAGAGATGACATTAAAATACACCACATGCCCTTGGCACAGCCATGAAGGCACTGCCCAAGATGTTCACATCCCACACGGAGATGTCTGAGTTTGAATTCCAGTTTCATTTCCAACCCACTTTCCTGCTGATGCACACACGAAGCAGCAGGTGGCTTAAATATGTGACTCCTGCCCACCCTGGCTGGAGCACAGGGCTCCTGCCTCTGGCCCACTACAAGGCCAGCTCCTGCGACTTCGGTAAGTAGCTAATGGAAGATTTGTCTATCCCTGCATCTTGGCCTTTCAAAGGAAGGTTTTTTAATATGTCATAATCTGATTTTACCAGAATAAAAGTCTCACTAATTTTTTACTGTGAATTTACGCCATTTTTGTTTTTTGCTACCAATTTTAGGTTTTTCAGAAGCAGAAGACCTAACGGTCAGTGGGCAGTCCATTATGATGAACCGTGAGTCAATGCTTTTGGTTTTATGAGTTTATTCAAACCTAGAATATTTCTATTTAACTAAGGGACAAATTACTGTATTTGGAGACACATACAAAATGGCCTGTAGACACTAGCAAAATCATTTCTAAGGCAAAAGGGAGTGGGGCAGAGTACCAGCCAGTAAGACATACCTCGCGACGCACCATGCTGCATTCTGACTGGTCAAGGAGAATGTTGAGCACCGTTCCCCAGAGCCCGCCTGAAATGTTCTGACAGCTGTTGGCCAAGGCCACACAGCCCGTGTCCAGGGTGGTCAGGGCTGCTCCCAAGGCCAGAGAAGTGAACCTTACCTGTTGAAAGAGAAATAGCAAATCAATCTTCCTAATGTTACTTCTCAATACTTCTACAAAACAAACTAACACTTCTGTAAAAAGACATTGGTGTCAGAATACTAAATTACAGTAGATAATTATAAAAACAGAGTGTGCTATACACTTATGAAGAGCAAGTTTTCTTTTCCACAATTAAAATAATACTTGTACCACAGAAAGAAGGTAAATATAAGAAATGTCACACAAACTTAAAGCCAGGTATAAATAAAAACTATAAAAATTAGTTAACAAGCTTGCTTTGCAAAGGAAAAATAGAACATTTATATATCTTTAAAGACACAGCCTAATTATTCAGGAATCTTAAACATGATGCTGAATACTTATTCAATCTTTATTTTTAGTGTTTCTTTGAAATACCTTTGTTTCTTGAAACATTTTTAAAAATAACTGAAAGTTATTAAAGCAAAATGTTCTGTGATAGTAGTTTGCTACAGTCTCCCTGATATTAAAGCTACACATTTTGAGAGCTACAGAATACAGATGCAGCCATGACGTAATGAAGCAGTAAGTCCAAGGTCAATGTTCCTAAAACAAAGGTTCTTTAACTGTCAAAATCTAAAATTGTTTTTGTACAAACTCAGTGGACAAATGGTTAAAACTGGAAAGTTATTTAATCATACAAGGTTATATAGTCTAACAGTTTTACTCTATTAAATGACACTAATATGTCAATAAGCTTTATAACTTAGAACTTTCAACTTAGCAACTGAAAATAACTGGGATTCTCCAATTATTTTCCACTGTTCTTTCTAAAAACCATAGATTTTATCACCAATCTTATGTTTTCAGTTTGTATGCTATGAGTATGACTTAAAAGAACACCATGCACTGAAATAGGTCCCTGGGACACTTCCACGCGGAAGGCCTGAGCACTAATGTGACTCTAATCTAGGTCCAGCTTTCAGGAGGTGGCTAGGGTTACATGAAGCTACAGTGTGGGACTGGTGCCACTGAGGAGAGTGGCATCTCTTTTTCCACATGCACACACCAACAAGATGCCATGTGAGCAACAATGGACAGGTAGCCATCTCAAAAGCACAAGCAGGGCGCTCACCAGGGACTAACCATGCCGGAACCCCAAAACTGGACTTTCAGCCTCCAGGACTGTTGGAAAATATATGTACTGCTTAGGCCAAACAGTCTCTGATATTTTTAACAAAATATGGCACGCTAAGCTAAGACAGAATTTATACGAAGAAGGGAATGTTATTAAAGTAATCCCTGCCAAGCATAAGCGTACATGTTCTGTTTGCACTGTTTCTAATGCAAACACACACCTGACTCTCCTGCCACTGACCTCTGGATCCCGATCAACCCACAGCGGAACCAGCCACGTCAGGCCTTGCTGGGCAGCAGCCTGGTCTTCACTGGGACTACCTAAAGGCAAGAACCAAAGACTCATCCACTCCTAGATGAGCAAAAGAGAAGCAAACACTTCAGAGACGTTTATATACTGAGTGATTAAATGCCAAAATAATACAGTAATGCATTTAAGATGTGACTTTAACACATTTTCCAAAATCATGCAACCAAAAGTCTTAGCTTCTAACAAAGTTAAATACTGAAAACTTTTCCACAAAAGCTGTTTTTTCCCCATGATTTAATAAACCATAGTTGAACAGGGATTGCAGAACTGTCAGAATAAACTTTAACTGCAACTTAATTGGTATAATAATACAACTTCCAAGAAACACCTTAAACATAAAATCATTTTTGTCTTCTAAAAAGAAAAGCTGGGGGCCAGCACAACAAATCAGTGGCTAAATCCTTGCCTGGTAAGCACCAGGATCCTAATACAGGTGCCAGTTCCAATCCCACCTGCTCCACTTCTCATCCAGCTCCCTGCTTGTGGCCTGGGAAAGCAATTGAGGATGGCTCAAAGCCTTGGGACCCTGTACCTCCCAGAAGAAGCCCCTGGCTCCTGGCTTTGGATTGGTTCAGCTCTGGTCATTGCAGCCACTTAAGGAGTAAATCAGCGGCTAGAGGTTCTTTTTCTGTCTCTCCTTCTCTCTGTAAATCTGCCATTCCAATAAAACTAAATAAATCTTTAAAAAATATAGATTTTCACAAGGCTCCAAGTGTAACTATAAAAAACACTTTATAAAAAATGAAATTAATAAATAAAAAATGGAGGGGACTTTTTCATTTAGAAAACTTACAAATTTTAGACACATCAGGCACATTACAATTATTTTATGCAACTGTTAGAAGCAATGTGGCTTAAATGTTCTCACCGAACTCTGAGCCTGGTTCATCATCTCATGTGACAAGTGCAGCAGGCAAAGCACAGTGCTCTTGGTGACCCCTTTGCCCATGAAGGACATGGCATTTCCTCCACGCTCCACATAAAAGGAAGTAATGACCTGAAAATCAAATGCAAGCATTATTACAGTGGCTTTATTTTTCATTGTATATAATGAGACACATAAGTTTTTACTGTCTTACCTAAATCATAACCTACTTTAAATTTTTCTAGATATGCAAGGTTGTTTCACATTTTAAAATGAATACTAAAATCAGCCAGCAGAATACATCAACTTGATGGAATACACAGTGGAAACAATATAGTTATCCTTTTTTATGATTTATTTTTTATTACAAAGTGAGATATACAGAGAGGAGGAGAGAAAGAAAAAGTATCAAACATTTCTGACTTTAAAAATTCGCTGCAAATAGGACAAAGAAATTTCCTTAATTTGATTTTTTAATTACCTGACAAAATCTACCACAAATAACATACTGAAACATAAAAATGTATACCCTTTTTCTTTGAGATCAGAAATAAAGATTACTGGGCAAGGGCCAAAATGTAAGACATATTTTCATGTAGCACTACGCATGAGAAAACAATGCCGAAACACATACAGTGCACTCACTCGCACCAAAGGGAAGAATGCTGAGCAGCAGTAATCCAAACCCGCCCTCAAATGAAAGGAAAAGAAAAGCCAAACATCCCTCATAAGAAACTGATTCTACTTACAAGTAAGAGAATGAATAAGTCAAGAACAAAGGTGAAAGAGAATGAAAATATCATCCTTTTCAGTCAGAAATTACTCATATATAGATATATTCTTGAGTGGTAAACCATCAAGAAGTGCAAAGAATTGCATACTGAAAAAAACCAAATAAGCCCCTTTCCCGGATGGCTGCAGAGTGGGGAGGGGCATCACAGAGCCTCCCCACAGGCTGGCTGTGTCCTCCACTTACATCCGGGGACACCGACAGGAGCTTTCATTACGTGAAAATTCATTGAGCTGTGTATTTATGTTTTATGTACTGTCTTCATGTGTTATTCCTCACAATTAAAAAGTTAAACAAAATAAATTGAAGAAACTTAAATGTAAGCCTTAGCTTTTCTTGAAAATGATCATAAAGGTATCTAATCTGTTGGCCAATAAAGACATTATGATATTTTCTTATTATGAGGCACACAGATACAGTACAATAATCTACATTAAAAATAAACAAATGTAACACACTTGGGCCTGGCACAGAAGAGATCAGTAAACAGAAACTAACTATTATTTGTGGAATTACTGTTACTCACTTCCAGGAGACCAGACAAGTACTTCACACAAATGTCGAGTGGCTTTGTGAGAGGGGAGTGTGAGCTCCAGCCCGGAAACGAGGTGAGGTGGGCAAGGCCTCGCAAGGTGCGCTCCAGGGAAGGCAGCCCATAGAAACGAGGCGCGTCTGTGACTCTCAGACACTGGAGCAGTTTCAGGGCCAGCTGTGTTTGGAAAACATAAAGAAGTTCCAAGCACTTCCTATGGATGAAGAAAGGGAGAGATGTCAACCACACGCAAGGGGAACAGGCTTAAAGGCCCGACACAGTGGGTAGAGGGTTACTTAGAGTTCACTGTGCGAGCAAAGTACTAACTAGACGAAACAGCTGAAGACCCTCCCTTTTCAAAGCAAGACTTCAATGAAAGCACTAAAACACCAACTGGCTGAATCTCCATTAAATAATGAAAAGTCAACGTGAAAGCTTAAATGTTACTTCAAATGACTTTCATTGGTAGATATCAAATTTATACATTAAAGTATTCAGTGGCATGAACAGAGTTAATTGGCTGAAATATATTTTTCCTAGACAACTAAAAGTAAAATAAATCTTTTAATGAATCTGACACATATTTAGGTAAGTTTTGAAAAAACAGAACAATTGGGAAAATATTTTCTGTTAGAAAACAAAAGTCCTAAAATTAAATGGCTAAAAAGGCATTAAAAATGTAATTCCTAGTCAATTAAAAGCTCCAACATATCATCAGCAAAAATTTACATCATTATGTAATTAATTGACATAGTAATGAGTAACCAATATGTTAAAAGTAAATGCGAGTTCTTCACCACCTTCTGTGACCACCTCATTGACATTTCAATTTTAGTTTATACACAACATATAACAAACATAACATGTTATACATAACATCATATCATCTTAAATTAAGGCAAACATGTGGTATTTAACCTTTTGGGATTGGCTCATTTCCCTTAGCATTATGGCTCTGTCTTCAGACCAGAGAGGGTATACCTAAGAAGCCGTTGAACTTGACTGGACAATAAGATGCTGGACTCTATGTTTGGTATACGCTTGCAATGGGGGAATCTCAACTGAACTTGAACTGTGCTTATGCAACAAGGTGGAGGAATCCACCATGGGGGAAGGTTTGGGGAGGGGTGGGGAGAATCCAAGTACCTATGAAACTGTGTCACATAATACAATGCAATTAATAAATTAAAAATAATAAATAATTAAAAAATGTAATTCCTAGAAGAATACTGTCATATAACAAAGAATGAAATAAGATATGAGAGTTGAAATTGCTTCAATTTTATAGCCCTTTGGACTCTAAAACTGGCAGATAATGGCTAGGTTATTACCCATTCAGTCATATTATTATAGCTATACTATTTTATTAATCTTTTTAAAGATTTACTCATTTTTATTTGAAAGGCAGATTTACAGAGAGAAGGAAGGACAGTAAAAGTCTTCTATCTGCTGGTTCACTCCCCAAGTGAACACAGTGACTGGAACTGAGCCAACCCAAAGCTGGGAGTCAGAAGTTTGTTCTGGGTCTGTGATTCCATTGCAGGAGCCCAAGACTTGGACCATTCTCCACTGCTTCTCCAGGCTCTAAGCCTGGAGGCTGGACTGGGGCACACATCAGCACCCACATGGGGTGCCAGCGCCACAGAGTGGAGGAGCAGCCTGCACCACCCTCCCCGAGATAGAAAATCTTTATGCAGGCCTCATTTACTACTTTCAAAGCTTCTTGGAAACACAACACACAAAAAAGTCTAAGTTCATTTTTCCACAGGTCAACAATAATCAAACACAATTAAAAATGATCTTGGTGTTTTTAAAGCATGTGAAACAGGTCAACATACAAGTTGCTATGCTTTGAATGCTGCCATCAAAACTCACATTGAAATCAAACCAGTTTGTTAAGATAGTTAAGATAGTTAAGATAGTAGAAAATTAATCTGATTATAGTATTTAAAGATAAAACCTGTGGTGGGCTTGGCAGCGTGGCCTAGTGGCTGAGGTCCTCGCCTTGATCCCATATGGTCGCTGGTTCTAATCCCGGCAGCTCCACTTCCTCTCTATCTCTCCTCCTCTCAGTATATCTGACTTTGTAATAAAAATAAAATAAATCTTTAAAAAAAAAAAAAAAGATAAAACCTGTGGGAGCAATTAAGATAACACGGGGTCATTACACAGTCCCAACCCGATGAGACAGCTACTCCCTAAGGGTGTCTACCAGCAAAGACCTCACCTTGTAGCTGTCCAATCTTAAATTTTTAGCCTTCCAAAAAGCCAAACAGAGCTTTATTTGTATAAATTATTTTGACTGTGGCATTCAGTCATATCAGAAAATATACTAACACAAGCCATTCTCATTTTCTGCTCCAACTATACACACAAAGGAACTGGTCTGACCTCCAACCTCCCTTAAACTCTGCTATATCGCCTGTCAGTTCCTTCTCCTGATGTCTGCCAATCTACTCAAGTGCCAAGAACAAACTCTCACGTCTAGCTGGTTCCACTACCGGCAAACGGCCATTTCACAGACAAAAACGAAACCATCAACATGCTTGTCTCTTACTTAAACAGCTTTTCCATTGTACATCATACTTCTCTCTTTACAGCAATATTCATTTCAAATACACTGCTCAGGGCCCGGCGGCGTGGCCTAGCAGCTAAAGTCCTCGCCTTGAAAGGCCCCGGGATCCCATATGGGCGCCGGTTCTAATCCCGCCAGCTCCACTTCCCATCCACCTCCCTGCTTGTGGCCTGGGAAAGCAGTTGAGGACGGCCCAATGCATTGGGACCCTGCACCCGCGTGGGAGACCGGAAAGAGGTTCCAGGTTCCCGGCTTCGGATCGGCGCGCACCGACCCGTTGCAGCTCACTTGGGGAGTGAATCATCGGACGGAGGATCTTCCTCTCTGTCTCTCCTCCTCTATGTATATCTGGCTGTAATAGAAAAATGAATAAATCTAAAAAAAAAAAAAAAACAAATACACTGCTCATCCAATTCAGTCTCTCCATAACAGACATCTCTCCTTTCCTCTCTAACTATTCCCCTTAACAGTGACTTCGCCCTACCACGAGCACAAGTCCAAAACAACACAGACATGCCCTGGTATGCCTACCTCCTATCCGAAAAGCACCAAAGCTCCCGAATCGCTCTTTCCTCCGAAGGGTCTCACACATCCCTCTCAATCTCACAACTCGCCTACACCACACTCCATTCTGTATTTGCCAAGTCGGGTCTGAGAGCCATCAGCCACAGAGCCACCCATAGTACTGACCTGAGGTGAAGAATTCTGAGCTATCCATCAGTGAGGTTTTAACACTCTACCCAGATTCTTACGTACGTTTTAGTTTGAAAACCACTGGTCCACCTGCACAGATTATACTATCCATGGATTCGCATATGCAATACTTTACTGAGTTATAACTGGCATACAGATAAATTCACAGATGTACACAACATGTGTTTGTACACACATCTAATCACAGGTCCACCAATCATATAAGATACTCTCAGCACCTCGGCAGGCTCTCACGCATGCCTCTGCTAGTGCAGATCACTCCTGGGCCTGACGCAGCAGCCTGGAGAACAACTCCTGCCTTGCACACACCAGGATCCCACAGGGATGCTGGTTCATGTCCGGGCTGCTCTACTTCCCATCCAGTTCGCTGCCTGTGGCCTGGGACAGCAGTAGAGGATGGCCCAAAGCCTTGGGACCCTGCACAAAAGCAGCAGCTCCTGGTTCCTACTTCAGATCGACTCAGCTCCAACCACTACAGCCATGGAAGATCTTTCTCTGTCTCTCTGTAAATTTGCCTTTCTAATCAAAATCAGTCCTAAGAAAAAAAAAGTCGTAACTAGAAACAAGCATTTCAAAATCATTTTAAAAAATACTAAAAAAGCCATTGGAATACACATGAATGCTCAGATAGATGTGTGGAGAATAAACAAAATACCATAAAATAAACCTTAGGGAACAAAACATTATTTGTACATATAACGCACATGAGTTCATGCACGCATGTTTGTGCTTTAGTGTGTAGTGAAGGAAACTGAGACATCATAATGAGGCTAAACCAGAGACTCAACTGAAACATAAATGAAGAGACCACCATAATTAATTATTACATATTTTCACCTCTTAATTTTTTAAGATCTATTTATTTTTATTGGAAAGGCAGATATACAGAGAGGAGGACAGATAGAGAGGAAGATCTTCCATCCGCTGGTTCACTCCCCAAGCGCCTACAATGGCTGCAGCTGTCCTGATCCAAAGCCAGGAGCCAGGAGCATCTTCCGGGTCTCCCATGTGGGCGCAGAGTTTCAAGGCTTTGGGCCGTCCTCGACTGCTTTCCCAAGCCACAAGCAGGGAGCTGGATGGGAAGCGGGGCCGCCAGAACTAGAACCAGCGCCCATATGGGATCCCAGCGCATGCAAAGCGAGGATTTTAGCCGCTAGGCTACCACAGCAGACCCTTCACCTCTTAATTTTAAGAAAATGAAATACATAAATCTGGAAATAAAAGGAAAAGTACCCAAACCTCCCATACTGCCAGCACCTGTCAGTGACGGACATGAAGCCAAGCAGCAAGGTACTGAAGAACGCGATCAGCTCTTTCTGCAGCTGCTGCCTGACCGCAGTGCGCACGTCCTCTGCCTCCTCCCGTGCCTGCGACTCCGTCAGAACCAGCAGCTCCAAGAGCGGATTTGAGCTCTACAATATGAAGCGTATAAGAGATGTTCATTCTGAAGTCACTGTTACAACCACACAGCTAGCCACAGGTCTTTACTGCATTACTGCAGAAGTTCTGAACTTAAAAAGTGTTTAGTACATTACCTCAACACAGGAAAGCAGGCCTACTACAAAAGCTTAGAGAAGCACAGTGAGAAAATCACAACCAAAAACATCAGAGAAGGCCAGTGTTAGAGGACATTCTTAAGTCTTTGTGAATATAAACATACAGACTATAATCACACACCCTAAATAAAACTGAGAAAACCAACTACTGCAACCATCATTCTTTTTCATATTATTACTAGTATGTCTTGAAATAATTTATTTTAACATTTTATCATTTTATGTAAATCTACACACTCAAAATAATTTACTTGGAAGTTCTACATTAGTAACTACTTAAACCATTTATTGCTTTTAAGTGTCTTAAAAGGTACTCAATTTTTTATTTTCAGGTTTATCTTCTCACAAACACTGATTATTACGTAACAGGAATTTATCCTGAGCATGATACTCTGAGTAAGCCTTCGTAACATCACATTAAAAATTACAGATGAGGAAGTGAAATGCTTACACGAGGGCACAGTGGAGTGGAAGAGGACCCTGTTGGTGGATTGGCAAAATTAACATCATTAAAACACCCACACTACTCAAGACCACTTCAGAAATTCACATCATTAAAACACCCACACTACTCAAGACCACTTCAGAAATTCAAATAGCCACACAATAATTTCAATTGCATTTTTTACAGAAATTGGAAAAAAATGTAAAATTTATATTGATTCACTGAAGATTTCAAATAACCAAAATATCCTTAAACAAAAAGAAAGTCAAATGTAACATATCATCTGCCTTCAAACTACACCACCAAACAACAATAATCAAAACTACATGCAACAGGCATAAAAACAGAAACACCAAGAGAAAAGAACAATTCTAGAACACATTGTGAGATAGTCTACCCAAAGTGTGTAAGGAAGGAGTTTACACAAGTCAGCTAACAAAACAACCCGATCAAAAATGGTCAAGGACCTGGGTCATTTCTTCAAGGAGCACATATGGCCGACAGGGAGAAAAGTTCCTCAGCAGCAAGCATCAAGAGTATTTGCTTTAAAACTATAATGATATCATCTCACATCTGACAAACACGGGTTTTATACATTAAAAAATATATGGCTTTAGTTATCTAATTTCAGTTATACACAAGCGTATTTCAAAATTTTCCTGAGAAAATAGAATTTAAAAATGTTACTGCAAAAAAGTGTTTCGAGTTCATAGGTAACTTTATCATAATGCACACTCTTCATGAACTTTTTCAGGACCACTCACATGGATGCATTTTGAACGTTTTTGTAGTAAAATAAGCTTAACTTTTAATTTGATTTTCAATATAGATTTTGAAGTACCCTCTCAATTGAGCTAAATATAGCTAACTAGGCAAAGTGATTTTTCTATTGTCATGTCATGTACTATGCACATGTCTTATAGTCAGTTGCAGAGATTTTTCAGGAAAAGTCTAAACTAAAGCCCAGTTCAGTCTTCTCTGAGATTCTGAGAACCCAGAGCAATCCTAACACCTAGAGGAACTCCGAGCAAGATCCTTCGGGGACCAGCATCGCAGCAGAGTGGGATAAGCCAGCACCTGCAGTGCCAGAACACCACAGCAGCTTCAGTGTCAGTAGATGCACTTCTCATCCAGCCCCGTGCCAGTGCGCCTGGGCAGGCTGCCAGGAGCCAGGAATGACAGAATACGCTAGCCAACTGAAGCAACGAGTGGCACGATACAACTCAAAGATCACTACGGCAGCTGTGTTGAAAGGACAGGAAGTACAAGTGGAAGGCTCACGGCCTGGAGTGAGGATAACCAGAAGGATCATTAGCCTTTTTTGGTTGTTACTAAATACGCACACCTGTGATATTAAACTTTTTTCTTTTTAAGATTTCTTTAAGGAGCTGGCACCATCGCACAAATTAGCTGCCACCTACAGTGTCAGCCAGCCATGTGGGTACAAGTTCAAGTCCCGGCTGCTGTCCTTCCAATCTAGCTCCCTGCTGGTGTTCTGGGAGAACACAGAGAAATCATGGAGACTCTCGGTTCCTGGGCTCCGGGCTTTGGCCTGGCCCTGCTCTGGCCGTGCGGCCACTGGACAGGGTCTCTCTCTCCCCGCTCCTTCCTTCCCTCTCTGTCTCTTTCTCACCTCTCCTTTTCCTCCTCTGTGTCACACTGCCTTTCAAATAGATAAAGAAAAAAAAAAGCTTTATGTATCCGAAAGGCAGACTGACAGACACAGGGGTGGACTTCCCGCGCTGGTTCACTGTTCGAACGGCTGCGGCTCCCGGAGCTGAGCTGGCCAGACCCCAGCAGACCTCCCCGTGGGTGACAGCAACTCGGTCACCTGGGTCATCAGCCGCTGCCTTCCCGGTCTGCAGGCAGGCAGATGAGGCCAGGAGCCAGAGTCAGCTACGACACCCAGGTACTCCAGGCAGGACACAGACACTGCATCGAAGCCCTAGGTTAAATGCCCACCACACAAGGGCTATTCTAATGGTGAACTATGTAAGCATTATTTTCCCCTAATATTAATAATTTCTACAAGTAAATCACTCCTCAAACCGAAAATGCAAGCTCCTAAATAACACTTACAGGTCTAAGAAGCAATTCCAGAATCCAGCTTAGAAGTTCTACTGACAGATTTTTGCTTTGTTCCTTCATTAGCTTATTTAAAAAATGTATGATATCTATTAGCAGTTTCTCATCTTCGGTGCAAGCAGGAAGCACTTGTAAAAATCTGTAATAAAGAAGAAAGCAATTATGGCATTTAACTCTTTAAAATACACATACCACTGCTCATCACAGATATGCATTTCTCGTGAGCCACTATTTTATGGCACTGCTCTAGATGCTATGAAAACGCAAATATGTGGGAACTAGGGCATTGGCCTTCAACAATCCAAGCTTGCAGTAAAGAAAACATAGACTCGTAACTAAAAAAAAAAAAAAAAAAAAGAAAAGAAAAGAAAAGAAAATACAAGGTAACAGAAAAATGCCAAATCCAGAAAAAGTGCCAAAGAAATCTAAGGAGAAAAAATAGCCTCTAACTATCCAGGAGAAGTTGCCTTGTCAAGCTGGAAATGTCATGTTTCACTAAGACACAGTACTGCAAAACCAACTCTGAAAGATTTTAAAAACATGGCACTAAATGCTGAGGAAGGACAGTCAGTTCCTGCAAGGATGTTACCAGAGTTTGTAACAGGCAAGAAAACTGTGGAAGGTAAATTTAGGAAGGCTTTCTTTCCAAGTTCAGAGTAAAAAGATATCAATCTATTTTTGTTATTATTATTTTAAAAAACAAAGAAACAGAGGGTGAATTGCCATGTTATTCAGACTTTCAGGGAGAAAAAAAACAACTTAAAAACAAGCAATGAGGAAGAAGTGTAATCGGATTTGATCTGTAAACCAAAAGGTTAGTAAGAAACCCAACGACAGCATAATATACAGCATTTACTAAGCACTGCTCTTATGCAAGACTTTCTCTTAGCATAAAACTAATTTTTCAATCTTTATAACAATGATCTGAAGTGTGAAATGAAGTTCCATTTCAATGGTAAGAAAACTCAAAACAGGTAGTTTGTCAACGGCCACACAACAAGTTTAGAGTTGCTAAATGGCGTAGTCCAACACCAAGGCCATGTTACACTTGTTAATAAAATGGGTTTCACAACGTCATTGTTACTTTACATTTTTTTTTTTTTAATTTTTTTTTTTTTTAGATTTATTTTATTTTTATTACAAAGTCAGATATATTGAGAGGAGGAGAGATAGAGAGGAAGTGGAGCTGCCGGGATTAGAACCAGCGGCCATATGGGATCAAGGCGAGGACTTTAGCCACTAGGCCACGCCGCCGAGCCCTACTTTACATTTAAAATGCCCAGCCTAGCACTGATATTGCAGTGCAACAGATTAAGCCACCAACTACAATGCCAGGATCCCATATGGCCACCAGGTAAAAGCCCCAGATGCTCCACCTGCGATACAGCTCCCTGCTAACGCACTTGTGAAAGCAGTGGAAAATGTTCCAAATACGTGGACTCCTGGCCCCACATGGAACCTCAGAATGCAGTTCCAGGCTCCTGGCTTCTGCGTGGCTTAGCTCTAACTGCTGTGACCATGTGCAGAGTAAACCAAAGCATGGAAGACCTCTCTGTTGCTACTTGTCTCTTCCTCTTTTTCAGAAAAGTAAAAATTTTAAAAACAATTATAAAATAAAGTGTCCACCTTATCCTACCTCCCCAAATCAGCTCAGTGTGGAAAGCTTGCATTAGTGAAAATAAGATTAGAAAAATATTCCTAAAGAGTAGAAAAAGGATTATAGTAAGATGAAGTTTGACAATCATAAAGATTAAGTTCTCCATGATATCCTATGTAATCTGAAAGTATCACCTCTGTAGCCACCTTTTGTTTCTGCCCCGTCTCCCCATCGCTCAAAATCAAATACACCATCCTCCGACCAACTTCTCAAAGACACTTTCCCAACTTGGCCACTTACCCTTTGCCAGGCACCTTTCCGCTTCCACTCCCACAGCTTTCCAACATGCTATTTATACTGAACGTCTGCCCTTAAACTTCATTCCCTGAGCCTACATTTGCAGGTAAAGCCCTCGTCTGAGAAACCAGCAGCCCGGATGGGCTCCCATTTTAGTCCTGGCTGCTCCCCATCCAACCCAGCTCCTTGCTAACAGTCTGGGAAAAGCAGCAAAAAATGTCCCAGGTGTTTGAACCCCTGCCACCACATGGGAGACTCAGAAGAGTTCCCTGGCTTAGGCCTGGCCCACCCGACAGTGGAATCATCTGGGGAGTGAACCAGCAAATGGAAGACTCTCTCTCCCCCATCCCCTTTCTCTCTCAAAACATTAAAAACGTACCCCCTGAACCTCTCTCTCTCCACAGAGGTGAGGTTAAAATACCCTCATAAACAGTTTTGTATTAGATTTCTCACTGGAGATATTCTTACTTTTGAATTCATTTTCAGCTGCCATAACCACAAGTTCCATGAAAGCAGAGACCTTACTAATGTACACAGCACTGCATTTCCTACAAGAGCTTGGCACCTGGCAGGCAATCAACAAATGTTTGCTGAATGATGGAAGAGCACTAGGAAAAGAAAGGCGCTAGCCCCTTTGTTTAAACAGGTGTCAGCTCATACGACCTCCTCTACTAAAACCCATCACGTCCATCAGAGTCCTAGTAAACAGAACATTGATGAAATGGTATGGACAAATGAGATGCAGCGATAGCATGGCTTTTGAAGTATGTCTGAGAGTAAAAACAGAACCTGAGAGGAGAAAAAGTAGAGATGAAATTATATTCACATTTAGATTGATTAGTTTTCACGCATATTTAAAGTCAGGATTGAGTCTGTTACTTTGATGGTCTGTAAGTAGAAATGACCAAGTAGCAGTTCAAAGGAAGGAAACATTTATAATAATCATAGCTCAAAAACAAAACATGCTGGGGTCCGTGCAGTGGGTGTGGATAACACGAAGGTGTGAAGAGAACAGCTCCCCTGTGTGTTAAGGCCTGGGGGAGCTTCCAGGTGTTTGGCAAGGACCGCGCGGAAGTCTCTCTGACCACCTTGACGCTGTTTCACCCCCTGGTTGCATGGACACTCAAGCACCCCACTAAGAATTCTGTAATCTATTGAGGCATTGTTGTTTGTCCCTGTGAGATGGTTTTTGCAACCAATGTGAGCTTGAGAGTTAATGTCACTGATAATGTCTTGGTGAGTGGGCTTTTGACAATTTACACACAGCAGTACAATTAAGCCCATGCCATGTTTGGACACCTTATCGGGTACTTAACCATTGCCTCAGAATTTGGCCCAGACATGTAGCACTCCTTCTGGGAAGGGGCTTGAAAACATCCTAAACATTAATGCAAGTGATGGGAGTGAGGCTGAAACTGCTATGGCAGTAAATACAGTTATTGTTATCTCAAAGGCTAGCCTGTCTTTGCAACTTTTCAGAATACAGAAAATGCAATTGTTTTAGCCACTTTTATAATTTTAGCTAAGGAATTAAGGATGCTTTTATTAAAGAAAAATGCTTTTGATTATTGTTTCATTGTTTATAGGGTTGTAGAATCTATACTTGTAGAGTGATTTTATATTTGAAATTTCTGTTTTAGATTTTAGGTTGTTTCCCTTGTAACCTATTTTCCCATTAAGTAATGAGTAAATTGTAGAAATAGAAATGTGGTAGGAATGTACCACAGGTACATGTGCCTTGGCCTTGGAGTCCTGGCTGTTGCTCCATGGCTACTGTTGAAGAATAAATAATGGCTTGCTTTGAAGCATATGAATATAGTATTTTGCAGAATTATCTTTGGGGGCACCTGCTTAGCCTTGAAGTGCAGATGGAATGACCAAATGTCTGTACATGCCCCCTTAGTCTTGAAGTAAAAATAGAATAATTAGTTGTTTGTGCAGAAGCTTGCGAGGTGTCTGAGTAAAAAGGGCAGCGTTTTCTTGGGCTGTTGTGAGAACGCACCAAGTGTCAGTGTCCGTGTCTCTTTTTTTTTTTTTTTAAGATTTATTCATTTTATTACAGCCAGATATACACAGAGGAGGAGAGACAGAGAGGAAGATCCTCCGTCCGATGATTCACTCCCCAAGTGAGCTGCAACGGGTCGGTGCGCGCCGATCCGAAGCTGGGAACCTGGAACCTCCTCCGGATCTCCCACGCGGGTGCAGTGTCCCAATGGGCCGTCCTCAACTGCTTTCCCAGGCCACAAGCAGGGAGCTGGACGGGAAGTGGAGCTGGCGGGATTAGAACCAGCGCCCATATGGGATCCCAGGGCCTTCAAGGAGAGGACTTAAGCCGCTAGGCCACGCCGCCGGGCCCCCGTGTCTTTCTTTATCGCCGACTCCACGCACCTTTCCCAAGCTCCGAACTCGGCTGGAGCTGGACTCCAGTAAAAACAAACATCCCCTACATGCAGGAATTCATGCTGAGCTTACACAGCTACTGTAAAGGGCTACCGAGGGGACTGTTCAAGTACCAGGAGTTGGACTGAATGCGGGATAAAGTCTTCAGCACTTATTAGGCACCACCTATAGCCAGCGTGCTGTGCCGTACATATGGGGTAGCAAGGGAATCTAATAAGCCCAGTACATACGGAGAAAGGACATGTACAGGAGCCATACGGCAGAGGCACAAGACAATCACTGCCTACTCACCTAACGAAGAGGGAAGACCTTGACCCAAAACTGAAGAGTGCGTAAACATGAGCAAAGAAGTAACAACAAGTGCATGCCCCAGAACGAAGCAGTTTCACAAAACTACAAAAAAGCGTACTTTATAGAACTACAGTATAGTTAGGGAGAGCTGGGAAATACAGCTGAGAAATCAGACGAGGGCCAGATCAAGGAGAAGCCTCCATGCCGCACTAAGGGCTCCGAACTCCATCCATGCCAGAGAGGAGACCTGGCAGGTAGATGAGCCATTCAAGGCACAAGACAAATAATGGCAAAAGGCTGACAGTTGAATAAACAGCAGATCTATCATTCTAAAGTCCAGCAGAAAAATGGTCAAAGCCTCAGGGACAACAGCAATAGTAATTTCAATAGGAAAGGCGCAGAGAGACAGTAAGCCACAAAGTCAATAGGAATTGCTTCAAGAAGACCAATGTATGTCTAACTTGTAATTCTAATGAACCACACACCACCTATTTTCTTAAAATGTTTTCAAAATGAGATGGAATTATAGTAGTACATTCCCATGCTAGTGTTCACATACAAAACAGAGCCACAAATATTCGATTGCTTAAAATAATCAGCTTATAAAACTATCTTTAGAAGTTACAGTATTCTACATAAAAACTCTAGCAACCACTGCTTGCTGCCACACTGAAAAATATTCATGTGGATAGTGATAAACAGTGATACTTCACTGTAGTATTCTATATTTTCACAGTGTATCTATCATGCATTTATACATATTAATATATATATACACATTTTTTTATAGAGAGACACCCTTTTAAACCTTTGGGTAGTATTCATTTTCCAATCTTTAAGGGGCTACATTAATGTCATTTTTTATTACACAATTAAACATGATGTTGTAACATAAGACTTGTTTAAACCTACTATCTAAAATATCGTAGGAGGATAATTTCAAAAATATCTGAGCAAAGTCAGAATTATTATAATCCACATTCTTATTCCTGAAAGGCTTACTTCTGGGGGGCGGGAGGACATTCATTCAGATATTTCATATACTTCTTAAAATTGGACTCAAGGTATACTCTGTAGAGTAGAAAATGCCCAAAGCATACTATTTTTAAAACAATATATATAAGATTCTTACTATTTCATTTAGAACATCTGTACATACAATTTTATAAACTCAGTAAACAGACCTCAAAGCTTTTGTCATCATGACTGTTAAGGAATACTCTGACTCCAAACTTTTCCTTTATAAGTGTTAATGTATCCTAACCAATCAAAACTTGATGTTCCATCAACTGGACATAAACACAAGTTCTCAAAGCCCATTCATACTTTTATTTCTGAAAGCAGAAATAGCTTTTAGACTTTTTTCCTTAAAAAAAAGTAATTATGTGATACATACTTTTGATACATTACTTAGCAAAACATGCCTCAGGATAAATACAGGAGTAGGTTTTATTTTAGGCAGTACAAATACGAGCCTCTAATCAATAAGATGAAAGAAGAGGTTCCTTGATCCTTAGGGCAGAAGCCCCATGACGCTCACTGGCACAAACATCGGCAGACACCCACACCCCTTCCATGCGCAATCTCTACACATACTTTAAATCATCTTGGCTTACTTAGAAGCCAACAGAATGCAAACCTTAGGTAAAGAGTTCACACGCAGGGCCAGCATTATGGCTCAACTGTCTGATCCTTTGCCTGCAAATACTGACATCCCAAATGGGTGCCGATTCCCACCAGGACCACTCCACTTGCCATCCAGCTCCTCGTTTGTGGCCTGGGAAAACAGCAGAGCCTGACCCAAGGCCTTGGGACCTGCACCTGCATGGGATACCAAGAAGACTCCTGGCTTCTGGCTCCAGATCAGGTTAGCTACAATCATTGCAGCCATTTGGCAGAGAGTCAACAGGAGGAAGATCATTCTGTCTTTCCTTCTTTTGGTAACTCTGCCTTTCCGATAAGTAACTTTTTTTTTAAAGAGTTGACTTATATTATTTCGGAAATAACAGAAAGAGAAAAAGTTTATATACGCCCAGTATAAATGCTGTTTTCTTTTGTCAACTCTTTTCAGTGTGCACTTGGTTGAACCCACAAATTCAGAACCCCTGGATACAGAGAGCTAACACAACCTAAACATGTTCTGCACTTGCCACTTACATTAGTCCTGGGCAACAATTCCACTACTGCACAGCAACAAACCATTCATTATGCAGCACTTCAATAAAACAGATGCAGTACAATCTCCACACCACTGGTAATAGTAAAATGATTAGAAAGTGATGGCTTTTACATATTCATTACCCTTGTTTTCAAACAAATCACTTAATTCACATACTTAAGACTTTATATATTTGAAGGCAGAGTTACAGAGGGAGAAGGAAAGAGAAAGAGAGAGAGATCACGCAGCCACAGGTCCACTCCCCAAATAGCCACAATAGCTAGAGCTGGGCCAGGTCCAATCCAAGAACCAGGAGCTTCCTCTGGGTCTCTCATGCGGATGCAGGGGCCCAAGAACCTTGGCCATTTTTCATTACTTTCTCAGGCCTGTTAGCAGGGAGCTGGACTAGAAGTGGAGCAACCAAGACTTGAACCAGCACAAATAGGGGACACTGCTGGCACTGCTGGTAGTGGCTTGGCCCACCGTTCCACAATGTTGGCCCTTCGTTTCATTTTAGGAAGAGTTGTGCTGCTGTAGCCCAGCAGATGAAGCTCGGACTGTGACACTGGCACCCCATAAATGAGGGCAGGCAGGTTCAAGTCCCGGCTGTTTTGCTTCTAATTCAGCTCCCTGCAAGTAGCAAGGGACAGTCCCACTCCTTGGGCCCTGCCACCAACGTGGGAGGCACAGCTGGAGTTTTAGGCATTGCCAGCGCAAGCATACGGGGAGTGAACCAGCAGTTGGAAGATACCTGTCACGTCGTCTCTGTTTTCAGGTTTCTCCCTCCCTTGCTGCCTTTTCAAATAAATAAATCAATTTTCATTAAAAAAATCTAAATACTTGCAAAAATTCTGAAAATTTAAGCATCAGCTTTCTGACAAAATAGTACTGGCTGGTTTTAGCACGCCACCGAAAAATCTAATGACATATCCCAATTATTAAAACAAAACTAAATAAAAGGGCTTATTTTTTGGAAGCTCATTTAACCAAGCATTTCTGGAAATCACAACTTCATGCTTAATAAAAAAAAGTTAGACATTTTATACTGAAGTCACACGAACACCAAAATGAAAAATTGCTTATCATTCTTGTTTCAAATGCAGCCATCTGCTACCGGTTAAATGCGCTAAACGTACAAGCTACAGCCTTTCCAATAACTATCAAAGGACTTCCACATGGCAATCAACTTCATGAAATTCAGAATAAGAAAAATGAGATAATTTGCTTAAGAACAAAACAAACGCAAAGCAAAACAGCCCCTGGCAGGTGTACCAAGCCTACTCATCCATCTGCTGCTTCAGCTCGTTCGTAATATGGACAGAACCTGCACTGACGTCAGCCACGCCTTACTCTAACAGTTTCATGAAACCAAACTTTAAGAAACGATAGTAGGGCCCGGCGGCGTGGCCTAGCAGCTAAAGTCCTCGCCTTGAACGCCCCGGGATCCCATATGGGTGCAGATTCTAATCCCGGCAGCTCCACTTCCCATCCAGCTTCCTGCTTGTGGCCTGGGAAAGCAGTCGAGGACGGCCAAAGCTTTGGGACCCTGCACCCGTGTGGGAGACCCGGAAGAGCACCGGCCGTTGCGCTCACTTGGGGAGTGAATCATTGGACGGGAGATCTGTCTCTCCTCCTCTCTGCATATCCAACTTTGTAATAAAAATAAATAAATCTTTAAAAAAAAAAAAAGAAACGATAGTAAATGTAAGTTTGTTGTCTTCAAAAATGCAGTGACTAAAATAAATTTTTTCTCTTTTGCTATTGTTACACGTAATAAATATCCTGGAGTCATATTCCATAAAAAAAAGCATTTCCCTCATGACAGCAACAGTGAGAACACACACTCTGATCTTCAAAGGTTTTGAGATGAGCCCAGATACAACTCAGTCCAGTCTTTGAACCCGCAGTCTTCAGTGTACACTCACCTGTTGAGGGCAGTTTGCCAAGGCAAGGACTTGAAGGGAGGCCCACATGAGCCAGCGCCACCCTTTACAGTCAACCTGTCATTCAGAAGATAAAAATCCATCCTAGCGACAGCAGCTCTGACTTCCCTGTGCGCTGTAGCCTGGACAATGGAACGCAGGCAGTCCTGCAGCCCGCTGGCCACGTGTGTTACCTTCAGACAAAGGATGTCCTCTGAGGATAACTTCAAGTCATCTAAAAATCTAGATGAAATCAGAAAGACAGAGCAATAAAAACTATTTAAATTGAAGCTCACATTTATTTCTGTGAAGAATTCTCTACCCAAAATTCCGTTATATTTTTATTTTCTTGTAATTACAAGTTGACCTACAGCAAAAGATGGATAGAACAGTTTTTACACAAGCATCTCAAATGTTCATATTGAATTGTTCTTCCTTACTGAAATATTTGTATTCATACAGAAAGACAGATTCAAATATTAAGATATTCAAAATACATATATCTGTTGAGCTTACTCTAATTCAGGGCTCTATTCCTAGTACTGTACATCCATTAACGAACCAAATTTCATTATAAGGATACTTCATGGGAAATTGAATTAATAAATAACTGTTTCATGGTGAAAAAAACTTCCTGAATTCATGATTTTTTTTGTGAATACTCACTTTCCACCAACATTTTAAAGACTCCTTGCATAATGTCTAACGTAGCATACAGCTTAGTATGTTTTAAAGTTCCTTATGTGATAGATTTTTAAAAGTAACGGCCATTATGTGTAATGAAATTGGCCAGTCCCCCAAAAGACGTGCTTACCCTGATTTATAGTAATTAATACACAGAGTACAAATAATGTATGAGTGGCACTGTTATTTTGAGACTTGGTTATTGTTTACTGCCCTTGCCTGTTAAGGAACAGTGGCTTTCCTAATTATTACTTGTTGAATACGTTATTCAGTGGAGAGTCAAGTTTGTGATTCTAAAGGAAAATACATTATTGCAAAAATGTAACAAAAAATAAGAAAACAGGATACAATGGGGAGTCATACCACTATGTCCTTAAAATGTGTCTATGAAATATACCAAATTTGCTTCCTTTTTTATGATATAAAACAGTTAAAATGACAAACTTCAGGAAAACAGAAAATCAAATGATGTCAAGTGAAAAAACTACAAACCTAAGAAAGAAATCCGAACTAATTACAATTAATTTACTACAAATGCTTTTTCAAGTAGACATAACAGCTTACTCTGGGACTTCTGTTCCAGAGTTCACATGCTTCAACAAATGATCACTCCCATGATACCACGACAGGTTCCAAGCTATCCGCAGCATGTCTGAGACGGGTTTCAAGGCCAAACAATCCGCAGATAATGGCAAAACTATGGAGTGAGGACTCACAGCATGATGGCCAACGACATACACAGGGAGATGATACCTGAAGAAAACACAGACAAACACAAACTTCCAAAGCTGCAGATACTCCTCCAAAGATCGGCAGATACGAACTTAGGCAGCATGCCCCATGTCAGTGATGTTACACTGCACACTGGGTCTTATTCCTCCATCCTACTCTAAACTTCCAGAAGCATCACCTTTAACTGCTTCCTTCAGACTTACCACATTCTACTGTCATCTGAAAGTCACTGCAATGATACTTAACATTCCCTGAACCAGGGCCCATGATCCACAGCGAACCAAATACAAAGGTTTTCAGTTAAAACACAAATACGTACGTCAAAACACAGCTACTTATTATTCACACATATTTATCTGGCCTGATTCCCCCAATTTACAAATCATCAAAACGAAATTTAAAAAGCTCAATGAACGGGCCCGGCGGCGTGGCCTAGCAGCTACAGTCCTCGCCTTGAACGCCCCGGGATCCCATATGGGCGCCGGTTCTAATCCCGGCAGCTCCACTTCCCATCCAGCTCCCTGCTTGTGGCCTGGGAAAGCAGTCGAGGATGGCCCAATGCATTGGGACCCTGCACCCGCGTGGGAGACCCGGAAGAGGTTCCAGGTTCCCGGCTTCGGATCGGCGCAGCATCGGCCCGTTGCAGCTCACTTGGGGAGTGAATCATCGGACGGAAGATCTTCCTCTCTGTCTCTCCTCCTCTCTGTATATCTGACTTTGTAATAAAAATAAATCTAAAAAAAAAAAAAAAAAAGCTCAATGAACTACTTTAATCACAGACATCACTATGTAAGTAAATTGCAACTTACTATTTTCATTTGAAAAAGCAGTTACACCAAACTCAGCAACAGAATCTAGAAATATTTTTTAGATAGACTCTTAAACCAACAGAAATCATCTGAAGGTATTTAGCAAGACACAGGAGGACACATCCCAGACCTCTAATTTTCCCATTTTTAAAATTTATTTATTTACTTATTTATTTATTATGAAAGAGAAGTAGAGAAAGAGAAACAGAAAGAGACACAGAGAAAGAGAAGGAGAGAGGGAAGGAGGAGGAGCAAGAAAAGGGAAGGGCAGGCAGGCAGGGAGAGATCGCCCCTCAGCTGGGAAACTTCCGAAAAGCCTTGAACAGCCATCGCTGGACCAGGCTGAAGCCAGGAGCTAGAAATTCACACACGTAGATGGCAGGAATGGAACGGAAACTATCTCAAGGGGGACACGGCAACAAGGTATTGAAATGGTAGCAGAGCCAGCATTACTGCACCACACATACGGTCCCAAGTACTTGAGCTATCAGCTGCAGAAACAGAAAGCAAAATAGTTTTAGGTTATTTGTAAATTGCTAATATAACTGCATTAAATTAAATAATAAAGAAACTTCTTCAAAAACGAACAAAGACACTTCAGACAAGAGCATTCAGACTGCTGCGTGGTAAATGCTCATCCCATGTCAGGGTGCGTGCTGCCAGTCCCAGAGCTTCCATTCACGGCACAGATCCTGCTAACGCACCTGCAGCTGACAGCTGAAGCACTTCGGTCCTACAGCCCAAGCGGGAGACCCGGATGACATCTAGGCTGCTGGCATTGGGCTGGCACATTTCTGGACTATTGTAAACATCTGGAAACTATACCAGTGAGTAAACAATCTTTCTGTCTATATCTTTCTCTGGCTACCTTTCAAATAAAAAATAAAATCAGAGAAGAAAAGGAAATACTAAAACAGATCCATCAAAAATAAAGAATAACCATGAATGACTACAAATAGCTAAATGTCAATAATTGGAAAAATCAAGAAATGAATATTCCTGAATATACACAATCTACCAAAATTTGAGTCATAAAAACATAGAAAGCCTAAATAGACCAATAACCAAATGGAGACTGAATCAGCAATAAAAACATTAAATTTTGCCTTTTGCAATGAAACTTAAGTGGGAACAAAAGAAAAATGTTTCCCCTGATATGTAGTAGTTATTATAGAACAAAATGGTTATCTTCTTAGAATTGTACCTATGAAATACTTGAAATTAGTTCATCATATTAACAAACGCACCTTTAAAAGAAAAACATATTTTTATGAAAAAAAGTCTAAAGACGACTGGAAAACCAGGTGCAGCACGTGACCCTCACTGAAGCCTGCAGTCTTCCAGGAGGTGTCAGGTGGCAGTTCAACATAAACATAAGCATAAGCCTATGCAGGGAGAGAGCCCTTAGACCACAGGCGAGCACTAACGACTTCATGCTGAACCATGAGTGTGCACTCCAAGGATCCTCCAGCTCTGCTTAGCTCTGAAGGTTACCAAGATAAAATTCAATGATAGGATGGTATACTTACTGAAATCTTTAAACACAAAAGCACTACAAATTATATCATTAAATATAACTGAACCTTTTAAAATGTAGAGATCACGGTTTCCCTTTCTGTAACATTATTTTATCCTTAAAGAAAATCAGAAATAGGGCCAAGAGCGATAGCATAGTGGTTAAAGGCCTCGCCATGCACGCACCGGGATCCCATATATTCGCAGGTTCTAATCCCGGCGGCCCTGCTTCCCATCCACCTCCCTGCTTGTGGCCTGGGAAAGCAGTCGAGGACGGCCCAAAGCTTTGGGACCCTGCACCCGTGTGGGAGACCCGGAAGACTCTCCTGGCTTCAGATTGGCTCAACTCCAGCTGTTGCGGCCGCTCAATTAGAGAGTGAATGATCGGACGGAAGATCTTCCTCTCTGTCTCTCCTCCTCTCTGTATATCTGCCTTTCCAATAAAAATAAATAAATTTTTAACAACAAAAAAGAGAAAATCAGAAATAAATTCTTTACCTTCTGAAAATTGAAACAGGCAAACTGAAGGCTGTTGACAATGAAGGTTTAGTGGAAGGATCCACGGACCTATTTTAAAGCACAAAACAAAAACATCAAGTTGATTTGAGTTTGCGTAACACACCTTCTTTTATTTCCTTGCCTAAAAATACAATCAAGAGTTGAAACTGGGGCCCGGCGTGGCCCAGCGGCTAAAGTCCTCGCCTTGAAAGCCCCGGGATCCCATATGGGCGCCGGTTCTAATCCAGGCAGCTCCACTTCCCATCCAGCTCCCTGCTTGTGGCCTGGGAAAGCAGTCGAGGACGGCCCAATGCATTGGGACCCTGCACCCGTGTGGGAGACCCGGAAGAGGTTCCTGGTTCCCGGCTTCGGATCGGCACGCACCGGCCTGTTGTGGCTCACTTGGGAAGTGAATCATTGGACGGAAGATCTTCCTCTCTGTCTCTCCTCCTCTGTGTATATCTGGCTGTAATAAAATGAATAAATCTTTAAAAAAAAAAAAAAAAAAAAGAGTTGAAACTGGATCTACTATTTAGCAAAGTCGCAACATGTTTGCTACTACCTGAATTTTGCACAGGCAGAATAAATTACGCTTTTCTTTACAAATCCAGTATGCTAAACGATGGCCATAATGCAGCAGCTGCACCGGCAGGCGGACCGGGCACCTCCCCCCACAAACCCTGCTCATGGTCAGCGTTAATCAGATGCTATCAACCTAACCGTCTTCCTAATTATTTAATAAAAGACATTAAAGAAAAAACACAAAGTTGAAGGTATATACTAAAAATGCCATAGACAAAAATCATTGTAGTAATTTTTAATTCTGTACTTCATCATGTTAAAAATATCACGGTGACTTTTTGTGACAGTGTTTTTTAATACCATCTAGCTAACCCAAAATATCATACCACAAGTCTTATTTCAAAGGACACTGCTATAGATTGCACCAAAAGCCTAGAGTAATCAACACTAAAAAAAAAAAAGCTTTTATGTCTTACCACATATCCATTCTTGATACTTCATCAAATAACAAAAGACAAAGCAATGCTCCAACTTCAGTCACAACAGTACAGTCTTCATGAAATATCAAGGAAACTGATGAATAAAAAAATATGAAATTTTTTACTCCTTGAAAAAATGAACCTCCAACTGAAGAAATCTTTTGAATTTCAAGGTAAGGCTACACAGACCCAGAAACACAGCCATCACTCTGCTGCGATGCATTTCCCTGTGCAGAAGAACAGGGAGCCGACGGCCAGTGTGCAGGGCTCTGGTCGTCACAGGACGCAGACTGCTGCTCTAGAAGCCACACCTGCACACCAACTAGCCAGACACCATGCAGCATCACTTTCTAGAAAGATTTTGCCAGGTCACTTAATTGTGACCAAAGTATCCTTATTGAAAGACCTGTCTTACGACTGCTATCATTTACTAGCAATGTATAACCATAGAGCTTGGACTTGACTCCAAAACATATTCCTGCTTCATTGTTCTTATAACAAAATGATGAAAAAGGAACGAGTTCTCAACAAATACAAATACTTGGATAATGCCAGCTCTAGATGCCAGCACTATGGCGTAGCAAGCTAAGCCTCTGCCTTTGGCACCAACATCCCATATAGGCACCACTGTGAATCTAAGGGGTTCCCTTTCTGATCCAATTCTCTGCTAATGGCCAGGGAAAGCAGTGGGCCCTTGCACCCACATAAGAGACCAAAAGAGGATCCTGGCTCCTGGTCTTGGCCTGGCCCAACTCCGCCACTGCAGTCATTGGGTGAGTGAACCAGGGGACAGAAGATGTCTCTCTGACTCTACTTCTAACTCTGACTTTTAAGCAAAAGTAGATAATTTCCAAAAAAAATAATGCCAGCTCTATCGCTACATAAGTAAGTGGCCTGATCAAATACTCTAACATTAATAAGCTTCACTTCCTACTTCCACAATTTCTCAATAATTAAAACATGAAATTCTAAACAAAAATGAATGGTGGTCCTAACAATCACACAGGAATAACAGAATAGTTACTATTTAGGAAAATAGCAAGAAATATAGTTTTCAAAGATGTTTGCCCTCAATGAAAAAAGAAAAACATCATTACATAATGAATATGATTTAAAGTCAACAAGGGGCTTGTGCTGTGGCTGTGCCAGCATCCCTGTGGACACCAGCTGAAGGACTGGCAGTTCCATCTCCAAGCTAGCTCCCTGATAATGAGACCACAGCAATGGAGGAGGATCCAGTACTGGGGCCCCGCACCCACGCGGGAGACGCACATGAAGCCCTGGCTCCTGTCTACCCAGCCCCATCCACTGCAGCCACTTCAGGAGTGAACCAACAGACAGATCAAATATACCTCTCTCTTCCTCCCTCCCTCCCTCTTTCTTCTACACCTTCTTTATAACCTGGCCTTTTAAAACAATGTTTCAAAAATTAAATGTGTCCCACTGTAAGTTTTTCAATAGCAAATTCACTAATAAACTCCTTTATTCATTAGTGAAATGAAAAGTAAAAGTTACCTACAATTAATGAATAAGCACTTAGAACTTAAGACTGATCTCATTACTAAGACTTTTTGTTCACCTCTGAATAACAGGATCAAGAGAGAAGGCTGCTGCGAGAGGGAGACGCGCACTACTGGGTCAGCACACAAAACCTTCCTCAGGAGCGCGAGGCACGGCTGGACCAGACACTCCATCACCTGCCAGGAGAGGAAGAGACAGCTAGCAACTGTCCCAAACTGAAGGTAAGACAAAACATACCATAATGTTATTACTTTATTTTAAATGTTAAGCCTTTCAGTCAAAATTATGTGAAACTGGTGGGGGGGGGGGGGGACTGTGACCCAGCGGTAAGCAACCAGCGGAACACCCACAGCTCACACTACAGCATCTGCTCTGGTCCAGGCTGCCTTTCTGCGGCCCAGGCCCGGGGTCCCCGCCGTTCACACAGAAACGGGGTTCAGGTGTTGGCTTTCACCTGTCACTCTGTTTTCAAAGTAAATCTTTTAAAATATGTATGTGAAACTAAAATATAAGTAACACAGAAATGACCACTAAAACACCTGTATGCTTTCTACTTAATCCTTATATCTTGTGCAAATTTTAAGACCATGTTTCCTTTACAGAGACCGTACTTCTAATGCAATGAATGAGACAATACTGTTACTTGGAATTTAAAATCCAAGCACTCAAACTCAGCTGAATTCAATTTCAAATGTAATTAACAAAAGCAGTAACTAATAAACATATCTAGATGTACATTATCCTTACCTTCCCATGTTGACCCACACATTCACTTAAGTACCCAATTATCTTGTCAATTAAGCATAACGTTTTAACAACAGTATGCATTTTAATATCTGCAAAAAAAAAACGCTAAGTTACTAAAATTTATGAATATATTTTGAAATAAAAAGATCAGATATCCAAAGCTTTCGCACTGCCAAAAATGCCTGGATATTAAAACATGAAACATTTTACTGAATATATATATATATATATATATATATATGCATAATTTGAAAATTTATAATATGGACATTCCATTTCTAGAAGACAAAATCATTTAAGAAAAATTATGTAAACCACTTCAGACTTTTTGAAAAGTACTAGAATTTTTAGTATATAAACAACTTTTTATTTGAACGTAGCAAATTATCTTCTTTACAACTGTTTCATTGGAATTTTTCTCAATTTTATCAATTCAAAGTATTAAGAATTCTCTACAAGCAAATGTGTAAATACAATTTACTACACTAAAATTTCCTTCATAATAAAATGCCTTTATTTTTCAACTATTAATAAACATAAAAGGCAATGGATTTCAAAGGGCTCTATTCTGAAGAACATGAACTTTTCAACAAACAGTCACATTCTGTATCTTTAATGAAGCACTTAGAAGGCCTGGTGCAGTTGTCTCATGGCTAAAGTGCTCGCCGTGCACACGCCGGGATCCCATATGTGCACCGGTTCGAATCCCGGCAGTCCCACTTCCCATCCAGCTCCCTGCTTGTGTCCTGGGAAAACAGTCAAGGCTGGCCCAAAGCCTTGGGACCCTGCACCCGCGTGGCAGACCCGGAAGAGGCTCCTGGCTCCTGGTTTTGGATTAGTTCAACTCTGGCCCTTGTGACCACTTGGTGAGTAAACCAGCGAATGAAGATCTTTGTCTCTTTCTCTATGTAAATCTGACTTTCCAATAAAAAAATAGTAAGTAAATCTCAAAAAAAAAAAAAAAAAAACAAGAATTACACACACGGGAAGAGAGAAGTTACTAGAGCTAAAAATTCTAACTGCTTATGCACTTGTTGCAAGTATCCACCAACCTGCAGACACATTCTCTTCCTTTACTCTCAGTAAGAAAAGCAAACAGACATTGATATTGAACTAGTGGCTATCAATATACCAGTTCTAAACCATCTGGTGACGCAAGTGCACCTGTGTGAGCACCAAGTAGTCAATATGTCGGGCTTGGTGGACAACATATCTCCACCGCGGGTCCTGCGGATCCGGTGAGGGGTTGTTTTTTTAACAACGCTAATTATGTACAAACCACTCTCAATTTGAGGGTTGTAAAGACAAACAGGCAACAGGCCAGACCTGGCCTAGCACTTACACAACATTCTAGAATTCCAGTAGCAGGTAGAACAGTTACCTTGCATGATGACAGCCAACTGTTCCGCAGCTGACTTTCTCAAGAGAACATCAACATCATCTGAGGTGAAAATTTCATAAACCTTTTCAACCATCTCCAACTACAAATCAAGAAAGAAGGGAAACGTTTCATATGTTCTCAATTCTCTAATAAAATCATACAGTTCATGCCATAAAAATAAAAAGCTCGGGAAACTAAATTAGCCAAGTAACCCAGACCTTCACATTAATTTTGTAGCCACAGTGTGGTGGGTCAGGAAGCAGCTTGTCACATGAAGTGAAGAGCCACATCAAACAAGCCTCTTCTCATCCTACACACATCCCTGCTGGGAAGTCACTGACATCCAAGTACTCCTTCAGTACCCTAAGGGCATCACAGGAAATGCTTCTACAAGTCTTCAAAAGTTGTTTCCACTAAATTCACCTTGTATTATATCTAATAATGTTTTCAAAATCATTTATGTCTCATGTGTATATACTGAATTGAAAGGGGGATAATGGCTGGCAAAGGGTGAGCACTCATGGTAGGAACAAATGTATCCTACAGAAGTTAGATACAGCCAGAACACAGTTTCAAAATGGTCTTGAGCCACAAAGCCTCTTCCCCTTCTGCAGGGAACAGACGAGAATGTTGCAGAAATCCGAGATACACAAAGGCAACAAACAATGATGAAGCAATCAACTTAAAAGTTACAGTACCTTGGGCCCGGCTGCGTGGCCTAGCGGCTAAAGTCCTCGCCTTGAAAGCCCCGGGATCCCATATGGGCGCCGGTTCTAATCCCGGCAGCTCCACTTCCCATCCAGCTCCCTGCTTGTGGCCTGGGAAAGCAGTCGAGGACGGCCCAATGCATTGGGACCCTGCACCCGCGTGGGAGACCCGGAAGAGGTTCCTGGTTCCCGGCTTCGGATCGGCGCGCACCGGCCCGTTGGGGCTCACTTGGGGAGTGAATCATCGGATGGAAGATCTTCCTCTCTGTCTCTCCTCCTCTGTGTATATCTGGCTGTAATAAAATGAATAAATCTTTAAAAAAAAAAAAAAAAAGTTACAGTACCTTAATAACCAGTTCTCTTCTATCGTCTAATTTGAGTTCAATGGGCTTTTTCACAATAAATAAGTTAGTAACCCTGGAAAGAACTCTGGCATCTATTGCCGGGCGCTTTGTGTCAGCCCCTTCTTCATTGGTAAGATGAACTGCTAAAAGCTTTAACGCTAGTGAACGAACCCTGAAAACACAGAACACTCAGTCACCATTTTCACGCTCAGGACTGTGAGAAAGGCCCATCATCACAAACAATAAGAACGCAACCAATGCATCATCATCTGTCATACTAACAGTAATATTTTTCTATTAAGTCTCTCCCAAATAACCACGATTATTCAACTTAACAGTATTTACTAAATAAAAATCAGAAACAAAGAACGACAAATTACAAATTAACTCAGACTAAATATCAACAGTCAACTTCAAGAAGTCAGACACTAAATTGGACAAGTTTCTCTCATTTAGACTCAAATTCCTCTCAAACATCAAAATACAACTAATACAATTACCATCAAAGTCTTCATTTGGAAGAAATTAGGATTAAGGTGATCTGAAAGAGGTGGGAAAGTTCCAAGAAAATTTTAAGTACTACACGCCACTAGACGACGAAATAGAAAAAAGAAGGTGACGTGGGAGTGGCAGACCAGAGCCAAGGCCGAGCCAGGAATGAGATCCAGTTACTGCAGGATCTCACCACTTCTCAACAAGCACGCTAGGTGTATTTACATATAAAACACACCATGAGGGCCTGGCGCCGGGCCTAGCGGCTGAAGTCCTCGCCCTGAATGCGCCCCGGGATCCCATGTGGGACAGTTCTAATCCCGGCAGCTCCTCTTCCCATCCAGCTCCCTGCCTGTGTCCTGGGAAAGCAGTCGAGGATGCCCCAAAGCCTTGGGACCCTGCACCAATATGGGAGACCTGGAGGAGCTCAGGGTTCCTGGCTTCGGATCGGTGCAGTACCAGCCACTGCAGTCACTTGGGGAGTGAATCATTGGATGGAAGATCTTCCTCTCTGTCTCTCCTCCTCTCTGTATATCTGACTTTGTAATAAAAATAAATAAATCTTTAAAACAAAAAACCGCTCCATGAAATAGTTGGGATTCCAAGAGAAGCCACCTCACATAGCCCCTGTTTTCATGGCGCTTAGATAGCATGAGGCAGGATTAATCATGCAATAATAAAAAAAGCATGCAACTCAAATTATTTAAATTCTGCATAACAGATTCGCTCTACCCAAACAGGTCCTGAAAATGTCTACCTAATAGGAATGTCTGTGCTGGGGACTTAGGCTCCAGAAATAAACAGGCAGTCCATCACTGCTCAGAGGGCTTGTGAGAGTAAGGCTTACTCACTAGCCCACTTGTACACATGGCACTCAGGGACTGTGGGAACACATATGGGAGCCACCCCATCAAGAAGAGCAACACAGGACTATACAGCTCCACTTCACCTGCAGCACCCACCCTGCACCCTCCACCACCCACCCTGCGCCTGCAGCACACACCCTGCACCCTCCAGCACCCACCCTGCACCCTCCACCACCCACCCTGCACCCTCCAGCACCCACCCTGCACCCTCCACCTCGCCTCCAGCACCCACCCCGGACCCTCCACCTCGCCTCCAGCACCCACCCTGCACCCTCCACCTCGCCTCCAGCACCCACCCTGCAGCCTCCACCTTGCCTCCAGCACCCACCCTCCACCTCGCCTCCAGCACCCACCCTGCACCCTCCACCTCGCCTCCAGCACCCACCCTGCACCCTGCACCTCGCCTCCAGCACCCACCCTGCACCCTCCAGCACCCACCCTGCACCCTCCACCTCGCCTCCAGCACCCACCCCGGACCCTCCACCTCGCCTCCAGCACCCACCCTGCACCCTCCACCTCGCCTCCAGCACCCACCCTGCAGCCTCCACCTTGCCTCCAGCACCCACCCTCCACCTCGCCTCCAGCACCCACCCTGCACCCTCCACCTCGCCTCCAGCACCCACCCTGCACCCTGCACCTCGCCTCCAGCACCCACCCTCCACCTCGCATCCAGCACCCACCCTGCACCCTGCACCTCGCCTCCAGCACCCACCCTCCACCTCGCCTCCAGCACCCACCCTGCACCCTCCACCTCGCCTCCAGCACCGACCCTCCACCTCGCCTCCAGCACCCACCCTGCACCCTCCACCTCGCCTCCAGCACCCACCCTCCACCTCGCCTCCAGCACCCACCCTGCACCCACCCTCCACCTCGCCTCCAGCACCCACCCTCCACCTCGCCTCCAGCACCCACCCTCCACCTCGCCACCAGCACCCACCCTGCACCCTTCACCTCGCCTCCAGCACCCACCCTGCACCCTCCACCTCGCCTCCAGCACCCACCCTGCTCCCTCCACCTCGCCTCCAGCACCCACCCTCCACCTCGCCTCCAGTACCGACCCTGCACCTCGCCTCCAGCAACCACCCTGCACCCTCCACCTCGCCTCCAGCACCCACCCTCCACCTCGCCTCCAGCACCCACCCTGCACCTCGCCTCCAGCACCTACCCTGCACCCTCCACCTCACCTCCAGCACCCACCCTCCACCTCGCCTCCAGCACCCACCCTCCACCTCGCCTCCAGCACCCACCCTGCACCCTCCACCTCGCCTCCAGCACCCACCCTGCACCTCGCCTCCAGCACCCACCCTCCACCTCGCCTCCAGCACCCACCCTGCACCCTCCACCTCGCCTCCAGCACCCACCCTCCACCTCGCCTCCAGCACCCACCCTGCACCCTCCACCTCGCCTCCAGCACCCACCCTGAACCCTCCACCTCGCCTCCAGCACCCACCCTGCACCTCGCCTCCAGCACCGACCCTCCACCTCGCCTCCAGCACCCACCCTGCACCCTCCACCTCGCCTCCAGCACCCACCCTGAACCCTCCACCTCGCCTCCAGCACCCACCCTGCACCTCGCCTCCAGCACCCACCCTCCACCTCGCCTCCAGCACCCACCCTGCACCCTCCACCTCGCTCCAGCACCCACCCTGCACCTCGCCTCCAGCACCCACCCTCCACCTCGCCTCCAGCACCCACCCTGCACCTCGCCTCCAGCACCCACCCTCCACCTCGCCTCCAGCACCCACCCTGCTCCCTCCACCTCGCCTCCAGCACCCACCCTCCACCTCGCCTCCAGCACCCACCCTGCACCCTCCACCTCGCCTCCAGCACCCACCCTGCACCCTCCACCTCGCCTCCAGCACCCACCCTGCACCCTCCACCTCGCCTCCAGCACCCACCCTGCACCCTCCACCTCGCCTCCAGCACCCACCCCGCACCCTCCCACAACAGACTTTCAGTTCTTCCCCTGACGTTGCTCCCTCCACTCCCTAAATGTTTATTTTCACCTAATCATCTTTCGGTCTGGCCATCTGAGGTAAGACTGGGGAAAACAAAATTAGCCACTGTCAGGAAGAACATGTTTATGTCCCTCTCAGTCTTTAAAACAAGACGCGTCTCTTCATCAGTACTTCCCTACTTGACTGGAAGGCTTCTCTTCTCTGTAGGAAAGTCTAACTGCTGTTCCCTGAAGAGAGTGACAAAGAGGGTTCTTGCTGCACTGCAGAGAGAAGGAACATAAAGCATTCCTCCTCCTCTTCTTGGAGTTAAAATGAAACTACACCCAAGGTCAGAAAAACACTTTTTCCCATTTCCCAAGGAAGCAAATGGAGATGAAAGTATCCATCAAACGTTAGAATCTGAGGCAACGGAGGCTCTAGACTTTTATAAATAAAAATTCAGAACAAATGGTTAGGAAAGAAACACTGTGGAAGGCAAATAATTCCTGGAGAAGCGAGGAACACATGCTGCCATGTGCACCTGGCTGTCTCGCACTGCACACCTCACACAGTCCTTCAACACACACTGCTCGGACAAGCCGCAAGAACTCCATCACGGGTGTAACATTCTGGGAAAGCAAACTTCTGCTTAGCTTCATGCATTATAGTTTCCTCATTTAGAAATAAAGATCACCCTCCTTGTGCTGTTCAGTTCTGCGGCATCACATAGCTGTCATTATTACTTCTCATCCAGAACACTAGCCAGTACTCACGAGGGCTTTTTCACCAGCAGAAGTCGCAGGACAGACTTTAGCCGGGTGGTCCCAGGGAGAAGCTCCTCTCCAGCCTCCGGACCTGCTTTGCTCAGCAAGAGAATGCAGTTCCCCAGAGGGTCTTCTGTGTCAGCATAGCCCTAAGAGAGGTTATTAAAAGAGGAATTTATGTGCAATTTTATACAAGCAATTCTCAACTTGACAATATACTTGTCAAATATCTCAGAAATTTCTTTCAATTCCGTAAGTCACTTTTTCAAAATAAGTTATATGAGGTAAGATGTCTAAAAAGAAACAAATATAAAAATAAAGTAAAAACCTGATTTAGAAAACATAGTGGGAGGAGCCAGCACTGTGGCACCTGAGCAAAGCCCATCCTGAGGCCCTACATCCCACAGTGGCACAGTTCACGTCCCAGCTACTCCAGATCTCCCTTTCTGCTAACAGCCCAAGAAAAGCAGCAGCCCAGAGCCCAAGTATCCGGATGCACTCCACAAGTGGGGGACCCAGATGAAGTTGCTGCCTTCAGCCTGGCCCAGCAATGGCCATGGGGCCATCTAGCCAGTGACCCAGCAGATGGAACAGCTACTCCAGATCTCCCTTTCTGCTAACAGCCCAAGAAAAGCAGCAGCCCAGAGCCCAAGTATCCGGATGCACTCCACAAGTGGGGGACCCAGATGAAGTTGCTGCCTTCAGCCTGGCCCAGCAATGGCCATGGGGCCATCTAGCCTGTGACCCAGCAGATGGAACAGCTCGCTCACTCTTCTCTCTCTTCCTCCCTGCCCCATCTTTCCATCCTTTTGTAACTCCAACTTTAAAAAAAAAAACAAACAAAAAACTGGAGGAATATATGCCAACCCTGCTAGTACTTTTCCTTTTTTTCCCAGGTTGTAGCAGTGACACCTCTCCCAGATGAAGCACATCACAGATGAATCACTGTCCCGAAGTACAAAAATGGAATGCAACAAACACTGCAGGAGCCTCAAACTGGAGACCAGGGCCAGCACTGAGCATAGTGGCTGGGTGTGTCAGCATCCCAACTGGGGGAGTCCTGGCCGCTTCATCCACTTCCAGCCTAGCTCCCTAATGCTCCTGGGAACGCAGCGGTCTTCATGGCCCAGTTACTTGTGCCCCACACCCACCTGGGAGACATGGATGAAGCTCTTGGCTCCTCGCTTCTGCCATTACAGTTACTCGGGGAGTACATCAACAGAAAGAGATCCTTTCTCTCTCTCAACCACTCTCTCTCTCATTCTCACCAACTCTAATTCTGGCCTTCCAAATTAAGTAAATTTTTTAAAAAGTATCAAGGCTTGGGCTTTCATATCAGAGAAGTATGCCTGTTAAGATGACACTACCTATTTCTACTTTTAAGTTCAGGTCTGCTAAAAGGACTATTTGCAAGAGTTTGTTAACTGAGCTATAATTCTAATTATCCAGGTGCACAGACAGATGTCATGAGCCAGGTTAGCTGTAGAATGTTTGATAGAAAAGCACGGGTATGTGCACCTGGACGTTTTGTAGAGCTGAGCTCCAGTTCTCAGTCAATAGCAAAGATCTGTGCCTCACATTTCTACCTCCTCTCCAGGTACATAAAATACCGAGCCAAACTAGCCACCCCGGTTCAACCTTCTGCCAGGAACAAGACAATCAGCCAATTCCCATTCACTTTTCTGGAGGGCCTTCAAGGCTTCTCCTCATTTTTCTCTCAACATTGCAGTTGTGCTGTAGGCATGCCTTTAAATAAATCACACTTATCGAAAGAAACGGCATCCCAGAGGTGCAGTGCAGATTACCTGTAGTACTGGAATGACTGGACAGAGCGACTCAATAAACCTGTTCCAGGTCAGCGCTGTCATCGTCAGTCGCCCCTGCAGCAGGTGCAGCAGAATCGCCTTGGCAGCAGCACTCACCTATCAACACACAGCAGCGCGGTACCTCACACTGCAGGACAGCGCCCGGAGCCTCTCCCCAGACGTGTCCCTTCCACAGCCACAGCTTTACTTTTTAACTTCTATCAACATAAAGAGCAGCTTTCATGCATCTTGTGTACAATTCTAAGATCCATAGTACAGATTACATGTTTCTCAACTAGTTTTTCTGTCTTAATGACATCCATATTTTTATGTTAAGATGCTTTTCCCACAGAATAAAAAATCCCTTACTGAAATAACCTGTTTGCATCCACTGTATAGTTGCTTGTATCTGAGATGAAAAATATTAGTAAACCATTTGACCTGAACTCTTAAATCAAGTATACTCCATATTTTGATTCCCACACTTTACCATTTCCTTTTATTTCAATAATAATTCAACTGAATCAATATATCAGAGATAAGTTTCTTTTTAATTTCCCAATATACTATCTAGTGTTACTAGATATGATCTTGACTTGGTTGAATATCCAAATATAATAATCTATTACACTATTTTTAACATGTTATACCTCATTTTGGGGTTCTTGCATACCAAATGCAGAGATTTCATACAGAACTTTCGGATGCAGTAGAAAGTTAATCCCATTACAAAGTGAAGACACAGGTTTTGTGACATTATGGACACCTAAACATTCCTGCAAAATTATAAAAAGATTTTTTAATCAGTGACTTGATTTTTCTAAAAGATCTTTTTCTTATATTTATAATTCAGGTCCAATTTTAATTTTCATTTCATTTGAACTTCTGCTTCAACTAACATTAGACATAAAAGATCTGAACAGTTTTGAGCCTGTTTGAGATGTACATTGTAGTATCTTCTGCCAATAAAGATCATCTCAATAAAACAGCCAAACTGCTGAGACAACAGTAACCTCTTCAGGTGGGTCACAGTAACAACAAACGACATCAAGTCCATTTACCCTAAAGCATTTGCATTTTATTTACTGAGGTTTCAGAAACAGACAATATGGAGGAAGTGGAATCAACATGAAAAATAATAACCAGGATACATTCTAATTATCATAAATTCATTTCTCAACTGTTGACAGTGAACAGTATTTCTGACAGAGAATAATTTGTAGAAGTTATTTCAGGTGAGAGAACAAGACTACTTTAAGTAACACATTTGAGAACAGTGCAAAGTATTAAAACACAATCCATAATGAGTTACAGAAATACATTTTTGACCTTGCAAGTTATTACTTAACCACTGCCAACAACTCAAAAATCAAAGAGTGAACACACACACACAGAATACGCATATTCACTCTTTTCACTATAAAACTCAGTCCACAGGCCACGACTTTATATCCCAAGCTTTTAGAACAGCTAACACCTCAGCCCAGGGTTTAAAATTAGCTTGCTTCTTGAAAATACTTAAAAATCTGGGTTTGTTGACTCACCTATAAAATGAAAATAACTCATAATCCTTAATGAAACATCTTTCTTTTCCCATCACTAAATTCACCAACCGGATTCTACTAGCCTAGAATAAAAACGTGCTATGAATCCTCTCAAAGATTAATCACTACTTGCAACACTGTTTCCCACACTCACCTAATATCAGAATTCACCCGAAGTTGCCTCCTCCCAATCCTTTAATCTCCTGGCTCTCAGGATTACTGCAATCACCATGACAGCTCCTGGTGCGCCTGTGAATCTATCCCCTCCTTTGGGCAATACCCATCTTTCAGTTCTCCTTCATGGCCCAAGTACTTCAAGGATTTTGCTGTCCTTGAACTTTCCTTCCTCACTCCCCAGGATGTTGCCCCCACACCGGCAGGGCCTCTTCCCTTTGCACTGTGTAAAAGCTTCCGCACGAACACCGAGGCCCTCTCTAAAGCCAGCCCAACCAGGGTCTTCCTGATTCTCACCCCACCCTCCCTTCTCAGCTTACTGACACTCCTGTCTTCTTTGCTGGCTGCACTAGACAGTCACCACCCACCCCTCTTTCTGCAGCCTTTCCTCTCTGCTGTTCTTTGTTTTTCTTTTTAAGATTATTTATTTGAATGGCAAAGTTACAGACAGAAAGATCTAACATCCACTGATCCACTCCACAAATAGACACAACAACCATTCTAGGCCAGCTCAAAGCCACAAGCTGAGAATTATATCTGGGTTTCCAAGGACTCAAACTGGCGCGCCAACATTGGATGTTAATTTTGCAGCCAGTGGCTTTATTCACTGTATCACAACTACCGGTCCCCTATGCTGGTTCTTTTCAAAATTTAAACACATTTCAGGTGAAAATATACCTTCATGACAATCCTGTTTAATGGACGGACAAATGGATAAACAGAATGTGGTATACACATAAAATAGACTAGACCATTAAACCTTAAAAAGAATGGAACTCCAACAGGTGCTACACATGGATGAACCCTGAGGACATTGGGCTAAGTGCAACAAGCCAGTCCCTATTAAATACTTTATGCTTGCACTTACATCAGTTCCTAGCATAGCCAAACTCCTGCAGATATGGCAACGGTGGTGCAGCAATGTGAAAGCACCTATGCCACTAAATTGTGTACTTCAAAATAGGCTAAATTATAAAATGTTCATAACAAAGTTTACAACAATAAAATCAGAGGAGACAAAGCTAAGGAAAAATTAGTGTACTGAGGAATTCTATGCAAATAAAACTAAGAGATATCAAAAAGTATGGAAGAGAGTTTAAAAGATACAATCATAAAATGATAAGTTATAATAAACACCCAAATTCCACTTGGAAATCGCAGCACGGTGAGAAGCAAGCAATATTCAGCCAACACTGGCTGGCAGTAACTCAGAGACGAAGGTAAACACGCATGCTCCGTCCTAACGAAGATAAAAATACTGTGTACATTACAACAGACCGCAAAGAGACCTCAGAGCACCAGCCACAACATCAAAAGACACTAGAGGGAAAAATACTATAGTTGAAACAGCAGCAGACTTCAACAATGTAGCCTTCTGTGAGCACTATATGCAAGAAACAAAACAAAAAAAAGTGCTTTTAAGAGCACATGACATTATCCCAGGTAACTCAGTAGTACAAATTTCCTAGAATTAGTAATAACCTTCTATTTTTACCTGATAGTTCTAAAATCTTGAAAGGCAAGTAATTTAATTTTGATAACAGAATCCAGTACTAGCACTCAAAAACCAAACTAAACAAAACCAAACCCCACCTTAACAATCTGCAGACAGCCACGGTAAGCTTCAGCTTTCACTTGCGGCACGGGGTGAGCCAGCATACGGAGCAGCACCTTCTGACTTTCTCCTTGCAGCAACGGACTGGCCTGTGCCGATTTCCAGCTGCAAGAAGGAAGATCCCAGGCATTCAGGGCCAGTAAACGACTAAGCAAAAAGCTGCAAAGCATATTAACAGAGGTGTCTTCCTTCCAAATTCCGCAATTGAGATCTTATCTAACTAAAAAATATTACTGAAAACATAGCTAAACATGTATCTGTGTCGATGCAAATGTTCTTTTAAGAGCACGCACACAAAGCATCTTTGAAGATCCACAATTAATTGATGTTCATCACACCGTGGCATTCATTCTTTCCAAAAGCAATGAAGAAAAACGCTAACTTCTAAAGCGGAATCTGCTCTAAGAAATGTAACCACTGCACAATACTTTCTAAAAATCTGTGTAAGAAAAAGGTACAAAACCACAAATGCTTCAAAACAAAACTTTATTAAAATAGCAAAAACAAATATGCTTTAGTAGTTGATCTGAACGGATATCAAAAAATTTTTAAATGTATAAAAACTAAAGATTACTCATTGTGAGTATAAGCATGACATTTCCAAGATTTATCTCTAAATGAAACAGCCAACTGTCCTAAGGCAGTTATGTAGATACGCATATGTGTGGGACACATACACATAATGTACACGTATGCAATATGTGAGCCACGTATACACATGTATGTACGTGACACATACATGTGCACATGCATTGTGATACGTGGGACATACACATATGCGCACATGCATGTGTGTGACATACGTACATATACACACATGCATGTCTGTGGCACACACAGGCACAGGTCAAAGGGCAGGTGCACAGAAAAGCAATTTAAACTAAAAAATAACAGACTTAAGAACAGTCTCATTTTCACTGTTCCTAAGTTTACACACACACAAATATATATAATACATCCTACAATCAAATAATTGCAGTAAGAAAGAAGATATTACATCTTTGAACAAACACAGAGGATTTCCTTAATGAGGGGGAAGTGCTGATGATAGGAGAAGGTACGCAAGGCTTGGTCTGCCAGCTCCACTAATTCCAAGAGATTCTTGTCTCCCTAAAAAAGAATTGCAATGGAAGGAAGAATGTCAAGTTTATATGCAATAGGGTTCTCGACAGCTAACTAAGCAGCTACGTGAAATGACTGTGGAGACCTGGAGACTGCTCATCTTTGTTCTGCTTAAGGCCACACCTTCCCCAGGAGGGAAGATGGGAGGAAAACTTTCCAGGTAAACACCACAGTACACACTGAATAACTTAAAGTTACAATTACCTGGTTATTTGTTTAGAACTCTACCTCCCCTATGAAACACAGGGATAATGTATTTTCTTATCCACTCCGTCTTCTAATACCCTGATCATTGGGAACATACAAAATATTCAATACATGTGTGACCAACTGGCCAGAGAAGATGCTACAAAAATAATTTGGCTGAAAGACACATTTCAAAATTGCACCACAGTGCTCCATGCCATAGCCTAGTGGCTAAAGGCCTCGCCTTACACACGCCAGGATCTCGTATGGGCACTGATTCTAATCCCAGCGGCCCCGCTTCCTATCCAGCTCCCTGCCTGTGGCCTGGGAAAGCAGTTGAGGATGACCCAAAGCCTTGGGATCCTGCACCGCTCGGAGATCCAGAGGAGGTTCCTGGCTCCTCGCTTTGGACTGGCACAGTTCTGGCCGTTGCAGCTGCTTGGGGAGTGAAATCAATGGATAGAAGATTTTCCTCTCTGTATGTCTGACTTTCCAATAAAAATAAGTCTAAAAAAAATAAGTAAAAACATGGTCACAATTAAAATGCCCATTATAATTCTAGCGATATCAGTTATCAGTATGTCACATGTAGTAAGTCACTTCAGAAAGTTACTTGCTATTAAGTATTTAGGGCTTTATTAAACTACTGATATTATGCGCAACCACCATTCATTAAAGTCTTTCCTTTAATTTTATGCACATCAAGCCAGCCACTGACCTACTATGCAATAATGTATCTAACTTCCAAAAACTTTACTGCTATATGTCCACCTATTTCAATATAAAATACTTATGCATTTCATCAATGGGAATTAGAAGAGATATTAACGAAAAAAAATTTTTTTACCTCCTTCCCAATCTCAGACAGGAAACTACATGTACATTCAATCGAATAAACAGCCTCTGCAGTTCGTTTATAAATACTGTAGCCTTCCGAATTCAGCTGCTCCAAATAGGCCACAACGGTTTCGTGAATATTTGGGTACTCCAACGAAATAGGCATGTCCAAAGAAAGAAGAAATAATGCTGCTGACATAGGCTCTGGGAGAAATTCATTTGCCTTGATAAATTGAGGAGGAAAAATAAAATTTCAGTATTAAAAAATTCAGAAAAATACAGACAATAATCTAACTTCTTTTTCAGTGATTCTCTATCACAAAGCCTACACTTGTTCCAAAGAAAATTCTAGTTCTAACTTTCCATCCACATGTCTGCTTTGGGTCAATGGAAAGTTTCTCAAGTTCAAATGCCATTATTTCTCAGAGCCCAGGAGGCTGAGCACTCTGTCCCCCACACCAACATCCAGGACTGCATGTTCTCTCTCCCTCGGCCTCACACCTTGTTCATACCTCTGCTACTCAGCTAAAATACGTGGCCATTCTTCTCCAAGGATCCAGGGACATGCACAAAAATCTCCACAGTGAACCAACTAAGCCCGGAGACAGGAACACACTGGCATCCCACAAGCACGCGACACAAGTCCTAACAGCTACATTTTAAGCTGAATGGAGTTTTTAAACTAAGAACCATAGATTCACTAGAATAAAAGTTGATTTTTGGTTTTGTTTTTTTAGAAAAAAGAGAAATTCAATATAATATTAGAAATAGTTTCAGCATACTCACACAAGGCCACCACTTAATTAATACTTTTTCTGAAATACAAATGTATCAGACAGAGCCACTCTGGACTGAAGCGGACAGCAGTGTCTCGATGGCTCCAGCTTTGTGATGCAAGCCCCTAGCACATCACCTCCTGCATGCGCAGCGACTAGTCCTCACGAGTTTCTCCAAATAAAACTATCTTACTTGCTTTACTAATTTAGACTATCCAGCTGTAATATTTTTAACAGTTACCATGGGATCATTTAATCTAAACATGAGTATCTTACAAGTGGTTAGCAGGCTGCGTAGGGTGCCCACATCCCATGTAGGGGCTGGGTGTGAGCCCAGCTCTGCTTCCCACTTGGCCTTCCTATTACCACACATCCTGGAAGACAACAACTGATGTCACAGGTATTTGAATTCCTGCTCCCCATTCAAGAGACAGATTAAGTTCCAGAAGGCTTCAACATGCCCAGCCTGGCCGCTTTAGGCATCTGAGGGATAGAACAGCAAATGGACACTTTTTCTTTCTCTCAATCTCTCCTTTTCTCTATCTCCCTCAACCTGCCTTCCAAAAATAATTAAAATAAAGCACTTTTTTGAAAACCGTTAGGATCCCGTAGCGAGGGCCAGCGTTGCAGTGCAGTCAATTAAGCCCCTGCCAGCTGCACTAGCGTCCCACCGAGCGTCAGTACGAATCCTGACTGCTCCACTCCAATCCAAATCCTGCACAAGAAGGCAACAGGACAGCTGGAGTGCCTGGGGTCCTGCTGCCACAAGGGAAACTAGGAGGGAATCCCAGCATGCCGGCTTCAGCACGGGTCAGACTGGATTACTGTGGCCATCTGGGCAGTGAGTCAGTGGAGGGGAGATCTCTCGATCTCTCCATCGATCTCTCTCTCTCCATGCCCAACACCTTCTTTGTAACTCTGCTTTTCAAATATTGTTTTACCATTTAAAAAAAATCATTTAGATAAATTCAAGGACTTTCTACACAGATGCACTTTGCTTTACCAACATCAAAATGATATATTTAGCAAGTGGCAGCTCAAAAAATTCACTTTTAAAGTAAAAGTTTCAAAGTCCAGACTCTACTTCAACTGCTGGTGGGCTAGCACCAGGCAGAGGGCAGCAGAAGCTTACATTTATGTAAACTAAAGAAATTTAACAAAACAGTGTAATCTTTAGACTACAGCCTAAGGTCACAGCATTAGAAGCATTCCTAAGCAGACACGTGACAACCTCCTCCAAGGCACAAAGCTCTTCCAGTCACAAACACCGCTGAGACTGCACTCTTCAAAAACAGAAGCAGAGGAAGCCACCTTGCATGACAGACAATTTTGAATTATAAAATGAGAAAAAGATACAGGTATATAACATCAACACATGCTAACTAGGAAGGAAACTCTAATGAAGTACTGGCAACCACTGTTTGTATTCCACGCGCCGGAGAACTTGGGAGATGCCAAGTGAAGAACTAGCTCACTAGAGAGAGAGATCTTGTATTAACAGGAGCAGACAGACTCCCTGAAGAATGGAGATCAGCAGATTTTCAATGGCTTTCATTCCATTGAAAGGCATATTAAGTGCATCAATTAAACCCGCAAACATATACACACACTTATTGATATACACATAAGTAAGTTTCAAAACTTCATGGGAACATGAAACTAAAAGTTTGTCTTCCAAACACTTTTGGAACCCTTCCTGTACATGTGGGCATACATGAATATGTATATAAGCACACATATAAACATTGTGCATTTACAAGGCTTGCCATGTGCTTAGCACAGCAACTGACAGATGGGGGGAGGGGAAATGCTCATACAGGAGACACGATTCCTGCGTTTAAACTAGCCCAGATTCATTAAAAAGTGCAACGGGCAACGTAAACAACATTCGGGCGCTTACACAAGACCAAGTTCTCTGAGTCGAGGGATCCATTCCAACTTACTTGGTTTTTCTATCCAGCATCCAATACTCCTAGCCCACTGCAGGCAATCAACAAACTAGTCACTGAATGAACGAAGGAATAAACAAACCAGTTCACACAAGCACAATTAAGCACAAGCAACAAAAACAACTGCCAGATTATAAAAGTAATTTTCTATCAAATGGCCTGTGGAGACTTTTGAAAAGATTAGTCATTTCTCAATTTCCACATTTCCCAAATAATCTTTTTAAACACAGTAACATCACACCATGAAATGATGAGACAGAGCATTTATTACAGCAGCACCTAAGCTGCAAGCCACGGCTGCGTCCCGCCCACCTCACCTTCTCCACAGGGACAAGTGTCTGGAGCATGCGCACTGCCACCAGCGCAGTGCTGACGTAGGCCATCCGGTGATGCAGCAGCACAGGCTGCGGGCGCTGCGCCCCGCCACCTCCGTCACCGTCACCGCCGCCGCCGCCGCCACCGCCTCTATGGTAGCACAGTATCTCTCCAAGAGACCCCAAGATCCGGAGCAGCTTCTCTCTCTGGAAAGAGTTAAGCACAACCAAGGCAAGAATGCATTGCTCTCTGAAAACATCCACTACCTCCAGCATGCCTATACTTTAACAACTTGAAGTACTTAATACAATAAATCCCAACTGAGAATTTCTTAAAATCCAAAAAAACATAATGAACCAAAAATTCCTCCTACATTTGCAGTATTCCTTATTTCCAGCCTGGAAGTATTTACTGGGCCTGCTGCTTGTCGACCATAATACCATGGCAGGCATTATATCATGTAAATTATTATTAAAGGATATGTTTAATTAATGATTAAATTATGTATATTTATAAGTTATAATTATATAAATTATATAAATTTATATTATATAAATAAGAGAACGCAAATGGGTAAAGAGTAACCATCAAATTGTATAAACGTCCTCCCTTCAGGTGGTCAGGTTAATGTTCTGCCATTATGAACTTGTAAATAACTTTCTATTTAGTAGGAGTTATAAATATTAAATTGAAAAACATATGTAAAATTTGTAAAATATGAACAGAAAATTAAAGTGGTTGACCAGCCTACAAGTCAAAACAGCAAAAACAAAGTGGATATCCTAAAACTGCCGACAACCACCCATACAGCAACTAGGAAACAGAGAACCTCAATAAAACAATACAGCAAGACAGCCACAGGCACACGTCAGGATTCCAGCCCTCCACCTTTCCTTAACAATACAGCAAAGAATAAATATTGAAAACAAATGTGTAAATCAAGCAAATAAAATCTAGTATTTGTCCAAAATTTTTTACATAATAATATATGGGAGACAAAACTAAGTAATATGAAACCTGCAAAATTTACATAGACAATTACAGTTATTATAATTAAAAAACAGAAAGTGACAAGTAATGGCAAGGATATAGCATAAACTAGAATCCCTATGCTTTGCTGGCAGAAATTTAAAATGGTACAGCAACCACAAAAAATAATGTCAATTTCTCAAAAAAAAAAAGTTAAATGCAGCAAAATATGACCCACTAAATTTCCCTTCTGGATACAGAACAAAAGAACTTAAAATAGGAAATCAAAAAGAGAGGTGTATACACTCGCATGCAGCAGTAACACGCACAAGGCCCAAGGCAGAAACAGTGCAAGGACAGATAACAAGATGTCCATTGTGGTACGGAAACACATGAAACATTACTGAACTTGAAAAAGAAACTAAATTCTGATTCATGCTACAACTCAGATGAACTCAAAATGCAATGCTTGATAACATACAGTGCACATACAGAGGTACAGGTATAAATTATGACTGCACAAACGCGAGGAACCAGAGCCAGGAGGCAGAATGGGAATTACAGCTGGATGGGTACAAATTTCAAAAACTTCTTGAGATGGATGATGATGATCATGGTACAACAACATGACTGAGCTTAATACAATGTGAAGTGCATATACAAAATGGCAAATTTTGGTTTTATATTTTATCACCAAAAAATTATCTGAAGGATTAAACTAGGCTTTGGATAGCACCAAACTCTCAAATATACCATATTTTTTCCTATATACTTTGTGTTACATGGATCATTTCATAGGCCTATTTTAAAATAAATACAAATGAAATTAAAATTATACTACCGCCCAAATCATTACAGAAGTTATATACATACATATAGTCTCTCTCAAAAAATGATAGCAAAAGCTTCTGAGAAGAGCAAGTATAATCATATTACAAAAAGATGAAATACACAGTAGTCCCCCTTATCCAGCAGGGATATAATGCAGGACCCCCAGTGGACGCTTGAAACCAGAGTATCAAACTCCCCATTTTTCCTCTATTGTTGCAGTTACTAGCTTCCAAACAGGATGAGGATTAATGCATCCTTCCATATTTTCTGGTTCCTATTAAAAGAATATTAAGATAAACAAAGTTGCTATTCTTATGCCTTAGGTCAAGTAAAGGTTACTTGAAAGCAAATACTGCAGTACAGCAAGGGTCAACCCGCTGACCACCATGGCCCCTGAAAGACTAACAGAGAGGTAGCCTGTGCAGTGTGGAAACGCTGGACCAAGAGGTGCTTCACAACCCGGGCGGGAAAGACTGGGAGGGCGGAGGACTGCTTCTAAGAATAAGGCACAACTTCAAATTTACAGATTAGTTCCATATTCTTTCATTGAATTTTTTAGATTGTAGCTGATGGCAGATAAACAAAAACAAAAATTAAAGTTTACAGATATAAAAAAAGACATGTTTAATCTTTGTGCACAACAGGTTAAAAACTAAATATGCAGGGGCCCTAAACAGTAGCCTAGTGGATAAAATCCTCGCCTTGTACATGCCGGGATCCCATATGGGCGCCGGTTCTAATCCCAGCAGCCCCACCTTCCATCCAGCTCCCTGCTTGTGGCCTGGGAAAGCAGTTGAGGACGGCCCAAAGCCTTGGGATCCTGCAACTGCATGGGAGCCCAGAAGCTCCTGTCTCCTGGCTTCAGATCGGCTCAGCTCTGGCCATTGCAATCATCAAACGGAAGACCTTCCTCTCTGTCTCTCCTCCTCTCTGTATATATGACTTTCCAATAAAAATAAAATAAATCTTAAAAACAATTGAATGTGTAGGAGCAGACACTGTGGTAGAGCGGGTAAAGCATCCCCCATGTGCACTGGTTTGCGTCCCAGCTGTTCCACTTCTGCTCCAAATCACTGCTGAGGGCCTGGAAGACCCCTGCCACCCACGGGAAAAACCAGATCAGGTTCCTGGCTCCTAGCTTCACCCTGGCCAGCATCGGCCACGGCAGCCATCTGGAAAGGGAACCGCAGATGGAGGAGCTCGCCACTCGCTCTGTAATATTGCCTTTCAAATATATAAATACATCTTTAAAATTAAATGGTTAAGAGAGGGTATACCTAAGAAGCCGTTGAACTTGACTGGACAATAAGATGCTGGACTCTATGTTTGGTATACGTTTGCAATGGGGGAATCTCAACTGAACTTGAGCTGTGGTTATGCAACAAGGTGGAGGAATCCACCATGGTGGGAGGGTTTGGGGAGGGGTGGGGAGAACCCAAGTATCTATGTAACTGTGTCACATAATACAATGTAATTAATGAAGTTAAATAATAAATAATTTTAAAAAAAAATAAATAAAACAAAAAAAATTAAATGGTTAGTGCAGAACAAAATTTTAAGTAATTTAAGTAAAATAATTTAAGATAAAAAAAATCACATAAAGACGATCTTCCACGGATGAAATATGGTTTCTTTTAAAGACCAATTAGAAACAAGTCTTTGTGGTATGAACAACATAAAATATGAAACAAAACTTGTTACCAAAATGCACAAACTTTAACTCAACCATTCTGAGCCAGAGCACTCCCACTTTTCACTTCACTCTCCAAACACAAGCAAACATCCAGGGCCGAGCTGAGACCAGGGCTGACACTAATTCACATCTCCGACAGCGACGACAGGGACCTGCGACTAGTCATTGGAGCTGCCTCCCAGGTGCAGTCAGGAGCAAGAATCAAACATCAAGTCAAGGCACTGCCATCAAGGATGAAAATGTTTTAACCACTAGACTAAACACTCAATCCACTAAGGAACTTTGTACAGTTCCAAAGCTTAAAGAAAAAAAAATCTGGAAAAAATACTTACCAACAAAAATATCATTGAATACTTACAGTTATTTTCTGATTTCAAGCAAATAGAACTGAAAATTAATAAAAATGTGCAGCATTTTTTCTAGCAATTAAGATACCTTCTTTCCATACTGAAGTGCCTGGATTTGATTCCCCTCTCTAGCCCCCATGGCTAGCTCTCCGTCACTGGAATCTGAAAAGGCACAGACCTGGCACACGCAGAGCGCAGACTGTGTGAGCTCCTGGCTCCTGGCTGCAGCCCGGCTCAGCCCCAGCCACTGCAAGCAGACATCTGGAACAGCATCAGTGGGTGCGAGCAGGCGCTCTCACTCGTGCTTACTCATTCCATCTCTGTCACTTAAAAGTAGGGCGACACAAAACAAAACAACAAAAAAAGTACAACTAAGAAGTCTTCTGTACTTAACTATCATTCAAGAGAAAACAAACCCAAAACATACTGACAGCCAGACAGTGACAGGCAACTACCCTATACACTGATTTTTTTACAAATACTCCTTAATTAACAGGCATATTTCTCTACTAAAATAACAACCTTTATACACCTAAGAAGAGCGTATCATTAGTAGGCAAGATTAGTTGTGACAATTTACAATTTTTTTTTTAAGATTTATTTATTTTTATTAAAGTCAGATATACAGAGAGGAGGAGAGACAGAGAGGAAGATCTTCTGTCCGATGATTCACTCCCCAAGTGACTGCAATGGCTGGTGTTGCACCGATCCGAAGCCGGGAACCTGGAACCTCTTCTGGGTCTCCCACACGGGTGCAGGGTCCCAATGCATTGGGCCGTCCTCAACTGCTTTCCCAGGCCACAAGCAGGGAGCTGGATGGGAAGTGGAGCTGCCAGGATTAGAACCAGCGCCCATATGGGATCCCGGGGCATTCAACGTGAGGACTTTAGCCGCCAGGACACGCCGCCGGGCCCAACAATTTACAATTTAAGTCAATAAATACATTTAAGAAATAAGCATAGTAGAGCTGTTTCTAAAAGCCTATTTATTTGTGAAATTGTTTCAAATAACCTGCGGAGTGCTTCACAAGACAGCATAAAAAGGAAAGACTATAAAAATCTCTTTTGCAGCTTTTACTATTGCTAGCATTTCTTCTAAGGAAAAAAAAAAGCAGTGATCTTTTGGGATCTGTGGATTCATCTGCTTGGTTTATTATTTTAGAAAAAAAGTCTAGGGCTTGTACAATGGTTCAACCGGCTAATCCGCCTCAAAGTGCCAGCATCCTATTTCAGCACCTCCTACTCACTTCCCAGCTGTTCTACTCCCATCCAGCTCCCTGCTTGTGCCCTGGGAAAGCAGTGGAGGCTGGCCCAAAGCCTTGGGACCCGTTACCCACATGGTAAACACAGCAGAAGCTCCTAGCTTCTGGCTTTGGATCGGCTTAGTTCTGGCCACTGTGGCCACTTGGGAAGTGAATCAGTGGATGGAAGGTCTTTCTCTTTCTCTCCATCTCTGTAAATCTGCCTTTCCAATAAAGAAATTAATCTTTTTTAAAGAGGGGTGGGGGGGTTGCTGAAAACCTGGCCCATAGTTTTGATTCTTTTGACTGAACATATTTAAACAGCCCTGCAAGAGTTGATGCTGCAAAAAAATTTCAGAAGCCGGCTTTCAGAGGATGTTCGTAACTTTACATGCTATCAGAATTAAGATCAAATCAGCAAAATATTTACAACATACGCAACAGAACTGATCTTTACAGTGCAAACAACCTCTGCACTCCAAGTACATCTAAGAAGGTAACTCAGCCTGTGGATTCTGTAAGGGACCACTCCTCCATGTGCTCAGTTGCTCTCCAAGCACGCTTCCCTGTTTAAAAGCAGTCTTCTCCTACCTTCAGAGTATCGGCCACACTACTCAACAACTTGGGATGCCTTCCCCAAGGGAGGCATCCCTTCCTTTCACCCACCAGCCCTCTCCTAACATTTCCCCTTCCCATTTCGGCCCCAGGTTCTTAGGATCCACGGTCAGCCCAAGCCTTCACCCCGTCCACACTATCCAAACGTCCTCATCATGGCTCATCCTCTTCCGTCAGATGACAAAGAAAGAAGCCCTGTCTTTGTTTGGCCACATCATACATTCAGGTCATTGACTTACTAAAATCCTCAGGAGTTTTCTGAGTGCACTCATGGCAATAAAACGCAACAATCACAAGCACAGGACCCCCAAGACAGAAGTGGGAAACAAGGAACTGGATTCCTGCCACCCTCGTGGCAGACCTGAACTGAGTTTGTCTTCCAGATTCTATCCCATCAACTGCTACAAGCATCTCAAAGAATGAACCAACGGGTGAGAGTCAGGTGTATCTGTCACATGCTCATACTGTTAGCTTTGTCTCTCAAGCAAATACATAAAAATTTTAAAACTAAAAAAAAAAAAAAAAAAAAGCTTAAATAACCTAGTGCTGTATTTAAACTCCCTGCAGGTATTTCTAATGTCACAAAGTGTCCCCTGCAAGAATGTGAGCATCTACATCTTATTTATCTTCCCCAGTGATTCAAATGCCTGATCAGTGGGTAAGAAGACTTCTGGGACGCTCACATCCCATGTCAGGGTACCTAGGTTTAAGCTCTACTTCTATTTCTGACTCCTACTTCCTGTTCATCAGCCCTAGGAGGTAGCAGGTCGCTGGGTTCCAGCTACCAGTGTGGGAGACCTGGATCAAGCTTTGGACTGTTGGTTCTGCCTAATCCAGCTTGCTGCTACCCCAGCCACAGCTGTTGCAAATGTTTGGGGAGCGAACCAGAGGTTAACCAAAGACTGGGCTGGGGAGCGGGATGGGTGGCTGTAACAGAAAGAAAAGGGAGAGAGAAAGACACAGAGACTGTCTTTCAACTAAACAAAAATTTAAAGCAGAAATACTACTTATTCCTGAAAGGCAAGTCCTACACTAATTACAACTTTTACTACCCAGATTATGAATTTAGAATCTGGTTAAACTCCCTCTATTGAACCACTCTTTCTAGATTCTTCACAATCCTATCAGGCCCATTTGTACTCCAACCAGCAGTTCCACCAACATTCTTGGTATTGCAGTCACCAGCTCACTAGAGCAGGGACCAGAGTTTAAAAGCTGTAAATCTCAAAGTAAAAAAACAAGACTGGCATTTCAAAGATACTGCAATGACAAGAGAGACAGAAAGAAGAAATGCAAGCAAAGGAAGTAAGTGAAAGAAGATAGCCGTGGCCGTTCAATGACTGGGCACAGGGAGCTCCCTAGTCCTTGAATCTAATTTACCATGTGAATAACAAGACCTGCCGACTTCACACAGGTGGCCAGAAAAGGAGAAACATACTTTAGGCCAACCTAACTTTATTAATCCTTACCAATATTTGTTATTTCAGCAAAAAATATTTTTTTATAAAACACACTTTTTATTTACCTCAAGCAAAATAATCTTAGGAGGAAAATTTATTTCACTAAGTTTACTAAACCCAAGTAATACAGTTTCTAGATGATAGTGATGGTAGTAATATTTGGAAATATCTAGAGATTTCATTATTATCCTCAGGTACTTTATTTCTAAAATGTTAGCATTTATTCTCTTTACAAAGTCAGTCAAATGTAATCTGAGGCAGAACTGCTTGATTTAGCATTTTTAACATCAAACTGGCACTCACAAAACAAGACTTAACCTTTAAAGTAAAAATAATTCATTGAATCATAAAAGATCAGCAGCCAAAAATTATAACGAGAATAACTAACTTACAGATAAATGTTCTGGCCAAGAAAATTTAATTTAAGAAGCAACTGATAAAGCACTCTTCACACTTCTGAGGAAAAAGTCACTTGGTGAAAAGCTTCAATATGCGAAAATCATCTAAAAGTACTACGAAACTGTATGATAACCTTCAGGAATAAAAAAAAGATTAGGAACTATCATCAGAAATTCAAGGACTTGAAAATATACTGTACCTGGTATAAAATGCGTAATTTTTCTTTTTAAGGGATTCATACTGCTTAAAAAATAAAGTTTAGATTCTTTTCACACATAGATATTTGCATTAAAATATCTGTGTCTTACTCATTTTTCCATGTACTAACCTCTAGTCACAAAGATTTCAGGCAGCTAATTACAGAGCTTAATAAAATACAGGTAGTTTCCACCCTGATCAACTATGTAAACATCATCAATAATAAAACTTAAAAAAAAAAAAATACAGATATAGCTAGTCCAAAGCAGCATACAAAGAAAATCAGTAATTCTAAGACTGCACACACACACGTATGACTCAAACTTTTTCTCTTCTCCCCTGACACGTTAAAGCAAAAGGACAAGACAATGGAAAGAAAAAGAATCGACATTATCAATTTATATTAACAAAATACAACATTACCGCTCCAAGGAAGGCAGACATTCAAAATTAAAGGCATAAACTGACAAATGATTTGCAGTCATACTGAAAGGTCAAAACGACACATTTTCCAATTACATGAAGACACTTTCTGACAGCCCACAGATCCCTTAAACATTATGTTGTAACAGAAAACTCCTGAGGACAATGCACAGGTCTTGATTTCTCACAAAAAACTCGTATTGGAACACTTCTTGCAGAAACAAGAAAGACTGGGTGGCACTTTCCCTAGCAGTTAATACGCCAGCTCAGACATTCACAAGCCACATAGGAGGACAGGGCTTGACAGCTGGCTCCAGCACCTGCCAGGATGGGCCAAGCAAGCTGGTTTTCTGCCACTCCCATTGGAGGCCTGCTTTAGTTTCAGCACAGCCACGTCCGGCTGCTGGGGCACCCAGGGAGACAAACAGCTGAAGGCAGCTCTCTCTGTCTCTCTGACTCCCAAATAAATAAAACACTGGCACAGAAAATAAGGCTGGAAAAACTGATCATAATATCAGCTTAATTTTGTAAAAAAAAATACTAATAGAAGAAAAATTTAAAAATCATACTTTACAAAATTATCTCCACTACTGAAATACATACTGTAGCATGCAGGTAAAACCAGCGCCTACAACGCCAGCACACCATAGAGGTGTTGGTTCAAGTCCCAGCTGCCCTACTTCAGCTCCAGTTCCCCAGCATAAGCCGCTGCACTCACATGGGAGACTTGGACAAAGCTCTCAGCACCTGGCTTTTACAGCCATTTGGAGAGTGAACCAATGGAAAGATCATCTGTCTCTTTGTAACTGTCTTTCAAATAAATTTTTACAAACACACACAAGCAGCAAAGAATAAGGCATCCTTCTTATGTTGCTACACCTTGAAGGACTTGTCTAGAATCATGGAGAATATTCACTGTAGATAACCACATTTCATTCCTTAATAACTTACAAGTTGCTTACAATATGTAATTTTTAAACCTTAATTAAAAATTGCGCTTCTTGCCATGAGAAAGCAACAAGGACTGAGCTCTCAGCCTCAAGCCGCCCACTTGCGAGCTGCATGGAGCAGCCAGCATGCTGCAGAATGGCCTGTGTGCAACATGTTCATAGTAAGCCCAAAACCCATGTCAGAGACGGATCTGCCAATGAAACCAGCTTAAAGAACAGAAATGGAGTAAGACAATACTGTTATCCAAGAAACATTAATTCTTACCATATCTATAGCAAACAGGCTGTTGTCATCCCAAATATCTGATGAAATTGCTTCACCAAAAAGGGTCAGATCTTCCGCAAGCAATTCCAGCACTCTAATTATCATCTGTCTACTTCCTGGGAAAAAGGAGAATGCCACGTCAATAGTCAGCTTCAGTCAATGCCCCAGGTAGGCACACCCCAAATGCCCTCCTCCTGCCTTCAATCAATGCCCCAGGTAGGCACACCCCAAATGCCCTCCTCCTTCCTTCTCTCAATGCCCCAGGTAGGCACACCCCAAATGCCCTCCTCCTGCCTTCAGTCAATGCTCCAGGTAGGCACCCCAAATGCCCTCCTCCTTCTCTCAATGCCCCAGGTAGGCACACCCCAAATGCCCTCCTCCTTCCTTCTCTCAATGTCCCAGGTAGGCACACCCCAAATGCCCTCCTCCTGCCTTCAGTCAATGCTCCAGGTAGGCACCCCAAATGCCCTCCTCCTTCCTTCTCTCAATGCCCCAGGTAGGCACACCCCAATGCCCTCCTCCTTCCTTCTCTCAACGCCCCAGGTAGGCACACCCCAATGCCCTCCTCCTGCCTTCTCTCAATGCCCCAGGTAGGCATGCCCCAATGCCCTCCTCCTTCCTTCTCTTTTGGTCTCTCGGCTTTTTAACTCAAAAAAGAGGTGAATACATTAATCATGATCTAAATCACCATTAGGAATTCTGGCTCTTTTTTAAAAAAGATTTTATTTGAATGTCAGAGATACAGATTGAGAGAGAGAGGGACAGCGATTTTCTTTCTAGTGGTCACTCCCCAAATTGTCCCAAATGCTAGAAGCTTCCTTTGGGCCTCCCATGTGGGCCTCCCACTTCCTCCAATCCATCTCCCTGCTAGTGTGTCTGGGAAAGCAGCGGAGGAAGACCCAAGTACTGGGGCCCCTGTCCTACATGGGAGATCTGGATGAGGTCCCTGACTTTGAATCAACCCCACTCCAACCACTGCTGACATTTGGGGAATGAATCAATAAATAGGAGGTGGATCAATCGCTCTATCCGCCCCCCATCTCTATCCCTACAGCTACTCTTCTAAATAAATAAATCTTAAAAAAAAAAAACTCATTGTCAACAACAATACAATAAAATGGATTATAAAAAAAAAAAAAAAAAAAAAAAAAAAACTCCACATCTCCTACCAGAGTCAGGGTTCAAGGCCCAGGTCCCGACTCCAGACTCCTGCTAAGGCAGACCTTCGAGCAGCAGGCGATGGCCCAGGGAAGCGAGGTCCTGGATTGAGTCTGCAGTTCCTGGCTGCAGCCCCAGCCTTGCCCAGGCCACCGCAGGCATTCAGGGCATGAACCAGCAAACAGGAGCAGTTTCATATTCATTCACTCGTGTTCTTTCCACCTTGCTCCCAAAGACTTTTTTTTAAATGATAGCAACAATAACCCAACTAAAAATAGAGAAGAAAGTAATTTCTCAAGTCCAGAGACCATCCTGTTATACATTTGGTATGTGACAAAGCATCAGAAAAGTTTAAAAATGCACTTTCATAATTACTATTTGGTACTAGAAAGCTTACTCGTCATAAATTAGTTTTTTTCCACCCAGGAACTGCCTGGGAAGCTAAGCCTAGATTGGAGCAACTAAACCGATGTCTGTGCTGGCATTTGTCAAAAAACCCTCATGCAATTCCATCTCTACTCCTCTTAGATTCCAAGAGAATTCCGAAAAAAATTGTACCATCAGAGCCACACCCAGAGCAATCTCACTCCTCCAGAAACAGAGGGACAAAGAGCGTCACGCTTTCTCACCCTGCGTGAGGTGAACACTCCAGGCAGAGTGCTAGTCTCACATCCAAAAGGCTAACTTCTAACGAGTAGAAGCAAAACAAACTACCAATCACAAGAATCTAGATTAATTCTCTCATTAGAGCAGCTGGTGGCAAATTCTCTACAACTCTCATGATATTGAACAATTACAAATTAGGCAATAAATTAACAGAAAAGGGCAAGAGAACATTTTGAAATATTTTATGTACCAAGAAATAGCTTTGTAATTATCAATCCGACTTTTTATATGAAATTAAGTAAAGGTTAAATGTATAATCACTAAGTCTAAAACTGTTCTTCTTAGAGCACCGGCAGATAAACATAAACTTTCTGAGGCCAAAGTTCAAAGCTTCCTTCATTCCACACTATTAGCATATGAATTAATACGTAGTTCTAACTCCTGGAAGCAGTTATTCACTTGGGGAGAAGTGAATACAAGAATGCTCAACATTTTAAAATATGAGCCTTCCTCCCACTGTCCTCCTGACATACCAAGAGGCAAAAACAGCCATGGGACTGTAACCAACATTAACATGAGATGCACTTTTTATTTAATTATTATAAACTTGTTCACATTGCATGTATATCCTGACATGCTTTGCTGCTGAAAATGTGCACATTCAGAAAACAAAAAGCATCACCACTTCTAAATTTCTTTTTACCTTGCAAAATGCTGAAATGTGCAAGAGTCCAGAATTTAATTCAGAAAAACTTCAGCTAAAGACTTTCCTTTTAGCTAAATAAATTTCTAAACCTCAATTTTGTCACATGTAAAACTAGGAAGAGACTTTATAATATCACCGTGTAGGATACAATCAGGCACCACCATGGGCCGACTAATCCTCCGCCCTACAGCATCCGCGTCCCATCTGGGCACCAGTTCGTGTTCCGGCTGTTCCACTTCCCATCCAGCTCCCTGCTTGTGGCCTGGGAAAGCAGTCAAGGACGGCCCAAAGCCTTGGAACCATGAACCCACGTGGGAGACTTGGAAGAGGCTCCTGGCTCCTGGCTTCGGATCAGCTCAGCTCTAGGTGGTGACACCACTTGGGGAAAGAATCAATAGATGGAAGAATGTGTCCCTCTATCTCTCCTCCTCTCTGTAAAATCTGCCTTTCAACTAAAAATAAACAAATCTCCAAAAATGAGGGGAGGGGACTCATTGTGCCAACAGCACCCTGCAAACATGATGAACGTTCCTAAAACACGCCGAAGTTTTGCAAGCAGTGTGACAAGCACCAGCCCTTCACAGTAACACAGTATAGGAAGGGCAAAGACTGCCTCCATGCCCAGGGGAAATGGCGTTAGGATAGGAGGCAGAGAGGCTACGGTGGGCACACTAAGCCAATTTTCCAGAAAAATGCTCAAACGACAAAGAAGCTTGTGCTGAGGCTGGAGTGCGTAGAGCCCGACTACAGAAGCGAGAGCAAGCTGGCTGGTAAGAGATGGGAACATTCGAACTGGGAGGGGATAAGAAGAGGCCAAGCGATCCAGTTCTAATCTTCATCCTCTGTTATGAAGAGAATAAAATCTTAAGGTCATTGTTCATTCAATTTGTTTTTTTTGGGAGGAAATAAACTGGAGCCATCAATAAAATTCCTCTTGAGGAAATTTGTAAAAAAAAAAAAAAAGACGGGGAATAAAATGAGTGTTTGAAGTGCATCAAGTAATACACAGAAAAGCATTACAGCAGCATGGCGGGGATTCACTACTTGGTACGGGCTATTTACTCACACAAAGATGTTTTTAATTTTAGTCAGTTAATGCCAGACCACCTTCTCTGGCTTTTTCCACTCCATTATGCTGCTCATGCTTACAACTTAAAACTGCCATACAAACAGGAAATCTATGCCGAAGAACACTCCTGTCTGGAAGGGAATGTCATTGAGTAGGGCTCCATGGCACTCACATTTAACAAAGAGATAATAAAAGCCTTATTAGGGAGGACACATTAGAGCAAATTAAAAAGCCAGTGGATAGTCTCAGTAACAGAATGAATGAAGCAGAAGAAAGAATCTCAGAATTGTAAGATATTTGTTGCCACAATGGAGAAACAATCAGAAAGCTGGAAGCAGAACTGGGTCAAGCTAAAAAAAGTATTCAAGAATTAAAAGACATGATTAAAAGGCCAAATATAAGAGTTACGGGAGTTCCAGAAGGCACAGAAAGAGAAGCTTGGTTTTAAAATGTATTTAATGAAATAAAGGAAAATTTCCCTAATATGAAAAATTAGGAAACAATATACAGGAGGGGGACAGAACTCCCAACAGAGTTGACCAAAAGCAATCTTCACCATGACACATGATAATCAAGCTCTATCCAACCAAACATAAGGAAAAGATCCTTGAAAGAGCACATGAAAAAAATCAATTGACCTACAGAGAACCCCAATCAGACTCACAGCTGACCTCTCACAGGAAGCTCTACAGGCAAGAAGAGAACGTAGTGACACATCCCAGACTCCACGAGGGGACAAAACGTCAGCCCAGAATGATGCGTCCAGCAAAGCACTCCTTCGCCACGGAAAGCGAAATAAAATTCTTCCACCGCAAAGAAAAGCTCAAAGAATCTGCCTCTTCCAGACCTACCCAACAAAACAAAGATGCTCTCTTGACAGAGAAAAGGAATAGCACCCACCAAAACCAAAGGCAAATGTGGAGAACATCCAGTAAAATAACGGAAGACTAAATCAAAGAACAACCCATTGCTAAAATAACAGGGCCGAACTGCCATCTATCCATTCTAACCCTAATATAAATGCTTTGAATTCATCAAACTTCAGATTAGTGGACTGGATTAAAAAAATGCAATCATCTATCTGTTGCCTGTAGGAGACAACTTACCAACAAGGATCAGCAGAAACTAAAAGTAAAAGGATTAAAAGGATATTCCAAACTAATGGTAAGGAAAAGTGAGCATGGAGCCATTCTTGTATTAGATGACACAGACTCCAAGGTGAAAAACACTGAGATGAAGGACACCATATATGATCAAAGGATCCATTTATCAACAAAAGATCACTTTAACTTTAATAAATGTATATGCACAAAATGCTAGGGCATCTTGCTACTTGAAACAAATATTAATGGGATTTAAAGGGAGAAATGGACTCCAATAATAGTGGGGGATATTTTTGTTTTTGGACTCATTTCTTCCAAACAGTTTTCTTTTCTCCATCAAATTCTTCACTGACTCGTAGATCACACATTACCATCATTTTACCCAAGAAGCGTCTGCATTTTCTTTTTCATTTCTTCATCAACACATTGGCTATTCAGTAGCATGTTACTTAACTCCATGGTGCTGTAAATGTTTAACTTTATTCCTGTTGTTGACCTTGTTTCATGGCTTCTCTTTTAAGGGAATGCACAGTGATGACGCAATAGAGACTATCTCGTAGATGTGAAGAAGTCAGAGATGGACTCCCAATGAAAGTGTTGGACATTTCTTGACAACAGGATGCTGGACTGTCTGACACTGTACCAACAATGTCAGGATACACTTAAATAGAATAATGGACTTGTGACTGCTTATGAAGGGCTGTACTATTGTAATAATACGGGGAAAATCAGTTGGGGGGAGGAAGTTTGGGGAAGGGGTATGGAAATCCCAAACACTATGGCATTGTACCATAAAATTAAAAATAAAGCATATTTTTTTCTCATATATATATGAGAAAGCCTGGGGGAATTAAAAAAAAATTCTTCTTAAGTTTTCAGGAGTTTGTATCCCAAAAGGTAGGCACAAAACAGACTCCAAAGGACCCAGTGGGAAGGACATCTACACCATAGCGAAGACCCGCTCGGAGCACCCACACCCCTGTCTGAGCACCCAACTTCAGGGCCCACATGTGTCGCACTTCCAGCTTCCTGGGGATGTGCGCTGCACCCAAGAGGCAGATCGGCAGTGGGTCCCTGCCACCCAGGTGCCAGACCTGACGAAGGGCCCAGTATGGCTGTTCAAGTCCCAGACCTGACCATGGCCTGTATCCGAACAGTCAGATGAGGGAGGGAGGGAGGGAGGGAGGGAGGGAGTGTGTGTGTGTGTGTGTGTGTGTGTGTGTGTGTGTGTGTTGGTGGGAAAGAGACCATCTCTGTGCCTTTCAAACAAATACATAAATTTTAAAAGTGGTACAGGAAGAGAAAGCAAGCTAGAAAATCTGTAAAGAAATACAAGCACATACGAAGAACTACAATTTCAAAAACAACTAACCCGTTTTTAAAAGAGGAAGTGCCGCTTCCAGAACGGAGACACAGAACTGAGGCAGGCCGAGCTGCCGGAAGCGCAGTTCCAGCGTGTCCTCAGGCTCCAGTTCCGGCAGGTCCACGTGTCCGATGTCCAAAGGGGAACGGGCAGATGTCCTGGAGTTCACGGGAGCATGGCTGCTGCCACCACTGTAAAACAAAAATGACAAACCTGAACACCAAACAGCCCTATCTGCTGCCTGGCGCGTCACGGCCCCGGAGCAGCCACAACTACATCATGACATACAACACTTCTGCTCAGAGTTGCAGAAATACTGGCAACTCTACAAGACTAAAAGCATAAAGACTACTCAACTGTACTGAAGCTTTGCTTTCCAAACTGATGATTTCAAAACGTTGTAATCTTCCTAACATTAGTGATGGGAATCCATTTTTTAAATTAAAGATTATTTTTGTTTGAAAGATTTTTACAGAGAGGGGAGAAAGGCCTTTCATTCGTTGACTCACTCCCCAAACGGCTGCAGAGCGAACATGATCTAAAGCCAGGAGCCAGGAGCCTCTTCCAGGGTTCTCACACGGCTACAGAGGCCCAGGCCTCAAGCAGACAGCGGGACCAGGAGCTGAGCAGCCGGGATAAGAACCCGTGCCCATATGGGATGCCAGCATTTGCAGACAGACAATAAGCCTACTACACTATCACACCGGCCCCAATCCACTGATTTCTAAAGGAAAAGAGACTTACACCAAAACTCTTCTATAATCAATCTGTAAAAGCAAAACTAAAACCTCATAGTTTGTCAGATTTTCTGTGATTTACTCAAGTGTTTTAGGGAAGCTAATGTTACTCATTAAGGAAAATAGATTATTCAGCACATTCAACATCGTATAATTATTTTGAAAGTGTTACTAACATATGGAATATCCATATTCCTTGGCTTGTTCATTAAAAAAAATTTCGCCATGAGTATAAAATGGTGGATAAGAGTGGTGTGACCGGGCCCGGCGGCATGGCCTAGCGGCTAAAGTCCTCGCCTTGAAAGCCCCGGGATCCCATATGGGCGTCGGTTCTAATCCCGGCAGCTCCACTTCCCATCCAGCTCCCTGCTTGTGGCCTGGGAAAGCAGGAGAGGACGGCCCAATGCATTGGGACCCTGCACCCGCGTGGGAGACCCAGAAGAGGTTCCAGGTTCCCGGCATCGGATTGGCGCGCACCGGCCGTTGCGGCTCACTTGGGGAGTGAATCATCGGACGGAAGATCTTCCTCTCTGTCTCTCCTCCTCTGTGTATATCTGGCTGTAATAAAATGAATAAATCTTTAAAAAAAAAAATACAAAGAGTGGTGTGACCAGCGCTGTGGTATAACAGACAAAGCTGCTGCCTGGGGCCTGGCATCTCCTACAGGTGCTGCGAGTCCCAGCTGTTTCACTTTCAATCCAGCTCCCTGACAATGTGCCTAAGAAAGCAGCGGAGGAGGGCCACAGCGCTTGACCCTCAGCATCCATGTGGGAGACCTAGAGAAGCCCCTGGCTCCTGGCTTCAGTCTGGTACCACAATGGCCACTGAGACATTTGGAAAGTGGGCCAGTAGGTGGAAACTGTATCTCTCTCTCCTTCTCTCTCCCTGCCCATTACCTCTCTGTAACTCTGCCCTTCAAATAAACTAAATAAAGAGTTAAATCTCTTTAATGATAAATTACCCCTCCCACCTTCCCCATTCCTTCACTTTTTAATTTTTGCAGTAACATTTTTAATTTACATTATAGTCAAAGGCTTCATTAAATAAAGAGTTAAACAGGAACCCGTGTGTGTGTGTGTGTGTGTGTGTATGTCTATTGACACAGTAATATGTTTGTATACTGAATACTGAGTAACAGTGTGATACTTATTTATCCATACTGTGGATCCCCATGAAAAAAATGTTCAAAAGGTAATGGTTTAGCACAAAGTCTAAATGGTAATATTTCAAACAAAAAAAGGAAAATAACATCCTTCTGAAGAGTCATGGTAGCTAGCTGAGCGACTGTAGTTCCCCGCAGACACAATCACCAGTCACCTGGAGGAGACGGCGTCCCAGTCCTGGCCGTCGCCTCTGGCCCGCTGGCCTGTGCGCCCGAGCACCGAGGGCCGCGGGCTGCTGCTTCCCGGGGAAGGATTCCGGGAGGCGTGAGCGCCTCGGCCTTCCTGACAGCAAGACAAGGAGGAATTCTGGGAAACCGTGTCTGGGAAAAAGAAAAGACTGTCCATTAGCAGCAGGATTTCTGATTACACTGTGATTACAGATATAAATATACACGCACATTCACATATATATGTCACTTCAAAAAAGATTACCAAATTAAGACAGCAGAAATGCTTCCACAGTAATAAAGCAATTTTCATTTAGTGCTCATGTAGCACAGCCGTTTTCCACTAACTGCTCGGCTTTCACGGAACCCTCTGCCACTGGCACTCACTCGGAGCACGAGGCCCACCAAAGCACAAAGCTGCCAGGGCACACAGCCCTGCTCACAGCTCCTCAAGAACCCTGAGCCTTGTGTCACGCATCATGCAAAAACTGACTCAAAACACCTCAAGAACTTAATATGAGAGCTGAAACCAACTCTTAGAAAGGAATAAATGTAAACCTTCATAACTTGTTTGGCAACTGATTCCTATACAGGACATCAAAAGTAAAGTCGATCCAGAAAAACACAGAAAAACACGCTCTTCATTAAAACTTAAAAGTCTGATGCATCAAAGCATCAGAATATAATCAACCTACAAAATGAGACAATATATGCAGAGCATGTCTGTTAAGAATATTCAGAAAACATAAATAACTCCCCAAAACTCATCAGTAAAGTGATAATAACCCAATTAGAAATAAGCAAAGAACTTTGACAGACACTTCTCCATTGAGGACATACAACTGAATAGGACACAAGAAAGGTGATTAAGGAACATTAGTCATTAATTACTGTTCTTTACAGAAATGCAAATCCGGGCCAGGCGATGTGGCCTAGTGGCTAAAGTCCTCGTCTTGAACGCCCCGGGATCCCATTTGGGCGCCTGTTCTAATCCTGGCAGCTCCACTTCCCATCCAGCTCCCTGCTTGTGGCCTGGGAAAGCAGTTGAGGACGGCCCAATGCATTGGGACCCTGCACCCGCGTAGGAGACCCGGAAGAGGTTCCTGGCTCCTGGCTTCGGATCAGTACAGCACCGGCCGTTGCGCTCACTTGGGGAGTGAATCATCGGATGGAAGATCTTCCTCTCTGTCTCTCCTCTCTGTATATCTGACTTTGTAATAAAATAAATAAATATTTAAAAAAAAAGAAAGAAATTCAAATCCAAACATTACATAATGAGACACTACTCCCCTCCACTGGAATGGCTACGACTTAAAAAATAAAACAGCAAGGATTGATGAGCACGTGGGAAAATTGGAAACTTCATAAACTACTCACAGCTATGTGACGTGGCGCAGCTGCTGTGGGAAACAGCACGGCACTTCAAGAAGCCGAGAACTGCCTGCGAGCTTGCTGCAGCCCCGTGCTCCCCCTGCGGCGGCCCTCCCCGTGCTCCCCCTGCGGCAGCCCTCCCCGTGCTCCCCCTGCAGGGCCCTCCCCGTGCTCCCCTGAGGGGCCCTCCCCGTGCTCCCCCTGCAGGGCCCTCCCCGTGCTCCCCCTGCGGCAGACCTCCCCGTGCTCCCCCTGCAGGGCCCTCCCCATGCTCCCCCTGCAGGGCCCTCCCCGTGCTCCCCTGAGGGGCCCTCCCCGTGCTCCCCCTGCAGGGCCCTCCCCATGCTCCCCCTGCAGGGGCCCTCCCTGTTGCTCAGTGAGTGACTGACCGTCCCCCAACACCCTTCTTCCAGCTCACCAGGTGGCTTACTCCTCATCACCTTCATCTCACCTCCTCCAAGAGGCTTCCCTGGGCATCCGATAAGCTACACTTCCTAGTCGTGTTCTGCCATATCACCCCTTTAATTTCCTGCAACTACTGCTCCTTATCTGAGAATAACCTGGCTTTTTACTACCTGTTCCCAGGAATCCAAAGGACAGATCAGAGATGGCACTTGATCTACCAGTGTTAATGACCTCAAGAGCAGAATTTCAACTAGTAAATAACAGGTGAAACTTATTTAATATGTGAATACATCTCCAGATAATTTTGTCAACACTAGGACTCCTGCTGGTAGAGGTACCCAAAAGCGTTCTATCCTCACTCAATTGCAAAATGCTATCCATACCTCAAAAATGCTATGAGGCGACCAAAGCCTGTGAGATCTGTAATAAAGCCAACACCAAGGACAAATACCCAGCAGCACAGCACAGTGGCAATGCCAACAACAGCGACGGAGTGTGGAGCGCAAATGGCAACGAGTTAATTCGGGACTTGTACCAGAGTCCCAGTCTGTGTCAGGGCTAGGCTGACACTGGACGGCCACTAGGTGGTGCTTTTTCTCTGGAAAGTCCTGACCTTGCTCCCCTGGAATACTGACTGCAGCACAGGCGACACTAGAACAGGTTCTGGAACAGCAATCACCAATTTTTCAAACTAAACAATGTAGTAACTTAATATATCATTTGCTAACACGCCCAAAATCCTACTTGAATAACCATATTCAGGGGCCTAATCTCTAAATCCCAACAATATTTACAGAGAATCTCTGTATGTCTGTGAGAAATCAAGAAAAACATTTTTGTAAGTATCTCCTACCGAAACGACTTTAAATTTTTACAGAAGCATGAAATCACAGTGGTCTGTCATTCACAGTATTCCAACACGTTAGGCTGAGTACATTTAGGAGCGCGCCTGATGCACACGGTATAAAGCAGAGTTCTCATTGGACTCTCTGACACGACTGGCTACTGAATAAAACACATCAGCACCTTGTTTATTACAGAAAAAACCTGGATCCCGGTGGAAGTTGAGCCTGTTCCTTAAACACACACACAGCTGCTGCAAGCAGGACACGGACTGCAGCGCCAGGCGGTGGGCTCCATCCCCTCCGGGAGCCAGCTTCAACAGACACAACAGGCTCTGAAACAAAGAAGGCCAGTGAAAGTCACTAAGGGGACAAAGCACTTGACTTCAACGGAGAATGGGGAGAAGTGACGGTCAGTGCTCCTTCTACAATCTGCTACCTGAGTGCCCATTCTGACCGGGACGGGACCGTGTCCCATTCAGGACAACACAGTACAAAAACTCAAACAGCACAGCTGCTCCTTTCCATCTCCAACACCTGAGTCACTTTACAAATGGTAGCAATGAGCTACCATGTGCCTGCCACTCACTGCAGTCCCAGGCAGCAGACGCTGGGGACTCACCACGGTCCCAACCCTCATCCCTCTGTCCCTGCTCCCTCAGCAACAAACAAGATAACCCAGCGCTGTGACTCACTGCGGTTCGCTGACAGACTCCTAAACACCAGCACCTAACGCTACGTCTGAACACCCCGGCCACCTGACAATGCTGCTACCGAATGGCCAGTGCTTTGCAGCCTCCCCTCCGGTTCAGCCTAGGCATAAATGAGCACCTCAGCTGGCCGCCCTAAACCCAGAAAGACGACCAGCTGGGGAAAGAACAAGTGCTTTAACTAACCAAATATTTCATTTTTCAAAAATGCATTAGTACAAATTTGTTTCCTGAGAACTCCTACTACGAAAAATGTTTTCTTGCAAAAAGTTCCCTTTCAAAATATGAAATTATTACAGAAGATACTCACTTGAACGATTTTTGGCCTTTGAAGGAAAACCTCCGCAGGAAAATCTTGCATGATCACGTCCTTCAGTAACTGGCAGGTATTCCATATCAACGTGTGGCTACCACTTCTTAAGGAGCTGCAAAACAAAGCAGGATTCCTGTTTCAAAGTATCCAGCTGGACCAGACCCTAAGCCAGCATGGTACAAGGACTGTACCAACAAGCCTGGGGCTTCTGGCTGACACACACACCTCGGGAAGCCCTCCCAGGCCTCTGCCCTAAGCCAACACCACACAGGTACGCCTCCCACACGCCTTTATTTCCAGACATGAAAAAAGCGTGTGCAGTCTGTATCCCTCACTAGACTCTCCTCAGCAGCAGGAACTACATCCAACAACCACCAAGTGCCCAGCCACTGCCTAACGCTACAAAATGACACCTGCTACACAAACCAATGACAACTGCCGCATACAGAAATAAAGCAGAAAAAACCCACAGTAAACAGAAGCAAATCAGAGCTGGAATCCTTATGGATCTTCCCTACTCTAAGATACACAGGTCAGGACTCCCCTCTATCCCACACAGATACCCCTCAACTTCTGCTAACCCAGAGGTCTAACGGCTGTGCACCCCCGCACCCTGCAGCCCACCCTCTCCCACCCAGAGGTGCGCCCTGGCAACTCTCGCTGAGTGCTGTGGCTGGACTCTGAATGGCAGAGCAAACCACCTCCTAATGTTTCCCCATCTGCACTCTACGACCCGAACAGGCTGTTTAAAAACCCTTACTAATGCCTTACAGGTGCCCGCATCAAAGCCATTAACACATGTGTACCTGGCCCTGATGGCCGGCATCAAAGCCATCTAACAACACACACGTGTACCTGCCTTACAGGGGCCCGCATCAAAGCCATTAACACACACACATGTACCTGGCCTTACAGGGGCCCGCATCAAAGCCATTAACACACACACATGTACCTGGCCTTACAGGGGCCCGCATCAAAGCCATTAACACACACACATCTACCTGGCCCTGAAGTAAAAAGCTGCTCTGGGTTGTCCAGACTCACACCCAAAGCAGGCTTACCACATACCTGCTGCGGTACTCACTGAGTATGCACAGTGAGTCTGCACATTAAACACTCCCAAGCTTCTATGTATCAGCTGTCTACTTGCGGCAGGAACCAGCAGGTAGCATCCATCACGTAAGATTAGCCCAACAGTAGCCAATATCACCAACTGAGCATGATTTTTCTCCTAATGGGGCCAATATTGTGGCTTAGCAGGCTTCTGCCCATGACACCGGCATCCCTGAGTGCTGGCTTGAACCCCAGCTGCTCTACTTCCAACCCAGCGCTCTGCTAACGCAGCTCCCGATGTGGGAGACCCAGAAGACGCTCCACGCTCCCAGCTTCGGCCTGGCCAGTCCTGGCCATTACAGCAATTTGGAAACTGAGCAGCAGATGGAAGATTCTGTTTCTCCTCTTCTCTCTATAACTCCACCTTTCAGATAAATTTAAAACAAAGTAATCTAACATACACATTCTGTTAAAAAGAATGCTTTTTTGATTTTTTTTCACTTTTATGAACCCAGGGCGTGAGCAGCCAGAGAATCTTGTCCCTGAGACGTAAAGCGCATCACCAAGAACTTCAGTTTCTGATCACCAAAACGACACTTGATGCCTAGCCTGGCTAAAGGCAAGCAGGAACTGCCTGGACTTTTTAAATTTTGAAGAATCATTCATATATGCATTTTGGCCTTCCAGTCACTTGTCTTTTCCTGGTGAAAATGGACAGGCACAGCTATCAGACTCAATGGCGCTAAATGAGCGGAGACGACCAAGGCACGGCAGACACTGTACCCTACCTTTCGTTCGAGCAGAGGACATGCCTGTCTGTCGCGGTCAGCGGGAGCCAGGGAAACGTGGAAACCTTCAAACACTTCACACGCAGATGCACTGTTCACGGAATGGCCAGAGTGAAGGTGTCGCGAAACAGAAAGATGGCAGATTGACAGGGTTAAAGTCAGGCTTCACCTTTAAAGTGAGTCCAAAAATAAAGCTTATAACTTAACAGTAACCGAAAATATTCTAAAGAGATCAGCTGCCAAGCTGTTCTATCACCGAATAAACACCAGGCTCTTTCTATAAACAACCTGTATCGTATTAAAGCAATGAGTACAAGATGAGTGCAAGCAGTCCGACACTGAATGACATTTCAAGTTTCAACTAAATTTTCTATTTTACCCTTGGTTGACCAGAACGTCAACCTGAACCATAAGAAGAAAACAACATCTGGAAAAAGCCTTTACCTTGAGCAATCTGACATTCTACACACACGATCACACACTAGACATAAAGACATTTAAACCTTTATGAAGATAAGATGAAGACCAAATATAACTACTCAAGCAATGTTGAAAGAAATCTGAGAAACCAACACAATTTTAAAACAACTCCACTCAAATTTTTAACAGATCTTATATTTTACAAGTTACCATGGCAACAGAGATGGTATCTGTGGGCATATAAACCCTTCAAAACAGCAAATAAGTCTCTCCACCAAGTGCTTGGAAAAGAACATGGGATCATTAAGCGGAGACAACATTCCCATGAAGTCCCCCAGTGCGGCACCCCGGAAGAAAAGGCAGGGCTTCCCTCCTAAGGAAACCCGAGGTGAGCCGAGGGCAGGACAGCTTGCACAGGTAAAGATGTGTCCAAATCAACCACACCACGAACTCAGACAAACCTTGACTCCCATAGAACTGGGAACCAATCCCAGCGGGCCTTCACGCTCTCATCACCATCTTACAAGCCACAAGGTGCGTGCTCCCTCCACGAGCCTTCTACCACCACTCCACTAGGCCTCTCACGCCCCAACACAGCGTCCACCACCTTGCCTCAAAAACACAGCGCCTACCAGCCTACCGGAAGTTTTCCAAAAACAAAGGCTAATTATTTCAACAGCTTAACAAGTGTCTGTTCTTTCTTATGCTATTCTACAACCCACAAGTTCCTATGAAGGCTTTTCAATAACAAGCTTCCAAACTGAGTTCATTTGAATCCCTGGCATTGCAGTTAAGTTCTTGGACAGTCTTTTCATCCAACTCTGCAGGCAATAAAATGCTGAGTATGCACTTTTTACTGAACCTTCTCCTGCTTCCCCTAGAACCAAGTTCTTAACTTTACTAAAGCTCAATGATTTCATCAATGACACAGAGGCGGTGACAGTGCTAATCTCCAGTCTGGAGCAATGGCTCAATGGCTAAATCCTCGCCTTGCAAGCGTCAGGATCCCATTTAAGCACCAGCTCATGTCCCAGCTGCTCCACTTCTCTTCCAGCTCCAGCCACTGGGGCCTGGGAGGACAGTGGAGGACGGCCCATGGTCTTGAGACTCTGAACCAAAGAGGGAGACCCAGAGGAAGCTCCTGGCTCCCAGTTTCAGATCAGATCAGCTCCAGCCACTGGGGCCACTTGGAGAGTAAACCAGTAGACAAAGATCTTTCTCTGTCTCTCCTTCTCTCTGTAAATCTGTCTTTTCGAAAAAATAAATAAATAAATAAATCTTTAGAATCATTACCATAATCATCATCATCTCACTGGGACTCCAGGAAGATGCATTAAGAATAGTCACTGAGGGCCTGGAACAGTAGCCCAGTGGCTAAAGGCTTGCCTTATACACACCATGATCCCATATTGGCACTGGTTGTAATCCCAGTGGCCCCACTTCCCTTCCAGCTCCCTGATTGTGGCCTAGGAAAGCAGTCGAGGAAGGCCCAAAGCCTTGGGACCCTGCACCTGCATGGGAGCCCAAAAGAAGCTCCTGGCTCCTGCTTGAGATCCGCTCAGCTCTGACTGTTGCAGCCGCCTGGGGAGTAAATCAGCAGACAGAAGATCCTCTCTGTCTCTCCTCCTTTCTGTATATCTGACTTTCCAATTAAAATGAAATAAATCTTAAAAAAGAAAGAGAGAGAGAGAAAAACAAAACGGCTACTGAGCACTGAATGCATCCTGACACTGGGTCTCAGCAGTGATGCGCACAGCCTGCAGTACACTTACCATAGAGGAGACAAACCAGCAAGAAGGAAATCATTCCAGAACATGCCATGTGTTAGGAAGAGAACGAAATACAGAAACACAAGTAGGAATCATCAGGCAGGTCTCTCTGGAAGCGGCCCAGAGGTCTTCCGAGAGCAGCGACCTGCAGACAGGGCTCCCGGGAGCCTTACAGAGCCCTGGATGGCGCAGGAAGTGAGAGCAGCAGCTCCGACAGACTGACTCTCCAGCTACTGTCCCAGGAGAAGACACCGGTCAACGGGCTCAGACAAGACATGCTCCACGGCGGGACAAGGAGCTCAGGAAGCACCAGGTGCTACTGCCATCAGATGCAGACCGAAGCATGTGACACCGTACCATGCACATGCTACACCCCAAGCCAACTAAAGCATCCAAGTTTTCATCACAGTATGTGTTCCCAGCAACAAAGGAAAGTGTATCACCTTTTGATTTACAAGGTCAGTAGGCTTTACGTCCCTACATGTACACACCTGGCGCTCGTGAAGACATTTCCACCTGCTGGGAGTTACTTCTGTCCTGGGGAAAATATCCTGTTAATGTTACAGGTTGCTGTGACAGTTCTGAAAAAAATATATATACATAGATAAGCATTACTGCATTACTGATTCATTACCTGCAAAGAACGAAACTTACTCTTCTAAAATTGCAATGTTTTCTCTTAAGTTTTTCAGTCACTTTAAAGACAAAGCAAAACAGAAGTTTGTTTTTTTTCCTGAACAGACTATCTTCCCCACAAAGGAGAAAATGTGAACACTACACCAATTTCTAATGAGGCATTGTTCCTCCTCTCCTGCCGTTCAGCAAGTAAGAACTGTGTATTAGAATGAAACCACCCACGGCGGCCAGGAAGAACATGCCACAGGGACCGGCCAGCGCTGGCCAGGAGCTCCTCAGCCACCCACCTCCTACCTTCTGCTCTCTTCAGGTAGTCCCTAACTACTGCAATTTTCTCTATACCTTAAAAACCTGCCCAACAGAGGACTCAAACATCACCTTTCAGAGCATTGTACTACTTCAGTTACAACGAGAAAAAGGACAAAAGCCAAAGACCTAATCTTAAAATTGTATGCTACTAATTCCCCTACCAGGAATCCCCAATACTGAGAGAGATTATCAGTCCATCCTGCTAAAAACTCAGTTGTTTACAATAACTCGGAAGTTATAAAACAATAAATAAATAAATAATAGAGAAATAGTTAGAAATCACACAAGGTTTGGAGCCAGATCAAGCAAAATCCTGGCTCTGTCACATAGTAGAAAACTGGGTAATTTTGCTGCAGTTTCCTTACATTTCTGTTCTCATCTACAAAACAAAATTAACAGCATGTTAAGCAAATGATGGCCTTAGGAGTACCAAAACAGGCCCAGCGTGGTGACCTAGAGGTTAAAGTCCTTGCCTAGAACATGCCAGGATCCCATATGGGTGCCAGTTCTAATCCCAGTGGCCCTGTTTCCCATCCAGCTCCCTGCTTGTGGCCTGGGAAAGCAGTAAAGGACAGCCCAAAGCCTTGGGACTTTGCACCCGCATCGGAGACCCGAAAGAAGTTCCTGGTTCCTGGCTTCAGTTCAGCTCAGCTCTGGCCGTTGCAGCTGCCTGAGGAGTGAATCAGGGGATGGAAGATCTTCCTCTGTCTCTCCTTCTCTCTGTAAATCTGACTTTCCAATAAAGGTAAATAAATCTTTTTTAAAAAATTAAGTAACAGCAAGAATGCTAGGAGCAGCTAAGATCTCTCTGCACTTCCACATCCTAGGCCTAGGCAGTGTCCATTCCCGTCTCCCATCACGGCTGACAAATATGTCCATGTAAAACACATCACATCACGTTTCCCTGGCTGTAGACTGGGGCAGATACCAGAGGTCCAAAATACAAAGCATTCAGAACCCCGTGATCCGCCATGAATGCTCAGAGCAAAAGTGAGCTGCTGGCGGTAAAGGAGTACACTATCCAACTTGTAGCACACCTACAAAGTCCTTGTGCCTTTAAGGCCGATCACAAAGCAAAACATACAAATGTATCTTCCTTTGAGCATCACCAGAGGAGGGAGAGAAGGGTCAAAGTGAGGTCAGTGAGAGCAAGAGTAAGTGCGCGAAGAGTGAAAGAATACTTCCTTTTCATCCAAGGCCTCTTTCCTTAAAATGCATCCCCACCACCAGAGTGATCCCCAGAGTTACCGGCGTGGCTGGCCTGGGCAGCGGCGAGCACAGGAGTTTCGGAGGGAAGGATGAACAGTCCATCCAGAATGCCGTCGATGGCCGCCTGCAGGCTGGGCTCCACGTGAGGACGAAGCGTGGAGAAGAACTCCACTGCACCGAGGTCGACCAGATGCTGGACGGCTGCAGGAAACTGCAACAGAGGAGTCAGCCTGAGAGGGGCTACAAGGAGGCAACGTCGCACGTCCATCCTGCAAGGAGCCAAACCAGAGACCACCTGCCGTGTCCTGGATGTTCAAAGCCCCGCGTCCCTACGCCCTGCACAGCTCCCATGAACCGGATGCATAAAGACCAGTACAGAACACCGAGTAACACGGCAGGCAGCCCAAACACCCAACAGCGCCAGGGTTACTTCTCTCGCCTCCCTCCTGTTCCACCCCAACCAGCCAACAGGATGCCAGCTGACCCTTGGCATCGAACTCCTGGTGCGACAGGCATCGGGGCATAAACCTTACACAACCGTGCGCCGAATTCTGTATGGTGAGGCTCAACGTGTCGTTGTGCACACAGGACACCACCACTTGTGACGCACAGCGGTCAGAAGCGAACGCAGCGAAGGAAGGGCCCCCTGACCCCCAGCGATGACCGCAGGAGTGAGAATGGAGCTGAAGCCACAGGCAGTGGCAACCCCGGGAGGAGCAGGGCCATCTGCCGGCACCGGCCCCGTGCCCCTCCAGCGAGGCCGGCCTACCTTCACCAGCCGCTGCAACAGCGTCAGCACCTCCTCCTTCATGGGCACCGAGGGGAAGTTGAACCACTCCAGCAGGTGCAGGAATAGCAGGCGCTCGTGGACCAGATCGGCGTCGGAAAGCAGCCGGTGCTCCAGCTTGCACAGCAGGCTCCGGAGCGCGCGCGCGCGGATCTCGGCCAGCCGGTGCCCTGGCGGGGAGGACGGCGGCGCCTTCAGCCCGGCCCCGCAGCCCGGCTCCCACCCGGCCCCGCAGCCCGGCCCCGCAGCCCGGCTCCCACCTGGCCCTGCAGCCCGGCCCCGCAGTCCGGCCCCGCAGCCCGGCTCCCACCCGGCCCCGCGATGGACTGCGCGCTTACCGAGTTTCCTGATGAGCCCGCTCAGCGCCATCGCGACCGCCTCCCTGCGCTCCGCCGCCACCGGGGAACAAAACTGCCGCGTCTCGGAGTACGGCGGCGAACGCCGTCCCCCACGGAAACTCCGCCGGCGCGCACAGCGTTCCGCAGCCACCCAGAGGAGACACGCCAGTCCAGGCCTCGCGTCCGCCACAGAGGCCCACAACGTCCCGAAAAATACGTCTCGCAGTTTCTCAGCAGAGGTCTCCGTCTAGGGTACAAAACGGAACGAACCAAGCGACGTGCAGGGATGGAGCCGGCTTTGGCCGCCACGCATGCCGGGAGTTGTAGTCCTAGCCCAGACGCGCTCCCCGCGCCGAGTTCCGGGCTGGTCCGCCTGAGCTTCCGGCGTCCAGCGCGGGCTGGGGCGCGGGCTGCGGAGCCCTGCGGGTAGTGGACGCTGGGACGGAGCCCGCTCGCTGTGCGCGGGGATGCCGCGCCCCAGCCGTCCCCACGAGCTCACAGCTGGAGCTCGGCTGTGGCTTTGTTTTCTGGAGTTCTCCCCGACCACGGAGTGACCCGCCCACTCTTACGGAAACGTTGCCTGTCAGCTGGTGCTTGGCTGGACACCTGGGCAGGTGCAAAGGAGAGCGGGCGGAAGTGGGCGCGCTGGACAGGAGGCTGCGCGCTCCCAGGGACCTGAACGCACCGTGCACTGACCCGGCTCAGCTGAGGGGGAAATCTGAGAAATGGTAACTTCAGCAACAAAGTGAAAAGTATCCAGGGACTCTTGTGGCCCTGTAGACAGCACGTTATCTCGCCGCAGTTTTCACTGTGCTGTTGCTCTTGTTGGGAGTTCTAAACCCATCCGAAACTGCTGTTTTAATATTTTCCATTTTACCCAAGATTCCTCCACCAGTCTTAACAGCCAACTCGTGCCTGCACATGCTTATTCAGTTCTGCTTTTAATTTACAGTCAGTGACGGGTGTTTTTGCAATTTTGAACACTTAAGTGATGCCTGAGCACTTGAAGAGAAATAGGCTCTAGACATCTGGATGGATATTTGGAGAACTGTATGCGTGTCTGTGTGTCTTCATACGTGTCTCCTATCTACAGCAGTGCAGGGTTTTTTATGTATTTACTTAAGTGTTTCCTTGTAATCAATGCATGTTGTATCTGCCTTGGCAGTAACTGAGCCATTCCACGAGGGCCTGGAGAGTGGGGAGACGACAGCCTGGGCTTGTCAGGCGCGCCTGTGCCTCGCGTATCCTGTTTCCAATCACTGCATCAAATGAAGATGATAGCACATGTATTACTAGTCAGACTGGCTTATTCTAACAGAATAAAATGGTTTTTCTTAACAATCACAAGTGATTTTGCTCTTCCTCACTTTTTGTTCATGAGTTTTTGGTGTGTGTGTGTGTGTGTGTGTGTGTGTGTGTAGGGGTTATGATAGATCTGCCAGCTGTGGTCACTTGCTCTTGACCAACTGCAGATAACCAAACACCCTGCCTGCAGCACAGCTTTGCAGCCTTCTTATTGCATCATTGTGGGCACGATTCTTTTTTAAATATTTATTTATGCTTATTGGAAAGTCATATATACAGAGAGGAAGAGAAACAGAGAGGAAGATCTTCCGTTGGATGAATCACTCCCCAAGTGGCTCCAATGGCCAGAGCTGAGCTGATCTGAAGCCAGGAGCCAAAAGCTTCTTCAAGGTCTCCCATGCGGGTGCAGGTCCCAAGGGGTTAGGCTGTCCTCCACCTCTTTCCCAGGCCACAAGCAGGGAGCTGGATGGGAAGCGGGGCCACTGGGATTAGAACTGGCACCCATATGGGGTCCCGGTGCATGCAAGGTGAGGACTTTAGCCACTAGCCTACTTGCTGGATCCATGGACAATATAATTGTTGAATGCACATGTTAAATCCCTAAAAGTAAGCCAGGAAGAGTAATAGAAAAAGAAATAGACTCCAGAAATAGAGCTAGCCTTAATGACTCAAAAAAAAAAAAAAAAGAAAGAGAAAGAAAAGAAAAAATCTTTCTCTTGCTCAGTTTGTCCTGGTCGCTTACAGGCAGAATTCCCTCAAGCTGCACAAAAGGGAGAGTTGTAGTACAAGCTTCCGTCTTCCCAGATGGAAAAAAAAATCCTCTCTCCATGTACACATAGAAAATTCTTGTGAAAAATCCCAACCAGAATCAGTAACAGGGGATTCCATAATCCTCAGTTATCTGCTGGTACTTTCTGAGCACAGGGGAGGATTTTATTATCCCAGAGTGACAGGGAGTGGGCAGGAGACTTCCCCTGGGAAGTGATGCTCCTAACAGAAAGCTTTAGCAGAGGGAGGCAGCTCCCTGAGTGAAGAATCAAGCTTAGCATGGGTACCTACTGATAGGACTGTTTGGAAGACCAAAGGTCTTCCTTAATTGGTGGTCATTAAAAAGAATAGCTCAATTGACACCTGTCTCTTTTCAGCTGTCCATTGCAGCACCAAAGCACCAAAGCATATCCAAGAGCTCCCTGTGTGTGAAACTACAAGATGTAGGCATCCCGTGTGGGAGGATCCGGTGCCCCAGAAGCAGCCCAGCCACCTGTGATGGAGGCTTTCAGAGCAGGGCTGCCTACATGCTGCAGCCCCCTCCAGGCAGCCCCCTCCAGGCAGCCCCCTCCAGGCAGCCCGCTCCAGGCAGCCCCCTCCAGGCAGCCCGCTCCAGGCAGCCCACTCCAGGCAGCCCCCTCCAGGCAGCCCCCTCCAGGCAGCCCGCTCCAGGCAGCCCGCTCCAGGCAGCCCACTCCAAGCAGCCTGTCTGGCGGAAGGAGGCAGTCCTCTGGCTCTTTTTGCCTTCTTTTTCAGAGGGAAGAAATGACTGACCTGAAGGAGAAATCCTTTCATGACCCACTTTTACGTTAATTTAGACCCTTATGTGTTTCTGGAAACAATATAGAAACACAGCAGGCAAGAGTGATTCCTAAACAAAATAAACTTGGGTCACAAATTGTGTGGGAGTTATTCAGTGTCTGCAGTGTAAGCGATCTGTGTGTCTTCCAGGAGCGCCCCCCAAGCCCAGCGTGCCTGTCTTAAGCCTAAAGTCAGGTCCCCAACAAGAAAAGGTGAGTGGAAAGGGAAAAGGTATCCCCCACCTGTTAATTTGCCTAATTATGCCTCATAATTTAGTCTCATCAACTTACAAAATGTTTAATTTTTAAGAGGCTCATGAAATTCTAATTTATCCCCTATGAAAATAGAAAATTAATGAATGTTTTATGCCATTTTAAAGTGGGAGAATTGAAAGAAGATATATTTCATTTTGAATATCAGAACATGGATATACAAGTCCTATTTTTACACAGTTTAATAAGCAGGGGGGTTAATTATAGAAGCATGACAGACACACAGAAAATAGCATAGTTGGATATACAAGCAAAAGTATGAGTTACATTCAGGCCTCACACAAAGCAAAATGACTGAAGGGACCAGCGTCACGGTGCAGGCAGCTAATCCTCCACCAGTGACCCTGGCGTCCCAGGGGGCGCTGGTTTGTGTTCCGGCTGCTACACATCGGATCCAGCTCTCCGTATGTGGCCTGGGAAAGTAGTGAAGGATGGCCCGAGTCTTTGGCCCCTGCACCCGCTTGGGAGACCTGGAAGAAGCTCCTGGCTCCTGGTTTCAAATCGTGTCAGCTCTGGCTGTTGCAGTCATTTGGGGACAGAGCCAGCAGAAGGTAGACTCTCTCTCTCCTCTTTGTGTAAAATATGTTTTTCAAGTAAAATAACTAGATCTTTATAAAATGGATTAAACTCCTAAACCTAACATTTTTTAAAAGATGTCTTTTTATTGGTAATGCAGATTTTGCAGATGCTTGACTTTAACTCCCACCAAACACAAACGTCTCTCACATCTCACATGCTTATGGCCCCAGTTCTTCTCTTGGCAGGTGGGGTCAGGGGACCCAGCTGCCCACTAGGCATCTCCAACCAGATGTCCCCACGTCCTCTCATGTTCCACACACAACAAAGCAGCATCCACTCTCCTTGCCAGACGGCCTCTTCCGGGAGGGTCAGCTTGCAGCCGTCAGCCCAGCTGGTTGTGCAGTTTTTTTTTTTTAAAGATTTATTCATTTTATTACAGCCAGATATACACAGAGGAGGAAAGACAGAGAGGAAGATCTTCCGTCTGATGATTCACTCCCTAAGGGAGCCACAACGGGCCGATGCTGCGCCGATCCGAAGCTGGGAACCTGGAACCTCTTTCCGGGTCTCCCATGCGGGTGCAGGGTCCCAATGCATTGGGCCGTCCTCAACTGCTTTCCCAGGCCACAAGCAGCGAGCTGGATGGGAAGTGGAGCTGCCTGGATTAGAACCGGCGCCCATATGGGATCCCGGGGCTTTCAAGGCAAGGACTTTAGCCGCTAGGCCACGCCGCCGGGCCCTGGCTGTGCAGTTTTGCAAGTCGCCCACCAGAGGGCTTCCTCTGTGCTTCCGTCCTCTTTAATACTAAATACTCTGGTATCTGGCCCGGTCATAGACATTTTCACATTTTACTAAATAGAAATAATCTCTGAATATTGGTAAATGCTATTACTTTTGCCCTTAAAATATCTCTCATACGCAATTCTTCACCACAGCCACTGTAGGATAAAAGTCTAAGCTACTATTTTTCTCTTGCCTTGATTCCTTACCTCCTAAAACACAGAACTCCTCAAATACAATACATCCGCTCAAATCAATTTTCCTTAACCAGCAAGAGCAATCTGTCCAAAACTCGCCTCTGGGAGTACGACCCCTTGCACACCAGTGTTTCAGATATTCAGTGCTCGGGCCCAGTGCGCTGGCTCAATCGCTAAATCCTCACCTTGCATGCATCAGGATCCCATGCAGGCGCCGGTTCATGTCCCAGATGTTCCACTTCCCCTTAGGTTCCCTGCTTATGGCCCAAAGCCTTGGAGCCCTGTGTCTGCATGGAAAGCCTGGAAGAAGCTCCTGGCTCCTGGCTTCAGCTCGCTCAGCAGCGGCAGTTGCGGCCATTTGGGGAATGAACCAGCAGATGAAACATGTTTCTTCGTCTCTCCTCTCCACAAATCTGATCTGGCTTACCAATAAAGATAAATAAGTCTCTTAGAAAATGAAAAAATAAAACATATTCAATGGTTTCCGACTACTTTAAGAGTGAAGGCAGCGCTTACTGGGATGTTCTTGGAGGCTCCAGGCATCACCTCTCCAGTTCACCTCTCCCCACGGTGTACTTGCACTTCCTGCCATGCGCATTGCATCCGCTGGACTTGTTCCCCAGGGTGCTTCCCTGCCCCGAGAGCCGTGCACACAGGCTTACTGTGCGGAGAACTTTCTCTGCCCTCCTGGCCTCCCACAGTCGGCCTTACGCTCATGTCTGCACTGGCTCCAGGTTCTTTCTTCTGAGAGGCTTCCCTGACTGGCAGGGCGAGTTTGCAAACCTGTTAGAGACACAATGCCGTGACCATTTACTTGTGTCGTATCAACCATCTCTTCCAGAGAGCGAGTGCTAGGGCAGCAAGTACTCTGCGTTTGGTTGCCATGTCATGCCCAGAGTAACAGCAAATGCTTAGCACATAGGAAACAATAGTAAGAATATTAATGCATGAGCGAGTAAATTCATGCATTGTATTGTCTACAAGAGCATATGGCTACAAAGGGATTGACCAAAATGAGAGAATTTTTTTAAGATTTCATTTACTGGGGTCCAGTGCAGTAGCCTAGTGGCTAAAATTCTCCTCTTGCATGTGCTGGGATCCTGTATGGGCACCGGCTTGTATCCTGGCTGTATCCCAGTTTTTCTTCCCTTCTGCTCCCTGCTTATGGGCTGGAAAAGCAGTAGAGCCTTGGACCCTGCAATCACGTGGAAGACCCAGAAGAAGCTCCTGGCTCCTGGCTCCAGATCAACTCAGCTCTGGCCATTGCGGCCACTAGGAGTGAACTAGCAGTTGGAGGATCTTTGTCTCTCCTTCTCTCTGTAAATATAAATTGGAAAGGCACAGTTACAGAGGGAGAAAGAGAAAGATGTGTCTGCTAAACTCCTCTATGCTGTGATCGGGGCTGCACCCGTAGCATCACATTGCCCCTTAATTACCCACTAAAGACCCTTTCTCCAGCCATAGCCACGTTGGTGATTAGAACGACACAACTCAAGCCACACCTGCGTGCCATTTTCTCTCAAGCTGACTAAACTGAAGAAACCATTATGTACAATTTTTTGTCTTTCAGTTCTATGTTGCACTATGATTTCATTTTTTAAGATATTTATCTAATAATTAGCCAAAAAACTGTAGTCACATGAGTGGTACCAATGGAAATAATTTACCACACAAAATAGCATAGTGACAAAATGGTCGCAGTCTGGCTATGTGAGCAGGAAGGTCGGTAAGAAGAGCATTTTGTAACTGACAACAAGCAAGTTTCTTCAATGTTTGTGTTTTTTTAAGATTTATTTTATTTTTATTGGAAAGTCAGATATACAGAGAGGAAGAGAGACAATGAAGAAGATCTTCCATCTGATGGTCCACTCCCCAAGGGGCCGCAACGGCCGGAGCTGAGCCAATCTGAAGCCAGAAACCAGGATCTTCCTCCAAGTCTCCCACGTGGGTGCAGGATCCCAAAGCTTTGGGCCATGAGCGACTGCTTTCCCAGGCCACAAGCAGGGAGCTGGATGGGAAGCAGGGCCACAGGGATTAGAACTGGCACCCATAAGGGATCCTGGCATGTGCAAGTCAAGGCCTTTAGCCATTACACTATCACGCCAGGCCCTATTTGCTTTTAAGACTCATTCCAATTCCAGAAACACAAATGCAGTTCTTGCATTGGCAACAAATGGGGGGGGGGGGGAGGAATAAAGAAGCAACAGTTCCATTGTTAAGAGTAAACTTTCCTACAAAATTAAATTAGCATTTCACAGCTACTCAAAATGAATTTTTAACAATAAATTCATTTTGCTTTTGGTGATGTTTGCATAGTTTAGATGGATGCATGCCCCTGTGGACCACGGATTGCGGGGGCAGGGAGGGACGAGGAATGGGAGAAAGTGGACGAAGCAACTGCCTCCAATCTCCTTTTTTCTTTTGGTATCTGGGGGAAAGTGGAGCGAGAAGGGGAGAAGGCTGCTCCACTAACCCACCCACATCAGTACCCAGGAGTGGGGGAAGGCCACTCTGTGTCACCTCAGGTCCCCGCGTGAAGCGTGTTCCAAGGATACTGCTTCGGTGGTTTGGACAGTTCTGAGACGCTGCTGATTTTGTGGCTCCGAGGTTGAGCAAATCCTTTCAAAGCCCATTGGCGGACACAGTCCACGTTAGAGCTCAATTCGCCCAATACTCATTGTCAAAGCTTGACCAGGACAGTTGTCCAACTTCTTCTGCCCTCCGTGGTACTAGATGTCTTCTGCAGCCTCAGTGAACTGGGCATGATTTCCCCCCATGAGCATCTGGGCATGCTGTCCACCGCACAGGCCTTGCCAAGCGCACAGACCCAGTTCTGACACTTGTATTCCACAGTCAGACCACAGATCTGAGATTTTCACCAAGGCTAGCGTTCTGAATTCAGTGATCCAGTGGGGGTGGGGGTCGTCCCAAAAGAAACCTCACCAGAGATTACCCCAACCTGACTCCCGTGTGTGTTAGCCAGTGTGTGATGTGGCACAGTCCATCAGCCTACACACATTGTTGGTTGCAGTCATCTGGTCAGTTCTGCCCCAGCTGCATCTCATACACAAACCAGTGGGTCCTGAAGCCCAGCCTAACCCTGCCTGCCACACACGCAGTCCTCACACACAGCAGCTGGAACTGCAGCCTCATCAGAGTGGCCCCCAGTAACTCCCACCAGGCTGACTCCCAGCCCAGGATCCTGACTTTCCAGGTGGTTCTACCATCTGGCCTGACAAGACTTGCCTCTAGTTCCAGCACCTGCTAGCTAACACTGCGGCAAAGCCCAACCAGCCTGCACTTTACTCGGGCTCATTCATGCACCAGTGGAGATGGTCCCTTAGCCCAGCCTGGCTCTCCCGTAACCCAGCTCACATGCAGGCCTAAAGGAAAGGGATAATGTTATGATCATATAGTCTCTCATTTATAGCTTCATAATTTTGGCCAAAGATAATGTTTCATACTTGACTAATGGAAAAAGATGTGACAACATCCAGAAATGAAGCTCGAGGGGCACATTCAGGTCAAGAGCCAAAAACGAGAGGTTGGAATTAAAGAAGGTAAGATTTCGGGCCCAACATGGTGGCCTAGTGGCTAAAGTTCTTGCCTAGAACATGCCGGGATTCCATAAGGGAATCCTGGCAGCCCTGCTTTCCATCCAGCTCCCTGCTTGTGACTTGGAAAAGCAGTCAAGGATGGCCCCAAAGCCTTGGAACCCTGAACCCACATAGGAGACCTGGAGGAAGTTCCTGGCTTCGGATCAGCACAGTTCTGGCCGTTGCAGAGGCTTGGGGAGTGAATCATCGGATGGAAACTGCCTCTCTGTCTCTCTTCCTCTCTGTACATCTGACTTTGGAATAAAAGATAAATAAATCTTAAAAAAAAAAAAGTAAGATTTCAGCATGAATCTGGAGCCTGCAGGCTTGGTTGCCTAAGCTGGACAAGGTTTTTAGCCAGTTAGACACACACTTCCTGAGGTTCAATCAACTGTTAACTTATTTATCATGTTATGTACCCTTGCACCTGTGCTCTAGGCGAAGGGCAAAATGCCTACGGCTGTGGTGAGACGCTGAATGATTCCGTGAAGCTGTGAAAATAAAGGCATCTGTCTAATCCACTCTCAGGTGTTTCAGGTCTGGAGCCTGGGACGTGAAGAAATACAGCCTCAAACCCAAGCAGCACAGGGCCAATCACAGCAGCCTGCTTCTTCTCACTGGCGTGTTTTGGATTTTAGGTGGCTTCCCCATTCTCAGAACAAAGGGCCAGGTTGTCCCCCAACTCCGGGCTCTGCTTTTAGCAAATCCAATGGGAATCCTTTAATAACAGGGCAGAGGGGACTAGAATAGAATCAGAGGAAGGGAACAGGCTTTGCTGACAGCAGTGGGTGGAGGCGGAGGGGCAGACAGTAACTCTGGACGTCCTCGGACCTAAACGACTCCCCTGGGATGTAGCAGGAACTGGAACCATTGTATTCCTATCACAGCACAATCTAGATGCAGAGTTGGGCACAGCAGAGCCAGCCTCCACAAAGCAGAACGGAGAGCAGCACGGCCTTTCCAGAACAAAGGGAGAAGAAATTGGGGCTGGGCACAATGATTACAAAGACCAGTTAGTCTGATGGAGCCTCAAGCTAGCCGGGGAAACGTAAAACCCTTTCTTGGCAAGAAGCTGCCATGCTTCAGTAATCAGATCCTTTCACAGGAAAGCAGGTGTTGTGCAGGCAACTGGCCTCACCGCCACACGTCAACGGAGGCTGAAAAGCCTGCAATACCAGAAACAGTTCTGTCGTATGTGAAGGTGTCATGGCAGTTCAGTAAAAGAACACACACTGGCCAGAAACCTTTTGTGAAGCCTCAAAGCTGTTTGTGAAGTTGTCACAAGTGACACAGCTGAAGCAAGTGCTGGTTAAACTAGCGGATTAGAATCATCGTCAACCAGCTACCAGGTGAAACAGCCGCTTCCAGCAGCGTGTCCTCTTCCGCTGAGCTGAGCCGGCACAGCTGGACGCGGGCCTCGGTCAACGCGCAGGACAAGCGTTACAAAAGTGGAACATCCCAGCAATGAATCATTTTCTTATACACAACTACAAGTTTGGCTCTTTCAAGTAACATGGACAGCAAATACAGGTGTGTAGCTTGTTCTTTCTTGGAATAAACATTCAGATAGAATGATGCATAATGATTTAGAATAACAGTGAGCTGTCTACCACAACCAGAATCTGAATTCTTTACCTCATGAAAGATGAAATTTACTTCTTCTTTTTTAAGATGTATTATGTCTTTTATTGGAAAGGCTTATTTACAGAGATAAGGGGAGAGAGAAAGGGATTCACCCTCACAACCCAGATGGCTGCGACAGCCGGAGCTGAGCCAGCCAATCTGAGGCCAGGAGCCTGGAGCTCTTCCAGGTCCCCCCATGCGGGTGTAGCGTCCCAAAGCATTGGGCCGTCTTCCACCGCTTACATACATCACAAACAGGGAGCTGGATGGGAAGTGGAGCAGCCGCGACACGAACTGGTGCCCACATGGGACACTGGCGCTTGTAGGCAGAGAATTAGCCCCTAAGATGTACAAATGCAGTTGCCATCATATATTGATTATTGTGCTAAACATATAATGCATAAGGCAAATAAACTTTAATGAGAAAAAGGAATTAAGTATCTATCTGGCAAAATAATTAACAAGTGGATGGAAATCTGATTTGCAAATAAACATCGTTTAAGTAGGTGCTGTGTGAGTTTTACCCCTAGAAACTGCTAAAAAAGAAATCTTACTTGAAGAACAGATGTCTTTTTGACATCAAATGTATCAACTTCACTTTTAGAGTCATTGAAGTACGTTTGTAATAAGCTCTCAAAAAGTTATAAACAGCACAGTACAATTTTTATAAGCATTCTAAAACATCAAAACCATTGGGATTTATTGTTTTGTTTTTAAAAATTGTATCTTTAGAGCTCTCACTATGAAACTAATGATTGCTAGGCCTGGCACAATGGCTCAATGGCTAAATTCTTACCTTGCAAATACTGGGATCCCAGATGGGTTCTGGTTCGTAAACTGGCTGTTCTACTTCCCATAAAATTCTCTGCTTATGGCCCGGGAAAGGAAAACAGGATGGCCCAAAGCCTTGGGACCCTAAACCTGTGTGGGAGATCTGGAAGAAATTCCTGGCTCCTGGCTTCGGATCGGCTCAGCTCTGACTGTTACAAGCCACTTGGGGAGAGAACCAGCAGATGAAAGATCTCTCTCTTTCTCTCCTTCTCTCTGTAAGAATGAATAAATAAAAAACACTTCCTAATGAAAAAATAAATCTTTAAAAAAACTATTCCCTGTATATTTAAAAAAAGACTTATTTACGTTTATTGGTAAGACAGATTTACAGAGAGCAGGAGAGACAGCAAGAAAGATCTTCTATCCACTGGTTCAATTCTCAAATGCCTGCAAGGAATGGAACTGAGCAGATCTGCAGCCAGAGGCCAGGAGATTCTTCCTGGTCTCCCACATGGGTGCAAGGTTCAAAAGCTTTGAGCCAACATCCACTGCTTTCCAAGGCTATAAGCAGGGAGGCGAATTGGAAGTGGAATAACCAGACACAAATGAGCACTCATGTGGGATGCTGGTGCTTGCAAGGGGGAGGATTAGCCAATTGAGCCATCATACCAACCCCATCTATATGCTTTCAGGATGAGTGAACCTAGTGGAAAAAATCATACATAAAATGTTGTATGATTCTAATTACATGAAAGCTACAGAAAACACAAATTCCTAGAGATAGAAAGCACATTAGCGGAAGGCAGGAATTAGCTGTGAGGAATGGGAATTTGCAGCCACTGTACAAGGGTGCCTCCAGAGCTGATGGAAATATTCTGGAGTTAGGTAGTGGGATGGATGCACAAATGCAAAAATACTTCAAAAAAACTAAAGTTAACCATTAAAAAGGGCAAACCTTGTAGTACATAAATTATATTTCAGTAGAATTATTTAGAAACATGTCAGTTGAGTCCAGTGTTGTGGCATAGTTTGTAGTTTTCACATTCCCAACCGGCTAGATTCCAGGTACCTTCTGAAGATAAAGAGCATTAGCTGACTCCCAGGGTCTGGGTGCCAGTGCTACGGGGCCCCAACTGTCCCCAGAGCAACAACAGCAGCTGAGCAGCCGCCTTCTCCGAGCTCTGGCTTCAACTCTGGTGGCCTCTTCTCCGCGCTTCTCATTAGTCCCTCTGGAGAGGCAACTGTCTACTTCCTGTTCATCTTGGTTGTTCAATGCTGACACCTTCTTTGCTCATTTCAGCGTTTCAAACTGTAGTAAGCAAACTTTTGGTTAACTATCCTTTATGTTAAGTTGACTCTGTCAAAGTGAATCACGTGATTTCTGTCAGCTGGCAATCCAGTTGGGTTAGGAGGAGAGGGATGGAAACAACTCCAGTGAAACCATCAACCAAGTAATCATGTCAGAACTTTATAGAAGAACGTATTAACTTAGAAGATGAAGGGGCAAAGCTTACAGCATTTTATAAAGACAGAGATAATATGACAGCATTCTAAACCTTGCTCCAATCCAATGGATTTCTTAGTACTTTAGTAAGAATTTGCCTTATTATTAATGAATATCAATTCTGCTATAGAAAAAGAGGAACAAATGGGATGAATGAGACACATATTAAACCGCAGCTTATAATTTATGGAAAAAGTCATAGCATATAAGATACATGATGTCCTTCTACAATGTGTTATGACAGAAAATGAGTACACAAAGAACTTGAGAGGCATGAGCAGAATTCATTAAATACAGAGAGGTAGTAATATCTTCATGGGAAGAACAGTGAACCAGGCAAGTTTGTGACAATGTCCATGTCACTTCCGGCTTGACAGCTAGCTGATCCCTTAGCCGTTCAGACCCATTTTGTCATGGGACACACTAATATGGACTTTAAGGCAAATAATAACCCTGATGAGTGTGTGAATTCTACAGTCAATAAACACGGAGGACTATTCAGTAATCACACCTAGGAGGCAGTAACAACTACCTTAAATTAGGTGTCACATGTTAAGATTCAACTGTGCCACAGTATCAGCGGATGTCACTGCACCAACAGGCTGTTCTGGGGCTGTCGCTCACAGCAAGAGGAACAGAGAGGAAGTCCATGGAAGGCAGCACCCTCTTTCTGCCCTGGCCCCTGATCCTCCCTCAAAGCCTTCCCACAGACAGGACCAACAGCAAACTAACTGCAAAGCAGAAATGGAGTCTTGAGACTCCGCCCCCAACATCTCTAAGACAAGAACAAAAGGTAGTCTGGAGCTGCCGACCTTGACTTCATAACAAGCACACACCTGTGCCAAACATGGGTCGACAACTTGGCCATATTATTATTATTGAAACATATGGAACAAGTCCCCAAGAGCATCCAAGCTAATATACGAACCAAAGGCATGAGGGCCAATTGTTCTTGCAGGGTAAGATAAGCTGTCATTCTTTCCTAGTGAAGCTATGCAGAAATCTTCCAAAGAAGCAACATATCTTTCCTCTCTTGGATAAGGAATTTAATCCTGAATTTTGAGCTAAGGGTCTTTATTCTCCCAAATGTTTAATTTATAGTCTCATTTTTTCAGGCTTCAGGAAGACTTGTAAGTATTTCCTGTTCAGATATAATGCTGAGATATTTCTGAACATTAGACCTCTAGAAATTACCCCCATTTTCTTACAAATCCATAAAGGATGACTTTCAGTTGTCACATAAATTTTTATCTCTACCCAACTTGGTATAAAATTGGGCTGTAAATTCATTCCTCAATTCCATTCCCTCCCGAAATACTTAAGCTGTGACTGAAAATGAGTCCCACTCAAGGTGTTATGAAACTGATTGTGTTTAGTCATTTCAGAAGCATAAAGTTCAGTTTTACTATCAAGAGAATTATATCAGTGTCATTAATCACAGATAATATAGCTTAATTGTTTTTGAATGTCAGCAGAAATTCAAGACTGTATTGAAGTCTTAATAATTAAGCAGAAGTATGCAATATTAATGAAGCCCCATATACTTTGTATGAATTGTTTAACACAGTATGGGCATAAATAACTCCACACCACAGGATTTCAGTGAGACACAGACTAGGAAGAATACTCAATAGTCATTGAGGGAACAGGGCTGTTTCCTAATCGTAAGTAGGTTTGCATCCTATAACTGAAAACAACATAAAACCACACATAGGATCATATATAAAAAACAGTCAGCCAAGTATTGTAGTGGTCACGCACTCTAGCAAGCTAATGTTACTAATAGCAATAATTCTATTCCTTAATTTTACAAATCTTCTACCTAGAATAATGATTATTTTGCAAGAACTTAAAAAATATTTTTATTTATTTACTTTAATTTGAAGAGATAAGCAAAGGAGATGTCCCATTTTCCAGGACACTCCTTAAATGGCCATCATAGCCGGGGCTGGACTAGGTTGGAGCAGAAAGCCAGGAGCTCAGTTCGGATCTTCCCCGTGGATGGCAGGGGCCTCCACAGAACAGTAGGACCATCTAATTCTCATGAGGGGATTGTTGAAAAGGCCTGAATCCACATCATCTCTGCTTCCTCCAGCATGAGCTCCCATAGGAAGTCATCCGATCCTTTGGATGTGATCTAATCTTCACAAGAATCTGAGATCTGGTAAGAAGTAGCTTCTCTCTGCCAGCTGCATGCTGGGGGACTTGGGCCAGGTGGCCTGGGTGCCAATGGTGCTGGGTGAAGCCCTCAGACCATCCAGCAGTGCGTTCTGGGGACTTGGAGGTGTGGGGTTCCAGGGAGTCTGGGATACAGCACATGTGAGGACAAGCAGGGACCTGATGGTACATGCCCAGGTGAGAAATGACTTGTCTGGGATTTCTATGGACAAGGCCATTCTACCTGAAGGGCTAGAACATAGAACCCCCCAGAGAGTGTCAGAAAAGGGAACAGGTACTGTGAGGCTGGGCCATGAAGCTGAGAAATACATGAGTGATCAGAGCTGGGGTAGAATCTGCAGGGCGATATGTGGGCTCACCCATGTGGAACAGCAATCTCCACTGGCACATGGTGCTGGGTCTGTGAGCCCCAGGGGTGGGGGATCTGGCGGGGCTTTGGTCACCTGGTCCAGGTGCTGGGGCACACCTACATGGTGGGTGTCGGGTCCGTGAACCCCAAGGGCAGGTAGTCTAGGGGTGGAGTGGGGACCTGGGTCTTCTCTGGTACCATAGCAGAGAATGGAGAACAGAACATATGGACCCCAGCCAAATGATGGCAGCAAATATCTGGGCAGCCAATGGACATTGGAACGGATTCCTTCTCCATAGATCGGAAAGACTGACAGCATTTCAAGAACTGTGGAATCCACCTGGGCAGAACCCTCGCACCATGTGCCACATTGTGACCCTGGGTTGATATCAGGTGGCCTTTTCCCATCCTCAGACACTGGGATGGTTGGGAGGCTGGGTATGGGCTATCCCCATGTCTCCTCCCTTCCCCCAGAAATGGGAAGAAGAAATAGAAAGTTTGGAAACAATGATCACACCCACTTCTCCCTAACCCTACATCCTTCCCATCCTGATCAACTAAGTAAACATCGTGCTGTTTCCTGATACCATGGGAATCCAAAGAGATAATATATTGGGAAAAGCTTGGTGAAGATACTGTTTTAGTGCTTACCATTGTGTCTTCCAGTGAGGAAAAGCAATGTGTTCAAAATAGACCATCATCAAGAATAAGCAAGACAGCTTTATTAATACAATATTTATGAGTATACTAATTTCCTATTTTGAGAATTGATCATTGAAAAGATCAGCAAAATAAATCTGAGTCTAATATTAATTTCAGATGGATTCTTTCTCATTATGTCAAACACAAGCCATTAGAAGTAACCTCTTAGATGCATATTAATTTTTTAAAGCAGCTTATTAATTAATTATAATTTCTGGCAATGTGACTATCAATCACATCCCCATAATCACTTATATATTTTATATTTGGCAATATCATAGAAGGGGCCAACATTGCGGCATGGCCAGTTGAGCTGCATCAGCTGCTCTGTTTCCAATCCAGCTCCTGTTGGTGCACCTGAGAAAGCTCTGGAAGATGGCCCAAATGCTTGGGCCCCTGCTCCCACATGGGAAACCTGGAAGAAACTTCTAGCTCCTGACTTCAGCCTGGCCCTACGCCAGCCAACATGGTCATCTGGGGAATGAACCAGCAGGTGGAAAATTTTCTCTCTCTCTTCCTTTCTCTATAACGCTGCCTTTCAAATAAATAAAGACTTTTTTTTAATTACAAAAAATAGCCCCAGTGGAAAAAAAAATCCTAAGATTAAAAAGCTCAGAGTAAATGTGTATTGAATAATGCATATATTTTTTTGTGGCCACAGCTACTGCTCAATCCTGTCACTACACATTAACAACCCCAAATTTTGTATTTCCTAACCATGGTGGTTAAACTTTGGTTATTTTCAGATAAGCTTTTCATGGCTAATTCACATTTCTTTGAAAATAAGGTAATGAACAAATGTTATTTTTAATTGAAAAACTGTCCCTCAAAATAGTGTTACATTCAATTGCAATTAAGTATTTGTGAAACGATAATGATCTTTTTAAGTTTCAATGATTTTATCTGTTTCATGGAACTGGATTTTCCACTTGGGAGTATTTTTCAGTTTGGGCAGGGAATTCTATTGTGTTAAGTGTTTATTTTACCACAGAGAAACACACCTCTCGTTTGGAAACTGATAGCCTGTTTGCCAAAGCTGCACTCAGAGAGCACATGGTGAAACCAAAGCCAGCTTGTCTTGTGGAGCTCGTCACATGCTCGAGCGCTCTGTTTGAAGATGTCATTGCTGTTCATGTTAATGAGCTGTCCTTACTTTCTCTATTCGGGATTTTTAGCATTACACTGCTCAGTTAAAAGGGGGAAAAAATTGAAGGCGTATCTAAGCTGACTGATCTCTTATTGAAAAGTATTGATGTTTTCCTCTCTACCAAATGGAAGAAATGCATACACCATTATAGTAAACTCGGGTGCCACCTGCCCCCACACTTGTCTGCTTCACATCCGTGGTTTGGTTTCTGTTGTCATGGAGATGAACACTGCTGAGACCTGGGAGGATCTGGGGGTTGAACCTTAAGCAGTCATTCCACTGGACGGGATTGGGCAGTGAAGTAACAGCCCAGGAGACAGAAGAGGGCAGCCCAGGACGCCAACGAACACAGGACAGGAGAAGATGCATGTTTCACTGTTCTTCAGTGTCTGGACACTTCCGTGTGAGCTTCCTGGCTTGGAAGATGGCAGAGCAGAAAGATGGAATATGTCCCTAAGCCTGACACTTGATGGCCCTCAGCATCGGTCTCCTTCCCATGCAGGCGGTGGTTCTTATCCAAAAGACCCCGCTTTCCCTGCCTGTGGCCTGGGAAAACAGTCAAGGAAGGCCCAAAGCCTTGGGACCATGTCCCGTGTCAGAGACCTGGAAGAGGCTCCTGGCTTCATATTGGCTCAGCTCTGGCCATTGTGGGCACTTGGGTAGTGAACCATCGAATGGAAGATCTTCCTCTCTCTCTCTTTCTTCCTCTCTGTATATCTGGCTTTCCAATTAAAAAAATTTTTTTTAAATCTTAAAAAAAAAGTAGTTAAAATGGATGAAATGTCAAGGGATGCTTTTCCTCTTCCATAATGTACCTGACTCCATGACACTTCCAAGATTTCCAAAAGAGGGCGCAGCAGTGGGAGGCACTCAAGCCCTGAAGGAGGAGTAGGAATCTCATAGAATCCAGTTCATTGGTTCCTTGAGCATATTGATATCTTGTCACCTTTATCTGTTTCCCTCCTTTGAGTTCTTTCAGGGACATCCACAAGAACAAAACCCAGTGTCAAGTGCAGCTGCGAAGCACTCATGGCTCATCATCTGGTCCACAAACCCCACATAGACCTGGTCGGGACGCAGAGGGAAAGCATTGGCGGAGGAAGGATCCAGCTCCCAGACTCACTCACTCTCTCCCCTTCTCCCATCAAACGTCAGCGGGAAAATTAAAGAAAAAGCAAAAACCCACAGAAAAAGCAAAACCCCACGAGCAGCAGCCAGAGCATGAGTCCTTAACAGAGCAGCGGAAGGGTTCGCAGTAAGTGCACGGGTTACCCCTGGGTGACAGGGCCTGCAGAGATCCCCATTACAGATGGCCTGACTCGGGATGGCTTCACATCCGCTTCCCTGTGTGTCTCTGTATGACAACAGCCCTCCCTCGGGAGGCATTCCTCAAAGAGGGAGCCTGGCTCCCCTGCCAAAGACTGCACTGGGGCATTCATGTGAGTCCTAGAATGTGGCGCCATATCACAGAAAGGGAACCACTGTGTAGCACATTTAACTAACTCTCTCTGGGTTGGGTTGAAACCGTTCCACCTGGGCACGTTCAAAGCCTTCTGTTGTTAGTTCAAGGAAAGCAACACTGAGTCAGAGGTCAAACTCCCTCGGAAGGTACAATGAGAAAGTGCGGGAGGTACCGGGCCAAGTTCTGTTCCTATGGACATGGAGAGATGCCTTGGCCATTTTCAGAAATTGTTCTTTCATGGGAGTGAGCAAGAAATTATTTCTCCACCGCAGCTTTATCTAACCGCTTGCACAACAAGCATCTCATCCATCATTGGTAAGATTTTATAATTAGGAAAAAGTGAGTGTGCATCCTGCATACTTTTCAAAGGTGTGCCTCTGTTGGTGGAGACCATTTGGGTGTGGTGGAGCCCACCGTCAGCTGCAAGTTTCAGGCTTGTGAAAACAAAGGCACCACACAATGGGGAACTCACAAATGGACATGTGGCTGATACTAACACATTCCGATTACAGTCAGAAACACACAACAGAGAGCAATCATCCGGGAGCTTGGGGGTAATTCTTTTTGAAAAGACAGTTTTGATTCCTGTTGAACAACAGTATGTCTCTGAGCACAGATGGGTAGGGCCCCACAATACACCAACCAACCTTACAGGCATATGGAATTCCAAAAAATACAACTGCGAGACTGATCATTAACAACGGGCACCGACAAACGCCGTGGCTTGCCGATCTGGCGCGAAAGCCTCATGGAATCTGGCTGCTCACTGTAAGAGGAGCTGCCCTGTTTACCTTCCCAGCAGCAGAAACAAGGGTCTACACAGGATTAAAAGCGGGGTTATAAATAAAATACCTGGTGCTTTATAACTATTTACTCAAAATTATTTTTCTCAGTTGGAGTACAATAGTAAGGCCAGGAGCTAAGTCATGGTAATCCTACTTTTTCATACTAGCAAAAAGGAACTTCTAAAACGAACATCACAGGAACAGACAGAAAATGCTTTGGTAAAAAACATGACATTTTTGGAGAAGCAATGGAATTTTTTTAGTGAGTGGAAACAGAAGCAGCAGGCACTTGGAAACACGATACTGTTTTTTTGTTGTTGTTGAACGGAAAAAATCCTTTCAAACATATTGCAGGGTATCTGTAGCAGAATCAGTGGACAGGAAGCTGAACTATAGTGCTAGCCTTTAAAATGATGAAAAGCAGACAAAAACATACGAAGCTTTATTTACATGGAAGCTGTAAATATTTTTAAAATCGGAAGGTTGAGATAGAAAATGTGTTGAGTAACAAAAATTTAAAATAAAAATGTTGAGCTGATGAAGTAATCAGTGTTTGTTTTTGCAAAACATTCTGCAATGTGTGTGTCTGTGTGTGTGACAAACAAAGTGTGTGACAGCTTCGGTAAGGGAGTGCGTAGAGGACCTCACATATTCTGCATAAAGCCAGAGGGCCCGGTGCGTAGTCCACCAATAGGATCACAGGCTGAATGCTGACGTAACTACCCATATTTACTGGATGTTCGCAGTACTCCACAAACAAATATCCAGATACTTCTTATGCCAAAGGTGCAGTAAGTGGAAAAAAAAGAGAGAGAGAGAGAGAGAGAGAGAGAGAGGAAAGGCTACACCTGCTGTTTCCCTTGTGCGTTTCTGACTTCGGCCAGCCTCATGCTAGAAGACCTGCAGAGCTCCTTCCTGTGGCCATGCAAGCTCGGCTGAAATTTCAATCGCAGTATCCTAATGTGAGGTGTGTGATAGTGATGAAATGGATGTTGTCCAGCTGGGCGTCAATTATACTGGCAAGCGTTTCTGAAGATCTTCATAAAGTTATATAAGCTCGGGGGTGGAGCGAAGCAGAGAATTGCAAAAATTGAGAATTTAAAGTCCACCACACTTTCATTTCCTCATAAACCATTATCCAGGGATAACTTTGCCAACAGTCCACACAAGATCCCCCCAAATGAAATCCCAGTGGATTGTGTTTGGTGCTAAGCTCAGTCTATGTTATGTTCCTATAACCAGTTGCCTGGAAGTGGATGATGATTTAAAGGGGAGGCTTGTTCAGATCACAGATTCGGAAGCTGAAGGACCAACATGGGGCAGCCACACCTGTTGGGCTTCCGTGCATGACTGAAAAGCACGCGTGTGCTTGGACACAACACCCACAGGCAACTTCGCTTTATGATGCATCATGGATGACTTTCTCCAGTCAGAACTCACTCTCATGGGAGATGCATTGTCTGCACGTGACAGTTCTACTGCCCTGACCCAAACACCTCCCATTTGGCCCTGTTTCCCAACACTACTGCTTTGAGGACTTAAGCTTACACATGGGCCTTGTTGGAGATCAACCATATTAAAAGCACTGTGATGATCTATTTGCCTTTTACAAGCAGTGCACACAGTGCTGTCAGCCACAAAACAGAAGGGTGTTCCTAGTGGAACCTGCAGCGTCATGACAAGGCTGAGACCCTCAGAAACGGGGTACAAAAAGCAGTTGGCCATTTCAGCTGTTTTCTATGTAGGATGGCGCACAGGAGACTTCCTTCTCACACTGGCTCATGCTGACTGCGCCCTTTGGACTGATGGCCGTGAACCCTCTTGCTCAGCTTGACCCGCGGCACCAGCCGGAGGGACTTGGGTTTGATCTAGTCTGCTGAGGCCTGACGAGCAGCCCAGTCCTCCCATCAACTTTATTTAACAAAGAGCACAGGGGAAGCACGCGGATGCAGAATTGTGTACACAGTCTTAGACAACCTCACTCACTGTGCAGATCACTGCTCTGCAGTTACAAAAATTCCTATTTCCGCACCTAATCTGCAGCGAGGACTTCAGAGGTTTATTCAGGGAGTAAATCAAAGTGCAGGACTCTGGACAAGAGGGTTCTGGCACACTCGGCAGCTCACTTGGAAGGGTTTGGGCAGCAAACAGATGGAGCATTGCCTCCCAGCACTGAAAACAAAGGACTGACCAACGGTCATCATTGTAAACAGTGTGTCCTCCGTTTCATTCCCGAGTGCACAGGCAGCCACATACTCCTTTTTAGAAAAACTGACCATCCGAAAGGAGGAAAGAAACTCCAAGTCCAACCTGGGTCACAGAACGCTTTCACAATACTCCTGCAAGAGCAAGCATCGGCTGAATACTCAAAGCTTCCAAATCTTCCAGAGCCTTGTTTAAAAATAGGAACAGCCCATTAGGGATCACTGAGCATTTGAAGGCAGGCAGATATGAAAAACAAAGTGACATAAGAAAGAAGCTTGCTGGGACAGAAAGCTCAGGAAGCAGAAGGAGTTATATATAGATGGATATAGATACAGATAGAGATGTGCTTGAAGTTATAAGAGAGTGTATGTCCTCCGTGAAACAAGAATTGATCTTACATAAAGAGGCAACATTCAGAGACCAAAATCAGACCTGGGAAGATAATATTATGATAGCATAAAAAAAAACCATGCAAAAGAAGGTTTGGGACATGAAGCTGAGGATGTTTCAGAAAATTCAATGGAAAGTCAAAGAGATAGAAAATAAGAGAAAAGCACTACAAAAATAGAGGGAGAAGTTAAAAATTCTATTGTTAGCAAGCAGGGCATGGAAAGGTAAGAGTTAAATTAAAAGGTAAGAGTTTTCATAGTAAATTTCCTCATTACTGGCTCAGCACAGGGAATGGGAAGGATCAAAACTCAAAGAACATCTACATGAAATTTCAGAACATTAGGCATAAAAATATACTAACTATTTCTACAAGGGAAAAACCAGCCATGTGTATTGTAGGAAGGGAAAACTGACTAGTTTGCCCAGATGGGGCTAAGCCCATTGAGGTGTTGAGAACATTTCCAACCTAGAAGCACAAAGTTAGGAGACCAGCATGATTCCGTTGGCTAGGCCTCCACGTGCAAGCCCCATCATCCCCTACAGGCACCAGTTCATGTTCCAACTGCTCCACTTCCCATCCAGCTATCCAGCTCCCTGCTTGTGGCCTGGGGAAGTGGTAGAGAGTACCTCAAGACCTCAGGACCCTGCACCTCCATGGAAGACCTGGAAGAAGCTCCTGGCTTCAGGTTTTGGATCGGCTTAGCTCTGCCTGTTGAGATCATTTGGGGAGTAAACCAGAAGATGAAAGGCTTCTCTGTCTCTGTCTCTGTACATCTACCTATCCAATAAAAATAAATAAATCTTTTTAAAAATTCAAAGTTAGTAGGAAACTCAATTAGGCCTGAAAGGAAGTAAATGCATGTCCAGGTTTTTGTCGTAACAAGGCTTGCCATCATAAACACCTGTGTGACTCAAGATCCCCTTTGCTGAGTGGCATGCATCTCGGTGCTGATGCACAGGTTTCTAGAGGTGCTTTATATCTCCAAGTTATGTATTTGTTTGTTTCATTTATTCCAGAGGCAGAAGAAAGAAACAGACACACAGGGAATCTCCTGTCTGCTGGTTTACTCTTAAATGCCTGTCAACAACCATTACTGTGCCTGCCTGAGGCTTGGAGCCAGAACTCAACCAAGGACCCCCAGGGACTGGAGCCATCACTTGCTGTCTCCGACAGTGTGTGTTCACAGGAAGCTAGACTTGGAAACGGAGTCGGGACTCAATATCAGCTGCTCAGATGAGGACTTGGGCCAGCCCTGAAATGCTTTTTTGTATTCAGAATGGTGACCATTTAGCCAGTTCTCCATATTTCATTTCTGACAATGTGTTTGGTTTTGGTTTTGTTTGTAGACCTAGACTACTCTTCTAATTTGTTTTTTGTTAGATTTCTGTTTCTGAATTTCTTTTCTATTTCCATTTTACTGCATTCATCCTTCGAATGCATGAGCTGCAGGTAGTCCATTCCCTAAACACGGTTTAGGGAACTTTTCACTGTGAAGTGGCTTTCAAGAGGCTCCCAATACTCAGTGGCTAATAGACACACGCAGGCTGCTCTTCCAGGTGCCACGTGGAGCATGAAATCAAGAGCATCAGGTCCTGAGAAGAGCAAGTAGATAAAACCCAGAGCAATAGTCTTGTTTTAGTGTTTTTCCAGTGGGTTATAGATAGCTTGAAGCTTCCTGGAAGTTTAGTATCTATACTGTAGCCATTGGTTAACAGCTCTGGATGCTAGTTAAAATAATGTAGGCAACTTCTAGAATATTTCGATGCTGGAATCTACTCAGGAAGACAGAAAATTGGAACCTCTGAAGGTTTAGCCCACACTAGCCAGCAAGTGGTCACTGTTCTGATGACTCAGTGTTGAAAGCAGCAGCACCCCAGAGGATGGTCCTTATTGGTTACAACTTTAGTTCCAGTCAAATTAAAGACCGTAACAAACAGAATATTTGAGGGAATCTGATCCTGTCCCAAAGAACTTTGTAAGAGGGAAATGGGTGGTTAGAGTGAGCGGGAGATGTGATGTTGGAGCTCAAGGCTGAGTTGATAGGCAGAATGAAAAGGAACCTACACCTGCTGCAGAATTCACTCTTCCCTGAAGGTCCCAAAAGGAGCTGTCCTGCCAACCTCGACCTTAGCCCAGTGACACCCATTTTGAGTTTCTGATATGAAGAGCTGCAAGAGAATACATTTGTGCCATTTTTAATCCCTCTTTGTATAATTTGTTCTAACAGCATTAGGAAAGTTAATGTATTCCCCTGAAGTCAAGGAAAAATGAAAAGTGAAAGTCAAGATGATGAGCCACAGGCCGGTCAGGTGCACAACCTCTTCGACCATTAGTCATCACCCCTTCCTTTGCTTCCAAGGCAGGAGATGAGCTGATAGAAAGAATAATGAATTTCTATTATTTCAAGGAAGAAGGAAGCTTGAGTTAATTATGCAAGTATTTTAAACAAGCTTTTCAAATAAAAATAATCTTTTAAAAAGATTACTTAGATAAGACTATTTATATTTCATACAGAAATTTGCTGACCCAATTCCTATCATTACTTCGAAATTATCAATTATAGTTTTATAAGTTGTTATAATAATAATGGAAATTTTTGCTGATAACATGTTTGACTCTGTACGTAGATTTACAAATGTACGTTTATGTAGTGTTAGTACTCCTACGTTACTTAGGACATTGTTTTACTGACACAAAACCATCTCTCTGAACTTCAAATTTAATGAGATCTCTTATAATGTATCTAACAACTCTGGTTGAAAGGGTGTTGTCATAACCCCTTAAAACACGAGCAATCCCATCTTTCCTTTTAGAGCACTGTTGAAAAACACATCAAAGAAAAGACCCTGTAAAATAAGGATCACTCTAATCTTACTAAACAAACTTTTAGTTGACTAGAAATCATTATTCCTGTTATCAGATAGACACCAGTGTACGGCAGTCAATTAAAATGCAAATTGGGACTGTTTTTTCTGTTGAACATTCTTCTGAGACCAAGAAAACTCATGAATAAGTGATTAATGTTGAAAAATGATATGTGCATTTTAATGATGGTATTAGACAAGTAAATCAGTAAAATTCGAAACAGGAAAAGGAACAAATGGCTTTATAATTATAGGGCGCTGTATGGATTCTGTAGCGGCACGCCAGCTCCTCGGGGGATGTGGCGCACAGGGCTGCTTCTAGGAAGTATGGGGGCACACGTAATCCCATTATGCGCTTCCTTGCCTTCCTAGCCATCAATTTTGTCCGGCTGAGATCTGGTTAAATAAATTCTCAAGGCTCCCTGGAGGAAACAGAAAGGTCACAAGAGGCCAGAGGGGAAATGCTTTCCTCTTTTGCTTTAGAAATTTGGGAAGAGAATCTGGAGTGAGGGCACGCGCTGTGCAATTAGCTGTAACCAGTGTAGAAGAATAGTGAGGCAAAAAAATGATCTCTGTATTTTCTGCTGCATTTCTTTGCCATGGGTCCCTTGGAGACAAATGATTGAGACCACCTACAGTGCATGAATGAAATGCTTCAAACGTAAAATCAAGAAAGTAAGGAAATATAGCCAACTGTAATTTGTAACTGAGATGTCACAGTTGCGATAGCTGACAGATTTTAGGGTACACGAGATCCGTCATTTGGTACTTAGGAATAATAACCAAACTGGGACTATCAACAATGCCCAAAAGAATCACCCGCAGGATGGGAACTGCATTTTTCACATGGCCTTTTTAACTCAGCATCTTCATCATCTACCTTGCTGCTCTAACAGCCTGATCGCAAACAAGGCAGCACGTGGCAGCCCCGTCTCTGGAGCATGTCTCTTTGAACACAGCCCTACTTCTGCCCCTTCTTTCTAACTTACCAGCAACAATGCTGAGAACTTAGCGTCTCTGCTTAGTACCATTTACTCATTGCTGTTCTCCACAGAAAGGAACTTTGCTCTGGTCTGTGACTCTACAGGACTGTGACCAAGTAAATTACATGCAAATTGGGTTCTTATTAAATCTTATTAGGCTTCAATAATCAACTGCTCATCAGTCTTCAAGTCTGAGAGTTAATCCTATGTATAAGAGGTCTTACAGCGATGCAAACAAAATGGTCCTTCCTCCCATTGGCACAGCCAATGTAAAAGATGAACAAATTGGGGAAAACACAAAGCATATAAAAAACAAAGCTTGGGCCCCAGGAAGTAGCCTAGTGGCTAAAGTCCTTGCCTTTATGCAACAGGATCCCACATGGGCACATATTCATATCCCTGCTGCACCACCTCCCTTCCAGCTCCCTATTTGTGGCTTGGGAAAGCAATCGAGGATGGTCCAAAGCACTTGGACCCTGCACCCATGTGGGAGACGCAGAAGAGGCTCCTGGCTCCTGGTTTTGGATTGGCTCAACTTGGCCATTGTGGTCACCTGGGGAGTGAATCAGTGGATGGAAGGTCTTTCTGTCTCTCCTTCTCTGTAAATCTGCCTTTCCGATAAAAAATAAAATGAATCTGAAAGGAAAAAGGAATGAAAATTATTTTTTAAGCCTGCATGTGATTACGAATAGTGATGGAGTCACATACGAGTGCAGTGTCATTGCAGTGGGTCCCACTGTGGTCCCGAAGCTGTAGTTCTATAGCAATGTTATCTATATGTGCCATCTACCTGTTAGACCCCGTGTAGATGATATGACCCAAATGACATTATTTTTCTTGCTATTTCAAAAAACCCCAGTTTTATTGAAAACTTGAAATTGTTTTTACCTAAAATAAAGTCAGATGACGGAAGTTTCTCTGATATACCCCCCACTTGAGAGAGAAGGCCAAGCAGAGTGGTAGGGTAAGACTGAGGTCTCTGTGCCCCAGAGAAGATTGGCAGCACAAAGATTTCTCAGTTCCTCACTGGGACTAGTATTCTGCACAAGTATTCATGGATTTCGTGTTTGTTTTACTTCATTGGCTTTATTTCTGACAATGTTTGCTTATTGTTTCATTGCAATGCTGTATGTGTTAGGATGCCCTTTTCACCTTTACAAGTCCTTTAACCATCTTAGAATCCCTATAAATAAGTCATTTCTTTTCTTCATGGCTTTCCAACATAATTTCCTGAAGCCCATTATTCAATGAAGAAGTGCTGCATTTTTTAACACCGTGCACTTTAATATTGACTTGACACTAATTAGTCTATTTTTTCCTGGCAAATAGATTTGGATAGATATATCCTACAAAATTTAATGGACATTTTAAATATGAGTGAACTACAAAAAATTAACCTGAATATGTTGCTAGCAAAATATCTCCTTCCCAATCTTCTCATTCACCTTTTCAACTTTGTGTTGTGTGTGTGTGTGTATATATATATATATATATATATATATATATATATATACAGATTTATTTGTTTTACTTGAAATTCAGAATTACAGAGAGAGAGAGGAAGAAATGGAAATACATTTTTCCATCCCTGATTCACTCCCCAAGTGACTGCAATAGGCAGAGATGAGCTGATCTGAGGCTGGGAGCCAGAGGCTTCTCCCAGGTCTTCCATATGGGTGCAGAGGCCTAATGCCTTGGGCCGTCCTCCACTGCTTTCCCAGGTTATTATCGGGGAGCTGGATTGGAAGTGGGATAGCTAGGACTTGAACCAGCACTCACAAAGGATGCTGAAGCTGCAGGCACATTAACCTGCTACGCCACCATGCCAGCACCCAGAATGTCAGATTACTGACGGTTTAACGATGAGTTCACATAAGGAAGAGACAGCAAGATCATTCTGCCACAGGTGCTTCCCAACCTCCTGATTAACATAAAGTAAGTCTACTGGAACCTAACAAATGTATACTAAAAATCAGCAGGTAAACAAAATTTCAAAATAAATCCTACAAAGCTGGTGAAAAGCAAGATGGAGGCATGCTTAATGGAGTATGAACTAATGTTAGCACACTGCAATGGTTTGGATGGGGTTTGAGTGCTTCCTGGAAAAGAGCAATGCAGCCATCAGAAACTTGGTCCTCAGTGTGGTGATGTGGGAGGCGGTGGGGCTAAAAGAGGCAGGATCCTTAGGTCAGCAGAGGACATGGTGTTCTTGCTGGTTTAAGGTAGCCATTTTAGCATGTCTGAAGTCTCATGAAAGCAGTAGTTTCAAGGGCAACCCTGACCCCTGGACTGTTATCTGGCTTCTTGCTACGAGGTGTACTCTGTTCTCTCTCTACAGGCTCTTGCCACGAAGCAGAACCAAGCTGAGGCAGCTGCTGTGTTTTTGATCCTCTGTGCTATGGGACAAATAAACCTCTTTTTCTGCCTGAAGTTATTCTCTCTCTGGTGCTTTGGTATAGTCATGAAAATAGACGAAGATACATGTTACAAAAAGGAAAGTGAAGGTGCAAAAAAGTGGTATCGCCTTTTGTGCGCCTACATGTTAAATTAGTAAGAAATGCACTGACAATCACTGTTAGAAGTAGGGCATTTTCTTCTGAAAAGACCTGAAGTTTGCATGTAGAGGTGATATCAGAAAGATGACGGTTTTGGATTAATGTGTATAGCAAGTACAAAATTCACATTATGTTCAAAAGTTCCCTAATCTATTAGTTATGTTAGAACTAAATTGTGGTTTCTGTCTGACATTGCCTGTACCAAGAACGTCGGCGCACGCTTAAATAAGAGGCTGATGGGAATGTAACTCCTCATGAAGGACTGTACTCTTGTAACAAGACGGGGAAAATCAGGTATGGGCTGTGAATCTGGCAGGGGGAACCCCAGACTCTACGGAATTGTATCATAAAATTCAAAATTCAAAATAAAAACTAGAAAAAAAAGAACTAAACTGTAGTTTCAAAGCAAGATCCAGCAAGATATAGATGTAGGTTAAGACTTTGGAAAATCCTGTTTCTCAGGTCCTGGTGTGACTGCCTAGTGGCTGACATCCTCACCTTGTATGTGCTGAGATCCCATATGGGTGATGGTTCACATCCTAGTTGCTCAACTTTCCATCCAGCTGCCTGCCAGTGTCCTCGGAAAGAAGCAGAGGAAGGCCCAAAGCCTTGGGACCCTGCACCTGTGTGGGAGACCTGGAGGAAGTTCCTGGCTCCTGGCTTCGGCTCACCTCAGCTCTGGCTGTTGCTGCCACTTGAGTGAATCAGTAGGTGAAAGATCTTTCTCCCTGCCTCTCCTTATCTCTGTAAATCTGACTTTCCAATAAAAATAAATACATCTTCTAAAAATGGAAAAAAATCCTCTATTTTCCCAGTCTTTCCCTTATTGGTCCTAGCATCCATTGATTGTCCTTGTTTAAGTCAGTGATTTCAGTGGCGGGTGAAAACCAATGGTATTTCACCTGTGCTTTAACATTTACCAGCAAACACTGGTCTGCTCAGGGGACTTGACCTCGTTCTCCAGCAGCTGCTTGTCATTCCCCTGGGGCGATGCCTCTTTAAGTGACTGTCCTTCCCAGGTTTTAAAAACACAATTTGGGATGTTTTCTGCTTCCCAATTGCTTAACTATGTCTGAGCTCACATGCTTTGGAATCATTTCACCATCCTGGCCACTTCCTTTTTGAAACTTTAACTTTCCAGGCGCTGCCTCCTGGCTTCACGCACATCACTCCACATGACGGTTTCCAGGGATCCAGCCTGAAGGAGCTATTTCAGAAGCACAGCTTCCTGTCGATTTATATTCCCTAGAAATGCTGAGCCAAGTTTCCTCTGATCATGCTTGTCTCATTTTTTTAAAAAGATCAGTATCTGAGTTTGGATGGGGGCAGACCAGACCGGGCAGGACCGCAACACCTGGAGGCCTCATGTGAACTAGACTAGGGAAAAGCCAGGCTGGGCTGACTATTCCTACTGCTGCAAGCATAAATCAGAGTGGGTGAGAGTTGGTGGGGCTTTGCCACAGCATTAGCTGGCAGATGCTGGCAGGGTGGCTAAAATTAAACTGTAGAACCACCTGGAGAGTCCATGATCCAGGAGTGGGAGTGGCCTAGTAGGAAAATAGTGGGCACCCCTCTCTTGGGTTACCACTCACACTGGAGAGCTTGAAAACCAGCACTGGGGCAGGTATGGCTGGACAGAACAACACCCGCCAGCATGTGTGTAGGCTGGATAGTGTGACTGGTTGGGTTGAACTGGGTTTCAATGCCCATTGACATATATGAGAACTGAGTGGGATGTGGGACAGACCAGACCAGTCTGCTGTTCATACTGGCAAGCACGGAAACTAGGACAGGGGGTGGTCTGGTGGGGGTTATTTTGGGTCACTCCAACTAGGCTGCAGCTTCCACTGGTTTGCTTGAGAGCCGAGTATGTGGTGGGCAAGATCAGGCTGGACTCCAACACCCACTGATTCATGTAGGAGACAAGTTGGAAACAGAACTGATCCAGCAATTGCAACGACCATGTGCATAAGCTGATTGGGGCGATGGGCTGTACTGAACGCTGTACAGGCATGCACACACAAGAATTATGTCTAGGCTTACCTCAGACAAAATTTCTTTGGGGGTCCCTCCAACTGAACTGCTGATCTCAGAACCCCAACTATGAAGAGACGTGCAGGTTCCAGGGTCTGACCATGGAGAACATGTGTCAAAGCTGAGCCTCCTCAGTGACTCAGATGGAGCAGTGGACAGCATGCCCAGGAGCACATGGAGGATATAGCAGTCAATCCGAACCTGTAGAGGACACCTAGTACCACAACAGAGGATGGAGGACAGAAATCTACCTCAGCCAAGCATTGGCAGTGAAAATCTGGGCAAACAGAGACTCTAAGGTGGACTATGTCAGCCAGTGGATTCTGGAGAGATTTCATGCTTGGAATGGAGAGATTGGCAGCAATTCAGAACTATTGAACTACCAAAACCACTTGAGCAGTGCCCTTGGAACATGCCCCATGTCGGGGACCCTGGGATGGGTGGGATGCTGGGTGGGTCTTCTCCCTTTATCTCCCCCCTTACCCCAGATACAGAAAGAGAGAGAGAGAGGATGTGAAAACAATGGTCTTACCCACTTTCCTGTAGCCCTTGACCCTTTGTGCCCTAATCAACTATGTAAAGATAATCAAAATACAATATATTTTTTTTTAAAAAAGATCAGTACCAAGAAAACACTGGTGAACTGAAGTAAGGTTTTCTGCTGCCAGGACTTTCATGCTAGCCATAAATCTCAGAGATCTTGTATTCTCATCCAAGACATAAATAAATTTGATCAGCACAAGGCCAAGGACAGAGCATGGCTTTGCTTATGCTTATTTTGACATTTCTTGGTTATGATCATTCATCCAGGGCTGAATCCATCACTGTCCTTGCCACCAGCTAACAGCTCTCCATCTAATTCTCAAAGACATGGCAGGAGAGATCTTGTCAGTTGCACTGAGGAAGTGCAATACCCACAGATTCATAAGACCCCGTAGTCACCCCTCTAGCCACACTGAAAAAAAAAGGAAGGTGTGTGACATCACATGCCGTGGGTGACTCGGGCTGCCGCTCGTGATCCTGACTTCTGCTGCAAGCGACCCACCAACGCTGAGTACCAAACAGCTCACTTGTCAAGGTGACAAGAGCAGCTGTCTTGAAAACGTGAAAACTAAACCCTTATAGGGAGAATGACCTTAAAATTCAGGTAAAATGCTGGGCTGTAATCCCGGCTTATATTAAAATTTCCTCTAAACTTTGACCATGGGCAAAATTTGTAAAAGCATGAAAATACAACAAATAGCAATAAATTTGCTTTCCATTTTCATTTCTCCCCTAAAGAAAGTCTGTATGTTTTCTTTTTTATACGTATTTTGAACAAATTGGCATCATTTTAAAGGATTTGTACATTTTTTAAAGATTTATTTTATTTTAATTGCGAAGTCAAATATACAGAGAGGAGGAAAGAGAGGAAGATCTTCAGTCCGATGATTCACTCCCCAAGTGACCACAATGGCCAGTGCTGCGACAATCCAAAGCCAGGAGCCAGGAACTCTTCCAGATCTCCCACGCAGGTGCAGGGTTCCAAGGCTTTGGGTCATCCTCAACTGCTTTCCCAGGTCACAAGCAGGGAGTTGGATGGAAAGTGGAGCAGCTGGGATTAGAACCAGCACCCATATGGGATCCCGGCATGTACAAGGCAAGGACTTTAGCCGCTAGGCCACCGTGCTGGGCCCTGTACATTTTTTTTAAAGACTAAGATGTTCAAGTTAGTAATACACTCCAAAGCTGCATCTAAAATGTTGCCATCATTTGTTTGTAACATTGGCTATGAGGCCTCCTGCCATGTGTTTCTGTTCCTGGCTTTGTGCGCTCTTTGACAGGCCTGCAGATCTATGAAAGCCGCGCAAGGGGCGTCCATGAACAAAGTTCTCACGAAGGGATGGTCAGTCACATCATAGACTCTCCTATACAGAGATGAGTCTGTGTTAAAATCTAGCAGTGCAGTTAGATCCTGGAGGAAGATTCCATGCAAAGTAAGTCTTCACAGCATTTACTCATAAAGCTAAAGCATGAGGAGTCAGATGACTACTTTTTGTGTAAAATTAGAACACTAAAGAAGTGTTTCTGACAGTATGTTTTGCTAGACCTAAAACACTACCATCCTTGTCTTTGGATTCATGTAGCAGAGCCAGTCTAGCACAATCCCCCAAGCTTCTCACATGAGTTACTGCTGATAAAAACCAGCAGAGTGGGGCATGCGGCTGAAACCTAAGGACATACAAATATACTCACACTGGTGCATTTAAATGTTTGTCCCATTCATTTTTTAAAAAATATTTACTTATTTTTCTTGGAAAGTCAGATATACAGAGAGGAGCAGAGACAGAGAGGAAGATCTTCCCTCCAATGATTCACTCTCCAAGTGGCTGCAACAGATGGAGCTGTGCCCATCCAAAGCCAGGAGCCAGAAGCCTCTTCCTGGTCCTCCATGAGGGTGCAGGATGCCAAGGCTTTGGGCTGTCCTCCACTGCTTTCCCAGTCCACAGGCAGAAAGCTGGATGGGAAACGGGGGCCTCCAGAATTAGAACTGGTGCCCATTTGGGTTTCCCGTGCGTACAAGGTGAGGACTTCAGCTGCTAGGCTACCACTCAGGGCCCTATTCTGTTCATTTTAAGATGTTAGGACAGTTAAGGAGCTAACATCCATGCTTAAGGCTACTGGAACATGAAAGTGATTAATTGTACAAATCATTTCCTTGTAGAGTGGAAAGTTAGGCATCTAATCCAGAGGAAATAATATGCTTAATCTATGTGGAAGAGTAATTTCAGTTATACATAAAAGGAAATACTGGAGTCAAATTACATTAATTCACAAAGTAATAGCATCAACCCTACTTGAAAGAGGATAACTTAATTTCTTTGTCTTCCTGGAAGAAAAATGGGAACTTCATCTTTTATTTATCTCGCAAAATTGACTAGGCATTATGTATCCAGATAGTGCTTGGTTATTTCTGTACTTGCTGGATATTTTTGAAATACCAACACCCCCCATCACAGCTAATAATTGTTACATTAAAGAAAGAATGAAATTCATAAGGTGAATTATTTCTTACCTTTTCTAACCCATAAAAATACAAGAGAAATTGTTGTCTTCCTTTTCAGAGACTTAAAAGAATCTAAATTACTATTATACTTATAAAAATATGTATAGAGGCAAATCACTGTGGCATATTAGCAATGCCAGCCTTCCACATGGGAGCCTGCTCATGACCTTGCAGCTCTCTTTGGATGAGCCTGGGAAAGCAGTGGAGGATGGCTCGAGCACCTGGGCACCCACCCGAGGCTTGGAAACCCTAGTTCCTCGCTTCAGTCGCTGCAGCCCTGGCAACAGTGAACACTGGGAGTGGCTCAGAAGCTGCAAGCCTCTCCTACGCACCCGCTCCTGCTCTCTGCCCCATCTCTCTCCATGTAACTTCTAATTTCAAGATAAATATTTTAAAATATATATATAAAATATGGTTAATATTACACTGCTATTGTTTTTCAGGCCAACTTCTACCTTAGAGAATTAGGAAACATATATCACACACATAAAATCACTGTTAGTAGTGAATTGCAGAATGTATTTTATTATGGGAAGTTTCATGCTAATTTCAGAGGAACTGCCTATGAATTTCTCTCTCTCTCTCTCTCTCTCTCTCTCTCTCTCTCCATCCTTCAGCCCACCCACAAAAACTCCACATGAACTACAAACATAACTCCAGCTCGGGAAGTTACAGACCACACTTTTATCTATTTGTAGTGGAATATCCAGGGCTTACAAAATTAGCAGACTAGAACATTATCCAGTTCCACGTCAATTGCTTTTAAAATAAACATCTTTTAACGAAAATGAACACTGTTCCAATAAATGAATCTGATTCAAAAAGTAATTGTTTCAATTAGAAGGAAATCTTGGTTTGGTTTGTAGGATGGTCTAACAGCCCAAGTCCGTTTCCTGAGACACATGCACTCCACTGAGGACAGCACCTCAGTAAGTCAGGTAGTATTCACATTAATGTAAATATTCTTACTTATCTCCTAAAGGGGTTCACATAGTAAACTCAAATTTTAATGGCTACATTAAATAGTATATTTAGGTTGGCCAATATAAAAGGTTTTTGAAGTATAGCTGTCTTCCAAATAATTAATTTTACTGCTGATTTTGCAAATCAACAAATTAAGATTACAGTTTTTTCTTAGCAGTAAACAAAAGGTCTTGTGGTTCTTGTATTTTCTTTTGTTCCTGTTTATTTTAGTTTCTTGTATGTATATAAACCTTTCCCTTTTTGATATCAATGGATTTGAGTACAATTCACAATATGATATGGTCCTTAAGAGTAGAAATAATAAACATTCACAGAAAAAAAAATCCTGTACTCAAGGAATTCAACTTCAGAGAAAAATTTCCAAAATAAGAAGTAAAACTGGAATGCAGCCATTCTTGAGATTTTGAAAAAACATTTGGTTCAACTAATATACTTTTTTTAGATTTATTTATTTTTTTAATTCTTTTTTTATGACAGTTTAATAGGCGTTGGGGTTCCCCCCTCCTCACCCCACCTCACCCCACTGGTCTCCCCTCCAGTCTTACCATAGATGTCTTTGGTGTGCCCTCAGAAGTCCCTCACACTGCCATTGAGGTCTCTCCCACCCACGCAGAAGGTTGTCTGGCGTTTCGCCGTGAGTCTGCCCTTGTACTGCACGCACGGGGACGTATATCTCTGTTTCTACCTATGGACCTATCACGCTTCCATTACACACGCCCTTAGGTACAGTCCACCACAGGCTGAGAAGAATAAAACATTGACTGACAAAAAAAAAAGTGGGAGAAAACAAAAATTAATAGTATCAAAGATGAAAAAGGGAGTATAACAACAGAAACCACAGCCATATAGAGAATAATTAGAAATTACTTGAAATAATTATACACCAACAAATCAGAAGACCTCCAATGAAATGGACAGGTTTCTGGATTCCCACCATCTACCCAAACTTAGTCACGAGGCAACAGAAAACCTCAATCAATCTGTAACTGAGGCAGAGATCGAATGAAAGCCCTTCTAACAAAGGAAAGCCCGGGCCCAGGTGGTTTCACTGCTGCATTCTGCAAAGCATCCCAGCAGAGCTCCCCAAACTCTTCAACACAACAGAAGTGCAGGCAACCCTTCCAAACTCATTCTGTGAGGTCAATATCACCCTAATACCAAAACTGGATAGAGAATTAACAGAGAAGGAAAACTACAGACCAATATCCCTGATGAATATCAATGCTAAGATCCTCAACAAAAACCATCCAGTAGATTTATTTATTTTTATTGGAAAGTCAGATATACAGAGAGAAGGAGAGACAGAGAAAAAGATCTCCAAGCTCCTGGTAGATTCCTCAAGGGGCCTCAATGGTAGGAGCAGCCAGGAAGCGCAAAGGTTGGGCCCAATTTAGATATCCATATAACTAATGAGAAAAAGAAGGGAGAGAAAAGATGGAATTAATATTGTTAATGGAAACACACAGCTCACTTAAATTTTATATTAGTGACTTTTGAAATATTTTCACAAAAGTGTAACTATTATCGTACAACTGATTTTCATGTTGATTTCTTGGCTCCTGTGAGGATGCCTCAAAGCAGTCCTGGCTGATGCTAATTACTCAGTTAAGCTCTCCTGGGGAATGTGATTGATTGAGCCATCCAGGAGGATTCGTTCTAAGGGATTTTGCATGGCAATGAGGCTCTAAAGTTATGGTTAAAATGTCAGGAATAAAGAAGAAAGACAAACACCAGAAAGTATTTGAACGTCTAATGCCTGTGAGGGCACATCCAAAAGGTCACAGAAAACAGAACTGAAAGGTAAGTTTGGGTCTGGCACGGTAGCCTAGCAGCAGCTAAAGCCCTTGCCTTGCACCCGCCAGGATCCCACATGGTCACCAATTCGTATCCCGGCAGCCTCACTTCCCATCCAGCTCCCTGCTTGTGGCCTGGGAAAGCAGTCGAGGAGACCCAGAGTCTTGGTACCCTGCACCTACATGGGAGACCGAAAAGAGGCTCCGGACTCCCAGCTTGAGGAGTTGATCACTGGGCAGAAAATCTTCCTCTGTCTCTGCTCCTCTTTTAAAAGTTCATTTTGAAGCAAATCATGCTTGAAATCCATGCAGTTTTTTCAGAATACACACTTTCCATGAACTCTTTTCATGGCAGAATACACAGAAATTTTAATGTCGTTAGCACATAAATGAAGTTTACATACTAACTTTTCAGGGGATTTGAAAGGCAGTAAGATAATCGCACAGGAAATGATGGTGATGCCAATGTGCCAGCGTTCAGTGGGAGACATAGGAAGCCTATGTTCCTTGTCCTACAAGGATTGCTGTGTTATCAGGATTTGGCCCCCATACAGTCATGGGAACTGTCTGGTATTTGACCTTCAACTTGTAGGGCTGTAGGCCGGAAGAAAAGACAGGGGAAGTGAAGAGGAGAGTGTGGTGGCTGGAACACACAGGCAGTCAGCGGGAGCCCAGAGAGCCGACTGCAGCCTGCTAAGTCTCATCCCCTTAACGTCAATGGTGCAGCCGTTTGCAGGTGTAAAGCTAAACCCCGCCGGCACAGCCAGCAGAGGAGCCTGAAGCAACAAGAGGCCCAGGTGTCCCACCCGATGCTCAGCCATGGGAGAACCAGCAGCGGACAGCACATTCAGTCCGGGGCAGTACCTGCTGCCTTCCCCTTTCCTGATGCCTCTGTGGCCCGTCGTGAACAAAACTACGCAGAGAGGGGAATTTGGAGAAATGCTGTCCCGCACTAGCCAAGTTGGGCTGTCGCCAGCCACCTCACCCCTCTTCCCCACCACGCCCCGGCCAGAGTCTGCTTAGAAATTAACCAGGAAATGAGACGGCAGCCTGTTTCTCAGATGTAGACGCCAATAAAATGCTTTCAAATTACGAACTTGAATTGCACCTGCTTGTATGATGTACAAAGAAAAATTGTTAGATCAAGCAGAGTGCTGGCAAACCCAGAAGGCAGACCCTAAGGGTCCCATCAAGGAAAGCTTAAGAAAGGAATGTACCCCGAGACGTGAGCCAGACCGAGGAAGCCCACCAGGAACCAAGAAGCATTCAGTAAGCAGCAACAGCGGGAAGGGGCACGTCAGGGGAGCCACACCAGCAAGCCCCGGAGCAGCGGACACGGCCCTCAGCCTACTCGCAGCCAGGAAGGCAGCCAGCAGGGAGCATTAGGCCTCACGTCTGAATTCTCTGTGCTCTGGATCTTTCCTTACATGCTGTTTACTAACTTGGCGGATGCCAACTGGGCACCAGCAGGCAGGAAAGCCCCAATGCCGCTGTCGGCAGCAGCTCCTGCCTTTGCTTGGGAAACCGAGAATAAACACCACGGCTGACCGATGTCGCCTTAAAGCAGTTCCTTCCAACAGCAGATACAGTTAATGTTTGGTGTTTTTAAATGGCATTTGCTGATTCTACTGAAACTGTTGCCAGTCAGTAATGTAATTTTGTAAATGTTAGTGAGGGTGACAGATTTCTGGATTTCGCAAGGGTCTGTCTTTCCCTCCTCGTCCTGCTGGCTGCTCCCCCGCCCCCTCCCCCCAGCACCTTGGGGAGCCAGGCCAGTCCTCACAGGTGCCCCTCCTGACTCCTTGGTAGGCGTGCAGCTCACCAACTGCTGGATCCTGACTCCCCCTACTCCTCTTGCATCCAATGACAAGAACCGTCTAAAACCGGCAAGGCTGAGGCCGATTCGTGTGTATCCAGGGTGGCACTGGTAAGCAGGGAAAGATATTTTATGAAGCTACTGGCCACTCCAACAGAGAATACCGTGTCATGTCTTTTCAGATATCAATATTTTAAAGTTTTCATTTGTTTGATTTTAGAAAGATTTATTTTTATTTGAAAGGCAGTAAAGAGAGAAAGAGAGAGATCTTCCATCCACTGGTTCACTTCCAAATGGCCTCAGTGGCTGGAGCTGAGCCAATCTGAAGCCAGGAGCCAGGAGCTTCTTCTGGGTGTCCCACGTGGGTGCAGGGTCCCAAGGCTTTGGCCATCCTCCACTGAGTTCCCACTGTTAAGAAGCAGGGAGCTGGGTCGGAAGTGGCACAGCTGGGATGAGGCTCGGCTGGTGCCCACATGGGATCCCCACACTGCGGGTAGAGGATTAGCATGCCATGGCAGCCCCAATATTGTAACTTCTAATCTGACACTGATAAAGGAATTCATCTTGGACAAATGCTAGTATGCTTTGAAATGAAAGATTGAAAACCGAGAACTCACAGAAGCGGCATTATAACCTGAGTTTCTTGTAACCGAACTAGTACTATTTCATTAATATTCCACTGGCTCGATAAACCAAAACCAACTGTCAAAATACCACCGTTATTGGCCTGCTGTGCTGTCATTTTCAATTAGTTCAAAAAAATTCCCAGCAAAGTGCTTTTCTTTGCCTTATGAAGTTTGAATTTGTGTGAAAATGTTCTTCCTTTGGAGGAATTGTTAAGGAAACACGTTTCATTCATGTGGCAGTGCTGAATTACAAAATGGATTTAAAAAAAGCAAATAATTGATAGAAGCATCTGAGGCAACAGACTGAAAGGTTAAATAAGATTAGGGAGGGAAGTGACTGTTGGGTTTTCCTTTCCCTGACTAAAAAAAAAAAATAATAAAATGTAGGTTCAGCCAAAATGTTTTTGGGAGGCAGATCATTCTCAACGGGCAGCCTCAACAATAAGAGCATTAATTATAGCCTTTCTGAAAAGGAGCTGTAATTCAAGGTTGTATTTCTGCTTATTACTTGTATCATATGGATTGCCACCTCTGCTTTCAAAATAATAAGGTTTGCCAAAATGCATAATAACCAAGAAGAAATGCATTCTGGAAATCATAAAGGGAATTTGTTTTGGCCCACAGAAGATACGTGGGTTCCGTGTTTGTGTACAGCTGCTTCCCAGCGTTTAGGGTTATTGATGCTGCCAATGTCACGCAGGGCTTTGAGCTCTGAGACTTGTCTAACTTGTAGGACAGAGCGGAAGTGAAGCCAGGAGTGCGAGGGTCGCTCTGGGACAACCTGGGGCCAAGGTGAGTCTCTTCCATCCAGATCCTTCTCTGGTTCCTCGTTTCCACACAAGAAAGTGACCTACTCTTGGTTTGCCTGCCGGTCGGACAGGCCTGTTGTCCTGCATCAAGCCGCAAGAAAGGTGAAACTCGCTGGAACCGCTTATCGGGAGCAACATGTTTACCCGACTGCCACTCAGTGCTTATCAACAACTCAGCTGGGAGATATTCTATTTGCAACGCTAACCTGTCAGGAACCCAGCAAAGCCGGGCTCTGGAAAGAGAAGCTAAGTAATTGGACTACAATTGTTTGCTCCACAATCCCTGGTAGAATTGTTGCCAAACAAAATTGAACCTGGAAAACAGTTTCTGACAGAGCCCTGCATCACGTGGCTTCCTTAATTGCTCCCAGGTCTCCTCCTTGCTTCATCCCCTCAAGCTGAATCCTGGGCTCGGCAGCTTTTTCCCTGAGTTTTTGCAGACGCAGCAGTATTTCTAAGGGAGAATCTGTTAGAGAACCACATAAGAAGGTTATTTTGGGTGAAAATGGCTTGTGACTACTTTTCGAAGATGTTAGTTTGCTGTCATGGACGACCTACTGTATATCAATGAAAATGCGCTATTCAAACAGATATTTATTCACAGGCATTTGTTTACTTAGTGAGATAATGAATTGTCTTGCCAAGCGTTTTTTGTTGTTGTTGTTGTTTAAGATTTATTTTATTTTTATTGGGCAGTCAGATATTCAGAGCAAGGGACAGAGAGGAAGATCTTCTGTTCGTTGATTCACTCCCCAAGCGGCCACAACAGTCAGAGCTGAGCCAATCTGAAGCCAGGAGCCAGGAGCCTCTTTGTGGGTCTCCCACACAGGCACAGGGTCCCAAGGCTTTGGGCCGTCCTTGACTGCTTTCCCAGGCCACAAGCAGGGAGCTGGATGCGAAGTGGGATTGCCGGGATTAGAACCGGTGTCGCTATGAGATCCCGGCATGTGCAAGGCAAGGGCTTTAGCTGCTAGGCTACCGCTCCAGGTCCCGCCAAGTGTTTTTCTTAAATTGGTGCACAGCCTATTCTACTTGTGTGTTTGATTTGAAGTCCTACTGTTTCACAAGACAGCCTGGAAATGAAGAGGAGAGAGAAGGGAGACGTGTGTAAGTGGTCAGCTTAGCATTTACTTCATGAGGTAATTATTAACAAAAGCCTAGAAACTTACTTTACTGTTTTTGGTCAGGAAGGAGGTTAGTCTTCAGAAGTTTAAGGAGAAGAATTGTTGGATAATTTTTTCCCCTGCAAATGTGGTGACTATGCATGTGGCAAGAGAATATCCTGAATTCAGCATCCAAGTGCAGACTACGGATGGATGAGAACAAGAACCCGGCTCTTTCTGGGAAGATGTGGAGTTAAGGGAGACAGTTTATCTATGTTGCATCTTCACAATAATAATGCATGTTATTGTCTTAAAATGCTAACACCTCATCAGAGTGCTTAAATGAAACATACTGTTCATGACAAATTAAGTTGTAATAACCCAGTACAATATTAATGGAGAAGGGGTAATGGAGAATGTGGGTAAGAAAAGTCTATTTAATACACAAACAAATCTTCATTATGTAATATTCAATTTTTATCAACTTATTTAAAATTTAAATACAACTGTTTGATAGTAAAAAAAAAAAAGTAGTATATTCTGCTCAGTTTTCCTGCGGACCTGCACAGCTTGCAGTGACTGCTTTACATGTTGTTTGGGTCAGTTTCTCAATAGTCCACGTGCTGGAGGCTGGGTCCCTGCATGGCAGGCAGGTTGGAAGTGGCGGGACTCTGTGAGGGCTGTTAGGCCTGTAGGGATTAGTGTATTTCTCATAGGATCCCAACTACTTCCCATAAGAGCAAGTCATTTAAGAGAAGCAAGACTGGTCCCTGACTGGCTCTGGCTTTCTGTCTTGTCATGTGATACCCAACATCACATGATCTTCCCCTATATACCATGGGATCTCTCCTGTATACATGCCTGCCGTTGTGTTACCACCTACCATCACGGGCCAAATGGAGTTGGATGGGAAGTGGAGCTTCCAGGATTAGAACCAGTGCCCATATGGGATCCCAGCACATTCAAGGTGAGGACTTAAGCTGCTAGGCCACCACGCTGGGACCCACTTTACCTGCAGTGAGGCTCCCTGCTAATGTGCCTGGGAAAAAGGAAGAGAATGGGCCAAGGGGGAGAACTGGAAAAGGCTAGGCCTTTGGGGAGTGAGCCAGCAGGTAGAAGCTTCTCTGTCTCTTCTCTCTCTGTGTAAACCACGTTACATATAAATGAATACCTCTTTTTAAAAATGCACACAAGGCCCAGGGTGGTAGCCCCACGGCTAAAGTCCTTGCCTTGCACTTGCTGTGATCCCATATGGGCGCTGGTTCTAATCTCAGTGGCCCCACTTTCCGTCCAGCTCCCTGCTAGTGACCTGGGAAAGCAGTTGAGGATGGCCCAAAGCTTTGGGACCCTGCATCTACATGGGAGACCGGGAAGAAGCTCCTGGCCCCTGGCTTTGGATCAGCACAGCTCTTGCCGTTGTAGGCATTTGAGGAGTGAATCAATGGATGGAAGATCTTCCCCTCTGTCTCTCCTCTTTTCTGTATATCTGTCTTTCCAATAAAAATAAATAAATCTTTTTTAAAAAATGTACAAAGCTGGATCAGTGCAGTGGCATTGTACATAGTCCTGCAACTGCTTCCCCGACGTTCCATAAGGGCGCCGGTTCAGGTCCCAACTGTTCCACTTCCCCTCAAGTTCCCTGCATGTGGCCTGGGAAAGCAGCAGAGAAAGGCTCAAGTCCTTGGGCTTCTGAACCCGCACGGGAGATCCAGAAGAAACTCTCAGCTCCTCGCTTTGGATCAGCTCAGTTTCATCTGTCGGTGGCCATTTGGAGAGGAAATTAGGGATGGTAGACTTCTCTGTCTTTCTCTAAAATCTTCTTTTCAGCTAGAAATTAATATATTTTTTAAAAAGTACACAGCCTCAGAGATATTATTATAGCAAATAAAGAAAACAGTAAAATATTGTTCTGAATAAACTCTACTTAAGATTTCAATAAAATAAGACATGCAAACCATACTGCCTCGTGTAGCACTATCCAGATCGCATTGGTGCTCATCCCAAGTGCCCTGCCTCTCTTCAGTGACGTTGTGTGTGGCACAGTGCAGGAGGGCTGCTGAAGCAGATGAGCTGCATTTAGATTCGTTCTTGGCACTTGCAAGCACACAATCCTGAGCCAGTCACTCTGTCTGTGGCTTCTTTAATTTCATTTGTCAACTAAATTTCCCTGTGTAAAGTGATGTATATACAACTGCTCGACAAACCATTCCCATATGTGGAGACTTGAAACCAGACGTGTGCTATCTTAGGTTTGTGGTTCTGATTTGGTGTCTTTAATGATGATGAGCTCCAGTGTGGCTGGCCTGAAGTCATCTGAAGGCTTTGCAGGAACAGAGCAGGGGTTTCATTGATGTCTTACTCATGTGGTGTGTGTTCTTGGCGGGCCTTTTTAATGGGTGGCTTGTGGCAACTCCAGCTGGCAGCCGGCCTCCTCCAGACAGAGCAGCCCGAGCAGCCTGAGACAGCAAGATGGAAACGGTGTTTCTCACGATTGTGGGCTTGGAAGTCAGTTTCTGCTGTGATCACCTGCTGGTTAGACACATCATCTTTCCTCCGCAGGAGAGGGGATGACACAGGACCGCAGATTCCAGAAGATGGGAATCTCTGAGGACCATCTTGGAGTCTAGCTGCCAATTGAGGACAATAATAGACCTCCAAATGTGATGTACTTGAACTACCTTCTGTTACCTTCCCAGGCTCATTACCAGGAAACTGAATATGAAGAAAAGTGACTTGGTCTTGAACCAACACTCTGATATGTGTTGTGGGCACATCCCAAGTGGTAGCTTAATCTGCTATACCACAATGTCTAATTTTGATGACCTTAATACACAATCCACCTAGATATAGCATAAACATTTTTTTTTTAATTTCCACCAAATCAAGGGCAGGATATCTGTCTGGAATGCCAATATTCCCTTTCTGAAGAAAAGGGATGGCCTGTACTCAGTTACACACGTGTGAAACCACAGTTGTCTTAATTTTTCCTTCTTTTTCTCCTTATCTACCCCATACAATGCTGACAAGTCATTGTACTAAGTATCTTCTAACCCATTTCCTTCTAAACTCATAACCACCACATTTGCTCAAGTAATACTTATCTCTGTGATTCATAGAATAACTTTTAAGTTCTTCTTTTCTTCTTGTGGGTCCTTCTAAGCCATTTCTTCTCTGAAACCACATCAATATTTATTCCTTTTGTATAACCTTCCCTGCATAGGTTAAGTTTGCGGATTCCACACCCCACATAAATGTGTCTGACTTTTGGGTGCTGTGCTTGCATTAAGTTCTCAGATAAATGGAATTAGTAGCTTGTGGTGTGTGTAAAGGAGTGGGGTCACTCAAAGATGGAGGCTGACAAGTTGCAAGCCCTACCAAGTGAGCTGGAGACCCAGCAGAGCTAATAATAGAGTTTGAGGCCAAGTCCAGAAGCCTGTGACCCAGGAGGACTGACGGGCCAAGTTCTGGTCAAGCAGGCCAGGGCCCAAGTGCAGTCATTATTTTAGATCCAGTCTAAGCCCAAAGACAAGAAAAAAAAATGAATGTCTGAACACGAGTAATGAAACGTGGGTAAGTTCCTTTTCTTAACTTTTTTAGTTTCATCAGATCCTCAGTTAGGTACAATTTGCTTTGTCTGAGTCTACCAATTTATGCGTCAATATGAAACACAATCTCCCCAGAATAATGCTCCCCGTACCCAGTTGACTTATGAACTCAGTCATCACAGTTATCTCCCATAATCCCCAGTGCCTATCCATACTCAATGTTCAAGAGGCACTTGGTAAGTGAAAGAAGGAAAAGCATCAGCAATAGTCGCAAGTGCAACATGGTGATGTTGAAGGGCATCATCACAATGCAGGTGCAGCCACAGCAGAACATCTAGTGTCGTTTTGTCAAGGTAGATTGAATTGTTCCTCAGGGAGTCCTTTTATTCAGGAGTAGAGATGCGTATTACTGAAGGACTACATTATTGCAGTTATATGGAGAAAATGGTGGGGGGATAGTTACAATGGCGAGGAAGGAAGGCAGGGTGGAGGGGATGAATCCCTATACCTACAAATCCATATCATGGAAAATTATAATAACAACTAAAGTACAAAAAAAAAAGGGAAAAAGCTTGACATTCGTCATTATGATTTTCTCCATGATTTTTTTTTATCAGAATCATGAACTGAATATTTTATTTCACTCTGGGTTACAAAATTCTCACTTTCAATGAATTTTCATTTTCTATGGAGAACACATGAAAACTTCCTGGGAAAGATGAAATAAGAAACAAAGAATTTTCTCCATGATTTTAAGCAGTTGTTTTACTGTGAAATTTCCATATGGAAGCTCAGGTATTTATTGAGAAGGAAATACTATTCCTTTCACTAAATGAACTCTGTGAATATCCAGGTGTTCAATCCTTAATAAAATCTCTGAGATATCGCTTTGAATTTTCAAGGATTCTCAAGTTGTAAAATTATGATATTAAAAAATCAGAACTCTGATCCACTAGAACCTTCTGCCTTGTCTGCACTAAGGGCTCAGAGTTTGCCGGGTGGATTGGGCTCCACTTTTTCACCTCCTGTTCCATTTTTTCTTTAATGCTTTTTTTCTGAAAGATTTATTTATTTATTTATTTATTTATTTGGAAAGGCAGATTCACAGAAAGAAGGACAAAAGGAAAGGCTCTTCCATCATCTGCATCACTCCACAAGTGGCCCCAACGGCTGGAGCTGCACCGATCTGAAGCCAGGAGCCAGGAATCTCTTCTCCAGGTCTCCCACGTGGGTGCAGGGTCCCAAGGCTTTGGGCCGTCCTCCACTGCTTTCCGAGGCCACAAGCAGGGATGCTGGGAGGGGAAGCACGGCTGCCGGGCTGAGAGTTAGCACCAATGTGGGATCCTGGTGCCTGCAAGGCAAGGACTTTAGCCAGTAGGCCACCACACCGGGCCCTAATTTTTTGTTTAAATGTATTTATTTATTTATTTATTTATTTATTTATTTATTTATTTAGATTGGAAGGGCAGATTTACAGAGAGGAGAGTCAGGATCTTTCATCCTCTGCTTCACTCCCCAAGTGACGGCAATGACTGGAGCTGAGCTGATCTGTAGCTAGGAACCAGGAGCCTCTTCTGGGTGTCTGAGCAGGTACAGGGTTCCAAGGCCTTGGGTTATCCTCTGCTTCTTTCCCAGGCCACAAGCAGGAAGCTGACTGGGAAGTGAGCATCCGGGACTTGAGCCTGCACCCATACGGGATCCGGGTGTGTGCGCGGTGAGGTTTTAGCCACTGAACACTTGGCCTACTTTTTCTATCTACTGTTTTAAGACCATCAGCATTTGAAAATCAGACCTATAGACTTGTCCTCGGCCACATGTTGTTCTTCCGCCTGTCTCAGCCTGGTACCTTCAGACGCTTTGAACTAAGGACCATTTACTCAAAAGAATTGCTTCAGATACTGGAGTGGAACTATCGCGAGGTCTAAGACATTTTGACTCCAGACTGCACGATTCAAACATCAAGCTCATAAGTCAAACTTTCTTTGTCTTTTTCTTGAATTCTCTCATCACTTGGTTAAAATGAGGAGAAAGCAACTGCTTTTCTCCCTCCCTGAAGGAGAGGCTCCACAATTTGATTTTAGACCCTAAAGCGAGCAGGGTGAACTAACTCGGGCACAGCAAGTCTTGGAGTAACTCCTTTGCAAGTTACTGCACTTGATGTGCAGGTACTTAGCACCTGTTGTTCCCCACCTCAGCCAAAGCACGGTGAAAGTGGAGCTTGGCAGGAATGTCACCGCTGGAGAGCTCCGTACCTCTTTCAGAAAGGGTGTCAAGCAGCTGTTTCAAGTAAGTGACTTGGGACAGGAAATTTCTACATACAAATTTCAAAGTTATGTTTACTATTGTTGTTATTCAGTGACACGAATTCCACACTTCTCAGATATATCTACTATTAATAGAAAAAAAGTTCTCTGCTTGTCTAAGTTTTTTTTTAACTTATTTTTATTGAAAGGCAGGTTACAGAGAGGAAAAAAGAGAGAGAAATTCATGTATTGATTCAATCCCCAAATGTCTGCAACAGCTGGAGCTGAGATGATCTGAAGCCAGGAGTATGGAACTTCTGGGTCTCCCACATAGGTGGAGGAGCCCAAGCACTTGGGACACCTTCCTCTGTTTTCCCAGACCATTAGCAGGGAGCTGGATTCCAAGTGGAGCAGCTAGGACTTGAACCAAAGCTGCAGGAGAAGGTTTAGCCTGCTACACTACATCACTGGTACCCTAGATTACATTTTTAATGTAAGTGCTTTCATAGTCACTGGTGGGCAGCACTCCGTGTCACCATATTCATTCTACACACTTGTCTGGGTTGTTTATTAAAGACTTACCACTATGTTCTTGTATTTTCAGTGTCGGCTCCTGACAGCCATTTTTCTCTAATGGAGTAAAGCTGGCATTCCTCCAGTTTGAAATCTTTCACAATCTATGACTAAGTCTCTTCTTCTAGACGAAATGTGAGTAAAAAACTGAAAGGCAATGACCCTGAAAAAAGTGTTGCCCATGTGGGAGAGCAGAAAATGCCACTACAAGATGGGGCTGCGGAGCGGAAGATGATTGATTAATTTGCTTAAATGCTGGACTGAAACACAAAAAGTGTCCTCCTTTTTCTAGCAGATTAACCACGATAGAGAGCTTGAACTCCTACAAGCCTAGGAGTGACCCACAAGAACAACACTACCCACCAGCCCTTCTCTGCCACTTACTACTCGCTTCTGCACATTTGTGGCCTCACAGACTGAAACTGCTTTTCCTTTGTCACGCCACTCATTTTTCTTGAAAATACCGTATCAACTAAAACTGAAAGCTGGGGCCACACAAAAGCCTACTGGCTAAAGTCCTGGCAATGCATGCACTGGGATCCCATATGGGCAACAGTTCTAATCCCTGCTGCACCACTTCCCATCCAGCTCTCTGCTTGTGGCCTGGGAAATCAGTCAGTCGAGGATGGCCCAAAGCCTTGGAACCCTGCACCCCCGTGAGGGAGCGGGAAGAAGCTCCTGGTTCCTGGCTTCGGATTGGCTCAGCTCTGGCCATTGCAGATGCTTGGGGGAGTGAACCACGAATGGAAGATCTTTCTCTGTCTCGCCTTCTCTCTGTAAATCTGCCTTTCCAATAAAAATAAATAAATCTTAAAAAACAAACAAACAAAGAAAAACTGGAAGCCACCCCTTCTAGGACTTACCCCACTCCCTGGTGTCTCCCATGTGTGTAGGAACTGTCTATCATTTTCTCTTGCAGATCTGTCTTTCGTTACAGGGGCCCATTGCAACTGAGAATCTACTGAAGTAAAAGAAAACATTTTACTTGACCTATACCATTCTGTCAGCTTATGACTTTGGGTTAATATTCTCTCAACCATAATTCTAGAAAGCCGTGGTAACAAAAGCACTTTCTTCTCCCAAGCCTCACTTGCAGTCCATTAAGTCCTTCAGTTGACCAGGGTGCGTCCTTGTAGACTTCAGCAAGGATCCTACTTGTTGGCTTTGGAAAGAATCCTCCCCCTTGGTATCTGATGCCCTTTGATCACATTGGGTGGCTTTCAGCAGGAATCCTGTCAAGTGGGTACCCTGATGCTTCCTCTCAGAAATTTTCCATCCCATGGCCTCACCCTCTTCCTTGGCCACAAGTCTCCACTAAGCAATGTACATTTGGAAGTGAGCCTCCCTTGCACTGAGGTCCTTTCTCTCCCGCACGGGCTCAGGAGCGGAATCAGTATTTGTTCTTGCCACCCAGCATTCCTTGTTTGCGATCCTAACAGCCAGTGCAGTATTGCAAAGGGCAGCTGTCCTCCAGCCAGGACTAGCAGGGCCCCCTCACCAGACACTCAGCATCCTGGCATTTTGGTCTTGAGTGAGCTGCCTCCAGAACTGTGAGAAAGAAGTTTCTGTTGTTTATAGCACTTTTGGGATCTTGTTATAGTCATTCAAATGCACTAAAATGGCCCTGGAACTTCTCTCAGCTTCTGGTTTTGTTGAACATAAGGAGTTACATTCTTAAAAAGTCATTAGCTTTGAATGCATGTTCTTTTCGTAATCTAAAGTCTTAATTGTATGCCAGAATCTGATAGTTTTGCTAAGTGGAGTGCAAAGTGTGACTTGTGGTAAATAAACAAAAGGTATCTTATTTGCAAACATGTGCTGTAAAATTTGCTACAAAAAATGACTAAATTATAATCAATGCAGAATTTTGGCAAGTTTAATGACTATTATTTAATTAGCTCTGTGTATGATCTCATCCAGATTCTCATTCACAAATTGGCAATAATTTTTCTAAGCTCATCTGGGAGTTTTGTGAACAGGAATAATAAAAACACTATAAAATAAATTTATTGTCAGTCTTTTGGTCCCACACAAAATGAGTATTTTGGCATGTATTTAGAAAGCACATATAAGCTATCATTGAGTGTTTCATTTATTCCTCAATGTGTTCCTAAGCACCCTGGGAGGACCAAGTGCTATCTGGTGCTGAAGGTGCAGAGTTGAGTGGGTAAAACTCAAGAGAGAAAGATGTTTAACACATAATCATGCAAGTAATTATGCGATTAAAATTATAGTAAGGGCCATAAGAAAGAACTAATCGTAACTGCCACTTATTGAGGGTTTGCTCTGAGCCCTCTCTGTACTACTCCCACTAAATCATTACCTCATCCTTTCAGCATACAGTAGCAGCAGCGGGGACTGCTGATGGCAATTCTGCTTTACCTAGCCTAGTGAGGGGAGGGGAGACAGGGAGAGAGAGGAGGACAGAGTGAAGGGGCAGGGGAGGGGAGAGAGAGTCAGGGCCATCTGTCTTTTTTTTTTTTTTAAGATTTGTTTATTATCTTTATTGGAAAGTCAGATTTACAGAGAGAAGGAGCGATAGAAAGATCTTCTATCTGTTGATTTACTCCCCAAGGGACTGCAGAAGCCAGGAGCCAGGAGCTTCTTCCAGGTCTCCCACGTGGGTACAGGGTCCCAAGGCTTTGGACCGTCCTCTGCTGCTTTCCCACGCCATAAGCAGGGAGCTGGAAGGGAAGTGGAGAAGCCGGGATTAGAACCGGCGCTGATACGCCTTGCTGTGCATGGCCTGTAGCCTTTAGGCTATCGCGTGGGGGCATGTATCTTAATTGTACTGGTGCAGGTAAGGAAAAGATTTAATATTCCGCAAGGGGAGATTTAATGCTGATGGCAAGAAGGCTCGGATGATAGACAGCCGAGAAGAAAATACACAGCTAAGGCTGGAAAGTGTTTGGAATTCAGCCAAAATGGAGGTTTTAATACCTCTGCAGCAAAGTTGTGGCCACATTATTAACATTGTTGGCTCCATTGTTTTAACTCAACTGTGCCAGTTCCGCCTCATAGTATGGGTGTGACCTTGGGAAAGTAATTTACGATTTATACTAGAAACTTTGGTGACTATCTGTAATGAGGCAATGATGATAATATTGGCTTTATAAGATTATTGTTAATATTTAAGGACATAATATGTGCAAAAACTCCTTATATACCCATATGTTGTAAATGCAATGCACAGCTCATAAAGTACATATTATTTAATAATAGTAATTATTATAGATGAGGTTCCAAGTGGTTGCATCAATGCATCAACTCCTGTAATTCACAAAATTATCTGACACAGTTAATATTAGAGCCCATTTACACTCCTCTCAAAAAGTTGAAATCAAGCTTAAATTGTGAGCTGTGAGAGCTGTGATGCTGGCCCAACTCTGGCATCTCCAAGGCCCGGGTGGTGACACCATGCACTCCTGTGTCTCTGGAGGACTCCTTGGCCCCTGTGCCCACCAGGCTGCTGTCTCAGGGATCGACCGCTCCCGCTGTGGAGTCTTGCAAGCAAGAACACTGGCGTCCGATGGAGGTGACAGGACTGGCATGTTCTATTTCTGTCTGTATTTATGTTAAATATGTACCTCTATTTCCAAGTCAATCTGGTGCATTCTTCAAATGCCTGCAGCTGACCGGCAGGGCCAAAGCTGGCCTCCCCGCTGGCGTTGGCAGCTCAGTTGCTCCAGCTCTGCCACTGCCTCCCAAAGTCTCCATTTGTTTCTCTTCTAATTGCTACCTGTGGTCACGACCAACCTTCTCTGACAATGCTGTCTCAATCTGGATTCTGCCCTGATTAGCTTTTTGAGTTGCAATTGTATCAGGCTAAGAAAGACAGTGGCTTACTAATCGCTTAAAGAATGAAGAGGTCAGCCATCAGTCCGGCCAGTAACACACCACAAGCTAAACAAGCTCTCATGCGAGAAACTTTCCTGTTACCAAACCACACTTCACGTTTACTTAGTCTTTAGTGTTGCAGAAGGAAACACGGAAATTAAAACATGCTAGTTGAGCTTTTTTAAATGCACAGTTTTAGGGGGATATAGTTCTGATATCAATTCACACCAGAACAACTTTGAAGACTCCTTTACTAGCCTTATTTCTTCACTCCTTTACTTTTCCTTTAACAAAGCTTCATATTATCGAAGAAAAGCAACTTTTCACACTCTGAAGCTAGATCCCAATGAAACGCTTCTGAAGGTACTGATAATTGTCTTCAATCACGTGTTCTTGTTGATTCGCATGCACCATAAAGATCCCATTTCCTCTGGAGTTCCTAAACCATGTGTTCACACAGTTCAGAACTTGACCAAACGAGAAAGTCGACGGCTTGAAACTGGACTTCCCCCTCCTTTTTTTTTTTTTTTTTTTAAGCAGCAGTTTTCCAGACTCAGCCAGCGTAGGTGTGAGACGAGCTTCTCCACCTGTGGCTCCGCGGGGTGCGCGCGCGGCTGTCCTCGGTCGCCCCTTCTCTCGGAGCGCGGGCCGGCTTCCGTTCCCCTGGGTCGCGGCCACGCACCGGGCGGAGGCGGGCGAGCGGGCAGCGGGGGCCGCGGGGCGCCCTGCGGGGACGCGGCCGGCCCAGCCCGCCCCCTGCCCGGATCCCGGCCTCGCGTCCCGCCCACCTCCCGGCCCCGGCTCTCGCGGCTCTCCGGCCGGACGCCGCCGTCCCTGCCCCCTGGCGCCCGGCCCTCCTGCCCGAGTCGTGGGCGCGGGGCGGCCCGCTCGGCTCCTCCGCACCCGCTCCGCGCTGGGGCCGAGCGGCGCGCGCCGCTCCGGAGGAGGAGGAGGAGGAGGAGGAGGAGGAGGAGGAGGAGGAAGCAGGCGGGAGGAGGAGTTGCCGGAGGAGGAGACGAGCGCGGCAGTCGCACCGGCGCTGGGCGAGGAAGCGGAGCCAGGCCGCCGCCGGGTGAGAATCTCCGGAGCCCGGGGCGGGGAGGCAGGGTCTGGGCTCGGCGGCCGCTTCCCTTCCTTCCGTAGCCCAGGACTCCGGCCCCGGGATTCGCCGGCTCTCGGGGCACGGGGGGCGGATCGGACGCGGGCTGAGCCGGGGAGCGGGTCCGGGTCTGCGCCAGGCCCTGCGCCGCCTCGGCCGGTCCGCGAGCGGCCCGAGGCCTGTGCGCCCGCGGGGCTTCGCTCTCCGACCCCTCGGCCTCCGCGGCCTCCGCGCGCCCGGCCCCGGCCGCCGCCTTTGTTGCCGCGCACCTCGCCGGGAAGAGGCCGGGGCCCGGCGAGGCCTGTGCGGCGGCCGGGGCCTGCGCCACTCGGCGGCCCCGCCTCGGTCCCCGCTCGGACCATCCCGCCCCGGCCCCGGGCTGGGGGATCGGGCGGCGCGGGGAGGCCGCCCGCGCGGGGCCACGTCCTGGGTCCGCCTTGGGGACCGGGACCCCGGAGCGCTCCCGGGGCGACGGTGCCCCTGGTCAGCAAGTTGCCGGCTGCGGCCCGGCGAGGGAGGCCGCCCCGGGCTCCCGCACAGGCCTGCTTCCCGAGTTGGCAACTTCAGGCCCGGCGCGGGCCTGCCCCCAGAACTTGGGCCGGGTCATTGTGTGCGGTGGACAGGTTTTGGGCTGCCCGTCCCCGGCAGGGCCGGTAGCCCGTGGTCGGTGATGCTGGCCTCGGCCCTGGCCTGGTCAGCAGGCGCTGCTGATCCAGCTTTGCGATTTGCCCGTGTTCCCTGGCCGCAGAGAGAGCAGCGGGAAAGTTGTGTTTACTGTGGGGTGCAGTGGCTGACGTGTTCCCAGCCGTAGTAGGCAGCAGTTTATTTTGACTTTTTGTTTTCGCTCCCAGCTCCCACAACGTGACATCCGCTCTGCTTTGAATGAATGGAGTCTTCAGCGGACTCTTTCGTGTGGTGGAGAAGAGTCCTTGTCGTTTAAACACGAGAATGGTGTTGTCTGTTAAGCTTCCCAGACAAAACTCTGGAAGAGAAAAAGTGGACTGTGGTAACTTTCCTGTGCTTGGTGCTGCGTGGGAGGGCTCAGGAGCCTGGCCTTAATTAACCCTTTGGTTCCAGCACCTTCCGAAAATGTCCGTCCCTTGTTGCCTTGGAGGAAGCCGGCTTTGGGCCGCTGGACTCCCTGAGTGTTGTTAGGAGATAGCTTTTGGCAGGTGTCGTGCACCTGGGTACCCTCTCGATTGGCAGTGTGTACCTGACTTTAGCTCCTTCCTCCTTTTTCCTGTGGAAGACTGGCGGTAAGCACTGCCTCTCACCCAAGGGCACACCACAGGCCAGCACCTGACCGCCCTCTTGTCGGGCCGTGGGGGAGTGGCCGGGAAGGGGTTTGGATGCCAAACCAGCTGCTGTGGCTGGGGTCCTAGCCAGTTGCTCCTGCCTCAGTCTCTCTCCAGTCTTTAGACCGGGCAAGGTGTACTTTCTGGTAGAAGAGCAGGTGTGTGTCGTCTTACCACCCTTTCGTGTAATTTGCCCCACCCAGGAAACCCTGCTGGTGTTCTGCACTGTGACCACTGTTAAAGCGAAAGCTTGATGACAGTGCCCATGCTCCTGCTGGCGGAAGTAACTGCAGCCTTGGTGACCAGTCATGAGGTCCCTAGGTTCTGAGAAGGGGGTAGGGGATGTTGTGGCAGTTACTCTCCTACAGGCATGCAGTGTGGAGACGCGATGCCGTGGGCGCACTGTGAGAGTGTGAGGTCAGAGACCCCAGTCCTGGGTAGTAGCCGGTCGGGCGGGTGGACGCGGGTGTTACAGGCATGCAGTGTGGAGACGCGATGCCGTGGGCACACTGTGAGAGTGTGAGGTCAGAGACCCCAGTCCTGGGTAGTAGCCGGTCGGGCTGGTGGACGCGGTGTGTCTAGCTGTTGCTTAGGAAAGGTTGGTGAGCAGAATGATCTGGGGCCAAGCAGGCTCCTGGTGCTTTCTGCAGGTTCTTGCCTCTTTCATAGGCAAGGCTGTGTGTATCAGTTCTCTGTCCCCTTCCCTGGCCTCTTTATTCCCACTGGTGGGCACTGTGGTGCCTGAGTGCTTTTTGAAAATTCAACCTTTTGTGAGGGAGCACTTTCTGATACTATTATGTCATAAAATGCGGCACTTCCTTAAATGACTAAGTCGATCCAGGTCATTGTCCAGTTAAGAGAGACAGCAGTGGGTCATGTATTGTATTGAGAGGGAGTTATTACTGCTCTGATTGGTATTATGTCTTGTTGTTGGTTTGGTTATTAAGTAGTGAAGGCTTTAGGATGGAGGGCACAGTTTACTTCATCTGGTTTCAGGGCCTGGCGTGGTCTTCCATACAAACGCCAACTTTGATTTAGTCGGGCGGTTTTAGGTGCTGTGCTTCCTGGAGATCAAGAATAGGCAGATACAGTCGTGAAGGCTTGATGCTTCTCCCATCACACGCAGAGCTTTTGGGTGGTGTTGGGGCATGCATTTATTAGCTGTGGGATTCTGAGCATGTTTTAGGTCATCCTCAGGTCTTGCTTTTGACATGAGTTTAAAGTGTAGATAACACAGTTACTCTGATTGCGTATTAAAGGGAGGTCTGGAAGCTTGACCGTTGGAGCCAGGAGCTCTGCACTGGAGCTGCAAGTACCCTGCCTGCCTTCACCTTTCTGTTCTTCCGCCTGCTAGGATGCCTCCTACGCCCCCCACCCCGCCCCGCCACTGGACGTGCTGGTTCTGTTTGCCTCCTGTGAGATTCATTCTCAGATCTCGCTGCCTGCATCACCTCCTCCGAGCTGCCTTCCTCAACTGTCTTACAGCTCCCTCAGTAATCAGTACTAGTCATACTGTTCCTGCGTCACAGTGATTGTTCTGGCCTCAAGTTCCCTGCTTCAGTATCCTTGGCTCATCCCATGGCACCTGACTACTGGGTGGGTATGGGGTGAACAGAAAGTAATGTGTAGCTCTCTCGAAGCCAAGTTTTCTTGTGTTGTTTAATCCCTGTTTGTGCTGATATGCTGAACCAGATCAGTCACAGCACTGGTCAAATCAAGTTGATGTAACCGCCAGACAGCCCCACATAATGAGAACTCTGCCCAGAGGAGTGTATTGGGTGTTAGAGTTCCTTGTGTGCCAAAGGGGCCAGCAGACATCCAGATCTCCAGTGTTTTCAGAGGGTGGGTTATTTACTGAAGCTGATCCAGAGCCAGGAGCCTAGAGCTTTCTTCCTGGTGTTTCACATGGATGCCAGGGACCAAGGACTTTGACCATTCTCTCCTGCTTTCCCAAGCCATAAGCAGGCAGCTAGATGGGAAATGAAGCAGCTATGACAAGAACTGGCGCCCATATGGAATGCTGGTACTTGAAAGTGAAGGATTAGCCTGTTGAGCCATGGCACTGGCCTCCAGCCTTGTTACATTTTAAAAATATTATGCTGTAACAGACTTGGCACAGCCATTAAGCAGGAGGATGGGACTGCCTGGGTTTGAATCCTGGTCCCCTCTCCATTTCAAAATTTCTTGCTAACTGCACATCTCAGGAGGCAGCATGCAGCAGCTCACGCTGCCCAGTGGGAGACCTAACTTCTGGCTTCAGTTTGGTTGTCGCAGACATTTGTGGAGTAAACTAGCAGATGCAAGAATAGATACCTTTGCCTTTCAAATAAATTTTTAAAAATTGCTTAAAATTTACTTTATACATACATATTAAATTTCCATTTCACTCTTGTCTGGGCACATATCACACTGAGAATAACTGATATAAGAAGAACTATCTGTTCTTTGTCTACAGTTTCAGGCTCAGGGTGCCTACTCAGTAATATTTCCTGATATCAGAAGTTATCAAAGTTTATACTACTGACCTGATGGAGTGTGGGGCTGCTAGAGAGCCACAGGATGAGACGGTCACCATGACAAGGGATAGGCAGGCAGCCCTACTGCCCTACAAGCCTGTCTGCTGACCTGTGACTTGGGGTTATCACTTAGCCACACTGTTTGCCAAGTTGGTAAGGGATACAGCATATGGAGAATAAGTACCCCTCTCTCCTGCCTTACCCTTCCTGGCCACTCTATTTGTGAACATGGCCCATGTCAGTCTATGAATCACTCACCTTTTAAATAAACATGAGCACTTGGTATGTTGTGCTGTACTGAAAACATCAGTGTGAGACCCTTCCTCCCCATCCCTCCCCCCACACACACACAGGAGAGGGGAGGTGAGAGAGTGTCCCGCTTGGAGACTGTTGACGAATGAGGATGATCCCATTGGAGCAGTAGAGAAGGAAACAGAGAAGACCAAAAAGGATGGAGCTGCAGAGCTGGGAGGGGGGCAGTGAGAGGAGGGACCCCACGGTGTGACTGCCATTCAGAACTCTCGGGGCAGTGGGTCAGCTGCAGAAGCAGAGCTGGGAGGTGGGCAGTGACCCCACGGTGTGACTGCCATTTAGAACCGCGGGGCAGTGGGTCAGCTGCAGAAGCATCTGAGTGGACATAGTGCTGTGACCACACGAAAGCCGGCTGCAGGTGCTGCTTGAAAAAGGCAGAGGTTCTTACGGTTTCCATCCAAAAGTTTTCATAGTTGAGTCTTAATCTTCAGAATATCTAGATGATAAAGAATTAAAAAAAATAAATAGCAGAATATCTACATGGATATATTTACCAAAAATGTAATTATCAGGAGCTCCAGGCAGCCAGTTTTTGATGTCACCTATTGTGCTTAAACCATGTTTGTGGTAATGTTGTTCTGATCACACTAGTAACATGCTGGCTGGATAAAGCAACAGTTAATTCACTTTCAGAGAAAAAGATAGTTGGGGCTGTCACTGTGACATAGTAGGCTAAGGCTCTACTTGCAGTGTCGGCATCCCATATGGATGCTGATTTGTATCCTGTCTGCTCCACTTCTGACCTAAATCGCAGCTTATGGCTCCAGTTTTGGGGTCCCTGTACCCATGTGCTAAACCCAGAAGAAGCTCCTGACTGTTGGCCCTGTATCAGCTCAGCCCTAGCTGTTAATGGCCATTTGGAGAGTGAACCAGCAGGTGGAAGATCTCTCCTTCCTCTGTAACTCTAACTTTCAAATAAAAGCCAAATAAAAAATTTATTTTAAGATTTATTTTTATTGAAAGACAGATATACAGAGCAGAGAAAAGATAGAGAGGAAGATCTTCCGTCTGCTGACTCACTCACTCCCCAAGTGGCCACAACACCACGCGGGTGCAGGGTCCCAAGGCTTTGGGCCATCCTCGATGCTTTCCCAGGCCACAAGCAGGGAGCTGGATGGGAGGTGGGGCTGCCAGGATTAGAACCGGTGCCCATATGGGATCCTAGCACGTACAAGATGAGGACTTTAGCCACTAGGCTACCATGCCGGGCCCAATAAATCTGTTAAAAAAAAAAAAGTAATATTGGGCCCAGTGGCTAAAGTTCTTGCCTTGCATGTGCTGGGATCCCTATGGGTTCCGGTTTGTGTCCCAGCTGCTCCTCTTCCCATCCAGCTCCCTGCTGATGGCCTGAGGACGGCCCAAGGCCTTGGGACCCTGCACACATGTGGGAGACCCAGAAGAAGATCCTGGCTTCAGATTGGCTCAGCTTTGGCCATTGCTGCTCCTTGGGAAGTGAGCCAACGGACGGAAGATCTCTCTCTGTGTCCCCTTTTATCTGTAGATCTGCCTTTCCAATAAAAATAGATAAATCTTGGAAAAAAGTAACATAAAAAGTAAGATGTAATTTGATGCTTATACTGGATGTGTATTATTTTCCTTGTGTAACTTTTGTTTTAATGTTTATAGTAATGAAAATGTTTGGTCTTAAAAATTAACTTTGGTTTCAGATGAAGATGAGCATTCTCTGACAATAGTATTTTCTTCTGTTGGTGTTGTTTTTAGGGTTAAGAAGATGCTGTGACACATTTAGGGAGGAGCATCAGTGCCTGCAGCAGGCTGGAAGTCTTCTGGCGCATGGGATGGGCTCGCGGAGTTTAGTGTTGGAAGGCACCTTACTAAGCGCAGACCAGCTCCTTCCTTAACCCAGCTGTGAGGAAGCCGAAGCTTGGAATGGATCGTTGATCTTTGGTCAGCCAAAGTCACACACACAGTTCCTGGCAGTTCCTAAATAGGGTCCGAGACATGTAGCGCTCTGGCGGTTGATGCCAGGTGGGGACTTTGGGTCTCCTGATGATGCTGGTGTAGTTGTGGGGACTGGCATGCAGTGCAGGGGGCAAGGAGATCTGCAGGAGAGGGGAACCTGCAGGGCCCAGCAACTGTCAACTTAGCAGTTTTTTTATCTTTCCTAGGCGAGGCTTTTTTTTCTCTCTGTTTTGTTTTCTTGATTTGCTGCAGCTCATCCTAGAGAGGAAGCTGATGGGGAGATGTCCTTTGCTTTCTCATCCCAATCTCCCTCCCGCCTTTCTGTATCTCTCATTTGAAGCGCTGAGGGTGGAACATTCCAGGTGTTTGCTGCTCTGCCTGCAGGCAAAACTGTAGGTGGCTACTGCAGGTGAGGTTATGCCCCCCAGTGACAGTCATGGAAATCTGCACAGGGAACTGAAGGTCACCTTCCTGCCTCTGGGAAGTCTGGCTCTGCACTTGGGGTCTTTCTCTGTGGCATTGGGCTCAGGCAGGTCTCAGGTGCTGGCTGGAGCCAGTGCCCTGGCCCTGGTTAGGTGCCAGGGGTGGGGCGAGCACCGGAGCAGCCCTCACGCCTGGATGATACGCGTTTCCTCCTGGACCCTTGAAGCTGCTCTCCTTTGGCTCCTGGCCTTCAGTGCTTCCCAGGCACCTGTGTACCACCGTTTCCTGGTACTTTTCAGGACTGTGGAATTCCCTCCCAGGTACTCCAGGGTCCCCATGGTGTGCGCGGCCATCACTGCTCGCTTCTCACGACTCCTTTCAGTGTGTGTACCTGTCGTGTTCTTCAGTTCCAAGAAATGCCCAAAGTTTCCTTTATAATCCCTTCCCATACTTTTTCTTCCTTTTTTCCATTTTCCCTGTCTGAATCTTCTGGATATATGAACTTTTTGAGTGATCTGTGTATTTTCTCTCAGTTTTCATATTAGTTTTTGTTTTGTTTTGGGAGAGGCTGACTTGTTTTGTTGAGTTCTCGTTGGTCTTGGGAGTTTTGTTTGCTCCCCTTCCTCCCTCCTGCTGGCTTGTCTTCCCTCCAGCGCCCCCTGCAGTTTGTCTGGATCAGTCACTGCTGTCACCACTGTCCGTCAGCTTTCTCATCTCCCTGGCCCTGTATCTTGGGGATAATGAAGACAAGGACGTGTATGCTTAATCAGGAGCTCATGTAAATTTTCTTTTTTCTTTGTAATAGTTTTCTTAGTCTTGCATCAGTAATTATTCAAACCTTGAGTTTGGAGGATAGGGAACCTCGTGTAATTTTAAGTAGTATGCTCTCTGGGCTTTCATGAAGGCATGTTCATATCACTGAGTTCCGAGGAACAATTTATGCAGTGCCTACTGATCTGTAGTGGGTAGTCAAATTTTTTTGTAGTTGTGACCAAAATAATTTTGACATTAAAATACTAAATAATGCCTCTTTAACTTACAACTTGTGATCACAAAAGTAAATAGCATTAAAACAACTACATTTGGGCCCAACATGGTAGCCTAGTGGCTACATCCTCCCCTTGCACCTGTTGGGATCCCAGATGGGTGCTGGTCTGCTTCCCGGTTGCTCCACTTCCCATCCAGCTCCCAGCTTGTGGCCTGGGAAAGCAGTGGAGGACAGCCCAAAGCCTTGGGACCCTGCACCCCTGTGGGAAGAAGCTGTTGGCTACTGGCTTTGGAGTGGCTCAGCCCTGGCTGTTGTGGCCACTTGGGGAGTGAACCAGCAGATGGAAGATCTTTCTCTGTTTCCTCTCTTTTGTTTCTGACAAAAAATAATAATAAATCTTAAAAATAAACTACATTTAAAATAGCTTTTTTCATTCTTGTTCTAGAGATCAGGATGTATTGTGTAATATATTAGGAGTAGATGTTTGCATCCTAGCAGTGTGTTACAATTGATATTTTCAGTCTGTTAGCCCTTTGTATTTGTTCCTTGGCTAATGAGATGTGATGTGTGGGAATCACTAGGGAGCCTAATTCTACATCAGGGTGCTGTATTTTCACCATGCATCATTGCTGGCTGTGTTTCCACTGATTTTGTGTTGAGATAACCATACCAGTTGTTAAAATATATAGTGTTTGTTTTTGATGGAGATGTAGGTCAGGTATACAGAAGGAAGACAGAAGGCCAGTTTAGTGTTGTGTTTCCCTTACCTATGGCCAAGAATTTGGATTGGCTCAGCTCTTAGTGTCGCAAGAATTCTGAAATTCTGGTGTTGACCCTGGATGCCCGGAGCCCACAGGTTAAGCTAGGGTTCCTACACTCTCATCCTATGTTAAGTGACGTCTTGGAACAGCTCATAGAACTCAGGAAAACACTTGATTGGCTAAAGGTGTTGAACCGAAACCATTGAGACACAGGATCTATGAAATAATTTATTGAGCTGCTCCCCAGATATTAGCCCGATGAGGGACCAGGTCTGGACCAGGTGTCCAGAGCTGGTAGCATGGCTAGATAACAAAATGATCCTCTGGACCAGAAGTTAATTGTATTTGTGTAAAGAGAAAAGTAAAATGGAGAGAAACCTGCACTGTTTACGCCAATCAGCACTGGCTGCCAATGAGAGCAGCAGGATCCAGAAAGCTTTGGGATTGGAGGGCCGTGGGTGGCTGCTGCTTCTGAATTGGCTGAGGCGGCCATGTGGGAGGGTTGAATGTAAATGGAGCTAGCCTAAAATCAGGGATTTGAAGCTGTCCTTTGTTGGGGTCTTAGCTGCTGGTGACTAATGGACTTCTTTTATGTCCTGGCTTTTGTAATTAAATTTAAGTTAGGGTTTTTGTTTTGCCAAGGGTGAGCTGTGGGTGGAGTGCAGCGGAGCTCCATGTGCCATTAGGGTGCCTCACTCTCCCAGCACCTGCGTCTAGCACCCCCATAGCCTGCTTTTTAACAGTTTGTGCAAGCTCAGTCTCTCACCTCCCCTCTCCTGTGTGTGTGTGGGGGGAGGGATGGGGAGGAAGGGTCTCACACTGATGTTTTCAGTACAGCACAACATACCAAGTGCTCATGTTTATTTAAAAGGTGAGTGATTCATAGACTGACATGGGCCATGTTCACAAATAGAGTGGCCAGGAAGGGTAAGGCAGGAGAGAGGGGTACTTATTCTCCATACTGTTTTGAGCTTGTACCAGAATTAGAAGATTCTGGTACAGAATTGCTGTATCCCTTACCAACTTGGCAAACAGTGTGGCTAAGTGATAACCCCAAGTCACAGGTCAGCAGACAGGCTTGTAGGGCAGTAGGGCTGCCTGCCTATCCCTTGTCATGGTGACCGTCTCATCCTGTGGCTCTCTAGCAGCCCCACACTCCATCAGGTCAGTAGTATAAACTTTGATAACTTCTGATATCAGGAAATATTACTGAGTAGGCACCCTGAGCCTGAAACTGTAGACAAAGAACAGATAGTTCTTCTTATATCAGTTATTCTCAGTGTGATATGTGCCCAGACAAGAGTGAAATGGAAATTTAATATGTATGTATAAAGTAAATTTTAAGCAATTTTTAAAAATTTATTTGAAAGGCAAAGGTATCTATTCTTGCATCTGCTAGTTTACTCCACAAATGTCTGCGACAACCAAACTGAAGCCAGAAGTTAGGTCTCCCACTGGGCAGCGTGAGCTGCTGCATGCTGCCTCCTGAGATGTGCAGTTAGCAAGAAATTTTGAAATGGAGAGGGGACCAGGATTCAAACCCAGGCAGTCCCATCCTCCTGCTTAATGGCTGTGCCAAGTCTGTTACAGCATAATATTTTTAAAATGTAACAAGGCTGGAGGCCAGTGCCATGGCTCAACAGGCTAATCCTTCACTTTCAAGTACCAGCATTCCATATGGGCGCCAGTTCTTGTCACAGCTGCTTCATTTCCCATCCAGCTGCCTGCTTATGGCTTGGGAAAGCAGGAGAGAATGGTCAAAGTCCTTGGTCCCTGGCATCCATGTGAAACACCAGGAAGAAAGCTCTAGGCTCCTGGCTCTGGATCAGCTCAGTTCTGCCCATTGTGGCCACTTGGGAAGTGAATCAGTGGAGAGAAGATCTTTCTGTAAATCTGCCTTTCCAATACAAATAAATAAGTACTTTAAAAAGTGTAACAAGATTAGTGGCTGATTTCTAAAAATTAAAAAATGAGTACTCTAATTAATCAGTTCTTGGAAGTCCACTCCATTAACATTTTTACATGATTGAATTTATAAAAATTTGTTTCATGTTCATTTTAATAGAAGTGTATTTATTGTGGGGATCAAGAACTCTGGCTGGGCTTGATAGATGCGGACTCATTCCACAAGTGGCCACGGTGGCCAGAGCTGAGCCAATCTGAAGCCAGGAGCTTCTGAGTCTGCCACATGGGTGCAGGATCCCAAGGCTTTGGGCCATCCTCGACTGCTTTCCCAGGCCACAAGCAGGGAGCTGGATGGGAAGTGGAGCAGCTGGGACACAAACTTACCCCCATATGAAATCCTGGGTGTGCAAAGTGAGGATTCAATCACAAGGCTACTACACCAGGCCTGAGCCAGGAGCTTCTTTGGGTGTCCCATGTGGGTACAAGGCCATTTCTCAGTGCGTTAGCGGGGAACTAGTTTGGAAGTGGAACAAACTGGCACCTTTATGGGATGTTGGTGCTACAGGTAGCAGTTTCACTTGCAGACCCACAGCTCAGTCATCCTTATTTGATTTTATAGCCATGCAAATAGTCATTGCCTTACATTTTTAAAAATGTTTTATTATTTTATGATATAGTTGCATAAGCTCTGGGATTCCACGTCCCCCTCCTCAAGCTCTCTCCTCCCCGCTCCCCTCCCCTCTAGTATTATAATGGGTAGTCCTCAATGAACTGTCATAAGTCCATCATTCCACCGTTGAAGTGTTTCCTGATGTTGTAGGCATGGTTAGTGTCAGAGAGTCCAGCGTCCTACTGTCAGGATATATTCAACAGTTTCACTGGGAGTCCATCTTTGGTCTGGATACAGAGGCATACCGCACTATGCCTCCTCAGCTGGGCTTGTCAGTCTCCACTACACTTCTATTGTATATCTCCTTAAATACAGAGCCAGAAAATACAGTCCACAACAGGGAGAAAAACAGAAATTTTTCATCAACACGAAGTTAAACAGCATGTTATAGAATGACTGTTGTGTTGCTGAAGTGATGAAAAAACAATCAAAAGTCTTCTTGTAGAAGTTGATGCTACGGCATGACCCATGTGGCTCTGAATAAATGATAATAAAAACAAGAACATCAGTGCTTACAATCAAAATGTCTTATGGATGACCTATTGGGTAGGTTTGGTATGGTGAACTGGCAGCTCTGCAAGGGTCCGTGCAGCCCACTGTGTTTCAGTTACTTTTGTTGGCATCAACTGCCAGGAACTGGGAAGGGTCTGAGATTTTTACCCTACAGGCAAGCTAACGCCATAGCTTGGTACAGCTTCCTGGGTGCCGGCAGGGCAGTGAGACTCCTGGGCCAGCAGTGAAGTCCCAACTGCTTACTCTCACAGCAGTCTCCTGGCAGCAGCAACACCAGTGATACATCAGTGACACATAGAATAGTGTCTGAGGGCAAAGGAGAAAGCCAGGAACAGATCGGTGTGATGGTTGGACTAGAGGAAGGGAATCTCTTTAAAAGGGTACTGGACGCTTCTGCCCAGAAGTACTTTTAGCAAAACAAAGGTGCTACCTTACTTTCTGGGAAAGGAGAAGTTAGCCATGCCATCACAACCTTTAGCACTTTCTGTTTTGAATAGCTCTGATTGGGTGTTAGCTCCTGTTCTGGTTTTTTCCCCAAAATTGTGCGTAAAAGGCTTCGCTTTGTTGCAGGAGGTTTCTGACTTTAATAAATCTTGGTTTTGCTCAAGATTTGTTCTCGTGAAAATTCTTCTTTTGAGTGAGACAAGAGCTGAGGAAGTCTGCTTTCTCTGTGCCTTTGCCGTGAGATTATTGCAGGATTGCAGGTAAGCGAAGGCGGAAGCTCGGACCACAAAGTGGTTGACAAGTAGTTGGATTCTGCATGTGCTTTGGAGGTAGCTGAGGCTGAGATTATGTGCTAGTGGTATGTGAGTTATGGAAGAAAGATGGCAGCAAGGATGATTCTCAGAGCAGCTGGAAGAATCATCTGTGAGTGGGAGATCCTACAGGATAGAAAGACCTAGAAGTTGCTAAGTTTCAGGTAACTGTGAACTATTTGAGTGACTGGAAGAGAGTTGATATAGTCTGTAAAGGATGAGATAGAAATCTGGGAGAGTGACACCCAGAGGCAGGCAGTGACCTGAGAGCGCAGTGGAACCTCTGAGGCCCGCGAATGGGAAAGGGGTCACAGGGACAGGAGCCAGCCAGAGCTTGAGAAGGAGTGACTCGGTGTGCTGGTGTTCCTGTAGCAGAAAGGTAGTTTGATCATGATCGGCTGTGTCAAATGAATTAGCCAAGATGAGGACCCAGGGTTGCCTGGACCCAGGAGCTGCGTGTGTGCTGGTGGTAGGGGTGGGAGCTGTGAGTGTGTGTGCTGGTGGTAGGGGCGGGAGCTGTGAGTGTGAGTGTGTGCTGGTGGTAGGGGTGGGAGCTGTGAGTGTGTGTGCTGGTGGTAGCGGCAGGAGCTGTGAGTGTGAGTGTGTGCTGGTGGTAGGGGCGGGAGCTGTGAGTGTGTGCTGGTGGTAGGGGCGGGAGCTGTGAGTGTGAGTGTGTGCTGGTGGTAGGGGCGGGAGCTGTGAGTGTGAGTGTGTGCTGGTGGTAGGGGCAGGAGCTGTGAGTGTGTGCTGGTGTAGGGTCAGGAGCTGTGAGTGTGTGCTGGTGGTAGGGGCAGGAGCTGTGAGTGTGTGCTGGTGGTAGGGGCGGGAGCTGTGAGTGTGTGCTGGTGGTAGGGGCGGGAGCTGTGAGTGTGTGCTGGTGTAGGGTCAGGAGCTGTGAGTGTGAGTGTGTGCTGGTGGTAGGAGCGGGAGCTGTGAGTGTGTGTGCTGGTGGTAGGGGCGGGAGCTGTGAGTGTGTGCTGGTGGTAGGGGCGGGAGCTGTGAGTGTGAGTGTGTGCTGGTGGTAGGGGCGGGAGCTGTGAGTGTGAGTGTGTGCTGGTGGTAGGGGCGGGAGCTGTGAGTGTGAGTGTGTGCTGGTGGTAGGGGCGGGAGCTGTGAGTGTGAGTGTGTGCTGGTGGTAGGGGCGGGAGCTGTGAGTGTGAGTGTGTGCTGGTGGTAGGGGCGGGAGCTGTGAGTGTGTGCTCCTCCTGAGGTGCTTTGCAGTGACGGAAATGGCAGAACTGAGATCCTAGGTAATGGAGGAAGAGAAAGGTGAGTTTGTTTTATAGGAGAAGTAACATTTTATTTTTCACATGATTCACTAGTGAGGAGAAATGGAAACTGAGACCAGCCAAGCCTGCTGAGTCAGCTTCAGGTGGGTGGCACAAGAATTGCCCACCCATTTCCTAACTGGTCAAGAAAGAGACCACTACTGGGGAACTTTACACCTGTAGATTCCTGCCTGACAAAGAGGGGCCTGGGAAGGCGTAAACCCCAGGGCCATTCCTCAAGCTGTGCTGTGTCCCTTACACCTTTCAAAAGGCACCCCACCTCCTGGCATCCTGACATGCGCTCGCTCTCGCGCTCGCTCGCTCTCTCTCTCTCTCTCTCTCTCTCTCTCTCTCTCTCTCTCTCGGAAGGTGCTTTCCCTTTCCCTCTTCTTTGCCCGCTCACCTGATCCCTTTGCAAATAAAATTCTCTGTCTACAACCAGTTCCCTGTTTTTTATTTCTGTATTAAGCTGAGGAAGGAGCGCACTGAGCTCTTCTGGTAAGAGAAACCAGACAAGATAACCGGAGGGCTGCAGTGTGGACTAGGGCATTGCCAGCCGGGTCGGTGTGGTGATGGCATCTCCAGAGTCCTTCAGGGTCCTTAGTTTTTTCAGTGAAATAGGAAGCTGGGCCAGCAGCTGAGCTAGGAGATAAAGCGAACCAGCACTGTAGGTGTGAGGGAAAGGGGTGGAGCATGTGAAACGCCGGTGCGGAAGGAGGGGAGGGACGCCGGTGCGGAAGGAGGGGACCTAGAAAACGCAGCTCCATTTCCAGGATCCACCTGAGGTTCATGGTCACGAGTAGAAACAGCCCAATCACAGTAGCTGAGTATTTTCTCTAGCCACATTCAGTTGTGTAGGCGCAGGTGGAGCACACGCAGCCAGAGTTAACCTGCAGGTTTTACCGAGAGTTTGCATAGGGAGAGAGTAGGAAAACATAAAGTGAATACGGAGGGAAAGAGGATACTCCCGAAGTTGGTAGGTTTATCTTTCATATACTGCAAGAATTTTTGTGTCAGATTTACAAAAAGTTATTCTGTATGAGATAGGAGAGAAAGAATGGTCCCGCAGTGGTAGTGCCGTCGGTTGTTTTTGATAGTTGTGATATACCTGAAAGTCAAGAAAAGGCCGTACAGTGACTGCATCTGATAGATTTACTTAGTCCTTCCCTTAGAGAAATATTTAGGAATCAAATCATTATACCTTATAAGACATGAGTGTTCTAGAAAATTTTGGAAATGAAAGTATTGAAAATACCGTTAATGAAGAATTCCGTTATCCAGTGAAAAGTTGTGCTGTACTTCTCTCAGGTCCAGTTTTCTCCCTATTTCTACAGAATTGAAACCACACTTTATGTATAATGTTGCTTCCTGTATTTTTGCATTTAACAAATGAACAATATGAACTTTTCCCCTTGTTATAAATAGCTCTCTAAAGTAACATTGCATCGGTTTGCCAGGATTTTGTTGATTGTTCTCATACTTTTGGAAATTAGGATATTTCTGATTTTTCAAATGTAAATTAATTTTTAAACAAATAATAATACAGGATGCATTTTTTTGCTTTGGCTTCATATTGTTATTGATAAAGATTTGTTAGATTTATAGAAACAGCATTATTTGGTCAAAGAGTGATTATTTCTAAGAGTTAAATAGTGCCAGATTTTTGCACAATCAGATTAAGACACTCAAGCAATGAATATCATCATTTAGAAAAATATTTGCAGTTTGATGTATGACAGATTATGTCATTAGCATTTTAACTTGCATTTCTTACCAAGAGAAACATTTTTTGTGAATGGATGAAATCAGTAGATTTTCCATGTGGAAAAGTAGAGATCAGTCCCTACTCCTCAGATCCAATACTTGTTAAAATGAGAAACGTCTGTTTCTTAGGTTCCTCCAAAGAGAGTGAAAATCCACTAGAAAAATAAGACCATGTGTAAGGAGTGATGGTTAGCAAGGTGTGGAATGTACGTGCCCTGTCAGGTGGTTTTAGTTTTTGTGTTCCATGTGTATTTTAATCATGACTCCCACACAATGAAGAAAATGGTTTAAAGTACAGTCAGTCCCCCCAGTGATTCCTGTCTGCAGGCCCGTGCTGGTGTCTCTCTCTGGGTTAGGAGCTTTTCATGGACTGATTAGCCACGTTTGTATCTTCTTTGTAAAGGCTTTTAAGTCTCCTATTCCATGGCTTGGCCTTTTGGTTTCTTTTAAGGACCTGTTTTGAAGCAGTTGATTTTGATTGGTGTTCTATTTTTCAAAATTTTACTATTTTGGAGGAGAGATTTTTTTTTTCAAATGCCACCATGTCATCCATGAGTCAGTGATGAATTCAACAAGAGAAAAGGAATTATTTAGAATAAACAAAACTGAAATATAAAACATCAAAACACAGCCAAAAAAGCAAACAAACCAAAAAACAGTATGGATCGGATTATTAAAGTTACACTGTCCATGTTCGTTTCCTTATAGAAGAGAAAACGTATGGTATTTGTTCTTTTTTTTTTGATTGACTCTTTTCACTGAGCATAATGGTCTCTAGCTGGGACCACCTAGATGTAAATGGTATAATTTCATTCTTCTTAATAGCTGAATAATATTCCATGGAGTAGATTTACCACAGTTTCTTTAACCACCCTTCTTTGGACGCACATCTGGATTGTTTCCATGTCTTTGCTATTGTAGATTGTGCTGCTGCAAATATAGGATTACAGATCCCCTTCTTATATGCAGATTTCACTTCTATTGGGTATATTCCTAGGAGCGGGATAACTGGGTCATACGGCAGGTTTATTTGCAATTCTCCAAGCACTCTCCATACTGATTTCCACAGTGGTTGTACTGGCCTACACTCCTACCAGCAGTGAAGGAGGGTGCCTTTCTCCCCGCATCCCCGCCAGCAGGTGTTGTTGGCTGAGTTCTGAATGTAGGCCAGTCTCACTGGAGTTAGGTGGTATTTTTCAAAATTTTAATGAGGTCTGAATTACAACTTTTTCTCTTTGCCCACACTAGCATCACAAAGACTTTGTGCTTGTGGTTTCCGCTCTTTAGGGTTACCCTCTCTGAGTTCATCTTACTTCAGGTGTGAGGTAAGGACTTGGGTTTATCGTTAGCTGTCCAGTTGTCCTAACAACATTTTTCTGAAAAGAAGGTCCTTTCCTTGCTGGCTTGCTGAGGCACTGTTCTTGTAGAGACGTTGACAGTACGGCTGAGAGTTTGCTTCTGGACCGTTCTGTCTCGCTGAAGTATGTGCCACACTGCATGGCGGTACATCTGTCTTCATTACTGTGGCTTTTTAACCATGCTGAAATCAAGTAGAGCAATTGGTGCTTTTGAAAAATGTATTTCCATACAAACTTCAGAGATGATGTGTCAGTTCATAGAAAAGAACCTACTGAACCTATAATTTTATTTGAATTCCTTGATCAATTTTGAGAGAATTGCCATATTGGTAACATTTGCATCTTCAATTAATGAGTGTGGAATCTAATCATTTAGCATCAAGTGTAATTGTTGAGTTGTTGATTTTTCTTTTCAGTTCTGTCAGTTTTACTTTATGTATTTTGGGGTTTTATTAGTAAGTGCACGGATATTTATGCTGGCATCGTGACGTATTGATCATCTTTCCTCTTTGCAATGTATGTTTTTTGCCTCTAGTAATACTTGTCTGAAGTTTATTTTGCTTTCATATTAAAACAGCTGTTCTAGGTCTATGGTTACTGTTTACCTGGTGTCTTCCTTTCCGCCCTTTCCGAGTGACGTGTCTCTCTCTGTCAGCATGCAGTGTCAGTATGGCATCTTGGGGATTCTTCACAGCACAGCTTGGGAGCAGGCATTGGGCCTAGTGTGTTAAGACGCTTCTATCCCCCTGAGGTACTGGAGACTGACTCTTGCTTCTGCTTCCTGGCTCCCACTTCCTGCTAATCTAGGCGGCAGGAGGCGGCAGTAATGGCTCCAGTGACTGGGTCTTTGTCACTGGTGTAGAAGACCTGGACTGCATTCTGAGCTCATGGTGTTGATTACAGGCTTGCAGCTCCTGTGGAAAGGAGTGCTCTCCGACACTCAGTGTGCAGTCATTGCGGCACCAGTAAATGCTGCAGACCTCCTGATCTGACTTCAGGATCATTCGGAAGTGATGACAGATAGTATCCTGAACCAGGCGTCCTTCTCAGAATGTGTCCTTCTGCTACACCTGTTTGCCTGTAGGAGTCTGAGCTGAGGCCAGCGTCTTTCATCCGGGAAGTGCAGTGTTTCCTTAGCATCAAGGGGTGGGATCTGGAGAAACACAGGAAGGGAGACTAAGAGGTGGTTGTAGGTCAGTCCTTTACACACCTTCTGGTGAATGATTGATGAGCCTTACTGGAGAAGACATTTGTCCTGGTGGCCATAAGGAACCAAGTCCCCGGAAACACCTGAGTGGTGGTATAAGAAAAGTGTAAGTCTTACCGGTCAGAAGTGGCATGGGGTGTGGGGGGATAGTCAGAAATGTCACAGGGTATGTGGGTTGGTTGGAAGTGGATACAGGGTATGTGTGGGGGAATGGTCAGGGCTGTCACGGGGGGTATGTGTGGGGGTGGTCAGGGTGTCACAGGGTGTGTGGGGGTGGTTAGAGGTGTCACAGGGTGTGTGGGGGTGTGGTCAGGGTGTCACAGGGTGTGTGGGGGTGGTCAGAGGTGTCACAGGGTGTGTGGGGGTGGTCAGAGGTGTCACAGGGTGTGTGGGGGTGGTCAGAGGTGTCACAGGGTGTGTGGGGGTGTGGTCAGGGTGTCACAGGGTGTGTGGGGGTGGTCAGAGGTGACACAGGGTGTGTGGGGGTGTGGTCAGAGGTGTCACAGGGTGTGTGTGGGTGGTCAGAGGTGACACAGGGTGTGTGGGGGTGTGGTCAGGGTGTCACAGGGTGTGTGGGGGTGGTCAGAGGTGTCACAGGGTGTGTGGGGGTGGTCAGAGGTGACACAGGGTGTGTGGGGGTGTGGTCAGGGTGTCACAGGGTGTGTGGGGGTGGTCAGAGGTGTCACAGGGTGTGTGGGGGTGGTCAGAGGTGACACAGGGTGTGTGGTGGTGGTCAGAGGTGACACAGGGTGTGTGTGGGTGGTCAGGGTGTCACAGGGTGTGTGGGGGTGGTCAGAGGTGACACAGGGTGTGTGGTGGTGGTCAGAGGTGACACAGGGTGTGTGGGGGTGGTCAGAGGTGGCACAGGGTGTGTGGGGGTGTGGTCAGGGTGTCACAGGGTGTGTGGTGCTGGTCAGGGTGTCACAGGGTGTGTGGGGGTGGTCAGAGGTGGCACAGGGTGTGTGGGGGTGGTTAGAGGTGGCACAGGGTGTGTGGGGGTGTGGTCAGCTGGCACAGGGTGTGTGTGTGGGTGATCAAAGGTGGCACAGGGTGTGGAAGGGTACTCAGGTGGCATGAGATGTGTGTAGGGGGGCTGGTCAGAGGTGGGCCACTCTGGGCCCACTATTAATATATCTTTTGATACATTCACTGTGTGTAGTTAGGCATATAAATACATATAAGTAAATAGAATTGCTAATATTTTGTTTTATTATTTGATTTTTCTCCAGTAATATTATCTTTGACATCTTTTTTAAAATGTTTACTTGTTTTATCTACTTGAAGGGCAGATCAGCAGAGTCACGGTCAGATAGACAAAGGAACTGATCCCAGTCTTTTGGCTCTTGGTTATACTCACTGCGTGTTTGAGAGTTGCAGAGACTGGTCCAGGCCAGAACTCCACGCTGGTGTCACTGTGGCTGACAGAGGACCAGGCTCTTGAGAATAGCAGGAAACTGGATGGGAAGCACAGAGCGAGACTCCAGCCAGCGCTCTGATAGGGGGTGAGGGCATGCCAACTGGAGGCTTACTCCGTTGTGCCAGCCTGTCTTCTCCTTGCACATCTGTTGTCCTCTGCTGCTTTCCCAGGATGTGCAGAGGCCAGGACTTGGCTGGTGCTCACAAGGATTCCTGAGACCAGTTGGAGGATCAGCATGCTGGGCCACCACACTGACCCTAGTCCACTAAAAATTTATGAATATTGTTTCCTGACATTTAGGATAATTCCACATGTTTGCTAAAATTAGCTAGGCAACTAAAGTCTTCTGTAGAGATCGTGTTCTAAAATATTGTGATTTTAGTCATACACCTTAATTTTCTGTGCCTTAGCTTCCACATCTGTACAATGGGTTGATTACTGCTGCTGCACCGCCACCGCTGCTGGTACAAACACCTGTACAGCTGATGCCTGTTAGGCATTGTTTTAGGGTCATCCATATATTACTGTATTTAAACCTCGGTGACTAGCATGAGTGATGGGTGCTATTCTCACCTTACAGTCATTAGATAAACAGAATTAGATGTGAACTCATGCAGTCTGGTTCCACAGGGTTACGCTGGTTTGTGCATAGTATCAAACCACAGGATGATGAAGATCAGTGAGGCACAGTGTATTCAGAAGGCTGACACTAAACCCTGATGCATGCGGTCTGTATTTTCCCATACTAGGTGTGAATGATAACTAATGCTAGATTTTTTAGAAAATTAGTACTACAAAAATATCAGCCTCTCTTTTGTTGATTTCTAATAGCAAAGTCTGTGTTATAGAAATTAATGCTGTCATGTTTGGTCAGCCAGAGATGTTTACATTAAGCATGGTTAGATTTATCCATCTTTTCTTCTGTGGATTAATTGTGTCATACATGAAAAGTCCTTCTTCAGGGCCAGAAGTTTTTTCAAAATTTTCCTTGAACTTCTATGCTTTTAGAAATCTTCCCAGGGCCCGGCGTGGCCTGGTGGTTAAAGTCCCCGCCTTGAACGCCCGGGATCCCATAGTGGTCAAAGTCCCCGCCTTGAACGCCCGGGATCCCATAGTGGTCAAAGTCCCCGCCTTGAACGCCCGGGATCCCATAGTGGTCAAAGTCCCCGCCTTGAACGCCCGGGATCCCATAGTGGTCAAAGTCCCCGCCTTGAACGCCCGGGATCCCATAGTGGTCAACGTCCCAGCCTTGAACGCCCGGGATCCCATAGTGGTCAAAGTCCCCGCCTTGAACGCCCGGGATCCCATAGTGGTCAAAGTCCCCGCCTTGAACGCCCGGGATCCCATAGTGGTCAAAGTCCCCGCCTTGAACGCCCGGGATCCCATAGTGGTCAAAGTCCCCGCCTTGAACGCCCGGGATCCCATAGTGGTCAAAGTCCCCGCCTTGAACGCCCGGGATCCCATAGTGGTCAAAGTCCCCGCCTTGAACGCCCGGGATCCCATAGTGGTCAAAGTCCCCGCCTTGAACGCCCGGGATCCCATAGTGGTCAAAGTCCCCGCCTTGAACGCCCGGGATCCCATAGTGGTCAAAGTCCCCGCCTTGAACGCCCGGGATCCCATAGTGGTCAAAGTCCCCGCCTTGAACGCCCGGGATCCCATATGGGCGCCGGTTCTAATCCCGGCAGCTCCACCTCCCGTCCAGCTCCCTGCTTGTGGCCTGGGAAAGCAGTCAGTCGAGGACAGCCCAAAGCTTTGGGACCCTGCACCCGCGTGGGAGACCTGGAGGAGCTCCTGTCTCCTGGCTTTGGATTGACTCAGTTCCAGCTGTTGTGGCCACTAGGGAGTGAACCATCGAACAGAAGATCTTCCTCTCTGTCTCTTCTCCTCTCTGTATGTATTTATTTCCAATACAAATAAATAAATCTTTAAAAAAAATCAGAAATCTTCACAGGACCATTGTTGTGGCGTGGTGTGTTAAGCCACTGCCTCTGATACTGGTTATCCTATGTGGGCACCACTTGGAGTCCTGGCTGACCTACTTCAGATCCAGCTCGCTGCTAATGCTGGCAAGAAAGCAGTGGGAGATGGCCCAGCACCAGAGCCCCTGCTGCCCTGTGAGGGAGCAGGTGTCAGATTCCTGGCTCCTGGCTGTCTTAAATCCATGAAAGACATCTCCCTCTCTGCTTCTCCTTCTCTGGTTCTTTCTGTAACTCCTTCACATCTTTTTAAAGAGATTATCTGCCTGTTTGGTCTTTCTGGAATGTATTTTGGTGTCAGAATGGAGCGAGGGTCTGCTTTGGCCTGCTGCTGTTGCCGTGGCTCGTTAGGGTCCTTGGTTGGTTGAGAATGGCGTTGGAACTGCAGGCTGTTCTCTTTTTTAGTTGAAGCACAGTAACTCTTTCATGGTTTGTTTATCATAAGTAACTTCATTATCATTTTGCCAGGTTTCTCAGAAGCATCATTCAGGTTTCATGCCTTCCAAGGCTCTTGAGTGTGTCCATATCTCATGATTACGAGCTGTTTCATCTAGTACTAAGCCATGTATTTCTGGATATGCAGATGGAATGCTTGCAGGAGTTATTCCTGTTCATCTTACTGAAGGCATTACAAATAAGTTACATTGTATCTCTTACCAGCATCCTAAAATTATAGAATGACTAGTGATTTTTACTTATAAATATTACCAGCCTGGTGTCTGAGTTCCTGTGTGTTTTGCCCTGGTAGTTGTTAAGCTGCGTCTGTTCTGTTGTGTTCCAGGGTCTTCAGTCATGTCATGGTGAAACACTGACTGTCCGCTCTCCTCTTCACATGTATGCACAGTGGACATATAGTCATTTCTTACTCTGACTTAATTCACTGAGATAATGTTTTGAAAATAGTGCAATTGAGTAGTATTGATAATTGGCATCCTTTTAGTATTTCTTTATATCTGTCATGGCTCTATTTTGTTGTGTATCATGGTGAATGTTCAGTTAATCTTGTTTTATAGACGGTTTTTTGGAAGGAAGGTCAGAAATTATGTTAATTTTTTTCAGTTCTTTTAGCTGTGGACATGCTTTACTCCTTTGATCTGTTGTGCATTTTAGTAACAGGTTTCAGGTGCAGAACCGTGTTAGCAGTCCTTATGCGTATCCCTTGCTACCTTGAATTATTTCCTCTTCTGTTCGTTCCAGCATTTACTAATATTTGAAATTCGTGCTTCAGTGTTCCTGAGATACAGTGTTCTGTGCTAAATTTTGGTGTCATTTTTCTTTTAAGTTCAAAAATCTTTTTTTGTTTGTTTGCTTGCTTTGTTTTGTTTTTAAAGCAAGCAAAAAAAAAAAATTCCATCTACTTGTTCACTCTCCCAGTGCCCTCAGAACCTCAGCTGGGCTGGGACAGCATGCAGGAGTTGGGGATGCAGTCCAGTCGTGTCCCGTGTGGGTGGCAGGAAGCCACTTCCCTGCTGCCTGCCAGGGTGCAGCTAGGCCGGAAGCTGGAGCCAGCAAGAAGACCAGGTACCCAGCTGAGGGGCACAGTGTCTGAGCCCCCAGGCTAGACACCCACTCCCTGTGCAGTCTTTAATCAGTTGTCAAGTTTCCCTCCCCAGAAAGGGCCATGGTTGTCGTTGGGTAACTTTTAGAGTTTTTTGACCATTGGTAGCCTCTTTTGATGCGAAGTCGTGTGTTACCTTTTTTACTGTAAAATTATCCATTTCATCTGCATTTGAAATGAATTTTCCAAGTACTGACACATTACTATTGTGAAGCGATGATTATAGCGCTCTGTACCTTTAGTTTTGTAGAAATACATTGTCATTTTTAACTTATGCTTTCTGGGTGAATTTTCTGATTTTTAACAAGGAATCTACTCTTGTAACAATATTACTACATTTCATTTTCTAACTCAATAATTTGTGCTTTTGTCTTTTTTCCCTCTGGTCTTCACAAATTGAATTGATTTCTTTTAGTTCCTTACTGTGTAGCTTTGAGTGTAAGATTTTTCTGTGAGCTCAGTACAGGTTTTTGCAGACTGGCATAGACTCTGGTGATGTAGTTTGTTATTATGTTAGCTTTTAAATAGTGTCTGCTTTTTGTTTGCTCTGAGTTTTTCCTTCCACTCAGTAGGAATTTAAGGATGTTTTGGTGATTTTCAGTTCAGTGCTTTTTAACCTTTTTGTTGATTTTCCTGTTTAGTTTTATTACCTTGTGCTTAATGGATGGTGTCTGTGATGTTTAGATTTTTGTGTAAGTGGCTGTGGTGTGGAGATGGCTGGTTTATAACCTCCTGGGAGCTTGTGTTTGGGAAGATTGAGCGTCCCAGTGCTGGGCTGAGGGGTGCTGAGCCCCCTCGGAGGTGCTTGCTAGGAAGGGGCTGGCTGCCGTTGAGGTGCTGCAGGTGGAAGAAGTTGGTGTCGTGGGAGTCGGGGGGGGGGGAGACTCTTGAGTATTTGTGAGTTGGTTCCTCTTGTCCTGCTTTCCTGTGTGATGATGAGGATCTTGTCCTCTTGCACTGTTGCCCCCGTGCCTATGGTGCCAAGCAGAGCCCAGCAGCCTTCTCTGTTTATGCAGGACCTTTGCAGAGCCTTCCAGGTACTGCATGGCCAGAAACGACTCCAACAACAGCCCAGCACTCTCCTATGGCTGCGCAGTGAGCTCCTGTTCCTGTTCTCTGGGTGAAGCGTCAGGTGTAACTGAGATTGGCTGTGTGTGTGTTTGCAGCTGGGCTGCGGGAGACGTTTTCCTGCTGCGCCTGTTCCCATGTCCTGTCCTGCTCTGCTTCACTGTTGCCTTCCCCGTGGGTCACACCTGTGCCATAAGGCACTGGCACCAGGTTGTCAGAGCGCGCCCCATGCGTCTCATTGGACAGAGTATAATGCTTTCTCTGTATTGTTCAGCTTCTTTGTTGCAAGCATATGCCTCTTCCCATTCTGTTGTGATCCAGATTATTCAGGATTGATTTTTTCCTGTTAGTGTAAAAATTTCATTCCCTAGGGGCTTATGTAGTTTATACATGTAATTAGCGAAACCAAATATAAACATTAATTTTGTTCTTTTTTTGAGATTTATTTATTTATTTTTAAAGATTTATTTAATTTTATTGTAAAGTCAGATATATAAAGAGGAGGAGAGACAGAGAGGAAGATGTTCCATTTGATGATTCACTCCCCAAGTGGCCTCAGTGGCCAGAGCTGCACTGATCCAAAGCCAGGAGCAAGGAGCCTCTTCTGGGTCTCCCACGCTAGTGCAGCGTCCCAAGGCTTTGGGTTGCTTTCCCAGGCCATAAGCAAGGAGCTGGATGGGAAGTAGGGTTGCTGGGGTTAAATCCAGTGCCCCAAATGGATCCTGGTACGTGCAAGGTGAGGACTTTAACCACTAGGCTACCATGCTGGGCCCCAGCTGCTCTTCTGCTCCAGGCTACTGCACATGTGCCCTGGAAGCAGCAGGAGAGGGCTGGAGTACGTGGGTCCCTCTGCCCACATGGGAGACCTACCTGCAGTTTGGGGCTCCTGGTTTACTCCCTGTGCAGCTCTACTGATGGGGATCATTTGGAAAGTAGACCCTGTCAGTGTTTGCAGACAATGTCATTGTCCCTCAGTACGGTGTCTTTCAAGTAAGTTTTTGAAAAAAATTTAAAAGCATGTAAAGGAAGGATTCTACGAGTTACAAACTTGCTCTTAAAAAGAGTTTGTTTATACCCAATTCTATAGTGAATTTTTGAGGCAGTTTGCATGTATTTAATGTTGAAAGGTCAGTTACTGGGGCTGGTATTGTGGTTAATTGAGTAAAGCCACTGCCTGTGATGCTAGCATCCTATTTGGGCACCACTTGTGTCCTGGCTGTTCTGCTTCCGGATAGTGTCCCGGGGAAAGCAGAAGATAGGCAGGTGCTTGGGCCCCTGGACTCCTGCGGGAGGCCCTGATGAGGCTGCTAGCGTCAGCCTGGCCCAGTGCTGGCTTCTGCAGCCATCTGGGGAGTGAGCGTAGGGTGCTAAGTGTGTTTTCCTTCTCTTGCAACTGTTTCTAATAAATAAATAAGTTTAAAAATAAGTGTTTTTTTTAAAGGAATTTGCTTTCTGTTTGTAGCCGTGTACTTTTAAAAATAGATGCTCATTTGTTCATATGACTAAATTCCTGTAATGAGTTTAAATTAAATGGAATCCAGGCGTCCACCATGGCCAGGAACTGCTTCACGCCTGGGGGTCTGACCGTAGCTGCTGCTGCCGGAATCCTGGTCCGAGGTAGAGTGTCACGGGCCAGCAGGTGGGGGAAGGGGGGCACAGCCTAAGGAGGGGGAGATTGGAGTACTGTAATGGAGAATTGACCATGTTTTGAAACTTTGAGACAATTTTTTTTAGTATTTTTTAATATAATGTTTCAGTTTTCTAGGCTAGATCTGAAAAGCTTTTCCTTCGAGCAATTGTGTTTACTCCTTTCAGATTTATTGTTTATTTTTTTAAACCTCCTAAGATACCTCGTTGCGTTTGGTGTTTTCGGCTCATGGAAAAGAACCAGGCTGCAGGAATCAGCTGTGCATAAAATGTAACAACTAGAACTTTAACTGTTTTAAATAACAAAAATATCTCATGAAGGATTTATGCAATTAAACAAGTAAACACAAAGTACTCTATGCACAGCACAGAGCGACTCCAAACATTTTATTTATTTTGATAATCTTTACATAGTTCTTTTTTTTTTTTTTTAATTCATTTACTTTTTCTTGGAAAGGCAGATGTAGAAGAAGAGACAAAGAAGAGATCTTCCATGTGCTGGTTCACTCCCCAAGTGGCTGCACCAGCTAGATCTGAGCTCAATTGAAGCCAGGAGCCAAGGGGCTTCTCCTAAGTCTCCCATGTGGGTGCAGGGTCTGTAGACTTTGGCCCACCTCAAGTGCTTTCCCAGGCCACAAGCATGGAGCTGGATGGGAAAAGGAGCAGCCGGGACACGAACCAGCACCCATGAGGAGTCCCACATGTGCAAAGCGAGGACTTAGCCACAGGGCCATCACACTGGGCCTGACTCCTTTCCTGTTTATTTATCTATTAAATGGGGTCTCCAGAACCTATATTCTGCGTATTCTGTGTTAGATTTGTTATTGCTGTCAGTTTATTTTTTATTCTATGGTATTTTTTTTCCTCTTTTCTACTACTCATGTTCCAGGAAGACTTTAGTATCTCTTCTTTATTTTTCTTTAGTTTTTTTTTTTTTAAATTTAGGTTTTAACCAAGGAGGGGGTGAATGGTGTACTCTGAGTCAGAATCTCAGAAACTGAAATGAAATAATAGCACAACAGGGAATGCTTGGAGTTAATACAGTTTTTAATGAAACATTTATAATATTAACTCTTCATCTTGATAATGCTGAGAGATGCTCTGCTTTCCATTAAAGGCCTTTTTTTTTGCTTCCGTTGCTTGGCTCCCAGTGACCGTGGCTGGGCCTGGCCAAACCGTGGGTGGAGCTTCAGGTGCTTCTCCAGTCGGTGCAGGGGCTCCGACCCTTGGGCCGTCTTCTGCGCTTTCGAGGCGCATCGGCATGGAGCTGGATCAGAAGTGGAGCAGCTGGGACGCAAATCAGCACTCACACGGAATGCCAGCGTTTCAGTTGGCAACTTTACCCGCTATGCCAACAATTCTGGCTTCCGCTCAGTTAATTTCCTTTCTTATTTTTTTCTAAAGATTTACTTTTATTTTTATTGGAAAGTCAGATATACAGAGAAGAGGAGAGACAGAGAGGAAGATCTTCCATCCCCTGATTGACTGCCCAAGCTTTTGCAACGGCCGAAACTGTGCTGATCTGAAGTCAGGAGCCTGGAGCCGCTTCCGGGTCTCTCACACGGGTGCAGGGTCCCAAGGCTTTGGGCCGTCCTCGACTGCTTTCCCAGGCCACAAACAGGGAGCTGGATGGAAAGTGGGGCTACTGGGATTAGAATCGGCACCTATATTGGAACCTGGTGCGTGCAAGGTGAGGACTTTAGCAGCTAGTCTGCTGCGTCAGGCTTTAGTTTTCTTTTATACTGCCTTCATACTGTGGTCTGTGGATGTCCTTCCATCTTTTCACTGTTTTGATATTTTTCACTGATAGTGCGGAAGCAACAAATACAATTGATTGTATTAGACTGTGATAGTGATGAACTGTAATAGTATATTCCCTACTGGTGAACACCTTAGTGCAAAAGAGAGTTCCATTAAAACATTGCATTAAAACATGCCGCAGGGAGGCTGTGTTGAGGACTGGTTTCAGTCTTCCTCTCAAGGCTGCTGGGAGGTGGCTCTTGCTGCTGAGGCTGGAGATGCAAGCCCCTCTGGAGGCCTTTCTCACGTAGCCACATGTACTGAGGAGACATCAGTAGACACTGGTGATGGGACATGGGTTGTGCTAGGAATATTCCTAAAAACAAGGATGGCGAGTGTCAGCAGAAGCCCCCAGTGACAGTATGCTTGCAGCGGACAAGATCTTGAACTTCCAGACCAATGTTAGAGTTTCAGAAGACTGGCATCTGCCACTGTGCTCGGCGCTCTCCACAAGATAGAAGGACTAATGTTGTGTGATGTGACTAGTACAGAATGTTACAAAACAGATGGATATACAAGTTTTCAAAATGTAAAATGTGAATGTTCTAGGGCAATAGCATGTATGAGTGCAGTGTCAGATTTTACAGTACACTTGGAGTTAATGAGAGACGCATGGTGGCAAACGCCTGGCCTAGCAGTGTCGGTGCTGCCAAGTATGCCAGCCTCTCCTGGCAGAGTGCTTGAGACCCAGCTCTGCTCTTGATACCAGTTTGATGCGAACGTGTACCCTGTGAGTCCCTGCTGCGTATGTGGGAGACCTTGGTTGAGCCTGGCCTTGGGTGTTGGCCTGGCCCCACACAGCCGTCGTGGACATTTTCAGGGTGCACACAGAAGGAAGCTGCACTCCAGAGTGGCCTTGCTGCCGAGTTGCAACAACCAACAAGAACCAGAATACGTGTGGCTGGCTGAGCAAGGCCACTGCTCTTGTCAGGACAGGAGATGGGCCAGTGACCCATCTGATGTGTGCAAAAACTGCTACTGGGAGGAGACTTGATGGAGGAGCTTGGGAAACTCCTTCATTGGGACGCAGCCTCTGCAAGTGAGCTCAAGAAGCAAGGCAGGGAGCAGCCCAGACCAGGCCAGGTTACAGTACCTGCTGGCATACATGTGGCTCAGATCTGGGGACAGACCAGTTGGAGCAAGCATTTTAACACCCACTGCCAGATCTGAGAACCAGGACAGGGGCAGAAGAAGCCAGATCAGGCCGTAACACCAGCCAGTTCACATTAGGGCTTGGACAGCAATCAGGCTGGGCTGGGATAGGCTGCAGCACCCACCAGCAGGAGCTGGAACAGGGGGCAGATGAAACTAGGTCACGCTGTGCAATAAGGCTGCAAACACTGAGGTGAGGCGGGTCATGTCAGCTTGGGCCCAGCGGGGGCCAGGTACACGAGTCCCAGGGAAGGGGCTTCTGACAGGGCTTGTGTAGCTTGGCTCAGGTCATGGGGCCCACATGTGTGTGGTGGGGGAGCCTCGCTGTTCCTGCTCTGGGAGACTGAGTATTCTGCTAACACGGGGATGACGGTGAAGCCGTTGTGTTCACTAAGGACTGAATAGTGATATGATGCTATCTTTTTAATGTTGTCACTAGGTGGTGTAGTGAGTGACAGGCAAACCGCGCCTCGGGTTGTTCCCTGGAAGAGAGGGGAACTTTGTGAAGATGCTGTTATCTCTGTCTGAATAAAATATTCTTTGCTTAAATGTTTGAAACGTGTTCCTTTGAACCATTGTACACATTGTCAAATGTGTGTAAACCTAAATTTTTAAAATTGCAAAAGCAGTAAATCTGCTTCAGAGCATTTACTTAGGCCCGAGACAGATGGCAAGCCTATAAAAAGATGGCATATATTTTTGGAAGTGCAAACAGAAAAATAGATACTCTTAAAAATTGCAGAGCATCTCTGCCCAGAAGTGTTGGGGGGACGAAAGACCATGTGGACTGTGTGTCTAACAGGACTTTTCATGGTTTCTGATCTCTAGGATTGACTTTTGCTTCTTCAGAATTAACCCTGAGTTGCATTTTGAAGTAGAGCATTGCCAGTCTGGGTTCTCTGCTGTGCATGCCCAGCTCGGTGGAGTTGGTCGAGTTCCGACTTGCTCCGAGTCTGATTCTGCTCTCAGGGTGTCGTGGCCATCTGTGGTGGAAGACGTGGTGCTGGACAGTGAGTTCCTCTGCTTAGCAACTGGTGCTTAAAAGTAACCAATACTCTGAATATTATAAATATGTCACTTATTTTTAGTTTCTTCAATAGCATACTGTGTGAGTCTTGTATTATCATTGTATTGCCAGTGGGTTTGTAATACAGTTTATTCATTCATGTATCTGCCTCTTTTACTGAATTGGGACCCTAAGGCATTTCTGCATCTGCATATTCGTACCCAGTGCTGAGCATGGCGCCAGCCTGTAGTAAGTACGCGCTGACTGTGGTCAGAGTTAGAGCTGTGGTTGTCGGCTAAGGTGTGGGGCAGCACCGACCTGGGGAGGAGGTCAGAGTTAGAGCTGTGGTTGTCGGCTAAGGTGTGGGGCAGCACCGACCTGGGGAGGAGGTCAGAGTTAGAGCTGTGGTTGTCGGCTAAGGTGTGGGGCAGCACTGACCTGGGGAGGAGGTCAGAGTTAGAGCTGTGGTTGTCGGCTAAGGTGTGGGGCAGCACTGACCTGGGGAGGAGGTCAGAGTTAGAGCTGTGGTTGTCGGTTAAGTTGTGGGGCAGCACCGACCTGGGGAGGAGATCAAAATTTGCTCTTAGTTTTATTAATGTTTTGCTCAAGCCTAAGTTAATGGTTTTGGTGTGGTAGACTACGATCATAGAAGAATAAAACATTATGCGTAATTCAATCAAAATATTTTTGTAAGGCATTATTACTGTGATCAGCTAACATGACTTATGGGACCAGATTTTTGTCCCTTTTAGAGGGACTACAGAATTGAAATTGAAATCCTACATTGCAATATGGAACAATGTACCACAAAAATTTAAAGTTTATTTCTGAACCAGAAGCAAAAATTTGCCATGGAATATTGTTGTTGTTGTTGTTTTGTTTTAAAATCCAAATGAAAAGCAGTCAGTCATTAGACATAGTCTTCCCATCCATAGTCGTCGCTTTGTCATCTCCTTGCATGTGGATCTGAGCTCCGGGGAGGAAGTTGGCTTTCATCCTGCGTGCCCTGTGGGACGGCGGAGGTGCGCGGCGGAGGTGCGCGACACAGCGCTCCGACGGGCGGGACGTGTAAAGATGCTTAGGAGTGTTAACGCGGCCTGGTGGTGAGGAGCCAGCTTCCTGCTAGCTCCCGTTCGCTGCAAGCCTTGCTGGCTGAGTGCTTTGCAGGTGCCTGAGAACTGGGATGCAGAATGGCTGTGCAAACTCTGGCCTGCTCGTTAAGGATGAAACGGAAAGGCATGGTTCCAATAGAAAGGAGGCCGATTGAGAGCCCTTCCTTCAAACTGCCAGGCGCCCATCCTGCTGGAGGCAGTGAGCTGGTGTGCTAGGCAGCTACCAATCCCTGTCCCACCCCGAGTTGACACTTTGCCGTTGAAAGGCTGAGGGATAAAATTGAATAAAAAAATTGTGGAAATATTTTAATGTGAACCTTTCTTTCTTTCTTTCTTTTTTGTTTTTTTTTTTTTTTTTAGAAAATGCCTCCAAAGTTTAAATGAAGCTGGAAAGTGCGTCGATGCAGTATCACAGCCTCTCCAAATGTTCGGGGATAATATTCCAGAGAGAAATTAATCCCCTTGGATTAGGCGACTAGGCATAATGAAGAAAATTAGTCTCAAGACCTTTCGGAAATCATTCAACTTGAACAAAAGTAAAGACGACTCTGATTTCATGGTGGTGCAGCCACCATCCCTAGCCAGTGACTTTGGAAAAGATGACGCCTTGTTTGGAGGCTGCTATGGTAAAGAGATGGCCAGCTGTGATGTCAACAGTGAGGATGAAAAGGGTGGGAAGAACAGATCAAAAAGTGAAAGCCTCATGGGCACCCTGAAGAGGCGGCTTTCTGCCAAACAGAAGCCCAAAGGCAAAGGCAGCTCACCCGCCGGGGGCGCTGCCAACGAAGACACCTTCTCCTCCTCCTCCGCACCCATCGTCTTCAAAGACGGGAGAGCTCCGAGGCCCATCCGCTCCACCTCCCTGCGCAGCCACCACTACAGCCCCACGCCTTGGCCCCTTCGGCCCACCAACTCTGAGGAAACGTGCATCAAAATGGAGGTGCGGGTGAAGGCCTTGGTCCATTCTTCCAGCCCAAGCCCAGCCCTGAATGGTGTGCGGAAGGATTTTCAGGACCTTCAGTCTGAAAGTGTGTGCCAAGAGCAGCGTAGCACGCTGAAGGGTTCGGAGTCTCCCAACGGGGACTTGCATCTTCACCTGGATGAACATGTGCCTGTCGTGATTGGACTCATGCCTCAGGACTACATTCAGTACACCGTGCCTTTAGACGAGGGGATGTACCCCCTGGAAGGAACACGCGCCTATTGCCTGGATGGTTCTTCTCCCATGGAGGTCTCTGCAGTCCCTCCACCGGTGGGCGGGAGCTCTTTCCCTGAAGACGAGAGTCAGGTAGACCAAGACCTGGTGGTCGCCCCGGAGATCTTTGTGGACCAGGCGGTCAACGGCTTGCTGATCGGCACCACAGGAGTCATGTTGCAGAGCCCACGAGTGAGTCCTGATGCCGTCCCCCCACTCTCACCATTGCTACCTCCGATGCAGAATAACCTAATCCAAAGGAACTTGAGTGGACTCACTGGCACAGATGCCCATGCGGCCGGAAGCGTGCGCTGTCATTTGAATTTTGATCCCAACTCTGCTCCCGGGGTTGCAGGAGTTTATGACTCAGTGCAAAGTAGTGGTCCCATGGTTGTGACAAGCCTTACGGAGGAGCTGAAAAAGCTGGCCAAACAAGGCTGGTACTGGGGACCCATCACGCGCTGGGAAGCTGAGGGAAAGCTGGCGAACGTGCCCGACGGCTCCTTTCTCGTTCGGGACAGTTCTGATGACCGTTACCTTCTAAGCTTGAGCTTTCGGTCCCATGGCAAAACACTTCACACTAGAATCGAGCACTCAAATGGTAGGTTTAGCTTTTACGAACAACCAGATGTGGAAGGACATACGTCTATAGTGGATCTCATCGAACATTCAATCAGGGACTCTGAGAACGGAGCTTTTTGTTATTCTAGGTCTCGGTTGCCTGGATCTGCCACCTACCCTGTCAGACTAACGAATCCCGTGTCCCGGTTCATGCAGGTGCGTTCTTTGCAGTACCTGTGTCGCTTTGTTATACGTCAGTATACCAGAATAGACTTAATTCAGAAACTGCCTTTGCCAAACAAAATGAAGGATTACTTACAGGAGAAGCACTACTGAGAGAGTGGGACCCCTGCATCTTGCACTTTGGGAATAAGGAAAGGAGATTGAAACACAGTTTACAGACTCATTGCCATCAGAATCTTTTTTTGCTGCCATCACTATTTTAGTTTTTATCTGTAAAACAGTCCTCAGTTTGTTTCGGGGTGGGAACGTGTCTGCAAGGTGTCCTGGTTAATTTGGGTTCTTTACAAAGGCAAGTCTTGAGGTCGTAGCAGTGTGGATTATCTTTCACCAATGTGCAGAGGGTCACAATGTGAATTGTCAGATTGTCTTTAACAGCCCCTCCCCCAAACCTTTGCTGCTATCCACTGTGATTTTTATGCATTCAAAGCACATTTCATGTGTATCAACCCTAAGTGAAGTGGAATGAAACTTAGAGAATGAAAATTGCTGTCTTTTTAAATGACTCATCCTCAAAAGATGGTGGCATGCGGCGTTTCCATGCACACTGAGAAGGGTTAAATTTCACGTTCTGGAAGGATTTACTTGGAATTATGAGTTGACAGAATCTTGTAATGGAATGCAAATCTGAAACATATCTTTTATAACACTTTTCTAAATTATTTTAAGGTTTGTGACAATTTTTTTGATTGTGAAAAGTTAAATTTTTCTTCTGTTGCTTTCTTTTCCATCTTGTAATTTGTCTATTGTAATAAATGGCCTTACATTTGAAAAATCATAAAGAAATGTATACCACCAGTTTAGAAATTATTGCCTTTTCGATCACTAAACTCGGGTACAAATTGGTGTCAGTTATAAAGACGTAATGATTTACCATTATTAAAGAAATATCAGTGGTCGTAGTTTCCTGTGATGGTATCATTTTGGTGTTTCCTTTGGTAAGATGTTTTACCGATGACTTCTTCAGCTTAGTCACCACTTCCTGGGTGAACTTGATTGTACAACTAATCCTTACAAACGAACTGGATTCTCACATGACGTTCAAATTGATGAAGTTTTCGATTGACTTGGGTAGAAGACGGTGTTTTAAAGATGAATTTATGCTTTCTTTTTATCTCATTATTTTATCTCATCGTGCTAGATTGGACTACTCATTCCCCCACTTCAAAACAGTCCTCAATGACTTCAGTTGAAAAATTGTGAAAATTGTGGAGTGTCCTGTGAGAATATTATTGCAACTATCAAATATGCCTACCATCTATGCTGCCATTTAAAAACAGATTTTTTGTTTCTTTTTAAATTTAGCTGAGTCTTAAATAATCTGGCGTGAGTAGTCATTTTGTGTCTTTGAGTTATATGTTGGGGAAGTGAGGACATTATACCCAGTGATTTTTAGTTGTCTTGAAATGCGGAGTGTCGATTAACTTAATAATTCCGCGTCATAGTGTTTTAGGATTGCCCCTTCCAGGAAATGTTCCTAGCTACACAGCTTTAAAAACGGACACGCTTTCATCTCAGACGTAAAAACATTTAATTTGAGATGTTTCTTCCTTTCTTCTCTGTCCTACTCCCTTTGAACACTGGCAAGGAGCTTGGATCAAACTCACTAGCTGTCCTTGAACACAATGTGTATCCTCAGCTGTTTCTGTTTGCGTTGGAGTTAGAGCTGAGACAATACCAAGAAAAGGCACATCGTCACTACATGGTGTTTTGACTGAAGGGGGATGGGGCTTCATGTTGGAATGTTTGATTGTACCTTGCTATAGACTGCTTTCACTTTCTGATGCGTTCACTTAACATGGAATATGGAGTATACTGTAATACTATAATTTAAGTGTTCACTATAAGCTATTTGGATTAAGAACTATCAGACTAATGGAAGACATTTAAACTATTTTTTTGCAAAACTATTTATTTTTAAACAACTTAAAATATATCTAGGGTGAGTTAAAAGTCCCTGTGCATCTATATTAGATGGCGGGTGTTGTTGCAGAGTTACTGTGTGTGATAATACATGTTGAGCTGGCTTCTCCGTGTCCGTCGGAGGTCCCGCGCACAGGCGTCTTTGGACTGCCCTGAACCTGTCTTAGGTGACAGCCTTTTCCCCTCGTTTTCTTAAAACGCTGTGTGTTTTAAGATCTACCCATCCACTGTCAAGATTATTCTGATTTTCATCTAAATGTTATCAAAATTGTGTTGTGTTTTTTAGGGATTAAATCTTGATACCGTTCTGATTCCAAAAGCCAGTTCTTGGTGCATTTCTGTGTATTCATAAAATATTTAAAGTCATTAACTATTCTAGTCCAATTTGAAATTGTGAGGTTCTGACAGTATATGGATAAAAATCAGAATGTTTACCAAGAAATGGAACTTGCAAACAGAAAGGTATATTGCATTAGGTTCTTGTTTTGTGTAGAGACAGGGCCATTTGGCGTAGCGAGCACCAGCTGAAGTACTGGAACAGTCTGGCCAGTAGTGCACGCAGGACAAGTGAGAAGTCTTCATGCTGTGGTTTGGAGGAATCGTCAGGCACAGTAGGGAAGTAGCTTAGGAGATATGGACCTAGTCTGAGAGTGCTTCTAAAAATCCAAGCTGAGGGCAAGAAAAACAGCAGTGAATTCTATTTGCCGGAATAAATGAATCCGTTTTTAAATCTCAGATACTTCGTTACAAAGCACGATGTGGCCTGAGGCCTGTTTCTAGGCTTGCTGCAGGATACTGTTATGCCTTTTTATAAATATTAAGAAAGGTGTAGAAAGCATTTGAAAAATAACTCTTGTTCTTTCTGTCGAGGGAAAACTGTTCTCTCTCTACTTGGTGCAATAATCTGAAGGTGTAGGAGGTCAAAAATATCACAGGAAATGATCAAAGAACTAAAAATAGCTTTTAAGGAAACCAGCTAAACAGGGCAACCAACTTGCTATTGAAAACATTGTGCCAAAAGCCTAAATCATTGGCCATAGGAAATTCAGCTCTACCGTTTCTGAGCCAGTATTTCTGAAACCGGATTTTTAAAAATCCCAGATTTTCAATAGGTTTAAACAATGTTTCTGCTAGTGCTACAAATCTAAATCTTTCTGTTTTTAGAAATTCCAGTTTTAGCTACATTTCACATTTTGTGTGAGATAGTGCTTTATGAATGATTCAAAAAAATAATATATTTGCATTTAAATCTTAATTGATTCTCACCCAATGTGAAGTCTTAATGGGAAAATGAGATCAGGCTGCAGCAGGAGAGTTCTGTTGGATACTCTAATGAGGAACAACAGGCAGTTCCGTAAGGAATTGTCAAGTTCTAAAAGTAGTGGTACGCTACACATCAAACATTTGGTTTCTTTTAATACTTGTCTCCTCCTGTAAGGAACGTTTTTATAAACACCCTTTTTCTTAATTGCAATATGGCCAAAGGCATAGAGGCTGTTTCTGAGGAGTGATTCAGACTACACCCAGAGAGGATGAGAAATCCGCAGAATTGTCTAAGCAGCACCTGTGTCGGGTGAAGTGTGTTCCACCGTCACTGGAGTGCCATGAAATCATACTGCAGTCCAGACTGCTGTAGTTTACAGTTTTTCTGTATGTTTCAGATCAGGTGTGTACCATTTGTACTGAACACCACAGAACGAATTATCCAAAGTCCATTGATTTTAATATGTGTTTTGGTTTGTAAACAAATTATAGTAATTTCTTGCACAGTTTTGGAAATCAATTGTATAAGAATTTATGTATCTGCTTCTAGATACAGTGTGTAAATAAAAATTTCATTCACAAGAACTGCCTTGTAGTGTATTTAATATGCTGTTGCAGTGGCTGGTTCTTTTGGCCAGATAGCGTCTGGCTGTCCCACGCGCTGGGCAGACCCTGGAGGGCTGGAGCCAGCAGCTTCAGGGACGCAGTAAACTCACTTCTTTGACGGAAGACAGCAAACAGCAGCCAGCCAGTCGTGCCAGTGTCCTAAAGACAAGGGTAGTAAACACCAAGGCCAGAGTTGGGGGAACGTCTGTGAAACATGAATAAATTAAAACGAAATGTGATAACGGAACCATGGAAGAAAGACAAGCCAGGGGCTGAGATGTTTTTTAAGAGTAAGCTCTCTTATCTAGTAGGATTTCATGGAAAGGGAGTTAAAGTGAGTACAGCACATCTCTGTAGGGGTGGTCCAGAAATCTGAGAGGAGTTTCTAATTATAGCCACTGAAGTGGACTGCATGCTTCAAATTCTTTCTGTATGTAAACTTATTTATAGAAAGTAAGTTTCGTGCATTTCATAGTACCAATTTAGGAGTGTCATGATCCTTTCTGCCCTAGTCTCGTGCTTTAAATTCTTAAACATCACACTTGGTTAAGCCTTTGCTTTAAAATCTTACCTTTTCAAATGCCTTTCCCTATTTTTCCCTATCACAGCTAACTCAGAGATTCTTTTTAACTTGGTCTTGTTCAGAATGTGTCAGTTTAGCGGCCGGAGTCTGAATAATGTGGAGCATCTCTTCACACCTTGTCTAGGACCGCCGCCAGGTGACGGCTCTGACGCTGGTTTCAGACCCGCTGCTGTGGGTGTTGGGGAGATGCCGCATCGTGAGGCCACAATGTCAGGCGTCAAGAATTCTGGAGAAGATGGATCTTTCCCTGTCTGTGCCTGCTCTAGAATCACCCATGCAGCAAAGCAGAGACATGAGCAGTGTCCGAGGCCAGCCTGTGTTCCCTCTAGGTGTCTGCGCTTGGTGGGTGAGGGGAGTGGAGGCGTGTGCACTCAGGTGAGACTGGGAGCCACGGAGAGGGAGTCTAACCACTGCATCAGTGTAAGATAACACAAAACATTGAAAGACAGCAAGGCGGTGAAGACTCAGGCAGCTGTGTCTGCAACTGTGTGGGAGACGTGGATTGAGTTCCTGGCACGTGCTTGGAGACTGGTCCAGTCCTGAGCAGGTACAGCAGGCAGTTAGGAGTTCATTCTCTCGGTGCTATTTCTCTCTGAAATAGCTTCTGCCTGACTCCTTTTTCACTGGCTGTGTGGGAATTCTGGTGACTTACTCAGTGAAATCAGGGAAAGACTCATGATTTTCACAGCATTTTGGGTGCTTCCAGTGTTGGAGTCTATGCCTGTATGGTTGAGATGGTTTAAAATCATGGCTGCAAAGTGCCCTTCCCTTTTATCTGGGCTGGCATATGACTGTTTTGACTAGTACATGGTACAGCCAGCCGGCGACTCTTGGTGCCAGATTATAAAAGATCATGCTGTTTCTATCTTGTGCACTCCTGGAGTCCAAACTACGTGTCTGGCTGTGCTGAGATCTCCAAGGGGAGAAGCCACATGCAGGTGTCCCGTCTGACAGATGCAGCTGGGCTGGGCCGGCATTGCCATCCTTGCTGTCTGTGGAAGGGTCCCTCCAGGCTAGCTCATCTGTTGCTTGGAGACCGCTGAGTGGTCTTTGTCAGCCCCGCACTGAGCAGCACCCAGCTGACCCATGTCCAAAGGCCAGACCTCGAGATGTAATGTGATAACAGCAGTTTTTGTCTTACTCCAAGAGCTCGAGGTTCTAAGATGATTTATTATGTAATAATAAGTGACTGCAATCATGTTTTCTGGGAAGGCAGCCTTTGATGGAGGTTTCCACACCATCACCATTATTTTATTTTATGGTTTTATTATTTTATTTTATTTGCAGAAGTTACAGAAACCTTGCTCTGATACTCTGTTGAGATCAAGGAGTCAGCCCTCAGTCAAGGTCCTGCGCCTGCAGGATATGTTATTCAACTCTTTCTTAGAGTAGATTTAAATTTGCAAATAGTCATTGTGAAGTAGTAGTAATACAGAGTTCCCATATACCTCACGCCTTCCTCTGAGTAACATTTCACATTGGTATATTTGTCACAGTTAATGGCCCACAATTCTTACAGTAAACTTTTGCCTTATATTTGCTCTGGCGCTATGTCAGAACTTTATATAAATGAACTCCTAGGGCCCGGCGTGGTGGCCTAGTGGCTAAAGTCCTCGCCTTGAACGCGCCAGGATCCCTTATGGGCGCTGGTTCTAATCCCAGCTGCTCCACTTCCCATCCAGCTCCCTGCCTGCGGCCTGGGAAAGCAGTTAAGGACTGCTCAGAGCCTTGGGACCCTGCACCCGCCTGGGAGACCTGGAGGAGGTTCCTGGCTCCTGGCTTTGGATTGGCACAGCACCAGCCATTGGGGAATAAATCATTGGATGGAAGATCTTCTCTGTCTCCCCTCCTCTCTGTATATCCGACTTTGCAATAAAAAATATTTTTAAAAATGATCTCGTAGGTGAAATATGAGCTCTTTTGTGTCATTGCTGTTATTTTTCCCCAGTCACCTTGATGAGCGATTGGAGGCAGCGGAGTTCAGTGCCCTGTCAGTGTGTGGCACGGTGTGCGCTGCAGCTCGCCATCACTGCCCCCCTCAAAGGCTCATGGCTTGATGAGGCTTCATTCCATGCTGCCCTGAGTTATTCTGAGAGAGTGTATAGTATGCCTTATCAAAAAAATAATACAATGCTGACAGCCTCAGTGAAAAGTCAACACTCAAGACCTGCTTATAAAATCTTTCCTCTCTGCTGCTCTGGTCAGTCCATTTTTGTTTGCTTTATAGAAGCTATTTGAAAATAGTGCTTCTTGTATACTTTTATATTTTTTGTACATTTATAATACAATTTCATGCCTGTGTTCCTTTATGTGCATATATACACCTATAAATATACATACGTAGATATTTATCTTCTCACATTTTTTTCTCCTTTCCTGCCTTTTTCATCTGAGTGTTCAGGAATGGAACGGTGACGGGGATGCCTTAATGACAGTGATCTGAACGAGCTGGTTTCACGTGCTTTCGAAGTCTCTGTCCTTTTTGTGCCCCAGCCTGGTTTCTGGGGGTGTGAAGCACAGTGGTGACTTGTTAGGGCTGCTGAATCCTCAGAACGAGGGGGTCTGGGGGATCGCGCAGGAGTCGCCCCGGAGATGTCTGTCAGCTCTCCGCTGCTGGCTTGATGGCAGTCTCGTGGGGCTGTGTTTTGTGCTTTCTGGGTGAGCACTGAATCCCACGGCTTCTCTGTCTTCACTCCCTGCCTTCTCAACAGGATATTGCAAAGAGTAATTGTTTAACACAAAGCGAGATTTTCAACCTCTCCAGAAATAACGTTTGCTCTGCAAATACGAGAAACTGTCCTCGCGGTTCCCATGGTCTCTGGAGTTGTGCCTGTAGGGTAAGTCAAAAGCACTTTCTCACTGAAGAGCATTTTTGAAATTCTTTCCAGAGAAGGTTGGCATGTGTGTAAAATTGACCTGGAGGCTGAGGCGTCTTGGGATTGTTCCAGCAGGTTCTTACCCCGCCGAGGAGCTGACTGCGAGGCCTCACGTGATGAGTTTGACATTGGTTATTCATACTTTGCTCCTATTGGCTGCACTGTTCTTGAGTTTCTTTTGAGTTATCTAGGGTTTGTGGGATATCCAGAACACACGTCCTCTCTGTGTTCTAGAATGCGGAGTGCCAGGACAGTGGACAGCAGCTTGCTAGGAATGGCATTCGTTGTGTGTTTGGGGATAGGTATTTCCAGGCAGTTTGATGGCTTGATTATAGATCATTCCAGGTAGGCCAGAGGCCGGTGTCTTTCTTTGCTGCAGCACCTGTAGCATGTTGAGTTTTTGTCCTCAGGCTGGATGTTTCCTGTCACTGCACCTCTAGTCAGCAAGTCTTTCCATAGCTCAGCTCATGTGAGGAGGAGACTTTGCCAAAATGGAAAGAGAAGGCTCCTCCTGTGTGTGTGTCTCCTGTTGCTCTAGAATTGAGGCCCTTTTCTGGGGCCTTCAGCCTTGTCTCTGGGGAGTGCTGGTTCCCCAGGCTGTTAGGGCTGCAGAGGTGACTGGAGGAGAGAGGGGCTCTTTGGGTACCTCCACTGAGAGGTGGGCAAGAGGAAGGGCCTGAGAAGTGACCACAGTGCCTGCCACACCAACATATCTTTGTTCTTCGTTTCTTCCTCTTCTGCTGCGCTCACAGACATCCTTGCTTACCAACAGCCTGCCCCTCTAGAGAACGGAGTGACAAATGTAGCATTATGACAGTTGGCGCTTGCCTCCTAGGATGGAAAGATGCATTGTCTGCTTTGTTACATTTCTTTTTTCTTTTCTATTATCTTTTAAAAGAGATATTCTAGTGGAAGTAGTACCTTTCTTTATTTTTGTTTATGTTGAAGGGAGACAGAGAGAGGAAGAGAGAGAGAGAGAGGTCTTTCATGTACTAGCTCACTCCTCAAGTGCCTAAAGCAGTCCCGGCTGGAGCTCCCCCCAGGCCTCCCGTGCGGGTGGCAGGGATGCAGACACCTGAGCATGACCCACTGCCTCCAAGGCCATGTGCTAGGAGGAAGCTGCAGTTGGGCGCAGAGGCAGTTGCCCAGGCCTGGGCCGTGTGACATGGGCTAGGCGTGCCCTAAGTGGTGTCTTAATTATGCTCACCAAATACTCCCCCCACTTTGCTGCACTGCTTCTGAGGCAGTGGCACCTGTACTTAAGTGAGTGGAATAGGTCTGTTAAAATCAATATAAAGTTGAATCAAAAAAGACCACACCACTATGTAACCTGAGGGGCCGGCACCTTGTGAAGCAGGAGGGCAGCCATGGAGACGTTGATTTTATCAGTAAGAGGCAGGCAGTGAAAGGGTTACAGCTACGATTCTGAAAATGAGTGTGAACAGTTTCCTATCTGGACTCTGAATGAACAAAGGTGTTGAGACTGTAAGTTTTCTGTCTAAAACGCGACTGATATAGATCTACCAGTAGCTGGAATTCATTATCTGAAATTCTTGGATCTACGTTTATGTCATTGCTTCTCTGATCTCCTTGTATTGCCAGTGGATTTGTAGTTTTGTTTGCTTTAAAGAGTTGGAGGATGACATGCAGTGGCATTGCGGATGGGCAGTGTACAATATAATCAATCGTATGTGCAGCCCCGGATTAGCTTCCCATTGGCAGAAACACAGGAAATGTACACTGGCTTCATGGTCACGGACATTCCTCTTTGTTGTGCTCATTACAATCCTGCATCCATGGCTTACTCTACAGGCGAGTTTGGGGAGGTGTGTCCCTCACTTTTCCCTCCATCACCGAAACAACAGCACCCATGAGCCGCCTGCTCCTGCTGGGCCTGGGCTGCACCCATGAGCCGTCTGCTCCTGCTGGGCCTGGGCTGCACCCATGAGCCGTCTGCTCCTGCTGGGCCTGGGCTGCACCCATGAGCCGTCTGCTCCTGCTGGGCCTGGGCTGCACCCATGAGCCGTCTGCTCCTGCTGGGCCTGGGCTGCACCCATGAGCCGTCTGCTCCTGCTGGGCCTGGGCTGCACCCATGAGCCGTCTGCTCCTGCTGGGCCTGGGCTGCACCCATGAGCCGTCTGCTCCTGCTGGGCCTGGGCTGCACCCATGAGCTGTCTGCTCCTGCTGGGCCTGGGCTGCACCCATGAGCCGTCTGCTCCTGCGGGGCCTGGGCCTACAGGGTGCGGCATGAGTACAAGCACATCTTTCTGAAGCCCGTGCCCTTCCTTCAACAAGTTCAAATAGAAAGTATTTGCTATGAATGAAACACAGACTCTTGGAGAGCTTTAATGCTTCATGATTCGCAATCCTCTTGGCATCAGCCTGGTTGGGAGATTGAAACTTTGCCATTGTTTTCGCAGACTAGAGATGGATTTGTTTTGTGGACACTGTGGAGGCAGACGCTCCAGGGCTCTGCGGTGCTTCCCCTTTCAGGTTTGCTGTCCTCCCAGGCAACTGATGAACATCAAGAATGATGTTAACAGTCTGTCAGGGCTTGGAGCATCTCCCCAGACCCAGTAAGCAGGTCGCACAGCCAGCTTCAGTGGCAAATGTCTCATGGTTATAGCCTTTTTTTTTTTTTAAACTGGGCACTTAGCCAAACCTGTAAAAGTCAAAAACATTTTTAAATTGAAGATGTCACAGAGACATGATATTACCTAACATGAAGATATTCCTAGCAGCTTTAATCAGGCAAATGATTCTATCTGTATTTGCATTTGTTAGTCCTTATTTTCAACATCTGTTTCCATAGTGAAAGCCAAAATGATTAGATATTGAAAACTAATATCATACTTTCATTTTCCTTTTCCAGTTATCTTGTTGCCCATGTTTGCCTTTGGGTAAAATGAAATTTGCCTTATTATTTTTTGCATGCACTTTTTAAAATACCTTTCCTTTTCTTTGAAAAATGGAAGTTCGCGTCTGTGTTTTTGGCCTGCTATAAGAAAATACTCTAAGATTGGTGGTTTATAAGTGACAGAAAGGTTTGTTTTGTGTCTGTGGAGGTTGGAGGTCCAAGATCAAGTTAGAAACAGATGTGGGGTCTGGTGAGGGCCCATCTCCTGTTGCATACGCTGCGGCTTCTCCCAGGGTTAAAGAGCTCCCTGGAGTCTCCCTTCTTACTTTCTCTCTCTCTCTCTCTCTCTCTCTCTCTCTCTCTCTCTCTCCCTCTCTCTCTCTCTTCCTCTCGTACTTACTTGATTTGGAGAGCAAGAGCAAGACAGAGTTGTCTCGCTTCTGCTGGTTTATTCCCACAGTATTTCCAACACCTGCTGTTAAGGCTGGGCCAGGCTGAAGCCAGGACATAGAAACTCAATGTAGGTCTCCCATAGGGAGGGAGGGCCCAGGTACCTGCACCCCAACCAATGCCTCCCGAGATGCTTGCTAACAGGAACCTGGAATGAGGAGTGCAACCAGGACCTGAACCAAGGTACTCCATGGTGGGAGGTGGGTGTCCCAAGCCTTGCTTCTTTTAAGTACTAGGCCAAACATCTGCTCCCATGTTTTCCTTTAAAGAAGGATTTATTTTATTTATTTTGAAAGACAAAGAGAGGGAGAGGCTGAGAGAGACAGAGAAAGATGTTCCATCTGCTGCTTCACATCCCAGATGGCAGCAGTGCAACACCAGGCCAAAGCGGAGCCTGGAATTCCCAGTGGGTGCCAGGGACTCACGCACTCAGGCCGTCTTGCATTGTTTTCCCGCGTACATTAACAGGCAGCTGGATGAGACGTAGAGCAGCAGGGATGCTGGAGTTGTAGTAGAGCCAGCAAAGGCACTGCCTATGAGCCTGGCATCCCGTAGAGGCACCAGTTTGAGTCCCAGCTGCTCCATTTCTGATCTGATTCCCTGCTTGGGAGCAGAAGATGCTATAGTCCTTGGGCTCCTGTGCTGCCGTGGTTCACTTCTGATCCAGCTCCACTGCTGCCATTAAAATGCAGCAAAAACTTCAAGAATTTTATTGAACAGCTCCTTGTATTTTACTGTAATAACAAGCCCTCATTTAGGGATTTAGCAGGATTTATAAGTGTCTAATATCTTCATTGTGATAAACTAAAAAACCCATGTAAGCATCCCCGAACCCCAAAGCCTCCGTGGCCCCCTACAGGGAAGCTGGCCTGGGCCTCATACCCACATTGAAAGGGCTCGTGCAGCCCTCCAGCACGCAGGCTGTGCGCCCGTGGGTGCGGGAACGAGAAGAGCCACGGCAGTGAGGACCACGCAGCCTGTGCGGGGCTTCCTGGGAACCCAGGGAAGGCCTTGGGCACACCAGCCACGGCATCTCGGCTCACTTCGGCAGCAGCTCCATGGCAGGCTGGCTTCAGATGACCCCGGGTTCCGGTCCTGTAGCTTCCTCCTCAAGGCCGGCTCACGGAGAGTCCTGAGACCCCCCCAGCACAGACGGCCAGCTTTGGAAGCGAAAGGCCAGCACCGTCTCCTGCCTGCAAAGGTTCCGCACAGGGGTCTTCTGTGGCTGCAGTCTTCTGGGATGTGCGCAAGTTCTTTCTAACTCTGAACAAATGTTTCTTGCTCATGCAGGTGTGCAGAACAGACTACTTCCGGGTTTTACGTCTTCCTGTCTTGGTCCCTGATAACACTGAGTCGGTATTATGCACGCTTCATCTACTGTAGGCTGGGTATTGTTCTAGGTACAAATAATGAACAAACAGGCAGTGCTTGTGCAAAGAAACTTAAATCCAGAAACACAGACCTGAAACCTCACATCAGAATTAGCCTTTCCTGGGGCCAATGCAATGTTCAATTGGCTAATCCTTGAGTTGCAAGCGCTGGTTTCCTGTGTGGGTGCAGGTTCAAGTCCTGGCTGCTCCGCTTCTGATCCAGCTCCCTGCTGATGGCCTGGGAAGGCAGTGGAGGACGGCCCAAGGCCTTGGGACCCTGTACGCCTACACTGGAGACCGGAAGAAGCTCCCAGCTCCTCACTTTGAATCAGCTCAGCCCCAGCGTTGCAGCCTTTTGGGGAGTGAACCAGCAGATGGAAGATCTTCTGTCTCTCCTCTCTGTGAGTCTGCCTTTCCACTAAAAATAAATAAATAAATCTTTGAAAAAAAATTGTCACCTTCCTGCACACTGCTTGGGTGGCCTCCCTTGTTGCCTATTCAGTAAGCCTGGCCCTGTTCACTCCAGCTGCTCTGGTGGCCTGTCACTTCCTGTGACACAACTGGCATTGAGTCGAGGGCTCTGGATTGGGGCTCGAAGTCTGGCTTTCTTGGTTCTCACAGGCAAGGCTTTAGCTCCATGGTTCTCTCATGAGCGAAGTCAGGAGAATAACGACACCTTCCTTCTGGTGGTGCAGTGAGGATGGACTGTGTAAGGAATTTAACTCATAAATCTGCATGGTGGCTAAGCAGAACCTGGATGGGAAGAAGTGATGTCCCTCGGGGAGAAAGTTCCCAGCTCACTTTGCTTTCCAGTCAATTTCATTCCCAGGGGAATTTCTCTCGGTTTCCTTCCCTTGTGCTCCCATGGCGTCAGTCAAAATCAACGTCATGGAAAGTCTGGGGTCAGGCCAGCAGAGGAGCTGGGTGTGGAAGGGGGAAGGCTGGGGTGGGAGCCGTGGGTCTGCGGTGAGTTCCTTACAGCGGTTTCCTCTTTCTTAACTCTGATTGTGTAGAGGCAGCGCCCCTTTGAATCGGTCTTAAATTTAGAGTTCTAGTAGCAATTGAAATGAGGAACTGTGTTCGAAAAGAATTAAACAGGCTTTGAGGACAAATTGAAAGAGGGTGAAACAAGAAAGATGGGGAGGAGATTTCACTTGTTGCCCCTGACACAGAAAGGGAAATCTGAAAGGAATGTTTTCCTGAGGATTAAGGATCTGTTAGGATTCAGGTGGGTGGTGCAAATGTCCTGGGATCAGTGTGTGAAGAGAGGCTGGAATGGAGGGGACGGGCAACAGTCACAGCTCTTGACCGTCGCTGGCCTCCAAGCTTCTGCCTTCTGCTCGATTCCATCCGCCATGGTCCCCTTAGAGCAGTCTGCACAGGTCTCATCCCCGCTTCTCCCAGACATTTGCTCTTCCCGCTGGCTTTATTTCTTTAGTGGACCTGCAGTGCCCCACAGCTAGTTAGTGTATCTGAACATGACTTTGTTTTCATTTTTCTTCCCTTACCCAGAGAGAAAGTAGGTTTATCAGGGAAGATGGATTTCATTCTTTGCCAACATGATGAGTGTAGATGGACTCACCTCTCTCTCTCCCTCTCTCTCTCTCTCTCTCTCTTTCTCTCTCTCTCTCTCTCATACACACACATACACACACAGAGGTTTAAAAAGCAGTCTAAGATAGCTTGCCCCCTGGCATGGTGTAGTGCATGGGCTTTGGGTCAGCCGTAGGGCGTGACAGTGACTGTGTCATGGTCCTGTCCCAAGGAGGTCTGGTGGGTGGAACTCCTCTGCCTGGAGGCTCTGGGCAGCCCTGGGTTCCAGCCAACACGTGGGTCTCTGCTTCCTTCTTCCTGGTCCACTGCGGCCAAGTCATCGAGACAATCTTTTCACCACATCTCACTTTGCCCAGAGATAGCGTGGGTCAGTCCTGGGTGTACGAAGCTTTAGCCTCAGCTCCATTCACTGCCCAGAAAGTTTCGTCTTAAACTTCTAGCAGAGGCATCCTTTAATTTTGAACAGAGCCGCTGATGCCCTGCGGGTGTCTTCATGACCTTGGAATCCGTGAGAGTTCTGATTAGTCCTGAACACCTCTATTCTGAGCGTCACCAGTTCAGACTGCGGTGAACTGCATCGCACTGTAGTGGGACAACTGGCTTTTTCCAGGGTCTGGAGGGCTTCGTAGAGTTTAAAATGGTCAGGGACATTAAAGTTTTTTACAAAGTGAGATCATACACACACACAAGCACATGATTATTGAAATAGCACACTGCAAGAAAAGTTATCAATCTCTGGTTACCCAAAGCTAACAATTGTAACCCCATCCATAATAGCAAATCTGCAGGAGCAACCAAAATAGTTAGTGGAGAAATAAGTCACTTTTGTATAAGGAGTAGCAATTATACCTGTGGACATTTATGAAAATAGTTTTGGTTAAAAGCCAACTTTACATCATGCTTAAAAGGAACCATGAAAAAGAAATCGAAAGGTATGCAAAGTAGAAACAGCTGCTCTCTGACTTTTGCATAGAAAAGGTCAATCTCAGCAAGGTCAACTTGAAAGAATCTTAGAAACCGTGGCTGACGCTGACAGTATGGGTGAGATGATCACATAGAGTTTTTGAAATATTTATTCAAAGGTAAAGTTATGGAGAGAAAGAGAGGGGAATAGATCTTCCAACCGCTCGTTCACTCCTCAGGTATCTACAATGACCAGAGCGGTGCTGATCTGAAGCCAGGAGCTTCTTCCAGATCTCCCACACGTTTGCAGGCTGCTATGGCGTTGGGTCATCTTCTGCTTTGCTAGGGCACAGGCCAGGAGCTGGATGGGAAGTGGAGCAGCCAGGACACGAACATTGCCCATATGGGATTCTGGTGGTTATAAGGCAAGGATTAGCCACTGAGCCATTGAGCTGGGCCCTAAGACCAAATTTTAAAAAATCTTCTTGACTGAATTTTGTTGGAGCTTGCCTTCATCTCACAGCAGGTTGTCACACTGCCTTGCAGAATTCCTGTTTCCTCCCCACCATGTCACCTTTTCCTTGCAGGGAGACACCTTAGTTTATGCAACTCTTGCATCTGGGGTCACTTGGCAGATGTATCAAGTTCTGGGGTCACTTGGCAGATGTATCAAGTTCTGGGGTCACTTGGCAGATGTATCAAGTTCTGGGGTCACTTGGCAGATGTATCAAGTTCTTGCGGGGTACCTGGGACAGAACTGGGATCAGAGAAGGGAAGAAGGAAACATTTTTAATTTATTTAATATATTGTCACTGTATTTTCATCAAGATGATTTTTAATTTTAAGAAGCCCAGCAATCAGGCAGACTTAATCCACATTCATTTTTTTAAAAATAAGGTTTATTTGTACTTGATAGGCAGATATACAGAGAGAAGAAGAGACAGAGCAAGATCTTCCATCTGCTGGTTCACTCCCCAAATGGCTGCAATGGCCAGGGTTGGGCTAACTTGAAGCCAGGTGCCAGGAGCTTCTTTCAGATCTCTCACATGGGTACAGGATCCCAAAGTTTTGAACCTTCCTCTACTGCTTTCTCAGGTCATAAGCAGGGAGCTGGGTCAAAAATGGAGTAGCCAGGACATGAACTGGTGCTTGTATGGGATGCCAAAGCTTGAAAATGGAGGATTAGCCAGTTGAGCCATGGCACAGGCACATTTTCATTCTTTTATAAGCAAATGCATTAGCCATTGAAGCAAAAGCAAACTAAGCTGCACTTTAGACTTCCTGGGTATCCAGGCTGAAGGTGGTGGCTCCTGTGAAGTGGCACAAGCGGCCTTTCAGGGAGACCCGTGCTCAATGATTAACCAGGATATGTCCTTCCGGCCTGAGATCAAGTCTTCTGAGATGCTGGGCATTTGTACCTGCACAGTAGCATTGCTGGATCCATGGGCAAAATGCTTCCATCCAGATGAAAAAAAGAAAAGGGAGAAAAAAACCCTACTACTGTCTCCTGTCTCCCATGAGCCTCTGTCTCAGCTGGGAGAGCCGGGAGAGCTTCCATCGCGCTGAGGTCTAGAATGGAAGGCTTACGTTTTATTGCTGAATGAAATCCTACTGCTATTTCACTTGTTCTTCGCCCCCTTCTGCTTTCTCACCCTGTCTAGTACGTTCTAGCCTGTGTGTGGGACAACTCATGCAGCGGCATGCTCACAGCTGCCAAGTGCTGCCAGGATGGCTTCCAGCACCTCCTGCCCCCATGCTCAGCTCTGCAGTGTCTTGTGGGCGAGGCCGCCTGGAACAAGGTGCAGTTGAAAAGGAAAGTTCTTCCTTTGGCACAGAGTTCCCTAGAGCTGCCCAGATCCCTGCCCAGGAGGGACAATGTGTGTAACATCCCAAGGCCTCCAGGCCTGGGAGAGCCCAGCACGGAGCGCAGCTAACCTGAGGCAGTCTCCTCCCAGATTTCTAACCCCAGGCCCCCTGGGCAGATGTGGAGGGGTCGCACACTGCCCCCCACCCCATGTTCCACCTAGCATCCCCTGGAAAGGCAGTAATCTTGGTAGTAGTGACAGGGGCATCAGGCAAGGAGTCGGATGAACTGGAACTTCTGTCAGCCCTGAATTGTAACTGTAGTTGCTCCTTGCCACTTCGACATACCCACCTGTGCGTGATATACTTGTGTGTTGTCTGGCACCAGGAGGGAAGTTAAACTCTACGTGCAGGCACCGTGAAAGTCCCCAAAACCTTTCAACATAATTCATTTCACACAGTCTCTACCCAACTTGTACATCCCATTAAGGCACTAGTCCATGCCTCATAACAGGGCCTGACAATATGAAGGGCGCCCCTTATCGGTTTTGGTTTTCATCTTGCTTGGGATCCTTCTCTGCCCCCACTCCCCCACCCTCTGTGGCCCACGTGTGACAGGTGGCCCACGTGTGACAGGTGGCCCTGAGAGACGGGAAGTGCTGCTCTCACCTGTGCTCTAGCTTTGTCTTCACTTTGAGTTGGACCTCTGTGGGAGTAGGAATCCGGAGTCAGGTTGCAGATACCTAGCCCTCAGCAGAACCTGCCAGGCCCCATCAGGTGTCTGTGGAAGGTGCAGTGTGAGATGAGCCTGAGGCTGCATCAGAAGGAGGCAACTGCAGCAGCTGTGTCTGATCCTAGACTGGCTGTAACAAAGAACCACACACAGCAGAGGTTTGTTCCCCCCAGTTCTGGAAGCTGGGACACCCAAATTCAAGGCGGACTTCGTGTCTGGTGGGTGCGCACTCTCGGGCTCACAGACTTCCCACAGCCAGCTTGCAGAGATGGGGTTTCCTTTATCTAAGTGTGTTAACCCCTTCCAGGAGGGCACCACCTTCAGGACCCAATCACCTCCCAGAGGCCCCACCTCCGCACACCAACACCCTGAGAGTTAGGCTTTGACCCTTGGAACTGAGCAAATGTCACAACAATCCCTTTAGAATCTGCTTCCTTTGAAGCTGAACCCATATCTCCAGAGGTTTTTGCTTTTTCAGGCCCAGCATCTCCTTAGCTTGTAGTTCCTCTGTAAAAACGGACTCATTAAGTTATGGAAGTAATTCAAGGGTGAAGTAAAGCCGGAGCCCAGAGCCTGAACCATAAAGCCTTGAATTGCCCCAATAGTTAACATAGTTAATGCTTCAATACCAGCCTGTGTTCTGAGAGCGTTGCAGGAACTCACAGGCCCTGATCAAACAAAGTCCTACCCAGAGTACACGGAGTCCCAGACTGGCTGGAGCCCACCTTCGCCCTTCCAAAGGAAACACGCGGCCCTTATCACTGACCAAAGGAAGGCCACACACACTTGCACCAGTCAGAGGGCCACACAAGCTGCCCAGGCTCTGTGAACTGTAGCATTCAATGCTTCCAACCCCTTGGGGCATCTGGGACTAGAGCCCAAGCCGCCTGACTACCTGCTCTGCCCTTGGCAATGATGACCTGCTTTGCCCCACCAGCCCAGTGCCAGTAATTGGCCCGCTGGGTGAGAAGACCAGCTTTGGGGGTTCTGTAGCTACTCCTGGGGTGCTCTGCAATAGCAACGTTCTCCAGCCCCAAGCACTCCTAAGTACCTCTGGGTAGCAATGCCCACCGGCATGATTGAGGACATGGGTATATTCTGGCCTTACTTCAAGGCTCTGTTTCACACAAAGACAAGCATCCATCATCCTTTTAAAATAAACCATTTGCTGGTTCATTCTGCAGGTGGCCACCACAGCCAGGGCCAGGAGCATCATCTGGGTGTCTCAAGTGTATGGCATACACCGAGACACTTTACCCACCCTCTGCTGCTTTCCCCAGGGATGAGACCAAGACAGATTCACAGAGGAGCAGGTGGGACACAAACCTGTAGCTCTATGACATGCTAGTGTCACAGGTACCTGGCTTTACCTACTAAGTCGCAATGGCATCCTGACTACAGACGTGTGTAGGAGGTGTACAGAGTGCAAGATTTACCCCAAAAAGGAGAAAGTGAATGCTAGGAGTGACTCCAACACCCCCACATCCTGACCCCCCCATCCTGAACTCAGCACCACCAGGAGTGCCTCAATACCTAAATACATAACTCAGCACTACCATAAACTTCCTAGGTATCAGCCCCCTTGGGGCACACTTGCCTTTAGCTTCAAACCGTGTGCTCCACCAATCCCCGAGGTATTTATCCTTGGTATCCACCTACAGCCACATCTGCCAAGCCCTGAGCTGCACTCCCATACCCACAGGGCATCTGCCCTTGGTTCCCTCTCTTTCTGTCCTCCTCTTCCTCCTCGGGCTCTCTCTCTCTCTACTGTGCTCTTCTCTCTCTCTCTCTGACTCTCTGCTCCCGATTTCTCCCTGCCCCATGGCTACCTCCTCCACTGAAATAAAGACCTCCTTGAGTGACTTATTGCATCTGGCTTTTTGGTTTGTGGCGATAAAAGCTAGCAGTGAATGTTGAGAGCTCATGGGAAAAAAGGAGATGCCAAAATAGTATTTCAAAGCTTTGGATCACAGGCAACACACAGAACCACTTGAATCAGAAGCAGTCGCCAAACATGGTTCATTTGGCAGGTTCAAGGATGCTGACATCAATATTAAACCACTTGCTCACTCATCCCGGAAGAAGGGGAGATCAGTTACTACTGTACTTTGTATTCAACTCAATCACATTACAAAAATAGCAAAGCTGCCGTAATAAAAAAAATAAGGCTGCTCTGCCCAGCACCAGCCTGCCGGCAATGCCCGTGTTGCCACATACCCTGAGCTGAGCAGAGGGACTAGGGTTACAAAAAGACAACACACAAGACAACACAAGACAACACGCAGTGGGTCACTCTTGTAAACTATTTGGGGTCAGCCTGCATCTTTTATAGTCTTCCTAGTTCCTCCCAGTATTATCCCAATGCTCAATCAACTCCTAAGCTCCCCTGGGGGCATCATAACAAAGAGTAAGCAGGGAAGAATAACTTGCAGTCAAGCCAGGGGCTAAAATGCATTGGGCCAAGATTGCGCATCCTGTTACCCTTTAGAAACAAGCTAAGCTGTGGAGTTAACCCTTGGGAGACCGGGGCCTACACCAGCCCTCTTCAGTTCTTTGCCTGCAAGCCTATCGATGGCATAACCGTATGCAAAGAATATAAGGGAGCGAGTAAGCCACATTTCCTGTTTCAGCTGGGACCACCACATTGTTCAGGCCGAGCCGTTCCTCTGCATTGTTGTCTTCCTCTTCATTCTGTTGTTTTACCTGACCGTTAAGGACTTTCAGGTCTAGATTTCATGTACTTGAGAAACTTGTGCAAATATTTGTATATAAATTTGACCAAACATTCAAATGTGTAAAATACAGGTTAGGTTGGATCTTGCTTGCCTCCTCTCCATCATAGTCCTAGGAATCAGATTTTTTCCCCCATTTTTTAACTTTTTTTTTTTTTTTAGCTGACATTCATGAGCAACAGTGAGTACCCAGTAGCAGTGAGTACTGTGCCGCTAATGAAAGGAAACTCCGCAAAGATGGTGCATTTCTGGACTGAGCTGTGTCACACCATTCTTCGGGCCTCTGCTGGAAAAGTAGAATCATGTCTCAAATAATGCCTTTGAATTGTACCCTCTAGTGTTATAGCTGCAGGACAGGACTGTACCACGCCTCTGTGAATGTAAAATAACTAGTTGCTTTATGACATGTGGGAGTGACTGTACTCTATCAGGACTCTTTAATGATGTTACAGTAGAGTGTGCTTTCCAGATGATGATCGAGAAAATAATTTAAAACAGTGGTGCCAGGTACCACAACCATAGCAGAACTTTGTTGTTTTGGGGTGTTTTGCTTTTGTTAACGGAGTGTTATTTTGTTCAGGTGACTGCAGAACCTGGAAAAGCTGTTGCTGCTCTTGATACGTAACATACTGCTATTACTGAGCTTTTTAGATCAATATATATACATATATATATATGATCAATTTTTGGAAACTAGCTGTGATGTCAGCTTTGAGAAAAGTATCCAAGTTTACCATGTTGAGTTGTCATTGTACAGAAATTAACAGCCATCTTGGTCTGGAAATGTTAAAACTTAATTTTTTTTCCCCAGGGGTAATAATGCACTGTATTAAATATGTAAGGTCTCATCTATATGGGTTTGATTCAGAACTAATAAAGTATTCTCTAAATAACGAAAAAAAAAAGCTAACAGTGAACAGACATAATGCACTCGCATGTTGGCTGCCTCACACGGCAAGGTGCCTGTTGTAAGTGGGCCAGAGGATGCCCGGAGGGAAGTGGGGAGTGGAGGAGAGAGTGGCACTCAAGAACCTGGATGTTTTCTGCTGTTGTGATTCTGCCTGAATTGCTTGGCTGGGGGCTGTGTGAACTCCAGGCCTGACAGTCGACATGACACCCGCAGGCCACCTGGCAGGCCACGTAGGCACAGCACTTCTCAGGAAGGAGGTCCCTGGTGTTAGATAAGACCCACTGCCCTATAGCCCATCAGTTTGTACCTTTTGAAAGTTGCTTGCTTCAAACCCACCAACAGAAGCCTGCCAGCTTGCTCTTTTTGAAAGGTAACAGTTAAAACTGGCCGATCATGACTGTATAATTGTATGGAATTGTCCTGAAATGTGTAAGAACCCTGTGCTGTTTTACCGCGGCCCTTCTGTTTTTCCCACCCTGCTATTCCTGCTGCAGCCTCGGCTGCTGCTGCCCCTCCCCCAATAGGGCTGGGATGTCAAAATCCGGCAGAACAGCACTGCCAGCCTGGGTCCCGAGTGAAGAAGCACGCTCTCCACGTTGAGCCAAATTTCCCTATTTTCACGAGAGCCCCCGCCCCACCACGCCTCATGTGAAAGAGCTACATCCTTGAGAAGGGGATATGTTAATGGCAGACAGAAATGCATCACTTTGGGGACCTACAGGGTTGTCCAGCTGGCTCAGATCGAAACTAGCTATCTAGTTTCATGATTACACCCTATCAGCAGGACTAGCTGAACCCGAAGGTCATTGTCCGCCCCCCGCCGGACAGAGGGGCTCCCAGCTGGACCCCCTGACTGCCTCCTGGGAGGAATTCAAGGTGGAGGCAAGGAGGCTGCTCAGTGGCAAAGGAAGTGAACACACTCAAGAAGTAGGTGCAGGCAGACAAGACAGTGAGTGAGCGAGAGAAAGGAGAGAGAGAGAGAGAGAGAGAGAAGAGAGAGACCCACTCCAACTAGATGAGCGTGAACCCAAACCCCTCAGTGGGGTCCACCGATCTTTCCCCACTGCTGGGAGGCAGAGGTGATGTCTAGGTAAGGCTGAACTGTTTCTTGCAAGTGGTCATCGTTGGGGTTGGGCTTGTCCAGCAGCTATTTCTGTGCCTTTTGGAATTGGCAGAAGCATCCTGGCATCAGGTGTGTATGGCAGAGGGAGTGCCAGCCTGGGCACTCTTATTGTAAGGCATTGTACTGAGCAAAAGGAGCACACGCTGCAGCTCTGTTGGATATTTGTTTATTGTAAGTCTGAAACATCGTGGAATTTGTGGCCTTGGCAGTCCGTGGAAGGTGGGTTTGGGCGGCACACAGGAAGGGGTTGGAGGTGGTACAGCCTGGGCTGTCTGGCAGGTGCACCCCCAGTTGCCGCCCCAGCCGGCTGAGTCCTGCTGTGGGCCTGCTCAGGTGGGGTTGTCCGGCAGTCCGGCTCATGCTCACCTACATCTCTTTCCGGACCAGGGGGAAACTGATCCCAGGCTGCTGTTTCTGGGTCGAACAGATGGCATTTGGTGTTACAATGGCCTCTCAGGAGAAGGTTGCCCGTGCCCAACCACAGCAGTGCCTTTCCAAGCACGGCCTGCATTTCTGCCCTCGGCCTTTCCCCTCCCTCTGCGTCTCCCCCTCTTTTCTCGCTTGGCCCTCTTTTCTGATGGAGTCCCCACCGCTCCCTACTTCTGCGGCTTTTTGTTTTTTAATTGGAAAGACAGATTTACAGAGAGAAGGAAAGACATCTGTATGCCAGTTCACTCCCCAAATGGCTGCAATGACTGGAACTGATTTGAAGCCAGGAGTAGGAAGCCTCTTCTGGGTCTCTCAAATGAGCGTGGGGGCCCAAGGACTTGGGACATCCTTCAAAGCTGTCCCAGATAAATAAGGAGCTGAATCAGAATTGGAGCAGACTGGACATGAACTGGTGTCCATATGGGACTTCTAAAAAGCAGGCAGAGGATTAGCGTGCTACACCACCATGCTGGCCCCAGAAATGCCCATTTTAACAACTCTTACACTGGGTTTTTTCTTTGAACAATGTGGCCAGACCATACGCCTTATAGTAAGAAGACCATATGTGGTGATATTCCAGAAATCAAATTGTTTCAGCCACTTTGTGCTGACAAATATCAATCACACTGTGGTTGATTTTTAATAAATTTACATCAAAGCATACTATTTAGCTGAATGTGTGGATATGCATGTTTCCTCCAGTTTGGGAAAGGTGTAACATGGGATTTCTGAGGAAGGTGTCCTAGTTGTTGTTGTTGTTGTTTTTTTTTTTTTGGCTTTTTGTTGACATTTTGTTCCATGTGTCTGTCTGAGGGCCTTCCTGGTACATAAAGCTTCTAGCAGCATCCCCGACCTCTACCCACCAGCACTCCCCCCACTTCTATCCCAGGCCTGATGGCCAAATATGTTTCCAGACGTCGGCAGCTGTGCCACGCTGTGCGGGATGCCATGCTCAGTGTGGAGAGCCAGTAGTTTGAAGTAGCCTCTGGAAACGGGCCCAGCTTCCTCACGCTGAAAATACTGCTGAAAAGCACCCTTTGTCTCCGGAATGTGGCAGATGTGCCCCACAGTAAACAAACATTCCGAGCCTGGAGAGCAGACCTGTAGTTACATTTTAACATTTCCTATCTCTCACAGGAGGACACATTCTTGAGGGAAGGGAGTTGTAGTAGAAATTCTCCAAACCTCAGGAGAAGCCGAGGGAATGATTGATTTCCTGTAGGGCAGTGGCTGGGAGGTGGCTCCACTGGCCTCACCCGGGGGGTGCCCTCCTGCTGGCACTGGCTGTCCACAGCAATCCATCATCTTGCTCTTGACACTCACACAAAGCCCTCCTTTCTAGTCTCGGGAGCACGTTTGTGCTCCCCTAGTCCCCCAGCTCCGCTCTCTGTGCTGTATTTAGAACTAAGCACATTTTCCTGCAATGGTTTGTTTACATGTCTGTCTCTGTAGGTGATGGGTTCTTTGAAGCAAGAGACCATGTCCCCCTCGCTTTTACACACCCATCTTTTGGTGAATGAATCTTTCATCTCTTTTCATATTATCTGTAAACTCTTTTTCACAATTCCTGCTTTCTCAGCATAGCTTCGTTCTCTTAGTGCCATGACGACTGGCTCTCACAGCATGCCAGGTGCCCCTTCTGCACTTGGGGGTGAACCGGAAACACCCTCTTTGCTTGGAACAGATCTTCCCAAGCACCAAACCACTCCGTTTTCCAGTTCTGGATCCACTCTTCCTCATTCTCAAGACTGGTGATGCTGTGGGAGTGACATCCCTGACTGTTGCATTCTGGGTTATTGTCTCTGTGTGAGGTTCCAGGTTCTTGCCTCTGCATGAGGAAAGAATTCAAAGCAGAGACATAGAGTAAAAAAAAATCAGAGCAGGGTTTAATCAAAGAGAGTATACCTTCAGGTGTGATTGTGGGCGATCCCATGAGGAGAACCTTGTCTCCCCAAGGAGGATCCACCTTTGAGGTTGGAGGGAGCGAGGGAGAGAAGAAAACAGAGCTTCCATCGCTGGTGCACCAAATGGCCCCCGTAGCCGGTACATGGCCAGGCCGAGGTCAGGAGCCTGCAGCTCCAGCGGGGTCTCCCAGGCCGGCGGCAAGCGTTTGGCTCATCTTCAGCCACTTTCCCAGGTGCATTAGCGAGGAAGTGGGTCAGAAATGGAGCCCATCTGAGATGATGGCTTTGCAAAGTGGCAGCTTAACCTGACCCTGGCCCCTGTGAATAAATGTTTGAATATATGGTTGTTTGGAAGTCAGATTTAGAGAGAGAGAGAGAGAGAGATTTCATCCGATGGTTCTTTCTCAAAATGGTCACAACAGAGAGGGCTATGCCAGGGCAAAGCCAGGAGCCAGGGGCTTCATCTCCCACGTGGGTCAGGGTTCCAACACTTGGGCCACCTGCTGCTTTCCCAGGCCTTTAGCACGGAGCTGGTCCACGGGAGAGCCAGAATCCCTTAGGCAGTGATGGTTTAACAAGCAGCTTTTCAACCCGCTGTGCTAGCTGTTCTCATTCCCCATGGTAGGACCTTCTGTAGCGTCAGCTGGCGCAAGCTGCTTATTTAAAAGTTGTTCTGAGTAGGAATGTCTTTGATTTATAGCCCAAAGCATGTAATTGCTTTGTCGTTGCACACATTAATGCAACTAAATTAATAAATATACTTAACTCTGCCCAACGAGAAGCTAGTTACTGAAGGCAGTGCCCGAGGTTTTGTCAAGTTTGCGTTCTGGTTATTTGGTTGTGTTTACCTTCCTAGTCAGTGTAGGTCATGTGAGGCCCCTCATTCCCATGAGAGATTACTGTCCGAACACTCCTGCTGACCTTGACTCCTGTGTTGGAAAAATAAACCATTCCCATTGCTAACAGCCCTTGCCAGCACAAAGTTCTTACCTACATCCCTGCTGCAACATCCACCCTTGACCGTGAATCCTCGCTGTTTACTCATTGAACAGCTTGTCTGCGATCTAAGGACCCATCATCACTCTACCTCTAAGTCTTTTTTTTTTCCCGGCTAAGTTAGCAAGTTTAGTTCTTGAAAATGGAAGGCCTCTGTGAGATCTGGTTTGTGTCTTGGGCTCTTGGCCGCCTCTGTAGAATGGAGATATGATCCAGCCGCCAGGAGCTCGGCGTTCTCGCTGTGTGTGGGGTGCGGAGCTTCCTGGCACTTGCTGCCTGCGAATCTCTGCGCAGTGTGATTCTATCTGCGCACCTGCAGAAGTACCTCAGTTTGGTACGTGCTTGCTTGATCAATGATTACAATAACAGAAAGCCCTACATTCTGAGAAATTTAGAATATAGTGACAATACACCACCATTTATAAGTATGCTGTACTTCTGTTATCACGCCCTACAGTTCTTCCATTTAAAAAAATCTGTTATGACGTGAAGATACTGTGTGTTAAATCACAATTAAAACATACACACTTATTTCCAGTCCCTTAAGATTGTCTTTGTGCAATTGAATGATTTCACCTAAAGTTTCGACTTTAATTTTATTCCCATCTTTATTATTAACATTATTCTTTTCTTTAATCACTGCTGAAGTGGACAGTAGCCTATTTGCACAGTTAGACTTTTGGCCCCAGCCCTTCTGTCCAGATGATGTTCTGGCACTTCCCCTGGTCCTCACTTTCACTTCCCTTGCGCATTTCACATAGCCTAGGAATCTTCGTCTAGGACGTTCAGCGACCAGTGGTTTGGGCTGAGCTTAGGGCTCTGAATCATTTCTTTGGAAGATGAATGCTAACTCCTTGGGTGACTTTGTCCACGCAGCTGCGAGCTATCTCACGATATTATCGTGTTCAAAGCATGACCAAAATTCGGGAGTCCAAGGCCAAGCTCATCTATTCTACTGTTGCTCCGTTCATTCCCAAGAAGCAGTGACGTGGAAAACAGCTGATTCTAGTGAATTTGTCTTGGCTTCTAAGGATCTTATTTTTTTTTCTTGTTACAAGTCAAACATTTTGACCCTAGTTTTCTGTAGCCCCTGCGACTTAGTCTATGAGACCAACATTGATCACCTCTGTTATCAATCCCACTTTGCAATCCTCTCTAATTTTCCTGAAGTTGTTGGCAGTGTTCCGGGGTTGATTGTGTGGGCCTGACAGGAAGAGTGGCTGAGTCTTTGCACAGGGCAGGCTGCTGCAAAGTCCAGTGCTGCCCATGCGCTCCCACAGGCTGGGTTAGCTCAAGATTTCAGAAAATATTTACTAACAAAATGAGTCGGAAATTATGAAACTACCTTCACAGATGCTTCAGCGTGCAATCAGAAACCCCACTGAGCATCCTGAAAATGACAAGGACTCAGCACTGTGAGCCACGACAAGGTAGGGTGGGACCACCTGAGTTCTATTGTGTCAGTGGCCCCAAAAGTGCAGGATGGCCTTGACTGGGGAGTCAGAGATAAACACCTCAGTAATTCTAGCTTAGAGTGTGAGCAATGCTCTGCTAGGACATTTGGACATTCACCTCAGTAATGCGTCACATTGGTAGCCACAACCAGTTCTGGGTCAGGCACAATTAATTCCATTGATAATGGTTTATAATGTGTTTGCAAACATTTATTGATGAACTATTTCTAAGATGTTTCTTAATGTGTGTCAGAAATTTACCAAGCATTTGCTTTTACAAAAAAGAAGTCTGATGGCCAAAGCCTTTTCCTCATTTTTTTCTTGGCTCTTGAGCCACTTTGGTCATTTCTTGGAAAAGCGTTGTTACATCCTGGCAGTGATGAGGTGGCCTGTGCTGTAAGACCACAGTACCACTCACTTGTCTCTCTCTGGCCCTGGTCTCATGTATATGTACACATTAGACTATTGCCTCTGATTACTTCAACATGTTCATTTTCATTTTTGTTCTTTTTTTTTTTTTGGAAAATGTTAGGGGTCTGGCTGATGGTTCAACTGGCTAATTCTTCACCTGCAACACTTCGCAAAGGAAAGAGCAGAATCGCTGTGGTTTGAAGTTGGCAGAGCTCTTCGATGTGACACCACAAACAATAAGTAAGGAAAGAATTGAAACGTTTTGGGCCCAGTGCCATGACTCAATTGACTAAATCCTTGCTTTGCATACACCAGGATCCTATATGGATAGGCACCAGTTCATGTCCTGGCTGCTCCACTTCCATCCAGCTCCCTGCGAATGGCCTGTGAAAACAGTAGAGGATGGCCCAAATGTTTGGGTCCTTGCACCAGTGTGGGAGGACGAGAGGGAGCTCCTGGCTCCTGGCTTTGGATTTGTTTGGTGCAGCTGTTGCAGCCATTTGGGGACTGAGCCAGCAGTTGGAAGATTTTTTTCTCTGTTTTTCCTCTCTATAAATCTGCCTTTCCAATAAAAATGAAGTCCTTCAAAAAATTAGGTGGATATTCCATTTCTATGTTTCAGGCAGAAGTAACAGATACTCAACAAATTTTATACAATAGAACTGTAGAGATTGTTTCAATGTAGTATGATGTAGTTGTACTTTATTTTGCTTAACACAAGGGGTATTCAGAAATTTCATGGACAATGCATATTATGAAAATAAAATGCATGGATTTCAAATTTTTTGGCACTGAAACAAATATATCTCTTATTTATTTTCAAGAATTATTGTTTTACTTGAAAGGCAGAGTGACAGAAGGTGGCAGGGAAAGAGAGAGTTTTCATTCACTGGGTTATGCCCCAAGTGACTACAACAGTCGGGGCTGTGCCAGACCAGGGCCAGGATGGAGGAACTCTGCCCGGTCTCCCCTCTGGGCGGCGGGTCTCCCAACTTCTGCTCTCTTGTCAGACACAAGGGCAGTAGGCTGAGCGGAATATGGAGCAGCTACCAGTCAATCCACCACGCATGCCCCAGAAATGTATGTTTTAATTATTTTCCCACAAAGATTTACTTTCATTTTAAAGTCAGTGTTACAGAGAGAAGGAGAGACAGAAATAAAGATCTTCTACCCGCTGGTTTACTCCCCAAGCGGCCACTATGGTTGGAGCTGAGCCCATTTGAAGTCAGGAGCCAGGAGCCTCTTCCGGATCTCCCACTCAGATGCAGGGTCCCAAAGCTTTGGGCTGTCTTTAACTGCTTTCCCAGGCCACAGTAGGGAGCTGGAAGGAAAGTGGAGCAGCTGGGACATGAACTGGCACCCATATAGGATCTTTACAAGGCAAGGACCTTTAACCACTAGGCTACCGTGTAGGGCCCTTCTACAAACTTAAAAAAAAAAAGATTCACTTACTTTTTTGCAAGTCACAGTTACACAGAGAGAGGTGGGATGAAGACTTGTAGACTTGTAGATGCCTTTTAGGGAACAGGGTTCAATACACTGTGCTCAGTTACTTGAGTTTTCAGGGAGAAACCTCAACTGAGCTACGGACAACAGCATCTTGTGTCTCTTCGTGCCTTCCTGCTGCAGTCCAGGCCTCTGCCTGGCTGACACCTGCTTCTCTCTCTTTCAGTTTTTCAGGTTTTAGGCGCCTTCCCAGGGCCTTCACTGGATAACCCAGGACAGCTCCATGATCCTGTGTGAAAATGCACCTTTGTTGCTTTGAGAAAATTGTCCTAGATTATGTTTCTGGAGTTACAGAAGATGGTTTTTAGTCCTGAGAGGAACTGCCAAATACCCCGCGATGTAGTCTGTGGAAAATCCACTTATTTAACAAGAAATTCCCATTCTTAGGTTTCCATCCATTTGAAGCATCTTTAGTTCTCATTTAGAACTCATTTAGAAGGTGGTTTATATCAAAGAGGAAAGATCATCTCAAATGTTCCTATCTGCAGCCTCTTTGCACTTCCATCTTCATTCTCAGTGCTTTTGGCATTGTTTCCGTCCTGCAGTGTTGGCCTATTTGTTTGTTTAACCATGACGCTGTCGTCACCAAGCAGAGGCGAGGTACGGATTCTTAGACAAGGGATACCTAGTGTTCAGCTTTCAGAGCTGAAGCTGCATTGAACATCTGTGTTTGAGCTGTTGTGTGGACATATGCTTTCTTTTTTGTTGGACAAATACCTAGCCTTGGAGTCACTGGACCGTGCGTTAATTGTATGCTTAACTCTGCAAGTAATATCCATTTGTTTTCCAGAGAAGTTGCTTGGTTTCGCTTTCTTACAGCCCTGGAGCTCCAGTTGCTGTTTGCTCACTGACACTCGGCTCATCAGCGTTTTGTCTTCCTGTTCTGACAATGTGCCGTGTTTTTACTTAGTATTTCCCTAATGGCCAATGGCATGACTGTTGGTTTCATGTGGTTATACCATCTGTATAATCCCTTTGGTGAAGTATTTCTTCAAGTGTTTTGCTTCTGTTTAAAAATTGAGTTATGTTTTCTCACTGTTGAGTTTTTGAAAGTTCCTTCTATATTTTTTGAGAGTTCTTTTTATAGTTCATTGTTGTGTGTGTGTGTAGTTTACAATGGTTTCCTCTAAGTTTTGTAAGTTGATGTTTTTGTTCTGTTAACCAGTGTTCTTCACAGAGGAAATTTTCAATTTTGCCAAAGTAAAATTATAATTCCTTTGTGTTTTTAATTTTTATAAAGTAAAAAAATGTTTATTTATCTTTATTGGAAAGGCAGATCAGATTTACAGAGAGAAGGAAAGACAGAAGGATCTTCCATCTTCTGGTTCACTCCCCAAATGACCACAATGGTCCAAGCTGAGCTCATCTGAAAGCAAGAGCTTCTTTCAGGTCTCCCACAAAGGTGCAGGGTCCTAAGGCCCTGAGTTGTCCTCTACTACTTTCTCAGGCCATAAACAGGGAGCTAGATGGGAAGTGGAGCAGCTGGGACATGAAGTGATGCCCATATAGGATCCTGGTGCATGCAAGGCAAGGATTTAGCCAATCGAGTCATGGCACTGGGCCCAAAATGTTTCAATTCTTTCCTTATTTATTGTTTGTGGTGTCACATCAAAGAGCTCTGCCAACTTCAAATCACAGTGATTTTTCTCTTTCTTTTTGAAAAGTGTTGAATTTCATTTTGCATTGTTCCCTGGGCAAGGGTGTGGTGTTGAGGACAATACCCTCCCCTTTTTCATATACACATGGATACCCTATTGGGCCCGTATCACCAAGACCCAAATGTCCATTTGTGTGTATGTGGGGGAGGGGTCTTTTTCTGGATTCTTACTTTATTTCTTTCAAACATGTGACTACTAGAAAGTTTAAGGATACACATGTGGCCCTATTTTGCTTCTACTTTTGGGGGGATCCAGTTTGGATATTTGGCAATTTATATTTACATTTAAGTAAATTGCATTTATACTTTATTATAAAAACTCATCTTCCATTAAGATACTAAACTATTTGGTTGGAATTGAGAAGCGGAGCTTCGTTTGCTGATGTATTTTCGATAAATGTAGAACTGTTTCAGAAATCTTTGATACTCTTATGACATACTTAGTTATATTCTTATCATTTTTGAAGAAATTACTTTTCCCAATATTTCAATTAGTTTGTAATGCTATCAGTTTCATTTTCACAATATTGATCTATATTTGAATCTCTGTTTTATTTTGCTCCTGATGACTCATATTTATCATTTTCCTCTCCTGGGTGGCTTTACCTTGTCTATATTCACAGAAACTCTGGATGCCAACATCAGTTGGACAGTTTTTACCTAACTCAAGCCTGTGTAATTCTTTTCATTGAATCTAACCTTGGATTCCATTTATATAAGCATTTGAATCTATCTCTCCTTAACTTTTTTCTGAACTTAATCACTGGAGAAAATTATAATTAAAACACTGTGAAAATTATCAGTTTTTTTGTAAAGTAACAAAAACTATCCATGATTCACTGCCAATGAATGGAGCTGCAGTGTTCTGGAAAGCAAGATAGGGCCAATCCCTTCCTGATGCCTTGCAGTGTAAAAGGCTGGTGGAGGGGACCCAATCTGGGCTCAGGAAGGTCCAAGTTTATTAAAGAAGATGAAGGCGGAGGTGGAGCAGGAGGAAGAGAACTCACAGCAACTTAATTCTATGTTGTCCATTTCAACAAAACCAAGGTCAACAGAACAGAGTAGGCTTCGTTGTGGTTTCCAATGTACTAAAAATCAAGAGAGGAGGTACAGAGGTACAAAGAATGATTCTCTTAGATGACAAAACTAAGACAGGGGAAGGTTCGAGATACATTCCCAGGTCTTTTAGGAAATGTGGAGTTGTTCTTTTGGTTACATACATGCACATCTGCAAGAAAGGTGGTTTCACAGGCATCGAGGTGGGTAGAGACCATAGGTGGATATTAGAGACATTCACGGAATGGGTAGTGTTCCCATAGGAGTGGGCCATAAGTGTTACCATGGCAACACTGGCAGAGACTCTAGCATTCCCCTGCCTGCTGTTCGCGTTGTTGTAAACAAGCAAGTTAAGGACAAGGTTCTTGCTGAGCAGATTAATCTGGGTATTGAGCATATTATACGCTCCAAGAACAGAGACAGCTTCCTGAAGAGCAGGAAGGAAAATGACCAGATAAGGAAGGAAGCCAATGAGAAAGGCACCTGCGCTCAGCTGAGATGCCAGCCTCTTTCTTCATTCATCTCTATCAAGGAAAAAAGTTCCCAAACATCCCCATTTATGAACTCTAGTAAGAGGATGCTTCCAAGAACTCCGCTTCGTGGGCCAATCTTGGCTGATGAGCAGAGGAAACTCCCCACCCCGGGCTGTCTTTTAAACAGCTAGCACTATCTTTGTTCCACAGGCAGCCAGTGTGCCCATTGGGTGCCGCGCTTTGCCCGCTGGCCGCCCCCCGATGAACTCTGGGGACTCAGGGGGTGATGAGATATTTCCTAGGGACATCCATGGATATGGACACCATTTGTGTAAGTGAGGAATGCATCCTGTGGGACACCGATCAGCAGGGCCATGTACTGGCTGCCAAGTGAGGGGACTGAGACCTTGTCGTATGAAAGGAGAGACTGGAAGATTTACATGGGTCAGACTCATCAGCCCACATGGGAGTCCTGAGATGGGCTTGTTAGCGCAGAGCATCACTGACCACCACACGCCACACCACATGACAGCTACCATCCTTTCAGCTAATTCTCTTCACAGTTAATTACACATCTTTAACTTTTTTCCAAAAACATTTTATTTATTTATTTGAAAGTCAGAGTTAAAGAGACGGGTGCGGGAAGGGACACACAGAGAGCTCACTCTTCAATCTGCTCGTTTACTCCCCGCTTGTCACAAAGTTCAGGAGCCAGGTGCTTTTTTGGATCTTTGGTAGATGCAAGGCCTGTAGACTTGGACCATCTTTTGCTGCTTTTTGCAGGTGCATTGGCAGGGAGCTGGATGGAAGTGGAGCAGCTGGAGCAGGAACTGGTGCCATAAGGGATGCAGGCAGTGGCTTTTCCCACTACTCCTGCATCCCATATGGCGCCAGCGCCTGGCTTCCTAAGGCTACCAGGTGTGTCCTCCTCCCTTCTGTAAGGGGGCAGTGAGTTCGTTCGTCCTCACAACCAGCTGGATAGGATGCTTGCAGTCTTGTGAGCCTGCTCCGGCCTCCATCTACTCACAGTGCAACCAGAAAGAACTGTCTCCTGGAAATAAAACCTTCAGAAAGAAATAAATTACAATTCATTCCTGCAGGCATATCATCCTTAGTGTGAACATTAAGAGCAATAAATGCGTCAGACTCTCATCTGGATGAAGGCCTCAGGGACCCACATGCACTTTGTAGATGCCTTTACTCCTGGGCCGAAGTGGAGATGTGCATGTTGCTGCGGGCTAGGTGCACCATGAACCAGTGTTTATTTGGAAAACAAGTGTAGTGTTAGTATTAAAGGAGTGTAATGGTGACAGGCAAATGACAGTGGTAAACTCTGCAAGAAAATACAAATCAAGTTAGAGATGTCAGACATTGCGTTGACTCGGTATTAGAAGACATGGTATTGCACGTGTACGTGCAGCTTGCTGGCACACAGACACAACAGACACACAGACACAACAGACACACAGATACAGACACACAGATACAGACAGACACACAGACACAACAGACACACAGACACAGACAGACACACAGATACAGACAGACACACAGACACAACAGACACACAGATACATACAGAATACACACACACACACAAGACACACAGGCACATGCACAAACACACTTATACATACAACACACACAAGACACACAGGCACATGCACAAACACATATACATGGCGCACACACGACATACAGACACAAACACAGAGACACACATAAACATAAACACACAGAGACAGACACACACATACACATGGACACACACATACACATGGACACACATCAGACACACGCATACACAGATACAGAAATGCACACATGGACACACACACATACAGGTTGCCAGACTTAACAGGAAAGATAGAGGACTCCCAGCTAAAGTTGAATTGCAAATACAGCGTGCACCTGGTTCCTGTGTCTGGAGTCACACCACGTGCGCTCCCTGTGAGTGCTTCTCATTACTCGGGTACAGCCCCTGCCTCTGGACACAAGGGGAGCAGCTCAGCATTTGTTTCAGAAAGAATATCCTGCTTGCACTGTGAGAGGTGTCCTTGGAGGAAGGGGGATATGAGACCAATGACTAGAAAACCAGTTTAGCTTGTGCTTTTGAGCCTGCATTGGAATCGAAGGTATTTAGTATTTGTGGTCTGTGGGTTTCCGTTTGAGTCACGTCCTGCAATTGAAAGTGACAACGACTCAGGGCAAGTTTATCCCGCTCTGGGCATTTCCCACCCAGGAAAGGGAGGAGCATGGCTGTCTCTCGCTATCCTGATGTCATTACAGGAGAGGAAGACATACTTGGGGTTTAGTTGGGGGAAGTATGGGGATGCAGTGGAATATAAGACAACTGTGATACGGCTATGCTGGTTCCAGTAACGCACCCAAGGTCAAGTTAAAATACAAATCCTGTATGTTTATGGGAACAGTGAGCAGGGCAGCAGGCAGATGCTGGGCTGGCTTGGGATGCAGAAACAAGGAAGACTCGGAGAACTAGGCTGGCGGAGGCTCCCAGCTCCTGCTCTGCACATCCACAAAAAGAGAGAATGCTTCAAGATGGGCTGGTGTCTGAAATTACTTATTGGAAACAAAACTTCTGATGCTATATTGAAAAAAAGTGTATCCTGGGAAAGTTCAGTAAGGGAGAAGCTGAAAACCGCAGCAGTTGCCAGGGAGCCCATCGATGAGCTTGTGCCACACGAAGATAAGGCACGAGCAGCAAATCTGTCTGCAGGCACCGCAATCCGGAGTCACCGCATAGCAGAGGATCAGACAGCAGCGTTAGAGTCACACAAAGGTGCAAACCTAGGGAGTGTGGAAATCTTGAGGGAATTACTTTCTGTACCTGATAAGACAAACATTTCTCCTTCCAGAAGCCTGTTTGATACTTTAACACCTCTAAAGGAAAAAAAAATCAGTAATTGTGCTTTCTCTGAAAACAGTTGACATGTTTGAGAGGTCAGAGAGCATAGGGGATGGGGACTGGGGTGAGGAGTGTTCACCTGCTCCTCTTCCCATCCAGCTCCCTGCTTGTGGCCTGGGAAGCAGTGGAGGACAGCCCAAAGCCTTGGGACCCTGCTCCTGTGTGGGAGGCCGGGAGGAAAGTCCTGTCTCATGGATTTGGATCGATCGGCTCAGCTCCAGTAGTTGCAGCCATTTGGGGAGTAAACCAGCACGTGGAGGATCTTTTTCTCTCTGTTTTTCCTTCTCTCTGTAAATCTGCCTTTCCAATAAAAACAAATAAATCTTCAAAGAAAATAAAAAGCAGTGTAGTCAAGGCATTCAGTTCAAAATGTGTTTATTGACTCAAGAAGATGTTTCATTTGAAATATTAAGTCCAGACCTGATGCCTTAATTTAGTTTTATTTTTAAAGATTTATCTAGTTATTTGAAAGTCAGAACTACAGGAAAGAGAGTGAGGCAAAGAGAGAAAGATCTTCCATCTTCCATCTGCTGGCTCGCTCCCCTGTTGGCTGCAGCAGCAAGGGCTGTGTAAGACCGAAGCCAGGACCCAGGAGGTTCTTCTGGGTCTCCCACACAGATGGCAGAGGCCCAAGTTGCTCTGTCCAGGCCATCAGCTGAGAGCTGGAGTGGAAATGGGACAGGCAGGAATTGAACCAGCACCTATATGGGATGCTGGTGTCATTGGGGGCAGCTGAACTGTGCTGCAATGCCAGCCCCATAAACTTGATGTTTTATACAGGAGGAAACTGAAGCCCAAGCAGAGACCAGATGGCAGGTGCCTACTGCAATTCAAGAAAACGCCTTCCATCAAGTTACTCTCCCGTCCAAAGATATCAATGTCTTTCTCTCTCCTTTTCTTGGCTCCAATTTGCTCATAAGTTCAATCAATTCTATCATTGTTTCTTCATTTGGAGGTACAACCAGTGAGTCTGGATCAAGTCTTGTTATTTATTGTCCTATTTTTGTTCATCATAGTTCCCATTCAGAGCTCTGCCAGGTTCTCCCGTTGAGTGAGGAAGACTGAGGCATTTCCTGTATTTTTCGAATCTAAAAGAGCTCCTGTTGAGCAAGGAGTCATTAGTTCCAACTGCAGATAAAGGTCACTATTGGTTAAATGGTGGGGCAAGGGCCTGGGTGCAGGAAAATAAAGTGTATTTTGATTAGCTTATAATAACTAGTAGAGATACCTGCAGCTAACCCAAGGGAAGTGCACTTTGGAGAACCATCATAGGACAGAAAAGACAAAACATAAAATGGGGGTCCCCGGCATGATAGTTCAATTGGCTAATCTTTCACCTCCAAGCACTGGCATCTCATATGGCTGCAGGTTCATGTCCCAACTTCTCCACTTCCCATCCAGCTCCCAGCTTATAGCTTGGGAAAATAGTAGCGGATGGTCCAAGTCTTGGGCCCCTGCAACAATGTCAAAAACCCATTGTCTGCTGCTTTCCCAGGCAAAATGAGTAAAGAGCAGGATGTGGAGTAGAGCAGCTGGGACATGAACCACTGCCCATATGGGATGAAAGTGGCTGCTTGACTTGCTGTGTTGCCATAATGGATCTGCTGATTTGCTTTTATTCATGAATTACGATGAATAATGTAAGAACTCTATCTAACATGGCAGAAGCAAGGAGATGGGTAAAGGGACCAAGTGCCAGGGTTGCTTCCGGGGGCTGGGAAGTGCAGGAGAGCATCAGTGCAGTGGCTGCAGCTGCTGTCCTGGGGCAGACTCTCCCGTCCTGCCCACAGGCTCCCCTGGACTGCAGGGTCATCCCCAAACTGTAGACTTCGTCACTTACATAATATTTTCACACAACACCTCTGGTGCCGTTTGACAGCATAACTGTGAAATGACTGTGGCCTCATTAAATTCACACAGCAAAAATCCCTACCACAGGAGCCCTTATTCATTGCCATGGCATTGATCTCTTTTAAATTTGTCTTGGTATTTTACAAAGGAAAAACTAATTTGTGGAGAAACATGGTGTTGCATATACAGGATATTTCAGTCATTCAAATGGGCTTTCCTTCAATGGGTACCAAGGTGATGTGAGGCTGTTCATTGGTAGTCTCTTGCTTTTCTGGTATCTTTGGGTCCTGGAATCCTAGTCACCTTATCTGAGAAGGGGAGGTGTGGCGCTCTGGCCGTGTGGCAGGAGGGAGGGGTGATGGGTCTGGGGAGCACTGCCTGGCAGCTGGCACACGATGAGCTGCAGGTTCATCTGGGGCCTGGGATGCCATGCCTTCCACGCCGGCCAGCACAAGTTCCCTTCTCATGTCAAGCATGCCACCTCCCTTAGGTGGCTTTTCCTGGGCAGGAGGTCACCCTACCCCGACACCCTGTGTTCAAAGACCTTGCCTGGCAGGAAGCCAGTTTTTCTAGGCCGCTCCCTTTTGGGGGCAAATATGTTTCATTGCCATTGTGCTTTGGGGGAAGACACTAAGCTGCAAAGGAGATGCATTTCCCCAGCCTCGCCTGTGGAATGAAAAGACCAGGCCCTGCAAAAGCCCAGAGCCTTGTGGGTGCTGCTCTGGGTAAAACGGGGCTGGCACTGAGCACCAAATGCACCCTTCTTTCTGGGTGGACAGCAACACCTGCTCACAGTGACTTGCTGCAAACAGGTTCTAGTTCCTTCCCAGCATCTTGTTCTGCACACTCCTGGCAATGGCAGGAGCATGGATGGCATTTGCCAGCAATGACATTTTGCTGGTTTGCGTCTGGGGGAGCACAGCAGACTCGCTTCCTGGGAGGAGGGTAACAGTTGCTGCATGTAAGCAGGAGGCAAGTGCTTGCTGCCTTCCTGGATGGCTTTGCAGGGTGCTCAGAGCAGGTGTAGGGACGATGCCATCCTCGTATCACCCCATACTCCGTGGCTACCTGTTAGGGACTTCCTGCTGCCCCACACCCAGGAAGAACACTCTGATGAGTGTTTCCATCTCACGGCTCTTGTCTGTGTCCACGGAGCCAGCGCAGCTGCCCCCTGTTCCTTTCTCTGCATCGTCCGTCCCCCAACTCCCATGTCTGCCTCTCTTTGGAGACCGCACTAGAGACCCGGCCTGCCCCTGTGTGCCTCACCACTGCCTGGAAGCACTTCACAGAGGTAGGTGCTTACAAGTGTTGGCTCAGTACGAATCTGTGGATCTGCTGAAGGGGTTCCAGGTTCACCAAAGAGGTGAAAGATGTGAATAGATCCTTACGACCCAAAGCCACAAGGAACAGAACTTGAGAAGTGGGCCCAGTGTGGTAGCCTCATGGCTAAAGTCCTTGCCTTACATGTGCCTGGTCCGTACGTTCTTGAGATGTGTTATTAGATCGCTTATTTGAGGTATTTCTATTCTTTATAAGCACCTGATGTTATAAATGTCCCTCTCAATGCTGTTTTTTTGCTGCATCTCATGGGTTTTGATATTTTTGTTTTTACTTTCGTTTCTTCAAAAAAGTTTTTTTTTCCTTATTTTCTCAGTGACACATAAACCCTACATTAGCATCATTTTCTTCAATAAAGTTTTTTTAAATTTATTTTCTATTGTGCTTTGATTCTTTTCCCATCATTTATGCTAGGTCTATTACACGTTTTTGATTTGTGGTTATCATGAGGCTTACAAACAACATATTTTGTTTAGCACTCTGGTTTGAAATGATAGCTTATTGACATTGATTATAAAGATAGAAACAAACCAAAAAAAGAGAGAAAGAAAATACTACGCTTGTATTCACTCCTGCCCACATCTTTCTGCATTGTGTGTCTCTTAATATATTCATGTATTTATTTTAATGGAAAAGGCAGAGTGACAGAGAGAAGTCTGCCATCTGCCGGGTCCCTTTCCCCAGCGCCTGGCTCGCCCTGGCTGAAGCCGGGACTGGGAGCTTCGTGGGGAGGAACCATGGAAGAGCAGCTTCCTCTTTCAGTCTCCTTCTGGCCCAGTCTCTCGGCTTCTCAGACAAGTAAACTCAAAGAAAAGTTCATGGAAAATGGAATTAAAAGTTAATTTTTTGGGTGAAATAAATGTATAGAAAAGATCTTCAAACACTGAATGGAAACTATGCATAGATTTCAATACCTTTACACTAAAATAAGCTTGTATTTTAATTTCCTTGTTCCTTTTCCCACATAGTCTTTGACACAGTACATGATTGCATTGTTTAAACGATTTATCTATTATTTGAAAGGTAAGATGATACAGAGAGAGAGAGAGGGCTTCCACATAAGGGCTCATTCCTCAAATGACTGCCAAGGCCAGGGCTGAGCCGGGAGCTGCGTCCAGATTTCTCCTGTGGGCTGTGGGGCCCCAATCACTCTATGGATTTTCTGCTGCTTTCCCAGGTGCGTTGGCAGGCAGATGGATCCACAGTGGAGTAGCTGATACTCATCTGGCAGTCTTATCGGATGTTAACATTACAGGTGATGTCTTTACTTGCTATCCCACAACAAAGCCCCTATTTCTTAGAATATGCAAATAAAATAAATATCTGTTTACATCACAAGTAACAGTTGGCATCGGAGTCTGGCGCTGTCTGGGTTTCTGGGCCATTTTCGGATGGCACACAGGCGGGGCTGGAAAGCTTCACTCTGCTGCACACATGTAACACTGACGTGTGGACTTCATTGCTGGAAGCAAGCTTTGGTGCAGATCCTGCCGCTCTCACCGCATGGAGGTTCTGGGCTCATCTCCCGACTTTAGAAACTTCAATTGCACTTTTTTAAAACTGCAAATGAGATATGTATAGAATAATTTGAAAGCTGTCTATCAAGCAGTAGGCACGCAATCTTGCATCACAACCTTCCTTCTTACCACTTGTTTATTTCCATTTAGTTATTGATTATTCAGTAACACTGTGATTGACAAGAATGTTGGTCCTGTGTATTCCCAAGAACAGCCAACCACCAGAGCCTTGGGGACGCTAGGCAACCAGAACTCCGTTATGTATGTTAGGCAGTCAGTGGGCAGTTTTTGAGTGAAACCAGTCAGATAGGGCACAGAGAAGGAATTAAATGCACAGGAGCCAGGACTTCGTCTTTCAGTAGAATCTATCCAGAACACATGTACTAACTGACTTCTATTTTCATTTTAAAAAAGATTTATTTATTTTTATTTGAAAGGTAAAGTTAGGAGAGAGAGGAGAGTAGAGACAGAGAAGTGTTTCATCTGCTGGTTCACTCTCCAGATGGACACTTCTGATGAGAACCCTCACTGATTCCTGGGCTGCCTTGGCACTAGAAAGAATGTCAGAGCCGGCCACGTGGTGCCACCCACCAGCTGTGCCCTGCTTTAGACAAACGACAAACCCAGAGATTACAGGCTGGGGCCTGGTGGTGTGTCACCGCTGGTGTTTCATCCTGGCCGTCACACGCGGCTGCTGAGGCTGAAGGCTTTGGCAGCAGGGGCATTCTGTCTGCTGCTTCCTTGATCTCCATGCAGATAAAGCATACAGAGTCAAGAACAGGATGAGTTACAGAACAAATATGGTAAAATGTCAGGATTTGGAATCTGCCCGGAGACTGTATTGCTATCCTTTTCACTGGTTTTTGCTTTTTTTCCCTGTGATTCTGAGATGATATCAATTAAAGATTCTTTCTTTGCTGTTGGGGATCACATGGTCACATCTTTATTTGTAGCCAAACGGGGAGTCACTACAGCAATGCTAACTCTCTTTTTTCTAAAAGAAAATGCATGCTGATGTAAATTTCCTAGCTGGTTAGTGATGCCACTGATGTACTGAAGGGGGTAAGCGTGCTGCAAGTCTGCAAGGTCAGAGCCTTCCCGCCTGCCTCCCCAGAGCATGATCCTGGCTGGCTCCGCACGGATCAGGGCTCAGTGCAGACACTTCGCTCCTCAGGAAGTCTGATGCGGAGGGAGCCAGAGAACATGGCTGTCTGGGATCGGGTCGGGCTTCACAGACAGGCACGTTTCCTAAACGGACTGATAGGGATCAGGTTTTTTGTTTTGTTTTATTTTTTTACTCTATGAGGGATCTTCAAAAGATATGTGAAAAAAACATGGAAGCAAAAGACAAATTTATTTTGGTGCAAAAAAGTTTGATACTGCATACTCAAAATGTCGTGGAAATGATGACTATGAAAATAAGTCTTCAAAAACCATTATGAAAAAGTGCATGGATTCCACAATTTTACATGAAAATAAGCTTTTCTTTTAGTTGTATTTCCTATGAACTTTTTGAAGTGTTGTCATATCACAAAGTTGTCTTGGCCAAGGACAGGCAAAGGGAACAGCCCTGTGGATTTGTCACACTTTGTGAAGAGCAGAAGGCAAACGTGGACTCTGTGCGGCTCTGAGCGTCGAGCCACTGCCATGCTGGCTTCTCGTTGGTCCTTCACATGGAGTCCTGGAGGCCCCGCTTCTGATGCTGCTCCCCGCTAACACGCCTGAAAAAGTAACAGAAGATGATACTGGTGCTTGGAAACCAGTCACCCATGTGGGAGATCCGGATGAGCTCCTGGCTGCTGGCTTCAGCCTGACCCAGCATGGCTCTTGCAGCCATTCGGGGAGTGGGAGCCAGCAGATGCAAGATCTCTCCGCAACTATGACTTTCAAATAATTAAAGGAATCTTGAAAATATATTTTATACAGCCTTTGAAGTGTTAAATAAAAAAGGAGATAAGCATTGGAACATTGGAACAGCTCTTTGCAAAGGTGTAAACTTTGCCAACCCGCCTTCGTAAATTATGTGTTTAATTGGAAATGAGACAAGATCTTCTGGAATTTCTCTTGCAATATTCCTGGGCTGTCAGCTTCTCCTCCCACAGTCCCGGGGGGTTCCAGGGTTGACACTGGTGGGGGCCAGGTCACAGCTCCACCTGACCTTGCACAAAGATAGAATCCAGCCCTTCTGCCGGGCCCGTGGGAATGGCCTTTCCAAAGAGAAGCTGCTGATGGTGCCGAAGAAGACAGCTGGCCGCACGGAGGGGAGACAGGCCTGCTGCCACGCAGACCCCCGTCCCGCCATGCTCAGCCCCATGCCAGCCCTCCTCAGCCCCGTGACCTCAGAGCCTCTCCTGCTTGCCCTACCCCTACCCATCCTCCGTATGAGGCTCTCTACTCTGGGGACCAAGGCTAGGAACCGTTCATTTCCTAAAAATCTAGAGAGGCACCAGGGGCACAAAGAGGTGTTCTCCACGAGCCTGCATGGGAAGTGGGATGTAGGGGTGTGTGTGCATGATGTATATTCATGTTTGTGCATGTGTGTGTGTGTGTGTGTGTGTGTGTGAGCGGAGGGACTCCCTCTGCTTGGCCAGATAACCTCTATACCCCAGCCTCCCAGTGCGTGTGCATGTATCTGTGTGTGTGTCTGTGTATGTGTGTATGTGTGTGTGTGTGCGTGTGTGTGTGTGGAGGGACTCTCTCCACCTGGCTGGCTAAGCTCTGTGTGGCAGCCTCGTGTGCCCTGGGGCCGCACGCAGAGCTCGGAGGAGGCAGCAGCAGCTGAGCAGTCCTGTGACTCAGAGCCTTCACTCAGTGTCCTAGGGCACTGCCACCGAGATTTTAATTGGTGGATGGCAGCACCTGTGACAGTCCGGAGCTTTCCCATGGCCCAGAGAGTGAGAGAGCAGCCGAGGCCCCAGGTGTAACACTGTGGCTTGGGGGCTTTGCACTCCATGATAGGGTTGTCTTCTGGAGACGCTTGGTGCTCCAGGAACACAGACCCATGGGGACAGGTAGTCCCACTTACACGGTCCATAGACACAAGTGTTTGATTTTTATCCACGGAGATGTATGAGTTAGCTGGCAGATTATTTGCATTTCTTTCTTTCTTAATTTTTATTGGAAAGTCAGATGTACAGAGAGAAGGAGAGACAGAAACATCTTCCATCTGCTAATTCACTCCCCAGGTGGCCTTAACAACTGGAGCTGAGCCGATCCAAAGCCAGGAGCCAAGAACTTTCTCTGGGTCTCCCACACAGGTGCAGGGTTCCAAGGCTTTGGGCCATGATTGACTGTGCTCCTAGGCCACAATCAGGGAGCTGGAAAGAAGTGGAGCAGCTGGGACACGAACTGGTGCCCGTATGGGATCCAGGGGACGAGGACTTTAGCCGCCAGGCTACCGCGCCGGCCCTATTTGCATTTCTTAATTTGCTAGTTTCCAAGGGTTATTATCATTGTAACATCTCAATTTAAATGTGTGCGTTAAATTATATTTGTTTGATCACGACAGTTGGTCTCACACCTAAGTTTGTCAGAGCCATGTTTTTTTTAAAAAAAAGATTTATTTTTGTATTGGAAAGGCAGGATTACAGAGAGAAGGAGAGACAAAGAGAAAGATCTTCTGTCTGCTAGTTACTCCCCAAGTGGCCGCAACAGCTGGAGCTGAGCCAATTTGAAGCCAGAAGCCAGGAGCCTTTGAGCTTTTCCATGCCACAAGCAGGGAGCTGGAAACGAAGTGGAGCAGCAAGCTTATGAACCAGCGTCCATATGGGATTCCAGTACATGTAAGGCAAGGACTTAAACACTAGGCTACCGTGCTGGGCCCGGAGCCATGACTCCTAAGCTGCTGTGCACATTGGAGTCATTGGAGGTTGTTGAACACATTGGCCTTGAGCCCCATCCCTAGAAAGGCAGATTTAGGTGTATTTAGAATGAAAACCAAATCAGTATAGTTAAAAAAACACATCAAGGAAAAATGTATTTATTCAGTTGAGAGTCAGAAAGTCAGGGACCCCCCATCCTCGGGTCCCTCTGCACGTGCCTGCAGCACGGATAAAGCTGAACGCAGATTGCTAACCTGGTCCTCGGAGGAGTGGCAGGCAGGGTGCATGGCCTGAGCTGTCAGTCACTGCTGTTGCCCGTGAGGTGTGCTAGCAGGAGGCGTACGTGCGAGGACAGATCTTGCAGTCAAACCCCAGAGACCCGATAGGAATGGCCATGTCTAAGCTGTGCCCTCATCAGGAAGCCAGATGGCCCTCGCCTCCAAAAAATACAAGACACCTAAATATTTCTTTGTTGTGAATTGTCAGTAAACAATGCAGCACTATGATATATAACAAAGTTTATAATCAAAATTGCTTCATATTTATATTCTACTATGTCTATAGGCATAATAGGTAACATGAATTTCACAAGAAAAATTGTACTTATGATTTCTGTTTTCCCTCACAGCACTTTACAGCTGCTATCCTGAGTGATTACAGTAGTGCAGAAGAGCAGAGAATTCTTGGGTTGCTGTTCAGCTCGGAGACGGTGAGGGGACCAGGCACACTGTGGACACAGGGGAGCGTCAGGGGAATACATCGGGCTATCAGAGCTGAAAGCTGCGGTGGCAGACACACCCCTGGCGTGCAGGAGAGGCTGCCCCGGGTGTGCTCGGTTTGGACTAAGCCCTCTTCCAAGAACGTGTGGCCTCTCCTGCCTTAGGAGCCTTGTGTCTGTAACTTGCAAATGTTCTCAAACCCCTCACCTGTGCAGACGCCACCTGATACCTGCCAGGAACACCTTTTGGAATCTACCCACTTTAGGGTTGATAATCCAGTTCTACCAGTTGGAGACCAGCTGGCCCAGGTAGCCTCCGTGTTTCATTAGATACAGTTAGGAGGAGTAACTGTGCCCCTCTGGAGCCTTTGAGCTCTTGTGTTGTCATTAAGGTCTAGAGTGGTTTTTCCTGGACGCTGCCTGGCTGAAGCCTCGAGCCTGGTCACAGTGCCTGCATGATGTTGAAAATGCCCCTCTGGGATGGACGTGAAATTGGGTTCTATGCGTTAGTAGCTGAATATGTCTGAATTCAATACATTCATTCCCTATGAATAGTTCCAAGAGGAAAAAAAATCAACAGTGGCTCTGAGTAATGGATATAAAATCAGAATGTCAAGGGAATAATCATCTTCTAATCTTTTCTTTATTAAACTTTAATTTTAAAGGCATTTGGCTGAATATAGTTTTGCACTCATGATCATTAAGAAGTCATGACATTCAATTGGTATTATTTAGTGTGCATAAATCAACATAAGCAATGATTTATTATGATTGGGTACTTCTGTGTATGTGTAAACAGTAATCATTGAATAATTCTGCTTTTAATAGGAAACTACTATTTCCTTGTAGAAATTAGGCTTCAGCAGTGGACACACACACACACGCACACACACTCAGCAACACACACACACACCTTCAAACACACACACACACAGAGTAAGCAGAGATACTCCTTCCATCCAAGACGCCAGTGTGCGTTGCTGATTGCACCTTTACAGAGCTTGAATCTGCTGATTTCTGTCTTCCTGGACCCAATACCATATTTGGGATCCTCTACTTCCATTCCTGCTGAATCCATACCCCATTCCTGTCCACAGCAGTCAGAAGGGTTCCTTTAAAATGGTTTATTCATTTATTTGAGAGGCATAGCATCAGAGAGCCCCTAGCTTCCGGCTCACTCTCCCAATGTCCCTGAGAACTGGGCCTGGGTCGAGGGTGTAGCCAGGGGCTGGGGACTGAGTTCAGGTCGCCCACACGAGTGGAAGGAGCCCACTTACTGGAGCGGTCCCCACTGCCTCCCCACATACATGTCAGGGGGCAGCTGGAGTCTGGAGACGGGCAAGGGTTGGACCCTGGGACTCGGTGTGGGATGCAAAATGGCTTTCCCGTGTTTTCAGTATGCTAGGTCATGTGATTGCCTAGTGTGCTTGAGAGACGGTTCGGGCTGCCTAGACCTGGGATCTGTCCTTACCCTCCCTTGCCCCTCCCCAGCCACAGCAGCCTTGGGCTTGATCTCAGCTGTTGACCTGCAGCCCTAGGCCTTCCTGGTCACCAGGGTCTCTGCCTTGGGGAGGCCTTCTCTGTCACTCTGCCCTTTTCCTTGGAGCCTCCGCCTCAGTGGTCACAGTGCTCAGGGGTTAGCTTGCCACAGCCCCCGGGGCAGGGCACTCTGCTCTAGCCAGGATGGTCAGTGTTCCGCATGAGACTGCAGTGTTGGACAGCACGGGCGGTGCTAAGGGACTCAGGGTGCACCAGCACCTGCCACTGGTCCAGTGGGATTTTCTCAGTGAATTACTTGGAGTTTTTTCCTCCTTTGTTCCTGCTAATCCCAACTCCTATCTTGCTTCCTTAGTTCTCCTAATTTCAGGTGGAAATGTTGCTCATGATTCGGTTACTACTAATTAGGCTATCACTAGTCATAGTCCAGAATTTATTTATTTTTTTCCCAAATATTTATTCATTCATTTGAAAGGCAGAGATGTAGAGAGAGCAAGGAAAAGAGAGACAGAGAAAGGCAGAGAGCTCCTCCATCCAGTGGTTCACTCTCCAGCTGGAGCCGGGCCAAGCTGAGGCCCAGAGCCGAGAGCTTCCGCTGAGTCTCCCACAGCTGCTCAGCGGCCCCAACAGCTGTGCCTCCCCTGCCACGCCCTCAGGTACGCCCGCAGGGAGCCGGGCCGGAACCAGCAGCTGGGACTTGAACCAGCACCAGTCCCTTAGTAGTTATTATTGTTAGTAGTAGTATTTTCAGTAAACTGTATGTGTCTGACTTCTTCGTTGGTAGAATGACCTAACTGAAGACAGTTTCTGTTTTTCCTTGACACTGAGCTCTGAGTCCATATGTCCCCCCTTTGATGTATGTCTATGTAAAAAGTTCGAAGTATGAAACTACTATTATATATTATGTAAATATATTTTAATGCAAAATGCATACATCTGTATATAATTCTCCCTTCTCCTAACTTTTAATGTTGTTTTGAATGAGGAGGATCCCGGTTCATTTTTACATGAAATATATGTATTTTTTACCAAGTAAATTTTTTCACAAGTTTTTCTTTCATATGCTGTAACCATCTGTCATTCAGCAAAACAAAAATTTGGAATTATCAGACAATATTCTTAGAAACCCCTAACGCCCGCAGAGGCAGCTCTGCTCTGAGGCAACAGCGACCTCCGGTGGCAGGCAACCTGTTCTCACTGTTCCCTTCCACCAATTTCTTTGTCGTGGTAACAGTTGTTTCCTGTTCTCAAAATGCATAGTTTGTTACATTTTTTATTTATATGAGAGGAAGGGGAGTGAAGACAGAGACAGAAGGGAGAGCGAGAAAGAGAGAAACCTTCCATCTATTAGTTCACTCCCCAGGTATCCAAAGTGGTCAAGGCTGGGTCGGAACAAAGCGGGGAGCCAGGAGCTCCATCTGGGTCTCCTCCCGGCGCGGTGGTGGGAGCCCAGCCGTGAGAGTTGCCACCTGCTACCTCCCAGGGTGTGCCTTGGCAGGAAACTGGCTTGGATCCAGGCCCTGATACAGGAGCTGGGTAAGCCAAGCAGAAGAGCCACCCCCTTAACAGGTATTGTAATGTCATGGTGTTTGCTGAATACTCAGTGTTTAATTCTAGGTCACTGAGGCAACATTGAGGTCAGGATCCTCCTGGTCGTTGTCACCTGTGGAGGGACATCCTCCAAGCACAGCAGGTGCAGCGTGTGGGGGTGTGCTTCCCAGGCTCCGTTTCCTGGAAACGTTCCTGCGTCATCTCCGTATGGCGGCCGTGCTGTCAGCTGCCCCTCACTTGGCGGTAGTTCATCCACGTGCTCGCAGGGGCTCGCGGCCGAGTCTGAGTGCTAGAAGAGCAGGTGCGTCCCGGCACCCTCGCGGCTTTCCCTCCTTCCTTCCTTGCGTTGTCTGAGGCCCCGCTGTTGCTCACAGGATATGGCGATAACGCAGAGAACTCAGAATTTCGTAGGACAATCTGACAAGGCAGTTTGTCTTGTGGTTTTGTCCGTCACACAGCAGCACTGCCCCGGAATGGACTGCGCGTGGCCTGGACCTGGCTGCAAGGCTGGAGGATCCTGACTGCATTCAATCCTGCAGACTCATTTCTTCTCACATGTTTTTGGATGAGTTTCCTCTTTTATGGATTTTTAAAAAAAGATTCATTTATTCATTTGTTTTTATTGCAAAGTCAAATATATATATATATACATACATACATATATATGTATGTATATGTTTATATAGACACAGAGACAGAGAAGGAGAAATAGAAAGGAAGGTCTTCGTCAGATGAGTCCGATGATTCACTCCGAAAGTGGCCCCAATAGCTGGAACTGAACCAATCCGAAGCCAGGAGCCAGGATCCCGGAGCTCTTCTTCTAGGTCTCCCACACAGATGCAGGGTCCCAAGGCTTTGGGCCGTCCTCAACTGCTGTCCCAGGCCACAGGCAGGAGCTGGATGGGAATCGGGGCCGCCGGGATTAGAACCGGCGCCCATGTGGGATCTCAAGTGCAAGGCGAGGACTTCAGCTGCTAGCCCACCGCACCAGGCCCCGTCTTTACGGATTTTAACATCTTATTTCACATTGTGTCATCTCTACACTCGCTGAAGGATTTACGGTTGGATTCTGACCTCGGCCTCCTTCAAAGAGCCTTCCTCCTCAGCGTCTAAGGCATCCCTGCGTTTCTTCCTTCAATTCCAGCCTTTGCGGGCGATTCCTCGCCCAACCCTACACAGAAACCTTTTCTTGACAGTTCGCTTCAAGTAAGAGTTTTGTGTTTATCCAAAACCTCGTCACTGGCCACCTAGGTCCTGGGTGGGTAAAAGCAGCTGAGGGGCCTTTGTGGGTATCAGGCCCTGAGCTGTGCACCTGTGCCCTCCGGGGCACCACTCCTGCCATCCTCACACCTGGCCCAGTCGTTGCGTGGGCAAGCTGCTTGAGCAGAAGGCAGCCCGGGAGACCGCTGGGCGAGGGGATGTGGAGCTGGGCGCAGCCTGAGCCTGATGGCTGCTGCCTCCCGGAGATCCGGCTGGCCCAAACCCCAGCAGGGAACGGGAGGCGCGCACCGCTCATGAAAAACGAGCTGTTGATTTGGGGGATCGGGCTGGGCTGGCAAGACAAAACCACTTTCGTAATCCATTTTGAGAAAGACAGCTTCAAGGCCTCCAAGGTCTTAGCAATCATCTGACACATGATTTTATTGAGAAGACAAACAAAAAACCCTCACCCCGAAAAAGAAGCTCCATTTTTTGGAAAGCTCTTCCGCCCAGCCATAAAGCCGCTTAGAACTTCTCCTCCCAAAGCTTTACTGCTTCTGCTGCTGATAACTTAGGAGAATATGGTGGCATTAACTCTGAGCACCAAGGAACTCTGACTCTGGATTTTCAAAACTCGATTTGCATGTTAAACCTTCGGGAGTAAGGGATTTGGCTTGTTTGTTTTTTATTCTGCTCTGTCCTGCGCTGGAGGCGCCCTGTTGACGTTTGCGGTGGCTGACTGGCCGACGTGGCGCCCGCTGGCAGGACGCGCCCGGGGAGCTCGGCTTTCAGCGGGCTTTGAGGGCATTGCTTCCCGCCAAGAGCATCTGCCACCAGGACACCCGGGAGCGGCGGCGCCGAGGCCCGCAGGTCCCTTTCGGTGGCTTGTTTTAAGTCTGACGCGTTACTTCCGGGGCTTTCTCCGCGCCTGAGGTGAGCCCGCAGTTGGCGGGAAATGGGCGGAGCGGCCCGCGGCGTCGTCCCGGCGCTAGCCACCAGCGCCCCCTGGCGGCGGGTCTGTGTGTTGCAGAGCCCCGCGACGGGTCGTTTCAAGGTAGGGTTCGCTTTATTGCCGGAGACCAAGGCCTGCAGATAGTCCAGCCTGAGACCAAGGTCGAGGGTCTGCAGTTAGGCGACGGTCGAAGGCCCCAGGATATCCTGAAACAGAGCCTGTCACGGTAGCCTAGTGAATGAAGTCCTCTCCTTGTGCACGATGGGATTCCAGGTGGGCACCAGTTCTAATCCCGGCAGCTCCACTTCCCATCCAGCTCCCTGCTGGTGGCCTGGGAAAGCAGTCGAGGACGGCCCAACGCCTTGGGACCCTGCACCTGTGTGGCCTTTGGTCTTGTGGGATTTGCCCGGTGCCCGGTGCAGGGATAAGCCCCGGCCTCGGTGAACAGTCTGCGCGCTGTGAGCGTGCCTCAGTCCTAGCCTGGGCTGCGGAAGCATGCTGGGCCCGGTGCCTGGGCGGCTTCCCCTTGGCGCCCAGATGCCTGCTGTACCATCCATGCACGTGTCACTGACTTTCGCTTCTTGCTTTTCAATATTTTACCTTTAAAAAAACTATTATTCATTTCTACCTAAAGTTCATGAGTTCCTGAGGGCTGGATTTTTGTTTTTACATGTTTGAAGCAATATGAAGAGCTGAATATGGCTTAAATGAATCAGCTGTGAGTAAATGTTTGTTGAATAATTCAAGGGAGAGGATGGATTACAGGGCTCAGTTCTCTGGAGAAAGAAACTGTGATCATCTTTTGGAACACAACTAAAATCTGATGCTCCATGTGCCGTCCTGCTTCCCAGGGCAAAGCACCAGCCCTAACAATATAGACAAATGTATCATGGAAAAGATGACCCCCAAACTGGCGCCCTTAAAGTGGGGGACAGTAAGACAGTAGCGGGTGGGAAAGTCAGTGAGCGTCCCCTCACCTTGGCTGGTTCTGGTACCTTCTGTAGACAGTGCACATGGGAGGGGAGGTGACAGGAAGTTGGGTGCAGAAGATGAGGTGTTAGGAAGGCAGCAGGCCGACTGGGCTTAATGGATTCAAGAACTAGCATTGTTGAATAATGAACAGAGTAATATGAAAGACAGGCTGTCTGCTAATGCTAATTTAGAACAGGAGTCAATGACTTCATTCAGAAAAAGCACTTTAAATATAGAAAAAAGATTTCAGCAAATTGAGCGGAGCTTTCCTTTGCTCATTGTGAAAGGTCAGAGCGGCTCTAATTCCAGCGTCCAATTGCCAGGCACAATCAGCCCAGCCAAGGCAAACCAACTCAATTTCAATCTTGGCCACGTACCTCACCTTTAACTAGCTTTGGTATGACTCACAGCAATTTTCTCATCAGAAAGCTAATTTTAGGAGCAAAATGTCAAGACAAGATGAAAAAGAAGAGCCTGGTTTTGTGGAGGCTAGAATTGGAAAAAAAAAAGTGTCTGTAATAGGAATCCACCTGTCAAATCAGTCACTCCCAGGCCTCTGTGATGTTTTTGCTGTGATCCCAGGGAATATAAAACAAGACGCAAGTCACACAGATCTGTCTCCTTCCTTAATCTTGAATGTAGGATGTCCTCCAATTCCAGATGGTGCTTGCATTTTGACCTGACTTGATGATAATTTTTAAAAAATCAGTTGTATAAGCTGGTAAGATGCAATGTGCATGGGACACGGCAACTCCAAGGTGACTTCCGTTGTCCCCTGGGGAAAGAAGAACCCTTTGAGAGAGAAAGTGTGCGAAGAGCAGGTGTCTGGGAGGCTGGTCTGCAGGCTCAATCCAGAGCTCATTCCAAGCAGCCAGCTGTAGCTTTGGGAAATGTTCTCTTCTGTTCATGACTGAAAAAATGTACCTTTTGTATTCTGGAAAAGCCCTGGGAAACGTGTAGGGTGAAAAGGGATGCACTGCGTGGATTTCAAGACTTTTTTTTCCTATTAAAGCTCATCTTTTAACTCCGTTTTTCAGAAACTTCTGCAAGGACCCTCTGAACAGCCCCTTTCCCAGCTAGTTCTCTGAACTCGCCCTCCTGCCTCGTGACTCGGGGTGACAGGTGCACTGCACTGCGGCAGCAAGTCCACGCGCTCCTAGAAACCTTGTCAAGCTCTGGAAGGCAACATGACGGACATGAACAGATTTTGCCAAATGTTCTTATTGTATTCATCTGCTTTTCAGGCAGAGATATTTGAAATTAGGATTGAAACTTTAGAAATACCCAAAGGAACTAACATATAGCAAAACAGACCAAATCAATTAAAAAACAAAAATGAAGTATTTGACACCAATTTAATATATCAGTGTAGATTTCCTCAATATGGAGGGAAAAATACGTTAAAATTTTGTCCTACTCGTGCCCTTTAAAATAACAAAGGCTCTAATTGGATACAGTCATCATTTCCCGCCTTTAGTATCAGGCAGAGTTTCGGCCTGGAGGGCTTGATTTACCATTACTGGGTTTGTTAGTGGATGCTGACTGAGGCCACAGTTGGGACAGCCTCTCTGCTCTGTCTCAGCTCAGGACAGAGGCATGCTGCCCTGCACAGGGCCTGCCACCAGAGCCCTCCCTAGGATGCGGGTGCTGCCCTGCCCGGGGCTTGCCACCAGAGCCCCCAGGATGCGGGTGCTGCCCTGCCTGGGGCCTGCCACCAGAGCCACCCCCCAGGATGCGGGTGCTGCCCTGCCCGGGGCCTGCCACCAGAGTCCCCCCCAGGATGTGGGTGCTGCCCTGCCCGGGGCCTGCCACCAGAGTCCCCCCCAGGATGTGGGTGCTGCCCTGCCTGGGGCCTGCCACCAGAGCCCCCAGGATGCCGGTGCTGCCCTGCCTGGGGCCTGCCACCAGAGCCCCCCTCCAGGATGCGGGTGCTGCCCTGCCCGGGGCCTGCCACCAGCACCCCCTCCACCATGCAGGGGTGGTTTGTTTTGAGGATGTGTGTATCTGAAAGGCAGAGACAGACAAAGGTGAGTGGGTGGAGGAAGAGGGAGAGATCAGTCTTGGATTTGCAATCCAATAGTTCTAGACGATTGTGACAGTCTAGGCTGCACCAGGTTGAAATCTGGAACCCAGAGCTCCACCTCGGTCTCCCCATGGGGAGCAGGGGCCGAGCACTCGGGACTTCTGCTGCTTGGCTGGGCCGCCAGCTGGGAGCTGGTGTTGAAGATGTGAAGCGGATCTCACATGGCCACTCTGCCACGGCAATGGTTCCGCTCAGCAGTGTTTCCAGAAGGTTTAAAGGATGAGCTTCTGACAGTGAGGAGAGTGGAAAAGGCTGCCTTCGTTTCTGACTAGATACGAAAAAGGCAACAAACGCTAAAAAAAATGAGACTGTGAAAGAGAATTGCTACCACTCATAGCACTGTGTATTGATGTTCCTTGCGTGGTTGATACGATAATTCATATCTCATATGCCCAATTTCCTCATGAAGCAAAAAGCCAGAGATAATTTGATTTTAAGAAAAGTTAAAAATGGCAAAAAGGCTTATTAATTTCATTTTTTCAATCCCTTCTTTTTATTTTCAAAGATTTATTTATTTGAAAGGCAGAGTTAGAGAGAGAGAGATCTTCATCTGCTGGTTTGCTCCCCAAATGGTTGCAGTGGCTGGGCTGGGCTGGTGCAAGCCAGGAGCCAGGAATCCCATGTGGGTGCAGGGGCCCAAACACATGGGCCATCCCAACTGCTCTCCCAGCCACAAAGGCAGGTAGCTGGGTCAGAAGCGGAGCTGCTGGGATTCAAACTGATGTCCCTAGGGATGTTGGTGGCATAAGCAGTGGCTTTATTGGTTATGCCATGCTGCCAACCCCCTCAGTCTGTTCTTATAAAGTGGGAGAAACTCACTTCATAAATTGGAAGATTAGAGCTGCTTGCCTTTAGAAAAGAATTCCCAGTTAATGAATTAGGAGATTGAGCATATTTAACACACAAACTTTATCTTAATGACCTTCCACAGAGTGTTCCGAGGCCATAAGAATGTACAACAAACAGAATTCTCAGCTTGTTCTGGAAAATTTCACTTTAATGAGCATGTGCAGCTCAGAAAATCTCTTGTTAGCATGGAAACCCTGAATCTGAAATGGCCACATAGAATCCTTGAAAATTTTTTAAAAAATATTTATTTTGTTTTTATTGGAAATACAGATATACACAGAGGAGGAGAGACAGAGAGGAAGATCTTCCATCCGATGAGTCACTCCCCAAGTGACCGAAACGGCCGGTGCGGCGCTGATCCGAGGCTAGGAGCCTCTTCTGGGTCTCCCACGCGGGTGCAGGGTCCCAAGGCTTTGGGCCGTCCTCGACTGCTTTCCCAGGCCATAAACAGGGAGCGGGATGGGAAGTGGAGCTGCCGGGCTTAGAACCGGCACTATATGGGATCCCAGTACATTCAAGGTGAGGACTTTAACTACTACGCTATCGTAGTAGTTAAATTTTTTTTAAGGTTTATTTATTAATTTGAAAGAATTATACAAGAGTCGCTGTTGCCTCCCCGAATGGCCATCCCGGCTTCGACCCGCAGGGTTGCAGGGGCTGGAGGACTTCCGCCATCATCCTTTCCCAGGTCCACCAGCAGCGAGGAAGGAAGTGGAACGACCGGAACCTGAGCGCTGTCCTTTTGGGACGCGGGCAGGGCAGGCGGCACTGTGAGGCCTGAGGGAGAGGCCGCTGAGAGGTGAGGCGGCCTTCCTCAGCTGACTCCTGTGGAGATGAGCTCTGGGTGCCGCTCGGCTGGCGGGAAGGCCGCGTCGTGTTCTAGAAGGAGCGCGCCGCCGCGTCAGTTCCCCGAGGCCTTGGTCCAGGGCGCGCACTCAGCATTCGGGGTCTGCACGGAGTTCACAGATCTGGCCTCGCATTTACTCCACGGCATGACGGTGAGGCTTTACGCTCCCCACCCCAGCCCCCTTTTTGGAAACTTTATTTGAAAGGTAGAGAGAGAGTGGGAGAGAGGGAGAGGCATGCCCACTGGCTCGCTCCTCCAGTTCCCCTAAGCACCCCGGCCGGGCCGGAGCGGAGCCTGCGGCCATCCCGGCTGCTGGACACCAACAGGAAGCTCTGCTGGAAACCAGAGGTGGGATTCAGACCTGTAGCCTGGCATGGGACGTGGGCATCCCACGGGAGGCTTGCCCTGCCCTCCCTGGGTGCAGCCTGGGCCCTGCAGCCCACTCTGGGGTGGGGACAGCCTGCCCTTCGGCACCTCGGGCTCTGTGGGAGCTAGCCCCGACCCCGGGCGCCTGTTCGCCCCTGCCGGTCCCCGTGCGTCTGGCCGAGGTAGGTCGTGGGGAACTGGTAGTGATGCTGGTCTTGTCTGGAATATGTTTATAGCGCCGTGAACCCATGAAGTCAGTGACCCGGTAAGAGAGGCTACGGTCTGGTCTAGGTTTATTTCATCTGTGCAACTGCAATAGAAAGTGTGCTTCAGGTTGCGGCCCTCCGCCGGCGTGGGCGCGAGTGACTGGCGCGCATTCCCTTCCTGTGGAGGTGACCTTCTGCAGACAGTCCAGTCGGCTTCGGCCCTCGCTTGGGGGCTGCTGTGAGGCTGCCTGTTGGCAGTGCACGGCTGGGGGAGCAGAGGCGGCCTGCGCTCGGAGCTGAGCCAGCAGCCAGGCTCTGGAACTGGCCGGCCACCTGCTGGCCCAGGCCCATCACACGGCGAGAGTACGATCCGCAATAGGTTCCAGCAGTTCTCCCCTCCTCCCGGAAGCAGCACAGCCTTCACTTGCCTGGGTCTGTGGTAGTCTGCTTTGCTGCTTGGAGATAACGAGGTGTGGGGCTCGAAGCAGCGTGCCCAGGGCGGGTCTGGGCTGTGAGGAGCGAAGCCGGCCATGGCAGCCCTGAGTGGGCTGCAGGCTCAGGTTCTGGCGGCTGTCTCGTGTTCGTGGCCCTCATTTCGGCTTCCTTCCATGCTGTGGGCAAAGGCACAGGTCTTTGCCAAGCCTTAAGACTCTGCTGCAGGTGGAGTGATGGCTGGCAGAGAGCTGGAGCCCCAATCCTTTCTATGTTGAGGCCGAGGGACGCGCACACAGTTTGGCTGAGCTGCTGGTTCTAGAAGACTAAGACTTAGCCGGTAATGTCCAGCGAGGCTTGAATCTATTCCTGAGGGTGGGGTCTCCAACTCAGTGACTTCGTGCTGGTTCCGCTGGGGGGGGAGGTGAGACCCTGCACTGCAGGCTGGGCTGGTTCCGCTGGGGGGGAGGTGAGACCCTGCACTGCAGGCTGGGCTGGTTCCGCTGGGGGGGAGGTGAGACCCTGCACTGCAGGCTGGGCTGGTTCCGCTGGGGGGGAGGTGAGACCCTGCACTGCAGGCTGGGCTGGTTCCGCTGGGGGGGAGGTGAGACCCTGCACTGCAGGCTGGGCACCCAGAGCGCACTAGGCATGCAGCCGACTGTACCTTCTCTCACAAGTTCCTGTTTTCTGATATTATTGCTACTGGGGTCATACCCTCGCTAAGAAAACCCTTTAACTTTTGTAAGTACAGAAATGAGTACTTGCAAAACAGAAGTAAACGTGTAAGCAAAATGGAAGTCACCCACTGTTGCATAAAGAGGTAAGCATGGTTAATATTTTAGAGATGTTACATTTGAATATCTTTGAAACGTGTTCCCACGTAGCCCTTGTGTCAGCCCGCACTTGGACATTTGAGGCCTTGGTTTTCATGCAGCAGGTTCATAGAAAGGACACATGTATCATGGTGTGATTTGATCTGATCGCTTTGCGTAAACGTGGAACCCGTGTGGCTGCTCATGATAATCCTGCTTGGGAACCTCGGCCATTTCTTCACACCTGCTGAGTCCTGGGCAGCCACAACCGTGCTTTCAGGCTGTACTAGCTTGCTGTTTTGGGGTGCAGGGTCCCCAGACTTTGGGCCATCCTCTGCTGCTTTCCCAGGCCACAAGCAGGGAGCTGGATGGGAAGCGGGGTGGCTGGACATGAACTGGCGCCCACATGGCCTCCTAGTGCTTGCAAGGCAGCTCAGCCAATCGGGCCATCCCACCTGGCTGTGAGTTTAGTTCTTTACTGGAGCCATTTCTCCTGTTTCCCTTCTTCTTACACACTTTAATAGATGAAAAATGGTTGTCATCTACTCGAAAGTGAAACTGAAAAGAGAGATTAAGGAGATATCCTGTATCCACTGGTTCACTCTCCAGGTGGCCACAACTGCCAAGGCGAGGCCAAACCGAGGTGGGGGACCTGGGGCACTGCTGAAGGGGTACCTGGGCACTGCCGGTAGGGGACCTGGAGCGCTGCCGGCGGGGGACCTGGGCACTGCAGCGGGGGACCTGGGCACTGCAGCGGGGGACCTGGGCACTGCCCGCGGGGGGACCTGGCACGCTGCGTGCAGCTCCCCAAGTGGCTGGCAGAGGCGTAAGCACTTGAATTGTCACCTGTTGCCAGCAAGGCACATTGACAAGGGGCTGAATCAGAAGCAGGGGAGCCTGGGCTTGAACTGATGCTGTGACATGGGACATCAGTATTGCAAACAGTGTCTTAACCCACTGAACCACAACACACGCACCTGACTCTGATCCTTACAACGAGGATAGTTTGGGGGGAGCATTTCTGGTATGAAGAAAGGAGTTGGGATAGATTGCTTTCCAGTTTCTTTTTCTGTTTTAGAATTCTTTTCAAAATTTCCCCACAATACAAACATGTGTAGAAGAGAAGATGGCTCTTTGCAGTTGAAAAACTGGGCGGCTGTGAGTTTGTCAGTGGTTGAGACCTTCCTGAATCAGCCAGCAGATGTACTGGGTAACCTGGGTGGGGACCAGGCCCCGAGGCAGCCTGCGGGCTGTGGCTGCATTGATGTGTCAGGTGCTACGGGGGCATGGCTGCCTAGCCCACAGAAGCATAGGCTGCTGAAGGGACCCCGAGGATGGTGCTGGCAAGTGCTGCTTCTCTCGGAGGGCTGGCAGGGAACCACTGGCTGCCAGGACCAAGGCATCGGCCAGACTCCGGCAGGAGGTTCGTTCCTGCCGTTTCCTGGCCACAGCATCTGGCGGAGACAGCACACAGGCAGGTGCCAGTGGCATGCTGCACACGGAGTACAGGAGTTGGCCGCGGGCTTCTTCCGGATCAAGCGGTTCCCCGTAGAGTTTATATCCCTCATTTCTAATGCTGGATGGTTAGGGGCGGTGACCTTGGGAGACTGTACACTCCATTTAATTTTTATTGTTTCATGGAATGGGAACTGTTTTCTGCCAGTCAATAAAGCAGCGGGCAGCCTGCTGTATAATGGATGTGGGCAGACTGTTACTGTTTGTTATAGCTGTTTAACTGCAGGGCAGTCTTATTAGTGGGGACTTTGGAGCCATAGGACTTGGAGCAGCCTCAGGGCTAATTCTTTATCCATGTCAGCATTAATATAGTTACTTTTAACAGGATATGGCCACTTCAGAAGGAAGGGAAAATTCAAAGTCACTAAAATTTAAAATCCACTGGAAAGGGAGGATGCTCACGGAGCTGGGGGCTAGGCTGTCGCGGGCATCCACCGGGACCTGTCTGACAGACCAGCTCCACAGTCCCATCTTCTGGGAGATCATCAGAAACACTGTTGAATTGCTCAGCGTCCTCAGGGAGCAGCGACCTCAGGGAGCAGGGGCAAGGTGCTGAAGGCAGAAGTCACGGGCTGTCTAAGGACGGAGGGATCATCGGTCATTTCCTTTGTAGTTGGAAAAATGCAATACATGCTGAATATTCCCGATTACCCATCCGACCAGGCAGAAACCCTGTGACTCTCACATGGAAGAGCAGCGTCCACGTGGCGCAGGCCTGGCTTTACTGGGGCAGGGGGTCACACAAACCTGTCGCACTTCTGCAGTGCAAATGTGGGCTTTGTGTTCCCGCTCAGGGTGTGGAGAGAACAGCCTGCACATGGAATGAGGAAGACGTGACAGTCCTGGGTCAGGAGAGAGAGAAGTCACACACGCACACACGCACACACGCACACATGGCAGCGGGGTGTGAAGCGGGGCAGAGAGTAACAGGAGGCTTAGAGGAGCACCTGCTGGAAGGGCTTGCGTGGAAGTCTGCTGATGGTTACAGGCTGCAGTGTGTGTGTGTGTGTGTGTGGCAGAGAAGGGCCTGACTGTGACTGAGTTCAGCTGGGGGCTTTGATGCTGAGTATGTAAATGATCCTCCTGTTGGTATGCTGCCTTAACAATTAAAACCCAGAGTAGCACGAACCATTTGCGTAGTGAGTCGGAGCGATTGGTCACTTCCTGATGGGACGCACCAGAAGTCGGTGCTGGGTCGCCTGCAGGGACTTCCGCTTTCTGCTGCTTTGGGCTGTCTTCCCTGCCGACTTTCCCAGCTCTCCTTGTCCTGTTCTGCTTCCTGCTTCCTCCACAGCACTTCTCACATTCTCAAAGGTTGCATAACTTATTTATTTAATACCACTTCTTACTCATTTTTATTAATATATCTCATGTACATTTTAGGATTTTTTTAAAATGTTTTCCTTTTGAAAGGTTGACTATAGTGGGTCATGTAAAGACGTTTCCTGATTCTGTCTGTCTGGGGTTGATGTCCTTGCTGTATCTGGATCCTTATGCCTTTCTCTAAACTGCCAGAACTTTTTTTCCTTTTTAAAGATTTATTTACTTACTTTTGTTGGCAAGTCAGATTTACAGATAGAAGGAGAGACAGAGAGAAAAATCTTCCGTCTACTGGTTCACTCCCCAAGTGGCCACAATGGCAAGAGATGAGCTGGTCTGAAGGCAGGAGCCAGGAGCTGCTTCTGGGTCTCCCATGCGTGCAGGCTCCCAAGGCTTTGGGCCGTCCTCGACTGCTTTCTCAGGCCACAAGCAGGGAGTTGGGTGGGAAGTAGAACAGCCTGAATTAGAACCAGTGTCCATATGGGATCCCGGGATGTGCAATTCGAGGACTTTGGCCACTAAACTACTGCATTGGGCCACAAAACTGTCATAATTTTATGCTGTTACTTGCATGAATTAGTTTTCTAAGCTATTCTTTTCTCCATCCCTTCAGGAGTTTCTAAGATATGTGTATTTGTTTGATGGTATCCCAGGGATCCTGAATACTGTTTTTATTTTCTGTTTTGTCCGAGATGTTTAAAAAGCTCAGATATTCTTCCTTATGCCTCACTGTGTCTACTGTTTAAACTTTACACTATTGTTTTAAAGTATTGAATTCTTTTTTGCTAATGTTTGGCTTAATTTTTATTTTGTATCCCTGCTTCTCTGTGGGATTTCTCATCCTGCAGTGGTTGCCTTTGGCTTACAGGATGCCCAGAGGCGTGTGCTGGGTGGGAGAAGTGTCCGGAGTGACGCCAAGTTGGGCGTGGGGAATCTCTTCTGTCACTGGAAGGGGGAGCGAGTGATCACAGTGACTGGCATCGTCACAGCCCCAGGCCTCCTCTGTGCCAAGGTGAACCACTGAGTCCCCGTGATCTCACTCGGGCACCCCAACTGCCCCAGCACTGGTGCACTCTGCGCTGGGAGCAGGGAGCTCTCTGCAAGGACATGCCCCACCACCCAGGGAGATCTGAGTTTTGACAGTTGGACTGGGTGATTGCATAGAAACCAGTTCCGCTCCGCAGCCTCCCTAGCTTTGAGGCCTGCTAGGAGCCCTCACAGCCTCAGGGTTTCCATGATGACAGGTGCAGGGCTTCTCTGAGCTTTATGCCGCCCATGTAAGACCTATGAGGGCAGAATCTTGCTTTGTTGTATTCATTGATGCATCTCAGACATGTGGAGCAGTGCTTGGCACCTGGCACTCAATGTGTGATTGAGTGAATGTACAAAAACCAAATAGTAAAGGAGGATGCTTAGTTCCACAAAGTTTAAGGTGAAAACTTCTTGCCACTGAACTGAGGCGCAGAGGAGGGGGGTGGGAGTTACTGTCACGGTCTGCAGATCTCTTGCAAATGGTTTTTTTCCATTATTGATCAAGAGAGAAGTGTCTCTCCAAGCAGTGGTCTTAAAAATCAGAACAGTATTGCTTGGGAACAAAACAGGTGTCTCCGTAATTTGTTAAACAGATCTGGGGTTTTAAAAAAGATTTAGTTATTTACTGGAAGGAAGTGAAGCTGTAGGGAGAGGGGGAGAGGGACCCTCTGGTGGCGACTCTGCAGGTGGCTGCGATGGCCAAGGCCGGCCAGGCCGAAGCCAAGGGGAGCGGGGGTGAAGCCTTGGGATCATCTTTTGCTGCTTCACCTAGGCCCAACAGGGGGCAGGGTTGGAAGAGAAGCAACTGGGATGCCAGCATTGTGGGTGGTGGCTGGAGCCATCATGCCACAAGACTGACCGCTGAGTTTTAGAACAGAGTTGAAGGACTCTGCAGGGTGACTCCGGAAGCAGCAGTGCAGTTGCCCTTTGGAAGAATCTCGGTGGAGCCCGAGGCCTTTTTTCTGAATTACTGTATCATAATAAAAAACATTTTTTAGGTCTATGCTTAAAATTTATAGACTTTAACTCATTTAAGGAAAGATAAAAAATGTTGCAGATTGAGGTGGGTCTAAGGAGGGTTGTCCGTGTGGAGCTGCAACAAGGCGAGGGTTTGCTTTACTGGAGAATTAAGGATCAGAGAGGGCGATGGGTCCTCACAGCCGCACGGGTTCTGGCTGCCTGTGCTGGCGCTGTGCTGGCGCTGTGCTGGCGCTGAGCGTCTCTCCTTTGTTCAGTGGCTTTTCCAAAGAAGTTGCTTGGATTATAAGCTCATCACGTAGTGAATATACATCCCATGGAATATATAAATGAGAGGGATCTCGAAGATCAATTGATGTGCTATCCTTGTTTGACAATTAAAGACGTATCTGGATGTGTTAGTCTGTATTTCCCAAGGACTAGGGTCAACAGGATATGTTCTCTACACACAAACGCCACATGCACACATGGACACACACAAGCACACATACACACATTGACATACAACCATGCACATATACATGCCCACACATATTAATGCATATACAAGCTTGACAGAAGTGTGTTGCCCCAGGAGCGACAGGTCAGAGCTGGCACAGAGCCTGCCCCTGGGTTTCCTGTACCCTCTGCTTCCCATCCCTCACGCTGCACCTTCAGACCCAGGTGAGAGAGAGTGCTTGCCTCCTGTGTCTCAACTGTAAACTCCTAATTTTTGTATCCAACTTTAATTCACCCATTTAACTTGGTTCTAGTGTATGCATATTTGAATAACTTATTTCTAACAGGTTTCTGCAAAATCTTGAAATTTCCCTTACGTGCTTAGAAAGAAGCTATTTAATCTACATATTTACAAGAATACTTTAACTGCATATTAGATTTCCCTCCTTAGTAAAATAGGTATTTCATTACTGAACTTAGGATTTCTTACCAGGGCCCTGCTAGTCTGGGGTAGCAGTTAGAAGGTGAAATGGCGTTACTGAAGGTGTCTGAGCTGAGAACATTTAGAAAGAAACAATGAGACGTTGTCTTGATGGAGACTAGGCAAAAGTCAAAGTGTTTTGTGTTGCTTTAATTTTACCCGTGTCCCCCTCAGGTAAATTTTGACATTTGTATGAACTTATTGAAGCCATTTCCATCAAATAGACATAACGTGTTCTGGAAATCAGGGCAATCAGAGCAGGATTCAAAGCCTAGGGGATAACTTGATGCCATGCATGGGTGAAGGAAGGGCGTGGGCTCCTTAGGTGGTATAGCAAGAACTCCGACCTGTTGCTTTCATCTAAGCAGATCTCTTGGTCCTGTACGCACAGCACTGCGGGGGTCCCATCCTGCCTCATGCCCCTTTCTCTGCACCTCACGTGGAGGAAGGGGTGAGGGTGCTCTCTGGGATCCTCTAAACTAACTGTATTTCTGAGATGGCTGGACTAGCCTTCTGCTCACCTAAGGAAGGGAACAGCTAGTGTTGTCATGTTTTGTGCTGGTAGGTCTGAGACTTGTCACACATGCCCAGGGAGGCCCAGCAGGTGTTTCAGCCAGATTGCACTGGCTGTAGTTGGTGCCATTGTCACCTGGATGGTGGTTAAACCTTTGACTTCTTAGCCTTGCCCCTGGGCATCCCAGGGCTGCAGGACGTGACAGAAGCCCTGGAATTGGCTATTGGAACAAACAAGACAGGTTGAGTGGAGGCGGCAGGGCCCCTGCCTGGGAGAGGCACGTCTCCGCTCTTGCTCCAGCTGTGATGGGACGTGCAGCCAGCCCCTCAGCTCAGGCTGATCGCTGCCTGTCCATGCTGCCTGGGTGTGGCCAGGGCCAGTTTCTGTCTCTGACTCCTGCTGCCCTTCTGTCTGAGCCAACCTATTTTTTAAGCTCCGTGTTCTTTCAGCTTGTGCTAGTCATGGATACTCGTAACCGTTCTCTAGGAATATGTCAAAAGCGTGTTTCCTGTTGCATGTGTTTATTAATATGTCAGGGTCTTGCTCTTCCAAGCGATAAAGCATTTTCAACAAATTTACTTTATTGTTTTTTGATAGAGTCTAGTTGGTGCTGGGGTCTCCCTTCCCCCTCCCGCTCCCCCGAGAAGCATTTGTTCTTCATCCTATTTTAATTGCTCATATATTGTGGATGAATAAACTGTAGTTTGGTAAACTCTAAATGCTGACCACTTTAAACAAATTCCCTTAATTTAATCTAATCTATTTGATTTGATTTGATTTAAAAGGGAGAGAAAAATGGAGAGAGAGGGGGAGAGAGGGAGGGAGGAAGGATGAGTAGGAAAGAGGGAGAGAGAGACATTGAGCATTTATCTTCTGTTTGCGACCTAAGTGCTTGCAACAGCCAGGGCGAGTCTAGACTGAAGTCCTGGTGAGAGGGTCGGCCTGAGCCTTCCGTGTGGACAGCAGGGGCCGAGTCTAGACTGAAGTCCTGGTGAGAGGGTCGGCCTGAGCCTTCCGTGTGGACAGCAGGGCCGAGTGCTGCGTGCTAGGGATCTGTTTCCTCCCCGGCTGAGTGAGCAGGAAGCTGGACCACAAGCGGAGGAAGCAGCTCTCGTGCCAGCATTCCAATGAGACGGGACTTTCCCAAGGGCAACGTAACTGCCGCGTTCCTCGAGTCCTCGCTTGGAGTTCACAGTCCTAAATATGAGAGGAATTCTCCTGAATGATGTGTAGTTTTAGACTTTAAAATATAAGTATCCTTACAATAATTTTAAAGATGAAGAGTATCAAGAAAGAACAAAAGAAGGAAAGAAAGGAAGAACAGAATGAAGAAAAACAAAGATGTCAGAGGCCATTCCTTCGGATCCCACTGCGTGTCCCAGATGGGGTAATCTGAGTCCTGTTATTCTGACATCTGCTTGGATGTGCCAGCTGGTGGATGCGTGCAAGCAGGACGTCTCCTGAGGTTGCCCGGTGCATGTACTGGACTTCATTTTGATGGAAACTGTCACCCTTCACTTTCCCAGCTCCAATGCTTCTGACAGAATAAACTCCTAATGAAGCGTGCTTTCTATTGTAATTTTTACCTGCGGGAAATGCAGTGAAGTAAATGCGGAACTGCTACAAGCAAACCAGCGGCCGTCTGGAGCGAGGGCTGGTCCTCCATGCTAGGCGCTCTCACTCTCGGCTGCGTGTTGCCATCACCTGGGAGCTGTGCCATCCTAGAGGTCTCACTCTTGGCCGCATGTTCGCACCACTTGGGAGCTGTGGAAGCCTTGATGCCCGGGTCTCAGCTTCGGAGAGCCGTGCCGGTTGATCTGGCATGTGCCCAGGGCAGGGAGGGTGCTGAATGCTCTCTGGGTGATTGTAATGCTCCCAAGCCTGGAAGTCAGTGTCCTGAATAGAAGGATCACAGGACACAGTCAGGGTCGTCTGTGTTGAAGATGCAAATTATAATTAGGAGCAGGTCTTTGGGGAATGACTACTTTTCTTAAGGAAAGATTTCGCAATATTCACATGACCCCCATTGCATGAGGGGTTCTTAGAAGACAGCCAACCAAGCAAGGAAAAAACCTAGCGTGCAGTAAAGGCTGTTTTTCTAGGCTTGCCACCCTGTGATGCAGCAAGAGCGCCCCCGTAGGCCTGGGATTACTCCTGCACCTTGCTGCTTCCCCAGTGACACTGATGTCAGCAGTGACGTTAAAGATGGGTAGCTTTGTTCCTTTCCAAGCACACAAGCTGATGGTTTAAGGGGGTGGGCCCTGAGCCCGGGTGAAAAAGAGGAAGAAGGAAGGAGGGCAGGGGCCTTCGCGTATGCTAAGGCCAATTCAAGTGGAATGGACAAGGAAAAGAAGCCTTCAGATCAAGATGGGAAGGGGTTAGGGAGCGGTTGCAGGACATCGTACTCACATGATGCCGGTATCAGTGTGCCAGCCAAGGTCTGGGCGAGGCCTGTGCTGGGCAAGGCTCCTCCCTGAAGCTGGGCATGGGCTGCGACAGTCAGACTGGCTGCCGGCTGACTGTGCCTTGTGGCTTCGCTCAGTGCCATCAGAGGGAGAGAATGGGGCAGAGGAAAGACTCCAGGTTCACGCAGAGGGGAAGAGAGGCCCAGGCGCTCACAGTCCTGCTTCCTAAGGCGTCCGACAGGGCAATGAATGACCCAGTCGGCCACAAAAACATTGGCGGCTGAACTGAATGCTGGGAGGGTGACAACCAGCATTTGTTTGGAAATAATCCAGCATTGGCTGTCCAGGGAGGAGGAAGCAGGGCTCCTTCCTTATTCCATGGCCCAGGGGACTGACAGCACACAGCATGGAGTGGACTCCTCGCCAGGAGGGTCCAGACCAGTCACCAACCCTCCCTGGGCACTCAGGCAGGGCTTTGCTCTGCAACAGTCAGAGTGAAGTGAAGGGAGGGTGTGTCCAGAGCAGGACTTTGGGTGTGACCCTGCTGCGCAAGTTACGCGCAGCGATATTTTATTTAAGATCTCCTTACACACAGGTAATTTCCTTAACGACTTTATTTAATTTTTTAAAGGTTTATTTTAGTTTTATTGGAAACTCAGATATACAGAGAGGAGGAGAGACAGAGAGGAAGATCTGTCCATTGATTCACTCTCTAAGCGGCCACAATGGCCGGAGCTGAGCCAATCTGAAGCCAGAAGCCAGGATCTCTTCTGGGTCTCTGGCACACAGGTAGCTGCTAGGCTACCACACCAGGTCCTGAATAAATATTTTTAAAAAATAAAGTCCTTGGGTAGCCTAGTGGCTAAAGTCCTCACCTTGCATGCACCAGGATCCCATATGGGCACTGGATCTAATTCCGGCAGACCTGCTTTCCATCCAGCTCCCTGCTTGTGGCCTGGGAAAGCAGTCGAGGACGGCCCAAAGCCTTGGGACCCTGCACCTGCATGGGAGACCCAGAAGTGGCACCTGGCTTCAGATCGGCTAAGCTCTACTTGGGGAATGAATCAAAGCATGGAAGATCTTCCTCTCTGTCTCTCCTTTCTGTGTATCTGACTTCCTAATAAAAATAAATCTTAAAAATTTTTACTTTTATTTGGAAAGGCAGAGTTCAGAGATCTATTCACTGGTTCACTCCTCAAATGGCCGCAATAGCTGGAGCTGGGTCGGTCTGAAGCCCGGAGCCTGGAACTTCTTTCAGTTCCACCACATGAGTGCAGAGGCCCAAGAACTTGGCTGGCCTCTGCTGCCTTCCAGCTGTCAGCAGGCAGCTGGATCAGGAGCAGCCAGGACATGAACCACTCTCCGCACTTGTCTGAATGATGGGGAGTGGGAAGCTGTTTTCCTTTCTTCTGCAGCGAATCGTACAACCTCCTCATGTGTTCACTGCTTGTGGGAACTGCTCAGCCCTGAGTGTCACTGACAGCTGGCTCCGCTTTGGTCCTTTGGGAGTCCTAGGTCCCATCCTGCATGGGATAGCCTCCCTGAAATAGTGTGTGGTGGCTCATCAGGACGAGGCCAGAAATGTTGGTGGCAGTGAAGGACTGTCAGTTTGTCACGAGGTTCTGGCAAGGAACAGGAACCTGCTTCCCCTCGTTAAGTCCCAGTGGTAAGATACAGATGGAGTCTGGCATGGCTGCCAGTGTAATTACAAGACTTGATTCAGTTAGGGACCCATGTGACGGACAGGGTCAGGCTGGCTTGCGGTCCCAGAGCGCTCAGATTCAATTACGTGGGCGAGGCCTCTGCCAGTTGCCTTTCTGTTACTGCGTTTTGCAGACTCCCGCCCTACAGCTGCTAAACCAGCAAGGACCAGCTGTGGAGGAGGCAGGGGCTGCTGTGGAGAGCTGCACTGGCAGCAGGCGGGCACCCTGGCTGCTGCATGGCGGGCGAGACAGCTGGCAGGACCTCGGACTCTCCGGGCCATCTCCTTCTCTCCAGCCCAGTTCTGCTTCTCGTTGGACTGATCTGGCCGACTGTGGGTGTGGGGAAGAGGGGCGTCAGGATGGCAGGGGCCCCAGGAGAAGCTCTTTGTAAAATGCGGGCAGGTGGAGAAGGGGCTGCTGTTCAAAGCTGCTCCCACTGCACTGATATGGAACTAGAAAGAGGATTACAGCTCTGAGGATTAGTACAGGATTAATCTAGTTCTTTCTTCAATACTAAAGATGCAAACATTCTGACAGAAAAGTTGATGCTCTCTTAAAAATATAAGTAATTGTGCTGTATAATTGCAGTGCTTATGAGAAGATTATCTTTTGTGAGTCAGGTGATTTAGAAGAAGTTATTTCTTGACAAGCTTCTGTTCGTGGTGAGCCTGAGCGCTGTTTTGCAAATGGCCCCTCACGGCAACGAGGCGCACCGATTTAGGCAGCACCACATCGTGGCTGAGGATGGCGTCAGTTTGGGCAGCAACGTTCATGGGCACAGCTTGGCGTCACCAGTGGAGTGCTGGCTTGGAAGTGTTCCTGATGCTTAACCTTTCAAGACAGGGAACTCATCAAGATTTTATTAAAACCTATTTTCTTTAATGCGGTCTTGTTATTAACTAATCATTATTGTGCTGATGCATTCACTTCAGGCAACGTTTAGGATCATTTTGTATCCATTTTCTTCTCCATCTTAACGTGTAGTCATCATTGGTATTTAGGATATGAATATCTATGTGGAGAAAAAAATGCTTAGTCCCAAATCTCTATCATATTTGGAATTAGCCTCTACATATAAAAGGGGATAGTACCAAGTTAGTTGCCATTCTTTTTTAAAAATAATATTTATTCATTTATTTGAGAGGTAGGATTACAGGGAGGGAGGGAAGAAGGAAGAGACAGAGAGAGAGAAAGAAAGAGAGAGAGAATATCTTTCATTTGGTGGTTTACTCCCCAGATGACCCCAATGTTTGGGCTGGGCCCAGCCAAAGCCGGAAGCCTGGAACTCAATCTGAGTCTCCCACGTGTGTGGCCCAATAGTGGAGAGCTGGATTTGAACCATCGCCCATACAGGATGCTGGCATTGCAGACGGTGGTTTAATTCCCTGTGCCACAATGTTGGCCCCAGGATTCTGTTCTTAGAATTTAAACCTAAAAGATCAAGACCTAGAATCCTGGCTCCAGGCTAGGCCTGCCTGAAGTCACCTTGAGGACATGTGCTCCTCAGGAGCGGCGGGTGACTTTGGGAGGTTTCCTGGGGTCTTTTAGCCCCTGCCCAGCTGGCAGCACTGGCGGAGTGGCTCCAGGCTGGGTGGCCTGGGTGCCAATGGCATTGGGTACAACCCTTGGGCCTCCCGGTGGCACACTCCAGGAACCTGTGTTTCATGATCTGCAGGGTGATTGGGGATCACACAGGTGAGGAGAGCAGTGATCTGTGGGTTCATGCCCAGGCGAGGAATTACTGCTGAGGGACACCCCTGGGAAAAACACCGTGAGTGCAGGTGAGGGGTGACAGCAGAAGGACTCCAAAAGGCGAGTCCACTGTACTTGCATGTGAGCAAGACGGCTGACCCGGTGGTTTGAAGGGGAGAGACCGGGAGACCTTTATGGGTCAGATTGATGCTCCAGCCCACATGGGAGTCCTGAGCTGGGCTTGTCAGCATGGAACATGGCTGACCACCACATGCCAGCCCACATGAACGCTGGGGCTGGGGACCTGTCTGGCAGGGATATGTCCCAGGATGTGACAGTGAGTGTTAGAACAGTGGACAAGTCACATGATGCTGGGTCATGACACCAACCAGCACACAAGAGAACCCCTGGTCCGGGGGTGTATTCTGTAGGGGATATATGGGCCTAACCCTGTGGAAATCCAAGTCCCATTAGATAGCTTCAGAGTTGGGGTGGTAGGGCCTGAGCTAGGTGTGACCATGGAATCTGTCAACACTCACAGGTACTGGGGCTGGGAAAATGCTGGTGAGGTACAGGCTACAGCCACGCATGTGTACCCCTACCAGGGTGTGGGGTAGGCCTTGTCGCACCATCCACCAGCTTATACAAAGGCTGGGACGGAGGGGGCAGGCCATGCTGGGTGGGGGCCAGGCACCTGCTGGTATGTGTGAAATCTCACCTCAGATCTGGGGCGAGTCAGGTTAGGCTAGTTCATATCACCCACAGGCAAATCCGAGAACCAGATTGGTGTGTGGATCTGATTGGTTGGGCTGCAATACCAGCCAGTTTACTCTAGGGCCAGGCCTGGGGGCTGCCTGGGCTGGCCTGGGCTAGGATGTAGCCTCCACTGATGTGAGCTGGAACTGGGGGTGGTGTCTGGCCCAGACAGACTACAGCATCTACTGGCAAATGCCGAGGTGAGGCGAGCTATGCCAGAATGGGCCGCAGCGCTCAACCAGCACACGTGAGACTGGGGGCTAGGGAACAAACACAGTAGGGGGCTGCATGGGGCGCTCCTGCTGGACCACCACTCCCATTGGTGAGTGTGAGAGCTGGGATTGGGGGCAAACCAGGCCAGGCAGGGCTACAACACCTGTTGGCCTCATGTGAGCTGGATCAGGGGAAAGTCAGACTGGATGACTATTCCTACCAGTGCATGCATAAGCAGAGTGGGTGTGGGTTGGTTGGGTTTTGCCACAGCATCAGCTGGCAGAGGCTGGCATGGATGCAAATTCTGTCAAGTTAAACTGCAGAACAACTTGGAGAGTTCAAGATCCGGGAGTGCGAGTGGGCCCAGTAGGGAAATAGTGGGCGCCTCGGTTTATGGTTGCCATTGTGACTGGTGAGTATGAGAACCAGAACTGGGGGAGGCATGGCTAGACAGAGTGGCACCCACTGGCAGGTGTGTGTGCTGGATAGTGAGGCTGGTTGAGTTGAACTGGGCTTCAGTGCCCACTAACATGTATGAGAGCTGAATGGGATGTGGGACAGACTGGAGCAGTCTGCTGTACATATTGGCAAGCACGGGAACCAGGGGTGGGGGTTATTGTGGGTCGCTCTGACTAGGCTGCAGCTCCCACTGGTTTGCGTGAGGGCTGAGTGTGTGCTGGACAGAATCAGGCTGGACTGCAACACCCATTGTTTTGTGTGGAAGACAGGACTGGAGACAGAACTGACCCAGCAATTTGCAACCACCAGTATGTGCATAAGCCAGTTAGGGCAACAGACTGTGCTGGACCCTGTACTAGCAAGCACACACAAGAATCAGGTCAGGGATCAACTCAGATGAAGTTTCTTTGGGGATCTCCCCAACTGACTGCTGGACTCAGAACTCCAACCATGCAGAGAAGTTCAGGTTCCATGGTTTGCCATGAAATGCAAGTGTCAGAGCCTCCTCAGAGGTTCAGATGGAGCAGTGGACAGCATGGCCAGTTGCACTTGGAGGATACGACAGTCCATCGGAACCTGCAGAGAACACCTGGTACCACAACATAGGACACAGGACAGAACAAATCAATCAACAACCCCAGCCAAGTGTTGACAGTGAAAATCTGGGCAAACGGAGACTCTAAGGTGGACTATGTCAGTCAGCGGATTTGGAGAAATTTCATCGTGCTTGAAGTGGCAAGACTGGCAGCAGTAATTCAGAACTGTTAAACTATCAAAACCACTTGAGCAGAGCCCTCGGAGCAGACCCCACACTGGGGACCCAGGGATGGGTGGGAGGCTGGATGTGGCTTTTCCCCTTGTCTGTCCCCTCCCCCCAGACACAAGAAGGAAAAGAGAGAATGTGATAACAATGGTCTTACCCACCATCCTGTAGCCCTTGACCTTTGTGCCCTAACCAACTAAGTAAAGATTATCAACAAAATAAAAAAGAAGAAGAAAAAAAGACCTGGGATCTTGACATACAAGGGCAGAAATTGTGGTCATGTTAAAACACAGACAACGTGTGTGGGATGAAGCAAAGACAGCGCTTTGGAGTGGCCTTTTAGGGGACATCTGACATCAGAAAGTAAGGTTTGACGTCTGGAACCAAGCTGACCAGGCACAATGCTGCTGCTCCTGTGTGTATCTACTGGCTGGGAGACTGTGGATAGATCACTCACTCAAACTCAGCCTCAGTGTTCTCAACTCTAAAATGGGAGCAGTGAAGATACCAACATCAGTGCAGCGTGACTATGAACATGAAGTGACAGGTCGCTGTACAAACTATGTTCTGAAGAAGTGTAAGCAGTCATCTTGGCTGTGGTCAGGAGTCAACATGATGGATTGTAAGGATAAGCACCAAGTGAGAGTCAAATGAACAGACTGTACTGCACGTGGTGCTCCAGGATACTTAGGAAGAGGTGGCAGGAGGTGCTTTCCCCAGGGGTGTGTGTGCAGCGAGGCAGAAGATGGGTCTCATTATCCCGAGGATGTTGATATTAAGTTGAATTTGCTGAAAAATGTAACAGTGGACTGCAGAAGTCTTACTTCGGTGTACTAGGCTGCCCAGCCTTCTTCTCTTGCCTTTCCTTACACGGACTCTTGCTTGAGTGGCAGCTATTTTAACGTGGGTTTCCTCTGGGGGCTGTACTGAGTGTTGGAGCTGGAAGAGTGAATAGTATGGCCTGGGAAACAGTATGGACCAAGACAGAGACACGTGACCTGCTGCAGTCCCAGGCCGTGAGTGGTAGGACACAAGTGGGCCACACACTTGGGCTGCTTGTCTTACGAATGGGGGAGTAAGTGAGTGAATTGTCGTTAGATGTACTACACCTTCCGTCACACTTCTAGTCAGCGCTTTATTTCCAGTGTTCTCAGTATCAAGACTTTTTTAATTTACAAGTGAAGCCAGTCAATCAACTTGTTGGCTCAATTAGTATTTATTGAAGCTTTTCTGTACGCATTGGGACCATGTTTATGCATTTCAGAGGTGATTGATGATGCTAACAGAGAGCAAGGCACTTATGGAAATAACTGTGTGTGGCACAATGCTGTGTTTATTCTCAGATTGTATCTTTGAGCTAAGATACATTTGAATAAAAAACAAAACCGTAGGGAGAGAGCCGCCCTGTGTTGGTTTGTACACCACATGCCCCGGTCATCCCGGCTGGGCTGCTGTCGGGACCCGGCAGCCTGGTGCCATTCTCCCACCTGGTGGCAGGAACTCAACGGATTTATTTTAAATACTTATTCTTTTTAAAAAGATGTATTTTATATTTATTTTGGAAGGCAGAGTTACGACACAGAAGAAAGACAAAGGGAGAAAGAAATGTTGCATCTGCTGGCTCACTCCCCGAATGGCTGCCGTGGCTGGAGCTGGGCTGGTTTGAAGCCAGGAGCCAGGAGTTTCCTTCTGATCTCCCAGGAGGCCAGAGCCCAAGCACACAGCCCCCTGCTGCTTTCCCAGGCCATCAGCAGGGAACCAGCACTCCTGTGGAGTGTAAGTACCACTGCAGAGACCTGACCTGCTACGCCATGGCACCAGCCCTAGTATCTTTTTTTTCTTTAATTTTACTGTGCACAGTGTCCCTGAATTTACCCAAAGCTCACTAATAATGCACAGAGGTCAAAAGCTGTCATCTGCAAATGCTAAGTATGAAAGTGGTAAGACTGTTTATATACATAAAGAAGTTATATTCTTACCATGTCAGCAAGGTTTGCTTTTTGTTGGCTGAGGATTTGTGTTTTTCTTTATTTAATTGTATTTTACAATGGGGCAAAGAGAGATATTTTGATACAACGTATGTAATGCATAATTATCGAGTAAGTACAGCTGGCACCTTAAGTGTTTATCATTTCTGATGAAGACATTTCTTTGTACAATAAAGCATTAGAACATTTTCTTCCTATCTGCTCTAACTTCATTGCTGCTGGCCACTGTCTACATTATGAAACATTACAACCATTTTGGAAACCAATATGGCATGTTTCCTCAAAAAGCTAAGAATTGGAGCCTCTCATGGCCCTGCCGTGGTGCCCCTGGGCGTTTATCCAAGGGGAACATGAACTGATGAAGGTTTGCCTTCTGTGCTAGGTGCAATGCATTGCACGACGGCCGGGATGGGGAGTCAGCCCACGTGTCTAACGACAGAGCAGCGGATCTGGGTCTGGGGCACCGCCATGACCATGTGAGGGAGAGCGGGGATGTTACGTTCAGTGGGAAGAACCAGGCCCAGTCCGACGGCACCGGAGGGTCTCAGCATTGCTGTGTGGAACAGCTGGCCCACGAAAGCAGAGGGAGGGGCTGCGGGCAGGGCGTGGACGGGAAGGCAGGGATGCTGTTTGCCTTCTGCCAGCATCTTTACGGGGTGTGCTTTACCAGAGGCTGCGCACTGCTGACCGGAAGGCTGTTCCACCCCATCCAGCGTTTGTTTATCCTTGCTCTCCTGTAGGACCAGGAGCACCTGACAATGGCCAGAGCTCTCATCTGGAATGCAGAGGCCCCATGCTGTGCTCACAAGGCCACGGGGGCCGGGGACCCTGCAGCTCAGTGCAAGTACCCTGCCGCCCAGGGCCACGCTGTCCTCTAACCCAGCGATGCTTCAGAGACTCAGCACACGAGGGCGTGGCTGTCTTTATCGTGACGTTTCCCTAACGCACGGAGTCTCAGGCGTCTTACGGCGCTCGTGTCTCTGCCTGTACGCCCCTGCATGAGTTGGCAGAGAATCCTGTGGTGGAGCTCCGTGACATGTTTGTTCCGTCACCCCGGTGGGCGTTTGGGTTGCAGTGGGCATCCCCATGCAATGTGAATAGATGTGCAGGGTAAGCGCCTAGCGCGGTGTGGGCGGGTTGTAACGATTAGGACAAAATTAGGAGGCAGCGTCCGTCTCCTCTGAAAGTTGTACACACTCGTGTCTCTGACAACAGTATGTTGGTTTGTTCTCCTGTACTTGCTTACATATTCCAAGATGACAAAATATGTTTTCCAGTGTGGCCCGCTTGCACTCTATGAGCAGCAGTGAGGCTGAACATGCTGACGAGAGCTTAGAAGCGGCTTCTGCTTGCTTCCTCCCTGAACAGCGTGCGCGGGGCTCGTAGCACAGTGTTGGTAGAAATACTTCTCAAGTATTAAGGACCCCAGCCTGCCTGTATTCATGGAGTGGTCTTTTCCCCGGCTGCTACCTGGAGATTGGCGTCCAGACAATGTAATTTTATATGGAAAATATGATTGTGAATAGTCACACTGCACAGCTTTGTAAGTTCTAGGTGTTACTGCTCTCTTGAGCTCGTCACGCAGAGGTCCCGCTCAGCTTGGTCTTGCCGGCGCCGCTCCACCATCTTGCAAGGGTGTTTCAGCACACTGACTCCTGCGTCACTCTAGCAGCAACTGACCTGCTCTGACCCTCCTCGAGGACTCCAGAATGATTTGTCCGTGTCCTGCTGGTCTGCCTCTACCTCCCCCAACTGCGCACGGGTGTAGCTTTCATCCTTGCCCCGCCTCGGCGGCCTCCGCTTCCAGGCAGCTTGCGGGGCTTGCCTGCCTGCCTGCGTCTCTCCTACACTGCAGTGTTTGCTTCCTTTTCTAAAATGAACAAATACACAACTGGAGGCGTTGTTTGCCACACACACTGTGGCTTTCATCTTCCTGTCTGGTTAGACGTTGGTACTTCTGAGACCCAGGGTAACTTTCTGATTTTTTTTTCTTTTTTACCAAGAAAGAGTTTTGTAATCTTGCTAATTTTGGTCACATGGTTAATTCTCCAGTTTTTGGAAAATGAAGCCCCAGATGGACATGTATTGTGTCTAAGCCTCACATCTTCAAAGTTGAGCAACATATGCACCTGCCAAAGGCAAGCTCATAGGTCAAGGGAGAAGGTGCAGCTGAACAGTTCTGGAAGGCGAGTGCCGCTGCTCAGATGTTGTGGTAACATGGGCCGAGGAGAGTTCAGTAAAGTTAGAAACTAAGTATCTTTTGTCCCAAGACTTGAGGTGGTGTGAAGAGTCAAATTTTAAAACTTCATTCTGTATTTTGCAGTGGGTGTTGTATGAGGTAGCTGTCTGTTTTGTACCATAAAGTAAGTGTTTTTGCAATCAAAGAGCTATAAGAGGTAAAAGTGATTGCCTGGAGTTACAACTCTAATTCCAAACAAAATCTTACTTTCTCTCCCTCCCCGCCCCACAACCCTTCCTTGCTCTAATTAGCCCGAGAATTTTGTGTATCGTGGTGTTTAACCAGTTGGCCAGCAGAGGGCACTGTGTACTGACAGTCTCCCCATGCAGACCACAAATCCTGTATGTCAGAAGGGTGTTTCCAAGTACTTTGCCACTGTCATTTGGATACAAATCTGTGTCAGAAATTAAAAGACGATTGTGAAAGGGAAATCAGACAAGGTCGTCATATTATCTCCTGAGTGTGTTAGCAGAGCAAGCAATGTCTGGTGGTGCACCGGTCTGTGTGGTCAGGGCAGAGCTGTACACCCGGGCCAATGACATGATAGCCCCAATTCCCGCAATAATCCATCTCACCTCTCAGTTCTCCTCGGAAATGTTTTTGCTTTTGCTTTGTGACTTAATTTTTAATGCATGAACTAGAAACAACAAACTGGTTCCCCATGAACTATTTATCTTTTGAGCATTAAAATAGATATTGTGGGAGTAAGATTAAAATGTGGTTTTGTACATTATTGTTTTGATGCCTGCTTTCAAAGACATTTTATATTTTACCTCTGTGGATTTGGAGACCCTAAGGTGTTTTTTTATCTTTTTATTTATTTATTTGTTTATTATCATTTTGTGATACAGTTCCATAGGCCCTGGGATATCCGTCCCCTCCCCCCTCCCCAAACCCACCCCCCTCACCGAGTTCTTGCATATCATTACAACAGCATTGTTCCTCATAAACAGTTGTGAAGTCCATCAATGCAGGCACGGACAATGGCAGAGAGTCCAGCATCCTACTGTCATGGCACATCCAACAGTGTCACTGGAAGTCCATTCTCCACCCGGAGGTAGACATGCGGACTGCACTGTATCCTCACATCTGGACATGTCAGTCTCCACTACACAGGCACTGTACGTCCCCCCCAGTGAAAAGCCACAATAAAATCAACAACAGCAAGAAAAACAGATGTTTACAATGTCCTGAAGTTCAACAACATGCCACTAGATATGATAGTCTCCATTACAGTTGCCATACATCCCCTTAAATGAAAAGCCACAAAACAAAATCAACAACAGAAAGAAAAAAAAAAAAAGAAATATATAACACCACAAGTAAATCGCATGCTACTTATTAGAATGGCATTATTAGAATGACTAATGTGTTGCTGAAGAAATGAAAAAGAAATTTAAGAACCTTCTTGAAGAGAAGTAGCAAAAGTCCTCGTCTTGCGTGTGCTAGGATCCCATATGGGCACAGGTTCTAATCCTGGTGGCCCCACTTGCCATGTAGCTCCCTGCTTGTGGCCTGGGAAGGCAGTCGAGGACGGCCCAAGGCCCTGGGACCCTGAACTGTTGTGGGAGACCAGGAAGAGGCTCTTGGCTTCGGATTGGCTCAGTTGCAGCCATTGCAGCTGTTTGGGGAGTGAATGGTCAGACGGAAGTTCTTCCGCTCTGTCTCTCCTCCTTCCTCTCTGTATCTTTCCAATAAAAATAAAATAAATCTAAAAACAATTCAGGAAAAAAATTATCGTTTGCCTTTGGTGCATTGGTAGTGAGCGAACCCTGAGCGCCGTGGCCCGGAGTCTTCACACTGTGTCGGCAGTGCCCTCTTGCGGTCATGTAGCTACACAGACCCGCTCCTGTGCTGTTAGTGTGTGCCTCTACCGTTTCCTTTGAAACTGTCAGGTTATTGGAATAGAAATTTCTGTAACATGATTCATTCTATGCAAGAAGGGTATTGGTACAGATGGCTTCCAGAAGATTAATGTCAGCCTCTGGAACAGAGTGTCATAATTTGGTGTTCTGAAGATTAGTTTTGGGTCATTAAATTTGTATAGCCATTTGTTTAACATGACTATTTCTTATACATTGTTGTTATTGTATGGGAGCCTTTTCTCTCTTCACCCCAGATAAGCAGGGCTTGGTAACAGATTCACTGCACGAGGTCCTTCTAATCACCTCTCACTGTGCAGGTTAGGCCTGACCCACTTTGTGGGCACAGTTCCCAGGTCAGGCCTCAAGCCTCCCCACTGTAGAAATGGCATTACTCTGCCAGCATTGGAAGGGCTTGAGAGCTCGAGTTCTCCTATCCCCACGAGGCAGGGCTGGGCAATGGTAACATTTGTGAAGATGGTTGTGTAACTGACTCTCATTGCCTTGGTTCTGTCATCTGTGAGGTCAGGGTCAAGATTCGGGGTCAGGAGCTTGTAACGACACCCAGCAATCACTGCTAGTTATTGGGTAAATCCGAACTGGTGCTGAAACACCCTGATAGGGTTTTCAATTTTATTTGAATAGACTTTATTTTTTAAAGAATAGTGTTAGGTTTACGTAAAAATTGAGCATTCAATACAGAGGTTTAACAAACTTTGCCCTCCCTTGAACAGCGTCTCCCATTAGTGATGTCTCGCACAGGTGCAGGTCACTGTTACAACTGCCGAGTCAGTGTTGCTCCCTACGTGGCTGCAGTGCCTGGCTCCCACTCTGCTTCCCTCTGGGTGCTGTGCCTTGGGGGTGTCGCTGTGAGGAATGACAGGTCTCCACCGCTGCAACCTGACGCATGATGCTTCCACTGCCCTGGAACCTCTGGGGCTCGGCCATTTCCGCTTCCTTTTTCCGACTCGTGGCAGGTCCCCTGAGTCTCCACTGCTGAGACAAGCAGCTGTCTGTGTTGCAAACTGACTTCTTTTGTTTGATATCATGCACAGAACGTCCCTCCAGTTCTGGTTTCCATTGGCATCGCTTGCTCTTAATGTTGGTTGGGCGGCCCGTGTGCCCCAGAAAGGTTTCTCTGCTCACAGAGGACTTCTTTTAATTTTTTTAAAAAAATTCTGTCATTTATTTATTGCAAATTGTATCAATTCTGTTCATTGTTGGTAGTATCTTTTTTTTTTTTTTGAAATTACTTTATTTTGACCATCTTAGTTGGTTAGGGCACAAAGGTCAAGGGCTACAGGATGGTGGGTAAGACCATTGTTATCACATTCTCTCTTTTCCTTCTTGTGTCTGGGGGGAGGGGACAGACAAGGGGAAAAGCCACATCCAGCCTCCCACCCATCCCTGGGTCCCCAGTGTGGGGTCTGCTCCGAGGGCTCTGCTCAAGTGGTTTTGATAGTTTAACAGTTCTGAATTGCTGCCAGTCTTGCCACTTCAAGCACGATGAAATCTCTCCAGAATCCACTGGCTGACATAGTCCACCTTAGAGTCTCCGTTTGCCCAGATTTTCACTGTCAACACTTGGCTGGGGTTGTTGATTGATTTGTTCTGTCCTGTGTCCTATGTTGTGGTACCAGGTGTTCTCTGCAGGTTCCGATGGACTGTCGTATCCTCCAAGTGCAACTGGCCATGCTGTCCACTGCTCCATCTGAACCTCTGAGGAGGCTCTGACACTTGCGTTTCATGGCAAACCATGGAACCTGAGCTTCTCTGCATGGTTGGAGTTCTGAGTCCAGCAGTCAGTTGGGGAGATCCCCAAAGAAACTTCATCTGATCAGCACGGGAGTTTTGACCTGCTCCGTTTCCGACCTGGGCCGGTTCACCCCTCCTTAGGCAACCTGGTGGTCCCCCGCTCCCGGGAGGTCACCATATTGATGCCGAACTTAGTGCGGACACCCGATCGGCATAGCGCACTACAGCCCAGAACTCCTGGACTCAAGCGATCCTCCGGCCTCAGCCTCCCGAGTAGCTGGGACTACAGGCGCGCGAGAGCGTGGTGGAGGCCTTGGCTGCGTGGAGCCTACCACTAAGGGGCACAGGAACTGGAGGGAGGCTGAGTTCTGGTCGGGTCACAGTTGTAATCCCTTGGCACAAATATCAATTCGGCTTTGACGCACCATGCCGGATTAGACCACAGCACAGTTTGGTGCTCTGGAGGACCAGGATAGACGTTGGACGGGCTCGGCTAGGCCTCAACCCCATCTGAGCCATATATGAGATATGCGTGGGTATGGACGAGCCGTGGCTGGGCTGAAACTCTCAACAGCAGGAACCAGAATGGATTGAAGAGCGGAGCTGGCCGAAGGACCTGCTGGAATGCGTGAAGCCCGACACCATGAAGGAGTCGGAGGGAGGAACCTGAACAGATCCTCTGACAGGACACTGACTCTACAAATAAACGCAAGAAGCATGGAGGTAAATAACCCAGAAGAGGCTTTGGAATGTGACCCACTGGAATACACTTGGCTCGGGTTGGGGCAGACCAGGCTGAGTCGGTTCACGTCATCCACTGGCAAGCCCAAGTGCTGAAACTGTGTGGGGGCCTGGCCGTGCTTGGTTGCGATAAAAAAAAAAAAAAAAAAAAAAAACAGTACAAAACACAAAATGCCAAGGTGAAATGGCCTGTGCTAGCAGGGAATGCAACACCCGACCAGCACTCCTCCCACTGGTTTAGGTGAGGGACAAGAGTGTGATGGGCAGAGCCGGGGAGAGATGCGATACTCATTGGTTCCAATAGAGGTCGGGGCTCAGAAGAGAACCAACCCAGGGGTTAAAACCATCAGCTGATCGGAGTGATGGACGGTGGCGGGCACTGTGCTTACTAGTAGTACATGTAGGAGCCTGGACTGGGAATGCCTCAAAGTTTTTTTTAGGGGGATTCCCCTGAACAAAATGGAGGAATCAAAGCATTAATCAAAAAAAGATGGAAAATGGAGTAGATGAATCAACCACCTCAGCTTTATGCTTGCAGCGGAAAACTGGACAAGGGGAAACCCTAAGACGGACTATGTCAATCAGTGGACTCTGCACCAGCCTCATCATACCTGGACTGTTGCTGATGATATGTTGGTGCTTCTAATTGATCGAGGTGACACTCTGCTGGCTCTGCCTACAAACCTGAGAGGGCCTCCCTAAGAGGCGGTTGAACTTGAACTGGACAAGTGGGATGCTGGACTCTGTATGGTGTAAACTTTTAATTAGGGAATCTCAACGGAACTTGAGCTGTGGTTATGCATCAAGGTGAAGGAATTCATGATGGGGGAAGGGTTTGGGGTGAAGGGGGGGGAATCCCAGTACCTATGAAATTGTGTCATGTAATGCAATGTAATTAATGAATAAATGAATATTTAAAAAAAAAAAAAGAAAAGTTCAAGGACAAATAAAATAAGAAGATTCACTGTCCAATTTGCCTTAGATGCTCTTTAATGCCATCATAAATAAAATATGTAAAACTGAAATAAATGAAAACTGTCACAAAAAAAAAAAAAAAAAAAAAAAAAAGAAACTTCATCTGAGTTGATCCCTGACCTGATTCTTGTGTGTGCTTGCTAGTACAGGGTCCAGCACAGTCCATCACCCCAATCAATTGGTGGTTGCAAATTGCTGGGTCAGTTCTGTCTCCAGTCCTGTCTTCCACACAAAACAATGGGTGTTGCAGTCCGGCCTGATTCTGTCCAGCACACACTCAGCCCTCACGCAAACCAGTGGGAGCTGCAGCCTAGTCAGAGCGACCCACAATAACCCCCACCCCTGGTTCCCGTGCTTGCCAATATGTACAGCAGACTGCTCCAGTCTGTCCCACATCCCATTCAGCTCTCATACATGTTAGTGGGCACTGAAGCCCAGTTCAACTCAACCAGTCCCACTGTTCAGCCCATGCACATGCTGGTGGATGCCACTCTTTCTAGCCATGCCTGTCCCTGTCCTGGTTCTCATGCTCTCCAGTGCGAGTGATAACCCCAGAGGGAGGTGTCATAGAGGTCTTTTAACACAGCCCTGATGCACTGCCTTCCTGCAAGGGGACTCTAAGGTAGAGATGGTCAGCAGAGGCGACCAGTTTCTCCTCACTCCCTTTAGCTGCACCAGGTTTGGCCAAGGCTTCCTGTCCGTGTGGGCGGCAGCCATCGCTGGACCTGATGAGAGGTACAGCATGCCGAGCGGGGATTTGCTTTCCAGTGTGAGAATCATTAAAAATGAATGCTGTGCTGAGCTATCTTAACTTGGCTTTGGACTTAGGAAAATCCTCTAATAAAAGCATCAAGAGAGTCTGTGAATAGCTTCAAAGTCCCTTCATATTCATAATAGACTTCTTGCAGCAAGGATTTCTAACATGCAGTTATAATCAGTGACCAATACCCAGCCACCAAGGTGGGAGTTACTACTTCCCGAAACTGGGGCATCTGTTTAACCCGGGTAAGCAAAACTGAGAGTGTTTTATGTTAGTAAGTTAAATCTGTCTCAGGGAGATGAGCCGATTATGGTAGGTGACGAGCCTTAGCTGGTGTTGGCTGTCAGTGATGACATTGTAAGTACGGAGGGGGTGGGGCATGATGCGTGTGCGTACCTCTGGGATAGGCTTCTCCAAGACGCGAGCATGCAGAGACGCGTGTGGCAGCTGGTACGTTATCTTGGTGACGTGCTCATGCCTAAAATCTCAGCACGGGCTGCGCTCTGGGGACTGCAGTTACCTGAGGTTATAGATTTTCGGCTGCACGTGATTATCCAAGCACAGTTGTATTGACAAATGACATGAGCAAAATCGAGTTTCTAATCATGACTGTAAGGTTTGCGTTGCTCCTTGAAAAAACAAAATGCAAGATTGATACTGTTATCATGTAAATGAGCTTTCTAAGAGAATCCCATTAATAGAAAGAAAACATGTTGTGTTAAAGATCAGGTGTACTACTTTTAAAGCATCCAAGACAGAGGAAGGACTGAACATTTGTGCAGAGTGAGCACTGGTGGAGTAGTCACTGGTTCCCTCTCTCTGACTTCATGGAGCTTAATGAAGTTACTGAAACAGCGCACATATGAACAGCAAAGCCTGTGATTAGTTATAAGCCTTATGTAAACACAGTGTTCGCTTGGGAGATTAGAAATTGATGTAAAATATATTCTTGTTCTCCAGGCCTAGGGGTCAGGCAAGCTGGGCAAGGTAACTCCAACTGTTGGCAAATGTGTGAGCTGGTTTTGGAAGTGTGCGGACTGGGCAGGAGTGAGCAAGCCTTAGCTCACAGGCCGGAGTACAGGTTATGCCGGGCTAGGCCATCACACTTACAGATTTGCATTAGCCAGGGACTGGAGCAGACTGAGCAGCGCCAGGTTGCAGCACCCATCAGTGAGAGTTGGGACCGGGGGCAGGCCAAGTCAGGCCAGGCTACAGCATCCAGAGGCAAAGGCCAAGATGGGAGGGACTGTGCCAAGCTGGGTCAGAGCTACCACTGGCATGTGCAAGATCTATGACTGGGGACATGCCTGAGCAAAGGGGACGCCCTGGCTGGGTTGTGGTTCCCATAGGTGAGTGCAAGGGCCAGAGTGGGGGTTGCTGTCTGGTCTGAACATGGCTGCATTGTCCCTTGGCACAAGTGTGAATTGGGTCTGGGTTGTGCACCAGACTGGGCTAGACCCAGCATCCACTGGTGCTCATGAGAACCAGGGTAGGTGTAGGACAGGCTGGGCTAGTTATCTGCCCCTGCTGAGCCGTATGTGAGCTATGTTTGGGTGTGGACCAGTTTTGACTGGGCTATGACACCCAACAATAAGAACTGGAATTGGTGAGGGCCAGTCAAGAAAGGCCACTGTTCCTGATAGAAGCTGGACCAAGTAGGGCTGGCCCATTGACCCATCGATGGGTACAAGATCTGGCATTGGGATAGGTTCTGATGGAGAAACTTGGGAACTCCTCTGTTGGGACACAGTCCCTGCAGGTGAGTGTAAGAATCAAGAGAGGGAGCAGTCCAGACCAGGCCAGGTTATGGTACCCACCAGCATACATTTGCACAAGTTGGGTGTGAACCAGGCTAGGTCGGTTCATATGATCCACTAGTGGAATGGGGTGTGGGTTGGGCTAGCTTGGGTCACAGCATAAGCCAGTTCACATTAGGGTTGGGACTGGAAGCCAGCTGGCCTGGACTAGGCTGTAGCCCCCACCAGCATTAGCTGGAACTGGGCTGGGCTGGGCTGGGCCCAGCAGGCTACAGCACACACTGGCAAATACCGAGGTGAGGCAGGCCATGTCAGAATGGACTGCAGCACCCAACTAGTACTCGTGAGACCTGGTGGGGAGGGGGCGAACTTGGTAGGGGAGCTGCATGGGGCTCCCTTGCTGGACCACCACTCCCACTGGTGAGTGTGAGAGTTGGAATGGGGATAAATCAGACTGGGCACAGCTGTAACACATGTTGGCCTCATGTGAGCTGGATTAGGGGAAAGCCAGGCCGAGTTGCAGTTTCTACTGGTGCATACTTAATTTGGAGTGGGTGTGGGTTTGCTGCCACAGCATCAGCTGGCAGAGGCTGGCATGGATGCAAATTCTGTCAAGTTAAACTGCAGAACAACTTGGAGAGTTCAAGATCCGGGAGTGCGAGTGGGCCCAGTAGGGAAATAGTGGGCGCCTCGGTTTATGGTTGCCATTGTGACTGGTGAGTATGAGAACCAGAACTGGGGGAGGCATGGCTAGACAGAGTGGCACCCACTGGCAGGTGTGTGTGCTGGATAGTGAGGCTCGTTGAGTTGAACTGGGCTTCAATGCCCACTAACATGTATGAGAGCTGAATGGGATGTGGGACAGACTGGAGCAGTCTGCTGTACATATTGGCAAGCACGGGAACCAGGGGTGGGGGTTATTGTGGGTCGCTCTGACTAGGCTGCAGCTCCCACTGGTTTGCGTGAGGGCTGAGTGTGTGCTGGACAGAATCAGGCTGGACTGCAACACCCATTGTTTTGTGTGGAAGACAGGACTGGAGACAGAACTGACCCAGCAATTTGCAACCACCAGTATGTGCATAAGCCAGTTAGGGCAACAGACTGTGCTGGACCCTGTACTAGCAAGCACACACAAGAATCAGGTCAGGGATCAACTCAGATGAAGTTTCTTTGGGGATCTCCCCAACTGACTGCTGGACTCAGAACTCCAACCATGCAGAGAAGTTCAGGTTCCATGGTTTGCCATGAAACGCAAGTGTCAGAGCCTCCTCAGAGGTTCAGATGGAGCAGTGGACAGCATGGCCAGTTGCACTTGGAGGATACGACAGTCCATCGGAACCTACAGAGAACACCTGGTACCACAACATAGGACACAGGACAGAACAAATCAATCAACAACCCCAGCCAAGTGTTGACAGTGAAAATCTGGGCAAACGGAGACTCTAAGGTGGATTATGTCAGTCAGTGGATTCTGGAGAGATTTCATCGTGCTTGGAATGGTAAAATCGGCAGTAATTCAGAACTGTTAAACTATCACAAAACCACTTGAGCAGGACCCTCGAAGCAAGCATGGACCCTGGGGTGGTGTGGTGTCCTCCATCCCAGAGTACAGAGGTATTTGGGAGGCTGGGTGTGGCTTCTCTCTGTACCTCTCCTCTTCCCCCAGACACAGGAAAGAAAAAAAAGAGACTGTGAAGATAACAGTCTCACCCACCTTCATCGTAGGAGTCATTAGAGGGAACCAAACTGCAACATGTTAGAAGAACGCAGATTTGGGGAACCGAAAATCCTTTCTGCCTTCCTTTCTTTTGTGAGGAGTCTTGATTGGACAGATGATGGGGGACACGTGTGGAGGGGAAGAAGGCCCGAACTGTGTCCAGCGTGTTAACAGCTACCATCATGATGTGACATTTCACTGCTCCTCCACTGGGTCTGCCAGATTTAGCATGTACTAATACAGGTTGTATTGTAAACATTGGATCTTGGATCAACAAAGAAAAATTTCTCTCATGTTCAACAGACTTTATTACATTTAAAAAAAAAGATTTATTTATTTTCAAAGGTCGAGCTACAGTCAGAGAGAGGGGAGATACATAGAGAAGAGAGAAAGGGAAAGAGTGGGAGAGAGATGAAGGTGAGGGAAGGAAAGAGAGAGAGAGAGAGAGACAGAGAAAGAGGACACAGAGAGAGACAGAGGAGAGGAGAGAAGAGAGGTCTTCCATCTGCTGGTGCACTTGCTGAACTGCTGGAACAGTCAGGGCTCGGCCACACTGAAGCCAGGAGCCAGGAACTTCATCTGGGTAGCAGGGGTCCAAGCACTTGGGCCATCTTCTTCCTTCCCAGGCACATTAGCAGGGAAGTGGATTGAAAGTTCAAGTTCAAGCTGGAGTTTGAACAGGGGCCCAAATATGATGTCAACATTGCAGGTAGTGGTTAAACAAACACATCAGTTCCTGGACTTTGCTTTTTCAGAGTAGTTTGCAATCCAGTAATGTGAGTAGGAAGTGCAAAGGTCCCATACTCCACTGCCTTCTGCCCCAGAGGGTGCAGCATCCCATCTAATGTGCCTCCATTGACACATCCCTCTCACTTGGGGGCCATTCTGTGGTGCACACCTGTGGGTTTCGACCAGTGCTTAGCGGCAGAGACCTGCCATGCTGTCGCCATGCAAAACTTCCTGCCCTAAATCCTCAGTGCCTTCCTGGTTCATCCCTCTTTTTCTCAGACTCCCAACAGCCATTTTTTCTTAAACTATCATGTTGGTTTACCTTCCTGGAATGTTAAAGTTGGAAGCAGACAGGATTCAGCCTTTTCAGACTGCTTTCTTTCCCTTACTCACAGCCATGTAAGTTTCCTTTGAGTTTCTGCATGGCCTATCATTTTGATTCCTGAGTGACAGTCTGCTCTCTGATGGCCCACAGTCGATTATCTCCTCTTCTTCCAGTTTCTTGTGATTTTGAACAGAGCTGTGTTACACATTTGGGTGCAGGTTTGGGTGTGGCTGGTGGCTAGGAGTGTGGTCCTGGTTGGTCTGGTAAAACATATCTAGCTTGGTGAGAATTTCTTTTCTCAGTGTATACATATGACTCACGTTGCATGACACCCTTAACTGCCACACTTGGAGTGGCTTCATTCAGTGCAGTGGACATAGAAGTCCGTCATTTTCAGCAACGTTTATGGACAATAGCCCAAATTATTGAGCCTCTGTCTTCATTCTTGCTGTGATAACTCACCTGCAGCTGCAATCCTTGGCAGCCAGCCATTCCTGGAAGATCTAGAGGTTTCAAGTCAATGTGGGCCCAGGCATTTGTTTTCATTAGGAGACTGTGTATACACCTGCCCCCCAGTCCCTCATTGGATTTGCTATTGCAGACTGCAAAGCTGCCATAAATTCCAGAATCATCTCCTCTGTGGCTTCTCCATGAGATACTTTGCTCGCCCTCCTCACGAGATTTCTGCTTTCAGGGGCTGCGGCCTTAGTCCTGCTCCATGGCCCTGGCCTGTGGCTACCCCTCATGACCCCGAAGATTCTCTGGATGGGTATAGCTTTTGGGGCTGGCACCTGAGGCCTGGAAGGCTTCTGTCCTGCTCGATGGAGCTTCAGTAGGAGCAGCAGCTGTGCCTGTGTGCAGACCACCTAGGGGAGCTGCAGAGGCTGGGTACATGCAGCACTACATTGTTGGTGTGGACACAGCCCTTTGTAACCTGCCTGTCTACAGTGAGGCCTCCACCCTGGTTGCAGCCGCCATCCCAGGCTGCGAGTACCAGGTTGTGCTGGGATGCCTGTGGAGAACACAGGCTCTAGTGTTCTATGTATCTGAGGATATGATGTATGCTGTCCAAGGGGTAATGACCGGTCCATGGCTAAAGGACCTGGGAAGGCAGGATTTAAGTGCTGAAGGATGGTGGCTTCTGATTCTAGGGTCTGCCAAGGGCTGTGGAGTGCCAGGGCCAGGGCTGGCATTGCTGTGAGTAAGGAGCAACCTCCCACAAGGGTGGGCTGTTCCCCACAGTTGTAAATTTTAGGTTTCCAGAAGTGTGAGCTGCCATGGTGACCCTGGGGGCCACACAACACATGCCAGCAGCAATCCTGGCTGCCGCGGGACCCCTGGCTTCTAACCTGGAGCTCAGCCACCGAAGTCAGGAGCCACATGCTTCCCAGCAGGGCTCTGGATCTGGATTGAGTGCTTTGGTCTGGACCCCCAGAGAAGGGAGTGTATGTCCACGGACTTCTTTGGAAAGCTGAACAGCAACTCAAGGAGCTCACCAACTATTTCTATACCTCTTTGACCCACTCTTTTGGAAAACTTTGGTTCTCTAAAATTCTGAGAGTGAGTAAAGACCTAAATTGTGTTTTCCCTGCCATGTGATATATTCAAGTTAGACACAGTATCTGAGGAATTTCAAACACATGCACCACGTGGCAGGGGCAGGGCCATGCTGTCCCCATGGGCCTGCCTGGCTTAGACTCATTATCATCGTGCTGGAGATCTGATCTCGTCACTGTCCTTAGAGTAAAGATGTCTCATCAGCCAGATGACTATGGCAGGCTTATAGACCCCAAGTGCGTAAAATCACAATGTTGAGTGGGGAAGCAAAAATACACCGTCAGGGTTGGCAGTGGGCACGGGATCTGAGCAAGAGGACTCCTGGCTGTGTGTGTCACCAGTGAGCGGGGCGCTGCGGTGTCCCTGCCTGTCTCTGAGTCCTCCCGGGGGCTGATTTGGGCGGACCCTGCCAGTGTAAGCCTATTTCTCACCTTGTCTCAAACCTGCGTTAAAAACACACCTCGGAGAGTGTCTGCTCTTGCACTTGGAGACCAGGCTTTTGTGATCTTGTGGATCTGTGCTCTGATCTCTCTCTCTTTTTAAAGATTTATTTTATTTTTAATTGGAAGAGTTACAGAGAGAAGGGGAGCCAGAGTATCTTCCATTCATTGGTTCATTCCCCAAATGGCTGCAGTGGTTGGAGCTGAGCCAATGTTAAGTCAGGAGCCAGGAGCTTCTTCTGGGTTTCCCACCTGGGTGTAAGGGCCCAAGGACTTGGGGCATCCTGCACTCCTTTCCAGGATATAAGCAGAGAGCTGGATCAGGAGTACAACAGTGAGGATACAAACCATCACCCGTATGGGATGCTGGCACCATGGGCAGAGGATTAGCCTTCTATTCCATGGCACTGACCCCTCTGATCCACTCTTATGTTTGTACCTAGTTGATGGACTCAATTTTCCCATTTTTGTTTCAAAATCTCTGGGCCTTATTTTAACTAAAATATAAGGAGTCTTTAAAAAGTTGAAATGTATGGAATGAACAAAAACTGTGCATAGATTGCAACTTTTTGTGAAAAACTTTCTTCTGAATTATTTTATATGATCTTTTTGCATCCGCCTCATGTTAGGCTTTTGAAAATTAGAGGAATATATTAGCAATCATGCTGGGTAAACACTTGAGGGTCACATGACATCAAGTAAACTTTATTGATGGCAGACATATAAATAGATCTCACACGGGAAGACCAAAGACACACCTTTCCTGAATCCGGCTCCATGTCTGCGTGACAGAGTTGGCGTCTTCCTACATGCTGAGTGTAGGCGTTTCTTGGTATAAATGAGTGAATTTTATTTCTTTGTCTGTGAGGTGATGAAAATAAAAAATGGATGCATTACAGGTGACTGTGCAAAGGCAATTTGAGATTTATGAAATGTTTGGAAATAATTTTACCATAGAGCATGCACTTATATTTTAAGGCTTTCAAATGGTAATAGATGTGATGATAAATCGAAAGTATTATAATATCATTATAATATTATAATGATCACAAAATAGTCATTGCATGAAAGTTGTCCATACAATGTAAAAACACTATCTCATTCTTTATATGGGTTTCTGTTCTATGATTTACTAATTTTTAAAAAACAATTGTTTTTGATGATGTTTGCATAGTTGATCAGGTTGGCAAGGGTTGTAGGTTAGGGGAGAGTGGGTGAGACCATTGTTTCCACATTTTCTTTTTTTCTTATTTCTGTATCTGGGGTAAGTGGGGATAAAAGGGGGGAAGCCGCATCTAGCCTCCTAATTGCCTCAGTGCTCAGGAATGGGGAACAGTCACCCGAGTCGTCCCAGGGCCCCTGGTGTGGAGCATGCTCTGAAAGTTCTGCTCAAGTAGTTTCAATAGTTCAGTAGTTCTAAAATGCTATTCATCTTGCTGATCCAAGGATGAATAAATCCTTCTAAGTTCCCTTGGCTGACAGAGACCACCTTAGATTCTCCATTTGCCCAGAAATTTTCTGTCAACGCTTGGTTGGAACAGTTGTCCAATTTATTCTGCCCTTCTTTCTCTGTTATGGTACAAGATGTCCTCTGCAGGCCCCAGTTGACTGTCATCCTCCATATACATTTGGGTATGCCATCCCCCACTCCATTTAAGCCACTGAGGAGTCCCAGCTCTGACACATGCACGGCATGGTCAGTCCACAAATCCTGTGATTCTCCCCATGGTTGGAGTTCTAAGTCCAGTGGCTCAGTTGTTGGGGGATCCCCAAAGAAACCTCGTCTGAAATCATCCCAGACCTGACTCTTGTGTGTGCTTGCCAGTACGGGATCTGCCTTAGTCTGTCACCCACATCAGCCTACACATACTGTGGTAGTTGCAAGTTCTGAGTCAGTTCTGTCTTCAGCCCCATCTCTTACGTAAACCAATGGATGCTGTGGCCCAGTCCAACACTGCCCACCACACACGCAGCCCTCATATAGGAGTTGCAGCCTAGTCGGAGAAACCCCCAATAACTCCCAGTAGGTCCGCCCCCAGCCCTGGTTCCTGTGCTTGTCCGTTGGTGCAGCAGACTGGTGCAGTCTGTCCCACATCCCATTCAGCTCTTATGCACATCAATGGGCATTGCATCCTAGCTCAACCCAACTAACCCCACTATCCAGCCCACACTCATGCCACTGGGTGCCACCACCTGTCTGTCCCCAGCCCTGGTTCTAAGGCTTACCAGTGGGAGTTGCAACCCATTGGAGAGATGTCCACAGTTTCTCTACTGGACTTGCACTTTCCTGGTGGTTTTGCAGTCTAGCTTGAGAGGATTTGCCTCTCCAGTCCCTACACTTGCCAGCTGATGCTGTGGAGAAACCCAACCAGCTTGCACTTAACTGTGTCTCATGCATGCACCAGTGGGTCCAATTGGTTAGCCGAGTCTTGTTCTCCCCCAACCTAGCACATATACAGGCCAACAGGTGTTGTAGCCCTACCTGACCTTGTCTACCTCCATTCCAGTTCTCACGCTCACGAGTGGGGGCAGTGGTTAGCATGGGAGTCCTCCGCATCCCGCTTACCACGCTTGCACCCCCTCTCTGGTCCACATGTGCTGATGGGTGCTGTGGCCCAATCTGGCATGACTCACCTCACCTTGGCACTTTCTGGTGGGTTCTGTAGCCTGGCCCAGCCTGGTCTGCTCTCAGTTTCAGCTCATGCTGCCAGCTGCTGCAGCTTTGACCCTCCCCAGTCCTGGCCCTAATGTGAATTGGCTGGTGTTGCATCCTGGCCCAGCCTGTCCTGTACTCAGTCCTGGTTTTCCAGTGGGTGCTATGAACTGGCCCAGTCTGGCCTGCCTCCAGACCTGACCCACATGTATGTCGATGGGTACTGTAACCTGGCCTGGTCTGGGCTTCTCCCAGCTTTGGTTCTTGTGTTTACCTGCAGGGACTGTGTCATCCCAGAGGAGGTCCCCAAGCTCCTTGATCAGGTCTCTTCCCAGTGGCAGATCTTGTGCATACCTGTGGATTCTTGGCCCAGCCTGAGTTAGTTCACCTCTTGTCCTAGCAGGAACAGTGGCCTTGTCAAACTAGCCCATATCCACTCCGTTTTTTACTGTTGGTTGCTACAACCCAACCAAACTTGGTACATGCCTAGACCCAGCTCTCACATGGTTCAGTGGGGGCAGAAACCTATCCCAGTCTGTCCTGTGCCCACCCTGGATCTCACAAGCACCAGTGGGTGCTGGAGTCTAGGCTGGTCTGGTTCTTCCCAGACTCAGTCCACACTGATGTTGAGGGACACTGCAGTCGTGTCCAGTCCAGGTTGCTGTTCCCATTCTGGCTCTCACGCTCACTGGTAGGAAGCACAACCCAGTAAAGGTCTCCCTTTAGCTCCTTAACTAGGCCTGTTCCAAACCACAGATCTTGCATGTACCAGTGGTTGCTCTGGCCCAGTTTGGTATAGCCCATCCCCTGTCTTTGCCTTTGCCATCAGATACTTCAGCCTGACCCGTCCCAGCCTGCCACTAGTCTCAACTCTCGCTGATGGGTGTTGCAGCTTAGCTCTGCTTAATCTGCTTCCATCCCTGGCTCATGCAAACCAGTAGGTGTGAAAGGCTAACCTGACATGACCCACACTTCAGCCCGGCTCCTATACATGCTAGAGTGTTAAGGTTTGACCTGACCCTGCCCAGTCTGCCCCCACTCCAGACCCAACCCCCAGACTTGCTGATGGGTGGAGGTACCTTGCCTGGTCTGACCAATACCCAGGCCTGAATCATGTGCTCACAAGTAGGAGCTATGGCCCACCAGGTGGATTTCTCAAGTTCCCCCACTAGGCCCACTCCTAGAACCAGGTCACCTATGTGCCAACAGGTGCTAGGCCCTTACCTGGCATAGTCTGCCTCCCCCATCCTGGCCTTTGTATGAGCTGGTGAATATTGTTGACTGGCCCACCCCATACCCTGATTTTTGGGAGTGCCTGTGGGTGCTGCAGCCTGGACCTAGCTGACCTGTTTCCAAACCCAGTACCCATGAGCGTCAGAGGGTTTCATGGTCATGCCTAGCTCACCCGATCACTACCCCAAGCTCTTAAGCAAACGTGGAAATCGTAGTTCCACAGGGGCGGGCCCACATACCCCACACAGTATCTTCCCACAGACTTGATTCTCTTGCTTGCTGATTAATGTCATGATCCAGCCTAATGTCATCTGTCCCCTGTTCTGATATTCAGTGGCAGGTACTGTGATCTAGGTAAACTCCCAGCCCTAGCTTTAGTATGCACTGGTGAGTGGTGGTCGGCTGTGATCCAGGCTAACTAGTCCAGCTCAAGTCTTCCATGTGGTCTGGTGCATCAGTGTGACCCATAGAGGTTTTCTAGCTTCTGTCCGCCAAACTGCCTGGTCTCAGTCCCCTCACTTACCTGCAAGTACAGTAGCCTTGTTGTTGGGAGCCCCCTCTGAAGCCATTCCTCACCTGCAATACACTCCCTCAGCTGTCCTCCCTCCCCCACATCCTCCTCCCTAGCCCTTTCCCTGATCAATCTGCAGTGCCTGTGTCCTGGAGCGCACGGGTCCTCTAGCCCAGCCTTTGGGCTTGTGGCATGTGTGCTGGCAGGGGTCCATATCCCTGCACACATCCAAGATCCAGGCCTATTCATAGTTCTCCAAGCCCGGTTCACTGGCCCACCAGGCCAGTATGCTAACCTGGGGCTCACCCCCACTCTGCCCAGGACCAAGCACCTGGGAAAATCCTGGGTTTGCTGCTCCTGCCTGGATGTGAACCCCCAGTTTCCTGCACTTCCCTGTTTGATGCTATCCCTCCTGGCCTCCCGTGAACCCAGGCTCACATGAGCTGGCCACCCCCTGGCTATTGCTGTTAGTATGGGATAATGGCCCACTGGAGTGGGAAAATTATGTCAATTTACTAATTTTTATTAGAAAAATCTAAAGTATAATATATACCATCAAGTTTATAAGCTCATATATATATACTTAGAATATGATATTGTATTCTGTCACGACCTGAGAGAGTATAATCTAGAATAGACATTTAATGCTGTGTGGAGTAGCATTCATGATCTAGGATAAATTTACTCTGGTTTGCTTTAATAAATGCTTCATCTCTGTTTAGTTCAGTTTTCTGCTCTTTGAAAAGAGGAAGGAGGAGAGTTAGCATCTGGACCTAAGGGAACTTGTACACTCCCATGCCATCCTCGCTATGGAATTTTAGCCTATATGTGCTGTTGCAAATAAATCTTCTAAAAGAGAATGGCTAAAAAATTGCACTAGATATGCACCAAATGTTTTTCTAAGAGACAGCTGAACAGGATTATAGAAATCAAATGTAATGATGGTTTTCAAGTCTCCATTTCCTCCAGGTCTGTTTCATTTCATGATTCCACCATCAGGCTTCTTCAGTGACATGGACTTCCTGTCTTTTTCCTGCATTCTTGTCACTTTATATCCACTTTATTCTTTAATTTGAACTCGAGTCACAGTAAGTCATCCTTGTCATCTGTTCTTTCCGTGTTCTCCTTTCAGCTTTGCTTTAGTTCTTTCAATTCTGCCCTTTACGTTTTCTTTCTAAAATATTTCATACACAAATAGCTTTTATCTCAAGAACTGAGAACTCTTCTAACCTAAAGACTTTTTTTTACTTCAGAATATGATCCAAAAGTAGGATCAGAATGAACTCACTGCGTGAACAAGCCTGTGATCAAATGTGTTAATTTAAACTTTGATTTATGAAATTCAAACATGATTAGCAGCATAATAAATATTTGAAAACCAGTTTGGACTGTCTTAGCCTGAGCTAGAGGAAGTTGGGAAGGCAGAAGTCAGCCGGCTTGGTTCTTTGTCACCCTCCTTGCCCGTGCAGTAGGTGTAAATGCAGCCGTGGGACCGCAAGAGAGTGGGATGCTGTCACATTGCTTCCATGGCCCTGTCTGCACTTGTTTAGCACATGCTGCTGCTCTCCTTATTGAATCTGCACATGTGCCCATCACTGTCACACTCTTCTGTCTTTTGCAGCTTGAGAACTTGTCTGTCTAAAATCTCTCATCTATTTCTCTGGGAAAGTAAGAGCTTAAATGGACACTGAGATAATTCTGGAGACTCGCCATATTTTGTGCACATGTGCATATACATATTGCGCATATGTAAACCCTATGTTTATTTTGCAACCACCCCTCCCACATGGCTTATTAAACATCCAGGAATACAGACGTCCTGCTCCCCAGAGCACTCTATGTTTGCAGTCAGGAGTCGGCTACCCCTGACTTCCGCTGTGTCCACAGCCGTGACTCCAGACATTAGAAAGCACCAGAGTTAGCTGAAAGAACCCTTGGGTTCCTGGGCTCCATCCTCTCATAGCTAGGTTGTTGGTGGTGCTGAGCTTGTCGGGACCTGTTGGACGTTAGGTCTGGGTGCCACACGGACCTATTTTGACCCATACAATGTCACGGTTGGTATTATTTTCCTGCTGGACCAGTGCAATCCACAGAACTCAGTGAGTTCTCTCGAGCTCAGCACATGCAGAGTTCACTGTTGTCCCCTGCAGTCCTAAAGCATTTGCCACAGTGTACAAAATGGCACCTAACGTATCACTTCTAGAGTTCTTGTCTTGGTCTGCTGGCCATCAGGTCTGAGGGCTACCCAGACCTGTCTTGGGTGGAACCTGTAGAATGCCATGTTGCTGCAGTTCACTGAGTCAGAAATGAGTTCACTCCCAGCTCAGTGTATGCTCAGTCCTTTCCCTTGCCTTTGCCTCCTTATGCAAAATGGCACCCAATTCAGCTCTAGGGGGCTGACTGGGCTGTGAAATCCACCCTGTTCTCACACTGCCCGTCTGGGATCTGCTACTCTGTCTCTGCTCCTGGTCAAATCAAACAGACCAGGACAGTTCTTTGTCTGGGTTCACCTCCCAAGTGCCCAGTGGAAGTTGCTGGTGGAGTTCTGGTTGCTGGCAGAGTTCAGATTGCCGTTAGCTGAATGCCACTGGAGTATCAGTCACTAAAACACCTCACTGTTGTGTCCGCTGCTTTTCTTCTAGACAACAAATAGATGAGTTTTCTTTTTTAATCCAGTCTACTAATCTATGACATTTGATTGAGCTTAAGCCATTTACATTCAGAGTTAATATGTATGGGTGGTACTTTGGTCCTGTCATTTTAAGAATGGGTTGTTCATTGGTTTAGTCTTCTGTTGTCAGTTTACTGGGATGTTCTGCGCATTTGCCTTTGGTTTTGTTTGGTGCTATTCCTCTTCTCTGTCAAGAGAACATATTGAAGTATCATTTGTGGGGCAGGTTTGGAAGAGGCAAATTCTTTTAACTTTTCTTCACTGTGGAAGAATTTTATTTCATTTTGAAGAGATGGAAAGAGGGAGGGAGGGATTGAGGGACAGGCAGAGAGAGAGAGAGAGAAAGAGAGAGAGAGATCTTCTACTTTCTGGTTCACTCCCCAAATGACTACAGTGGCCAGAGCTGAGCTGGTCCAAAGCTGGGAGCCAGGAGCCTCCTCTGCTGTTTCCCATGTGGGTGTAGGGATCCAAGTAGTTAAGCCATCCTCTGCCACTTTCTCAGGTTACAAGCATGGAGCTGGATCGGAAAGGAAGTAGCCAAGACTTAATTATGCTGAGTACTCCCATAATTTCAGAGCTCAGGGGGTGGGGTTGTGGTCTCCTGCTTATAACTTGCCCTGTCTGTGGTGCTGGTGGTTCTGGTTACTGCAGGACTGCACTGTCCACTACGTCAGAACCCTGTCGGGCAGCCACTCTCCCGCAGCGTACGGAGTCTGGTGCCGTGGCAGAGCTTGGGGGTGTGAGGGGGAGGATGCAGGCAATGTGGCTCCCCATGACAGAACAGAATCCTCCCTCAGAGCCTAGGCAGCTTCCCAGGCTGGACGGAAGCCAGTGCGGGCTATGTCATTCTCCCTCAGCTAAAGGCACCACAGCACCTTCTTCCTCCCTTGCTTTGACCAGATGGCATTGCCCAGCCAGGAGCCTGGAGGACAAGTGCAAGGCTGGTAGACAGTGTGGCTGCCAGCAGCAGCAGCACATCTCTCCTCTTCCTTTGCCACCCTGTAGAGTCTGTGCCCTTTTCTGTACATCTCCATTGGACGTTTCTTTTACTCTGGCTCGTGGGTATGAGGTCTTTCCTTTGTTTTTCTGGTCTGTGGCTGAGGTCAGTGTTGCTTCTCACTGTTCAGTCATCTTGGATCTCCTCTCAAAATGTTTCTCTAGGTTGATTTTTAGTGCACCAGGGTGATAGTTCCTGGAAGGCATGGGATGCTTACTCTCGTGTCTGAGTGCCTGCAGTAGTGTCTGCCGCACAACAGGTGCTTACAGCCATGGCTGGGTAGGTGAATGCTGAATCCAGGAAGCAGGTGAGGTTCTCAGTGTGAGTATGGATCCGGGCTTAATCAGGACCCTTCCAGGGGGAGACTTCAGAGGAGCGCTGAGTTGTGCAGAATAGACACATCACTTGCCCCTTCACAATGTCATGTAACAAGAGCCTTTTTGTTATCACAGAAACCCTTTTTGTATTTCCTTTGAAGCTTTTATTCTCCCTGGATGACACATTTGGCCCTTTTCTCTGTCTTCCTCTTCACTAACTCCTCTTTGTTATTTCTGGCTCTTACCTTTCCCCAGGTGTGTTCTTCACTTATTTCTCCCCCTCTTCTCTATATCCAGCCCCAACCTTTCCTGTTTGTTTTGGAAGCACTTCTGCTTTAATTACACACCTCTGCTTCTCTCACCCTGCTTGTTCTTGTGGCATCTCCATGATACTGCAAACTTCTTGAGGGTAATACATGAGCTCTCGCATCCAGCCCAGTACCAGAGCAAAGAGGACAAGTTACCTAACTCTTGTTCATATTAAATGTCAAACTAGGCTGTTACACTAGCACTGATGGCCTAGGAGGCAAATATTTAATATCCCGTGCTGTTTGTGATTGTGGTAGCTCGTATTTTTTTTATAATTTTAAAGGTTTATTTTTATGGGAAAGATAGATTTATAGAGCAGGAGAGACACAGAAAGATATTCCACTCACGAGTTCAGTCCCCAAATGGCCACAAGGCCCGAGCTGAGCCGATCTAAAGCCTGAAACCAGGAGCTTCTTCTAGGTTTCCCAGACAGGGTCCCAAGGCATTGGGCCACCCTCCACTGTTTCCCAGGCACAAGCAGGGAGGTGGCCAGGAAGTGGAGCACCTGGGACACAAACTGGCCTCCGTATGGGATCCTGCCACTTATAGGTAGAAGATTCACCTGTTGAGCCATTTTGCCAGCCCTAGTGGCTCTTATTTTAAATGTAAGTATCAGAGGTTGAGAGAAAGGATCTTGGTGTTTAATACATATTTGATGATATTTAAACATGGTTAAATACCAAGAACCTATACCTAATCAATCCCATTCATATTCATCTGTGTATTTCTCAAACATGATTGAGCTTGGCTCAAGACAATATTGTTTTGTCTACACACGTTCTCATTTGGGGAAGAAGGAGAGAAGGCCTAAAGGTGTTTGGGTCCTGGTGAAAGGCCCTGTTTGAGAACTGAGGCCCTGCAAGCCGTGGCTGTTCTGAGCACTGCGGTGTTTCCTAGGATGCCGTGGTAGGGGCTGCTGTCTCCAATGAGGTTTGCATGCCTGTGGAGCTCGTTTGAGCAAAGCAAGCAAATGCTGACCACCTGTCCTCTTAGCAAGAGCAGGAAAGCAGCTGCAGCACCCCGTGTTTTCTTTCAGGTGAGACATGCTCTGATAATAACATAGCCCAGGATGTCTCATGTCTGCATAGAGAAGAGAGGAAAGGAAAGACACAGAGACTGGGCATCCTCAGAACAAAAGCTGGAAGAAACGTTTCTGAACCGTGCTACCCTGTGCTGCTAGGCCAACGGAAGGGAAACAGCTCAAAAGCTTTAGACAGAGATTTAGGGCCAGGTGCACGGCTGCGCACACCTGTGCTGCCTCTCCGTTAGCCAGAGTTCTGCAGGTGCCTCTGTGGGCAGCATGGGCTCTGTTTTCTGGTCTGCAGGGTGATCTGAAGACTGCCTCGGGGCGGCCTTAGGTAGCCAATCCTGACAGCACTTCCTGGTCCTGTCCAAAGGCTGCTACCATTTCCCTACCTTCTTCTTCTTTTTAATTGAGCTTGGGGGGAATGGAAAGAATTGGGCTGGCGTAATGTGGTGAAGTGCAAAAAACATCCTGCAGCAGGTTTTAGGAAATCTTCAGAAGGGTGTCGCAGCATGGGAAGGGGTGGTACCTTCACTATAAAGGGTGTGTGCGAGTCCTGTATGGCTGCTGCAATGAAATACTGCAGGCCGGGTGGCCCAGATAGCAGCTTTGCCTTCTACAGTCTTGACAAATGCAGAAGCAAGGCCGACAGAGCAGCTGGGCTGGCATCTTCCGGAACCCTTCTCCTTGGCTTGTGGTTGGCTGCTACTCGCCGAGTCCTCCCTTCCTCTGTGTGTACACCTGCTTCCTGCTCTCCTCCTCTTAGTCACACGAGTTGTGTTGAAGGGCCCATGCAGATGACTTCATTTGGCCTCATGACCTTTTGAAAGGCTGTTTCTTCACATCTAACAGTCACGGTGAGGGGTTTGATGTCTCTCTGTGGAGTTCGCAGGGCTGCAGTTCTGCTCCTAACACTCCCAGCGGAGTGAGCACCAGCTATCTTGAGCTGCTGCAGCCTGTCATTTGTCATTCAGTGTGAAAGCTGCCCAGAGAGTACGTCAGGAAAGGCACGCGGTTATGTTCCAATAAAGCTTTATTCGTGGACATTGAGATTTGAAGTTTTATAATTCTCATACATCCTAAATGATGATTTTTTCAACCATTTAAAAATATGACAACCCTATTCTTAGCTTACATGCTGCTTGAAAACAGCCATGAGCTGTAGTTCTCAGCCCAGGAGGAGGAGTTTTTGGGACCGCGTCTGCACGAAGGCTGTGTGTAGTCACCGAGTGTTTCTCCTTGGGCCTGTGTGAAGGTGTGTGGGACTGTCATCCTGACGGGTAATTTCACAGTACGCTCAGCCATCTCTGGAGACAGTCGATCCTTTTTGGGCCACCATGGGCTGTAGTGAGCAAGGCTGTTTGTCATGATGGGAGCGTTTACCAAGTCTTCCCCACGCAGTGCCAAGGCCAGGGACTGCCCCACGTGAAGCTGCCCTGGGCACTGAGTGGAATGGCCCCAAATTACTGCCTCTGCTGGGTGGGGCTCATGGAGATTGCCCTCAATTGTGTCTTGAATTAGTCCAGTGCTCTGGGGCAGCGCCCTGGAGAAGCAGTCAGTTGTTTCTGGAACCTTTTAGTGAGACTGTGTTCTGCTAACCAGTACCATGTGTGGTTCACTGGGAGACAGTCCTGGGAGGGTCTGCCGCTCTTCTCAGGCTCCTGGGTTGAGGTCTGTCCATTGAGTGAACGGCAAGTTCTCCAACCCCATTTGGAGATGAGACAGTCTGGCCCAGTGAAAAGCAGACGTTGGGTGAGTCCTCTCAGCAGAGAACTCACTATCCTTGTCCGCCCTGCATCTCTGGACAGGTGATGCTTGCTGGTGCGCGGATGTGTCAGGGGGAGACATAGTGAGTTATGCGAAGCCAGGCCTTTGCTTTTGTTCCAGGAAGTGTGCACAGCACATCTCTCCTGTATGGTACACGAGTGTGGCCTAGCAGCTATACGTCAGAACTTTGAGCAGTGACAGGGGATAACTTTTTGTTAACTTGCGTAACACCAAGTGCAACTACCAAAGGCATTAGACATAGAGATCTTTTCAGAGACATTTCCACTTGCTAGGGGATCTAGAGTTCCCTGGATCTGGAAGGAAAATACCTGTAGTGGACACAGGACCCAGCACTGCATGGGAGCATCTGCTAGAAATTGATGGCAGGTTACTTAGGGACAGCCTGGCAATAGGTGCTAGAGCTGCTGCAGGGGTCCCCAGTACAAACTTATGCCTTCTTATGACACCACTGAGCTCCACTTATATGAATAGCAGAGTTGCCATGTTCTACAACTGCAATGCAGGATAACCAGCTTTACAGAAGAGGCAACAGCAGCACCAAATACAGCAGCTGTTCAGGGGACAGTGGCTGGGAGCCCCACGTCCTCTGAATCATCCATTCTAACTCCCTCCTCTCCGCCTGTGTCTTAGCCATTTGTCTTGCACATGGTGGGTCAGGGCTTGGGGGTTAGCAGTCCCAGAAGCTGATCCTGACCCTCTTGCACAGGCAGCAGGACTTTGGCATGCATGTCCCTGGTGTTCATCAGAGCCACATCAGTCATTTGCAGAAACTGGGCATTTGTAGTTTTGAGTCTAGGCCCAGGGGTGTTGCTAGCCCTGAACACACGATGGCTGCTACTTTCTTTGGACCTTCAAGTAGTAGAGACAAAGTTTAACATCATCCCTTGGCAAAGACAACCTATTCCAGGTATGCAGTCTCTGTTAATGGCAGTTGAAAGGGCTGGCTGCCTTTTCTGGTCACAGGTATGTCTAATATCATCCTCCGAAAGTTCTATTCTAGCTTGGAGACTCCAGCAGATGGTCACACTGAACAGAAATACTGTTAGCAGGATGGCCATGAGTCTGCTTCCTGAGAAATCACCTTGATAGCCACAGAAAAGTCACCAGAAAAGTGGGACTCAAATTTTCATTGCTTTATTTCCTATCTTTTTGTGCACTGCCCACTTTCAAGAGTATAGAGACTTTACGCATGACGTTGCCTCCTGCTTAGGAAAGCTCAGTTATACCACACTGGGAAGCTTTACTCCGTGGTTATCTTGGAGGAAGCCAGAATCAAGATGTGTGTATGTGTGTGTGGGGGGAATCTCTCCAGTGCCTGGATGATTTATCTGCAGCTCCCCTGCATTTTCTGTGCTACATACTTCCAGGTCGACTGGTTCAGTTGTTGAACTATTTATGTTCATGTGCATGACAGTGGTTTTGGTTTGTACAGGAGAGAGCAGGTTGACTCTGAGTCTCGTGATGTTCTTGCCTCACAGGGCAGTGGTCTATGGCTAGGAAATCACAAGAGGTCAGAATTAAAGATTTAGACTTGGGGACTGCCAATGCCTGTGCAATTGTCTGCCATCATAGTAGGTGGCATCCCTCATAAGATGGTTCAGAAGGGGTAGACCACCAGACCATGGGCAGAAACCTGAAATGAAAGCAGCAAAGCATGAGCAAGGAGAAGCTGTCAGACAGCAAGAGAGGCGGGCCTTACGGAGTTTGGTAAGCTCAACATTTCAAAGAATTTGGAAGTCAAGTGCATTGGACAAGTTATGTAGGACCAGACTGGAAGTGTTCCGATGGCATTGTCGTGGAAGTTCCTCTCCCTGGACCATGTTTCAGATCAAGTCATTAGGAATTCTCCATAACCTTGTAAATTCCTCTCCCTGGGATATGTTTCAGAGCAACTCATTAGGAATGCTCAAGTTTTACTGTGGAACAGGTTGCGTCCCTGGTCTGGGCTGTTAATCCACACATACACCTGCTTTGCTGACACCTCAGCTTCAGTGAAAAGATGTAGTTGTCCAGGATGCACATCTTGATTTCTATATCCTGTGGACTTGGGGTGTAAATTGGAGAATGCTGGACAGGCACTAAGACACGTATAAGGGATTGGACGCTGATTTTTTTCCCTTTAAAAAAAAAAAAATATATATATATATATATATATATATATGCTTACAGTTTTGGAGGCATTTGAAATGTTTTTAAAAAGAGCTTTACTGAGGTATACTTGATAGACAAAAAGTACTTCTATTCATCTTTCTATTCATCTATATTGTGTATAATTTGTTAAATATATAAAACTGGGGCCCAGCACAATAGTGTAGTGGTTAAAGTCCTCGCCTTGCACGCGCTGAGATCCCATATGGGTGCCGGTTATAATCCCAGTGGCCCTACTTCCCATCCAGCTCTCTACTTGTGGCCTGGGAAAGCAGTTGAGGATGGCCCAAAGCCTTGGGACCCTGCACCCGCGTGGGAGACCCGGAGGAGCTCCTGGCTCCTGGCTTCAGATTGGCTCAGCTCCAGCCGTTGCAGTCTCTTGGGAAGTGAACCATCGGACGGAAGATCTTCCTCTCTGTCTCTCCTCCTCTCTGTATATCTGACTTTCCAATAAAAATAAATAAATCTTTAAAATATATATATATATATAAAACAAGAGTGTGTATATATATATATATCTGTGAGATCATCACTACAGTTGATTCCTTAATAATTGCATAATGCCTTCTTTACCTCTTTTACTAGTTTTTGGGCTCAGGTCTGTTTTGTCTGACAGGATGGCCACCCTGCTTGTTTTGCTTTGTATTAGCATGTAATATCTTTTTTCATCCCTTCACTTTTTGATTGTGTGTATCTTTGTTCATGGGCTATGTTTCTTTTAAGAAGCAAATTAATGGGTCGTGTTTTTAAGTCCATTCAACCAGCTTTTATCTTCTAATTAGAGAATTTAGTACATTAAAGGTTATTAGTTAACAACTTGGTCCTGTATTTTCCCCATAAAATTTCTATTGTTTCTTTTTTCTTTGTGTTTACTAGGAGATTTTCTGCGTCTTCATTACTACAGGATGATGACTCTCTTTCTGTTTCTGTGTATTGCACATATCTATAATTTTCCTTGGTGCTGGAGCATTGATGACACATTGTTTCAATTTCTTTCTGTTTTGGAAGGCCTTCATTTCACTTATAAATGGGAGTTTTGCTTGGTGCAGTATTGGGTTGAGAGTTTTTTGTTTGTTTTTTGTTTTTTATTCTGGATTGTAGGTCTTTTAGGACCTAGACTGTGTTTCTCTCTTCTCTTAGGCTCCGTTCTCTTCTGCTGAGAAATCAGTTGCCAATCTAATTGGAGATCTTTGGAAGGTGATTGGGTGTTTTTGTCCTGCACGTTTTATAATATTCACTGTATGTTTTACTGCTGAAAATTTGATTATAATGTGCCATGGTAAAGACCTTCTATGACCATGTCTGTTAGACATTGTATGTACTTCCTATATTTGCCTGTTCCTGTCTTTCTCCAACTCAGGGAAGTTTTCTTGCTATTATTTTCCTGAATATGACTTCTATTACATTCTCTCTTTCCATATCATCATGAACATGCAAGGCACATATGTTTGGTTATTTGATAGTATCCAAAAAAAAAATCTCAAACACTGTTCTCATTTTTTTTAACTTTTTCAGGCTGAGATATTTCTAAGGATTTATCTTCTAGCTCAGACAGTCTTTATCCTGTTTCACTAAGTCACTTGCTAAGACTTTCCATTGTATTTCCTATTTGTCACATAGAATTCTTTAATATTTTGACTTGTTTTCTCTTCAGTATCTCCTTCTGGTAAAATTTCTCATGCATGTGGGAGATGGATTTCATTATATTGTGCATTTGCTTCCTTGGGTTTTTCTGGAAGCTTCTGCTCACTCTTTTCCAGTTCTTTTTAGGCATTTCACCAATTTGCTCATCCTCACATTCTAAAATTGAAATTTTGTTGTGTTCCTTTTGGGGAATCATACTGTCTTTATTGTTCATTTGTTCCCTAATTCCAGGTTTCTGTTTAGGTATTTGAAGAAATATTTGTTGATTTTCTTCTCTGTTGGCTTTTATGTTTGAAATGTACCTCTGTGACTTGGTGCATTTCTAGAATGCTGAACCAGGCATGCAGATGGGGCAAGAATCCAGGATGACAGCTGAATTAGGCATGGTGGACCATCTCCATCATCAGCAGGGTTAAGAATGATCATGTTTCCTGGTGTGATCACAGCATAAGCCCCTCTCTGCCAAGGTGAACCTACCATAGAAGCTCATCTCCAATTTTTTTGGAGTAGTAGGAGACAGAGCAGTAGCTGGAGAAGTAACAGTAGAGAAAGACCCAAAACATTTTTATGGAGAGGTGTGAGGTGTTGGAATGAGTTGTAGGGTAATAGAATGATGAGGTACAAGAGAAAAAGAAGTAGATTGGGCTCAGGGTTTGAACAAGAGAAAGAATTGATGTTCTCCATGTGATGTGAATGTAGAGGCACAAGTATATAAATGTGTAGGGCTACAGCGATGGCAGGATACTGAGCTAGCGAGCCGCATTTTCTTGCAAAAGTATGAGAAAAGTCAGGTAAATGATGAGGTTGACTTCACCAGGAGGTTGGATTACAAGGTGGACCTCACCAGGGACATGTCCAGTGCTCATAAAGCCGTGATAATAATCTTTAGGGACAACAATTGTGTACTTTAGCAGTGTTCTGCTGAGATTTAGGACTCGTGAGAGCAATGTGTGGGAATGACCGGATTGTGGCATCAAGGGGAAGTATGGCAGAGAAACAAGCTTATGAAAGATTTGCTTGAATTGTTGAGGATGTGGCTCAGATGCCTCATTATCTGCACTAAACAAAGATGTTCAGGAGCAAAAAGGTCCATCATGTGATAAAAAAAAAATAGAGCAAGAGAGAAAAGGGGTGGTTAGCAGGCTTACAGAAGGGAAGGCATAGTAGCCACTCACCTCTGAAATGCTTCTCCATCTGCCTCCGAATCCCACATCTCCCCAGACTGCGCAGTCAAAATCATAGCCTCTTTTATACAACACTTCCCTATACCTGACTCCGGGTCTCCTATGTGGATGCAGGGTCCCAAAACTTTGGGGCGTCCTCAACTGCTTTCCCAGGCCACAAGCAGGGAGCTGGATGGGAAGCGGGGCCGCTGGGATTAGAACCGGCACCCATATGGGATCCTGGCATGTTCAAGGCAAGGACTTTAACCGCTAAGCTATCGTGCTGGGCCCAATTGCAAATGAGTTTTAAGTTAAGTTTATTTTGGTGCAAAAATGATAAAAATCCATGCACAATTTTTTCATAATGCACATTTTGAAGACCTTTTTGAAGACTTCTTGTGTTGACTGTAGTTGACTGTAGTTGAAGTCCTTCAGGCTTAGCTCAGGCAGTTCTTACTCAGTTCTTAAGTGTGGTTTGTGTGGCACTAACAGCAGCCCAAGGCTCTTCTGACTTGAGCCACACTCTTGTTCTTTCTCGGTTGTGTGAGAACAGCTGTTACAAAACGAGTGTTGGAATTTCGATGGCGGAGCATGGTAGGAGAGACGAGGGGATGCCAGCTTCCGAAATCTGCATTGTTTCACCTAAAGATGTCAAGATACTGTAGATGCTGCCTGACAGATCTCTGCTTTTTCCTGCTTTCCTGGTGTCTGTTGCACGGTACTGGAATTTCATACCTATTGCCACCTTTCTTTAGCCTGATATTTTGCATTATTACTTAAAATCTTATCTCTGATTTTAGTGGGGTTGTAGTCAGAGAGAAGAGAAAACAAGGACAATGATTTTATCTCTTGATCAAATATGTCAACATTAAATATGATTTATGGATTGAGATTTCAGAAACAGAGTATCTGTTAGATTTATGTATTTAGCAGATTCACTAAGTATTTCTTAGGGGCACCAAATATTGTGCATGCTGCAGTGTATCAAGAAAGATTTAAACATACGGACAAATATTCAAAGAAAATGCAACTTATCTTCAAGTAAACAACTGTGAAGTGATCAATCAACAAGTAGCTGAGGAAATCATTAGAATAGGGCAGTTCATGTGCATCCTGATGTTTAATAACAAGAAATTTTAAGCTGAAGGTGTCCTGTCTGTTAGTTCATTATTTTGTATATTTTATCCATTCTTGATCAATTTTAAGTTTTCATATTTTCCTGTATTTTTTGGTTATTGCTGTCATATGTTGAAAAAATGTGTTTCCTATATTTTTCCTGAGCAACTCTGGTTAATTGCTTAATGCAATCTAAAGGATATAAAAGCAGGAAGGCTTCCTCTCTCATCCTCTTTGTGGTCCGCTGTGTGTCAGCATTTCTGGTAAAATAAAACAGACTCTAGAAATGAACAGCTAACAGATGAACCCCTATCTCTGGGACTCAGGGGAATTTTTAAAAGATGAATAATTGTCATCAGAATGCCTCCTAGGGAGGTCTTTGTCGGAAATCTTTTGGGAATCTGCTCTTCAGAAAGTGTGTGTGAGAAAAGTCAGCATCCAGTGAGGGCGGTGATGCTAGGAGTCTGTCTGTGTGAAACTTTGAAAAGACATAAATTAGTTATTGAAGGAACCGTGAAGTGAGGTTATGGAGAGCTGTATAGCACATCTGAAACTCCCAAATTGGCAGGCCTGGGGGGGTGTGTGGCTCAAGTCTTTGAAGACATCAGGACTGTTTGAGGACTTGAAGTAACTCCTGATATTGTAATTTCAGGTGCATGACACTCATCCATGTACCAAGTATATGAAAATGTTCCAAGTGTGTTACTTAGGATTACATATGTGGGTGATCACTGAAGTGGCAATACATACGCTAGCCAAGAGAAATGATTTCTACTTTGGCAGTACTTTATTATAAAACGTGGCCCAATAAATCACCTCTTACAGTTCTTATTGACTCTTTCGGGGAAAAGACAAGTCTCTTTATTGCTACTGAAAATATACTTCTTTGGATGAAACATTCCCCACACTACCAAGTGCACTCAGATATAAATCCTCAGGAAACTTCGCTAGTTCATTTAAAGATCAATCCATTTATCAAATGTATGGAGTGTCCATATGTTTAGCAATATATTAGGAGAAACTAACAACTAAAGAAATCTATTTCGTTTAAAATCTGAGAGGCAGTTATATCATTTTCTCGTTCTATTCATGTTTTGCCCATCCCAAATATATAGATCTTATCCCTTCTTATTCAGTTGAGGGTCGTATTTGTAATTTTAAAATGAGCATGGCTAGACAATTTATAAATACATTCCTGTTGATAATATTATCGATCCTGGCAAATCTGAATGTCCTTTCGTCCCACTCAGTCTCGTTGCTTTTTCAGAAGTAGCCGTAGGCAATTCCAAAGATTATCAGACAGGCAGAGATAGGGTGGGACTAAAGCACTGTGCTCCCTTCTGCTGGTTCACTCCCATCATGTCGGCAAAGGCCGGGATCATCAGAAATCAGGAGTTGGCAACTCAAGCCAGGTCTCTCGTGTAGGTAGCAGGAACTCAATCACCTGAGCCATCCCGCTATTTCCTACAGTGAACATTAGCATTAAGCTGGAGCCAGGAGCTGGCATTCAGAATTGAATCCAACCATGGATGGGAACCCAAAAGTGAGCTCCAACTTGGGATGGTGACAGCTTAACTGTCACAGCAAGCACCTGCTCCAAGCCAGTATGATTTTTAAAATAAAATATTGCTGTAGATGTAGCAGTTTAGAATTAGTACCGGCTTATTACCACTCTTAAAAGGTCACAAGTGCTGGGGCTCAGCTGGTCTCCCTACTCAGGGTCTCAAAGGATGAAATGAGGGTGGTGATTGGAGCCAAGGTTGTTGTCTGGAGACCAGAGACTTTTTCCGTTATCACACTTTCCATAGGGCTCCCTTGTCAAGCCACCAAGACTGTGGTGTAGGACTTTCTGTGTAGGAATATTGCCAAAATTAAGCAGTAGATAAATACATTCACTCTCTCACAGCATCGTGGATCAGAACTTCAGCCTGGGTTGACTGAGTTTTCTGCTTCAAAGTTTCTCGAAGAAACTTTGGCGTCAGCCAGGACGAGGTTTATATCTGGATTTGACTAGCGAAGGGTCATTTTCTAAGCTCACATGATTCTTGCTAGAGGTTCTTGGCTTCTTACTACCCTTGGATATTTCTACGAGACTGTTGATTTAGATTAACAAGTAAAAGGTTTATGGCAAGATGGGTGCCTGTCTGTTGAGGTGCTGGCACCTGCCCCCCACAGATCTTAAAAAAAAATAGGCAACTATGCTGGCACACTGGTATCATAACACAAATTTGGTATTAACCAGACCCAGGATGCCCACCAGCTATTAGCTGCTTTTCTCCCAGCAGTGTAACATGTGCCTAGGAACAGGGCAACCTAGGCATCCACTTACAGTTGGGGAGAAACTTGTTTTGATGAGGGTAGAAAAGAGGATTCAAGCACCTGGAGCACAGATGTGTTCCACCTTGGAGCTTACGCACGTCATGCATATGCATCTCAGGGAGTATACCAACCCCAGTTCTGCTTGGTGGAAGGCTCTGTTGGGTATTCTGATAGGCTGCCCAGTCTTGGCCTAGCCAGCCAGCCTTGTGCAAAGGGCCATGTTCATGTTTCAGCCCTGGCAGCCCACCCCAGTAGGAGGTCAGATCCCAGAGCCGGCTGTTCAGCATTGAGGTACACTGCTGCCATAGCCACTGTACACCGTTGTGCGTGTGGCCTCTGGAGCTTGGCCTGTTTCCTTCCCTGTAACTCTCCTTCTTTCTACTAACTGCCACTTTATTGAGCTATGTGCTGTGGTGTGTGTGATAACTTGAGAATAAAGCATAGCATAGCATGATACAGAGCATTGGTATTCCATCATATGACTAGCCCCGCTTCTCAGGGGTCTGAGCACCTGCTCCTATGTTCAGCAGCACGCCTCTGTGCAGGTAGCCTCAGATAAGCCTTGTTGAGATTCCAGCCTGGACTAGGTATTAGTCCCACTGACTTTTTGGAAGGGACTGAGTGGAGGCCTGACTTGTGCTTGCCACATGGGAAAGCAGCACTCCACTCTTTTTTGGAGTGTGTCCCACATTCCAGAGCACACTGGTGTTGGTGCTCTCTGAGCAATGCCTGCCTCCCCTGCCTTGGCCTGGGATAAGTGAGGAGAATTTCTTTGCCCAGCTCTTAGCTACCAGGAGGAGGGAAGGTGCTTGCTGATTGATGGCCGTGTTCATGTTGAACATTGAGTTGGGAAGGAAAAACTTCTGGAAATTAAAAAGCTTCTTAATCTACCTATGTATGAAGCATCACACATGGGCTATAAATATGCATAGTTTTAATATGTCTGTTAAAATACATTAAAAATTTTGAACATCTTCAAATATTAATTCTTTGCAAATTTTCTCCTTCAGACTGGGTGTATCTTTTGTGGATTTAAGATTTTCTTTTTAAAGGTTTATTTATGTTTATTGCAAAGTCAGATATACAGAGAGGAAAAGAGAGAGATTCACTGCCCAATTGGTTGCAATGGCCAGAGCTGAACCAACCTGAAGCCAGGAGCTTCCTCTGGGTCTCCCACATGTGTTCAGGATCCCAAGGCTTTGGTTTGTCCTTGACTGCTTTCCCAGGCCACAAGAAGGGAGCTGGATGGGAAGCAGGGCTGCCTGGACATGAACTGGTGCGCATATGGAATCCCAGTGCATGCAAGGTGAGGACTTTAGCTGCTAGACCGCTGCGCTGGACCTGGATTTAAGATTTTTAATGTAGTCAGATTCCCCCCCACCGTTTCTTCTTTATTGCTCCCCTATTTTGTGACCTGCTTATGAAAATTTCCCACCTTTTCCTGAGGTTGTAAACAGTTTTCCTGTGTTTTCCCAAACGACAAGCATTTTGTTTTCCACACTGAGTCCTTTAGTGCATTGAGAATTGGTGTGTGTTATTAATGTGATAGAAGAATCTAAACTTACAAAAATGTTATAGCTAAGTGTTCCAAGGCTGCACGGCCAAATTGAATAGTACCCCCTTTCCCTTTACTTTGGAATGTCACATTTTCATATTTTCCAGTCCACATAACTTGAATTGTTTTTGAGTACTTTGTTTTGTTCCTTTAATCTGTTTATCATTTCCACTACCTTTACCCATGCTATATGATTTCCTCCAAAGCAGTGTTATATCTGGAAAACATTCCTCCTTTTACTTTTTCAAAATTCCTTGGTGTTCATGCTACGTTCCTCTTTGATGTGACTACAGAATCAGTTTGCCAAGTCTATGCTAGCTTTGTAAAAACTGGGATATTTATTGCACTTTCATTGGATGTATAAATGAAGGCAAATGATCAACAGCATTGGCATGAAGTCACCTAACATGGGAGAGCATTTCTGTCTCCGTTCATTCAGCTTATCCTTCTGAAGAATTCCGGAGTATCTATATGGATTTGGCACATTTCCAGAGAGATTCATTCTTAAATGTTTTCTAGGGATTTTTTTTAAATCATGGCTGTTCTGAATTGAACTTTTTGCTCTCATTCCTCCAGGTAGTCCAAATTGAGAGGAAATCTTTGTTCATCTTGTGTGCAAGCGTTTGTAACTTGCACTGTATTTGCATTTTCTACGCATCTGCGGATCTCTGTCACTTCTTTGTTACCTTCTCATTCTCCAGGGTTAGCTGGAATCCTAGTCACTGCCATGGTCTGTCTCACAACCCCCCTTCCTTCACTGTCCCACTTTCCCCAGAAAACTAGATTTGTCCTGTTTTATACAAGTAAGGTATCTGTGCTTCCTTTATTCCTTCATAAAAGTCTAATTTACTTCCCCACCGTAAAGTGTATGAGGATAATGACTGTGTTTGGAAGTTTTTGCTTTTACACCATGGATTAGTTATGAAAGTGATTTTCAGTCGACCTTTGGTCCTGCAATCATTCTGATGTCCACGGACTACGACTGTTTTAGCATGCTAATTACATTAACTGGCTCTAATAATTCTCTAAAGATGCATAAAGAGCACATATGTTAAGATAATCAAAATTTTTGTTTTTTTTTTCTTAAGAAATCAGTTGATGATAACAACAACGTAATCACTTTAAAGCTTAGAGAACCGCTTCTCTGGGAGCATTTGGACATGAGGGCAGAAGTCTGTGCAGGCGGTCTTCTTGTCCCGCGTTCCCATCCACACAGGTGGGCCAGAGCTGAGGACTGGCAGCAGCTCAGTGTGCGCAGTCCCGCTGGTCCTGGGCATTGTGCACCTTGGACATTTGTCACCGTAAGCAGGGTGGTTTACGGCTCTGAGACCCAGGAAGGTCACCCGTGCCATGCCTTGTTGTTGCATTGCTGCTACTGTAATTTACATGCTGGTCAGCACAGAGTTGCTTTCTATTTCTTTTCATTTCATAGTGTCTACATTGTGGAAATAAGCTGGTAATAAAATTCCTGGGCCATTTTTAATCTGGCCAGTGAAATCCTCTTTCTCTGGGAGTGGAAAGGTTGCTTGGGCGACTTTGCAGCCTCCCTCTCACACTTCCCCGCCCATGTCTCTTGTCCATTTTTCAATCAGGTTCCGGCTGTGATTTAACTGTGAGACCTGCTCAGCTGCCTGCTTCCGGGAGCCTGGATATTTGTGGTGGCCTAGTTTTATATCACACTTAGTGGACTAATTTTCAAATATGCATCCATGAAGAATATGGAAAAGAATAAAAAAATGCTTTGGTGCAGGAGAGGGAAGCTTGAGTTGGCTGCAAGTCATGACGCTGATGAAGATGGAACTCCCACTCCCTAGGAGACTGAAGTGCCTTTAAGATGAAGTTTCCTTGTGCAGGGATCATGAATATCTCATTTTGATTCTTTTTACCTGTGTAAGGATCCATGTGTATATGTGAGTGTATCATCTTAATAAGAACACAGTGCATGCCCTAATTTTTTAGTTCTTAAGTGTTTTTCTTTTCTTTTTTTTAAGATTTATTTATTTTATTACAAAGTCAGATATACAGAGAGGAGGAGAGACAGAGAGGAAGATCTTCCGTCCTATGATTCACTCCCCAAGTGAGTGCAACGGCTGGTGCGCGCCTATCCGAAGCCGGGAACCAGGAACCTCTTCCGGGTCTCCCACACGGGTGCAGGGTCCCAAAGCTTTGGGCCGTCCTCGACTGCTTTCCCAGGCTACAAGCAGGGAGCTGGATGGGAAGTGGAGCTGCTGGGATTAGAACCGACGCCCATATGGGATTCCGGGGCGTTCAAGGCGAAGCCTTTAGCCACTGGGCCACGCCGCCGGGCCCAAAAATAAATAAATCTTAAAAAAAAAAATAAAACGATCCATTCTGTATGGTTCTTATATGAGGTTCCTAGAATAGTGATGTTCACCAGGACAGAAAGCAGAATATTGGTGCAAGGGTTAGAATATGGGTGTTGTTTCAGGGGACCACAGCACAGTTGGGGAAAATGAGTGTTATGCAGTTGGACAATGATGATAACTGCAAAGCCGTATGAATGACCCTAATCATGACATTTGTTTGGAGTATCAGCCATTTTTCAGGTATTTCCTCTTCTTCATGTTTTTTTGCTTTGTGTTAAGAATCTTGGGACTGTTGCCTTTCCACAGTTCAGCAAGTTTTTGATATAGTATATTTAAAATTTACATTATAACAAATAGGCTTTATAACTCACTGAATAAGAAGTTGAATAAGTAAAAATTAAGAGATCTAAGTTTAGTGGGAATATATGCAGTGGCTATAAACAAAAATGGAATGGAAAATGTCCATTTGTCCATATACAATAGATTTTAAAATAATTACGGATAATTAAAGCTATGCTAGTGTAACATTCTCAGCCATTAGTTTGACAAAGGTATAAATAAATTTTTACAAAACTATATTTTCAGTAATACTTATACACAGAGGCCTTTCTTTCTCTCTCCTTCCCTCCCTTCCTCCCTTCCTCCCTTCCTTCCATCCATCCATCCATCCATCTTGCCTTCCTGCCTTCCTTCCTTCCTCCTTCCATCCTTCTTTCCTTCCATCCTTCCTTCCTTCCATCCATCTTGCCTTCCTTCCTTCCTTCCTTCCTTCCTGCCTTCCTGTCTGCCTTCCTTTTTAGCTCCTACATGTAAGAGAGAACATGTAGTACTTGTCTTTCTGAGTCTGGCTATTTCACTCAATATTATGTCATTCATTTTGCTGCAAATGGTTCAGTTTCATTCTTTTTTAAAGCTGAATAATATGCCAATGCATGTATATACATATGTGCATATCTATATCTATATCTGCATCTATATCTATCACCTTTTCTTTATCCATTCATCAGATGCTGGATACCTTGATTGATTCCAAATTTTGGCTATTGTGAAAAGTGCTGCTAATAAGTGTGGTGATGCAGGTATCTGATAGATTGTGTTCAAGTCTTTTGAGTTTATAGATGGTAATGGAGTTGCTGGATCCTATGGTAAGTCTGATTCTAGTATTTTGAGAAACCTTTGCACTGTTTTTTTTTTTTCCCTGATGGTACTCATTTGTATTCCCACCAACAGTGTGTAAGTATTCTCTTTGGTTCACATCCTTGCCAACATTTGTTACTGTTTGTGTTTTGGATTTTAGCCATTATGATGAGGGTGAGGTGATAGTTCATTGTGGTTTTGGTTTGCATTTTCCTGATGGTTAGTGATGTTGAGCATTTAATTTATTTTTCATTTGTTGGCCATTTGCATTTCTTCTTCTGAGATCTGTCTACTGAAGTCCTTTATTCATTTCTTAACTGGTTTGGTTGGTTTTCTGTTGTTGAGTTTTTAAGTTTGCTGATACATTCGGGATATTATTCTTTGTCAGATGGATGGTTTGCTAATGTGTTTTCCCATTCTGTTGGATGTCTCTTCACTCTATCGATCGTTTGCTTTGTCGTACAAAAGCTTCTGATTTTGATATAGTCCCATTTGTTTACTTTTGCTTTTGTTGCCTGGGCTTTGAGCGTCTTGTGCGAGTAGTCGCTCCTCCACCAGTGTCTCACAGTGCTTTCCCTACATTTTTCTTCTAGCAACTTCATGGGCTCATGTCTTAAATTTAGGCCTTTGGTCCATCTTGAGTATATGTTTGTATATGGTGAAAAGTATGGCTCTTGTTTCAGTCACACACACACACATACACACACATTCAATTTTGCTGTGTTTGTTGAAGATACTCTCTTATGATGTGTTCAGTTTCATTTTGTACAACTTTGACATTACAAACAACACAAAGATCAAAGATTTCTGTTTAGATCTCATGAATAATTTCCTCATTTAACTTCAGTATAAGTAAATATACTCAATAGGCAGAACTCTGTATTAAAGTTCCTTCAGTAGTTTTGCCTTTCCAGTAATGAGTGTCATATCTAAAACAGCTCATCTTTTGTCCCTGACTTTGTTAGTTTTCCCTTTCTTTGGGAGATTTTCTGCTTCATCAAGAAGTGTTAAAATCAAGACAAACTAGATAAATTGGCCTGCTCTTACTCTGCCTTCCTCTTACATAAACAAGATCACCAAGGGTAGAATACAGAGGGTACATCTTACCTGTGTTATTTTGTACCTGTGTTATTTTTAATTTGTTTTTGTTGTAAATTAAGTCTCATTCGTCACCCAACAGCAGTCTTCAGCTTGGACTACTGTAGCAAAATGCCACAGGCTGGGAGATTTTCTCATGGTTTTGGAAATTGAAAGTGCAGGATCACTTCTAAGTGCAGGTGTGGTAACGCTGGTTTTTGGGAAGGGTCCCCAGTTTTCTTGCTTTGTCCTCCCACTGCTTTTGTGGGGAGGAAGGACAGAGACTCATTGTGGCCTCTTCTTCTTGTGAGGACCCCAGGCCTGTCTGATTGAGGTGCTGCCTTTAGGACCTTCCTCAACCTAAATTATCTGCCTATAGACTCTAACTCTGAGTATAGTCTCCCTGGGGGTTGTGACTTCAACATGGGTACAATCCATTCCCTGAGAGCTGCATGATAAACAGTGGCCAGGGACCCTCATTCTCTGCCGCTGTGCAGCCTAGAGAGAAAGGACTCAGGTGGTCTGATCAACTTCATGTCTGAGTCCTGGAAATGACTCCGTGACCTGCACAGATACAGAAATGGGAGAGTCCTGTTTCTTTCTTTGTATTGATAGGGAAAACTTTAGAGATATCTTAATAAGAAACTAAAAATTTTTAGATGGGTAAACTACATCATAATTATGCAAAGATACAAACATATGGGAGGGAGAGGGGAACAGAAAGAGACAATTTGATTCCAGTGATCTAGTTCACATTCTGAAATTTAATTTTTCTGATTGGTTAACCCAAGAGGAGTAGTGTGATGTTTATTTTTGAAGTCATTACAAGATAGTAAATGGCTTTTTAATTGGGAGAGAAAAGCACAAGCGATAATGAGTATAACTCAGTACGATGGCTGCCATTGTGCACTGTCCTCTTCTAAGCAGAGGGACCCTTCTGTTGGCCACGAAGAGTGACACTTCCAGTGCGTCAGGATGGTTTTTGGAAAAGCAGTGCTTTCTTTATGTGACCACAATCAAAATTTCCTCAACAGTCAAATTTGTTGAGGTGCATACCTTTCTCTAAGTAGCTGGTGTGTGCTCATTTATTAGATTGTTTATCGTTTAGCTTTTCTAGGTACTGGGCTTTGTGCTAGATGCCAACTTCTCAGCCACATAAGCACTATCAATTACAAAGCAAAACATTATAAAGCAAACATCTGATTTTATTCTATGCATTAGTCAGTTTACCTTAAAGGTTTAATTCAAGCAGCGGTGAACAGTCAACACTGAAAGCATTTTAGGGTTTGTCTCCAGCATCCTTTTCAGTACAGTCAGGTATCTGTATTAGTATAACCAGAGACGCTCGCTCAACCGTCAGACCCTCATAGTAGCTCTGGCTGCCCATCAGACAGAACCAGGAGTTTGTGGAAGAAAGGAAGGACAGAGTACTGGTGCCCGCACCTCTCAGTCTGCAGTATGGCAGGTGGAACCATTGTTTCTCACATTGCTGACTAGAGCAGGGGAAGCACCAGGACATCCTGGCTGCTGCTTCCTGAAACCAGTAATGTTGGCTTGATAACATATGTAAAATAGAGCTCTATCATGGAGATTGGTAATTGAGCTTCCCCAGTGAGCACACAGTGGGATTATAAGCATGTTCCAAGGTGTCGTGGAAGCCAGATGTGTGGTCAGTGGTGTCATCTGGAATCTGGTACACCTCTGACAGAGGTTGGGTGATTTTGTACAAACTGCATTTACCTTCCCTGTCCTAACGGCTTCTTCAGTGGTGTGCCTCGTCTGTTCTTTCTTACAATGCTGCTGTGTTGGACCTCACTGGGTAATGACTTTCTGCTGGTGAAACTTAATTCTAGCTTGGGAGTACACAGGTAAAGAATTTCGACTTTGTTGAGGTAAATCGAGAGGGAGACTAGGGAAGATTGTGTTGGTGATGGAGGGTGAATGGTTCTGCTGCTCAAGGTGGTAGCAGGTGCACTGCACTGCACACAGGCTCCTGGCTGAGAGGTTGCTTTACAAGTCCTTCCTCGGCTTTTTGATTATGATTTCTGTTCTCAAGAGGAGAGACTTTTCTTTGTGAAGTTCCACTGACAAAGCTTCCATCATTTCCAGAGAGGCTGGGTGTTGTTTATTTATGTGGCTGCTGTAAACCGGGCATGGGGTGATCCGAAAAATCACCAAGCTCCACGAGATAATAAAGGAGCCAGAAGGTTTCCTATGTGTGCATGTCAAGCAGCCCTTTCTGAGGCGCATGACAAATGAAGGGTTTTCAGTGTTCACTGTCCGCAGGCGATGCAGATGTATAATTGGGTGGTCGGCCTTGCCTGCTTTTTGGTTTGTTTGTTTTGTTTTAAAGAAATTTAAGGATGTTGCAATACCCTGTTTTCCTTATTTTGGAGAGTGTTTAGCATATTTAATATTTAAACATAAAAATTGCATTTATTGGAATAGTGACAGGAATACAGATTGGGTCTCTTCCTTTCCTCAGCTTGTGGTAAGATAACTAGAGGCAAACTTCTCATGAAATGTGGGCTGGGGAAGGCGGGTTGGTGTGGTGCTGGCAAGGACAAAGTTCTGGGTGGATGAATAGTCCTTATGAGCTGAATGCCATGAAGATACCAGGATGCCCAAACAGTATTTTTCTTCCTATGCTATAATCTTTGGCAGCTATTTTTGTCTGCCTTTTCTTTTTTCACCTCTTACAATTCTATGCTGTGTTCAGAACTGCAGTTTTTAATCAAAAGTTGTATTTTTAGCTAAGCGATGTGCATAAGAAAGTTCAAGAGGTGACTGGATGCAAGTGATTTCTTTGCAGCTGATGTGACCCTCACATACCACATGACTGATGACTGAAATCCAAGGAGGACATTTATAGGAGCTTCTGCAGAAGGTGAGGAGAACTGATACTACTAAAGGTGGCTTCTTGCACTGAATGTTTGTCTCCCTACCACCATATATGGAAGCCAGTCACCAAGGAGATGGTATTGGGAGAGGAGCTTTGGGGAGGGAATTTGGTTCCAAGGCAGAGACCCCACGAATGGGGTAAGTGCTCGGGGAGCTGCCTATCTGCCTCCACTATGTGAGGATGCGGTTGCAGGGCACCACGTGCAAAGCAGGAGACAGGACTTCACCAGCCACCCGATCAGCCAGCACCTTGGTGCCTCTAGACTGGGAGAGGGCAGTTCTTGTCATTCACAGGGCATCCAGTCTTGGCATCTTGATTCAGCAGCCAGAATGGGGTAAGACAGTAGCTAACGTGCAGCCAACACTGTACACGACCTTTCTTTCTCTCTTCCCATTTCTCTGCAAGAAACGAAAGGTAATTAAAGAAATAGAAGACTTCTAGATAGAATAATTGGCAAAATCAGAATTCTTCATTATTTAATCAGCATAAATTATTATTCCCTCTAGGCAAGTGACTATGAGGGAACTTCAAAATGTTTGTGGAAAAATGAAATTAAAAGAATGTGGCATTTCTGTGTAGTTTTTGAAGTCCTGTCCTGCCTGTAAGCACATACATCTAGTCTTCCCATGCTATGTTTTTGTTTGAATGGTATAAATGTGCAGGCTTTTTTCCTTTTCTGCTCTGTGATTGTATGTTAGGAAAAGGAAGGCATCCTATCCAAGGAGCTTTCCTGTGTGAGCTGACAGTTTAGCACCCACTTTTCTGGGCTTTAGTGTGAGCTGCATTTCTCATAACTTTATTGGAAGGTCCTTTGTTAGGCTCTGTGATGGATGAAAATGACCACGAGCGATCAGTATACAGCAGGAACTCACCGACTTTTGGAAGTGAGTTACCAAAACTCCTACCTGGAAAAATAGCAGATGCATGAGTGTGGATCTGTCAGCCTGGGTTACAGTAGCACGCTAAGTCCGATGGCAGGAAAGGAATGGCATCTCTGAAAATAGAATTTCCTTGAGAAGAGCATGAGTGTAGGCTGTTGACTCAATCTCCGAGAAGTGACGTGTTTGCAGCAGAGCAGTTGGCTCCTCCGTTCAGCCACATTGCACAATGCTTGTACCCTAAAGGCCACTGACTGGATTCAGTTCTGCAGCAGCCAGCATGGGGGGGTGGGGAAGGTGGGTTTCCACTGGTTGGCCTGGAACTTACAGCAGAAAGGATGTCCCTCCATCAGCAGATGAGCAGCATACAGCAGAGGTGGGGCAGGACCTGTAAGGAGGACGACCTCCAGAGGACCGTGAAGTGTCTGTGAGTCAGTGGGGACCACATGACTTACTCACTTGGGAAGAATAGATGACTTTATATTCAGTAAACTTGTTTAGTGATATATGAGCTCCAGTTTCATTGGGTGTGATCGTCCTGCAAGGGATGGTTTAGGTCAGGATATGTGATGATGTAAAGGCACCATCTTAGCATCTCTTTACCAGTTTTTAAACCAAATCTTCCTGCCAACCTCCATCTTCCTCCCTTCAGGCAGCCATGATGTTTCTCTGCATTTACTGCTTACAGAATAGTGGTGAGGCAAAAAGGAATTCTCAGCTTTCAAATTTCAGAGTAGAATTTTGTAGTCCAAAGCAGTAGCAATAGCCTTGAGACAAAATGTTGTTTTGGGACCCAATGTAGGTTTTAGAAAAGAAAGTTGGAATCCCATGAATCGCAGCCAGAAGAGAAAAAATAGGTCAAACAGTGGAGATGCCCACCAGGTTCTTACATTCTAGGATGTGGGCACCCGAATGCTCAGAACACAGTGGAATATTCAAAAATGAAGCTGGTCTTTCCTCTCAGTGTTGGTGGAATAAAGCGGTTGGAGATCAAGCCCTGCTTTATTGGAGGTGATGTGTATATACGAGACAGCTCTCCCTAAGAGATGGTTGGACACCCTTGTTGAAAGTGAGCGAGTGCACTTGAATTGGCAAATGTGCTGTGCAAGCGCACGGTGATCCTCCGCCTTCTGCACAGCAGTGGCTTGACGTCTCTGAGATGGGAGGAGAGTTGCAGGACAACCCACCATAGTCAGGTGCTTCTCAATTCATCAGCTGGGTCTCTACACCTAGAACCTGCTTGTGAGGTCTGAGTCTTCCCTTTGGAATAACACCAGGTGGTGGAACAAAGCATGCAGCAAGGATATCTTCCTCATTTGAAATTGCAGTGTCATGCTTCGGTAAAATAATAGAAATGGAATCATTTTATACTTAACCAAAGAGGGCTGGAGAAATGTCTCTTCATCTCCCATGACCACAGATGGGAAGGTGAAAATATGTCTGCTGCAAATGTGGAAGATCCTCATATTTCCTTCTTAGAAACTGTGGGGTGCCAGGGTGAAGAAATGCAGAGCCACAAAACTGGACATTAGAAGCCTGCTGGGATTGGATGATAAGTGTGAGCATCAAGAGATGAGTAAAAAACATCTGACAGTTCTCTCTGATCATGACATTCTGGCTAATTCCGCTATCGAGTCAAAGCCAGCAGCAGCCCAGATAGAAGCTAAGGTTGCTGGGCATTAAGTGGGAATGTTGTAGACTGACAACCTAGCTATTACAGTAGTGTTACATCTCAGGAAGTCACACAACACACTTCATTCATTCATACTCCCATGCTGAACAGAGGCCAGAGCTAAGGACTGAGACCCCGAGGGATGACCAGGGAATTAACGAAGAACGAAGAGGCACAGAGCAGGCAGAAGGGCTGATAAACACGATCATCCTGATAACTAGACTCTGTAGCAAGTTTTTCGGTTTTGGTAAGTTGGCTCTTCAGCTTTTTTTGAAAGATTTATTTATTTTTATTGGAAAGGCAGACATACAGAGAGGAGGAGAGAGAGGAAGATCTTCCACCTGATGGTTCACTCCCAAGTGGCCACAATGGCTGGAGTTGAGCCAATCCAAAGTCAGGAGCCTCCTCTGGGTCTCCCATGTGGCACAGTCCCAAAGGTTGGGCCATCCTTGACTGCTTTCCCAAACCATAAGCAGGGAGCTGGATGGGAAGTGGAGCTGCCGGGATTAGAACCAGTGCACATATGGGATCCCGGGCACGCTCAAGGTGAGGACGTTAGTCATTACGCTATCACGCTAGGCCCAGCTCTTCAGTTTTTAAACTGGTGATTGCTTAAAGGTGATAGAACTGATGTTGTGTTCTTTGATGTCAACTTACTATTGTGTTTCCATATTTCAACACACAGTTGTATATCATCTAACAACAGGGTGTATTCCATCCATTGATTCACTCCCCAAGCAGCTGCAATGGCCTGAACTGAGCTGCTCTGAAGCCAGGATCCCAGAGCCTCTTTCAGGTCTCCCACGTGTGTGTGGGGGGGACCCCAAGGCTTTGGGCTGTCCTTGACTGCTTTCCCAAGCCACAAGCAGGGAGCAGGATGGGAAGTGGAGCTGCCAGGAATAGAACTGGTGTCCATAAAGGATCCTGGCACTTGCAAGGCGGGGACTTCAGCCGCTGGACTACTGCACTGGGCCTGGAATTCACTTTACAGGTTAACCCTGTTCTGGCCTCACCAGGACATAGAGTCTGGTGGGATCACTATGTATATATGATCTGTTGCTGCTTGAAATGTCTTTGTGTGGTGCATGAATGATTCTATGGCACCACATACCTTAGAGTTGTGCTCAGTATTTACTTGAGAGGTATATCATTCATTCCCTTGAAGGTCACAAAAAGGTAGAACAGAAGTAAATGACAGTTCTTTAAAAAATTTCCTTGCTGCCAAGTTGCTTGTTGCCAAGAGCTGTCCCTGTTTCTAGAGAATGTTGGAGTTGCAGATGGACCCACACCAGTTTCCATGTTAGATTCGCATTTCCGTGATATTCTCAGAGTATCAATAATGTCAGAAGAACAGCCCACAGAGGAGCTGCTCATGAAACATGGGCCCGAGCAAGAATGAAGATGCTAGGGAGCTTCTCCGGGAATGCATCTCCATCACCACGTGATTGAGACTCCTACTCTCAGGCCATGATTTCTTCTTGGCTGTTTCATTATATCTTGTGAAAGCCTTAATACTGAGTGCTAAATAAAAGCCTATCTGTTTTTGGTCTCCCATTGTGAATCTATCTTATGCTTGAGAGTTATTTCCTCAATTAGGCCTTTGAACATTAATATATTGTAGAGCTTAAGCTGCATCAAACATTTCCATTTAATATCGAGCTTTTAGTATGATTCATGATGGGTATTGCATGCTTCCCTTTTTGCTAAAGAGCTGGGGAATTATTACATAAGTTGTAAGTGATGTGTCTGAAAGAACAAAGCAGTGTGGCTTAAACAGCTCAGAATCCCTCTTTGAAAGCTTTGCAGTGCTTTTCTCGTTTCCCAGAGAAAATGTGAACTGTGAGGCCCCTCAGAATCACAAACTAATAGTTTTAAAGTTTGTTCTTTTCCACACTCACTTGTAGGATGTTAGAAGAAAGACCACTGACCTAAGGGTTCCATGAGAATTTGCAGCTAAGTGCTGCAGTTGTTTTAGTTGTGTTACCCCGGTTACAACACAGAGCTTCTTGGGTCTTGCATCTGTCTGTTCATTGACATGGGCAAATGGTAATGAAAGATGGCATTTAGTAGGGCTATGATTAAAGATTGGGGTTGACAAAGATAATGAAAAATTGATAAGACAATCAAGACTACAGCATGGATTGTTTTTTTTTTTGCTATGAACTCAACATGCCGTTTCGGTTGCCAGTTGTTGAGTCCCACTACACCCTGTGAGCTGTGCAGCCAAGGTTTCCCACCTCCTCCCTGTCGTGGTTGCTGGTCTGGTGATCCTGGGCTGTGTGAGTTCACAAGGCACATCAGAGGGAACTCACCTGTCAGCACAACCCAAGAGCTGTCGTAGCACTAGCAATGGGTAGTGCATAGATTTTACATTTGCTTCACCTTCTTCCTGTAGCCAGCGGTTTGTGACAGCCGAGGTCAGTGGGCATTAAGGGGGAGACTGATGAGTTCATTATCTCTCTACCAACCTTACTGGGCATACCATTGATTTAAATGTGAATATGTAATCTCGTGGCTTTGTATTTTTAATAGGAAAGTTTGTTTTTCTTTCTTGCCTGCTTCCCTCACCAAAAGCTTTGGGATTTTTTCCTCTATTTTTTTTTTTTTTTTTAATAAACAAGTCTTTTTTACCTGACAAAAGGAAATAGCTGGAGATGCACCTTCACAAAACCCCTGATGATGTTCCCCTGACGAGAGCTGTCCCAGTTTTAGAAATTAGAGATCTGGTCATCTCAGCTTCGTCTGTAAGCAGCACCAGCTGTCTGCTCTTCCTAATGCTGCAAAGATGCTTTGAAGCGACTTCTGTATTGTTGGCCACACTAGCACGGAATGATTCAAAGACCGTAATAGATCTCCGAGAAAGGTTACACAGACTCATGTAATTGACTATGGCAATTGGAAATATTACCTGCTCTGTTTGGCAGCAAAATAGGTATTGCTTTATTTCAAATTTGAAGGGAAACAAAGTAAAGCAGAATTATCTTTGCTGTTAAGTTTCCAGGTTAAGAGCTGCCAATCTGTGTCGTAAAGTAAGTCTTCAGGATGTGGGTGGAAAGTCTGCAGCCCAGCCTGCAGCACTGGCAGCACATCTCCAGCCTCACGGGTCAGGTGCATGGTGCTTGTCCCAGCTGTTTTGTGCAGGGTGAATGGGCTCACACACAGAGGAGGGCATCCCTGGCACCTGCGTTCCAGGCTGCTTACTCCCAAGTTACTGTCAGGTGGAAAAATTATGAGGGTTTTGAAATCAAGAAGATAACTATATATTTTGGATTGTTTTCTTATTTATTTATTTATTTTTATTGGAAAGTCAGATATACAGAGAGGAAGATCTTCCGTCCATTGATTAATTCCCCAAGTGGCTGCGACAGCTGAGCTGAGCCGATCCAAAGCTAGGAGCCTGGAACCTCCTCTGAGTCTCCCACGCGGGTGCAGGGTCCCAAAGCTCTGGGCCATCCTCGACTGCTTTTGCAGGCCACAAGCAGGGAGCTGAATGGGAAGCAGGGTTGCTGGGGTCCATATGGGATCCTGGTGCATACAAGGGGAGGACTTTAGCCACTAGGCTACTGCACTGGGCCCTGGTTTTTTTTTTTAAAAGATTTATTCATTTTTATTGGAAAGCCGGATATAGAGAGAGGAGGAGAGACAGAGAGGAAGATCTTCCAACTGATGATTCACTCCCCAAGTGAGCCGCAACGGGCCGGTGCGTGCCTATCCGAAGCCGGGAACCAGGAAACTCTTCCGGGTCTCCCACACGGGTGCAGGGTCCCAAAGCTTTGGGCCGTCCTCGACTGCTTTCCCAGGCCACAAGCAGGGAGCTGGATGGGAAGTGGAGCTGCTGGGATTAGAACCGGCGCCCATATGGGATCCCAAGGCGAGGACTGTAGCTGCTAGGCCATGCCGCCGGGCCCCCTGTTTTTTTTAAATTATAAAGAAATATTCAAAATGACTCACAAGTCATTTTGTTTTGCGTGGTAGCAGCAATTGTTGCTCACATTCAGCACTGGCTCAGCGAGCCCTGAAGTGAGGAATGAAGTTTTTAGCGGGAAGGAGAAAAAGGTTCTTTGCTTCTGATACTGTTTCATTATTGGAAATCAAAGGGCAAGTTAGACGTAATCTTGTTTTTACCTTGCACGGTTTCAGTTTATTTGTGCCCTGGAGTCTGACAGGCATTTAGAAAAACATCTGGAAAAGGACCAGTTTTCCTCTCTCCATATTCATTACTATCCCTTTAAAAATGAATGTGACAAGACACTCTTAAACAACAAAACCATTACGGGAACCCTCTAAGGAGCCCTTAATAATTCAAACACTATTTAAGCAAAGTTCAGGAGACAAAGCCTCCCCGGGGCAGTTGGGCAGCAGACACAGAGGCAAACACGAAGATTTCCCTGTGTTTATGTGTTAAACCCAGAATCAGAGAATAAAGCTCTTTCCAAAGGAGATAAACACCATGCTAGGAAGTCCTGGCAGAATATGCCAAAGGAAGATCTATAGAAAGACTACTTCCCAGGTATTTTGGAGGCAAAATAAATACATTTCTAAAAAGAAGCATAAAATATTTATCAGGGAGTACACTTGCATTCCAGAATTACACGGGGCTGGCGACAGTGCTTGAATGTTCCGAGGCTGCTTAGAGAGCTGCCAGGTCTGACTGTACAAGATACGGATTATAGGATGAAAGCCAACGGTGTGTTTCCTGCAGTTACTCACGACATGGGGAGAAATGAAAACATGCACAGCTTTGTCGGCTACGTTGCGTGTGCAATGAGCAGGTGATGGGCTCAATGGGTGATGAATTTTCTTCTCCCTTTCACAACTGTGAAGGCTGCGTAATGAAGAAATCTGACTGATGTGAGGAAATAAGACTGTATAGCACAGAGCAGCAGCATGGTTTGGGGATTTTCAGTTCAACTTGAAGACTGGCCTCTTTGTTTGGCTTTCACAAAACCTTGATGTGTAGTGGTTGCCACTTTAATTTCCCTCAGTGGCAGCATTCAATTAATTATATAAAGAGGATCCTTAAATAAGAGGGTAACACGAAAAATAATTGCACATTGCCTGATTTGATCAGTTTGTGGCGTACATGTGTGTTCAAATATTGCACTATGTCCCATAAAGGTACTTACATATTATATTCAGTCAGAAAGTGAAAACGTGAAATTGCACATTTCCAAGTGATTTTTTGGTCTTTATGACTTCAAAGCTCTTATGAAGATGGTTTCCATCTAGGATATAGCAAACTTTAGTTACTTCTCTGGTCTCAGCCTTTTAATTTTCACTGTTTCTTGACATCAACCTTTAGTTTTAAATACAGTTATCCCCGATGAGAAGCAAATGGTTCAGAGAGGGAAACGGAGACACAGGGTCTGTGGCAGTAAGATGAGCTGTGTCGGAACTCGACTTCCAGGGCAGAGAATTAACGGATGTGTTGGCTGTCCAGGTTCTTCTTGCAATCCGCCCACTACCCAGTCTCCGCTGTTACCTTTCTGTGCCCTCACAGGATTAAAGGAGCAGCGTCCCCCCCGCCCCCCGCCCCTGGCCTGCCCCCCGCCCCCCGCCCCCTGTCCTGTGTCTGGAATTCATGTAGGGCAGTTGTCCAGTGTCAAAGAGAGCACCAAAGCTGAAACAGAAAATACGACTCCAGTGGAAAGCTCCGGGTGAATCCATCATCTCCTTTAAAAGCTTTGTGCTAATGGACGATCCAGGGAGAAGGTGAAGTGGAGTTCAGGGCTGCGTGCTGATGGTTAAAGGGTTTGGATGGAATTGTGTGCCAGGGCGTTTGTCTCCTTGCATTTCTCTATGCAAGGATTAAATAGTGCCCCTCCTTCTGGGCCAGGTTCCTGATAACACATGTGGGAGGCAGCAAAGGGTGGCCCAGTTACTTGGGTGTCTGCCATCCATGCGGGAGGTCCAGTGGAGTTCCTGCCTCCTGGGTTTGTTACTGCCCAGCCCTGGCTGTCGTGGGCATTTGGAGTGAACCAGAAGATAGAACAGGTTTCTTTGTGTTTGTCCCTTTTGGCCACTCTTTGTTTCAAACAAATACATATGTAAAGAAATAATACTTTACAAAAAGAATGTCATCTTTGCTTAATGATATCTTAGAGATTTCTGGATGAATTTTGAAGGCCATAGCACATATTTGTATTTATATACAAATATACATTTTAAACTCAAATTAGTTATGACTTATTATATCATATATGCATCATAGGAGATCATTTCAAAAAAATTTGGGGAAAATGAAATTCTGTAAAAAGTATGCATGGATTTCAAAAGCTTTTTGCAACAGAAAGCTTTTTATCCATGGAGTTTTATCCATGGAGTTTGTGAAGTACCCTGGTACGGTAATGTATGCAGTAGGTTGCACATTTGCAATTTGCTCATGTTGTAGATAATGGGGAAATGTTGAGCTAATTTTAAGGGGGAGAGCAGTATGAGCACTTTCTTGTCCTGTACCCACAGGCAGTGTGAGCACCCTCTTGTCCTGTACCCACAGGCAGTGTGAGCACCCTCTTGTCCTGTACCCACAGGCAGTGTGAGCACCCTCTTGTCCTGTACTCACAGGCAGTGTGAGCACGCTCTTGTCTTGTACCCACAGGAGGTGGTAATGGTTCAGATGAACAAGAGTGCATTCAGTGATTAACTCTGTCTAGAATTTAAGGATTGAAGTTTCCAAATATATAAAAACATCAAATGGGAAGTTTAATATTCATCACGGGGAAAGTGTTAGAGATAACTGTTTTGAAAAAATAATTCTTGTGAATAAAGCTTCTGAACATCAGTGAAAGTGGGTCACGTTGTGGTAGAGTCCGCCATCCTTCCAGCCACTCAGTGGCAGCAGTCAACAGAGATCAAGGTCAGCTCATCTAAATCCCAAACCCGTTCCTCCTGCTTTGCCCAGGTCGGCGTTTTGGTGGAAAGCATTTTGTTGGAAATAATCATCCAAAAGGATGAATCTTTTAAAAAACAAAACCATTGCACTCTTACCATGTTTGGGGACAACCAATGATACTTTGATATCAGCAGCAATCTCATAATGTCATTGCTACCAGTGTTTGAGCTCCCCTCCCCCAGCTGCTTCATCTGTGCTTTTCAGTTTGTTTCAAGCAGGACTGAATTCGAACCCAGTTTTTTTTTTTTTTTTTTTTTTTTTTTGCAGTAGTAACTCTTGTTGGAAAAGGATGCTCTTGTGCCTTTTAGAACTTAGAGTCACTTCCACAAGAGCATCTTAAGGTTTGGCCTTACCTTCCTGGATTTGGCTATCCTTCTCAAAAGGTAAGCCTCTTCTTAGGGGTTTTCTTCTGAAGAATCATTCAGACCAAGAAACCTTTTGAAGTGTTTGCTTTAATAACAGATCTGACAAAAGAAATCCGGCTCTGAACGGTGACCTGAGAATCCAGTGACATTTAATTTAGGCACTTAATGTTTATGTGGTGACCACAATGATCATGAATCTAAAGTGTGTTCTTTCATCTGTTTTATCTTGTCAAAAATTTTATGACTCTGACCTTATCTTTCCCCACAACCTACACATTTATTGTAGAATTTAAAAAGTATTTTTGGCCATCAAGATTTTCTTCTGATCCTTGTGTGAAAAAAGAAACATTTATGATCTTGAAAAAGGCATATGTTAACTTCCTTTGAATCTTTTAGATCAGCTAAAAGATGAATTTGCCATTTAAGTATATAATATTGAAAAGATCTGTCTTCAAAGTGAGCCCATGCAGGAAGACTTGTTTATCTTAGGGAATTTATAGTTTTTAAAGGAAACAGCCACCAAATTTGAAAACTTGAATGAACTCAATGGATCTGACTTTTCAAAGAGCCATGTTTCAGAAAATAGAGCTTTTGATTTCTTAAAATGATCTCTGAAGTCCCATCTTAAAATACATAAATCAACAAATTGAATTTTAATGGAAAATCAAGGGTGCTTTCTGAAAGTCACTGGGATGAAGCTTTGAAAAAAGACAAAGTCAGAGAATGATCAGCTAGTTATGACAGCATTGGGTTCACTTCGACAGTTTTATTTATAAGTGGGAAAGGATATTGCATCAAGGACAAATGAGGGAAGCAGCTTGTTTAAAATAATAAAAGTGTCACACCCCACCTTTTTTCTCCTTGGCAGCCAAGTCACCTGTCCGGACCACCCACCGTTCACACCCTGTCCTCTGCTCTCCGTCCTGTCTCTCTGGTTGCAATTGTATTCTCATCTCTTATGATCAAATTCTAAGTTAGTAGATCATGCTATAATTGTATATTCAATACATCAAATCAAACATTGACATTGAATCCCTCTCATTCATTTAGTGATGCAGTGTTCAAATGCACATTGACTGCATGTATAGCAAATGCTTTCAACGTAACACTGTTGAATTTGTAACCTTACTCCTCTGTGTCAATAAAGGACCAGTGACCAGGGGTGAGAGGATCCAGCTGGAGTCGTCTGGTAACTGAGCCAGCTTCAGGTGTGTCTGCTGCAGTCACATGTGCTTTCCACTTTATGTTGCTGCCTCTGCTATGAATCTATACAAGAGAAAGAATAACTGCAAAATGAGAACAAAAAAATTAAAATGATTTATTTTTATTTGAAATGCAAATTTACAGAGAGTAAAATAGAAAGATTTTCCATTCACTGATTTACTCCCCAAGTGGCCACAATTAGCCAGAGCTGAGCAGATCTGAAGCCAGGAGCCAGAAGCTTCTTCTGGGTTGTTAATGAAGGTGCAGGGTCCCAAGGCTTTGGGCAGTCCTTGACTACTTTCCCAGGTTACAAGCAGAGAGCTGGATGGGAAATGGAGCAGCTGGGACACAAACCAGAGACGATATGGGATACTGGCACTTGCAGGTACAAGAATAGCCAAGTGAGTGTCAGGCTGCTCCCAACAAAAAAGAATGTCAAGTGGAGAACTTCTTTTTGAGTGGGAAAATCAAAGAAATAAGCCTATGAACAGGAGAAAATTGAGAAGTGTGAACGTGCCAGAGAATTAAAATAGACATCTCTTTGCGTTTGTAATAAGGATTTTGTATTTATGGGAGTTCTCTGTATTTTTCCATTCCATGTCTTTTCTCAGTAGGGAAACTAGGTGTTCATGTTAGCTGTTTGCCAAGTTTCCTATGGAGAGTAGTTACGCAGGATACATTAGTGATTGAAGCAGAATGATTTTTCAGAGAAGACTATGCCAGTGTATCATAATGAATAAACAGCATATTTAAATCCCAAGTTAAATGCATGTAGATAATTAAATAATATGTCATACGTTACATTTCAATTTTGAGTGCATATGTATTTTACCCACAGCACAGTGGGAGTATTTGTATTGCGCACCGAGTGGCCAGAGGAGAAACACACTCTGTCGTGTTATTTGCATAATGTACTTCTTGCCTTTTTGGCTTGTTTTCATCCACTCTGTGGCCAGATATCTTGTATGATTCTCCATAGGATAGTGTGTGTGTGAGATAGAGAGAGAAAGGGGGGGGCAGGTGATGCAGTAGTGATTTAATAGAAGTAATCTCATATCCTCATAAGTATTAAAGGAAAAGTTTTATATTCGATAATGAATGACTGGTAACACTGCACCTTGCTACAAACTACAGAGCAATCCTGACAATGCTTGATTCATGGAGTCCTCGCTGAGGGTTGGGCCCTCGGGAGGGCTTTGTGCTGGGTCCTCTGGTGTCCTCTGTCCTGCATAGAGCTGACTGGTGTGTTGCTTGCTGCATGTTCTGGAGCTTTTCTGATGTACCTCTACTTGCGTATATTTTTGGTGGCTGCCAGATAAGGGAGAAGGTGGGGCTTCTGCGAGGCACTCTAAGCCAGCAGCCATCTGCAAGGGCTCCACGCCCCCTAGGGAGCTACTAGAGCTGGGCAAATTGTGTGCAACCTGCATGACTTTCAGGGGTGCCTTTTCCCATTCTTTACCTATAATGCCTTTTAGATTTATTAAAGATTATTTCAGTTAAATTCAACTTAAAAATATTTGACATGAGATTTTATTTTTGCTGATACATGTAAAATAGAAATATGTGTATATATTATGTACAGTGCTACATATGGGTATGTCAGCACGTTCATAGAAAATGAAATTAACTAAATTGATTTTGCTCATTTAAACATTTTTACTGGGCCCGACACGATAGCATAATGGTTAAGGTCCTTGCCTTGAAGGTGCTGGGATCTTATATGGGCGCCAGTTCTAATCCCGGTGGCCTCGTTTCCCATACAGCTCTGTGCTTGTGGCCTGGGAAAGCAGTTGAAGATGCCCCAAAACTTTGGGACCCTGTACCCGCGTGGGAGGCCTGGAGGATGCTCCTGGCTTATGACTGGCTCAGTTCCAGCCATTGCGGCCACTTGGGAAGTGAACCATCAGATGGAAGATCTTCTCTGTCTCTCCTCTCTGTATATACGCTCTTCCAATAAAAAATAAAATAAATCTTTAAAACAAAATTTTTTTTACCATGAACTTCTTGAAGTTCCCATTATATTCTGATGTTACTTAAATATTTTAGTACCTGTGCTTTCCTTTTTTTTTGTATCTTATGCTTTTTGCTCTGTATGTTTCATGTCATACTATAATATTTGTCATTTCTTAGTATTAATTTGTTCTATACGTAGTTGTTTTCTATTTCAAACTCAATCTATGCTTTTTTAAAATTTATGTGTATTTGGCTTATTTTCTTTTTTTTCTTTAATTTTTAAAAAATATTTATTTGTTTTTATGTGAGGGGCAGATTTTACAGAGAGAACGACAGAGCAAGGGAGCGCTTCCACCTGCTGGTTCACTTCCCAAATGACCTCAGTGGCCATAGCTGTGAAGTTTTCATTTTTCTTCCTAATCTTCCAGCTTATTTTCTAATATTTTTAATTTATTATTGTTTTCTACCATGTTGCTTTTTTCTCCTGAAATAAAAATTACATTTTGAGAGGTATTAGAGGTGGTTGAAGTACGCTTCCTCAGGGTTACCGCAGGAGAAGATCCTTTGAGATTGTGCATGGTAAGCAGAGGGTACGGGACATTTTCCCCCGTACCAACCCATTTTCCCTATTGCTTCTTGTAGAACTTTTCACTTTCCTGGCAGCTCATGCAGTATTTCTTTGAGTTGTTCAGTTTTCTAGGATAATTATTTTGTTGGGGCTGACTGTAGCGTTTGTGAATAGGACTAGCACAGTGCTGTTTTTTAAATTCGAGCATGATTTCATTTGTTGGAAAAATGTGTTGCAGAGTTATGGTTTGTGTTCTAAAATAAGCATTCAGTTATGGGGAAACTGTGCCGCCAATGGCAGGACATGAAAATAAGCAAAATCTAAATTTGATGGTAGGATAAATACTCACAAGGACTTGGAATCAAATTTGGATGCCTAGTTGCTTGAAAAATATACCCTAAGGCTCAGGGAGACTAAGCTGTCTTTCCCTGTGAAAAATCATCTGGCTTTTGCTAATTCACATGTTTTCAAAGACTTTCTAGAATAATGGAAATGGAAAGCATTCAGAAGAGATTTGGCATTGGATGGTTTTGCAAGGCCTCTAGCAACATTTCTAATTTAATGGTCTCCCATATGTCTTCCTTGGTTTGGTCCACATTATATTTTAGCCCGCTTTAAGAGTTTTATCCTGCAGTTGGGTTTCCCGCTTCCTCCTGAAATTATATAGTACCATTGAAAGCTTGATTAGGAATAGTAATTTTGGGGAGGGGTTTTTAGCCATGACTTTATCAGATGAAACATTAACATTTAGGAGTGTTATGTGGATTACTGTTATTTTGATCATCATCAACAGCAAAAGCACCCCTCAGTATCTAAGTCTCCTTTCAGTAACTGGCTGATGGCCCTGGTTTTAATGAAAAGCAGAGGTGGTGAAGGGCCTTAGTGCTCTGCTCACGGACACATGTGCGGGAGGTGTATAATCTGTGCAAACACTTGGCCTGGCCGTGCCCAGGCTACTACTGGTGTACTCAAAAGTGAGTAAATTGTAGCAGGCTAATTTTTACAAAATGATGTATTTATTTATTTGAAAGGCAGAGTTACAGATGCAAACACACACACACACACACACACACACACACACACACACACACACACTGATCTTCCATCTATTAATTCAACCAGTCGCCAAATGACCTTAATGGCTGTGGTTGGTCTGAGTCAAAACCAGGAGCCAGGAGCTTGTTCCAGATCTCCTAAGCACTGGGGCCGTCTTCTGCTGCTTTGCCAGGGAGCTGGATTGGAGGTGTAGCACCTGGGACTTGAACATCCATATGAAATGCCATCATCACAGACTAATTTTTAAGTTCATAATTTTGTATGACCCATGAATGATGTTATAAATGTCCAAAGGATCTTTGACAAAAAAAGGTTCAGGCCACGATACACTCAGAGAATGAATGTTCAGCCCTGATTTTTAACTTGACAATTCCTTAGATTCTCCTCTCAAGCTTTCTTGGCATTTTTTTAGAAATTATTTTAGTAGCAGAGAGATAATAGGGAGGAAAAGAAAGAGGATGGGAGGAAAAACGGAGAGAGAGAGAGAGAGAGAGACAGAGACAGAGACAGAGACATGCACAGGTTTACTCTTGGAATGCCCACAATGGCCAGAGCTGGACCAAGGCTGAAGGCAGGATCTGGGCACACAGTCCTGGGCACAGGGTCCAGCTCTCGCACATGGTGGCAGGCACCCAGGTACCTGAGCCATCACTGCTGTCTAATGAGGAAGCTGAGGTCAGTGGTTGGAGTCGGTAGTTGAACCCAGGCACTATGATGCAGGACATTTTTCTAATTGATAGGCTACCCCCTGCCCCCCACCGTTCCATCCTGCAAGGAACTTTAAAACATCAATGAGAAGAAAATCAGGGATTGGAATTCTCATCACAGGGCTAACATGTCTCCTCCCCTCCTGGAGCTTGTATCTTCAGACTACCCCCGGTGGTTCTCTCCTTGTGTCTGACGTGGTACTCATCCCTGGGGCCATGCACCTCTGTGCAGTGCCATTGAACTCTGTCTGCTCCAGTACCTCTTCTTGGTTCTAGCATCACCTGTACAATCCCACCTCAGAATGTCTGATAGGTCACCTCTTATTCTACAGTGAGTAGACCTGGTCCTTCACATATAAACTGAGTTATTCCTCAAATACTGAGCAACAAGCTAGTGCTGGTGTTCCCTGACATCGGATAGACTTCCCAGGCGAACCTTCTAATGATTAAGAGTCTGCTGGAGGACAGCTCGTTCTGGTTCCCAAAGCAAAGGAAATCCAGAGAGTTGGGAAAGGGCAAAAATTTGATTTCACAGAATCAGGATTTTGGACTGATATCCAACTCTCCTTACTTTCCCTCCAGATATTGGGGCAATGATTAAGAGTTGTGGTGATTGGATATTCAACTCTATGAAGTGCCTGGATCCTTGGACTTGGAGCAATGTGTGTTTCTTCTAGTCCTGATAGACTTTCCTGGAAGATGGCCATAATCCATCTCAATAGTAAGATGATTCGTGACTCCCTGGGTGGATGGGTACACTTGATCCCTTAAACGCTATTCATTATGGAGCAGTGAAAGAAGATCCTTGAGTCTAGCACTGGCAGTGAATTTAAAACGCTGCCCTTCCAGTATTTGAGCAAGTGGAGCTTTGCTTCTCCAGGAGCAAGTCTGGGTGCAAATGCTGGCTGTGTGTTTCTAGTCCCAGGGAAGACTTCTGGTCGAGTTGTTACCTGGTTGTCACAGAGGTGGTCGTCTGTTACTTTATGCCGTCTTACTGTTAACACGAGGAAATGATTGTCTCTTATACTTTAAAAAATAGATTTGGATTGCTTCTGTTCTTGGAGCCTACTGATAATAAGCTTATGAAAACTTAAAACATCATCAGTTTCCTAAGATATCAGAGTATAGGAAAAATAGATATTCATTTTAGATGAGGAAAATGATGCAGTTTTGTTTAAAAATGTTTTAATAATCAATTTCAAGCATACATGTGAAAAAGTTTAAGCATATTTTTCAGAATTTTTTTCTTAAAAAATACTGTAAGATGTTCAGAAGGAAATCATACATCAAACTATCAACTGATAGAACTCACAAAATTGTCTTGGTGAACATCAGAGAAGTTCCAATCTGTGACTGTCTTCTTGATACTATTTGTCATGCAAACAGAAAGTTGCATTACAACATCTGCTTAATTTTTATAATTCCCTGAAGGATAAAATTGAACACTTCTTTTGACAGTTTCAAAACTATAATGTGATTGTTGTAGTACTGCCTGCCAAAAAGTCTATCTTGCCAGACTAAGTACAAAATGTCAAATGAACTATCAGATTCTGTGATAAGGTGTAAGTCGTTTTAAGACTTCTTGCAGGGTAACTGGTCACTCTGTAAGTTCATTTATGCCTGTGACAATGTGTACCATGCTAGAGTTATCTGTTTCAGCATTGTTTTCTCATGGTTTACTTTTTTCTTTTAATAAATCCAACCTGTAAGAGCACAAAGCATATTTCAGCTGTGAAGTGTGAGAACATATGTGTATTTATTCATACATTAGTTTCCATTAAACTTGCATGAATTTTAGGGACATCTCAGATATAAGCCACAATGAAGTTAGTGGATGATATATTTTTTTGAAACTTAGATTTAGAAGTGAAAGCAGGGATGAGTGCCTTACCCAGACCTTAATACGCTGTCAAAAGGAATTGACACTTCATAAATAGTATAATGTTCACAGGGTCTCATTGTTCCACGAGGTGTACTGTGTGATAAAAGCTGGTTGCCTTCTGAAGACCCTGGGCTGCAGCCACTCCCAGGGGCCCTCGGTGCTGCCAACAGGTTACCATTGGCATGGGCGGCAGGACTACTACGAGCTGCCCACACCGTCTTTGACCTCGCCAACATTACTTAGAGGCTTGTTTTTTAAAAGGATCTCAGAAATAAGACATTCTTTTTGCTAATGATTAGTGATTTACTCTGTATTTTGTGAAACTTAGGGCAATATTATAGAGAAATATTGAGTTCAGTTTTATCTTCACAAGGGCCTTTGATAAGTAGATTTATAGCTAGTATTTCTCTGTAAAATACCAATTAAATATCTACGTGATATAGTTACAAGCTTAATAGTTCATATGACAATTTTGGTCTCATAGTGACGATCTTCATATGGAATTGTTAATAAATTGCCCTCAGTTATTTGGTATTTCTAAATCTATATAAAGGACCTCACTGTTTATATATAGAATACACATTTGCAAACATAAATATTTGCATATATTTTGATATGTATCGGCTGTTTCATTTCCTCATTGAACTTGGATTGTGCTATCTTTTATATCACTACCTGCATTTTCATCTAACTTTTAAAGGCCATCTCTGTACATTGGAGCACAAAGATGTAACTTGATTTTTAAAAAAATTTTAATTATTAATTACATTGTATTATGTGACACGGTTTTATAGGCACTGGGATTCCCCCCACCCCTCCCCTAACCCTTCCCCCATGGTGGATTCCTCCACCTTGTTGCATAACCACAGTTCAAGTTCAGTTGAGATTCCTTCATTGCAAGCGTATACCAAACACAGAGTCCAGCATCTTATTGACCAGATAAGTTCAACAGCTTCTTAGGGAGACCTTCTCTGGTCTGAAGACAGAGCCAGCAGAGTATCATCCCGATCAATAAAAAGCTCCAACATAGCATCAGCAACAATTTATAATGTTGTGGAATTAATTGACATAGTATTGAGTAACCAATATGTTAAAAATAAATGCAAGCTCTTAACCACATCCTGTGACTATTTCATTGACATTTCAATTTTAGTTTATATACAACGGGTTCTATGCATCTTAAAATAGCTATAGATTACTGTTCAGCTGTCTTGTGTCTATTTTCATTATAAGTTTTAGCTTTTTATAGCATTGAAGCATAATTTTGCTGAACCTGGCTTTTTTTTGGGTAGTCTAGACTGGCTTATAACTCCAACAAGACATATGTCAACAGTTTAGGTGCAGAACAGTTTTAGGAGGGGTGTGCAGAGAAATGCTCAATACCCTAGTGAGGAGTAACTAATATTTCACGTGTTCCTCACACCTTCTAGGGTGATGGAAGATTTCTCCGCTCTCCCAGCCCATTATGGAATAACATAGGGCATTAAAAGTATATTAGGTTTTACAATTCTTTGATGTAGATCATAAGCAGTCTGACTCACTTTGATTGTTGATTCATTGGTTATTTCACAATATCTGATTGCATGTGAGATAGGCTGTTTGAGGTTGAGATAATATTACATTTTACAGGTACTATTTTTCATATTGACATCATTTCATCTTAAATTAAGGCAAACATGTGGTATCTAACCTTTTGGGATTGGCTCATTTCCCTTAGCATTATGGTTTCCAGTTGGGCCCATTTGGCCACAAAGAACTGCATTTTGTTTTTTTTTAATAGCTGAGTAGTATTCCATGGAGTAGATGAACCATAGCTTTCTTATCCAGTCTTCTGCTGATGGGCATTTTGGTTGCTTCCATGTTTTTGCAATTACTGATTGTGCTGCTATGAACATAGGAGTGCATGTTGGTTTCTCGTGTAACAGGTGTTTTGGATATATTCCTAGGAGTGCCATTGCTGGGTCATATGGTATGCAGATTTTGAGTTGTTTGAATGTTCTCCATACTGATTTCCATAGAGGCTGTACCAACCTGTAGCCCCACCAGCAGTGGAGTAGGGTTCCCTTTTCCCCACATCCTCGCCAGCAAATGTTGTTGGTGTTTCCCTGTATATGGGCCAATCTTACTGGCATCAGGTGGTACCTCACTGATGTTTTAATTTGGATTTCCCTTATTGCCTGTAACTTGATTTGTTAAAGCTTTCATTCTTTTCCTGTGTGTCCCCAATTTATTTATATTACTATTTTCTCCCTCCTGAGACACACTTTGATGTAGCTATCTTTTCACATGTTTTTGAAAAAGATATTTTGTGGCATTTTTACAGGAAGCAAATAGTTGTTAGGTTAGATTCCTAGATGTGAAAATTTTAAGTTATAAAGATTCACACATTCAAAATTAGATAGCTACTGCAAAGCTGTCTTTCCCCAAACGCTGTTTTATTTTGTACTTCCACACTCCCCAGTGCTCCATGCTACTTGCTGGAACAAATCTTTTACATGATTCCCATTCTTTTGTTTTGTTTGAATTTTCTCTAATTTTTAGCATGGTTCAACAACTTGTAGATTTTTAATAATTATTTGCAGTTTCAAATGTTAGCTTACCTATGAATATTCTTTCTTATTTTTCACTTTTTTTCCTACTGGCAATTTGTAGTATTTCTTTAGATATTGTGTATTTTATTTTTTTCTCCTTTTTCCATGTAAATTTCCCTCCTCCTCTTTGGTTGTTACTGTTTGCTTATGGTATCTCTGTTACAGTTTTTGGAAGCATGAAACTAAAATAATGTCCCACTTTTTGCTGTGTACTTTGTGTTCTAATTAAAAATTAATTTTATGATGCAAGATGATGGTATTACTTGTATTTTTTCCTCCATTTCTGAAATGATTTTGTCTTTTACATGAAGTAGTAATGTGTCTTTTCCCCAGCATCACTTATGGAATTATTACTGTGCTGAAGTAGAGTCACTTTTATTCCTCTTCAGCCTCAGTCTTTTCCAGTATTTCCAATATGATTAATTAATCTTGTTGCTAATTTTATTGCTGGCTTTAGACTTTAACAAAATTTATGTTTTGTGGCATGTTTTTGTAAATTAAGAGTACGTTCCTGCCCTATTTCTTTCCCACTGCCATATATTTGGTAAGTGTGGCACATTTTGTCTGCAAGATGTACTTTAGAATCAACTTGTCATTCATCCTGGAAGTACTAAAAGAAGTGCTGCTGGAAGTTGGACTGTTATTGAATCAATGCTATTATTTAATTTTGATGATTACTATACAGTTTTTACTTACTCCCAGTAATTTGAGCCTGACCAGGAGGAAAATTTATTGTTATTTTTGTTGTTGTACCACCAATATACTCAGTCGCTGATTTTGTAGATTAAAGTAGTTTTATATTTCTATATAAATATTTGTTTACTTTTGTTTAATTTGCATATATTTTAATATATGTGGAGTGAGATATAAATCTTATGTCGCTTCTTTCAAAATGGATTCCTGGTTGTCTCCATTGCATTTATTGTGTAACAAGTAACTTTTCTGCCATTTGAATTAGATAATTTATTATACCACTGTATTTCCACCATGCTTCAACCTATTTCTATAGCTCTGTTCTAATATACTAATCTGTGTAACTCTATGCATACCATCTTAATTGTGCTGAATTTTTAAAAATTTATTTATTATTTTTAATTCATTAATTACATTGTATTATGTGACACAGTTTCATAGGTACTTGGATTCTCCCCACCCCTCCCCAAACCCTCCCACCATGGTGGATTCCTCCACCTTGTTGCATAACCACAGCTCAAGTTCAGTTGAGAGTCCCCCATTGCAAGCGTATACCAAACATAGAGTCCAGCATCTTATTGTCCAGTCAAGTTCAACGGCTTCTTAGGTATACCCTTTCTGGTCTGAAGACAGAGCCAGCAGAGTATCATCCCGATCAATTAAAAGCTCCAACATACCATCAGCAAAAATTTACATCATTATGGAATTAATTGACATAGTAATGAATAACCAATATGTTAAAAGTAAATGCAAGCTCTTAACCACCTTCTGTGACCACCTCATTGACATTTCAATTTTAGTTTATACACAACATCTAATATACATAACATAACATGTTATACATAACATCATATCATCTTAGATTAAGGCAAACATGTGGTATTTAACCTTTTGGGATTGGCTCATTTCCCTTAGCATTATGGTTTCCAGTTGGGCCCATTTGGCCACAAAGAACTGCATTTTGTTTTTTTTAATAGCTGAGTAGTATTCCATGGAGTAGATGAGCCATAGCTTTCTTATCCAATCCTCTGCTGATGGGCATTTTGGTTGCTTCCATGTTTTTGCAATTACTGATTGTGCTGCTATGAACATAGGAGTGCATGTTGCTTTCTCGTGTAACAGGTGTTCTGGATATATTCCTAGGAGTGCTATTGCTGGGTCATACGGTATCTTTGTAACTCCATGCATACAATCTTAATTGTGCTGAATTTTTTGTTATCTATGAGGCTAGTACTATTTTTTTTCCTTTTTCTATTTTTTTATTATTATTTATTATTTTTAATTCATTAATTACATTGTATTATGTGACACAGTTTCATAAGTACTTGGGTTTTCCCCACCCCTCCCCAAACCCTCCCACCATGGTGGATTCCTCCACCTTGTTGCATAACCACAGCTCAAGTTCAGTTGAGATTCCCCCATTGCAAGCGTATACCAAACATAGAGTCCAGCATCTTATTGTCCAGTCAAGTTCAACGGCTTCTTAGGTATACCCTTTCTGGTCTGAAGACAGAGCCAGCAGAGTAGCATCCCATTCAATTGAAAGCTCCATCATACCTTCAGCAAAAATTTACATCATTATGGAATTAATTGACATAGTAATGAGTAACCAATATGTTAAAAGTAAATGCGAGTTCCTAGCCACCTTCTGTGACCACCTCATTGACATTTCAATTTTAGTTTATACACAACATATAACATACATAACATAACATGTTATACATAACATCATATCATCTTAAAGTAAGGCAAACATGTGGTATTTAACCTTTTGGGATTGGCTCATTTCCCTTAGCATTATGGTTTCCAGTTGGGCCCATTTGGCCACAAAGAACTGCATTTTGTTTTTTTTAATAGCTGAGTAGTATTCCATGGAGTAGATGAACCATAGCTTTCTTATCCAGTCTTCTGCTGATGGGCATTTTGGTTGCTTCCATGTTTTTGCAATTACTGATTGTGCTGCTATGAACATAGGAGTGCATGTTGGTTTCTCATAAAACAAGTGTTCTGGATATATTCATAGGAGTGCTATTGCTGGATCATACGGTATGTTGATTTTGAGTTGTTTGAATGTTCTCCATACTGATTTCCATAGAGGCTGTACCAGCCTGCAGCTCCACCAGCAGTGGAGTAGGGTTCCCTTTTCCCCGCAACCTCGCCAACAAGTGTTGTTGGTGCTTTTATTCATGTGGGCCAGTCTTACTGGCGTTAGGTGGTACCTCATTGATGTTTTAATTTGGATTTCCCTTATTGACAGGGAACTTGAGCATTTTTTCATATGTTTATTTGCCATTTGGGTTTGTTCCTTTGTGAAGTGTTTGCCCATTTCCCGTGCCCATTTCTTGAGTGGTTTGTTTGTTTTGACATTTTGGTTGTTTTGTAGCTCTTTGTATATTCTGGAGATTAGCCCTCTAACCAAAAATGTAGGAGACTTATTTGAAGAAAACTACAAACTACTTAAAAAAGAAATTGAACAAGACCTCAAAAGATGGAGTAACATCCCATGCTCCTGGATAGGTAAAATCAATATCATTAAAATGTCTATACTGCCAAAAGCAATATATACATTCAATGCAATCCCAATCAAATTGCCCAAAACATTCTTCACAGATCTGGAAACAATGATCCAAAGGTTCATCTGGAAGCACAAAAAACCACGGATAGCTAGAACCATCCTGAAGAACAGGAAGTTAGCAGGGGGAATCACAGTTCCGGACCTCTGGGCATACTATAGGGCAGTGGTTATCAAAACAGCGTGGTACTGGCACAAAGATAGAGAGGAAGATCAATGGAGCAGAATAGAAACACCAGAAGGGAACCCAAACAGGTACAGCCAAATAATCTTTGACGAAAAGACAAACGACAATCCAGGCAAATGGAAAGGTCTGTTCAATAAATGCTGTTGGGACAACTGGTTAATAGCCTGCAGAAACAAAAAGATAGATCCACATCTCTCACCATACACTAAGATCAGATCTAAATGGATAACAGATCTAAACCTGCATCCAGAAACCTTCAAACTTTTGGAAGAAAATGTTGGAAACACACTGCAACACTTAGGGGTAGGCCCTCACTTCCTAAAAAAGACTCCAAAAGCAGTAGAAATCGAGACCAAAATAAACAATTGGGACCTCATCAAACTAAGAAGCTTCTGTACAGCTAGAGAAACAATCAACAAAGTAAAAAGGCAACCCACAGAATGGGAGAAGATCTTCGCACATCCTTTTTCTATTTTTACACATATTTTTTCATATGGTTACTAACAATTTTTAAAAGGCATTTTTGGTCGTCTTGCTCACAACCTCACTAATACTCTGTCTGAAAGTACATTAGGTATAAATAGATAATAAGTGTTGTAATAGTTGACTTCTTGAAATATTGAGTGACAAGTAAGAGAGGGGGATCCAGGTTTTCACTCAAGGTTTTATTTCTTAGAGGAATGCTGAGTGGTGTTACATGTTATGAGTCATTGTCTCGAAACCAGTTGTCCTTGGCCTTTCCTGATGGTGGGTACTGTAGGTGAGTGGAGTTCAGGAAGGGTCAGGATGACTGCATCACAGTTTTACGGTTTTACGCTTTGTCTGAGGAGAAATCTGACAACAGTCTTACCTTTGTTCCTGTTCTGCTTTTCATTGCATGCCTGAACCACTCTACTATTGCAGCGTTTTATCAGGCTTGGTCTAGGCTTTTATTTTTTCCCCTCTCCTTTTCCAGTCTCCATTCCTGTTTTGAAATGTGGCAAAACTTTTTAATCTGAGATATCATGTCTTTATTTTGCTGAGCTAATTCTTGTCTTATTTCTTTGATAATTGGTTCTCTTGCAGTATTTGCTTTCCACATTAATTTCCTATAAAATTACCATTGTTTGGATATTATGTGTCAAACTTAATACCTTTAATCAAAATTTCCATTTTTCTATTCTGTGTCTTTTACAATAAAATTCGTTTGTGATAATTTTAAGTACAACATTCTAGTGATTCTAATAGACTTTTATTTCTAAAATCCTGGTTTTTCTTTTCTAATATCTTTTTCTTATAAGTTCTCAAACTGGTCATCATGGCAGTGTGGCTTGATAGCATAATCTAGCATCCCTTTGTATATAATAAAATTCTTGAGTAGTCTCTCCGAAATGAGGGAATGAATATTAAGTCTGGCTCAAGCCTGCTAGTTCGCTCTGGGTTGTCCATAATAGCTTATTTCCGTTTACAGTCCATAATCTTCCGTCTGTACCTGCCTGTATGCCTGCCGGCCCTGTCAGTAGAGATGCGAAAGGGCCCATTCCGTAGATACGCGTTAGCTCTGCTTCCGTCTCTGGCAGGTGAAGAAAGCAGGAGTTTCTCTGCTTCCTCGCAAGGCCAGTGAGTCTTCAGGTAGTCGGCGGAGATGGTGGCTGATCTGACGCTTCAGGTAAATTAGTGTCTGCTCTGGATCCCATTGTGAGGGTCTGGGTCCCTGTGCGCCTCCCTGGCGAAGATCACGGACTTCATCAGGGCTGTGTACGAAGTGACAGCTTCAAAGTGACCCCAAAGCTGGGGATTCAAGTTTTCTTGCCTGTATCTTAAGTTGCATATTTTCTCCTCAATCTTTGAATGATTGAGTCATTTTCAGGAGAATTGAAAGATTTGCGAGCATGTCAATAATTCCTGCACAGGTATCTTTATTTTTAATTTTTAGTAAAGATTTATTTATATTTATTTGAAAGATTTACAAAGAGAAGCAGAAACGGAGAGAGGATCTTCCGTTCACTCCCCAAATGGCTGCAATGGCTGGAACTGAGCCAGTCTGAACCAGTCTGAAGCCAGGTGCCAGGAGCTTCTTCCAGGTCTTCCACGCAGGTGCAGGGTCCCAAGGACTTGAGCTATCCTCCACTGCTTTCTCAGGCCATAATCAGGGAACTGGATGTGGAGTATAGCAGTGGGGCCATGAGCTGGCGCATGTATGGGATGCCAGCACTGTAAGTTGGAGTGTTAGCCTGTTGAGTCACCATACTGGCCCCAGTGAAATATTTTTGAAGACGACTGTCCATGTTTCTGTTACAGATGAAAGTTGGGGGAGGTGGAACATGCAGACACTCCCTGAGGCAGATTTTAATGTAATCTGTCTTAAAGACTTTCAAGTAGTAAAGATGTCCATTCCCAATTTTGGAAGCATAAGCAACTCAACGTTATCCAAAACAAACTCTTGGCTCTTGGCATGCAGTTTTCTAACACAAATGGGGTCAATTCGTTTCCTGGAGGCAGGTCTTATAGCATAAGTGACCACTAGGCGGCAATGCAACTCAAAAATCACACATTTTGTGAAATACAAAGAAAATTAGATCTACCTTTGCTCTTTTTTGAATTAGGAAGGATGATGGATGGTTATATTTGCACTTGAAATTTTCCAGAGTAAAATAATGCTATTTCATGACATATGGAAAAATTTGGGATTCTTAAATATTGTCTCATCAGAATTTTAAGTTAGGCAGAAAAGCTCCCAGACATCGCTATATTAGTTAAGAAAAGCTGGAGTGAAATACAGACGCTTGAGTCCTTGTGAAAGAACAAAAATAAAAGCAATTAGTTGTATTTCATGTGCTTGGATTACAGAGTAGGGAAACTAGCTGGGATATATATATTAAAATGAATGAATCAGTATTCTAAAAATCATCCTAATCAAGCACAATGGACAGGCTCTAACAGAATGAATACTGGTTAGGACAAAAGTAGATTCTAGACAGCAGCAAACATGCAACATGGGGGGAGACAAGTTGTTAGTGGAGGCGAATGAGGGTGAAGGTGACATTAATAGTGCTGACTAATTCAGAGCAGGTCTGTAGGCACAGGTGTTATGTGATGGAGGTGGAGAAGCTGACATTAGACCTTCTGGGATGGAAGGCCTGGCTTCATCGCCACCTGAGGACTGACTCTGGCCTCACTGGAATGCTGACTTCCTGAACAGTCAGGTGGGACTGCTGCCACCTGTTGGAACCTGTCGTGATGGGATGAGACCAGGGCCTCAGGAGATCTCCTGAGAGTCCTCTGTGTTCACTGAGGCTCGTTTCTTCCTTCTCTCCTACTTGTCAGTGCTGACAGTGCTGCTGCTCTTGTGAAGTCCCCCTGACCTGGCCAGTGCTGGGCGTCCAGGTTCCTTAGCTGGAGTGAATGAAACTTTTTTTTTAAATAACCCCAACAAACCTGTCTCTTGCTTGAACATCTGTAGCTGTGAACATTGACAATGTTGTCTTTCCAGCTGTTGGAATAAACGTTTGGATTCATTCTTTTTGCTTTCCTTCGTGTATTATGTTACATCCATCGGTACATTTCTTGGACTGTACCTTAAAGATGTCTCCCTGACCACTTTTCACTGACTTCCCTGCTAGTGCCTCACCTAGACTAGTGAAACAACCTCTTAACTAATTATTTTTCTTGCTTCTGGTCTTGATTCCTCCTCAGCCTATGACCCACACGGCAGCAGGGGGGTTCTGGTCCCACACAGCCAGTTTGCTGCTCTCTTATTTGGCCCAAGCCTCTGTCTGTCTCCTTCCACTTCATTTGGAATAAGCAGTGTACTCCTTGTTATGACTTAAAGACTGGTTCCCACCTCCTGCTGGTTGCTCCATTAGTTAGTTTTTCATTACTTTAACTAGAGGTCCTGAGATGAGTTACTGGAATGAAGAAAGTCTACCTTAGTGAACAGTTTTGGAGACTGACTGTGCAGGCATCTGGTAGGGCTGAGAAGGGATGACCACAAGATGAGTCAGGAAGCAGACTTAGTATGATTTAGTATGGTCTCTCTGTATGATCCGTTAATAATTTGACTATGTGACCCACCTCAGCAACCTAATTCAACTCAATCAACATCCAAAGATACCACCTTCAGGCATCAGAATTATATCAACACCCTTACCTCCCTTGAATCCACCCATAATTACCACCAACAGTTTAACGTTTTCGGGTTTAAACATTTGCCTGAGTTTGGGGATCCACGTGCTTTTCACCTTACCTACTATTCTGTCTCTTACTCCACTCTGCAACCATGCCTCCTTGCTATGTTTCCAACGTGTCAGATACGTTTCCGGAGTAGTATCTTTTCCTTTTGCTCTTCTGTATTCTAAAGTGGCTCTGAAATTGTGGCACGCTTTTGTTGCTACCTACCTCAGATGATATGGCAAGAGTTCAAGGTTATTAAAGTAGATGGACCAGTTGGTATTTAAAGCCCTGCCTCTGATAGCACACCTTCTCTGATGAGTGGGGACCATTCATTACACTTGATCTTAGCCAAAAGGCCAAGGAACAGTCCTTCAGTCAATTCAATTTTTATGAGTTAAAGTGGAAAGATTTTTATTTATCTATATAGAAGTTGTTTTGCAGCCTTTTCTTTTAGCAATGAATACTTTTTACTAAGTGACTTAGAATCTCATGTCCAGGACACATAGTCAATGCAAGTGCATGGAGTGCGTGTTGGTGACAGGCTGATGAGCCCTCTCCTGTCTGTACCACTACTCAGAGTGATAACCCGCGGTGGCCCTTGGAGCTGAATGCATCAGCCATCATCCTTCGCGTTCTTTGGGTAAGGAGAGGCAAACTGGTACCTGAATCCTGTCTCTCCTCTTGCCATGCCCCTTCCCTGAGGAAGCTCTTCAGTTGGTCAGAGGACCTCTGGTGCATGATGAAGTACAGGCGGTGATCTGCTAGTCTAAGTTTTATCTCTGGAGTAAAGGAAGCATCTAGTGGGTGCTAGGATGCACTGCTATTTACCCTAATTCCTGGAGATGAAGCCGTAAGTATCACTTGTTCACTTTCCTGATAAAAATAGTCTTCAAAGAATCAAATACTTGCTGTGCAGAAGCGTAATATTCAGCAGAGAGGGCGTGTGAAGTCCCCGCGGCTACCCCTGGGGTTTGTAAAATGCCTTTGACGCTCCATTTTAGACGCTCTCAGGGACTTGGAGGCATCGAGGTATTTAGGGGACAAGGGGAGGACTGTTGATCACTACTTTAAATAGTGGAAGTGCACTGTTTAAAGGGTAGAGTCAGAAAGACCAGGAGAAAAAAAATTTGACAATGAATTCAGAATGTGATGCTACCCTTCGGTGCCCAAAGCTGGGGTTCAGAATCTGTGCAGTTGCCAGTTATTCCAGCAATTAATGAGTTTCGTAAAATTTAGCTAGAAGATCTGATTCATTTTAAGATCAGTCATCTTTCGTCCTTTTCCCCCAACTGTGTGACAACAGTTAAAACACTTTTTAAAAAAGTGTTTGCTCAATATTTCTGGTAGGACTATAATGATGAAGCTATGATCTTGAGAAAACAATCACTTGTGGACGTAATGGGAAGTTCATGGCCCCAAAGCTAGAAATGGCCTCTGTCAAGCAATGGTTCCCCCAAGTCAATATCCTGTCATTGTTAATTAGAAACCATTTGGGCCACAGCTGATTTGTCACTCAGCAAAACTCCTGTGGAGGGATGCAGGGCAGTCAATGCCATGGCTTCAAAGAGAACAAAAGTCACTTTTCAAAGGATCCAAAACACACTAAGTGGTGACCCGAGTTGTGCTCCCTCTATTATGGCTGTGACGCTGGGAGGCTAATTAAAAATCTCTGCTGGCACGGATGTATGTTTGGTGCTCTAAAATGTGTCGTCTCTGAAAGACCGACAGACCGAAGCCACTGAAACAAGCTTTTGACTCGATTTTGTCTTTATGTCTTCCCTGATTCTGACCTTAAAAACGCCCAAACCGTGTCCTTACTAGATCTAATTGTTGCTTGAGAAATTTGCTGTTAGCCTGGAAATGTTTCTAATCATGTGTATAAAGCCAGGCAGGCAATTATTTCTAGTCTCATTAATGGCTAAAGAAAACTCAGAATCATCACTGTGATTTATTTGGTTATTTAATGATCTATTTCTGAAATCTGTTTTTCTGTAGTCCTGGCAGATTCTTTAATAATTATATCTTTTAAAAAGAAGCTTAATGACTCCTAAGTGAAGTGACAGAGCCAGAGATTTTCACTTTGATTTAAATATATGTGATGGTGATAAACATTAGAGAATGCAACAAAATTGGACCAAAATATGAAGTTATTTCAAAAATATTTGGCCACTGTGATATACAAATATACCACACTTTTGTGGCAAGTGGATTTCAAATACTGCTTTTAATGAGTGGATTGCTTTTGCTGCATTTTTCTTGCAGTGGTCTGATAAATTTTTGAGGCAAACATTTAAGGTTTGTCTGTGGTAGATCCCATAATAAAACCTTATGCAATTCATACTATCACTTTCCGAATGTAATTCTACTTGGAGACCCTTGGTGATACACGTGGATGCTTTTTTCCCCACAGATATGCTAAAGTAGGACCTTTTTTGGAGAGCTGCTACAGAACGCTGCGTGAGTTATTGCACGTTTGGGGAGCCAGAGAAGCAGCAGCTGAGACTCAGAGGATGGTGGGCGAGTATTAGCTGACGAGAGAATGCTCCTTGGGTTGGTTTCTAGAAATGTATATTACTAGCATATACATATGGGCCTCTGATAAAAATATCAGGCTTTTTCTTTGCATTTTATTTCTAAGACATAATGAAAACAAATGAGGGAGAAAACAAAACCATACTCATCCTGTTTAAACTGATGTGTAAACTGGAGATGCCTCTTCAAAATAAACTGAGCTGAAATCAGGGTTGACAAAGGAAGTGGATGAGTTGGTTCCTAGGTACACGGGATCACGTATATGTGTAGTGGTAGTGTGTGTGTCTGTGTGCATGAACACAGATGTACACATGAGTGGGGATCATGAAGAAAGAGACTGTGCCAGAGTTCTCATGTTTTGCATGACTTCTATAGTATTTTCTCCAAGATGATACCATTTGAATAGCCATCAGTTATTGTTGTTGTTGTTAGACAAGCATTATTGTGTGTAGAGTCACTGTTCTGGAACCAATGTCTTATTTTCTACTTCGTGGGCAGAAACCCAAGGTAGGGAGATAACAGGACACATGTCAAAGCTGTGGGGGATGAGACCTACCTGTGTGCATTGGATTGTCTCTACAAACTGCCCAGGATGCCTGTCCCAGCATTTGGATGCTGCGATGATACTATTTTGTTCAGGAATCACGGAGGACTAGGACAGGTCAGATTTGTTACATTGTGTTTCTGATCCTGAATTTTAAAGTTCATGTGTTCTCCTAAATATCCAAGAGTTTCTTGGATTATCTGGACAGATGTGTTAGTTATTGGGCGTTCCTGGTAAGGATGTGAATTTTTATTGGTGGCCAGGCTTATGATTTTATGAGAAAAATAAAAACAATCTGAAGAGGATTTCCACTGATTTCTCTGTCACATGTATGTGTTGACTAGCAGTGGAATCCTCTTCTCTGCTTATTGTCCTCTGATTGTGCTGGGGTCTGTCTGCTTCTGTTTCTAATGTTCCACACTGAATCCTTCCTCTCCCAAGAAGACCAGTCCCACAGCTCTGTTCTGTCCATCTCTTCCCTAATATCTCCTCTTCTGCAGAGGAAAGATCACAGCCTTATACTGGCCTCTAGGTCCTGTGTCATGTCTCTCCCTCCCCTAGATTCTGTGATCCCTTGTTTTTGGTGTAGTGATGCTACCCTTCCCAGCCCCCAACTTGTGCCCATTTCAGGATGTGGGCACCTGGGTGTCCTCCACGTTGAGTGATCATGTGTGGATGACCATGCGGCTTCCTGTCCCATGGCTGGCTGGCTCCCTTTGCTTAGACATCACTTTCCCATAGAGGACTATTTCACTTATTCCTATTGAAAGCTAAAACATTCAGAAAACTCTCAATTCTCCCTGTTTCATTACCTACATAATTTCACTCCCTAGACATTATCACCATCATCGCCATTTGTATTTATTACATGCCAGTCTCCATCCAACCACTCTTGACACCCATGTTGATGTATACCCTACAGGGTAATTCAAAAACCTGATGGAAAAAGGAAGTAAAAATTAAGCTCACTTTGGTGCCAAAAGATGAAATCTGTGAAGTTTTGTTTTCAGATAGGCATCTTCTATGAGTTTCTTTAAGACCGCTGTAACATGAGGGTTTCAAAAAGGGTGCTGTACCTGTAGTATTCACGACTGCCTTGCCAATACTTCGGTACAATAGTGTATGTTGCATAAATTTAAGTAAACACGATTCAATGACTTAGTTATTATAGAACAATAATTTGCTATCCTAGGCTGTATATTTAGTAGATATTCAATGCCTTGTGTTTGTGTTTCATAGCTATCAATAAATCATTTTTCTTTATTTGTTCTTGAAAGAATCATGAGACCCTTAAACAGAATAAAGGGAAATACCTTAATATTTATTTTATATTATGTGCTTTTGTATTTATTCTTTGGCACATATGTATAGCTTAAATATTGCATTTTCTTAAATTACTTCTTTTATAATATTGTGATGAGGTGAGACTGCTTAACATGTGATTTACCCTGTTAATAGATTTTTAAGTGCCCTATCGAGTATTGTTAACTATAGATCTAATGCTGTACTTTAGATATCTACAGTCTGTTGAAATATTGCTTAAACATTTTGACACTTGTTTCCTTTGCTTAAAAATCTGAATTCTCAGAGCAGCAGCAATGGTAGAAACAACACACTGATGAGAGAGGCAGGCAGAGCCAAGGAAGAGCTTGCTTAGTAATTCTGAGCAATTAGGGGGCCCGGTGCATCACAGTGCCCTGGCTACCCCTGCCAGCAGCTTGGAGCTGAGAGGGGCACATCCACTCTGTCAAGCTACCTTGCTGTGCTTGTGCGTGGTATAGCAGGTATGGTCCCGGGAAAAGCAGTGAGTAGATGCGTTCAGTTAGGCTGCCCAAACCACCTTCCCACCTGATTCAGTTCCTGAAGATTATACCAATGTGCTGGAGTTAATGCAACCAAGATAATATCACCCAAACACACTATAGACAGGCAGTAGCAATGAAACAAAATAGAACGGCGAGGTCTTTATTTTCTCCTGCACAATGGAATCAGAAAACGTATCCTTCATTTTAAGACAGGAGCAAGCACAGGTAATAATAATAAGAGCAGACACTTTTGGGGTTACTCATGTATGCTGGATGGTGATTCCACTGTGTGTTAGTCTGAGCCCACAACATGCCGGTGTGTGTTTGTGTATTTTTGCGTTAGGAAGTGGAGAGTTGGGATTTTAGCTGGGCCTGTCTGGCTGTAGCACGTAAGCTGTGGTTCTTTACAGCAAACTGCCTTGAAAGGAGGGTTGGTTTCCTCTCGTCTTGTCTGTGCCTTCGGTCTTTGTGCTACTCATGCCTTCTGAGAAAGTATTTGTCCCTGCCCAGTTTAATCTTACGTCTTGATTATGCCTTTTCTCTTTACCCATGCCTTCATTTTTATATTTGTTTTGTTTTCCTTCTTCCCTTCCGTTCTGAGAAAGAGGGAGAGAGGGAGGCACCTAGATAAAGTTCTTATCCGCTTGTGCACTTCCCAAATACCCGCAGTGGCCATGGCCAGAGCTGCATGACCAGGTCTCACATTTGAATACCAGGAATCCAATTACTTTACAGTCACTGGCTGCCTTCCCAGGGTCTGCCCTGGCTTGAAGCTGGAGTCGGGAGCCAGAGCTTAGAATTACACCCAGGGGCTGCCCTGCAGCATGCTGGCATCTTGGCCACTCTCCTCTTCTATCTGGGTTGGTCTTTTTTAGACATGACAAAAGGACAATGTCAGCTTATGTGACAGAGAATGATACTGTTTCTTCCATGTACAGATGTTTTAATAGGCCTTTTTAGCTATTGCCTTAATTCCAAATAGGAGTTCTGATGATAAAAAAAATCATGTGTGAGAGCTAGACAGCTGCCTATATACAGTTGTTGTGATGTAGAACCAATGTGGCTTAGTACCAAGAATTAGCTTGCAAATTCACTTCATTTTCTCAAGTAGCCGTAATATTTTATATCTTTTTTTGTCATGGACATGCAGATGGTTCAGTGGGTTTCTTTGTAGATTACCAACAATATAAAGATTCCAATGATTGTTAATTTTCAAACAGAAAACCTGCCAGTGTTACTTTTACATGACAATGAATAACAACATCCTTTTTAAAATTGTTTATTTGAAAGGCAGAAAGACATGCTCTATCCACTTGTTCACTCCTTGACAGCTGCAGTGGTGGGGCTGGCCGGGCTGAATCCGGGAGCCTAGAACTCTGTCCAGGTCTCCCGTGTAGGTTGCAGGCATTCAAGCACTCCAGTGCTTTCCCAGAAACATTGGCAGAGGAGAATAGGAAGTGGACTCAGACTATTGCTCAAATGGAGTTGTAGGCATTACACATTGTAGCTTAACTTGCTCTGCCACAATCTGGGCTCCCATAACAAGTTTCTTTGTATTTTGAAAAAGATGATTACTTTTCTTTTCACCTGTACAATAGAACTTAGAACTTAGGGAGTAAATTTAACCTATTAGCTTGGTATTCTGAAATGTGCTGTATATATTAGATGAAGAGTAGATATCTCTCTGTGTCTAATATGCTGATATGGGGAATGAATCCGTTGTGACATTGTGATAGGTAGAACTGCTTGGTGGAGTCACTGACTCCTCAGATAGTCGATGTTGCAGGAAAACATTACCTGTCCTTGCGATGGTACTTTATCCATAGATAGTTGGCAATATTCACCTTTGGTTAACTTGTATTTTATTTTTCTTGCTCATGAAATATATTCATAGGTAGAATAGTCTTGATGGTGAACTTTAAAATAAAACACCTTTGAAAAGTTCTCAAATCTGAAAAAAATTTTTTTTTCTCTTTTAAGCTTCTATGCAGGTGCTTGGTTACCTGGTGCTGTGTGTAGGAGCAGGAGGTGCTGGTTACCTGGTGCTGTGTGTAGGAGCAGGAGGTGCTGGCTTACGTGGTGCTGTGTCCCTAGGAGCAGGCAGGTGCTGGTTACCTGGTGCTGTGTATAGGAGCAGGAGGTGCTGGGTTACCTGGTGCTGTGTCCCTAGGAGCAGGAGGTGCTTGGTTACCTGGTGCTGTGTGTAGGAGCAGGAGGTGCTGGTTACCTGGTGCTGTGTCTCTAAGAGCAGGCAGGTGCTGGGTTACCTGGTGCTGTGTCCCTAGGAGCAGGAGGTGCTGGGTTACCTGGTGCTGTGTCCCTAGGAGCAGGAGGTGCTGGGTTACCTGGTGCTGTGTGTAGGAGCAGGAGGTGCTGGTTACCTGGTGCTGTGTCTCTAAGAGCAGGCAGGTGCTGGGTTACCTGGTGCTGTGTCCCTTGGAGCAGGAGGTGCTGGGTTACCTGGTGCTATGTGTAGGAGCAGGAGGTGCTGGGTTACCTGGTGCTGTGTGTAGGAGCAGGCAGGTGCTGGTTACCTGGTGCTGTGTCTAGGAGCAGGCAGGTGCTGGGTTACCTGGTGCCATTTCTGCAGCTGATCTGCATGGAAAATTCTAACCAGAAACACACTTGTGTGAATTTCTAATAGGTTTTAGATAAAATTGTTTTCAATTCTGAAGTACACTGAAAGGTGAATGCCAAAATAAATTAAAATACTGATCTTATCAAGCCTGTAGATATAATCAACTTCCTCACCCTCTGCGACAATAAATGAACATTTACTAACTAGAAATTGCTCTCCATTGTTCTGTCTGACCTTTGTAGGCTCTGCCAAAATAACATGTTAAATTACAAAAACTATGATCCTACGTAAAAATTATGGATTTTTGCATGGATTAATCTGAACTGTAATTGATTGTCTAACATGGAAACCATGCTATGTGAATTATTTGGCACAGTGCTAATATTGGCTAATTTAAAATGTAATTATAATCAGCATGGATGCTTTCAACTGCACTTATGAACTTAGCCTCAGTGGGGGAGCGTATAGGACTCCCCGTGGTGCAGGAGTTGCTTGGTTCCTTGGAAGATACGTAGTCCAAGGTTTTAATTATATTCGGCTGGAGTTCTTTTTAATTTTGTCACACTAAAAAGAAATGGATTTTAATGTGACAAAGGTGATGGTTACGTCGTAGAGGAAACACATTGAAAGGAGTCTATAACGCTTCCCACTGAGATGGGTTTTAACGTTTAAAATGAGGGGAAAAAAAGGGCTATTCTTTACGTTTAAATTTGATCAGTTCAGACGATAGGCAGAATAAAAATTGCATACCATCTCCGTAGGATGAGACTGTCATGTTTCAGTTACGTTTATACAGACTTTGTAGTGTTAAGAAGAGTTTATTCCTGAAGTTCTAGGAAGACATGAAATGAATTTGCTCCAAGTTTGGCAAAGAGAGATTCCTTAGTTTTCCAAGTCTTTATCATGTCAATTCTTCATGCCAGTGTCAGTGTTTTCAAATAGCAGTGACAGGGAAAAACATAAGCTGACCTGCAAGTGATATTTTTTATGTAGAAAAATGGCAGTTTTCAAATTCATAAATTTTTGTATTTTATTTTTTTTGGCACATGAAGTACATTTATAACTAGAATAGACATTTTAACCAACTTCAAGATAAACCATTTTAGGGATCAGTTTGCTCAAGTGCAGCTGGGTTTCCCTGAACATGACAAGTGAATACAAAAGCGATGTTCTGTAGCAGGGATGTGGTCATTGCGACTGTGTATTTGGGGCAGGATGTGTTTATTGGTCTTTTCTGTTGCCCTTGAAGACTCTCACAGGGAGGTAGATTGGTGCTAACAAGTACTCACACCATGCCTGCGGCTGTTAGATGCCTGGAAGTTTGAGGAGAGTGGTTACTTGGAAGTCATGGGGCTGGGCTTCGTTTCAGAAACCTCTTGCATAACTGTTCTCTGAAACTCTAGAACAGTGAATTTAAAACTTCACTAAGATCAGAATACCTGGGGGCTTTGTTAATACACAAAGTACTGAGTCTAACCACCAGAATTTATGGTTCAGTTAGTCTAGGGCAAACCCTGAGAATTTTTTTTTAAATTTTACTTTAAAAATTTTAATTCGTTTTTAACAGATTCGATGTAGTTTTTTGGTACACTTCTAAGAATATAGTGCTGTTCCCTCCCGCTGCGCCTTTCCTTCTTTCTTTCAAAGTCTGAGAAACTGTTACTAAGAAAGTGCTGCATTGAGCGGGGCAGGCTCATTGGACATCACTTCTTCAGAGCATGGGGAATGTCACATGGAGCCAAAAGCAGGAGAAGTGACTTCCCTGGAAAAGAGGATTGCCTTTAGCATTTATGGCTTCTTGATTGCGAATCGCAGCAGCAGAGCAGACAAGTCACAGAGCGTACAGTCTGTTTCCTGACGTGCAGTCTGTGAGAGCAAGTGCATCCTCCCTCTCCAGCCTCCAGCCGTGGGAGGACTGTTGAGTGGTCAAGCCTACTGGAGACTGTTTCCTTCATCTCACTTAAGGACATGCTTTTCTGGAGTTCTTTATTTCCTACATGATCATTTCCTATTAAAGCAGTCAGATAATAAGCAGACAAAAGGTGGCTGGGTGGATTTCTTAAAAAAAGATTGGGACTAAAAGCTGCTTACAAATATCTGCTTGAGCTCTAGCAGCACTAGTGTGCCGTTCATTATGCAAGAGATGGAAAAGTGAGCTCCTTTGTTTCTGGAGATGATTTTGACTTAAGTCCTACTTTATTTTATTATTATTATTTTTTGCTTTAACAGAGGATCAGATTTTAACTGCACATGTCAGTGATATTTAGAATACTGCAAATGACATACTTTGCTTTTATTATTACTAATATTTTTTACTTTTGAATTTTATGGTACAATTCCGTAGGGTTTGGGATTTCTGCCCCACTCCCGCCCTGCAAATTCCCACTCCTGACTGATTTTCCCCATTTATTATTACAATAGTATAGTCTTTCATAAGGAGTTATAATTCCATCAGTCTGTTATTTAAGTGTGCCCCATGTTGCCAGTACAGACAATGTCAGACAGTCCAGCATCCTATTGTCTAGATATGTCCGACAGTTTCATTGGGAATCCATCTTTAATTTGGATGTAGAGATGCATGTTGCATTCTATATTGACATCTGGATGTGGTAGTCTATATTACGCTGTTACTCTATATTCCCTTAAATGAGAAGCCACAAAGCAAAGTCAACAACAGATATGAAGTTATAACAAAACAAAACAAAAATTACAGCACCATGGAGTTGAAAAAACATGCCACTGAATAACCAACACATAGGTGATGAAAAGAAAACACAATAGCCTCTTGGGTAAAATGATGTCACTGTGCAATCCATGAGCCAGCAATGAATTCAACAGGAGAAAAGAAAGTATTTGGAAGAATGAAAATGAAATAAAAATATCAAAAATAGATGAATCCAGCACAAACAGTATGAAAGGGTAATTGAATTTACGATTTGCATGAAGGCTGACTTATATTAGAGAGAACATATGGTATTTGTCCTTTTGGGATTGACTTATTTCACTGAGTATAATGGTCTCTAGTTGGGACCATTTGCTTGCAAATGGCACAATTTCATCCTCTGTAAATGGCTGAGTAATATTCCATTGAATAGATATACCACTGTTTCTTTATCAACTCCTCTTTGTACAAGCATCTGAGTTGTTTCCATGTCTTTGCTATTGTAGGTCGTGCTGCGGTAAAATAGGATTACAGATCCTGATATATCATATGCAGTTTTCATTTCTTTGGGTATATTCCTAGGAGAGAGATAGCTGGATCATATGGCAGGTTTATTTGCAGTTCTCCAAGCACTCTCCATACTGATTTCTATGGTAGTAGTACCAGTCTGCACTGCCACGAGCAGTGAAGGAGGGTACCTTTCTCCCGACATCCACGCCAGCAGGTGTTGTTAGTAGAGTTCTGAGTGTAGGCCAATATTACTGGAGTTAGGTGTTACCTCCATGCATTTTTCATTTTTATCTCCCTGACAGTCAAGGAGCCTGAGCATTTTTTCATGTGTCTGCTAGCCATTTGAATTTGTTCTTTTAAAAAATGTCTGTTCATTTCCTTCACCCATTTCTTCACAGTTTTTCCCCTGCCCCTAGATTCCTGCAGCTCTTTGTAAATCCTGGATATTAGTCTCCTATCAGTTGTGTAGTGTGCAAAGATTTTCTCCCATTCTGTTGGTTGCTTCTTCACTTTGTTACTTGTTTCCTTTGCTATACAAAAGCTTTTTTTTTAGTTTGTTGTAGTTCCATTTAATTATTTTGTCTTTGTTAAGTCCTACTTTAATGATTTAGATAATGTAGTCGTTTCTGTGTTCTTTTGAATGTGATCTGCATGGAGTATTCCTTTCTATTCCTTCACATTCAGCTCATATATGTCCTTAAATCTAAAATAAATTTCTTACAGGCAGCCTGTAGTTGAATCTTGATTTATAAATCCATGTAGTCCCTGTGAATGTTTTGGTCAGGATTTTAATCCATTTACATTTAACGTATTTATAAATGGGGAAAGATTTGCTATTGTCAATTTGTTAACTGTTTTGTTTATCTTATAACTATCTTGTTTTTCTTTATCACTCTTTCTGTCTTAGAATGTGTGTTATGTTTAATTAGTAGATTTTGTATCTGTTCCTTCTTTTCTAACTTATGTAGGATTGTTTGTATTTCTTTGTGGTTATTATGAGTTTTGTTCAACTATCCTATAATTATAATAGCATTTGTATAGAAGATAAATACTTGACATCAGTCACCTAAGTGTACATTTTTACCTTTTTTCCTCTTAATACTGTATATAATCAATGTCAAAGTTGACCTCTGTGTACCCATTGATAAAATCTAGTCAGTTATTTCTAGCATTTTCTTTTGACTCTTGCATTGAGTTAAAAGTTACTTACTCTCCACTAGATAGTAGAGCAGTATTTTGTTTTTATCTGCATGTTTAATTTTCTAATAATTTTCCTGTTTTCTTTTACTCTTGCGTTATGCTTTGGATTTCTTGTAAGTTAATGAACACTTAGGCTTTCTTGTATGGCAAGTCATGTGGTGATTGAGCTCAGATTTTGTTCCTGTCAGAGAAAGTCTATATCTAGTCTTCATTTTTGAAGGACATGCTTTTTGGGTATAACATTTTTGTTAACTATTTTGTTTCTTGCACCACTTTGAATGTATTATTCCACTCTATTCTGGCTTTCCCAATTTATGTTGAAAATAGTACTAGTAACTTTGTGGGAGTTTCCTTATAATAAGCTGCTTTGTTCTTTTGTTCTTCCAGTTTCAAAATTCTCTTTTGAACATTTTCCCCCACCAGGTGTAAGCTGGGTAGCAAGGTTTAATGGAGTGAGTCATCTATCAGAGTGGATGGACATCTCTCCAGATAGAATCTGAGAGAGAATGCCCAGTCATTTCAATCAGGACAAGCAAGGTTACAAGATGTAATGGCAAGTATACTTGGCAGACCAGATGGGTGGCTCAGCAAGGAGTTGAGAACTAACCACTTACTCTGTCCTCACACTGGGGTGTATTAGGGATGGTGTTCAGTTCTTCCTGCCATTTATACCCCTCTCCTCTCCATACCCCCTTCCTGACTTCTCCAGGACAAAGAGTTTCCTGAGTGTGAATTAGGTAAAATTACCTCCAAGGTTTCACTCAGTGCTCTCAGACTGGGTCGGCTATTTGGTGCAGAAAGGATTGAAGAAAGGTTGTGAAGGCTTTATTGCCCAATGTTGTCAGCCTGGGGAACCAGTTTGGTGCTGAGTTGAGAGGATTCTCCTGGGGAGATTTTCTTGTTGGGGGTGAAGGCGTGGGAGGTGTGCTGGACCATCTGAGAACTTAGGAGGGCTGGGAAGAGCTTTGTAGTGTAAAGTACGTGGCTGATTCCAAGGTGTGCCTCTGAGCTTCTACTGATGGTTTCCTTCGGCCTTCTCCCCCCGCCCCCAGGCTAATTTCTAACTTCCAACCCCATAATCCTGTGGAGATAGAATGTATCTCCTTCCAACTCACAAAAAGGTGGAGAGATGCTGGCGCATGTTCTTCTCTTGCTCTCTGTCCTGTGGTGTCTGGAGTGGGCTTGGGAACCATCATTTGCTTGGACCGGAGGACCTGCCAGGATTACATGGTGCCATGGGCTAGCAGCCCTGTCTAACAACCTTCTGGGGCTGGATGGCTTTCATTCTGTTAGAGACAAAACAAATGAGGGCATTAAAACATGTGATCCAAAGAGAAGCAGCGTGTAGAGGAGGGCCAATGACCAGGATTTCCATGATCAGATGTTAGGCCAGACATTCCAGTGCTGTTCATAGTGATCCTGGAGGCATCTGGCCTTGTCCAGGAAAATTATAAGCAAATCTTGTACCTGTATGGTTTGACCCAAAAACATTTTTGGAGATGTCCCTCTGGGCAGCGCAATTAACATGTATTGCAGGCCTGCCTGTTTTGAAGTCCTGTTGTTGAGATCCTAGTCATGGCAGCTTTCCACTGGATGCAGGCTAGGCTCATTATTAAGTCTGATTTAGGAAGTTTGCTATTTTCCTGTACTTAGGAATTCATAACCTGCTAGGAAAATGTTGGAGCTATCTTAAGGTTTCAGACTTAGTACTGGCCTATATCTTCTCTGGGGCTGCTCTTTTCTCCCCAGGGGGTGAGGACAATCCCTAAATAATTAATTTTCTGGCAGACTGGCTGTTCCCTGGATACTTGGTCACTACATTCTGCTAGGAAGCTAATGGTGTTAGTTAATGCACAAGACAGGGATCACAGGTTGGGGACAGATTAATAAATCATCCATATCAATAAATCATCTATATTCTGGATTATTTTGCACACCCTCAAGAAATAGTCCTTTAAGTCCTCCATGAGGATCTGTCTAAATAGGTGCAGGACTTTCCAAATTAACTATTCTCCAAGCCGTGTGTGTGTGTGTGTGTGTGTGTGTGTGTGTGTGTGTGAACCCATTTAAAGACAAATAGGAATTGATGGGTGAGTTTGTCTTTTTGGCTTCATAATATAGAGGCTTTAAGACCTGAGCAGGTACGTGTGAGGCCCAAATCTATCTCTTCAGTTGGAATACTGGAAGGGACATTATAAGAGCGGTGTGGGCCTCCCTAAGGAAGGGCACCCTGTCTGTAAGTGGAAATTTAATTTTGTCTGCAATGTCACTTATTCCATTGCTGCAACAGCCATGGCTAGGCAGAGCAAAGAGCTTTTTAGTTTGGGGCATATAGGGTTTGCGGTTCTAATCCAGGTTCCTTTGGCCCGCAGACCAGTTCTGTTTCTATGGCCTGACTCTTGGCAGAATTGACAGGGTTTTGAAAGCTGGATTTTGTCATGACAGCTGTTTGCCCACTGTCCTGACTTTTCATATTAGAAACAGGTGCCATGTGGGCACAGGATGGGGTTATTGTGTGTCTGTGATGTGGAACACCACAGGAAGCAGTTATGAGTTGGCTTGCCCTCTATCCTCCCGTTGCACCTGCTGCCCCACGTGCTCCCTTCCTCCTGGTCTCTATTAAAGCAGCCCGTGGGGGCAGCCTTCAGGACGTCAACCCGTGGGGGCAGCCTTCAGGATGTCAGCCCGCGGGGGCAGCCTTCAGGACGTCAGCCATGGGGCTCCTCAGTCTGGCCTGTAAGGAGAGTTACAAAGCTATGGTCTTGGACAAATTCAGACCCTTGCATTTTCCTGTGGATTCAGACAGTACCCTGCGTGCTGTGTCCTGTCACACGAGGTTAGGTCTGGTGACGTGTCTATTTTGAGATCATCAACAAAACTTTCTATCTCCACTTTCATTTGGCTTGAAAGGGGAGTTCTACCCATTTACCATGCACACAACAAAAACCAAAAAATACCTGTGAAGTCATCACAGTTGAATCTCTCATTTTCTGCCTATGCAACTTGGCCCTCTAGATTGTGGCATCATTACAGAGAAGCCTTAGTTCCTTTGGTAAGGACGGGGGAGCAAACCACACTCCCTGGTAGGGTGTCAGCTTCCCATCTGGAAGAGAAAAGGGGAGAAATGAGCTGGAAGTCGGGGCTTCCAGGTTTAACTGGTACTCATTGCTTGGTCACACTTGCTGGGCTTCCGGGAGGGGAGACACACACTGAGAGAACTCCCACCTCTTGCTTGGTATTTCTGGCAGTTTCTGCAAGGGTATGTGTAAAATGGCTGACTAAGAGAAGGCGGAACAGACTTCAGCTAAAAGCAAGACTGGGCAGGGCTGAGGTGGCCAGTTTAAAGGGGAGAGTGAGCAAGCCTTGGGGCTCCGAGAAATGTGCTTGAGTACTGACTGCCTGGTTGGACAGGTGTGTTTTGCCACAGTGTCTGAATTGTGGATTTGTTTTGGGGTCTGGCAGAGATGCATGGTACTCTTTGCCTCCGTCGACACCAGCTCATCCTAGTGAGTACCCAGCGGCACCTGGCGCGTGCTGTGACAGGGAGACTTATGGCTGCCAGGGAGCAAAACAGCCAGGCATGAAAAATAGGAGAAGTGGGCTAGATGTAGAGCAGTCTTCAGGGTGAGGTTGCTCAGAACTCAACACTGCTCTGCTCTTATGGCTGGCTCTGCTAAAAGTGTTAGCAGAGATGGGAGGGATAGGTTCTTATCTTGCCAAAGGAAAGAATTTAGACAGGAGACGGAAAGTAGGGGTTAGCAACATGGCAAGGTTTAATGGAGTAGTGTGTCATCAGAAAGCATGGGCTCCTCTCCAGACACAATCTGGGAGAGCACCCCTTTATTCGGACTGGGGACAGCCAGGTGACTTGGTTTAATGGAGAGAACACACCTGGCAAGCCAGACAGACGGCTCAGGAAAGAGTCGAGAGCTGAGCATCTCTTTGGAATTTTTGACTTTGAGTATAAAATATATTGACGTGGGTTTTGGTTCGTCTTACTTAGCGTTAGGACTTTGAGAATCAGGACATTCATTTCCTTTGTCAGGTCTGATAATTTCTCAGTCATTAGTTTTTGAATAATAATTTTTCCTCTTTATTTTTCTCTCATTTTGGAGCTCTCATAAGCTGTGTGTAGGTCTCATGGACTCACATACTTTTCTTAAGCCATCTTTACACATATTCATTCTTGTTTTCCTTTTTTTTCTCCTCAGTCAATTACTTCCAATTACTTGACTTGAGGTTTGCTAATCAGTTCTCCTATTTGATCCAATCATCTCGGGAACCTCACAGTTGAATTTTTAATTGGGTGGTTTCCTGCAGTATATTGAAGTAATTTATCTTTGTTGAAATTTTGTTTTAACACATTTCTCTTGGTTTTGGAGGACATTCTCATGACTGTTGTAAGATCAAGTGCTTTTATTTGAGACAGAAATCCTGCCTACTATGCACTGGTTCACTCCATAATTGCCAGGTAGTCACGGACAGGCTGAGGATGGAAGGCAGGGATGCAGGCCAGTTCTGCAAGCTGACAGGAATCCAGCTACGTGAGCATCCATTTCTGCCTTCTAGGGCCCACATTGGCAGACCACCAGGGTCAGGAGCCAAAGCCAGGAGCTGAGCCTGCTCTGAGGTGGAGCACCGCTATCTGACCAACATCCTAACTGCTTGACGAAACACATGCATCGGGACTGTATTTTTTTTAAAGACTTATTTTTAAAATTTATTTTAAAGGCAGAGTTACAGAGACAGAAGAAGAGACACACACAGAGAATGTTCTGTCTTGCTGGTTTAGTCTTCAAATTGCAGCAATGGCTGAGGCTGAGCCAGGCCAAAGCCAGGAGCTTCTGCTGGATCTCCCACACAGGTGCAGGGGCCCGAGCACTTGGGTCACTTCTCCTGCTTTCACAGGTGTATTAGCAGGAAGGAGGAATAGAACCGAAGCATCTGGGATTCAAAACAGTGCCTGTATGGGAGGCCACAACATCAATTTCATGATTGATTTTTTTTGAATTTTTATTTGGGTGAATCACATATCTTCATATTATTAAAGTTGGCATATGGGTTATGCAGTTATTCTAAATGGGCTGCATTTACTTGTATTTTTTGTAATTTTTGACTGGATGATTTCTGTGCCCTAGATAAATCAGGTACCTCTCCCAGCCCTCGCAGAGTGGCTTCTGGGAGACAATCCTTGTTGCGAAGCCTCTGTGGAGATTCTGAGTGTCTTTCAACTGTTTATCTTGATCCAAAATAGCAGGAGTTATGAATTCCACTCGTGCTTTGAGACAGATGACGTAGGAGCCAGTCTCTAAAGTTACAGCTTGACAAGTTGAGGCACTGGATCTGTCAGCTGATTCCTTTCCTCTCAGAGAGGAGCTGGAGTGGGCAGCTCAGTCTGCGCTCAGCCAGAGGGAGTCACTCTGACGTATGCTTGCGTTGTCCTTGGAACTGTTGCTTTTCGCTGTAGGAATTAGCAAATTCTCGACTCTCAGTTCTGACAAGGGTTGTAGTAGGGGCTACTTCTTCAGGTGGTAATCAGAAAATCTGGGTGGAGGGAGTACTCTAACGTTTTTTTTAGGGAGACATCTGGGATTTCTGAGAAGCAAGGGAGGTGGAGGAGTTGGTTAGGGTGGATATGGAACAATATTGTACTTGAAAAATGTTGAAGCTGTATGATGAAGTATGGAAGGTGATGAATAAAAGGCTTTTGTAACATTCTCTGTGGTTAAATTTTTAGAAAAATGATAGTAAAGAGTTAAACAATATGAAAAATCGTAATTCAAGTTTTATTGAAATAAAACTGCTTAGCTTTGTCAACTTTGAAAACATTTTAGAAATGGCTTTTATGATTTTGGGAAACTTTTATTCAAGTGCAAGTATAGAAGGTAAACTTACCATATCTTCTTATAGGCTGATTCAAAACCAAAATTCAGAAATTCATTGATTAATGCTAATTGTAAGTGTTGTCTTATAGGATTAGTTTTTATTTAAAACCAGAAAGAAATGAAAAGTTATGAAGTTTTTGTTTTTCATATTTATATAACTTTGTTTCTTAAATTTGTGTATGTAATTTGTGCTTTTGGTCCATCAAGTCTAATATGCAGTTTACCAGGAGTGTTAAAAACTCGTGGACAATGCTGATGTTGAAATTCAGACTTCTGAGGATCATTATTTTAATATTTGATGTATATTTGATTTCTCAATTCATTTGTGGATTTGAAAAAAATCATTGTATTTAACTGACCTATTAAGAACAATGGCCAATACAGTTACTTGAGAGTGGCTTAGTTTGTTCCTCTTCCCAAATAGCCTCGCACAGATTCAACATGAGGTATGCACTTATTGATGGTTTTTGCTGATTAGAGGCAGTAATTTGTTTAAAGTGCAGCTATTTATTGTAGTGTCATGGTAAAAAGAAACAGCCCAATTGCCTTATAATTATCTGCAGGTTAAATATAAATTATGATGTCTTTTGGACTCATGTAGGAGGTTTTAAATACAGTTACTTCTAAGGGGCTCTGTTCCTTGAACATTGGGTTTTCAGTTTCATGGAGAAGAGCATGAAATCTCACTGTGGGATTTTAGGTTGCAGTGTTGGTGTGTCTGAAATGCATCAATACAATGGATCTATTCATTCACGAGGCAGGCATTATGCTAGCTTGGTACTACTACGATGGTGACCTAGGAAAGGGACTTAATTTATATTGATCTAAGATTTCAGCCAAGGGGACCGGGATTATCTTTTCCATTATTCACAGAATTTGAAAATACATTAATTTTTGGTCAATGATTTCTGTATTTGATATTGATATTCAGATTATCATGAGAGTATTAAGGCTGAGTGAGTATACTAATTTTATTAGACATTTTATTAAACAAAGATAGACATTATATAAATTTGCAAATGCACACCAAAATCCTTTTTTTAAAATTTTACCTGCTGCTTCTTTAATGTGAAGAGTTTCACTGACGACTGAGATACTTCTTGAAAATTCACAGCCAAGTGACAGGGTGAATGTCAGATAAGTCAGGTGACCTGAGCGTACATGCTTCAGTTTGCGTGTTCAAGGACCTGGGGCAGGAGCTCAGGAAAGTTTGCTGGAGGAGGGAGTTGAAGGTAGCTGCTTTTCGGACAGGTGGGGTCTGTGTCCATTCTGCTTGATCTGAGCTTGGCTCTGGGATTTCTCTGACCATGGTGGTGGAGGAGAAGGGGTGGTATGTCTATGTAATATTCACTTCTCAAGAAAATGACAGCTCAGTCTTGTGTTTCTGGGTACTGTGTCAGAACCCCGAAGCAGTGTTCAGGAAGTAAACATTGTCACTCTGCTGTGATGGGACCGTGGTAAACCCTTTAGTAGACAGTTGCAGGGGATTTCGCCACCTGGCATTTCCTGCCAAGTCCATACATGGCAAGGATAGTGTCTTGGCTCCTCATTCAGCTGAATACCACCTGGGGTGCACCCTGCTCTAATTTCTCACCCACAGGAGGAGATGTACTGAAATAACTGGGTGAATTTAAGACATTAAGTTACAGGGGTAAATTTTAGGCAGCAATAAGCAAGCTTGTCTCCCTTAAAAACCACTTCCTTTCAAGAAACAAAGAAGTTATAAAAGCAGAAAATTATGCTAAAATGCTCTTACAAAGACTTTCCCCTGTTATTCTTGTAATATGATTCCACTTAATAAAAGAGAGATTACTAGGGCAGAAAGTTCATATTTTGTTTTATTTTAGTTTTATTTGAAAAGCAGACTTATAGAGAAGAGAGACACAGAGAGGGAGAACAGTGCTCTCCTCGATGGGTCTACTCCCCAAATAGCTGCAACATCTGGAGCTGGGCTGACATGAAGCCAGCAGCCACAGGTGCTTCTGGGTCTCCCTGGTGGGTGTAAGAGTCCTGGGGCTTTGGACCAGCCTCCACTGCTTTCTCAGGCCATAACGAGGGAGCTGAGTTGGAAGTGGAACAGCTGAGACACAAACCAGCAGCCATGTGGGATGCCAACGCTATAAGGTAGAGGCCCAGTGTGCCACGCACAAGTGCTGGCCTCAAGACTTAATACTTTAAAGGATAAAAATGAATTCTTTTCTACTCAAGCATTTATTTTATTATACTATCAAACTTTCTGCTCCATGCCAAAATTGCTGCAAATTCTTCACCTACCTTATGGGGACTGACAGTGTATTACAGATTCAAATGTAGGACAGAGAAGGAAAATATTATAGGCCAATGAATATGCATTACACTCATTTATGAGTGAAGTCCAGCATTCAAAATTAAATATAATGTTACTTGGTTTGCATTTAGGTCTGTAAGAATTGTAAACATTTAGGATGCTTAATTTTAAGGAGTGAAAAATTGCACTTCAGAGTTACTTTCCAGTCTTTTCTCTAGGCTCATATTCCAACACTGCCTGACAAGCAGCTAACAGCAACCTTGTTGGGTCTTTGAAGTCAAAAGGGACCATGTGCTTCAAAGGTGAGCACTGTGTAGATCCTTTGTAAACAGAGCTGAACTGGTGTGCAGAAGGCATAGTGGCTGAAGAGCTAATGATCTCTCAGAAACCATTTACCAAACTGGGAGCTTCCAGAGCAGCATGGAAGAAACATTTTTATTTATAAAGGAGAACTCATGCTTTCAAGTTAACGCATTGCTTTGGCAGAAACATTTGCCCTTCTTAGGTTTCTACATCATTAATAACAATATGCAGCAGTGTGACCCATTGCTTACAATGTGACCCACTGAACAGGTCTAGAGATAGTCTTCATTCTAACTTAAAGTGCATCATTGAAGCTATTTGTTTTGTTTCCCTTCTCTGGGTCCTGACTACTGACCTTTTGGGGATTTTTCAGTTTCTCACATATTTGCCAGAGTATTCAGTAACAACAGAAGAGGGAAAAACTGTAAAGCTGCTGACTTAGCTTTCCAGCAAAACAGTTTTAATGGAATTGACCGTAAGATTCCTCAGTGATTATCTAATTTCACTTTCTGTACAACAGAAGTTATCTAAATATATTATTCTATCTTCAATTTTTTGGATTTATAAAAAAGCACTTCTAATCAATACCAAAACATGCCATTCTTCTTGCAGTAATTTGCATCTGACACAGTATCTGAATTATAAGTTACTCAAGAGTATAAAGTAAAACCATTAACATCATCAACTTAAAAAAATGTTCTCGAGTTACCAGAGGAGAAATAACATTAGAAATATAAATAAAGTTTGAATTTCCAGCCAGGGAAGTTAATAACACTATGGGAAAGAGAATCTAGGTGTATATATTTGAAAGATATGGGCACAAAATTGGAATTTCAAGATTTTTCAGAAATGACAGCTTAATAGAAATTTTGAAATTTCGTCCTTTGAAAAGGAGTAACTGCTTGACAAATGTAAATTTGTATCACTACTGGCACTTTGGGAAAACATCTGAAACTGAAGATCCTGCCATTGAGAAGGTGTCATCAGTTTTTTAGGCGCCCAGTTCTTTTGTCACAAAGTATTGTAAGATTTTCTGCCTAGCAAGTGTTTTTTTTTGTTGTTGTTTTTGGTTTTTTGCTGCAGTGGGCTAGCATCTGCCTTTCATGTAGGTTCAGTGAAAAAAGAGGCAGGTAGTTTTGTCTGCTCCTTTTGAAATATTTATTTATAATGGAATATTGACAATAATAGTGTAACTTGGGACAGAGGAGACAAAAGTAACTTGATTATAACTTTTCAAAACTGTGCTTCTCATTTGTGCATCTTTTTTATTTGAAAATGATGAATGATCATATAGAGAACAAATTTAATATAAAGCAATTCAGAGATTGATAAAGAAAGAAAATCCATCTCCAGCAAAAGGGTTCAATGAGGTACTGGTAACTACAAATGTGAGTGTTGGTTTGCAATGATAGGTTAGCTCTTTTCTGTCAAAATTCAATCTGTAAACCTCAGCAAATGAAGTCTGAATGAATCCCCAAATTTGACAAATCTCTTAAATAATATTTTCTAATTGACCACAAATAACATAGCTCAGAAAAAATGTTCAAATTTAGATCCACTATGAGTATGCAAACATATATGTAGCAATTCACTTATTTTAATTTTTAAAAGGCTATTTATTTGAAACACAGAATGTCAGAGTGAGGAGATGGAGAGATCTTTCACAAACATTAGGAGATTTGCTGTCCAAGTGGTTGCAAACCCAGAACTTCATCAGGGTCTTTTTCAAGAGTAACAGGGACCCAAGTATTTGGTCCATCTTCCACTGTCTTTCCAAGTGATTTAGCAGTGTGTTGAATAAGAAGTAAAAGTACTGGGACTCCAGCAATTGCCGTGAAATGAGATACCAGCATGGCATGTCATGGTTTAGCATGTTGTACCACAATTTCAGCTTCATTTAAATTATTTAAAATGTATGAGTGACCTAAGCTGCATCCATATTGTTGTGAAACCATATTAAGTGTGTAACTCTAGTATCTTTTCATCTTCCCAAATATAAATTTTGTATGCATGAAGCAATAACTCCTATTTTCTGCTCTTCTGGGTGCTAGAAGTATTTTTCTATTCACTCTACGAGGAATCATATTGTTCTTTGGAGACTGACTTTTTTGACTTATCATGATGTCTTCTAGGGCCATCTGTGCTGTAGCATGTAAGAATTCCCTTCCTTTGTAAGACTGAATATTATATATACTTGTATGTGATTTTATTCATTCCCTCATTAAAGAACACTTATGTTACTGCTACAGGTTGGCTAACACATACAATACTGCAATGAGCATGAGGGTACAGGTGTCTTTTTGAGTTTTTGCTTTCAGTGCTTTTGTTTGTTTACCCAGATTTAGAATTGTTGGATCATGTAGCAATTCTGTATTCAATTTTTTGAGGAACTGCCATAATGTTTTCCATCTTGGCTGTGCCCTTTTATATTCCCATCAATAATACAAAAGTGCTTGAGTTTGGTTCACCCTCAAATGGCTCCAAAGGCTGGCCTCCACAAGGCTAACATGTTCTAGGTTTCCCCAGTAGGTAGCAGTGACCCAAACATTTGAGCTGTCTTCTGTTTTTCCCAGGCCATTAATAGGGGAATGGATTGGAAATGGAGCAGCCAGGACACAGACCAGTGCACAGGTGAAATGCGTATCATGAAAAACAATTTTAAAATTAATTAATTAAAAAAGAAGCCATGGAGAGATAAATGAGGATGTGGGGAAGAAGGCACCCCAATCTCTTGCTGGTTAAGAATGTAATTTAGTACAACTGTTATGGAGGATAATGTGGGAATTCTGCAGAGATTGGAAAATAGATCTATTGTATGACCCTGCCATCCTACTCCTGGGAATTTACCCAAGCCAAGATGAAATCAGCAAATGAGAAAGTTACCTACAAATCCTTGCTCATTGCAGCTCACGTCACGATAGGTAAGATACGGAACCGATCCAGAAGTCCATTAATGGATAAATGGATGAAGAAAATACAGAACATGCGCACTATGTAATATTACTTAACCATAAAAAGAAACGAAGACCTGTCTTTTGCAGCAAAATTAATGCAAGAGAAATCATTATGCTTAGTTAATTAAGCAAGTCCCCCAAAGACAAATATCATGTTTTCCTGATATGTAGTAGCTTATACACAATGTACAAAAAATGTATTGTATATGAGTGAAATTGACTTTTTGAGATTTTGATTATTATTTACAACCTTTGTCTATACTCTTTAGGAATAGTGTTTTTTTTTCTACTAAGAAGGAAAGAATGAAAGAAGGAAAGAAAAGAAAAAGAGAGGGGGAAGAAAGAAAGGAAAGAAGAAAGGAAGAGATAGATGGAGTGAGGGAGGAAAGATGGAAGGAAGGTGGGAGGGAAGGACAGAAGGGAGAGAGATGGAGGGAGTGAGGAAAGAATGAAGGAAGGAAGGAAGGCGGGAGGGAGTATGGTTAGTGGGAAACACAGGCAGGAGGGAGCGTAGGGTGGGAAATATCACTGTGTTCCTAAATCTGTATTATGAAATTGATTCACTTTACATAAATAAAATAATTTTAAATATGAAAAAGAGGTAAAGAAGAGAGGAGAGGGAAAGTGGTAGTCTTGGTAATCGAAGTCACAGGGAGACTAATGCCTGGTCTTGAAGGTATAGAATACTTCAAAATGTTTGTGGGAAAATACATTTAAACTAAAAAAAAGCTTTTGTATAGCAAAAGAACTAATCAATAAAGTGAAAAAGAAACAAATGAAAGGGGATAAAATCTTTGCACACTACACAACTGATAGGAGACTAATATCCAGGATTTACAAAGAGCTGCAGGAATCTAGGGGCAGGGAAAAAAAAACTGTGAAGAAATGGGTGAAGGAAATGAACAGACATTTTTTAAAAGAACAAATTCAAATGGCTAGCAGACACATGAAAAAATGCTCAGGCTCCTTGACTGTCAGGGAGATAAAAATGAAAAATGCATGGAGGTACCACCTAACTCCAGTAATATTGGCCTACACTCAGAACTCTACTAACAACACCTGCTGGCATGGATGTCGGGAGAAAGGTACCCTCCTTCACTGCTCGTGGCAGTGCAGACTGGTACTACTACCATAGAAATCAGTATGGAGAGTGCTTGGAGAACTGCAAATAAACCTGCCATATGATCCAGCTATCTCTCTCCTAGGAATATACCCAAAGAAATGAAAACTGCATATGATATATCAGGATCTGTAATCCTATTTTACCGCAGCACGACCTACAATAGCAAAGACATGGAAACAACTCAGATGCTTGTACAAAGAGGAGTTGATAAAGAAACAGTGGTATATCTACTCCATGGAATATTACTCAGCCATTTAGAGAAGATGAAATTGTGCCATTTGCAAGCAAATGGTCCCAACTAGAAACCATTATACTCAGTGAAATAAGTCAATCCCAAAAGGACAAATACCATATGTTCTCTCTAATATAAGTCAGCCTTCATGCAAATTATAAGATTGAAAACCCCTGTTTTTGCTGCAACCCACGGTTTTGATGTTTTTGTTTTTATTTTCATTTCTTCAAAATAGTTTTTTTTCTCCTATTAAAGTTTTCACAGACTCATAAAAAATATAAATTAGATTTGGTAGAAAAATTTTAAAATCAGCATATAGTTTTTTGTAACATGTGTTTGGAAGATTTTTCATACATTCCCTCTGCTAGTCTTCTGCTTTTTCCTACATTCCAAACATGTATTCCTGAATTGTTTTGAGTGATGTTTCATAATCATATTTGAATCATCTTGTTACGTGCTTAACTTCTTTGTTTGCTAGTTTTAAACATAAAATAGATACACCTTTATCAGTATTCTGACCTGTATTTTGACAGAAGAGGCTCTTAGTTTTCTGTTATTTCAAATGCAGTGTGCAGTGTTCCTGTGTTAGTTCGTGTCATTTGTGTTTTGTATGCATCAACCACGCTATCTCTCCTGCACTTTAAACCCTGAAGGATGTGAGTTATAGCCATTCAGGACCCCAGATTCTCTTTGCACTTACTGCTTAGTAGATATTACCATTTGACTGACTCCAGGAATAATGGGATTTAATTAACCTAAAATGATAAAATAGACTCCACATTAGTGGAATGTGGCGTTTAAATGGTTTTGACCTCTGGAGAAAAGATAAATTAGATGTTGTTTGTCTTCTTTTTGACTGTTGTAATCCCAGTGTAGCTAACACCCATTAGATTTGGTAAGAGTAGAAATTCTCTTTCTTATTGAGCTTCAGAACTCAAATTGTGGTGCCTGTGAATCATTTTTTAAGTGAGTATGCTTTATTATTGCCAATCTGATTGAAACAATTAATACAATTCAAGAAAATGTTTACTGTGCCCAGGGAATACTTGTATTCCAGAATGTGCACTTCTAAAGACAAGTGAGGCTTTGGCTGGATAGCTGACCAGTGTGTGGCCTATAAACATGGCATGCTTCCCAGCTGTGGGCATTTGCCTGGGTTGCATTATACCTTGGCAAGTGTGGCACTGCTGCGAGAAAAGCAGCTAATAGTTGGCAGGCATCCTGGGCCTGGTTAATGCCAAATTTGTGTTATCAGTGTGCCAGAAGAGTTGCCTATTCTATTTTTATCTTTTTTAGTTATGTGAGGAAGGCTGGGAACACCAGACCAGGACACATTTGTGTGGGCCAAGTCTGGGGACAGGTCATGCTAGGCCAGGATCCAGCACCCACTGGCAAGCAGCACAAGAGCCAGGACAGGGTGCGGGGCTGCATCTGGTTAGGCTAGGCTGCAGCACCTGCCAGCAAGAGCTGAAACTGTGGGCTGGCCATGCTAGGTTGGATTGAAGAACCTGCCTGCAGGCACATGCCTGGGATTTGGAACAGGTCTGTAGAGGAACTCTGGAGACTCCCCTGCTAAGCTGCAGCTCCCACTGGTGAGTGGTAGAGCCAGAGCTGGGGGTAGACCAGGCTGAGCAAGGTTGCAGTACCCATTGGTGTGTGTGAGAGCTGGGTATGGTGGCAGACTGCTAGGTTGCAGCACCTGCTGGTGATCACAAGAGCCAGATTGGGTGAAGGACAGATCAGGCCAGGTCATGGTACCCCCTGGTACCATGAGAGCCAGTTCTGGGGGTGGGCCAGGTTAGCTCAGCTGTAGCACTCACTAGTGAGAGCTGGAATGGTTGTAGGCAGTCAGGCTGGACTGAAGTACCTGTCAGTGAGTGCCAGGACTGGGGGCTGGCCATGGCAGTCTGTGAAGCAGCACCCACTGGCCCATGCAAGATCCACAGCCGGGAGTAGACTTGGTAGGGGAAGTTGGGGCCTGGTAGGGAAACCTGGTAGCTGGAGCTGGTGGCAGGCCAGTCCAGGCTGGGCTGCAGCACCTGTCAGCATATGTGTGAACCACAACGCACACTGATACAAGTGGAGCCAGGACATGCTGGTACGAGTGGAAGAGCCAGGATGGGGTGTAGGCTCAGTGGATTAGACTACAACACCTGTGAATTCACGTGAAGGCTAGTGGTGATGGGCCAGGCTGGGATAGGCTGCTGCACCCACCAGTGAGAACCAGGACTGGGAGTGGGCTGGGCTGTTGCACTTGCTGGCATATTCCAAGACAGGGGATAGACCATCTCAGACTGGACCACAGAACTCATTAACATGTGCAAGATCTGGAGCTGGGAGCAGGTCTGGTAGAGGAAGTTGGGGACTCCCTTGCTGGGCTGTTACTTCCATTGGTGTGAGACCTAGGGTTGGAGATGGGCCAGGCTGGGTTAGGCTGCTGCACCTACTGGTGCACAGGAGAAACAGAATGGGTGCAGGCCAGCCAGACGAGCTTGTAGCACCTGCTGGCAAGTGCTGTTACTGGTTGTGAGTCATGTCAGGGTGGAAGGCAGTATCCTCTGGCAGGCTCAAGATCGGGGATGGGAGCAGGCCTGGTATAGGATCTGTGGGCACTCCCCTGCTGGGTTGTAACTCTCACTGGTGGGCATGAGAGCTAGCTTGTGGGCAGACCAGGTTGGTCAAGGCAATAGCAAACATCAGCACAGGGAGAGGGTGAGGCTGAGCTAGCCTGCAACACTGTAGTATACATGAGAGCCAGATGCAGTGTGGAATGAACTGAGCTATTAGCAGATGCCAGCACAGGCAAAAACTAGGAGTGGGGGAGAGCCTAGTGAGGGTTATTGGAGGTTGCCCTGACTAGGTTGGGACACATGCTGTTGTGTATCAAGATTGGGCCTATGGTCATCTGGGCTGAGCTAGGCCACAGTACCAGCTGGATGGGAAGTGGAGCAGCCGGTATTAGAACTGGTTGCACTTGCAGGCAAGGACCTTAGCCATTGGGCTAGTGCACCAGGCCCTCTTGGCAGTATTTTGTTTTGTCAGCCTTTTAAGATGTGGGGCTTGCTCATTTTGGCGATCTTTCAGTTTGAAGTATTTCATAATTAAATGATTTTGCCTTCTCTGGACAGCTTTTCACTCCAGTAGAGGTCATGGAGATAGGGGATATGGCAGACCTGAGCTCACATAAAACAGTACAAAGTAAACTTGAGTAGTCAATGGGTAGCCTGGTGCCAGTGAGCATCTGTGGTGTTCACAGTTAATGGGTAGGCCAATAGTTCCGTGGTGCTGGAAACAACCTGTGCCTGGAGATTCCTCCCTTGGCTATAAGGGTGATCACATCAGAGATACTTACAGTGCCTGTGGCTCTGTCTCAGCTAGTGAGGTTTGGGTTTGCACTTTCTGAGCAAACTAAGAAAGCAAAGCCAAATTGTCTAAGGAAACTAGAACTGAAAATTAGGTGCGCAGAGTGAGGCAGGGAATCTATTGGTACAGCTGTGATGGAGCAGATCTGGGTTGCCAGGCAGAAAGCAGAGACTTGCCTGCCTGGTACAGTGGGGAGCCCTCAACATTCATATCCTCTCAGAATGCAATCTGATTGGCAGAGAGGGTCTTTGCATATACAGAAAGTTAAGGCGATGCCACAGTCCTTGTAAACAGGCCATGGGGAGATAGAGAACAATAGAGGGAAGGCAGTTCCATGTAGACAGAGGCAGAGGTCAGAGTGATGCAGCTGCGAGGCCAGGAATGCTGAGGGGACCAGCCATCCTAGAGGCTAAGCAAACGCATGGAAGATCCTTTCGGAACCAGGGGGAGCCTGTTCTTAACGTCAGGTTTTCCGTCTCCGGAACTCCGACAGCCTGAATTCCACCCACAAGACTGGTGGAGGCTAGTTTCTGGACTCTGGGGAAATACTAGCGGGGCTAACAATACCACTAACTAATAACTAAGTGACAAGATGCCATGGCGACTGAGGTGTTTCCACCCTTGGGGCTAAAGCAGTTCTAGAATCTGCAGAAGGAACAAGTCTTAAGGCTGGTGTTAAAAAGACTCAGGAGGCAAAGAATCTGGCGATTTTGATTCAGATACTTTCCTTGTACTCACCTTGATGCACTGACGGGTTAGACGCATGGACAATTGTCAGAATCCATTGGCAGGCATTCCACCCCTCTGCTCGAAGTCTCTACCCCTCATTGGGACGAGAGGCTCTGCGGGGTGCTTTAGGAATCAGCATCATTCCTCCAGAAGATGCTGGGCACTCTGCAATATTAAGGAGTCATTGACTAGCAGGCTACCTGTCCCACAGTTATGTGGCTTTCCTTCTTGTGCATTAAATCGAAATTCCTTCACCATTCTAAGGGATGTAGGAATTGAAATTTTCTTTAAACAATGATTGTGAAAATTACGGTTTGTTCTTCTGATACGCCCCTAGGAACACCAAGTGGTACTTTGGGTGCTGTTAATATAATATGCAAATGATCAATTTGGCCCTTGCTTCTCAGTTTGGGGCAACCTTGTCAATCATCCAGCTTGCACTAATGAGCTATCGGATGAAAGCAGGCCCAGCTGCCGAGAAGGTCAGCGGGAACCTCGACCTCCCTTTTCTCGCCCAGGCCTACACGGCAACATGCAATGGAAGAGGGAAGAGCTTTGATTGACATTTATCTGGAGCCACCTGAGTGTTAATTAAGGCCTTCTAGAGATCCTACCGGAATATTTCCTCAAACAAAAGAGCAGCCATACTTTTCAAATGAGCTCTCGGATCCAGCTGATGACTTAAAGGTTATTCTGTAGATATGATTTCAGAATAATCTGGATGTAAGAATCACAGGGTTGCGTTTATTTAATTTTTGCAAATGGTTTTTCAGCATGATATGAAACGTTAACATATGACTCTATATTTTAGTGATTGTCTATGAAGTGTCTATTGTCACACTGTTTAGGTGGAAAAGTTTATTATTTTACCAGGTAGAGAGGGAGGAACACATTAAAAATACCCCTGATGTTTTCCCCACAATAGAAATGAAAACACTGTAAGAAAAACACAACAAGGCTTTTGGATATTTATTTAAAACCTTGAAGAGGCATTTTTTGGGCACCCAAGAATTACTGTGCATAGAATACTTCCGATGAGAAGGACATTGTTGAAAAGTATCTATATCCCCTAAGGTATTTCATATTATCAATTATCTTTTTTTTCCCCTGAATTTCCCCAGTTGCTAATAGCTTCTGACCTTGTTTTATTTCTTCTAGGTTTAAAATGATGAAGAAACATATTTGGTGGCCATAGATATTTCCTCTTCTGTGAGATGTCATCTGAGGTATTTTATTTATTATTATTATTTTGATTATTTAGAAGATACCTTAGCCCAGAAGCTGCCCAATTAGGTACCTGTTGAAAACTTAAGATGTCTACATATTGGGTCCAAATCTTCAGATATTGTATTTTTCACGAATAGTGTTTCTTGATTCTTTATCATTCTTATTTGTCCCCATTCATCTAATTTGCATATTTTTCTAATTTAAAGGTATCAGTTTATCGTAATGTGGTGTCTGTTGGAATCTGCATTTCCAGTCTGATTTTTCCCCTTTGGAATCATTGTGCTCCTCAGGTGTATTATTGTACTTTGTGGTCCAACTGCAGTGTGTATCAACTCTATGGTGCTTGAGGGCAAGGGTCAATGAGTGTGTAGGGGGAGGTCCCTAACAGAGAGACAAAGCTAGTTAGCCTTTAGGCCGTGGTTCACCAGCCCTGCTGGTTAGCCTTTAGTCTGTAGTTCACCAGCCCTGCTAGTTCACCTTTAGTCTGTGGTTCACCAGCCTTGCTGGTTAGCCTTTAGGCCGTGGTTCACCAGCCCTGCTAGTTCACCTTTAGTCTGTGGTTCACCAGCCCTTCGGGTTTGGTGGGGCAACAGGAAGGAGAGGAAGACAACTAGCTGGTAGAAACCCTTCCTTAGCGCTGCACTCATGTTTTTGTTCTACATGCTGATTTTGTTGCTGGTAAGAAATAATAGCCTCTGTGATGGGGACCTGACATGTGCAGGCAGCACTGAACACTTCTGCCGAAGAGATCTGGTGCTCTTTTACCTTGGAATTCTCATGCTGTCTGTGTCCCACTAGTGAGGACTGTGTGGTACTGAGAAGGACCTTAGCCTAAGCAGGTAAACGTCCTGAACATTTAAGGATTGAGTACAATGGCGTCTTCAAAAATATGATGTTGTGATTTGGCATTTGGCCCAGCAATTAAAGCACCCATATCCCACATTTAGAGTGCCTGGGTTCAATTCCTAGCTTTAGCTGAGGGTTCCAACTTCCTGCCAGTGCCACCAGTTGCAGTTTAGTGATTGAGTTATAGCCTCCTGAATTGGGAGAGCTGGATAGTGTTTCCACCTTCTGGTTCTGTGCCATCTCAGCTCCTGTCACCGCCATTTAGAAAATGAACCAGAGGATGAAAAAATTGTTTATCTTTAAAAAAAAAATCTTAAAATATGATTCCATTAAAAATAATTTAGTTTTCATATCATTAATTTCTTATATGTGAAATGATACCTCCCCCAGGGGTATCTTATAGTATGAAGTATGTTCAACAGAATATAGCAAGTAAATAATGTGAACACATTCAGAATGCACTGTGCATTTGCTTAGGATTCAGTGGACTCGTCCTCTGTCCCACTGGTTTGGGCCTCAGTGCAGTTGGTAATGATTTATGGTGACTCTCATGACCATTACAAGTCAGTTGGGTATCTAAATATAAGAGACCCAGTGAGTAGTGTAGGGAACCTTTTTAAAATTTCTTTTCCAGCTCTTTCATTTTAATAGCAAATGTCATTGTAAAACAAATGAAATGCCATTCTAAAATATTTATTAGATTCTTGAAGTGAAATACCAGTCTGCTTCAGAAGGAAGTTTCGTAAAATCTTTCAGACATCACTAAAATGATCCTGCCTTTTGGTGCTTTCTGAGGATGTCAACCTGTTCCCTACACTAAAGCACAGATACTTAACTCACACAGTAAATATGTGTATAAAATTGTTTGCAGCGTGCACTGAGTAGAAAACTGCATCTTCAAGTTGCAGGAAGTCAGGCTCAGGTTAGACATTTTGGGGTTCTTGGGAGTCAGCTGTCCAGGGTGGTCATCCTCTGAGGGTGTCCTCAGAACACTCTTCGTAGGTCAGCAGTGACCTCTGTGAGTTCTGTTCACAGCCAGGATGCTGAAGTTGGTTCATATGAGGTTACCTGTAATTTGTAGCAGTCACATTGCTTTTGCACACAGACATTTTATTCACCCAGCCTTTCAATTCTACTAACTGGGCAATAAAAAATACGGTGAGTGTGTGCAAATGGACCAAGACACTGTCCTTGGTCAGGTGCAGTCAGGGCCACAAGGAAGGGACAGCTTCTCTGTAGAGGAGGTCTGTGCTGTGGCCAGAGGAGGCACATTCCCCTGACCAGAGCATTTTCTTTCTTCTAAAAAGTCATTTACTTACTTATTCATTTATTTTGTTGATTTAAAAGAGAGAGAGAAAGAAAAGGAAAGGGGTGTGGAGAAACGTGCATCTTCTGGCTCACTCCCTAAGTGATCGTGTCAGTCAGGCTGGACCAGGCTGAAGCTGGCAGCTGCGAACCCAATCTGAGTCTCCCACTAGGGTGGCAAGGACCCAGATACTCAAGCCGTCATTGCTGCCTCCTAAGGTGTGCATCACCAGGAAACGGAAGTGGATAATAGAGCCAGGGCACAAACCCAGGCACCTTTGCATGGGTTGTGGTTCATCCAAGCAGCAGTTCAGCTGCCCTCACCGGAACCTTATCATGTGATGACTTCCATTTCAAGTGGATAATGAACGTGTTGTTAAAGGGAAATATATTGCAAAGGGGATATGGCTTAGACTAGTGTGGATTGCAAAAGATAGAAAGAGTGCACAGATGAGATGAGGAGGATGATTTACGTGTAATTTCCATAAAGAAATGGTTTTGCATCGAGGCCTTTTCTGCCAGATTCCAATCAGAAAAATGGATGTCAGATTACACCCTTCAAGTAGAGTGGCTTGATTAGGGATCATCCAAAGCTGTGTTTGGGTTTTCTAAAGATAAAAACAAGGCAGATGATATAACCCAAAAGGAATAATGTCAGCTGAAGAGGCAAAAGGAAAAAAAGTGGTTGCCACTGGATTTGCAAACACACTACTGAAGTGTAATATGAAGTTCTGAGCTGGCCACCCCACTATGGGAACTGATGTGGAGAGCAAATATGTAGTGAGGAGGGGTCCTGGACCCAAGCTGGTGTCTTAGCAGGTGGCTGTGTGGCTTCTGGGGATTGGAGGGGCTCCTGATGCAGCCTGAAGCACAGAGTGTAGCAGGTCAAAGACAATGACAGGAGCTGGCTTGGGAGGATGGGGCCCAACCATGGCTTCTCTCTTGATTGCATTAATTTCCACATGTGGTTAAATTAACTACATGCCAGCAGACATTAGAGTCTGGGAGAGGAATTTCGAGACTTTTAGCTCTAGAACAACACAGCCAGTTATGTCAGAGTACACACAGCTTTGAAAACCAGCAGGTAATCTTTGAGTCAGCCCACCTTTGTGGGTCCTAGGGCTGTAGACAGTTTTCTGTTCATAGCCAACAGTCATGCTATGCCAATAGAAACGACTCATCTTTCTAAGGAGGTCCAACCATCCCTTCTACGAATGACCCACATTGTGTCTGCACTGAGGAGGTGAGTTAACCAGGGCCACGGAATTACCAACACTACATCTTTGGGGTCTTTTATGGCACTTTGATGTCATGATAAAATTCACAAGTTTCCCCAGGAATATAGTATTGCTCTGGTTATAGCATTTGGGAGCAGATGATTTGGTGGCATCCCAGGGTCTACTCAATCCTCCTTTCCTGAGGTCAGGTAACCCCTGTGAGGATTCTGCCAGTTGCTCTGTATGTACAAGCGTACTTCAAAAAGTTTATAGAGAAATGGTATGAAAATATACTTTTACCTCTTACAGCCAATTATGAGACATTCCCACAGTGTGGGTCTGTGGACCAATACTCCATCATCATCTATGTCCCTCAAGTGTCCCTCCTCTGATAGTCTCTGAGGACTTTCCTTGGAGATTAACACCACACCGTGCAGATGTCTGGTTCACTGTGTGTCTCCCCATGGAGAGCCACTTAAGAGGAAGACCTGGATTTCTTGAAGAAGAACTAAAAGGATTGATAACCTACAACAGTGGGTGATATGTTTGGTCCCAACCTCAGGTGGAGCCAGCCTCTGCACAGACAGCATTCTGTCTGTGAAATGGGCTTGATCTGATAGCAGGAGAGAGACTGAAGCTTTCTGTTTTAGCAGCTCCTAAGTGTTTGCTCTCAAGACTTGAGCTTACCTGATTCAACAGACCAGGGAAACCTTCAGTGGGTGTTGCTACACCTCCTTCCTGTGGACATGGCCATCATTGACCACCAGCCAAGACTCTGCAGTTGCTACATTCTGACTGCCCTTCTGGGCCTGTGTCCCTCTGTACACCCACCTTACCTATAGGTATTGGAGGTTACTATTTGATTCAGCATTATTTTGAGTTCTGTGTGCCATGTGGCTCTATGCTGTGCATTTTTTTGTTTTCTTTTAAAAATTATTTTTAGAGCTACCTTAGATTAGTAGCACTTTGGTTTCCTGACCATACCTTGAGTTTAAGCCCCTGTGCCTATTGCTTTTTTTCAATGTATGTCTACTGCATTCAGGTCATCATTATTAAAAGGTATAGTTAAATGAAGCAGCCACTTGGTATCCCAAAGGTTTGCCTTCAGTAGTATTTTTATCTCAGGCCACCAGTTTTTATCTGAGGCCATTATAATGCATCTTGGAGCTGCAGTTTGCTAAGTTTCCATTTTCTGTGCTAATAAGGTCCCTCTATCCAAGCTTGAACAGGGCAGCAGATCAACACTGGAATCCTAAGAGAAAGTGTTTCCTGGGATCCCTGCTGGTCCTGAGAGTTGTAGAACTCAGGGTCCTTAAAAAATATAGAAACCTAGATGTGTAACAAAAAGGAGACTCAGTACGGTGAGTAGTCTAGAAATGGTTGGAAGAGCTAAACAAACAGAAAGTGAATAGCAAAGCAACATTGAACCTGGTAACGCAAGGAAACTGCTGCTGTGCACTGATCCCAGAGCGAAACAGGGAGGAAATGGAGTTACAGGATCCAAGTCATGTGAACTAGATGTTGCTCAGGGCCTCGCAAAACTGCAGAAACTTGGAGTAAGTGCCCCACCCCCCAGCCACAGCTGGAACTGGGGAGGAGCATTTACTCACTTGGGGCAAAGTGTAACAGAGATCCTCTTACCTCATGCTGGCACTAGGCCAAGAGCTGTGTGGGCTGCTTGGGGGGCGGGGCTCTGGACAATGAGGACAACTTCTGAGGCTATTCCACAGGCAGGGAGAGAAAGAGAAGAGAGAAGTTAGCAGAGAGATAGAGTTCACCCATCTGCCCCATGACTGACGCCTCTTCCTGGTGAGGCCAACAGCCAGCCTTAGGGAGTGCTGCTCCAGCCTCTTGGAGCACAGACATGCAGGTTTGAGCAGAGGCAGGTAGTAACAGAGATTTACATTGCTGAACAAACCAACATACGAAGTATGAACGTCTCTGTTTGCCATTGTAGCCGGGCATGTCCATTATTAGTGTTTTAACTGCCCAAATACTTTCTTGGAGCATTTTTGGTGGAATTATAATGGCATAAAAACACAGAGTAACTCCGAGTTAAAGATTTGTAAATACAACAACCTAGGAAAGACTATTTCTCAAGTGACCACACGTTATTATTTGAGCATCCACTGAGTCCAGGAATATACTATCCATTGTCTTGTGAGCATAATGTGTCAGCTGCTCAGGACGTGTGGGAGGGTTCCCAGGCCCTCACTTGTCATTCTGAGCATGCTTAGTGGCTCTGCCCCGTCTCTGTTGGTCAGCCAAGTCCTGGGAAGGAGGAGTGCACCTGCAGCCTGGAGACAGCCAGAGTGGACAGTCCAGAAAGATGCAGCTCTTTTGCCTTCCAGATAAAAAAATTATTAACTCCCTTCAAGAAAGGAGTACCCCCTCAGAAACATAACTTATACCTTTCAAGGTGAGGATGCGCCCCAGCACTGAAGCAGTGTGGACCTCCAGTTCCTGAGGAAGTCATCCCATGTTATCCCGTGAAGCACCTGGCTTGGCACATCTACATAGACTCTGATTAAGTGCATCGCTGTGCACACCCTGTATTTTTGCCTTTTAACAATCTTCTGGCATCTGTGCGACCCCTCCCTCCAACAGCACATCGGGCAGTGGCACCTGGTTTTCCATCTCAGGTGCATATTGCAGGGTCTCTCTCTTGTGCAGACATCTCTGAACACTGCACCCTTCCCTGCATAGCCTTGACCTTCTCATCAGGCTGTTTTTAAACCTGTTGTGGCTGCCGCATAGCTTCCTAATCGATCCCCTCAGCTGCAGTGGTTAGCTCTCCAGCACCCTGCATTGATGAAAATGGACCTGATCGCATTGTTCATTTGTGTCCTGTTACTCCATAAACAGGAGCCCAGCTCCCTGACATGACTCTTAATGGGTGAATCGTCTGTCCCTGCCCATCTGCCTCCCATGTCCTCCAATGGTGCTAAGGGTTCCTCCTGCCACACAGCCTGAGGCACTTGCTTGTCTTCTCTTTCCTATCTAGCACAGTAGCCTCACTTTGTCATCACTCCTTTAACCACCATTTCCTCTGTCAACTCCCTAGTACAGCTCAGGGTATCATATATCAGCATTACAGCACATCTAAAGCCACATTTCTCAGTGTTCCCGGGACTCAATCTTTTTGCAGCTTCCTCTAGTTATGATGCCAGGAAACAGCAATGATGGTGAAGGCTAACGTGGGCTGACCCTCTGCTTCACATGAGTAGATGTTCATTCAGTTCTCTCAAGGACCACCAAGTAGATTATAGTGTCACTGGCGTTTTAGAATTAATCAGTCCCCAGAATGGGCCTGCTCCTAGCATGGGTGGTCTTGTTCTCCCTAGTACCCAGAGGCAGGGAGAGGCAGCACAGCCACTGAATTGAGCTGAGGTTGGAATCCCCATTTTGGCGTCTCCGACTGCAGGCATTCTGGTATGTTTATTTTTGGCCACCCAGCACCCACTCATTTGATGTTTGTTCTTTGAATTCAATGTAAATTAGAGGGGGAATATTTATAACAGCGATGCGTATTAAGAAACTTGGCTAACTTAAGATGGGGGAGGTATTCAGATCCACATAGCAACTGCGTTGGTGTATCAACACATCCCACTTTCTGTTTCTTGTGTGTGGTTGTTTGCTGTGTGTCTAGCCCCTGGGGATAGAAGCCAGGTGATATTGAGCAGAGCAGTGAATCCTTCTCAAGAATGGAGTGTTGAATGCTCTGTTCTCTCAAGAGCTGGCTGTCAGAATTAGATTTCTTTCCCTTTAAGGAAACCTCTATGCTCGGTGTTTCTTATAAAGCCCATATTTTGAGACCGAATTCTCGATTTTTGAGGTCAGAGAAGAGGAGACACAGAATGTCAGGGCACATGGCCCATGTGAGAAACATTTATAGGAACTGAAATATCTTTGCCACTTATGAATCTTTAATGATTTGGTTTAAAAAATAGACACACTGAATGCTAAGGTAGATGCATGCTGAGCATTTGTGAAACCAGTGTTTTATTATTTACATTTTGACTAATTTTTCAGTAATTATTATTTTTCTGGAGGGCCATGACAAAGTAGCACATATGGGAAGCTAATCATCTGAGTGTATAGTTCAGTTAGCAATGACAACCCCATTCTTTTTCCTCGAAAATCTTTGTGATATAATGTTGAAGATATAGTCCCAGAATTGGTATGAAGGATGAAGTGTCAGGAAAGATTTGATTTTGAAATACACAGAGGTGGTAACTAAGATTATATCAAGTATTTTTTTTTGTCCTTGCAGATGGAAGAATTATATTGAAGATGGGTTTTGGGAGGATACACACAGGAGGGGCTGGCAATGGGAATGAGGTTGGTGTGTGAGTTGAAGAGGATGAGGCTTGTTTTTAGATGTATAAAGATTAATATAGTGTACCACCAGTAAGCCAGGGGAAGCTCGGCACCAAGAGAGGCAGTGAGCAAGTAAGTATGCTGAAAATGGGCAGGAAAACGAATACTGAGAAAATGCCACTTGCCGTGGTGAGAGGGAGGTCATGCTCTTAGTTCCCAGGGCATCCTGACGGTAAGTCATGCTCTGCTTTTTCCAGGTCAGCATTAAGAGGCATTTATGATTTACTCTTTTCAAAATAGAAATGTGATTCATCCAGAGAATGCCATGAATAATGAAGTAGATATGTTCTCACCAACGTAGTGTCCTTGTGCCTCTTACACTGGGGATTCAATGCATTTCGCAGCTAAAAAAGAAGAAAAAATGGTTTGAGCCAGGAAGTCCCTTTTATACCATGTGTATAAGTTCATCCTAAAAGACTGAGGAGCAGATACGGTGGCGGGGGTTAAATCTGTGGCAGAGATTAGTCACCAAGTGCCTAAGCCAGTGACTGCACCTGCAGTTGGGAGAAGGCCAGCCGCACATACAAAGTCGTGCTGCTAGCGATCAAAAGCACAAGGACTGGTGGGGGTTATTGTGGGTCAACCCGACTGGGCTGCAGACCCCACTGGTTGATGAAAGAGTAGAGTGCATGCTGGGCAGAACCAGGCTGGACTGCAACACCCTTGGTTCCAGTGCAAGCCGGGACTGAGAACGGAGCCAGCCCAGCGATTGCAACCACCAACTGATTGTGGCGATGGACTGTGCCAGAACCGGTACTAGCTGGAACATGCGGGAATCTGATCTGGGAATACCTCTAAGTCTCTTTGGTGATCTCCCCAATCGAACTGCTGGACTCAGAGCCCTGGCTAGGAGAGGACGGAGGATGGAACAGGTCAATCAACCACCTCAGCTAAACGTTGGGCAGCGAAATACTGGGCAAACGAAGACTCCATGATGGACTGTGACAATCAGTGGCTTCTTCAATGACCTAATCAAGCTGGGAGGGATATGACTGGCAGCGATACATAACTGGAAGACTATAAAGACCACTTGAGCAAGTTCTGAGCATGCCCCACATCTGGGACCTTGGGCGGGTGGGAGACTGGGTGGGGATTCTCCCTCAATATTCCCCTTCACCTCAGATATATAAATAATATAATAAAATATATATTAAAAAAAAAAAAAAAAAAAAAAAAAAGCACAAGGAACTTCCTTAAAAAAGTCTTCTGAATAGAGCGATGGCCCCAGCACATATTATATGGAAAAAAATGGTATTTTTACTTCTTTCAAGTAATAATAGAAAAGGCAGATGCTTGCATTTCTCTGAAGAGCATTCACAGCTAATGAGACGCTGAAGGCCTTCCTGGAAGCTCATCTCTGGCGGGCGTGCGTTGTGTTGTACCTCGTGGTGACTGACCGGAGCATCCCAGTGTGCCTCATTCATCCTACATCTGTATTTCTGGAATTGCCTTCTCCAATGGCCTTGTTGATATCCAATTTCAAATTCATGTCAGCTATGTTCAGTTATCATTGTCCAATCCACATCTTTATGTCTTGAAATGATTTTTTGGCTTATATCAGAGAGAACATATGATATTTTTCCTTTTGGGATTGACTTGTTTCATTGAGCGTAATGGTTTCTAGTTGGGATCATTTGGCTGCAAAGGGTAGCATTTCGTTCTATTTAAATGGCTGAGTAGTATTCCATGGAGTAGATGTTCCACAGTTTTTTTCTGATAGCCCCTTCAGGGGGGGTTGATATTTTTTTTTTATTATTTTTATTCATTCAAAAAGTTTTTACTTTTCTTATTAATTTCCTCCCTGACTCATAGCTCACACAATAGCATTGTTTATTTCAGGAAGACCTTTGGTTTTATTTTTCATTTCTTCAGCGACATGTTGGTCATTCTGTTGCTTGTTATTTAACTTCAAATTGTTGCAAATTTTTCTCCATGTTGTTGATTTTGTCTTATGGCTTTTCGTTTACGGAGCTGTACAGTAACTGCGTAGTAGAGACTGTCACATGCACATGTGAAGATGCAATGTAGTGTGCATCTCGACTTCCAAATGAAAGATGAACTCCTAATGAAACTGTTGAATGTATTTTGACAGTAGGATGCTCGGCTCTCTGCCATTGTCCTTGCCTATAATGTCAGGATACACTTAAATAGCAGAATGAAGGACTTATGATTGATTGTGAAGGACTATTCTATTGTAATGATTTAGGGGATGGGATTTGGAGATGGGATAAGGAAATTCCAGAGCCTATAGAACTGTGTCATGGAATAATAAAATAAATTCATTAATTTAAAAAAATTTTTTTGGGGGAGGAGTATACTACATCATCAAAAGTGCATTGTAGATGACACCTAAGGCAATAAAGTGAAAATTTTCTCAAATGGGCAGACTTAATAATCCCATAGAAGTTATTTTAAAAAGAAAGAATTGGAATACATCTCAATAGCAAATAATTGTCCTATTAAAAAGCACAGCTGGATAGAGACTAAAAGAAAATAATATAATGGATTGATATGAAAATTAACAGTGAACATTAAATTTCCTGAATTTTATTTCCAAATGGCCCAACATGCTGTTTTCTTTTCGTCTTGTTACTTCCCACCTGGGGTTAGACTTTTCATTGTGTATGATGGTTCTTTCTTAATCTTGCTGTTAATCAGTCCTGTGTCAATTTGAATTTTATCATTATTATAGAACTGGAAAAAATTCAAAAGCAGGCCCAGAATGAGACACTTCCTAATTTTTAAAACATCTTCTACTTTAGTGTCCTTGCCCCAAGAGCTATAGCCTCCAGATCCACCTTTTTTTCTGTAAGAAATCTGTAGTAAGTTCTGATGTTTACAAATAAGCTGTGTCCTAAAATCTCGTGCTTCATTTCTGCTTTGCTAAATGACAAGTTAGTATTTTTTACTGTGGCGCAGCACAAATCCTACCAAACTGCACAGGTATGCCCAATTTTAGAGAAGGAACTACATAGAATAATAGCTTAATTTAAAAGCATTACTATCAATTAAAGAAACTACAGGTCTTTGGGCCATGGTATAAGTTAGATCTTGTATTCTGTCTTAATTCACACTGTATCACATCTATTTGCAAGAGGTTGCCTACCCTGTTCAAAGCCATCTATGGACAGATAGGCAGTTTATCTAGATGAGTTGCTTAACTTTCAATTTTTTTTGACCCCTGAGGTGGATTATAATAGTGCTTTGGCTTCTGTCACTGGCAACCATTAAATGTTTGCTCTAGGAACTTTCACATTCTGCTGATAAATGTTCCAGCTTTTGAGTTACGACTTGGTATCTTGCCTGGCATGGCTGATGGTGCCAGCTGGCTTGTCTTGAACCCATGACATTTGATTGTCTTTCGCTTTCCTTTGAACAAGATTTCTCTTAGCTGTATGTTCTATAAATTGAAAATAAATAACTGTGGTTCAATCTTGGATTGAAATGTAGATTTCTCAGTGAACAAGTCAAAATGAACTCATAAATGATGTAAGAATAAACCTCATATAAACACAGGGCATGGTGTCTGATGGAACCCCATAAAATGTTCACCTTAGACATGATTAACTGAGACGGAGTAGTACTGTATGAACTTTCCATTTTTGCAGCACCTTATATATGCCCTTGGTTTTTGTTCATCACACCTGAGTTTTTCTCCATAGCCCTGTAGCTTGCTTTGAAGGAGAACAAGATCTCCGAGTAGTGAGAGGAAGATGAACAGCAAGATAGCAAGGCAAGGACAGACTCCGGGAGGGGAGATTACACCGGGTCACTCATTTGCTTGTTGGATACAGTTGCTTGTACTGGAGACAGAATGAGAGGGCATTCCCGTGTCAGGTAACCATGCTCGAGCTTCATGATTCAGGCAGGGAGCAAAGGATGCTTGTCCTGGGAATCAATTCAGTGTGATTATTTGCCAAGTTTCCATGAATACTAAAAAGAAAAAGTCTGATAACATAAAAAATGCAGTGCAATGGCTCCCTCAGGGGCTGGGCACTGGTGAGGTCTGCATTATTGCTTTTGGATCTTCCATTTATCTTCTGAATATGAATAAAATGCATTCTGAGATTTAGTCTAAAATTAAGGCAAATTAATGATCTCCTTTGAAAATCAGGCTCTGTCTAAAAAAGTTAAAAATCCTTATAAACTTTAGTTAGGAGCTTGCATTCTTTCTCACTCATAAATTGCTATAATTTAAAAATTTTATTTAACAGTTTTGGTTGATGTGATACTTGTAAATCTCAGTGAGGTATAAGTCCATCAAACAAGGGAAGCAGCCTTTCTATTCTTTTGGATGTGTTTGGAGTTTGCCAGGTCTTTATTCAATGTATAATTCACAGCTTGAACTGCAGCCTCACTGTGCCGTGCAGCATGAGAACCTGTTACTCCTGCCAGGTTGTATTGTGGTATCCACTATCCCACATCCTTCTATCCTGCTGTCCAATAATCCCCAAATTCAGCTCATTTACTCCTTAACTTCCATCTAGGAGGATGTAATTGTCTTTCTCTGTCTGACTTATTCCACTGAGTACAATGACCTCCAGCTCCATCTATTTAGCTGCAAAAGTCAGAATTTCATTCATTTTTTCATGACTTAGTAACAATATTGTATTGTGTATGTAGAACACATTTTCTTTATCCATTCAGATGTTGGGTGAATACCTAGGTTAATTTTTTATCCTGACCATTGGGAACAGTATTGTGATAAACTTGGGAAAGCAGTACATCTTTGACATGCTGATTTTATTTCCTTTGGAAATAGCGCTAGAATGGGGTAGTTGGGTCAAATGGTAGGTCCATTTTTAACTTTATGAGGAACCATCTAGCGTTCTAAAAAATGGCCCTATGCCTTACTCACCATCCATGTCTAAGATTTCTCTTTTCTCTCCATTTCATGCTACTGTTGTTATTTTTTCTTTTGGCCCCTTTGATAATGGTTGTTCTAACTGGCATGAAATGATACCTCGATGTGGTTTTTATTTGCATTTTCTTGATGTTAGTTGATATTGAGCATGTTTTCAAGTAGGTTTTAGCCTTTTGTATCACCGGTTTTGAGAAATGTTTCTTCAGATCTTATTTCGTCAACTTCATTGTTGACATTCAGTGAGGAAACACCCCTACTTTCCTGTGTTCAGTTCTGCAGTACTAGATGTGGCGCAGTGGTCAGCTGTAGAGCTGACCAGGGGTGTGTCATGTGTAATTTTCTGTGCACAGTTGGCCTTGGTGCAGAGACCAGAGGGAAGAACTCAGAGGAGAGGAGATAGGATTTCTGCTGGCCAGCTCTTTGAGAACCAAGTGCTTGTTTAGTCATTTTGCAGTGGCATCTTCTTGAGTTCACTGTTCACTTTGTCTGTCAATCATATCATATTGAACAACTAAAGGAAGAAATGGGCAAGAAAATCAAATCTTTTGTATGTGTATAACATCATAATCAAGCAGGTGGCTGGGTAGAATTTTCATGTTTACATCTTTTGATATTCATAAACAACTGCAACAACCTTACTGATAGGTCAGGAAACTTGCCTTTCCTAGAGAAATACAGTTTAGATTTCTAAGGTTATGAACCTTGGTAGTAGGGAGTGTATAATCATTAAGGATGGTATCTGAGTATTTTTTTCTTTATTGGCTGTGCAGTAGATTTGTGTGGTTATCAGAGCTCTGCAGAGTTAAGCATCTGAAGAAGAGAATATATGTGACTTCATATATTGCTGATCAAGACTTACTGGTGATGGAATTGCTGCCAGAGTACTTGAGGTGTTAGAAATTTTAAATAGTTTGCCTCTGTCAGGTACAACAGGATGGTCAAAGGCAGTTCATTTAACTTCAGGCTTTCTCCATGAGTTGAGATACTAATTGGTACCTTTCCTGGATCTAAATATGACACCTACATTTATGTCTAACACTATGGGGTATTTTATGGAAATTCTTATAAATTATTCTGTGACAATACCAGTGACAGGGCAGTGATCTTTTTCTGTCCTGATTGGCTTCTCCAATCATTGCAATCAAGAATGGGGCAGAATTGTAATGAGATGTGCGCTGTGCATCTCACTATTTGTGAAGATTCTGAAATAGAGAAGCATTGTTTAGAAACATCGTTTAGGTCTTATATATTCCTGCAAGAGAGTTTGTTTAAATCACTGGAGGAAAGTGATACTTGGTCCTGAACATCCTAAAAAGAGAAGCAGTGAAATTCAATGGTGAAGTTTCAAAAAGTCATTCTAGCCAAATTGGCTTGCTCACTGTCTTCTAAAATGTAGTGTATCCTTGTCATTTCTGCTCTGGCCTTCTCAACGATCACTTCTCTTAGATACTGTAGACAAGTCTTTGTTCTCCAGTCTTCCCTTTAATTAAGAACCCAATGGAGTGTCACCTCTTCTACAGAAGACTTCTTACAGAAGCCATGTGGGAAACAGCATCCTTAGACAATCTTGGGTGTTATAACTTGCCTCTTAAAACAAATTGTAAATTCTTAATGGAAAGGACAATATACTGCTTAACTACTAGAAAATAGTACTGGGAATTTATGGCGACTGAATGGGTCACACAAGTCACAAAGGATATTCTAGTAGGAACTATTTGGGAGCAAAGAGAAAAAGCTGATTAGTGAGAGAACAGGTTCAAAACCATTTTTATGATGGGAAAAAGTTTTAAGTATCAATTTAAAGCTTGGCAAATTTGAAGTTAAGCAAAGTGTTAACAGGAAACCACTGATAATATGACCAAGAATTTTCAAAGAAGCAGAAAGAAGTGTCATATTTAACAAGAGAAAGATTGATGGTGAGATTAGGCTCTTTCAGAGACACCTGACGGGTCTTCCAGCTCCTTGCTGTCCTCGTTCAATGACAGTAACTCTCCCATGTGAAAATCAATGCAATGCCCACTGTACGCAAACCACACACAGTTTTCTTCTCCGAGGAGATCTCCCTCCTTCCAAATGTAATTGCTGTGTTTATGATGGGTTTTGTAATGGCTGTATTTGAGGTGATGGTGGGAGGCCTCAGGAAGAAAAGAAATATGGGAGGGCTGCATTATTCTATTTTGTATTTGCATAGCTAGTTTCCTTTTTATTTTCTCGTCTTTTCTAGCCAAAGTGAAAATAATGCAGCCATTAAAAAGAAGAGGCGCTCTCAGGGTCAGCAGCTCCTGCTCGGGACACCCTTAATGGGGCAGCTTTTGCCTAGCGTGGCTCTCTTTTCTTCTCAGTTGTTCAGGCAATTCTGAAGCAATTTGCTTTTTCATACTGTAGGGATAAGTGTTACATAAAATGAGATTACTGACATTGTCCATTTTTTATCCTTTTCTTATTCTTGTTTTAGGTTGGCAGGGTTTTCTTTTCCAGTGGAATTTTCCATTGCATTACATCAGGAAACTCTGGTATCTTAGAACACAGTCAAAAATGGCCAGGGCTGCAGGCCAAAGGGAAGACAGTGGGAGGTGAACGAAACCATCGGCCAGACCAAGAAAGTGCTCCAACTACTTGTGGAATTAGTTAAAGAACGAACAAACAAACTGAATAAAAGAAAATAATTCTTAAGTGTTGTCCTAGCCTTTTTAGCCAAGCCTTTGCATGCTGCCTTTCAACTTCATTAAATTAAGTGACCCAAGAGCAGACTTTTAAAGATCTGATTGTGACTTTTGGATCAAATTCCTCACCATCGATTCCTCTGGGATCTGATCACAGCCTTTGCAAGAATCCTGTCAAGCTGGTTTAGACAGCATCTTCCACCCTGATGTTTCCTCTTAATCATTTTCTATCCTGCTCTAAAGTTATAAATCCATATCGACCCAGGCAGCATTTGGAACTGAGCCCTGTTCTGTACTGAGTTCTCCTTCCTCTTACTGCAGCAGCTTCTGAACAAAACTGCTCTGCCACCCCGTCCTGGTTTTTCTGATAGGCGTTCCTTCTATTTCTAGGGTCTCCAGTGAGTGGATTAGCTGGGAAAAGCAACTAGCTTTTTTGTACTCCTTTCTTTCCCCTTATTTGGGGAAAATTTTTCTGAGAATAAATGTAATATTTATAGACCTTTTAGTATAAGGCAAAGGAGCAATAAGGTAATGGGAAAAATGGTAAGTGTGAAGTTTATATTCCAGCAGTAACTGATTTGTGGTACTTGGGGTAGGTTATTATTTGCTGAATTTTGACAGTCAAAATATTATTAAACATTAATTGTTTTTTTAGTGAAATGTAATACTCTGGGAACCAGTGCTGTTGGGATGCTGATGTGCTTTATAGGCACGGGTTTGAATCCTGGCTGTTGTACTTCTGATAACATTTCCTGCTGATAGCCTGGAAAAAGCAGAGGAAGAGGGCTGAAGCCTCTGGGCTTGTACCACCTTTGTGGGAGGCGTCTCTGTGGACCTGGCCAGTCCTGGCCACTGCAGTCATGTGCAGACTGAACCAGCAGATGGAAAGTCTCCCCTGTTCTCATTGTCTCTCCCTCTCTGTAACTCCTTGAGTTTCAGGTAAATACGGATAAATATTTCTTAATTAAACACATGAGTATGGACTAAATGAAGGTTCCATTTACAAGAATTATTAATAATAAATTTAGCTAAACTGAGTTCTTGAAGAGGAAGCTAGTTCAAATGCTTGGTCATTTTTGTTATTGTCTTTAAATAGAAACATCACAAACATGCATGCAAGCAGATTGTCTAGCCACTCGCCCCGCCCCCACACAAACAGAAAAAAGAAAATGGAAAAGAAAAATAGAAGTTAAACCTAACCACACAAAAGAGGCCGTATTGGCAGTCCTCCACTGGTTTGTTTTCCATGCCTTGGTTTGTCTTTGTTTCAGGCTATTTTACTTTAACTGGCAGTAGTTCACTAAAGAAGTGGACACAGCTTCACAATTGAAAGGACTCTACTCAGAGTTTGGTAGAAGCATGTTAATTAGGCAGATAAAGACAACTTTTAGGAGTTTTCTTACTTCCCACCTGGTGCGTTACGTAGAGTGGAAGGTGAAGCTCATACCGACTGTGCCAGATTTGCCCAGAGTGATACAATGCTCACTCCTCTGCATTCCCTCATTGTTTTGCCTACGATGTTCACTCAAATTACTGCCTTTAAAAATGGCTTATTCTGTTGGTCCTTTGTCCAAGTTGATGCTGCCAGTAGTAGAACTTTCTGTACTGAAGGAAATTTTCTGTCTTTCCACCATTCAATGCAGGGAGCTTTTTATCCTTTATGTATGTCTATAGCAACTGAGGAACTTGGTTTTAATGTAATTAATTAGCATTTAAGTGTAAGTGACCTCATTGTGTAGTGGATCCCATGTTGATCACTGTTGCCCCAAAGTGAAGTCTACCAAGGTCTGCATAGAACTAGGTTTTGGGATCAGATAGAGCCAAGACTTAAGCCAAGTGTTGCTACCTACAACTCATAGCTACTTTCCCAATTTAGTTTATTCCTCTGAGCAAAATGGAGTTAACATTTGTACTTCAGTGAATGTGAGCATTAAATGATATGATAACGTCATTTGCACACTTACTGTATATGCATAAGTGATATATATATATATCTAGTATGTGTACATGCATGTGTAGAGAGAATCTAGAAGAGTTATTACTGTTTAATAGGCCAATACTGTTTATTAAAGTCTACTCATTCACTTTCTGGGTACACTGTAAATAATAATTACCATATAGAAAAGGAATTACTTTGGCCAGACACTGCCTTTCAGTTAAGCAAAGTTTGGGGGCAGGTGGTTGAGGTGCTGCCTGGGGTATCTGCACTCTACATGGAGTGTCTTTGAATCCTTGTTCTGCGTCCTCTTCCCACTTTTCTACTGATGTGCACACCAGCAGGCAGTGGGTGATAGCTCAGTAGTTGAGTCTTTGCTGCCTGTGTGGGAGACCCTTCAGCCCGGCTCAGTCCTAGCTTTTGCAGGCATTGACGACTGAACCAGTGATGAGAAACCTGTCATGTCTCTGCCCCATCTGTTTCTCTTTCTTTAAAAAGCCAATCACCTAAAAAGCAGATCAGGTAAAATGACAGAGCAATATGTGATATGGGCCTAGAAAAGAACCAAAGCCGAAGTCCAAAAGCTATACGTTTTGTTACTGGCCTTCCCTTTCGGTTCTCTGATCTGGGAGAATGGCTCATGCGTCCATTTCATGTTTTTAGGCAGAGTCCTCTGACTGTAATAATAAGGAGCTCAGTGTGTGGATGTCTCTCTCAATTGGCTTATTTTATGTAGAATGAACTGGTAATAGGAAACCAGCATGTTAGGGGTGGTAATTTACTTGTTAGAATCTCAGCCTTTCCTTGGAGGCTCATGAAATTCCAGGGCTTTCCCTGCCTAACAGACTGTGTTAGAGAGGAGTAGGGAGATTGGAATCTGTACTTGCATATCATCTCCAATATTTACAGCACTTCAGCCAGAAACCAGTATCTGGATCATATCCAAGAAAAGCCTTAGGGCCTATTTCAGAGCATCAGCTTATCAAACACATTCCTGAATGCCAGTATCATTGTCAGCTGTCTCAGGCACTGATGTTTGTCGTTATTTTGTAAACAGCCAAATTAGTTTTTTGATCGTTTTTCTTGTTACTTTTTGATTCCTGTTATAATTGCATCAGGGGCGCTGAGTGTGAGACCGAAGCCCAAAGACGGAGAGTTGAGCAGAATGGTGCACTTGATTCTGCTCACTTACTGAATGCCATGTGAGTGAGCACCCACCTGCAGTGAGGCTGGCAGAGGCAGACAGGGAGCCTGTCCGCAGGGTGCTTCTGTCCATTGGCTCCAGCTTATTGTGCATTTCCTGTTAAGTGGGTACCCAATGCCACACTTGACAATGTAAATTACATTAACTAAGGTTAATGTAAGACAATGAGTCTGTATAGATGGCAGGTAACTGTAGCCTGCCCTGCAGTTTAGTCTGACTCAGCCTGGCAGAGCAAGGAGCTTGGGTTCAAGACCTCCTAATAGGAACCTTTTGGGCTTTTGGAGCTTAGATATGAATTCCAGGTTTAGGCTCACAGAAAAACATTTGTACATATTCGTCTAGAGAAACTCTAATCCTGATCTTTTAAAAGAGGGCAAAGAGAGCCATATTTGTCTTCCCATCTTTTGCTGTATTTCTCAATGACACTGTGTGGGTGCTGGATGCTCTACTGACATGAAAAAAGAAAAAAAAGAGAGATTCACCTAGTATTTCTGACGCAGTACTCTGTCACAAGCAGGACTTGCCACAGTGAGTGGTTCTGCTTTCAAAGTTGCACCTGTAAGAATGGCTTCAAATCAATGCTTTGGAAAACCTAGTCATTATTTTTTGGCAGACATCCTTCACATATAATTGGCTTACTGCTAAAATCCCATATAGCAGGTTAACGCACTTTGTTGCTTGGGATTACATTTTTTTTTAAAAATCCACTTTATCTTACAGGTACACGAAAAAGTTACCTTCATTAAAATTTGAAGTCTTTCAGTGCAGTATTGGAAACTTTTAAGTGGTTTGAATTGGGAGTTTGCAGGACTTGTTTTTAAGTTCTCCAAGATGGAGTACTTACACATAAGCTGGCAGCACAGAATGTGCAGACCTTTTGTTTGCATAGAGCTGATACTCTTTACTGAGAAAACTTGACCCTTTCTGGCATACTTTCTTTTATCTATTTCCGTGTATAGTAAGTTGCAGAACTTTCTATCCAGGCACAAACCCTTAACTCTTATTACTGAATGCTAACACTAGTCTACTTTTTGTTTGTTTGCTTGTGCAAAAAATAAACCAATCTGTCCTTAATTGGTAGTGTAGATTAACTGCAAAATTTGCCCCAAGGGCTGTAATGATTAGGATGGCTGTAAGAAATCGGCCCAGAGGGCAACATTACTTGACATTACTTGAGGGATGGGGCTGGCATTGTGGAGTAGCAGGTTAAGCTGCCACCTGCATTGGCAGCATCCCTTGTGAGTGCTGGTTGGAGTCCCTGCAGCATCATCTCTGATCCAATTCTTTGCTAATGTTTCTCACAAAGCAGTGGAAGATGGTCCTACCTGGGTCTTGTATCCACCTGGGAGACCCAGAAGATGCTTCTGGCTTCAGCCTCGCTTAGCCTAGGCTATTGCATCCATTTGGGAAGTGAACCAGTGGGTGGGAAATCTTTTTCTCTCTCCTTGTGTCTCTCCAACTCTCCCACCTTGTCTCTCTGTAACTCTGCCATTCAAATGAATAAAGTTTTGGAAAAAGGCAATTACTTGAGTTACATGCTATGAACTATTATTCTTCCTTCTATTCTAAAGTTTACTTTCAGATCAAGGGAAAACACTGGTGAACCATATTTAGATAGTGAGACAATAGCTTTCAGCTTAAAAAAAAGGAAGAGAGAGAAAAGATAGATAGATAGAGAGAAAGGTACTGAGAGAGACTGTATTATAGTTCTTTTTGGCTTTATGTCTATCCTATGTCCAGGGCTGCTATCAGAGTCTTGCCCTTGGACATCTGTTGTGGGGTTAATGTCATGAATATTGCCTTCCATGTATACAACATATCCTGTTTGGGGGTCCACAGCCTAAACATCTCTCAATTTTTCCCTGCTTTGAATTGTGTTAGTTTTTACTTATTTATTTATTTGAAAGACAGAATTACAGAGAGAGATAAATGACAGCAAGATCTTGCATCTCTTGGCTTCTCCCCAAATGGCTGCAGTGGTCCGGCATAGAGCAGGCTACGACTGGAGACCTGGAACTCCAGCTGGATCTCCCACATGGCTGAGTGGATAGTAGGAGTCCAAGCATTTGGACCATCTTCCACTGCCTTTCCACATATAGCAGCAAACTGATGCTCTAACGTGTACACAGCATTGCAGATGGCTGCTTAACTTGTTGTGATCAGTCTGGTGAGTCATTACTTCCCGAACTGTGCCCACCTGGAGCCTCTGCTGAGCGAGAACACTGAGTGGAATGTGGAGAGAGCGTCCTGTGCTGCATATTGTGCTGGCTGCTCTGTATTCCTCAACACACTGCTGGCTGGTGCGGTTCTACAGTTAAGAAATGAGCAGTAACTGCTTTTACCTTGCATTTGCCAATATTTGTTACACTCTGAGACATTCTTATTAATATGCAGAAGAACATCATTAGGCTTATACCAGTCTGAAGATACTATTTAATTTCATAATCTCTGGTTTGGTTGCCTGTTGGCTCAGAGTGAGTTTGGCAAATTTTTAACCTGACATTCCCTTGTCTGTGGTTTGGACAAGGTCACTGGGAATCTCTTGGTAACACTGCAGATTCCCCTTCATGCCCACGGCCTGTGGTCTGTGGTGGAGCTGCTCCAGCCGGGCCCTCTGACCCAGGAGGGACCAGAACCTTGTACTTCCTTTCTCACCACAGTTCGAATAGCAGGCTGTGCCAGTTTTCTCAACGTGTGTCTTTCCATTCCAGGTATCTTACTGACTCCCATTTTATCTTTCGTTCAATTCTTTAGAGGCCTGCAGTGAAGGTGAGGCCCCCAGCCCCAGCATCCAGCCTCACATTTGTCTTGTTTCTGCAGCTTTGCCATCCAGTCTGCCAGCGAGCGCTGCAGCCCCATCTGCAGCTCATTCTCTGATATCTTAGTGTGCATTTCTTGAGGACCTTTACTCTTGTATTCTTGTTTTCTCCCTTCACTTTCCTTCTTGTTTCCACTTAATTATTATCTCCTGTTTTCTTATAAAGTCTTTGAAGGCTGGCTCAAATCCCTTATGTAATTAGATGAAAACATAAAAAAGCAATTGATTATCTGTCTCAATGGATTAAAGATAAATAGGTTGTCCATTCTGTCACCTGAAGGAGCATTGTCAGTTGGCAGTGGGGCTAACAGCATTGCTGGGATGTGAACAGGAATGTGGTTGGATCATTTTGGGAAACACAAGATGTTGGGGAAGCTGAAGAAGACGAGGCTTTTGGAGGCTGGTGATGCTGATCAGCCTCAGCAGACACTGCAGTGTACCCCTCATCCTTGTGCCACCTGAATAGGATCCACTTGAGAAACCCCTGGCACGCCCCTCCTGGCACCGCAGCCTGAGGTATCGGCTCCTGCCAAAGTGTGTGGAGTGCAGAGCTCACAGACCCATGCACCTGCCTTTCCTGCCAGCACTGCTGAGAGCCACTGCCTCCTCTCCCCATCTCAGCTGCCCTGACAGAAATGGCTCCAGCTACCTTGCTACATTTCAGGGAGGAATTCCTTATGTATGTACCTTATTGATCCAACAGTTCTTTCAATTGAAGTCAAGGGACCTGTATGCCTCTTCTCTGCTTCCTGGATATTTCGGAATAACACATTGGAATGCATAGTGAGCCAATGTTTAATTATTCAGCAGGACCCTGCCTCTGACTGTTTGATTCAATGAAATTCTAAAGTCACATTTCTAACCCTGGTGCCCCACCTTTTCTTTTATACCTTGATTTGTCAACATCCGTTTGTCTTTTTCAAAACTGAGGTAGAGAATTTCATTAAAAATGTATTTGTCTTGTCCTGGAATGAACACACCTCATTTACTGGATTGAGATTGTCTTCTTACTCTTCGAGTTCCTCCTGACACTACTCCTGATTTAACATTTCTAAACCACTGCCTTGATTTCATCAGGCACAGAGTAAAAGCCTTCAACAGTTCTTGTAACCTACAGGTTAAAATCCAAACACATCAATGTTTGAATTTCCAAGTCTCCACAGTTTGCTCTGATTCTTGTATCCAATCTTTCTTTTTTTATTGTTTGTACCCCTTTTCACAAGCCGTTTGCTCCCATTACTATGACTTTTTAATATTTTGCTTTAATGGTTTGCTTTTTTTAAAAATATTTATTTTATTTATTCATTAGGAAGAGGAGGGAAAAGAGGAGCAAAAGGAGGAGGACAAAGACGAAGAGATTTTTCATCTGCTGGTTCAGTTCTCGAATGGTCATAATGACCGTGACTGTGCCTGGTTGAAGCCAGGAGCTTGGAATGTCTTCAGAGTCTTCCTTGTGGATATAAGGTTCCAAGCACTGGGGTATCCTTCGCTACTTTTCCAGGCCCTTAGTGGTTTACTGGAGCAGCCAGGACAAGAGCCAACACTCATGCTTAATGCCAGTATTGTGGGTGAAGGTTAGCCTGGTTAGCCTCTTTGTCTCCTTTTTTATGAAGAAATAATGATTTGCTTTGCCTGCATTCTAATGCAGCTCTCCAAGGGACATGATAATATTGATAGTGATGGAATGAAGAACATGCTTTGTTTCCATTTCCAAATATGAGTTTTGTCTTGTTCTTTCATACCTTTTTTTTTTTAATCTCTTCCAGCGCTGCGTCGAGGCCTTCTCAGGTTGCTTCCACCAGATAAATCTTCTGAACTGGGAGCTAGAAATGCTCTATCTTTGCTGAACGTGTGTGATTCTCACTGTGCAGCCACTGGCTGGTGTACCTTTTGTGACCTCTGCAGTGAGCTGCCTACTTTATGTTAAGATGGTCTTGCCTTGGAAGAGTAGTTGACGTGCGTCCTTTATAACGGGAAATGCACCTGCATCCAGGCCTTTGTGGAAAAGTTCAAGGGAACCTAGTATACACAGACAAATAAAAGGTTATTTTAACTAGTTCCTGATAATTAGTAGGTATTTTTATTTTGATACAATTTTTAAAAGTCATTCACAGCTTTTACATAATACTTATTCTTATGAGCTAAAATCTAAGAGGCAGGGACAGAGTGAGCTCCAACCCACGGAGGCAGCCCTAGTGTGCTTGCAAAGGCTGAGCTGGGCCCAGCACTGACGCTTAGAGCCAGTTCTCCCCCATGGTTGGTAGGGCCCTAACCATTGCAGCCTTTGCAATCATTTCTCAGGGTTTGTACCAACAGGAAGTGGAGATCAGGAGCCAGAGCTGAATGTGGAACCCAGGCACTGCTACAGGAAATGATGGGTGTCCCAATGGTGTCCCGTGTACCCTCGTTTTTGAAGAAACCTCAAATTTATGGAGTCCATTTTTTTACACTGAAATAAACTTATGTTTTAATTCAGTTTTCCACAGTTCTTTTAAAATATGCCTGTGTCATTTGGAGGATTTCTCTATTGTCTCTCTGGCCTGTCTCCTGCTCACTTGTGACCAGTGAAGCAGCTCACACAGTGAAACAGGGCTGTGAACTGAGCTGGATGAAGACAGGCTCACTTCATCATTCACATAACTGTGTATTCCTAGTGTACAAGAGGCAAAGCTTGTGTCTTTTTTGTGTTTTAAATTTAAGAGGAGACATGTACTTAAAGTTATGCATTTTATTTTTCTGGCACAGTCTTGAGAACATTATGTTAGTGACAATAGTGACATCAATAGTAAGAGACAAGAGATGGAAACAGAAGGCGTAGTTCTGTTAGAGAATTTGATAATTTGCAGTCACATGGCAATAGAACAGAGAAATTCACTGTTGTCTAATTGGAAGTGTTTGGCCCATATTTTCTCTGGGAGAGGCTGTGGGGGTTTCCTCCCAGGGCAGCTGTGGAGTTCTTGGAATGGTGTGGAGGAGCACTGGCTCTGAATGTGTGTAGACTCCTGGGGCCTGCTAGATCAGCACCAGGCTCTCACCCCCAGGCAGCTGCACCTGCACATTATTAGCTAGGGAGAAATGTGGATCTCACCTTGGGATGTAACCTACTTTTGGTGTATGGAAATCTTCCAATTGGAATTATTTAAGTAAGTGGTTGCCCAGTTGTAACAACCTACTTATTTTCCTTGACCATCTTTGGTTTTGATTTACTTTAATTGCCATGTGTGATGTGTGATCCAGGCTGAGCTAAAATGTGTTTGCAGAAACCCACAGGCCACTGATGAAATAAGGATCAGCACAGAAAAAGAATTAATCAAGCTTTTGCTAGGATCTCAGTTAGATAGGTTGGTGGGATTGGGATGCATGATATTCTGGGAATTTTCTGAAATTTACTGTGCTGTCTGAGGCCTCTTTTTTGTGACCTGGAAAGCCTCCAGAAACAGGGCATGTTGTGGGGTGGGAGGGGAGCAGGGGAATATTACATGCTCACAGTCTCCACTGGGGAGGAGTGGAGAGAAGTCTAACAATCCTGTTGTCTTCCCAGGATTGGCCAAGCCCAGTGCACAATTTTGGTTTGCCTAAGTGCTCCTCTGTTTGAAGTAGCAAGGAAACTTGGCATGGGCAGCCTGATTGTTAAACATACACCAAGGAAACTTGCATCTCCTCTTTCAGGAAGCACCTGCAAGATGGACTCATGGTTCCCACTTTGCTCTGATGCACATCGGAGTGCTTGTTTCCAGTCAAGGCAAAACTTTGCTGGGTTTGGGTGGCACCACTGCCTTCCTCGGCCCCTCCATCGCTTCTGCCAGCTCACAGTCAAGAGCATATATAGGCACATCACTCATCAAGACTCACTGTGAATCCTTCCTCTTTGGAGCTGTTTTCAAACCAAATTTTTGGTAACACACGTGCTTCTGAAGAGAGTAGACTTGTAGTGCGCCTTTCCCTTTTCACAGGTATTTATTTATTTATTTATTTATTTATTTATTAGATTTGTTCATTTTTATTGGAAAGGCAGATATACAGAGGAGGAGAGACAGAGAGGAAGATCTTCCGTTTGATAGTTCACTCCCTGAGCGACTGCAATGGCCAATGCTGCGCTGATCCAAAGCCAGAAGCCAGGAGCTTCCTCTGAGTCTCCCATGTGGGTGCAGGGTCCTAGGAGTTTGGGCCATCCTTGACTGCTTTCCCAGGCCACAGGCAGGAATTGGATGGGAAGCTGGGCTGCTGGGACTAGAACTGGCACCCATATGGGATCCCAGCACGTTGAAGGCGAGGATTTTACCCACTGCGCTATTGCGCCAGGCCCCACAGGTATTTATTAAGAATAGACTTATTTTGAACTATTTTGAAAACTCATACTTACAGGTCATTCACATTTTCTGAACTGCCTGGCAGGTCTGACTACTTGCCTCATGATTAAAATATAGTACATTTAGAAGGTTGCTGTGACTTCCCCTAATCACTATTGGGTTGTAGGCTCCGAGAGTAGGGCCTCACGGAAGCAAGTCTCACACAGGTCATAGTCAGAGCACAGCTCTTAGCTTCCCATTTTTTCTCTATTCCAGGATCTTTAGGATCTAAGGTCAGAAATCCAAATTGGTCTTCTTTTATGCTCATGGATCTAGTATAGAATATCTAGGTATCTGTAATTATAGATCCTCTGAATATTTTCACCAAAAACTAGTGAGCAGCTCTTTTATCATTTAGTTCCATGTTACAGATATCAAATAATGGCTAAACATGATTGTAGTTACTGGCTGGAAGTTTCTTTAGTCATTCTGCCTTTTAATTCAATTTTGAAAGTACTTAGCATGATGGAGATTTCTTGCTTTGATGTTATACAGAACAGTGACATGATAGCTGATGACTAGTTTGATGGACATGGTGGGTTTAAGATTGTTAAAGCCAACATGATATGTCTGGAAACCTATAGGCTTGGATGACAGAATCCAGATTATTTATATGCTACTTAAAGTTAGACTATATTGGTAAAATATTGTGTACTGGTTTGTTGCAAAATACAGAAAATAGTTTTTTGTTAGTCTGTTGCTCTGAGATGGAAAGCCAGTTCCACCTATTCTTTTTCAGTCCCCAGAGATGAGCTTGCTTCCTGGCATGGTCATCATTAGTCTTTCGGGTAGACTGAGTGTGTTTCTGATTCTGTGGTAGGTGCATGGCAAGCAGCTTAGCATGGCAGGTCCATAGGGTAGCCTTGGCTTTTTAAAACAGAGGGGAAAACCTAGCATTCAATAAATAAATTTGAGAGCCTGATCTTGCCATTAGAAATAAACCTTATAAAACATCTGCTGTATTAGATGCATGACATTTGAGAAGAAAATTTCACAAGGATTTTGGAAATCCTCAGATTTGCATACGTATACACATATATTTCAATAAGTATGACTACAATGATTTTAAAAGCCATTTGGGAGGTATAGGCTAATAGGTGGGTTTGGGTCACCCCTAACTACCCTCGTGTTCACATTTTGACACCTCCCTTTTACACTGGTGGGCTTCCCTGTGGTTCATGCACCAGACAAGGCATGTGAGGAGACAGGGTTTTTTTCTGTATTTAAAAGGCCCACAGTTGACTTCTACACTTGTTTTGTGTATCTGAGGAGTGTGTTCAGTGCGGATTTGTAGCCAATGTTTTGCCTTAATGCCACACACATGCACATTTTTCCATGTCATTAGAGGAGTTAAAACTCTTCTGCCATAAAGAGGAATTAAATTGTTTTACACTTTGACTAGATGTTTTGTTATATAAAGGTCTGATTTCAAAGTGTAAGGTGCAATGATGACTAAGAAGTGGTTTTCTGCATATCCTTTTCCCGCAAACACAACCAGAGTGCTGGAGCAGTGATGGGATGGAGACCAGTCTTCAAAGGATGTGTATGAACGGAATCACCTTGAGAGTGTGTTGGTCATAGTTGAAGCTGGATGATGGAAATCTGGGATTCATCATACTTTTCTCTGTATTCTGCACATACTTAATTATTTCCATGATGGAAAGTTGAGTCTTTATAAATTCAATCTAGGATGTTTGCTATATATATATTTTTTAGTAGTATAAGGACATTTTATAATTTTGACTAATTTTAAAAGATCATATCTGATGTAGTAATCAGATGTCTTGCTGCATGAAATTTTGTCCACATCTAATGTTTTTTCTTTGGGAGAAATTTTTGAGCTATCCTATTATTATGCCAGTGAGTACCATATGACTTCAGTGGTTTCCCAGGTGGATTAGATACATTTGCCAATTTTATCTGAGTAAGACTGTCACATCATCCTACTAGTATTGCCTGTTTCCATCTTTAAGGCCTTTAATTAGAATATTCTTTCATTAAAGGTATTAGAAGAGTTCACACTCGTTGAGATCAAGAGACCTATGCTGTTGTGTGGTTGGGAAAAGACAGAAACATCCCAACTTTAAATGAAAGCAACTGTTCAAATGCAGATGTTTCATAACATTTTTTCCCAAAATATTTTGAAGCAGTCTTTGCTGTTCAGTTATAATGATAGCTGGAGGCATTATACAGCTTTATTTTGTAGCACATTTCTTCAGTACAGATGTGAAAAGTTTGACATCTATTATTTAGCACTGTGATGTCAAAGTTAGTTAGAGAGAAGTTTCACAAAAAAAAGATAAATTGGAAAAGGACCGTCATCTCTGAGACAGAAGGTGACAGAAGGAATTGGCTCTGGCCTGTGGCAGCTAGGCAGGTAATGTCTGTCTGGGGAGCACAGCTTTTTGTGGGTGCCCTACTTTGTCATTATGAACCCCAAATGCGGATTCTGTGGCAAATGGATACATCAGACTTGGAGACATTACGTTCTTCAGGAAATGGCCATATTCTCTCTCCCTCTCTCTCTCTTTTTTTTTTAAGAGGAAGATTGAGCTATTTATTTAAAAGTTAGAGCTACAGGGACTGGCATGGCAGCCTCGAGGCTAAACTCCTTGCCTTGCACACACCGTGACCCTGTACGGTTCTAATCCCGGCAACCCCACTTCCCATCCAGATCCCTGCTTGTGGCCTGCAAAAATAGTCGAGGACGGCCCATAGTCTTGGGACCCTGCACCTGCGTGGGAGACTCGGAAGACGCTCCTGGCTCCTGGCTTCGGATCGGCTCAGCTCTGGCCTTTGTGGCCACATGGAAAGTGAATCATCTGATGGAAGACCTTCCTCTCTGTCTCTTCTCCTTTGTGTATATCTGCCTTTCCAACAAAAATAAATAAATCTTTATTTAAAAAGTCAGAGCTAGAGTGAGAGAGGGAGAAACAGAGAAAGAAACAACTTTCCTTCGCTGGTTCAGCCCCCTAATGGCCACAGTGGCCAGGGCTGGGCCAGGCTGCAGGGACCCCCAATGGCCACAGTGGCCAGGGCTGGGCCAGGCTGCAGGGACCCCCAATGGCCACAGTGGCCAGGGCTGGGCCAGGCTGTAGGGACCCCCAATGGCCACAGTGGCCAGGGCTGGGCCAGGCTGCAGGGACCCCCAATGGCCACAGTGGGCAGGGCTAGGCTAGACTGCAGGGACCCAAGCACTTGGCCTGTACTCTGTTGTGTTTATCAAGCTGTTAGCAACCAGGACACAGACTGGCACCCATATGGGATGCTGGTGTCTCAGATGACAGCCTTATTCTCTAAGCCACAATGCTGGTCCTCTGGCCTCATGGCAGGTCCTGCCCTTCCCTGCCCTCCTTCCTGGGTCTCACTGCCCAAGCATTCCTGTTCCCTCCACTTCTTCAACTCCAGTGCTTACTGTAGAATCTACTGACCATTCTTGAAATACTGTTTTGATCTTTGGGGGAAAAACAACAGCAGATTGTAAGTGGAACACAGCCAAAGAGAGAGACAGAGAGTAGATAGAAAGAAGACAAATGGGGGAGGGGGTGGGGAGAGTGAGAGAGTGTGTGTCTGTGTGTGAGAGAGAGAAGATAAAAATTCCAAGGAATTGGTTCATGCAGTTGTGGAGACGAGGGCAGGTCAGTGGGCTGGAGATGGAAGAGGAGCAGGTCCAGTGCACAGGCATGTCCTGGCAGACTTCCCTCTTGCTCTGAGTGGGATGTGGCCGTGACCATCAGTCTTTTCCTATGAAGACCTCCTACTGATTGGACAAGACCCACCTACCTTATGGAAACGAATATATTTTACTTACAGTCTACTCAAATTGCAGGGTTCGTCTCTTCTACACCTATCTGCACAGAAATAACTAGTGTAGTGTTTGACTGAAAATAGGGATAGTATGGCCTAGGTGTCTTCATGCTAGTCAAGCTCTGAACGAATAGTTTATCATACCAAACTCTTAAGATACACATGCAAAGAATGACATCATTACTCTTTTGCTATTCATCTGTTCATTATGATAAATTTTATAACAAAGCATTTTCCCCCAATTTCTAGTTTTTGCATATGTGTCTAAAGCAATCTGTGGAGAAAAATCCAAATTTGTCTCAAGCCTTGAAGATCGTTGTAAAGCTGATAGCTTTGCAACTGAATAAAACACTTTGATTTAATGAATTAATTTAGGGGGAAAGAAGCTGATTGGAGCATGAGCTGATGAAATGCCAACTATGCTGGATTTGTAATAAGGATTTCTGGTGGAATGCCATAGGGAGGAAATGAATTCTCCTTTCTGGAATACATTAGGTGGGTCACCAGCAGATGTTAACTGGGAAAACCCTGACTGGTAATCCAGGGCAAGAGACTCTTGTTGCTAGCAGTGGTTACAAACTGAAGATCCTGAATGGCTTCACCATTTGTGTGATTTTTTTCCAAGATGATTTTCTAATAATTTGAAAGCTCAACAGAATTTTAATGTCCAATTACGCCTGTTTTCCCAGGGGAACTGAAATGTAACAACATGTCATTATTGCCCCCTAGCCCTTCTCCTTCCTCCCCCTTTCGCCCCGCCACCCCAACCCCGCATTTGGCAGTTTTTTTCTGAAAATGCATTTGTTATTTTGAGAAAAGAAAACAAAAGAAACCAGGAGCTTACTCACTTTTAGGGTTCCTGCAATGAGTGGATTTTGTCCTGATGAATAAAGAATAAGAAGATAATTGTGAGAAAAGCATTTAGATTTGGCTAGCCCTTCCCCCGAGCCAAGGTAATAAGTTTAACCCATGATATTTAGGCTTCTGCATCCCAGCAGGTATAGGAAGACAAATCATCATTGCAAATGATGTGTGTGTTCCTGCGGCATTCTGGTTCCCTTGAGAACTAATTCTGCTTTTTGGGAGGGTCAAGAAGGCCACATGCTTGTTTAGAAAAACACCAAGGATTGGTGTAGAACAACTCAATTTGGCAAAGTTTAAAATTTGAATGCAGAGAACTGGTTCAGGGTGGAAATTGGCTACTTACAAAGTGATAAAACTCTGCAAGTACTTGCTTCTTTTTCAGGTTATGGTATGGCCAATTCCAAGAGCTTTTTTTTTAAAGAGTGTTTATAATCTTTGTTTTGTCTTACTAGTAAATATTCATTTGTAACAGTGTTGAAGGTGCAGAATGGAAAACAGAAACACATGGTTTTTGCATATTAAGCCTAGCATCAAATAATTGTCTAAATATTTAACAGTAAGCCATTCCTGTAGCAAAGGTTGAAACACAATATCCAGTTTGTACCTTTTATAATAAGATGGAGACTAGGTCAGCAAGAGCATCAGGGCAGTGCAGAGCCTTGTTTATAGCCTGGTAAGAAGATGTATTCCTAGATCAATAGTATCTGTATACAGTACTAACCTGCTACATCGTTCATGGACAGTCTCTTTTTTCATTGGTGCAGAGAGTATTTGTGTAGAAGACAATTGCACCTGAAAACTGAGTATAAATTATCAAAACCAGTGGTTCTCTACCTTGTCTGTCCTTTGGAGTTTGACCTGCGTTTTTGAAAATAATGATTTTGGGGTCCCATATTCTTGATAATCTGATACTGCCATGGGATTAGAACTGACCATAGTGATTTTTGTTCAAATTCTTTGTTGATTTCCATATCCTACTAAGGCTGAGAACCATTGATTTAAAACTCATCTTGAATTCTCATTTGCAAATGAAAAACCTTCCCTCCCTCCCTCCCTCCCTCTTCACTACCTCACAGGATATTGAGGGTAAAGGGAAAAAATCATGGGCAGCTGCTTGTGTTATGGATGAAAAATTACTGTTGAAAAAAACAAAGTCATATTTATTATATTTCAGCCAAAATTATGATCAGGAAAAAAATGTATTTGAATTTGTTTGGGGAAATTGGGAGCACTTTTTTTTCTCCTTAATGCAACATGCAGATGTGGGAGCCAACTTGACTCTTATGTTACCGTCTTCTGTTACCGTTGGGATGGATGGTCTTAAAGGTCTGGTTTGACACAGGAAGGAAGAAGTCTCAAGGCTTAAAGTCTGTAATTGTCCAGTGGCTCATAGTTTATTAAAGTTTTCATACAAGGAATTCTTGGTTGATAGAATCATTTCATCGTTTTCACTCTGACTTTTGAAGCCGTCTCTATCATCTGCCATTCTTTCAGTTAAAGCACCTAAAGTTGAGTGGGTTTCATCCCCATTGACGATTTGAAATCATGGTTTCAGTGATTAGACATTTGCCTTGTGAATATGATTAGTCCAGGAAAGAGTTTCAAAAATGATAGCCTGATACCTTGTGGAAGCTGGCCAAATTAACCTTTTAGCTTACATCCTCAAATTACCATATATAGACTAAAATTACTAGTTCTTGGTTGTTTTGAGAACTAAGTGATTTGGAGAGTTAGCTAGAGAGTTTTAAAGATTAGTGCTATTAGAAGGATTACTGCCTGAGGCGTGGGGTCTGAAGCGGCCCCCCGAGTCTGGGATGGCCACTTCGGAGCTTTCACTAGGAAGGAACCACCTCCCCCGGCTCAGATGCTTCCCCACAGAACCTCTTCCAGGTCTCCTGGCCAAATGTAATCTTCCTTGAAATGTCCTTAGTCCTATATTTTACCCACACTGAATTCCTGCTGTGTTGCATTACGCCTTGTGTAACATTATTTATATTTATTAATTATTTATTGGTGTCTTAGCTCCCTCAAACTAGGACAGGCTTATCTTCATAGCTGCTTCTTTCAAGCCCACTAAGCAGGTGCTCACGTTTGCTAAAGTAACAGAGAACCATGTAGCAAGACAGAAACTCCTCTGAAATCACAGGCTATAGTGGCAAAGGACAGGTGGAGAAGAAATGCTTTCTCCGAGTCCAAGTGGAGCAGGAAGGAAAGGGTTGCCAGCCTGAGGCTGGGAAGGAGAAGTAACAACTGAACATTGTCGCCGTTCCCGCCGTTCCCCGTTCTTCACAAAGACTGGCAAAGTAATTTTTAGTTCTGGATGTAGATTTCCTATTTGTTCAAAATTATAATCTGTATTATTATTTTTTGAATTCTGTTTTGCTTTAGTTTCCTAATAAAAAGTTAAAACACACACACACACACACACAAAAAGAAAGAAAAACACCAAGGATCGCTGGCATAGCTCGATGTGGTGGATACAGGCCAGTTTCCCGTTAGCATGATGTACTGGGAAGCAGCTTGTTGGGACTGTTGAGACGGTATGTGCAGAGTTGAGTCCTGTTCCAGGGGAGCAATCAACGGGGATTCCTCTAGATGTGGAGGACAGAGGGGGAACTGGGTGGTTGACACCAATGCTTCTCTTTTGCAAATCTCCACTATTAAAAAGAAAAAAAAAATAATTTGGTGCACTCGGAGGCTTGGCTCAAGAGACTTGGAGTGGGGAGTGTGTAAATTATTGAAATTAGCTCATAGAAAACACTCTGCGGTCTTGTCAGAAGGAAATGCGTTTGTCCAGATTTATGCCCCCAAGTTGGAATACCTAGAAAAGCACCAGATGCTTCAAGCTTCCAAATATGTTAATTTTTAAAAGAGCTTAGAATATTTGGCAAATAAATTTGCACTTTAGATATGCTGAACCTGGGCTGATGCGAAAAACCTGCGGCTTCAGCCAGGATACCAGTCAGTGCACCGAAAGCCTCATGCTTTCATGAAGATCTCAAAGGGTACTGGTCTTGACAGTGATTGAAGGGAAGACAGGCTCCCCTCTGCTGGGCCAGGAATGGCCAGATGGCCAGCCAGTCTGCAGCCTTCTACACCGTGCCCAGAGGGTGACCAGGACAAGATCTTCCCGAGAGGATCTCATCTCGCTTTTTGTCTTTAAGCCACTAAGTCAAACGGCTTTATCTGCAGTGTATGTGGATCAGTACTGGATGGGGCGACAACCACTTGTTCTTTTGTTACACGTGCAGTGGAAACATGTGGTCAGCAGGCAGCTTCTGTGGTTAATTTACATTGGCATCCCCCTTCTCTCGGTAAGGATATATGAGGTAAATTATTTGTGAAATTTTAATCAACTTAGAGGGATGGCAGAAGGTGTTTCTGTTGATCAAGGAGGTCTGGTTGAGAGTGGAGCATCTGGATTCTAGACTCCATTCTGGCAGGCGGCCCTCTTCTAAACCTACTGGACCTCGCCCTCCATCCTTCTCCTCTCCACATGCATCCCACCTCTTAACCATGCCCATGTACAAGCTCCCTGTATTTTGTGCCATTCCATCACCTGTGTGTTCTGTTGCTTTTATCTTGATAAACCCACATTTTCACAGCTCTAATCAGAGTCTTTAATTCTCTTTGAGGAAATCTTTCAATGCTGTTCCCTGTAAGGTGGCTCTGGGATTGCACAAGCATGTTGAACGTTTCATTCACCTATGTTAACATTATTTTGTGTAGACCCTGACTTCAATATATGGGTTATGATAAAATTTTCATAACACATAAAAATTTCAGAAACACATTCTCACCAGAGTTTAAGCGTTGTATATATGGGTTGTCTCTTTGGCCATGACCAGAATCCCTGTTTCACACACTCCACAGACTGGATCATTGTTTTCAGTGTGGAGAATGTTATGCCAGGACGTTTCTACCTATCTGTATGTATTCACGCTTCTACATGAAGTAGACAATATTACCTTAAGTGTGAGTGACAGAAGGTAATAGAGAATATGTTATTCTGCAATTTCTTTCTATATGTGGTTTACCTATTAACTTTCAGGAAAGTTCTGCTCATTCCATTAAAGGATGTAATTCCTATAGTCCCAGGATGCCCTGTGTGTGAGTTCATTTGTGTTTATGCCTGTATCAGTTCATGTTTCTGTGTATCATCATTTGATACATTGTGCCTTCTCCAATTTCTTCTTCCAATGGTACCTGAACAGTGGCCATTCCATCTATTTTGGTAGGTATCCGTTGCATAGATGGGGAGCAAGCGTGACGTCTCCATGTGTTTTCTCATGACCAGGAAGGCAATATAAGCAAAACATTCTTTAGAGGATGACCAGGAAGGTATCTAATGTGTATAACTGTAGATAATGGCACATATATAGAACCTCCAGAGGCAGCTTCCCTCTGGTATTACAAAGGAATTTCCATATGATACATTCCTCAAAGTAATACAAAGGACCCATTGTACTCATTTTGCATCAAAATGTATTTTTAAAAGACGTTTTAAAATTTAATTTGAAAATCAGAGTTACAGAGAGAAAGGGAGAAAAAGAGAATCTTCTATCTGCTGGCTAACTCACCAGATGGCTTGTGTGCAGGACTGGGCCAGGCTAAAACCCAGGGCTAGGACTTTCATCTGGGTCCAAACACCTGGGTCATTTTCTGCTGCTTTTTCCAGGTCATTAGCAGAGAACTGGGTCAGAAGCGGAGCAGCCAGGACAAACTGGCACTCAAGTGAATGCTGACTTAATGCTGATCCCCCAAGTAACTTCCCAATTTAGAACATGTATACTTAGTGTAAAGTGATGAATAAGCACATTAACTAAATATTTCTTTAAGATAAGGAAGATAAGAAAACTTTTTATTTCTCTTAAGGATTGTTGGATAATTGAAGGAAGATAAAGGAATAAAGTTTATGGAGGCCAATACAAGACAGCTTAGTGACATATTTTTATGTTATTTTCACAAAGCACAATGCTAGTTATACTCGAAAAAATTAGTTCAAGTTGTCCTGAGGCAGATAGTAGCAGACAACTGAACATAAATATTAAGCACTCCAGGATTATATAAATGACTCTCAAGTGTTAGAAATGCTTTTGGCAAGGAAAAAAATGCCTGACCAGCAAATTTTGTCCCCGTGTGTGTCCACAGTAGATTAAGAGGCAAAGAACAACAAACTCTTGATAGTCTTGTTCTTGACGTTGTTTCATGAATTTCTCTAACACTCTAGATTCAATGACTTCAGCTGTTTCCAAACTAGACATTAACAGGGTTGATTGTGAAACTCTAAGGTTTCTCTCTAGGGCCATGCATATGATTTGAAATAAAACAAAACTGAGTTTAATTTAGCAAATTCTGCCATTTAGCAGTGGTATAAATTTTGCAACTATTAATCTTTTCTGTACCTCTATTTTCTTATCTAGAAAGTCTAGTTTGTGTTTGTTATACATTCTGTGTTAATACTGAGCCCAGCTTGTGATCACAGTTAGGTGCTGGCAGTATGTTGTGGGCTTTGCTCTGCTTCCTCATTTCCCAAACTGGCTTAGAGAAAGTTGATTGAGTTCTGTGCTCCTGGCCTGACTCTTGCAGGCCGTGGGCAAGTGAATTACTGAATGGGAGATTGCAATCCATCTCCGTGCCTTCCAAAAAACACTTAAGGTGCATTTTTGTTAACTTTTTGGAGTGATACAAAATGCTTGTGCATTTTTATTTGATGTAATGCACTGTTTCAATATATATGCACAGAAGAAACTGATCAAGCTGGGCAACTTGCTTTTCTACTTCCTTACCCTTTCTTTGCATTTAGAACCTACCAGTTCCTGGCTTTCATTTCTTTATTCAGAATGCAAACCACTGTTGTGCTCTATAATCATCCCATTGTTCTGTGGAACACATTGCACGTATTATTTTTACCTCACAGTCTTTTGGTGACCATTTTCCAACCTTTTTCAAGACTCCTTCTTTCAACTCTTCCTAGACTTTAGCACCTGATATTCTCAGTTCAAATGGATTTTTTCTTCCAAAGTTGTCGTATAGAGTACACACTTCCAATGGTTTTACTTTTTTATTTTCTAATTTTTATTTTCCATGATATAGTTTGATAGTCTCAGAGATTTTGCCTCCTACCCTTCCCATTATCCACCCTCTGCTCCGGAGGGTTTGGGGAGGGGTGGGGGGAATCCCAGTGCATATGGGACTGTGTCACATAATGCAATGTAATTAATAAAAAAAAAGTATTGTAAAAAAAAAAAAAAGAGTACATAGTGACTCATGCTGTGGCCTAGTGGGTAAAACTGTTGCCTACATGGGCTCTACTCCTGGCTGCTCTGCCTCTGATCCAGCCCCCTGTTAATGTTCCTGGGAAAGCAGTGGGAGGTGGTCCAAGTGCTGGGGGGAGGAATGCCCTGTGGCCATGTGGTAGACCCTACAAGAAGCTCCCGACTCCTGGTTTTAGACAGGCGCAGCTCTTTGAGGCCATTTCAGGAGTAAACCAGCAGATGGAAGACTTCTGTTTCTCTGCTATCCTTTCTCTGTAACTCTGTTTTTCAATTAACTAAGTAAAAAAAATCTTAAAAAAACCATACTCAGATACATAAAGTGTTTACTGTGTTAGTATAAGAAGTTGCAATTGTATAAAGAAGTTGCAATTGGTCATTGAGTTTGAATTTTATTTTTGAAAGAAATTCTCATTCTTGTGCAGTTATCTCTATACCTATACCTATACCTATACCTATACCTATACCTATACCTATACCTATACCTCTATCTAACTCTATCTCTATCTCTATCTCTATCTCTATCTCTATCTCTATCTCTATCTCTATCTCTATCTCTATCTCTATCTCTATCTCTATCTCTATATATCTGAGCAAGAGTTTCTACTGCTCACACTCCTCACACTGGTATATATGGTCTCTCTGGATGAGTACTCTCAAATTGTAGAAATTGAATTGCAGTGGAATCCTCAAATGGCATCATGAGATTAAAGCTGTGTATGCTTTTAGAACAATTCCTGGTTTACAGTGCCCATGTCCATTGCTGTTTTACCAGGTCAGGAGAAGAATGTTTGCAGTTGAACCCAGCCAGGTGAGCTCTTGGTGTTAAGGGAGGCTTCCATGTTTGACAACCTCCTAGAAGATTCGCATTACTCACGGCATTCTTTTTTTTTTTTGTATTTTTTTTTATTAGTTATTTTGCATTATGTGACAGTTTCATAGGCTCTGGGAATTCCCCCATCCCTCCGCCTCCCCTCCCCCCGGTGGATTCCTCCACCTTGATGCAGTATTACAGTTCAAATTCAATCAAGATTCTTTCCTTGCAAACATATACCAAGCATAGAGTCCAGCTACTTATTGTCCAGATGGGTTGAACAGTTTCCTGGGCAGACCTTTTCTGGTCTGAAGTTAGAGCTGGTAGAATATCATCCCAGTAAATTAAGAGTCCCAATATAACATCAACAGCAATTTGCAATGTTATGGAATTGACATGGTTTTGAGTAACCAGTATGTTAAAAAAAAAAAAAAAAACAAGTCCTAACCACAACCTATGATTAGCTCATTGACATTTCAATTTTAGTTCATATACAGGACCGGCTGCTATATACCTTAAAATGGCTGTAAGGTACCATTCAGCTGTTTCGTGTCTATTTCATTATAGTATTTAGCCATTTGTTGTGTTAAAGTAAAATTTTGCTGATCTTGGAAGATTTTAGGATAATCTAGACTGGCTTGTAACTCTAACAAGACATTTGTCGACATTTAAGGTGCAGAACATTTTTTTTTTGTGTGGGGTGGTGTGCGGCATTCTTTTGATTTGAAAGTGGATAGCATAGTTCACACAGCCACTCAGCCCAGTTCTGTTCACTCAGCTGCCTTAGCATTAGATTTTGGTCACAGGCCTCTTGCTTCTAACTCCTGAAGTTTTAAATTCAGTTCTTATACTAAGGTCATAGAACAATTTCTAGAGTATTTTATAATGTTGTCCTCTAAAAAGTCCTATTCTAGTGAAATCAATGCTGATGGTATTTATTGTGGAGCTCTGTGCTTTTAACATTTCTTCATGAATCTTCCTTTTTATAGTTAACTTCCAGCAAGTAATGTTAAAGTGGAGCTCAGGAGTGTGTGTGTGTGTATGTGTGTGTGTGTGTGTGTGTGTGTGTTGTTGATTGTTCCTGTTGTGTAGCTTCCTCCATTTAAAATGACTTTATGCATGAGAGGAAGGAGTGTTAACATTTCACTGACACTCTTTCTCAGCTGACTGAACCTAGACACAAAAATAATATTGCAATAAGAATATCCATGGACTTGAACTTGACTTTTCTTTTTAAATCCTAAAGACTTCCAGAGTGTTCTAGGGAATAAGAAGTCAGAAAATGACAGTGGAGTTTTGAAAAAAAAATCCATGTACTGAAGAAAGATATGAATAAAAATAGTGACATGTTACTTTGGTTCTATACCTTTAAATGGAGGAGTATGTTGGGTCAGCTTATCTCCCTAGCGGTACATAGTCTTAAACTCTGCTTGCTAGCAACAATACAGTCCATAAAAATGTCTAGTCAAGAGGAACCTGAAAAAAAATCTGAAAGAGAATATAGAACTTCAGCCTTAACTACCACACACTCAATAAGTAACTGTCCAAAGCTGTGCGCAGGTATCTCTTTAATAAAGTGAGAGCTGGGGATTATTTTTGATTAAAGATTTTGTTAGTCTTTATAGCCTCAGGCTTCTGTACCCACAGATGGAAGACCAACCACTCTGCACAATGCCATAGCAATGCCTTTAGAAAAGGTAAAATCCATTAAAACTAAGCCCTCTACAAATACCATAGGTTGCCTTTTGAACCTGTGGGCTGTCACAGTGATGTGAGTCGGCTTCATAGGATGTGCCACCGTCACAACAGAGCACTTTTGCAATATGCACCTTCACGTCACGTGGACATTCCGTAGACATGACCATGCATACCGGCATGCAATGGGCATTATAGCAGCTAGCAGGAACCTGCCATAACTTCTCTAAACACATGATAACTGCCATAAGAGTGGTGGTTTGTGGAGCATTTCTTCCTGTTTAAATTTAGAAATTGCAACTGGCTTCATTATTTTTGATGGAAGGATTTTTTTTTTAGCCTTTGCCACTTTACCATATCATACTGTGAGTACAGAGTGTCCAGTTAAGCTTCCACTGAACTTCTTAATGGCACTTTTCATCAAGATACTCATTTTTTTAAAAAAATATTTATTTACTTTTATTGGAAAGTCAGATATACAGAGAGGAGGAGAGACAGAATAGAAGAGTCTCTGTCCAATGATTCACTCCCCAAGTGAGCGCAACAGGTGGTGCTGCGCCGATCTGAAGCCAGGAGCCAGGAACCTCCTCTGGGTCTCCCACATGGGTGCAGGGCCCAAGGCTTTGGCCCGTCCTCAACTGCCTTGCCAGGCCACAGGCAGGGAGCTTGATGGGAAGTGGAGCTGCTGGGATTAGAACCGGCACCCATATGGGATCCCGGCACGTTGAAGGCGATGACTTTAGCTACTAGGTGCCAGGCCCAAGATATTCACTTTTAAAAATGGAGTTATACAATGAAATTCTGTTGTTGAGAGCAATTTTTGTCAAGGGTGATGTTCATTGCCAAGCAAGTCTGCAGTCACCAGCTTCCATAACAACAGAACTGCCCGGCTCTGACCTCCTTGCAGAGCTGCGGTTCCCTGTGAGTGCGGATGTTCTGTTTTGAGAAGGAATCACAGCTCCTCTCAGGAGCATAATTCAGTGAGTTGACAGAGAGGTGCTGCTGCGTGAGTGGTGACACATTGGAGGAATACTCAGGACAGCACAGGACAGCACAGGTCATGCATCTGAAGTAGATCTTTTCATTTTCCTAATATGGAGCTTCAGTCAGATGCCTTTTTGCAATTGCCCAAGAAAGTGGCAATTTACGATTCTGTGCACTTCTGAGCTGAATCTTAAAAACAATTATTTGTCATTTTCCCCCTTCTTCAACATTATCATGGTTAAGAAGGGAGAGGTTGGGCCAAGAATATTGGTAAAACCAGAGCAGGGAGACTTGTGCCTTCAGTTTGTCTTTATTAAGCCTGAAGAGCTTTTGCAAGGAAGAGTTAGGATGTGGAGACGTGTTGGCATCCAACAGAAGTTTGAAGTTTCCCAGTTGGAATACTGCAATCAATTAAACAGTGTTGGAGACTCCGTTAGGATAAGCAGAATGGCCATCTCTCATTAGTTGGAGTCCATTCTGTTTGCCTCAGTGATGCCCTTTTCATGTGGGCACTTTCTAGGGCACAGATGTGGACAGTCAGGCAGAAGCGTGCCCTCAGCTCTACTTTCCTGCAAAGATACATCTGTTCTGCATGGCTGATATCCAGTAATTTATTTTAACTTCTCTTGGAACGCCAATGCTTTTGTCTAACAGTGGTTGTTACTGCTTCCTCTGTGCTCAGTCTGTCTGTACAATGAGTGTGTCCCAGGAGGGAATGCCGTACCCTGACTCCCTCCCAGCCACTCCAGCCCGTGTTCCACCAAGACCCTTTTGCAGAACTTTAAGTCTGTGCGCTACCATCTACCACTGACTGTGTCTCTAGGCTCCCTGATGGTGGCTCTGTCTTCCCTGTTGGTTCCTGGCTTCTACCTTGGCAGGAATTCTCCATCTCACCTACTGCATTTGGTATGCTGGAGGTTCCTTCATGTCTCTGTGTTATTAAATACGAATCAAGTTTATGGTACACCTGAGCCCACGATGCTTTCGGAATTCTAGAGAGTGAATGTTCATTTTGATTCCACGACCTTTCCCCTATCATTCCATCCTGATTCACATTTCCTGCTTAGATGTCATGTTCTTCTGTTGATTTATGCTTTGCCATATGGACTATTATCAAAGTTTTCTCTCTCAGTAGCTGAGCGTTACACATTTCAATCTGTTATTTGCTATCATAAAACTAATATTGAGTGATGATTGTATCATTTGATCAGTTAGCTACCCCATTGAAATCTATGTTACATTCAAATTTTAGAGAAAATATAGCTATTTATCTCTCCACCATAACAGAAAAATCCAGGGGTGAACTTTCACACATTTCAGAGACATTTTTCTTACTCTTTGATATTTACTATGTCAACCCATGTCAATCCCTTATGGCAGGCTGCGTATACAGCTGTGTGTCCATGTCCTGTTCATCTAACCCCCCAAACATGTTAGATTTTGTTTTACTTGTCTATGTGAACCAAAATATGTGTGTCTATAGTACTGTGTTTTTACCTATAACATTCTGTAGATTCAGATAGAGGAGTGTGAGATAACAGCCACGAAACCATGTAAACAGCTGCTACGTGGTCATCTCTCAGCCAATCATGTTGGCTCCTAACACTGACCATCCCAGGTCTTCAGATAGAAGCACATGGGCTCCAGGCACCTTCATGGATCAGTTTCCTAAGCACAAAACATTCAGAACAGATAACATTTAGCAATTAACAGTGAGAAGATAAGTGCAAGATTTTGGAAAACCGGTAATGAGCAGAAAGCAAGTCTAAAAGTGTGAAAAAGCATCTTTTATAGAATAGCAGGTTTATTCATAAGTGAATCATATGAGAAAAAAAATTCAGTGTCATCTCCCTGCCACATTTGTCACCCGCATTCATGATTTCTGTTTTGTGGACAATCTATGAGCTTCCCATTGTCTATTTTTGCTGAAAATGAGTATTTTTCATATGCCATCTTCCTTAGAATTGTACAGCACTTTCAATTCTTAGACAGTTTCCACCCTCCAGGGTGTATCAGCAGCACGGCCATGGGCCTGCTGGAGTCCCACTGCACCCCCTGAATTCCAAGCCATTCTTGCCTTCCATGGCCCCACCCAGGCCATTTTTCCCTCACCTACCGTTGGAGTTTCAAAATGCAGAAGCCACCCTGTTTAGAAAGTTCTCATGGATTGCACACAGTTTTCACTTACACTTGCTTTATGTGATCTTATTATTTATACTAAAAAGACCTTAAACATGACCCTTTAGAAAATACTTTAACCTTTGTAAAATATGTCTTTGGGCAGAGGAAATGAAGGCATTGGCAGGATTCCCTTGAGCAACAGCAGAGGCCTCAGCTGCGAAGAGTCTGACAGCTCTTCTGGTTACCATGGTGAGAGAAGTCCTTCTTGTTTACAGGCCATTAATGGAGTGCTCCTTCTCTTCAAGGTTTCTAATTAATTGTTTGATGCATGTTTCTTTCCTCCTCCATAAAGTGAATGCATTGGACCAGTGCAGATTTTCAAGCTAAGGACTGGTGAGCCAAGCACTGAGGATGAATAGGGATGCTCTTTCCCCTTACCTAATATTCTCTGTGTACAGTAAATGTGCTATGCATCATGATTCTATCTCTGCTATGTGTCTGCAGGCACCTCCAACCATTTCCAATATTTCCTTGTAGAATAATATGTATCCTGTGCCTGACTTGCAATACAAAACCCTGGAATTAATGCAGCCCGACTGCAGCACCTCGTGTGTGATGGATAGGGCACTTAGAGTTGATGTACCTGTGCCTTCAATTCAAGCAGTGCTTCTGTCTCATAAAACACATTCACTATGCAAAGCCAGTTTTTATACTCTGAGTTTTCATTGCTATTTGGGATAGTCTATGAACATTAATTCCTGTCTTTATTTTCTTTCAGCTGCTCATAATTATTTCCCTTTCTTTCCCCAACATCACTTCTTTAACATTTTTTGAACATGTCGGCTTTCTTTCCTACCACCTTTGTGTAAGTATATGTAAAAAATGCCAATCATATTCCATACCAGTTTTTCCCTTTATTTTTTCATTTGTTAATGGAACCATGATGAGAATGCATGAATGATAAAGGTAGTATTAAAAAGAGCTGAGCCAGTTGTGCTGTAATTGTGTTATTGCAGTTACGCCCTTTGCATTCACCCATTGAGGCACATAGAAGTATTTGTGAAAGCAAAAAAAAAAAAAAAAGGTTACATGGAATTGTTAAATATCTCTGACTATCTCTAGATCCCAAAGAAGATGATTACTTGCCACATGAGGATATGCCCAAATCATAAGAAAAAGACATAAAAATTGCCCATCTGGGAATGGCTGTGCAAAGTAGCAAGGGTAGCATCAGCAGAAACATCAGTTTACATAAAAGTTATTTGCTAGTGGTGGAAGAAAATTTAATTACAATACCTTGGTTCTTTATAACTATTGACCTATTTTTAATCAAGGGTAAAGTTTCCTTACTGGTTTCATAATTTATCATTTTAATCAGGGACTCATTAAAGCCATGTATTTGGTGAACTGTGTCAGAAATCAAAGGGCAAAGGGATTATATGAACTCTATTGAATGCCAAGTCCACTAGTAATCCATGGTAACTTTCCTGGTTTTTCCTGTGGTAGCAGAGTCTCTGGTTCTCAGGAGCAAAGGACAAGAATGATACCCTGTAGACTGTCAATGGTCTGATTTCGGAGGATTTGAGTTGAGGAGTGGAGTTTGTGCTTCCTGGCCCTGGTGTCTTCTGGTTGGCTGTGTTGAACATGTGGGAATGGAGTCCTCTGCAGGAAGCTGTGAGGTTGGCTGGACCCCAAGACTGAAGAATCTATCCATGTCCCTGACACCATGGGGCCACAATACATATCTTGGACTTTGTTTAGATGTACTGTTTGGCATGTGATTAAAAAAAATCGGTCATGTTTCAGCTAGTGTTATTTAATTTCTCTGTCACAGCAGTCAAATTTATTAACAAACCCAGAAGGTGTTAGGAGATACATAAACTAAGATACATAGCAGAAATGTCATGGTGTAGAGAATCAGAGAGTTCAATGATTGCTAGTGAGGGAAACAATGCAGTCAGTCAAAGAAACATAGGGCCTATTGTTTCTGCTGTTTCTACATGCTGACGGCAGAAACAGGCACAAAGCATGCATTTCAGTAATGTTCGTTAAAGCTTGTATCAGTTGAAATGTGAATGTGATTTAAGAAGATCTTTGTGTTCCAAAATGGTGAAACTATTTAAAAGGGCATTAAAAGACAACCTTGCTCCTATAGTTTCTGCAGGCATACTCTCCCCTGGTATTTCAAGAAAACAAAAACCTTGGGGGATGTTCTCTGTGTCACCCACAGAACTTCACTCCAGGTGAGCATTATTGCAACAACAGCAACAGCAATCCGGACCAGTAGAGAGTGCATTGTTTCTTTGGAGTAATGATGTGAAAAACTTTCCTTGTAGAATGGAAAGTGCAGAATGACTGTTAATCTTGATAATCTGCTCAAAGGAAATTAGTCTTTAGAGATGAATATTTCAAACTGAGGGAAAGCAGGCTGCCAAAAGCAAGGGTATTGGAAATTCCTCAATATGATTTTCAATTTGGTACACAATTTATGTAAAACATAGGAGGATGGTTTTTCTAGATTAGTTACAGTAGATGAATTATAATTGGATATAGGGAAATTAATTATAATCAATAAACTCTATAATACATTATCTACCCAGAGAGCAAAGAAATAATTTAACAAATATTTATTGACCACATAGCTAGAGTTTATGAAAGAGGCAAATGAGGCCATGTATTGTAACAGAAACGGAATCATAGAGGAAAGCTCATTATTGCTTATTTCTGTATGAGTTAGGGCCTCTTCTAAATGGAGGACTCATCAGTTCTTTTGGGTAATATTTGAGTGAGTGTGAACTTTCGGAAACATTGATGACTTGCTGATAACTGAAAACCGTACATTACTGTCTGGCATTCTCAGTTGCATGAGACCAAAAGTTAGCTCAAACAGTTCTTAGGCAAGATGATACGTGTGTGATGATGACTGGGAATGACGTACTTGCTTTACTTTTACATTTTGCAATTTGCAGCTAACCAGAAGTCTCTTCTCTTCTCCTCCATTTCTTCAAGTCCTTTTCTCACCCCTCTATCCCCTCCCCGTTTCTGTATTTGTGTTCCTCCCCTTTTTTCTTTTCTACAAACGTTCCAGGGATAAATCTGTCTGTTTTTGGCTTGCTTCCTGATTTGCTTCATGAATGCTGTCCTGACCCAAGAAAGATAGGCTATTCTTATTTTGCTCACTCTTAGATAGTACAGCGACTCTGACCAAACCTTATAGACTGAGGGATATTTTATTCAGAATTAGAGGATGACTTTCCTAGCGAAGTGATTTTGGTGGACTACACCAAAATGTAGTTGATTAGCTAGAAGGAAGACGTAAAATCTTTATGAATTTTTAACTAAGTAGAAATTGGGATGAACTGAAAATGAAGATAACACTTTGATCTCTGCTTCTGAGTTTAAGGGCGTGAGAAGGGACAGTGGCAGGAATTTCTAAATCTGCAGGTGATTTTAAGGGAGGAGATGTAATTTATTTACAGCATGTTTTTGAGTTAAGCAACAATTTCTAAACTATGTTTCCTGTGTAATATTATATTGTAAAAGAATTCTATGAGCAAACAAATTGCATTCTTCCCTTGAGGCTCTTCAACATAGATTAGTATACAAAGATTGAAATGGACTAGAATATGTAGGCCAATTTTACTTGAAGAAAATGGAAAGTAGACTGCATACTAGAAGGAAAGCTGTGGAAGCATGTTGACCTGATAAAGAACTTGCTGCCAGAATGAACATACACACGGTTCTCTCCTGTCGTTTCTACAGCTATCTTTACGTCACTTCCATCTATCTTCACTTTGGCAACTCAGTAAAGGCAAAACATAACTGAAAATAAACAAGAGGTTGTAAAATTCATAAAACTAGGTAAACAGTGGCTTCTAGATGCAACAAAGAAAATTCAATTTGGTTATTCACAAAATGAAAATAAACACAGTTTGCTATGCTTGTTCACTCACATGGCTAGCTAACCTTTTAAACTGGTGGTCTAAATTGTTGGTGAGGATGGGAAGCAAATAAACTCTCCTTTCTTTTTTGGATCTTTATATGCTTATTTTAAAGATTTTTTTAAATTGGAAGGCAGTTTTACAGAGAACACACACACACGCGCACACCCCTCACAGAGCTTACATCTATTGGTTCACTTACAAATGATAAGCCTGAGCTGGGCCAGGATTGACACTGAGAACCAAGAACACTGAGTCTTCCTTGTGGCTGTCAGAGGCCTAGCCACTTGTTTCATCTTTTGTTGCTTTTCCAGGTACATTAGCAGGGAGCTGGATCCAAAGTAGAGCAGCAGGGACTCTTGCATTCACATGGAATGCTGCTGGTGGATTAACTGTCTGTGCCACAATGCAGCCCTGTTTGGAACCGATACCTATCATCTGCTGGATGCATAAACTGACTGCGGTATATGTACACAGCGAAACAATTCTCAGCATTAAAAAGGGGTCCATGTCACACAGCAGGCTGGATGGATCTCCAAACTATGGAAGCAGTCTTCAAGACATCAAGAAACATGCCTACTTGGTTGTGTTGCACGAAACTTGAAGTCACATCGGTTATAAACAGAACAGTATTGTCCTGGGATCTGGAAGAGTTCTGCAATTATTCATTTGGCATGGTCAGCTTCTTGCCTCCAAAATGTGCCTGGGAAGAAGAACTGGGATGATTAAATAGAAATACATTATTTTCAGAGGCAATAATTTTTAGCCTCTTTCCCCAAAACTGAGTGTTTGAGATATGGAGTCACAGATGATTCATTATGGACACAGATGGTAATCATGGATAATGTGACACTCACAGCTAATGAGGGCTGTCACAACAAACCCTGCCCTAGGGAATTGGTCACTTTCTTGCAGTATGTCTTTTTTGGTGGTTCTAATTGTCTAGAACAGTTCATCACTGGAGTTCCTGTTTGAATTCAGAGTAGCGCGATGCGTGCCCACCTTTCTTTGCCTCTGGGCCTTCAGTTTCACGGTGAACGTGGGTTCCCTGTGTGTTCACGGTGCCTCTCTCTGTGCTTGCTACCCATTCCCATTAGAGCTTCCCCTTCCCTGTGTCCCTGTCACATCCTCTTTCCAGATGTCTCTACACATCCTCAGCTTTCTTCCTCACTTCAGACTCTGACATGTCCTCACTGGAGCTCATAATGTGAGCTGCCCATCAGGACTGTCTGGGAACACACTTCGGATTGTGTTCTCTGGCTCTAACAGGGGATGTTCAGAGGTGGCAGGCGTGTATCTGAGTATTGTAGGCTGCCTTTTGTTACTGTGCTCAGTGATCTAAATGGAATTGATAAATTCTAAATACTGCTGTGTCTGTCACTGATATACTCGACAATAGATTCAAACATGTCTTTTTTATCAGTTTTATTGAGACAATAAATGGGGAGTTTTTAGCCATATATCATGGCATTAGACAAATATAAAATATACTAATATTTAGAAATTAGAAATATTAACATTTAGGGAAGATAGATACTCAGAAAGGTTTGAAAGAACCTGAATAATATAGTAGGACAAAAATTTACTAAACTTTTTTCTACTTAGCTACTATAGAAACAAAAACTTTAAAAATGTAACTACTAATACTATGAAAAACTATTAATGCCACCTTCTAGCACCTGAAGATTTTGAAATTATGGCTAGTTATACAGTACACTCACAGTGAGGTGAAAGATGTAAGTGTCCTGTGTGACGTGGCTAGGAGCTGCACACTGGTGATTCACAGCCATGATAACTTGTTCTTCTTATAGTCATCCAGTACCATATTTTATTCTATCCAAAAAGACCAAAATAAGACATATCCAATGCAAGATAACTCATTTCTTTAGCCTGAAAAACAGTGCAGTAGCTTGTATTTACATTGTTCTGGGAACAACTGGTTCTTAATCCAGCTACATCGTGTAGCACTTCTAGTATAGGTTCAACTCTAATAGCTTTTTAAGATGGGGTATTCTTATTGTGGATTATTCAGAGATGGATCATGTCATATTTCTGAAAGAAGTGGCTTCAGTTGAACAGGCAGCAGGTGTATATGTAGCAGAATTCTTGCCCACGTTGTGAGTGATTAATTGTTGCTAATTTTGGGTTTCTCATAACGTATTTTTACAGCTGGCTGTCAGATAGTTCTATGTAGGTAAAATCCAGTCATTTAGGTATTATATTATGTGATGCATTTAGTCAGGATTTGGTTTTTAGTTACTCACTTTAATGCTAAGGATTTGGACTCCACAAATCAGAGGATTATAGCATTGTTCTTGCCTTTAATCAGATGTCTAGAATGCTTTCTTGCAATTCAGACTGGCTTAATTCACATAACTATTGATGTTGACTATTTCTTTTACATAGATGATTTGGGACTTCTGCTTGTCCATACATACATTCAGGTGTTTGTTGGCTTCTGGGGCGTGGTAATGAACCCATAATGTCATCAGACACTTGCTATTGGATTTGTGGGATACTGTGGTTGCTATCATTAAGGTTTATTATTGGTACATAATTACATGAAGTTTAATCAACTTAAAAGCTCCATGTATTTTAGGGCTATTAATACTGAAATGACTTGGTAGTAAATTCTGTGTGTTCTTGACCATTTTTTTTGTAATTGGAGCTGTTATCATCCTGTTTTTTTTAAAAGATTTATTTTATTTGAAAGATTTACAGATACAGAGAGAGGGGTAAAGATAGAGAAAGAGGTCTCCCATCTGTTGGTTCACTCCCCAAATGGTCAAAATGGCCAGAGCTGGGCTAGTCCAGAGCAAGGATCCAGCAATTTCCTCTGAGTGTCCCACAAGGGCACAGAGGCACAAGCACCTGGCCCATCCTCTGCTGCCTTTCAAGGCACATCAGCGGGAAGATGGATTGGAAGTGGAGCAGCCAGGACTGTAACCAATGGCCATATGGGATGCTGGCACTGCAGATGGTAGCTTTACCCATTGCCTCACAGCTTGCCTCATCCCTTTAATTTAAGCCAATAATTATTCTTTATATTACACACATATAAATATTATATATGTTGTGTACTTTTTATATAAGCATACACATAAACTCATTGAATTCACAAACATATGAAACAGGTATTATTAATTTTCTTGTCTTATAGGTGGGAAAGCTAAGGCAGAGGGTCAATTAAGTTGCCCAAAGTCATCCAGCTAATACCAGTGATCAAATCTTAATGGCTTGGCCTGGAGTATGTGCATAACTGCTACAATTCATATTCACTTGCATGTGTTTTAAAATACATTTAGTGCACATAGATCTAATATATGACACAGACACATTGCACTGTTGGTTTTGTGGGAACAAGTTTCATTGAAAATGATGTGCACTTTTCCCAGACACTATTATTTCACTGTGTTTTTAACACACACCAGTTTAGATCTTCCTGCCCAGATATATTGGGCATCAGTGGGCACACACTGGTACATAATGAGACACATTTTCACACCTCTCGTGAATATCTTTTTTTTGAAGTGAAACCACTGGGAGGTTCCACAGTTAGAGAAGGTGGGGCACCCTGTATGTGTTCATATGTTTACGTATGGAGTAGTTTAACATACAGAAATAATTTATGTGGAGAAACATATGGAATATAAGGAAGCAGCCTTAAAAGTGGCAATCAATAGTTGGCATGGTAGAGATTGATGTTATTAAAATGTGCTTTTTGATTTTAAATATAATATGTTGTGTCATATTGAAAAAATATAATAAATAATGCCATGTGCATATATATTAGGGATACATTGGAAACATAATTTAGTTAATTAATGCCAGGGTCCGTGCAGTAGGTGTGAATGACACAAAGGTGTGAAGAGAACAGCTCCCTGCATGGCAGGGCCCAGGGAGCTTCCAGCTACTTGGCAGGGCCTAGCGGATTCATCTCTGACCACCTTGACACAGTTTTCACTCCCTTTCGCATGGGCACTCAACCACCCCACTAAGAATTTTGTATTGAGGCATTGTCTGCCCCTGTGAGATGGCTTTTACAACCAACATGAGCTTAAGAGTTAATGTTACTGATAATGTCCTGGTGAGTGGGCCTTTAACTGCACACAGGAGTACAATCAATCCCATGCTGTTTCCGGACACCTTATTGTGTACCTACCCATTGCCATAAAATCTGGCCCGGACATTTAGCATGCTTCCTGGGAAATGGCTTGATAAGAATTTTACAAACTAATGGAAATGATGGGAGTATGGGTTAAAACTGCTAGGACAAAAAATATAGCTACTGGGACCCTAAAAGCTATCTTGTTACTGGGACCCTAAAAGTTATCTTGTTACTGGGACCCTAAAGGCTATAGTGTTACTGGGACCCTAAAGGCTATCCTGCTAAAGCAAAAAATATAGTTACTGTGACCTTAAGGGTTAGCCTGTCCTTGCAACTCTTTAGAACATAGAAACTGTAGTTGCTTTAGCTGCTTTCATAATTTCTAACTAGAGGAAATATAGGCTGATTTCACTAACATCACAAAGATATACTTTTGATTATTGTTTGATCACTTATGAGGTTGTAGAACCTGCAGTTGTAGAGGAACTTAATGTTTGAAACCTTTTGTCTCAGATCTTTGTTTTTTTCTCTTTTGATGTATTCCTCACATTAAGTGATGGTTAAGTTGTAGAATAAGAATTGTAGCAAGAGTGTATTACTGAATAAGATGTGTTGCCTACTGAGAAATTCTTGGCTGCAATGTTGGAATGGATAATGCCCTGTCTTAAGGTGAAACAATTTGTAGAATTATCTTTGGAAACACTCACTTGTCCATTGTAGAATTGAAACATAAATGGAGTAAACTTGGCTCATTGCTAATTACAATTCTTTCCACCGTTATAACTCTTGCTTTACTTGTTCAGTTAACAAACTGTGTGAGCTTGCTGACCTAATGGCCTTTAGTACCAATGACCCGTAATCCCCATAGACCAAGACCCCGGACTTACTAACCCATGCATAATTCAAGGTAAGGGCCTGGTTGTCACAGGTGGCGCCAAGGTTAGAGCCCAGACCCGAGGAGAGCGGATGAAGACTGGCAAACCAAGATAAGCAAGGAATGTGGGATCCTTCCTCAATCATTTCTCAAGAAGCTGTAAATTGTGCCCCCCTGAAGCTATGTCAAAATGCCCCTAAAAGAAAACCTTGTACTGCTTCTGTATAAATAAAGCAGACAGCTTTCTCGCAATGTCCACAATCATCAAGGAATCCTAGTGGTCCGTTTCTCTTTTCTTTCTCTCTTCTTCTTTCTACACCTATCTCACGCACCCTTCCCGAGCTTTGAACTCTCGGCTGGAGCTGGACTCCGGCAAATTAAGAAAAATTTTAACTAAGTTCTAAGTGGCTTTAAAGCATGGAAGTGAAAATAGAATTTGGAGTTGCATAGCAGTGGGAATTAAAACCATTTTTCTCTCCTCCTAACTGTGGATCGTTTATCTGCCATCCTCTGAGCGCTCCCTGATTCTCTTCCTGAGGGCTGTTGTTGCACATTGCCTTCACTCACAGAGGTGGTTTTGTTTACTTCCCATTTTTTATCTTTTATATGCAGTTCTCCACATAATCATGAAAATCTGCCTGTAAGCCTCCAAGCATTTAGACATGCTTTGAATTAAGGATCCAAAACATAGTAATAATCTATTCTCAGAAGTTCTTAATACACTGTGCACCAGGAGGATCCTATTTTGTTACTGACAGCATGCTGGTTTTGTTTTCCAAGTGTTTTGAACTCAAAGAAAAAAAAATAAAGAAGCGTTAACTTCTTAAATAAAAGTGGTCATCAAATGCTGTTCTGATTTGAACATGGTTTTTCTTAATCTGACAGACCTTATTATGATGGGTTTAAAATATTTTTATTTAATGATGTTTTAATGCAGAATATTTATGACAGATGTTATGTTGGTAGAGTAAGGCAAATGAAGGACTATCAATCTCTTGGTAAGGCATATTATTTGGATCACTCAGAGGAGACAGAACAATATACTCTTTGTGTAAAGCTGCCGATATCCATTTTAAAATCTGGCTTGGTTGCTACCAATCCCTGCCAAAATGACTGGGGAAACTCACCGACAGTGTTTCCTTCTCATCCTGTTCTCCACACATTGGCTGGAGCTGGTACCAGTTATGTGCGTGTCCTTCATGAAGACCTCGTGGTTGTGGCAAAGCAGTTTTTTCCACTCAGGTGGTTCCTAAACATATATGCTGCACTAAAAAAAATTTTTTTTTGAGAGCAACAGAAATAGAAGAGACAGAACCATTTGTTGGTTCCTTTCTGAAAGGCCTGCAGGCAGCCTGGAATGGACTTGGCTGAAGCTGGGGCCTGGTAACTCATGGCTGCCTCGCTGTCTGCCTTGGCAGGAGGCTGCCTCCAGAACTGTAGTGGAGAATCAGATCTAGGCACTCCACTGTGGTATGCGAGGATCTCAACTTCTAGGCCCCTCCCCCTGGACTTGAGTCTCATGGAAATGCTAGGAAGTTATTCATTCATGCTTTCAGGAAATTGTCCAAAGCTGCCTGTCATGCCTTGCAACAATAAGGCTGGCGTCCTTACACAACTGGTTGTCTTTCAGTCCATAGCTTGAGACTGAGTTGGTTTGGATGTGGCTGAAGAGAGCATATGGCACAGCTCCTGAGTCCATAGCCAATGTCTTTCCTACCACTTGCTTTTCAGTGGACTTCTTTACAACAAACCCCATTGCAGCTTCGCCCACCGGCTCTATAATGGTGTGTTCCTGTTCTTGGTCCTATGGTCTGAACTCATTTTTTTTCACATGTTTCATTCATGAGGAAATCATATATATTTCAATCCTGAAACATTAAAAATCAAAATTATGTTTGCCATGACCTCTACAAAACATTTTCTTTCTTTTCTATTTCCTCCTTGGCTTTTTTTTTTTAACCTAACTTAGAAAGAGTGGGTGGGAGTCATGTTACATTTTTCTTCTTTAGCTTTCTCCCTCCCTCAAACTAACAGGATTTAGACATTGATCTAGTCGGATGGGTTCATTCTGATTCCCTGTCATTTGTCACTGAACTATTGCAATATTTTCCTATTTGTCTCCTTGCCTTTCAGTTCATTTTCCTATAATCTCTACCCTATTTTTTAATGGAAATTGTTTGTTATAATTTGTACCCAGAGTAGTCTTGCCAGCATTATTTTTCCTAAAATAAATCAGAATATGTAATTCTTTATCTTGTGTTGACATAATGCCTCCCTTTGACTGTAGTTTTCTGCTGAATGATAATAACAGAAGTGTCCCTATATATTTGTCATTAATGTAGTACACATCACTGAGTGTGCTGCTTCGCCCCTGGGTCTTTGCCAGGGCTGCGCTGGCATCCCCTAATATATTCTATAAGGCTGAATTACATAATTTCTCATTGAAATAAACCGTGGATAAACCTCCCTCCTCTGTTAGTATGAACTCCTGGAGAACCAAGGAGATTTCTTGTGCATTTCTGAAATAAAATATGCAAAGCACTCACAACTAAGCCTGGTACAAGAAAAGAACATCCATCCTTTATATGAAATGACATTCTCTCTTGCACTCCTTTTACTCTCTCGCTCCCATAGCACATCTCTTTCTATCCCCATTTCCATATGCATCCATGTATCTCTAACAATACCTAAACCTAAACCCATACTGAATCATTCACACCCTTAGTAGTGTGACATAGCTAAAATGCACTTTTTGTGGCACATTCCTACTTAAGAACTCTTAAGTACCTCATTGAAGTTTAGAAAGCCTGTGTGGTCTGGTTCTTGCTTGCCTCCTCACTCACTGTTTTAGAGGAATCCTCATCAGATTCTCCAAACCTTTACAAGCTCCCTGGATGTGCCTCTCTATCCCTGTACACTTGCCACTCTCAACTCTCTTCTTTTTTTTTTTTTCATTGCAAACACAATCTAAGAATCAGCTCTGACAAAGAAGCTGTAAATTCTTAATCTTTATAATTAATGCCATCCCTTTCCCTTCTAGTTAGGATAATTATCACTATAATTCCCAGCATGTGGTTGTGGAAACTAAGGAATTCACAGGCTGTAAATGTGCCAGATAAAGTTTGGTAATTAGACTTCATGTAGTTCAAGTATTATATGGATAAACAAAAACTAAGCCGGATATGTGTTCTGAGAGGAATCTCACTCTCACAAGCCCTACAGAAAGTCGGTGGACCTTGCTACTGTAGAATCAGATGGCTGCTTTGCTGACTGTCATTTCACCACCCTGCTTCATGCTGCTGTGTTGTGGATCCAAGATGGTGTCAAGTTTTGGTTTTGAACTTTCGGGTCACTCAGGCTGGGTGTGAGTTCTCCTTGTTGTAGGGCACTACTTTTGGTTATTTTATTATCATGATTAATCCACACGGTATCAGTTAAACATCAATAAAAAAGTTCAGGTCCCAGCAGGTGAGCATGAAAGGATTTGCTGAGATTTGTGTTAAAAGAAATAAGATGGAAGATGTAAGTGTACGGCTATGTGTGATCTTAACATTATTAGTACAAAATGCTTTTGTCTGCTATTTGTGACTTGGCATCATTGTTTACGCAGCAGACCTCAATTTCTCCTGCAGTAGTAGCATGAAGATGTGTGGGGGTGGGTGGTATTCACAGAGATGCACTCAGGGTCTGGGTGCCAGAAAGTGTCTGGGTACATTCAGTAACACTTAATATTTCCAAGATCAACTCATTGAATGATAAATGGTCAAGTGAACAAACCATCGATTTTACAAAAATGTCATATTGGTAGTTTTTCCAAGATTGAGATGAACTTTAGAACAGGATTCCAATAGCTGTAATAAGAATGTTTAACTTAGCAAATGTGAAATATCCTTATATATATTCTTGGAAAATCAGCAAATTGGTGAATTCAGCAAATTACTCCTGCTGAGAGAGCCCTTCTAAAACCAGCATGTTTATGAGCTTAGGTTTCGGGATGATACAAAACACACGTGTCTTGCCTAATGTTGTTTTGTTAATGCTCAGCAGTATGCCTAGAGCATAATTAATTGAATAAATCTTCATTGAATAAATTAATAAATGTGTCTCCATGTGAAACTATGCAGGACTTGTCCAGCAATAGACTTTAAGATGGATGGTAACCATGCCAATGTACAGGCATTGGGGCATTTTGGCTATTACTGTTTTATTATGTTGTTTTTGAGGTTTCATTAAACACTTGGGGATGTAAGAAAACATACAGATAGGTTTCTAAGTAACAGGTTGTTTCATTTTGTTTTTCAGTTAAGTGCATGTATTTGCCCAGAAAACCAGTTGTAATTATTCTGAAATTAAAGAAAAATCACAACCTTTAGGATACATGTTTAATTGATTTACTCAGCCATTGTAATGACTTAATCAGTAGGTGGTCGGAAAAAAGGAAGACAAAACGAATTTCATTGATGGGTTCTGTAATTTGCCCTCATTTTTGTATGAAGGGCTGAAATACTGCTCTGATTTCTTAAAACCATGTGATTATAATTGATGATTCGCTTTGGTTCATTTCCAAGACAAATGGTGAGCTTCTGATAGGGTGCTTTATTTTGGATCAAAGAGCATTGTTTCTACCTAAAGAAAGTGCTTGAATGATGTCATGCTCTGTTGACTTATTTTATGTAAGATATACTTGAAACTAGCCTTGAAACATGAGATTATTGGTTCCTGCTTTCCAATCTCTTAGTAAGACAGATACACTTCATCAGATGGCCTGGTTTAGACAGGAAGATAGTTTATTATGACAACTCAGAATAGATCCGTTGCTGTTTTAGTGTTCATACAGAGAGGACCTAATCAGAACCCTGTCTCCAGTGTGTACTTTCCTTATTTTGATGTGTAATGAACAATAATTTATTTCTTTGAGGATAAAGATGAGCAAAAATTTATGAAAGAAATATCTTTGGAATATGAATAAGGAGTGTAATGATGAAAAATAGAAGCTATAAGGTTGAGAACTACTGAGAAAAGCACATACATATTCATTACCATATATGCTATATTTCTTATACATATTCATCTGTTCTGATACACTCCATTAATTTAAAATGTGGATCTCTTTTTGAATTTTTCATTGAAAAATCTTGCTCCTGGATATAAGTAACAGTTAATAAGGAAATCTATGGAAATTATGCCAATTACATGAAGTTACTTACCAAATTCAAAATTTTTTTCTTGTTTGTTGGAGAGGCAAAGAGATAGATACATATACACCCACACTCAGAGAGAGGACTAGGGAGGTAGAGATAGAGATAGGTAGAGAGAGAGAGGGAGAGAGAGAGGGAGAGAGAGAGGGAGAGAGAAAGGGAGAAGGAGAGATAGATACAAGGATAAAGAGAGTGAGGGAAAGAGAGGGGGAGATAGAGAGAGAGAGAGCAAGGGAGAGAGAGAGGGAGAGAGGGAGACAGAGGGAGGGAGAGGGATAAAGAGGGAGACAGAGAGGGAGAGCAAGGGAGAGGAGGGAGAGGGAGAGAGGGAGACGGAGGGAGGGAGAGCGCTGCAGAGCACTCCCATCTTCTGGTGTGTTCCTTAAAGGCCCACAGTGGCCAGGGCTGAGTCAGGCTGAAGTGCGAGACGGGAACAAACACGAGTCAGGACTCTGTGTAGGAGCTCAGCCACGGAAGTCATCATGTGCTGCTCCACAGCATCTGGAATAGGACTCGTGTACCAGACGCTCGCTGTCAGATGCCGGCTCATAAAGGACTAGGCTAAATGTGGGCTCCTAAGCATCGGCTTGTTTAGCAAAACTTTACCACTCACTCATTGTGAATGAGATAAATTATGAAAGTAGATATAAACATGCGTATTAATTGTATACTATATGTAATATATAGTACATAATATGTAATGTGTAATAGGTATATGAACTTTTTGAACGTTCCTCATATAATAAATACATATTATTTTCATATATTTAATGTGATATGTTGTAGATTTATGTAAGTATGTATAACATGATGTAAATAGAATTTAGATTTTATTTAATTTCATAAATGAAGCAGCACATTTTAAAAAAGATTTATTTATTTTTTATTGGAAAGTCATATATACAGAGAGGAGGAAAAACAGGAAAATATTCCATCTGATGATTCACTCCCCAAGTGGCCACAACAGCTGGAGCTGAGCTGATCCGAGGCCAGGAGCTTGGAGCTTCTTCTGGGTCTCCAATGCGGGTACGGGGTCCCATGCTCGATTGCTTTCCCAGGCCGCAAGCAGGGAGCTGGATGGAAAGTGGCACTGTCAGGGTTAGAACCGGCTCCTATATGGGATCGGCTTGTGCAAGGTAAGGACTTTAACCACTAGGCTACTGCACCGGGCCCATGAAGTATCACATCTAATAATAAAGTGAATTACATAATCACATAGTGGAGAAGGCAGTAATTCCAAACAACGTGTGTTCTTTTATAAAACAATTTGTTTATATATCTAAATGACTTAACAGAGTAAGAGAGGGATGGAGTAAGGGAGGAAAGGAGAAATGGAGAGAGAAGAGAGAGATCTTCCATTTCCTGGTTCACTCTCCAAATGGCTGCAGTGGCTAGGACTGGACCAGGCTGAAGCCAGGAGCCCAGGAGCTCCGTCTAGGCCTCCCTTGTGGGCACAGGAACCTAGGGACTTGAACAATCTTCCACTGCTTTTCCAGGCTGTTAGTGGGGAGCTGGATTGGAAGTGAAGCAGCCAGGGTATGAATCCGCACCAACGTGGGATGCTGGCATTGCAGGCTGAGGCTTTACCTGCTCTTCCACACAACAGCAGGTCCCATGCACTTTGGATGCTTATCGTCTCTGTGAAGCGGATTGCAGCGGAAGTTTCCTGGGATAATCTGCTCCTCCTCTCACCCAGCGACAACATAGGAAGTTATTTCCTGCTGTTGTCCAGTGTGGAAATGCATGTTGGTGGCTTTCAGTTCTCAGCTCAGTCCTTTCTCTGAATTATGTTTCGGAATAATTACTTTGAAAAATTCCTCCAAAGAAATCCTGAAGATTCAGCTGGCCTCTGGAGGTTTGTGTGGCACAATGGTAAGGGCAACTGTTCTGACATCCAACCCCCAAGTTCTTGTTGTCCAGCTTGAGCTCAGTTCCCTCACCTGTGAAATAGGGACTGCATCTTCCTTCAAACGTTGAGTGCACTGGGAATATCAGTACAGGCTTAGTCAAGAACAGCTATGTGACTGTGGCTCTGCTATGACAGCTAGTAGCATCACCATCATCAATTGGCATAATAATTTTGTCAAAGTTGCATTCCAGGATTGGTTTTAGTCCTTCAAGATTTTTTAAAGTTATAATACTTACCATTCCTAACTGTAAAAAGGATTCACTTAAAGATGTTGTTTGAGAGACACTGGTATCCCCCTCTTACCCCCAGAACAATCTGAGCTGATACACAGCGGAAGGATGTGGGCATTACTGTCAGATGTGCACACTTAATCCACAGGAGACAACGCCTCACAGTCCTCCACATTTTTCACCTCTATGCTGTTTCTCACACCTTTTCGCATTACCAACCTCCATGGCTGAACCTCTAAGATCCTTACCTAACCCTAAGGCTTAGAGTTCAAGATACCATTTCTTCTCTAACTTAAAAATACTTCAAATCCCAGAAAAACTTAAATTCACCTCAGACTCATTTGGGGCCAAATTTACTCTTCCCCCATTTGGAAAATTTGTGGTTCCTAAACTAAAATCTGTCATGCCGGCGTCCAAGTTTCCATTCATTTGTTCCTGCCTCTGGGTACACACCGTTGTAGCATTCCAGTGCTGTCTCATTCCAATCTGCGTCCATCCATACTCAGCTTTTCTCCAATTTAGGAAGCACGCGTTCTGTCCTCCAGTAACCAAGCAGGATGCCCGAATTCCAGTTCATCCTTACTGTCTGTTAATGACGGATGCCTTTCTTATGTTCACCATGTTCAGGAAAGACCACAGTTCCTTCTCCTGCTTATGTTAGCAGCAATAACAACCAAAGTCAACGTTTGGGACCTTACTCAAATGCTGAGCACCATTTTACCATTTTACTGTGTTTTGTATATATTCTCTAGTTTTTACCAGAAAACTGTGAGCTATAAAGAAGCAAACCGAGGCACAGAAAGAACTTCCTAGTTACCAAATCTGTCGATGTCATTCCCTGTCTGTGGTTGCTTGTGCCCTTGTTTTGTTGGTTGAGATGTTTTTCCCTGTCCAGTTCTCAGTCTGCATTGTGAATCTTAACCCTTCTTCCACGTCCAACGACGTGGTCCTCTTTGTTAGTTTCTTCTAAGTGCCCCCTGATACTCCTGGCCTGCCTACCACACTGTGCCCCTTTCTCTTTACAGCCATGAGTATGCCCATGTATGCCCTGACTCCTAGGTTTATTTTCACTGAATTAGCTTAAAATATGGAGTTGCTTGCGTCTCCCCGCTGAAACATCTCATCTTAAGTTAGTCATCTAAAAATCGCTGCACCTCCTGGACAGTTTCCAGTATTTTTTGTTTTATTTTTATGAACTTTTGCTGGAAATTTGCCTTTTCAAATCATCTGCTTCCTGGTTTACTAAGTTGTATCCTTAGCCTTGCTCTTTTCCTGGGTTCCATGGCCTTGCTTTGCTCTCAGGTGCTTTCCTTCTGCAACCTGCTCCTCAAGCATTGGTGTTCGCCGAGTAGCAGTGCTAGTTTTTCTGTCTTTACCTGTGCATAGTCCCAGTGGGGCCTCGTCTGCTGCTGAAGTCTAAATCAACATTTTTACCTCAACTTAATTTTCTTACTTGAAGGTTATCTTGATGGAAAAGTCGACAGTTGCTAAGCCTGGACTAACATTTCCACAACTCAAAACCTTTAAAAACTTGATACAAAATCCCTATTTCACAAGTTAAGAAACTGAGCCATAAGAAAACCCTTCACTTTGCCCAGGTCACTGAGCTCGAGTGGAGAACAGGAACTTGGGGATTGCGTGGCCAATCAGTTGCCCTTTACCACTGTGCCACGCTTTGAAGACTAAAAGGTATGAACATCCAGAGGCCAACTGAATCTTCAGAATTTCTTTGGAGAATTTTTTAAAGTAATTTTTTCAAAGCAAAATTTCTAGAGAAGACTGAGCTTTGAATCGAAAGCCACAAACATGCCTTTCAGCCTATAGTGTGCAACACACGATCAACACCTCGGTGTTCTCTGTGTATTGGGGTTTATGATCCTGAAAGGACCTTTCAGCTTCTATGAAAGCTGGCATCTGGGTGGACTGGAAAAAAAATGCCAATAATCCAAGACAATAGGGAGGTTGCAAGGGATCTGGTGTCCCTTCGTTTTCAGTTCCATACCTGTTTCTCAGTACGTTGGGTGGGTGCAGATCTGGCCTGACTCTGAGCTGAAGCCTGTTTAAGACAGCAATGGAATCCATCTTGTCATTAAGGAAGATTTATAAATACTAACGGGCTTTTCCATAAGCTCTGTTTACTACCTGAGAAAATTTATTTCAAGATGTTACATTTAATATCTTATAATTGCTATGAAAATGTATTTAGTGTTATTTTTTTGTTTGGGGATCACTTAAAATTCATTTCATTATTCAAATGATGTTTATTGAACTCTGTCTACCAGAACATCATAAGATACTGAAGGTACAGAAATTATTCATAAGTGCCCTAACCTCCTGGAATATAGAGTTTAGTGGGGACAACAGGAAAGTAACCCGTAATTTATACAAATTGCAATAATTGTGGTAAGTTGTATTTTCAGACATATTCAACACACAGGAAACAGGGAAAATTTGAATAGGGCTACATGCAAACTATCGCAAAGATAAATACATATATTCAGGAACAAAAGGGGGCAAACACAGTTAAGTGCTTGGGTATGTGGTATGACATTTAGTTGGGGCATAATGCATGCATAATGATGATCCAGAGATTAACAAAAAAGATACATAATAATCAGATGTGCCACAGTCAAGTTAAGGCTGTGGGGTGGACAGAACGGGGAGATTTGGCAGGGCTTCATTGCTGATTCTTATTGAAAATAAAATTAAAGATATAAGGAGATGAGAAGTTCAGTTACTTCCAGGACTGTCACTGTGCCGTGGTTCATCCCATACAGATGTCATTTTAAGTGCTGGATGCTCCACTTCCAATCAAGTTCTCTGTTGCTTTGCTTAGGAAACAGCAGAGGATGTCCCAAGTATTTGAGTCCTTGTCACCCAATGGGGGACCTGAATAAAGCTCATATGGCCCTATTTTAGCCTGTTTCAGCACTGGCTGGTGCAGCCACTTGGAGAGTAAAGTAGCAGATGGAAGTAGTCTCTCTTTATCTCTCTCTCACTGTATTTCAAATAAATAAAACCTTTTTAAAAAGAAACTTTAGATATTTGCATCCTGTATGAGAAAGAAGACCCTCAGCAGACACTTACTTTTTGGATCCTTGATCTCTTGGAGTTTCGTGTCTCTAAAACTATGAGAAACAAATTTCTACTATTTATAAGCTACTCAGTGTCTGGTATTTTGTTATAGCATCCCTCACAGACTAAGACAGACACAAATGGAAAAAGAGAGACGTGTAATGAAAGTTGTGGAGATTCTGTCCTGAGTGATGCTACTAAATTCTCTCAGTGCTCTTTGGCACAATTATCCTTGCAGATACATCAACTCCCAGGAAAGAATCAATAAGTGTTCCCTTTTATTTTAGTTATTTCTCATGTGACTTGATTTGTTTTTCATGAGAATCATTTTTCCTATCCCCCAAACACAAATCAGGAGGCATTTGTAGGCGGATGTTAGCATTCAGAAGTTGCACTGGTACAACTTTCACTGCATAGAAGCCTGGTGTAAATGTTGGGTCATGTGGAGTGACCATAACGTGGAAGGAAGGGTGTGTGTCGTGTGTCGCCCTGCAGCAACTGGAGATCAGGAAGTTCAGAGATACTTGAGGAAATTATTACTATGTGAAGTATTTGGTTATGATTACAGTGTTTATGTGCATGCATTCCTCCTTGCACCTTCCTTTGATCAATGTCTCTCAGGTTCGTGCAATGAATGACAAAAGCAGAGGTAGAAAGAACAGCACATGATTTGTGTTGGGTGGCAGTGAAAAATCTACTAGAATGACCAGCAATGATCATATCAGCTTCGATATGAGATCTGCTTTGTGGTCTTGTGGAGTTGGACACTCAGGGGTAGAAAGGGCATAGAAACAGCTCTGGGCGCGAGAGTCTCTGTGGTAACCAGTCTCAGTTGAACCTGCAGCAGTACTAATGAAAGAACAGGTGACAGTTGGCTGCACAACAGATTTAATTATGTTGAGGTCCTTGTGAGAATTTGCCTGCCTAGTTGAATGGCTATTAAGCTGGTTATAACCGTTTGGCAGGTCTTAGAGTGTCTATAAATAACAGTGTGCTTGGATTTGCAAATATTTGTATAATAAAATTTTGCTGTTAAGCAGGGGAAGGCAAGTACCTTTCCCTTGTACATCATTGTTTTATTTTATTTTATTTTATTTTTGCTATTAAGGATTACTTTATTAAAACAAAAAAGGGTCTCGAGGAGTGCTATGCTCCCCATTTGAACCTTGTATTATTATTTTTTTCTTTTTTTTAATAAAGCAAACATTTATTAAACTATAATAAAAACATTCCATCAAATTACAAAACCTGAGCAAGAAAAACAAATGGCACATGCTTAACTGTAGTTGACATTCAAATAAAATTTGCATTCCCAAAATATTATACAATAATTAGAAAATACCAGCCAAAGTAATATTAGGATACTTTTACGTGCGATCTCAACAAATTTGAACAGAAGCAAATTTTAACAAAGGTAAATTTTACAGTGAAACATAGTAGTAGATTAAGGATCTTAACATGTTTATTTTACTGCTATTTGACACTACATAATCAACTCGGACTTCTGATCTAAATATAGATTGCTGCAAGTCAGGTCCCACGGCAAGAGATGGTGAAAATTCTCTGTTCTAGGCATGTTGGCATTTCATGGATGAAGTAACAGCAGAGTATATTTAGCATGTTGTGAACATGAATATGGCAAATTGGCAGTTTCCGTCAGTTGCTGGCAATAGTTTAGAGTGATGACAAATATTATTTTGATTTTTTTGTGTGTTATTTAGTTATGAGGAAGTGTATGGTAAGCAGTCCATTTGATGGTTTACTGATTTCCTTGTTGTTGAGAAGTCCGAGTTGATTACATCATTGTTTTATTGTAGGAGTAATTAGGATCAGTGTTTTCTGTTTATCTCATCCATCAAAATGATGTGCACCTTTAAAATCCCTGTTTTTACATGTCTATGTCACATTCAAACATATGTGAATAGTTCTTTGATGCTGTTGTAGCTTGCATATCCCATTTAGACCCAAGTGTTCAAGATTTGATCTTTAGAGTCTTACAGCAATGTTACAAAAATGGCGAGAGATTAATCTAATTAGAATGTTTACCGGTAGTCCTTTTGGGAAGTTGCCTGATTACAGTTTGTTCAAGGGGGAGAGCCTCTGTGATCAAACATGGTGGTGTTATCAAGAGTGACAAAGAGATGCATGCTCCCTCTTGCCAGGTGAAGCTCTCTGTCCCTCCCCCACCATTCCCCTGGACTCTGCCAGCAAGAATATCATCACCAGATGCTGCACCGATGGTCTGCCTGATCTTGCAAGGGTGAATGTCCTTAGTCATGTACCAAAGCGAATCTCCTCCCTTTAAGATACTTGTAGCAATGGAAAGCTGACAGGTGCATTCTTCATGATTCTGAAATAAAAAAGACATGGGAAAATAATAGGTACCATAGTAATGTCAAATTAGTACCAAGCTGGTGACATTTTTTAAAAAAGATTTATTTATTTTTATTGCAAAGTCAGATATACAGAGAGGAAGAGAGACAGAGAGGAAGATCTTCCGTCCGATGATTCATTCCCCAAGTGAGTGAAATGGCCGGTGCTGTGCCGATCCAAAGCCAGGAGCCTGGAGCTTCTTCCAGGTCTCCCACGCGGGTGCAAGGTCCCAAGGCTTTGGGTGGTCCTCCACTGCTTTCCCAGGCCATAAGCAGGGATCTGGATGGGAAGTGGGGCTGCCGGGATTAGAACTGGTACAATCCTGGCATGTGCAAGGCAAGGACTTTAACCACTACATTAGGCTATTGCACTGGGCCCACAAAGCTGGTGACATCTTAATACTGCTTATTGTGTTATCCAAATTTTATTATAAATGGTTGCATTCTATGTTATGAGACTAAGAACTTTTTGAAGGCTACAAATTTACCAACTTCCCTCAAATTGTCAGGCCCTCGGTGATCTTCTGTTGAATTAATGTTCAGCAAATGGGACAATAGACTATGCTTGTTTGTGGTGATGACATTTTGACTCTTCTGTCCCACAGGGAAATTGTAATGAGATGCTGCTTATATTGGCTAGGGGTTGCTGGAATGCAAGTTATGCCTGTCTATTTTCCCAGGGCCAGAGGTCTTCTGTTTCCATACCATTTCTCACTGTTTTCTGCTAAGTCTTACCTCTAGTTTCAAAATCACTAGCTACAAAAACTCACTAGCCATATGGAAACATTCAGATCAAAATACCCTTGCCAGTTTTCTTTCTTTAATTTTTGTCTTCCAGCTCTGAGTTATTTCTTGCTTAATTTGGCTGAGAGCTTAGTTAAGAACTTACTGTGTGACACATTCTGGCTTGATGCTGGAGATGCAAGACAAGCCGATAAGAAGATTCAGGAGTAGCACCACTTGGGGAGCTTCAAGTCAACCAGGCAGGATGAGATGTTGAAAATTGAACTCTAATGATGACCAGTGTTAAAAAATGGCTCACAGTGTAATAGGAACTCACTCTCCCTGTTGTGGCAGTGAAGCTGTTCCCAGGGAAAGAGATAGGATCGTGAAGTAGATTGTATCTGTTGTCCAACTCTGAGCTGCTGGACAACTGAGAGGAAGCTTTCTAGGATTTACTGCCTGCTTCTAGGTTCAATAGTCTTTAGCCCTTAGCCTTCCTGCCCGGGTATCAGTATTTGTGATCCATTAAATGTTGAGCACTTTATGCCTTAGCTATAAATATTCAACAAGGAGTTAGTGGATTTTTTTCATCCCTAAATGGGAAAATTCTAATAAATTTTATGTGGGCCTCAGAAAGACTTAGAAAGATTTGGGTTCAGTTATCCATCAGAGTAACCTGTAACATTTCTCTGGCACTCTCTATTGCTTCATTTCTGCTTCTTGGGGCATAACCTACATAAACAATCTACACCAAAGTTCTTCTTACAGAGTTTTATGGTAGAAGTTACACTCAAAATCATACCCTAGGAATAGAGTTCTAATTCATTGGTCATGTGGCAATAAAACCCACTGCTGCTGGTGGGAATTGCCTCTGGAGTGTTGTAGCATCATAGTGACTGACTCCTGCAGTGTGTGCATTGAGGTCCAGATTGAAGTAGAGTCACTAAGTTGTGCTGTAACTCTTAAGCATGGCATAGTGTGGGTACATGGCAATTGTATGGCAGGTGGAATTGTCTTTACATTTGTTCACTTCCCTTGGGTCCTTTCATGAAGGACTCAGATCGACACTGCCATTTAGGGCACACTTTAAAAACTGAAACCATTCTGTAGTTATAAGACAGGCTAGATTAAAATCCAACAGGATAGGGAAGTCCAAAAGAGGTAGAATGTATGGCTTTGTTTGTCTATTATGAAAAAGTCAGAGGCATATAATAGGTTAAAAGGATTCTGAAACATGAGATGGAAACTTTGGGGTGGATTTGTGGTGGCCTTAGGCTTCCAATGAATTAATTCTCTGGGTGGGTAAAGTGATGAAGGTGATGAAGGTGATGAACATCTCCCAGTGTTGAGCACCGTAGCAAAGGCCCTGTAAAAAGATCTACTTGAAAGACAGAGTGACAGAGGATAGGGAGAAAGAGGAAGAAAGAGAGGGAGAAAGAAAGGGAAAATAAGACGGAAAGGGAATGAGGGAGAGAAAGAGAGAGCGTGAGAGAGCCCAAGTGAGAGCGGGAGTGAGAAAGTCTTTCATTTCAGCCTCACTCCTCAAATCCTGAAGTAACTTGGGTTGGGTTAGGCTGAAGCCTGGAGCCTAGAGCTTTCTCATCCTTTCCAATATGGGTGTCAGGGGCCCAAGCACTTGAATCTTCTGCTACATTCCCAGGCACATTGTCAGGGGTGTGGTTGGGGAGACTGGATCGGAAGCAGAATAGTCTGGACTCGAACTGTGGCTTGGATATGGGATGTCAACCTTCCAGGTGGCAGCTTAACCTGCTTTGCTACAATGCTGGGCCCCATAATACCTTTCTCTAGTGATGGTGTACAGTTACTAAAGTGGTGGGGTGAATGATTGTGGAAGGGTTAGAAGGCAGAGAAGGGGAAAGTATCAAGGCTTGTTACACAAGACCAAGCTACACTTTCTGGTGGTACCCAGTAGACACTCCATCAGAGAAGTAAGAGCTCCTCCAGGAAGTCAGTTGTCAGGAACACTTGAGAGCTCAGTGTTGGTGGTTCTACAACATCTGATTAATTAGAATGCTACTGTTGACTGGGGCTCTCTAGCCTCCATGAACAGTGATTTCAAAAGCAGCCATGGAAGGGGAACCAAAGCAGCAGGAAGTAAGCGGTACACCTTACTGCTTTGCCCCAGGATCACAGCATATATCCTGTTTCCTTCCACAGTATTGCTTGGAAGAATCTTGATGACCTTGACAGTGTGCGGAACATGATGTTCAGTCTCAGCCTGGTGACATCATTCTTACGGATCGGAAGAACTGCAAGTGGGATTGTTTTGTCAATGTTTGAGAGGTAAATTATAAAATCATAAATTAAAGTTACACTTACCAGAATGACGATAAAGTGCTCCATTGAAGAAAGTAGTGAGGGAGGTACTATGGAAAGGAGCAATAGGGTTACGGCAAAGTTGAGTGGTGGCTTTGCCCGGTGAGTTTGGGTGATGGCAAGGTTTCCTGAGCAAGTTGTAGCCCCCCCCCCGCCCCCAGTTGACTGGATGGCACTCTCCTAAAGGCTGGTGGCAGTGTGACACCTGGAAGCCTGTCAATATGCTTGTTCTGTTCTTCACCTTTTCTCTCCATGAGCACAATAATTATACATATTTCTGGGCTTTACTATGATTTGATTTTGGTATAGAATCAAAGAAAATATCTTCAGTTGTCAGAAATGGCTACTTATGTGTGTGGGAATCTGGACCTTCATATATGTATCTTGACTAAAACAATGTATTTATTACAACTGGCAAATTGAGTGCAGAAGTTGGTGTTAGAATTCAGCCATTTTCCTTTAAATAAGAGACTCATGAAATTTACAAACACAAAATTATACATACTCTCAATAGTTTTTGCTTTGTTTTGGAAAACAGTTATTCATCAGGAAGAAGTTATCTTTGTTAAAATGTGGCATGTTTATTATTGTGCTTTCAAACTAAGTTAATACTTCATGAGAGCAGCCTGGTCCTGTAATCACAATGGAGATAATGAGAAAAAACGTCAGAGAGTGTGTGTGGCAGGGGACCTGCAGGTTCTTTGTTTAAGAATTAGGATACAAGAAGGAACTCACAATGAAATGACAGTCTCCTACATGGTTGAGACACTCCAGTGGCAGCATGATGGACTTGGGAAAACTCATGACACACACGCATTGTGAAACTTCAGGAGAGAACAGAGTGGAGGCAAGGGAACTTGGGGAAAGGGAGAGCCTAGTGCCAACTAAACTGTATCAAAAAACAGTAAAAAAAAGAAAAAAGAGAGAATTATTTATTCACTTGACAGTCAGAGCTACAATGAAGGGAGTCTGATCTTCCTGATCTTCCATCAGCTGGTTTATTCCTTGACTGCAATGGCCAGTGATAAAGAGAGGCAAGAGCCTGGGACCCCACTTTTCTGGATATCCCCTTGGGTGGCAGGGACCCAAACATTTTCACTGGTTTGCTCAAGCCATTCTGGATCAGATGTAGTGCAGTTGGGACACGAACTAATGCCCACCTGAAATACTGGTGTCACAGGCAGTTGCTTTACCCATTACACCATGATGCCAAACCCAGGTCTGGAAGTTGGAATACTGAGCATCAAGACTGTAGTGCTGACAAGTCTGCCTGCCAAGAATGTTATCTTCCTACAATCTTGTGTTTCTATGGGAGATATGGACATTCCCCTAAAGAAAAAAAAAGGAGAGAAAAACAATCATGGTTAATAAAAATTTTAAAAATAAGTTGATAAAAAGATTGAGATGGTTGGGAAGCTAAGGGAAAATATTCCAATAAAAGGTCATGGGAACACTCTCTCAGGTTTTCATCCTGTTCTTAGACTTGAAACATGCTAACTGAAAGAAAATCCTACCCAGTTTCTATGATAAGAAATACACTGAAATTTAATTCTCTTAATAATTTCATAAACAGACCTCTAATGTGATAAGAATGCAGCAAAGCAGATCTTTTAAGGATAATTCGCTCCGGGTCTTGACACTCAGTGTGCCCTATAATTCCTTGTTTAGGTGCAGACCTGTGGTTGTCTGATAATAGCTCATATTTGGCTAACCCAGGTTCCACTAGCTCTGTGAACTCATTTGATGGTTATTTCCCTGATCTCTCTCTCTCTCTCTCTCTGTGTGTGTGTGTCTGTTATTTGTTTTATCTATCTAAACATCTATGTATACAGTATCTATGCCTAGTCTATCACATATCTGTAATGTAAAAGTTTGCACTTGTTGCTGGATGCGGTGAGATATATCACAGTTCAGGAGATTAAGTGACCAGGGGCATGCTGAAGCACCCTTCAAAAATAAAGGGGAAATGATTGAAAATTGAATCTTGCAACCTCTATTCTTCTTTTGAAGAGTCAAGAAGCCAACAAAATTTACTTCAGGTGACTTACGTACAAGAAAACACACTGGAGCGTGTTGATCGGTATCGAGCACTGAATTAATAGATCAGTCAATGCAGATTAAATATTAACAGAACATTAATGAGTCTTTAAGCTGGTGCTTCAAATGCCCATGTCCTGTTTAAGATTAGCTGGGTACAATAGCTGGGTTCAGTTATTTCCGGCTTTCTGATAATTCAAACCCTGTATGGCAGCAATGATGGTACAAACAATGGGTGTCATTTCAGGAAGAGATTCTTCAGGTACAACCCCCTACTCTTAAAAATGCTGCAAAAGGGCCCAGCGGCGTGGCCTAGAGGCTAAAGTCCTCGCCTTGAAAGCCCCGGGATCCCATCTGGGCACCGGTTCTAATCCCGGCAGCTCCACTTCTCATCCAGCACCCTGCTTGTGGCCTGGGAAAGCAGTCGAGGACGGCCCAAAGCTTTGGGACCCTGCACCCATGTGGGAGACCCGGGAGAGGCTCCAGGTTCCCGGCATCGGATTGGCGCGCATCGGCCCGTTGCGGCTCACTTGGGGAGTGAATCATCAGACGGAAGATCTTCCTCTCTGTCTCTCCTCCTCTGTGTATATCTGGCTGTAATAAAAAAACGAATAAATCTTTAAAAAAAATGCTGCAAAATTCTTGGGTGTGGTTGAGTTCTGGAAATGGCTTCATACATAAATGGAATTGTCTGTTCTGTATGCAGGAATGGATTAGGTGGTGGCCATGATTGGAAAGACATTTGCAGCAGTCTATGGTGCAAGATCTGATGGAATTCAGATGTTTGTGATAGGTACAAATGTCATGGAATATTTATGGTTGGACCCAATAAGATATTGTAACAGAGTACTGGAGCTTCCAGGGATATGCTGTGCCATCTGCATCGTTTGAATGTCAGCTCCAAGATATTTCAGGTCCCTAGTAGATATGCATCGTATGACTATGGACCATCATATAATCAGGAGGCCTAGGGCAGTGATGTATGATTTGTCTTATTTGCATCCATAAATGTAAAAGAAACCGTAGGAATAAGCACAGAATCTTTAGCTCTCGTGTCAACGTGTGAACACTTTGGTAGACAATATTCTTCCACACTCAATCTAATATTTGCAAGACGGGTTTTGATCAGAAACAGTGGTGGCAAGGATGTAAAGTGTACATGAACCAACATGAAGCTCTTTTACTATGAGAATCTAGCTAATGCTGAATGTCTGGTTTATTAGTAGCGAAGACCAATATTGAGTTTTCTATGTAGCTTCTTTCAAGCAGCAATTAAATCAGATCCAAAACATAGAAATACTCCAGAAAGTGAAGAGTTTCAAAAAATGGTGGTACTGCTTTTCCTTAGTGGGGCTAGTCTGATATTTGGATATGCTAGTTTTAACGATTACTCTAGTGGCAGCATTGAAAGGCAATAGGAAAAGGAAGTTAAGAATGAATGTGGACTGGTGGACATTTGGCCGGGTGTTTAAGTTGCCACTTGGCATACCTACATTTTAATGTCTGGTTTCAGAAACTGTCTCCATTTCTGATTCTGGATTCTTGCTACTGGCAACTGGTGATGGCTCAAGTATTTGGGTCTTTGAAATACGCATGGAATATTTGGATTGAATTCAGAGCTCCAGGCCTAAGTCTGTCCCAGTCTCACTTATTGCCAACATTTGCAGAAGAAATGAATGAATCTAGTGGAGAGCTTTCTCCTCCTACCTCTTGCTGCCGTCTGAAGTAACAGTAAGAAGGGAAAAGGTACAGAGAGCAATATAGGGCACATTTCATTTACAAAGAAAAGATGAACAAGGCAAGATGATGAGCTGATTTTAGAGATGAAATTTATAATATGAAATTGGTTGGATTTTCCAAGGGGAGGTTATTATGTTCGATTCCTACCTGTAACAGTTGCCCTCGTAGTTATGTTGGAGCACTTGCCTTCTACAGTGTTAACCCTTAATATGGACTTTACCAGCATTATTGGAGATGAGCATTTTACCTTTGGACACAAATCTCTTCTGCGATTTTGCTACTTGGTTTCTGATTTCTCTTGAATTCAGCCACTTATTACACAGTTGGATCTTCACAGTGCTTCACCACCTGGTTTCTATTAAATTCCTTATGCTTTTTGAAATCCATTTTTAATTGCGTACTGGTTGGTGCGTCCTCAGTGCTCTAGATAGTTCTAGTGCTTCTTTCTTGAATCTCAGTCTGGCTTCCTTGACCTGAATGACCTCTTAGTTCGGACTAAGACACAGATTATCATCAATTACATTTCTACTAATATGAATGAATTTCTCTCGCAACGTGCCACAATTCATACAAATCTGACATGTATTGCTCTGCAGGAACGTACCCTTTACAATTGGATGCGTCTTAAGTAATACGTTGTTTTTGTGTATAGGTAAGAGAGCTGGAATGGTTTGTGGGTCTTGCCTACCTCCTCCCTTGTCTCTCATCTGTTTGTTTGAGTGGATAGGTTTTCTCTTTTGTTTCTCTTCCTTTTGCTTTTGTAATATCATGATAACTGTGTTCCATCACAGCTGCTGTCTAAAACATGGTTCTTGAATTTTCCTAATCTCAGAATATCTACATATAGAAACCCAAGAGCCAAGTAAAATCGTACAAATGACCCAAACTTGAAAAGCACCGTGTACTTAAGCTAGTCAAAAATACACATATAATGGGTTAAATAAACTGAATTATACAAATGATCCTTATTGGAGGAATGTCTCAGCTGCATAAATAAATACCTTTTACTTCTTCTGTGGCACAGACTGCTTAAATGTGTTTTCTTTCTGGTCACATGACTAGATGACATTTCAAATTTTTCAGTGCAGTTTGGAGTGGCATATAATTGAGTTCTAATCTATGGAATTATAAGTAAAAGCAATGTTTTATGCTTCAAGTTCTGGCTAGGTCTCCTATTAGCGCTGAACAGAGACCACCACCAAGATAACCTTGGGAGACATGCACCCCCAAGAGGGCAGATTTTTTGTCACACAGATTGCTGAATGACGTGCTGATCTACTTACCTGTTCTGTAGTGCTCCTTGAGCAAGGAATAAGGTGAAAGGTGACACTTAAGGGAGGAAGTAGGCAAACCACAGGAAACATTCCAGATCTCTTCCCCATGTGCAAAATCAGGGCTCTTTTTCTGAACACATTCAGCAGTAAGAAAAATGGTGGATTCCTACAGCTCAGTACATGTCAGCAACTTGAACACTTGTGGCAGGTTATTTATTTATTTATTTATTGAGATTTATTTTAGTATTATTAGAAAGCAGATTCGCAGAGAGGAGAGACAGAAAGGTCTTCTGTCTCCTGGCTCACTCCCTAAGTGGCTGCAGCTTGCTGTTCTGAAGTCAGGAGCCAGGAGCTTCTTCCGTGTCTCCTGTGTACATACAGGCTCCCAAGGCTTTGGGTCATCCGCAACTGCTTTCCCAGCCCTCAAGCACAGAGCTGGATGGGAGTTGGAGCTGCAGGGATATGAACTGATGCTTGCATGGGATCCTGGTGCTTGCACGACAAGGACTTAGCCACTGAGCCTTATTGTGGCAACTTGTTCAAGAAATTTATTCAGGTTGATAGGAATGTAATCAATGATAATCTGTGTCTTAGTCTGAGAGATCAGTGAGAGCTTTTGGGAATAAGCCATTATATGTTGCTGTAAATGGTAGCTCACAAGACAAAAACAGTATTTATTTTAATATAACCAAACTAAAAGGTCATTTCAGACTCAATAGTATAAAATATATTTCCTTTAAGATGTGGATTTGGATGGATGCAGTCGGAATAGACTGAAGTAGGAGTACATATTCAGGATATATGACAAGATAAGACAAAAATGAAGATGTTTTACGTGAATGAGGACTGAGGAGCAGAGACGAAATCAATTTGAAGTAAGTAAAAAGCATTTAGCAATGGTTCAAAGGAGGTAATAGAACTGAAGTACGTTATGGAAGACCTTAAACACCTCTATAAATATTTTGATTCCATAATGTTAGTAATGTGTATGTCTAAAAAATGCATGCTATGCTGATACAAGAAGTTGATGTTCTAGACTATTAATTTTGCATACGTAGTTTGAAATCACAATAAACTCTGAAAGTCCAAATGAGAGGTTCCTGAAATTGTTTGCTTGTTTTAACTATTTAGCTAAGATATCATGAGATGATGTATTTTACAGGTGTATGAGAGTTAGTGCAGAATGCCACAATCCCAAAACAGTGGGCCATCAACGACTGTTTTGGTGTCAAGAGAGGGTCTTGTAGGTGTTGACGATGTGTTGAAGTTCCAGATATTTTGAGACAAGTTGTAGCTGAGTGGCAAGCAGTGCAGCAACTCGTGCCTGCGTGTGAGGCTCTGGTTGCTCTCACTCCTCTCTGTTCCTTTGGCCGTTGCAGGCACACAAGCCAGCGATTGGTTTGAATCTCTGTCTCATTTTTCTTCTCTTGCACTGCAGTCTGTGCATTCACTTTTCCTCCCTGTGGCTCTCACAGTGCGGAGGTTTCCAAAAATTACACTGCTAAAGCCGAGGGTCCATAAAAAATGTTCTGTATGAATTACTAGAGTTGGCAATGGCTGGGCCAGCTATAAATGAAATACTTTATTCTTTCAATTAGTCAAGTCTGTATCTTGATAATTTTCATATGTTTTGTAAGTATATGTTTTAAGTGCGAAGCATTCAGTTTGAATTGCCTCTCAGGGTGACCAAGGATTTACCCAATTATTTTTACAAATGATAGACGTGTGTTCTTTAGAGCTGATGTTGTTCAACAAATATTTGCAAAGTTCCCTTTATTCTTAGTGCTTTTCATTGAGTAGGAGAGAAGGACATTGTGAAGACAATTATGTAACTGTAGTTGAGAATAAGTGCTTATCAGCTGAGATGTAGGCAACTAAGACAATACGTAACATGAATTGATAATTGAAAGAGAGGAAAAGGGTGGTGTTTAGGAGCATTTCCCTGAAACCTAGCCATAACAGTTTAAAGGGAATACTGATTCTCCCTAGCCCCATCAATTTTAGGTTCATGAAATCGAGCAGAGAGTGGGGAATATCAGAGTTAGACGTACAGAGTTAAAGGAGCATAGAGGAAACACAAAACCACAGTTAAATTAGAAGGTAATGAGCAACTCAATAACCACTTGGCTCATTTCACTTTCTTTAATGTGAAGAATGTGAATTCAATGTGAAAGAAGAGTAACATAGGACCAGAAATCCTGAAGTTTCAGGTACGCCTATTTAAATCCATTAGAGTTTTCCTTTTGGAATACTGCTCAGACAGTGTTTTGAGAAGTAGGATAAATAGCAGTGGTATCCCCAGTGTACTTAGAACCATTAAATGTTTATTATCAGGCTGCCATTAAATTCACTTGGAAGAACAGGAAAATTCTGATAATGGCATCACTAATGCATTTCGCCTTAATTTCTTTCTAAATCCACTCCTAAGTTTAGTTTAAGACTCCATTTCCTCACTTTAATTCTCACATTACTTGTAGTTGGTTCTTTTTAAAAGAGGTTGTTTTTAGCATGATCATCTGGAAACAAATTAAACAATAAGTATTTGTGCGTAAGCCCAGTTCTCTGATTTCCTAACCCTTAGAAATGATTAATGTTGTGCAGCCCTATATTGCACAAGTTAGTAAGAAAAAACAAAGACATCACCATTGCAAATGACACCATTCTGTTGCTGTGAAGATATGACTGGGAGCAGGTCTATGTTCTACAGCCTCTCCATAGCAGTCTAGCAGCTTGGATAATCTGCTTGGAAAATTTCACTTACACATTCCTTCAGTGTGCTGTATTGTGGGTCTTGTCTGTTTCGCATCTAAATGACACTATACAGTATTCATTTGGGATTACCTGTTGGAATTCAGAGGGTTTTCTCTCTGTGTGTGGAGGGGAAGTTCCAGAGGTATATCTAGGAAATATTTACACACTTCAGATAGCTAAAGTCTTACTAATAAATGAGATCACTGAGGTTGAGTATGGCCTGCACATGGGATAGGATAGAACCCCACAACATCAAAGTGATCAGTAGATGAGGAGATGATGCCTGAGAGATGGAGGATGGATGCCCAGAGGGAGGAACAGAGCAATAAGATGTGTCAGCAAAGCACAGGGCATGGTGTGGTTGGAGGAAGGTGTGGGGCTAGTGTTGTGCAGGGGGTTAAGCTGTGAGGTAGGATTCTGGATCCCATATTGGGGTATTGGTTCAAGTCTTAGCTGCTCTGCATCCAATCCAGCTCCCTGTTACTGTACCTGAAAAATAAAAAAGCAAAAGATGGCCCAAGTACTAGGACTTCTGCAACCACGTGGACAATCTGGAAGAGGCTTTAGACTCCCATCATTGGCCAGAGCCAGCTTCTTCTGTTATGACAATTTGTTGAGTGAACCAACTGATGGAAGATCATTTTTTATGTCTCCTAGTGCCTCTCTCTCTGCCTCTCTCTCTGTGTACCTCTCTCAGTTTGCCTTTCAAATAAGTAAATATTTAACAAAAGATAGAAGGAAGATACTTCTTGAATGTTAGCAAAATTAAGAAGCAAAATGATTCATTTGACTGTAGCAACATCTGTGACTTCATTGGTGTCATGATAGATGGATGAGGGTGGAAGCTGGAATTGAGTGAGACTGAGAAAAGATATCAGTCCTGTGCATCCCACATTGGAGTGCTGTGGTCAGAGTCCTGGCTCTGCTGTCTTTCTGCTAAGGAAAACCTGTGAGCCATTACTGATGACTTAGATGACCGAGTTTCTGCCACTTTTGTGGAAAACCTGGACTGGCTTTTTGGTTCACAACTTTTACCCTGCTCAGCCCCGGCTGTTGTAGACATTTGATGAGTAAACCAACAGGTAGGGGCTCTTCTGTCTCTTCATTTCTCTGGGATAAATAAATGAACAAAGACAAGGAGAAAGGTGAGTTTTAGCTTAGTAGTGAGGAATTAGAGCAAGAGAAGAGAAATTGGCCATATGGGAAGGGTAGTGTGGGACTCAAGGAAGGTTTTTGTTACAATAAATACTACAAAAGTATTTAATATTCATGGCTATTAGCTGTTTTGTAGATAGAGAAAATGAACAATGAATAGAAAGATATTCTAGCTGCATTCATTGATAAACAAGTAAAGGGATTTCTTATTAAAATCAGGTCTGCCATGCAAGAAGTGGGAGGTTCCTGTGTACTATATGTTTTGGTACGGAGAACTTGGAATTTGACCAAGTGAAGTCATGAAACGTTGTAGAGGAGGCAAGAAATGTATTTAGAGCCAATGAAATTGAATTTCATGTGTGGACATTGTGAAGACTTGTGAATGAGCTCATGGGAACAAAAAAATGAGAGTAAGGACTATCTCTGGGGGTGACTCCCCTGCCGATAGGGCAGGGGAAGCCAACTGTAGGTCTTGTCACGACTGTTAGCAGTCACAGCCGACTGTAGGTCTTGTCTCAGGTGTCGCTGCTGTTGGCAGTCACAGCCGACTGTAGGTCTTGTCGTGGCTGTTGGCAGTCACAGCCTACTGTAGGTCTTGTCTCAGGTGTCGCTGCTGTTGGCAGTCACAGCATTTGACTAAGGAAGGCTGGAAACTTCTTGCACAGTTAAAGTTGCTCATTGTCAATGTGGAAACTGCAAAGCTGTTGTTTGAAATCCTTTGAATCCTCTTTTGTCTTACATTTACTTTATCACCTTTTGGTTTGTTTATGTAACTGTCATTATTTGGATCTGTCAGAACAAGAGGTGTTTCAAAACGCACCATTAGCTTTGGAGCAAAGGGGTTAATGTAGAATTTTTTTCTTTGTGGAATTTTAAATAACTTGTTTGATATAACAGAAGCACTATAGTTCATAAGCATCAGATAAATTATATATTAGATTAAAATATGAATAAGAAATGATAATTTTTAATTTTTATTTTTAGTTGCTATTAACTAAGCTTATTATATGTTATAGTTATATAATACATAGATATATGTATTACATGTTATACAGATATATTATAATCTTCTAAGATTCATATACATTGTTAATCATGACCAAAACATCAGTCCTTTGTAGAATTTTTCTGTAGACTCTTGCTTGTATTTTCTCCCTTGGAGGTAGTCAGAAAGCTAATTTTGCGGGGGACTGGCATTGTGGCATAACAGATAAAGATGTAGCCTGTGACAGGACACTGACATAATGTGAACGCTGGTTTGAGTCCCAGATGATCTGCTCCCAATTCAGCAGTGTCTTAGTGTGCCTGGGAATGCAGCAGGAGATACCCCACTTGGGTCCCAACCCCCCACTGGCGGTCCCAGAAGACGCTCCTAGATCCTGACTTTGGACCACCCACCCAGCTCTGGCCATTGGGACCATTTGGTGAGTGAAGGAGAGGAAGAACACTTTCTCCATCTCATCCCTTCTCCACAATTCTGCATTTTAAATAAGTAAACAAGTCTTTTAAAAAAAAAGAGAAAATTCAGGTTTTTATGTGTTTTGCACTACATGAGTTTTTTAACTGTTTTGTTTAACCAGAGTGATTATTTTTAATCTCATGCTTAAACATTTGTTCAATTTATTCAAAAAGCAGGAGAGACAATAGAATACAAGGAGAGAGAGACAAAGACAAAGAGATCTTCCATTGCTGATTCATTCCCCCAAATGCCTGCAATAATTACAGCTTGGCCAAGCTACAGCCAGGAGCTCGGAACTCAGTGCAGGTCTCCCATGTAGTAACAGAGACATACCTCTTTGTGTCATCAGCTGCTGCCTCCCGGGGTCTGGTTATCAGGAAGCTGGATAAGTCTAGTATGAGGGGGGGCTTCCCAGCTGGTGAACTACATGCTGCACCAAACACCTGCCCCCAGTTTTTGTAAATTCATATTTTAAATACCCTTCTTTTTGATGCATATATTTTTGGGGAAATTCTTTGTGAGTAAGTGATATTTTATCTTGTTTGGCCATTGATGACCCATGTATAACAATGCCATATGGTTAATGTTATTAAGCATTTACATGACAGGGCTAGCACTCTGCTCTATTGACTTGTATTAAGTTGCTATAACTAATTTGTGCTATGTTTTCGTGTATCCACTAATCTTCAGCATTTAAAACACATGTACTCATTAAAATTCCAGATGACTGCACACAAGGCTAGAGAGGGGTTGATGTGAAGTATCTGCTCCCACACAGATGAGCAAGGGCACTCGCGCACCTGCATGCTAGTGCTAAGAGCAGCACCTTAAATCAACTGAAATGAATAGCAGATGAAGATAACAGTATTTCAAGGTTTTATATAGTTTGGCACTTATCCCCCTGCGGCAGCAGGAGACATTTAAAAGTGAATAGATCATCATGTTGTTCATAAGAGAATTTTCTAGCATCTCTCTGGGAGTTGGAAGACATGTAAAAAGCAGACCTTTTGTGTTGTGACTAAATTTTCATGAGATTTATGTATTTATATGTACTTTATTTAATTAGTATCTTTTTTTGTCCAGAAATACATATGTTTTGTACTTTTCCCAAAGGTAGTTTCAAATCTGAGCGCCCAGAAAACCTGTTCTGCGATGATATTCAGATAAAACTTTTGAAGGAAGCTGATAATTGCATATTGAGATGCTTTATAGATCTATCAAAATGGCTAATATTCACTTAATTTTAATGTTTATATTGTGAAGACAATATTCAGCATCACTCTTCTCCTTTTAATTAAGTGTCTCAGTGTCATGAGAGTATTACGATGATTCTAATTTTGTAGGTTTTAGGTCATCTGTCATCCATGAGCAGTACTACACAGGGTTGGGCTTTTGGTTCCCTATGCCCTTGTGACCATGCTGGACTTTGAAGTACTTGGGGAGCTGAGTCCGCATCCCCTTAAATCACACTGACTATTTAAAAATTTCATTTAGTTATTTTATCATTTTCTGATACATTTCCGTAGGCTCTGGGATTTCCTCTCCAGCTGATTTCCCCTACATTATTGTAACAGTACAGTCCTTCATAAATAGTCATAAATCTATCATTCTGCTATTTAAGTGTATCCTGATATTGTAGGTATGGACAACGGCAGAGAGTCTAGCATTTATATATATCTAAAGGTTTGCTTAACAGCTTCATTGGGAATCCATCTTTGAAATAGAGAGGAGTATTGGTGTATCTTTATCACATCTGGATATGATAGTCTGTGTTACACAGTCACTATAGATTCCTTTCAATTGTGCTGACTCTTCTTCCCTCCCTACAATGAGGGTAGGCCTCAGCAAGAGCAGGACCTGGGGAAAGTGAGCCCGTGTGCCAAGTGTGGTTCATAACAGAGGGTGGTACACCCACGAGTGAGACACGCACAGTGCAGGCACAGTTGGTGAGCATTACTTGTTTGGGATCCTGTCATGCTGTCTGAGCTGTCCATCAGCTTATCCCTACCCAGCACATGGACAAATTCCTGGAGTCTGCTGTAATTAATATGGTCTCCTGTCACAGGTAGGTAAAAGAATAGATGGATAGAATTTTTTTAGAGGTTTATTTTTATTTGAAAGCGAGTTTCAGAAGGGAAAGAGGCCAGGACACAGATATTGTCCATCTGCTGGTTCGTTCCCGAGATGGCCACAGTGGCCAGAGCTGGACGGGTAAAAATATCAAGGGCCAGGAGCTTCGGGGTCTCCCACATGGGGGCAAGGGCATAAATACTTAGGCCGTTTTCTGTTGCTTTCCCAGGCTCATTAGCAGAGAACTGATTTGAAGCTGAATGGCTGGGACTTGGATGCCAACGCTGCAGGCTGGGCTTAAATTGCTGTGTCACAGCCTTAACCCCTCTGGATAGATAATTATGGAGGGTAGTCTCATTTGGGGGAGGATTGTTTGACATGTGTACATTTAAAAATATTGTAGTACGTATTTCTTGATTATCACTAATCTTTCTGATATTTAAGGTGAAAAAAGTATCATTTTTTACTGCCCAGGAATTGGTCAGAGCTCCTGTGCCCATCCCAGGTGCTGTAAAAATGCCGAGAGCATAGTAGAGGGGAGGAGGGTTGGAGGAGAGATAAAAACAGATTAAAATTCCAGCTGTTTGTGGGATGACATTTTTGAAAGATTTTTGGAGGGTGTCCTCGAAGGGTGGGCAGCAGCCTTGTGCACGGCCTGAGGGCTTGGGTGAAGAGTGAGGGGCTGGGAGGGTGAAACAGTCCATGGCTCACGCCCAAACCAGACAGGGTGTCAAACAATAATGTGTGCTGAAGCATATTGCTAGGAATGGAGGATTAGAATTTAACAACATGCCCATGCTTGTCCCCAAAAAGGAAAAAAAAAAAAAAGAAAAACAAGACAGGAGCCATTTTGTTCAAGCCGAGCTCTGTGGTCAGTGCTGCGGATTTCACCGTGTCTAATCATATTCCTAACTAAATGTCAGACCATATCTCACGCATGCATCAACCCGCATCTTTCAGAAAAGACTAACTGCTGTGCACATGTGTAGCCTCCTGTAAAAAGCCCACTGTCCAGATTATGCTTGGAAAGAGTCGGACTAATTTCTTCTTTAACTAGGCTGATCAGATTTCTGAGGGCACACAGAGTTTCAATAATCACCAACTAAGTGGTGTTTAGCAACTGGACTGTTGGTTTAAATCTTAAAAATACGACATTCACAGAGAATAATTTCTGCTCATAATTGGAAAGCCTTCCCAAATTCTTTTTATCTTGTCATATAATAACTTATGGAATTAAATAAATTTAATAACTAAAAACTGACAAAGGACCATACTCATGGATTTTATCTACTTCTAGTTCTGGGTACATTTATAGGGAAAAGAACTTGGGACTAAAACGTATGTGTGCTTGTAACTATCAACATGCAAATGCTGCGTGGGTTCTGATGTTTCTTGGCCGTGCACGCACTCTGCCTGTCACAGTGCGTGCTGTGCTTCAGGGATGGAACAGTGCGGGCTGTGTCGCTTACAGTGGATGGAAGGAGGCTGGGAAGTCCCAGATGAAGAGGCTGGCAACCAGCAAGGCTTTCTTGCTGCATTATCCTGTGGTGGAGGAGGTGACATGGAGGGGAGAGAGAGAGAGTGAAGAGGGGAGAGGACCAAGCTCACTCCTTAGTAATGAACCCACTCTCATGCTAGCAGTGTTCATTTGTAATATTTGGGAAAAGAAAAACAGTTGTGGCTTGATCATCTCTTTCTCTCTCTTTCAAGATTTATTTATCTTACTTGAAAGTCATTCTCACAAAGACAGGGAAGGAGACTCCCCAGATGGCCCAAGTACCCAGGCATCCTCTGTGGCTTTGTCAGGCCACCAGCAGGGAACTAGCTTAGTAGTGGGGGAGTCACGGCATCTTTGTGGGACAATACCTTCACTTGTAGAGGATTAGTCCACTATGCCACAATGCCGGAACCTTATCAGTAAGCTTCATCTCCCCACTGGGGAAGGAAGTTTCTAAAACATGTTTTGGGGGCACATATTCAAACCAAAACACCCTCCAACTTGATGTTACTTTTTTTTGAGGTGAAGTATCATGCAGGATTCTCTTTGCACCTACTCCATTCTTACAGTGTGTTCTGCCTCTCCATCCTTCTCCCATTGGCTTTGTTTCTTGGCAACCTGCAAGCCTGTGCACCTGACGGGATGAGCTTGGGCAGGCTGCTGGGACTGTAGCTGCACTGCTGCGCTGCATCATGCTGGCAGGACAGCCTGCAAGCCTGGATGGCCCCAGGTGACCTGGGTAGAAATGGGCCATGTGCCCGCCTCTTTTCATGCTAGAGGACATCTTATTTGAACAGCTGGAGGCCAGAAGGAGATCTGACTCTAGAGTTAAATTTCTCAATCTATCATTTTTCTCAACCAAAACTTAAATTTGGTGATAATTTGGTGCTGTTAGGGGAGATATCATTTTTCTAGAAGCATTCTACCCAGGTAGTCTGATCATGGATTCTGTTCCCAGAGACCCAGAGGGCTGCTTATTAGGTACAGAGGCAGAGGGCAAGGTGTTTGGCTTCTTAGCCTGAGACTCTGCAGGGAGCCTGTGGGATAGCTGTGCTCCAGCTGGGCAAGACTTCCTGCTGGCCTGGGTCATGTCCTGTGTGCTTCACATGAAGGGAAACTCAACTGAGTGGTTACTATGGACAGACACAGTCGTGTTTCTATTGTTTCTTTAGAATTACATGAACGTACAAACAAGTGCCTAACTTGTATTTGTGTTATGGCGCAGAGGGTCAAGTTGCTGTCTGGGATGCCAGTATCTCATATGGGTGTCAGTTCAATTCCTAGCAGCCATGCTATCCATCTAGCTCCTTGCTAATGTGCCTGGGGAAGCAGTGAAAGATAACCTAATTGCCTTGGCTCCTGCCAGCCATGTAGGAGGCTGGGGCGGAGTTCTGGGCTCCTGGCTTAGCCCTAGTCACTGCAGCTTTCTGTGGAGTGAACCAGGGGATGGGGCATCTTTCTCTGTCTCTCCCTCCATCTCTCTGTACTTTGTGCCTTTCAAATAATTTGTTAAAATGTTAGCAAAAATACTGCCAAATTGTTGAATAATCTTCAAGGAGAAAATTGCCACAATTGTGAGAGCACGACCAAAGCTTTCAGCATAGACACACTCAGGTAACAATATTCTTTTTTTTTTTTTTTTTTTTTTTTTTTTTTTTAATTTTATTTTAAATTCATTAATTACATTGTATTATGTGACACAGTTTCATAGGTACTGGGATTCTCCCCACCCCTCCCCAAACCCTCCCACCATGGTGGATTCCTCCACCTTGTTGCATAACCACAGTTCAAGTTCAGTTGAGATTCCCCCATTGCAAGCATATACCAAACATAGAGTCCAGCATCTTATTGTCCAGATAAGTTCAACGGCTTCTTAGGTATACACTCTCTGGTCTGAAGACAGAGCCAGCAGACTATCATCCCGATCAATTAAAAGCTCCAACATACCATCAGCAAAAATTTACATCACCATGGAATTAATTGACATAGTAACGAGTAACCAATATGGTAAAAGTAAATGCGATTTCTTATCCACCTTCTGTGACCACCTCATTGACATTTCAATTTAGGTTTATACACAACATATAACATTCATAACATAACTTGTTATACATAACATCGTGTCATCTTAAATTAAGGCAAACATGTGGTATTTAACCTTTTGGGATTGGCTCATTTCCCTTAGCATTATGGTTTCCAGTTTGGCCCATTTGGCCACAAAGAACTGCATTTTGTTTTGTTTAATAGCTGAGTAGTATTCCATGGAGTAGATGAACCATAGCTTTCTTATCCAATCCTCTGTTGATGGGCATTTTGGTTGCTTCCATGTCTTTGCAATTACTGATTGTGCTGCTATGAGCATAGGAGTGCATGTTGGTTTCTCATAAAACAATTGTTCTGGATATATTCCTAGGAGTGCTATTGCCGGGTCATACGGTATGTTGTATTTGAGTTGTTTGAATGTTCTCCATACTGATTTCCATAGAGGCTGTACCAGCCTGCAGCCCCACCAGCAGTGGAGTAGGGTTCCCTTTTCCCCGCAACCTCGCCAACAAGTGTTGTTGGTGCTTTTATTCATATGGGCCAGTCTTACTGGCGTTAGGTGGTACCTCATTGATGTTTTAATTTGGATTTCCCTTATTGCCAGGGAACTTGAGCATTTTTTCATATGTTTATTTGCCATTTGGGTTTGTTCCTTTGTGAAGTGTTTGCCCATTTCCCGTGCCCATTTCTTGAGTGGCTTGTTTGTTTTGACATTTTGGTTGTTTTGTAGCTCTTTGTATATTCTGGAGATCAGCCCTCTATCACCTAAGTCGTGTGCAAAGATCTTCTCCCATTCTGTGGGTTGCCTTTTTACTTTGTTGATTGTTTCTCTAGCTGTACAGAAGCTTCTTAGTTTGATGAGGTCCCAATTGTTTATTTTGGTCTTGATTTCTACTGCATCTGGAGTCTTTTTTAGGAAGTGAGGGCCTACCCCTAAGTGTTCCAGTGTGTTTCCAACATTTTCTTCCAAAAGTTTGAAGGTTTCTGGATGTAGGTTTAAATCTTTTATCCATTTGGATTTGATCTTAGTATATGGTGAGAGATGTGGGTCTATCTTTTTGTTTCTGCAGGCTATCAACCAGTTGTCCCAACAGCATTTATTGAACAGACCTTCCCATTTGCCTGGGTTGTCGTTTGTCTTTTTGTCAAAGATTATTTGGCTGTATTTCTGTGGGTTCCCATCTGGTGTTTCTATTCTGCTCCATTGATCTTCTTCTCTATTTTTGTGCCAGTACCAGGCTGTTTTGATAACCACTGCCCTATAGTATGTCCAGAGGTCCGGAACTGTGATTCCCCCTGCTAACTTCCTGTTCTTGAGAATGGTTCTAGCTATTCGTGGTTTTTTGTGCTTCCAGATGAACCTTTGGATCATTGTTTCCAGGTCTGTGAAGAATGTTTTGGGCAATTTGATTGGGATTGCGTTGAATGTATATATTGCTTTTGGCAGTATAGACATTTTAATGATATTGATTTTACCTATCCAGGAGCATGGGATGTTACTCCATCTTTCTAGATCTTGTTCAATTTCTTTTTTAAGTAGTTTGTAGTTTTCTTCAAATAAGTCTTCTACATTTTTGGTTAGGTTAATTCCCAGATACTTCATGCTTTCCTTTGTTACTTTGAATGGTATCTTGCTGGTTAGATCTTTTTCCAACTTGGGGCTGTTAGCATACACTATGGCTGTTGATTTTTGTTCATTAATTTTGTACCCTGCCACTCTACCGAACTCTCGTATAAGTTCTAGTAGTCTCTGTGTTGAGCCTTTTGGCTCTTCCATATAAAGAATCATGTCATCTGCATATAGTGAAAGCTTGACTTCTTCATTTCCCATTTGGATTCCTTTGATTTCTTTTTCTTGTCTTATGGCCTCAGCGAGTACCTCTAGAACTATGTTGAATAGCAGCGGAGAAAGCGGACATCCCTGTCTTGTTCCAGATCTCAGTGGGAAGGGTTCCAGTTTTTCTCCATTCAGTATGATGCTGGCATTGGGTTTTTCATATATTGCTTTGATTATGTTGTGGATTTTTCCATCTATGCCTACCTTGGTTAGGGTCTTTAGCAGGAAGTTGTGCTGAATTTTGTCGAAAGCTTTTTCTGCATCTATTGATACTATCATGTGATTCTTGTTTTTCAGTTTTTGGATGTGGTGTATCACATTTATGGATTTGCGAATGTTGAACCATCCCTGCATTCCAGGGATGAATCCTACTTGATCTGGATGAATGATCTGTCTGATGTGTTTTTGAATTCTGTTGGCTAGGATTTTGTTGAGAATCTTAGCATCAATGTTCATCAAAGAGATAGGTCTGTAGTTTTCTTTCTCTGTAGGATCTCTGCCCGGTTTTGGGATTAAGGTGATGTTGGCTTCATAGAATGAGTTTGGAAGGGTTGCTTCCTTTTCTATTGTTTTGAAGAGTTTGTAGAGGATTGGAGTTAGTTCTGTTCGGAATGTTTTGTAGAATTCTGGAGTGAAGCCGTCTGGGCCTGGGCTTTTCTTTGTTGGGAGGTCTTTAATCACTGATTCAATCTCTGCTTCAGTTATGGGTTTGTTCAGGTTGATTGTTGCCTCTGGGCTAAGTTTTGGCAGGTTGTGTGAGTCTAAGAACTTTTCCATTTCTTGGTGGTCTTCTGATTTGTTGGAGTACAGTGCTTTGTAGTAATTTCTGATTATGTTCTTAATGGTTGTAATGTCTGTTGTTATGTTGCCTTTTTCATCTTTGATGCTGTTAATTCTTGCTTTCTCTCGTTTTTTCTTTGTCAGACGGGCCAGCGGGGTGTCTATTTTGTTTATCTTTTCAAAAAACCAGCTTTTTGATTCGTTGATTTTGTGTATGGTTTTTTTTATTTCTATCTGGTTGATTTCCTCCCTTGTTTTGATGATTTCTTGTTTCCTGTTGTGTGTGGGGCTCATCTGCTGCTGCTTTTCCAATTCCTGGAGGTGTGTGGTTAGTTCCTGTATTTGGCGACTCTCTTGGGCCTTGACATGAGCTCCAATTGCGATGAGTTTACCCCGTAGCACTGCTTTGGCAGTGTCCCACAAGTTTTGGAATGTTGTGTCAGAGTTTTCATTGGTTTCCATAAATTTTTTGATCTCATCTTTAATTTCTTCCCTGACCCATTGTTCGTTTAATAGCATATTGTTCAGCCTCCAAGAGTTTCTATATTTCCTGGGACATTTTGAATTGCTGATTTCCAGCTTCATTCCGTGGTGGTCTGAGAGGGTACATGGTATGATTCCTATCTTTTTGAAGTTATTTAGATTTGCTTTGTGTCCTATCATGTGGTCGATCCTGGAGAAGGTGCCATGCACTGCTGAAAAAAATGTATAATCTGTGGTCTTAGGATAAAAAATTCTATAAATGTCTACCAAGTCTAGTTGTTCTAATGTTTGTACGAGCTCTGTTGTTTCTTTGTTGAGTTTTTGTTTTGTTGATCTGTCTATAGTTGTTAGTGGGGTGTTAAGATCACCCACTATTATTGTGTGTGTATCTATGTCTCCCCTTAAGTCTGTAAGTAGTTGCTTCACGAAGCTAGGCGCATTGGAATTAGGTGCATATATGTTCACGATTGTAATTACTTCTTGATGGATCAGTCCCTTCACCAATATATAATGTCCTTCTCTGTCCTTTTTGATGTCTGTCAGCTTGAAGTCTAGGTCATCTGAGATTAGAACAGCTACGCCAGCCTTTTTTTCTCGTCCATTGGCATGAAATGTCTTTTTCCATCCTTTCACTTTAAATTTCTTACAGGATTTTCTGGTTAGATGTGTCTCTTGTAGACAACATATAGTTGGGTGCTGTTTGATGATCCATTCCGTTAATCTATGCCTTTTGATTGGTGAGTTTAAGCCATTTGTGTTTAGAGATAATATTGAAAGGAATTGGTTTTGGGCTGCCATGAGTGTAAGTATGCAAGTGTGTATTTGCGACTATTAGAGTTCTTGATTGGTTGACTTTTCTTGTATGGATTTTAGTGGGGAGGTCTTCCCATTTGCCATCTTTGATTTTGGTTTGTATTTTTTCTTTCTGGGTTTAGCACCTTCCTGAGGAGATTTTCCAGAGCTGGTTTCGTGTTGATGTATTCTTCGAGTTTCTCTTTACTGTTGAAGTATTTAATTTCATTCTCAAATATAAATGAGAGCTTTGCTGGGTACATTATTCTTGGTTGGCAGTTGTTTTGTTTCAGGATTTGATAGGTTTTACCCCATTCTCTCCTTGCGTGGAGCGTTTCTTCTGATAGGTCGGCTGTGATCCTGATTTCCCTTCCCCTGAAAGTAATCTTATCCTTTTTTCTTACTTGTCTTAGAATTGTTTCCTTGTGTTCACTTGAAGGTAGCTTGAGGACCACATGTCTGGGAGACGATTTGTTTGGGTCGTATCTCCTGGGGGTTCTTTGCCCTTCCTGGATTTGTGCTGGATTTATATTTCCAATATTCTGGAAGTTCTCCTGTATTATCTCATTGAGCACCCGTTGCAAGCCTGTCTCCTTTTCCACTCCTTCGGGAAGGCCTATTATTCTAATATTTGATTTTTTGAGGTTGTCTTTCATTTCCTGTATGGACCTATTGGCTTTCTCTAGATTTGTCTCCAACTGTTTGATGAGCTGCTGCCTTTCATTCTGATTGTCTTCCAATTCTGATATTCTGTCCTCTGCTGTGTTCATTCTGTTGGTTAGGCTTTCAATTTTGTGCTCTATATCGAGGATTCCCTTTTTGATTTGATTTATTTCTGCAGTGATATGGTTTTCGAATGCCTTAGACTCTTCCCAGCGCTTTTCACTCTCTCTGACGAATTTCATCATTAGCTTCTTAAAGTCCTTATCTGATAGTTCCTCTATGTCTTCATCTTGCATCTCAGATATTGAGATTAGATTTTGGTTGTATTGGGAGGGAGTGCTTGATCTTTCCTCTGGGTCATTGCTTTTTCTGATACTTCTCCTCATTGTGTTTTTGCTTCTTGTTGTTTTGAGATTTTAGCGGTGATTCAGCTGAGCTGGCTCTGGTTTGGGGCCTCCGGCTGAGCCCAGCAGGGCTTACTGCCTGAGTCACCAGCTGCTTTCAGGGTCTGTAGATCACAGCCCTGAGCTGGGTCAGGAGGCTTTGTGGGCCAGCCCCAGTGCCAGGCCCCTTCCCCTGTGGCTCCCTCTCAAAGGCAGTGCCCTACAGATTCACTCTGCTGAGCCGCGCCTGGGCTTTGGGTCACAAGGCTAATACAGCGGGGGTCTCCGCCTCAGTGCTGAGCCGAGACTCTCCTTCAGGGTTTGAGGTTAGCACAGCAGGGGCTCCTGCTGCTCGGAGTCTAAAATCCCCAACCCCGGCCTGTGCTGGGCTGGAAATCTCCTCGGCCCCAGTGCCAAACTCGGAAGCGCTGCTCCGCTGAGGGCTGCAACACCACAGGCAGGTCTTTCCGAGTGGGCTCCTGCTGGGAAAACCTGTCCGGCCAGTTCAGCTGAGCCCGCTCTGGTCTGGCCTCTCTAGCTGAGCCCAGCTGGGGACTCTGCCCTGAAGAAGCCACTTCCTCAGCTGCACTCTCTCAAGGGTAGAAGCGGATCTCTGAGAGGCACAGAGCCCTTGAGGTAAAATGTGCCCCCACTAGTCCGCTCCTCTGACCAGGACGTGAGGCCCTGTCGAGCGTTGCCCAGCCTCTGGGGCTCAGGGCTAGTCCAGCAACAGGATCCACTGACTCTCCCGCAGCCAGTCCACAGCTCAGAGCCGATACGGGGATCTCTGAGCCCCAGTCCCACAGCGCCGCTCCTGTTCCCTCTGCACTCTCCCTCAGCCGCTGAGCAGCGGGTAGGCAAGCCTCTGGGAAATCTCCCCTGCTTTTCCTCCACTTCTGCAGGGATGATGCACCCAATGATCAGTCCAGTAGCCTCCTCTGGGGGCTCCTGCCTTCCAGGGGACTGGTGTCCCTGTCGGTGTGGGCGCCTATCCTTCCGGCCGCCTCTGTTTTCCCTGGGGCGGTAGAGCCTCCGCCGCCTTCCCCCTGCCTGGGATCGTGACTCACCAGGTTTCTCGCGGCGTGCTGTATTTTCTTTCCTACTTTTTGCGGCTGTTCCTTCACGCTGTGTAGATCTTCTTGCTTTAGTGAACTCCAGTGACCTTCTCGTTCTTCTCCCTACAGTTTCGCACCTCCTGGCCTGTTTCTCTGCTGGATCGGCTCCCCTCCTTCCCTACTCCACCCTACACCAGCTCTCTGCAGTCGGCCATCTTTTCGCAACTCCCAGGTAACAATATTCTTAAGAAAATATAGGGGGGAGTTAAAAGGAAGTGAGCAACATGTTGGTGGAGTTACCAAGCCAAATGCTCTTAGCTCTCAATGCCAGTTCCGATTTACGGTGACTGAAGCACAATGAGTGTGCTATTTGATGAGTGTCAACATCAGTTTTCTTGTATGTGAAATGAACATTGTAGTAGTCAGAGTTACTGTCTATAAGGTGTGCATCACAACTTTTGGCTGATGAGAGGCAAAATAAATATAATAAATGTTATTTTTATTGCATCATGCATTGAAGGATGAATACATTTTCATATATAAGAAAAAAATTTTTGTGTGTTTGACTAAGTATAAATGTTCATCATAGGCTCAGTGTAATGGCTCAACTGGCTAAATCCTTCTGCTTCAGTTGCCAGGGTCCCTTTGGGTACTGATTGGTGTCCTAGTTCCTCTGATTCCAATCCAACTTCCTGCTTGTGGTCTGGGAAAGCAGTGGAGGATGGCCCCAGGGCCTTAGGACCTTGCACTTGTGTGAGAGGCTGAGAGGAAACTTCTGGCTCCTGGCTTCAGGTCAGCTGAGCTTTAGCTGTTGTGACTATTCGGGAAGTAAACCAGTGGATGGAACCTATTTCCGTCTCTCCTGCTGTCTGTGTATCTGCCTTTCAAGTAAAATAAATAAATCTTAAAATAAATGTTCATCATGCATGTTGGGCTAAACCATGGGCAGAAACAAGAACAATCCTTTTAGATAACAGAAAACCAAGCACATTCTTAGCTTATCAACATAAATGTTTTTGGAGAACAGAATGGAAGCTACTTTGCCACATTTGATGAGATCTGTTTAAGAGAGGAAAGCTACAGACTGGATGCTCAAATCTTATTTTCTTCTCATTTAGAGGAGTAATTTTTGGTCTCTTCAGGGAACTGAGACTGCTGGATCAATATAATATGTGTTTTTAAATATTCTCTTAACCCTGTTTGGAGACCCTGGCTGCAGGCTAGTTTCCCTGTTTAGGTAGCCACTGAAATCCACATCCCAACCTCCTCCCTCACATTTCAGGACACCATTTACCTGCATTAACCACTCTAGGGCCAAGTGCCAGACAAGTAGTGGCAGCCTCTCTAGCCCAGAGCCTGCCAAGTCAGGCTGATCCTGAGTCTGAGTCGGCCTAGCCTGTTTCTTCCCACCAAAACCACAGGGAAGGTGCCTTACCATTCCCTGACTCTTCCACCCCAAGAAGTGTGGGTCCTCATGTCCTCCCATCTTCTCTCCGGGGTACCACCTGGATAGATAAAGTTATCTTTTCAGCACAATTGTCTCGTGATCTGCTGCTTTTACCACACGTAAACAATAATACACCAATTAAAATACAAATGGGGATCAATGTGAAAGACAGTCTTGAAACCTTTTTAATGGCACTTTGATGCAAAAATACTTTTCGGTGTACACGGACACTGGTGGCTGAATATCTAAAGAGCTTGTGTCCAGGTAGTGCGTGTTAGGGGTAGGTCACACTCCAGGATTTCATTTTACTCCTTGTTTTGCAGTGCTATTATTGGAAACCAAGTGTGCTTTGAAGTAAAAATGACAATTGAAAAAAGAATCAGAATGCTGGAGGCTCCTTGGCTTTCATTCTCTGCCATTCTCTCTTTATAATAACTGTTATATCACATCAAGAATTATTCTAACACCACTGAGAATCCCATGCTCACCTACCATGCCATGTGCATGTGAAGGGGTCTGAATTACTAGTTCCAAGAGAACTACTACTTTGAGTTTTCTTCCTGGGATGACCTTAAAATTTCAACTTCAATATGCCAGTAAGATGAATTGATAGATCTGCTATGGATTAACAGAAAACCAATTTGGCAGTGAAAATTCTTCACAACTGAGTTTTTGACATGATGACTTTATATTTCTACAGCTACAAAAAGTTTTTCCGCTGATGCAACTTCTTGATATTTCCATTTTATTTTAAATAATTGAAATAGGAATATTACCTAGCTCTCAGTGCTCTTCATGATGGCATCAAATTTTAATTCAGTTCTTAAGAGTTACATTTATAATGGTCCTTCCTTATCCATGGAGCATGCATCCTAAGACTCCTACTAGGTGCTGGAAACTGACTAGAACTTAACCCTATACAAGCTATTGTTTTCCCTTTAGATAAATACCTATGATAAATTTTAATTTATAAACTAGGTATAGTAAAAAAACGTGACTCACAGCAGTGACTTACGGCTAGACCTTAGCAACTTCAGTATTCTTAGTTTTTGTTTTCTTATGAGGTTAACTATGTTCACATTTTCACCTGGTGGAAGACTTTATAGCTTTTTTTTTTGGCACACAGGGATTGCTAACATCACTACTTTTGTCCTTTGGTACCATTGTAGTTAAGAAACAGGTTGTTTGAACTCAAACACTGTGCCCCTGTGATAGTGGATTCGATAACCTTGGAAGCTGCTAAGTGACCAGTGAATGTAGTTACTCACTGTGGGAACACTGGCTCGTGGTGTGATTGGTGTCCTACCTGGGATGCAGGGACGTGGTGCAAGATTTCATTGTGCTACTAGGACAATCGAAAATTTACAAATGGTCTATTTCTGAAATTTAATACTTTCAGACTTTGGCCAAGTGTGTCAGAAGCCACAGAAAGCAAAGCTGGAAATTAGAACACTGCCTTATTTTTCTGGGAATTACCTTTCATCATATCAAAAGTCTGCAGTCTCCCTAGCTTTTTTTATTTGTTTGTTTGTTTTGTGTTGGACAATGAGCACAGGTAGGTGTACTTATAGTCACTTTACCTCAGGGCATTTTTGGTCTGGAGGACTCAAGACTGTGAGTCAAAGAAAGCTAACCAGTAAGAATGATAGCAGTGAGTGCCTAGTATCGGATGGCTTAGATTGTAGTGTTGGCTTTAGATTTTGCTAATTATGTTACCTGGGGCAAGAAACCAAATTGTCGGTGCTTCTATCCACTAAGTAGGTGTTGAAAGCATAATGAATGTTTGAAAATGTGATATGTTCTCAACAGGGAAAAATATGCTGACCTAGTTCCACTTAAAATACTATTTGTTTATAAAATCTGAAGGCTATTAAAAACTTCTGTCACTTATTTTTTTGTGATGTTTCAGTATTTGTCTGTATTTTATAGGGCAGAAGTGATATTATCTTTAAAGGAAAATGTCAGAGCCAGATTACCATGCTTCATAAAGCATGTTAAAAGCTAAAAATATTTAGATTCTATCAAAACTGAAGGTATAATGTGTTAAAAACAAGAGCCACAGGAAACTTTAATTGACCATTTATTCTGTAATAGGCATCAGTCATAGCATATTTTACACCATCATTTTATTGTCACATCAACTGACCCAACTAAACACTGGTAGGAAGCCCAGAAATGGTAGGCATAGTCCTCAGGACTTACAAGGGTCTGGCATTGGTTCTGCTGGTTAATCTGCTGCTTGCGATGCTAGTGTCATGTATCCAATTGCTGGTTGAATCCTGGCTACTCTGTTTCCAATCCAGTTGCTTGCTAATGTACCTGTGAAAGAAACCAAGAGGTGACTGTTGGATACCCATGTGGGATTACAAGATGGAGTTCCATGCACCTGGCTTTGGCCTAACCTATCCATGGCTATTGCAGCAAATTGAGGAGTCAATCAGTAAATGGAGGAATCTCTCTCTCTCTCTATATGTGTGTGTGTGTGTGTGTGTGTGTGTGTGTGTGATACTCTGCCGTTCAACTGCATGATTTTTTTTAAAAAATCAGTTTAACAAACATTTGTTGGTGATAGATTTTCCACAAGGTTCTAGGATTTCCCAGTATAACCTCAAAAATATTGGCAAAATAAAATAGATTTCAACATGTGGACTTAAAGGCTTAAAAATGTAATATGTATAAATTGACCTGACAAATTAATGATTTAATATGTACATTTGCTTTACAGCATGTGTAAGGCATGATTTCCTATGGGAGACTTACAGTCCAATGCATAATAACTAAACTGTATCTGATTGTTATACTGACATGCTTCTGATTTAGGCCTGAAAACATACATTTGTCTACTAATAGTAAGTTTATTTCGTATTTTCTCCTCACTGTGTTCTTGTGAGGACTAATGTTAAGAAGTTTATTATTTAACCATTTTCAGACTAGGATAATTTGCTATTAAATAGTACTAAACTAAAAACTTCTTTGGAAGTAAATCATTATTTTGATTTCCTGAGGAGAACACGATTACTGGAAAATATTCAATGTGTTAAAAGGGATGAAAATGATTACTCTGAACACTTCATTAGGCTCTCAATTTCCTGTCAGTGTCACTACTCTTGAGAGGATGCCATGTGAAAGAAGAACAGCACGATTGCAAAGATTTATTAAGACTTTTGTTCTTAAGATAGGAAAAATGATTTCTTTGTCAAGTAAGTACTTATGCCATTGTTTTAAACAGCGGTTGGAAAACACTGACTAGCATAGGGTTTGGAATGCAAATTACATTCCGAGCTGCAAGCAGCAGAGCTGGGCTGTGCAGGAGTTATTTCCCAGGATTTGTATTTCCATCTGTCAGGTGCCCTTCCCTACCTGGTTTCTACATCTCGTTCATTTCTCTGCCATGGAGACAGAACACAATGTCAGGCTCCACGGATGGTCTGCAAGTCGCCCTGGGCCCTGTGTGCCTGAGACGGGAAAGACACACATTCCCGTGTCAGGGAGTAATGAGCATTTTCTGCCCTCCTGCAACTGTCACTGAGGTTCTTTGTTTCCTCTTGATCCCTAGGGTTCTTCCCGGAACACATCCTCTGTCATGCGGCTCCTTCTCAGCTTCCGTACCCACCACCATTCCCCTCCCGCTTTCCCAGGCCCCGCCAACCTTGCAACCACGGTGATTATGCACATTCAAAATAAACATGAAAACAGAATTCCAACTTGGTGACATAGCAAGATAAAGTCAAATGATGAGTCCAGTTTGATGTATTATTTAGAAACCTCACATTGCTGTCATAATGCTGTTCCCCTGAGTACTGACAAGGTGTGACATCAGGAAATGTGGGCATGAGCAAGTAGGGGCGAACCATGTTAAAGATTTTTTTTCCTTTTATGCTTTTATGCTTGCTCGGGGTCAAGAAAGAAAGAAAACCCTTCTCAATGAAATGACTTGTGACCATTACAGTTGCTCTAGATAATTGTTTCCTGTTGGCAGTCAGCCGTTAATTATGTGACTGTTTGTCAGGGATCATTTGCTATGTGTTGCTGCTCCCTCACTCTGTGCGAATGAGTCTGTGTTTTATTTCATTAATAATTCTCTGTATTACTGCCATAAGACAGGAGACATAGAATCAAGGATGCCTGTTTGTTTATACAGCAGGCAGGTCTGACTTTCACTGCTCAGTTAGCAGAGAACAGGAAGCGAGATTTTCAACCAAGAAGACATTTTTTGTCTACATAGACAAGAACTCATTCCTTTTGATAACAGAAATCTCCCTTAATTCTGTGATATAATTAGAATCTTTTCAGGAAAGATTCTACAATGCTCAGATAGCCATGGGATTTATGGAAAGCCTGCAAGAATGTGCACTTGTAATTGAACCAGGGAAGCAGCTCCTGCCAGGCACAGCCACCTCTCATTACCTTACCCCGTGTCTCTTGCCTTTCATTACCCTCTCCTGTTTCATACAAAATGGAATTGGTGGCTCATTTCTCCAAGAACTTGCTCTGGGAGAGGGGATCGCTGTCATTTACATTTCAGTAGTGAAAGGTTCTGTGTGTGACCACAAACCAGGTTCTGGAGGGGTGTGGGCTCCTCAAAGATTTGCATGTGGTCTCTTAGGTCAATAAGTAAGATGCTTGTCTACTGACTTGCGGGTCACTGAGACTTCCTTTGTTGCGAGTGACTCACCAAGTTGGCAGGCAGAGTTGTATTTAACACCAGATCTTAAAATTGGGGGATAGTAGTAGAAATATTAAAAATGGCAGCACTTGGGGAATGATGCCGGAACAAGCCAAATGAGATAAAACTTGGTAAAGGTTAACCTGACTAACTGATGAAGAAAAGTTAGGAAGAGAATATTCACATAGAAGTTCAAGGATAAGATTAAGCTTACATTGGCTTTTTTGGTGAAGACATAAATTTGGAGGAAAGTCCTTCACAAGGGTTTTGTTAGGAAATATCCTTCAAACTCTTCTTTATGATTTTTTTTGTTTGAAAGATGGAGTTACGAAGAGGAGAGAAGAGAGAAAGAGAAATAGAAACCTTCCATCCTTTGGTTCTCTCACCAAATGACTACAAGGGCTACATCCGGGCTAGTCTAAAAGCCAGGAAACAGAGCTTCTTCCAGGTCTCCCACATGGGTCCATGGGTCCAAGCACTTGGACTCTCCTCCTCAGGGTTCTCAGGCACTTACCAGGAAGCTGGATTGAAAGTGAAGCAGCTGGGACCAGAATTGGTGCCCATATGAGATTCTGGCACAGCAAGCAGAGGCTTAGCTGAGTGAACTACAGCGCTGGCCACTAAGATATTTTAATACATAAAAGAATAGCTATAGTATGATACGTTAAATTAGGGAATTCAAGTAATTTGTAAGTGCTAGTAATTTTATTTACTTGGTTGTGCTAATATTTTATATGGGTTTGAAGAGTAAAAGGAAAATGCAATGTTTGAGCAAGGTAGTAAATAACTGATTTCCGGGAGATAGGACAAAAGATTCTTTCCATATTTGCTCTAATTGTGCTGCCTCTAAACAACAAGAATTGAAAGTGTCCACACAAAAAGCCAAGGCAGAGGGGAGTGATGGTGTGTTACGGGAAGAGTAGAGAGTGGCTCAGCAGAATGGAGGTACCTGATGCTTGTGTTTGGGTTAGCTGTGGGTATCCAGGACCGGAACTCAAAATTCTAAGCCAGATGGCGTAGAGACTCTGCTATCAGGAATGATGCGGGAGCCTGCATCATGGAGTGGGGAGGCGTGTCTGGAACACTGAAAGCCTGCTTCCTGGACTCTCTGCTTTCCTGCCTGGAAATCTAAAACCACTTTAATGTTCAGGATCATACAGTAGGCTCTGGTATCTATGTTAGGGCTATGTTGAAGTCATTTCATTCATATGTCTTGAGTTTCCACACTAATTATGTTCTATAAGAAGGTGGCTACTTTGAAACAGTGGATTTCTGACCTGTAGGGACCATAGAGTACATGCAGCATAGAATGTATGCATATCTTAGAACTGCAAAGTTTAATTTTATTTACTTCTGCCAATTTTGAGACATGGTCTCTTCCTGGTAATTTGTGCTTGTTAGTTTCACAAGCATGAGGTTAAGATGCTTCGTTCTGGCTGGTTTTTTTCACATTGAGTGATCCCACTGATTAAATGTGGGTGTTTGTACAGTTAGATTCCAGCGCTCATTTAGATGATCTCCAACATCGATGGTTGGACTCCTGAATTTTAGGCTTTGTGATGCTATGAAAAGGACACATGTTTAGTAGAAACCATACTTTCCGACTTGAGGTCTGATCTTAACGTTGACTCTTGCAGCAGCTCTATGCAGTCTCCAGTCAGCCTTGTGATCGTGGGAGGAAGTCTGTGTGCTGTGTCACCAGAACGGGTGTTGGAGCCTGGCTGTAGGACTTGCTTTTTCAGCTTGCATTCCGTTTATGGGGATGTGAGTCCACTGTAGGACTGGGAGCATCTGCAGCACTGTTTTAAGAATAAGAAAGGCCAGCATACTCATCGAGCTCTTGTAAGACTTCCGGTCGGAGAGGGAAACAATCAGGAAACAAATTCATAACGGAAACCAGGTAGTGATGAGTGTTCAGAGAGAAAACTGGAGCATAACTGGTGATGTGGTTGGGCTGGGGGGCTACATTTGATACACTTGATAACTGGATTCTGCATAGGCCTCTCTGACCATGTGGTATTTAAGTCAGTTTCTGAGAAAGCTTTGAAACTATCATCCCTGGTTCCCATTTCTAGTGTTTTCTCATGCCATCTCATTGTTCTACAACTTATGTTTGTATTGATCACTTTGGAGACTGATATAAGTCAGCTGGTTGGAATGTATCATATGGATAATAAAGTCCTTAAATGATTGAAGCTTTTAGAGCTGTCTGTAGCTTTCCCCTTGGGATAAGTTCACTGTTGCTATAATTGTGATTTCATTTTCTGGGAGAATGGCTCACAAGGAAGCCAGAGGAGCATGTGAGCAGCATAGTAGGGTAGATAAGGAGATGAAAATTCGAATTCCAAACTCCAAGCCTGAGTTAGGCACAGAGGCAAACAGGGTTCTTTGTTTGCATAAGGGCAACTGGGTTTAAGAGGCTGAGAAATTATTGGAGCCCCTCTGAGGCAGGTATACAGGTTGTATTTCATAAACAAATCCTGTCAGTGAGCACTCCCTTGGAAAACATTACATTCCGGGAGACATTAGTATTTTATTGCCATTCTGCAATTTCTTTAAGAGGAAGTTCCCCTGCAGCAGCCAGGGTATCCTGGCTCAGTGCTGAATTACACAGAGGAAAATCAGTGCACTCTCATGGCACCCTCAGGCCATCTGTATATCCAGAAGGGGGACTCACAGCTGCCCACCTCACATGGGAATTGGCTGTAGAAGCTAGTTGTTGGGGAAAGAGTTGAACTCTCACTCGTCTAGAAGATAAATCCAGAAAAGGATATATGTCTTATTTTTTTATTTTTTATTTTTATTATTTATTGATTATTTTTAATTCATTAATTACATTGTATCATGTGACACAGTTTCATAGGTACTTGGATTCTCCCCACCCCTCCCCAAACCCTTCCACCATGGTGGATTCCTCCACCTTGTTGCATAACCACAGTTCAAGTTCAGTTGAGATTCCCCCATTGCAAGCGTATACCAAACATAGAGATATATGTCTTATTTTGTGTAGCATCCATGTGTTCAAGCTGCCTGAGAAGGAGTTTGAGAGCAGGACTCATGTTAAAAAAAATGCTTTTTCATTTTTCATGTGTATTGTATTCTTTATCCCATTTGTGAAATAAAACGTGGGAATTTTTAGAAGTCATATTGGTGTCGAACTGGAGGAACTCTTCATCTGCCTGTTACCAGAAGATTTTAAATGTGCACCTGTTAGCCACTGTAACTCTGTTCCATTGTATATAGTCAGTAAATTAAAAAATGAGTTTCTCATGAAGATTGAGTCCTGGTGCAGAAGTTGAACTTAGTACCTTTCACATTTTAGGCAGCCACTTCATCAAGCAGATTACTATCTCTGGTTATCGCCTCAGGGAGCTGACAGGTGTTCAATTAACCTCCGAAGGACTACCCCAGTGTTTCTTAATGGGAAACCAGGCCATATGGAGATTTTGATATGTAAAATAAACATAAATCAAGTATAAGAGACACCGAGTGTACTCAAAGTGTTAATTTTTAGTTTTCTAGGCATGTACAGTTCAGTGCCAATTCAACTGACTTATATGATCGCTATTTCATTTCAAAATAATAATGCAATAGTTTCAACATTTTAGCTTTCACCTTCTCCATAACTAGAGGAACTATTCAAATGCTTTTGATGTGATAGAGGAACGATTCTGTCTTTTGAGAGTGACAATCAGTGCCTTTGTGATTTCACGGTATAAACCATCCCAAAGATAGAAATGTGGAGGTGAGTAGCCTGTGATGGTATTCAATCACCGGGGTATGTTTCTGAACAGCGAGGAACAGAGAGAAAATACAAAGCCAGACTAGAAAGAGTGCTTTATACCCCAGGGAATTTTAGAGTTTCTTGGTGCATATGGATTTTAGAACAATTTTTATTTAGATTTTATTTATTCTTTTGACCTTGACAGTATAGAGTGACATATAATTTTACAGTTTTCCCACTGCAGAATTGGAGCATAAAATGCTCTTGCTCATATGTTCAGAGGCACCAACTTTCACAGATTATTTGTAGATTATTGGCTCAAGAAGATCTTGGTAAGCTTTTAATATCCATTGTTATTCAATAAAGCCAAATTGTCTCACCTGAAATCATGGTGTAGATTTTGTCAACAGAACTGTAGGAAGCAAGAAGGGCTGTGGTTAACCTGGTTGTTTCAGTACTTATTTCAGCGAATCTGCTTATATGATATTATTACAAGGAGACTGCAGAAGCTTATTTTTCAGCATAAAAAGTGACAGTTATTCAAGAATATTATTGGAATTGATGGATGGGTTAATATATGAAGAAGCTCATGTGTGTATCAGAAGTTTGAATGGTTGGGAGGATGGTATCAATCAATTGAAGAAAAGCTTGCTTCATATATTTGTCCAGTGATCTATGAATTAAAATATCCTTCCCTTGTGAATTTTAGCTATTTACTACAAACTTATGAAATCCCCCATTTGTGGAACACCAAGTGGTTCTTCTGTTAATCGGTGCTCTCCTGCCCCTTCTGTCATTTTTTCCAGCCTGCTGTCACTTCACATCAACTTTCTTTCTTTAAAAAAATTAGTTTTCTTTGCGATTGACAAATGATTATTGTCCTTGTGGAATGATCACATCAGGCCAGTTAATGTCTTCATCAACTTGATTGTTTGTCATTTCCTTGTGGTTGAAACAATGAGCATCCTGTCTTCTGGTATGTCAACTGTTTTCATGGAGAGGTATTCCTCCTTGGCTGTCTTAGAAGAAACCAGTCAATCAGCATTGGCCCTCAAGCAGAGAGGACACATTTGTATGTTGTAGTGTAATCTACCACCTTTGCTTCCTGTTCATGACAGCCTGCTGTTTCCCCAGGAAAAAAAAGCATCTGTAGTAAGACTTGTGTCGAATTCAAATATAAGGCTTCCATCTTTCTAACGTCTTGTTTGGTTTATTCAGTGTCTTGCCTCCTGCAGCAATGGATAGAGATGAAGAGCTCACAGTTTTCCTGAGGTTAGAAACTCAGGTTAAACAGACATCAGAAGGGAATTCTCAAGTGATTTTTTAGTGAGTGCACTGACAGTCTCAGAAACTTGAACTTTAGCAAAAACAACGTTCTTTTCAATTAATGTCAGAACATCAGCTAGCTTGCGGGCCTGTTACATAAATGTGATAACTACATTCTGTGGTTTTCAGTCTGGCCTAGTTGTGGATGAGCTTTAATTGTAGTCAGTTTATTTGAATATCTGTCTAGGAATTCCACTTATTTATTTATTTTTCTTTCTTGCCTGCCTGAGGTCATTCTGACTGTGAAGCCTTAACCCTTTAATTTGGGTAATGCTCTAACTCTGTCTAAGGTTGGGGCTTAGGAAATCTTCCCTGATGAAGATGCAAGTTTTTCAGTGACGTAGTTGAGGGTTTAACGGCATAATCCGCATCTGTGTGGTGATGAGGAAAACAGTTGGACATCGCTTCCTTCTGTTGTGCTCAGTGCAGGGCGGTTTCCATCCTTGAGAGATGATAGAGCCTTACCCGTACTCACCTGTAGCTGGGGCAAAAACCAAACTGTCTTTTGTTTTTTCTCACTCATGTTTTCAAAAATTACGTGCTGTCAGTTGTATGATATCTCAAAGTTTAACAGTGTGTGTTGAATAGAAGTGGCATTGAATACATGAAAACATGGCAGGATAAATGAATGAATGGAGTGTTATAGTGGTATAAACATCTATGACATGTAAAATGCTTATGATTTCTGACTGCACTCTTGGAGTAACTGGGTAACTATGCAAGAAATGGAAGAAATTCTACAATCCCTAGAGAAAAGGTACAGTGCAAGTTACACAGAAAGAAATTTCTCTGAAGCACCCATGTGTTCCACTATACATGCACACAAATATTTTTGTGATCCTGATGGATTCAAGGATCACTTTATGCCCTCATATTACAGATAAATTTGAACTTGCATGTTAGTCAAATTGAAATTTACAGTTGCACATCTATTTATTTATTTATTTATTTGTTTATTTTTAGAATATGTTGACTCACTTAGGTATGGCTGTCATATCTGGAGAAGGTACTTGTGGTGGTCATGAATATGGACAACTGGGATCCCCTTTTCTGGGGGCATAGCTTGCCAGTGCTCCCAGCTGATTCCTCTGGATTCTCACACGCAGGTTCATGCCAAGGCCATGCCTCTTGGTGGCTCCTCCAACCTGAAGGTTGAGCTTTGCAGAAGACCAACACCAAGTCCAGCAACACTCAGGCCCCAACCCATGGGTCACTGAGGCCTGAAGACCCATCTACCTGGATGAACTGTTTCGGAACTTCTCTGACACCCAACACTTCTCTTACTGAGCGTTCCTTCTTTCCCCTTTCCTAATATGAGAAATCTTCAAAAAGTTGATAGAAAATGTATATTATAAAAAGTAGAACTTCCTAAATATCTTTGGATAAAATTTACTTGTAAGTCTATTTTGATGGATTTTTTGAAATATACCCTATTTAAACATCAGACTTGTATTATGGTCTGAGGGTACTTCTTACCTTCTGTTGATCCCCACCTCAGTGGCTCTCTTTAGGATCTAACACCACCTTAGTGCCTACTCTTCAGTAGACATAAATCAGTGCACGTAGTTCCAAGTGTCATTGGGACTCTGCCAGAAATGAAGGATTTGTGAAAGGCTCAGTCACTGCTCATCGAGTGAAGAACACAACCTCCTGACTGTAGATAAGTCCAAGGTTGTTCCTACAGCTTGAGTGCTGCCAGTTAACAGTGGATTGCTGGTATATGACTCAGGAACTTGAAAGTTATGTGGGTTAGTTAGCTCATGGGTTATGTGGGTTAGTCAGCAGAGGCAGTGGCTCCCAGGAACTTGTGTCAATGCATTCTGCAGAAGGATAAGAAAGAACTGAGTCATTTACAAGACAGTCAAGCCTGAATGTGAAAGTCCAAAAGCTTCTGTGATGGTTTACAAAGTTATTGTACGGAGTAGAATAGTAAACTGTATTTGTATTAAGTAGCAGACTAAAGATAACTTTTTTTTTTTCTGAGAGTCAGTGGTGGGAAGAAAGGAATGAGGCTGATTCCATTTGCTGGTGCATTCCTCAAATTTGCACAATGGCTGCCGGGAACTAAAAACTGAATTTATGTCTCTTGTTGAGGTGTCAGTGACACATGTCTAAATTGTTGGGTAGCTTGAGTCAGGAAACAAAGCTTGGATGTAAACTCAGGGACTCCAGTGTGGAATGAGACATCCCAGTCAGTGTCTTAACTATTAGGTCAAATGTCTCCTCCTAGAGATGTTACAGTTAAGGTCACGAAGCTTTAGATGTTTGAATGCCCAGGCAAGGGAGAACTGAAAAGCCAGGGTCAAGGACATGATTAATAAAATGATGGGGACATGGAATATACAGTGTGAATATCTGGATCTATGCTCCTAAAAAATTTGACTCTGGACACCACAACCTTCGGTTCTCAGAGATGCCCATCCCTTATGCTAATGGCTTAGCAGCAGAGGCTGCAGCAACTTTCTGCAAAACAGCAGGTGTGTTCCCCGGGAAGTGCCTGAACCTTTTCTCATGGGTACCCATCTTAGCCAGTCTTCTAGTTATGTATCAAATAAGGCCAGAGAGCTCAGGAGAACCCCAAGGACTCTGTGGTCACCAGACCTGTTAATGAATTTGCACATCTGGGGTACTGGCATTACTAAGAAGTTCATCAATGGCTCTCCCTTGCTGGTCTGAACTAGCAGGATCAATGGTAACCACAGCGATGGGTTAATATATTTTGTGGGAGGTGTTGGAGCTTTGGGGAAATAGAAACCAGATGGTGAGTTCATTTTGATGAGATCTGGTTGATAAATAAGCTGGCATTATTAAGTGCAATCCTGGTGCTTTATTGCTGGAACTGTCAGAGAAGGATTTCTGGGTTTCTCTCAAATAATGGCACAGTTTGATTACCATACCCTAAAGCCTTTCCTATATACATCCAGGCTTTGAATGTGTCCTCACGAACCTCTTGATGAAAGGAGACTCAGATGTGGTGCACATAAAAGAGGCTGGACCCATAAATATCTAAATAAATCAAGCTAGGAGCTTTTTGAAACTCTCCAATACCCACTGAAAAAGGAATGCAGTGCAGGACCATGGCTTTTTATATCCAGAAAGGTCTTATTCCTGTATCAGTCCCTATATTCTCTTGTTCTGCCATGACAGAGACAAATTGGCATGGCCATCACTTTGAGGAAGATGTAAAATCCATTAATATACATTTGAATCCTTTTACCTCAGTTTTTGATAGTTTACCATCCTGAATGCCTAAGACTGTTGCTCGTTTTACACAGGTACATGCTCGGCATGCCTATGGTGTCTCCTTCTTCCTAGGCTCGCCGTTTCTACTTATATTCACTTGGAGAAATCATCAATAGACACAGAAAACTATAACCAAGCACTTATAGAAGCAACCTTTTACAGCTTGCAAATGCACAACTATATCCGAGTCATTGAAGACACCCATCCAATTCTTCAGGGACTTGATCTTATACAATATATGGATGACCTTCTGTTTGTTCTCTGGATTGAGAGTCTTGCAGAATTGATTGCTTTCTCTTTCTGACAGTCTCATTGCACAGGTATACAAGCCTCTAAGAGAGAATTTTAATTTTACCAGACCCAAATGTATTTTCTTGGCTATGAAATCAAACAAAAATTAAGAATCTTTTTTTTTCATTGAAACATTGCATCTAATCATGAATTTCCTGGACAGTTACCGAAAGACCATTTAGAGGACTTCTTTTTTCCATTGGGAGGTATAGACGTTGAGTTCCTTTTTTGGACCAGCTGCTTTGGTCTGTGAGCTAATGAAAGCTGGCACACAAATCCACTAGAGAAAGTCTTTTACTACTTAAAAGAGTCTGCAATGCTCATAAATCTTTCTATTTGAACATTGAGACAAATTTTAACTCAACAAGAAGATGGGCATCAGAGCTTAATTGCTGACTATATTTTCACATTGATTTCATGACAAGCCTGCTCTTCTTGTTTGCTCACAATGTCAGCAGTTCAAGGTCAATTGGAACCTCTGCTGTCTGTCTTCAGTTTTCCACTTAACCCCGTGAACCCTCCCATCAATCAGGCCTCTGTTTGGACATAAAACACCTGAAAACTTGCCGTTATTAGACTGAATTCCTTTAAAATCCTTTGTCTTTTACCCGTTATGTATTTATATAAAAGATCAGATTTGTGTGTATTTCATAAGTTTTAAGAAGATAGTGATAATTTCCAGCCCCTTTCCTATATCTCTACCTTGTTCCCACCTTCGCTCCTCATTCCTTTCTCATTTTTCTCTTAATTTTCTCAAAGGCTTACTTTCAGTTTACTTTATAATTGCAAACTTAATCCTCTGCCAAATCAAGAATTCAAAAAACAGTAAGTAGAAAAACCACTGTTCCTCGGAGATGTAGACAAGGACTGAAGACAGTCTTCAAAGCTCAAGTCAATCTCATGATTCCATGTGTTAGTTACCTCGCATATTAAGAGAGTGGCTTATTTCACTCACATCATGGTCTCCAGTTGCATCCATTTTGTTGCAAAAAAGGATTTCATTCTTGATATGGCTGAGTAGTGTGCCATTGCGGATGTTTATTGCTGTGGTGCTGTCAGAGGTGTCCGCACAACTCCAGAGTCATTGCATCGTGTACACCCCATGTGCGGTTCCTTTTCATATCAGTTATACACCCAATAAAGCTGTAATAAAAGGAAGTCTTTATTATCTGCACATGCTTCAACCCATTGCTACAAAACCCTGAAACCTGCCACCTTTCTTCTTCCCCAACATGAGAGAGAGTCTCGTGGTCATTATTAGGAAGAATTCTTTGATGTTATCTGACTTTTTAAAACACCTTTAGATAACCTAAATTGTGAATGTTTTATGGATGGACCTATCAAGTAGTGTGTGCCTTCAAAACCCAGTAAGACTTTTTAAAGCCCCACTCTCCAAGAAATTAATCTAAGTTGCCAAAATTGTATATCTTGTTAGTTGAGTCTTGTCAAATAAGAGAGCAAAGTGTCTAACTGAAGCACTTTTGTAGATCAAATTTTGATGTGCTTTGGAAGCAACATTTCTTAATTGCAGCTAAGATACTGAAATTCATTGAGGAAACCACAAAAAAGTATTTTCAAGAAGTAAAGTTTCATGTTTTAGAAGATTAATACGTTAAACAAATGATGTTGCTACATTTAAGCTTCCTAGCAAGTTTTAAACACAAAGCCAAAATGTTGACATCAAGCCTTCAGTTGATTCTAGAATCAAATGCATTGTCTGAAATATCAGTTTGTTTTTTCATCTATGATGTATCTGGTAGTACCATGACGATTATTTAGTTTGCATTAAGATATTGAAGTAGAGGCTCATGAAAACAAGCTGTAACTATCCATGGAAAGAAAAAATTTCAAAACACCCTCAATATATTGAAAAACACATCTTTGATGTATGTTCCAGCTGTCAAAATCCAAGTTCTGCATAAGCCGGAAAGGTAGAATAAATACATGAGAAAATACTCTGAGGCCATTTTGAACATCTACAAATAGGCTTCATTTCATTATTCCCTTGTATGATTCTGAATATATTGAAAATTTGTGTTTATTTGTTGGAAAGAAAGAGCTAGAGGGACACATAAGATTCCTGTTCACTCATTCATTCCCCAGATGCTAGCAATGGTCTTGGGCCAGGGACTGAACCCTGGAGGTGAGAATTCTGCTAAGGGCTCTCACATGGGTTTCAGGGACCCACTTACCAGAACTGTAACTGCAGCATTGGCAAAATGCTTGTTAGGGGTTGGAGGAGGGTGTTGAACACAAACTCTCCAGTATGTGATGCAAGTATATTAAGCAGCATCTTAACCCACAGTCCAAATGCCTACCCCTACATTTGTTTTGGATTGAAAAATATTGTCTGTATTCTGGTTGGCTGGGATTATTTTCTTCCGTTAAATAACTTCTGATAATATCAAATGAATTTTAGACACTAAGATTCCCACATCTACTCTTATGATTATTGTTTTGCATTCCCAGTTTGAGAGCTCCTCCGTGTTTTCATTCTGCAGCTCTGATTGATATGATCTTTTGTTCAGTTTTGAGGGAAGTGCTAGCTCCCTTATTTATGTTACTTCCTGTTTTTCTGCCTTTCCCATGGCCTTTGGAATCTGTGGGCTTTCTTGTTCCTGTTGGTAATGTATGTGCCCTTTGGGCCTTCCGACTCTGGTGCTTTGCTGTAGTTTTCTGGGAGGTTGTCTGGGGTCCTGGAAGCTGCTAAGGCACAGGGACACCCACTGTGCATCTGACCTGCCTTATTCAGACGGTGAATGGGGAGCACAGATCGGTGCAGATCGGGCAAGGATTGACAGCTGTGGCTGGAGCAAGCGGTGGGAAGGTGTGTTCCGGCTTTATGTGACCAGCTTTCTGGGGCTGGCTTTGTGTGCTGCTGCTTTGTGTAACCAGGGATCAGCACCCTCCCGCTGCTGGCGTCCAGGTCTGTACTCTGCCCTCCAGGGATCCTACATCTCCCTCTCGGTGATCCTTCTATCTCTTCAGGGGACTCAGGGTATAGATCCTTCAGGTATGGGTGGATTCAGATCTCACTTCACATGTCCCTGTCTCAAATGGTCCACTCCCCAGCTGCCCCCTCCCCAGTGGCATGCCCTCCTGGGTCAGTGGGGCACCTCATCAGGTGCCTGTGGGTTTCTCCTCACTCAGGTTTGCCTTCCTTCAGCAGTGTTTTGTCTTATGGGTTCCTTTACCTCTTATTGTCTCCTTGGGTAAGGCCAAGACTCCCATGGGAGTTCCACTGTGCTTGTTTGAAACTCACCAGGCTTTTGTCTGTGGCCTGGAGTGCCATCTGCATTCACCCTTCTGAGTTGCCTGCTGCAATCCAGAGTGTTTCCAGCAGCTCTTCCTTGCCTGTGTGGCACCTGTCTCCGTCTGGTGTCTCCCTCATGGAGTGTCAGTCCCCTCGCCCAGCAATTCTCTTCTTCCAGCTCTCTGCTCCCCTAGATCCTGTTTCTAAGCTTTCTGGACTTTCTCAGCTATACCTGCCTTCCATGATTGGCCATCTTGTCCAGTACCACATCTACTTCTCTTATTTGAAGTATCCATGTCACTGGAATAATAAGGCAGTATGTGAGGTCACCCAAAAGTCTCCTTGCTTCTACCTCCACTGCCCTTAGAAAAAGTCAGAACCAATCCATGGCTTGTGCAAACAGAAATTTGTAAATCTGGACAACATGAATTTATACCACCAAGGTTTCACTTTGAACTCCCTAGTTGTTAAGGAACTCCTTATATGTTGGGAGCTCAAAGTGAATTTTTTCATATTTTTTTCATATCATTTAAAAAATTCATTTTAATATTATTTAAAAGATAAATAGATGGGTGACAGATCTTTCATTTGTTGGTTCACCTTGCGTATGCCTGCTGCCTTCAGGGCTGGATCAGGCTGAAGCCAGGAATCAGGAATCCAATCCAAGTCTCCCACATTAAGTATTGGGACCATGCATCTGCAACATTCTAGGAGTGCACATTGGCAGGAAGCTGGGTCAGAAGGAGAGTTCTAGAGATTTGAACTTGGTATGCCGATATGAAATGTAGGTATCCCAAGTAGAGACTCACCAACTATCCCAAATGCTTGCTTTACTTTTTGCTTATAATCATGGAAATTCACAGATTCTTGCTATTTGAGCTGGTCACTGATGCTTCTGCGTATATGGCAAGCAGCACCTATCCTTGACACTGAAGGGTCGCTATGGCCACGAGCGATAGATCCTCAATGCCAAACATACTGTTAGCAAGCCTGTGTGCATTTTCTAGCAGGTAAATCACATGCAATTCTAATTATTTTCAGTACAAAATCCTAACCTGCTGCAAATAAGACCAGTGTGACAGTTCTTATAATGGCAGAAAACAGAACTAGCATGGGCACTAAGTGAGAAGCCCTGTGTTGCTCTCCCCATAGAGGCCCTTACGCGAACAGCCGCACCCAACAAGTCACCTTCATAAAAAGTCTAGCTAAGTGAGACACCACAGTACACAGTGTTGTTATGGTCATAAGAAAAGTAATGCAGAAGAAAGCATAACGCACGTCACTGCTAACCCAACTGCAAGGGGGACAGCAGTTGGGAGAGCAAACTGCATTCTAGTACCAGATCCAATGTTAAAAATTCACTCACCCTGAATGTGCTGGCCTATGCTCTAGGTTTTTCCCCAGTATTGTAACTATTTGAAGCTTCCACAGCTAGGAAGCCTCTGTCACTCCCCTACCAACTTCCAGCCATGCAGAGAGCCCAGGAGAGGGAACTTGGGACCATGCCATTGAACTCAAAGCTGGCCTAGTATGCTGAAGTCTGGCACCCAAAGGCATCCACCATTCAACTGGTGCTCCATAGACTGAATATCTGCATTTACCATATTAGATGAACACCTACACTCAGGTTAGCAGTTGGACCTGTTTTGTCATGCGTCACAATCAGCCTTAGAAGAGGGCCTAGAGAGAACACCTGAGATTTGATGGGTCCCATGGACAGTGGGACTAAGGTAGGAGCAGACTTAACCAATCTTGAACAGCCAGTGAGGGATGGGTGTCATCATTGCCCTCCCTCTACCTTGACTACAAAGCCAGAGACCAAAAGACTGAACCCTGGAAATCAGTATTGCGCTGGCAGAGTCCAATACTGGCAAGATCCGGAAGATCTGCATCCCTAGGTTAGTGCCTATAAATGGAGTTTCTGGTTTTGCCTAAATATCAAGTGGAGACCTGTGCCAAGGTGAGACAGACATTTTTGGCGTATTGCATCACCAGGCTGTCACAGCCCTGATGTGTATTCCCAAGATTTCACATGGTCTGATGACTGTGAAACTCAGGTGTGAACCACTCAGAGCCTGCCTGAGCAGCTGAGGAGCTTTCCTGCCTTTCTGAAATCTTTAGACAATAGTAAGAAATCACAGGACTGTTTCGGAGCCCAGTGCTAGGCTGATAAAACCCAGCATTGAGCTGATTCAAACATCCAAGTCTCCCTAGCCTAGACACCATGCCTCTGAACCCACTCCAGTGCCCAGTGGAGTTCTGTGGTCCCCGCCAGCATCACCAGTGGCTGGTAGCTGCAGCATTTGGCAGGGAGTTCATCTCAGCAATGTCCAGTGCTCATATCTGCGGTAGAAGAGGCTGTCCAGAATTTCTGGAAAGACAGTCACAAGTAAGGCCAGATTACAAAAGCGAATCCTTCAGTATATATTGCTGCCATATGCCAGCAACCAACAGGCACTGGCAAGGAATCATGACCTTACCTAATGAGCAAAATAAGCTGCCTGACACCCAACATGTATAAACTGAAACTTCCACATCCTCAGTTGAAAATTTCAAAATAGATATTTTAAGGGAATTCAGTGAAATTCAACATAACACTCAGAAATGATCCACCATTCAATCGGGTCATTTGCTAGAGAGGTGGAAATAATCAAAATGAAGCAGAATTCCTACCACTGAAAAATGCACTAAGTAGAATTTAAAATGTGATAAAAAGCATCAATATCCAAATTGGTCAAGCAGAAAAACATCAGCTCAAAGACAGATTATTTGAAAATTCTCAGTTGGAGACAAAAAAACCCACGAGATTCAAGAAGAAAAAAACAATGAAGAGAGCTTATGGGAAATACAAGACTGCATAAAAGCATTTAAGACACTTGAGTTATTGAGAGTGAAGAGGGAGTTCAGAAGGCCAAAGGAGGAGAAAGGTTGTTTGAATAAAGCCTAACAGAAAAAAATTTGCAATTTGGAGAATGGTGCAACTGTTAGGTCACCACTCAGATTCAGCATAACCAATTCCATAGACTTGAAAAACAAAACCCTGAAATTATAAGGGAAGAGAAGCAAACAACACAGAAAAGGGTCCTAGTTTGTCTAACTGCAGATTTTTCAGCAGAAACTGTATAGTCCAGGAGGGAATGCAATGAGACCCTCATAGCAATTATGAAAAAAAAATGCCAACCAAGAATATTGAATCTAGCAGTTACCTTTTATACTTGAGAGAGAGAGATAAAAGACAGTCTGAGACAAAGAGAAGCTGAAAGAATTTATTACCACCAAACCTGCCTTGCAAGAAATGTTAAAGTGATTTCTTCAAACTGAAAGAAAAAAATCTCTGACAAGTAGGAAGAAAATATGAGAAAGGTAGGCCTGGTAAGAGTGACTGTACCGAAACATTCAGAGTGCTGTAGTGTTGTCAGCATGGTGTGTAAATAATTTACATCCTTACTCTGAAGACTTAAGTAATGATAATTACTACACAGAAATGTTAAGAGATAATGTGGGAGGAGATTAAAGGTAACATCAAAAATTCATAAAGGCAGGAGGAATGCAGCAGAAATTGAGTTCTTTATTAGGATTTCTTATACTTTTGTTTTATATATAGTTTTATGATTGCTTTTATAATCAATATAAAGTTTTTACCATTTCAATGAAGAGTTTTGTAAGCCTCATTGTAACAATGGAGCAAGAACCTGTATCAAGAGTCATACCAAAAGTAAGACATAATGACATCATCAAATATGAATCTTACCAAGATAAGCATAGTGACAGAGTCATCAATGAAGGTGATTTAGAGAGGGAAAAGGGAAGGTGCTAGAACACAAATACTAGGCAAATATCAAAATGACAGCAGTGAGAACCTATCAACAGTTACTTGATAATCAATATACTAAAATCTCCAGCTAAGAGATGCAACAACTGCATGATGCTTACAGGAAACTCACTTCACCTCTAAGACTGTGCATCTACTGAAAGTGAAAACAATGGAACAGGGTATTCCATGCAAATGGAACACAAAGGGAATCATAAATAGCCATAATTCTATCAGACAAAATATATTTAAATCAAAAGCAGGAACAAAACACAAGAAAGGCCCCTATGCAATGAAAAAGGCTCAATACATCATGAGGAGATAATACTTGTAAATATATATGTACCGAATATTGGAGCATCCAAAAATGAGGCAAATATTCATAGAACTAAAGGGAGAGCTCTGCTGTAATACAGAATAGGAGGAGACTTTAACACCTGATTTCAAACATGCACCAGTCATCTGGACAGAAAATCAACAAAAAAGCAGCATAACTAAATTAAACTATAGATCAATTGGACCTAAAAGAAATCTGCAGAATTTTCCATAACATAGCTTGAGGACACACATTCTTCTCAACAGTACTTGGAGCATTTTCCATGAAAGACCCCTATTATAAACCACAAACAAGTCTCAAGAAATAGAAAAGAATGGGAATAAGGTCAGATATATTTTCTGACCACAATACAACAAACTACAACTCAACAAGAAATAGTCTTTGGGGCCAGCATTGTGTCTGTTAGCTGTGATGCTGGCATAGGGGCACCAGTTGGAGTCCCAGCAGCTCCTCTTCTGATCTGGCTCCATGCTGATGCTTCCAGGAAAGTAGTGCCTTGGTACTTAGGATCTTACCATCCATGTTGGAGACCAGTTAAAGCTCCTGGCTGTTGCACCCATTCAGGGAGTGAACCAAAAGATGGAAGATATCTTTCTTTTTGTCTCCTCTCTCTCTGACTCTGCCTTTCAAAAATAAATACAAAAAGAATGGTCTTTTTAACAAATGGTGTTGTAAAAATTGCATATATGGATGCAAAAGAATGAAACTAGATTACTTTCTCTTGCCATTTAGAAAAATAAGTTCAAAATAGCTTAAAAACCTTAATGTGAGACATGATAAATTTGAGATTAAGATAAACATAGGGATAGCAGATCAAAACTTTAGAATAGACCAGGATTTGCTCGATCAGGTCCCAGGAACAGAGGAGCTAAAACCAAAATATAAAATGGAATTTTGTTAAACTAAAGAGCTTGGCATGGCAAGGAAAACCATCACCTGAGTGGAAAAACAACCTGCAGAATTGGATAAAATGCTTGCAAACTGTACATGTAACAACGACTTAATAGTTAGAACATAAATAGTTGATAAAATCCAACAACAAAAATCTCAGTCAATGAAGGAATAGTTAATAGATGTAAACAGACATTTCTTGAAGGAAGGCACACAAATAATCAACAGGAATGTGAAAATGCAACCACCAGGGAAATGCAAGTGAAAACCACATGATATATCACCTCACTGTAGTAAGAGCAGCAATTATCAAAACACCAAAAACACAGCAAGTGTTGGCATGGATTCATAGAAAAGGAAATCCTTGTGCACCATTGGTGGGAATTTAAATTAGTCTATGTATAGTGGGAAACAATACGGTAGCTTCCGCAAAACTAAAAACATGTGATCCAATAATCCTACTTTCTGCATATATATCCAAGGAAAATAGTATCTGCCAAAGAGACACCTGTACCCCCTTGTTTATTTCAGCACTGTTCACCAATAGTCAAGGAATAGAAACCATCTAAAATGTCTAACAAGTTATTAACTGATAAAAATGTGATATATATATATATATATATATATATACAATAAATTATTATTTCACCATAAAAAGAAGGAAATCTTGTCATTTGCAACAACATGGATGGAATTAGAAGTCATTATTTTAAGCGAAATAAGCCAAGCACACAAAGACACATGATTTAATTCATAAATAGAGTCTGAAAAAAGTGATGTCAGAGAAAAAAATGTAATTGTGCTTGCTAGAGGCTCTGAAGAAAGTGTTGGAGGAGCATTTGGGAAAGATTGGTTGACAGATATTGGGTTATAATTATAGAGGAGTAAGAAATTCTGGGGTTCTAATACATAGTATGGTGAAAGTACATAATTTAATGTATATTTCTTTATTATAAAATTTTTAACATTTTCACTGTAAAAGTGCTAGACACTAGAGGGATAAATATATTGACTCTGATTGGACATTATTCAATGTGCATACAATTAAACACCACGTAGTATCCCATAAGTATGTCTGATTGAAAAATCTTTTAGGAGTAGATTGTAAATCCCTGAACACTTTGGGAAAACTGCTTAGAAATTACCCTGGGAATGACTCACTTCTCTGACATCCAAGCCAGTGTCTGATGAATTGTGTTTCTCCTAGGATTCTGCAGAAGTACATGGGACCAACAAAGAGGTGTATTTCTCAAAAACTCCAGTTTTAAACCCATTGATGCCAGGAACAATTTACTTGCTACTCCCACATTTACCTTTTTATGACTGTCATTTTAAAGATTTAAGGATAAAAAAAAACAAAATGCAGTTCTTTGTGGCCAAATGGGCCCAACTGGAAACCATAATGCTAAGGGAAATGAGCCAATCCCAAAAGGTTAAATACCACATGTTTGCCTTACTTTAAGATGATATGATGTTATGTATAACATGTTATGTTTTGAATGTTATATGTTGTGTATAAACTAAAATTGAAGTATAGGTGAGGTGGTCACAGAAGGTGACTGGGAACTCGCATTTTTAACATATTGGTTACTCATTACTATGTCAATTAATTCCATAATGATGTAAATTTTTGCTGATGGTATGTTGGAGCTTTTAATTGATCGGGATGATACTCTGCTGGCTCTGTCTTCAGACCAGAGAGGGTATACCTAAGAAGCCGTTGAACTTGACTGGACAATAAGATGCTGGACTCTATGTTTGGTATACGCTTGCAATGGGGGAATCTCAACTGAACTTGAGCTGTGGTTATGCAATAAGGTGGAGGAATCCACCATGGTGGGAGGGTTTGGGGAGGGGTGGGGAGAACCCAAGTATCTATGTAATTGTGTCACATAATACAGTGTAATTACTGAAGTTAAATAATAAATTAAAAAAAAATTAAAAAAAAAGATTTAAGGATGTTGATTGTGAAAGGGAGATTCTTTAAGATTCTTCCTCTACTCATGCCATGTTGGGTAAAACAATATTATATAAATCTAGTAATATGTAATCTTCCTTTTTGCTAGTTTGAGGGGGAGAGGATAATTTGGACCCTGGCATGGCTGGTCTCAGGTAGAACCTGGTCTTGTTTAAAGCCATTGCTCAAAACTTTCTGCAAATTGTCTAGTTCAATCTTATGTTCATAGTTATCTTTTCTGTTCTCTGTAGAGGTTTAAGCACTTTTTCTGCATTCACTCACTCAACAGGTGATTTAAAGTCAATGACAGCAAAAGGTCACATGAAGCCCTTTTGGCAGTGATCAACTAAGAGGCTCAGACTACTGTTGAGGTGTGATTAAATAAACCCAAATAGATCAGGAGTCTTGAAAACTAAAACAAGACATGCTCAATAAAGTTGAAACCTGACAACTCTGTGGACCAAGATGAAACTGCAAACAATTGAATGCCTAAAATTTCTCCGCTTTGGCAGTGGAATGTTGTTAATCCTCGTGACCATTCTCTCTTCCTTTTTCTGGTAGTTGTCACATGAACCTAGTGCCCACCCATATTGAGAACTGAAGTGGCTCACTGGAAAGTTCTGAACCACAAGGTTAATTCATTCCTCTCCAAAGACCCATGTCTGAGGTACTGTTCCTTAAATTAACAGTAGCACAATGCTTTACTCTTTCTATTGTATGGTAGGTCAGTTTACTCCTTGAAATACTAGTGAGTGAATATGCACACACACCTGTCCCACATCAGGATTTGTTTAAATGCTTATTTACCTATTTAACCCATACTTATTCTTCAGTTCTCAGGATTTCAATGTCCTGGAAAAGTCTCTTTGAGCCCTGATGTATGCTCATTCTCTTATAAATCTTACAATAATCCACATTATCTGCCAGTGTGATTATTTCATGGCCATTTTTCTTTCCTAATACTTGTATGCTTTGGAGGCAAGGAATGATTCTGATTTGTTGCCATTTTATGCTTCATTGCTAACCACAATGAGTTGCATATGGTGACTTCATATAAAGTGTGGAAAGAACGAAATGAAAAAAGTAATGTGACAATTCATTTGTAGCAGAAGACACGAGTGATTCCATTTGTGGGACTGGGTTTTAACTTTCTAGAATGAAATTTCTGCTTTGTTTCTGCTGCAAGTGGTTGGCCCTAGGTTTCACTTTACAGATAGTTGCCATTACCAAGCGTTTCATTTTCCCTCATCCTGAAACACTCTTCCATTCAGCTGTTTCGTGCAAGTCATCTCATACCCATCAGATCTTGTTGATCTGAGAGATCAGATTATTAATAAAGAAAAGGATGAGAGGAAGGAAGAGGTGAATGAGATAGAAGGGGAAAGGGAGAAGCAATTTTCATAATAAGAAATATGTACAGAGCAAAATATATTTCCTTATTGTATTAATTTGGGCAGCAATTTGACTTAGTTCATTTCTGCAACTAGAATTCCTGTAGCTACTTTTGAGATTGTTCACTGATCAGGCAGCACCTCAATTAGTGTGTGATGTGTTTTTCATGCCCTTTTAGAAGGAAAATTGTGAGCTGTCACAACATGGCTCCAAATGGAAAGATAATGCCAAAATTTCTTACAAAACACTGTAGGGTATTTCAATTCTCTTAGCAAGAAAGAGCACAAATTTAATTATGGATCAAAATGCCTTCTGCATCCAGTGGAGAGAGGTGGATATTGGAAAATCCTGTGGTGCTGCTTATTTCTCAATATGACAAGAAGCTAGAGAACTAAATATCCAAGTGATCCAATTTATATCTGTTCCCATGGTTTCTAAGTGTAGGAATACTTCACACAGATCTATTTGAAAACAGAAAAAAGGTTAATGAATTTCTTGATAATATGCAAGTATATTTAAGTCTGTTTTCATGGTTTCAGGCAACATTCACCCATGCACACATTTATAATCTTTGGGGTGCTGGTATTGTATTGCCAATAGCACACTTACTAACAATGCAGTAAATTATCACCTATGGCTTGATTATATCATTTGTGGAGTTTCAGAGACCTGCAAATCAAGCCTTCCGTAATAACATCACATGCTAAGCCTGAGAGTAGGAAAACAAATTCAGAACAGAGAACCTCCCATCTCCCCTCCCAAGTGACGAGTCAAACCTTAGAGTGAAACCTAGCCACAGCATTGTTACTGTTCACTTTTTTTATATGGATAAAGCGTAACTTACTGAAACTAAGGTTTTCTATCCTAGATTTCTAAGAAAAATGACATAAATCTACACTTCCACTATAAATATGAATTAGCTGACATAGTCAAGACATGGAGGCCACTGAGAAGTGAGAGCTGATAGATGACCCAACCGTTATCAGTTCCAAGAGTAAGGCTGGTGATAACCCTGTGTCCTTCCTTGCAACAGCAGAACTAATACAAAAGCAGCTATGAGTCATTTGGGGGCGGGGGGTTTAACAACTGAGACTTTGATTTGAAAATAAGATTGTTCACTTAGATTTTTTTCTTACATGCAAAAACACTTGAAAATATGTATCCAAAAAGTTGCACTTAAAAGTATTTTATAAATAATTTTTCAAGTTTAAAATAAGTATCACTCATCAGTTTAGTATAAGAACTCATTGTGGAAGGTGCAGTGACTTCCCAGAGATCGTAATACCTGAATCGTCCAGAAGCTGTGGTTATGTGACATTGCACAATGAGGAAGCTTTGTAGCTATGATCCAGTTCACAGTTTTGAATAGGAAAATGATCTTGGATTAGCTGGGTAGGCTCAGTCTAATCTCATCAATTTTAACAGCAGAGAACTTCCTTTCTTTAAGGCTGATGCAAATAAATAGAATGGAAAGTGGAAGAGGTATGGAAGAAGTACATAAGAGCTGGAAACAGTTGGCCACTCTTTCCGTTTTGAAGGTAATGGGGAGCATCATGAGAAATGTGTAGGGCCAAATGAGCCAAGAGCAACTCCTGTCCCCCTGCCAGCAAAGACATGAGGAACTCAGCTCCATAGCCGCCAGCAGTTGGGTTGTACCAGCAACCCAGATGAACTGGAAAGAAGTCTGCGGATCTGCAGAGAGAAGGTGGAGTCCTGCCCACACCTTCACTGGGGCCTTTGGAGATTCCATGCAGAGGACCAAGGAGAATCCGCTGTCCTTCTGCTCAAAGAAGCTCAGATGAAGCCAAGTTTTGCTTTAAGCTACCAAATTTGGCATCATTTGTTAGGCAAGTGATAATGGCTAAATTATAGTTCAGGCAAAGAAATTCTGGTGTTCTGATGCACAATTGGGTAACTATTGACAGTGATAATGTACATTCAGCATGAAGTGAGAAATGATTGAGGAGCCAGAGATGTTTATCCTGATTTGAACAATTTATGATGTAACAAAATAATCAAATGGTACCACATAAATATGCACAGTTTTTATGTCAACTAAAGACATTTGATGGATCATATGTCTGTTAAATAAATGTATAAGGCATCTCATGAAAAAGAGCTATACACATATCCTTTTGTGTTCTCAGATCTATTTTCTCTAAATTGTTTCAATTTCTCAAAAGAAAAAGAAAACCCTTAGAAACAAAATGCTTTGAACTCTGCTGAAAATCTTGAAGAAACATATTCAGAGGCAGCTTAAACTTGGCAAAACGTGTCCTTCCATCCTCTGTCTTCACTTTCTTGCCTAACCAGGCAGAAAAGACCTCCCTAGAAAATTGGAAGCCATGGGTAACACTGTCGTACCTCCGTTCGTTTAACACCTGCTGCAGAGCCCCTCATTCTTATTATCTCAGCAACAGATTTTGTCCTCGAACATTTTGTTCAGCACAAGTCTAAAAAGAAGCAGGCTGTTGACAAAAAGGGATTATTGTTTTTCTGAGTTGGTCCTTCTGGTTTAAAGTGGAACTATAGAGAAAAGAGGGATTCCTTTGCCAGGTTTCTTGTCAATCTCTCGGGGCTGAACAATATTACTATTAAGATCAGGTGTGCTTCACCCATGAATGACAGAGCCTCCTATTGTACTTTGCATTCTATAGTTGTCAAGGAAGGTCTGTGGATGGAATGATGGCAAGAGTAGTCACCTGGTTATTTTGTTCTACATTTTGGGGGCTAAGTGCTGAGGCCCACCTATTATACCAAGTTTTTGTTTGTTGTTGTTGTTGCTTTCTTAAATTTGCAGTAGCCCTGGCATTATGTTAGTTCACATATTCATACCATATATGTGTGTCGCAGGAGGGAGGGTATCCTGCGTTTCTTACCCATTGAAACTTGCCTCTGTGCTCCACAAACAATATGAAGACATGGGAATTGTAGGCAAGCCTACAAGGCGCAGAGACCCCAGCAGTCCTTAGTTTCACAGGTTGTGAAGTGGTCCATTGTTGTTGTGGTGGGGAGATCTGCACTGATGCTGTGATCTCAGGACACCTGACTGCCAAGCTGTGCCCTAATGAGCTCGTGGGGTCCACCCTGAGGTCACAGAGCCCTACCTCCTCAGAGCCAAGTCAAGACACACAGCACATTTCTGTGTGTGGGAATAATTTCATGTTCGAATATACACATCACTTGGAGTTCTTCTGATATTAAAGAAATGATATTTCTGTTTTTTTTCCTTCTTCCTACTTGTTGAATGCTTTATTTACTGGAGGGTTAAGGTTGTGGTTGTAAAGGCAATTCAGTTTGTTATGATAAAAATTAAGAAAACAAAGAAGGAGGAGAGGCTGGACATCAATGATGCAGGGAGCGTGGGGGGTGATGTTTTGCTCTTTAAGCTGTATATATGAAATATAGGAAATTTATTCCCTTATATAAATAAAAAGTCAAAAATAAGTAAATTAAATAATCAGGGCAGACTTCTAATATTTGAAGGATAATTAACCATGACATTTCAGTTTTAAGTTTCCCAGAGGTTTTCTCAGGGAGTAGATGGGGAAGCTTCTTTACGTGGTTATGTAAGGGTTATCAGTGACATAGATGGATAAGTACACTTGTGCACACCTGCATTCCTTCTTTACCCATGTGTGTTCTATCTACATAGTTCTGTACTCTTTAATTGTACTCAGAATACTGAAAAATATATAACTAAAAGGAACTACATTATGAAAACTTTTATGCCCAATTTTTAATTTTTTAAAAAAAATTCACATCAATTTGTTGACTGGGATGATGTTCCTCTGTGTTCCTACCTTGAAGTCTTAACATTCCCGTACCCAAGAACGTGATGCTGTTTGCAGACAGCATCACTGTACACAGTCAGTTCTTAGGATGCAGCCTCAAGGAAGTGGGGTTAGCTTTGCTCCTGTGACTGCCTGTAGGAGGAATGTATTTAGGCACAGGCATGCACACCATGAACCACCATGGCAACGTGAAGATGGGCATTTCCAAGCCAAGGAGAAAGTCCTGGATCATCACCCTGAGGAGCGCTTGACCCTACACTGTGATTTCAGACCTGCAACTTTAAAAAATGTAAAGCAGTGAATTTCTTTTGTTTAAGCCGTGCAGTTTGGAGCATGTTGCTGTGGCAGTTCTAGAAAGCTCTGGCACAGCTTTGGAGTACTTAGTAATTTGCCCAATATCTGGTTTTGAGGTAGGCTGGCAGCCTCTTAAAGACCTTGTAGATGAAATTCAGGTTCCCTACCTTAAAATAGGGCGATTATTTGGATCACTTTGGATGTTTATATATGTTTAATATGGACAAAACCACAGTTGTAAGGTGGGAAAACTGTGTTCTGCCTTGACCCTCCTCCATTAGGTGTTCTGGCAGGCTCAGCCAATCGATGCTTAGCATGCGATTTGAAGTCACACTTCTGCGTTTTCCAAAGTCTGAAAGAGTTTCACCAGCTATTGTCATTATTTATGTGTTCCAAAAGCAGTATTAATTTCCTTTGACATTTCAAGGCCTCTGGAGGACAGTGCAAGGTTTCTGCATTTATCGGCCATGGGTCAATGGAAGTAAGGCTCAGGTCCTTGCCAGTGTCTCCTGCATTCCAAAGGGTGCATGAACATGAAAGTTGGTCCATGGCTTCAGCTCTCATTTGCTTCTCTATAGGAAATAGAATTACGCAGATTGGGAGACCTGCTTGTGTATCCAAAGAAACTGGATTTTTTGTGGGGGAGGGAGGTGGGAGTTGGGGTTGGAAACTTTTCAAGGTGATTGCCAGTTTTATACCACGTTCATTTTCCCACATTGATTTTTAAATGCTTCACACATCAAACATCGTTTGTTTTGTATCCTAACCCATTATTGCCTGTTCTTCCTTCCCTTTGTCAGACTGGCTGTGATTGTTGAGTCACCAAACTCAGTAAGCCAGACACTGACACTGGGTCCTTTTACATTTCCTCAGTGCCTTAAATGTATTTCTCCACAGACTGTTTCTTTTTGTGTTAGGAAGCTGACTTTATGCCCACATCTTTTTTTTAAAGATTTATTTGTTTTTATTGGAAAGGCAGATATATATAGAGAGGAGGAGAGACAGAAAGAAATTTCTTCCATCTGATGGTTCATTACCCAAGTGACCACAACGGCCGGAGCTGCCACAGCAGGGAGTTGGATGGGAAGTGGGGCTAATGGGATTAGAACCGGCGCACATATGGGATCCCGGTATGTGCAAGGTGAGGACTTTAGCCGCTAGGCCATGGCACTGGACCCTGCATGTCCACATGCTTGGCATTACACAATACTAATAAGAACCCTAGGTGTGTGTGTATGTGTGTCTGAGTACATGTGGTCCTGCCCAAAACTTGAAGAGAGTATATATGTTTTTAATAAAAGTTTTAAAATTTGGTTCTTAATATTGTTTATATAGTTAAGAGGGGGGCATACCCATGTGGGCCTCTGATTGGGGTATGGAGGGTTAAGGTATGGAGGAAGGTAGGTAGAAGGAATGTTTCAGGGCCCGGCGGCGTGGCCTAACGGCTAAAGGCCTCGCCTTGAACGCCCTGGGATCCCATATGGGCGCCGGTTCTAATCCCGGCAGCACCACTTCCCATCCAGCACCCTGCTTGTAGCCTGGGAAAGCAGTTGAGGACAGCCCAAAGATTTGGGACCCTGCACCCGCGTGGGAGACCTGGAAGAGGTTCCTGGTTCCCGGCTTCGGATTGGCGCACCGGCCGTTGCGGTCACTTGGGGAGTGAATCTTCGGATGGAAGATCTTCCTCTCTGTCTCTCCTCCTCTGTGTATATCTGACTTTGCAATGGAAATAAATAAATCTTTAAAAAAAAAAAAGAAGAGATGTTTCAGTTCTTTTTATTCTCCTATGTCCCCTGGGTGGAGAGGGGAGGAGGACCTCTCTTTATCATCAAACTGTATCAGCATGCAGGGATGGGGCACAGTCGTTTGGTGACTTAGAAACCATTCTAAGAAACCAAATGTGGGGAAGAATGTTCCCAGAGTGTTACTTGAGTGTTTTTGATAGTGTTGTTGGCTTCCTTGCACTAGGGTTGAGGGGATCTTTGCACCACCTGCTGGCTTACCAAGTCTATCTTAATGCATCCACAGACCCTGGAACATGCTGCAAAGCCACGAGAATTGTGCAACCTGTTCTTTCCATCCTCTGACAAGGCACTCGACACCCTCTGCTGGCTTAGATGAGCTGGCTGTCTTGTCCCACGTGTGCATCTGGGCGTGCTGTCAACCGCACAAGCATCAGCAGCTAAGGAGGCCCAGTGCTGATGCATGCACTCCAGGGTTGGACCACATATCTTGTGAATTTTCCCTGTTGCTGGGCTGGAGTTCAGCGATGTAGTTGGTGTGTCCCCTAAGGAAACCTCGCCTGGGAGGACCTCCTTCTGCACAGAGGTGTGTGGCATGCCTGAGTACCAGGATGACATATCTCATCCCAGCGTCCCCTGCTTTCCGACATACTGCATCATCCAGCGGCAGGCAGTTCCCCACATTTCTTGAAAATTTTTTTAAATTAATAGGTAACTATGTTGGCACACTAGTGTAGTTAACATATTTGGCATTAACCGGGCCCAGCTATGTTTTCCCAGCAGTGTAACACTTGCCTTGGTACAAGGTAGCCTAGACAGTTTCTACAGCTGGGGAGAGTGTATCTTTAGTGCCTTCTACTCTCTGTACTTTGCCTTTCAAGATAAGCTAACTAAACACAGTCTTTTTTAGCACATCAATTACTGCTTGCTTTTTTTTTTAAAGATGCATTCATTTATTTGAAATAGTTACAGTGACTGATACAAGGAGGGAGAGAGGGAGAGAGGGAGAGAAGGAGAGAAAGGGAGAGAGGGAGAGAAGGAGAGAAAGGGAGAGAGGGAGAGAGGAAGAGAGAGAGAGAATGAGAGAATCTTGCGTCCTTTTGTTCACATCCCCAATGGCTGCCATGACCTGGGCCAGGCCAAGGGAACCAGGAACTTCTTCTGGGTCTCCCATGTGGAGGACAGGGACCCACTCACATGGGCTGTCTTCTGCTGTGTTTCCCACACCATTAGCAGGAAGCTGGACTGGAAACAGCACATGGGACTGAAACCAGAACCCGTATGGAATGCCAGTTTTGAAAGTGGTGACTATCTACTTTGCCACAATGCCGACCCCCTGACTACCTTGTGGAAAGAACTAAGTTGTGTCTCAATAATCACAGAAAAGCTAGCTGCATTATTTTTCTATCAGGAGTCATTTCCTGTGTAGTTGCTCTTGACTAACTCACCCGGAAGCATGCATATTGGATAGTAAGTCACTGCGTCATGTCCCTAGGTCTGTAAGTTACGAATCTCTCTTTTGTGTGGAGCAAAATTTGGCTTTGCGAACATAGAGACGTGCCCTCCATGGCTAGCCTGCAGGTTAGGAAACCCCTGTGAAATGAGTCAGCCCACACTGAGTGAATCTCTTCCTCATGCCTCCCTGCCCCAAAGGTCAGGCAAGGAGGCTGCTGCATGATAAGGGAGGGCCCTCTTTTCTGCTCCGCCACGTGTGGTAAATTAATATTTTTAGTTAGATTGGAGGAGGTGTTGTGGATATCCCACTGATAGGAGAATTAATTCATTACCTGTGGATTATTAGTGCATGCTCAGCAAACAGGTTTGCAAGATTGTTAAGAAAACATGTCAGCTAATTAAAATTCCCATTTACTTTTTAGATTTTAGTTTGGAACTTTCAAAACGTGTTCTTTCTCTTGAAAGAGGCTTTTTTCTTTTGATGGAGACTTTAAATTGACGATTTTGCAGCAAAAAAAATGTCCTAAAAGCTTTGTCATTGTAGCCCTGAGATGTGGATGGAGAGCAGATTTCTGGTTTCCCAGTGCTATCACACCATGAAAAAGAGGCTGTAATTCCTCAGGTGTTATTAAAGTCTCATTTAAAATTTTGAAGTTTTATCTTACGTGGGAAGGAAAACTATTTGGGTGCAAAATAAAGAGAAAGGGAACAATATAACTTCACTTAATCTCATTAGAAACCTGCTTTAGGGTTGCTGTTAGGGCACAGTGGATCACAATCCTGCTTACAATGCTCATATACCATATTGGAGTGTGGATTGGAGTCCCAGAAGATGAGAGGCAGGAGAAGATACCCCAAGTATTTATGTCCCTGACATATGTGGGAGAGCAGGGTGGATTTCCTGGCTCCTAGCTCCTGGCTTTTGGCCTGACTCAGTCCAGGCTTTTCTGGGCCAGTTAGAGAGTGATGCATCCTGGGATGCCCACACACCATACTGGAGTGCCCGTTTTGGTTCTGGCTCTGCTGATGCTTCCGGCTTCCTGCAAATGCAGATCCTGGGAGGCAGCAGTTGACAGCCCATGATCCTGAGTTCCTGCCGCCCACGTGGGAGAATCAGATGAAATTAAAGGTTTCTGCCTTCAGCCTGGGCTTGTCCCTACTATCACAGGCATCTGAGCAGTGAATGAATGGTAAACACAAAGTTGTAACTTCAAAAGAAAGTATACCTGAGTCACACACTAAAATCACTGATAGACAATGACAGAGGAAAGGTTTACCTGTCTTCTGTGGCACCGGAAAACAGAAATGGCCTGAGAATATTTAGAGTCATGATAATGTACTTCAGTTTGTTGGTCTCTCAACTTTTAAAATCAACCTATAGATAAAGAACAGACAACTTGGTTTTCACTGCATAGAATATAGCCATATTTTCCATTTTGAAAATTCAGATGTGTTCAGGGGTCTTGTCCAAAATCGTTGCTTAGGATAAAGTATTCCAATCTTTTTCCTATGTTTTATTCCAGTTTGTTAAATTCAATCCTTAAATTTAGAATCTTGATTTTTTTTAGTTGATTTTGATGTATGGTATAAGGTGGGGTCTTGTTTTGAATTTTTCTATGTAGAAAGCCAATTTTTCTAGCAACATTTGCTAAAGCAAGTTCTTTCTCCAGGGAAGGTTTTCAGCACATATGTCAAAGATTAGTTGGTTATAAATGTGTACATTTATTTCTGGGGTTTCTATTATGTTTCATTGGTCTACATATCTATTTATCGACATGTACCTTGCTATTTCAGTTGTAATAGTCTTGCAGTATAACTTGAAGTCTAGTATTGTAATGTCTCTGGCTTTGTTTTTATTGTTTAAGATTGTTTTGGCTTCTCAGGAGAATCTTGGGTTTCCATATGACTCTTAGGATTCCATTCTTCTAGTTCTGTAAAGTATATTTTTGGAAGATGAAGGGGTTCACATTGAATGTGTAATTTGCTTTGTGTAGTATGAATATTTTATAATACTAACTCTTCCAGGGCCAGTGCCATGGCATATAGGCTAAACCTCTATCTGTCCCCTGTGGGTGCTGGTTTGAGTCCCAACAGATCCCTGCTGGTGGCCTGGGAGGACAGAGGAGGATGCCCTGAGACCTGATGTCCCTAAACCCATGTGGGAGACCTGAAGGGAGCTACTGGCTTCGGTGTGGATCTTGTGACCATTGGTGACTGAACCAATTGATGGAAAACTCTTTCTAGTTCTCTAGCTCTCCTTCTCTTTCTGTAACTCTGCCTTTCAAAAAAAAATAACTCTTCTAACTACAAACATGGAAGGAATCCAGAATAAATAGTTTTAATTAAAATTTTTTTGAAAGGGAAAGTTACGAAGAGGAGAGACACAGAGAAATCTTCCATCCTTTGTTTTACTCCCCAAATGGCTGTACAGATGAACTGATCCAAAATCAAATCCAGGAGCTTCTAGTTGCAGGAGCCCAAGCACCTGAATCATCCTCCATTGCCTTCCCAGGCTGTAGAGGCTGCAGTAGGGAGCTGTATCAAAAGTGAAGCAGCGAGGATTCAAGCCGGCACCCATATGGGATCGCCCTTATAAATTCTTTCTCAGACAGATCATTGTTGGTATGCAGCAATACCATTTGTTTCTGTGATTATTTTAGGCTTTGTTTAAATATTTCATTTTATTTGAAGGGAAGACTTTCAGAGTTAGAAGGAGAGGAGAGGGAAGAGAGAGAGAGAGAGGGTGGTCCAAAACCAGGAGCTTCTTCTGGGTTTCCCACGTCTGTGCAGGGATCAAGAACTTTGCACCTGGGTCTTTTGCTGCTTTCCCAGGCACATTAGCAGGGAGTTGGATTGAAACTGGAGAACCTAGGACTCGAACCTGCACAAATGTGGGATACTGGCACTGCAGGTTGTGGCTTAAGCTACTATACCACAGTGTTGGCTTCTATATGTTGGTTTTGTATACTGTGACATTGCAGAATTTTGTTATTAGTTTCAACAGTCTCTTGGTGGTATTTTGCTTCATGTCATCTACAGACAAATATAATTTGACTTCATTCTTTCTATTTTTTAGCCCCTTAAATGTACTAATTGTGCCTAATGACTCAGTCTAAAACAAAATTTCCAGAATGATATTTCATAGAGGTTGTGAGATATCCCTTTTTGGGTCCACACCAGTGGAAAGGCTAATAATGTTTCCCCACTCAATATGTTATTGGTTCTGAGTTTAGTATGGTAACTTTATTGTATTGAGCTATAATGCTTGTATTCCCAATCTTTGAAAGTTTTATGAACTTTGAATTTTATCAGATGCTTTCTCTGTATCTATTAAGATAATAATATGGCATTTATTCTTCATTTTGTTGATGTGATGTATCTTGTTTTTTTATTTGTGCAAGTTGTACCATCCCTTCATCTGTGGGGTCAATCCCACTTGGTCAAAGAGAATGCTCTTGATACATTATTGGGTTTGATTTGTTGCTATTTTATTGAAGATTTTTGTATCTGTACTTGTGAAGAGACATGAATGGATGGAGTCTTCAGTTCTTGGCTTGTGGTTGGCCCAGCTCTAGCTAAGCAGTTAGTACATCAAAGAATATCTGGAAAATCTCTCTCTCTCTCTCTCTCTCTCTCTCTTTCTCTCTCTGTTGCTAGCTCTGTATTTCAGGAAATAAATTAGTTAATTTTAATAAGCTTTTAAAATGGCTAGAGCACTTGTTAATTTGTTATTTTTACTAAGCACAAATGTCTGTGTCAGGATTATTTAGGTTCCTTTATCATGAACCTTCTACTTAGAAAATATATGGGATTAGCCCTCCTGGGTTACTTTGAGAATCATTATATTAACGTACTGTGATAATATTATCTAGGTTTTATGAGAGGATATTTGAAGTACTGGGTCACCGCTGTGTAAATGAAGGTATGTGCTTCCAAAGTTCTTTCTGTTTTTTTAGAGGGGGATCTAGACACTATTTTCAGTAGCATGGAGGAATGCAAATGCTACAGTTGACAGAAAGTTTCATTGTCTATGATGAGTAGCTAAAAAGTATTGCATCTTGTTAATTCATCATTTCAAGCGATTGTTTTATTGTTGAATTGGGGTGATTGCTAGTGTTATTAAACTCAGTGCAATACTGGGTTTTCCTTACAAATTTTCATTTTCATAGTCATAATATTTCCTACAATACAACACTGTTCATTTATTACTTCATTTTCATTTTCTTGAGCTTTGTTTTCATACATATACTGAAGTGACTAAGCTAGGGAAAGCCTTCTGGGACTGCTGATTGCTCATACCTCAACCCTCTGAAAATTCACGGAAACTTTATATGCATCCTATCATGATATGGGCACATGGGATTTGATTTTTCATTTTGGAATATGTTTTGTCACAGTCAGAATGAACTTTAGTTTCTCTTCCTTTCTGGTTGGATTTTGTGAAAGGTGATGAGAATTTGACAAATATTCAGAGTATGAAGAAGAATGATGATCAAAATTAACAAACTCAGAATGCTGGAATCAAGACATTGAACCCGTACAGTATTTTAATGATAATGTATTTTTGTTATAATTTCTCCTACAATAGGAATCATTTTTTTATTTTTGTGTTCTTAATCTTGATAATTTTCTTGGCTGGTATTTAAAGTTTTGTGTTGCATCCTTGCTCTTTATGTGGATATTTATAGTGCAAGTCATGCCTGCTCTACATTGTTGAAGGCTCTCTCTTTTGGAATTAGATGCCTTTTCATTTAAAAATTCAGTCACTTTAATACAGTGTTGTAATGATTTATCACCAAACAAAAGCATTTTGGATAAAATGTTAATTACACCATTAAACTTCAATTATCATAATGGTTGTGACATCATTCTTTAATCCTCTCAGTGAGTTACTACTTTCTATTATAAAGGCATGATATACAGAGCGCAGTAGCCTAGTGGCTAAAGCACTTGACTTGCACACACCAGGATCCTATATGGTCTCCGGTTCTAATCCCGGTGACCCCACTTCCCCTCCAGCTCCCCGCTTGTGACTTGAAAAGCAGTTAAGGACGGCTCAGAGCTTTGGGACCCTGCACCCTGTGGGACACCAGGTAGAAACCCCTGCCTCCTGGCATCAGATTGGCTCAGCTCCGGCTGTTGTGTTCACTGGGGGAGTGAATCATCGGATGGAAGATCTTCCTCTCTGTCTCTCCTCCTCTCTGTATACTGTATACTGACTTTCCAATAAAACACGCATAAATAATAAAAAAACAGAGAAATAAATAAAGGCAGGATATAGTGCAGTTGATTTGGGCTTTCAAAGCAGCCCTTTGACATAAATCATCCCTGAGACTTTGGACTTGTCTTGCAACTGTCTGGGTCTCAGTTTAATCAACTATATAATTAGAGTGGTTAGGTTCCTACTAGTTCTAAATTGGTATTGCTAAGTTTTCAGTTTGCTTTGCTTTTATTCTGTCTCCTCTGTTTCTTGTTTCCTACTGCTTCCCTTTACTGCTTTTCATGGGCAGGTGTAGGATCACCCTGAAGCCAGCACATTTTCTGCAGACATTAAGAACTAACAGCCATGGTGCAGTTTGACATCATGTTTCAGTGGTTCCTCTGGGAATTTTTACAGAGGGCACTGTTTATGTGAGCTGGCAAAAGAAGGGCTAAACTGGCAACTGCAAGACTGTGATTAAAGCCTTGAATGAAAATCTTGTTTAGAATGTTCAAAGTGCTCTGGATTTGTTGTGCTCTTCAGGTGGAACAACTTCTGTGCACCTGATTTTTATATGTGACGTGCTGTTTTTGTTGGTTGATGCAACATGATAACATTGTGTGATGGCATTCCATGAAGCTGTAGGTTGGAAGCCCTGAGGAGGGTCACCACAAGACGCTCAGGCTTTTAAATGTCAGCAAAAGGAAAGGACACTGTCATTTTCTATTGGTAGTTATATATTGAACTTCACTTGGGAAGATTTTCTTTTCTAAGCCTTCTCATTCTTCCCCAAGATATATCTATAAAAAGAGGCAGATCATATTTGAGCTTGAGTGTATTTGTAAATCTGTTTATGTAATTTTGATGTAAATGCCAGAAATAGAAGCAGATACCAGAAAAAACTAAAGTTTTTAAGTATGGGTAGAGAAAAGGCAGCTGTTAATATGAAGAAAGGAATTTAAAGGAGATATGTACTGGTAGGTCAGTGCTGGTAAGGAATGACTGCCTGACTGTTGCTTTATATGGAAAATTAAAAACTGAGATGTGAATATGCTTCAGAAAGCTTTATTCAACTGGAGGTTTAAGAATAGGATGTCTAACCTCTTCCACTTGTAGGGAGCAAGAGAAGATGCTGAGTGTGGAGTGAATCGCTTGAAAATTTGGGTCTATAAAATTTTCAACAGTCGTTGGTTATGATTCATAAGAAATTAAGCAAACTCTGAACCTATGTTCATTATCTATGAAATTTGGGTGATCTTCAGTTATTTTGTGTAACTCGAGGATTAAAGGGAGGATCAGATTTGGTCATTAATTGAAATGGATTGCAAACTATAATTTAATAATTCATCAGTATTTTGTAGATAAATCACATTTGAAATTTCAGCTTTTTAAAAGTCTGTATCTGATTTTCTGTACTTATATTTAAGCATTGCCTTTTGTATTAAATTTGTGGTTGAGAAGAAAATGATAACATGCAAATTTGAGTAAAATTAGTACTCAAAAAACATGAATTCAAATAGAATGTACTGTTGACGGGACAATTGGATCCTAACAGTGTAGACAATGTATGTCCGGTATTTATTACAGCTAAAACAAGAATTAGGGTTGAGTTTCATTGAAAATATGAAATGAGATTTTTTCCATAGACTTTATTAGGAAGGCATGCTGAGTTTGTTTGAATATGGCATGTGGATGTGTTTTTCTGATCTTTCCCAAGTGAAAATTTCATGTGGGGCTTCGTAAAGGAAGCACTAATCAACTTTATGGAAACTGTCTTTCAAAAAAATCTGTAATGTGAATCAATCCAAAGGTTGCAGTGGGGGAGCAGGACAGGCATCTGCTCTCAAGGCCCTCTATGGAGCCCCAGGTGGGGGTAACAGACTGTGTCCCAGGGGCAGCAAGGAACCGCACAGGTATCATGTGCTGCTGTAGACTGAGGAGGTCGGGCTCCAGGGTCTTCTGTTCTTGGTTAATGGATTCATGGCTGATGAGCTCAAGGTGGAGCTTCATCCCAGTCTGGGAAAGTGGAGGTCTTTGGGAAGTGATTGGGTTGCTAGGGTTGCGTGGCCTTGTGAGGAGCATATACATCCCTTCTTGCCATGTGGCTGTTCCTCCATCATCCTCCAGCCTCTGCAGAGGCTGGAGATGACAGGCTGCTGTGAACCTGCAAACCAAGGGCCAAGGTGAACACCTTGCTTCCTCCATCCACGGCTCCTCACATGTGTTCTAGTTAAAAACTACATCAAAAAGGTGACTGGTGCATCACATAGGCATCTCAATCATTTAGTTTATTTTGTAAAATGAGTCCATGGAAGCAATATTTTGATGAAGAAATCCAGTTATTTCTTACACATCGTCAACCACTGTGTACAAAATATCACAGCTGCAGTGGCAAAGAATTCCCATTTACTCAGCTCCTGGGCTCTTCTTCTCTTCCAGGCTCCTTTCCAGCTTCTCTCCACTCAGTCCCTGGGATTTTGCTGCACTCATTTTGATGACTCTGTTTCTTGCTCCCCAGATAAAACTAAGGAAGTTTACTCACCCAGCTAACTGACCTAATGCATCTTTGGAACACATACTGCCATCTTTGTTTTTATTAATGTTATTATGTCTGCATAAGACTTAGTAGGATTCATATCCAAAACACAGAGGAGCCTGAGGGTCATTTTCCTTTTGTAGTTTATTTTTTGTTTGTTTCTTTGTCTCCTGTTAGTGCATGTACGCATTTTTGATTGGATGTCTTAATCCTACATGGCGACTGTAGGAAATGATACAAATTGCATGCTGTTACTATTGGATAAGGCTTAGTTTTTTTAATTCACCTAATTTGCCTTTTGCACACATATGGAGCTGTACGCTGTTTTGACATTTGCCAGCACCGTTGTTCTGTGCAGATGAACAGGTGCTGAAATAATTACAAGCAAATGACTACATTCCAATCCCAATATAAGCTTTTTCTTTTCTGACATTGAACAGACCTCTATCACACCTAGATGTCCGGAATGCCATTATTCATGTGTAATAATGAGAAAAATGCCTTTCCTACAGTCTGTCATTCAATAGCATCTGTGACTTCCTGTGTGTGGGTGCCTCTTACCACGGAGTGCTTCTCCAGTATTCTTGAGCATTTAGTGGGGAATCGTAGAACAAGCTCGGTGCCGACTCTAACCACGTCGGGGTGGTGCAGATCCCAGGGATGCAGAGCTCAGTGTCGTAAGGCAGCAAGGTGCCAGTCACAAAGGGGGTCTCTTGTGCTCTTGGTCCACTCACAAGAAAGATTCAGAGTTCAGAGAAAGCACTTTAGATTCACAGTCACCAGTGCATCCTAACAGGTCAAACTCTGCAACAGCCAAATGGAAGAGACATGTGGGCAAGGGGCCGATGTGCTTCCATGGCCTCCTGGCTGTGCCATCCCCCAGTCCCTCCATGCACTCACCACCCAAGATCTTCCTAAACCCTGTTGTGTAGGGGTTTTACAGAAGTGGCCTTCTGTAGGAAACATTGATGGAATCGGGATTTTGGTGATCCAGTCGATTTCCAGTATCTCTCCCCTCCCTGGATATTGTATATCTGGGGCAAGGGTGAATCTGAAACCCTCCAATCACATGGTTGGTTTCCTTGACAACCAGTTCCTCATCCAGAATTCACCTGGTTAATATTAAGTCAAGGGCTCGGCAGTGTGGCCTAGTGGCTAAGGTCCTCGCCTTGATCCCATATGGCCGCTGGTCCTAATCCCGGCAGCTCCACTTCCTCTCTGTCTCTCCTCCTCTCAGTATATCTGACTTTGTAATAAAAATAAAATAAATCTTAAAAAAAATATTAAGTCAAATGTTGCTGAATGTTGGACTGACTTGCAATGAATAATGAAAGGTGGTCCCTTAACTTTACTGAGTCCCTACCCCAGCCTAGGTGATACTTCCAGAGCTGGGAATCAAAGCCAAATGCTATAACCAAAGATGACCCCACTGTTCTTATCAGGTAAGAAGAGAGGACACAGGAGCTCAGCACACCATCCCAGGGACCCTTTGCTCCTGGCAATGCTATCAGACACCCACCGGGACTCATCCCGGCTTGGTGTTCCTGCTACGTCTGTGAGGCTTCTGAGCTCCTCAGCATTTCTCGACCTTTGCTCCACTGGGGTATGCTGCAAACCCTCCAGTTGATTCCAAATGCTGCCAGGTTTGAGCAGCACACAGGGTAAAGGGTACTAAAACTCGGTTCTGTTTGGAAACAAGAAAAGCCCTTTTCCCACTCTGCACACCCAACTAGTTGTTTATTGCTCATAAATATCTTTTCAATACATTTTTTTTACATCCATGTATGCCTGTATACTTGACGGGGCTAACAAAATTAGCTTATAAATACAGTCAAGAGATTGAATAGATGACGGAACAAGAAAGACTCCCTCTTCTCATGGAGCTTGTCACAATTCCACGAGACAGCTTGCAAATAATAGGATTTTGTCAGTCAGTAGATTTTTAGAAAGGGGAACCTGTACTATTCAGGGAATACTAAATGAATGCTAGTGATCTCTAATCATCTCTAGATGATTAATATCTTTTTGCACTACTGCTTGTGCATTTGGCTAAACCTTTTTAAACTGAATTCTTGTGATTCTCACACAGGCAGTTGAGAGTGGTTTTATGTAGCTCTTGTCAATTTGTTGACTTCTGGATCCTCAGGGTGCCTTTGCCTGTGGCTTTTGAGTGTGGACTGTAGGTGGCAGTGTAGGGCACATCATTTGGGTTCCTGCTTTGGATGGCTCGTGGATAGTAGGGAAATTTTGAATTTTAGCAGTATTTTCAACTTTCACATTTGGCAAAAAGCAGAGGTTAGTCACTCTGCTCAATATGTAGGATAACAATTTGCCTCATAATCGCATGGTACTTTTTGCATTATCATGTAATGCTGCTTCTAACATTTGACAGTTTAAGGAAATATTTGTGTCCAGATTATATAAACGTAGACACAGACCTAAAGCAAGATAGCTTCTATTGTTTCCAAGGCACCATTTTAAAGCTTTTCATTTCCGCTAATGTCTGGTTTATGTTAAGGAAACAGGAAGGTGTCCCGTAATTTTCTTAATTATGTCCTATGACACGCCCTTAATACCTACAGCCAATACTCCTATGCAATCCGCCTGAAAGCAGGGTATCTTATTACCCTGATCATCGCTATCATTTCCTGTCTTACAGATTTCTGTGTCCCCATTTTATGGAGCGAAGGGGGATTTCTTCTTCAGAGCGATGCTGCACCTGAGCTTTAGCATAAACATGTCCATCCCTGGAGGAGAAAGCGCCTCATGGCTGTCTGGGTGCAGTCTGCCTTCTGGCAACTCATGCATGACTGCTATGCTCAGTCGTTCCCTGGACTCCCCTTCCTTATCTCTTCTTCCTTCCATCCCGCTCTCTGTCCCTGCTTGCCTTGCTCACAGCTTTCCTGTTTTCCCCTTCACTCTGGTGTGTCAGAGTACTAGCTTCAGTCCAATTCCACTGAAACATCGTAAATAATAAGTAAACCTTGGAAAATAGCTAAGCATGTGAATGCCATTTTCCTTATCTGTAAAGTGGACTTATTGATTCTTTACCTAGCGGATGGGAGACAAGTGGGCTAATTCAATGTGTTAGCTGGCAGGTAGTCTCACTAACACCCATCTCATAATGGAGCTGCATAAATGGTAGTTATTAATATGTCAGTATTATTTAGACATTTTGATATTTTCTCCTAGAGCATTTATGTCATTTAAATGTAATTTCACTCATAGTTCACTGACTCCTTAAACTCATTTCACGCTCAAATCTCAAATTCACACTTTGCTGAGTACTAGTGATACTTAGAGTCAGAAACAACCCTAACTCTATGGGCACAGTGCTGTAGGCATGACTTATTCGGGCTGGGAGAGATTTCTGCCTTTGCCTCTAACTGACCCACACCATTTACCGCATATTTTCCTGGACAGTTAGTTTCCTGTGAGATTTTAAAATAAAAGAGATTGATTATGTCTTTCCAGGAAAACTTTCAGAATTATTCTAAAAACTATTTCTACAAAGAACAATAAGAAAATAATGGGAAGAAACTAAATTAGTTACAACAAGTAAAAGAAGTCTGGGTAATTTCAGGCTCCAGAAGACTTGAGCAAATGAAAGACAGTTGGTTACGCCAAACTGCACCCGTGGAGAAAGAACCGTTTCCAGAGTGATGGTAGGAAATCCAGACATGTCTGTTAGTGAATGTCTTCTGACCTTGCATGGAAACCAGAACTACAACAGTGTGATAAAGATCACTTCCAGATGAAACCTTTGCAGATGACAGAAGTAAGTGTGAGAAATTGAGGAGAATGACAGAGGATGAAGGAGAGAGAACAGTAGGGATGAGTGAAAGTGAGTAGGGATGACACAGCCGAGTGGCAGGTGAGTATCTGGAGGAGTAGGCTGTTGTTTCCTGTGGCACGTGTACATGTTGAATTGAATTTGCCCATTTTATCTTTCTTGATGTTTTGTAAGAAGGAAGGCCAAAAAGTTTTTTTTTTTTGAGAGGAAATAGTACAGGAAGGACCTTAGAAACTGCCAAGGGATGCTTATTGGAAGATGGGGTAATATAGCAGGATTTATGGCGCCCGAGTTGTTTGGTAATGTAGTTTTGATGATCATTACAGTGAACATTTGTAACTGGGCTGCCCGGCACTCCTACTAGGGTAGAGAGTGAGAGAACTACCCTTGCTGGCCCTGGGGGTGGAATGGGGTGGGATGAGTGTGTGTGTGTGTGTGTCCCAGTGACTGAATAGGCACCCCAAAGGCCTACTAGGGGTAAGCCATCTTCCAATAAGCATCCCTTGGCAGTTTCTACATACTCAACAAGTATGTTCTCCTTTGGGGGAAGTGGGTACACATTTTCTACCTTAATTCTTTTTTTTTTTTAAAGATTTTATTATTATTGGAAAGCCGGATATACAGAGAGGAGAGACAGAGAGGAAGATCTTCCATCCAATGGTTCACTCCCCAAGTGAGCCGCAACGGGCCAGTGCGCGCCAATCCGATGCCATGAACCAGGAACCTCTTCCAGGTCTCCCACGCGGGTGCAGGGTCCCAAAGCTTTGGGCCGTCCTCGACTGCTTTTCAGGCCACAAGCAGGGAGCTGGATGGGAAGTGGAGCTGCCGGGATTAGAACCGGCGCCCATATGGGATCCCGGGGCTTTCAAGGCGAGGACTTTAGCCACTAGGCCACGCCGCCGGGCCCTCTACCTTAATTCTTACAAAAGCTATCCTGCTAGGTTTCTCATTATTTTGTGAGGTGATCACTTCACAATAAATTCCTATGTCCTGACATCAGTTTGAGCCATTTATTTATCCATTATTCCTCATTAATATAAATCACTACTTTCCCAGAGTATCAGTTTTATAATCCTGAATTTCATCATCCCCGGTTTAATCTGTTATTTGTCTGAAGTTTTGTAACAAGGAGATTTCGTTTGAATCTTGGTCCTACATCCTACTAAATATCCTTGTAATCTTGGGTAAATGATGATCTTCATTCTGAGTGAACTTCACCTTCCCTCATCTCTCACAGAGCATCTCGGCCCCCGCTGAGATGTTGCCCACGTGTGTCATATTCTCTGGAGTCCTTTTCATCCATTCATTTGTGGACAAAGGTGCAGAAGAAAGGGAAAGCTTTGTTGGTGTGTTAGGTTCGCAGGCAAAGAAAGGTAGATGGAGAGATAAGAGAAGCTAGACCTCCTTTGGACCTCAGCTGAACTGAGCCAGCTTCGACAGGAACAAGCGCCGAATGTTGGTAGAATAATTCTCACGAACACTGCTGCGAAACTGAGGCCATATAGTGCTTCAAGGGAACCCGATGGTGCAGTGGATTTAAAGACGGAATTTTGTTGCTTACTCCTGCATGTAGTCCAATGCCATTTTGGATGGCACAAGCGAGTCTACAGAGGGGCTACATTGATGGTTTCTTGTGCCGACTTCAGCCTTCATGCTATACATGAGAGGAGAGAGAGCTGGAGAAAGCCACCTGAGGGGCCAAGTCCAAAATGCTGGTAAAGCCTGGTTGATGAACCTAGCTTGGGGACTCACATCAAAGAATAGACAGGATTTTGTTATAGGAAAGATGAGAGGGTAAGGTCTGGAAATAAATTTTAGTTTGTTTGACAGAATGCTAAGATGTCCTTCCAGATTCTCCTTACTGGTGTAGACACTATAATCCCTCCCCAGGACAGAACCAAGTGTGAAGGAGCACCACTGCATGATTTGCCAAATCAAATAATAAAAGGGATTTCACAGGTATAATGAGGGTCCTTGGGTAGTTGACTGTGACATCATAAAGAAGGGGCTATGGGTGACATCCCAGTTGACAGCTGTCAAGTGTTGTGGGCTAAGGAGTTAGCACTTGTTAAGCTTGGCAGGAACAGGACCTGGACCTGTGGCTAAAAAACACCTAGACTTATTGGACTCATCTGTATCTAACTTCCTGGCTAAATTAGGTGGGGGAGGGAGGGTTTTCAAGAGTATATGAGGAGAGGAGAAGGTGCAATAAAGAGAGACTTTGGAGAGACTTCCACCATTACTGGTCCCCTGTAGGTGCTATATCCACAGACGCTCTCCCTGTCCATGTTACTGGCTCTGCTGGCCGGAGCAGTCAAGAAAACAAAGGCCTCAGTAACAACCATCCGCACAGAACCACATTCTACCAGAAATTCAAGGCAGCTTTGAAGTGAATCCACAGGAGAATGCAGCCTGGCCAATACCCTGATTTCACCTTCCTAAGATCTTGTGCAGGGTGCTGATGCACCACAGCTGCACTACGAGCACACAGACCCTGATAGTAGTACATGCCTATCGTTTTGAGCTGCTGAATTTATGGCATTTGTTCATATAACAGGAAAATTATCATAGTTTTATGGGGTACAGCCAGTGATAGCCAGCACCCATTGACAGTGGGGAAATGGAATGTGGCTCTGTCCCCTACCCTCTGTTCTGAAGGTGGGTCCTAACAGCAATGGGATGATAATTCCATCCTCAACCACTCTCCCCAAGTCCTAATTTAGCCAGATATTGGATACAGATGAGTCCAATTAGTCCAGGTGTTTTAGCCACAAGCCCAGTTCCTGTTCCTGCCCATCCCAATGAGCGCTAATCAACTCCTTAGCCCACAACACTTAGGTGAGTCACAGGTGGGCATCAGCGAATACCTATCACCTGAGAGGGGACGGCATTGCATTGTGTAACCACGCCCTTCACAAGCCCCTTTAAAAGGCCCATGAAGCAAGGGGCTTTTGCTCTCTTTCTGGCCAGGTGCTTCCGTTACTCTGGCGCCTCGACTCTTGGCTGACCCAGGACAGGTAAGCCCCTGAGCATGGTCCCTGTGTACTGCTTAGATGGGACAATGGACATAATGTTGTTTCTGGTTTGTGTGCTGTCGGGAGTTCCAGGAGAGGTGAGGCCTAGCAGTGATGGAATGTGGGCAGAGAAGCCAGGGGAAGGTGAATGTCTGCAGCTTTGTAAGTGTGTCCAGGTTATTAATTGCATGTCTCTTAGGATAATTAATATTGTTGGGGAAGCTGGGACATAGGTCTTCAGCTTAACGGATGGATTTAAGGATAATGACCATTTGTTCCTTTTGGGATTATGTTTGGTTGGGTTATGATTGGTTGGATTACTGTATGGATTTGTGATTTGCTATTTTTAGTGTGCTCTATTATCACCAAGCTTGGTTAATAAAGAGTCCTTAATAAGCCTTAGACGTATCTGGTATGATTTCGCTCACACCCTGTAACAAGGTGTTTGATATAGGAGTGAATACTCTGGTAACTTGGGCACACATTTTGCTCTTTATTTAAAATCATGGGTTGGTGAATCTGGAGCCACAGAGTATATAAATTATTCTGGATTTAAGATTTTTTGCTTCCAGGAATATGAACAAGGAAGGGGTGTTTAACTAATTCTAGAATCAATCATATAACCCTAATCACGCTCCCAAGTATTTCTGAAATAAAATTTTGGGTTTGGCACATATGCCTCTTCTCTTTATGAAACTCAATCATGGATATCTGCTGAGTCCGCCAGATTTCTCTCCTAGTGTGCATTAGAAAATCTGCACCTCTACTACTCTAAGGCACTGTTCTGCATTTCATCTCTTTTTGAAACTAATCAGGTTTTAGTATCTTCTTTATATACATATAACTTCCATTTCTTCATTCATGCATTCTACAAGAAGTTATTAGCACATGCTCTGGACCCAGGGGACCCAGGGATGCAGAAGACTCACGTCTCCCGCATGTCTCAGTGGCATGTTTCCCACACTTTTAGATAGTGAAAGTTGTATGTTTCTTTTGACTGAACTGATAATGAGGCTGAGAATTCAGGTCCACACGTCTCTGGAGCAGGCAAGCCCTTCTGCGTGTGTGCTTTGACTTCTTTGTTCCAGTTTCTTAATGGAACTGACTGAACTATAAACTGGGGTACAGGGCAAGTGTAGCAATGGTGACTGGAGGGGGTCACAATTATGACTGAAGAAGAAAGGCCCTGTAGAGGAAGGACGTGTTTGTTCCGCAGCTTGGAGCCCTAGATAGCAAGTGTGAGAAGTGAACAATCTGTCACAAAATCCATGTCTCCTCTAGCTTTTCATTTATATACTTAGTACATGATGGAAATGCCAACATATTTAAAGTTTAACCAGAACAGTTTAAAATGTGATGCTCAAGAGTGGTCAGTGACCTTAAAATTGGATGATGAAAATAAATCACATTCCTGTGCCAAAGGATTACACAAGATAAATTGCTGAACTTTAAAAGACTAACAAATTACATTGTACTTGCCTGTGATACCTTTTAGTCCACTATGAAGTGTACGCCTGTAAGTTTTTAAAGTATTTTGAATAGAAAATTAGAATTTTGCTTCAACTCTCACTCATACACAGTGCTTAGAGTGAAATTCACCCGGTGTAAGGGTGTAGAGACTACAAACCAGAGCCGACTTAACCGGCCTGTGACTGCTGGATGTTCCAGGCTGGGCTTCTTGAGGTATGTAGGATTGATGCTGCTGCTCATGCTGCGATCATCCTCTGCATTGAGTCTTCAACACTGGTCTGTTCTGGAACTTAGAAACTCACCTGGTAGTGCAATCTGAAAAAGTGGAGGCATTCGTGGCAGCTTTTATTATGACTATGGTCTCTACTTTCCCATCTAATTTCCTCTAAGGTAATTCAACCTGTGTTTCCCAGCTCTTAAGAATGAACAGCCTCACAGGCAGTTTTGATTATTTGCCAGCCATTGCAGGTCTCCCCCAGTGCCTCTGATGCTTTCTGATGCTCCCCCTCTGAGTTTCTGGGTACACCCTAATGTCAGTAGGGTCGAGAAGGCATTGTGAGGATACCACCCATATCCTCAAAGTGAAGTACTGGAAATGAGAGCTGGAATGTGGGTAGGAGGAAGAGGGAGCCTGCAACAGTGCTGACCAAATCCCTTCCGTTGTTAACTGGAATGAAGTGGGGATATTTCCTCTTAAAAACTGCGCTAGTTAAAAGCAATGAACTAACTACTAAACCTTCACTCAATGATAATTTTGTTTTTTTTATGCAGTCGATATTCATTTCCTCCATCTGCCCTAATTGTTTGGGGCATATTTCCTCAGTAGCATGTCTATTCTCTTGGTTTATCTTCCATGTGGTCACCAGAAAACTGACTTCATATTGGTGATAGTGTATCTCAAAATCTCTCCTGTTTCGTTCTTGGCAGAAACATACAAAATAGGGGCTTGTAGGAAACATCCTTTCCCATGGGCAGGATAACACATTGAAAGGCAGGTGCACCTTGTGAGGCCAGTGAGGTGGTAGAGGGATTCTATTTTTTAGGCACTAGGCTAAGCTTGCATGATGATGTCATTAGATCCTATGTCACCCATGAATTTTTCTTTTCTGCGCTCACATATACAACACCTATAGGACAGACAGCAATTTGCAAAAAATGGATGTGGCTTCTGAGTGGCAAAGCCATGACTAGGCCAAGGTGGTTTCCAAACAAAAGTTTTCAGTGTCATTCCTAAAGCAAATGTTTCTTTAAACAAAAAGGTTAATTTTGTTGCTTGTTAGGATGTCACATCCGGGGGTAGGTTGTTATGGAGTGCAGCCAGTGATGGTAGAAGTCTCTGCCAAGTCTCACTTTATCGCTCCTTCAACTCTCCTTGTATACTCTTCCCCAAGTCCTAATTTAGCCAGATATTGGATACAGATGAGTCCAATTAGTCCAGGTGTTTTAGCCACAAGCCCAGTTCCTGTTCCTGCCCATCCCAATGAGCGCTAATCAACTCCTTAGCCCACAACACTTAGGTGAGTCACAGGTGGGCATCAGCGAATACCTATCACCTGAGAGGGGACGGCATTGCATTGTGTAACCACGCCCTTCACAAGCCCCTTTAAAAGGCCCATGAAGCAAGGGGCTTTTGCTCTCTTTCTGGCCAGGTGCTTCCGTTACTCTGGCGCCTCGACTCTTGGCTGACCCAGGACAGGTAAGCCCCTGAGCATGGTCCCTGTGTACTGCTTAGATGGGACAATGGACATAATATTGTTTCTGGTTTGTGTGCTGTTGGGAGTTCCAGGAGAGGTGAGGCCTAGCAGTGATGGAATGTGGGCAGAGAAGCCAGGGGAAGGTGAATGTCTGCAGCTTTGTAAGTGTGTCCAGGTTATTAATTGCATGTCTCTTAGGATAATTAATATTGTTGGGGAAGCTGGGACATAGGTCTTCAGCTTAACGGATGGATTTAAGGATAATGACCATTTGTTCCTTTTGGGATTATGTTTGGTTGGGTTATGATTGGTTGGATTACTGTATGGATTTGTGATTTGCTATTTTTAGTGTGCTCTATTATCACCAAGCTTGGTTAATAAAGAGTCCTTAATAAGCCTTAGACGTATCTGGTGTGATTTCGCTCACACCCTGTAACAAGGTGTTTGATATAGGAGTGAATACTGCTGGGACTCCAGCAGCTCACAATTGTGCTCCCAATTCCAGCTTTCTGCTAACCCTGGGACACAGCAAGTGTGGGACCTTAGCACTGAACGGGAGGCCTACACTGCTTTTGGAGTCTCGCATTTGGCCCAGCTTAGCACTGTCTGTTGTAGGCATTTGGGGAGTAAGCCAGCAGGTGGGGGACGCTGTGTGTCTCTGCCTTTCTAGATCAGTCATTTAATTGAAAGAGCAGCATGTGTGTCCTTCAACAACAGCTGGGAAGAATATCCACAGTTTATCTTCAGAAAAAAGATAAGCTGATTTGAAGCACTGACGTTTGACGACCTCTGGTAACGGAAAAACCTGGTCACTTGCCATCTCAGCACGGTTGTTCTAATGCTTCCAACATGCTTTCGTTGTGCCATTTACATAAAGTGACCCGCCTCTGTGATATCATGTCACGCATTGTACACACAAGCGAATAAACGCAATGTGATGGTGATGAAGAAAGCTCGATTGTGGTACCAGCTCACAGCTTCACTCGGAGTCTTGATTCTAGGCTCAGCAGCTGTTCTCAGTCATTGTTGACACGACTTTCCCACAAAACATTTTTTTCTTTTTATAAGGAATAATTCAAATTGAAATCTTCTCTGGTATTTCTTTATAATATTGGCTCATTAACAAAGTGCATCATTACTAAGAGTCTCTGCAATGTGCCACAATACTATAAGCTTGATGCATTGGCAGCATCTGTGTTTTCATCCTACTGTGTAGCAGTTTTCCCATGCTGCTTATTTTTCTACCCTCTTATTCAACTATGTTTTCTATGTATTCTAGCAGTATTTGCTGACAAAGGACTGCATGTGCCATTACATGGCCATTCATTTTTTTTATTTTGGTCATTTTTACCACATACAAAAAAACAAATGCTTGTAAAATGTTTTTCAAAGATCTTGAAAGGGCCTGCTATGTATTTACCATTAGTCTTGGTGAATTTGTTTAGGTTTTTTTAGATTATGTTGAATTTTGAATTTTGTGATACAACTCTGTAGAGTCTGGGGCTCCTCTGTCCCCACCGGCCCCCGACTGATTTTCCCCGTCTTGTACAATAGTGTAGTCCTTCATGAGAAGTTTCGTTTCCATCAGTCTATTATCTAAGTGTGCCCCGATATTGTTGGTACAGGCAATGTCAGACAGTCCATCATCCCATTGTCTAGATACGTCCAACCTTAGTGGATTTTTTTAAGCTACTCTATCATTTGCTAAAAAAGTGGTATTTTCAAATGTTTGGTCTTAATTTAAAAAATCACGGAGTGATAGTATCTCACTAGTTAAATGCTTAAATAGTTTAAATATTACAAGTGGGGAATTGTATGTAATATTGTACTTCAGGTTTTACGAAATCTAATAATTTTGCCAGTATTCTAAAACTCAAATAAGAAAAGCTTCTAATTGGAAAATGCAATTATCACATCTAATGTTTTTAGTCTAACCTCCAGTGATATTGCAGATAAATAATATTTTCAGTTTTGGTTTCTTTGCAGTTTTTTTTTTACAATTAAGTTTCCATGTTTTGATTTAATTAAATTGGAAACTGTAATCCAAACTCTAGAAAATTACCTCTAAAGAAAGTTTCTTTTATGAAGTGTCTCCAAATAGTGCTCAGAATGCATTCTGTGAAAGACTACGAAACCTTTTAGGAAGTTTTCTGCACCAAAAAAACTTAGTAGCTTAATTTTCTGTGAAGCCCCTTTGGCAGCCTGCCGGTGATGAACAAGTGTGAGAGTGTAGCCCTTGTACTCACCTTGCTGTGCATGGGAGGGGAGGATCTCCGTTTCACACCATGAAACATTAGCAGAATTCATTTCTCCTGTTAATTCTTTAAAAATGCTTATATATTTATATTTTATATTTGAAAGGCAAAGAGATGGGGAAGTGGGAGAGAGGAAAGGAGGGACAGAGAGCTTTTTCCTATTCCTATTAATCCTTGAAATACCCACAGTAGCAGGGTTCTGCCAGGCGGAAGTCTGGAGCCAGGAATGTAATCCCGGTCTGCCACGAGGGTGGCAGGGATCCAAGCACCTGCTGGCTCCCAGGTGCACATGGATTGGAAGTGGAGTCAGGACTTGAGCCAGGCATCAGCGTACTTTGCAGGAGGTTGGAGAGGTATAATATATATATTATAATAGGAGAATGGCTGTAGTATGTGGACCAAGTGATAATATTCCCAACAGTTCCAAAAACGATACAAGGCAAACACCCCTCTCTAGGAGTGAGCCACATCTCTTTGGTTACTTGTAGAGAATCAGTAATCATGAACCTCGTTGAAACTGTTTGAGGACTTACTTGATTAGGCAGAGGTTCAGAGATGGAATGAGGGTGGGTGGGAAGGGGAGAGAGAATCTCATGCACTGGTTCATTCCCAGACACAACAGTTAGTGCTTGGTCAGGCTGAGGCCAGGAGCAGGAACTTCGTCCCCAGCACTTGGGTCATCGTGGCCTTCTCACATACGTTAGCAGGAGCTGCACTGGAGCCGAAGCTCTAAGCTGTGCCATTGTCTCAAGCAGTGGCTCAAATTCTCTGTGCTACAATGCTGGCGCTCAAGTTTCTAAAGTTTTGTACAGGTGATATCTTGTTTGAAAAACTTGATTAGGCAACACCAGCCTAGAAAGTTTTAAGATTTCATCTTTTTATTGGAAAGGCAGACCTATAGAGAGGAGAGACAAAGATCTTCCATTCTCTGATTCACTCCCAAAGTGGCCACAGCGGCTGAAGCTGAGTTAATCTAGTCAGGAGCCATGAGCTTCTTTTGGGTCTCACATGAGGGTGCAGGTTCCAAAGGCTTTGGCTGTCCTTGACTGTTTTCCCAGGTCATTAACAGGGAGCAGGATGGGAAGTGGAGCATCTGGGACACGAATTGGTGCCCATGTAGGATCCTGACATTTGCAAGGTGAGGGCTTTCTATTAGGCTACCACACCAGTTCCTAAATGGAGATTTTATAATTCAGATTCTTTATCATCTACAGATTCAATTCTTCATGTGGTAAGTTTTTGATTTTTTTTTAAACCCGACATCCTAGATAATACTCACATACACATTAAAGTTTGAGAACTCGGATCATAGCGAAAACACTTGACTTAATATCTTTCTGAGTATAATCTAACGGAAGGTGTTGGAGGAACTTTAAGAAATGTGACCATTTCATACAAGGGTGTATTACCATTCAGGAAGGAAAAAAGTGAGAACAAGCAGGTGATTTTTTCTTCTGTGTGAAAGCTCAAGTAAAATGGCAGCTCCATTTTAAAGTCTTTGAGAAAGAGATTGAGAAGGCTGAGTTTCTCTTGAAAGGCAATCCATTGTGCAATTATTTAACTTGCGTGTGATGAACAGAGCAAGGTGTCACAGCTGTGAGTGTGGTTGTTTGTATAGAAAGCTTTCTGAACTCTGCTTTCTGAAACTGCACGAGAGGGAGAAGGGGTTATGGGGCTTTATTCAAAGGTGAATAGAACGTTGAGGGACAGAATCGTATGTAAGAGTGATTGTGTCTTGAATTGAGCTGGGGCTTGCCAAAAATTGAGAATACACAAATTTGTTTGCTTATTCCATGAAGTTCTTCATGGTACAAAGAATAAGAAGGTTTTGCTGTGCAGTTTACGATTAGCTGGAAAGATTTGACATCTTTATGTATTGTTCTATGTTCTGAGTTATGTATATGGTGGAAAAGCCACAGAAAGCACACAGATAACACTGAAAATGTCCTGGAAAGTGGATTGTTTCACCTTTAACATAAAATGGCACTATCACACACACTAGTTCTGTGGCTTTGCAAAGTTTGTTACATTGAGCATCTTTTTTTCTTATCCTAAACATGGCAGGGGCAGGGGAAATGTTGTGAATGATAAAGGTATAATAAAAGTAAAAACTTCTGCATACATACAAATATTATAATTTTATTTATTTGAAAGCGAACCACAGAAAGAGGAAGAAATGTATTTTAAGTCATGTTTCTGACTTGGATTTCTTCCTATCCTTTTCAGTTCTCTGCAAAGAAAACTGGAAATTGCTCAGTCGGCTGGGTCCTTTTGAAAACGTGGAAAATGGGAGAGACATGAAGTTAGTGTTCTGAGTTTTCAAGTGAGGACTGTGTCCAATTCAGAAAAGCACAGGTCACTTGAAGATTGCTCTTTGGCAGGATTTGTATGCATGTTCCTGAAAGGATGGCATGTTTGCAAGTATGTGAGACAAAGCCGACACTGCACTAGACTAGGATGGGAGCTTGCCGTGAGCAAGTTTCGCCATACAAGTGGGTTTCTTTTGACAAAGCTGTGGGGTGGTGTGGAGTGATTCTTGCTGAGAGGAGCTGTGTGGCTTATTCTGAGACCGATTGGATGTTGATTTTCTTTGAATGTTTTGATTTCTTCTCAAACACCTGGCTGTCACTCCTGAAAAAGCCTGATGGGGAGTGGGGTTGATGAGGACAGGAACCCGGATGTTTTCCCTTTGCAGCTGAATAGCTCCATCCCTATTCACGGAATAGTCAAGTGGGCATTTCTTGGAAGTGGGCATGAGTAGGGACTCGAGACACCAAGACTCAGAGTGTATCAAGATGAGGGCAGTTCCAACCAGGGAAAAAAACCGCTGTGCATTTTACTCCAGGGAGAAACTACTTTCTACATATTTTTCAGCATTGCATATTAAGCCCTGGGTTTCCTCAAACTTACTCCCTAACTGAACCACTTTCTGTGGAAAGTGGTGGGCAGATTTATTCAAGAAGTTAATTCTCAGAGGGAGCTTTTGGCACATTTTTTATTATGATGCTGCTTGGGGTAACCACAGCCCATATCAGCTCTGTTTCCAGTTACAGCTTCCCTCTATACACACCCTGGGATGGAGCAGGTCATGGCTTAGGGACTGGAGTCCCTACCCCCCATATGGGAGACTTGGCATGAGTTCCAGACTCCTGGCTTGAGTTGGACCCAGTCTAGCTTTCTCAGGCCTTTTGGAAAAATCTTTCTCCTTAATCCCTGCACCGCCACCCCCACCTCTTTCTCTGTCTTTTAGTCCCTCTCCTCCTCCTTCCTTCTTTTCACATAACCACCATTAAGGGGCGAGGCAGCACACCCCTGGCCAGCTATTCTGCATAAATTATGCTGTTGATGGCCCGTGGTCTCACCACTTAGGTTTGTGGATTCTGTACCAGCATTGTGTTCAGGGTCCTTGGAGAAGGGTAACTTATCCTCTGCATCTTGGGTATACCTCTTGTTCGTTTGTTTCATCTCTGTCTTGTTGATGTGGCTACAATTTTCCATTTCAGTTTCCAGCATCTTTAGGATTATTCTTGTCTTCCTTTATATTTTGTTTTTGTTTTCAATGAATATAGAAGGTGAATAGACAAAGCAGTTGTCTTTTTGATGAAATATTTATTCAGTAGCTTTTTAAAGGGAAAAAAACATGACAAATCTTATGCTGATAACAGCTTTGGTAAATGCTGGCAAAACTTTCAAGAATTCAGAGAAATAACATGTAGCTGTGTTAAATATTGTGAATACACTAATTCAAGTTTGGAGATGGAGAAACTAACATTTAAATAGTTTTGTTATTTGGCCTCAACTAATGAAAGAGCTGGGATTTCACTTAAGTCTCATGACTCCAAAGGCAGTGATTTATGATAAATACGGTAAAAATATTCTACACTATTGGATGATTAGCAATTTGTAAACATTGTGAAAAGACTCAGTAATATAACTATTCACCGGTATTTCCTGACGCAGAACTTCATTTTGTTTTACACATGATAATTACTGTGGGCATTCACTTTTTCAACAAATTTTGCTTTTATTTTCACAAACATAATTCCAGCGATTTCACTATGACAAACATGCGTATGCATTTGCTTTCCTGACAAATTCCCCAAAGTGAAAATCTCAACACAGCACTCTTTTTGGTGTTATAACTACTAATAAATTGATTTTCAGATGTGTTTGTCCGGTTAGCCTTGATGTCGTAACAAATACTACTTCGCTGCAACTCTCCAGTCATTGTTTACTTCTATAAATATCAGTGAGCTTGAAGTTAGACATGTGGGAAATGAGTTAACATTTGCTCATGTTAAAAAGGATGAAATCTTTGAGTCTAAATATGACTCACGGAATGGAAAAGTAGCAAGTATAATCTTGGGCTTCTGATAAAAATATAAAGTGTCACTAATTTGTTAAATGATGTCCAGATCACCCAATGATGCTTAGTAGTTATTCTGTCAAGAGAAAATTAAGTGCTGCTTTCAGATTACAGTGGTATCATTTAAAACAGGAGTTCTTTTTAGGTGAATGCTGCGAATATGAAAGGGCTTAAGACTTAAGCATGTTAAGAACTGTTTTAAGTAAGCCACTAGTTGCAACAGAAAAAAATGAGCACATGATAGTCTCAAAAGAAAGGGTAGATGACATAGGCTGAAATTTAAGCAATTTCCGGTCAATCTATGGAGCAGCCTGCCAGCAGACCAAGTTCAAGATACATAACTGGAAGTTCTGAGGAGTTCCTAGGAAAAGGTTTGTTTGGTCATTGTGGGTTTTGTAACTGCTACTTTAACTATTGCAGTGTAAGGTTTCAATCTCTCATAAATTGGCCCACATTAGGCAACGTCAATGAGAAATGTGCAACAGAAGTTGTTATTGTCATAATTTGTTAAGATTACTAATAATATTATCTCTGAACCACTAAAATATTTAGAAACTTTAAATGTTACCCAAATCTGAAACAATGGTATTCGTTTTTCATTTCCTACAAACAGAAAAATGTAAAACAGCATTTTTAGAAGAGATATACCACCTTGAAGAGTTAACGTGTAAAATCTTGGCCTGCTTTATGATCCAGTGCCACATTCATAGATTAAACCAACTAGAAATTAAGGATATTAGAAATTGTGTGCCTATACTGAACATATACAACCTTCATTCCCTTGTCATGATTTTCTAAACAATACAATATAACAAATATTTACACAACAGTTATGTCATAGCAAAACATGATACACTATCTAGTGATTTATGAAATGGAGCTTGTGTTGCTTATAGTACTTCCACCTAATTGGTTATTTTTCAATAAATTTGATTTATTTTCACTTGATTTTTCGAGACTTTTGAGTAATGAGTTTATGATTTATAGGCTTCTTAAAAGTGTTATCAAATCTATTTTCCCAGAGAAAAGAAAATATGCACGGTTATTATATATCAAGTCTATTTTGTGCTTAATTAAAAGGGAGTACTTACTATTTTGGAGCACTCATTATTTTGATTGTTTTATTATTTGTATGGGAGATTGTTAGAGTAGAAAGCCAGTAAACTGATTATGCACTCAAAGTTTTTTGAAATCAGGGATAGAATTGAATTGATTTTTGTTTAGAAAGCAGACCAGAGGCAAGGAGACTTAATATTAGTTGTATGTATCCTAAAGTTTACTGCACTTTTTCCAAAAGACTGAAAAATAAGTCTTGGGAGCTCGGAGTATCTTGTTTGCTACATAGATGCAGCCAGGAAGGCATGACTGGAAAGTTCATGGTTCTTACCAGTGAGGAGGCAGGCTCAATTCTAGGGTCTTGTAATTCACATACAGTGTTGGGTTTATCAACATTATTTTATGGTAAGTGCTTCAAATTTGCCATAATCCTAAACAAATGGAATAGTCCATATAAAACTGCAACAACCTAGTCAGACAGTTCTCATGTTGAGTTTCTGTAGATCAGGACACAAAGTGAGAGCGGCATGGGGAGGAGTCGATTGTGATAGTGATAATAATTTCTAAGTATTGTAATGCCTCCTCTTATAGGTGGCTTGTACTTTCAAGTTACAACAAGTTTTATGGCTGCCAACTCTATTAGCACAACAATAAATGTATTTCTTCCATTTCTCTATTCATAAGCTATTTTTTAAAAGACTTGGCAGACATTTTGTTAACTGTAGTTTCCTGTTGATGATTCATTGTTGAAAAATCCATTTACTTCTCATTTTCGCCAGCTGTGGAAGAGAGCTCCCAAGGGGAGGAGTGACAGAGGTCCTCCTCGCACCTTAGCCAGCCTCATTACTGGTCAGATTTTCTGGAAATTTCCCACTCAGGAGGGATTCTTGGCAAACTGACTGCAACCCCCAGATACCCAGTTTTGAAATGAGGTCTTCCCAAACAGAAAGTCATGTCTTCCTTGATTCCCAGGTCCGTGGTTGCATCAGAATTTCCTGTATATCTTTGTATGTACATACCTGAAGGAGAATCAGTAGACGGTATTGGTCATGGCCAACAGTCTATTTTAAAGCTGGTAATATTTGAGATCACTCTTTTAGAAGATAAAGATGTAGTGAGAACCTTGCAGTTGCTGCTTCTCAGGGTCTTCAAATGGATATGTTCTTCATGTAGTCCTGGATTTTCCAGGATCTCCTTTGGGTTTCTTATTTCTTCAGAGATGGTTAACATATGGTTTATTGCTGTTGAGTCCCACATGTGTTTTCTGCTAATTTTCATTGTTTCTTTTACAACAGAATTTTGGGCATTCTTAAGAACTGTAAGTCTCTTGCTAGATTCATGAATTTAACTGTATCTACATCGCTACAGTGGTTACAAATACTGGAGAACCAAATAGACTGAGCTCATACTTCAGTTTTATAATTCTGTGGTCATTGATAAATGCATTTTGCATTAACAGGAATGCATTCCTTGCATCCTTGTCCACATAGGGTGCTGTAAATAGTTGGTTGCCCATTATCCATTGCGTCCATATGGAAGTGACATGTTTCTCATGGACAAGTTCCTAGATAAGTTTTGCAAATATTTCTAATGAAACTATGTATAACACATACTAGTTTTCAGATTATAACTGTACTTCAAGTAATGTTAACTTGTTAACACCCACCAGAGATTCTAAAGCTTTCTTCTGCACATCCTGGCCTGTAATGAGCATTACTAGGTGCAAATCTCAGCTCTGCTGAGTTGATGCTGTGTGTTTCAGCATGTTCATCTGATCTCATGGAGTCCAGGATCGTTTCACAGCTTATTGTCTGTGCAGACTTTCTTCTTTGGGGGAAAGTGATTGTTCCATTGTTTTTCTATTTGTGATTGACTTATTGTATGCATTGAGTAATGATGTTCTTTATATCTTGGGGGGTCTCCTTTGTTAAATGCATCACAATTTATCTTAAAAATACAACACAATAATACACCAGCCCTGAACACCCCCTTTGATTATTACTGCTTTCGTGTTTTGGAAGTAAACTGATGATGACCTGATGGCACAGTGGAATGTGTGGTGTGAGAAGCTCTGCTAGATTTCCAACTGGAAGTAAAGTTCAAAAGAAACAGGCCAGTCTTGTTGCGGTGAATGTGCTCTGTGATATCAGTGTCCTGAGCATTGCACTAGGAACCACCTAATTCATCTTGGATAAGATAGCACAGCACAAGAGCTGACTTCAACCTCATCTTTGCAGCTGCAGTCTCATTGTCCCAATCTCCATGGTGGGGCCCAGGCGGAAGAGTGAGTGTTGGGTCTTTGGGTTAATGTGTCTGATTTGCCACTGCTTAATCCAGTGATCTCAAGGCAGTCATTTAACCTCTGGACCCCAGAGAGAGACATGTGCTACATCATTTATAAGATCCCTTTGAGCTCCCAAATCTCATGATTGTAAAATTATTCTTGCCGCTAGTCTGTCAGCGTGGAACAAGGGACAGAGAGCCCCCTAGCCTACACTTTGAGGCAGAAGTTACATTTCATGAAGCAAAAAACTCTGGAGTACCTTGTCAATCTTTGAAGCAGCTGAGATTTGTGACAGCATGAGCTCAGGTAAAGTTCTTCAGGGGAGACGTAGAACTTTTCAAAAACGGGGAGCATGTATCTGATGACCCAGGCATGGAGATCAGAGATGGAGCATCTCTGGCTGGATTAGAGAAACTGATAGCAGCCCCGGGGCGGCAGGAGCTCAGAGCCGAGTGGGAGACCCATTTTGAGGCTGGTTTACCGCAGAACGCTGTCACATGGAGAGCTTCAATTCCTTTTACTTTTTTTTTTATAAAGGCAAGGTTAGTGGGATTGTGTGACAAGCAAATTAAAAACTGGATGTGGTGAAGAACGCAGGGAAGGGCGAGGGAGTGACAGAAAGGTCTCTGTCAGACAGTGCAATTGTACATGTGTGCCTGTGGCTAAGTGTTTTTTAGGGGCCAGTCAGATCACCTACTCCCTGTGAGACTGAATGGTTGGTGTGATATTGCCAGGAACAAAAGCGGACATTCAGCTTCAAGAGTATGAAAGGTGTCTCTCAAATGTTCCTGGCAGGCTCACATCTTTATATCCCCTTACGTTTCCCACAGAGCTAATTGGCCTTCTGAAAAGTTGCCGAGGAGCTGGGGAATCTGATAGCTATCAGCAAAGCCCCGATGGTTGTTACCAACTCCCTTGTGTCTGGGAGTTGCCCCTAATAACGGTCGGTTCCAATAACTGTCCTTTATGGTGGAACAGACAGTACCTGCTTCTGTGATAGGCTATTTTAATCTTTCTGAAATGTTCCCCCTGAGACTCTCTAAATCTCTTTAGCGCAGTATTGTCTCTGAATGCGTGCTCTGTTGCCTGAACCAATGAAAACTCATCACAGAGGAGGCACAGTTGTGAGCTCAGCCATCTCACTGTTTTGGTTCATCAGGGGGCAAGTCTGCATGTCTGCATGCATTAGATCCTGCCATTTGTTTGGTCCTTGGAGACCTAGGTGATGATTCAGACAGAATAGGAATTTATTTTGTTCACCTAAAATACTGGGGAAGTTGAGTAGATCAGTAAGATGGTTGCCCTTTCCACACAGACCTTTAGTCCTTGATTGTGGTCCCAGCCCTTTACAGCGGCTTCCAAGGTAACCCTTGGGAAATGTCTGTATATGCCAGAGAAAAGTGGCACAGGATTTGTTGTGAATAAAACCTCACAATACATGTCAATATCCTATTGGATATAGCTCAGAAACAAGGCATTATAAATGACAAAGTGAGTCTCTGCCAGAGAAACTGTTTTCCATTGCAACTCTTTATCTTGGAAGACAGAACATACACTCTTTTGGGACATGAACTAGTAGTGTTGGGAGTATCAGGTTAATTACAGAGAGTGACTATGGATGGGACATTTTCAAAAGTCTGCATTCCATAAAAGCATGAATGTAGACATATGCAGAATAACACAGCAACAGTTTCCTTGTGATGTCAGAAAAGATGCTTCGCAGGCATGCCCCTCCACAGCTAACCATAGGAAGTGCAGGTGTCTGGCTCTTGTATGCCCCACTTCCTCCTTTCTGTTCATCTCTGTGCTCACCAGTGAACTCCTGACCAGGGCTGAGGAATGCGGGAGGTTTAGGTAACTCATACTCCATGGCCCACCATCGATGTTGCTTGCTGGTTGATTCACAATCAGTGGGAGGCACAGACTACTGTACTTGGACCTAGATTAATGGCTCTTAATCGGAATTTTTGGATTTTCCTTTTGGCCAAATTTTGACATAGAAACTTGTACTACCTTTATCCTTTCTTAGTTATAGCAATGTCTTTTCCCAGTGATTGTCTTCTGTGAGACATCGAGGGCTGTTCTTAGCTGCGGTGGCAAACAGGCTCGTGAGTCTACGCCTCCCACGAACTGCTGTCCAGTCTTCAACATAAAACTTCATTCACCTTTTTCCTTCACAACTTCCATGACCTTGGCTTTTTAGGAGAAGGTATTCTTGCTGGAGCAATAACATACAACAAGATTATTAGGGCCTTGCTACATTCCCTCTTGACCAGCTGCACTGTATAAATTGCCAGCAGGTTAAGGTCTGTGTCGATAGACTTTTAACCAGGTAGTTATCTCTGGATTGTATTTTCAGTTGGGTCTCAAGCTGTCATGTGTATCTTCATTCCCATACCAGTCTCTGTCATGTAGCCTAGCTTCCCTTTCTGTAACCTCTTGGCTGTGGCTTTGTGTGACTGCTGCAGGTGCATGTTTGCACATCTCATCTTTTCAAAAACGTTGCAACAGATATTGGCTTGGCCTCTCCAGTTTCCCCAAGGGGGACTTTCCCTCCTTTTCCCTTTCCTCTCTTGTAATGTTTCTTAGCCATGTTCCTTTCAAGAGAACACTCACCCCACCCTTTTCTGTGTATCTGAATCTCCATTACTTCCATGTTCAAGTTTCACCTATCACAGGTGGTAAATGTTAATCTAATCTTTGATATTACTCTGGAAATTTAACTTCTACCTACCCATAAAGACATCTAAAGGAAAAGCAACACGCTTAAGTATTTGTTGATGTTTGCCTGTTAGAGTTCAAAAATGCCTGTTAACCAAACGAAAGGACATCCTCTCTTCTAGTTCACCCTACTTACTGCTTTAAGGCATTCATTAGCATTTGGACAAACTTTCAAGAATAAATAATTTAGGGCCAGATGTGGTAGCCTACTGGCTAGGGTCCTTGCCTTGTATGCACCCAGATCCCAAATGGGTGCCAGTTCGTATCCTGGTTGCTCTACTTCCCTTCCAGCTCCCTGCTTACAGCCTGGGAAAGCAGTCAAGGATGGTCCAAAGCCTTGGCATCCTGCATCCACACAGAATAGCCAGAAGAAGTTCCTTGCTTTGGATTGGCTTAGCTCCAGCTGTTGTGGCCATTTGGGGTAAACAACTGGATGGAAGATTTTTCTGTCTCTCCTCTCTGTAACTTTGATTTCCCAATACATCTTAAAAAAATGAGTAATTTGTAAAGTTCATTAAGTTGACAACTAAGACACCATTGCACTGAACTTTATGTTAAACTCCTACTCATTTGTAATTTTAGTGTTTATTTATCTCAAAGTCCAGAGTGTTCTCTAATCCTGGTAGCTGATCTAATCACAAGAAAAAAAAGTAATGTAAGTAATACCTTAAAAGGTAGGAATTCTAAATCTAGCATCTTAGGCTTTAAATACAGCTAACTGTTGAGATAGCTTATCTAGGAAAAACCCATATTAGACGACCAAAAAGGATTTAAATCTACATTGAAAACCCCTCCAGGTATATAAGAAAGATCCACAGTTCTATCTAAAACTTAAATTGCTTTGGAAATAATCGAGTTACGATATTCTAAGTTAGCATATTGTACTTCATATGTAGAAATGAGCTAGTGACAGAAAATACCTCTGAAATGGTGATTACTTCAGTGTTTTGCAAGTAAATTGCTGTATAGTTTTCAGAATAATTCCATTTTATTATGTAATGTTCTACAGCAAACAGAAGCAAGCAAATTCTTCGTTTATTTAAACATGTATGCCAGGATGGAAAAGTATTGTATAACCCACAGTGTTTCTTATTGGAAATGTACTGTGATCCTGACATTGTCTCTAAGTGCATGGGAAACGGTAGTGTAATAAAAGAATATTGCTTTCTTTTTCTAATGGGCTTTGTTCCAAAAGGAAACAGATGGTTTAATATTAGGAAAGCTATCACTGTCATGAAATCAATAGGTCATAGTTGTGAAAAGGCCTCAATAAAATCAAGTAGGAAAGATAAATAATCTTTTATGGTAAGACAAATCTAGGCTTCCAGCTTTCACTTGAAGACTCAGATCTAGAAAATAATTTCAAATAGCAAAACAATGAGTTTCACTGGACTCATGACAGAATTGATAGCACAGAAGAAATGACTAATCCAAATTTTTTAAAGGTAAACCTGCCTTAAACTAGAGAAAGGGCAAATGAAACACAATCCTAGTAAAAAAAACTAGCAATTTCATAATTTATCCTCTAATATTTAAACAGAAATAACAGAAAGATTCAGTAGAACCAAAATTTATCTCTTTGTAATGAGAAATTTGATGAACCTTTTGCCACACCTTCCAAGGAGGTGAAGTAAGAGTGAAGACAGTTTAAACACAGAAAGAAGGCTGAGATGCAATTAGCGATCAATGGATATTGAAAGGATTTGCAGTATATTAACAACTCAAGAGTAATACATGAAAATGTAGATCAAAGGGACAAAGTGTTGAGGAGACACACTTGCAAACCATGCAACAGGTATACCCTGAATGACCTTAAAACAAGTCATATTTCAAGAGACTGCAGGCTAAGATAATTTCATATGATACTACCAAACCTTTAACAAATTGTGTAAAGTTGATATTCTTTTATGAAGCACATATCTCCATGAATTCTATGCGCCAGGATTATCTGACTATCAAAATCCTATAACGATCCTGGCCAAATAAAATTACATTCTAGTATCTCTCACAAACCCAGGAAAGAAAAATTCTTCAACTTTGAAAAATCAGTTACACATCATGACTGACCAGATTTTATCCAAAGAATTCAAGGCTGGTTTGAGTTAAAAAAAATCTTGAGCTGTATACTCTATAAATACTAACAATCGATGAAAGAATTTAATCAAAGTAAATATCGTTTGTGACAAAACTGGTATGCAAACTAGAATGGAATCTCCTTAGCCTGATAAGGACCAGCCACCAAAAGAAAATGTTTGTACCTGAGTTCATGAGTAAGTGTGTCCCTCTCATGTTCGAAGCAGGCAAAGTGGCCCCCTCAGTGTTGTGTTCACCATAGCACTGGGAGCGTCTTCCCACAGTGCAAGTTTCCTGCAGCTCTTCACCTCTGGTGACACCTTTGCTTGGCCTTTGCCTGCTTCCTGCGCTCCCTTCCCCTTCTCTGTCCCTTTCTCTCTCCCTCCCTCCCTCCCTTTTCGCTGTCTCTTTCTTCCTTTTCTCTTTGTCTCTTCCTTCCTTTCATTGCTCTTTTCTTCCTTTTTTCCTTTCTTTCCTTCTTGTAACTGGAATACACTCTTGATATGTCACACATGCATAGAGTCTTTTTTCAGAAAGGTTTGATGGATACACAAATTATATTTATGGGATTCAATATGCTGTTTTGACACATGTGTAGATAGTGCAGTATCCAGTCAGTAAATATTTTCAAAGGTACTTTCGGTGAAAAACATCACAAATCCTGCCTTACCCTCTCCCTCTTGTAAGAATTACATTATAACAAAGTTCCATGTCTTGGGGTGTGTTCCTGTGTAACGCATGCTGAGGCAGTCCCCTCGTATCACACTCTCCCATTCCTTGAGTTTTCTGTGCACCTTTTAGGTACATATTTCAAGAATGTGTAATGCCCATTGTCTATAGGTCTTCTCATAGTTTGTACTCCTGTTGTCTTCCTTTCTGTCTCTCGTGAGTAGGACACATGCACATCTTTGCTGTTAGACATCCTCCTTCCTCTTCCTTCTGTGGTGTGCCAGTGCATGCTGCCTACTTGCCTGTAGTTCCACACCACAACAGAAAACGTTGTAGAGAACCACCTAATCCTGTCTTCAGGGCCTCTGCAAATTTTTTTTTCATTTTATTATTCTTATTATTTTATAGTACAGTTTCATATTCCCTTATCCCCTCCCCAATTCCCTCCCCCCCCAGTTCCTCTATATCATTACTAACATAGTTCTTCATACTCAAGTCATATGTCCATCATTGCGGGCCTGGACAATGGCAGAGAGTCCAGAATCCTATTGTCAAGATGTAGTAAACAGTTTCATTGTAAGTCCATCTTTGTCTGGAAGCGGAAATGCATACCACACTACATCCTCACATCTGAATGTTAGCCTCCATTTCACAGCTACTGTACATCCCCTTAAATGAAAAGTCATGTTTCAAAATCAACAATAGAAAGAAAAGAAGAAATTTACAATGCCATGAAGTTAAATGACATGTTACTAGATATGATAGTATCCATTACACAGCTACTATGCATCCCCTTAAATGAAGAGCCACAAAACAAAATCAACAACAGGAAGAAAAAGAAACTAACAACACCAAGAAGTTAAATAACATACTATTAAATGACTAATGTGTAGCTGAAGAAATGAAAATCAAGAACCTTCTTGAAGAAAATGATGCTACCGTATGATATGAGTCATTGAATGATTTAATCAGAAGGAAGTGTTTTGAAGAGATGAAACTAACAGAATAACAAAACCCATGTGATATAGTTTCCACTAATCTTTGTTGAAGTGTGTCTCCTCCAGACAATAAGCAGATGGGTTTTGTTTTTTAATCCAATGTACTACTCTATGATGTTTGATTAAGCTTAAGCCATTTACATTCAGAGTTTAATATACATGGATGTTACGTTGGTCCTGTCATTTTAGCAATGGGTTGTTCATTGGTTTAGTCTTCTGTTGTCATTTTACTGGGATGTTCTTCCCATTTGCCTTTGGTTTTGGTAGGTGCTATTCCTCTTCTCTGCCAAGAGAACATCTTGAAGTATCATTTGTAGGGCAGGTTTGGAAGAGGCAAATTCTTTTAGCTTTTCTTGACTGTGGAAGAATTTTACTTCATTTTCAAAGACAAAAGAAAGCTTTGCTGGATATGTTATCCTGGGCCGAAAATTTTTTTCTTTTAGAATCTGGAATATGTCACTCCATTCTCTTCTTGCCTATAGAGTTTCCTGTGAGATCTCCTGTGAGCTTAATTGGCTTTCCTTTATAGGTCAACTGATTTTTTTCACGTGCACATTTAAGGATCTTTTCCTTATGTTCAATTGAAGAGAGCTTGATGATCATATGTCGTGGTGAAGATCAGTTTTGGTCAAGCCTGTTGGGAGTTCTGTGTCCCTCCTGGAACTTGTTTCCCAATTCTTCCTCTAGATTAGGGAAATTTTCCTTTATTTCATTAAATACATTTGCAAACTCAGCTTCTCTTTCTGCACCCTCTGGGACTCCCATAACTCTTAGATTTGGCCTCTTAATAGTGTCTTTCAGTTCTTGAATACTTTTTTTAGCCTGATCCAGCTCTGCTTCCAGCTTTTTGTTTGCTTCTCCCTGGTGACAGGAAATACCTTCCAATTCTGAGATTCTTTTTTCTGCTTGCTTCATTCTATTTTGGAGGCTCTCCACTGTACTCTTAATTTGCTCTACTGTGTTCTTAATTTCTGATATACCAACCTTGATTTGCTTTATTGCTTCCTTAAATTCTTTGAACTCTTGCATGAGCTTCTCATTGTTGATCAGAATCTTTAAAATGAGTCTTATGGATTCTGTGTGCCCCATTTTCTCGATGTCTTCCTCAGTTAACTCTGAGATTGGCATAGGGTTTTGCTCCCTTGCAGAAGAGTTTTCGGCACTATTCATTGTGCCTTTGTCTCTTCCTTTGCTCTTGATCATTGTACTTCTGGTTAGCAGAGTCTTCTCCTTGGGGTAGGTTTCTAAGCTTTGTCACCCACAGGGCTGCAATGCGATTTTACTTATTGCAGTTGGTACACAACTTTTCTTGCAGCCACTTGTGCCACAACCTCCAGCAAGTTCCAGGTCTGGGTTCTTATGTCAGATTTCCACTGTGGTCTCCACAGCCCCAGCTCTTGGCTCACCACTCACCACCTCCTGTGATACCGTGGTGAGGCTGCACCATTGTCTCTGCAACCTTTCTCCCACTTCCGGTTGGAGCAGGTCCCAGGATTAGAGACACCAGATGTCCTATATAATTAGGTTGTTGGTGGCGCTGATCTTGCTGGAACCTGTTGGACATTAGGTCTGGGTGCCACACGGACCTATTTTGACCCGTATGATGACACAGTCAGTATTATTTTCCTGCGGGACTAGTGCAATCTCAGACCTCAGCAAGTTCTCATGAGATCAGCACATGCGCAGTTCACTGTTGTCCCCTGCAGTCCCAAAGCTATTGCCCCAGTGCCGAAAATGGCACCTGCCATACAACCACTAAGGTTCTTGATTTGCTGGCCATCAGATCCGAGGGCTATCCCAGACCTGCCCTGAGTGGAACCCGTAGAATGCCACGTCGTTGCAGTTCACCCAGACAGAAATGAGCTCACTCCCAGCTCAGCGCATGCTCAGTCCTCTCCCTTGCTCTTTCCTCCTTATGCAAAATGGCGCCCAATTCAGCTCAAGGGGGCTGACTGGACTGTGAAATGCACTCTGTTCTCGCATTGCCCGTCTGAGATCTGCTGCTCTGTTTCTGCTCCTGGTCAAATCAAACGAATCAGCAGAACGGACAGTTCTTTGGGTTCACCACCCGAGCTCCCAGTGAAAGTCCCTTCCCACCTGGTTGCTGGTGGAGTTCCGGCTGTTGTGGAGTACAGATCGCTGTGCTGGAGTATCAGTCTCTGCAACACCACACCGTTGTGTCCACTGCTTTCCTGTGTCTGTCAGTCTCCAGGTACCCCTCTGCTGTTGTTCTGTCCTTTCCTATTTCCTGAAATATGTCCTCTCTGCTTCATCCTGGTTAAATGTTTTTCCGTCTGTATAAACGTGTCCTTACCCTATTCCGCCATCTTGATTCTCCCAAAATTTTCATTCTACTTATATGTGTAGAAACTAAGTCACCTGTCCATAACTCATTTGTCTGATTAATTTGACTAGTCCCAGGCAATTTTCCAGGATGATTCCACTGTTGTCACTAAAGTCACTGTGCTGGGGTTCTGGCTGCCCATATCCACACAGACCTATGGTTTATATCATGTTTTTCTTTTATCAGTCTTAGACCATGCACAATGCTCATTTAACTTGTGCGAAAAATTAGGAATATGGATTGAACTTGAAATCTGGCCTTATATGTCGAATATTACAGTCCTATTTTTAAGATTTTAGAATTGTGAGAAATAGGAAATGATTATTCTGCTCCTCTCTGGAAAAGGTCAGCTCCATTAGAAACAGCAGCCAGGTATTACCACAAGGGGAAAAAACAGATCCAGAGGAGGTCGTAGCTAGCAATCAACTAAACAATCGAACAAGCAAGCCACCCAGATTCACCCCAGAAGTTCCTGGATAGAAAGGTTCGGTGTTGCGGATGGTATAAGGAAAGTTAAAAGAACATGCCTCTTTCAAACCTGGCCTACAAAAGATACAGAGATTTGATTTTAAAATACCTTGTTTGCTAGCAGACAGATGAGACTCGAAGCCAAGATGATGGTAACTTGGACAAGGTGGTGGCCTTGCAAAGCAATTGGTGGAAAATGGATCAATAATGGGAAAGCTGAGTGGGTTAGTGCCTGGAGGATGTAAGGGTGAGTGTAGTTCGAGGAGTGCCTGATTCCTGGATGGGCAGTTCAGAGTTTCATTGAGGGCATTGTTGGGAGAGGTAAGGCATGCCTTTGGTTTGCTGGTTCCTGCAGCTTGGAATTGAAGGAACGGTGAGGCCCTGTGAGCTAACTGGAAGGAGGGAAGCTGGTTCAAACTGGTCATCTGAGGATTTGGTGTCACCACACAGAACAGTGAACACTTGGAGCTGCAACATGTGATGTCAGTGGATACATGTGATTTTGTGCATGCAGTTGTTAACTGGCAACTGCCAGGGCATTCTCCGTAGAGTTTATCCTATCACTTAGAGGATTCACAGTCCTAAATATGTACCTGCTTGAGAAGATAAGACCAACTTCCCACAGAGGGGGAGAACATCCGCTCTTACGAAAACCTCCCACGTACGGTGATCCTTGTTCTTCCTCGGTTCTGAACTTACATTTCTCGGTATGGAGAGAGAAGGGACTTGGCTGCTTCTTTTGGGTGTGGTTCATTTCTCCAAAGCCTGCAATGGAGGCCTAGTCCAGGAGATCCCATGTGGAGGGCAAGAATCCAGCTGCTTGAGTTGTCAGCATTGCCTGCCTAGGTTTGCCTTATCGGGAAGCTGGGGTTGGGAGCCAGAGTTGGGACCAGGATGTTGTGCTCAGATACCCTGATGTGTAATGTGTGTGCGGATGTCTTCACTGCCAAGCCAAATGCCTGTCCATAGACATTTCTATGAAATGCAACCTAACCTAGAACAGTATGAAAAAATTGATTTGTCCTGGGGGAGTTGCCCATGAAACATGAAGTAAAACAACTAGATAACTGGACACACACCTTAAGCTTACAGCTGTATCTGGTTTTTAGGAGTAAATTCATAATTTATAAGGCAGGGATGATTATTATACAAAGACTGAGCAGTGGTTTATGTGTCCCTGGAATAGTTCTACATGTTTTTACAAGTAGTTTCTACATAGAAATCTTCAGAATCAAAAAGTTTTAGCACTATTACTGTCTTCCAGGTGCAAAAAAACCCTTGTATTTAAAGAAACAAGAGTGACTTTATTAAAAGCACACAGCTAGAAAGCATGGCCCTGGGGTTGGGAATGTGAGGAAGCTGAATATAAATGCATAGCCTTGTCTGTGCTATATCGTCCAAGGAAAATGTACGAGTCAATATAGTGGTCTTGGCTATCCTTAGAAGTAGTGATTGAGCACTCATTAGAAAATTTTACTTGCTAGTACATTGCTTTTTGGACTTGCTAGGCTATAGAAATGTGACAAAATAAACATTTGTCCTAAACGATTGACCTTGTGTGATACAGTGTAAATGGACTAAGCGTCATGGGGATTAAGCACAGGGAAGGCTTCAGTATGCCTTGATGGGAGGTTTTCAGCACAGGGAAGCTGTGGACAGAACTGGAAGGGGGTATTTTACATGATTGACTGGGGAAGATTTTTGCTCTTTTGTGGTTCTAAGGGAAGCAAGGGTAAGTTTTCCTGTTAGCAACACGCCTCTGCATGGCTTGGCACTGCCTTTTCTTTACCTGGGTCTCCAGTTCTGCCAGTGGGATTCTGAGTTCCAGGCAGTGAGCCACAAGAAGCTGCTGCTGAGCATTTCCTCATCTTTGTGAGCAGTTGAGTCCTTGACTCCAGTCCAGGGTGTATGTCCCTTCCAGTAGGGTTTTCTGGGAGCCCTCGGTGTCTGAGTTCTTGTAAAAGCACTGCACATACAGTGCTTGTTATGGTATTTAAGCCTCATTTTGTTTTCATTGTTTAGTAACACATTTCTTCCCTATATTTGAAACATTCTGACCCTCCACAATGTAGTGCTGTGTGTAACACACAATTGATACTTAAATAAACTAAATACAAAAATGAAGTGGGGACAAAACTCCGGAGATTCAGAGAATCCTGTGTGAATCTGGAATGGTGGAGAGAGGTGCACTTCATGGGAAATTGTCTTGAATAAGTTTACACAGAAGCTTATCAATGACATGGGAGAGCAGTCACTTAGAACTTTGGAAGACAAAGCAGAAAAATGCGTGCTACTCCTGACATATAGGTACACATAAGAGGTCAGATATGTGATGTGTCCTGCGGCTGTAAGTGGAGAGTTAAAGGGAGCTGAGAGGAACCCCCATAACATCAACTTTTCTGTCCTGGGCTACCTAGGAACTTCTACCTGTTGGGCACCTGCTAAACTTAAAGGTCACAGTAATCAGTAATTGCTGCTGTGTCACAACACTTATTACATACACTATGCATCTTTGTGAAGGATATGGGTTCCATCCTCAGTTGAATTGCAATTGAAAAATGAGTTGCCTGGGGGTGGGAGGGAGAGCTAAATCCTTCTGCCTCAGCAGGGAGCTCAGCCTGTGGTTGGTCACTTCTAGTGCAGTTCTACAATTTTCAATTGCTTTTGTCCTGTGATATGAATGGTTCTTATTAAAAATCATCCATTTGTGTATTTTGCTTATAGATCCAAACAATAAAGGCAAGAGCTCACATAGGAGAGATGCAATGAATCACTTGTCTCCCGCCATCCAGGAACATGATTTTCGGAAAGCCTTTGCTCGTCTGAGAAAGCACTGTGATGCAAACTGATTTCTGAGGTGGCTAACTGGCACTAATGTGGCTGTGCTGTACTGGCCCACACTCTGTATTAGTTGTATGAGGTTTTAAACAGGATTCCACTCATGATGCTTAGGAGCGAAAGCTTGCAATGTGCCAGCTCTATTTCCCTTTCTGCACCTCTGCTTTGTTGGGTGTGAGCGTCCCTGCATCTCACATAAAGACCTGCTCTGCTCAAAGCCAACAGGGTAGATGACACTGTTGGAGGCCTGTGTGCTGGGACTGCCTTGGTGTCTACAGCAAAGGGTGCTTCCTTGTCGACTTGACTGCTACAGCGCTCTGCCATGTCAAACTCTGCAAATCTGTGGCTTGTATTTTTTTCCCTCCTCTTGCTATCCAACATTGTGGTCTTTCAGTTCCTGGTTTACGATGGGTGGAGCATAACCTTGTCTTCCAGGTTTGTTTCTGAGCTCACACTGTACGTGTGGGCGGGTTCACACTTGCACCTCATATTCAGCTCTGAGGGTTGCCTTTTCCCATCACTGATTTGCTAACTTGTTCTCATTCAGAAGCCTGGAGAGCTGTGGTCCCCCAGTCTCGTGTCGTCATCTGCCTGGTCCACCCTTCACTGCATTCCCACCGTCACGCCTCCCTCTTCTGCACACTCCCACCTTTCTCAGCTCCTTGTCTGGCTGTGCTCCGGGCCGAGCCTCTGCAGGATGGCCTGTGAACGCATTTGCCTAAATGGAGAAATGAATGCATCATAGATGAATCCTGAAATAGCAATACATTTGATAAAAATTGTGATTCTTAAAGTTCAATTTCCTTCCTAAGGTTTAAAATGTTTTCATAAATATCTTGATCTTTTCAAAATCATTAGTACTACTTCAGAAAGGCTTTGAAAAGGCTCTATTGGCTGAACTCCTTTGTTTGCTTCCTGATGGGCGTTTGCATTTACACAGGGCTATTTTGTAATGACAGCCCCAAATTATGACATATTTAACAGAACGGATTGCTTTGGAGGCTTTTTGAAAACACTCCTTTCTCTGTAAATAAGATACAACACAGGAAATTTGCGGTTAAAAATTGTGCACACACAAGACATCTTTTTTTCTGCTTTATGATTCTGTTAACATAGGACAATTAGCACAAAATAGGATAATTTTTAACGACATTGTCAGGAAAGGAAATTGAAAATGTTGAAAAAAAGACAGATTTTGTACCTGTAGGTATTTTTAAGCTGTGGAAAGCATCATTAACCGGCATTTTGTGTTTAATTGACATCATTACATTTTTCCTACCAGATAGATTTTCCTCTTGACATTTTTAAATCACTGGTATTTTCTTCTATATTAAACAATCTGCATTCATCTTTAAACATAAACATAACCACCACAATATGAAATTGAGCTAAATTACTGATGAATAGGTACTTGAAAAAATACTTGCTGGATACTTTGGGTGCAGAAAACAAAATGGAGTATGTAAATTATGGTTGGCGAACATTGATAATGAGAAAAAATGATTTACTTCAGAAAAACTAGTCGTGCTTGCAGTATGGATGTTAATTTTTCACAATCTTCTCAGATCTTAAACCTGGAAAATAATAGCAGCCATTATCTACTTTAACTGTACATTTTATAAAAATTGGCAAAATTTGCCATTGTGATGAATTTTTAGATCATACTTAGAAGTTCAGAAATGAAAATTTCTACTTTCTTAGCAGTGAATCATTTTGCACCCTAGCCAAAAGCTAACACCCTAGAGCAACACCTATTAATTAAATCCCTATGCCAGCTGTGTCCGTGTTCAACACCACTGGCAACCAATATGGTACACCCTGAGATGCTAAACAGTCCATTGTCAGTGTAGGGCACCAAGAGCGGAGAATGGCACGGTGGAGGCCAAACAACTGCCCTTCTAGTTGTCTTTTGATTCTTTTGGTTGAACTTCTAGATGATCTTAGTTTTAGGTTTAATTAAAAATGGACAAAGATTTCCCATTTAGCAACCTGAAATTTGCTTTACCATGAATGTATCAGTGTGGAACAACTTATTACAAGAAATGAATTGATACGCTGTTTTCTGAAGTCTTCACCTATTCTTGTACTTTTAAGTTTCATGTAAGAAAATATTTAAGAGACAGAGTGCTACCATCTGCTGGGTAAATCCCTAACTTCCAGTGATAACTGGGGTTAGATCAAGTTAAAGCTGGGATCCTGGAACTTAATTGGGTTGCCAGTGTGGGCATCAGAGATCCTTGTGTTCAAGCCATCACGTGCTGCCCTCAGGATGCACATTGGCAGTGAGATGTACACAGGGCCCAGAGGCACGTGTTGAACCTGATGTGAGATGCAAGCATCTTAACCACGAGGTGCAATACTCATCCTCGCATTTAGTCTACGTGTGTCCTTGGACTGTGACTGCTTTCTGTTCTACTTCCTAGTTTTGGGAGATCTTGATGGTTTTGAGAAGTGTGGGTGAGGTATTACGTGGTACATTCCTTTACTGAAATCTATTATACCTTTCATCATGATTAGCCAGGGGTGTTGATTTTTTGGGGGAAGGTCACAGAGGGAAAATGCCATCTTTATCACCTAGTGTCCCAGGTGTGTGCTGCCATGGGGATATGTAACCACTTGCTGCTCGCTTCCAACTTGGCTAAGGTTGTGTCTGGTGTCTGTTGTAAATCCTCCTCTTCCTCCCTGCTCCATCTTGTGCTCTTTGTGAAGATTTCATTATGCACAGTCCACTTAGGGAATGAGACTATGGGTCTCCTCCTACTGAGTGCTGTATTTAAATAAATTATTTGAACTGCTTTGCAAAGCAAGTGTGTCCTTTCTCTAGATTTATTTATGCAATAATTTATATTAGTTTGGACTCATGAATATTAATATTGTGTTACTATCTGACACTGCTTTATTCATTTACTTGTTCAGGCTGTTCCAGTTTCGGTTCCTGGAAGCACTTCCAATTGTCTCTTGTGTCCATGCGACAAATGTCAACAAGTATACGGTTTTTTTGTGTGTCAGCATTTTCTTCCTTTCTGGTGCAATAGGCTATTCCAAGCTTGCCTTAAATATTTCTGTGCTTGTCTGAGAATTGGCGATTTACCCATAAATGCCAGGTTCTTATGGAAACTAGCTTACCAATAGTATCTAGACCAGAGTTTCTACTCTGGTTAATGGTTTACTACCTTTTAGCGTCATTCAGCTTACAGCGCACAGAAGTATGTGGATATAATCCATGTACATACATAAATATCATCATATATAAAGATATATTCTGCCTCTTTTACAGCTGTTACTCTCTATATGTGATTCCTTTTGCTGGAGATGGGTGTTAGAGACTGAGCACTGGGATTCAGGTATGTCCCTTGTCACAGGGCTACCGAGTATTCCAGGCACTCCAGCTGACTTGTTGTGTATACGTCTGTTCCTGCGCTGGGCGCAGTTTGGCTTCAAGTTGTTCTCTCCAACTGTTTCCCCTTCTTTCCCTGCTTTCATGTAAGTTTCAACACCATATCAAGACTGCAGGTGCCACAACTTATTTTTAAATTTTACTTTAAAATTCGAATAGACTCAATGTAATTCTGAAACTACAACCTTCATTCCTTGTTCTGTCCCTCACCTTCTTCCATTTTGTTTTCTCACTTTCAACTGTTAGTTTTGTGATAACATATTTTAAATTTAAATTGTAGTGAAAGGGCTTAATGCTTCACAAAAATAAGAGACTTAATAAATACAAAGCAAAGGGACTCTAGTTTACAGGATATATAGATGACAGCAATAGACAATTCTGTGGAAAAATGCCCATTTTATCTGTATTCAGTAAACTTTAAAGTATTCCCAGTTCATTGAAACTGTAACATTGTTAACCATTGGTGTGACAAAGTCCTAAAACAACCTTACAAAAACTATACTTGCAACAATACTGATACAGCTAAGCATTTCTGCTTTTTTATTAAATTAAAAAATTTGTAATTAACTGATTCAATGTGATGTGTAGATACAATTTTGATTATTCATTCAAACTGTACATTGATACCTGAAATGTTAACCAGTAATCCCATGGGAAATCATCAACATAATTTCTAGGACTTAAATACAACTTCTGTTACCTGCGGTCTTTCGGACTCCCCAGTTTCCAGCATTACAGGTTGTGCAGCTTTTCTGTCCCCAGCTGTTCGTGGTGGAATCGCTGCCTACATCTGTAATAACGTTTCATTCTCACTCTGCATTTCTTCCCGAGCATCTGCTTCGCACTGTGAAGTCTTATGGATTCTGACAAATGCAGATTGTCATCTGTTCGTCATTGCAGTACACACGTAACAATTTTGTCACCTAAAACCCTCATATTTCACTTGTCCTGCCTCTTCACCCTTGCTCCCAGACATCGGGAACTACTAATCTTTTTAATGTGTCATGGTTTACATTCTTAGTATGTCGTATACTATGGTATGTAATTTTTCAACATAGAATTTTGAATCATAGGTTCACTCTTGTCTGTAGCTTTGTAAGTGTATTTTTATTACTCTTTGTTTTTGGTAGCAGCTTTATTGAGATACAATTCACATATTATATAATTCACTCCATTTCTCCCTGGGTCTCCAACACTTTCATTTAAAAATTCTAACGCAAGCTTACTGGGTATTAAAGAATTGTTAAGTGTGAAAAATCATAGAAGCTGTTGCTGTGGCATAGTGCATAAAGATGCCGCACCAATAGCCCATATCAGCACCAGTTTAAGTACTGAGTGCTTCCAACTCCGTGCTAATTCATTTGGGAAAACAGCAGAAAACGGCCCAAGTACTTGACCCACCATCACCCGAGTGGGAGAACTGGATGAAGCCCCAGACTTTGCACTAGCCCAGCTCCAGCCACTGAAGTTTTCAAATAGGTAAATCTTTACAAACAGAATTTATAACTGATTGCTACAGTATCACTCTAATGTGTATTAGTAACATAGTTTGGTCATCCAATAACCTGTTGAACATCTTGATGGTGTTTGGATTTTTAAAAGCAGGATAATTTGGGGTACAGATCCTAAAATTCGGTCAATATTAGTATAATTGCTGGATCGCTTGGTAAGAAAATGTCAATTCTTTTAAGAAATTGCCAAAATGCATTTATTTTTTTGTGAGTGGGCAGGGTATGATAGATCTCAGTCAAAATATCTTCTAATATATCTTCTAATTGGCTTGTTCTTTTATGGAATTAGATTTTGTTTTTTTTTAAATTTTATGTATTTATTCAAAATACAGAGTTTCAGAGAGAAAAGGCAAATCTTTGATCTGTTAATTCTGCCTTTAAATGTCTGCATTGACCTGGACTAGTCTGGGCCAGAGCCAGGAGTTCTACTGGGTGTCGCATGTGAATGCAGGGACCAAAGCTCCTGGGACATCTGAACTGCTTTCTGTAAGGAGTTACCATCATCTGACAACTTGTCTTAAAGTCCTCAATGACGGAGATTTGATAAAGCCTAACTGTTTATAGGTTTACCTAAAGGTTTTAAGGCTACTTTTAAAAGCATTAGTTTTGGATTATTGCTTACTTGCTCTAAAAATTAGATTACTAATTTCAGCGTTTGATCCCAGTTTACTGTGGAAATGACAATGATAGCAGCCACCTTGCCAATCTCTTAAGACAATTAGGTATAAAGAAGCCAGCATAAATTGTGTGATGACATTAAATGATAGTTGTCATTATTAAAGAAATGCAAATTCCCTTCATGTGTGTCACACCTGTATTACTGAAATGTGTTACGTCTGCATAACCCTGTTAAGCTTGAAAATCAGCAGGCTCTTACCAAGGAACTCGTGGTTTAATCGAAGAGACCAAGAGAGGAGCATAGTAATGTCCAGTGGAAGCCTTGAGTCAGTCAGCAGGTAAAGGAGACATTTGTCTATAAGGCACAACCAGGCAAAGTCTAAAATGAGGTTTTTGCATTAATGAATCAGTATAGAGAAATCAAGTGAAGTAAAGTTATATAAGGAAGGATCCTAAGATACTCACCCTCCCAAGTAAGTACCTTGGAGTTTTTCCTGTGCAAGAACATAGTCATCCTTTGTATCCTTAAGGAACAGCCTGCTGGATATCTGGAAAATACCAACATATTTGTTCCAGTCCTTTCAATGAAATGACATAGCCTGCATGCAGCCTATATACATTCTCCTGTATGTTAATTGTCACTAGGTGATTTATAATATCTAGTACAGGTATTAGGAAATGGTGACAAGTGTATATACTCAAGGTGCATTTTGTCCTGATCAGTTTCACTTTTTACCTGTGCTTGTCTAGAAATACGGATGGATAGATAAAACTTTTGTTATAAAAAGATAATCGTATCTTTATTTGCTGATCTCTGCAAGGGAGGTATGGAGAAAGGAAGTAATTAAGAGAATTTCAGAAGGACTTTGTTAGGAGTGTGAAGGATAGTGAGATAGGAAAGAAGGGCCTGGAGAGGATCAGATTTACGCAGATGGAAGGAGGGTGGAAGAGTGAGTATGGTGGAAATTACGTGCACCCAGCATGTTTGGACTTCATAGTAGATTAAACAAGGAATAACAAGCAAAGTTCAAGCACAGCTTGTTTGGAAACTTATGTATATTGATATAGTTTCTTGTATAATAGAAGAAAAACATCTTTCTGTAGTTTTTGAAATACTGAAATTGTAGACTCTATTCAGTAAACAGAAACAAAGGTGCTGGTTAAAAAGCAATTTTTTAACATTCAGGAGAATCAATTTTTTGTTGCTATTAGAATTTTGTTTTCAATTCTTCAGAAAGCCTTGGGCGGCCACTGTTACTGATACAAAAAGAGCAGGAGAAAAAAGTTGACTCTTGGAAAAGGTTAGCTCAATACTACAGGGATTTGAATTCTTACTTTCATTACAAAATTAAATGAGATTGAAGTTGTTATCTCTTGATTTTTTGCACACAGGGAAAGCATGTGAAGCCTAGCCTGTGCTGCAGCCCTCCACATGTTTTGCAGCCCTGGCTCCTCTGAGAGGGCAAAGGGACAGGCATTGATATTCTGAAGGGCACCTTTGTGACAGCGTTAGGAATGGGCAAATGATCTGCAAGTCCCCATACAGACAAACCACTCTGATTAAAGCTTGGCATTTGTTTTCTTGCTCTTTAGAGCAGAGGGCATGCTGTCTGGAATTAAAACTATGAAAGGCAATGAAACTTCACACTGGGGAAGAAGGCTTCTGGAGCCCCTGTTTACATAAAGAAAGGAGTTGTCACAAGTGTCTTTAGTAGGAGTGCATATCTCAACAGTCTTTCCACAACAACCCATCCCACAACCCTGAACATTGTTTTGTTTTCCCTTCATAATGAATAGAGGAAAAATAGAGGTCAAAGTGCTAAGGGGTTTGATTTGTTTTCTACAGTCTCACTCATCTGTAGGTTTCATGGCTACTGTTGTGTGATGTTAATGACAAAAGCATTTTTGCCTTTGGATGGATAGCTATGGAGATAATGAATGTTAGTTTGTTTTTTTTTTTTATTATTATTAATTTCATTGCATTATGTGACACACATTTTTTTTTTTTTTGCACTGGAATTCCCCCCGCCCCTCCCCAAACCCTCCCCCTCCCACAGTGGATTGCTCCACCCCGCTGTATTTCCATAGTTCAAACTCAGTTGAGATTCTTTCATTGGAGGTTTTGACCAATCGTAAAGTCCAGCATCTAATTGTCCTGGCAAATTCAATGGCTTCCTGGTGAGACCATCTCTGGTCCAAAGGCAGAACCAGCAGAGTATCATCCCAATCAAGTAAAAAACTCAACCCAATATTTACAACCATTTACAGCATTATGGCATTAATTGACATGGTATTGATTAACCAATATGTTACTAGGAAAATGCATGTTCTCGACCACAACCTGTGACTTCCCCATAGACATTTCAACTTTGGTTTACATTCAACCATGGTCTATATACCTTAAAATGGCTATAGATTGCTATTCAGCTGTCTCTTGTCTTTTTCAATGTTAGTATTTAGCATTTTATAGCATTGAAGCGTGATTTTGCTGAACCTGGCTGTTTTTCGGGTAGTCCAACTCTATAACTTTAACAGGACAAATGTCAACAGTTCAGGTGAATATTTTTGGGAGGGGTGTGCAGAGAAATCCTCAACACCCCAGAGAGGAGTATCTGATCTTTGTGTCCCACCCAGTGAGTCACAAGTGCATCCCGGCTGGCCACTTCCTGTCTGCTTCCAAGCCTTCCCATCTGTTCTCTGTCTGTCTATTCTAACTTGTTTGTTCGTGTTTGTTATGAGAGGTTTCTGGAGCAATCCTGATGGTCCTTATAAAAGAGAGTGGGGACCCAAAGTTGGAAGCAGGCAAGGGCCAGAGGAAGCTCCCCTCCCTAGTTCCGAAGGAAGCTTACTGTTCTTCTGTTTCCGCGGACCGTCCAGGGATCCTGGCTGTCGCACCAATGTCCCTGAATCCTGCAAGGCAGGAATTGGGCTTCTTCCATCCCATATTGTAGGTCCAAATGGGGGTGGGCGACCTCAGAGTTCCTGGCCTCCGAAGGCACTCCTTTTCTCCCGTGGTCTCCTTGGCAGTAGGGATGTAGTCCTCGGTGGTCGTACTGATAGTCCTTGGTGAGGCTCCGGGAGTCTTCAGGGTTGGGACACAAGCCTCCTCCTGTCCCCCTGCTCCGCTCTAGGGTCCGCCACCGACTCTATGCGTATGACCTCCTGTTAAGAGGTTGTTAGGATTGCTCCTGATTCCCTCCACATGTCTTTGTAGTTTTGCTATTGTCTAATGCTGACTCGAGACTGCTTTCTATGAGTTACCAGTTATGATCCTGATGGGTTATATTTCCCCCGTCTTCCTCACACCTACTGGGGTGATGTAAGATTTCTCTGCCCTCCCTCCCCATTTCCAAGTGTCATAGGGCTTTACAAGTTTGTTAGGTTTTACAATTCTTGATGTAGATCATAAGCAATCTGACTCATATCGATTGTTGGTTCATTGGTTACTTCACAATGTCTTATTGCTTGAGATACAGGCTGTTTGGGGTTGGAATAATGTTACTGTGTTTGTTTTATAGTAACTGTCTTAGTATACATGTGGCTTAGCATGTAACAAACTTAACTATACATCATAAATTTATTTGAAAATGAACTACTTTTATGCTACTATGTATATATGATACAGTTGTCTATCCACACAAAGTACAAAATATAGATTTTACTTGGAGCCTTAGGGATTGCTGTTTGGGTAACACAGATTCAAATGGCTCGCAGGAGCTGGCAAAGAAGGCAGAGAAGTTGGGCTTATAGATGCTGATAGTGCTTGATTACAGAATAGTATGAATTTTTCTATTAGGAATTTTGTGTTGATGTTGACAGCAAGCAGTCTGTCACGGGAAGATGTGACCAATAGAAGATGAAGAGCTTATGCATGTCGCAAACATGTCTATCAGAGGTTTGGAGGACAATGTGCCCACCTGTTACAAGTGCCTGCAAGGGTGACTGCCCCAGCCCTCACTCCAGGCAGCTGCTGGAATGCTGTGTATGTTCTGTTGCACTAAAGCTTCTTTACTCCAACTTCAAATGCTCTGTGATTTGTCGTTGCTGTCCTTTATTTTCCCAGAATAGTTAAACCTTTGCCACTGGCATCTAGGGTGACACAAATATTGACGCAGCCTAACCATGTGAGATTTTACTGTTGTTGTTTTTACATATTATAGATTTAATTTCCTAATCACATATCTGAAAATTCAATGGATGAATTCTGAATTTTTTTTAAAGATTTATTTATTTTTATTACAAAGTCAGATATGCAGAGAGGAGGAGAGACAGAGGAAGATTTTCCATCCGATGTTTCACTCCCCAAGTGAGCGCAACGGCCGGTGCTGCACCAATCCAAAGCTGGAAACCTGGAACCTCTTCCGGGTCTCCCATGTGGGTGCAGGGTCCCAAAGCTTTGGGCTGTCCTCTACTGCTTTTCCAGGCCACAAGCAGGGAGCTGGATGGGAAGTGGAGCTGCCGGGATTAGAATTGGCGCTCATATGGGATCCTGGTGCATTCAAGGCGAGGACTTTAGCTGCTAGGCCACCACGCCTGGCCCATGAATTCTGAATTTAACATGAACATCTCAAGATGAGTGAATTCTGAATTTAAACTGAACACTTCCCTCAAGCTTAGGTTAACATTCATATTCTTAATCAGACAGCCTGTTAAATTCGTCTGGTTACTAACGGATTCTTGTAGTCTAATAAGGCTACTTGGGTTCTAACAAGTACATCTCCCACCCACAGATACTGCTGCCACATTGCTGGTTATCTTGCCAAGTCAAGCAGCATTTATGAGGCTGCCAGGAGTTGAATGTCACTATTGTAGCTCTGGAGACCCTGGCAACTTCCATATTCTGTTAGGTTATGTTTTGCAATGCTTCTTGATAGAGAAAAGCATATTGGTGTGAAAGTAATGTTTGTAGTACTGCTTTAGAGATAGTCATGCATTTACTTTACATAAACAACAAACTCCCAAGGTGCCATTTGATAATTGCAGATTGCTAGCAACACAGCTTTGATTTGCAAATGTGCAACGGAGAGTGATTACCCCTTTACAGCCATTGTTTCCAGGCTGGGCTGAGGATGTTGCTTGTCTTCCTAAGGGACCTTTCTGGATGCTGTCACATCACTCCTGACATCTCTCATCCCTATCCTTTACTAATGTAACTACTCTGCTGGAACCTCCTATCCACAAACAACTGAGCCCTACCTCCATCACTCTGGGCACCCACTCTGGCACGTATCTGTCTGTTCATGCAGTGCAGCCCTGGGAGGAGAGACTTATTAGCCCCCTGATAGCACTCTCATCAGTTCAGCCAGAGGGAAAGCTGTTCGTGAAAACCAGGCAAGCAGTCTTACTTTTCTCCCTGATTTACTCTTCAAGTCAGCCCCTTACCAGTCAAAACTACTATATTTAATCCCAGTGTTAAAATCTATGTTGACATATAAACAGTTTTGACTTTTACTTTTGCCTAACACAGGACAGATAAAATTACTTTTCTGAGTTTTAAAAATCGTGTATAAAATCCAAGCTCACTAGATCTTTTCATATGTATGGGATTTAAACTGCACAAATCTGTATTGTCTTCTATTTAAAAAAAAAAAAAAAAAAAACAGATCTGGGGCAACACATCCCTTTTTCCTTATGACTACTGACCTTACCTGTTCTCAGAGTGTGCAGACATCATAGCTGTGCCAAGCACTCTGCCTAGGGTCCTGAAGGCTCTGTGATATGTACCTGGCTGTGGTGCTCTGCAGTCCATGCAAAGCCACATGCAACATGTTGATAATACTTACACGTGCACATTTTTCTGGAGATGAGATTTCTGGTTATCAGATTACTTTAGTGATTAGTGACAACGAATCCCTGAAAGACTTGTGGAATAATGAGATAATGCACCAGGCTCTGAGTAGTAAGTAGTAAATTTGTTAGATGGCACATACATTCTGTAAGATTGCAGCAGGTTGTAATCCTTCTTGGAACAGTTACTGATTATTTTGAAAGACCCTCTCATTATATCAGAATTGGTTCTACAATGTACTACAAAAGCATTCTTCACAGCAGATCCTGGCTCATAGAGATATACCAAGGGAGGGATGGGGATGGGGAGACAGCAATACCAGAAGTAAACTGTTCATGGAATGGAAAGGAGTTAGATGAAAGTCAGGATGCCTTTGAGGCGTATTAATCTGTTAGTGTCCTGAATCTTAATGTTTAATTCCAGCTAATATTCAGCAATGCTAGCTGCCACTATGTACAAGGTTGTGACCTCCCCCCATTTCCAAATTCAGAGGTTTAAACACCGATTCCAGGGTGACTATTTGGAAGTGGGGCCTTTGAAAGGTAATGAAGATCAGAGCATGCTCTAATGCCTCCATACTCCCTTGCCTTTCTCTTGTCTCTCCCTTTCGCCCTTCTTCACTCCTTCACCCTATCCACACTTTGCCTTGCGACTCCCTTTGTTTCTTCCCCCAATCTCACCCCACCTTTTGAGCAACTCCGGCAGGCTGCCGTCTGTAGCTAAGCAGAGTGCCAACCACCTTGTGGTCATTTGTTAAGGTAGTAAGAGCACAGCAGTAGTGTTCATTTCTCTAGGATGCCAATCATCTCCTAACATGGGTAGAAAGACTGGTAACTTGTGGGTCAATGAAGCAGACACCACACTAAAGCGCATGTGTGTGTTAAATCAGGGAATAAAAAACATCCTAATATTTGTTCTGCAGATTTGTAGGAACTAATACAGTCAAACATGAGTTACAAGATCACCAGAGACAGGGTAATCAAGTAGCATGAGGAGCAATAAACAAGTTTCTAAGGACCACAAATATTAACAGAAAAAATGACCACATATGAAATATGTAAGAACATAAGATGCATAAGACAGCAAACATGTGTTTATCCAATTCCATTTGATCTTTTTTGGTTAATAACTGAATTTTAAGAAAAACTTGGAAAGGCAAGGTGCGGAGAGGGTGTGGGAGCAGAAAAGGGGGAAAGGGAGAGAAACAGGAGAAATAACTTGTGATTTTTAAAAGCAATCCGTAACTAACTGAAAATCAAAATTGAGAGGACTCAAAATACAGTTCTTTGTTTCAATGTATTCCTGTTATTTTCAATGATAGTAGCAGCAAAAAATTCTGCAGAAAATGTGATAACCAAGTTTGACTGCTTGCAGCAATATAAGAATAGATGAATATATAGCAGTATGTAAAAGTAACTTACCATATTTTAAAATAACTTTCAAGAGACATAAAAGTGAGACTGCATGAGTAACCCATCTTAGAATCCAATAGGCACAAGTGAATTTTAAGAATTTTAAGATACTCTTATAAGCATTTATGCACCTATAGACTTTGAGATTTAGGTAAAATGGGCACATTGTGGCCCAAAAAGATATGAAATCAGTTTCTTGCTCAAATAGAGTGAGTCACCAGTAACAAATATTCTTATATTCTTATATGCTTTTCAAGAAATAGCTATTCAACTTTCAAGAGTCACGTCATTCCAAATTGAGAAGAATTCTGTCACAAATAGTAAATATCACCAATTCTTACTCTAAATCTAAGCTCTATTCATGATGTAATTGAAAAGGACAGTTAAAAAAATACTTAAAAGGCATGAAAGAACATTTTTAAATGACAGCCAAATCTATTTGTACACACACACACCCCCACACACAAACGCACATTTAATCACAGCTAATGATTGACCATCCAACACTTTTTAAAAGATTTAAAAATTTTATTGGAAAGATTTACAGAGAGAAGGAGACATAGAGGAAGATCTCCCATCTGCTGATATACTCTGCAAGTGGTCGCAGTGGCTAGAACTGAGCCAACCTGAAGCTGAAGCCAGGAGCTTCTTGCACATCTCCTGTGTGGATGCAGAGTGCCAAGAACTTTGGGCATCCTCTACTGCTTTTCCAGGACTCCAGCAGTGAGCTTCAAGGAAGGTGGAGGGGCAGGGATACAAACCAGCCACATGCAAAACAAGGACTTTAGCTGCTAGGATACTGTGCAGGGCCCTCAATAACACTTTTTAAAATTGAATGACTGATTTGCCATTGAGGAATTGAAAAAGAAAATCAAGAAGAACTTTCTTGAAGAAAATGATGCTATTGTGTGAACTATGGGTCACTGAAGAACTAAATGAGAAAACCTGTTCTGAGTGAAAATGAAAACAACATCAAACCCATGGATTTTGTTCGTTGATCCAGTCTCCTGATCTATGACATTTAATTAATGGGTTTATGCCATTTACACTCAGGGTTAAAATAAATAGGTGCTAATTTGGTCCTGTCATTTTAGAGAATGGGTTATTTGTTTTGATTTAGTCTGCTGTTATTTTACTGGGGTGTTCTTCACATTTTCTTGTTTTGATGGGTGCTATTTTTCTCTGTCAAGAGAACCTCTTGAATCAGTAGGGCAGGTCTGGAAGAGGCATATTATTTGAGCTTTTCGCTACTGTAGAAAAATTTTATTTCATTTTCAAAGATCAAGGAAAGCTTTGCTGGGTAAGTTATTCTGGGCTGACAATATTTTGCTTTTAGGATGGAATGTGTTGCTTCATTCTCTTCTGGCCTGTAACGTTTTGTGTGAGAGGGCAGCTGTGAGTCTGATTGTGGTTCTTCTATATGTCAATTGATTTTTTTCATGTGCACATTTATGGATCTTTACGTTCAGTTGAAGAGAGCTTGATGATCATGTGTTGTGGTGAAGATTGCTTTAGGTCAACCTTGTTGGGAGTTCTGTGCCCCTCCTGGATATTGTGTCCCAATTCTTTCTGTACATTAGGGAAGTTTTCGTTTATTTCATTGAATATATTTTTAGTCCCAGCTTTTTCTGCATTTTCTGGAACTATCATAACTCTTTGTTTGGCCTTTTAATAGTGTCCCTTAATTTTTGAATACTTTTCTTAGTTTGATTCAGTTCCTCTTTTGGCTTTTTGAGTGTTTCCCCATTGTGTCAAGAAATATCTTTCTTCTGCCTCATTCATTCTATTATGGAGATTCCACTGAATTTTTAATTTGCTCTATTGTGTCTTTCATTTCTAAGAATTCTGCTTGATTTTGTTTCATTGTTTTTCCTGACATATTTATATTTCTGCATGTGCTTCTTATTATTGATGTTGATTTCTATTTTTTCTTGTTTTTGGTTTCTCATTTAAGGGGATGTACTGTGTAATGGAGACTATCATATTCAGATGTGAGGATACAATGAATAGATTCCCAGTGAAACTATTACATACATTCTGACAGTAGGATGATGGACTCTCTGCTGTTGTCCATGCCCACAATGCTGGACTTATGACTATTTATGAAGAACTATACTATTATAAGAATATAGGGGAACTCAGTGTGTGTAGGTAGGGTATTTGGGGAAGTGATAAGGGAAATCCCAGAGCCCATGGAAGTGAATCATAGGATGATAATAAATAGAAAAATTGAATCAGTGGTTGAAACAAATGAACTGGTATCTTACACAGTCTGATGAAGTTTGCCTTGGCAATGTAGATTTGGGAATGATTTTTTTTAGTACAACCATTTTTTGGTTTTTAAGATTTGTTTATTTCTATTGGAAAGACAGATTTACAGAGAGGGAGATGCAGAGAACACTCCCCAAGTGGCCTCAATGGCCAGAGCTGAACTGATCTGAAACCAGGAACCAGGAACCTTTTCTGATCTCCCACAAAGGTTCTGGGTCCTAAGACTTTGAGCCATCTCTGTTGCTTTCCCAGGCCACAGGCAGGGAGCTGTATGTGAAGTGGAACAGCCAGGACATAGGGAATCCCGGCATATGCCAGGCAAGGATTTAACCGCTAGGTTTGTACACTGGACCCGGGAATGTTCTCTTAAGACACTTGATGCCAGTCATGGAAGAAAATATAGTTAAGACTGTTTCATATAATTCTTAGTAAATTATCATTATTTTGAAACTATGGTTAGTAAACAAAGAGAATGTAAAAGATGGGCCAAATGGATGAATATTCGATCTAGAGAAGATGTGATGAACAAGGAAAGTACTCTCACGTGTAACCAGAAAAACGCAGCTCTCAGCTTTTCTGTGTACCTGTTTTTCTGCCAAACTTTAGAAATAGTGAACTATTTCGAGGAGATAGTGAAAACTTCTGACAAAAAGTGAACTGAGAACAGTTGCTGGATCAAAATAAGCATTCAAAAATGTACTGTAAGTTTTACACTGTTAAAATTTTAATTATGTTTGTATTGGTCTATTATATTATCGTCTGAAGCAATTATTAGCAGGATTGCTGGAAAACAGTTTTAAACTACATGGAATCATTTTGCTGCATGTTTTCCTAGAATACCTTTGACCAGCAATGGTATGTCTGATTATTTCATCTAATGAGCTTAGGCTGCAGGGTTAGTCTTTTAATGAGGCATATGGGGTTTCAATGTATATACACTTATAATTTTCAGTGTTTGTAGATACATTTGTATGAGTTTATGTGTAATTTAAAGTATTTTTACATATGGATATAGAAGCAGAAATTTTTTGAAAGCTTTTGATTTCAGTTAGGTTTGTTCAATATGTGATATTTGAGTTACGATATTTGCCTCTATTTTTCCCACTTACTTCCTTTTTAATTTTTCATTTGTTGAAACACTAATTGTTTTGAAAGAGTTGCAGAAATAGAGGGAGAAGTAGAGAGATTCTGACTGGAGCCTCACTCCTTATTTGGCCAAGATGGCAGGGCTGGGCTAGGCTAAAACCAGGGCCCTAGTCCTCCCCTGGGGCTTCCACGTGACAGGAAGGGCCCACTGCTTGAGCAGTGCTGTCTCCTGGCCCACTGGGGCTTCCACGTGACAGGAAGGGCCGGCGCTTGAGCAGTGCTCTGCTGCTCTCCTGGCTCTGGCTGGCGGCGGGTCGGGGCAGGAACTGTCTGGGCAGTTCCTTCCATGTGGAATGCCGGGACGGAAGCCGCTTGAGCTGCTGCTCAAAGATGCTGGCCCCTACTTTCCAGAGCATATTTCATCTAGAATCTGTCTATTCTACATTATTTTATGTGTATATTTTAAAGATTTGTTTATTTTTGTTGCAAAGTCAGATATACAGAGAGGAGGAGAGACAGAGGAATAACTTCTGTCGGCTGACTCACTCCCCATGTGATCACAACGGCCAGTTCTGCGCTAATCTGAAGCCAGGAACCAGGAGCTTCCTCTGGGTCTCCCACATGGGTGCAGGGTGCCAAGGCTTTGGGCTATCCTTAGCTGCTTTCCCAGGCCACAAGCAGGGAGCTGGATGGGAAGTGGGCTGCCGGAATTAGAACCAACACTCATATGAGATTCAAGGGAAGGACTTTAGCCACTAGGCCACCACGCCGGGCCCTCCTCTATATTTTATGTACAAGCTTTTAAACATCAAAATAGAAAATGCTTTTGATTACTTGTATTATATAAATTATGAATCTGTAATATACATTTTGAATGTGATTGGTTACCTTATTGTGTTTTATCTAAGTTATATATTTTCAATCTATTGGCATTCACTAGAGAAAACAGACTGGAAAATATGTGCCATGTTAAATTGCTCATTGTAGCAAATTAGCAAGATTAACTTCTTAAAAATTCCATAAATTTATTAAGTGATCTGATGATGTGCCTCTTTATCTGTTAATTGAGGCTTGTTTATTGTCCTGTGTGGTTCTTTGTGTGCTTTTATTTATTATCCCAAGCCTCTGAAGGGGTGTGTGCGGTCTCCCACTGGGGTAGTATCCTTTCTGAATGTTATTTATCACTGCACATAACTGCTCTCCGTATTGTGTAGTGTGCTTGCTGTAGTCTGTTTATTCAGACTGCTTTATCATGTTTAGTGCTTCTGACATTAATGTTATCTTGGTTTTAACCTTGCTTCACATACCTTGTCTTTATTCCCGTGGTACCCATTTGTGCACCCCACTTGTTTACCCTTGTTGGACACTCTTCCAAATGTGTTTCTTGAAAGGAACTGGGTTATTTTTAAAAGCCAATTTAATGGTTTGTGTTTGAATGAAATTTATATTCCTGCTCACACTGGGCCATCACGTGCTGCCCTCTTGGAGCATTTGCAGGAAGCTGGGATGATAAATGGCATAGGATGACCTCGTTCTAGGCTTCTGAAACAGAATGCAGTCATCCCATTGGGGGTTAGCCCCTGGGCTGCAATGTGTACCTTCCATGTTTTATATGATGTTTCACCTTATTTTTTGAATGGTTAAATCACACTGCATTAGTCACTTGTTGAGCTTTCCTGTCCCTCTCCACGTTCGTTTGCTATACTAGATTATTCTGACACACTCTAGTGTCTGTTACCAAAGCCCTGCTTGGATGATGGACATTATCCTCAGTGGTCACCCTGTGCTTATCCTGCATGGTGCTTCTTCAGTCAAGTGAAATGAAAGCAACCATTGATGCGACAATTGTTCTCACACTGCTCTCAACCTAGGAAGGAGACACTGTTTCCCATTATCTTTTGTTTGACCCTATAGAAACGTGAAAACACTTTCTTCTCCCATTCTTTAAAGCCCCAAATCTGAGCTCTCCCTTTGACAGGATAGTTCCTTTAATTCTAAAATATGAAAATGTGCTTGCCATGTTTGACTTTAGATTTCATGAATCTTAACATTTATATTAACTCCCAGTTGGAATATCATCATGCTCTTTGATGTAACCCAGGGTGAATCCCTCACTGTTACGGTGAGTTCAGGTTTCCCGTCAATGTTTGTGTTGTTTTTAATATCTGAATGGTCTTTTCTTCAGACACTCTGTTATTTGATGTGTCAGAGGCAGAAAGCCTTTGTACAGCTTTCATCAGGTGACAAATGAGTTACAGTGTGTGGAGTACTGCTGGTGCGGCCTCTTGGTAATCTCTGTGGTAAACTCTTCCTCTACAATCTGTTCTTTTAGGATTCTGTCTGGATGTACCTCTCCATCTGTCTCTTCTCTCACTTGCTCAGCATTGTTGCATGGGTACTTTTTCTTTTCTGCCCTCTTAGGTCCCACACCTAGGATGCAGAAGTGGGGTCCCATGGATGGCCCGTGCTAGTGCAGCGGTTGGCAGGTGCTTGGTTCTTGCCCATGAGTGAGTGCCTGTGACTCCCCAACCTCCAAGGTAGAAGGCGCACCACCGTTCTGCTCACTTCTTTCACTTGGTGAGTGCCAGGAATAAAGCCAGATGGCGATCTCTTTCTTCATCTATATTTAGACACCAAAGAGTGCCCATCTTGAGTTCTGTTCAGAAAGTCATTACCTCATTGGAGGCAGATGTTTCAGTACTTTTCCTTCTCCGCTAAGATACAAATTCCAAAGGGGAGTTGTTTAGTCTGTGCTCACTACATCATCTGCAGCAGTGAGAAGAGTGCTGTGAGTGAATGGATGGATGTGCTTTAGCAGTAATATTAAGCCGTAAGCTGACAGGAGTTTTGAAAAGTGACTTCTCATAGTAACTTCCAAATATTATACGCTCTTTTATTATGATAAAGCAATTCTTTCCTCTATATAAAGTGTGCAGAGTGTTTACTGGCTAAGAATTGTAGTTAACAGGAGAGAAGTTGGCATCTCCATCTTTTTCCCCTGGTGAAAAGGTAAAATATTAAGCATATAGTGAATATTAACAGGACTTAAATCTACAAAGAGGAAGTCTACTGCAAGTCTGCTCAGTTATCGTCTCAGATTTACGGGTGGGGCACCGAAGCTTGTTTCTATTAGTATGTCCCCACTGTGAATGATGGCTGTACTGTGTGCCTCTTGCACAAGTGTTTGTGCAAATAGCCAAGGCCCCAAGGACTGCAGACAGAAGTCACCATCTTCACATAAGGCCAGAAGAAGGATCTGATTGGATTAGAGCTAGACTGGACAAGTGGTATCGGCATGTAGTGAAATTAGATCCTAAGTGAAAGATTCATAAAGGGATATTAGTATGTGTGATATTGTTAGCTTTTTAGGGTAGCTAACGTTAGTTTTTTCCGCGGTACATAAGCTCTTTTTGGATACACTTTATTTGATTTGCTGCCACAAGCCAAAACACCAGATGCAATGAGCCATGCCGGAGGTTTTTTATTCCACTGGGGTGAGGGCTGTGGGAACTGGGGTAGAGGCAGATGCAGGGAGAAGGTGGCAGGAAAGGGGGTCCAAGGGCAGGGGTGGCAAGACCAGGTAGAGCAGGGGAAGGGCAGTATGTGAAGAGGCCCCATAAACATGGCAGTAGGCCTGTTTCTTCAACTGGGGTAGATGTTATGGGGTCATAAAGGACTGGTGGATAGGACCATGGGGTGGGCCATGACGGTGCTGCGGTGCGTGAAGACGGGGAGAGGGGTCATATGAAGTTTGTAGGGAGGGCTGTTAGGTCTGGTGTCATGAGGTTACCGTGGATTGGTAGGAATGGGGTAACAAGGTTATAGCAGATTGGCAGATAATCACATTTGGACCCAAAGGGCACCTGAATCTTAAGGAAACCAAAACCTCAGGGAGGCAGATATTAAATGGTACTGAGTCCAAAATGGAGGGGGTCTTTGGGGCTGATGTTTGAGTCACTCCTCACAGATGTAATTCTATATTTTAAGAATTACCCTTGGAAATGAAGTGTTTACGGTCATACTAGTACAACTCATTTTCCTTATGGTTGGACCTTCTTCTTGGTCATGACTCCAGCTAGAAAAAGAATATTTACCTTTACAGAGGGGGGCCTAAGTGTGAGGTAGTTGTGACCTTGAAACCACAGGTCCCGATGAGTTTGGTTTTGTACTTTGTGTCCTGTCGATCACCATGTAATATTTCTATTTCATCCTTTAAGTTCAATTCTGTGATCAGATCCTTAACAAAGTTGCATATTAAAATCTGATCTCAGTCATATTCTGGGAAATTAATAAAAATCCTTAAATGGGCAGAGGGCATGCACATTGTGCTTACTGCCTGAGATGGGTAGTTTATAAAAGAGGGTTATATGTATCCCATATTTTTGGAGGACTCAACTTTTGACCATCATTTAGGGAACTCTCCCCATCCCTCCCCAGCCCCCTGACACGTCACAGCAGTGGTAAAGGGGCTTCTGCTCTCAAAGACCCAAGGTGCTCTTTCCCAATTTTCTTTACTGGGGTCTTTTCATCTCTTTGATTTTTAACGCTATAGATGTTCAGGTTTAGTTAATGTACATCTATCCATACTTTTGCTAATGCACTATAAATATAGTCTCCTAAATTTCTGCAAATGGTATTTCCAATTTTTAGGTCATACCAAAATATTGGACGCAGAATCATTCCTTTTTTTTTCTAGTCCTTTAGCTAATCATATTGGTAAATTCCATTCAGCTCACATCCAAATGAAAGTTGTTATCCTGTCACTCCTTGTTTCCTGTCTATTATCACCATAATTATGTCATCTTCTCTTGCTTTAATTCAGTAGTTTCTTTAGTTTGCCATTAGCTTCTTGTTTTGCACCCAGAAGCTTGAATGATCATCTTCAAGCCATGCAAATTTCCTTGCTTTGAACAACTCTTCCGTGGCTTAGCTCATCTAGATGAGAGCCAAAGTCCTCTAAGGCTGACAAAGCCCTGTATCATCTGAATCCCAATGGTCCCTGCCTTCTATTTCATGAGTACCTTCTATATTTATTTCCATCTCACTTTTGCTGAATCTACACCATTTACAGTTTTCGGAGCCTGACATACACTTTCTGAACTTGGAGCGCATGTGTATTTCCCTCTAGATACGAAGATATTTATAGTCCTCACTCTCAATTTCTTTAGGACCTTTATTCAGATTTCATCTTTGCTTGATTTTGATCACTTTAAATAAAGTTCAAATTTCTCTTAATCCTAATGCCTTGCATTACACTCCCTTTCATGCTATTCTAAGTGACACAGCATCTGAGTAACAGTTCTTTATGTCAGTCCACATGCCACTTCAAATGAGTGTGAGATCCTTGAAATACCGGCCATTCTCTTATTGTTTCCCTAATGCAGATACAGAGTTTTATAAGGTGCAGGCAGCATTCTAAGAACTCAATAAATACGTATCACTTTAATAAATTAATAAGTAAGTAAATTAATTTCCTGAGACTGAGGTGTTGGCCACAATAGCCTATTGGCGAATCATACATTGTGAAGTTGACAAGTAATGGAAGAATAATTGTATAGGACAAAAGATGAGAAAAAAATGAAACACTAAGGAAAATTGCTGTTATATGACAAAGTCTTAGAGTCACCAGAAAGAATGGGTAGAGAAGAATCTTCAAAATAAGGTCAAAAGTCTACAAGACCAGGGGGTTCTCATGTGATAGTGATACTAAATCTCACAAATTAATGTGCTACTCTTTATATTTATAGGGTACATGTTTATACCCTTTATATTTATAAGTGACTGAGTACTTTGTGTATCCTGGTATATACTTGCATACATCAAAGTATTTGTGCCTGCCTATATAAGTACTCACTGAACTTAAAGTAAGTGACATCGTCCTATACTCAAGAAGAGTTATAATTAGGAATTTATTTAAACATTTTCAGATTTTTACTAATTTTGTTGACGACTCATGTAATTTACTTTTAAAATAAAAAAGTATCATGATTGCAGCTTAAATGTTTGAGAAATACTGTAAGGAATTATAGTGTATTATACAAGCTCCAATCAGACCGGAGTATTGAAGTCTAGGGTGATTTTAACAGGAGCATGTACTTCAGAGGTGGCGCCTGAGCCTGGCACGGTAGCCTAGCAGCTAAAGTCTCGCCTTGCATGCACCTGGATTCCATCTGGGCGCCGGCTGTTATCCTGGTGGCCCCGCTTCCCACCCAGCTCCCTGCTTGTGGCCTGGGAAAGCAGTCAAGGACGGCCTGAAGCCTTAGCATTCTGCGCCCCTGTGGGAGACCTGGAAGAGGCTCTGGGTTCCTGGCTTTGAATTGGTGCAGCTACAGCCATTGCAGCCATTTGGAGAGTGAAATATCAGACGAAAGATCTTCCTCTCTGTCTCTCCTCCAATGTATATATCTGACTTTCCAAAATAAATCTTTTTAAATTTTTTTTAGGAAGTGGCTCCTGAGTAATTTTATTTAACATATTTCCATCATTCTGGCCACTGGGTTCATTCAGTATCAGAACCGGGCTCATTATTGAATATGGTTAGCTGTTAGCATTGTGCATTGGTTGTTTTAAAAATTTGTTTAATTATTTTTTAAAGAGATCTCAGGTAATTCATAGGTAGAATACATCCCTCCTTTCCTCTTTGTTTTAATTTTTACAAGTTCGGGAGGTTCTGGTGACAAAGATTTCTGATTACATTCTGATTATTTAATAATACTTTAGACATTCTGCCTTGATGTGGAAAGAGACTGTGGCTTCCATCCTCAACCTCGAGGGTTGATCCTGTAGCTGAATCCCTGAACAGTGGATCGGGTAGCTAAGTAATTTAGGAATTCTGACTACTAGAAACTTTGTTAGCCAGCATGTTTGCCCTGAGTGTTTAAGTAACATAAACTAGCAACTATAATGGTCAATAAGATAGACTGTGAACCTGAGTCAGTTTACAGAGCTGGCTCTAAGACCACTCATCATTCCTAAATTACTCTTTTGCTTTTTCTCATACAGCATTGCCTGTCTTTGATTTCCACTGAAGGTGTCACAAAATATAACTGATGAGTATTTATTAGCATTTATTTTCCCCATGGATGTTATGTGATGAATTTCACTCTGGGATTATATTCCACTTGGCTTTGTGGCCCCCTTGAACACATGGGGAGACCTGAGACGTGAGCACTGAGAGCTGTATCTTTTATTTAAGAAATCGAGTCATTCAGCAGAAGCAAAGTAGAGTTCTACAGCTACTGCCGCCAAGTCGAAGGAACGGAGTCTGCACTGCAATGGTTCTCTTGCATTCAGCAAACATGATACTAATTCTTTTGTCTCTTTTAGATAGATATTTTTGATGAGAATAATAGTTGGTATATTTCCATCCTTTATATTACCTTTTCCTTAAGGAGAAATGCTTTGTTTTTGACTAAATCATATTTCTAACTACCTTATTTACATCTTACTCACTTATTTACATGCAGCAGAGTAATAGTTTCCTTTAACAGTCATAAAAGTAATGGAATTACAGCTCTGAAGGATAGGGCCATGTATTTCCTAGGAATTAGTATTGAGTAAACAAGGCCCAGCGGCGTGGCCTGGCGGCTAAAGAGTTCTAATCTGATGCATATGTGTTACTAGTTTTATTGAGGTATAAGTGATAGAAATGGTGTATTTCAAATATACAACATGATTTGATGTACAGATATGTTGTGGAATGGTTCAACAGTTAGCATATCCATCCCCTGATGTAATTATCACTTTGTACATACAGTAAGAATAGTTAGGATCTAATGTATTGGCAAAGTTCAGGTGTTCAATGGGGCATTACTAACTTCGGTCACCATGCTGCGTGGTAAGCCAGAACCTGTCTAGTTCCATTGATATCAAAGTTGGAGAATTTATCCCAGGACTTTCCAAATGCAAAATGTGATTGTCTTTATAATGTCTTTAAAGCATTCAGTAGATGAGAGGGTTTGAGCTAACTTTGGTTTCAGAAGAGGGAATTTCTTTATGATTTTCACTTGTATGTTTTCTGACCCATCCTGTTTATCTGATACTCAAGAGTTCCAGCTTATTCTGAGATGGCAGGATTGAAATGAAGATTGCCTGTGATGTTGGTCTGTGCTGACGATGATGCTGACACAGCTTGGGGTGACTGGACCATGATGCAGTCCCCTGCTAAGATCCCATCTTGCCCTGAGCACCTATACACTTTCCATCATTCAATTTTTATGCCAGAACTCTGCTGTTACAAATAATTCTATGGTTCTGTTTTTTTTTAAATTTCTAAATGTGAAATATGCTAACTACATAATACTGGATTCTACTCAAACATCAGCACCTGTTTCATGATTATCAAATGTTTATTCACCATGGTTTAGGCAAGTGTTGTGTGCATGAAGGCTGAGATTTCACAACCAGGATAAATTCTATCATAGCGAAAGGCTTCTAAAGTAGTTGAAATAATATGAATTTCCAATATCATACAGTATAACTGAAATGAGTGGGACAAATCATGGTTGTTACAGAATTTCTTGTTCAAACTCTGGGATGATCAGGGAAAATTTTAGAAAGGAAGGAAGCTTCACTTGGATGAAAGGGAAGTCATTGAGTTAAACAGATTTTGAAAATTAAGAATTTTTTTAGTGCATGCAGTATAAGAAGTTGATTTTAGTGACGTTGTTTTTAGTGATCACACATACATCATTTTGCACATTTGTATTGTTATATGTAACTAATGCCAAATTTTGCTTGGAAGTACGGATACCATCTTTCTGTGTGAGACTCTTTAAGGTCTACATGCTTCATCTCATCTGAAGTATTTATTGGTTTAAGTTGTTTCTGATATGAGAAATTATCTAAAGCTAATGCAAGGGACAGCTAATTATGCGCCTTTCTGCTTTTCCCATTGTCTGTTCTTTCTGAAGAGCCAGGTTTCTTTTGTCATATCTTTCTGTTTGAACAACTCCCTTAAGTTATTCCTTAAGATCAGGGATGCTAGTAACACTTCACCCTTCTCAGTTCATTTCATCTAAGAACATGGTGGTTTCCTCCAATTCCTATCGGATAGTTTCACTGAGTGGAATTCTCACTTGGACCATTCTTTACCACTGGAGTTTTACTTCCTCTGGTTTATGGCTTCAGACTATTTGTGCTGTCATTCAAACTGAGGTTTTCCCATATGCAATCACAATTCTTTCTTGCTGCTTTTGAGATATCTTCTCTGTCTTTAGTTTTTAGAGGTTTTATTATGATTAATTTTCCATCAGTGTTTTGGGGGTTTATTCTACAAGGAATTTGACCAGCTTCCTAAATTTGTGGGTTTCTGACTTTCACTAAGGTTGGGATGTCTCCAGCTTTTATTGGTTTGGATACAACTTAACCCTATTTCCTTTCTGTCTTGTTAGAATCTAATGTTATGAGTATGGGAGTTTGTGTTACTGTCCCACTAATCACTGAGGCACTTACCTTTTTTCTTTTTCAGTTTGTTCTATTTTGGATAGTTCTGGTGATCTACCCTCAAGTCCATTGTTTGTAGTCTGTTACCTATTTCCATTCTACTATTGAGTCAAGCCCACAGGTTTGGATTTATTCCTGTTCTAGTGCTTTTCAACTCTATTTTTAATTTAGCTATTTCAAAGAAACAGGTTATTTGAGATTTTTTGTTTGTTTCAAAATAATTTGTTTACTTAATTATGTTTAGAAAGGTCACTTTACAATTTTCACTAGATAAGTTCAATATTTTATAAAATGGAAGCATAAGTTTATTTTTTCTCATCTTGAGATTGTCCTGGTTTTTATATGATCAGTGATTTTCAGTTACATTCTGGACCTTTTGACCCTTATCAAGGGTATCCTTAGTAATTATTTTATCTTAGCAAACATTTGCCCATCTACGTTTAGCATACAGGTTATATCCTTGCCTTCGTTGGCTGTGATTGTAATGTAATTCATCTTTGGAGTCTTTGTCAAGCTTCTAAATTACTTTTATATAAAAATTAAAATGCATAGAGTTGTACATATTTATAGGGAACTGTTTCATTATATGTACTGATTGGGTAATATCCAGTTGTGGTAGCTATTTTATCATTGCATAACTTTATTCATCATAAACTCACCCAGAAATCCTACCTTCTATTGGGTTTGATTACTTACTTAAAAGGCAACCAAAGAGCAGGAGAGGCAGAGATCTTTCATCCTTTGGCTCACTCTTCAAATGTCTGCAATGGCCAGGGACGGGCCAGGGTGAAGACAAGGGTTTTCTTGGGTCTTCAAAATGGATACAGGGTTCCAAACACTAGGCCACTTCCAACCGCTTTCCCAGATGTGTTAGACAGTTGACAGATCAGCAGTGGAACAGCTGGTTCTTGAACTGGCACCCATATGGAATACGTTGCCGGCTGAGGCTTAAAATGCTATACCCCAATCCAGTCCCCATATTGTAATTTTTTAAATGGAGAAATAAACAATCAACTTTTTCATTCTTTACAATAGAGCACCAGAGCTTCTACCTAGCTGTGACTTAGCATCTGTCTACCAACTTTTCCCAGTCCCTTCTTACTCACCTTTTAAGACTGGGAGAAACACAGTAGTGTTTTTAACTTCAGTGATATCAACCTCTTTTTTCTTAAGTCTCCATTTAGAGAGATGTCTTTTTTATTTAGAGAGATTTGTCTTTTTGTGCAGGATTTATTTCAGTTCACACGATGAACCATAGTTATTCCACATTGCTGCAAAGTGACAAAGTGACAACATTTCACCCACTGTTATGACTGAGTAGCATTCTTTTGTGCTTTGGTGCCACATTCTTTATTCATTGGCTGATGGACACTGAAGTTGTTTCCATTTCCTGGCTATTGTAAATAGTTCTGCAATAAACATCGGAGTCCAGATGTCTCTTTGACAAATGGATTTCATTTCCCTTGGTTATATACCCAGAAGAGGAATCACTGAATTATATGGTAGTTTTATTTTTAGTTTTCTGAGGAACCTCCATGGTGTTTTATAAAGTGGCTGTGCTCATTTACATTCCCACCTGCAGTGTGCAAGTTTCCCTATTCCGTTTCCTGGCCAACCCTTTTAGTTTTCTTTGATAATATTCGGTCTTACTGGAGTGAGGTGCTACTTCCTTGTGGTTTTGATGCTTAGTGATATTGAGTATGTGTAAAGCACCTGTTGGACATTTGCATGTTTCCTTTGGAGAAATGTGTGTTTCTCTGTCAGGTGTTTCAGCCTGCTGATTTTTATGTTGTGCCATTGGGAGCCCCACTGGTTCCTGCCGCTGATGCCTAAAATGGGAGCCAAAGAAGATCTTCCAATGCAAGAAGCTCGTTGCCTCTAGAAGGGAAGTGCTTATGTATTATTTTCAAGGTCAGGTTCACTTTTCTGGAAGGTTCCCTCTGTCACTGTGGGTTAGACCTTCCGGTCAGGTCTTTGTCTCACAAGGTACACCTTTGTAGGATTTGTGCCTGCCAGTACCCTCAGTGGATGTGACAGGCCTCAAACTCTGGGCAATATAAAAGGGGAGCATTTCCTTAGCTTCTAGCCAGGGTTGTTGGGTTGCCAGGTGGTGCTGGTGCTGGTGGGGCTCCTCCTTGATCTGTGGAGTTCAGGGTGTCCCCTGCTGCTTCTGACTCTCCGTGGGAGGGTCTTGTCCTGGGTTGCTTCCTGGGCTGCAGTAGAACAGGAGCAGTGTCGCACTCCCCTTCTGCAGTGCTGCTGTTTTGGCCCTTTTGGAGGTCTTGTCTTTTGTTTTCTGTTTCTGGGGGTCTTGTTTCAGGGCTTGTTATTCCTATTATTCTTTGCTGAATGTGAGGAACAGGAAGAGGCAAGTTGATATTAAGTTGTGCAACCCAGAAGTCCCAGGTTCTATGTGGACCTCCGAAAGCAAATCTGCAGAAGCAGCACAAGTCCTCAACATTCGAGGACAAACTGCGCAAGACAGGTTCTTGCTCTTCCCTCTACCTGCTAGAGATTTTCCAGGTCTTTCCTGCATCTCTCTCTGTGTGACTGAACACCTGACAGTTTTGCACAGCTCAACGTAATGCTTTTAAAAGAAATGTCATTTTTGTATTTCCTTTGCAATTTCAAGTAGTTAGTTGTGGAACTGGTGAAGTGACTCAACAGGCTCATCTTTTCCTTGTAGTGCTGGCATCCCATAATGGGCACCAGTTTGTGTCCGGGCTGCTTCACTCCAGATCCAGTTCTCTGCTTTATGGCTTGGGAGTGCAACAAGGGAGGCTGAAGTTCTTCTGATGCAACACCCGTGTGGGAAACCTGGAAGGAGCTCCCGTGTCCTGGCTTTGGATGAGCTCAGCCCTAGCCCTTGTCACCATCTGGGGATTGCTCTGCAGATGGAAAAGATTCTTTGTCTTTCCTTTTTGTTGTAAATATGCCTGTCCAGTAAAAAATAAGTAAATCCTAAAAGAATAGTTATAGTTTCAGAATATAATTTTTCAAATTACTGTCCTTATTTCAGACTCTTGAAATAGAGTAATGAATTATTATAACCTTAAATTTTTGACATTACTTATTCAAAACCTGTAACTTGATAGGTTCAAGAACTTTCAGTGTATTTTTAACCATACCAATTGTTACCCTTTGACAGTCACAGTAAACACAATAGTATGAAATGTCTTAAAACTTGTTTGCATGATACGTAATAGAAATGGAAAATATGAGTAAAATTACTTATCTTCACATATTTTATTATAACTCATTTTAAAATAGTTGCCATTGGACTAAATCTTCCAATCTTAATTTTTTCCAGTAGTTAAATTTTTACACTCCTTGTAGAGCTAACGGTTGATCAGTTAGGTTTCACAGGTGCTTGAGTGTGGATTACCAGTGATGCCTTAATGCCCTTGGTGTGGAAGCTGTTGTGGAAATAGCAGTTACTTATGTTACTCATTTCTTGGGAGTGACATGACTCAATTTTGCTTTCTTTTTTTGTTAGTGTCTTTGTACATGCTACCCGTTAAGTAAACAAATATTGTACTGGTTGTAGTTAAAAAGGAGTTCACTATCTCCACTGAGAACCTAATTTAAATTTTGAGAGTTGTTTCAGCTTTTATACCTTTGAAAAATAGTGTCAGCATGCCTTATTTAGGATAGATTGTTATATATCTAATTACATATATATACAGATAACATGGATAGGTCTACATACATAAGTATGTTTAATTAAACATAGAGATAAAGTGACATGAAGGAGAATAGAGGCCCGGATCAGACCAAACATCCCTGTATCTGTGACTCCACTGTAATAAACACTAATTAAATTTTTATGTATTCTAAATTAAAATCCATTTTATAGTTGGAACGGGTTCCTATGGAAATACTTAATGCAATCATCTTGCTATCCCTTTAATGTGATATGAGTAAGTAGAATTATAAAATTCTGCACTGTAGGGTGGACATTGCAATTCCTGACCAAACATCAGGAGGCACAATGAGTTTTCCTGGAGACGGTCTTTAATGTTAGTATAATATTTATATGAGATTCCCTAATTAGTTAATACCACTTCTAGAGCAAAGATCACTTATGGCTAATGTGCTCAGTAGGGAATTGAGAATATTTGCCCCAAACCTCAGGCTAGAGAAAATGTTGAAAGTGCTCTCCCACCCTGGAAGGTACATGTTGAAACCAGTTAATATTTCACATTCTCATCTATTTTTAAAGAGTTGAAGAAAATATCTTGCCTAGGACTTAGTTGTTCCGTAACAGCAGGTGCTGGTTGTCCTCTAGTGACTGTTGCTAGGCTCACATTCTCTCATCAGCTTTTGGGAGTGAAAGGTTTCTAATTATACCTGGGGATGCCCCAAGCTGATTTTTCCTGTCACCTGCTTAATCTCCATTTCCCAGCAGCAGCATTGTCAACAGAATTCTCATAAAATGACCCTCAACACCATGTGTTAGGGCCTGTCAATACTTTCATTTAATATTTCATCTAAAGTGTTAGGTATTATTGACATGCATTAAAGTTCTTCTGGATATATTTTTAAAGACATATTAAAACAGTAACTTTAAAAAATCATGTTGGATAAAGCAGATTTGTATTGACTTACTTGCTGCATTTTTTCTAGCTCTATAATTCTAACAGCTTATATTAGAAATATAAGCACATAAATAATAACTTAATAAACAAGTAGATTACTTATTATCATGATCAGATACTCTTAAATGAATTGCATGTATTTAATAAACTTAAAAATGGATCAAGTAGCAGGTATTCCTATTTAAATGCTGAAATAAGAATTTAGAATGCTTAAATAATTTTCTCATGATTTCATAGCTTGCACCATCTGGAATCCTGTTTCAATGCAACAGAGAAGGAAATTTAGTAGAAAAACATGAACTTTGTTAACTACATTCTATTGCAAGTTTTTAAAATTGGTTTTGGGTTTTTAATCTCATTCCACTAAGCAGGTTGAGTAGCATCTATTCCTGTGCAATGTGTAAGGCTCACCCCCCGCAAAATGATCTAGTTTGGCCCTGTCACGGCATTAGCACGTGGGGCTCAAAATTCAAATCAACAGCTTTCTAATTTTCCAGTTGATAATTTTGTGTAGCTTAGGGATGTTACCGACATCCAAATGTCCATTGGCAAACAAAACAAAACAAAACAAACAAGAAAAAACGGAAAAAAAAAAACCTATCCATGTCTGCAAGTAAATAAAACCAGATTCTTTTGTAATTTTAATTTGTTTGACTACTGTTACACTTGTGAATGCTTATAATTGTTTCTCCTAATTCACTGGCCTTCATCACCACATATTTAACATGTTGGATGCAAATTCTCCAAAAGCAATCCACGAGTCTCAGGGTTCTGTATGTCATGGAGAAAAACTCTGATATCATCCCCAGTAGTTCCCAACATATCATTCCAGTTGTGTCCACGAACATTATTTTGCTTGAAGTAAGTCTCACAATTGCAGGGTCTTCTCTGACATCTCACATTCTGGCAAAAGCCTCCATCTCTGCACCACCATGCAACATCTATATTAGGATTTCAGTAGGTTAAGGAAATTTGTATCGTTGTCATCCAACTACCATCTCTGTCCATCTCATATTGCGCTGGAGTCACAACCAGCCACAACTTTACAATTTCAGTAGTTTGAATTTTAGTTTTCAATTTTAACAGACCATTCATTCTCATTGTTAGATGGCTTTTGTTTCAAAAGTTTCACATGTCAAGAAGAAGCTGTCTTGGAATGGTCCATTTCCAAATTGCGTATCCAACCACCTGATGGTAGATGCGTGGCTGCTCCGTGTCTTGGCGCAGTGTGTTCAGCATTCCGTGCCTCCTCTGTCTCCTCTTCCAGGATCTTTCATTCCAGAATTCATCCTTGTCAGTGCTGAAGGATTCAAGGAAAGCTCATCCTATGTGTAATCTTTTTATGTGTTTTTATATAGTCATTATTGTGAAAATCGAATAGTGGCAACACTTGCAATATAAGACTACTTTAAGACAAATATGTCTTATTTCAATAAAACTGCTTTGTACATATCCCTATCATTGTTGAAGTAGGAAAGGATTTACACCATTGTGCAAATAAGTGTTGAAGCTTGAACTGTTTGAGGTTTATGCAATTATCACAAAAGTAGTAGACTTTCTGTGCATTCAAGGGTTTCTTTTTACCTTATGTGGACGTGGGCCATGCCTCTGAGCCAGTATTAGTGGTACTTGTAATGTAATCTCTCCTTAGATTCCCTCAGCTTTCCTTACCACAGTTTCCGGCTTAGCAGTGCTGTTTGTGAGGGTGTTTGTTGGAACAATTCCTCACTTTTCTTGTGATTAGCGAACTTCCTTCCTCAAGAGTCTGAAAATCACTGGTCAGGTATTTTGCAGAGTATTCCTCAACTGGGATTGCCTAATTCATATTAGCAATTGGAATGGGTGGCATTTTTTTGAGAAAGACAATGGGTAGAAATGTCACTCTCCTCCAAGACTGTCAAGCACAGGGTATTGATATGACCTTCCAGGTGTGCTTGATATTACCTATGGAATTATCTTGATTATAACAGACCAATGCTTTACTTGGCCAAGTACCCCTGATGTGGCCTTTCAGTTGATTGCTGTGTCTCTTTAGTACACATCATCTTTATAGGCATTATTTGCGACATTGTGAGATGTTGCACATTCAAGCCATAGAATCAAATATTTCCTCAAGAACCTACTTCCTTTTCATAGAAAAAATGATCGCAATACCTACTAGGTATGCTTGTTGATACCAGGGTAGTAGTACTTATAGGCTTTGTCAGCTGACACAGCAAGGAGATGCATTTATAGTAACCATGCGGGTGTGCATATTTGTGATTGTTTCTTTATGGAATCACTTATGTCAGTATTAAGCTTGAGAGGTGTACCTGCTGAGGTCTTTAAGGCATTATTATATGTACATTCTGGGACTTCTCACTGTTGCCTATCACCTGTGACTCCACAATGAGAAACAGTCCTCCTTTTGTTTAAATTTTTATCTCAGTGTGTGTACAGTGTAGCTTAAGAATTGTTAACAAGCTCCCTATGGGAAATAACTGTCAACTAGTGTATAGTGCTTGCATACAGCTCCTTGTGGCATTACTGTCATACTCATTTCCAAAGTTCTTAGGTCAGCATCATTCTCCCTTACCCCTTTAGTAAGATTATCCCATTGATTTTTAAACACATTTACAGGGTTTTATCACATTGTTTGTTCCATCCTCAAACTCCTCAATGATTTCTTTGAACTAATAAACCACAAGTCTTCCTCTTTTTGATGTAAAGTCCTGTGGGTTTTGGCAACTACTTAATATGTTGTATTTTGTATTAAAGAATCAGAGTAGATCTGCATTAAAGCATCAAGTATGTTTCATCTCATGTAATACCTATCTTAACCCCAACATCTGATAACCATCAAATTTTTATTGTGTATAGTTTTGCCTTTTCTACAATTGCAGTTACGAAATATGTAGCTGTTTCCTGGGCTTTATGTCACTCAAAGTATTTACTTGAAGGGGAGAGACAAACAGGTCTTCTACCTGTTGGTTCACTCCCTAAGTGCCTGTAGTAGTCAGGGATGGGCCAGGTCAAAGCCAGGAGCCTGAAAATCCAGTTGGGAGCTCATGTGGCTAAACCACGTGAGCCATCATCCATCGTCTTCCCAGGTGCCTCAGTAGGAAGCTGAATTGGAAACAGTAGTCTGGATGTGAATTAGTGATCTGCATGAGTTTCAGACTTCCCAAACAGCAATTCAGGTATCTATAGCACAATGTGGGTTCATCATTTAAAAAATATTTTGATGAATAATCCACTGCATGTGTATAGTATAGTGTTTATTCTTTCACCTGTTTAAGACTATCTTGATTACTTCTAGCAGCTTTATTTATAAATTTTAATGTTGCAAGATTTATACCCTAAGTTTTCAAATCAGCTGGATTACTATCAAAGAGAGTGGTTTATGTATATGATAAAACCATACTTAGTTTTGCAGGACACTGCCAAAATTTGCTCCAAAGTACAATGCTTGTGTGCATTCAGATCACACAAGTGCACCTGCTTCTCTGCATTTGTGACAGCAATTGGTGTTGTCGGGTTTTTGGATTTTAGCCATTATTATTAGGATTGAGTGGTGTTTTGTTACATCGAAGTTGCCTGGTAATTATGCTGAGCATCTTTTTATGTATCACGTCTTCTGCAGTAAAATCTGTTGAGAAATGTAAAGTTTTTTAAAAACGTAATTGTTGAATTCTTAAACATTTTACCTGAATTTTGAAGTTCAGACTTAATACAAAATTGCCATATATACTGATCAATTACAAAAATGTTGACACTTTGCATAACTATCATTTCACAAAATGATACTAAGATGGACTTACCCAGATTTTAACAGCTGTCAGGCATATTTTATGATTAAGGATCATCAGAGGGTTCCATGTTGTACTGAACAATCTTGTTTGGTGTCTTTAATCTTGGAAAAATTCTTAAATTTAAAAAATTTAAAAAATTTAAAAAATTTGAATTTTTAATTCTTTCAAAAATTCTTTAAATGTCTGTTTTACATCTTAGGAGTTTGGAAAATACTGACTTTTACTTGATAGGCTGTCCATTTGGTTTCTCAAATATTTTCTTACATCACATTATGTATTTTTTGTCTTTCATATTTATATATATTTTGTTATTCAGCATCCCCAATCCAAAAATCTGATCTCTAGATTATGGAACATTTAAAACATTTTTCATTTTGGAGAATTTGTGACTTCAGAACATGTCATATTTTCGACTTTTAGACTGTTCCCAGCAGTCTTTATTCATTAACAATTGGTACAGAAGAAAAATTAGTAATGGGAAACAAGCATCAGTTCTAAGATGACAACCTTTGAAATGGACCATAAGTTCCTACTCTTGGACATGACAAATGGGGGATAAGAGCCAATGAGAATCAAGTCCCTGATTCAGAAGACACAAAAATGCTCTCTCAACTGGTTCCCACATGGCCTCAACTAGAGCTGGGCAGATCTGAAGCAAGGAGCAGGGCAACACACATTAGAAGACTACTCGGTCCCATGTGGAGCAATCAGGATTTGGGCTGGACCCATATGTGATGCTGACACTGCAGGCAGATGCCTAATGTGCTACACCATGGTGCCAGCCCCCCCAGTTTATCCTTAATTTGCAATTTTTATACTCATTTTCATAGTATGTTCCAACATTCTGATATTGTAAATAAAGCTTTCGAATGTTACTATAGCCCAGAATATGTGTAGACTAATCCATTGTCTCACAATTGGAATTTCTAAATACAGAATACACTACATTGTGTGTTAGGAATTTTGTGCTGTGTGAAGTGTTCTGCAAGTGCGGAGTTGAGTGAGTACTGGCTGCAGAAAGAAACCCCATGTTTAAGAACTGGCGGCTGAGAATGGACTCTGCCTCGGATTCCAGGACAGGAGAGAATGAGGCTGAAACAGATCAGAAATCTAGACCGAACAACAAACTAATCCCTTTATCAGAAATGCATCATATATTGTGTTAAAATTGTTGGTCTTGGTTCAAGAGCAATAAAGATACTGCAGGGACTAGCGTTGTGCTGTAGAGTGTTAAGCCTCCTCCTGCTATGCCATGTCTTTATCCCATGAGGATGCCTGTTCATTTCCTGGCTGTTCCCCTGCTCAGCCAGCTGCCTGCTAATGTGCCTGGGAAAGCAGCAGAAGCTAGTTTAAGTGCTTGGGCCCCTGTACCATGTAGAAGACCAGAAGAAGCTCCAGGCCTGGCATGATTATCGCCATCATGGCATTTGGGGAGACAACCAGTGGATAGCAGGTCATCCTCTTTTTGTCTTTCCACGTAACTCTGTAACTGTATCGTTGAAATAAATTTTAAAAATCACTGCAAAATTTGCTGCTAGAGGTATATGATTTATAAACCCATTTTGAAAGAGCATTCTCATCGCAGAGTAGAAAACTGGAAGATGTAAGACGGAAAGAGTAGCCTGCAGAACCTCACAGATGGCACCAAGGGGCAGGGCCGGGTTGGCTTGTGCCGGAGTAGAAGCCTGAACTGACCAGCTGTGTACTCCTATTCTGTCAGTTCTGCCGATGTGAGCTTTAAGAACTTAACTCATGGACAGAATTTCTGATACTCCCTTTGAACAGCAACGACTGAGATGTGAAAGAGGAGCGGTCCATATTTTCCAGGCCTTTGCGTGAATTTTTCCACCTCGATGATTCTCCACCTTAATCTCATATTACAGTGAACCGGAGAGCTTTTCCATTTACTGAGCGTGACTCCACACCCAAGGAGTCCACAGGTTGGTGATACAAGAAAGGCATTCCTACTGTATGAAGTGCACCCACAGTTACTGTGCATTCTCGGTTGGAAACCTCGGATTTCTCCCAAGGAATGCAACATGTGTCACCACTGGCATTATGTCCTAAACTGAGTATGCAGTACTCCTAGAGGCCAACTTCTTATATTCAAGGATGCTTCTTGTCTTTTAAAAGTCTGTAGAATTTGTATGAAAATAAATGCAGCGGGTTCACTGCCCCCATCAATGTGATGTAACAACTGATGCCTAAAATCAGACTGGGTCACTTGGCATCTCTCTGGAGGATGTTTTCCTGGAACACCAGGGGACAAGTTAGAGAAATGCGGTATCTGTGCTCGGCAGCAAAGCTGCTCCCTCCAGCTCCCCTCCTCTGACAGCAGAGTCCTCGGAGAGCACCCCCTTAACCACAATCATACAGACATCCACACCCTGTCTCCTTAAGAGAAGAAACTGTGCATCACTGTGAGCTGCAGAGCCATCCTTCCTTCATTTTGGTGCTTGTAACGAGCAGAATAAAATGCTGCTTTCTTAGTGAGATGGAAAAGAACATGATATCCCATTTTCTTTCTTCCGAATAGCTAATAATGAAAAATATGTCTGTCTTTGGCAAGTGTATACCCCAAGAGAAATTGCAAGAGGCATATCACCAGCATCTCATTACGAGGGGAAACTTTTATCATAGCTCATAGAAAATATTTTGAAGGTTTTTTTTTTTGTTGTTGTTGTGTGATGTTTGCCTTGGAAGTTCAGAAATTTTCTGTGTGATCTTTGACTTGAAGAATTCCCTGGAGCTTAGCAACCATTAGAGTCCTCTTTGAGTAAAATGTATTTTCTACTTCAATCTGATGAGGAAAGATGGTTGTTCTCATTCCTTATGTATAAGATATAAGTCTTTTTCGATACAGCATTTGTTTGTAGTTTCTTTAAATGATTTTACCACATGTTTCCCACTAAGCTTGTTTTGTTCAAGGGTTATATGCAGTTTCCCAATATCTCATCTTAGATTTTATAGTATCAAAGTTAGATGAGATAATCATTTCAAATGCAATAATCTTTGTTTCAGACCAATCATTATGTCTGGCTCTCTGAAGTGTTAAGAATTAGAAAGTTATTTTGACTGATCATCTTTGTAACATGTAAACATCTATGTCATTCGCCTTGACTGTCCCTTAAAAACAAACTTTCACTACATATGACGGCTAGCTTAACATGTGAACTTGTCTAGTTAATGAAAGATGAATTGAGGTGTTCCTGAGAACGTATTTTGTAGGTGTAATTAAAATCCAAAAATCAAGTTTAATGAGGGAGGTTATTTCAGAATTAGAGTGAACCTGACTAAATTAGCCAAAAAGGTTTAATGACAGAACAGAATTCTCGGAGAAACCTGCCTTTAGATAGAAGTGTCCCCCTCTTCCAAGGCCCACTCACACCTTCCTGGTGGCCCCTGCTGTGAATCGTGGACTTGCTTTACATCTCTTACTGTCTCACAAGCCATTTGGTTACACATATATTTCCCTTGGTTCTAATTCCTCTAGTTGGAGCTTCATAACTGTATGCCTTCTAACTTTTCAGGACCTCTGTCTGGCCTTCCTAAGTAGGTGATACGGCTCAGAAGACCTACTTCACAACATTTAATTTGCACAAGAATTATCTGCAAGTCTCAAATATGGTCTGGGATGGAACAGCAATCTTTTTCTAGCAGTCTCCTGGGTTGTGGATATACTTGTGTGTATGGGGTTGGAGAGTAGCCGTTTCAGGCTGTTGGGGCAGTATTGTCCCATCCCACTGGTTATCCCTGCTATGATAGTATGCAGGCAGTCATAGAAAAAGTGAAAACAGATGCACATGGTGTGTTCCAATGTTATTTCACTTACAGGAAAGATGGAAGTTGAAGCTAGGACAGCCAAAGCTTGCTTACCCCTGTCCAAGATTCTAAGACTATCTATTGTATAGATGCATCGAAGAGTAGAGATTGAGCAGTAATATATTCTTGTTGTCAAGTCTGTGTGTTCTGCTCCACTGGTGAGTTGGAACCTCCTGTAATCATCTCATGAAATCTAGTGGTTAAATAGTCAGGCTTTTATGGGCAAGTTGATAAAATATTACTACGTGGACATTAACACTGACAACAGGTTACACTGTAGAAGTTTAGATGCTTTATTTTCAGGTCTCTATTTTATTCCTAGGTAAACATTAGCCACATACCACTATTGCTAAGTCCTTCAAGAGTTTCTAAATTCAAATGCCAAAGTTGGGTGGTAGGTGAAGGAGGAGGATTGTCTCTGTCTTCTGGTTTACTTCCCAATTGTCCACAATGGCCCAATTGGGTCTCCCACGTGGCTGGCAGGGACACAAGCATTTGAGCCATCACCTGTAGTTTCCTAGGGGGTACGTTAGCAGGAAGCTGAATCAGGTGAAGGATCTACAAGTACAACCAGGTGCTTTAATGCAAGATGGGGGTGTTCTGAACTGTTTCTTAACCTACTGTGCCACAGCTGCTACTGAGAGGTTTTCTTTCTTTATATTGTAAAGTTCTTCCATGCTAAAAATTAGTGTATGTTAACAGAAACATAACATACTAATTGAATTAATATTAATTGAATATTCTGTGAAAGTTGAATTTTGGGTAGAGTGCTGAATGCAGATGCAAGTTCATCTGATTCTTACACTACCACAAAAAATAACTAGTTCAAAACAATCACTGGTCGGGGTGCTCATTTTACCATGCAGAGTATGACAAAATCAGTAGATTTTCAGTCCACGGATATTTGTGTGGCTTGGGAATTAAAGGTGGTCTTGTTTCCTTCACATATCTGTTACTTCCCTCATTATGTGCCATCTACAAGGATTCTTGAAAAAAAAACATACATGGGAAATGGAATTAAAAGATGAAATGCTTTGGTGTAAAACTAATTTGAAATCCAGATATAATCTCTCCACTGCGTCCATTTCCCATCAATGTTTTGAAGATGTTTGTTTATATGAATGTTTAGAAGACAGTGGATTTCAAACTTATTTTGTACTGAAATATACACCTTTTAATTTCATTTTCCTTGTCTGACTCCTTGGGTCTTTTGTGTGAAGCTACACAATCCTAAAATCACACAGTGTTGAGAGTGAAAAGATTTATTCTCAATGTCAATTGCAATTATTTTCCTAGTGAGACTGGAAGGGGAGTTTTTTTCCATTAACTATTTGTCAACCTGTTAGAAATATAGGCTGTATTTGTAAATATTAAACTCTCTTTAGAGAGTTTTACTTTTTATTTTATAAATAATTTACTGGAATCTTTGAAGTGAAATGAGTGCTATATTCTGAATATTTATTTCTGCTGAAAATTCTGAGATTGGAATCCTAATGCCCCATGTGATTGGACTGGGAGATGGATAGGTCCTCGGGGCTGTGATGAGGTCAGCAGCAGGGAGCCTTGTGAGAGATGGGCACCTTAAGGGGCAGGAAAGACCAGCAGTCCCCTTTCTCATCAGGTAACGGCTGTCTATGAGCCATGAAGCAGGACCTCCCCACACACCAGGTCAGCTGGTTTCTTGATCTTGGTCTTTTCACTCTTCAATTGTGTGAGCAATGAAATACCTCTCTTCATTAGCTGCTCAGCCTACGTTTTGTTACAGCAAACCTAGTGAACTAAGACCATAAGTGATAACGTTATCCTAGCCAGTCACTGGAAGGATGGGGCTTGGAAACTCGAACCTCCTCACTCCCAGGCAGAGTCATGTACCAGCAGAACTCACTGCATTGTCCGGAAGGCTGTTTCAAGGTTCCTGTGCCCTATATTGTGTGCTAAAATCTGAACCTACATTGTCGAATGAAACGGGCCCCTACTCTGCAAACTTGCATTTTCTCCCTCTCTTAGTTCTGTAATTCTGGTCTGCTTAAAGTGTGATGTGCGTGGAAAAGTGTTTCACTGGAGTAGAGAAGATTAAAAAAAACTTGAGAAAAACTTCCAAATGGAGGAATAGCAGTTAGGTTTCCAAAAATCAGCACTGGTTGAGGGATTAAAAAGGATACATGAAAATACATAAAATGAAAAAGTGAGGTGAAAAATTTAACCTGAGGTCTAAAATGAATGGTGTTCATTTAGGCTAGTTCATTCCAGAGATGTATGTTAAAGTACATGAAAAAGGAACTTCTCTGGGACTATATACATCCTTCATGAAAACAACAACAAAATTCCGCAGACAGCAAAGGTAAAGCTTAAGGAACTTTGGCAAAGAACTTGCTAAGAGCTGTCTCCAAAGCCAGCATCGTGGATGGCGGCTGGAAAGGAAGCTGGCCTTCCATGGCCCTCGCTCTGGACTATTAATTTTTAAAGCTTCTTTCATTGGATTCATGTAGTTTAGGGACAGTATCACAGTTGGTATGCAACAGCTCCCCTAAGACAGCTGTCCTCTGCTCTTGAAGTCAGCCGGCTGGTGGGAAATCAGCAAATAGAAGAAATCAGCCAGTTTGTTCTCATTGAGCTTCCTTGGTAGAATCTTATTGTACATTTGTCAATTCGTATGTCATCCTGGCAACAGCACAGAAGGGAGCACAGTCTAGGCCATTCCAGAACACTGGGTGTGATGTTTGCAGATACCTCTGTTGGCGAGTGATTCATGATGACTACTGTGGTCTGAGGGAACATCCTATGGAAGGCCCTCTAAGCATGGAAACCAGGAGCTGGTGCTGGCAAAAAGGTCCCCTGCATTTGACGTCTGCCAAAATGTCGGAAATGCTCTACATGATCTAGGGGTAGGTCCCGACTTCCTAAAAAGGACACCAAAAGCATTAGCAATCAAAACCAGAATAAACAAATGGGACCTCATCAAACTAAGAAGCTTCTGTACAGTGAAGGAAACAATCAACAAAGTAAAAAAGCAACTCACAGAATGGGAGAAGATCTTCGCGCACTACATAGGTGACAGAGGGCTAATTTCCAGAATATACAAAGAACTACAAAACAACCAATATGTCAAAACAAACAAGCCACTCAAGAAATGGGCACGGGAAATGGGCAGACATTTCACAAAGGAACAAACCCAAATGGCAAATAAACATATGAAAAAAATGCTCAAGTTCCCTGGCAATAAGGGAAATCCAAATTAAAACATCAATGAGGTACCACCTAACGCCAGTAAGATTGGCCCACATGAATAAAAGCACCAACAACACTTGTTGGCGAGGTTGTGGGGAAAAGGGAACCCTACTCCACTGCTGGTGGAGCTGGAGGCTGGTACAGCCTCTATGGAAATCAGTATGGAGAACATTCAAACAACTCAATCAACATACTGTATGATCCAGCAATAGCACTCCTAGGAATATACCCAAAACACCCGTTTTATGAGAAGCCAACATGCACCCCTATGCTCATAGCAGCACAATCAGTAACTGCAAAAACATGGAAGCAACCGAAATGCCCATCAGCAGAAGACTGGATAAGAAAGCTATGGTTCATCTACTCCATGGAATACTACTCAGCTATTAAAAAAAACAAAATGCAGTTCTTTGTGGCCAAATGGGCCAAACTGGAAACCATAATGCTACGGGAAATGAGCCAATCCCAAAAGGTCAGATACCACATGTTTGCGTTAAGAGGATATGATGTTATGCAAAACGTGTTATTTTATGTATATTATGTTATATGTTGTGTATAAGCTAAAACTGAATTGACAGTGAGGTGATCACAGAAGATGGTTAAGAAATCGCAATTGTTTTTAACATATTGGTTACTCAATACTATAACTATTAATTACACAACGGAGTTAATTGTTGCTGAGGGTATGTTGGAACCTTTAATTGATCGGCTTGATAATCTGATGGTTCTGCCCTCGGACCGGACAGGGTCTCCCCAAGAAGCTGAGGAACTAGACTGGACTATAAGATGTTGGACTCTATGTTTAGTTTATGCTTGCAAAGAGGGAATTTCAACAGTACTTAATCAGTGGATATGCAACAAGGTGGAATATTCCACATGGGGGGAGGGCGTGGGAAGGGGTGGGGTGATTCCCAGTTCCAATGAAACTGTATCACATAATACAATGTAATCAATGAAGAAAAAGAAACAGATACAAAAGTAAAAAAATGAGCAAGGAAGAGGTGTATGGTTAGCCTGGGGTATGGAGGGAAATGTGCTGGCCGCCCTTGCTGGCGTGATCTATTATCTAAATGTCTTCACAGGCTGTGACAGGTTCTTCCATTACATCCTCTCCACTCCAAACTAAGAAAACGACTCGGACTCAGTAAAATGGTCAGTCTTAGCCTAGAATTGCCTCTGTGTTCACCTGAGCTTGTCACTCGAAGTTCATAGTATCCTTTGTTCTAGCCTCATTCTAGAACAAAGGTTACTTTCTGGGGAGAGTTCACATATTCAAAGTGAGGAAAAACTGAAGGATCTACCTTGAAATGTTGCTTTTCAAATTTCTTTCCTGGCTTCCTTCTTTGCTTACCTGGTTATCCCAGCTGTTCCCTTCCCCATCCTTCCTCTCTGTGTCGGTTTGCTAGAGCAAGGAACACTTTGCCTGCGGGTGAAATCAATCATGTTGGTCACAGAGGTCTGTGACTGGAGGGATGGTGTATGTTCAACTTCATTTCTCTTTTTCTTTCTTTTTGCTTAAGGGACTACAACAACGTCGTCTAGAAGGTATCGAACTAACTGGACAGCATTCTGTTTTCTTTCATGTTTTCAGACACTGAGCAGTGAATGTGTAACAGTAATAGGAGCAAGGCATTCTGACAGATCTTCCATCCTTTGTACCTTTCCTTAGGGTAGCAGGGCTAGAAAGATACAAAGTCCTGCCTCCAATGGCCCTTAGGCTAAAGGTTCTGTTTTCTTAATTCACTTCAAAAGTGACATGAGAGTTGAATGTGAGTAGTGGCACAGCTAAGAAAATTACTAAAAGTGCATTTGTAATTTGTTCACTTAATCTCACTTGCTTACTCTGTGTTTCAGTTGAGGCTAGAAGAGCCCAAAGCTCATTTTCATAGCAGTGGATGATGTCACGGCTGTGTACTCTTATTCCCAAAGACTGATTTTGCTGACTAGCATTTGACCTTGGAACACAGATAATCTGGAATGATGTCCTTTGAAAACTAATTTCCCACACAGGTATTTGCTCAATGTGATTTTAGGGGCTGCTTTCATTAGGCTTTTGGAGATTGACAGGTATTTTCCATCACAGCATCTAGAATTTATAACTTTACGGTAAAATGCAGAAAGAAACTTGGCAAAGCTAAAAAAAATATTCATACATGTTCCACTTTGAGTGTTTAATGCTTTGAGATAGATATACAGACATACATGAAAGGACAAGAAGCAATATTTATCTCGTATTACTGAAAAGCAAGGCAACAAATATAGTCATAACTGCATCCTTCCTTATAACTAAACATATACATGGGGAATTTTTTAAAATAAAACATTGAAAATCAAATACTACTAGAAAATTACTGATTTGAATTTTATTGCCCCGAGGAGTATTACAAAATGAATTTTACTATTAGCTTCTTACATTTTGTATTTTGTACGTGGGAAATAGTTACTGTATATTGTAGAAGATTGGAAATTATCTTCACTTATTTCAAAGGAACATCTGTTATTAAGACTGGTGAAAATTTATTATCTTTCAAGTGTCATTTCTGGAAGAAAGTGAAAATATTGATGCACAGAGAATCAGAGCAAATTAATCTGATAATATAAGTGAATTGAACAAGCTGTGCAATATAAATATTTTAATCACTTCTTGATCCAGAAGTGCCACATCCACAAAGTGAGCAATTATAGTCTACCTCATGGGAGAAGACTCTAATTATAAAGCAGTAGGATATTTCTAAATGTTAATAGATGTAAATATTAAATATCAGCTTCTTGAATTTCCATGTGATTTAAAAAATATTCTATTTGCCTCATGAATTCTGGTGCGAACTATGCAGGTTCGGGAGTTGAGAAAAATTGTTTTTTATTGTAAAATAAGAAGGTATGCTTTAAAACTAGTTGAGAATGAAGAAACATTCAGAATGCTCACAGCGCAGCCTCTTGCTTGGGTATTTCTGTTGTGGAATCAGAAGACTACAACATGTTCCCTAAGGCATCGGGAGAGCTGCATCTATTGAAAAGTCAAAATAAGCCAGATAATTAGGCATTTTTCATTTATTATTAGTATCATCGTTATTTTATGATGCAGTTCAATAGGCTCTGGGATTTCCCTTGGCACTTCCCAAATACTCTTCCACCCACACACTGATTTGCCCTATATTGTTAAAATAGTAAACTTTTTCATGAACAATCATAAGTCCATCATTGTGGGCCTGGACAATGGCAGAGAATCCAGCATCCTATTGTCATGATATATTTAACATTTTAATTAGGAGTCCACCTTTTGTGTGGAAGTAGAGATGAATTCTTCATTGTATCCATACATCTGCATATTCTCCGTTACAGTTACTGTACCTTCTCTTAAATTAAAAACCACAAAAAAAAATCAACAATAGGAAGAAAAAAATTTACAATTCCATGAAGTCCAATAATATGCTACTGAATGACTAATGTGTCACTGAAGAAATAAAAGGAAATCAATTTTATTGAAGCAAATGATGCTGTATGGTGTATGAGTCAGTGAAGAATTTAATGATAAAGAAGTTTTGAAGAAATGAAACTAAAAAAATTAAAATCCATGAGCTACAGATTCTGCTGATCTTTGTTGCTGGGATGTGTCTCCTGTAGGCAACAAATTGATGGGTTTTGTTTTCTTAATCCAGTCTACTGATCTATGACATTTGATTGATCAATTTAAGCCATTTACATTCCCGGTTTATATAAATAGGTGCTAACTTGGTCCTGTCAGTCTGCTGTTACTTACTGCGATGTTCTTCACATTGTCTTTTGGTGAGTGCTATTCCTTTTCTCTCTCATGAGAACATCTTTAAGTGTCATTTGTAGGGCAGGTCTGAAAGAGGCATATTTGAGCTTTTATTTACTGTGGAAGAATTTTATTTCTTTTTTTAAAAGATTTATTTATTTTATCACAGTCAGATATACAGAGAGGAGGAGAGACAGAGAGGAAGATTTTCCCTCCGAACATTCACTCCCCAAGTGAGTTGCAACTGCCGGTGCTGTGCTGATCCAAAGCCAGGAACCAGGAACCTCTTCCGGGTCTTCCACGCGGGTGCAGGGTCCCAATGCATTGGGCCGTCCTCAACTGCCTTCCCAGGCCACAAGCAGGGAGCTGGATGGGAAATGGAGCTGCCGGGATTAGAACCGGCGCCCATATGGGATCCCGGGGCTTTCAAGGCAAGGACTTTAGCTGCTAGGCCACGCCGCCTGGCCCAAGAATTTTATTGCATTTGATGGATAAGTTATTCTGGGCCGACAGTATTTTAGAATGGAATGTGTTGCTCCATTCTCTTCTGGCCTGCAACGTTTCATTTGAGAGGGCAGCTGTGAGACTGATTGTGGTTTTTCTATGTCAATTGATTTTTTTCATGTGCACATTTATGTATCTTTTCCTTATGTTTGATTGAAGAGAGCTTGATGATCATGTGTCATGGTGAAGGTTGCTTTAGGTCAACTCTGTTGGGAGTTCTGTGCCCCTCCTGGATGTTGTGTTCCAATTCTTTCTCCATATTATGGACATTTTCCTTTGTTATTTCATTAAATAATTCTTTAAATGCAGCTTCTCTTCCTGCATCTTCTAGAATTCCTATAATTGTATTTGGCCTTTTAATAGTGTCCCTTAATTCTTGAATACTTAGTTTGATCTAGCTATGCTCCTAGCTTTTTGATTGTTTCTTCATTGTGACAATAAGCATCTTCCAATTCTGAGATTTTTACTCTGCCTGATTCATTCTATTATGGATACTTTCCACTGAGTTTGGATTTGCCTTATTGCACCCTTCATTTCTAATAATTCTACTTGCTTTGTTTTAGTGTTGCCGTTTCCTGTGTGACATATTCCTTAAATTCCTTGAATTCCTTTATGTGCTGCTCATTTTGATAAGAAGCTTATGATGAGTTTTCTGAATTCTGTATTCCCTATCTTCTCAATGTCTTCCTTAGTTAACACTGAAGTTGGCAAGAGCTTTTGCTCATTTGCAGGGGAGTCTTCCGTAGTATTCTTTGTGCCTCTCTTTCTTATTTTACTCTTGGTTATTGTACTACTCTTTAGCGGATTCCTGCTTTATGGCTGCTTTCTAAGCTGTGTCACTCACAGGTCAATTCAGTTTTACTTACTGCGGCTGTTAAATGGTTCTTTGTCTTCACTTGTGCCACTCTGTCCAACAAGTTTGTGTTTGACTTCCACCACAGTCTCCCTAGCCCCAGCACCTGGCTTAGCACTACTGTGATCCCGTGCTGAGGCTGTACCATTTTCTGTAAAGCCTTTGTCTCACTTCTGGTTCAAACAGTTCCCAGGATTAAGGATACACCAGGTGTCCTATATAGCTAGGTTGCTGGCAGTGCTGATCCCGCTGGAACCTACTAGCTGTTAGGTCTGACAACCACATGTACCTATTTTGAGTCGTAAGATGCCAAAGTCAGTATTTTCCCTGTGAGTCCAGTGCAATGCACTGAGTTCAGAGAATTCACTCCTGGTTCATCACATGCACAATTTGCTCTTGTCTCGGCAGTCTCAAAGCCTTTGCCACACTGTGAAAAATGGTGCCTATGTGCCACTGCTAGAATTCCTGATCTGCTGGCCATCAGACCTGGGGTCTACCCAGACTTGTATTTTGTCACGTTGTTGCAATGCACTGTGCCAGAAATGAGTTTGTTTCCAGCTCAGTGCATGCACAGTGCTGTCCCATAGCCTTTGCCTCCCTACACAGGATGGCACTCAATTCAGCTCTACTTGGGTCTGGGCTATGAAATCCACCCTATTCCTGCACTACCTGTTTGGGATCTGCTTCTCTACCTCTGCTGCTATCAAGTCAAACAGACCAGCAGCATGGGCAGTTGTTTGTCTGGGTTCACCTCCTGAACTCCTGGTGAACTCCCCTTCCCGCCTTGTCACTGGCAGCATTCTGGCTTCTGCTGAAGTTCAGATTGCTGCTGACTGAATACTGCTGGGTTATCTGGTTACTGCAACACCACTCCGTTGTGTCTGCTGCTGTTTGTCAGTCTCCAGTTGCTCCTCTGGGGTTGGTTTGTGCTCTTCTATTTCTTGGAATGTGTCTACTTCACTCTGGATGATATTTCTCCATGTGTTTGAATGTGTCCTTACTCTATTCTTCCGTGTTGATTCCCTGAATGATAATTAGGCTTTGATAATTGCTTGTACTGGCTTTCAGACCTACGACTGAGGAAGACTCAACTGTAGAGCTTAACCCTTTCCATCTACTGTCTTTCTAACTGCACCTTAATTATCCAGTTTGTTGGAACTAAGACAGAAGAGGAAAACTTGTAGCTTGACATACTTGTGTTACTGTGGTAAAGCTGTCATTTGTAAAGGAAGCATGCTACCCATCTTGGTGAGGGTAAGTACAGGAGTGAGCATGGGCTGGCTGACACATTGTTGATCAATCAGAGTGTTGGTAAGAGAGATCTTGAGTAAGGTGAATGATATCTTAGGCCTGATTAGGTTTTAAGAAAATACTGTTGACTGTCGGACAATCTTCCTGCTAGCACTGAAGGCCACCCTTGCTTTTTCTTTTGTGTTGCATCAAAGCCTGGGGACACCTGATGTATAGGAATTTTGGTGTATACATGTTCTGGTTACTGACTTAAATAATATTTTCAAGTACTGGAACCTGAGTTGAGGCATGACCGGTTAAATGTTGTTATGCCGGCATCACATGTTGGCACCAGTTCTAGACTGGCTGCTAGACTTCCAATTCAACTCTCTGCTAATGTACCTGGGGAAACAACACAAGATGACCCAAGATGGTCTACGTTGACCCCTTGCACCCACATGGGAGACCTGGATAAAGCTGCTTGTTTCTGTCTGGCCTTGTTCTGGCCTTTGGTGGCCATTTAGGAAGTAAACCTTAGGACAGAAGAGATCTCTGTCGCTCTGTAACTCTGACTTTCAAATAAACTTAGAAAAAAGTTTATTAAAAACATGAAGACAGGGAGCGAGTGAGTGAGATTTCACCTGCTTGGTTACTCCTCAAATTGCAGGGCAAGGCCAAAGCCTTGAGTTGAGTCCATTCCCCAGCATATCTATTATGGCTCAAGCAGTTGGGTCATCTGCTGCTGCTTTCTTAGTCACATTAGAGGGGAACTGTTTTGGAAGCGGAGCAGCTTGGCTTGAACTGATGTCTGTATGAAATGCCTGTGCGGAAATGGCTTACGTTGGTACAGTACAGTGATGACCCACCTTCATTCCCCTAACCCCAATACATCTTTTTAAAAAATTATGAGTATTTACCTCTTTCCCTCTCACTCTCAATATCCCACTGCTGCATTGCTTTACTTGTTAAAGCACGAGATCTTAAAAGACAGAATAGAGGCTTGGGAATTGTGCCTTCCTTCTGCATTGCCCATCAGACTTCAAGCCTCCTTCCCTGGTGGTCTCCACATGCAGGGCAGAGGAGGGGAAGTCTACACGGAGTCCAAGACCTTAGACCATCCTTTACTGCTTACCTAGACTGCAAGCATGGAGCTGGATGGGAAGTGGAGTAGCTGGGACACAAACTGGCACCCACAGGGATCCTTATGCATGCAAGGTGAGGATTTAGACACTAGTTGGTCATATCAGTTCACACTCTTCTGCGGGAAATTATGTATTGAAGTCCAGTCTCCGAAACACCTGTGTGTGTCAGAAAAATCAACAAGAGACATCTTTTGTTATTCATATTAAACATCTGATGAGGTGTTTCAGCAGGCTGCCTTCTTAATTCTCTATTCTTATTGTCAATTTCATCTTGCCTATAAGACATTTTATACTTGCATTGTAACTATATTGACAAAATGAGGATATTTTAAGTTCACGGAATTGCATGTAACAACTAGTTGATGAGGGACTGATGAGCTATTCTACCAAAAAGAAATGCCAAGGTTTTGTTTTTTAAGATTAGAAAATTCAATGTGCTTTATTTCAAAGAGCTTGTATGAGTCACCTACTATGGTTAAGACTTGCTATAAATTTTACAAATATATTTAGTGAATTTGACTTCTCTGTATTCCTCATAGATGTGATAAGAAAGTACAAAGAAACATGGAACAGTGATTTTACCTTTGTGTTGGCTTCTCTATCGAGCTGCCATGACGACCATCCAGAGGGAACAAAATCTAATCCAAGACTGAAGCACCAGGCCACATACTTCTTTTTTTCTTTAATTTATCTATTTTTATTGGAAAGGCAGATATACAGAGATGAGGAGAGACAGAGGAGGAAGATTTTCCATCTGATGGTTCACTCCCCAAGCAGCTACAACAGCTGGAGCTGAGCCAATCCGAAGCCAGGAGCTCTTCCGGGTCTCCCACTCGGGTGCAGTGTACCAAGGCTTTGGGCCATCCTTCACTGCTTTCCCAGGCCACAAGCAGGGAGCTGGATGGGAAGCGGGGCTGCTGGAATTAGAACCGGTGCCCATATGGGATCCAGGCACATGCAAGGCAAGGACTTTAACCACTATGCTATCGTGCTGGGCCCCAGGCACACACTTCTTTGCATGAACACATTCACTACAGAAGGGCCTCTGAATTAGATTTGAATTCATACAGCCTGACCCATAGATCATTAATTCATACAAGAATTATAGAATTCCAAGGAATTTCCAGAAATATTCAAGTGTTTTGTTCTTGTTAGTGTTACTGTGTCTTTGCAAATTTGGACATAAAATCCTCTCACATAATCACATGTTATATGTGTAGTATGCAGATAGTATAGTTTAAAGATGAAGATTTTCTTTCCTTGTTCTGTATTGATATGGAAAATGTTCGTCAGTTTTTGCCTATTTTCCAATTTATGCTAAAACAAAATGTGAGAATAGACACAAAAGAAATTTGACTCGCACTGTGTGGACCAATGAAACAAGTAGCAACATCTATTACAGTTGCATAGAATAGGTTTATTTGAAAGATGGATCAAATGAGGCAGAAAAAAATGGAAGGAGAAGACTATGGAAGAAATAAACTCAGGAGAGAATGACAAGACCTTTTGGAGTCTAGCTTTATAATTTGAGTATTAAGTTCTTAAAAAAGGGAATGTTGAATTAGATTGGACACATATTACAAATGAATGTGAATGCCAGGGTGGATATTGAGCTTTAATTCATTAGGCAGCAATAAAAATGTGATAGCAGGCAAGAAATGCTATTAAAATCACACTTCAGGAAGATTAACTTTATAATAGTATATAAGATTGATAGAAGCAGCAAGGAAGTTGTTTGAAATATTAGATGATAATTTAGTGGTCAAATTGGAAATAAGTTCTGGCATAATTATTGTTGATGGCACAAAGTTGGCTGAATGAAATGAAGGCAGAATCTTTGAAAGATCCTGTTCAGGTTTTCTGCTTCTAGTGATTGATAGTGGCCTCTAACCCCAAAGGAAAACACCAATAGCACAGGATGGTGTGGGCTGCATATATGCATGTGTATATGTGTGGATTTGGTTAGGGGAAGGAGCTGAATAAAGAAGCATTGCTGGAAAGGATTGAATTCTATTTGAAATACACAGAATTTAAAACATTTGATAATGAAGATTTGGTATTTACTAAAATTGTGTAGAATTCATGAGACAGTCTGAGCTGTATACTCAGAATGAAGTCATTCACATGTAAGTGATATGTAAGCTACAAATAAATTAATTGCAATGGGAAGGAGTATAGAAAAAAGTACCATTAGCACATTTGGATTAAAGCAAACAAGCAAAGATATTAAAATGACTCAGTAGTTAAAATAGGAAGTAATAAAAACATTCCTGGATATAGAATAAGCAAAAACAGAGGTTGATTGACTACTAATGGTTAGATATATTTTTTTTACATTTAAAAATATTTTTTGTTTTATGATATAGTTCCAAAGGCTCTGGTGTTTCTTGCGTGCCCTTCCCCAAAGTCCCTCCCCACCCCTATTGATTTCACTTCTAGTTTCACAATGAATGTCCTTCACAAACAGTCACAAGTCCTTCATGCTGTTATTGTTTTCTGACAGTGTAGGCATGGGCGTCGTCAGGGAGTCCATCTTACTGTTAGGATGTATTCAGTTCTTTCACTTGGAGTCCATCTTTGGTCTGTGTGCATAGAGACACACAGCACTCTGTCTCCATATCTGAACATATCAGTTGTTGCTACATTTCCATGATATATCCTGTAAAATACATAACCAGTGAGTACAGTCCACAAGAAGGTGAAAATAATAAATTTTCATCAATATAAAGTTAACAAACATGATACAAAAATAAAAATGCATCACAGGAGTGGTGAAAACAAGAATCAAAAACCTTGTAGAAACAGATGCTAGTGCATGAGCCTTGTGTGAGGAAGGAATTAATGAAAAAGACCTTCACTACTCATGATATAGCAAACATTTTGCTTTGCGTGCAACTCCTTATTTTGTGTACTGTGTAATAATTACTGTTTATGGAAGAAGGAATTGAGGATGAGTATTGGATGTGTTACTAGGAATGTGAAGGGGAGTTTTATTTCCCAGCGGATTCAGCTGTGTTTCATTTCCTTGTGCAGTGCTGTCATCCTGTGGTAAAGGTGCCATGGATGGTCAATTTACTATAGCTTGGATAAGACATGTCTTGTAGCAACCCTAGAGCTGTTTAATCTCTAAGTCAGAAACCAGGAGTACTGAGAGGGTAGAAACAATACAGTTATGGTGCTGAGGAAGTGGAGCCTACTGGGAGGTTCTTACCTCACTGAGGCATGCCCTAGAAAGTAGCTTTTGTGAGAGGATTGGTTACAATAGCTTCCGTTGAGTTCAGCCATTCTCTTTGCTATCTGGATCACTGTGAGCTTCCATCCTCCCTCTGCCATTGCCATCCTCCCGTCTTACCAGGTGACTGGACCAATGAGGCCTATACAATCATAGACGATGACCTTCAAAGTCATCAACCAAAGCAAAACCTCTTTTCATTTATTAGAAGCTTCTTTCATTTTTTTATTATAAGGGTGAAAAGCAGAATCATACATTTATTCACTTGTCTTTTCATTCCAAACTCATTCCATATACTCAGCTTTCTGGTGATGGGGGCTGGGACTGTGGATCACTTTGTCAAATACGAGGAAGTTGAAAGTGGAAGAAAGACATGGGGGACTTCTTCCCCCAAATGCTAGTTCCTGTCAATATTTTTCCTGCTGCAGCTATATTTGCTTTGTCTTCCAATTCTTTGGCATTCCAAAGATGGTCAAATGTTATGTCCTTGCAGATGCATGAAGTTTAACTACATGGAACTTTGATGTCTAAGCGCGGTTTCTGAGTCCCTGCTGTCTGTCCCTTTCTTTTTGGTCTTTTCCACTGCAGCAGCAGTAGTAGTACCAGCTGTTTTCTGTTTTGATTCTGTTATCTCTGCATATCATTATTTTCTTTTTATTTTAGAGACTTTTTAGAAAAAGTTGTGAGGAAAGACAAATCTTCATCTGTTGGTTTACTTCCCAAATGATCACAGCAGCTGGGGCTGGGCCAGACCAAAGCCGGGAGCCCAGAGCTCCATCTTGAGCTCCCATTTGAGTGCCAGGCGTTCAAGCAGTTAGGTCATCTACCACTGTTTTTCCAGGCATGGTATCAGGGAGCTGGATCAGAAGTGGAGTAGCCAGGACTTGGACCTCTGATTCTAAGGAATATTGGCATTGCAGTTAAATAATTAACCTGCTCCACCACAACATTGACTACCTTAAATATATATATATTTTTTCATGCTCTATTGGAGCTCTTCCATATGAAATACTGGTTGTTTCATTTTTTCTCATTTTTAATAAGATTTGCTAGGAAGAGCAAATCTTCCATCTGCTGGTTCATAGCTAGTGCCCAGGCCAGGCTAAAGCCAGGATCCAGAAGCTTCATGCGGGTTTCCCTCATGAATGTCAGTAACACAGATACTTGGGCCATCTTCTGTTTGTTTTCCTAGGCCATTAGCAAGGAGATGGATCAGAGATTGAACAGCTGCTACTTGAACCATCACCCATATGGAATGCTAGGACTGCATATAGCATATTTATCTACTACACAACAGCACTGGCCTCTTCTCTTTGAATTTTAGCTCATAAACTTGGAAATAAGAAAGACAGACTAGGGACTAAGGAGATGTATCACAGTGGGTAAAAACACGTTCTGTGGTGTCAGTATCCCATGAGGGCACACATTCATGTTCTGCTTATTTGATTTCCAATCAAATTTCAGGCTAATGTGCCTGAGAAAGAAGGGGAGGGTAACCCAATATGTATATCTGTCTACCCCTGTGGTAGACCCAGATGAAGCTCTTGGCTTCATACTTGCCCAGAGCCAGCCATTGAGTTCATATGGGTAGTAAGCCAGAGGATGGAAGACTCTCTAACTCTGCCTTCCAAGTAATTAAACTGTTTTCAGCCTAGTTAATTTAACAGGGCAGAAACAACATGAAGGAGTTTAATAAAAATAATGCCCAAAGAGCCAGTTAAATATACCCACCAATTTAACACATGCTTGAACTCCCATTAGTCAAAGCATTCTCCTTGGGCTCTGATCATTGAACAGTCATAGCTATTGCATGTACAGAATTTAAATCTAGAATAAAAATAAAGATAGAATACAAAAAAAAAGAACTTGCAAAGGTAACATAGATACAGGCACATGGTTGACACCGAATTTTGCGAAGCTGGTCTACGTGATATGTTTGTCCATATATAAATGTAGCACGATTTTCACTTTGGTTGAGCAAATCACATAGTAATGTATTTCTCCTGCAATTTTGGTGGTGGAAACCAGGTATATCCTGGAAACCCACATAACAGAGTTCTTAGTTCTGTAGCGAAAACCTGTGTGTGATCAAGAGTGATCTATTTATCACCCATTTTCACCAGCTTAAGTTAGTATCTGACTCAGAATTGACTAGCCCTGGGCTTCCAAGAGACAACCAGAAAAATGAAATATCTGTCATTTACCCCTTACGCTAATAAAGCCCATCTAAAGTTAAATGCTCTGTTTAAAAGCACTTCTAATTCTACCATTTCCCCTTTCCAAGATCTTCACTAAAAGTTAAAATAATTGACAAAGAGAACATAAAATATGTTCTTTCATCATAAGCACCTGTGACATTTCTTGAAGGGATAGCTAAATTATTTTTTTAGCTAATATTGTTGAATTCAGGCTGTAACGGCCACACCATTGCTGCATTTTCCATGATGAAAGTCTCATTTTGTGTGTTTTCTGCATTGCCAGGATATTTTATTTACAATCTCCTTTGGCATGATGTCCTAAATTTCGACCTAGCATATGTTGCAGGGCAAGACGCTATCAAAATAGCCAACTCTTCTTCCTCTCTGAACTGCATTTTAGATTTATGGATTATTTATGAGCCAAGTGTCTTCTCTTAGATTATTCCAAGTGTTTCCTACTGTGCACCAGTTGAGAGAGGAGAGTGGTCTTATGCAGGGAAGGGAGACAATGGATCACAACCCAAGCAAACAAAGAGAATGAGCATTCCACTTCTTTCTACCACGTTAATTTTAGGCTCTTTTTGCTTTTATTATGAATGCGGTGTGCCAGGTTGTATGAAATGAGAGAAACAATATAGTGTGAAGGTCAAATTAAAAAGCTCCTGTGCCAGATAGACTTGTGTGAAAGTGCTTCTATCACATCAAGTTTTGACCTTGGCCTTGCTGCACAAATGCTCAGTGTATCAACTCTGCTTTCTTTGAAGTGAGCAGTGCAATGGAGCCCCCGGTAGTGCTGCCTTAATGATTACATTAAATGTGTATTTGGGAAGCGTTCTGTTACAGGGGAAAATGTTTGCACCTGCTAATTGTAAATACTCATCTCTCTAGGTAATAAGAAAATCAGTTATCTCTGCTAATTGATTAATAGAAGAAATAAATATGAAGAAGAAACATTTTCCTTAACTCCTTGATATTTTTGTTGAATTCTTCATCTGCAATTTTAAAACATGTCTTGGAGGGGGGAGCAAAAACACTCACCTGTAAAATAATTTTGGCCAAATAGTCTAAGTTTAATAGCTTTGCAATTCCAGTTTGATTGCCCCACACACTGATAACTAAACTACTAGAATGCTATCTGATAGAGGGGATCCTTACTAGGTAAGTAGTTTCAGCTAGATCCTTGAAAAGCAAGACATTTCTGTGCTGTTAGTGGAAGAATTTCTTTTTTTTTTTTAAAGATTTATTCAGTTTATTACAAAGTCAGATATACAGAGAGGAGGAGAGACAGAGAGGAAGATCTTCCATCCGATGTGTCACTCCCCAAGTGAGCCGCAACGGCCGGTGCTGCGCCAATCCGAAGCCGGGAACCTGGAACCTCTTCCGGGTCTCCCACGCGGTGCAGGGTCTCAAAGGTTTGGGCCGTCCTCGACTGCTTTCCCAGGCCACAAGCAGGGAGCTGGATGGGAAATGGAGCTGCCGGGATTAGAACCGGCGCCCATATGGGATCCCGGGGCTTTCAAGGCGAGGACTTTAGCCGCTAGGCCACGCCACCGGGCCCATAGTGGAAGAATTTCTAAGGACATCCTTGAAATAGAATCATATGCCACCTATAAACACCTTCTAAGTTGTGAACTCCCCCAAATTAAATTCTTTCCTGAGTACTGGGGGATACCTGGACTTTTCTGTTCTGAATCCCCTTCCTCAAGGCTGAGCCACTTACATCCTGAGATGGAAAGCCACAATAAAAAGAATACTATGGCCTCTTTTTAAATTAGGCTATCTAGAGTTTTTAATTAATAATCATTTCTTATTTCTTAAAGTGTGAATACAAAGCCAGTTAAACTCCCATTTACAAAGTTGTGAAACTTTCACACTATGTAATTTAATTTACTTTATGTTTTAGGTTTAACCATACATTTGATCTAACTATGTACTATCTCATATTGCAGCTTTTTGAATCATGTGTGACTATTTATGTTTAATTTTATGCCAAGAGGCTTTAATAAAATAACATTGAAAACTTGGTTTCTTGATCACAGCAATCATTTTTCAAGTATTCAATAGCCACAAATTGCTAATAGCTATTATATTTAACACTGCAGATTATAGGACACACACACATTACTGCAGAAAGTTCTATTAACCAGTAACTAAATTCTAGAAATGCTGAAATCAGGAATTGGTATCTTGTACTTTTGTCAAATGCAGCAATGTCCTTACATGGAAAATTACAGAATATATGTCAAGACATGTGAGGTTGACTGAGGTCTTGCAGCTCTTTTCATTAGAGTTTGCACAACTTCCACAAACCTCAGACTGTGCTGCTATCTGCAGATTTGGTTGGTTTTATTACACTGAATTCTCTTCCTATGTCCTGTTTCTAAATGAAGCTTGGCTTTCCCTTCCGAGTAGCGCTGCTCCTCTGAGTCTCTCGGTGTGTTAATCATTTTAGCCACTCCTTTTTCTTGGTATTGCCGAATGCCGTCAATGAACAATTGGTGAGCAGACAGTTATTTTTCTATCATGATTATATCTGTTTTCACTTGAAGCCTCTGCTTTCTTTACCATTCCCTATACTTGCTAGCTATTCTTACTAAAGGCGTTTGCATTATGACCCATGTATTTTTGTTACATTTGGTATTGGAATATATATAACATCTTAATTTGAAGATCATTTTGGTATGATTTTTAATTTAACATGCCCATCTTTTCTCTTGTGAAGACAAACATTGCCCAAGTCAGGCCAATTAGATACTTTTCCCCCCCTGGGATTTGAGTCTTGAACAGGGTTATTCAAAGCATTGAAAATGACTAGAGCTCATTCAGGTCTACATGTCCCTGGTAATGAAAATCAATTCTTGGTAAACAATATTCAGAATTGTCTCGGGTCTGTCCTGTTTTAGAAACTGATGCCTCAGGCTTCTTAAAAATTGGTTGACTTCTAATATTTCATTTCAGTTTATTTCCTGTTTGCTTAAGGCATATAGTGTTCATGGCTCTTGCTTGCAGCTAATCTTTAGTGCAACAGAAATTGGTACATTACTGGAACTTTTGAAAGTGACATATTGAGGATCTCGGTCCTTTACTGGGATGTGTTCCTGGTCTGTCCCATTTACTCTGTACTTTCTTCTGTTCAGTGGTGTTGCAGAGCAGTGGGCTGAATCACTGCCTGTGAAGCTGGCACCTTGTGGATCTCTTTGGATCTCAGGAATTGGGATGCAGGAACACTGTCACATGAAAGAGACAGGGGACCAAGGATCTGGAGTCCAACAAATAAAAGTTTATTGTAAGATTTCCTTCTATCTATTCTACCCAGATCTCTAAACAAAATTCAAAAAGACAATCCTAGACATATTTTGACTACAGTAATTTTCTATGCACTGAAAGCAAGCCTGGGGGAGAGTGGACCGGTAAGCACCCAGCCTGTCACCTAGGCAACTTGCCAAGGGAGCCTTTCGTGTTTCCACCTTCAGGGCTTTCCTCCCAAGGTACATGGCTTGGTTATCAAGTCTCAACATGTACCCCAATCGCCTCCTAGCTTTAGCAGCTCTTAATGTCACTAGTTCAAATCCTGACTGTTCCGGTTTTGTTCCAGCTCCTGCTAATGTGTCCTGGAGAGTATGGCCCAAATACTGGCCCATGATATCACCAAGTGGGAGACCAGGATGAAGCTCCTGTTAAGGGGTGTGACCCACTAGGTGGAAATTTTCCTTGTTCTTTTCTCAGTGTAACTCTGCATCTAGAATACACACCCTCCCTGCTCTTTTTTTCTTAAAGTGATAGGTTATAAAACACGAAGTTGGCTGAGTTGAAGTTATGGGAAGAGTTGGGAATTTAGAAATTGTTGTTCTAGAGTAGCAGCATAACTGATAACTTGTTCTGTCTCATGCCTTGGACAAACTATAATAGTTTTTGAAGATGACTGGAATTGTGAGGTCAATGGCTTGAGAACTTTTTTCCTCATCCATCTGTTTCAGTTTTTTAACAAGTATTAGTTCCCATCTAGCAATTGAGGTATTTCCTAATTTCAGTCTTTTGGATTGAGTGAGGAGAAAAGCATGCAAGCTTTCTCCGGGTAGTTAATGCCTTATAACTCTGAATATAGTGTTTGTCTTAGAATTGGTATATTAGTGAATTTTGTTGGCCGATATTTTGAGGATTTCTGCATGCATGTTCCTCAGGGGTATCGATCTGTAGTGCTTTCTCTGTTGTCTCCCTAACTGCCTTTGGTATTAAGATGATATTGGCTTCTTAGGAATAGTTTGGAAGGATTGTCTCCCTTTCTATTGTTTTGAATAACTTACAGAGGATTCGAGTAAGTTCCTCAGACATTTGGTAGACTTTAGCAGTGGAATCATCTGGTCCACAATGAGAGACAATTAGGCTCAGTGAAATGAGCCATTCTTAAAAGGACAAATATCAGATGTTCTCTCTGATAAGGCAGCCTTCATGCAAAATCTAAGATCAATAGATTGAATGCATATGGAGGTAAACATACATGTGTTCATCTAGGGGAACTGTGTAACAGAGACTAACATATACCAAAAAGTGAAGATATTTTACAGTTTGCATTTCTACTACTGAATAAAAGATGGACTTCCAATGAAACTGCTAAATACGTCTTGACAATAGGATGCTGGGCTTTCTACCATTATTTATACCTACAGTGTCATAATACACTTAATGATGGACTTGTGACAGTTTTTGAAAGACTGTGCTATTGTAATAATGTAGGGGAAATCAGTGGGGGATCAGGAGGAATGGGGGTGTAAGGGGAAACCCTGAACTTATGGAAGTGTGTCATAAAAAATTTTAAAAGATTAAAGGTAAAAAGGAATTCATCCATTAGAATTCTAACACTTTCGGTCAAGACATTGTCTCTTTGACAGCTTCACATCGTGGACTGTGATTTTGGAGATACCACATACCTTTCTCTGCTGTTGGAGACTGAGCCCGACTGTATAGAGTAACCTGACCTACATCTCATGGCCCTTAAATCTATAGAGGTAGCATTGTCCTATAGATGCATAAAGCAATACATTCTGTAAATTTAATAAATCTTAGTTGCTTGTATTTGAAGGACAGAGTGACAGAGACAAGGAGAGATCTTTTATGTGCTACTTAACCCCAAATTCCTGCAGTAGCCAGGACTGAGAGAGACTACACTTGATCTTAGCCAAAAGGCCGAGAAGTGATTGGGATTGAGAGAAAATAAAGCCAGAAATTAAAAATTTAGTTCAGATTTTTGACCTGAGTAGCAGGGACCTAAATACTGCAGCCATCACCTGCTGCCTCTCTGTGTGCATTGTTGGGAAGCTGAACATTCCGGTATGTGCTGAGGGCATCCCACACGGTGTCATGAACTTCATGCCACAATGCCTACCCCTTCATAGCTTGCTCATGGCTTTAAAATATCCTGGATAAGCACTCTCTATTCCTCGAAGATTCAGCACACTTTCACAATATCCTTATTATAACCACTGTCATTAATAAAAGATTATATGAAATAATGACTGGAACTTTTTAGCCTCTGGAAGTTCTCTAATTGCTTCAGAGAAGGTAAATATTAAAACTCTATAATAGTAACACAACCTCCCTAACATTCAGATGTTGAGTGATCTGCCTCTGCACCTTCAGAGTCTTCAAATGATGTTCTGCTGTTTCCTTTGGTTCACCCACATGAAACGATCAACCAGTGTCTTCAGTAATGTGAGCTCTGTTTCCATCGTATGCCTTAGAAATTACTTTTCAGGCTAGACGTTTGGGCACAAGTTACGCCACTGCCTGTGATGCTGGCATCCCGTGTGATTCATGTCCTGGGTGCTCTGATGTGATCCAACTCCCTGCTGTCTACCTTAGAAAGCATCAGAAGATAGTCCTAATACTTGGGTAACTGCCACCCATGTGGGTGACTCAAATTAAGCTCTAGGCTTTTGGGCTGTCCCAGCCTTGGTTATTGTGGTCATTTGGCAAATGAACCAGTGGATGGAACAAATATATTGGCTTTACTCCCTCTCTTCTGTAACTCTACTTTTCACATAAGTAATTTTTTTTGAAAGAAGCTAGTTTTTTTTAAGATTTTTTTTTATTATTATTGGAAAGCCGGATATACAGAGAGGAGGAGAGACAGAGAGGAAGATCTTCCATCCGATGTTTTCACTCCCCAAGTGAGCCGCCGCGGGCCGGTGCTGCGCCGATCCAAAACCAGGAACCAGGAATCAGGAACCTCTCCCACGCGGTGCAGGGTCTCAAAGGTTTGGGCCGTCCTCAACTGCTTTCCCAGGCCACAAGCAGGGAGCTGGATGGGAAGTGGAGCTGCCGGGATTAGAACCGGCGCCCATATGGGATCCCGGGGCTTTCAAGGTGAGGACTTTAGCCGCTAGGCCACGCCACCGGGCCCGAGAAGCTAGTTTTCACTGCTGCAGCTAATCCATAATTAGATAGCAAGGAAATAATTTACTCCTCTGTGATATTTCAGCTTGTGGGTGAGTCTCATGTCCGTTTATTATCAAGCAAGCATAAACTTATATAGAGTAAAAAAGCATGTCTATCTCTCTGGACCCACCCATTATTTCACAGTTCATGTACAGCACTCACAGCTGGTAGGTAGGTGTGGTCACATTTGTCAGGTAGGCTGGCAGGTAGTGTGGCCTGCACCTGACTTCTTAGAGTTGCTTGTCAAGGAAGCCTTAGCACAGCTTATCCAAGGACAGAGAGGAAAGCCTGAAAAGCAACCCACTGCCCTAGCTTTATGGCCAATGAACAGGCCCGGTTGAGGTCTCAGCCGAAAGCATAGTCAGGGCTCTCCTGGGGACACAGTATGCCATGTGCATATGCCCTCCCACACAGGCCAAGCAGGCAGAGATCCAAGGAGACTCCCTTGGGTCTGAATGGGAAACTGCTTCTCTGCCCTTCTATAGCATGCTCACTGTTGTGTTGTTGATCTATACTTTCTGTTTCATGTGGCAGGACTTCTGTGATATGTGTCAGTGTACCATGCAAGGGACAAAGCCCATGTCAATTCATTTTGCATGGTGATTTGTAAGAGGAGAGCGATTTGTATGAGAGCAACTTAAAAAGTAGTTCATACTAGACTGAACAAAAGGCAGCTGCCTATCAAAGCCTCATGGAATAATTGATTATGCATAGGTCTTAACACAATTTAAAACAACAAGCAGTGTATCAAGAAAGTCCTGAGCTTAAAGGAGTGTAGTAGTTATTTATAATTATTTGTCTATCTCACAAGAAATAACATGCTGAATTCAGGGTACATCCCAGTGGGAATGTGATAGGATCAGGAGGCATATGTGGGGTGCCCCATAGACAATCAGGGTAGCTGTTTTTCTTCCACAATTAAAGCTTGTTTTTCTGGGAAAGCGAGCATGGTCAGATCACTTTTGTTTTTAAACTTTTTATGCTTGTTCATTTAATAAATATATTTAAAGCAAGAGATTGATCCAATTTGGTTGTGTTGTTTTTAGTCATCAAATTTCAGCTACTTACATTAGAGCAATTATAATCATATGGTATACATCTTAGAATTCCTATCTCAAAGGTGCCTGTCTTTCTTACTGGCTTGCTTAGCTGATGGTATCAGTTTTACAAGGTATGCGTTCCCTTCTAGAAAAAGGTTAAGCATGGTACTAAGCGTATGTATTAATGTGTGACATATACTGCTCTGTGTCTCATTTTATTTTGGCTACTAATAAGAGTATATCTTAGTTATGTTTTCATACTCTATAATTAGAGCTGCCCATTTTTTTAAATGAACATATGATTTCCTATTGTATAGAGGAATTATAATTTTTTAAATCTAGGTCCTTACTGTGCTTTCCAGTTTTTTATAATCATAAAAACAAAGTTAGTAAATAAAGCCACAATAAATATTGAGGGAATTAAGATACTTAGGAGTATTTTTATTTTCATATCTGTTGTTTAGGTGTGTGTCTGGTAAATTATCTAAAGCTGAATTTTCTGACCCAAAACTAGCTGTCCCTTCTTATTCTTGGAACATACATTCCGTAGGAAGGTGGAGAAAATACTTCATTATATTATAGTACAATATTTACCACTTGTAGTGTACCCAGCAGAAAGTGGTAAAGTTCAGTCATACAAGGGATTGAAGTGTGTGGAATGCTTGGGCTAGTAACTGTTTACCAAAATCTTTAGACTGGAAATATTTTAATGTAAACTTGAGCTATGGGAATATGGCACAAATGGAATTTGAGTAAAGTTTTCAAGCCCAATGGTGTCTTGGAACCAAGGTCAACGCAAGAGAGAGTTTAAACACTTTTCCAACTAGCTGACCTGGAGTAAGCAAGTGAATTGGGGGACAGAGAACTGGGAGGTAAGGACCAAGATTTAACACAGTCACATCAGGTGGGCTGAGCTTCAGCGATCACAGCCACTTGGGAGCTACTTGGCCATCAATGGATCGAAGATCTTTGTCTGTCTCTCCTTCTCTCTGAATATCTGCCTTTCTAAAAAAAAAAAATTTAAAATGAATCTTTTTAAAGTCTAAATCTTTTTGAGTTGATATTGAAGTTAATCAGACCCTGTTTCCCAATTATGTGCCTAAAAAGAGAAATCTGTGTCAATAGCAAGTAATTATTGCTTGTGATGAAAAGTAAAATTCACTGATGCTGTTTGTATATGCATATACACATTCTGCAAAGACATGCTGTTTACACACACATGTATGTATAGCCTTTCCAGCACTCTGCCTAAGGACAGCCACAGTTCTGGCTTTCTCTTGCATTTCTGATTCTCTGCATTTAATAAGGCTGGTCTGTCTTTTATCTGCAATGTTGCTGCTACTTTAACTCACATTAATGCAGGTTTTGTTCCCAATCACAAAACTTCCCAATGGCTTACCAAGGGCAGGGTTATTTTAGCAGCAGTCTAGCATATGGTGCATAAATAGCACTCATATATAAACATAGCATGCACAAGAGATTAATACAATTTTACTTTTTCGAATGATTAATATTTACCCTGGCAGCTGTAGCATTTTAGTCTTGTATTAGATGACAGATGTGAATAAGGGTTGCATATTCCCTCTGCCAAGCTGCTGTATCTTTATACGTGTTCATAGCTCAGGGACTATGAAATATGCTCCGTAGGAATTTAGAACTCTCATAGGAATTTATTGTGGCTTCAATGTCTTTTTTTTCACAAACACATTAAATTGAATGCTTTTTTTCTGGAGGGCAAAAAGTTAACTGGCTGGAAACTCACAGGTGCAGAACAATAAACAAAATTTTGACTTCAATTTGGGCTTTCTAATGTTGACTCATCAGCTCATAGTACAGAGCATTCTAAGAACTGTTACAGGAAGTAATGCTGCATTGCTTTGAGGATGGAATAAATAGGGGACAGAAATAATGCTTACGCTTGAGAGAGTTATAGATGTGCTAACTATTGGATTTTGTCCTGTGGAATCTGACAGATTATAAGGCATTTTCACCATCAATATCACGTATTTTTACTTTTGAGCTAAAAACAAATAAGCACTTTCCAATATTCTCATTTTAAGTGTAAGTTTTATATAATTCTGGTATTGAAATGATGGCTTGAAAAATTCTTAGATGTCCAGTTTTTTCCAGATACATATTTCATTGAATATCTTTTTGTAACATTAGCAGTGATAAAAAGGTATGATTTGGATAATGCAGGCTGTTTTCTACATAATTTATAGAATCATATAGTCTGAAGATCACATGCTTACATATAAACATGCTTATTTGTCTACACTTTTAAAATATATAAAATATACTCCCATGTTATAGATGAAAATCTAATACTGTGTGCCTGTTATGGGCTTTATGCATATTTGGAAGAATTTTCTGTTGAAAAAAAAATGTATATTACAACTTCAACTTTGTTTATGTACTTATTGAATAAATATTTTCTCAGAAAGTTGCTTAAAATATAGTGCCATATGGGTCATACAGCAGCCAAATGAGGTTTAATTCTTACAAATAGTATTGAAATCATTGGCAAAAACAATAAAAAAGTGTCAAATGACACTACAAGTTTTACATGGTTGGTACATATTATCAACTGTTAACTTTCCCAAATAACCACAGAACAATATTTCCATGCTATAGTTTAGAGTCTTTTTTTCCTAAGTCATTTATTTTTATTGGAAAGGCAGATTTATGGAGAGTAGAGAGAGCGAGCGAAACATGTTCCATCCATCGGTTCACTCCCCAAATGGCTGCAGCTACTGCAAGTGAACCATCCAAAGCCAGGAGCCGCCTCCAGGTCTCCCACATGGGTCAGGGTCCCAAAGCCTTCAGCCATCCTCGACTGATTTCCTAGGCCACAAACGGCCTGGAATCGAAAGTGGAGCAGCTGGGACATGAATCTGTGCTCATTACTTTCAAGAGAGGATTATCCAGTTAAGCCATTGCCTTGGGCGCCCACAGGTTAGAATATTAAGGAGAGAAAGTCATGGCGAGGATATTCATGTTCTTGGGCCTGGACAGAATGACTGTGGACTTTCAAGCAAAAGATATGGCAAAAGAATGTCAAATTTTCTTCGTCATTTCCTCCTCTCAGCCTTTAGCTTCCTTCTCTCTTAAATGAGTACTGGTTAAGTCAAATAATGGTGCAGTTGTGGCAAGTGGTGTTTAATTCTTAAGAGATCATACATTTCATCCCTAAAATAATAAGGGAAGAGTTAAGTCATAACATTAAGTCTGTGTGGGTCAGGAGCAAAACGTCCTAAATTAAACCAAAGAAGCATGTTCCTTAGTCATCTCAGGGCACTTAGTGCCAGATGTGAAGCTACTAGCCAGATGTGGTTAACTTCATCGTCTGTTTTTGATACTTTTAGTGAAATTAAGCATCCCTATAGATACTAGATGATTGGTGAGAAGCAGCAATCCTTAAGGAAAATGTTTCACCTGAGATACCAGTGTTTGCTATTCTAGTTTGAAACTCCATCTGGGTGGATTCAGGTACCTTTAGGTAAGGATTTCTGTGGTCTTAAGGATGTCTTATTTGTGAGTCTTGAGATGCAGGGACAACCCGCCCCCCAAATTTCTATGTCTGAAAACATGAGAGACATATAATTAGGCATAGAAATCATGACTCTTTGAGTGTTTGTTTTGAGTCAAAGGTCAGCATTTCATCTTCTTACCCAAAATAGTGAAATGAGGAACTGGTGGACCAAATGGATTCTGAGTCACATCAAGATTTTGAACATGTGTCTTAATTTCCTAGGGTAAAATAACACTTCATGTTTAGTTGGAAGATAGTAGCCAAACAAAACACTTACGCAACACAGAACTATATCCAGTGATCTGTTTTCTTGCCAAACCACCCAATGAGCTTCTTGAATAATTTAGTAGTATTTTGCTGCTACTGCCCCAAATAGTGCTGGAATATAATGACGAAAGGCTATAAAACAGAGATAATCAGGTAGGATTTGGGCAAAAATGTTTGGGTTGAGCAGTGTTCCTCTCTTAAGTAATATAAAGGGATGAAGAAGCGTTCATTTATTTTGTTTTACAAAGGTCAGAGCATGGCCCCAGATGGTGCTGCTGCATTCTGAAAGCTTTATGTGTATTTGTTGAAATGCACAGTCTCACTTCTACCCCCAAGTTCCCAAGCTTTGTCACACATGGAAGCAAGAACTCTTCTTTCTAGAAACAATGTGACAAACTGTTGTAGGTTTCTGTTTGACAAGAGGCTTGTGGTGCTTGCTGTCAACACGGGCCTTCAGTGATTCCGCCTGTACAGGAGACTAGTATTGCAGAATTTGAATGGAGGTCAAGCAAAGTGATAATAACCCCAACAGTTGCTTGATTTCTTAAAAAGATTTATTTTGAAGGAAATATAGGAGGAGGTAGAGACAGAGATCTTCCATTCAATGGTTTAGTCCCCATGTGGCGTCAATGGTGAGGCTTCTTTGAGGACTCCTCCAACTTGATCACTGGACTAAGAAGTCCAACCATAGTGAGAACCACGGGATCTGGTGTCTGACCATGGAGTGCATGTGTTGGAACTGGATATCCACAGTGCTAGGCCTGTGCAGTGGACAGCATGCCCAGATCCCCATGGAAAACATGACAGTCGGCTTATTGAGAGTAGAAGAGGTTGACTTGTACTGTGGAGAGCAGAACAAACTGGACAGCTCTCCCAGCTAAGCTTTGACAGTAAGTATCTGTGCAAATTGAGACTCCAAGGTCAACCGTGTTGGCAAGTAGACCTTGGAGCAACAAAATCAACAGCATCTTAGTACTATCCTAACCACTTAAGCAGTATCCTCAAAACATGTTCTACATTGGGGATTCTGGGATGACATCGGGTGGCTGTCCCCCATTCATGGGTGCTAATGCAGTTGGGCTGCTTGGAGCAGCCCTCTTCCCGTCTCTCCCCACTTTCCCCAGATACAGGAAGAATAAAGGAGATTGGAGGCAGTTCCTCATTCACTTTCCCCAATTCCTCCACCCTTCCCACCCTAATTGGTGGTCCATATGGGCATGCATCCCTCTCAACTATGTAAACATCATTAAAAATAAAATGAATTATTTAAAATGAAGATAAAAAAGCAAAAGTGACTTTAACATTTTACAATTTTGTGTGAATTATAAGCTTTAGTTTGAGATTTGCTGAAATCATTAAACATGTTAAAGTCTAGTGTTGACGGCTTTCATTCTCAATTAAACCAGATGGAAGTTGACAAAATCTGACCTTTAAATTCTCCATACCCTTCTCTGTCTCTTTCTGCCTCTTTTAACATTTCTGATACCCATTCTGAATTTCAGTAATCACAGACAACTTCATAACTACAGAGACACATATAATTTATTTTACAATAAAACATTGTATCAGGTCATAGTTTTGATAGTTACCTCTGAATGTTTAACTGAAAATAATTTCACTTGATTTTTAATAACTGCAGTTTCTGGAAACCTGCCCTCATAAAACCAAGAGGCAGGCTCTGATACATTTGGCTTCTTACTGATGTGAAACAACCAGTCATTACAGGTCGTTGGGAGGAATAAATAGAAAAGTCTTTTGTTCAGAATTCTTCAGGTTTTATGTAAGAATATTTGAAAAGGTAGAATTGCCTCTGGCTACATTCCCTAAGAAGATTGTGGAATAGCTGGAAAGTGCTTTATAGTCCTGAGTTAACTGGAGATAACTCTCTAAATAATTCTGAGTGATTTTATCTTCATTCCATTGAAAAATAGTACCAGAGAGACAAGGCGACTGCTCTTGTCCACAAGAGGTTTTGTGAAGTGGTTGCATGTGGCAAAACCTTTCAAACTAGGATAGAAGGCAAACTTAATATATACTGAGATTAATTTACAATTCAGTGGTTTTTAAAGCCAATTGTACAAAGTAAAATCACAGCATCTCTATCTGTGTGTTTGATACCAAAACTACTAGTTGTTCCATATTTATGTTAGAAAATTTAAATGTAAATTTAAAATTCTTCACAGGTTGTTTTGTAACTAAAATGCAGGCTGAAATTATGATTTCATTCATTCCATGTTTTTTTTTTCTTTTGCTAAGATTTATTTATTTGAAAGAGTGACAGAGACAGGGAAAGAACTTCCATCTGAAGCTGATACACCCTGGGAGTTTAGCATGGCAGGTAGGATATATATCAAACTGTAGGATGGCCACCTGATAACTCAGATATTAGTCATCATGTAAATTATTTTCAGGACTCTCACATTTCAAGTTTATTGTCATTTAAACTCCCTCATTAACTGGAAAAGGTGGCTGTTTGTAAATAACACAGTGAAAGACTGTATAGTTCAATGTTTAGCTTTGTGATATAAACTTGTAAACTACACATGTATTAAAAGGACTCTGGAATTTTAGAAGCAAACAACAAATGTCCTCAAATATTCTCATCAATTAATTCAGATTACATTAATTTTGTATAAGAGATCTACTCTTTTATCATGTGAGCACAGTGTAGTCTCTCAGCATGCACAAGAGAAGTCAGAAAACAACTCGCTCCAGAATAAGTTCAACTTGCCCCTGTAGAATGTAAAAATAAGTGAAGGATTTAGATTCTGAGAGAAGTGGTATGTGGGTTTTAGTTTCCAAGCTTGAAATCCTTCAGTTTATTGTGGTTTTCTATGTTCTTCATGGCCTCCAAACATCAGGCAAATGCATTTTCTTGGGACCGCTAGGTGTCACTGTACCTGTGGTTAGGGTTTGAGGGATGCCAGTGTTTTTTGAAGGTTAGCAAGGGTTCAGAGTAGAAGTAGTGTTTTTACTTACTGCTGGTTGTCTGCTTCGTTCAGTGGAGGGTTATGCTTGAGATTACAGAGCAAATTGAAAGCATGTCATTGTAAACATTAAAAAGGAAGGAAGCAGGGTGGAGGGTATCATTATACCCTGTAAGTTCTGCGTAGAAATACATTCATTTTAACCTTTTATGGATATAAATAGAGTATTAGGGAAGGGAGGAGTCATAACATAGTGCACATTAGATCCTGAAAAAATGTTTTCAGTGTAGAGGAAATTTTGGTGTTTTATATCTGTTTCCATTTTAATAACATGTCAATGTTTTAATAAGATGTCAATGTCCATTCTGGTATAAAATGAAGAAAAAATCCTTATGTAGAAACTCAGATCATTTCAAACTCCTGGTTAAGAGAAAAAATTTCCTGCAGCAAATGAATTTTGCTTGGAAGAAGTGTTTTTACAGTGTCCTTGATAGTATTTGTATTTTTCACATGTCTTAAAACACTTCTGGTCAGAGAAGTTATATTTTTGATGCAGCACTGAAATTCATAAAAAGAACACAGAAAGCTACAACCTTTTCCTTCAGTGGAGTTTGCAGTTCATTGGAGGACTGTTATTTAAAGGTTCATCATGCATAGTATGTGCCAGGACTATAGTAATATGTCTAAACTCTATCTGTATTAAGGAAACAGATTTCACTAATTCATATGTACAGTTTGAAGAACATAGTAATACTTTGCCCTACCTTTCCTGCTTTACTATCAGTAAGCTCCCAAATGTGTTTTGTGATGCATATGACATTTTTCTGCTGTATAAGTTTAATAAGAATGCAAAGGTTTATAAAACTATTTACTGCAATACAGATACACATTGGCATTTTTACATTTTTTCTTGTTTTTTAAGTTTGAGGTAACATATATTAAGGAAAACATATGGTATTTGTTTTCCAGAGTCTAACTTTTTTTGCTCTTAACATGTACTCAAGTTGAGTCCATTTTTTCTACAGACGGTAAGATCACACTCTTTGCCCCCCGTAATTCCATTGGATATGCATACCACATTGTCTTTCTGCGTTCATCTGACGGTAGATACTTTGGTTCCATAGTCTGGCTCTTGTGAACAGGGACGCTGCAAACATCGAGGTGCAGGTGTCGCTTTGCTTCATTGTACTCTGTTCTTTGTAGCATATATCCAGCAGTGATGTTGCTGCACCCCGTCTGTTTCTGGTTTTTTAAAGAAATCCCTGCACGGTTTTCCACAATGTCTGTACTAATTTGTTATATTAGCCAACAGTGTCTAAGCATTCCCCTTCCACCGCTTTCTCTCCAGCATTTGTTATTCTCTGTGTTTCGGATTTAAGCTATTTGGATCTAAGTTACGCGTAAGCTGTATCTCAGTGTGGTTTTTATTTGTATTTCCCTGATGGCTGGTGAGGTTGAGTACTTTTTCATATATTTGGTCGTTTTTATTTCGTCTTTTAAGAGCTACCTCTTGAAGTCCATTGTATATTTCTCAACCCAATTGGTTGTTAAGTTACTGATCTATTCAAGATAACAGTTCTTTGTAAGATGGTATGCATTTTTTTTTCAAAATTTTGACTGTCTTTATTCATATCTCTCTGTGCGAAAAAAATGTACATTTTACATAATTCCATTTGTTTTCTTTTGCTTTTTTTGCCTTCTATTGGAGGTCTTTTTAAAGTAATTGCCTCCTACAAAAATGTCTTAAAATATTTCTCCTAAATTTTCTACCTGCAACTTCAGAAAAAATGTTCCATGTGACTAAGTTGGCATGCAGTGGTGATGGGGACTATGAGGAGTCAGTGTTGTTCTGCATGTTGAGACATCTGTTAAAAGGTGCATTGAAATTTTCTCCCCATCTACCTTAGAGTAGGAATAAATTGGCAGATTATTAAAATTTGTTTCAGAGCATCCGTCTTAAGTTGTGAAGATGCCAAGATGTCAAGAAACTCCCAAAGTGTATAAGCCTCTACAGACAGATAGTAATAATGGTTTATGAAGAAATCACTGAAATCCATCAATTAGAGCTGCACAGTATTTAATTAATTTATACCACCAAGAGAATTGCAATACCCAACCTCAATAATAAAAGAATTATAGAAATTTCAAGCTGTGATGAACTCATAGCTCTGATTATATCCAGTATATTTGTTATGAGTTCCTGCACTTAGGATCAACACGAGATACTCGCACCCAAGCAAAAGTGCACGTACATAATACAATGTAATTAATGAAGTTAAATAATAATAAAAAATATATATATGTAAAAAAAAAAAGTGGCACGTACAGTGTGTATTTCCTTCTTCCCTCCCTCACTCATAGTTTAAAATTTTGATAATAGGGATTTCTGAATATGTGTACGTGTGTCAGTGTAATTTTTTTAAAAATATTTATGTGAAAGGCAGAATTGGAGAGGAGCTATTCTATCTGCTGGTTCACTGGCCTCGATGATGAGGGCTGAGCCGGGCCAAAGCCAGGTGCTTCACTGGAGTCCCCATAGGGGTGGCGGGGGCCAAGCCTTGGGCTGTTCTCCACTGCTTTCCTATGCACATTTTCAGGGAGCTGGATTGGAAAGGGAGCAGCTGAGACCTGAACTGCTGTCCATGTAGGATGCCAGTGTCACAAGTGGTAGCCTCACTCACTGTGCTGCATTGCTGGTCCCCGAGCATCAGATTTATATACAGAAGAAGTTTAGCTCAGCTTCATTACTGTTTTTTTTAAATCTACAGTTGCCGTTCACTGCCAAATTGCATGTATGAACATGCGAATCAGTGTCTGCAGGGATGGCAGAGCTCATGTGGCCCTTTACTGCAAACTGCATTATGCTTGTTTACACTACAGTTCATTATAAAAATTTTCATTTCACAGAAGCTTTGTCTCTATTTCTAATTGGCACAGATTACATAAAACACATAGTTTACCTATAAAATACACTTGGTAAAATTCCCAAAGATTATTGAAACTTTATGCCAATTTTGACATATGTTAATTGTTGCTAGAATTTACAAGCTGGGGAAGGCCTTGGAAACATGCTTTCTGCTGAGCCTCCAGAACAAACGAGTCCCTGCTTGTTAGACTTTAGCCTTTGAGACCGTAAGAAAATAAATTCATGTTTCAGCCTCCAAAATTTGTGGTGATTTTGCATGGCATGAATAAGAAACTAATACAATCTCGAAAGGCAAAAGGCTGCGCCAATAGGGGAGGCAGTGTGTTGCCATCCATTTTAGCGTTGTTCAGATTTTCTGACTTCTGGGGTCAGGAACTCTGTTTTGATCACCTTTGTCTCTCGTGCACCTGTCAGCTCAGTAGCGCTCAAAGTATCTTCATGGCAATCTTGTCTGGACACTGTGAAGGAGCTGAGAAAGTGGGTTGCTGTTGGGTAGTCTGAACTTCTGAGACAGGAGAGCAGTGTCCATGTGAGGGGATTCCAATTAGCTTTCAAGTAAATCACAACTCAGTGTTGATCAGGGCATTGAGCACACACATTTCATAAAAACAAGTAATCAGGAATATAAGCACAATCTGTGTTTTACTGTTTCATGATTCAGAAATATTTGGATTTCAGCAAAATTGAAAATATTTGTTAAGTTAATTGTTATCTAGGAGCCAATTTTGGTTATTGCCTGTAATTACTATGATTTTAGAATATTGCATTTGCGTTGCTGTGCAAGTATTAGACCAGCTTGTTATGCCATGCAATGATTTCTTTTTTTTTAAACACCTTTATTTGCTTTAAAAACATAAGACTTCTTGTACAATAAAGCATAAGCATGTTTCATCTACAAAGTCAGAATATCTTCCTCATGGAACACGCAGGAAGAAAGGAAAAACACACACATGGCAAAGTAGTCACAGATTACCTCTAAAATAATTAAGACTTTCGGCCAGAAAAATTAATCTTTTGAAAACAAAAGTATAACAATAACAAAAAGCCATATTTTACACCTGGTACTAACAGTAAACATTCATAGTACAAAATTATCTGTTAAAATCAAATTCCTATATATTGAAAGTATTAATATCATCAAAATACCCATCGTACTTAAAGCAATTTACAAGCTTATTGCAATCTCAAAATACCAAAGACATTTTTTTTCTCATATCTAGAACATTTTTTAAACTATTTTTTGGATTGACATCATTTCATAACAGCTACATCAATCACAGCATGAATAACAACAGCAACAACGTCAACAACAAATTGTTGCACCTTGATTAAGTAATGTGCCACTGAGTAGGCAGCACATGCTTAGTTAAAAGGAAACACAGAAGTCTCTTAGGAACTATGTTGCCATCGCATACTCCATGGGCACTTGATGAACTCCACTAGAGAAAAGAAATTATTTGGAAGCAAACAAACCGACATAAAAACATCAAAACATCTGAGACACAGCTAAAACAGCCAACAGACACTCAAAAAAAACAGTATAGATTGGACTATTGGAGTTACCCTTTCCATGTTGGCTTCCTTATATGAGAGAGAATATATGGTATTTATTCTTTTGTGATTGACTCATTTCGCTGAGCATAATGGTTTCTAGTTGGGACCACCTGGTTTTAAATAGAACAATATTGTTCTTCTTGACAGCTGAATAATATTCCATTGAGTAGATGTACCACAGTTTTTTAACCATTCTTCCTTAGAAGATACTAGATATTAGTCCCCTGTCACTTGTGTAGAATGCAAAAATTTTCTCCCATTCTGTTGGTTGCTTCTTCACTTTAATTGTTTCCTTTGCTGTACAGAAACTTTTAGTTTGATATAGTCCCATTTGTTCATTTTGGATTTGATCGCCGTTGCTTTAGGCATCTTTCCCTGTTCCTATATCTTGGAGTGTGCTTCCTATGTTTTCCTTTAGTAGTTTAATGGTTTCTGGGTGTAGGTTTAGGTCCTTGAGCCAATTAGAGCTGGTTTTTGTATAGTGTGACAGGTGCGGGTCCTGCTTCTTTATTCTGCAAGCTGCTATCCAGTTTTCCCAACAGCTTTTACTGAATAGACCAGGTTTTTTTACCTGGATTGTTTTCTGTTTTCTTGTCAAAGATTAGTTGACTATACATGTGTGAATTCCCTTCTGGTGTTTCTATTCTGTTCCACTGATCTCCTTTTCTGTTTCTGTACCAGTACCAGACTGTTTTGATAACCACTGCTCTATAGTATGTCTTGAGGTCTGGAATGAGCAATGGGTTAGAGAGGAAATCAAAGGGGAAATTAAAAAATTGCTTGAAACAAATGAAGGCATCAACACAACTTATCAGAACTTATGGGACACAATCAAGGTGGTGCTGAGAGGAAAGTTCATTTCAATTAATACTTATCTCAAGAAACAAGGAAAGCACCAAGTAAATCAGCTAATCTTACAGTTGAAGGAACTAGAAACACAACAAAGCAATCCTAAGACTAGTAGGAAAAAAGAAATTATCAAAATAAGGGAGGAAATAAACCAAATAGAGACCAAGAGGACTATACACAAGATTGATCAATCAAAGAGTTGGTTCTTTGAGAAAATCAACAAAATAGACTCCCCACTAGCTCGAATAATTAAAAAAAGGAGGGAGAAAATACACATCAATAGTATTAGAAATGAGAATGGAGATATAACAACAGATACCTTAGAAATACAAAGAATCATCAGGAACTATTATAACCAACTATATGCGAACAAATCAGAAAACCTAGAGGAAATGGACAGATTTTTGAACATATACAATCCACCAAAATTGAATCAAGAAGCAATTAACTATCTAAATAGCCCAATAACATGCACTGAGATTGAATCAACAATTAAAGCCCTCCCAACCAAGAAAAGCCCGGGACCAGATGGCTTCACTGCTGAATTCTACCAAACGTTCAAGGAGGAACTAACCCCAATCTTACACAAGCTTTTTCTTTTTCTTTTTTTTTTTTAATTATTTATTATTTAACTTCAGTAATTACATTGTATTATGTGACACAGTTACATAGATACTTGGGTTCTCCCCACCCCTCCCCAAACCCTCCCACCATGGTGGATTCCTCCACCTTGCTGCATAACCACAGCTCAAGTTCAGTTGAGATTTCCCCATTGCAAGCGTATACCAAGAGGCAATTCTTCCAAACTCGTTCTATGAAGCTAATATCACTTTAATACCAAAGCCAGAGAGAGAAACAGAAAGAACTACAGACCGATATCCTTGATGAACATAGATGCAAAGATCTTCAATAAAACACTAGCCAACAGGATCCAACAACACATTAGGCAGATTATTCACACGGACCAGGTGGGATTCATCCCAGGCATGCAGGGATGGTTCAACATTCGCAAAACAATAAATGTGATACATCACAGCAACAAGTTGACTCATAAAAACCATATGATCCTCTCAGTAGATGCGGAGAAGGCATTTGATAAATCCAACACCACTTCGTGTTAAAAACCCTAAACAAGATAGGCATAGAAGGAACATTCTACAACATAATCAAAGCACTTTACGATAAACCCAATGCCAGTATCATACTAAATGGGGAAAGACTGGAAGCCTTCCAGCTAAAATCTGGAACTAGACAGGGATGTCCACTCTCACCGCTACTCTTCAATATAGTTTTGGAAGTCCTTGCCAGAGCTATTAGACAAGAAAAAGCAATTAAAGGAATACAAATGAGGAATTGAAATTATCGCTATTCGCAGATGACATGATTCTCTACATAGGAGAACCAAAAGACTCAGTCAAAACACTATTGGAACTCATAAGAGACTTTGGCAAAGTGGCAGGATACAAAATTAATGAACACAAATCAATGGCACTAGTGTATACAAATAATTCCACCGCTGAGAAAGAAATTGTAAGTACAGTTCCCTTTAAAATAGAGGAAAGGAATCTTAAATACCTAGGAATTAAGTTAACTAAAGATGTGAAAGACCTCTATGATGAAAACTATAAATCATTTTAAAAAGAAATAGAAGAAGACCTTAAAAAATGGAGAACCTTACCATGTTCTTGGATTGGCAGGACCAACATTATCAAAATGGCCATATTACCGAAAGCAATATATAGATTCAACGCAATCCCAATCAAAATCCCAACAACATTCTTCTCAGAAATAGAAAAGGTGATACAGAGGTTCATCTGGAATAACAAAAGACCACGAATAGCTAAAGCTGTCTTGAAAAATAGAAACCAAACCAGAGGAATCACAATTCCATGCAATGATTTCTTTAACATCATCTTTGGTAATGTGAATTAGCCTCCAACAAGTTTGGAAACACCTTTGGACTTTGTTAAGATGGTCTCAAATCAAAGCAAATCAATACCTAATTGGATCCATACTTTCTACCTCTCTGGAATTGCAGGAATGATATGATTTGCAATTTTTTGTTTCTTAAAACCCAAATTTTATACAATGACAAAATTTCTAAATAGGAAAAATTTAACAAATGTGGTGTCACCTCATTCAGGTGACACAGCTAATCTAGGTCACCTTTGTTATGGTATAGTATTTCAGATCCCTCTAACCAGAGGGAGAAATAGCCAGAGCAAGATTTTCAATATTATAAAAATGTTGAATGTGTACTGATTTTTGATAGCTCAATGTTCCTGTTGCACAATGTGATGCACAGCAATATTGTCCAGTGTTGTTTTGATGTTTGTGGTGTTTTAAAAGTAAAGGTTTTCTCCAGGTGTGAACAACTCAGAAGGTGACATAACAGTAATGCCTCCTCCCAGAAATTGACAAAGATGGATGTGATGCCTTTACTGATGGCCCCTGAGATGCACAGTACTTTCAAAATGACATTATAGCTCTGGGGGAAAAAATGTTCACCTTTGTTTACAGAAAAGAACGTTAACATACCTTAATTTCATAGCGTGTATTTATCTTAGTTTATAAATTCTCACTTGTTTTATTTGAGCATACTTAATTCTTCTCTTCAGTGAGATGTAATTATCTCAACTCCAGGACTTAATGTTATGCACCACCTTACCTGAGAGAACTCAAACTTACACATGCTTTACTGGGGAAGTCTTGCCTGTCCCCTGTGGACAGAATTTCTCTGCGTGACCTTATGTTAATCATAAGAAATACAGCACAACGCCACTTGCCATCCACAATCCAAGTGTCATACCAAGAAATCTGAATGTTCAAGTGCTACTCAGGGGCTCTGGTTACTGCAGTGATCCATTGCTGATGTGACATTTCCAGTTCCTACGGAGAGTTACAGTCCACAGGCTTCCTGTTTCTGCGAGCATGGGCTTGTTAAGGAAGTGCACCTCTGACCTACATGCTTGCTGCTGCCAGGTTCTGCTCACCTACCCTGCTTTGTTACCCCATTTCCTTTTCCCAGGACCCTACAATGCACACAGGCTTCAAGGGTCTTGAGACGTTTCAGAGCTACATTTTGTGGTTAGTTTCCCTGGGGAAGATACAAAATTAATCTCGTTCAGTTTAATTTTCTCCAGGACCAGAAGTGTAAAACCCTAGGTGTACTCTGAAAGCTCTACCCTGACAGTGTGTTCCAATTAGATGCTGAAGCTCACAGTGCTACACCCCCATGTGAAGTAGTTAGCAGCCTAAACACAACCCCTTACAAAGCTGGAGTCACCTGGAAGCAAGCTGCACTGTCCATGGATTAGGCGGAGCATCCTTGTCACAAAATATTAGAAAGTATGCATCAAAAACAAAATTCCGCCATTTTAAAGATATAATGTGAAGTGATACTTATGTCTCCAAAGCAAAATTGAGATTTTATACTAAATCCATGGATATGTGTGTATAGGCATATATAAAAAAGAACATCAGGTTGCATTGAGTTTTCTGTATGAGTTATTTGATGACGTGGTATCATGCATCTTTTTTTGGTGTGCTGTGAATGGAGCATCACCTTTCATCCTTTAGACTTCAATACTTCAATTTAGATGTTAACCTATGCACAAAACCAAAATTATTCTTAAAAATGAGCTCATGTAAAACAGGTTATAATCATTTCTACTTCAAATAAAAGGCAAAAAAGCTACATAAAATGGAGTGAGTTGAAAGTGGTTTGGCCTAGTGTGTATCATCTACTGGAATTCTATTAAAGTTTCTGCACAGCTAGTTGAGGTCAATCCTCTTCTTTGGCAGTACTTTGTGTTGTGTAGAAATCAATTCTCATATTACGATTTGACTTTCCCTCAACAAAGCTGTTTCTTATATTAGGATTTTTATGCTAGTGGACTGGGGATCCCATGAAGCCTCCACTTAATAATGCAGGTTATATTAAATAGGATATAAATTGTGATAGCTGACAGATGCATGGGTTAGTATACTGTAACATGAAAGATTTACGTCTAGCAACAACGTTTTGTCAAAAGAAAATTTTCAACTGAATCAGTAAGGGAAAAAGTAGGCATGTCTTAGAAGCAGCTTTCCAGACTACTGACCTAGTCTGTCTAGGTGCCTTTTTATTTATTTTTTGTAAAAGACTGAATTCCTTTACTGAAATAGATCTACTAACTTAGATGTACTTCTCTATTTTCAACCATGATCTTAAAGAAATTAAAGCCCCAAATAGCAGTATGTCAAAGGCAGTGTTTTCATGTATGTGGTAGCTAGACTAATCAAACACACTTTAGTGTTCATGAACCTTATTTTATATTTTACTTGAATCTGTAACAGAGATAAGGCTGTCACATAGAGATACATAGCTAGACTGTCTATCTTATAGAGATGGATAGGGAAGGAGCCAGCAATTGCTCTCTAATGCTTTTGATAAACTTTTATTTATGTTTTACCAAATGGAATTGAGCAAAAACCTAAACAAAACACAATATCATCTATTGGCGGAGTTATCAATTTGTTAATATCTTCTGGATGGGGAACATCAGTAGGATCTATGACATTTCCCCCACATTTCCTTACTTGCCACAAAGCCTCCAAACCCTGCATTAGCTGTTAATTGGTTCACAATAAACAAGACTGTATGGTATTACCTGGCAGTCATTTGGTAACTCCGGCCACTGCTCTCTATTGACTGTTCCGGGTGATTTTTCTTCTTCAGTACAAATTCAGGACTATGTTCGTCTTTTCTTGTCTCACTTTGCATATAGAAGCCCCCTCCCTCTTCCTCGTAATTCAAAGTATTTTTGCTGACTTTCACAGATTATTTAGTTACTTTTTGCAAAGTCAGATATACAGAGAGAAGGAGAGACAGAGAGGAAGATCTTCCATCTGATGATTCACTCCCCAAGTGACCACAACAGCCGGTGCTGTGCCGATCCAAATCCAGGAGCCAGGAACCTCCTCCAGGTCTGCCATGCAGGTGCAGGGTCCCAAGGCTTTGGGCCGTCCTCGATTGCTTTCCCAGGCCACAAGCAGGGAGCTGGATGGGAAGTGGAGCTGCTGGGATTAGAAACGGTGCCCATATGGGATCCCGGCGCATTCAAGGTGAGGACTTTAGCCACTAGGCCACCGCGCTGGGCCCTATTTAGTTAATTCTCAAACTTAACAGGCATTATATTCGAAATCTGAAATTTTTTGACCTGTCTTTATGCACCTAACCATATGCCATCTGTGGTTGCCTGTGTCCCGAGAAAACATGCCCTAGAAATGGATTTTATTCTTCACTACCCCTCAGTTACTTCTTCAGTCATTTCTGGAACAACTTGGCAAGCGTGACCTTCTGTCAGGTGTAACATGTCAGTCCTGGAATTGTGAGTTTGAGGGTTTGCGTTGTTATGCACACCAGCCATGCTGATCTGATCTGTTCTGTTCTCTGGTGTTCTTGTGTTGCTTATGAACGTGACGCTTGTCTGTGGACTGTGGGAACCTGTGGGCTTTCTCACTACGCACGTCACCACTGCCTTGCCCCTTCTTCAGGTGTAGGACATATATGATATATTAGTAATTTTTAACATTAATTCAAACAGATATGTGTGTGCGTGTTGGAGAGAATTTTCTACCATCTTAACATGTATAGGTAACATGAAGTCATACGTGGCTATTCATTCTGAATATATGTATGTGTATATATATATATACACACACACATATATATATATAATCTAGTAAACTGTCCAGAGTTATTCTTCATTGTGTTTCCTAAGGTAGTGACCGCAGAAGGAAATTCACCCTGCATACTCCCCTCAGGGGATCCGTTTATCAAGAATACATAGCACCACATATTAACTCTAGTCCATAGGAGTAGGAAAAGTAGTTGCGCACGAGTGGAACTTCATGGTGGGCTTAGCAGAATTGTTTCCATACCTTCCATTGCTTCCGTATAACTGGATTTCTTTAGATTTTTCAGGTCAAGGTTAGAAACTGGCTGTAAAGTGATTTGTGGTGAAATGACCTTGGTCTTATTAGTACCTGATGTCCATGTAGCTCTGTGAATGTACGGCTATCTATTTCACATTTATTGTTCATATCTCCTTGTCATTTTGATTTTATGATGACATGTCCACAATCAATAGATGCCATGCCTCATTTATTTTACTTGGGTATTGTCATGTGCCAACATGCAGAGTCCAACTAAAGCTAGAAATCCCACCATGGTGTCTTGCAAGTTTTCTCCTGGGAATACTTTCACATTTTTTAATACCATAAAATATCTGACCCCTAACTCTAAATTACCCTTATCAACTTGTGTGTTTTTGCCAGGGACAGAATTACTTAAATGCGCTTTTTTAGTATTGTAAGATTTAACATGTTTTCTAAATTTTCTTTCAGTTTGTGGCATGTACTTTAGGAAGCTTCACAATTAACTGCATGATTTAAAAAATATTTTTGTTATACATAACATCATATCATCTTAAATTAAGGCAAACATGTGGTATTTAACCTTTTGTGATTGGCTCATTTCCCTTAGCATTATGGTTTCCAAATGATGTTATGTATAACATGTTATGTTTTGAATGTTATATGTTGTGTATAAACTAAATTGAAGTATAGGTGAGGTGGTCACAGAAGGTGGCTGGGAACTCGCATTTACTTTCAACATGTTGGTTACTCATTACTATGTCAATTAATTCCATAATGATGTAAATTTTTGCTGATGGTATGTTGGAGCTTTCAATTGACTGGGATAATACTCTGCTAGCTCTGTCTTCAGACCAGAGAGGGTATACCTAAGAAGACGTTGAACTTGACTGGACAATAAGATGCTGGACTCTATGTTTGGTGTATGCTTGCAATGGGGGAATCTCAACTGAACTTGAGCTGTGGTTATGCAACAAGGTGGAGGAATCCACCATGGTGGGAGGGTTTGGGGAGGGGTGGGAGAACCCAAGTATCTATGTAACTGTGTCACATAATACAATGTAATTAATGAAGTTAAATAAAAAAAATATTTTTGATCTGAAATCCTGATTAGAAAAAGTAGAGCTCTTTCGCTGTATTTTTCAATCAACAGACCAATGCTTAAAAAATAGCTACTTACAATTTTTTTAAGGATTTACTTATTTTTTTCTTGGGAAGGAAGATGTACAGAGAGAAGAGACAGAGAGGAAGATCTTCCGTCCACTGGTTTACTCCCTAAGTGGCCACAATGGCTGGAGCTGAGCCATCCAAAGTCAGGAGCCAGCAGCTTTTTCCTGGTCTCACACAGGTACAAGGCTATCGGCCGTCCTCTACTGCTATTTCAGGCCACAAGCATGCAGCTGGTTGGGAAGTGGACAGGCCGGGATATGAATTTGTGCCCATATGGGATGCTGGCATGTGCAAGGCGAGGACTTTAGCTACTAGGCTACTGCATCTGTCCGTTACAGTTTTAGTAAATGCATATATTTTGGATGTGTAGCAAAAAAGTTTTAATAACTTGACATTTTTGTTTTCTTTAATAACATTCCAAGGAAGAGAAGAGAAGGTGTTTGTGAATCCATGTAATACTTAGATTTTCCTGTTTCATCTTCAAAGGCGATGACCTTTGACTCTGCAAAAAGAATTCTGATTGCTGCTCTTTGTACGTTTTTAGTTTTTTATTAAATAAATGAATAAATGCTTGAAATTGTGAGAAATGGTTTTTGTAAGGACAAGTAGTTCCCATAGCATGCTGATATCCTAGGTAGATTTTATACACAATTGCAAAGGGTGATTATTGTTCTGAAAACAGTCTTTCTGGAAATACGTTAAGTAATTTGAAACTTTCTGGATTATTGATATGCTAAATGGCAATGGAACACATGATACAATTAGCATTAATAAATAAGAAGTGCAATTTTCATTATTCCTGCTTATTCCTAAAATGGATAGTGGAGTAAGTAACTCATATCACTTGAAACTTTTGCTTAAGGAAACTGGGTTCTCTCAATGACTTCTCCTGGTATTTTCATGATTAGGTTTTAAAGCACATGGGAACTCCTGAGGTTGGTGAAAAATGGATTTTAAAAAATAAGCTTATTTGGGTGCAAAAACATATGAAGTCTGTGCATATGAAGTCTTAAATCTATGAAATAGACTCATCTTTGTGACACAGCACATTCAGATGCTGCTTGTAGCGCCAGCCTTCAGTATCCGAGTGCTGACTCCCATCCTGGCTGCTCTGCTTGTGTTCCAGGTCCCAGACAATGCACGTGGCAGTGGAAGAGGGTCCATGTGTCTGGGCCTCTGCCATTCATGTGGGTGGGCAGGACACTCTGCCCTGCTCGTGGCTTCCACCGGGTCTAGACCTGGATGCAGCAGCCATTTGCCAAGTGAACTAATGGGTGGAAGACTTATTTCTGTCACTCTCTTTTTTGAATACATATATATATGTATAGATTTAAAAAGTTCTTTGAAAATGTGCGTTGAGGAAAAATTCATTTTTTTCAAGTCTACTTCTGTTACAGACTTTTTAAAGTACTTCAATATATCTCTGAAAGATATACTAGAATGCACAAGATATTTAAGTTTTTCCAGAATAAGCAGTGTCAATGAAATGAAATTTCATGAAAAATGAAAGATTTTACTAAATCAAAGCATCTCTTCCAAGTACTCGTTTGTAATGTACCTCATGATTTCCCCAGTATTCAGTTCTTTATGTTTTGGCTTCCTTAAGTAAGACTCCATAATTATGTAATAACTCAAGAGAAACACTTTGGGATGACTAAAAGCACTTAAAAAACTAATTGTTAAGCACAGCTGAATGAATGGTAAACATGGCTGAAACCTACAAGTTAGGTTTATATACTGAAAATGGAGATAGAATGTAAGATAAAAAGATTTAATTAAAACATGTTAAATTGGCGAGTTGTTTACTTGTCGGATATGTTAGGGAAGAGATAAAGCGTCTATATACTGTGTGTAGATAGCAGGGGGTGCAAGGATACAGATATGAAATTGTTAGTCATGCTTCTGAACTCCTCAGTATGCTGGAGCTCTTAAATGCCTCAATCATTGGTAGCAGCCATGAGGATCACACCCTGTCTCCATCTAGCTTCTTCTTCTTTTTTTTTTTTTTTTTGGTAATTTATTGTTTTTGAAAGGCATATATATACAGAGAGGAGGAACTTCCATCTGCTGATTCAGTCCCCTCCCACTTTTCTTGTTGTTAAATTTTTATTTTAAATTTTTGAATTTTGTGGTACAATTTCGTATCCACCTAACTTCTACCCTGTAAGTTGCATCAGACCTAATGTAACAAAAACAATGTAAGAATGAAGTTATGTTGGAATATGGAAAAATTACTATTCAGCTTCAGAAAACAAATCTATGAACTTGAGCATCTACAATAGATTTCTAAAGATGTAGCCTTTTCTTCTTTAAGATGTAGCTTTTCTTCAACGTAGACCAAGGGAAGACATTTAGGTTCATGTTTGAGGTATGTTTTTACTGAATAAAATAATTTGTACAAAGAGAATTTTATGGTATTGTATTAATGTATTTACAAGCTTTGCAGTTACCTTGGTTTCTTTGAATTGTTGCTTTCCTAAGAAATTCCTATGCTTTTTTCCCATTTTTATTTTTTGACGATTTTTTTGCGTATTTGGTTAGGGTGATAAGGGTCAAGGGCTACAGGAGGGTGGGTGAGATCACCATTTCCACATTCTCTTTTTTTCCATCCTGTATCTGGGGGAAGGGCAGAGATAAGGAGAGAAGCCACATCCAGACTCCCAAACACCTCTTCACCCTGGGTCCAGCCATCGGGCACCACCCCAGGATCCCTGATGTGGGGCATGCTCTGAGGGCACTGCTCAAGGGATTTGGATAGTTCAACAGTTCTGAATTGCTGCCAGTCTTGCCGCTCTGTTCCTTAGAGAAGGCCGTGTTTCATGTATGTGAGTTGCAGATCTTTCCTCAGCCCCATTTCATCCTTGATGTTAAGAGCAGTGTCTTCAACTATGCCATGTGTGTTTTCAACTGCATGCTCTAGGAAGATCTGTCAAGGGTGCTCAGGCTCATTTGTTTTCTGATGACAAATACTTCATTCTTAGATTGTGTTTAAGATACTAAAGTTAAAAGTCAATGATGCATCCCAGATATATCTGTTTTCTTTTATACAGTATACCCAGCTAAACATCACAAATATGTATTGTACCCTGTAAGGGTATTTTAAATCTCTCCCTTTGCTTTATTCCTGATTGACTTAAATCTGTATTTCGGTTTACGCAATCAAGAATACTTCAGAAATCTTTTGATACTCTTCATTTAATAGCCATATTTATCCCAAGTTACATACTACTACTAGCATTTGTATTCTAAAGCTAAAGTGGCACTACTCTGTACCTCACATTGAATTTTTTTTTAAAATTTTACTTCTTTTTTATTATTTTATGATACAGTTCCAGGCCTTGGGATTTCCCTTATCCTTTCCTCAATTCCCTTCCCCCCCGAGTTCCCCTGTATCATTACTATAGTATAGTTTTTCATACACAGTCATATGTCCGTAACAGCTCTGTGTCCTACTAAAATCTTTCAAAAGATTCCCATCAGTAACAATAGGAAACCTAAGTTTCCTGGGGTGAATTACAACACTGCCACCCATCGTCTGAGTTCTACTCTTTTATCTTAATTTTTTTTACATTCCTCCCACTTGCCCTGCAAAGTCCAGGGATATTGCACATCTTAGAGTTCTTTTACACTATGCTTTATCTATTGTTCTCTCAGTTAAACTCTTTTTTTATTCCTCCCTCTCATCTGTCTGATACGTTCTGTTGGCCTTACTCTCCAGAACTCTCAATGTGCACCTTGACAAGTGGTAATTTCCTAGTCATGTTGCCCATGTGCTTTCATCATTGAACTTCTCACCTTGCATTGTATTCTTTGTCTTGTATTTATGGTGTTGTAATTATCTGTTCACTTAGCTGATTATGAGGTCTTCAAGGTAAGGGCTGTGTGCTTTATCTCGATGTACTCATCACCAGGAATAATGCACGGTCCCAGCAGTGTGTGTTACACATTTGACTTGAGAATGCTTTCCAGACGCAGCAAAGGAACCATGATCGAATGAGGCTCACTGCAAAACCATATGCTCCGGGACTGGAGTGGCATGCTGCTGTTATGAGTGGTCTTTCCTCGGTGTTCCTATGAAGACTTTTAGAGCCATTTTTATTCATTTTGATGGAAAACGCTGCTACCTTTACTGTCTCAGCCTTTTAAGTGTATAGTTCAGTAGAGTTAAAGCAGACAAGCATTATTTTGAAAGAAATCTCTGCAAATACTTCATCTTGTAAAGTTGAAAATCATGTCTGTTAACGAAGTCCTTTTCTTCTATCCCACCTGTTGTCACTACCCTTCAACTTGGTTTTCATGAGTTGCGTTGCTTTGGATACCTTCTGTCTTTTGTGAACGAGTTAGTTCACTGGGCATTACTTTCCGCTTTTATGAATTTGACTATGTTAGTCACCTTGTGTTGTCTTGAGTGGCTTATTTCACTGAGTGTGATGTCTTAAAGGTTCAGCCATGTTGCTTGATGTCAGGATTTTCTTTCTGCTTGAGGTTGAACAATTTTCCTCTGAATTTACAGACCACTTTCTGTTTCTGTTTGGTGATGGATATTTGCTGTTTTGGCTAGTGTGACTATCTTTCCTTTGAACATGAATATGCAATCGCCTCTGAAAGACCTTGCCTTCAATACTTTGGGGTTTGTTAGAGGTTGAGTTGCTGGGTTGCTAATTTGAATTTTTGATAGAATAAGCGAGGAGTTACAAAAAGATTCCAGTTTCTCCATATCCTCATCAACATTTGCGTTTTCTTTTTTGATAGTAGCTGTTGAAGTGTGTATATTGTAATAGATTGCTGTGGTTTATGTTGCATTTCCGGATGGCAAGTGATGTTTAACACCTTTTCAGATCTTTGCTGGTTGCTTGTATGTCACCCTTGGAAAAAAACGTGTACTCAAACTTGAGTTATTTTTGATAGTTGTTTGTATATCACCCTCGGAAAAATATATGTACTCAAATCTTATTTTTTATAAATTTTTTGTAAAGCAGAGATTGATCAACAGACAAATTTCCTATGTATTGATGGAAATTGCCAGAACAATTAGAGCTGGGTCAGGCTGAAGCCAGGCACTGTAATTCAGTCTGGATCTCTTTCATGCTCCCTTTGACAGACTCAATCAGGAGCTATAAAGCAGAGAGCTCCCATGGGCTTCCAGAGAAATGGCAGCAGCTCTGCAGAATCTGCAGGGAAACTTCCACCAACTGCATGCTGGCAAGGCATGGCATGAATGTTTCCTTGGCTCTCCAGGAACAGTGGACCTCTTGTCTGTCCACATGTGTGCCTGGGGTCCCTTGTAGAAAATCCTGGCTCTTCATTTTTTCTGTATCCTAAGTCTCATGCACATACTTCTTACTGAAAAATTAAGCAGGTCATGAACTCATAAATTAACTCTGGAGTACAAAACTGCAATTTCTTGTGGAAACACCTTAGGAAGGGGTTGGTGACAGTGCTGAGTTGTCAGCAGACACCACAGGCTACCCTTCTTCACTGTCTCACACTTCTGAATTTCCTGGGAACATTTGAGCTATGAGAGCACATATAATTTGGTATAGATCACAATTTCACTTCAGTTCAAAACTATGTGAGGCAAGAAAATTAAATTACAGAAGGAAGAGATTTCAAAAAAAAAAAAAACTAAATCCAAGGTGTTTGCAGTTGTTAGCCATTCTCGGTTAGCAGCCACATGTACAGCCGGGCGAGTGTAGATTTAAGGACTGGGTACACGCGCCAGGATAAGGTTACAGAGGGCTAAGAACATACATAGAGAGGTTTAAATATTTGTGTCAATTTCATTTTAAAATGTTTCCATCTATTTCTTTGTCTGGACTTGGTGACATTTATCATATAATCCCTAGTGATACTGAGCTCAGAGTGTGTGTGTGTGTGGTGTGTGTAGGTTCCTGTCTAGGATCACAGGCCCCTTGCTATCAGGGCCACCTTTACTTTTCTGCAGATCAGTCTCACGTAGTGGGATGAGATGCCTCCAGTAGGCATCAGTCAGTGTTTGTTGTTTTGATTGATAATGCTGTATTTCTTTAGTGTTTAGACTTCCCTACTGAATGTGTGTGTGTTAGGACCCACTGGAGTGTCAGGCTAAGAAAAATGAACATCATAAAACAGTCCAGAATAGCAATGTAGCTGAATTGACAGTGAATGCCAAGAAAAATGTGCCATAAATTTACACTCAAAGAGAATCCATCATCAAGTGTGCCGTGTGCTGTTGTGAAATGTGGAAGAGCAAGAAGCGGTCATCTGAACGTGTGCTTCGGTTTCCTCATTTCTGCATTTCTAAGTGGCCGCAGCACCTAGAGAATATTTGGGAACACTGAGAGCGGAAGTATTTTAAAGAAAGCCTTGCACACGAACAACAGCAGTGCTAACGATATTCCTCCATCAGTAACTATAATAGCAGTAACAGCAATCCTTGTTTAAGGAAAGCTGGAAAAGGAGTTGCAGTCCCTGGATGAATATGGGTTATGGCCAGGCTGCTGTGGCACAGCAAAATCACATGATGGTTTGATTGAGGTGACCAAAGATGTTTCTGCTTTATGAAGTTACAGAGTGAGCCTGGTCACTTCTGAGTAGTTGCCCTGCTCTCTGTAGGGGTGTGGTGAAAGATAATGGGTTGCTTCATACAGATTCTTCTGTGAAGGAAGCAGAGGCGGCGTCAGCCACTTCTCGCCTGGTGACACAGAGCCAGACTCTTCGCTTTCAGCCACATTCTATTGTAAACAAATAAGAATGTTTTTTTAATTGTATATTAAAGATAAAAATGATGTGAGGTTCTAGCCAGTGTTTCCCTCCATCTTTTGACTCCTGAGTATAGAACATTCAAGAATGACTTAATTCCGTGTCTGATTTATTTTCTAGATTTCACAGGTGTTCTGTTGTGCTCTTCAGTTCTCTAATTCCTACACTCAGGAAGAAAAGCTCCTGAAGATATCTTCCACTAACCATATTCTGCTTATTTAATCTTACCAGAAAACACTTTCGATAATTTTATAACCTATTCTTTTGTTTTTTTTAAGGAAATCAAACAAATTAAAAAAGGGAAATATGGTTTTTGTTTTACTTTGTATTTATTTTTGACCTTTTAGTATGAATTATAAAATAAAATGAGTATTATTGGAATAGATATATTTATAATAGTAAGCTTATCACTGGTCCTTAATCATTATGTGCACTGATTTCTTCTTTAATTTGTTGATGGTTGATGTAGCTATGTTACTTCTAGGTTGAAGGGAACAATAAACATTTGTTTTGTGTGTATAAACATGTCTGCAATTCTGGTATCTTAAATACTTTCAATAATTAAAAAAAATTTTGTTGCTAAATCTGCACTTATAACTAAAAATGACTTCCAAGTGTGAACTATGTAAATTGAATTTCCTTTGCATGTTGAAAGCTATTTGGTTAGGTAAATTATACCAAATATGTTATAAACAATCTGAGCATTTTAAAAAGTTCTTGAAGGTGTAGGTAACTGCTAATGGACCTTGAAAACGTTGTCAGCCTGGAGCAATTCTAGAATAGGGGTTGATAGAAGTTTTAAAGTGAAAGAGAGGCTTGGTCTTCTAGAATATAACAGATTCTTAATTTTGCATAGCTTTGGGTGCTTCTAGTTAAACTAAGACTAATGGGAAAAGTTAAACTGCTGTAGTAAAGTTTACCACCAAGTAAGCCTTGTCTCATGAGGGAGTAAAGAGCAGGGCAAACGCTGAACGTGGCTTGTGAGAAAGGACACCTCCTGGGGTAGTAAGGGTAGATGCCCTGCTACCACTTCTCACCATCAGCTTGTGCCTATCATTGGGTGTCAGGTGAGGCCAAGGGCCAACATACAAAAACGAGTGATTTCTGAAGAATAGTAGTAAAAATACATCCTAGAAGATGTGACACCTCAGGCTGAAGGCAAGGTCTGAGGGCATTTCTGTGGCATCTGGCAGAGAAATCCAGGGAAAACCATAGTGTTGCCACAAAGTTTGTCAATGTCTACACTAGGAAAAAACCGAAAAGGTTGACATCGCAGTACTCTGGCTGATTTGGCATAACTGGCTCAGAAACAAGCTCATGACTACCCAGGAGAGAGAAGTAGGCTTTAACCAGCTTTGAGCTTTAAAGGCAAGGGTCAGTTGTGACCCCCTACAGAATTGAGAGACTGACCTATGGAAAGGTCCATAGAAGAGTGAGATTCTTAGGTTTTCAACATGTAACTGTATTCAAAAATGCCGTTTCCCTAATAAATTTTGTCTTAGGCTTCCCAATTTACAGAATGAATTAGGCAATGTGAGAAGAGTTCATATTAAATGTGATGGTTTGAGATGAATTAAGCCTTGAGTTTAGCATGCTTCATTGAGTTCATTTCTCACTGTTTGTGATAAAGGTTAAATTTTCAAAGAAGATCCAGTTCCCGGTAGTGTTTGCCAAACTCAGCTTATACTCTAATGAGTGGTAATGCCATTTATCTGTGGTCCAGAGTTAATAAGCAGAACTGAATAATTCAGTTATGTTTTCCATATGATATATATTCCAACCTGAAAAATTTCTTCCAGATACTTATGCATATCCTGTCTCTCAAGATCTATTTCAAATTTCTTAAAAAGAATGAAGTGATAGTTATATACTCAGTAAGAAATGAAAATGTGATTTCTGTGACAGATACTGACCATGTCCTGTGTATCACTGAGGATTCATTCCATTTGGGACACATTGCACATTGGTCATGCTTTCTTCTCCAAGAATTCTTTTTTTTTTTTTTTTGACCTCTCAAACTATTTTGTCTAAGTAGTGTAGGTAAATGCAACTGACATATTATCATGTACTAGGAATAATACTCAAGCCATGACTAGAGGAAATTGGCATAATAACATATCAGATTCTCCTTGAGAAGGGGTAACTCAATGACTTTTATCCAGAATGGTTAATACCTTGCCACCTGCAATAGAATTTTTTTTTCATTTTTGTAACACAAAATTTTTTTGTTCTTTTTCCTCACTGTATTCACCAAGGTAAACGTTTTCTGGCCTCAACTACCTCAAAACTCTTTCCACATGAATTCTTATCTTGAGGTCTTTCTCTGGGTAGACATACACCAAGCATAATATGTAGGTAGAGTGCAAAGAAAATTTGAGAGATGATTTTGCCCTCTTACATTTTAAAGCTTCTTGTGAATAGACACACTGGTGCCTTTATTCCTGCAGTATGCTTTCAGCTTTGCCAGTGAACATTCACAAGTGACATACCCTGTCTGGATGGCAAAGGTTGAATGTGCTCATTGCCCACTAGAAAAGATTCAGGTTACTAAGCTGAGGGTTCTTTTTCCATAAATCAGTTTCTTTTCTATGCATGTTAACAGCCAGTCCTTTACACAGTGCCCTGAAGAAATGGAGGCTTGGTGCATCAACACAAGTGCTGACACTCCAGCCACGCCTGCCTCTGAGTGGTGGCATTCTCTGTTTCTGATACAGGAGCCTCCTGTCTTCCACCGGCACCTATGAAATTGTGATTAGGTAAATTGTTGGCTTATAGGCAGTTGAAATACTGCATCTTGACATTCAGATATTTATCCAAGCACAGTGTCAAAGGTGATCAATGGTCAGGAGTTGCAGCTTGGAGAAGACAGGTTCCAGTAAGCACGAAGAAAATGTTGGGTGTACTTCATGTTTAGATGTTTGATTCAGAGTTTGAAGTGTGTTTAGGATGGTCAAGTAAAGACTAGTGTTCTTGATGAGGGACCACACAAGGCAGTAAAAATGCACAGGGCGCTACTCTAGTGCAACATGATAGAAACACATTAAGTTTGAAAAGACATCCTTGGCCAGGTAATTATGTTGGGATTCATATGCTTTCCCAAAATGTTTGCACTCCATAAATCTTTTCTTAATATATCACACTGGTTGCAAATCATCAAGTCGACCTTGAAATCCAAGAGTTTTTTTTAAGTGTAGCCCTCTTATATAGTGTGGCAGAAACTATGTTGTTCATGACAAGTAACTGATTTTTATTATCTGACCTTTTCCCAAATATATTCACTGTCTCTTAATATGGGATTTTTTGTCATTGTAGCAAAAATATAAATATCTAATAGAGATTTCATCTATGTAATTTTTAATGAGATTATCAGACCAGGGGAAAAGTAATTTTCGTGTAGTGAAAAAATTAAGCCCTTGATAAACTTAAAAAGCATTTTTTAAAGCATGTAATGGAAGTTATACTTTACTGGCCTGAGAAATGTTAAAGCCATTTCTATTCAGTTCATCACTCACTGCTACTATTAATTCAGTGGCAGCAACCCAAACAGGCATGGTTCTCGAGGATTGTCTGACATCTGGAGAACTCCCAGGAGGGTGATAATAAAGCAGTCAGCTGTGCTTGGGCCGTCGTCCAGGAATGGCAGGTAATACAGAGCTTCTGGCTTCACTTGAAAATTCATCTCCGGGTTATTAGCAAGTCTAGAATAAATCCTCTCTGTACAGCACTGCTGTTACTTACAGTTTACATTTCAGTTACCTTCACCTACCCCTTCTTGGCATAAAAATGTCAACAACTCGTTGATGGTTACCACCAAGACAAGAAAAAAAAGATGGAACCACTCTGTTCTGTGTGTCATTTTTGAAACAGCTGAATTTCAAGCTGAAGACACAAGCCAAAACATACAGTGCTGTCAGCTTACGGATTGTTTTTCTCCATCAGGTGCAGCTCAGAGCACATCACTGCAGATCAGGATTCTTCATGAATCTACATAAGCCAGGCAGCTGCCGATCTGGTGTGAGTTTAGTGGAAACAAGAGTTCCGCCTGCTTCCTGAAATGCCTACTGCAGTGTGGGTGACACTCATGGCATTGTTCACTGGGCTCAGCCAATAAACCCCCAATAGGCACAGATATGATCACCAGCACTGAGAGCAGATTAAGCCCTAATAAAGCATACCCACTCTGGCTCAATCAGTCAAACAAGCTAGCAGAGGTGTGAGGTGGAAGTTATAGCGGACGATAGAAGAGATGGCAAGTCTAGGTATCATGGCACTGTAGGGAGGTACCACTTGGGTTGGGATCACCTTGGGGACCTAAGGAAGAATAATGCCCTTGTGGACTAAACACTTGGGCAACAGGAAGGGAGTAAGCAGATGAGGGACTGGTGGCTTCAGTTTCCTTGTCTGGAGTTCATTCCTACCTGGTTCTGAAAGGCGACTTTGGCAGAGAGACTTGAGTTTTGGCTGGCAGTCATAAATGCATTATCAATGGAAATCAAATTGACCACTTCACCTTGCAGTTCTCTGAAATTAAAAGTGCTTGCATCTTGGGGGTTGTTATTTCTTGATTTAGGCATACTTTACTCTGCCCGGTTTTAATAGAGGCTGACTTGGGCTTTTAGGTTCACTTTATGTATCTACCATGAATTGAAAGCTAGCTTACCCAGTGATCCATGGTATCTAGTATCTGATGTGAAAGGTTTTGATGCTGACTTGCTCTTAGGACTTGAGCCACTTATTAATCTGTATATCAAGTCTAACACCAGGCATTCACCTGTGTAATGAAACTCATTCTGTTAATTCTGGTGAACCTACTTACTATTAGAAATTCTTTCCCATCACCAATCTTAGTAAATCCAACTCTACCCCCTAGAACCATAGACACATTTCCTTCAATGTAGATTTAATAAACATTGTTCATCAAGGATTGGGAGTACTCTATTGTTTTGTCCCTAAGGTAACGTGGTAGGTTGAACATGGCTAAGATCATTTGCCCATCTGTTCTCAATGCTGGATTCTGGGTCATACTTGGGACTTGCTTTGACTAGCAGAAAGTAGTAGTAATGACTTGGGTCCAGACTGGACCCTTTTGCTCTGGGTGTCTAAAGGTCTGATGCATCCCTTCCCAGTCACTTAGAGCTAGATTGCCATGGGGAGAAGGCAGCACCCCCACCCCAACTTCCAGAGCCATGTGGTTCAAGACTGCAGCCAGCTTCCCTTGCTTGTAATGTCCATGGAAGTTGTCTTATCACTCTTTCCTGACTTGGCACCTGGAGACTAAACATGATGACTGAGCCCAGGAGAGCTGGACAGAATGCTCATCTGGACCCAACATGTAATGGAGCACATGTTAATATAACTGGAATTTTTCTAGCCTTACTTATTCAGGATTATAGAGATGATGCTAGAAAATATGTCAGATTGCAATTTTTTAAACCGAAGACAGAGGTAATAAAATGCAGGTTCATTATAATAGAAACCATGTATGCTGGGCTGGCAGTTAAAAAATAAAAGGATGTTTTTTCCTCTTTTTGCTAGAGCCTCTCTGATTCCAGGGGTCACTCTGCCTCGTACATTGCCTGATTTCTGTGCTCAGTCAGCTTACCAACTCCTGGTCACCCTGGACACTTTAGTGGGCTCTGATTTCTGTGTTCTTCCTGGTATGATTTGTGTTCTTCATAATTGCATGCTGATTTGTTCTATTTTTCATTCTGAAAATGCCTAGATTTTTCTGTGATGAAAATCAGGAGTTCTTTGGAGTACTTTCATCCATTAATAGACATTTCTACTTGACGGCTTCAGAGTCATTAAATTTTAAAAGTATCTATACTGAAAGTTAACGCTTGTTGAGTGCTTACCTGTGCCGTGCAGTTTATGTCACTGGCCTGTTGTAGTGAATCTTAACCCCTAGTCAGGCATGTGCTAGGTATTACCTGTATTTAGAGAAAAGTTTCAAGGAATCATGCAAAATATCCAAAGATACTGTGTCTGTAGGTAATAGAGCCTAACTTCTGAGCCTCTGCATTGTAGATATCCCCCAGTTGTTCACTACTATGTCAGAAAATGTGGACAAAACCAGTCCTGTTTAACTGATGACTGAGTGCATTTACAACACACTTTCTAAGGCTCTCTTCACGTGCTTTGCCACTGCCTTCATTCAGTCAGCTTGATCCTCTGGCATTTTCTTGAAATAATGAACAATCCTCCTTCTAGTGTTGCTGCCTGTAGTACTACTCCTTTTAGTTTTCTTACTGATAGTAAAGTAGTCTTGTCATTGTGCATTCAATATCTTATTCCTCAGGGCTATCCATTGTTGATAGAGTAACATTTGACATGGAAATTTTGGTAAGTTATCACTGTCTTTGAGAGAGGGCTGTATCATTTTCTTTCACTTACTACTCAGGCAGTGTGAGCCACATCTTTATTCTCTCATTAATCTGCCACTTGGATTTGATCACATACAACCAAGCTGGGTTCTAAACATGTTGTGTCCTGCTGTGTGTTGCTAGTAGGTATTTGAAATCCCCTCATTCTAATCACTTCTTCACACATACGTCAGCTCCCACATGCATCGGTCTGTGATCCACATCCTGTTAAATCTTGGGGCAGGCGTTTAGTTGACTCTGAAGTGTTCTGTGAGTATTTTGGAAGACATAAATGTTCCTTCTATCAAACTCAGTTTTCATGTCCTACCACTTCAGTAATGCCCTGTCTAGTTATTTAACACAGTCCCTGTTTCTGCATGTTGTTTTGAGGACATATCATGTTTTTTGCTCTATCAAATGATGGTGCCCTTCATGGAATACATGCATGTTCAGTAGTTGTAGGATGAATACATGAAAGAAAAATGCATTGATTTTACTATGGTTTTATGGCAATCCCATGTCCTGTGCCCTTTTTTGTTCTAGAGGATGATATACACAGATCTTAATTCTTCCTCCAATAACTTCTCTAAGTTGTCTTAAAAGTGTGAGGACAGAGTGCATTTGTGCAGAAAATAGTGTCATTCACTGAGGAAATAACCAAAATATTATGAAATTTAAGTGTAGCAGTTTAATGTAGAGCAAAAGGCAATTGGAAGCTTTCAATAATACATTTGTAATAAAAGGCGCTGTGATCATTTCTACAAGATGATGAGACTTGTTCTCCAGGCCTTTTACTTTGACCTAAGGTTTCACCATGTTCGATAAAGGGCTATTAAAAACGAAAAAAAGAGTTTGAAATAAACCCAGCTAGGGGATGTTAGGAGATGAATAGTGGGCCTTGTCCTGAACAAGAGGTTAATTGTTCAAATGCAAAACATCCTACGGGAAAATGCTGCTCCAAGTTGTGCCCTTTCAACCCTAGGGTGTTAAAATCCCGGTTCTTGTCATCAGATAGTCTAATTATATGCTCTGTGCAAGAACTTCTTTATGATGAAGAATTTCAAATCCTCTAATTAGCTATGATTTAAAAAGCAAATAGAAAACTGAAATGTCAAAGGTCAATACAAACAAAAGCAAGAATACACCAAAACCAGGATGTAAAGGAAGCAGAAATTACAGTCAGAATATTCCAAAGAGCTAATTAGCAAAGTCCAGTCTTTGAAATAACTAAGATGGCAATTAAAAATAATAATGAATAGAGCTTGATGATTACCATAGGTTAAAAAGCATGACTTTGTATTTTAGGAAGTAATTTCAACATCCTTAAAATTCTCACATGATAAAAGATCAAATACATATCACTGCATTTTATTTATACACTATTCTTGCATTAAAACAGAATTAAAATACATTTAATGATTATAGTTTTATAGTATGGTAGAGTGGATTAATTTTATGATACAAAACAACCTAGTTTCTAAATCATGAGGTGTTTTAAATGGTGATCTATTCATCACTTGAACTAGTGTGGCAAGAATCCTCTCCCAGCTTTTCCTGTCTCAGTTCCTCTGTTCCTTTTCAACATAAGCACCAGCTTAGTCTTCATCATGAGTATGAATACATTCTCCTTCTCCTTTAGAAGGCTGCTCAAGAAGAAAAACCCAGAACACATCTGAATGTCTTGAATCGCTTCTTAGCTGTGCTCCTATTCAAATTCATCACTGCTGTCTTGTAGCAGGGTTTAAATGAAAATACTGTCTGGTCAGTATTTCAGATACAATCCTTTAGAGATTTTGCAACTACCTTTAATATAAATGCCAGCGATTCCAGCCATTCTCCTCTCCTGGGCTGATCCAGCCATTGCTGTAGGGTCCAGCCTCTCGTCCATTCATCCCTGCTGTCCCTGAAATCTCAACACCTGCCCGCCTAGGAGATAGCCTGTCTCCTTCCAGCTCTAATCCGTGACATCTCCTTTGCTTCATCTTAGACACATGGTGCCATCTTTCCCCCACATGCTCAGCTCCTCACAGTCATCCTCCCCTCTTACCCCCATGCTCAGCTCCTCATTTTCCACTAATTTATACAAAGAGCAGCATTTCCTGTCTCATACCTGCCTACCTCAATTTTTAAGGTATTAATTTCTGCCAATTCTTTCAGTGAAACATTTCATCACAAAATGTGTTTTCCCCTGCTCTGATTACTCCTCACATTTGCTTTTATTATCTCAGCATTAGTGGCTTCTGCGCTTTCTCAGTGTGGTGAAATTCACGTCTCCTCTGGCTGGGGCTAGCGTGACATCTGTTCTAACTTCAGTACTCCATCACTTGAGTCCACTTTGTGTTTTAATTCATGTATGTTGGCCATTTACATTTAAAGATATTATTTGTTTGAGTCACCAAAGTATCTGCTCACCTAGCCGTTATTTCATGCTTTCCTAAATCCTCATCTGCTGCCTTACTTGGTTTGTATCAAACGTTTATTGGATTTTATGTTCTCTTTTACATATACATCTCCAATCATACATATGTTATGTATGTCAATTAAAGTATCTTTTGTGATTGCCTTAGAGTTTGAAACGTGTTTTAAACTCATCCAAATACTGCAAAAATGCTTCTTAACTTGCAGTGTAAGAAACTTCGAACATTCTCAGTTGGTCTCTTACATTCCCTGTGACATCTTTGACTTTGCTCAGCTTTGTGGAATTCTGTCAAAGGCGTGCCTTGCTTATAGTGCCATAATGTCGAAGGATCTTTGTTGCTTACTCCATTGAATTTCAGTTCCTCTGTATATCTTAGCCATCTGTTCCTGCTTGTTATATTCTCTTTACAAATTTATCATAATATTGGTCTCCTTCTGATTATTACAGCACATGTATGACATCTGAGTTTCCTCCCATGATTGCTTTGTCTACTCAGACTTTTTTATTGCCATGGTTTATAATTTTTATTAAAAACTAAATATTTTGTATGGAGTGGTATTAATATAGAAAAGAATGGGAGCTAGCCTGTGTTTAATGCCTGCTATAGATATAGAGAACAGAGACCTGTGTATCCCATATATATATATACAGACCTTGCAACTCTCTCCTCACTCTTGAATACACTCACTCTCCCTCTTCCTTCCTGTCTTATTTCCTCCATTTTTCTTTTATTTTTCTTTTATTTTTCACATTTCAGTATATTTTATAGTCATAAATTTATTCCTCACTAAAGATTTCAAGTAAAAAGCAGGGGAATCACCATTCAAGAGCTTAGACAAGAGCTATAAACAATAATCAAACTTTAGAATGTCAGTTTGACACATACATTAGATTTTTTGGTACCCTGTGTATAATGTCCCACAAGTCAGGGAAAACAGTGTTTATAGGATTGGGTTATTTCACTAAGTATAATGGTATTTGGTACCCAGTTTTGTTGATAAAAGTCAGATTTTACTCTTTTTAATGTTTAAATAGTATTCCATCATGTGTGTATATGCCGCATTTTCTTAATCCAGTCATCCTTTGGGCATCTGGGTTGATTCCACATCTTCAGTATTGTGTGTTGAGATATAAGATAACTTTTTCATTTGCTGATTTCATTTCCTTTTGTGAATTCCCAAGAATAAGGTGCCTGGGTCTTACCGTAGATCTATGTTCAGATTTCTGCAGAATCTCCACATTGCCTCCGTAACAGTAGTACCTATTTGACATTCTACCCACTGTGCATTAGGGGATTGTTTACCCCACATCCTTGACGTCTTTTGTAGAGTGTTTTGGTATTTACATGTTAGCCATTTATTTTAAAATTTATTTATTTCTATTGGAAAGGCAGATACACAGAGAGGAGGAGAGACAGACAAGAAGCTCTTCCGTCCGATGGTTCACTCCCCAAGTGACCACAACGGCTGGAACTGAGCCATCTGAAGCCAGGAACCAGGAGCTCTTCTGGGTCTCCCATGTGGGTGCAGGGTCTCAAGGCTTTGGGCCATCCTCGACTGCTTTTTCCAGGCTAAAACAGTGAGTTGGATGGGAAGTGGAGCTGCTTGGATACAAATCTGTGCCCATATGGGACCCTGGCGCATTCAAGGCAAGGACTTTAGCCACTAGGCTACTGCGTGCCTGGCCCTGATCATAGTCTTTATGTGTGATTTGTTTTGTTGAATTTCTTGAGCTCTTATACATTCTGGATATTAATTTTTTTTGACTTCTGGATTAAAAAAAGTTTATTTTTTGAATTCATTTTTTTGAAGAAGCCATTTTACAGGGTTCAATAATAAAATTATTATTTTTAGCTTCTTTTATTATTATTATTATTTTATGATATAGTTCCATAGGTCCTGAGATTTTCCTTATTCCTCCCCACCCCCCGTTTTTCCTACCGCCCCCATTGAGTTTTCCTATATTGTTACTATAGTGTAGTCCTTCATAAACAGTCATATGTCCATCATTGCAGGCACGGACAATAGCAGAGTCCAGCATCCTGTTGTCAACATACAACTGACAACTTCATTGTCCATCCTCATAGCTGGATATAACAGTCTTCATTACACAGTTATTGTTCCCTTAAGTGAAAAGCCAGAAACAAAATCAACAGGAAGCAAAAAAGAAGTTAAAAATGCCATGAAGTTAAATAACATGCTACTGAATGATTAATGTGTCACTGAAGAAATGAAAAAGAAAATCAAGAACCTTCTTCAAGAAAATGATGCTACTGTATGATCTATGAATCATTGAAGAATTTAAGGAAAAAGCTTTGCAGAGATGAAACTAAAAAATAAAAATCTATGATATGTAGTTTCTGCTGATCTTTGTTGGTGAGATATGTCTCCTTTAGACAACGAAGAGATGGGTTTTGTTTTTTAATCCAGTCTACTAATCTATGATGTTTGAGTTTAAGCCATTTGCATTCAGAATTAATATGAATGGATGGTAATTTGGTCCTGTCGTTTCGTAATGGGCTGTTAATTGATTTAGTTTTCTTTTGTTATTTTGTTGGGATGTTCATCACATTTGCCTTTGGTTTTGGAGGATGCTATTCCTCTTTTCTGTCAAGAGAACATCTTTAAGTATCACTTGTAAGGCATGTTTGAAAGAGGCATTTTTTTTTAAACTTTTCTGTGTAAGAATTCGCTTCATTTTCAAAGACACGATGTCTTGACATCGAGTATTATGATACTTTTGGCTTTATTTCTGTTTACAATTTCTGCAGCTATTCAAACTGTCTTGCATTGCCACAAGAATTTTAGTATCTTTTTTTTTTTCGGATTTGTAAATTGCTGTTTGTAAATTGGGTGGTAAAGGCATTTTGATGACATTTATTCTTCCTGTCTATGGTGTCTTCTATTTCTTCAACATTGTGTTGAACTTACACTGCAGAGATCTTACACATCCATGGCTAAATTTATTCTGAGATATTTAAAATTTTGTGTATTTTAAAATTTAAAGTTTTGTATTGACTATTAATGTGATTGATGTTAGAAGTTACTTCTCACTCATTGCGTTTGTTTACAGAGCCTTTTCATTTTGTGGACGTTCTTTCTATCAAACTTTCTTATGAGTTGCAGTAGTGAAAGAAAGAAAAGCCTTTGGTTTCTCTCTCTAATGTCTGGTGAACAGGAATTGTTTGACTTTATCCTTTTAAGTTTGTAGTCCTTTGATTTCTTGTTCTTGCTTGATGACTCTGCCTAAAATTTCCAGAAGTATGTTGGATAGCACTGGTGAGAGCAGACATACTTGTCTGCTTCTAGCTCTCAATGGAAATGCTTCCAACTTTTCTCCATTCAATATGGTGGTGACAGTGGGCGTATCATATGTTGCCTTGATTGTATTGAAATATTCTTTTTGTACCCAAGTAACTTAGGGATTTTATCATGAAACCGTGCTACATTTTATCAGCTGCCTTGTTTGGATTTATTGAGATTAATCATATTATTTAATTTATTTTTTCATTGCCATTTAGTATTATTATTTTAAATGTTTGTTTATTTTTATTTGAAAGTCAGATTTACAGAGAGAAAGATCTTTGGTCTACTGGTTCGTTTCCCAAGTGACCGCAAAAGCCAGAACTGAGATGATCCAAAATCAGTAGCCAGAAGCTTCTTCTGGGTCTCCTGTGTGGTTGCAGGGTCTCAAGGCTTTTGGCCATCCTCTACTGTTTTCTCAGACCACAAACAGAGAACTGGAAAGGAAGCAGGGCAGCTGGGATATGAACTGGTGCCCATATGGTATCCTGTTGCATACATGGTAGGGACTTTAGCCACTAGGCTACTGCACCAGGCCTGTTCAGTTTATTAATGTAATACATCACATTTATTGATATGTGTTTGCTGAACTCTCCCTGTTTATGGAGCACTGAGTTTCTGTCTATTCAGGTGATTGATTTGGAATGTATTGCATAATTTTAATAGCTAATGTTTCATTGGAGTTTTTGTTGGGAGAGTCTTATTACTATTTCAGTGTCCTTCTTGGTTATTGGTCTATATAGGTTTCCTTTATGGCTCTATTTTGATAGATTGTATGTGTGCAATAATCTATCCATGCCTTCTTGATTTTCCTGTCTGTTGGCCTATAGCTGTTTGTAGTTAATTCTGATGATTATTTTTATGTCTGGTGACTGTTATAACATCTTTTAAATTTCTGATATTATTAATTTGGATTTTCTATCCTCACCCTCTCTTTTGTTAAGTCGTTTGTGTGTAAATTTTATTATTTTTTAAAAGTCAGTTCTTTATTTCATTGATTGTATCTTTGTTTCACTATTGTTTATTCCTTGGTTTTGATTATTTCTTTCCTTCTTCTATTTTTTTCTTATTTTTCCAAGTCCTGGAGAGGGATTGTTAGGTCATTACTTGATGTCCTTCTGACTTCTTGATGTAACTGCTAAATGTTATAAAATTCTGTCTTAGTTGTGTTTTTGATGATGTATTCTGTAAATTGTTTGTCTTTATTTTTTTCCAGGATTTTAAAAAAAATACTCGTTTTCATTTGTTCTGTGACCCACACACTGATCACTCAGTAGCATTATATTCAGTCTATGTGCTCTACCATATTTTATAGAGTTTAAATTTTTAATTTCTAGCTGTACTCCTGCATAGTCAGAGAAGATATATGGTGTGATTTTTTTTTTTAATAAGTTATTTGAACCTTGCTTTATGGCCTAGCATTCATTCTATCCTGGAGGAGGTTCTATGCACTCATGAAAAGAATGCAGTTCGACAGCAATGGGATTGATGGATGAAACGTTCTGTAGGTGAAAATTAACTGTTGATTTTCTCCTAGTTCATCTGTCCATGCATGGCAGTGCAGTCTGTAAGTCCCCCATTATTTTTGTCTTGGAGTCTATATGTCCCTTTATGTCCATTAACAACTGTTTGAAATAATCATACACTATGGCACTTAGTATGAGTATATTTGCTGTAGTGACATCTTGCTGTTGAACTGATCTCTTAATTAATGTATAATACCCTTCCCTGTCTCTTTTGGCAGTTTTTGTGCTAAAGTCTATTTTTTATTATTATTAGGATGGAGGTATCTGTTTATATTTGCTTGTGTTAGCAAGGTATATCTTTTTCCATTCCTTTATTTTAAGTCTCTATATGTCTTTGTTGGTAAGCTGTATTCCTTATAGATAGCAAACAGATGGGTGTTGCTGTTGAATCCATGCAACCTTTTCATATCTTTTAACTGGAGCATTTGGGACGTTTGTATTTGGAGTTATTGGTAAACTTGGTGGGCCTGAGGGGTGAGGAATGTGTTCCCCAGGATGATGTAGCTGTTGAATCATTCTTTCATTAAGAGCAGGACTTTATTGTGGAGATATCTATTTATTTAACCTTGGTTACCTTTCTTCTTAACCTGTTAGAGTCACAGGTCTTCTTTCTTGAATATTGTTAACAAGAACCTGAAGAAAAACCCCTCCTGTCATGAGAGCAAAGAGAGACTCCAAAAAGAACCTGTTTTTTTGCTTGTGCATGATCTGCTTGAACTGCTGAGTCAAAATCAGCATTTGTCTATCATTTTTGATGTGTACTTTCTGTGGATTTCATCCCAGTCATGTGTGTTTCAGTGGTGTGTCTCTGTGTGAGTCATAGCGCTAAGGAGGTCATGTGTGTGGAATCCTCAAATGCAGGAAAGACACTGTGCATGAAACTGGGGTGGGTGAAATGTCATCAGAGCAGTATCTTGGGTACCATTAGGAGGACTTCTGTGATATTAAAGTGAGACAGAAACTGTTTGAACATTTCATGTCAGTAACATGATTTGATTAAGAATTGAGAAGTGATTATTAATACTACATGAAGAATAAACTGTAGGGAAATGAGTTAAAAGGTTAGTTCAGGTGGCTGATGTAGTAGTTGACATGGGTTTAAAGGCAAGATGATTCTGAATAGGTAATGAGTACAGAATAGAGTACTTTTAATGTGTTTAAAGTTACCAACCCACCATCATGTCTTAGGGATGAAAAGATAGCAGCTCTCAGAAACGAAGGACAATGTGAAGTCCGCTCTCTGCAGCTGTGTTGGTGCTGTCTGGAGGGAGCGGGGGTCTTGTCTCCCAGAAGTCTCTGAAGCATGTATGTAGTACAGTGAACTGAGAAGTAAAAGGAATCCTTTACATGGAGATTGACAGGAAGCTAAGTCAATTTTTTGGGGGGAGGTTCATACAAGAAATTTGTGTCTATTAATGTGGCTACTTGGTTCGTAACGGCCACATTCCAAAGATACAAAATTTACCTGTAGAAGCTAAAAGGATTGACTAGTTGAGAATCTTAGAGCCGTATACAACTTTGTGTGCATATATGCAGTAAAATTAGGTTTAAAAATATTTGAAAGCAAGAAATATCTAATTCAAAATCAACTTCTGAATAAGGAAGAAGTAAAATGAAATTTGAAAAAATTCAATTCTCACTGATACTTTATTTCTTAACCTCTTTGGATATATATTTTTAAAATGATTATTTCAGATAATCTTTGTAATTGAATACATGAAAAATATAGAACCACGTGTTCATGTTGTTTTAATTCTGTATTCTGTTAAGAGATGAGAAAAAATATAGTAGTTACTCTTGTATAGTTTTGCTCCCCACTGACACATTATCATTACTGTGATAATACTTGAGCTAACAACATTCTATACTGTTTTAAAGACATCTTGCTAGATTCTGATGCATTATATTTGATTATATAACAGCTTTTTATCCTAGCTTTGTGTTTGTCTAATGTAATTCATACTGAAATCAACAATGCAGGGACATGTGAGATTAGCGCAGCCATGAGCACTCTAGAATTCACCATTTCTTGAGGATTCTGTTCTGTTAATACTTCTTTTGTCCTTGTGCTGTAAGAGTCAGGGTAATAAAAAAATATTTGACTTATTGTTATCATTTTCTAGTTGGATGAAGTGGAAATGGATATTTTCAGATGACCACTGAATGTACCTGTTTTGTTTACCATAAAGTCAGAATAATCAACACAGTATCTGACATATGTTGAGCTATCAACAATTGTTTACTGGAATAAAATAGCACAATAAACCAAAAAAAAAATCACAGAAGTATACAAACCCTAGAAATACTGTGGGAACAGTTAGATGTAAGACATTTACTATTACAGATCTTTATCATTGAGACATCTTGGATATCGATACCATCTGTCTATCTGTATGTTGGTGTGGATGACAAACAGTCCTGCTGCATGTGACTTAAGTTGGATAAAAACTAACAACAGAATGGAGACCCGCCTTCCAGCTTTTGCTGCTGTTCAGTACTTATATTTTCTTCTTAGAATTATCCTCTCTGTTTTGGGAGTGAAATGGAGCTTGAGATCTTCCTGTTTCAACTGCCTCGTTGGCAAATTAGGGGCATGTGGCACAGAGATTACTCTTCTAAAAATTGTAAAAAATATTGAACACAATACTTCCCACCAGGTTCATAATCCCTGGGTAGTGCTGTCGTTTTAATTCGGTAGTCTAATTAATCAGTGTGTTTCTGTGTGTGAAGTGTTCGGAATATGTCAAATACAAGCATTGTGTACCTGAATGCCTTCTATTTGTATTACTTTTATATAATTATCCTAGGTTTCTGGTAAAGATAAAAAATATCACATTGATATTTAATCATTAACCTCAGTTTGTAATGAAATTATATCAAATATGTGATTAAATATTGTATCTTTAAATAAGATTAATTTATGATTGGAACTATCTCTTGTTCTCTCTATATACACACACGTGTGTGTGTGTGTGTGTGTGTGTGTGTATCCTGGAAGAGATAGACCTCAATTATCAAAATAGCACCTCACTTTTCTGTGAGTATACTTAAGATATTGATAGTTTAAATATTGCTTTTGAATTCACATAAAATTCCTTTTTGTCTGTTACAAATGCTGACAGTAATGATAATAAATAGTAAAATAACAAATATAGTAAAAATAGTCTATCATACTTCAGAAATTTGAGATCAAAATTTCGTCTTCAAAGTAGTGCTGTACACTGGCTGTTTCTTCAGGGGAGGATGCAGACTTCAAAAAATCAGACATCAAGCTTAGGTCTCGGTTTTCCTGTCAGTCTAAAAGTTTGTAACTGCCAGAAGGCATAATTTTCTCAAGTTAATTCCTAAACTTACAGCAGTAGTTAAATGAACACAAGAATGTGAGTTGAAGGGTATTTGAAGCTAAATCTAACAGATAATAGTTATTCAGTGTTTGCCAGACATCATCAGCACCCGAGAACTTTAGGTTGATCAATTTTTATCCAGTTATCACAGCACTTATAACAGTTAGCAACTGTTACCTCACTCACATGTGAATAAGCTGATATTTAACAAGCTTATTGCTTGCGACATTTTTTGAAAATGTGGCAAGAGCCGAGATATGAACGCAATCTAACTATGTAACATTAGCCTTCACTGTATGAAATCCATTCAGTGAACACCCCCCTTGGTAGATCTGCAGAAAGAGTTCCAGGGAAGTGCAAAGGCACCAGATCTGTAACTAGGCTTGGAACCCAACACTGTGCAAGGAAAGATGGAAATTTTCCAAAAGGCACTGCAATGGTTAGGCTTCATTGTGTAGTACAAGGATGCTTAGCAATTTACAGAATCTCATACTGGCTCTTTGATCTCTGGAATACAAGATAGTACATAGAAAAAAATAAAGTCTTCGACATTTTTTCACGCTTGATCAAGGAGATAAACCAAAAGCCATACTGTGTCCATCAGGGAAAGAAAGTGATTCATGATACTTTCAGAAATGCTGGGGTGCCTTTCTTACATTTTCCAATTAAAACTTGCTATTTTGGTTATTAAAAAATTCAGTTGGGTGAAGGAGAATTACAGGAAATTGTGAGAACATAGATGGTGCTGCCGATTGTGGCTGGGTTCCTGGAAATGCTATCCGTATTCTAGCAAGGCAGCACGGCCACATCCGTGATACATCAGCACCTGCTACCCAGCTCTTTGTCTATCCAGTGCTTGCTCCATTGTTTCAGTCAAGAGAGCAGAAGCAGTTTGTTCTGAAAGGAAGAAAGTTGCACTGAACATCTCAGAGCTTTGTCAGTGCTTCTGATCCAGGATCTGAAGACATGCACAAATTCCTGGTTAGAGTCTCTTGGAACATTAATCTCTCACATTGTAATGCCATTTTTGGTCAGTTGAATGCACAAGAAACTTCTTTGCCATGTCTGTGTGTCATCTCTTCTTAGGTCTGTGAATTATCTATTAATTTCTTCTTTAGCAAATGCACTGTTCCTGGATAATACCACATTGCCCCTTCATTCTCATGCAGGGAAGGAACAAAGGTGATAGAATTCATAAGTAGATTATGTATACTTATATAGTACAATGCCATGAGTGGACTAAGTAGAGTGAGGAATTCACCAGTCTAAGTTGCCTGGATAATTTCTGGTAGTGACTAATTTGGCATTGTTCAGCCAGGATAAAACAATCTTTCTATCAACATGATAATTTTGTGCAAGCAATACAAATAACTGGCTTATTTTTCTCTTTGAAGGGCTGTGAAATCTATTAAATTAAACATAAGGGTATGCAAAATTTCATAAACAGAACTGATAACTCCTATAAGTGGCCAACAAGGATATGAGTCCCATATGAGCTATAGGCAAGAGTGTGCAAGCAGATTTTTCCTTTTAGTATAGCAAAATTCACCCCTCTGCCTAGGAAAACTGTACCTGTGGGGAACGCTGAAGTCAGCAGTCTAACTCGGACCTGGACTCTCAATCCACAGAAACAGTACTGTGAAATAAGGGATGCAGTTTCAACTGATAAGTATCAGCATGCTTTGATTCATAGCAATGATAGAGATTTTGGTACTGGACATTGAGCACCGCCATGACAAGGGCCATGACTAACTTACAGGAGTGGCTTGACAACTAGGTCGTTGGAGCTGGCTACAGAATGTTGAGGAGAGTATTAGTGAAGACCTTTTGCTGAGCTTGTGAACTTCTCGCTTTCCCACAACTGTGTCCTAAATTGTGTGTTCTCACCTGTTAAGCCTTTTTGTGTAGATCCAGGCAACACTGGATTGGTGCAAGAAAATTGAAGAAGAGGCTGTAGTATACATGACCCATTGACCTGTGACATAGTAAATGTTTGTGAAGCTGCTAACTATTGAGTTAGTGTTTTATAATACATGTGTAACAATAGATGAGGAACACCACCTCCTTTATGGAGAGAAAGAGTGCTTAGTCATTGCCAGGACTGACACTGACCGCTGAGTGTAGAAATACCCTTTTCTGTTCTAGGCATCGCCATACTTTGATTGAATGGTCTGTCATTGTGGTATCCTGCAAGCATTGCTTCAGCCCAGGCTCTATTTTGTGTCAGAGGACATGCATCCAGAGTTTAGCACATATTATTCTTACCTAATATGCTCAATAATAAAATAGAAGTGTATGATGACATTCTGGTTTGAAGAGGCATGCTATGTGCATGAAAACCACCACTGTTTCTTTCTTTCTCATAACCAGAGCTGTGGATGTGGGAGTCACATTGGAGCACATCCTCATTACTAACTCAGGAAGAAATTTTGCTATGTGTCCTAGAAACTCTGGGCTTACTTGGTTTGGAGGTTCTGTTGCTCAAAGGGCATGCGCTTTATTTCTTATCAAAGAATATAGTCATGATTCTGCTGAATTGAAAGTTGAAATTTCTCCCAGGACATTTTGAGCTCCTCATGTGGCTGACCCAATAGCAGAGAAGGAGGTCATTCTACTGCCTGGATGACTACTTCTAATCGTCAGGGGGAAATTGGGTTGCTGCTGTGCAGGAGGAGAAAGGAGGGCTATGTCTAGATCCCAGGTGGAATTTATGATGGCGCCTTTTAAATACTCTGTGGGCTTTGGCTAAGAGTCTAGCCAGGTCAGGCCACTGATTTATAAATCATACTGGAACATTTTGCTTTCTAATTTAATTTTGCAGGCATCATTGTGAGCCATTAAAGGAATGGTGCGATGCTCTTTCTTGGGTTAGAGACTGGATATGGTCTGGCATATTCCCCCTAGGAATGGCCAATTTTTTGTCTTTGTTTTATTTAAAGGTAGTGTTACATTACCTTAGAGATACTGTCATTAAAATGCTGTTAATAACCCTGAGGTTGGAAGACTCTGTTGAAGTGACCAAAATTTGCTTTAGTTAGCAGGCTTTTCAGAACAGATTAACTGCGACTTGAGCAATCCTGAAAGATTATTCTATTGTCAGTTCTTCCGTCCACATACTCTCTTGGGCAGTCCTTGTCAGGTGATTTGCAGAGGACTGAAATGTCTGTATTCTGGTTTTAGAGACTTGGAAGTCCTACTTCATAGCTCTGGTGGGACTGGTGTCTGGCAAGGACTGCTGTCTGTTGCTGGCATGGGCCTTGCTATGGCACCTTCAGAGAGGATGAATGTTGTGTCCTTAGCAGGAGTCCTCTCAGCAACATGGCTCATTCTAGGGTTTGCATATCTGACCAGTAAGAGCAGAACCCTCATGAGTTAAGTATTTCCTAAAGGTCATGTCCTTTACGAAAAAAATTGAAATGTGTTTCTAACATACATACAGAGAGAGATGGAGAGAGATGGAAAGAGAAAGCATGTAGACACAGATACATGTCTTCTGTTTGCTGGGTCATTCCCCAAAGTATGCAATAGGCAAGGCTGGGCCAGGGTGACACTGGGCTCCTGGAGCCCTGGGAATCCCAGTCCTTGGCCCTCACTTGCTGCTTCCCATGTTGTAGAAGGGAGTAGCCAGAAATCAAGCCAGGCAAGTGACAACTTGGCAAGTTGCACCCAGTTCCCACCCATGCCATGCTTCTTGACAACTGGTGCATTGGAAACTCAGTTTCAACATTCATTTTGGAGATGTGCCATGCCGCCTTTTACCTGATGGCCCACCAAGACCTGGGACGGTGTAGCCTAACGCTGTGGTGATAGGAAACAGCATTCACTGTGGCTGCTTCTAATTCCTGAACAATACCCAGGAGTGTTAACTGAATTAGGTGGCAGTCAGCTGCTGTATTATTGGCCAGACACGATAAATACATCATCAGCACTTGAAGAATGTTGCACCAATGCACTGAAATGGTACTGATCAAGGGTGCTAATTAGCCTCTGAGAATTTAAGCCTATTGTTTTGTCAAAATCAATAATTTCACTGACATTGTCAGCTCACTATTGTGGAGTCGGGGTTCTCTGTATGGATTTTGTATTAAATAATTTGCTAATACTATGGCTTTCTACACATGTCAGTCATTAATACCACTCTTTCTCATGGCTAGCCCATTGCAGATGCCTGAATAAATGTACAGGGATGCAATTTTTTTTTTGGTGTCAAACATCTTTAGAGTTGAACGTGAGCTCATGGGGTGGCTTGACAGTTCAACATGCTTTGAGTGTTGAACATCCATGCAAAGAGTGTGTGGTACTAACTGTGGTGTCCCTCTAAAGAAGCTCCTGTGAAACACTTGCAGCTTTAAATCTCAGTTTTGGCATTGGTGATGGTGTGTAATCAGTAATTAACACAAATTGTTTAGAATTGTGACAGCTGCCGTTAAGGAGAATTACCCTGCTATGTATTTTCTATCCAAAATTGAGAAACAATTTTGATTTTTATACAGCAGTGGAGAAAAAATGCAAAACAGGGAGGAAACCATAGCCTAATTCCAGGTATAGGTTGGGTAAAGGGGATATAATTTAGTGGCTATTTAACTTTGGTGTGGAATGTGGAGAAGATGCTGAAAGAATGCCAGAGGTTGCTGGTGAAGTTACCTCTGCCTGTCTCATCGGCATAGGATTGTCATCTATTTTCTGCTTGTATCAGTAGCCTACCTGTTCCTGTTGACACAGAGAGCAATTTATGACTCAAACAGTTGCACTGGAATGGATAGATACAAAAAAGTTTTTATTTGAATTCATATTGCCATTTCCATCATTTTGTTATATAAGTCATCTAAAGGGCAGTGTATTTTTTTTTTTTTTAAGATTTATTCATTTTATTACAGCCAGATATACACAGAGGAGGAGAGACAGAGAGGAAGATCTTCCGTCCGATGTTTCACTCCCCAAGTGAGCCGCAACGGGCCGGTACGCGCCAATCCGATGCCGGGAACCAGGAACCTCTTCCGGGTCTCCCACGCAGGTGCAGTGTCCCAATGCATTGGGCCGTCCTCGACTGCTTTCCCAGGCCACAAGCAGGGAGCTGGATGGGAAGTGGAGCTGCCGGGATTAGAACCGGCGCCCATATGGGATCCTGGGGCTTTCAAGGCGAGGACTTTAGCCGCTAGGCCACGCCGCCGGGCCCAAGGGCAGTGTATTTTTAAAACTTCATTGAGTTAATTTCCGGTTGCTCTGATGGGAGTGCCTAAGCAAAACTCTCAAATCCAATGAAATTTTCATCTTGTTAATATATATAACCTTATATAATCTCAAGTATCAATAATTAGCTTGTCATCTGGAGGCACTGAGATTAGACAGCAATGCAGCACTGGACACACCTGAGACATTAAAATTCTAAGAGTTCTGCATGAAATTCTTCTTAGGACTTACGTTTTGGCTATAATCACAATGATAAAAAAATTACAAAAACATTCAAGTCTTTATTTTAGTCTCCCCAATTTGTACCTGTCTTTGGAAATGGAGTCATTGTTGTCCTTTTCCATACACTCCTGGTTGTTGTTGGCCCTATACATTTCTCACCCGCAGCATTGTTGTATTTCTTTTTCTTTTTCAAGGTTTCCTTTATTTTGATTTTATTTATTTTGGAAAGTCAGATTTACAGAGAGAAGTAGAGACAGAGAGAAGATCTTCTGTCTGCTGGTTCACTCCCCAAGTGGCTGCAATGGCTGGAGTTATACCAGTCTGATGCCAGTAGCCAGGAACTTTTTCCAGGTCTCCCACGTGGGTGCAGGGTCCCAAGGCTTTGGGCCGTCTTCTACTGCCTTCCCAGGCCACAAGCAGGGAGCTGGATGGGAACTGCTGTATTTCTAAGAATGTAAACCATCATTTTAAAAAATCAAATCATTTTAATTACAATATGAATTATCAAGTCTAAATATGTTAGTTAAAAATTAAGATAGGACCTTTCTTAAAAAGGTATTTTAAGTTTAGCAAATATTTGTCTCAAATGATGTTTATGTATACAACATGTCCTAAAAGTTACTAAAATTCAGTGATTAGCCATTTTATCAGACCCCTCTGGGGCTGTAGACAATGCTACACAGAAATTGTTTCTGGATGTTATAGTACTCTAACACCACTTGGTATATTTATTTGTAAACTTCAGAAGATCTTAACCATTGGTCATGGTGAGGTCACATGGAAATAACAAAATTTTCAGACAAACTTACAGGTTTATTTTTACGTATGTAGGTACAGTCAATAAGGTCAAAACCCTTTTTCACAGTCCTTACAATTACACTTAAAAATGCATCTTTTAGATTACAGGTTTTTAAATTTATACAGCAGAATCTGACTAAAAGAAGACATTCATTTCTGACACAAGTCAATTTTCCTTTCAAGAAACAGCTTTCAAAATTTATATAACCATAGCCAAAGTGTAAAGGCCACATTAATTCCAGGATTCTTACATTCAGGAAATGCATAAAGTTTTAAGAGTGCTAGGACCCTGTTACCACAGCATTCTATAATTCATGGAGAACTTTTCCAAATTTTTCATTTAGACTTAATGATATGGTCAGTGCAATGAGATGCAAAATTTATTCCAAACATGTTTGTGCAGAATTCGAGAAATTTGAGAGTGGATGCAATAAATTATTATCTGTTTTCTAGCCTGTTATTACTATTCATATTGTTTCATTATTCCATTAAATAGAATTATTTGCTACTCATTTTAATGAAAACTTCTCTCTGGCATTAAGTAATACAGGGATAAGGAAACAAAACTGTAATGGGAGTCCTGAAAGCTTCTGATTCAGTTAGAAAATGGTGATATTATAAGCTACTGTAAGCCAAGTCAGAATATGACAGTTGTGGATTCATAGAGAGTGGTGTCTCAGGCTAGAGGAGAGGCTCTGAGAGAAGGTGACAGGGGCTTCTGCGAGAAAGAACTATGCCCTCTGGTGGATGCTTGGAATGGACAAGTACTCACTTTACTGGAGTGAAAGGAAAGAAGCGAACACAGTGGGAATAAGGGTTACCATTGAAACTAACAGGGCTGTAAGGGCCAGCCATGTTGGGAGGGATGGCCTGCAGGAGGAAGGAATGGCTGATGCAATCAGGCCAGGAGACTACAATACCCAGAAGCTCCTGCGTGGCCCAGGCCAGAGGGAATATATAAGCAATCACTTTACCATATAAGGAAAGGTTCTTTCCCCTGCTAGACCTCACCCCACTTCCTATTTTCTTCTGTATAAAAGCACCAACTTACCACCCTTGGCTGCTACTTTCCTGCCCTCTGTCAGTGCTGGACCAGTGACTTGCCCAGGAACACTCCCAATAAAGCTCACTTTGTACTGAGCTTTCATTTAGTGTGGATTTTCTTAATTTGGACTGAACTTACATTACAACGGCTAAATGGTAGGGTTTTTAATGATCTCCCAAAACTTCTTAGCTTTTGCTATTGAGCATTTGAAAGTAGAGTGATAATATCATAGTAACACTGGTAAAACTTTGAAACTCTTTAACAAATGACAGTTGAGTGCAAGTATGAAGATGTGCTGGAAAGTTGGAATTTGCAGTTGACTAGTGTACTGGGAGCAGGAAGAAGTAGCTGAATGAGTTTTCATAATCATAGGCTGCTAAATGATGAGCACAGAAGTGATGACACTGCTGCCGGATTGTCTGGTTTGCTCATCAGTCTACACTGAGACTGGAAGTTACTGGATTTTGTGTGGGAAAGTGTAGGATTGATACCCCTAGGAACTACTGCATTTTGGGATGCAAGAAACATGTCCATGTGGACCCAGGAGGAGGAGAATGGTGACACGGGGGTCTCCTCCTCATGGTGGTGTGTGACGAGTGGGAAGCCGGTGCGGACTTAACCCTCGTGCCAGAGAAGTTCTGTTCAGGAGATTTTTGAGTCTGTAATGACAACAAATCTATAACATAAGCTCTCTTAGGACACAAGTCAGCTTTTGTGTATGCCTTTAATCATATTTATTTGACAAAGATTAATGATAAGTTTGGAAATACTAATTATATGACACATAATGTTTCATCAGTGCCAGTGAAGGGAATTTCTTAGAGTAAAACTTTATTTCATTAATGAGGATTTAGAGTTTGTAATTCTATAATATTTATTGTATAGGGTAAAACGGTAATGAAAATTTTTTTCTTTCAAGTATGTTGTAGGAGTAGTACATTTTTCAGCCTAAAGTAGTAAGATAGTACTTTTAATTTGCATTGCTACCAAATGAATATTTCGACACAAATGTTACGGATAAATATGAATACGCTGTTGCCACATACAATATGAAAAATAGAATTAAAACACAATGTTTGTGACCAAAGAAGTTCAGAATCCTGCAACAGTGTCTTCATGCTATGCATTTTCCTGCAGTCTCTGAGAAGCTGCTTGTCTACAATGCCCATCATATCTTAGTCTCATGGGCAATGTGGGGCTTTATTTTGCCAAGTTTCTCAGCAGCCACTTAGTATGACTGCTGTTAGACGTTTAGTATAGGATGTTTCTGCTGAGTAATGACTTGGTTGGTCAGAACAATGTACAGATGGAGTAATGAAAGATGGATTGTGTGAGAGACTGCAGATGAATGTCCCTTCCCCTGGCTCCTACAGCTGTGAACAAGGAAGCAAAGTTACAGCACGGTCTGTTCACATCGAATAGTGAGCCTCTCCTGGTGATCAGTCTCTCTCCACCCTTACTGACAGGTGTGTCCTTGCGTCCTGTGGTGTGGAATGTTCCTTAGTCAGCTAAGCATGCAGGGTATAGTAATATGCTCTACTGTGTAAAACATGGCATGCCACAAACACACACTGTAACCCAAGAAAACAGGGTCATTTTAAACAGTTTGACCAAAAAGTATCCTTCCTTGACCATTAAGTATCATTCCTTGAGGAATGGCAAATGAAAACTAGTTGGCAGTTGTGGCAGTGAAGTCCTTCGGTAAGCTTGGTGTCTCTGAGGTCAGGGAACTGCTGAGCTTGTCCGTGCTGAGCTGAGCTGATTGGTTCGATGTTGACAAAGCAGCCTGACTCCCCTGGAAGCGAGCAGCATTGGATGCTAAGGCCCTGGCACAGAAAAGCACATGCTGAGATGGTTCCGGGGAGGCTACCTGCTTCTCCCCCTTGATCTCCTGACTGAGCTGTGCACTGCAGGGCCTGATGTCCATGTCCTGCCAGCAGTCTGGGACCGGGAATCTCTGCCCCCGCTGCTGACGTAGATCACTGGGCAGAAGGTTGTCTTGCCCTCTCTTCTCATTCTTCCTTCTAGGGCATACAGCCCTGGCGAGGGGACCTTTCCTGGATGACTTTCCATAGTCTTGAGTAGTCAGCAGGGAGGAAGGTAGGGATGCCAGGGAGCCAATTATTTCTTACAACAACCAGCATACACTAGAATTTCTTTAGTTAGAGATTCACATTCTAATCATGGAAAACACACGAACATCAGATTTTCTTTTTGTAACAATCTTACTCAGAATTGTAGGCTCACAAAGAACTGGCAAAAAGAGGCAAGCTTTTTAGTCCTCTTTCCTGTGTCTAAGCCACACTGAGGCTGAAGACCTAGTCCACAAAGTCAAGCAAGGGCTACCTTTCGACCTCTGTGGATGTGGCCACAAGCTGACTGTCCAGGAGGGCTCCAAGGGCTGGTGGCCTTTACTCGGCAACCTGTATGAGTAAGAGCACTCCTGTGTGTTGGCATTCTAAGAACTTGGCACTGGTTCAGACTTCTCAGACGGCTTTGGCAGGATGGTCAACAGGTCCGCTCTTTCGTACCTGCTAGAAACTGATGTGATCAGGCATCCATGGTTATGTTTCCAGACATGTGTGCCCTTTACATATATGTTGCTAGAATTAAGGTGAATATTTAGCATAATTGACACATAATTTCTAAGGACTGCTTTAAACTCCAATGATTCATCCAAATTTATGTAGAGTCTAAAGGCTTCAATTGAATTGTCGGTCTTAAGACCAGAAAAAAAAAAAAGGTCTTGCAGCAAAGCAGTAGGAGATAGCCATGTCAGGACTAGAGGGTGAGCCTGGGGACCCTGAACAAGATCCACCCTCAGTGCTATCACAGCCTGTGTTGGTTGACCTACCCCAACAACACGTCATGCATTGGTGGCTCAGACAATGGGCCTCTGTTTCTCACAGTTCTGATGGCTGCATGTCTGAGGCTGGTCTCGGAAGATTTTCCTTCCAGCTTGCAGAGGGTTGCCCTTTCCCTGATTACTTGGCCTTCCAATTGTGTGAGTGCAGAGAGAGAGAGAAAACTTACTTGTCTCATCTTCTCCTGAGTAAGGCCACCAGTACATTACATTAGAACGTTTATCCTAATGACTGAATGTAACTGGAGTTACCTCTGCAAAGCCCAATCCTTAAATACAGTCATGCTGGAGGTTAGGACTAAGTATATGAAATACCTTTTTGAAAAGCAGAATGATTGGAGGAAGGGAGAGGAAATGAACGTCTGTGTGTTGATTCACCCCGCACTTGTCTGCAGTGGCGTTGTCTGGGTCAGGCTGAAGCCCGGCGTCCAGAACTCCAAGCCTGCACACAGGTGACAGAGACTCAAGTGTTTGTGTAATTTTAGCTTTTGGGAATAATAAATCTTATTATCAGGAGATGGTGGTGAGAAGGAAGCCCTCCCAAATTCAGTGAAGCTACAACAGGGCTGTGTAAGATCTGAGCTATGATTTCAGGGCTAAGAAGACTGTGCTGTGAATAGCTGTAAACAAATGCAGTGGTGGTTCTCAGGAAAAATGCCATTTTATTATTTTCTGTGTAGTTACAGACTAGTTATAACAGTGATTCTGTCTACACTAGACAAGATGCAAAACCCATGTGTTGTTCTGTCACCACCCAGGCTGTGGAGACCACGTTTCCTTGCCTCTGCACCTGGTGGGAACACACAGTTGTGTCCAAGCAGGTGGAACTCTAGTCGCTGCATTGATCTTGCCATGATTCCTGCTAGAACTGAAATTGCTACTGTGTCTGTCATAATGAGAATTGCTAGGCTACCATTGTGTACCAGAGCTGCAAAGCTGTGTCCCTGCTTTGTCTAAGTCAACACAAGAGAGTCTGTTGAGACTGGTTGCAGACAAGGTTGCAGTAAGCTGTCAGAAGACCCACAGTATTCGTCTGGGTTCAGTTCCTATGTTGAAAGTACAAACTACTCGCAGGGCGCTGAAGTGAGGGTAACCCAGAGGCATCTTCCCCAGGCACTGGCCCACTTGCTGGACCTCCTTGTTTTGTCCTTTTTTCTCTGGAGTCCCCCACCTCCACCCCCAGCCAGTGAAACAAGAATTCCTTTTCTACTACCAAGAAAGGCTGTCCATATCCGTGTCTGTTGTGAGGGCATTCAGGACTTGCCTCCCCTCGCTATGCTGCAGGAGCTGCTCCTGTACAGTGACTCTCAGCTGAGGACAGCTTCCTTGCCTTGGCTCTGCTTCCCTCCCTTCAACTACAGTGTGCAGCTTTTGCAATGAAGACAGCATGGTTTTCCTCAGTCATCTCTCCTGGGTCCTGTGATTTTCCTGTTGATTTCTAGTTTTGGAAGCTCTATTTATGTGTAAATAGCACCCTTGATATCTCAATCTTCCATAATTAACTGTCTTTTGTTAATTGTTCTGGAAGACAACTAATCCATCTGAAAATAAATGATTAAATTATATCTTGAATTCTAGCTTTGATACAGCATTTGCGAATGGGTTCAAATGAGAGTTTATTTTTATATTAGGAGTGAAGTAGAATAAAGCCTTACTGTCAGATCCAAACTTAATGAATGCACTAAAAAGAAAAGACATCATAGTTATCTGACATGTTGAAAGGAAATTTTTCATTGGTAGGAATAGGTTGAGAAATTGTAAATGTTTTGAATGTCTCTTAGAAGCAGAGGTCAGTTAAGCCAGGAAACAGAAATAATTACTCCCTTTATGTTTTTTGCTTCAGTACACACCTGATGTTGAACAAGTAAATGTTTTGTGTTTTAGTTTCCATATCACCTATAATATAAATTAGTGTGTGTTTATGAGGCACCAATGTGATTTTCAGTATTTTTGTTACTGTAACCATCTGAGTTGTGAACTTTCTGGAGGGGAGGTATTTTTCCTGCAAGGGGGGCAGCTTTATCTAAAGGTGAAAACATGAACTAAGACTGTGAAAAAGACTGATATCATATACCTTTCATCATGATGTTTTATTGGAAACGATTTTCCTGTCCTTTGTTAGCAAAGACATACATTATATCCTTTGGCTATTGGGACATTTTTCAGTTGGCCTTGAGTCCTTTGATTTGCCCCCAAAATGTGCATGTTGCTTCTCTTCTGAGGGCTTCCTTACACTTCTGATCCTGTTAGTTGCTCTAGATTAGATATTTCTGCAAAGGTCCCTAGTTACTTTTTCTCAGGATTGGTACTAAAAACTGGCTGTGGGGTCTGATGTTGTGGCAGGTGGGTCACTATCTTGAGAGCCTGCATCCCGTAAACACACCGGGCCAAGGCCCTGGCTGCCGCAGTTGTGAGCCGGCTCCTTGTTGATAGCTTGGGACAAACAGGGAAAGATGTCCCAAGTGTTCCAGCTCCTGCCACAAGTGTGGGTGACCTGGGTGGAGCTCCTGGTGTAGGCTTGGCCCAGCCTGATGGTTGTGGCCAACTCAGCAGTGAATAGATTCTTCCAATTGGTGGAAGATTGTTCTCTGTTTCTCCCTCTGTGTTACACCAATGTTCAAACAAATAAATACACCTGAAAAAAAGAGAAAAGTAGGACTCTTAGAAAGATATATAGGCACAAATCTTTGTGACCATGTATTAGTTTTTTTTTTTAACAGTAAAAATACAAGAAACAATGAGAAGAAAAATTGAATAAAAAAACCTCAAGATTTGGGTGGTCAGCGTGTTTCTGGTTATTGTGGTGCCATTATCTCAGTCTGATGGTGTGAGATGCCACGTGTATACACAAACTCATATGCACACACATTTCTAAATCTGTCGTGTACAGTCATGTATAAATATAAAGCTGAGTATGACTTTGTACTGTTGTCTCCAACTCTATTCAGTTGTTGCATGGCACATTCAAGATTTTTTTTTTACCACTTCTCTGTCAATACTCATTCCAGCAACAAAAACCTAATTTCCATCATCCACCTCTCATTTACTTACTTGCTCAATTCTAGCCTCAACATGTAGCAGTTTCAGAATTGTTTGCCTATGCCCTCATGATTAAAGTTTTATATAATAATAACCATAAGGTACATACTGTTTTGCATCTAGACTTTTTAATCAAAGCTTGATGTTAATCATGATTTAATGATCCAGCAAATGACTCCTCCAAATGTTTGGTAAGTGACTTTTATTTTGATTCTATAGTGCTGAGTCAAAGAACAAGTCATGGGCAAAGCCCTCTGAACTTGGAGAGTTTGAGAATGTTGAATGAGATAGTTGTTTGCATCCCAGGGAAATGGTTCATTTCATAAGCTGGATATCACATTGTGCATTTTGTGATTCTGAGATCGGTGGTGTGCCGCTAACTCAGGTCAGGAAGTCTCTACAGACACCATGATAGATTTATGCTGCACTGCCGTTGTGCATTTAAAGATGAACAGAGAAGTCAGGCTTCCAAAATCCTAGGTATAATGTTTGCATTTTGAATTCATCCATCTCTGAGTCCCTAGTGAAGTTTTTGTGGGCTAGATGGTTGGTTTGAACTTAAAGAATACTGTTAATTTTATTGCTGGGTATCTTGATGACCCCATTCTCTTTCTGTATGATTTAGGTAAATAAATTGTGTTTAGTTTATACAAACACTGTTTATCTGTTTTGTCTGTCCCTGTTGACAACAGTCAATATAAGTATTTGCATGTATGCATTGCAATCCAGAAGCTTCTGAGTTTGAAATGATCCCGTATGTCTAGTTTTGTTTTTGTTGCTTAGGTTTTTCTTATTTAAGAAGCCATCATCTATATAAATTTCTTGAAATATTTCCCCTATTTTGTCTTCCAGTAATTTTATAGTATCAGGTTTTAAAGTTAGGTCTTTAATCATCTTGAGTTTGTTTTTCTATATGACAAAAGGTAGAGATAAAATTTCATTGATTTTAAATATGTATCTATAGCAAATATATATATATATAGCATATAAACACACAGACATACAAAAGTGCTACAGGTTTACCAACTGCATATGTTGACATAATCTCTTATCCAATATATGATTTTGATGATTTTTCTCTCTTCTGTTGAACTGAATTTTAGGTCTTTTTTTTCCAACCCATACCATACTGTTTTGATTACCATAGCTTTGTTGTGTATTTGCATTGCTATGCAGGATTGGTGTAGTTTAAAAAATAGGAATGTATAATACTCACTTATATATTTGCTATAACTCAACCTTTTTTTTCTACTTTTGGTTATTTCAGCTTTGTCAAATTTGAAATAAAAATCTGGCTTAAAGTTTGATCACTTCTCCACTTCTGTTGGACTTCATATTAGTGTTCTCTCATCACTGGTTATCACTGGGTCACATTTTAATGTGGTGTTTCAGTAAATACATATGTTCCAATAAGGAAGACTTACACTCACCACACGGATTAGCTCAAGTGACGAGGCCTTTTGGCCCTTTCTGTGCATAATTGCTGCTGCTTCCAAACCTGAGAATGCTCCAGGACAGACGTTCCAAGGTAGTCTTGCTCATGGACCTCTGCCTTCCACGGCTTTGCAATGCTTTCAGTCGAACACGATTGGTGAAAGTGTGTTGATTATTAAAGGTGAGCCAAAGGAAGCATTCTAAAAACCTCTGCATCATCCCACATCAGACCTTTGTTCACTGAGAAGCTTTCCATCTGTTCCCCAGTTCTCGTGCCCTTCTTGCTGTCCTGTGCTCTGTCATCATTTATACCGCTCTGGGGCTCAGATGTTATCCGAGAGTTCCTTGAGCAGCTGCTTTTATCTGGGACATCTCAGTCCACAGTGCTCTACTTTGGTGTCTTCATAACACTTTAGCATAGTGCTGCTTTTGTGACTGCAAGGCAGTGGAACTTACAGATTATTAACTTGGAACTCAGCCAATTTTCAGAGTCAAAGTTATCATGTTGAATAAGAAAATGTGTCTATTAAGTGAGAAAAAATAGTGAAAATATATTCAGGTTGATTTTGCTCATTATTCTGGCCATCTCTCAAACCTTTATGGGAAAAATCACTAAAAGTTTCAACAAAGCATAGAGTGCTATTTTATTTGTTTCAGAACTAAACAAAATAAAAGACTTTAAAAAAAGGAAAGACAATATGGATTGACAAAGAAAGTTCTCTGATTCTACAAAGTGTTAGGAAAATACGGCAGGAGCCTTGAGCTGCAGCAAGTTACAATTTCTAAGTGCGGCTTCTTTCATCTGTTTGACAAACTGTCTCCAGGGGCACAGTTCTTTAGTCAGCCAGTGCCGAAGGGTGTTACAGGAATGGCAGACATCCTGGTTTATTTTAAATTTATTTTTATACAGGTTCGAGAGCAGACATTATAAACTTTTACTACACAGGACAGAGTTTATTTGAAATGAGTGATTTACTGTCATCTCTGACTGAATCATTTTAAAAGAAGATTAAATTATTCCAAACCTGGTTTTAGTGGCCTGGTCAAATGACAGCATTTGCATTCCTGTTGTGCCTGAGGGAGGCAATGTGTTTTCAAGGGAACTCAGGAAGTAGTGTGGTGTTTTGAAGCCAAGTTGTTATAAAGGTTCTTTCATAACATGTTCTGTTGAACATAAATCCGATCAGGCTAAATCAAGTGAAGGGAGTTAATGAAGAGAGCCAGAACTTGGCCATGCATTCTGACATCCATCCCAGGGAAAAAGTGGCACCATGGATTCCCAACTACTTCTACTAACAGTTTCTCTTTTAATTTAAACTTGTTTGGTTACAAGGAATAGAAACGCATGGAAACCAGTAAGAAGGGTGAGCTTTATTTCCACACACAGTCTCTAGTTAATCCTATGTATATTGTCTCACAACTTCAAATGTCTCTTAAGGACTTTTTTATCCCTTGCTTTTTGGATCACCCTTTGTAATGTTCCAGTCAATCCAACTGCTAGTTCTCTGTGTTCTCTTGAGCCTGTTTTCCTTTGAGCCATGTGTCTATCTGTACACGATCCTGTATGACTTCAACAGAACCACACGTATTTCATCCCCACTTGCGTGTCTCTTTCCTCTCTCCTTCATTAGAATACATGCTCTGAAAGCACAGATTATGCGTTGCTTAGTGTTCTATTTGCAGAATACAAACAGTACCTAAAATAGGAGCTCAGTATTTATCGTAGAAAATAATGGATCACTTACAGCATTAGATTGTGTTAAATGATAAACTTTGAGACAATGTTTGAAGAGTTAGCGTAAGTAGGCAGGGTGTTGTGGAAGTCGGCAGCGGACTGTACAATTCAAGAGTTCTTCGAAGGGGAACACGAGCGTGATGCAGGCAGAGCCCAGGGGGAGGCAAAGAAAACGTGCGATTAGTAACAGTGGATCGTTGCTGTGGAGGGCCCTTAGGTACAGGCTGGTTGTAATTACGCACAGGCAAAGCTGAAGTTTCATGATGCTGTTTACATCGGGTTAAATTTTCAGTGTGTTTATATACTAACCTGGGACAATGGTGGCAATAAAGTATTGCCTAGGCAATTATTTCAGCAATTAGAAGATTTTGAGAAGAGTCCACTGCCGCTTTCTGAAGGATTCTAAAATCTCCACTTCCTGCCCAAAGTCCTTGTGCCCCTGTAATGGCTGCACCCCTTTGCTTGGGCTTAACTGCTGCGTGCTCATAGAAGCTCCAGCCTTGAGTGCCTTGAGTGTGAAAGTGCTTTTCAGATCAGCTCTGGTGCACTCTCCCCTATAGCCTAACTACACACTGTCCGTAGCGTGAGCTAGGCAATCGAGTGATTTCTTTCTGATCAGAAACACACAGCGGAGCTTGCCAGGTTTGTCCTGTGCTCACGTGATCCACCTGATGGCACAGGTTCATCCTTGTAGCTGGTGTGATGCATGCAAAGGCTCTGGAGAAGAGAGCTTGCCTGGAATGCTTTCTTACCTCTTTCAGAACTGTTAACATTCTTCACCTTTCTCCTCCACAGAGAAATTCATCTTTAACACATTCATTTTGAAGTGTTCTTTTATAAAACACTTGCGTATTTGTGTAAAAGGAACATATATCTAATGCATTTCATACACACAGTTTTAAGAACAAAGTGTATTTCCCAACCTCCCTCCCTTCCTGGTTTTGGAGCATCCACCGTGAGCAATGTGTGCTTCAGATAATGATCTTACAGCCCAAGGCAAAATGACGTGTCTGCTCTTTGGCAAGGACTGCTCTGGGATGCCCGGTTTTTGCTGCACCTCTCAAACATACTTGTGCATGAGCATTTTTTTTCGAATTTTATGTTGTTACTTCCCGTAACAGTTTGTGCCGACTCATCTGAAGGGATGGATGCCAACCATCTTTCGGGTTTTGGTGTGACGTAAGTCTTCCTGATGTGCATAGCACATGGGGTTGAAGCTTCAAAATTGAAGTCACATGAAGTTTATCTGTGACTAGTTAGTTTAGTCTAAGATTCAGCCATAATATACAAATCTTACATAAAAGCAATTCCAGACACTAAGACTTGAATAACTCCCATCTCACACTTACATAAAGGAGGCTGAATATTGGTTATTCTAATTCAAATCACTTTTCGAATCTCGTATAGACATTCTTTGTTTGGTCTATTTTTGTGTTCCTTAAATCCCTAGATAGCTAATGATCACTTATCATTCTGAAATCAGTTTTCTATTTAAAATTCCATATTCATTTCTTGCTGCTACTAATTAATACTGGAGGACCGCTTGCTGTAGTTGGTGGAGGAAAAATATTTTATTTAATATTCACTCTTCATTAGCATTATAGTACATAAAAACACGATGTTGTGAATGTTAAGATGCTTATTTGTGTATAGGATGAACATAACCATAAATGGGATGACATTTTATGACTTGCAATAGGCACAGAGACAGAGTAAAATTCCTAGGAGATACCTCCATGTTAACAACGTCTAGAGATTCACTACACCTTGCGATTGTTTATCTTTATGCTTAAACTTAAACTCTTTCAGAAAGGGGAAAAAACCCTATCTGGTTTTACTGTAATCAGATGTAACAAATGTTAGTGTTTTATCAAATATTATCAGACCTATATTTTATATACATTGAGAAGCCCCCTGTAAGCATGAATAATACACTTTCTAGTTTGTTTTTAATCTGCACTTTAACATTTATATACTCATATTATTATCATATCATTCTTTCCCAGGAATTATTTGCATAATACACAAATTCTATAATTTTCTCTCACAATTTTTGCACCGTTATCCTTGTACTTATTTCTAACCAAGGAAATCTTGTTGAATTTATAAATTTTGTCTGGCTAGCAGTCCCCCTCAGCAGAGCAGATGGGAGCAGCCCGGAGTGGGTCACTGGTGCGTGGGGCCAGGGCATCAGCTGGACTTTGGAAGCAGGGGTTCATCACAGGACCAGAGACTTGTTGTCCCCTCGCCTCCACTCTGTGAAGGAGGCAACCTTGAAATGACCACTCTGGTTTTGGTTCTGGTTTTGTTTTCTTCACTACTCCTGCATGGAGCCAACTTCTGTTCAGCTAAGAACACTCATGAGTATTGCCCAATTCTAGAATCACAAATGAAAGATCCTGATGCTACATTTGTTGTGATCTTTACCTCTTGAAAATAACCTGGGAATATTTTTCTTTTCAAGCATCAAATGTCATATTCATTCATTGGGAAAAGTAGTATATGAAGACATATCTGCCATCAAAATTCAGGTTTTTTCCTAGTAATTCCTTTTAATTCTTATTTTAAACTTAAATGTATTGAATGTGAAATTTATTTTACCTCTTTTTGGTGTAAAGTTCTATAAAATTTGATAAATAAGGGTTTGTAAAAACCAAGATAAATGAAAAATATGGAGTATTCTATTACCTAGTAAAATTTTCTGTCTGGGACAGGCATAGAGGCATAGGTGACTAATTCTCTGCCTGCTAGTACATGCGTCTCATATGCGCACTGGTTGTGTACCTGCTGCTTCATTAACCATCCAGCTCTGTGTTTATGGCCTGAAGAAACAGCAGGAGGTGGCCCAATGCCTTGGGCCTTGCAGCCACATGGGAGACTGGGAGAAGTTCCTGGCTGACAGGTTCAGCTAAGCTCAGCCCTGGCCTCTGTGGCAATTTGGGTAGTGAACCAGCAGTTGGAAGATCTTTTATTCTCTCTCCTCTCTTGGTAAAATCTACCATTCAAATACAAAAATTTTTTTTAAAAAAAGAAGATTTTTAGTGAGTATGAATGAAGATACTATACTTATTTACATGTCTTTGTGGAAACACATGTTTACAAATAACTAGTTTTGCATAAATGAGGGTTTTACTGCCTACTAAATATGCATGAGGAGCTAATTAGGAAGCAAAGAGGTTTATTTTGGCTCATGATTTTGAAGGTCCACAGAGCAAATTGGGTTTCTGCACATTAAGGATTAATATGTATTGTTTGTAGATTAACACTTTGATCATTATTTATGATGCCGTCTATCTGTTAATATTTTATTCAAGGTTTTGTGTCAATGATTATAAGAAACATAAGCTATTCATTTTCTATGTATGTCTAATTTTAGTTTCCAGGGTGGAAATAAAGAGCCATTAACTCTGAGTACTATTGAGCAAGAAAATATAATGCAGTCTAAAATATTGCTTTCTTGTTGTACTTCTAAATCTCAATAGATCATACCAATCTCCCTATGAGTGTAATAACACTACTTATTTTTAATAATCACTTTTCTGGATTTTTGTAGCTTTCATGTTTTTTCGTTTCAATTGAGATATTGATAGTTGAAGCACCAAAATTTAAATAGCCATCAAAAGCTGAAATGGAGAAAGTGTTTATAATTTGAAGGAGTATTTGGAAGGCTTACCGAAAGGTAGGGGAGTTAGATACCAAGAACCTACTAGAAAAAATATATGAACTGATTGAAATTGTTTCTGTGGTGATAAAAACAGACTGACATTTAAAACATTAAAAAAAGATATTGGAGAAATGAAGAATAAGTAATATCTTTCAGTACTGGTGAATGAGTGTTTGTCATGTATCTGGGTTGAAACCTCTCTGTGCCTCTGCTGGGGACAGTGCTGTGACCTCACCTGAGGCACTGTGGAGCAGGACCATGTGGTCTGATACCCTGAATCATGCCCACCTCTGCTCATTGCGTGCAGCTTCCCTTGGAGCTCAGCCAGGGAGGGACAAAAGCCGCACAGCAGAGACGCTTCAGGCCTGGCTCATGCTCCCTGGGAGGAACTGCTGAAACACACAGGATTTTCAAGGGAGGAGAAGAGGTGTGCAGGCTAAAACAGTGTATATTTTGTTATTTTTGATATGAAAAATTTCCACAGAGTGTTTTGAAATGCCAGTTTATTATCATACCAGTTGGTAGGGCAGAGATAGAGGAAACACTTTTCCTTCTTTTCTTCTTTTTAAGATCTGTTTTTTATTGGAAAGGCAAATCAGATTTACAGAGAGAAGGAAGAAGAAGCAGAGAGAAAGATTGTCCATCCACTGATTCACTCCGCAATGGGTGCAAGGGCTGGAGCTGAGTAGATTTGGAGCTAGGAGCCCGGAGCTTCTTCCAGGTGTCCCACGTGGGCACAGGGTCAGCAGGGCTTTGGGCCATCCTCTGCTGCTTTCCCAGGCCACAAGTAGGGGACAGAATGGGAAGTGGCATGCACACAACATGAACCAGTGCCCATCTGGAATCCTGGTGGTTGTAAAGTGACTATTTAGTCATTGAGCCATCACACTGGGCCCCAACATCCTCATTCAGCCAGTCTCAGCTTGTTCATGGTGGATGCCCTACATCCACCATTAAGTTAAATTTTATCAAAGTCTTGAACTGTAACTTTTTTAAAAACCAGCTAGCAAAATAAGCTGTTAATGCTTAGTAGAGGCCAGCAGGAAACCTAAGGCCCCTAGGATTCTAGAAAAAAGTTCTTCTTGCTAATCTTATTAAGGACACAAAGTCATGTAGGCATACTGGAAACTATAAGTGTAGTGCCAAGGAAGGTTAGAAGTGACAGATTTGGACAAGTGGAAGAGTGTTAGCTGGAAGAAAATGAAGTGCTGGTTGCTGCTGCAGTGGCCGTGTCCTGACATGCCTGGCTCCCATTGCGCCCCCTAATGTGGTGCAGGCAGAGGAGGCATGCCATCTGGATGCTGTTGCCATCGGGCGGCGTTGATGGCCGAGCGTGCATACTCATTTTGCCATGGTTAACTGGTGCTGCCATCGGGCGGAGTTGATGGCCGAGCGTGCATACTCATTTTGCCATGGTTAACTGGTGCTGCCATCGGGCGGCGTTGATGACCGAGCGTGCATACTCATTTTGCCATGGTTAACTGGTGTTAATAGGGAGTCCCATTTTCTTGACAACTGTTTTTCAAATCTGTTTTATCAAATGTGTGAGACTTGTAACATTTACTTTGTTCCAAAGAGTGCTTGCCAAAACCCCATGTGTTATTTTTGCAAACTGGCTTAAACATTTTGATAACTTGTTAAGTGTTAATATTTACCAAAGTAGAACTCTGCAGGAAGATAAGGGTGATTTTCTAAATGAACTCTGGCTCCATGCAGTGGACTTTGAAAAAGATTTTGGTGTTTGCTTTTTTTCTTGCTTTACTCAGCTCTCAGCCTTAGGAAGAGAACATTTTTGCTTTTAATGCTTATAACTGATAAAAGATGGTTACGTGTTATTGCACCATGTTTGAAAAATTAAAGAAGATCTTGAATCAGAATTACCACAAAAGATGAGAATATGAAATGTGCAAATAAGGCTTTGAAAGCCAAATGAACAGTTAAAAGTATTCAAGTACCACAGAGCTAATTGGGCATATTGTTTGATATTTCTGATATTCTGCCATTTAAGCACTGGTATGTTTTACGATATAAAAGGGTGGTGTTTTCATTTAATTCTCCTTGTAAATTGATTTTTAGTTTTCTGTCTGAAGTTCGTACTGTTCTATTTCCACATTTGTATACAATGATGCATTTCATGGTGCAGGTTAGCTACATCTGCAATTTAGTTAGAACTGGATACATTAAGGATTAGTTCACATGTGTAACAGTGATAATATATCCCCTTTTTTCATTAAAAAAATAGCCCCTCAGTGATAAACGAAATACATCCAGTAAAATAATTTATATGTATTTTATTGGGATAGTAGATGCCTCTAAGTTTTACATGGGGCCTAAGACAAGAATTAGTATGAAAGCAAGTTCAAGTTGTGATTCAAGTGCTCTGAGAACGGACTGCGTGATTCAAGCACCATTGGTGATATCCTTCGAGCTATAACAGAGTTCCCAGGCAGAATCACAGCCTCCATGACACAGCATAACTTTATATTATGTAACAGCTCTGAATGTGTTAGTGGTTAACAGTGGAGCCCAAAAGATGCAACTGTAATTTCCTGATATGAGTTGCTTATTACTGGAGGTACTAACTTAAATCACAGGTGATATTTGAGCACTCCATGATCTGAAGGAGGTAGGTAAGTGGAACGAGTGTGAGTAGCTTTGGAAGCAGTAACTAAATTCCAAGACATGAGACTTCTGTGCCCCGAACCTTTGCACCTCAGAACTACTGGGGTTCTTCTTGATGAACACTGAGGAGGAGATACGGACTTGATTTATAGATGAGTCTAAATGGGGTGTTACAGCCAATCAGAAGAGAACAGTCACATGTCACATTCCCAGGGTAGGGCCGAAGGGTCAGAGGTGAGCAGAAACCCTCTCTGTGGGTCTCCACTTCCTACAATGGCGGAAAGCTGGTGAAAGGGCTCGGTACCTTAGGGAGCAAGTGGCAGGTGGTTTGGGGGCTGAAGAATATCCCTCTGTAGGGACTAATGCTGAGCCTCCTATGTGTCACCAGTCTGCATTCTAGAATTAATATGGAGCAACTGGAAAAAACTCATGGAAGACAGAAATAAGGACGAATTCATTTTGTACAAAAACATTTGGACGCCCTCTTGTGTAGCACGTGTGAACTAGCTGGTGTTTGTCCTCTTCGGTGACTCTCGATTTTCCAGGGGTAACAGACGTACTGTAGTCTGCCCACCCCAGGCTTTAGGTCTTTTCAGAGCTCTGCTGACTTCCAGTGCTCTGGTACACACTTCGCAAGGAGAAGCTGCAAATAAACTGCACAGGAAAGAATAGATTATGAATGAAAGTTTGCAAGGGTTAGCCCTACTCAAAGAGTAAGTGCTAATAAGGGCCTTTGGGTGGTTTCTCATTACCACGCCGACTGAAGCAGAATGTCAGACGACATGTGACGTTTAGATGTATAGGGTCCTGTGCTTCCTCGTGGATTCTTACGCCCTCCATGACCATGCTGGTTGCATTAATGGCAATCTGAAGCCGAGTGTCAGATGACAGGTGATGTTTAGATGTATAGGGTCTTGTGCTTCCTTGTGAGTTCTTACATCCTCCATCAGCTGATATACTTTTATTAAATAATTTGCTGCTGAGCAGTTTCTAGAGAAAATTACAGAACCATAGCTGCACTTTCAGCACTATGAGCAATGGAAAGCGTCCCTGCTGGCCTGAATTTGCTTCTGTCTTTGACACGTATCTGATTTCATCTCACTCTGCCTTAATTCTCTATTTTTGTATTCCCTTTTATTTTCCTCCCTAATTTATCTTAATATGCTTTCTTATGAAACGCTAGCCTTCTTGAAGTATTAAAACCAATAGACAACCTCTCTTCACATTACTTAGATACATGTATAATTATAGCCATATTTCCCAGAAAAATGTAATTTGTATTTTTCTTCATACTATTGTACCATTTTTGAACATTAAATTAAGGTTCTAAATGTGATTATCAATGATGCCTATCTCTGCCTTGGATTTATAATCTATAATTATTATTTATTTTCAGATCATTGATTTTTGTCTTTCACCAATTTTTCAGTCTGAAATTGGAAGTGCCTGAACTCCGTAGCTGATAATTTTGGCTTCAGTTGTTGCCACTGCAGTCTCCTGGACAAGTCAAGACTTACAAATGCAGTTTTTTTTTTTTTTTGTCCATTGTAAAAAGTAATGTGTAGTAAGTGGTTTTGCTGGGGTCTCAAATCACGCTGCAGAAACAACGGAAGCCAGAGTAGTATGATGAATTCTGGAGAGACTACGGATTGTTTTGCACTGACATGCACAGGCACTGTAGCAGGTCTCTGCAGACTGGGAAGCGAAGGGCAAAAGCAGGTGATAGGAGTATTTCTAGGCAATACTATTTTGTAAATTCAAGTTCTAATATATAAAACAAATAGATGTTACTTTATAGCTCGACAGATTTTTGACAAATATGTATTTACATATACCCATGTAAGCATTACCCCATTCACATGTACATTTCCATACCTTATCCCTTTCCAGTCAGTTCCCTTGTCTCATAGAATGGCTCCTACTCTGATTTCTGTTATTATAGATGGATTTGTCCTGTTCTGGAACTTAATATGTTCGAACTTTAAATTATTTACTTTTTTATGTCCCCCAGCTTTTGCTCAGTATGTTGTCTGAGATTCATCCATGTTTTCAAAAGTATTGACTTAGTTCTTCTTAGGATGGGTCACGTTTTGTTACATAAATAGAGCATTCTTTTCCTCTCTTTACATACCATTGGGTTCTGTCTACTTTAGGGTTTTCATGATTGAATCATTGATTCTTTTGTCATGTGGGTTGTGTGTGTGTGTGTGTCTAGGTTTTTGTTCTTAGGGGACACTGTCTAGGAGTAGAATATGTAGGTCATAGCGTGGAACACAGGGCACTGATTTTTGTAAGAAATCTCCAAAAGCTTTCTTACCATAGCTGATTCATTGTAGATGTGCGTCCAAATTGTATGAGGACTACAGTTGCTCAATGCAATTCCTAGCATTTTGTACTGAATCTTTTTTATAGTCCTGCTAGTATACTGAAATAAGGCCATATCCTGGGGTTTTTCATTTTCAATTTTCTGATACCTCTAGATTCTGAATATAATTTCTTGTGCTTGTGGTGGTCTATACAGGCTCATGGGTTGATCTTCTGGCCTAATGGTGAGGCCACGGTTTTAGAGGCCCCTCTCCCACATCAGAATATCTGGGTTCTAGTCCTGGCTCACTTCCAGTTCCAGCTCCCTGCTGATGTGCACATTGGGAGGCAACAGATGTTGGCTCAGTAACTGCGCACTTTCCTGTCCTCTTGGAATAACTGGATTTAGTTACTGGCATTTAGCTATAGCTTAGCTCAATTCTGGCTGGTCTGGTCATTTTGGCAGTGGAGTAGTAGACGAAAGTGGGAATGCTTCTCTGCTTCTGAAATAAATGGATGTGCAAGCAAATTTCTTTGGCAGTTCTCACATCATTTGTCACTATATGAAAAACTAGATTATGTTTGTAACTTTTGAGAAAATAACTGATGCTTTTATCCACTGTCTACAGTTCCTTTTTCAGATCTCAGTCTGTTGGCTTGACTTGTGGCTGCATAAGATTTTAATTTTGATGGACTTCAACTTTATTCATGTTTTCTTAAATAGCAGGCACTTTAAAAAATCCCTACTTAAATCTTTTCATGTTCCACAATTCTTTATTTTCTCACTTGCAATTTAGAATTTTAGTTTTGATGCTTGATATGGAATCCATCAGATTATTGTCTGATGTGAAACAAACAGCTTTTGATTCCTTTTCTAAATGAACATCTAGTTTTGCTGTACCACTTGGACAAAGTCTCTTTTCTCTGTTACGCTACATTGGTGACTATTTCGGATTTCAAAGAACTTGCATATATGTCATACTGTCTAGAGTACTACCTTAGGTATGGAATGAATCAATACTAATTTTAGCTCCACAGTCTCAATCCTAGCACTATAGTAACTTTTTGTGTGTTTCTATAACTTTTTATTTATAAAATACTCCATGTTCTTAATATTTCTTTTAATTTTTACAATGACATATTTGCGTTTTCTTTCTAATCATAAGGTTATACCTTAACTAAATAATTACAGTTGTAAGTAGAAAAAAAGGACCTTTTTAAAAGATTATCCTTTATCCCTTATATACACAAGGGGTATAAATAGTAATAAAATTTGAATGTCAATTTTTCCCATGCAATACATTTTTGTACTGTGAATGTTATTTAATGCAAATTAAGGAGAAATATGTTAGCAATAGCATAAAATTAATAGAAAAGTTTAGCAATCGCTAAAATCTTAACAATTATTTTAGAAATCAGATGAACATTAGCATGAATAATAGAGGAAAACCACCAAACCAGCATAGAATGTGTATAAACAAGAAATAAATATTTTCATTTGTATTTTGGTTTACTAAAAGATCACAATCTTGCTTTAATATTACATGTATTTAAATAAAAGATATATTAAAGTCGCAAGCAAATGAATTCAACAGTTTTTTTTTTTTACATATATCATGATCAAGCTAAGTTTGGTTCAGGAATGAAAATGTGGTTCCGCATTAAAATATAGATCAATATAATTCAAATATAAATAAACTAATGAGAAAAGCCAAATGATCATCTAAATGGGGGTGAAATCAGATGTAACATCAAGAGCTAGGTGTGGCTTCACACCATCACTCCTGTGGTTCTGTACTGGCTGAAATGTGCCCACTCTGTGAAGCATACCTCAGGAATAAGCAAACATGACCAAGCCATTGTCCTCAGATTGACCTCACATTCTAGAAGTGAAAGCATGAAGAAACCAACTAACAAGGACTGGATTTGGAAGACTGACAGTTGCTGAATTTACCTCAAATTAGTCTTCTTTATGTGAAGTGGCTAGAAATCATAATGGGCATGATACCCATTTAGAATTTTAAAAGTTATGTGTTTTCTGAGACTAACCATGATAGTGTGGGGTTAAAAAAAAAAAAGAAAAACAAAAACCTGCACTGCTTTAGAAAGCGATAGCTAACTTTTTGTGTGAACTTGGGTAGGCCATGGAAGCCAAACATTTGATCAAATGTGATTCTAGGTTTTCCTGTGAAGGCATGTCTTAGGTGAAAATAGCGTTTAATTTACAAAACAATAAAGCAGATTGGCCTCCTGAGTACGAGTGAGTCTTAAAATAGACAGTTGAAAGCTGTGTGTAGTTTTTCATAGAACAACAAACTTTCTGTGGAATCTTTGAAGATCTCTTCTATAATTTATGATTAATAACACATTAGCTCTAATAATAATAATGCTTTTGTCTAAATATGCCAGAGTAGCTGTTATTTCCCTTTGCACCTTGTAACTGTGTCTTTGTTTATCTTCCTTTGGGACTTCAGGAAGACGAATACTAGATATCTTGACTCTTCCCAGATGTCTCTGGTCATTAGTTTTTTATATTCTCACTTTTGTTCTAATTGATTTTTTTTGGTTCACTCTTGCTTCTGTTCCCTCTAAGCTGCCATTGGACACAGAGAAATTTCAGTATGGTAGCTGTGGGGAGGAAGAAATAATTATCAACTGGGGAAGTAGGGGATTCAAAAAACTCAGCATAGCTACATGTTTGTACTGGAGACATTATTAGCAATAGCCACTTAAAGGACGATCAGGGTTTTAAGAGAAGCATGCTGTGTATGAAGATGTCAGTCTGATAAAATGGGTTGAGAATATGAGGTTTCAAATCTCTTTTCTGAAAAGAAATATTCATATAGGTGAATAATGAAAGATAAAAGTTTATATTATGCAATACTAAGTCTTTAATGTTGGAATGAGATGTTCAAACTTAACAGGCAGTGGGGAGTCGTCAAGTATTCCGAGCATCAGAAGGAGGTGATTAGAATCTGACACTAGCATTCTGGTTAAACCCTCTGTCAGGGTCGATATCAAGCCCACAGAGAGCTGGTCTTCACTGTATTCTGTATAGGTTTTAGGACAAAAATGACTTCATTAGTAAAAACTTGATGCGAAATAAGAAAGTGACACTTCCGTTGACAGAATCCAAGCTGGAGCTGTTGACAATGGAATCTGGTTAATGTAGTTTCCCATCTAAGAGTGGTTACCATCTTTGGCAACATTAGAGAATAAATGGCATTGAGTGTAAAGCGATCACTGAAACAAAAAAAAAATTGTTCTTTCCATTTTTTAAAAAAATATTCTTTATCAGAAAGGAAGAGTTATAAGGAGAGAAGGATAGGCAGAATGGTCTTCTATCCACTGGTTCACTCCCCAGATGGCTGCAGCAGCTATTGGAGCTGAGCTGATCCAAAACAGGGAGTCAGGAGCTTCCTCTGGGTCCACATGGGTGATTTGTCTTATTTTAAAGAAGTACCAATCTTCCATTTAAAAAAACCAAATGAGCACCAGTCATAATTCTAAGTTCTATGCCTGATGTTTATAACAGAACTGACACCCTTAGGAAAGGCGCTCACTGCCTGCGGCATGGGCATGCCAAGTGGTGTTTAAAGGCAGCTGAGGCCTCCTAGCTCTTGGTTATGATTCCCCCTCACCTGGAACTTATTTTTTCTTGTGGTGAATATTAGCTGGAAATATGATAAACTTATCCTTTGCATTATATTAAGAACAGAAAGAGAAAACTGGAACAAATTTAATGGAGGCGCAAAGGTTTAAGGATTATTTTTTAACATGTTCGTATATTTCTAAAACTTTGTGAAAAATAAGCTTGAAATATGTTCACTTCGGTTTAAAAAAATTGGAATCCACACATAGATTTTGCATATGCTTTTTCCCTGAACAGTTTGAATATTCCTTTAATGAACAGATTTCAAAACCAGACCAAAATAAACATATTGTTAATTCCATTTCAACAAACTCAAAAATGTTTTGTCAAAGTTAGTTTAGGTTCTAATCAAGCAGGAAATAATGCAAGTATTTGTTTAAGCAATTATTGACAATAGCTGGATTCTGAGATTACATATATATTCTTGTGTATATATTTATGCATTCATGTGTAAACTTGCAGAGTAAGTTTAATGTATCATACATTGTTTTAAAATTTAATTTGAAATTATGAATCTTTACATCTATTGTAGATTGTAACTACATGATTCATATTGAGTTAAAAGAGACTGTATTTACACACAAAAATCCTACTCATTCTTTAGATAGGAGTAGTTACAATAGAAGCAGGTAATCTCTATACATTAGTATCCCATAACTTCATACCTCAATTTAACACATTGATTTATATATAGGGTTTCTGTTTAAATCAGTGAGCTAATTCCCAGTTAATGCCTGTAGCCTCAGCATAATTAACAGTTAAATATATTCCACTGCATATTAAAAAGAGTCTGTTTAAAACAAGTGTTTGAGACCTTCCATGATCACGACTCTATCTTTTTAGCTTTGGTACCAATCCATACTGCTTGCTTCTTTTTACACAGAAACCTTGGTTCTTTGGGGCTAGCCTCTATCTCTACCTTCACACTGGTTGCCCCAGTTTGCATGATTCACTCTTGTTATGGGGTGCAGCCAGTGATAGCCAGCGACCATTGACAGTGGGCAAATGAAATTTGGCTGTGTTCTCTACCCTCTGTCCTGAAGGTGAGTCCTAACAGCAATGGAATGTTAATTCCATCTTCAACCACTTCCCCCGCATCCTAAATTAGCCAGGATATTGGAAGTCCAATTAGTCTAGATGTTTTAGCTACAAGCCCAGTGCCTGTTCCTGCCATTCCAACGAGCACTAATCAACTCCTTAGCCCACAACACTTAGGTGAGTCACAGGCGGGCATCAGCGAATACCTATCAACTGAGAGGGGACGGTATTGCTTTGTCGTGTAACCACTCCCCTCACAAGCCCCTTTAAAAGGCTCATAAAGCAAGGGCTCTCACTCTCTTTCTGGCCAGGTGCTTCCATTAAGCTAGCACCTCGACTCTTGGCTGACCCAGGACAGGTAACCCCCTGAGCATGGCCCCTGTGTACTGCTTAGAAGAGGCAATGGTTATAATAATGTTGTTTCTGCTTTGTGTACTATCTGGAGTTCCAAGAGGGGTGAGGCCTAGCAGTAGTGGAATGTGGGCAGAGAAGCCAGGGAAAGGTGAAGGTCTGCAGCTTTCTAAGTGTGTCCAGGTTCTTTGTAAGCGTGTCCCAGTTATTCGTTGCATGTCTCTTAGAATAACTTACATTGCTGGGGAAGCTGGGACATAGGTCTTCAGCTTAATGGATGGACTTAAGGATGATGACCATTTCTTTCTTTTGGGATTATGATTGGTTGGAATATGATTGGTTGGATTGACATACAGACTTGTGATTTGCTATTGTGCTCTATTATCACCAAGCTTGGTTAATAAAGACTCCTTAATAAGCCTTAGACATGTCTGGTATGATCTTGCTTGCACCCTGCAACACTCTTTCCCTTCCAGATCTTCACTCTGAACTTCCCTTGTCCGTCACTTACAGTCTCCTCAGAGCAGAACGCATACTAGAATCTAAGGCAAAGTTCGTTAGCTAGGTGAAACGCTAAGGTGTCACAGATGTAGCAGCTGCTGGAAAGAGCTGCCATCCCTGGCAGTGGGGTATTCTGGGGACCTGGGGAATGTAGGAGAATTAAAACTTAGCAACTTTGAAGATGAACACTGCCAATCCTGGGAGAGGGTGGCCCTGAGCCTGGAGGAGAAGGCCCCGTGCGACTTGACATCGGATCTGAGGCAGAGCTGTCACCATTGGAGAGAGAAAGCAGGAAGCAGGAGATGTGATGCAAGAATACAGTAATTGGGTTCAACTGTGCAGTTAGATTGCCCTGACATGCCTGGAGAGGTACTGTTTGAACCCCACAGCAAGCAGGAAGTGAACAGGCAGTGGGAAGTTTTTCCTCCACTTTCTCAGAATTTTCTTCTACCACTGTCTACTGGGAGAATCCTGAAAGGAGCCTACTAACAAAGCTGAAACTTGACTCGTGAAATTCCAGTCTTAGCGACTCCAAGTGTCACACAGAAGCATGGGTTTGAGACAGAGCTGATCACTTACTGCCTCTCCCGTAGCCATGCTATGTGGCATTCCAGTACCTTCTCCTGTAGCCATGCTATGCGCCATTCCAGTACCTTCTCCCGTAGCCATGCTGTGTGGCATTCCAGTACCTTCCAACATTTCTCTTTTCCTGTCTATACTTCTCTGCCTAGTGCTCTCCTTAAAACACTATACGTTCCTTTATCTTTTGTGTTTATTTTCCTTTGAATTAATAAGTAAGCCCCACAATGACAAGAATTTGTGTACATTTTGTTTCATGAAGTATCAAATCTAAATGCTTATTCAATTATCTAATGTTTCTCAATATTGCTATTAATAAGCAACACTACTGAAGTAGTTATTATGTATAAAGTCTAGTCCATGTACTTCACTTATATTTAGGCAAAAATGAGAAATACATGTTAATCTGTTATCCTTAACCTATGGATTAAGAAGTTGCTGCATAAATATGAGCAACTTGGCATAGGTCACAGAATTATTACATGGATGACAGGTTTTGAGTCAAGGCAGCAATGCTGCATCTGGCAACCCAACACACCATGCTAAATTGAAAATAAAAATAAAAATAGTACATGAACTCGGAATTATCCAAACTACACAAAATCCAGGTGTATTACCTAAAAGTACTACATGATGTCAACTACCTGAGCAAGCTTACTTCTTAAGAAGTGTTGTTACCTGACTGAAATTCCAGCTTTAAAGAGAAGGATAACTATAATTGCTCGGCCCTTTGAAAGGTACTGCCAGCTGTAATGACAGCAGAATTCTGTGGGCTTCCATAGGCTTGCCAGCACACTTGCTTTGGAACTCAGCCCCTGCTTGGTTCAGTAAAACAGGTTTCAAACCACAGTGGTAGTGCCTTCATTAAGGTGTTGTGAATTGTCTGCATTATTAGCTCAGACTGCTCAGCATGGTGCAGAGAGAAACTTCTGGCTGAAACTTCTATTTTTCTTGTGATTAATATTTCATTATGCATTAATAAATACAAAAAGAGTGTGTAAAAGGAATATAATAGCATTCGTCTCTGCAGTCACAGAGGGGGATGATCTTTCTTGATACACAGCATAGAGCCACTGTCATAATATTTATCTTGGAATTTTTCCCTTAAATTTTAAAGATCCCAGAGCACATAATTCATTTAAAAAGGCACTGAATTTTATTAACGAAATAGAGAAAATAATCTAGTTACAAGTGATTTGGAATCTTTTAAAATCTGCTTATAGCCTTTTCTTAGTTTCGTGGTGCAGCAGTGTGCTAAGCTGTGGATTTTGATACCATATCTCTTAGGGGGGAGCTTGTTTGAGTCTTACTGCTCTGGTTCTGAAACAGCTTCTTGCTAATGCAACAGGTGATGGACAAGGTACAGGGCTCCTGCCACATATATTGGGTACCAGGATGTAGTTCCTGGCCAAGGCATGACTGAGCCATTTGAGATGTGAAATAGTGAATGCATGTTTACAAAATCAAGTAAAACAAAGTTGCTCAATGAATGGATGGGTCTCCACCATAAAAATTATTCAGAACTATGATGAAGCCGTGTGATTCGCCTAAAATGGAAAGGCCGGAACTTTGCGGACTCATTGGATTTCCAGTACCTTCTTTAGGTTGCAGACCTGCTCTGATGTCTTTACTTATGTTTGTACATAGCTTTGAAAATTTTCAGGCCTCAGACATCTGTGTAATTTGCATGAAATGTAGCATTCAGAAAAACACAGCTTTCCTTTATTATAAAAAGAGCAATTATTTATAACACATGTTGCATTTATAATCCCCCCCCCAAAAAAACCCTATGAGGTACATGTTCTGCTCTTTGTTCTAGAAAATAAGATAGAATGTTATAGAGTTTAAATAGACAGTTAAGGTCATCAAGATAATTGTGGGTAGAGGGAATGAAGCAGGTTTGATCCCATGGCCTTGTTCTTAATCTCTAAGAACACATGGATTTAAGGATAGCAGGGAGAATCAGAAGGCTACAACAGAATGACAGTCTCACACTTATTCGCCATGCTATTTGATGATGTCCCCTTACTGTTTTGCTAAAATACTTTTAACATTCCCAGTGTAGACACTGTTTACCAACTGGGATTACTCTGCACCCTCTGTGCCCAGCCTTGTGATTTCTGAATCGCATGCCTTCGATATTGTCTGTGGGCATCATGTGGTGTATAAAGTTTTCTCGGTTAACTGAGTTGGAAAGGCGGATGAAGTTTATGGTTTAATTACATAGCAAAAACACATTTTACTTAAGAAATTTGTTGAGAATCTGGGAGTTATCATGGTTTACTTCATGTTAATCACAGTGAACTTTTATAAAGTATTTCTTTTAAGCCTGCTATGCTGGGTTTGCAGGGACACTTGTTATTCTTGTGTCCTAGTCTTGCTTTGTGACTAATCAGCTACCTTCCATTGCCTCTCAAGCCTAAGAGTATGCTCTGAGTCTGGAATAAAGGAACTGGTAAACTCTTAAAACAAAATGGGAGAATGTGCACTCCAGGGTGTCAGTTTAAGTCATTTGGAATGTGGCAGGTTCTGGAGTTTGTTCCCTTCTCCTCAAGAGGAGAAGCCTCTCAAAGAGGATTATCTCATGTAATTATGTTTACAAAACTGATTATTGTCATTTGAGAGCAATGCATTAAACATCCGTAACAGAACATTAAGGAGCGTAAATACCTAATGACATTTAATAGTAAAATTTCTTACATAAACTATTATGCAGAAGGCTCAAATATAATCTATTCACAAACCACATATGCAGCCACCTGGCACAGTTTCTTCTCTTGAGGATAATACTTTTCACACATTTTTCATAAAGGTCCTTCGAGGACAAAAGCCAGTCTCAATTTTAAAGTGGGAATCTGAGTGGTTTACTTTTCTGCAGTTGATGTCCGCAATAGAAGAACATTTGTGAACATTGGAGAAAGCTGATGAATTTGTTTTTAGATTAATATTTGCATAAATTTAATTTCTACTACTTAAATTTTCTTTTGTTCATTTCCTATATCTACTTCATGTAAATCAGGGAATGCAGAAGCTGGAGAAGAACACATGAATTTAAATGTAAAAGTTTGAGCATTTTGACTAATAGATAGAATATGATTTCAAATAACATGATAATCTATACCTGCAGGCACATATTTGTACAGCCTAACCAATGGGAAATATTGACATCTGTCAAATAGGCTAGCATTGTGTAACCCTTATAAACACTTCAGCAAGTTCTACCACTGTTTTGTGTCCATGTAACTTCATAATCAAAAGCAACAGTAAAACATCTGTCGGGGAGAAATGCAGCCTGTTCTTTCATAGCTCATTGGCTATTTTTTGTTGTTGCCATGGCTGTCTCCATCTTTTCAGTGCCATTTGGGGAGAGAGTTTCTTCAAGGAAGTGGGCAACATAAATTGGGGATATATTGAGCAAATTGTTCAAGGTGTCTTATTCCAAAGAAAGAATAATTCCCTGGTTAATATTTTATAGCTTCATGCTAATGAAAGATTCTTCACAAAGACAGAGCAATTTAGGCGGAGAGTGCAAGTAACTTTGTAACTATGAGAACGAATGAACACTAAAATCTTTGCTTGAATCTTTTGGCCTTTTTCACTGTTTTCAGCTCCAGCTAATAAGGCATCCCGCTTAGTTACCAGTCCACTTGGTCCTGAGTAACTCAAGGCTTGATTTCAAACCTGAACATCTTTAGTTAAGGGGGAGATGGGATGAGGCAGAAGAACATTAAAGGAAGCAGTACAAATGAGCTCTGTTAGCTATGATCAAAAGCAAAATCTGAAAAAAATGTTCCTGGGAAGAGGAGGCCTAGCTTTTCTGGCTCAAGTTAATGATTTTTTTCTTTTCCTTTGGATTCAGCTAAAGATCGTACCTCAAAGCGCCTGAGAGGGAGGCTTTTGTTCTTGTTTTGGTTTTAAATCTTAACCTTAAAATGTGATGTCTTAAACTTTTTTCACAGTGCAGAAAGAATAGTGAATTATACACTGAAGGGTTGAGTTTTGCTTCTGGCATGTGCCTAGCAAGTTGTGTGACTGAGGGAAGGGGCTTTCCATCCTTATCCCTGGATTGAGGAGTTGAGAGAACTGGGCGCTATGTTTCCTTGGCCTGTCACATGGTTTTCTATTTCTTTGAACTCATTGCGCCAATAGCTGTATTAAAACATTGTCATTTCCACCTATGCAGTAGCATGGTGGGACCCCCATGTGTTTCATTGCGCTGAGTATCCCTCCTTCTATCGGGTGTGCAGTAACTCTTCAACTATCCATGCTAATCTTATGAGCCACAGAAGGGGGCACGTCTGGTGTTAGTTATGCTTTGCGTGAAGTACAAATGTTGCTGTTTCCTCAGTGACTTTTATGTTCTAATTGTACCTTGAAAAGAACAAATATAGTATCATTCTCACATGCCGGATTTTGGCCTTGCAGGAAAACACGAAGGGATTATATTGTTTCTTCAATCTGCTCTGAATGATTTTTCCCCCCACAAATTATCTAGGTGAATCTTTAACTATGTTCTGCAAGAATTTATACAATCATATCTGGACTTTTTGTCCAGGAATTATGCTAATTTATTCAACAATTTTATTGATAATTCTTAGAATGTAGCAATATGTAAATCTTAAACAGTGTACTGTGTAATGACAATAATAATAATATACCAGCAAATTAAATGTTTTAAGATTTTGGTACCTTGAATTTTACTTATCTGCATGTTCAAGATTCTTAAGAATCCTGAGAAACTTTAAAAGAAGTGATTTTTTTTTAACAAAGATTTATTTATTTTATCGGAAATGCGGTTCACACTTAAGAAGATAGACAGAAAGATATTCTATCCTCTGGTCATTCCCCAAATGACCACAATGGCTAGAGCTGAGCTGATCCAAAGCCAGACGCCAGGATCTTCTTCCAGGTCTCCTACATGGGTGCAGCATGACAAGGCTTTGGATCATCCTCTACTGATTTTCCAGGCCATAAGCAGGGAACTGGATGGGACGTGGGCAGCCAGGTCCTGAACTGGTGCCCATATGGGATCCTGGTGCTTGCAAGGTGAGGATATAGCTATTGAGCCATCACACTGGGCCCACCAGAAATGATTTTTTCCCCAGGCGTTTTGCTTGTTGCTCTGAGGATAGGCTGAAATTTTCTGTATGTTGCATGACTAAGGAGAGTAATGAACTCTATTTTAAATTAGCCTGTGATCTGATGTTAAATATACACACTCCAATGCAATGCCTGTGAATAATCTTTTATTGTCTCTATAGACTGAAGGACAGAGGAAAATGGCAATTTCTTGGTTGCTAAGATGTTATTATAAGAAGATATGTTAAAATATGGGGCAAACATGTAAGATACCCAGGGAAATATGTTCATTTATATTATTAATTAGCATTTCATGCATTCAGCACAGACTATAGAGTTCATTTTCATTGAAGACTTATTTATTTACTTAAAGGCAGAGTCGCAAAGAGAGGTAGAGCTATGAGAGAGAAAGAAAAATCTTCATCCACTGGTTCATTCCCCAAATAGAGCTGGGGCTCCAAAAATGGCATCAACACATAAAACTTCATCCAGTCTGTCATGTGGGTTTCTGGGACTCAACCACTTGAACCATCTTCAACTGCTTCACCAGGCACGTTAGCAGGGAACTGTATCAGAGGAAGAGCAGCAGGGAGTTGAACCCATATCCATGTGAGATGCCAGTGTTCCAGGCAGTGCCTAACTCACTGTGCCAGTCAATGGTGTCCATTTATTTTTTCAAACTGGGGTCGTTTTAATGGCATTGTGTTAGGTAAGAGAAGTTGTCTTCAAGACATTTGCTTAGTTTCTTGTGTGAGTATGATGATTTTGATCAAATATTGTAGAATCTAGTATTTCCAACATTCATATATGTCTATGAATAGTACACTGAATAGAAAACACAGAATAGGTAGAACAGAAGCAATGACATTGTCTTGGTTAATTGCTTTCCTACAGAAGTAGTCTTAGGAATTACTCTCCTGTCCTTTGTTTTGTTCTTTCTTGAGTAATGTAAGTTTGTCATCTTTTCATGTGAGGCTGACATAACTTTAATATGAAAAATGTCAATGAAATGATATGAGAAGAATTATAAGCCACCAATATTTTAAAAAACAGGTATGACTTTCTAGACACCATTAACTAACTGAATAAAAATATCTATGATATTTTCACTGCCCTTTGATGTCTGTCCAACTTCTAAAATGTTTTCACCTCGAGATCTTCCACTTCAGCATCAGGAAAAAAAAAAAAACTGTAGAATATCCTGACTGCCGGGAACAACATTTAGAAACTTCTAACAATGATCAACTTTTAAAATATATTTATTTGAAAGGCGCAGTTGCAGACAAAAACAGGAGAAAGTGCTGGGGTGTGAGGCAAAGAGGGAGAGATGTTCTATCTCCTGGTTCGCTCCTGGAACGGCTAGAACAGCCTATTGTTTCTGGGTGGCGGGAGAGCAACGACCTGACCCATCCACTGCTCTCCCAGGCGCATTCGCAGGGAGGTGGAGCAGGAGCAGAAGAACAGCAGCAATCCAATACAGAACGTTGGCATTGCAAGCAGCAGGTGAACTTGGTGCCCCATCACACTGGCCCCAGAAGGAATTCTTAAGTAAAACAGAACTTACTATATTTATTTTCTCTGTCCAATTCTATACCTTAGGAAAAAATCTTTTATGAATTAAACGGGTTGTAAATAAAGGCACCAATAGAAATACTTTTAGAATTAATTAGTAATAATTTTCTCTTTTCAAATTGCGTCAGTGAACTAAATTATGAAAGTATCATAGATCTTTTACAAAGGAAGTTTTTAATTAAAACCTGAAAGTCATTTAAACAACCACACACAAAAGATTGTGATTATAAATCCCTTTGTTATTTTCAATATAAATTTACTTGATTATAGTTCTAGTATGTGAAACCACTTTAAATGCAAATTCATATAATGAATTTATCCAGGTTTTGTACATATTTATTGCTATGAAAAATGAAAATATATCAATAAATTTAAGTCTTAATTAATTTTTCTTTATGATCTTTAAGAAATATGACCCCTCAATTTACATGTTATTACCCATGGTTTAGGAAAACACAAAATAAAAAAGTACAGTATGTAATCATATTAGCCAATACTCAGTTTTGGAATAAAATTGAAAGAAGTACAGTCAGTGTTTTTATGACCACATGTTGAGAAATGATGATTACTACCGAGAGAAATGGACAAAGCAGTAGGCTGTCGGATGTGCTACCAGTAATGACTTTGAGAGTCATCTCACTAGAAAGCTCTCTGAGGGATTTTCTGATAAAAGTAAGATGCACATTTGGATGTATGGATTCACATGAAAGTTTCATTCATTTTCATTTAGGGTTTCTAAGAACTTCAACATTAAATCCTGTTAGGCACTGAGACATCAGAAGCTGAAGGATACTGAATTGACCTTTGTACACACTGACTCTTTGAATATTACAAATTTTTGTTCATCTTCAGACACCTAAGGTATTAGCAAAGAACTTGCTCATATTTAGTATTTTTTCTGACTTAACTGATGTCACTCATTCAGGCGCCTCCCTTCGCTCTCTCTCTTAGGATTTAATTTCAGGGATTGGAGAAGCTGGGAGAAGTCCATCGGTATCTTACTATCATTAATGAAGAAGATATTGCTGCAGTTAATATCATGAATCAGACATAAAGTTCAATTCTTGTAGCCATAAGAAATCTTTATTAGTAAAATGCGATTTGATTGGTTGTGATTTATAAACAATAATGAGTGTAATGTGAGAGGACTTCGGGAGTGTCTTTGCATATTTATCCATGAATAGAAAACAAGTGGTCTAGAGTCTCACTGAAAAACATCTGATAGGATTGAAAGCAGGTATAAGCCAGCAAAAGTACTTATTCCCTGGTAAAGAAAGGTAATCCTAGGGTTGACCCTGGGAGTAAGACTCAGGATAGGTTTGATGATTTCTAATGAAAAGATATTTAGATGAAACTTAAGTTTTCAGTGCTTATTTTGTAACAGTCACTAAGCATGTTCTTCTGTCTGCCCAAACCATGCTTCTGTATAGTCTTCTAACGCACCTGTACCTGCACATATTGAGAGCAATCAGATTTTCCTCATGTTTTTCTTAATGTTATCAATAGAGATGTGGCAGTGTGCATCCAAACACTGGGACACTCAGCTCCGTCGCTTTGAAGTCTTAAGTGGGAAGGAAGCAAAGAGCTTAAATTAGAAAGTCCATTCTTAATTCTGTTTATAGGAAGATTAAATATTTGGGAAAGGAACACGGAAAAAATGGGAAGCCAAAACGTGGCTTTGTGAATATGTGAAATAATGGAATTTGGTTGGTTATGAATAAAGGAAAGGTGCAATGATAGTTTTGTCAAATACTATCAAGTCCAAGGACCAAAGCAGTATCAGAGTTCCCATGAATGGCAGTTCTCAGAAGACTGTATGAGGAGAGCTGAGAAAGGCTGAGTGTTCTGAGAGGTTTACACATTAACACCACAATATAGACAGCAATTCCAAGTGTTTTATCGAGAGATTAAACATAAGGGATGCTAATTTTTAGTTACATGTGGAGTAAACTCATAAGGAGTTATATAATAAATGATTTGAGTAACAAATAATCAAATGCCTATGGGGATATCCTTAACTGAGTCAAACTGAGAGCCAGTGATACCCAATAAATAGCGACAGTCAAGGGACAGCCCCGCCTACATGCTAAGGAGGTGTGTTATGCTGGGGTTTTATGCTTTGGAACTGCTGCATATACATTCCAGAAATTAGCCCGAAATCAGGCACCAGGATTTGGCAGTGACTTGAAGTTAGGCGGACTCTGGAGCTGGGGGTAAAGTAGTTGGGGTTGAAATAAGGAGGGAAACAACAACATAACATAGAATGCCTCTACTGAGGACTCAGAAGGAAGAACTAGCCGGAAGGAGAACACAAGAGAAGCAGGAGAACTGCGAGAAAGCTGTGCCATAGGAGGAGGCACACACAATTTCCCGAAGGATGAAAGAAAACACAGGCCTGAAGCTAGAGTGTTTAAGAGAACTGTTGTTGGAAATCGATGAGAAATGAAGAGCAAAGCAACACTCGCACATACCGAGGCCAGGTGTGCCCTCACACAGCCTCCTGGAGCACCACGGAGCTGCACGGGGAGCTTGGGGATACTCCTCATGTGAAAAGCACGCCAAATATGAACAATAAATGGGAATAAATGTTTAAGTATCTTAAATATACTATTACAAAACTTAGAAAAACCTGGATATTTAGAAATGATTTAAAACCTTATGAAGCTAATCTTTTAAAATTGTCCTTACACACACAGAGATTGTTTCATAGAAGATGTGAGAACAGTCTTCGAGAAAATGCCTATGCTGTTAATAGATGACAAATAATACTGGTTTTGTATTTAATTCATTTAGTCGTTTATTTGTTTCATATCACTATGGGCTCACTGTTCAAGAAGTTCGCGGAAAATGTGTGTTATGAAAAACTTCCTGGATTCAAATTCCCTTTTCACCCAAGTAAACTTATCTTTTAATTTCATTTTACATGAACTTTTCAGCATAAAAACTATAAGCCTACTACGAGCCATGAGGTGATCTGCAGGATTCGATCAAAAGGGAAGCCAAAGCAAAGGCTCTGACACATCAGCATCCTGTCCCTTGCTTCTTCAGAGTGTCTGCCCTTCCTCTCAGTGTTCTGTAGGTCAGGTCACTTGTTCTTGCTTAAAAGCAAGTGCATCAATACAGAACGCAAACAGAGGAGGGGCCTAATTGAGACAAAGGTAGAAAAACTGGCTTTCAAACAAAGATAATCTTGAAGTTTAGCACATCCTCTCTCTGCAGATCCAAAGTGTCTAGGAATTGCTGCAGTGAACCACCGGTCAGAGCTGGAGTGGCCTCAAGGTCCAGGTGCCTCGGAGGTTTTCCTAAGTTCCTCTGTTTCTCCCCTCTGGCACTTTCACTGTGATTTCCTTCTTTTCCTGTCTCTCTTAGATCTGCTTTCTCCCAAGAGCAACAGGGTCATGGCCCCTGGTCTTGGTGTTCAATATCCAAGCAGAGATGAAGACACTGTGACATTTGAGAGCACTAAGAATGTTTAAAAAGTGTTACTAGAAACTGGTTTAGTTCATTCTGTGTTTTAAAAGACACACATTTGGGCAAAGAGACATTGTTTATAGCTTATTTATAATGCATTTATTTGAATGACAGAGATACTTATAGAGAAGGATTAAGGAAGGGGTGAAAGAGAGAGAGGGAGAGAGTGTTACCTTGAGAATGAGACTGAATCAGATCTTTTCAGGCTGCTGTAGTTTCTCAAATGCAGGTAGCAGCACAGGCTTGGGTAGGCTGAAGCAGCAGCAAAGGGCTCAATTCATGTTTCCAGTGTTCATGGCAAGAACACAACCAACGGAGCCATTATTGCTGCCTTTCAGGGTTGACATTAGACGAGAGCCAGAGTCAGGAGACAGGGCTGGAAACGGAACTTAGTTCTCTGATGTAGGATGCAGAACAACCTTCCTGAAAGTTTTCAGTTTTGAAGAAATAATTTCCAAATTGGTTGTACTAGTTTACATTCTCACCAACAGTGTGTCAGGGAGCATTCACATCCTCGCCAACATTTGTTATTTTGGTTTTGGTTGATACTCATGCTAACTGGGGTGAGGTAAAACTTCCTTTTGGCTTTACGTGTCCTTTCCTGATGGCTGGTAATATCGAGCATCATTTCATGAGTCTGTACTCCACTTGTGTTTGGTCTTTTGGAAAACACCTTTTCTGTCCGTTTCTTAACTGGAGTCTTCATTTTGTAGTTGAGTGTCCTGATCTCTTTCTAGATCTTGCATACTAATGTTTTATTGGTTGCATAATTTTTGCATATCTTTTTTTCTATTCTATTGGTAGATTCTTCCTGAGAATTTTCTTTATGCGGAAGTTTCTTAGCTTGCTGTAACCCCATTTGTTGCAAATGACTTTTATTGCCTGTGCAAAGATTTTCAATGTGATGAGTTACTTCCCAGGTGGCCACAACAGTCATCTGTGGGCCAAGATGAAGCCAGGACCCGAAGATCACTTCTGGGTCTCCTGCATCGGCATCCTGGCTAGTTGGGCTGTCTTCCTATGCCTTTCCAAGTTGCAGCAGGGAGGTGGATTAGAAGTGGAGCAGCCAGTACATGAACCGTACTTATTTATGACATTGGCTTGTGGATGGTGGCTTTTACTCCATGTACCACAGTTTTAACTCCAAAGAGCTGTTTCCATGAAATTGATAAGTCATTGGCTCAACTAATCAAAAAAAGAGAAATGCATTTAAAGATGAAAGATAGTGCAAGTGATGTCACTAAAATAAAGAACCATTAGAGATTCTTATATACAATTATATCCTAACATCAGAAAATCTAGAAGACATGGATAGATTTCTAAATACATACAATTTATCAGATTTGAGACATGAAATGGACAACACTTCAACAGGCCAATAAGCAAGGTAATGAAGACCCTCCCAACAACTGAAATCCCAGGACCAGAATGCCTCATTGCTGAATCCTAAAAAACTTAAACTAATGCAAATTTTTCTTAAGCTTTTCAAAACAATTGAAAGTCAGGAAATTCTCCCAAATGATTGCTGTAGGGCCAGCATAAGTTTAATTTAAACAAATAGAAAAAAGATACAACAAGGAAGGAGAACTGTAGATCAGTGACCCTTATGAAAATTAATGCCAGTATACTCAACAAGATACTTGCTAATCAGGTCCAACGAAACGTCAGGAACATCATCCACCCTGACCACGTGGAATTGAATGTACTTTTCATTTCTTTGCATTCCATAGTCAGCACGTTGTATAGCATTTATGAATATTTGTGAAGTAGCCATGACTCAAAAGGATTTTGCCAAATTATTTCTATTTCAGTTGATAGTTCCAAGAGAAAAAAGACATACACTAATCAACTCCTTTGTACAATAATTCTTTGGTGAGTTTGTTTGATATCACCAACTGTGATGGGCTTCTGTATGGACTGATTCTCTTAAGCTAATATGCATGTAATTACAAACATTAGTTTCATTTCTCTACAGAAAGTACAGTGATTTTCATGTTTCCCGTGTGCTTGTTTCCAGCATACAGAGCATCACGCAAGCCCAGTGCACCTGTAGGGCAGTCTGGCAGAGGAACTGCGAAGAGGCTGCATGCTGCGCCCACTTCTAAAACGCAATGGTAAGAACAGAGTGGAAGGGAACCTCAACTGTAGCTAACTTAAATCTCCTGTTATGTTTCAAGAGATGTATCAAAAGTCCCTGATACTCACAGTGGATTCACACCTGTTTTCCTTATGCAAAAATAGATTCTTTCTCCAAGTCAGTGATTCCCTATATTCCTTATGTTGGACATACACTATCACAAATCTCCATAATTCTCACCCCTTGTGTTTGAGCCTAACTCCTCAAGGGTTGGACCTACAGTTTGCTTTCAACTATAATCAGAAAAACGGCAGAATTTCACTTCATCACAGTGGTGATGGATGTGACTACCTAGAGGGTGAATTTGGAGTTATCAAGGAAGTCACCCTGATAGAGCTTCAACCTGGTACAAAGCTTCATGCCAGGGCTTCCCAGAGTGAAGAGAGTCACAATGACAGAGGATGTCTATTGGCTTAATGAGTCATGCTCCAAGTTCATGTGTGGAGTAGCTGGGAGTGGTCTATGGATACCAAACACAGCCTTCACTTGATAGACCCAAGAGTCCACTGCCAGGAGCTGCAGTGGGGCAAGGAAATGAACTTCTGCCAAGAGCCTTGGTGGGTGTGGAAGTGGATATCCCTTCAGTTGAGCCTTTTAAGTATGTGGTCATGCTGACACCTTGACTGTAAGCTTGTGAGACCCTGCGGAAATGTCAAGCTAATGTGTTTGTCCTAGACTCACAGAAACTGTTGCTTGTAATTCCTATTGACCTGGAATTTCCCCACATTCTCGCAAATTAATTGCCTTCTGCCACATTTGCACTAAGCCCTAACCTAAGTAGTATGAGGGAGACTTGTGTGGTGATTTTGTGAGACTCCAGAAGGCCATGTTTGGCTCAGGTGCATGACTTTCACAATTGCCTGGACTCAGACTTGTAGCACAGTGTAACATGAAAGAGGCAGAAAGATTAGCCCTGCCTAGCAGGGATATCTCCTGTCACTGTGGAGTCTTCACTGAAAAGAACAGATAGATGCAGACGTAACTTTTTCAACAAGTGCACAAAGCAGCCCAGAGGACTGGAGACTGTGCCAATTGCCTATCTTTCTTTAGTTTTTACATTTAAAGCTCATTCACATGTCTTGGCTCCTAATTATAAAACCTACATGTTGGTTTTGCTCTCTTGACATCTGCAACTCAGGCTTGCTGCATCAGCCAATTTCTATGTTCTCAGCCACCTTATAAAGTCCACTCTTTTAATCCACCTCTCTTCTGTGAAAGGCAGATGTCCATTATCACGTTATCATGGCCATGTCACCCTGTGACTCCTGGCCTCATATGTGCTCCTCCATGGTTCTTCAATTTTCTCAACAATGAATGCGTGGTACAAAGACAAAAAGTTTAAAGAGTATTTCAAATAAAGAGATGGACAAGGATGAGTGGGAGGGAGGAGGGAAGTGCACATTAAGTAAACTGAAAGCCCTGTCTTTGGATGTCTTCTTAGCTGCTCCCATCGCAGGAAGCCTGTTCCTGTGACCTTCCCATGGACTGCAGAGGCTGACTCCTCAGCCTCGCCCTCGGTTCTCCTGATGCATGGCGAGTCGGTGAGTGAGTTTCCAAGTGTTTAAATGATAACACCCCCTCTCTTAGAGCTTGTGCACTAGCTACAGTCTTGAGCTTTCAAGGGAATATCTTTCTTTTTATGCTTGAATTAAGAAATTCAAAAAACAATGAAGTCTTAAATATTCAAAGGAGCTTTTGATATTTGAGAATTATGTTGAGATTTTCACCAACATGTAACGCACACATGCTTATTTTTAAAAGGTGGTGGGGCTGATGGCTGAGCAATATATACATGTGTATGTAGGTGATGTTATTGGGTCAATGTATGACGTACTGGTTTGTGAATTATTTTGTAGTGAGTAAAATGTATCATGATGTGGAAATTGAAGAGGTATTGGGATTAAATTTGTTGCTTAATAATATCACTAATTGAATAGCTATTAAAATACAGTGTTATATGATCAAATAACTTGAAAAGACTATTGCCTTCATGATCGCTAGTTGTCATGTTCAGTGTATTGCAAATCATATAACTTTGTTATAACAAAAACTAAAAAAAAATTAGACTCAAATTCACAGGATTAACCAGCTGTGTGCTCTTAGCCACAAGACTTCCAACTCTGAACTGTATCTTCCTGGAAATTAAAAATTGAAATTGAGTGGCTATTTTGAATTACATCATGGGTAGATCCCTAACCGAATTTATCTTAAAATCGTTGACCAAACAGCAAGGGGATTGCACTGGGCTGTTGATTGGATTAAGGTGCTTGTGTGTTGCGAGGTGTCTAGGGCACAGCAGATGCTTCAGATCTTCCATAAACGTGCTCCTTCCTCGATTTCTTCTCCCACTCTCCCAAGGGTGTGATCCTTGTTTCTTGTTTATGAAGAAAGTTAGAAGAAGACAAATACTGCATTATGTTTTGAATTGATTATTAGGCACTGCACAAGCACTTCAAATGTAATTACTTACTTTGCTTTCTGATGGGCTTGTTGGGTAAATTGCATTGCACAGAATTGTTTCATTAGATGATTTTTTCCCTTTCTGCTTTCCTCATGTTAAAAATAAGTAATATCAAGATGCGTAAGTTAGGTGTGTGGACATCCCTGCTGACCCTGGGGTGTCAGAGGATTAGATACAGAACAGTATTGCTCTTTTCCCATTTCACACAAGAGCCATCCATTCAAGTGAGAGAGAAGCAGATCCTCTCCCAGAGCACCTCGGCGTGCAGTGCAATATCGGTATTCGAATTAGCGTCTAATCAGGAGAAGCAGACAAAGTGACGTGTTTCAGCCTTGTCTTTTTTGTAGCCAATTACCCTAGTCTCCTAGTGTTCATGTCTTCCATGTACTTTCTTTAATTAGCACTTTAATAGCTCAGCTTCTGAGGGTTGATTCAAGAGAGAGCGTTCCCAAGGCTGCCAAATGGTCACAAGCAGGAGGTGATTAAATTTTGTCTCAAGCACCAGGCATCTGCATGCATCCTTTGTGTCACAGTGTGCTTTCAAGGTGTGCTCCCAATCACTCCCGACCAGGGCAGTGCAGTGATGTCAGGAGCAGCATTGGAAACAGTGTCCAGCATCATTAACCACAGTCTACATTCTATTGATTTGGATCAGTTTTTATAATAAGGTTCTTGACTCTCCATTAAGCACTGACTGGTTTGTGTCAGATGAGGAAGAAATAACATTTATGCAATTTATGCATTGATTATTATTTTATTAGCTTGAACCAGAAAAAAAAAACAAAGAGAAAATTGCTGTGGTTCTAATTGTTATTAGCCCTTCATGTATTAATTATGGATGGGACTCATTGGAATATTCTTTGATTAGGACGTATCCTTTTGTTTCATACAGTTTATCCAAGTCATATTGATAGTCAATGTTCAAGTGGGGAGAAAGCCTCATTCTAATGCATCTCATAGGATTCGATGCACTACGTTTTCACAATTCCTTGTTAAGTAACCAAAGCCTTTATACAAATATGATTCATTCTTTTAAACCTGCTATGCTTTACTTGTTGTATTTAATGTTTCTGAACTCAGGAAATTAGCCAATGATAATTTCTTTGTTTTATTGAGGGGCATAAAATAAGGTTGTTTTGTATTATAGATGGCATATTACATAAAACATAGTTTTCTGCTTATTAAATACTTGGGCTTCAGCAAAACACACTTTCTGTTGGAGGTAATATTATTTCTTTGCTTTAACAAGTAATTATACCTAATTTTGTTTGACTTAAAAGTTTCTCATCTAGTATTTGCAAGCACAGAGCATATGTGATTTAAAAAAACAAGATAATAGGTATAAGCATATGCTAAAATTCTCTCACATAAAATTCAAGTAATTGAGTGTTGGTTTTTTTATATTCAACTTAAATTGCAATGACTGCGGAAAATAAATCAGTAACTTGACCGGAGAAGCCAGTAAGTGTGTGATGAGGAGACTCTCAAGTGCTGAGAGCTTGGTAGCAGTGAGGTGTATGAGTTGGCCTGTTCCTTTGTGCTTTCAAAGTTGGCAACGGGATTAAGATTATTGAAAATGGTATTTTTAAAAACTAGCACTCATTTTATCATGCTTGTGAAAATAACACATGTACATTTAAAAAGATACAAAAGTGAACTTAAAGAAAATTTCCCAATAGTATGAATTCACACGTAGAGAAGTTCCATCATTTCCATGGATGCATGCAGGATCCTATCTAGTATAATACTATTTCAAACTGTTTCTAATCACAATAATGTCTTATTTAAATATGCTATAGATTTGGTAGATAGTGTGGAATATAATAATTAAGAGTACTTTGTTGTGTGAGTATCAATTAATGATGAGACAGAATTTGTTATATTTAATTTTGAATTTAATTCATGGTAGATATCATACTAAATTCATTGTAATTTTTGCAAAAACCCTGTGAAGTACACGCATCGTCTTTTTTTTTTAACATTCACAATAATTCTAGCACCAAAGATAAGAGGTTTAAGAAGTAACTAATGGGTAGTGTTACCCTAATAATACAGAGGCTTGAATCTAGGCTTAGGTATTCAAACTCCACATTTTCTTGCTGTATGGTCACCTTCCAGTATTTATGGATTCTTATCTTTCATCAACTGTACACTGGTGGCCTGTTCATTTGAATATAAGAGTTTTGATCTGTGACATAGTGCATACTATGCTTTGATACATTTTTGTGCAATTAAACATTATTTTTCTTAGAATAAATTCCTATATTTGATTCTCATTTTAATACTTGCCTCCAGATAGGTTACTGCAACCTAAATGTTCATAATATTGCTACATCCAAAAAAATAATGTTTTCTGGTAACACTTGAGTAGACACATACAGCTACTCATCAAATATCTTGAAAATGACTAATTACAATCCCTTCAATTTAATCTTACTTATGCAAAAGCACCAAGAACCTCCGTAGAGTAGGCAGAATTTTGCATTTTTATTTGAATATAGTATTATAGTCTCAGAAAAAATGTTCAAGAAACATTGAAAGAACTCATGTATGTTTTCAATCAGAATCCCCGGATGGACTCCCAGTTAACTGGCTCACTCCCCTAGATGGCCACAGTAGCCGCAAGAGGCTTGACTGAGGCCTGGAGTCTGGCACGCCGTCAGGGCCTCCCGTATGAGTGACAGGGACCCAGGACATGAGTCATCTCTGCTGCCTTCCCATGCACATTCCCAAGGAGTTGGATCAGAAGAGGAGCAGCCAGGACTCTGTCCAAGTGCTCCCAAGGGATACCCGTTGTAGGAGGTGGCTTAGTCAGCTGTGCCACAGCACCAGCCCCTCATCAGTCAATGATGGCATCCTTTATAGCTGAGTTTCAGGCCAATTTTTTTTCTTTTTGCATTCAGTTTTCATATTCTTTTTTCTCTTGTCTAATCAATTACATGTGCTTAATTATTTTAAATACTAGACTCAATGACAGGATAGCTATGTTCGTCCATTTTTAAAATTTTTGGTGAATGTGTACATACGTGACTTTGTCTTCTTTTGAGTGTGCTGTTCATTGACATTTGAGATCAATTTGTTCCCTTTCTAGTGATGGAAGCTGTGGTTAAGATGGTGACTGTCCATCTTACCATTGAAAGGTTAATATTTTCCATTGGAAACAGTATGTGGTAAGGTGAAACCTTGAGATTTGAATGCCCTATTTTCAGAATTTAATCTACAGCTTGTAGCATCTGTTGATGGTTTTTGCTGAAAGTAGTGTTAGACTGTTGATTTAAGTTTTTTCTTTCTTCATGCATTTCTATTGGGAAAATGTGTCTGTTCTATGTAATGCAAATAATAGTCTCTCAGCCATGAACTAAGTGTGAAATTAGAGATTTATGGAGATTGTTGGACAATGATCCTTCATTCTCATCTGTTAATGCTCGATCGTGTTGCACTTGGCCAGTCTTAGCTTCTTCGCAGTGGCTTCTGTAACATTTGGACTTCGGTTCATTGTTCTTTTAGCATTTCTTTTCTTTGACAGAACTTATTTTAGAATGACTTCATATCTTTGCAGACCATCCCTGAAACCGATTATTTTTTTTGCTCTGAGAATCCTTTAATGGATAATGGCATTTAGAAACCAAGATCTGAGTTATATGCTGAGAAACATGCCTTTCATGTGTATGTATGTGCGTACATATGCTTATATAGACATGCAAATCATATCTATTGCCAACTAGGCAATGAAAACTTTGAGTTGTTAATATCTTTAATTCCAACTGAACAACACAAAATTCGCAATCCCCTGTATGCTTCTCAGCAATGCTGAGTTATCTTGTTCTCATTATCAGAACTATATGTACTTATTTTTTCCTTGCAGGATGCATGGGGAAGTAGTTTTTGAGTTGTTAGGCTTTGCCTGACTCACTTGCAAATCAATCCACGTACACCACATGTGTTCTTTATGCTTGCTTCTCTGTCAGTTTTCAGTCTGCCGTGAGAGACTTTGATTATTCAGGCATGGATTAGATGCTTCTAACACTTAGGTTTCAGGGTTTTAGTGATTCCAGGCTTTCCTTCTGCAGGTTACCCAGGCAGAAGGGCCTAAAGGCCTCTCCCCTTTTTGTCTGTGACTGGAGATCTTCTGTGTCTCATCTTTTCTGCATGTTTAGATACAATGTTGACCCCATTGACTACAATGTGCATCTCTTCAGTTGGAAATCTTCAGATGAATCCAACAATCTAAAGGCAAGGAGAACTCTTTCTGTGGGGCTGGAAAGATCGGTTTCCATTCATAAGTGAGTTTTGGCTGTTCCAAGGGGACTTCTGGGAGAATGCATCTGACTTCATTGTTGGTCATTTTTTCTGAGAAAGAGGATTTCATTTGCTTAAATTTGTAATTTCAGCACCAGAAAGAATGCATGCCTGGGACATGCTGAATCGTAAATGCACAAGCTTTAGAGTTTTAGTCTAATTTTAATTTTCTCTTTATTTATTAACAGCTACATCTTCCATCTTGCAGACCATCATTCTTTATAAACTTTACATCCAGCTCTAAGAATGATTTGATCTGTAGTTGTTGCACACAGTTTTAAAATGTTTTGATTCTTTTTCTTTGCCATGTTAACAGTATATAATTGCTAAAATTCATAAGCAGATTAACGTGGTCTGTAATCATAGTTGAATAGCCAAATATCTTTATTTTGTGTATGTGGATTGGCATCTGAACTGCAATAAACGTGACATACAGCATTGTGCTTGGAAAGCAGTGTGTGGAGAGTGGTTGAGCAGTGCTCTTTATGCAATTTTAATGATGTTGATCATTTTAACAGTCAATTTTTCATGGTTGGTTTGAGGTATCTTTAGAAGTTTTTTTTGTTTGCTTGTTTGTTTTTTGCTCATCCTCAAGTTGTTCTCGGTTACAAAGGTAAAATTCTGCATATCGCAAGTAAAATGGGTTGGATCACTAACTAAAAGAGATAGGTGAGAAGGCTGATGTGGTGAAGACAGTGGTGAGTTCATGAGAAACACCCCAGTTCTCAAGTTCAAGAATGCAGGTGTTGATAGATTTAGAAGTTGTTATAGCAGGCTCCACCTGGCTCGGTGACTACCTAAGGCAAAGCCTCATGTTCAGAACAATGGTGATACTGGTGCAGATTTTATTCAGTTCTTCATTTTTTTGTTACATCCAGCAACCTTATATCAGCATTTATGTATATATAAACTTAATGTAGCAATTTCACTTATTGAATCTTACTTCACTATGTGAGAATACAGATGTATAAAGATATGTAACAGAGATGTTCATTGAAACATTTGATATCATAATACAGTTCAGAAAAGATAACCAACAAATTCATTGTAGCATTTATACATAGTAGAGATGTATGCTGAAAGCAACACAGCTGCTGAAGGGACTAGCTTTGAATAGGGATGCGATACATTTATCTGCTTTTATGGCATGTGGAGTGAAGAATGCTGTAGTAGATTAGCATGATATTGTAATCCAAAATATATAAAATAATACCCACAAACATATGTACATGCTATACATACACACACACACACACACACAGTCTCTCCCAGTGCATAATTTTGAATATTAGCTCTTCTTCTCCATGAGAGAATATTTTCTTTGGGGGTAAAATTAAGTAAGGTCAGAGGTGTTACTGGAGAATTTGTTTGCATTTTTGCCCTCTGGAAATTTGGTTTCTATAGCCCGCCTTCCATTTCATACATTTCTCTTAAGTTTCTCTTCCCCTTCTGAGCTCTCTCAGAAACACAGCATGTCTCCTGGCTGACAGGTGCCTTGGTCTCTGTCTTTCCAGGTAAATTCTTCTTACTTATTTACACACCCAATTGCTATCCTTGATTCAGCATGCTTCTAAGATTAAATCTTTAGCAATAATTCTTTCCATGTATTACATATATTTTTTGTTATCAAGTCGCATCATACTTCGTTCTTGCCTGACACATCTCTAGTTTTCCAACTCACTGCATTTTTCTGTTGTGCACAACAGCATAATTATTTTTCATGTTCACTTGTTTACTTATCAAATAAAACTTCTCTGTCTGCAACTGATTCTTGGATTTTTATTTCTATGCTAAGCTGAGCAGAGAACCCACCAAGCTTTGCCACTAATACCTCGTATGGGATTATGGCAGCCCAAGCAATGTGTCAATGCTTTTGATGTCACCTTCAAATCATCCAATTCTTTAATCATGTTTTCTTTTTTCAGAAATTAGTGCTAATTTAAACTTTGTGATTCTCAGTGATCAGTTCATTTGTGTTATTAACTGCATTTTGCACAGGTTATCAATCCATCCTTCCTTGAAAGGCCCTTTGCATTTAGGTTTGTGACAGCCAAGCTCCTGGTTTTCTGTTTATTACACTAATCTCCCTACTGAGTATGTTTTGCGGGATGCTGCTCACCTGTGTCACTGATCTATAGTAATACGCCTGGACTTATCTCTTTGCCAGTTAGCAGTGTCTTTACATGAACTGATTCCAGCTACTCTCTGGCAAACTCCTTCCTTGACTGGGATTCACATTGAATGTGTCTGAAGGTGACCTCTAGACCTTCCTTCTACCAGAGTCACCCTCCCAGGGCTTCTTTGTGTCCTTTTCAGACTTGCTGACCCCAATGCCTTGGACTTCCTGACTCTTGCCTGAATCTGTACCCTGTTTCTCTTGCGATGTTTTGGCTATCATGGTAAGTCCTAGAGAGAACCACTTCCAATCTCTTTTCAGCCTCCATCACAGGTACTGCAGTGACCACAAGGGACTTTCTCTTCTTCTGCACTTGTTGGTTTTTAGCTCATTCCCAAGGAATGTGCCGTCCCTCTTCTCAAAGTGCTCCCTTCTTTGGAAGTCATCTCTGTCTCTCAGGGCCTACATGGACATGCTTTTCTTCAGAGAAATCATTTCTTTCTGGTTTCATCTTTGCTGACTTGCCCTCTGTTCTCACTCATTTCTTCGATATTTCTCAGATAAAGTTTGCATTTCACTGCACCAATCCCTGTGCTTGATATTCCTGTTACAAGGAAAGCATTGCATTTCCTTCTGCTGTGCATGGCCCGTGGCCCCACGTGTGTGAAGTCCACCTCCAGCGACGGCTGCACTGATGATGTGCTGGAGCTTACAGGGTGCTGTCCCCAACCCTGATGTCACACTTACCCCTTCTGACTTGATGCAGTTTTACTCATTTTCTCTTTTTCCGATACTACTTATGTGCCCTGGGTTCAGGAAATTCAAGGCTGCCACAGTGGTCATAAGCAATGATTTAAACAGGTATGGAGGATGGGAAACCATTTATGCCAGAGAACTCATTAAAGTCAGATGTGGATTTCTGCTTTTCGACATAGATGCGTTTTGGTGAAAGAAGCTGCTCATGACATATGGACCCATCACAAGACTAACAGCTCCTTGTTCATTTCTTCAGGCAAGTCCCTCACACCTGGGAAAACCCACCTCAGGAGACACATTTTTGTCATTAGTTGTCCATGTTGTATTATGAGGGGCCTTCATGCTGTATCAGTTGTCCTAGCTGTATCATGAGGAGCCTTCAGGCACCTGCCTGGCATGCCCCTGGATGCTGCACTGGCCTCCCCTCTAGTTACCTGCCTCCCTGGATGTATCACCTGTATATTTTTCAGCTAAGCAAAGCCGCTGAAGTGTCCCCACTGGTGTCACTGGTAGACTTTCCGCATGACCTTTTAGGCATGCTCCTCTGTTATCCCCATGAACGTTTCCACTGCCCCACAGTTCTGGTGCTCCTATTAAAATGGTGACCAAGTTCTCAGTGTGGCTAAAACCCACGTGGAAAAAAAATCAGTGTTCTATGAGGAACTATCGGTGAAAACCAAACTCTGACTAGTAGCTGCTGTTCTGAATGGGTGATATAGATGACTTGATTAATTCAACATGGTAATTTTACTAAAACATGATGTATTTTGAAATTTAGCATATAGGATCTGTAAAATAGATAAGGGAAGGTTAAAAGATTTTATAAAGCTATTCTTTCAGTTCTCTTATTTTTCTTCACTTATGATATATAAAAAATGCTGTATATAAAAAGGCTGTGGTACATCAATGAAAATAATTCCACATTAATTTTTTTGTTCTGTCACAGTTGGAGAGAAGAAAAGCAGAGCATAAGCTTATAGCTAAAGGATATGTTTAAGAAGTTAAAAAAACAACCGTTCACGATAGACATTTGTCATTTTACATACTAAGAAAAAGAAAAGTATTTGGCTTACAAAGAAGACTGTTTCCACTTTGGTATCAGAGCCTTGATGATGCTTGTATTTCTGATTCATTTCTAATGCAGTGACTTCATCAGAGTTGAAGGTCACATTGCAGGTGTTAGGGTCATGGATACGGAAGGTTTTGGGTGAGCAGATAAGACCCCTCTTGGGATGTTATGGTCCCTCTTGAATCCTGGGTACTCTGCCTCTGATCTAGTTCCCTGTGAATGTGCCTGGGAAGTGACAGACAGTGGCTAAGGTCCACACATTCCTGCCACCTGTGAAGGAGAGCAGGATGGGGTTGTGGTCCTGGCTTCACCTTGGCTCAGCTCAGGTTGTTGTGGGTGTTTGTAGAGTGAGCCTCCAAATGGAAAATCAATGTTCTCTCTGTCTCTGCCTTTCAAATAAACTGAAAAAAAAGTGCAGTTAGATCAACCCAGTGGGAGAGCCATTGTTTCCAAGTGATGGCTCCCAGCCATCTGTGGCCACCTGGATGGAAGCTGCCTTCAGGAAGAGCAGATGTTCCAGGTGGCTAGAGGCAGGAATTGGGTATTGTGTGGTGAGTATGGCCAAAGCTTTGCTTGCTCACTTTTTCAAAACAGCCGGAGCTCTTCCTCCAGCTCTATGACTTAGTGCATCATTTAAAGCATTTTTTAGCCTGTTTGTTGCATTTTGCAATTGTTCTTTCACTGAGATTGATGCTGCCAACTATGGTTTCTAATGAACTCAGGGGTACTAAGGAAAACTAGAGGCATAAACGCTCATGCCAGAAAAACTGCAAAGACTTCCGCTTATCACCCTCACGTTGAACCTTGAGGATCTGGCAAGAATACTTAACCCAAGGCTTGAAAGAAGAAGAAAAAAATTAAGACTACAATGGAAAGCATAGAGTAGGAAAACAACAAAATCTGTGAAATGAATAGTGGGTTTTTGAAACTATCAACAAAACTTCCAAACCTTCAGTTTGGTGGAAAAAGAAACCTCAAAATATTTAAGAAGAAGCAATATTTCCTAATTTACGCAGTGAGAGTTATTATGTTAGAAACATTTATTTATAGCAGTAACTGAAGTATCTTTCCAGTTTTTAATTTGTCTGCGAATGTTTATGTATCATTAGTTTTATTTTTATCACATAAAGTTTGCCATATTATAGGTGAAAATGAAAGTACAAGAAATGGATGCCTGTCTACCCTGCAAATATTTGGTTCCCTCCCAAAGACTTGTTAGATCCCTGTGGACTCTGTTCGGTCCTATTCAGGAGTGTTTCAATGGTTTGGGGGCTTTAATCATCCATGCAAATCTTTAAATCCATGTAATTAACGACCGAAATTATACTTGGATTAAATTGGGGAGAATTTACATTTACGTTTGTTGAATGTCCATCCCCTCCTTAAATGTATATTTTGTGCCTTTTTCTATAATCTATAAATTTCTGCAAAATATTCTTTGGTCACATTTTCTTTAAGATTCATTGCTCATGTTTGTTTTGCAAATGTTATCTTATTCATAAAATAAGTATCTCCCCTCCCCTGGGAGTGGCTCCCAGTGTCACATGAAGGAGGTGTACATGTAATGCTGTTCCATCATTTCTCACATTCTGTATACACCTGTCCCAGGCACCCAAAGGGGCAAGTGCTGGTGCCCGGCTGTGGCTTAGTTTGCTGATGTCTGTATCCAGACATTGTATTTATTTGTTTTTGCTATTACGATGTTGAGTTTTACCTTCTTCTTCCTGTTTCTGCTATGTTTGTCCTGTTTTTAACCTTATATCATTTATATCATTAAAATATAATTTCCATTAATTTAATCCAGAGATCTCATTATCTTTTTCTGGTTTGTAGTATATTCTATTTTTGCTTTTCATCTAATTGAAATTTAATGACCAAAAATTAGTTTCTTTAGTTATAATTGTTATAAAAATATTTTAAAATATTAGAATAGAAAAATTTCATGCCTATGTGAAATAAGTATAGTCCATCTCATTAATAAATAGGTCCAAAAACTTAAATACCACATATAAGAAGGTTGTTAGAAATGGTAACTGCACATATAGAAAGATAAATCTCATATGTACACAGAAGGTAAGACTTACCATGTGGTAAACACACTCTTAAGTTTTCTTGCAGCTTTCAAATTATTCAAATACAGCAGAAGATAGTGCTGCTTTCCCCATTTTTTGAAGTGGTTGATGAATAGAGCAGTATTATCACCTGATAGTTAATGAGGGTTGCTCCCGTGGACATGCGTGAACAGGTGGTTTTTATGAGACAGTTTGAAAAGGACAAGGAAACAGCACATTAGGAAGTACTAGCCCCTGTCAGGTCATGCCAGGTTACTTTTGTTACAAGAGTTAGCGTAGTTTGAACTTGTCTTTTTCATGGTATTTGGGGATTTGCCTGTGATCTATGTCCTGAGTTTTTTGGATTAGATCACAACATAGTTCTTGTTTGATAATGTACAACTGGAACATGACTGATTCTACGTTAGCTTGATCTGTTGCAAACAACAGGAACTCAGGGTAAATCATTGACCACTCCTTTTACATAAAAATATCAAATTGTAAACTTCTGAAAAAAATCCTCCTGTGATGTGAACTAAAGTTTCACTTATTATATGTGTGAATTTTATGAGAAGTGTTGTGTTTATGATATTGGGTTTTCCCTTCCAACAACAGCCTGTAACTGCTGCACTTATTTGCTGATTTTTAAAGCTCTCCAGTGAAGTTTTATTGCTTCCCACTTATAAATTTTGTATAGCATCTTAGATTTATTTCTAGGTGCTTTATCTTAGTTTTTTGAGTAACATCGACTGTTGAATTTAAATCATGATTTAAAAACATCTACATGGTTTCTTTGCTTCTGAGAATGAATTCATTTACAACAGACAAAATTTCTATTAAAATCATGGCAAAAAACCAATCAAAAGCACAGGTGAGGGATGCAGAATGCTGGTGACTGACAGTCATTCCCTCCCTCTGGCACAGGTCAAATCTCCGAGCTTGTTCTTGGTCAGGGCAAGCGGCGACTATTTATGGATAAAAATCTTAGAGCTTTTGGGAAAAATGAGAGTCCTGGTGCTCTCAAACACAAGGTTTGTCAAATGTGCAATGTGATTACTGGATTTAGAAGCCTCCTGAGAGGAAGACAAAGGAAGAAATCAAACCTATACAAAATCAGGTTATACCATCTTGCTGCCCCATGCCCTTTAGGAATCAGAAATTCTAAGAAGGTCTGAGAGCTACAGCGATGGTCACTCTCCGTGGTGAGTTGACTGTGAAAGGCTCAATAGCTTTCCACCAGCAGATGTGTTCTGCAACAGACATGGGGAGGACATGAGGAGCCAGGTGTCTTAGCTAGCAGAGAGTCTCTGCAGAGACCTTTGAGGGTAAGGGAACAGCTTCCAACCCGCAGGTGTTGCTACCTGGGTCCTTGGGTAAATGCGAAAGAGTATGTGAGGTGTGAGTCGCATAGCAAAACTAAGGATCTGATATTGTTAGTATAACTGGGTATGTTTTCTTTAAAAAAAAAAAGAATTGAACCCACATGAATGGGGTACAATGAAATATTGCAATAAACATATACACCATGTATCAAACCAGGGTAATGAATATATCTTTCTCATTGTTAGCTTTGAGGATTTTGAGTTCATGTATATATGATGAAAATAATGGGTGAAAATTAGAGGAGATTTACTATTATTACCCTTCATGGTGAACAGAAAGTTCCCATTAGTATCTCAAAACTTCTTATGTATCCTGTTCTTAGAATAATACCAAAGTGTGCCAAGTGTTATGAGGACTGCACCTGTTTATGGCGTATCTTTTTCTGATTTTGAATTAAAGTTGTGTTGGCCTCAAAGCGGGAGTTTTGAAGAATCCCCTTCCTCTCAATTGTTTTTATTTTTTATTTTAAAAAATATTTATTTGTTTGAAAGGGTTGCAGAAAGAGAGAGAGAGAAACTTCCATTAACTGATTCACTGCCCAGGTAGCTGTAATGACCAGGGCTGTGCCAGGCCAAAACAGGAGCCAGGAACCAGGAGCTAGGAGCTTCATTTGGTCTCCCACATGGGCACCTGAGCAGTTGGGCCATCTTCAGCTGTCTTCTCAGGACATTGGCAGGGAGCTGGGTTTTGTCTCTTACTCACTCTTTGTCACAGTAACTGCCTTTCAAATAAAGAAATCTTTAAAACTACATTTTAAATAGTCTCTATCTTGAGAGTTTTAAGAGGTTAAAATTTATGAAATGCATTGCTAAAATTTTGATATTAAAAAGTAATATTAAAATGGTGAAATCTGTGTCCTGTCGCTGTGACTGTCCCTAGTGGATTTCTCCCTGCTACAATATTTGCCACAAGTAATGTGTTTTATTTTAAGAAAATATTCCCTATTTGACCATTTTACAGGTAATGACCATCTATGAACTGTCAAGAAAATATAGTAAATAAGCCAATATATGACCATTTAATTATTCATTCTTCCATTATTGATTTTCTGCCCCTTGAGAATAAAAGCAAATGACCAAAACATGCATATATTTTCAGTGAGTTCAAAGAATAGCTGTGATATCAAAAAGAATGTAATGAGAAAGGGAAATATTAAGATAATGAATTATTGAACAGCTTAACAATTTACTACTATAATTCATGCTGCTAAGAATAACCAGACCTTTGCAAATGATCATATGGATAAATTGATCTGTTTATGACATTAATTGTTTCTACCAGATATGTATGTATAAAATACTTTTAATTAGGACTCTTAGGATGTGCTACATACTTGAAAATATGTTTGCAACTTCTGCAAAGTCATCAGGGATGTTCGATAGAAAGTTGATAGAAGATTTTCTTTGTCACTTTTGACTTTTACTTTAAAACATGTTGATCTAGAACCTCACTGAAAAGAATTTCTTATTCTGATACCAAAAGAGACATTATATTGTGTGTTCTTCCGTGTGGAGATTTATAGTGTGGGTTCCTAAAAGTTACACTATAAATAGTATTGTAGGTAATTAAAAATTCCTTTTTTTGAAATAATAAAGCTTTTTTTCTTTTTTGCCATTTTGACACATTAAGGGAACATGCTGAAATATGTATGATCAAATTATTCAAATGTTGCTTTACCGTTTTCCTACATATTTGCAATTTCTCATTACATTAGAAAAACATCTACTTAAGTAACTTCTGTTTATATTTATCAGGAAGATAACTGCTCATGCAATAAATAACTTTCATTATCTAATTGAATTTAGAGTCAGTTTACATAGGCACCTTAGTGGATGAATTAAAATAATTCCAATCATGAAGGTTCTGAAATTGGACTACCTCTTTTACTGAATTTTCCCCTGATGTCCAAACTGAAAACCCCTTTGTGTTGTTGATCCATTCTTTTCCTTGAATGTTCCCCATCTCCTGAGATCTAATGTGGCTCTGGTTGTATAATTTTAGGGCCTGCTCTCAGAAACTTGATCAAATCTGCACAGAGTGAGCACAGAGCAGAGAACTGTGTCACATAGCCGGGGAATGCTCACCAGACGGAAATGTTAGGTCTTTCAGCTAAAGAAACTAGGGCACCAGAGAGGTTTAAATATGAGCAGGCTCTTTCTTAAGCATGAGTTCTGGTGAATGTGAAAAACTGAAATGAAAATCTGTCCTCACATGAAGACCTAATTCTACATCTCTGCATCTTTCTGTCTAGCAGTGTTGCCCATCTAATCTGTAGGGCATCCCCCAGACACCTGCTCCAGGGAAAGTCTGAACATCACTCTGCCAAAGATGGTAGCTCCCATCTTACTCTTTGCAGTACACAAAGGCAGAGGACTCATCTTGGTCCACAAACAGCTGTTAGCACTGATGAGCCCAGTGTAGCAATAGATACATGTGACAGAAGATTCAAATATGATTAACTCAGAAAGAAAAACAAGAAATGTGCACCAGGGAGCCAAGAGCCCAGCGTGAGGCTTGCTGCAGCAGTCTGCAAAGAGGTGAGCATCCCTTCCTCATGGGGCCTGACTCTGGAAGCTCCTTATGGCCTGGGAGAAGGCAGTCAGGTCGCCGCTCTGTGTAAACCCAGCACTATCTGCTGTCAGGGTCACCAGAAATCCATCAATCTGCTGCGCTTTGAAGTAGCATGACACTCAGAGAAAACTGGACACTGGAGCCTACTCATCCATGACAGTATGAGCTTATACTTCCAGTTTGTAGGGAGGAATCCAAGCGTTGAGTGATCACCATGAAAATATCCCAAGTTTGTGGATCCCTCGGTTCCCTGCAAAGGCAAATGCACTGTGGGCATGCAGAGAAGTTTTTACAGTGGAAATATAAAATTTCTATGAAAAAGAGGTCCTGTGGAGGAAAAAGCTCCCCAAATAAAAATCTGCTGTTTATACAAGAGAATTGATGAATTAAAACAAAAACCAGCATCTGTGAGCAACAAACTCAGACTATTCCAAGAATAGGAGACAATAGAGCTGCAGGGCCATCACGGTTAAAGAAAACATATTCTAAGAAGCCGAGGGAGGCGTCGGGAAACCCACAGACCTGTGTCTTGCTTCAACAGTGTTTGAACAGAACAGGCCCAGAGACTCTCTTTCACCGACTTTGACCGCCTTCCCATCTCTTCCCAGTTAACAGCCCCTGGGACCACTTGTCGACCGTCTCCACCTCCTGCAGCACCATTGTTGGGGGTCATCTCTTTGGTCGCCTAACAACCATGACCTCCCAGATTGTCAGAATTATTCCACCGAGGTGGAGGCTGCCGTCAACCGCCTGGTCAGTCTGCACCTGCAGGCCTCCTCACCTGCCTCTCTCTGGGCTACTACTTCGACTGCAGTGATGTGGCTCTGGAGGGTCTGGGCCACTTTTTCCACGAGCTGGCAGATGAAAAGCGTGAGGGCACCAAGCATCTTTTCAGGATGCAAAACCAATGTGGCAGTCGTGCCCTGTTCCAGGATGTGCAGAAGCCACCCCAGGATGAGTGGGGCAAAACCCAAGATGCCTTGGAAGCTACCTTGGGTCTGTAGAAGAACCTGAATCAGGCCCTTCTGGAACTTCACACCCTGGGTTCTGCCCACACAGACCCTCATCTCTTTGACTTCCTGGAGAAAAACTTCCTTGATGAGGAAGTGAAACTCCTCAAGAAGATGGGTGACCACCTGACCAACATCCGCAGAGTGGCCGCCCCCACGGAGCCCAGGCTGGCCTGGGCGAGTGCCTCTCCGAAAGGCTCACTCTGAAGCAGTTCTAGGGGTGGCCTAGCCCAGCAGCCATGGAGGCGGGGTCTCCCCTGCATCTCCTGGTACCCCAATTTGTGCCTAACCACCCCTCCAGCCCCCAGAACCCTCTCTTCAACCGTGGACCAAATGGAAATATAAGTTTTTTCCTAAAAAAAAAAATCCTAAGAAACCAAAAAGTTGCGTGCTGAAAGTTTTACCACCATCAGGATCCTCTGGTGCCTCTTCAAAAGGAGTTTTCGAAGGAAAAGGCTTTAGGGCAGGGTTTTCAAGCTCAAATCTCATAAATCAGTTTTGTCCACGTTGCTAAAGTCAAGTCTCTGGGAGGTACTATTTGATTTTCTTAGTAATATGGTACTTGCTGGAAATGGCCATGGCGTGGCCGTCAAAGCACAGAGTGTCCACTGGACTCTATTCACACAGCATGTTTCTGATTTGGAACTATGCCACCATTCAGACTAACAGGGTTAGGTCAGGTTTATGAGAATGGTGTTTCGCTAAGTGTAAAACATGTTAGGGTCTCATATATTGTGATTGACATACAAGCAAGTAAAAATAAATGGGAGAGACTACATAGACTTAAAATGTGAAATAACCCAAAGTGTAAGAAAAGATTCAGAAACAAACTGGGTGCTAGAATTTACTTAAATTTACACATACAGGAAAACTACATATTGGATTAGCCAAGAATGTCAATTATTGAATTAAAGTAGCTTGGGAAATAGAATTTAAAAATAATGAATTGGAAGGCAGAATGGAAGAATCCACCTAAAATGTTCCCTCTCCGAGGGAGCAGTTCATACGTGAGTTCGCATATTTACCACATATTCTGCCAATGGCAGCACTATGTCTTGTTCTGACAAACCCTACACATTGTAACACTTGCTTTAAAGGAAAAAATTGGTCTTCAGAAATGGATGCTTTAAAAAAATGCAGAAATGTAGCTTGGGCATTCTTTGGCTAGAAGCCAAGAAATCAGTTAATTAATACTCCCAAGAATACTCGGTGAACTAGTACCAGTGAAGGAACTAACTTCCTTATTAAAATCACTGCCAGATTTTTTTTTTTTTTTGTAAAAAAAGACCAGGGTCACGGACTTACATGAAGTGACTTAGTAGGAAATGTCTGATTACAAATATATTCAGGTAAGATGTTGGGGAGCGCAATATGTATGTGGAATTACAGAAGAAAATGAAGGTTAAGAAAGAAAAACTAGCCAAGTATGGATATTAACAGAAAAACAGATTGGGTGAGCGTCTCCTTTTTCAGTAAAACGGAATCATTTCAAATGTAAGAATCAGAAACACAGTATAAAATGCAAAGCCGTAAGTATTCACAGAAGTCATTAAAATTAATGAAAATATTTTTCACCTCAGCATTGTTTTTCTCTTTTCATAAAATTCTGACTTAATATTTTCTTACTAAATATAACTTTTATTGTCAAAGAAAACAGAATAAATGTACCTAAGCTAAAATAAACAACAAACAGGAAGCAAGAGACTTACTTTTCAGGGAAATTGTGCTGTGCCAGATGGCTGGTGTGTTAACAAGAATATTAAAATGGTCTTCAATGACTGCCCACATTTCACCATGATCTGTTAAGTGCGACTATTGGAGAGGTTTAGGACTGAATGTGTGGGAAGAAGCCGTGTTGCGATCATGCCATGAATATATACAATATATATATGATGTGCATATTCATGGACTCATTCTAATTTTATGCAGCTTATTATAAAATATATACACAATTATAATTCCATAATTATCAGCTACCCCAGATGCAGTGCACTGCAGAAACCAAAAGGCATTAGGAACCAGCAAAATTCTCTGGCACCTCTTCGAGTCCTTAGCTGAGGTATAGGACAGGGTTTAAAGCTAACATTTCACAAGTCCCTTTTGTCACATTTTGATGAAGCTGAAGCTGGAAAAGTACAGACCAGGCCCCATGTCCTTTCCTCCAGCCCCAGGAATCCTGTCTTCTAACAAAAGGAATTCACTAAATTGAGGGAGGACCACACTGGCCCTACATGATTCTTATCAGAGTCACCTGCCCCTTTGTAGACATGGACCTTAATGGTCAGTATTGTTACAGTATTGGCCAGTATAACTACATTCATGGGACCTGTATGCACACTGGAGCCCACCTGACTGGAATGGGTTCCTAAAGGTCACAGTATCAATGACCAATCAGAAGGTCAGAAGCTTTGCTGTCCAACCAGGAACCTTGTGCGTGCACCTCTCAGCCCCAATTTTTGTCCATAAGAACCCTCACACCTATTTCTTTGGGGAGCCTGGGAATTAAGCAATAATTGCCTAGTTCCTTGCTCTGTGCTTTGCAATAAGCACATATTTTGTGTTTTTTTCCCTTTATTTTGATAATCATTGCTGTTATTATTTTCCATGATACATTTTTGTAGATATTCCTCTTCCCCCTTTGCCTTCCTCCCTCCCCACTTTCTCCACCCACCATTTCCCACCCTATTGCTACAGTAGTATAGTCCTTTAGTATAGTTACAAGTTTAACATTCTGGTATATAAGTGTATTGTGACATTGTCTGGAAAGGAAAAATCATATTTTGTCTCTAAGACGAGCTTCATGCAGTAAATAGACACTCTCTTCCACCACCTCCATGTCAATGCAGTGACAGAAAGCCAGGACCTTCTATGTGTTGGGTGAGCTAACCCAGTCTAGGGTTCTGCAATGCTTCCGAGCAGTTCAGGGTGTTGTTCCGCCATTAAGTCAAGTCACTGGATTGTGCTGTTCGACTAGCATGAAACCTGCTCGAGATCCTAAATTACATTTTATTCTTGAAGTTTGTTTAACTTGACTCTGAGAAATATTTTAATTTCTCTAAAATCTTAATTTTTCATATTCTTTTTCCACTAATGAGGAAATTATTGCATTGGGTTGATTAGAGAAGCAGGTAACGTGAAATTCTATGATGATGCTGTTCAACTATGAGACCTCTGTAATACTGGAAATGGTGGAAATGATATATGTGAAAATGATCACAGGTATAAATCATGTGACATGCTACATACAATCACGTCAGGAGTAATGGCTGACAGGCACACTGGATTCATCTCAGGAGGGTTTGTTGTGCACTAACCATGATTTCCCGGTGAAGTTAATGCACCTTCCCACGAATCTGGCAGGAGTCTCACTACTCTGGTAAGAATGTTTTTCAAAGTGCTGCTGTTGTCATAGACTGATTTTTAATGGTGTAAATGAAAATGCAGAGTAAATAGAGATTGACATACTTATTCTCCAAGTATTTATTGCTTGTCAAGTAGCTTCTACATCCATTTCTAGCTGATGGAGAGTGAGAAAAATACTATGCACTCTCTCAAGTGTCTGTGTGGACACGAAAAGCTGACATCCTTTTTGTTTCTTAGTTCCTGTGCAGTGAAGTCCTTCGTTAAGCAGCAGGCACATTCTACAGCATAGAAGTAAACCAGGCTTTTAACAGTGTTTACTTCCCTAGTGAGAATATATGAAGTCCCTCCCCGAGCTGAATGGCATTGAAATATGGCAGCAACAGCTGTTTTCCTGGAAAACTAGAGCTCTAGTTGCTTAGTGAAAATTGGTATAATCAAAAATTATTTTTCTCTTTCAAAATATATCCTTAAACACATTAAAAACATAATCATTGTTACTCTGTAACTTACCAAAGATGAACAGAAAGAACCCATGGATTCCTTGCCATTCTCCTCTGAAGTACATCACCAGGAGACACATGGAATTCACACTCCAAGTCACATGTGCTGATGAGAGTTGCCTATTTTTAGGTAAAATATTGGAGCATATAGTAATCAAAGAAGTAAGCATATTATTTTTTGGTTACACTGTGAGTTTTAACCAGCTGGCCAGCATTTGAGGCAAAGGCTGGACAATGAAAGCCAGTTTGTCCAGGAAGAGCTAAGAAAATCCTTCTCACGAAAACAAGTAATAAAAATGGGCAATGTGGAGAACACATTTAAAGTCTGAAAATTGACAAAGGCACACAGAAAAAAATTGGGGAATAGTTACTCACAAAAACCTATTGCTTCCCCACGAGGGCACAGGGAATCTCTGACTCACAAATACAAAGCATAGGAAACTGCTGGAGATATAAGAACTCTTAGTTCTTACGATGGGAATGCAAAATGACGCAGCCTGTTTGGGTTAGGCTTTTGTTTCCATAAAGCTAAACACAGCAGATGAGCCCACAATCACACTCCAAAATAATTAACTCAAGAGAATTTTGAAACATATGTTCACACAGAAATATATGGGTAAATATTTACAGAGTTTATTTACAGTTGTAAAAGACTAAAAAGCAAGACATCTTCAATGGGCAAAGAAAAAAATACACACATACAACAAAACATGGTATAATATGTTGCAAGAATAGCCGACTCATCTAACATGAGTTGCTCCTAATTTTTCTTAGTTTTTGTATAAAAGGAAGTATACACAAATTATTCACGGAGTAAATGTTTTTTTCATGGAGGCTTGGTTTAAAGACACTTGCATGTCTTTACATGCACACATTTATAGGGCGATGGATAGGTTGATGGTCAAAGTTTGTGACAGATTTCTAGAGGAGAGAAAAGAATGAACTCGTAACGTTGGAACCTAAGCTCTAGGTTAACCAGGCTGAGACTCAGGGTTCACATAACCTGTACCTCACTTTCCTATCTTCATATCTTCCTTTACTTTGGGTTCAATAATCAATTTTTTTAAAAATTCACATTTAAATTACTTATTGGTGAAAGGTAAGAATGTAATTGACTTTTTATATTAAGCTGGTATTTTTCTACATTGTTAATCTCATCAGTTTGACAAATTTTGCTAGTTCTTTAAGATTTTCTACATAGACAATATAGACATTTACACTTTTTTTGTCTGATATTTTATCTTCCTATTTTATTACACTGATTCCACCTTGCAGTAAGTGCTGAGTAGAAGTAACAGGACAGGGGACATCTTGCATTGTTTCAGATCTTAGATTAAGCATTAGTCTTTTGTTGTTAATTGTGTTGTGTCTCATGCGTGATTTCTGATACTTTAATAAAATTCCCCTCAGTTTCTAATTGGACAGGGGGATTATAAACAATGGTGTTAATCTCTTGCATCTTTTGATAACATCATATACTTCTCATATATAACGCATTCAATATGATGAACTATCTTGATTTGGTTTTAAATATTGAAACAGCCCTATATTTATCAAGCGAGTTCCACTGGGTTATGTTGGTCTGTCCTTCCTGTATGCTAGTGGTTTGTAACCTAGTAGCTTCATAAGCATGTTTGCATCCATGTTTTGATGAGAGAGGGATCTCAACCATGATGCTGAGGCCTGTATATCACTTTGAAGTTAGGATAATGCGAGTCTTACAAAAAGCATTTGAAAGTTTGTGTAGTGTATTTAAGAGGAGATTGTGCCTAATTGGCTCTACTTCTTTAATTCATGGAATTCAAATGTGAACAAATGTGAACCTGGAATCTGTTTTATTGGGTTTTATAATTGCAAGGCAGTAAGAATATGCAGTGTTGCATAGCACATCACGGCCCTGTAGTCCTGGTAAGGAATCAGGAAAAAAATGCCTTGGCTAATTCTCTGACTCTTGGTACACAAAGGCTCCTCTGCATAGTGCAAAGGTGGATGTCAAAGGCCATTGGAAGTTACCAGGCTGCAGGAAGCGCCTTCTCCATTTCTGTCTTATGGTCTAGAGGGGAGGGGAGGGAAAGCCCAAGATGATGTCCAATCGTTTGTCTGCCTGCTGTCCTATGAACTCCCCACTCTTACATTACCCCACACAGATCCTCTGGAAAACCAACAAAATTGCTCTTCATGTCTTCTTGCAGGCGTAAGTCCAGGCTTTCTGTATCATTCCAATTTTAGTATTTGCGCTGCTGGGGCAAGCACTAGCTTAGCTTCTGATCCAAGGAAGCCAATCTTTTCTGTGAATGCACCTGAATGATTATGTCATTAAATTGGTTTATTTAATAAAAGTGGCTCTATTCAAATTGGGTCAGTTATGTCAGTTGGTATTAATAGAAATTTATCTACTACATCTAAACTTTGAAGTTTATGTGTATAGAAGTGTCCGTGGGACCTCTCCTATTGCCCTTGTGATATCAGAAGTGTTTCTGGTAAGAGTCTTTGCTTCATTTTAGAGACGAGTGAGTCTCACCATTTTTCTTCATTAGTGTTGCTGGGAAATTGCTGGTTTTATCAGTCAAAGAATAACCTTTTGTTTTCATTGATTTTTTTGTATTATTCTCCTATGTTGATTTCTGTTTGAGAAGTCCCTCGCTCTTATGAAAGATTGAATTATTTACTCTTTCTGCAATTCACCAAAGTGAAGGATTAGAATATTGTGTTTAGATTTGTTTCTTGATATGTGTGCTTTTGCCATTCAGCTTAGTTAACATACTGATTCAGCTGCATCACAGACATTTTGATAAACTCATTTTTATGTACTTAAATAAGTCCTTTTAAAAATTTCTCTTGAAACTTGATCTTTGACCACTGAGTTATTTGTAAATGCACCCTTACTTAGCTGAATGCTAAAATTTCCCCAGATATCTTTCTGCAGGTTATTTCTAACTTAATTCAGATATGATCTAAATGCACATAATATAATTATTATTTTGTCTTTATGATGTGTTATAAGCTACAAAATAATTTATCAATTTAGTGAATATGTGACTGCTCTGTTTTTGTTATATGGAGAGTTCTATGAATGTTATTTGGGCTAAATTGTCAATAGTGTTCTATTATTACACTGAATTTCTGCTTTCTTCTGTTAGTCAATGATAGAAGTATATTGAAATCCCAAAATGGAACAATCTTTACCACTTTGTTCCATTGTATTTTTGACTCATATGTGAGATGATATCAAAAATTTCATATAAAAATGAAATTAAAAAGTAAACTTAAATGGATGCCAAACATTTTTGAAATCTACTCATAGCTTTTTTTTTTCTGGTGAGCCTTTTGAAGAGCCCTGGTGTTCTGACACTGTTTGAAGGTATGTACATGTGGATGATCATTAAATCCTCTTGGGTGAGTTGTTTCATTTTTTAGGAGTCAGTATCCCTCATCATCCATGAAATTTTCCCTGTTCTGCTATCTGCCTTGTCTAGGCTAAATACAACTACTCCAGGGTTTTTTTTTTTTTTTTGCTTATTTTCAAATTCTTTGTTTGCAGTATTTACTTCTAACAGCCTCTGACATTTAATGTGGCTATCTTACACACAATATGTTGATGGAGTTGACCTTTCTGTACAATTTGACAATTTCTATCTTGTAACAGCTTTGTTTAGAACATTGCCTTTCTGCATCTTCCATACTTTCCAATCTTTGTAAACTGTTAAATATTACACTTCTAAAGTGTCTGTTACAAAGTTTGCAATATATGTTGAAAAATTCTCTGAGTTCCCAGTTTTCCTTTTTGTAGTTGTATACTACTCCCCGTGCAATGAATAGCCAACAGTGTTGTTCTATGCTCTTACAAACACTCAGGTTGTGGTCTTGCCAGCAGTACCTGTCTGTTCATATATTGTAGGATAATGGCTTTCCCTATAATCTCGTTTTTATTGTGAGTCAGGAAGTTGATTAATTTTGTTTTCAGTGTTACTTTTTTATACAAATTGAGCAGGCACATTTGTATGGCTCTTATGTCTTCACACTGAAGCTGACATTTAGTTTTTCTACATCAGGTGTAAGGTGTGCTATCACTGTAAAAAGGAGTTCTGGATCTCAAATATTGATTTTCCTCCTCTTGTCTAAAGTTCAGATCATTCATGCTTGATCTGCTGTGTGTCCCAGTAGCACCATGTTCAAAGGAGAACTTATATCTTCCATGTCTCTTATACTCATCTTCATTCTCAGTTAATAGTCTCTCCAGAGAGCCAACCTGAATAGTTTTTTTGTCTCTGCTACCCTATGTGTGATCACTTATAATGTTATGTCTAAGTAATTATCTTTAGCCCCTAATAAATACTATTTATTGCTCTAGTAATGAACTTTTTGCTGGTCTCTCACTTGGGTCTAGTTTAAAGTTCTTCATCTTCTAGTCTTGATAGTGTCAAACCGTTTTTCCTTTCGACACACCTCAACCGTTTCATGTACCTGCTTAACGAGCTCCTGGTTTTCCCAGTGCTGTTTTCCTTTACTGGAAGACCCCACCTTTTCAAAATGAAATATCATCCTTCTGATACACCTGTTACTGACTCTTAAGTTACCCTGCAAATCTCACCTAGTCCATTTCTGTACAATACTTCCCAATGCTCCAAGGTTTTGATGAGGATGCATTTGAAACCATGTGAGTGGCAGACACAAACTAAATCACAATGATTCAGCAATGATCCAAAAATACATCATCACGGCGTGTTTACCTGTAGATAATTCCTTCAGGTCAAATAGTCATCTGTGTTTGTCTTTGTTCCCAGAGTCTGGGATGATTCTTTTTCTCCTTCTAATGTGAGGCTGTAGTAACTAGAAAGAGCCAATTGTAGTTACTCATGTCTAACGTTGTTTCAAAGAACATGACAAGATTTCTCACTAGGAACATCTGAGCATCCCCACTGGGCTTAGTGAATTTGGAGTTTTTATAGTTTGAACTTTACCAATGCTTGCATTTTCTAACGCAGGAAGAATGGTATACATGGACAAAGAAAGTTATTAGTTTTCTTGTTTCACATGTCAGACACATAGGATGTTGTAGCTCTGGGTGTTAAGACAAGTACAGGTCAGAATCTGGCTTCCCAGCTTACATCATTCTGATTCATGAGGTTCTGCCTGGGCTCTTCTGATTAACCATGTGCATTGGTACTGGCTGGTGGATTCTGATGGACATTGCCATGGGGTGATGTAGATCTGAGTTCTCTCGCGTGAGGTTGCTAGGACAAAAGCTTATCAGGACTTCCAGACAGAATCACTATTGTATTTCAGGTTTATTGAAATATCCTCAGTTTTTCCATCTGGTCCTTAAAGATACTTTTACCAACTTATCTAGACTTTTGTGTCAGGCATGAGTTTGGATTATTAAGCCATTCTCAGTGGGCTGTGATGCTTTGTAAATTATGTCAATGCGAGTTCATGTTGTGAAGAGAGCGATGCTCACTTGGCAGTCAGGTTCTCAGTAGGCAGTGCTGGGAAAGCCTGGGGTGGCAGCTCACTTCAGTTCTCCGAGAAGGCAAAGGCCTTCTGTGAAGCTTTCTCAAGTACAACTTCAATACCCTAATACCCTACTCTGTGTAGGGGTTTATCAGATCACACAGCAGGAGTGACAGTCATTCTTCCCAATTAGTAGGCTAGATATCACTGTCCATCTCCAAATGTAAGAAAACAATGTCACCTACTCTTCTCTGTATTGTTTTACTTTTTAATTTCATCACTTGAAAAAATTCATAGAAATAAAAAATGATAACATTACTTTAAGGTGGATGCTCTTTGCATCCACATACACAATAAATTACTGGTGTTAGGAAGTAGGAAGTATAAAGGGGCATACTTAAGGATTACCCAGAATATCACAAAAATTCTGATATTAAATTAATTCTATATGTAGTAGTTCTCCACTGTTTGGGGAAAAACAGTCATATGACCATAGGGTTCATTTGCTATAGAAACTATTTATCTGATATTTGATGGAACAGGGAATATGAAACTCTTATTTTTCAGACACATGAGTCACTGTTAAAATTTCTGGTTCAGTTCATTTTGTACCTAGGTTGATATCTCGTGAAAGATTTGTTAGGTTCTGGGTCACCATGGCAACAAGTCATTATTTCCCAAAGTAATTTGACACATCTCAAGATTTGGCCCTTCTCTATTCCTATATAGTGCTACAAAGAAAAAGTGTTAGTTAACTTGAGAAATATTTTCAGTAGAGGCAGCAAGGGAAAGCTACAACATTTTATTTCAAAGCTGCTAGCCCTAGAGGAAAGTTATTTGAGTTTTTTCTTTTAGGAAAAGAAGTCTTTAGAGGCACAAGCCATACTGACGTCATGTTCATTTTTTAATCCTTTCAAGCCTTGTTTGAAAAACACACAGATCATTAGTGGTGCTTTCTCTCTTTTTTTTTTTTTTCAGTGAAAAGTAAAAAGCAACAAAATTTAGACTTAGGCCCTATTGGAAATTTCCTTGCTTTTCTTTATAATGACAAATGATTTTACATACAGTTCACTATGTGACTGTCTGTGAAACCTCATCTGTGTCATGTCATGTATCTTACCTTAAGGCTTGTTAGTGGGTGAAGATGAGCAAGTATCTTAGGGCAGGGATTTGGTGTACTACATTAGAAAGCCCTTAGCCTACGTTCAAGTCCTGGCTCATTTCGGCATCCTCATTTCCTCAAACAAAAATAAGGAAAGGAATATTTTGTTTTGACAATAGACTGATAAATCTACCTTAGTAATTATGCTCTAGTTACTGCAGGATCAAGTGTGCAAAGTGTGTGTTAAACTCTAGTTTACAATGCCTGCATTTAAGGCTACTCTGGGGGTTGATGTTTTTTTGGGTGTGCCTGTGAGGCACAGGAGAGATTGGCACTTGAATTAAGAGACCGAGTAAGGGAGAACTTACTTGTACAGTATGGGGATACATCTCCAAGGCTGATTGGGGCCCAGGTTTTTAAAAATCTCATCTGGAGCTGCAACACCCCCTTCTCCTGTGCACAATTCCACGTTCTCTGGTTTTTAGATTTTGAAACTTGGACCAGTGGCCACAAAAGCTTGACATATTTTAGGTCTTGACTGACACATTCAACTTCCCGGGTTCTCAGGCTGATGAACTGAACTGAGCCATGCTACTGACCTTCCAGGTGTCTCAGACGATAGGTGGCTTACCTTGGGTGGTTTCAACTCCAGTAATTGCATGTTCCAGCACCCCTAATACAGTTGCTCTCATCCGTCTGTATCTGTTGATCTGCCCCCTATTGGTTCTTTCACTCTGGAGAACTACGACTGAGCAGGCCAACACTAATACTAGATACATGTCTTTGATGTTCTCGCTCAAATATATAATATGCTTGAAATTAGTTGCTTTTCTCATTTGAACTGCATTATTTCTGTCAACCTGCATGTCAGCTATCACATTTCTGATACTCTAGCATAGCTCATACAGGTCATGTAAACTCTTTCCCAACTAAGAGCTAATGAAAATGTGTTTCTAATTGTTTTGACTCTGTATTTTTAGAAAAATCTGCTGTTTTCCCTTATTGTAATTGAAACTCCTGTGAAGTGAGCTTTGACCAGCATTTTATTTAAGATAAAATAGTTGTGAAAAATTTTGGTGCCATAATTTTGAGATTATGGTGCCTAGTAATGAATAGTAGACAGTGGTATTGGACAATCAAAAACAAATTAACAAAATGCTTCTAATCATTGTTAGTAATTTAAAATATAAAATTTTCCTGAACAATATAACTCCTTATGAAGAAATGTGGGAAGTATTATGGGAAAATTAATAATTTGAGAAATAATAATATGGGAAAAATCAGGAGGTGAATTGTGGGGAGGGTAATCCCAGATTATATAGAATTGTATGGTAAAATTCAAAATTTAAAATAAAAATTTTAAAAAATCATGGAAAAACAAATAAAATGTTTCTAATTGATAGTAGTTTAAACTATAAAAATTTCATTAACAATATAAATTGTCTTTCATTAAGTGTATATATCCTTATTATAAAAATCCATTATATTAAACCATCCCTTTGTATAAAATTGTATTGTAAGTCCCGTGTCAGACTTGTGTTTCCTTCTGATTATGTCTGTTTATATGCACTTACGAGGAAGGGAAAGGCATAGTGGAATATCAGGAGAATTTGGTAACACAAGAATGTGGGTAGCTGGTTAATTTTAGGAATAAACTATACTTTTAAAAGTTAATAACTTTTAAAAATCTAGAGTTACTGGGCCCAATACAGTAGCCTATTGGCTAAAGTCCTTGCCTTGCATGCGCCAGGATCCAATATAGGTGCCAGTTCTAATCTTGATGGCCCCACTTACCATCTGGCTCCCTGCTTGTGGGCTGGGAAATCAATTGAGTATGGTCCAAAGCCTTGGGACCCTGCACCCGTGTGGGAGATCTGAAGAAACTCCGGGCCCTAGCTTCAGGATGGCTTAACTCCAGCCATTGTGGGCACTTGGGAAGTGAATCAATGGATGGAAGACCTTCCTCTCTGTCTCTCCTCCTCTCGGTGTATCTGACTTTCCAATAAAAAATAAATAAATCTTAAAAAAAATCTAGAGTTACTGAATGGACTATTCAGGAAAATCAACTGAATTATTGTGTAGCATGAATCTTTTTATAAGTTTTGAAAGCGCCATACTCTATTAAGTGCAATTCATTCAAATGATGCAACTTTTCAAAGAGTTGTTTTTCCATCTGTGCCTGCTGGAATCACTCCTTTGACGACTGCGTAACAGATGCTATACACAATCTTAGTAGATAAAATCAGCTCTTTATTACAATTGGTGTGGAGACCTATCTTTCAGGCCAAGCACTCCGCAATTAAAATTACCCATATGTGAGGCCAATCCTACAAGTACCTTCATATCATACTCAATTATTTGTTAGGGAGTTAACAAAGTTTTTTAATAACAATAGTCAATTTGCTATCTAGTATCAACATATGGAGGTGTGACCATTTCACAGTATCTACAATGAATTGGCCCAAACTGAAAACAAAAAGGAGCTTTAGCATACAAGTGGACCTTGCCAATGTGTTGGACACTATTTTACAACAGTATTTTACTCTATGGTTGATAACGTCTTTTTAATTTGAGTGGCAGCTTCTCAGGGGATCTCAGAGAGGTGTATGGAACAGTTCTAAGAGGAGCGCTAACTCTGTCCCGTTGTAAGCATGCATGCTCACATGCATGCGTGCCTTGGAGCCTCTTGAGGCTCTGGTGTGGAGGAGGCTGTGTGAGTGTCCAGCCCGGGGGCCCAGCATGTGCCTGCAGAACTGACATTCCGCAGGCTTCCCCTTCCCCTTTGGTTGGTCTTGTTTCTGCAGATGCCAATGTGTGCTCCTAATGTGTAGGTTCACATCAGACACAGTTACTTCAGAGAAACCCTGAGGGTAACTTGTCTTTTCCCATAGAGAATCATGCATGTACTTTATGGGGGTTTAGGGCCTGGATAAACATGCCTCACAGTTGTGAGCACCTATGGCAGTGCTGCGGAGAGCTGAGATCACGAGAAATATGAGCTCCAGAAAAGGAAGAATGCCCTTCAAGAGGGCAGAGAAGTCATGAGCTTCTTGGTTACACCATGTGCATGGAAGAACAGCCCCCACTTTTTGAATGTCTCTACTGTTCATTCTAGGTTGAGTAGCGAATATCAAATCTTTGCAAATACTGTTCCAGGTGCTGGGAGTTTACAGGCAAGAAGACACATGAAACCTCTCTCTTACAGAGTTTACATTGTTTGGGGGGATGACAGCAGATAAAGAAAACTTGGAAAATTCGGAGCAAAAATCATAGTTGCTAGTGACCACTTATATAGGTTGAATAATAGTTTGATTTCACTAAAAGTCCATGTATTGGGGGCTTGTTCCTGAAGTCTTATGTAATGATGAATGCCTTCGTGGTTAACAGACTGGGACTGATCTAATTCTGGTGTCTAGGAGGATGGGCTCATTCTGGGTGGTGTGTAGGCCATTGCGAGTTTGTGGAAGATAGTCTTCATAAAAGAGACAGGGTTTTCCTCAGGGTCCCTCCTTGTTCTGTTCTGCTCTGGTCATTTCTGAGCACTGTGTTCTGGCCTTGCTGTTCTCCCCTGCACACCACATGATTGGGGCTGCTCTAGCTTTGACTGTGAGCCTCCCAGTTGGAACCTGAACTAAGCCTTCCTCCGTCCTAATGACTCCCTTCATGTATTACACACAAACGAAAAGCTGACCCATGTATCAGCAAAATCTGGACTTAAAGCGCCATGCAGCTGGAGCGGGGGAGGAGCTAGGAGGATCCGGACGGGGCCCGAGCGGCTCGACCCCTGGGCCGCCATGCGGCCCGGAGGGCTTGGGTCCCACCATGATTCCAGCCCAGCACAGCCAAGCTTTCCACTATGTACGTACGTACATGGGGTGAGCGGCTCTCGGGCGGCCAGTGCGCCATTTGGCGCCAGGCTGTGCCTGCTGGCTGCCCGGCAAGGAAGTTCTGGAATTTGGTTTCTTTGATATTCTGCATGAGTCGCTCCATGCTGAACCCACAGTTCTCTGAGAATGTGTATTAATCCTTAAGATTCTCAATGGCAGTTAATCTTCCTCTGAAGAACCTGTAGTCACTTTATAGTGCAGATTGCCAACACCAGTTCATTCAAAAGACAAAATTCCGGGCTTGTCCAGCAGGATACCCCATTACCTGAAAGGATGAGGGATCAGCAGAGGGGTCACAGAAGGCAGGACTATGACATTGACTGGCATTCGAGAACCATACTCGGGCTACAATGTGTCAGGTATGCGTGGACCAATCCCCTGGAAACTCTGACCCCATTGGACGGTTTAGAAGGGCCGGTGGAGTCTATGCAGGAGGCATGACAGTCTATTGGGTGCACTGGGATAACCCAGAGCAACCTCTGGCATACTTAACACTGGCTGGGAACAGACCTGGTTGGGGAGCTTCAGGGAGACCCTAGCTGGGTGGAGCTTACCACTAAGAGGTGCAGGAACTGGAAGGGGGCTGAGTTCTGGTTGGGTCACAGTTGTAATCCCTTGGCACAGACATGGATTCGGACTTGACACACCATGCCAGGTTAGACCGCAGCACAGTTTGGTGCTCCGGAGGACCAGGATAGATGTGGGATGGGCTCGGCTAGGTTTCAACCCCAACTGAGCCATATATGAGCTATATGTGGGTATGGACAAGCCGTGGCTGGGCTGAAACTCTCAACAGCAGGAACCAGAATGGATTGAAGAGCGGTGCTGGCCGAAGGACCTGCTGGTATGCGTGAAGCCTGACATCAGGAAGGGGTCGGATGGAGGAATCTGAACAGTTCCTCTGACAGGACACTGACCCTACAAATAAACGCAGGAAGCATGGAGGTAAACAACCCAGCAGAGGCTTTGGAAAGTGACCCACTGGCATACACTTGGCTCGGGTTGGGGCAGACCAGGCTGAGTCAGTCCACGTTATCCACTGGCAAGCCTAAGCGCTGAAACTATGTGGGGGCCTGGCCAGGTTTGGTTGCGATAAAAAACAGTACAAAACACAAAATGCCAAGGCAAAATGGCCTGTGCCAGTAGGGAATGCAGCACCCAACCAGCACACCTCCCACTGGGTTAGGTGAGGGACAAGTGTGTGATGGGCAGAGCCGGGGAGAGCTCAATACTCATTGGTTCCAATGGAGGTCGGGACTCAGAATAGATCCAACCCAGGGGTTACAACCACCAGCTGATCGGAGTGATGGACTGTGGTGGGCACTGTGGTTACTACTAGTACATGTAGGAGCCTGGACTGGGAACACCTCAAAGTTTCTTTGGGGATTCCCCTGAACAAAATGGAGGAATCAAAACATTACCCAAGAAAAGATGGAAGATGGAGTAGATCAATCAACCACCTCAGCTATATGCTTCCAGCGGAAAACTGGACAAGGGGAAACTCTAAGATAGACTATGTCAATCAGTGGACTCTGCACCAGCCTCATCGTACCTGGACTGTTGCTGATGATATGTTGGAGCTTCTAACTGATAGAGGTGACGCTGTGCTGGCTCTGCCTTCAAACCTGAGAGGACCTCCCTAAGAGGCTGTTGAACTTGACTGGACAAGTGGGATGCTGGACTGTGTATGGTGTGAGCTTGTAATTAGGGAATCCTAACGGAACTTGAGCTGTGGTTATGCATCAAGGTGAAGGAACTCACCATGGGGGAGAGGTTTGGGGTGAAGGGGGGAGAATCCCAGTACCTATGAAATTGTGTCACATAATACAATGTAATTAATGAATAACAAAAAAAGAAAAAAATCTGGACTTAAATTTTGTATCCATTTATATTTATAACTTGGAAAAATAGTTCTTAATTTCTTCATTCATAAACAAGGTTTTATAGTCAGTAATAGAATATTAAGTTACCTCAACCAATTATAAAGATGAAGAGTGAGATATAGGAGGTATAATTGCTAGACATAGTCCGAGCTTCTAACAGACTAAATTCTGCATTCAAAACTGGGGCAGATCACTGTACATTTTGTTAGTTCTTCTCTGCTAAGTCATATACTAATTCTCCATTGTGGCTGTGGGTTAATTCCACCAGTTCCAACCTCTTTGTTATTTGCCGGATTCTATCACATATACATTAAAAATGCAATATAATTAGACATGGCCGAGAGATACCATTCTAGGAGTTGCTGAAAACATTTCTGCCACTGGGACCCAAGTACCCTTTCTTTTTCTTGGTTGATGTCACAGTGACAGATTAGTAAAGACCTGGATTCGGGCTTGAACCCTGGTACTGTTCCATGATGGACCCAATGCCAGGAATTCCTTGCCACTAAGTTTCTTGTTATGTGGGAAAAATAAACTTCGGTTGGTTTTGCCCATGTTGTGTTGAAATTTCTGTTTATTGCCTTTTCTTGTCCTGAAGCGCCTGCTTGCCTCTTCGATGCTGCACTCAAATGCCTTTCCTCAGTTTCAAAGGGCTGCAAGTGTTAGATACAATGTGTCAAAATGTTGGGCTGTTTTTGTATAGTGTTGATACTGTCATCAGTTTTAGAATATTGAATAGAAAGAGTCCTCTGACATCATGCATGGGCTCAACGAAGCTAGGATGTACCAAGTCCTATCGTTGTTGTTGGATTGCCGCCTTCATATGAGCGAAAAATGGATGACATGTGAATGTACTAACATAATCTTATAATATGTAAAATTACTTTAGTATGATGGGAATGAGACGTCCTTTTAATAATACATTGACTGGGCTCAGCACGGTGGCCTAGCAGCTGAAGTCCTCGCCTTGAACACCCCGGGGTCCCATATGGGCACTGGTTCTAATCCTGGCAGCTCCACTTCCCATCCAGCTCCCTGCTTGTGGCCTGGGAAAGCAGTTGAGGATGGCCCAATGCTTTGGGACCCTGCACCTGTGGTAGACCTGGAGGAGGTTCCTGGCTCCTGGCTTCGGATCATTGCAGCACTGGCCGTTGCGGCCACTTGGGGAGTGAATCATCGGACGGAAGATCTTCCTCTCTGTCTCTCCTCCTCTCATATATCTGACTTTATAATGAAAATAAAATAAATCTTTAAAAAACAATATATTGACCAACTGGGCAAGCATTTTAATCTTGATCTTCCAAGCACTGATTTTATGCTTTCCTTTCCTAACACAACTTTACTTCGAGACATTTTGTTCCCAGTGATTTACTAGTTCTATGATTTCAGTAACTTTATCACTAACTTCTTCCTGTCACTTCAGTATTTCCAATGTGTGGTTTGACATTTCAATCTTGTCTTTACAAGGTCATTTATGTATCATGAGGGTTAAATGTTGGGACTGCAATTGTCATTGAAAATATTCTGAAATAGAGAATCTTTACCAAAACATTTTCTCATATATGTTAATGTGCTTAAGCAAACAATAATAGAAGCATACAGAAACTCTAAAAATGGTCAGACTCAGACAGCTTGCAACCTAGTAAGGTTTAGCACCATTTCTGCTAATTGCTGCCCTTGCAAATTACTGGAAGCTTTTAAACTCTCTTGACAGTGGTTACGCAACTTTCTACGGTCGAAAACTCTAGGCAGAACACAACAGATGCAGTCATTAATATGCAGCTGCATATGCTTCAAAGCTCTGAGTCGTGTGTGTCTTCCCCAGCCTCATTATTTGTCTCATTGCTGAAATAGATCAGTGCGTTTTCCATCGAATATATGGTTGAGCCTTTCAGTGTACATAGGTCCCATCTCTTTCCATTAAATCTTGAAGATATAAAGTTTGAGCTGTATTCTTCTAAAAGTATATTTTTTACTGAATGTATGATGAAATTATGATGAATTGTAAGACTGTTTTTCCTTCTTGCAGTAGCATCAGGAGTACTTTAAATTCCTTAGGTTCATACGGAACAATCTTCTTCTGGTTTCTTTAAATATTCAGTATTTTCTGGATGGGACCCTACATATTCTCTAGGATTCATTTGACAAAATTAAAAAAATTAATACAGTGGAACTTTTGAAGCATCTTGTGTCTTAAATCTTTTAAAGCATATGTACAACATGTATGTGGGCATGCACATGTGTATGGATGTATCCGTGCATGTTTGAATGGATGATGAACCCCCTCAAAATGTTTGTGAAAAATGAAATCATTAAATTTATTGTGACTGAAAAATTTGAAATCCATGCCTTCAAGCAATCATCCAACATATCATAGAAAAAAACCCTTTTAGTGGATTTCACATTTTCGTCCAAAAATGACTTTAGAAACTATGACCTGCCACTGTGGCATGTAGTCTGTACCCCTACCTGCAGCACCGGCATTCCGTTTGGATATCTGCTTGTGCACAGGCAGCCATACTTCTGATCCAGTTCCCCAGTAATGGCCTGCCAAGGCTGTGGAGCAAGGCCTGGGTACTTGGGGCCCTGTGTCCATGTGAGAGACTCAGGAAGAATCCAGGCTCTTGCTTTTCCAACTGGCCCAGTCCTGACAGTTAAGGATATTTGGAGAGTTTCATTATAGACAACTGTGGAGTGGACTAGCATAAGGAAGATCTCGAATTCTCCTCTGTCTGTAGCTGTCTTTCAAATAAAAATAAATTAATCTAAAACAAAACAAAACAAAACAAAAAAATATTCATTGATTAGTTTCAGAGTCATTGTGCCAGGGAAAAGACCTGATTCACTCCCCAGATGGCTGTAAATCAAACCTGGACCAGGCTGAAGTCAGGACCCACAACTTCATCCTGGACTCCCACAAGTATAGCAGGAACTCCAGTACTGGCACCCATCATTTGCTTTCTGCCCAGGAGCATTAGTAAGAAGTTGGATGGGAAGAGGAGCAAGTGAGCCTTGGACTGGCATTTCAGTATGAGAAGCTGGTATCACAAATGATATCTTAATGAGCTGTGCCACAGACTGACCTCAAGTTTAACTTACTTGTTCCACTTTTCATGTGCATTTTGCAGTACCATCTATCTCTCTGTGTCTGTCTCTCTGTATCTAATCTCTGTGCACACACCTATCCACTCAAATGTACATACATATTTATACATGTGTAGGTACAGATATGCACAAAAATGTCTTAGCTAAAGAGTAACATTTAATTTACATGTTCTCTGATTCACTGATACCTAGATTCCAAATACTGTTAAATCTAAAATGAAGAGATTGGATCACTCTGGAGGTCTTTTTTTTAATCTATTTTATTGTATTGTTGTTGACAATCTTTACATAGTTAATTACAGTTAAAGGAAAAAGAAGAAAAAAAGAAAAAAAAAGGTTCATGGGGATAGGGAAGTGGGTAATGCTATTATGTCAATATTGTTTCCATCATATATCTGAGGTAAAAGGGGATATTGAGGGAGAAGCCCCACCCGGTTTCCTGCCCACCCCAAGTCCCGGATGTGGGGCATGCTCTGAGATATGTGCTCGAGTGGTGTTAATAGTTCTCCAGTTATGAATCGCTGCCAGTTTCGCTCGATGAGGTCGTCCACTGATTGATATGGTCCATCATAAAGTCTCCGTTTGCCCCATATTTCGCTGCCAACATATAGCTGAGATGAATGATTGTCCTGTTCTTTCTTCTGTCTTTTCTTGGTTAGAGTTCTGAGTCCAGCAGTTCGATTGGGGAGATCTCCAAAGATACTTTGAGGTATTCCCAGATTAGTTTCTGGTATGTTCTAGCAAGCACAGGGCCCGGCACAGTCCATCACCCCGATCAGCTGGTGGTTGCAATTGCTGGGTTGGTTCCCTCTGGAGGTCTTGCTGAGAGCTGACTCTGTTTCAGTTGGTGGTAGGGGAATTTATTCAGATCATTCCACTGCAGAGAACAACTGAACAAAAAAAATCCATGGAAATGTTGGAAGGCCATCAAGGCAGCAACAACCTGAGGAACCAATAATACAGGAGAGAAAGGAAACCCCCCAAAAGTCCTTCATGATTTCTTCCTTTCACGGCTCTTGTTCACTTCTGTCTGGGTATCTTTTCAAATATTTTCTTGAGCCGTCTAGCACCCTGTCAACCTGCGGCTAGCCTGCTCTGTGAGGAGGGTCTCTGTTCATACCCAGCATCCCTCCTGACTTTAAGTGTCATAATGGCTTCTTATGTCATCTTTGTCTGCAACCTCAACTTAATCAGTGTCATCCAGTTAGTGAACAGTACTTGTGCGCAGGTATAGCAACAATCTAGCATCTATGTTCTCTCTCTCTCTTTTTAATTTTAGATTTTATTTGTTTACTTGAAAGCTAAAGTGTTAGATGGAGAGAGGATCAGAGAAAAGGATCTTTTATTTGGTTGTTCAGTGTCGAAATGGCCGCAACAGCCTGGTCTGGGCTAGGACAAAAGCAGGAGCAGAGAGCTCCATAAGGGTTTCCATGTAGGTAGCCCGGACCCAAATACTGAGCCTTCACCTGCTGCTTTCACATGCATACACACAGGGAGCGGGGTTAGGAAAGGAGCAGCTGGAATCTAACCCTCTTTTGTGGGATGCTGGTGTGACTCATCACACTGTCATAGCAACATCAGGGGCTGAGTGCTTAACCACTAATGTAGGAATTTCCATAGTGAGACGAAAAGCAAAATCTGAGAAGGGAAAGAGATATGATAAGCATCTATGTGAAGACAGTGGAGACTAGAATGGATAATTCTCAGTGGTTTCTATTCAGTAAAAATGAGCGATTTTTTTGAATAGTGTTCTGAATACTGGCTAGAGGCTTGAAGGATAACATTTGAATCAGTCCCACGCTGCAGTTTTATCTGATTGTTTATATTGAATGGAAAGGAGAAAGAGGTATTGCAGCTCTTTAGAAAGGCATAGCTGGGGGAAAATAATGTAATTTGAATTTTCTGAGAAAAAAAAAAAAACATAATTCAAAATGTCCTTAGGAGGGAGGTATAATTCAAAGAACCAGTATTACATGAGATTAAAGTAAACATGTTATAGTTGTATTGGAGAGAGAACTAGAAGCTTAAATGCTAAAGTTAAAAAAAAAAAAAAGGACTGCTTTATTGATCGCTGGGGTTGTGAAAAAATCCAGGTTTGTCCCTGGGGGTAGGAGAAGTAAATCCATGATAATCGCCATTATTGCAGAGGGGGACTTGACAACTTTGGGCCCGTACAGTTATGTAAGAGACCCAGATGGAGTTCAGAATCCTGCCTTCGGCTCGACTAGCCATTGCAGCCACTTGGGAATGAAGCAGTGTGTGGATTTACTCATTCATCCTCATTCTGTCTCTCTCAGTTAAGTAAATAAATGACTGCTTTTACAAATAAAAATGTAGGTGCTATGCGTGTTTATTACACATTTGGAATAATTTCTGAGATAAAATATGTGATTTGTAGGAAGCCTATTTCTATTTTTTTTTTGCTGACCATCATGGTTTGTACATATTACCAGTCAAAAACTAAAAGCCTTATTTATTTGGGTACTGTGATCAAAATAAAAGTTACGAACACGTGCATCTTCATTCCTCATTCTGTATTTCCTGCATTTGCTCTTGGAAAGAAGTTCTTGGGAAGGAACAAATCTTTGATTATTCAAACTAGGTTTTCTCCTACTCAAAGAACAATGTCAATTCAAAAAGTTTATGAAAAATGAAATTAAAAGTTAATGTTAATTTTCCATTAGCTTGAAGAACCATGGAACTTACAGTTCATCTAAAGAGCTCAGTGCAAGATTAATAATAATAACTAATAAGAGATTGTGATAATGATAATGTGCTTTAATTAAAGTTAATATTTATTTCTTTGATTGTCCATTAATATTTTTGGACTGTAGTTGAACATAGGTGACTGAAATTACAGAAAGTGAATCTGCAGGTTGGGAAGTAGTTGTTGGAAAGTGTTCCTATGACACAAGGTACTATGAAATGTGCAACAGTTATCATGACTGTCTTGTGAAGATTTCTATTGTGAACTGGTAACAGAAAAGAAGGATTCACAGCTGTTAGCATAAGCACGTATATTTTATAAAAGCTGGTAGTGTGTGTGTGTGTGTGTGTGTGTGTGAGATGCATGTGCTAGTGTACAGGGTAGAGTAAAGTGATGGAAAATACACAGCTGTTGGGTGGAATTATGTGCAGTAGTGAAAGTTGTGCAGTGGGTTGAATGGAAATGAAAGGTGTTGGGTATAAAAACTGAAGATTTTTGTCATTATGCAATACGTATATATTACATGATGGTGATATAAGTAAGTAAAGTTATGCACTGGAAACCACGTACATGTTCATGGCCAATTATAACCCTAAATTTTGCATTATAACTTCTTGTGGTGTTCAGGGCTTCTGATCTCAATCTCTTCAGTTAAGCAAACTTCCTCCAGACCATAAATGTATTTTCAACTAATGGCAGGTCAGACTGCCTCTCTAAAGTGAAGATTAATTTTTGGGCATACATTGCTGCCTTCAATGTAAATAGTTTATTTCTGTATCCCATAGCGGTTACCATTTGTGTTTACAGTGTAGTAAATTCAATTTTAGTAGGTATTTGCCTTTTGCTACAAGGATTTTAGATGGTGTTCAGAAGGTAAACTTCTTCAGTGAAATAGAATAAAAAAATCTCCTACCCAAGTTGCATATTGTTTTGATAAGAATTTTGTTGGTCATATTTTAACTTCCAACACAAGATATTTAGGAAAGTATCATTTCTATTTCAATAAGACATCTCTCATTTTTTATGGCAGTAACACTAATAGACCTAGATAATCAAAAATATAATTGGTTTTATTCCAAAATAGAATGAATTTGCTAGACAGAAAAGAGAGGATAGGATAGCTAACCCTCAGATTTTTTATTTCAGTAAAGATAATGATAATTCAAATCTAAAATTAGCAGTGAGGCCCAGCCATGGTGTTTTCTAGAGGAGTGGCACGGTTTGTCATTCAAGTGAGTAAGCAGGTAGAAGTAGTCACTGCAGTTAGGTTTCCCTTTGACAGAATCTAGCCCATCTAAACTGGATTTTAACCTTTGAGCTGGTCTCTTATAAGCCTGTGGACACATATACACATAAAAATACAATTTATCATTATGTTTATCTGAATGGAATATGGAAACAACCGAAGTGTCCATTAACTGAGCAACAAAAGAGATTGTGATTCATGTACACAGTGGCATACTATTCGGCCATAAGAAGGATGAAATGCCATTTATGACAATATGGGTAGAATTTGAGGTCCTTGTGTTAAGTGAAGTAAGCCAAGAAGACAAGTGCTAAATGATCTCACTCATATATGGGATCAAGATTAATATTTTCCTTGATGGCCGTTGTGCAGAGGTTGAATGACGGCTAGGGGTGCTTGCATCCTGTACTGAAGTGAGTGTAATGGAGTCCCACTTGTACTTCTGGTCCACCTTCCTGTTAATACACTTGGGAGACATCAACTGATGATCCTAGTAATTGGGTCCCTGTCCCCTTTGCAGGAGACTGGATGCAGGCTGGCCTGTCTCTGGGTACTGCAGGCAGGCCTTAGATATCCAGCCAGCAGATGGAAGCTGTATCTTCATGTGTATTGCCTTCACCCTGTCACTGTAGTTTTCAAATAAGTAAATAGTCTTTCAAAGGCCATATCTTTAAAACTAGAATGGTTGAGTTCATCTTTGTTCTAATTCTTTTATTTCTATACCTACAAAGAAAATTACAGTAAGATAATAACTTAATTAAAATAAATACGGGGCTGTTATTCCTGAGGTTTATTGAAAGAAAAAAATCTATCCTTTAATGCAGATATATTTGAAATACTATTTCTGCAGAAATAAAAATATGATGCCACGAAGGCCAGATTAGTAATGAAATTCACTTCTTGATATTCGATACAGGATGAACTTAGTTAATTTACTGTATATTGTGATTAGCATTTCATGAATAAAGAGCTCTCCTTTTACTCTACAAATGTCATGCTGTGCATGATAGATATGGATAAAATTTCTGTTGGGTAGCACCTTGCCCTGTTCTCCAGGGAATGTCTGTAAATCCAAGTTACCCATATGTATCCATGTGACTTACTTGGAAATAGACTCTTGAAGATGCAATCAAGTGAAAATGAAAGCATTAGGGTGTGCCTTAACCCATCACTGATGTTCCCTTAATATAGTTATGTGAAGGCATGGAGGTATCCACAGGTAGCTACACACAGGTCCTTGTAGTAATGGAAGCAGAAGTTGGAATTATGTGTCTCCAACCCAAGAAATGCTACTGGTGCCAGCCACGGGCAGGAGCTGAAAGAGGCATTCTGTTTCCTGAGCCGGTGGACAGAGCATGGTACTGCCACCACCTTGGGTTAGTACTCTTCTTACTTTTCCTGTCCACTTTTTAAAACGTGTAAAACTGCTTAGCTTAACTTTGTTTTAGCAAACATAAGAGTCTAGTATACTTTCCTGGTCTTTCATAATGAAAACTGAACTCTGTTTCTAGTTTTTCTCATTTACAATAGTAAATAGAAAAATGGAAAAACTTTCTGTTGATACAAGTTTTCCTAATGTGGGGCTTGTATTTTTTCTCCACATTGCTACACATAACTATAATTTGAATAAGATCAAGAAAATGTCCTTAAGTATTCCAGAAATCATATTTTTCAATTTAAGTATTTGGGCAATTTTTATTTAAAACTTTGCATTCAAACATTGAATTTTCCAATACATGATAGAAGCTATTCTTGGCTAGGAATGCTTTTAAGTGATTATAAATTGGTTTTTTGTAATCCTTATAAATACAACATTTAAAAACCAAGGATACAGCAAAATGCTTTTCTAGATATGGGGCAGATGTGTAATCAAAGCAGAGAGTCTAAAATCAGATGAAGTTTTTATTTTACTGAGGGGAGCTGGACAGTAAACAACCAAACAAAATTCAGACAGCAGTGACTGCCAGAATAGAAATGGAAGAAAAAGAATGCAATGGACAGAACCCAACTGGAATGCAACAGCGCATGTGCACCTGCTGTCAGGGCAGTTGTCCAGAGGGGGCAGCAGCACTGGAGCTAGGAGCACTTTGAGATGAAGTAATGCTGAGTTGTGGGCCAGTGCTATGGGATAGTGGATTAAGCCTCCACCCATGACAGTGCTGAGTTGAGTCCTAGCTGCTCTGTTTCCATTTCTGTTCTCTGTGAATGCACGTGGGACGCAGCAGAAGCTAGAAGAAACACTTGGATTTCTGAACCAGAAGTTCCTGGTTTGGGCCTGCCCCGGCCAGAGTTGTTGTGGCCACCGGGGGAGTGGAGCACAGAATGGGATCTGTCTTCCTTCCCGCCCTCTTTCAGAGCATGAGAGATCTTTCGCTTCATAAGAGACAGTTCATCTCTGGCATGGTATGTAATACAAGAAGAGTAGCAGTCAAGTAGGAGACACGGACTTGGGACAAATCATGCAGGACTGTACAGCCAGTTTTACAAGTGACATTTTCTCTAAGTGAATAGGATGGTTCTAAATGGTTCAAAGAGATTTGGGGCTTGACCTCACTGACATTTTTAAGACATAGCTTTGGGGTATAGATAAATATAGCAAGAGAGAAGTGAGTTGGGAAGTTATATGTGCTGTCTAGATGGCTTGCAATAAGGGTACTTTTGAATGCAGATTTTAAAAAAAATTTTGTAACTTTTTTCAGATCGTATCTTTCAGTTTGGATATTAGCTTTTAATTGGGATAGAAAGGTTGGAGGAACAAATGGAACTGTGTTTTCATTTTAAACAACAGAATGGATGACAATCTAATCTGATATGTGCACATATTCTAGAAATTATCATTTTTAAAAGTATTTGATGATGAAACTCCCTCAAGGTATAATAGTTTATTCCAGGAAAAAAAAAAAGCCTGAGGTAAAATGTGAGTTTAGTTTGGGAAAGAGGAATCAATATTCTCAGAGATGACCATATTGAAAATATCTGTGTTATATGCTTGCGTTTTGGACTATCAGTGAAATACTCCTTCATGTATGATGAAACATAATTAAAAAGAAGTAATATGCAATACAACAACAGTATAAAAGAGCAGTGGAAGTGGGAAAGTGAAGTCTCACTAGAGGCCATGGAAGAGTTCTTGGCTGAGCAAAAAGTCTCAAAGCTGCCAGCAGGTGCCCTGGGGCAACTCAGGATGAAACAGCCTTTCTTCAACTGAGAAAAACCTTCCTAAAAGGATGGTTACAGGCACAGCACCCCGGCCAAAGCTCAGAGGTCATTTATCTGACAGACTCGGCAAATGCTTGGGGAGGTCAGTGGACCTCAGGACCGGGACCTTCTCTGAGATCAGAGGGCAGGTGGAACTAGGAGGGGCCACTGGGTCTGCTCCAGTCCTTTCTGCCCTTCTCCCATAGTTACTGAGCTGTTTCCCAGTCCCGCCTGCTGCTAAACACGGGTGATTCCTGTGCCCATGTGTGAAGGGAAGCTTTGGCTTGGCTTCTGCAGAATCATAGATCATGCTCCATCATTTGTGATTTGGCTATGAGAAACAGACATTTTTCCCATTAAGCATTTCTATTTTGTGCGTTCTTGTCTATGCTAGAGTTTCAGGGGAGAGTGGGTCTTTCTCTTACAGTGGGAATAATCGACTGAATACTAACTTGGCAGTGAAAACACGTGTGGCTAGGCTGACTCCTCCTTTTTCTCTAAAACAGGTTTAGTTTCAGCAAGCACACTTAGTTTTAGTAAATATATCTTCTTACCACAAGTTCGAGAATCCATAGAGATGAAATATTTATTCTGATAAATTTAATGAGTAATGGAAGTCTGTCGGTTAAATAGGTAAATAGAAGAGAGGTGGTTAAGTAAAATCTTTTCCATTATGTGAAGTGCTATGTGTACATGAAGTATATAAACTAGGGGTAGGTGATTATTGAGAATTCACTGGATGAAAGAAGAAAAGTGTATTCTGGAAAGAAAGAATAAACAGGCAAAGTGTGTGGGTATGAACAGGGAAAGTGCCACACACACCCTGACATTTAAAACATTTTTAGCATTAGTGCATTTCTGCATATAAGTGGATACATCATGTAAGCTTTTAAATTTTTAAAACTTTTGTTTCACAAATCATATTTTTTGATTCATGTGTAATTCATAAACTAAAATAAGCTACATTGCAAAAAGTTTTAGTTTTGAATATAAAAACATGTTTTATATTTCTGATAATTTTGTAGGAGAAACACAACTTTTGTTGATAGAATAAATTGAGATGGGATTGGTCAGTTTGGAAAAAATCTTCAAAAATTTCTAAACCATATAATTTTCCTATGCATTAATGATGCAAGTTGTAAAAGTTAAATGGAGCACGAAGTATTAGGAGAAAAGATGAGAAAGGAACTGCATAACTTTGGAGATGAGTATCTGTGTTCGTTTTCTCAGTAAAGAGCATTAGGAATGCGCTTGCTGTCAGGAAGCAAGGATTTCTGCTTTTTGTGATCGGGAGATTGTGCACTCAGGGTCCACGGGCTAGAAGTGACCGAAGCAGTACTTGGTAAAGTACTTGGTAAACTACCCACATTGCCCACGACTGGCAGTGGAGTGGGGACATGGTTACTGTTGTGCTGTGGACATTTTTCACTTCTCTGGGTTCTGACATTATGTTATGTTTTTATGACGAGGTCTTGTATGTTTGGGTCACAGTTGTCACTGACAAATATTCTGTGAGAATGCCTGTGTTCAATAGAGAATACGAAGGCAGCTGCCAGCTACACCAGCTGCAGCTCCTTGCTTTTAATTTGAAACACAGTGTTAAAGGAGAGGCAGAAAGATCTTCAATCCACTGGTTCATTCCGCAAAAGATTGTAATGGCTAGCCAGAGCTCAGCCTTGTCTGGGTCTCCATGTGGGTGCAAGGGTTCAGGACCTTGGGACTTGCTCTCTGCTTTCCCAGGCCACAAGCACGGAGCTAGATCAGAAGTGGAGCAGCAGGATGTGAAGTGGTATCGACAGGGAATGCCCACGCCTCAGGCAGAAGCTAAGCCCCTTAGGTCATGGTGCCAGCCTCTAGACTGGCTTCTTAACACCTGGGGAATTATTCTTTCTCACCTCTACATAGTGATCCAAGTGACCAATACTAAAGTGGAGATGGATGTACTAAAGTAGATGGATATCTCTATAAATATTTCTTATCTGTTGAGAAATACGCGAAGTTTAAATTGTAGTATTGATGTAAGTGATTTAGAATAGACAAGGCAAAGGTTACCAGTCATGATTTTTTCCAAGATTTATTCTTTTATTTGAAAACCCTTTCAGAAAATGTGAGGCAGAGGTGGACAGAGACAGCTTCCATCCGCTGGTTCACTCCCCATATGGAGTTCACTCCCGAGCTTGAGCGGGGCCAGTCCGTCCATAGCCAGGAGCTTGTTAAAGGTCTTGTGTTCAGGTGTAGGGGCACAAGCACTTGGGCTGTTCTCTGCTACTTTCCCAGGCCAAAAGTAGAGTATCTACAAGGACACTGGCACCACAGGTAGTAACTTTACCCAGAAAGCATCAGGCCCATAAATAATTGTTTTTACCAATAAAATTACTAGATGAATTCTTTAAGAATAAGAGAGGTGCATCAATTTTTAAAGGTAACTGGTTTAAGAGATTTAATTGAATGATCATAGTTTTTTTGAAATTACCATCTCAGCAATTAAAATATAAATAAAATGTGACAGTGGATTATTTTTTACTTATCACACAGATTGGCACTATGCCAAATCACCCTTGTTGAAATATATTTAAGTGATGAGTTGCAATGATATACAGAATTTCCTATGTACATTTCTCCCAACCCAGCAGTCCAAAATAAATAACCCCAAATCAAAACAGTGGTCACGGGCCCCACACTGGCAAGTTAATCCTCCTTCTGCAGTGCTGGCATCCCACATGTGCACTGATTACTGTCCTGGCCACTCCACGTCTGAACCAAGTACCTGCTTATGGGTGGGGAAAGCAGTGGAGGGTGGTCCAAGTCCTGCCACCCAGGTGGGAGACCCGAAAGATGCTCCTGGCTCCTAGCTTCAGGTCAGCTCAGATCTAGGCGGTGCAGCCATTTGGGGATACCAACGCCCTGAAAGACTCAATTGCCTTCTTTCAAGTGGTGTGCAGTGTTGGCATATTACCCACATACATCCCCCCATATAATTAAAATCATTATTGGGTCATGCATAATGCAAGGTCAATGGTCATTTTACTATGTTTTGGAGTACACTGACAAGAAGAAAACTGCTAATTTTCCTTTTGCAAAACACTTGGGACCAGAAGTATTTTAGATTGCATGCTTTTGCAGATTTTGAATATTTCCGTATGTATAATGAGATAGGTTGGCCATGGAGCCCATGTTTAAACATAACATTCATTGTGATTTGTATTCAACTCAAACACATAGCCTGGAGGTAATTTCTGTAGTATTCCTACTGTACCTGCATTATGAGTGTGCCCTGTCACAGGGGCTCAAGGATGCAGTTTCCACTGTGGCATCATGCCAAAGCTGAGAAGTGCTCAGGCTGCTGGATCAAGGATGGCCACGCTGCAGATTGCCATACAGACAAAATTCATCTTTCTGAGGAAGTTACTGTAGTCATAGAGTGCTTCTAGGTGACACTTCTGCTGCTCCACCGTGTGAAGTCAAAAGTCGAATTGTCTCACTTCAGTGATGCTGATGTTGACCAGTGCTTCAGGGTGGCCTTAGTTGTCAGTCTAGCAGACCATTGTGTGTAGCTGTTTTGCATATTTTGACGATTATTGTCTATATCCTTATGTCATTCAGGTATACTTAATCATTAAAATGAAAGCTTAAATTTGTTAAAATATGGATTAAGCAGTAAAAGCATTAATATATTCCTGTGTTTCACATATGAAATACTGGGATATGTTCAATGCTGGTGTGATTGTGTTTGTGTATTAATCTAATACTACATGTGTGTAGAAATGCAAAAATATTGTGTATATGTCTAAAGAAATACACATACAGACACATAGAAAGTACATGGAAATCATCAACATACTAAATCTTTAAAAATTTCTTCACTAGGTTTTACTACCAATTTCTGTGGAAAATGTGACTCTGTATGTCATTCTATTAAAAATTCTCATTCTGAAGTCTATTGTGCAGAATAATAAATTTCCATTTCAATTAGGATTATATGTATTATTAGTACATGATCATGCCACTTATAATAAAACAGAAATCAAAGCAATATAGTGTTTTTGAACCAGCATATTATAAGTTTCTATGCTATGTTGCAATTTATCCAATATGAGAGAGTAGAGTATATTCTATTCCAGAGCTTTAAAAAATGAAACCAGAGAACACTAAATGCTGGAGAGGATTATCCTAACATATTGTCAATGAGAATGTATCCTAAAGTGGCCATTAGGGAACACAGTATAGTAATTCCTCACACATCTGGAAACAGATCTACCATGTGATCCAGCTGTCCCACTACTGGGAATTTAGCCAAAGTGAAATCTGTATATGAGAGAGTTATCTGTACTCCCATGTTTGTAACAGCGCAATTCACTATTGTTAAGGTAATGGAATCAACCCAGAAGCCCATCAATGGATGATTGGATAAAGAAAATGTGCTTTATATATATGCCATGGAATATTACTCAGCCATGAGTGATAATTACATCTTACATTTTGCGTGCAACTGGAAATTATGTTTAGTGAACTAAATCAATCCCCAAAAGACCTATGTCATGTTTGCCCTTCTCTATGACAGCTCATACCCAGAGTACACAAAGTGTAACTTACATGAGTGAAATTGACATTTTGAGGGTGGGTTATTGTTTAGAATTTTGTCTATACATGTGAGAAGCATTTTTAAACTTGTTATTTGTTCAATTATTTACCTAATGTTAAAAATGTGATTTTGAAGTAGATTGGAAATATGTAGTTGTAAAAACTTAAAGAAGGAAGGAGGGTGGGCAGGTAGGTGGGAACACGGGCAGGAGGAATTGGGGTGGGAGTTGGGGAGTGGAGCTTGTCTCCCCATGTTCCTAAATCTGCATTATGAAATTCATCCAGCTTATATAAATAAAATATTTTGAAAAGTTAACATCATCACTAATGCCTGTTAGCCCAGTCTTGATTTTTTTTTTTTTTTTGGTGTTCTTTGGCCCTCCAGATAATTTATGTTGTACATAGAGAAAAATTCTTAGTATTCAGTGTTGGTCAAATGTCAAGTGCCACAGCAGATAGATATCCATTCACTAAATGATGTTTGAAAAGAAATGTCATTTAAACAGTGAAATTAAATGAGTGTCAGATAAATAGTGTCACATACTGTTATGGCACCTGAGTCCTGCTGAGTGTTTATTTTGCAGTTCATTTTCAGCAATCACAAGTTAATTATTTTCATTTGAGAGTTTATAGACTGCATAATAACTGTACATATACTCTTCTAGTAATCCATAGAAATAACAAGCATCTGAATAATACTTGTAGTAACAGCACTGTATAGGAAACTGCTGAATATATTATAGGAAGTAAAATTGTGCATGTATAAATGTAATATCCTTTGATGTAGATTTGTATCTGAGGTTTCTTAATGAATTACTAATTGTTGAGAAATATCATTAGAAAATGAATACCTGACAATTTAATCACAGAATTATATATAAAAATCACATTCAGGAATACTTAATGAAGAAAATTCTTGCTCTGTTACATGTAGTAATAAAATCTGTAGTTCTTACGATGGGTTAAGTTCAGCTCAAATTCCTGTGACCTGACCACCCAGTATTTTAAGGACAGAGAATGAGACCTTCCATATCCATATCAGCAACATAACAACTGCCTTCATGAGTTACAGTGCAAGCAAATCTTCTTATTTTTATAAGGAAAATCCCTACTCCTTTTAGAAAGGACACTAATGTTATCCAAGAATGTTAGATCAAATTGGAGCCCAACCCCTAAGACAAAATCATATATGTCCATGTTTGTTTCCTTTGTCAGCTTTCTCACAGAGCATACAGAGCAGAAGGAATGCTTGCGCAGTCACTTAATAGCCCAGTGTTGTGGTGAGGCACGGTAAGCCGCTGCCTGTGGTGCTAGCATCTCATATGTGAGCAGTGGTTCACCTCCTGGCCACTCTGCTTCTGACCCAGCTCTCTGCTAATGTGCCTGGGAAAGCAGTGCAAGATGACCTAAATATTAGGGTGTCTTCCACCCTTGTGGGAGACCTGGGGGGACTTACAGGCCCAGCTCCAGTTGTTATGACCATTGGGGGGCTTGGATAAAATTCTCTCTTTTCCTCTCTCTCACTGCCTCTCTCTTCACCTCTCTTCTTCCTCTGTTTCAGTAACCTTGCCCTTTAAATAACAAATCAATCTTTAAGAAGCAGTTTTACATCTGTTAAGTCTTAAACCAAGTTATGTGGTAAGTTTTCAAAACTTGCTGTGTGGGTCTGGCAACTGCATCTCTCCCCACGATCTCTGTCACCTTTCCCTGAACTGGCTGTCAGATAACCTCAGTCATCAAAGGAAACAGACCTTGTCTGACAGTGACTATCTCACTCTTAGAAGAAGCTTTCTTGGATCCAGCCCCCTTTCCCAGTGCTTCTCATGCTGTGGGTGGGCTAAACTGCAACCTGTTCTGAGATTCAGGTCATTGCACTTGGATACAGTCTGGCAGCTTCCAGAGCTCTGGCATTGCGAGTCGTCTCTTGTGTTTCCTCCACTGTATTGTAGAGTGACTGCAGCTGTCGTCCTTCCGTCAGTGGTGTTTAAACATTCCTGTTTCCTTAACTCTGACCCACACAGTCATCTTCCTATATTTATAGTTTCTGTCTCCATAATTCAACCATTTACAAGCCAAACACACTTAGAAACAACATTTGAGTCTTTCTTGAATACATATATACTTTTTCCAGTAATCTCTCCCTGAATATTACCACCTGACAACTGTTTATATAGAGTCTACTTTGTGCTTGCTATGAACACTGGTCTAGAATTGATTTAAATAAATGAAAGATGCATGTTGGCAATATGAAAAAAATCTGTCTTTTTATTATAAAGGACTCAAATATCCACAAATTTGAATGCATCCTCAGTGGCTATGGAGTTCTGTAGTGTTGCAGATGAAGCTTTCAGTTTTGTTAATTTAGTGGATAGAAGATGTAATCCTATTTTAATTTGTTTTTCCTAATTACTGGGGAGGTAGAGTATACATTCATATTGCAAATGAACACCAAGGTTTTCTCTTCTAGAATTCTCTGTTAGTTTTACTTTTCTGGAGAGCAGAGGTCTTTTTGGTGTGCTTCTAGTTGTCATGAAGAAGTGCTGTGGACGCAAAGGCTTTTCAGTTGAATGTGCTGTAGATATCAGAAATCTGAGGGCTGTCTTTTCTCTTTGCTCATGGTCTGTTTCACAGAGATAAATTTTAAAAATATATAAGCCTTTAGTTTTGAAAAAAAATTCTTCAGTGCTCTAAGAGTTACTTGATAAAAAAAAACAAACATTTTGTTTTCCTCATAACAGGTTGTGAATTGCCAGAAATAGTGTGATTCTCTTCTTTCTCAATTCTATGCTTTCTGTCATAGCCTCCTAATTCATCTCCTTAGCTACATGGCAGGAGTGGGCACTTTGTGGATTTTCCTGATCACATCATCGCTACACCATCATCTCATGCTTCGTGGCATGAGACCCACTTCCCGAGTTGTATTACAAAAGAACACCTTTGATTCCTGTTGGCCAAGTGGCTGAGAGTACATGCATGAGGCACATCAGAACCAATGCGTGCGCACACACACACACACACACACACACACACTTACATACACACACAATCATGTTTGAACACACTTTAGAAACGAGGTGTGTGGATTCAGCGTAATGGCCCAGCAGGTTAAACCCTTGCATCTAATGCCAAGGCGGCTCTGCTTCTCATCCAGCCCCGTGTTAATGCACCTAAGATAGCAGAAAGTGACCCTGACCCAAGTGTGTGGGCCTCGGCCAGCTCACATGGACTGTCAGGCTAGTTTTTGGCCATTTGCAAAGTGAGTCTCTAGTTTGATAATACTGTCAACTTCCAGGATTTGATAAGTAGACTGTGATGATGTAAAGCAGTAACGCAGACAGGAATCTGGGTGAAGCATGTATTAATATATTTTAAAATAGTTGTATACCTTTCTGTTAGCCAGAAAACAGATCAAGATAAAGTGTTACAAATGTAATAATCTGTACAAATGGGAATTCTTCAGAGAAAGGAAAGTATGTCCAGAACTTTGTTATTTTTGTTCCCTTTACAGAGGAAACAGGAAGCTAAGAAAGCACCCTGAACATCCAAAACTGAGATTTGCTTAAATGAATGGCCGCTGAATTTTGTCCAAAATAAGCATAAATTTGGTTATTGTTAGTTTTTTTGGGTACATTAGTGTTGTGTATAACATCAACAGGTTAATTTCTGAACCTGATTCAACTTATGCTTCGTGAAATATGTCTCAGCTGACCCTGCTGTAGCATTACATCATTGATCAATGAAGCATTTTTTCCATTTGGGCACTAATGCTCAAAATCATACTGTTCTATAAGTTTGTGAATTTTCTGTTTTTGTTAAAAATATATCAGTGTTATACTTAATTTAAAAAGTAATGTCTCATGCTTTTCAGTGCAAAGGAACAGTTTTTTAGAATATTGGACCTTTGTGGGTTTTGGACATTTTATGGTTTTCATCTGTGAGGTCTCCAAGTTCTGTTGACTAGTGTGGGAACAGTTCCTCAGTAAATTTCACCAATCCATTTATGAAACTGAATTATTTTATATATCAACCGTGAGAATAAGTATAGGTTTATTGTATATATAAAATGTGATTCCTTTTTTTAAAAGACAGATATACAGAGAGGAGGAAAGAAAGGAAACTCTTCTGCCTGTTGATCCATGCCCAAGGTAGCCACACAGCCGGAGCTGAGCCAATCTAAAGCCAGGAGCCAGGAACCTCCCCTGGGTCTCCCATGTGGGTGCAGGGTCCTGGACTGCTTTCCCAGGCCACAAGCGTGGAGCTTGATGGGAAGCAGGACTACTGGGATTAGAACTGGCACCCATTAAGATCCAGACATATGCAAAGAGAGGTCTTTAGCCACTAGGCTAACATGCCAGGCCCTTGAGTCTTAAAAAAAAAAAAGATTCATGTTTTCTCATTTGAAAGACAGATTTTCAGAGAGGAGAGACAGAAAAATCTTGCATGAACTGTTTCTCTCCCCAAATGGTGGCAACAGCTGGACCTGAGACAATCTGGAGCCAGGAATCTTGAACATCTTCCAAGTCTCCCATGAGGAGACAAGGTTCCAAGACTTTGGGCCATCTTCTGCTGATTTCCCAGACCATAAGCAAGGAGTTGGGAAGTGCAGCAGCCAGACACAAATGGGATCTCAGTACTTGCAGGTAGAGGATTAGCATATTGGCCAGAACCTGAATGTGTTTCTATTGGAGCAATATGTCAGTATTCAATGGCTATAATATATGTAGGGAAAATGTTTCTTTATATTAATTTTCTTGAAAGAGAGAGAGAGAGACAAAACAGACATTGAGAGTTTCCATCTGCTGACTGGTTCCTTGAATTGCACTAATGGCCAAATGCAGCAGCAGTGGGAAATCAGGAACTCAACCTGATCTCCCTTGTGGTGGCAGGAAAGCCACCTCTTGAGCCATCACTGCTACCCCCTAGGATGATCAACAGGAAGCTGGAGTCCAGAGCCAGAGCTAGGGTTTGAACCCAGGTACTTGGATGTATGACATAGCTGTTCTATCTGAAGTTTCAACTGGTACGTCATATGCCTGTTACAAGAAAAACTATTTTATCGCAAAGGAAATTGAGGTTAACGAGGGCCCTGTGTAGTGGCATAGCAAGACAGTCCTCCACCTGTGGTGGTGGTGTCCCATATGGCTATCACATCTAGTCCCTGCTCCTCCACTTCCGATCCAGCTTCCCTATATAGCTTGGGGAAGCAGCAGAACATAGCCCAAATACATATGGGAGACCTGGAAGAGGCTCCTGGCTTTGGATTGGCTCCGTTGTGGCTTTTGCAGCCATTTGGGGAGTGAACCAGTAGATGGAAATCCTCTTTCTCTCTCTGTCTTTCCTCCTCTCTCTGTAACTGTGTTTTCAATTAAAATAAATCATTAAAAAATTGGGGATGTCTGTATTTCTAAAGCACATTTTTGTATCATTCTTGCATGAATAATACATTATTTGTTGGATAGAATGTACTATTGATGTAATTTCTATGCTTTGATAATTTTAAGGAGTTTTGTATTTGGCATATTTTATAAAAGTCAAGATGTTGTTTTGCTTCTTATTTGATAGCAATTTATAAAGATAATACAGTTAATTATTACATTATAAGAGTAAGACAATTAGCAATTCCGTGGGCAATATGAATTTAATAAGGCATTTTATGACCCAAATATGAAACCTTTTCAAGGAGATAGCTTTCTTCAGAATGCAGTATTCTTCAGGGTGTTGTCACAAGATCCAGTCCAACAACTGATTGAATGTTCATTATGTTTTGCATAATTTCAGAATTGTTGAGATGTCCCGGCTACTGAATGACAAATACTTTACTGAGATATGCATAGTTTCATTACAATAATTATGTATTTGACATTAAAATAACACTCCTTCCATATGTAGCTAGAGTCTCATGAAAAATAGCAATGCTAGTCACGTGACATTCAAATGAGAAATGATTGAAAGTTAAGCGAATCATGGTGAACATATTTCCTTTCAGTATTGCAAACAGTTGTACATTACCTTTTAATTCATACATTTTTTTCCTTTCATGTGTTGTTCATCATTAATTTTACCAAGTGGTAGTGAGCAAATGATGTGTAATTCTTGTTGCCTAAAATTCAAGTCATGTGTTGCTTTAGTTAGATTGACGAAGAGAAGACTGTATGTTTATTTTATGCTTTTTGATTTTTAATTCTGTGACATTATCAGAAAGATAACTAAAGATACTGGCCAATAAATAGATCTGTTTAGCTTTAAATGATGGCTGTAATATTGATTTTTAGTTCATTCAAACATTCACTTTGGATGATAAGCCTATTTAGTTCTACTTGGCTAGCTGTAACAGGAAAAAGAGCTTTCAAATACATCAGGCATGATTTTTAAATCAGACAAGTTAAAAAGACCTATAAATAAACTGGGAAGTAATATTAACGCTGAGCATAGCAGAATGAAGAAAAAAAAGTTAAGTGTCAGCTCAACCTTTATAAATGTTTTGCTACAGTGCCTGCAATATATACCTAAAATAATGATAATACAGCAGAGGCTCCAGTTAAATTATGTTGGCTTTATTAAAAATGAATTGATTCTGAATTCATTAATTTATAAGCATTGAAATATAATAAGAATGAAGTTCTTACTAAATTGCACAGCCAATAATAATAAGTGATAGACGTTTTGCATTTAAACAGCCTGCGTGTTGCCTTTTGAAGGATGGGAAGAGTGGACTCAGTGGAGCAGTTACTGAGATACTAACCTTTCTATCACAAAGTGGTGTGAGAAAATAGGCAATAATTCAACGTTACAGTACATTGTAAAAGTTTTTCTAAATACAGTCACTTTTAAAATCACAGCTATCCTGCAATGTAATTTCAGTTTTTACACAGTTGCTAAAGATAAATGGTTTTTCCTGATCAAATTATGTGAGGGTGAATAATTTTATACTATATAATTGGCGAACTGTATAATTCAATAAGTCCATTTGGTATGGTTGACTTCTTTTCACAAGTAGAATTTCTATAAGGAGGCAGACAATTTTATCAAAACAGCTGCCAAATAGCAATAGCATTAAAAATTAATCAGTAAATTGCTTAAATATTCTATGGATGTCAGATATGCTATATGCAGGAAAATGTAAGTGCTGGACAACATGTGTAAATTTATACCAAAACATTGTAGTAAATACAAAATTTTCCCTCTTGCAAATACAAGCTGCTTTATATTGAAAACATCTTATTGAATGCTCTCTTATTTTCAGCCAAGCTTTTAAGTTCAGTCTGACTTAAATTCTAAATCATGTTTTCAGGAACGATAACCTAAAAATTAGTCTATTGGAAGTATCTTGTCCAAGTTAGGCAAAGGTCATTATGTCATTTCATAAACATAGTCCATTAAGAATTTCCAACAAATGCATTTATCATAGCAAATACTTTTACAACTTGCACAATTATATATGCATAGGTATGTAGTAGGTACAAATATTAAAATCTCATCATAGTTCACACCGAGGTCACAAATATTGCATAATCGAGTTCTCCCTTAAATGAAGCCGAGTTGAGGTGGTGGCCCTCCACTTTTCTGCCTTGACTTAAGTGGATCTTCTTAAGCACAATCCCTCATCCTTATTTTGAAAATATTTGCATGCTATCCTTTTTGAAGATGTTTTTTCTTGATATTGAAGCAGGGGAAGAGTGAAATTTTCCTCATTCTTAGGCTAAATGCATTGCGTTCACTGTAGACTTTAGTCATGCCAAGCTAAGAGTATCAAGAAAAAAAATTAGTCCACAAAGAAAATAGGAAATTTTATAATTCAAATTTTCCTCTTTGGCAGATTCACATTATAGCTGATTTAACCTTGTCAGGCTCTCATGGGAAAGGCGTTGGTTCTGATAGGGGTTTACCAGGAAATTTATTGGGTGAGCAGTATGTGTGTATACATAACACAAGCAAGTATCAAATGCATTTGCTTGTTGAGACATGCCATTTTTGTGATTCTGCCATGCAACAAACAAACAAACAAACAAAAGCCCATTTCTCTGAAGTGTTCCAGGCCATAGCATAAACACATAGGAGCGGAACTGAGTGCACCGTGTTCAGCTTCTGAGGCAGACTTGCCCAAGTTAGTTAGTCCAGCTTAGCTCACACAGACTCCAACTGACCTAGACATGAAAGAGCCAGAACAAATGGTTCTCTGGCTTTATATTTTCTGCATATTCTTGTCTTAATCTTTTTAAGTGTTTACTTTTACTTTTATTGGAAATGCATACATACAGAGAGAAGGGAATACAGAGAGGAAGATCTTCCATCTATTGGTTTACGTTCTAAGTGGTTGCAAGGCTGCAACTGATCTGATCTGAAGCCAGGAGTCTCTTCTGGGTCTCCCACACGGGTGAGGGCCCCAAGCCTTTGGGCCGTCCTTGACTGCTTTCCCAGGCCACAAGCAGGGAGATGGATGAGAAATTAAGCAGTCAGGAAATGAACTGGCGCTCATCTTGGATCCCAGCAAATGCAAGGCAAGATTTTTTCCATGAGGCTATGGCACCAGGCCCTTTTGAAGTCACTCTAAGAATGCCATGGGTTATTTAGTATTTATGTCCTTCTGTTGGGGCTGCTATCTGGTATCCTGTGCAATGGAGGATCTCTTTGATGGAGTGTTAGGGCCCCGGGATCCTACAGTACTCATGAATGGCAAGAAGGAGGATGAGGAGTTGAGCACTTAAACCTGCAGCCCTTGGATCCTAGGAACTGTGGAGGTGGACTTCCAATCTCCAAACCTCTTTTCTCATTCTTAAATCCTAGATGTTACAGGGTGTGTTCCAGCACCCGCTGAATCTGTCTTTGATGTCGGCAGCCAGCTTTCTGTCTTGCTCACTCTGACTGTCCTCTCTATCCTTTCCCCTTCCTCAGGCCTCCCATCTTCCCACCTCTGTCCCTCACCCAGCAGAACAAAGCCTCCGTATTTCCAAGGACACTCAGGGACATCAAACATCAAGTCCCTCATGTTTGCACTCGTCATTCACAAAGGTTCCAGAATCCTGCACATTAGTCTTCGAGTTCATTTCTCAAACGTTATTTAAAAAAATCTTCCATTTGTTCTATAAATTAAACTAAATAGCAGTTGGCAGAATACTTCTTAACTATGGGTAATGACTGATTCCAGTTAGCAATCATCAGTGATAGAACTTCTCTCTGTGTCTGTCGGAAGAGAATACATCCTTTCTGCTAGGGGGTATGTGGTGTCCAGTTAGTGATATAACTCCTTATATTGTGGTTCAAATTCTCAGGAAATTTTGAGGATGAAACTGACAGAGCTGGGCAAAGCTAAGAGTATTTAAAAATATGGAGCCTTTATATAAGCACTCTCTGCCTATAATTGTATAGCAGCTTCATTGGAATTGACTTACATACCATAGGTTTTAGAATGTAGAAATGTAGAATGCACCAGGTTTTAGTGCTTTCTAAGAGGCATACAGTCATCAGCACAATTATAGAACATTTGCTCCACCTCAAGACCACGTACCCAGTAGCAGTCATTTCTCATTTTTCCTGACCCCTTGTCTCACACCTTGGCAAGTACTAATTTTCCTTTGTTTTGTGGCTATGTTTACTCTGAACATTTCATATAAATCAGATCACTACATGTCTTTTGGTAGTAGGTTATTTCACATGGCATACTGTTTTGAGCAGTCTTGTTGTAGCACATTTCAGCAGTAAGCAGATTTGTTATGTGCTCTTTTCTGTGGGTCAGCAGGCTGTGGATAGGTTATCAGGGTTTCCTGCTGAAGATCATGTGGGCTGTGACTTCATGTGTGCTGTGCGACCCTCGTTCTGCACCAGTTGTTGGCAGAGCTCAGGGATGGGTCAGTGTCTCCAGGATGATCTGTGAAGCTAAGTGGATGTGTCTACTTCCAGCATTCTCAGAATCCGAGAAGTCAGGCACAGTCCTATGTGTGTGGGCTTCGGAGAGCAGAGATCAGAGATTCACTAGTCTTACAAGCGTTAGTCCAGACCAAACAGACGCTGCACTTTCTTGATTAGCACTCACACTCAAGGCTCAGAAATGACCCTTCCAGATATTGTCTGTACCATGTTGGCTCTTGACCTCACACTCTGATTCATCTTTCTATTTTGAGGAAGAGATTCTGTATGTTGGCCCCTAAGCTCCGTTCCAAGTCTGCCTCCTGAAAGTGGCAGCTTGAAGTTCTGCACTTTATCCCTAACCATACAAGTTATCAGCCTCTTTGACAAAACTATTTTCTCAAAACATTGAGAATTTTACTCTGTTATGTCGTAAGTATTTGCTACCCAAATCTCATTGAGCTTTCTCTTTTCTTTGGTATCTTCCTCATGTGACTGAGCAACTATATCTTGAAGCATTGTGCGAGGACTATAGTTTGGTTGGCAAAGTTTTAGTACTTTTGAGTATCATTTGAAAGTCTACCAATGTTATCTGTGATTTAGAAAAAGTTTTACCAGTAGTTCATAGCAGAAGTTTAGAAGGTATACAACTCTCGAGGTACAGTGAAGAAATAGGATGGAGGCAAAGAATAGCCCAGAGCTGGGGTTGGATGATATGAAGCATCCTGTGGGAAGCCTGTCTCTGCACTCTGGAACCACATGGGCACCTTGTGCTCAAACGCTGGCTGGCTGGACTGATGGAGTTAATATATCTGTTTTTCTTCTTCCTATTCAAAATGAAGATAACATTAATTCCTACCTATGAGGAGGCTCATAGATATAATAAAAGGGTTAAAGTGTTTGTGTCTTGTATGCAGGAAGTGCTGTGTAACTGGTGGCAGTTAACTACAGGTACTGTCCTGCCTTATGCAGAAAGGGGAAAGCACCCCTAACTTCTGGCTTCTGTGCAAATAAGAGCAACAAAAAATATATTTGCATAGAAGTAAGTTCTGTATTGTTGATGATCTTGCTACTCACCAGAAGCAGATTATTGATTCAATTAAGAGAGCAAACATGACATCCAGCTTTTTCCTTGTTAATTGTGGATTGAAGAATTTGGAAAGACTTTATGCATCATCATGTTGGTGCACTGGAATTCACTCTGGCAATGCCAGGATTTTTCATTTTAGAGGTATCACTTTCCAAATCCCAGACTTTGATGTGCTCTCCTCTCTAAAATTAACTTGCCATGAGTAGGTCTGAGGTGCCCCAGTTATTGCCACTTCGTTCCTCAGTCAAGATAATTTACTGCACCTCATACAAGAAAATCTAAGCTCTCGCCCCTCTCGGCCTACAATATCCTGGAGTGCAACATTTCCCAGACTCCAACAAGAGACAATATAGAATTCTTGGCTGTTGAGGGTAAGTCCTGAAAGCAGTGAAAAATCTTAGTGGAATTTATTGGAACCAAGACAAGAAACTTATCTACCAGGTAGCAAGTCCTGGGAAAGACTCAAGTTTCCTCTTTCTCAATTTACATAGTCTCTCCCTCTTATTCCCGGGCACCCTGCCTGCCATGCTCTTCTCCCCACACCCTAGAGCTAGAGAGTAAATTGGGTAATAATTGAATAATGGCATCACAGTAAAGGTCCTTGTAACTCCCAACCTTGTAATTATGCTAAAGTATGTCAAAGAGGGTCTTAAGGTTGTATATGAAAACAAGATTTGCTAATCAACTGACCTTACACTATGGGAAATGGTCTTGGGTTATCTGGCCCCAGTCTCATCACAAGACTTCTTTGGAGAGTGAGACAAAAGCAAGGGTCTCAGACAAATGGGATGTTGTTGTGCTTAGACTTTGAAGTCCGAGAACATGGGGACCTTTGCAGGACAGGAAATCCAGGATTCAGATGTCCCTTCCTAGTCCAGGACAGGATTCTAGTCATGGCAGTATTATTGTGGACTTTCAGTTTAGAGTTCTGTGAAGGATTCGATTTATGTTGTAATCTGTCGCAGCAGCAATAAGGACCACATACTACATATTCCTTGGAAATTAAAAGTAAAGATACCATAGTTTTTCCTTTTTGCCTCAGTTGTCAGAGTAGCAAATGCTTGATGATGGGAAAATATTGCTTCATTTCTCTTAAACAAAAAAGTATCTGCATTTCTAACATATCCTGAACTGTCTCTCGTCACACAGGGAGGTATCATTACCTTTGTAGTTTTAATCTAGAGAAGTAGATTGTTATATTTCAGAAGAATTTCACTTGAGAATGTTCAACCTCTTGAGTTAAGCAGTTTTAGTTTTCCTGTATTCATTCTTGCACAAATATAGTACAAAGGATGTGTGTGTAACATTATTTCAGTCAGATATAAAAAGAACTTTAGAGTCACCTGAGAGTAGAACTAATACACTGATTTTTAAATTCTAGAAGCATGGTTAAATCATTTGTACATGAAGTAAAGCCAGTTGTCATAAATTATATATCTTACACATTATTTTGTGAGAAAGAAACAACTGGCTTATTGCCCTTTATGTTTATGGATATATAGTTTTTCTTCTTTGCATGTTTCCTTATTTAGTTAAGCATATCTTAGTACATGCAAATTAAGATGGATATATGTAGGCAGAGATGGATTTTTAATATGAAATGATTGGGATCCTTTTGTTTGTGTTGAAAAAAAAGCATTATGTCAGGGTATCTGTAATTGGAAAGTTGTGCATTATGGAGTCCTCTGAGAAGGTGCTGTAAGAACCCACAAGAACAGTGTAGAGTCCTTGGCAATGGCAGTCTTCAAAGGGTGTGGAGTCCAAGGTCTGAGGAAACACCACAGAGCAATTGGTTTCCCAAGAAAAGTGCTTTGAGACAGGATTGCCTGGATATGCTGGAAACTGGGGTTGTAGGGAAAGCAAACTGGGCTGCACTGCCAAAATGATTGGAGAGTAATTACCAAAACACCTGTACTTCCTGAAGGAGGAGGATAGTGGTGGGTAATCTAAGTCTACACAGTGGTACGGCCCTCTGGATCTTAGTGTGGGAGATAGTGAGAGGACAGGCTGAGTTCCTGAAGGAGGAGGATAGTGGTGGTTAATCAGTCTACACAGTGGTACGGCCCTTTGGAGCTTAGTGTGGGAGATAGTGAGAGGACAGGCTGAGTTCAAGCTCTCTCCACCTCTGCCCTCATCGTTTCTGCTTTCTTCATAAATTAACGACTGTGGAACTCAGTTCCAACTGTTAGTTTGCCTTGTTTTTATTCTCTTAAAATGCAACCATATACTAAGTTTTTCTTTGATTTATTTCCTTTTGCTCAATATTTAGTGTGGTCTAGTTTCAATTTTATAAAATCTACTTTTAAATATAATTCAGAATGTAAAATGAATATAAACCATTAATGTTTATGTTAGATGAATATATTTACACCAATATTTTTATAACATTAATTGCAATCAGGGAGACAACGATATGCAAAGAAGGAATGAAAATGCAAAAATTCTGTGTTCCTTTGTCATTGCAAGATTCTGGACAATTATATTACTGAATCTCAGTTATTCTGATTGCTCTTTTGTATCATGTTTAAGCTAGAAAGATTATATCCAGTATAAAAGCTTACTGGTAATAATTTTTATAATTTTTTCTATTGTTCCTATGACTTAATATCCAAATTAATATTCTTCAGTTTGCATTTTCATCCTGTCCTATATAATCTATATTAAGAATAAAAGAAAATTTTGAGACTTACCTTCTGAATAAAAATTTACTGTCATGTCAAAGAGAAGGACAAACATTCCAGGAAATGCAGAAGCGCAATAATGAGCTCCAGAAGAGAAGGACGGCTCTTGCTTTGTTTTGTCTCAGGTTTGCTTTGCTCTCTGTCAGTCTTTTCCTTCCTAACATTCTGTAGTCAGTGAACATTTAGTGTTTCCTTTGCCCATTGCCAAGGGGTAAGTGTGTGAATGAGACAAGACCCTGGAGGTCATGTGGAGTGAAGAAGATGAATAAGCAAAGACAGTGTATTAAGACTTCAAGTTAATGATATAGAGCTATTTTTGACCCTACTCTTAATGTACTTGTTTTTTCAGAATTTAAAATGATAAACTACCGTAATCATTTAGTAAAGAAATACAGCCAACTGAAGTGGACCAAACACTTATTAGATGTTTGAGACTGTCTTAGATGTTGGTGATACTTCCGTTGTAAGAAGTGAATAGTAGCAAGAGAAGATCCACTTATATTCCTTTCCTCCACCTTTAATAAAGATATGTTTGTTATCTTCTTGATGTCTGTTTTGGTCATGTGAGTTCCTTCAACCAGTAAAATGTGTGCATAATTTTTCATTGAACTATTTGTAAGACTTTTTGTTCATCTCTGAGTTTCCAGCCAGGCATTTGGGAGTTTCTGCCTTTGGCCACACAGACTGCCTGTCTCCTGAGTAGCCAATGCTTTTTGAGTTAGGGACAGAGAGAGTGGCAAATGGGAAAGATGTTCAGTCCACTGCACATACACCGCCTGTCACAGGGAGCCAGCCTAACTGCAGCTGTACCCAAGACATCTGCTATTGAGGTTCTGCCTTTGACTTAGAGAGAGAGTCAACACGAAGAAGGGCATTGCTCTGGTCTGTGTGAAGCCACCATGTGAGAAAAATGTGTGAGAAAAATGGCATAAAATATGCCAGTCTTACAAGAAAGATGTATTCTGGCAGAGGCAGATAAGAAGTTATAATTGAGCAGGGTCCACAGATCTGAAAGTAATCAGGGAATGGATATAAGAGTGTGCCTGTGAGGGAGTTTCTGGAAGACATTAGTTGTGAATCAGTAGACTCACTGGAGAAGGCAGCCCTCACCAGTGTGAGTGAGCAGCATCCAATCCACTGAGGGTGTGGATGGGATAAAAATTGGAGGAAGGGAAAATGAGCTGTCTCCTCTGGCGCTGGGTCATCCATTCTGATGCCCCCACAGGAACTGCAGGCTCTCAACCTTCAGATACACACTAAATCACATCACTAGCTTTCCTGGTTCTGTGATGTGTAATTGACAGGTAGGACGATTCTCAGTCTCTGTGGTTGTGTGTGTTTACCATAGCACACCTCTTCTCAGGCATGCGTTTATATTGGACTGTTAGTGATGTCAGTGTGAGACAAAGACTAGCAAGACAGCAGACTGGAAGGAGGGCAGTGAGCAAGAGATGAAGGGCATTCTAGACTTGACAGTTACTGGTCTGTTCTCCTCACATTTCATTTCATAGAGCACTAAAGAAGAAAATACATATGGTGTCATTTCACTCATTGTGTTAAGTAAGAAGCTTTAATCCCGAAAGCCTTGAGGATATCTCATGAAGCTAATTGTAACTGAGTGTGTCGGACTCGCACTGTTGTTGTGGGAATGCTTGCATGTACGATACTTTAAGGTATTCATCATGAGGCTTAATGACGATTGCCTGCTCTACAACTCAATATTATCAGTGTTTCAACACGAACAACTGCCTTAGTTAAAAATGTTATTTTTGATTCTGTTATTTACTGATACTGGTTTGTCCAAATGTTCCTGTAAGCATGATTTATTAGAGGTGTGACATTATCCCACTCCTCTCTCTATGCAAGTGCTTCTAGTTTCACTGCTAAAAGTTTAACTCTGCAAAAATATTATGTACATGTAATAAATTCAGCTTTTTGTCCTATTTAGCTTCTTGCCAATACTTATGCATACATGCTCATGTGGACATGCTCTAAGTAAATAAACTGCATTGTGCAGTATTTCTTAACTACCCTGTGATTTGTACCCAGTATGCGCCATTCCTGGTAACCTAGCATAGACAAAATAATCTCATCTTGGGCTGCCTTAAATTGTTTTAGAAATGTGACATTAACAATGAATAAAATATGTATAGCAGGCTCTCTTCAGCAATGGCTTCATTACTTATTGTGGTTATGAATAAAATGGAAAATTGAATTCACTATTTATGGCTGGGGAATCTCTTTTCTCCACTGTTTGAAGTGATATATATTTTTAATTAGTCGACTGCTGGACTACTTCCGCAATTTTATGTAATTAAGTGTAATATGAGGTGGTCAGAGGTGGCAAATGATCCAGCAAATAGAGATCTGCAGACGCGGAGCATTTTAAACCTTGTTTAGATGTTGTGAGTCAATAACACGTGGCACAGGTGGAATTTTAAGAAACATTTTATTCTGAAAAAAATTAATCTTCCAGAAAAGTTACAAAAATAACATGGAAATATTCTTTGTATCCCTCACTGCACTATTACATCTACTATCATTTTCTATTAAAAAAAACATAATTCCATCAGCAAGAAACCTTAGCACAAAGTGCATTTTAATGAATAAAATGTACTGTCCTCATCCTCATTTTTTGAATGTTTTCAAGGGAAGCTCATTGGTGGTCACGGGTTCTACCCCAGATGTGATATTTGCTGGCTGGTTTCCTGTCTGCAACCACTCTGGTTTCTCTTTGTCTTGTATGAGCTGGACACTCTGGATTATCAGTCCTTTTGGAAGCATGTCCTCAGTCTGGCGTGGTCCGGTGTCTTCTTGTATTCAGAATAGTTTATTCAGTGTTGGTAGTTGATTCACAGATATTACAATGTTTCCTCATGTATCTTATCAGGAAATTCATAATACACTTATGCCTCTGCATGCGTGACATAGCAAGTGGGTGTCTGCTTGGTTTACCTAGCGTCGAGTCACTCTTTCCCTTGTGGTTTTATGTATTTTGGGTGAGATAATGGGAGAATATGGAAATCCAGTTTTTCTATACATTTTCACCCACTAATCTTAGAACCCATGGAAAAGCCACCTGCACTCTTTATTGAATGATTACTCTTTATTCATTAATTTTTTGAAAATTTATTTTTATTGGAAAGTCAGATATACAGAGAAAAGGAGAGACAGAGAGAAAGATCTTCCAACCACTGATTCACTCCTCAAGTGTCCTGAACAGCAGGAGCGAAGCCAGAAGTCCGGAACCTCTTCCAGGTCTCCCACATGGGTGCAAGGATCCAAGGCTTTGGGCCGTGCTTGACTGCTTTCCTGGGCTACCAGCAGAGAGGTGGATAGGAAGTGGGGCCATTGGGACACAAACAGGCATCCATATGGGATCCCTGCATGTGCAAGGCAAGAACTTTAGCCACTAGGTTACTGTGCCAGCCTTTATGCATAACTACTTATCAATTGGAAGTTTTCTGAGGCCAGAAGCTGTTAATTCCTCCTTTTTTTTTTTTCTTTGCTCATTTCCACAGAGATTGCTTCTGTCAGTTTAGACTTTTGGACTTCTATCTCAGATTGTGAATAAAAACACAGTACTACACATACTTGTTTCTTAAAATAGTCTCTAAAATAGGGACTACTTCAAGGTGATTTCTGTTTTTCTTTCAACGGTTCTTTGGAAATAGAACATGAAAGGCATAAAGATAATGCATGTTTTCCAAGGATGGGTGGACATACTTGTATCTTAAAGGTCAAAGTCAACACAGTTTTTGTGTTTTCGTTGAGTTTTGGCATCTGTCATATGATGCTATCTCCGTTCTTTCCTTGCATTAAGATTTGTGTGTTCTTTGAGACACAACTGCAACGCTTACTTCATGTAGATGTCATTTTTCTAAAACATGATTTTGAATTTTAACTTTCATTTATAATACATTTAGGATATGTCTGAGATACTACAGAAGACATTTTCTGCTATGTTTTATTTGGTATGCTTTCTTTTTTATTTAAGATCGATTTATTTGAAAAACAGAATTAGGCAGAGGGAGATATGGAGTGAGAGAAATCTTTCATCCCCAGGTTCACTCCACATAGAGCTAAAATGGCCAGGGCCAGGAGATTCATGCGAGTCTTCCATGTAGTGGCAGGAGCCCAAGGGCTCGGGTAATCTTTACTTTCCCAGCCTGTTAGTAGGGAGCTGGATCAGAAGTGAAGCCGTTTTGACTCATATGGGTATCCGTGTGGGGTGTTGATGCTGGCGACAGCAGCCTCACCCACTATACCTCAGTAGCAGCTCCATCAGCATAATTTCTACTAAAGGAATTGTCCTCCAACTCCCCTGATTCTTCTGGTACCTGTTAGTGATAATGCTCCTCAACCACTTTTTCCACCCCATCACAGGTGTGTAACCTGAGCAATCTTTTGGACAACTGACTGTCTTAGGAGGATAGGTGTATTGGTCAAGTTGAGTTAGGGTCAAGCCTGGCTTTGGCTGTGGAGATGTGGGGCTGCGTGTGTTCATTTTCAGTTCACTTAGAGATACAGAAAGTTGCAGAGAGTGCTGAGCATATTGTAATGATCATTGAAGATGCAATAATCTCCAGAGTCTCATGTTATGTAAGCCCATATATTTGATTTTTTGTTTCTGTTTATTTGAATTTGATATCTACAATTTAGAAGACTGGTATGAAAACTGGTACCAGATACAGTAGATTATAAGTGAAAAGCAGTAATATACTGACATCCCATGGTAACAGAAAGTCCCCTCATGACGTTACATTATTCTCTAAGGTCTGTAGCACCAAAGTCATGAGGTCTGTAAGATTGATGAAAATTTCAATACACTCCTGTCATTTTGTTTGAATGATTTCATAAGGCTTTGAATTATATTTTAATATGTTTTGGTTCTGATGGAAGCAGTTATAAAGTTCTATTTTTAAAAGTTTTATTTATGTTACTTGAAAGAGTTACAGAGAGAAGAGACAGGGATCTTCCATCTACTGGTTTACTCCCCAGATGGCCACAACAGCCAGAGCTGGTCTGATCTCAAACTGGGAGCCAGGAGCTTCTTCTGGATCTCCCATTTGACTGCAGGGATTCAAAACCAGGGACCATGCACCACTGCTTTCTCAGGCACATCAGCAGGAAGCTAGACTGGAGATGGAGCATCAGGACAATAACTGGTGTCCATGTGAGATGCTAGTGCCACAGCAGGAGGATTATCCTACTATGCCACCATGCTGGCCCAGTAATATTCCAATTTAAGTCTTGTCATGAATTCAATTTATTCATACCTTAAGCATAAGGAGTATAAAATGAGTCTGTTTTTTGAAATTTGGAATATTTTATCATGTATAGCACAATATGTGCTTGTTCAAATCAAAGCAGTTTAGTCACTGAAACCCATGTTGCACACAGCAGTGCAACTTGACAAAAGCAGTTCATCAAGTTCATTATTCAAGTGTGGTCTTTGATGTAAATCATGTGCAGGAAAATAGGTGAGCATTTCAGAAAGAGATACTGCATGGACAAGTCCAACAAGTCTTCTAAATATGTATCTATGTAAACACAATTGATCTGGCTCAATAATTTTGAGAGAGTTCTGAAATCCAACATATTGAAATAATTTACACAGAGGCAAATTTTAAATTTTAAATGGGAAGTTTTTTAAATGGGAAAAAATTCAAGTAATTTGAGAGTAAAAATTCTTAAAAATGAAATGAAATGACAGTTTTTCCTAATTAGATAAATTAAACATTCCTTCCCCTCCAGCCAACCTGTAGTTCTGTTAAATAACGTGAAGAGAGCACCGGAGATTCCAACTTTGCAATCTTTCAAACATGAGCATAAGGTGAAATATGGAAAATGAGTTCTCTGCTAAGATGAGAGTAATCCTGTCATTTTTATTGATGACTATTTGGCCATATGACCCTCGGTAAATGAAAAAAAAGGTCATATGACAAACCTCAGTTTGCTTTCTCACTTGTGTAATTGAAGGGATTAAGTTGCAGTGCCAGACAAGAGTTTACAAAAACTGGAGACTATAAAAATATTTCTGTGCAGATCATTAAATTTCATTGTGTATTATGTTTTGTTTGGTTGAAACGAATGAACATAGTAATGCATATGATACACACGCTTAGATACAGCTAATACCATATAAACAGATCTTTTTCTCCAATGCATGTAATAAATTTAAAATGTTAACTCATTTTATGTTGTAACATTTACTTTCAATAATTTACTACATATATATGTTATTGAGTTCTTTATAAATAATCACAATAATTCAGAGGAAAGGAACTGTATATTCTGTCACTCATTTGTCAATGCATTTAATTTATTTGCAGACCAGCAAACCATCCATTCCAGTTTTTTCTGGACGGGCTCACAAATTGCCTTTGGAGTTGCTATAATCACTGCTACATGTGACTGTACTATAGCACTATTTATTCCATAACTTGCATATATATCTATAGTATATGATTACTTATCAATGATTTTAATGTATAAAGCTTTGTGAAGCAAAATATTTTTCCTTTGATCTTTCATATGTAAACAATAATTTACCCTCATAATTTTGTGTTTGTTATATGTATGTATTGTCTTTCATTCATTCTCCGCAAAATTAACTTTCATGTCTGTCATCACGTGAATAACGAAATTTGATACCATTTTATGACCTGTTCTAGGCACCATTGCATTTTACTGCACATGTTTTTCTCCATTTCTTTCTGTTCCATTTGAAACAGCATACATTGAAATATACTTGTATTCAGTCTTTTTAGTGAATGGTATTTTTTTTTAATCTAAGTGCAGAGCTTTAACATTCATAAAGCTACTGAAAACACTTTCTGAAAAGATATCTTGTAGAGTTCCAAAATTTAATGAAATACATTTCCACAGATTTCCACTATTAAAACTTGTCTTCACAGAAGCTGCAACACCAATTACATGACAATTTATTTGACTGATGTATTATTCTGCAGTTATAGAAAAACTCATTTTGAAAGATATGCATGGATTGTAGTCAGAAAGTTCATCTGGTTCAACTCCAAAGCAGCCATCCTCTGAAGAGATTCCTTCAAAATAGGAGACCTTGGCAGCTTCTTCTGCTTGACAGAAAGAAGTGATTATTGATCTCAGTTTTTTCTGCTCGGGAATATATTGTAATGAATATGAGTGTGTGCCAAAATATAAAAGGAAAGAAGATGGAAGGAACATACCATCTGCACTTACTCTGTAGTGTTTTTGTCCCACATTATTATGCGCATGTATTTCTTGTAGCAGCTCATTAATTCATAGTTAATGAGTCTGTTCAATTCTAATATGTTAGGGTATGTATATTTACATGTATCCATGTGTATCTGTGTTATAGACATGTACTAATTTATTGCATATAATATATGTGTATATTTTGTATATTATGTATAAACCCTTCTGGCCAGTCCTTGCTTTGGGGAGGGTTGTATTCTTTTGAATACTAACTCTTGCTATGTCTTTCTGACCAAGAATTTGTCATGCTTTCCAATTCAACCCTGAGCATGTCTGAGGCCCTGGAGTTCTGTTGGGGATCCCAGATCCCCATATACGGGAATGGGATTACATTAGGAGAGGCTGATTTGGTCAAAATCCAGCCCCGTTTCACCTCAGCTTGAACGTGAGCAACATCTTTGCATCTAGCTTCCTTCTTGTGCCAAAGAGACTTTTTTGGAATATTCTGCTTTCAGGAAAAGTGTCCACCAAGTAAAATACTTGGAAGAGGCTCACCTCAGGATGTGCATGTTCCAACTGGGTTGGGAAGGAACAAGAGAGTCTTTAATGTGTGCACCAGATTCCTGAGCTGCAGAGTGCTCCAAGTCAGCCATGTGCAGCCAAAGCATGGGGAAAGAAGTTGGAGTGAGGGCTTGCATGCCAGGTAGAGGGAGATTAGAACACCTGTACCACAGTCCAGGCCTCACTCTTAGGAATGCATCTGGTGAGGCGAGGAACTGGGGGCTCACGCTAAATGACTTCCCGTCATCAAAAGTACAGTGTGGAGACCCAGGCATTTAGGAGGTGAGTGGGAAATCCCATAACATGCCCATTAAGCCTAAAACCCATCTTAGAATCAGAGTTTTTGAAAAATGTAGATTTAGGAAATCACGGCTGAATAAAATATCACAGACTAATTTGGGCACTGAGTATATGAAATTATCAGAATTTTTTGAAAATATTGAATATCTTCAGATTCTTCCTTTTCAGTATTTATGACATAATCCTGATACATCCTTGTTTGGTTGCTGGCTTTTGCCTAGAATGCAAGGAAGGTAGAAAGAGAGGAAATCACAAACCATGCTTGCCTCCACCAGAAGTCAAAACTATTATTTACTGTAATCAATTTATAAATAATTTTCTACTTGAGTCTTACAGTCTCTCTCAAGAAAATAGACTATTGAATATAACATGCAAATTCAAATCAACGCAGCTAAAATTTTTGCCTTTGACAATTTGAAATAAAGAGATGGGATTGGGTAATAGAAAACTTCTCAAATGATGTTTGAAATATTCACTTACGTATCAGCAGAACTTCAGGGGAGTTTTCTGTGTGTAGGTGTGTGATAGCCATATCCAACATGGCTACTCAGGCTCTGATTGAGGAGGCTTCTGTCTTGATAGTGTAGGCAGAGACTCATAAAGGCACCAAGCTCCCATGTAGGGGAAAAGCAGCAAGGACGAAAGCGAGGGTGCTCAAGTCCTTCAATCACTCTTCAGATGCCTGGATAAGTCAAACCATTTGCACATTCTAGCAAGGAATGAGAGTCAAATGTTTTGGTGGTAGAAGTTTTCTCACATTGAAAGAAACATCAGTAATTCTTATCCTTTAGTTTGTAATTTTAGATATTAATTCAACAGAAATTTTATGTAACTTCCATTGTTGACAAATATCAGTGTGAATAGGCTTGCATTTTTTCTTGGGCATGTAAAATTGTTAAGTTATAGTTATGTACAGAATTTAGTTTTTATTTGAAAGAGTTATGGAGTCACACACATGCACACACAGAGGAGGGTTTGGTGGGGGGTGGGGAGAGGAGGAGATCTTCCAACCATTGGTTCATCCCCCAAATAATTGGCAATCGCCAGGGCTGGGCCAGGCCTAAGACAGAAGCTTCATCCAGGTCTGCTATGAGGTTGATAGGGCCCAAACACCCAGGCCATCTTCCACTGTTTTCCCCAGGCCATTGGTAGGGAGCTATATCACAAGTGGAGTAGCTAAAATTTGATACGACACCCACATCATATGCCAACATTGCAGGTGCAGAATATGTAACAGTTATGCCACAATGCTGGCCTCTAGGTTTTTTTTTTCTTTGACAGCAGAAAAAATGACATCTTCATCTTCAGTACAAATGTATTTTTAAAATGTGATAATTTGGAACTGATGTGGTGGCTAAACAGGATAATCTGCCTCTGGCATCCATATGGGAGCTGTATTAGAAGTGATGCAGCCAGGACAAAAACCAGCAGAGGGTAGTTCAAGTCTTCTGATCAGCACAACTCTGGCCTTTATTCGTTTGGGAAGTGAACCAGCAGGTGGAATACTACTTTCTTTCTGTCTCTCTGCCTGTCTATAAATATTCCTTTAAAAAAAAGATTTATTTTTATTGGCTACACAGAGAGAAGGAAAGACAGAGACAAAGATCTTCCATCTTCCACTGGTTCATTCACCAAATGGCTGCAGTGTTGGAGCTGAACAGACCCAGAGCCAGGAGTAAGGAGCTTGGACCTGGTCTCTCAAGTGGTTGCTGAGTCCAAGGCCTTGGGCCATCCTCTACTGCTTTCCCAGGTCTCAAGCAGGGAGTTGGATAGGAACTGGAGTAGCCGGACACAAACCGGCAACCAAATGGGATCCCGGCATGTGCCAGATGAGAATTTAGCCACTGAGCCATTGTACCAGGTCGTAAAAATAAATCTTTAAAAATGAAAAGCTTAATGGTTTTCCATTGAATGTACCACTCTACCAAGTATGTTATTATTAACTTTTAGAAACCTACATACTCTTCTCTATAAATTGCAGCAGTTCAACTGACAGCGAGGTGGAGTTTTCTCTTCTTGGCATTGTTGATGGCACTACTATCGTGTTTTTGCCAATACTGATTCATTCTGCAAAACTTGTATTTGTCTATTTTCATTTAATTTGGAAGGCAGAGTGACAGAGGCACAGATCTTCACTCTGCAGACTTTAGCCCTCAAAATGCCCACAACAAGGACTAGAACAAGATGAAGTGTCGATCAGGAAGGGATATGAGTCCCCTACTTCAATGACAAGTACCTGCTGTCTTCCACGGCGTTCTGAAATAGACACTTGGATGAGGGATGCAGGGATCCCGTAAGATACTCACTAGGCCAAATGCCCATCCCATGGTGGTCATTCTAATTAGAATATGATGATATCCGTTAGACTTTTGACTTGTTGTTTTTCCTGATAGTTCATGATATTAGCATTTTTCATATATTTCTTTGTCATTTATCTGTCTTCCTTAGAGAAATGTCTGTTCATACAGTTTGCCCATTTATAAGTTGAATTATCAGGATTTCAGGGTTGTTTTTGAATCTTTCAAGATTCTTTTATGAATATGATTATTTATTCTTTGATTATAGTTTTCCAAAATGCTGCTCCAGTTTGGAGGTTGTCTTCTCAATCTGCCACTTGCTCCCGTTAGATCTGTCCTTATGCCACTGCATGCAGATTCATTTGGTTTCATGTGGATTTTAGGGTTTTTTTCCTAGTTTTGAGAACAATTTCATTGGTATTTTAAGGAAGAATATGCTGAATCTGTAAATCAACTTGATTGTGTGGATATTTGAAAAATATTCTTCTTATATATGTATATTTTTATTTTGAATTTTTGAATTATGTGGTACAATTTTGTATAGACTGGGATTCCCCGCCGCCAGCAGATTTTCCCCATTTTACTACAGTGGTGTAGTCCTTCATAAGGAGTCATAATTCCATCAGTTTCCTGTTTAAGTGTGCCCCGACATTGCTGGTACAGACAGTGTCAGTCCAGCATCCCATTGTGTGCACATGTCCGGCAGTTTCATTGGGAATCCATCTTTTGTCTGGAAGCTGCTTCCAGATGAATAATATTCTTTTCATCTATGTGTATGTAAACTTTTTCCATTTGTGTTATCTGTTTTGTACTTTTCATTAGGTTTTCTGTGAAGATTTCAAATTTCTTGTTTAAGTTTTTTCCCTAGGTGTTACGTTTTTTACTAATTTTAAAAAAATATCTATTGTTTATTTTTTTTGAAAGATTTACAGAGAGAGGTGAGACAGAGACAGAGAGATAGATCTTCTGTCCACTCGCACACCATCCAAGTGGACGCAATGGCCAGAGCTAAGTTGAGGCGTCCAAACCAAGAGCAAGGAGCTTCTTTTGGGTTTCCCATGTGGGTCTCAAGACTTTCCGCCATCCTGGACTGCATTTCCAGGCCACAAGCAGGGAGCTGGACGGAAAGTGGAGCAACCGGGACACTAACTGGCACCCACAAGGGATACCAGCACATGCAAGACAAGGACTTTAGCCACTAGGTCACCATGCCAACCTCTATAGGTTCCTTTTTAATTGATAAAAATACTAAGCTAAAAAATAGTGAATGGTAAAACAGGCAAGACACAGAACGTTTTCAACAGTGTCCTTAAGCATGCACCTGTTTTTAGTTTTCTCCTATACTGGGCCCTATCAGTTTTGTTTTTACTAATGTGAATGAAGTTACTCATATCTTCCCTCTTGAATATCTTAATTTTGGTATATAAAGATGCTGTATATTTTTGTATGTTAACTTTGAATCTCAGCACTCTAATGAACATGTGTATCAGTTACAATAGTTTTTGCTGAAGATTTGGTGGTTGGTTTTCTCTCTATAGACTCAGATGACCTGCAAACAAGGGTAATATGACTTCCTTCTTTCCTGTTTGTCTAAGATTATTGTAGTTGTATTTGTCTGGCTCCAGTATGTTTTTTGCTGTGAATCTTGCATATGCAGCCTTTATTACGTTCAGTTACTTTTATTGTGCATCTGATTTGTTCATGGTTTCTAGCATGAAGGAGTGAAATAAAATATGTCAAATATGTAAAATGATGCAGAATGCATAGACATCACACTTGCCTGAGGGGAATTACATGTTGCTGCGAGGTCTTCAGAAACCTGAAGGACATTCTTAATATTATCACTTTAAAGAAAACATGAACATTTAATGATTACTTTGGTAAAAAGCTAATGACAGCTGATTTAAATTATTTTCATTTCCTGAGAGAAAGGTGTTGAAAGTAAGTGCTAAGCTTCAATTTTTCAACATTTCATTGGGCCTGGAAAATGATGTGGTGTTGGATTAGCGTTATGTAATAACACATAGAATGCTTTGTAATAAATTCCAAGACACAAGATGTATTGGGATAGCATCAGTCCTTACAACTGAATGTGCATCATGAGACTGGATGAAGGTCAAATCATTTATTAAAAGGGATAAAACTTAAGAAGCTATATAAATATTGAAGTTGATGCTGTTGAGTAACTCCATGGACTTGCTGGCATGCCAGGGATGATTACATATATTCATATACCTTTTAGAGATAAATATTACTGAAATGCATTTTTCTAAATTGCTTCATGATTTTGGTTTTAAAAATTGTAATTAACATTTATTTGTGATTTGTCACTGCTTGTTACAGTATTAGATTTATTATTGCTATATGCAGCTTTGAAAGACTTTATATAGAGGACTTTACCTGCCAAAAAAAAAAAAAAGCAGCCTTACTAAACACATTAATGGTATCATGATTACTGCTTTTAATCAAAAATCTCTGACCAGTATCATCAAGAGGCATGAAAAAATGCTGACTATAATCTTGCCACTTTTTTCTTTATGGTATGCATTAAAAACCAGTGAGACAGCATCTCATATGAAATAATTTGAAGCATTTTTCTGAATCGGCCTAGAAATATCAACTCTCATTCTAATTGGTTTCTTCTTTAGTTTGCAAATTATTCATAAATTCTGCGATGGTGAGCCGGTTTATTTTGCAAGTTAGCCATTAATGATTAGTCCTCATTCTGCTTGCTTTTTTATTCTCCAAAACACTTAATAATTAGTCTGTCTTACCCTATTTTATCTTGGTATTTCACTGCCTTATGTTGTGATTTTTGAAAAGTATAATTTCTCACATTTATTTTACTCCTTTTTTCATTAAATAATTCAAGCCCTTTTGGAACTACATTAAATATTTAGGCATAATATTAATTATTAATTTGCATTAAGGAAAATCTACCTAATATTTCTTCTTGCTTTTCTCCTGGACAATTCTTCCCACTGTGCTTTGCTCACGTGGGCGTGTCACTCACCATGACGATGCTGAGTCACTAACGCTGTCAAATCGGCCCTAAGAACTTCAGCGTCAACCTGCCACCACCTGCATTTCTCGCAGACTTTCAAGTGGCATATGAACCAAGCGTCTTTCCCTATCTGCTCAAGCTCGCATCATCTATACTTTCCTTGATTTTGGTTTGTGGCTGGGATATTCATTTTTTCGCCTACAATGGCATCTGTGTAGGTGAAAAAGCCTTTGCTCCTTATGAATAGCTGAAAGCATAGGCAACAGCCATAATAATGGCCAGAGGACAATTCCCACAGGTTGTGCTCCTGTGATGGTTATAGCTGGGGTACACCAATAGTTGCAGACCTTAAGCATCAGAATCCTTTTTGTCCCATGATACAGTTCTGTAGGTATAGGAGTTCTTTTCCTACCTCCCTCTTCCTCCCCCCATCCTCACCACTGTGTCCCCACCATATTACTGCAGAGTATAATCCTTCAACAACAATCACATGTCCAACATTCTGCTATTTTAATATATCATGACATTGTAGGTATAATTAGCTCCCAGTCTGCACCAATGGCAGACCAGTAAGGAGGAAAAAAGTCATGCTGGCATGGAGTCATTTGCTCTGCCTTAAAAAGGCAGCAGCATTTTCTTCTTATCATACGAATAGCTGTTTCTTTAAATCTTTTTCTTTTCTTTGAGAAGCAAAAAATGAATAATCCTATTCAGTGGCCTATGATCCGAATGACCACAATTGTCAGGGTTGGTACTGGGCTAGAATCAGGAGCCAGAATTTGAATGCAGGTCTCCCATGTGGATGGCAGGAGCCCAGGGCCTTGAGCCATCACTGCCACTTGGCAGAGGCAGTATTGCCCCAAAGCTGGAATAAGGAGCCAAGCCAAGATTTAATCCCAGTCATTCTGAAATGGGATGTGGGCACCTGAGACACTGGGCTAAATGCCAGGCCAAAGGACGTGATTATAAGGAAAGTAAAACTTGGAAACACATCCTGAGTATTTTCTCTAATTTTTGCCATCTGGCATTCCCTGCAGAAAACGATTGCAATAAGCAAATGGTTAGACAGACTTTGCCACATGAACTTCATAAAAAGGAATCTAAGATAAGGAGGATTTGTAAGGCCTGAAGACTGTTCACAAGACTGTTCTGTCTGCCCTCTTCATGACGAAGGTGGGCGGCCTAGTGCTCATGTCCTGAGGAGTGTGTTGCCTTCGAGAAGCATGGTCGACCATCACTATTTGCTACCAACATATAGACTTGTATGATAGTTCTGGGGATAAGGAGAACAGCACTAGCATGAGGAGAGTTTATGTGGTGAGTGGTGAAGAACAACAGTGTTCTTAGCTATAACCAGCTTGCTTTCCTCATCGTGATACCCGGGAGTGGCAGGTTCTCCATTGTAGTATGTTCCTGAACTGTGACATAGCCATGCAGGGATTCAGCGCATTGCAGGGGAACGTGTGAGGAGCTGGGGCGGACTACTCACCCTCCAGTTGACACATGTGTCACCTGTTCATAAGGAGAACAACACGCAGTACTGCAAACAAAGATCTAAAATCTAAGATCAAACTCTACTCCTAGGTGATATCAGAATTCATCAAAAAAATTGAGAAATGATGATAGAAGTTGATTTTTTGTGCAAAAATAATTCGAAATCCATGCATAGCTTTTTCATAGTGTTCACTTTTAAATGGGTCTTTTGAAAATCCTTTCTGTGTGAGGGTTTCAAAGCTTTTTACATCAAAATAAGTATCTATTAACGCCATTTTGCCGCAAGCTTTTGAAGTACCCTCATATTGATGACACTTGCTGTGACTTGATTTTCCCACAAGAAAATTCACTTTGAAATGTCCTTCCTATTGTGATGTACTAAGAGATAGGAGGAAATCGGACCTCTTAAGGAACGGTGATGGCCTCATGAGGTTTCTGCTGTCATCATGAATTAATCCACGAAGGGACTCATGAGTTTCTAGGAGCAATACTGCATTAAAACCTAGCTCCCTCTGACTTTCTCTTGGCATGTGACACCATCTGCCATATTACCTAGCAGAATGACCCTGCCAGAATGCCCACTGGATAACAGTGCTGTATTTAGACTCACAGGCTGTAACCTTAACAAACCTCTTTTCCTTATAAAATGCTCAGTCAGTATATTCAATTATAGGCTCAGGGATAGAAAGGAAGGCTGCTGACAAGGTGACCACCTACTTTATTTTTCAAGCTGTTAAGACATTTTCAAGGGAGGGGTCTCTCAAAAATTTATTTTTAAAAAATTAATTTCTTGTTGTTTTTGATGTATTCCCTTTGTTTGCCCAATGTCATCCTTGTCTAAGTGTGTCTTCACTTAGTGCCTCTCCTCCCCTGAGAAAGTTGCAGATGGTTGCCATGTTTCCTTTTGGTATGGGTTGTCCCAGGACTTACATGTGCCCACGTGTCTTTGGTGATGGCCAGGATCTATAGTCACAGACCTTACTCTGCAGTCTGGCCTCACATTACTATTTTTAACTGAATTATAGTTTAATTTGTTTTATCTATTCTGTCATAAATGTTCTTGCATTCTACCTGAAAACTTCTCTGGAGTGTTAATTAGAAATGAGATAAAGGAATAATATTTCTTCTTCTTTTTTTTTTAATAAGAGGAGGTTCATTATTTTTTCTGCCTTTGAATTAAATTGTTTGGCTGAACTGACCAGTTATGTGAGTGATCAAAGGAGCTGTTTCGTCATCCCCACAGCCCAGATTGCAGAAACCAGAGATGTAAGGGTAGAATACTATCACATCCTGTGCTCAAGACTTGTCCTTGAATGTTACCAGTGTTGACATTCTGGTGCTTCCATTTGCAATTCAGATTCTGTGCCATTTATGATGAAGCCTAAACATCTGCATGTAATTCCTGCCATTTCTTTGTTTGTTTGTCAGTGAACTAGTTAAACAATTGAAACAGCCACATGGAGAAAGAGCCAGGCAGCAGAGCTCCCACTTGCTGGTTCAGTGCCACATTGTCCACCAAGCCTGGGGAACAGAAATAGGGAACTGGACGATCAATGCCCGTCTCCCACCTAGGTGGTAAAACCCACCCCCATGAGCCATCACACTGCCTCCCTGTATTAGCACAAAACTTAAGTTAGGGGCTCAAACCTGAAACTGAAATCTGGCATTCCGATTTGGGAGGCTGGTACTCTAACAGATGTCTTTACCATTAGGTCTAATAATTGCCTTATGAATCTTGCTTTTATGTAACCTTGAGAGCTTGGATACTTTCTCTGAAACTGAGGGAGTCAAGATATTTTAAACTCAGTAATATTCTAAAAAAATATTTTTATATCTCTTCCTGAAAAAATATATAAAATATGTCTTCTGATTTTAAAAAGGGCACAATCATTTGAAACATATGTATGTTTACTTCTTTTGATTAAAATAAGGTAGTTTTTCTAAATGCCATGTTTATTATATTTTGCATTTGAACACTCTGAAAATGAGGAGAAGAGATCTGGTGTCTGAAAGGACGCAGGGGTTAGAGCACACATTCAGCCTTGGCCTCCTGGACATATTTTTGCTTCGAATATCTTTTGAGGCAGTAATTCCTGCCTGCCCCAGGATAATCAACCCCCAAAGACTGTGTTATGGCTATGATAGCAACAAGACAAAGTAACTCACTTTCTCCTTTCTCGTTTTAACTTATTTTGGGATTTTCCTACACACTCAACACATATGGATAATATATTTCATTGAGCATATGTAATTTACTGGGCTTTGTTATTACCGTGAAACTCAATTATTATAGAAAAAGAAAAATTGCTCTCACGGATACTCTCATGCTAATCTTGTTTCAGGATAGCATTACAGATACTCTACTAGCCATAATGCATACTAAGAACTGCAAGGTAGGGGGAAATTCAGTCTGATATGATAAAGGCACAGGCAAGGACTTTCAAGAGCAGATTCTGGCATGTTTTGTTTGTTTTGTGTTGTCTGCTCTTTGGGTTTTTCTAGTTGTAGAGTATTAAATAAGTCATAAGAATTCAAGAGTACAAAAAGATACATATTTAATGATTTAATAAATAAGAACAGTAGATGTGATTTTAAAAATATATCATAAATACTGCATTTCTAAATACAATAATTTGAAGAATTATGTAGTTAAGGCAAATTGAAATACATGAAAGAGCTCCTGAAAACGTTTGCGGAAAACTGAATTAAAACATGCATTTAGTTGCATATAGAACTTTTAAAACCCATCTATTTGATTTTTATTTAAAAGGTTTATGGAAATGTATGCTGTCCAAAACTAAGTATTAATTACAAAATTTGATATTTTCATCTATTTTCAGTAAATATTCAAATACTTTGCCTTTTTGTTGCTATATATATTTAAATATAATTGATATTATAATTAAATATATATTGCTATGCTTAGATATATATGTATATGACAATATGCATTAATTTGGACAATGCAAGGGTAAGAATTTGAATAGGATTTAGAATGTGTGAAAATGTTTGAATATATGAAATGAACACTAAACCTGGCACAAATTTCATCTTGCCTCTTACTCACGCAAAGTGAAACTGCAGGGTAAGTGGTATCCGATCATTGGGATTCCTTCTGGAAAAAATATTGCAAATATTTGAAGAAATGCATTCCATTACACATTGATGACTGTTTTCTATGATCCCCCAAACCGTAGCAAATTCCCCAAGTGCATTGTGTTTGTGGATGTGAGATTTGTAGTGCTGGATGTGACTTTTCCAACATCAACTCCAGCAGAAATGGAAGTAAGTGACTCACATCAATTTAAAGACAAATCAAGATTTGGATTTTGTCTCTTCCTATTAAAACAATTAGAGGGAAGTAGAGGGGGAAACTATAGGTATGCAGGAAACCATCTACATCTATGCATGAATAATTAACTATTTATCCACAAAAGTATGCAGATTGTTAACATTTTTTCAATATTATAGAAGAATCCTAAAGAATGAGAGACAATCTAGACTTCTATGGCCTAATTACCATCTTTGGCTTTTAACACCAAAACTTTTCTTATTCCATTATTGAGAGATAGCCTTAAAAACATGTCCTAGAAAAAAATGAAAAGATTTGTTAGAGAATAAAGAAACTAGGTAACTTTCTCACTAAGACAGGGTTGAGACTACATAGCCAAAACTAGACCTTTGCCATTTTTAGTTTAACAAATGAAGAAATAATTGAATAGAATTAGCTAGTATTTAGAAAAGAAAAAAAGCTCTGCTTTAAATTTTTTTCCTATGGAAGAAAGTAGCTCAATTATTTATGTTTTGAAAAGCTGAAAGTTGAAATCTGAAAAAAAGAAAAAAAAAACCCTTGCTCTTGGTAACTATGGACCTGTGAATTCACACCTGTGCAAATCATGACATTTTGATGGTGGAAAATGGAAATAATATTCACAGTTCATGATATACTTTGAAGTCGATGTTCATCCAATCATTTTTGGTTCCTTTTCCCCTTCCTCTACCATATTAACTCTGAATTTTGTGCTTAGATATAGTAGAGATTGCATTTTTCATCATGAGAAGACCTTAAAGTCAGAATCAATTTGGTTTTGAAATGTGTAATATAGACTTCTGTTTCCATCTCTTCTATACTTGGCAGGGTTAAATATGTATCAGTGAAAGTTCTATTAAGAGTTTACCATGAATGACGACTCTGTGAGTGATATAGATAAGCAATTCATTGTAGGAATTCAAATTTATGCAATGATGAGCTCATTAAGAAGTATCTGTTAGTTGAGCTTGCTGCAGGACTGAATAAAGTACTGATTAGTATGGAAGGCTGAGTGATGGTGAGAAATTGGAACCTACATGTGTTTCTCAACATCATCAACTTCAGTGATGTGGATAACCCACAAGAGAACATATCAATATTAGCAGCACAATTGGAAATCCCAGAATGCAGGATTCATGGAAATAAAGGAAGATCTGAAGGGCTGGAAGAGCTGCAAATCTGAGCGATGTCTCTACCAACAAGGGGAGTTAACAAAATGTGTTGGCGCAGGTCCAGTGTGTCCACAAATAACCCCTCCTTAACTTTTGTCTCAAAAGTAGCAATACATTGTTTCTTTTATATCCAAGCCTTGTTTGGAATTGTACAAAAGGGAACTTGGTAAACACAGTTTTAGCTTTGCAGATTGTCCCATAATAAATCCATTTTAAATTCTGCTTTGTCAGTGTGAGATATTACATTCTTGACACACAACATTTGCCAGGGAGTTGTAGTGTAGGGGCTAAAGGGGGGACCTTGGGAAACTCCTCTGTCGGGACACAGTCCCTGTAGGTGAGCACAAAAAGCATGATAGGAAACAGCCCAGAACAGGCCAGAGAAAGATACCCACCGGCATACATATGGCATTGGTGGGGGGCAGACCAGTCTGAACCTGTTCACATCACCTGCTGGTGAATCCAAGAACTAGAATAGAGGGTGGGTCAGGCTGGGTTTGGTTGCAACACTAACCAGTGCACATTACGAAATGCCAAGGTGGGGTGAGCCGTACCAGATGTGGTCACAGCGCCCAAACAGCACACATGAGAACCAGGGGTGCAGGGTGCAAAGCTGGCAGGGGGAATGTGGGCTCCCCTGCTGGACAACCACTCCCACTGGAGAGCGTGAGTTGAGATGTGGGCAGACCAGACCAGGGAGGGATACAACATCTGTGGGCCTCATGTTAGCTAAATCAGGGAAAAGCCAGGTTGGGCTGACTATTCTGACTGGTGCAAGCAAAAATTAGACTGGGTGAGGGTTGTTTGGGCTTTGCCACAGCATCAGTTGGCAGAACCTGGCACTGGAGGCTTAATCTGTCAAGTTAAACTCCAGAATCCACCTGTAGAGTGCATAACCAGGGAGTGGGAGCGGCCTAGTAGGGAGAGAGTGGGTACCTCTCTCCTGGGGTGACAGTCAGTGCCGGACCCTGTACTGGCAAGCACATACAAGAATCAGGTCTGGGATCACCTCAGACGAAGTTTCTTGGGAGATCCCTCCAACTGATCTGCTGATCTTAGAACCCCAACCATGAAGAGACTATGTCAGCCAGTGGATGCTGAATAGATTTCATCATGCTTGGAATGGCGAGATTGGCAACAATTCAGAACTGTTGAACTATCAAAACTGCTTGAACAGAACCCTCAAAGTGTGCCTCACATCAGGGACCTGGGATAGGTGGTAGGCTGTGTGGGGGTTCTCCCTTTGTTTCTCCCCTGTCCCCAGATACAGGGAAAAAAGTGATATTAGTGTGGAAACAATGGTCTTACCCACTTTCCTGTAGCCCTTGATCCTTTGTACCCTAATCAGCTAAGTAAGATTATTAAAAAAATAATAAATTCTGATCCTAATAAAAAAAGAAAGAGAAAGGAAGGAAGGAAGGAAGGAAAGAAAAGAAAGAAAAGATAGATAGCTAGGTAGGGAGGGAGAAGGCAGGGCAGTGCCTTATTCCCACTTCTCGATTCCTGGATTATGAATCATGGCTCTGAAAGAAATGTTGTTTGTATTCTTGTCAGCTTACAGTGTAAACCACATCCAGGAGAACATCATTCCAGATTTATAGATGTGGGGCTCAAGGGCAAATAGATCACTGAGTCACAAGATGGCGGCTAATGGAAGAGCCCTGGGGGGAGGATCATTGTCAATAGGTTGCATGTGGTGAACAAAATGGTGACCAAAGGGAGAGCCCTGAGCGTGAACTAGGGTGAGGATCAAGTTGTTTTAAAGAATGACTGATTGGGAGGAGCCATTTCTGTGCTCGTGAACAACATGTGCCTATGGGAGGTGGCTTCTGCGTTGAGGATTGGCTCTTAGTTCCCCTCCTCTCCTGGAATTCCTAGAATTCCCAGCCTGAGGCTGTTCGCTGTTCCATAAAAGCTTGTGTGTTTCCCAAATAAACTGGAGCTACTTGGACGGAACCGCTGCTGTGTCTGTCTCTTGCACTCCCGCTGGGAGGCTGGAAGGCAGGCAGTTGGCTCACCCCCTCTGACTGTGGGGTATTAGAGGATCAAATCTTTGTGGAGGGACCCCCACATACAGATTTTCTAGTAGCTGGCATAGCAGGGAAGGCTTCAAGAGTGCATTACACTAGTACATTGAGTCATCTGCTTTAGAGTGAGTGATTGAAAGCAAAATTTCGATGACTGCGTTGGCCAAAGGCCACTTGTTTCAAATCATTTGCTGTAAAATTAGCTTCTGGATCAAAAGAAGCACCGTCAGAAACATCAGGACGCATGCTGCATTCCATGGAGGTGGATTGGGACACATGCTGCATTTCATGGAGGGTGGATTGGGACGCATACTGCAATCCATGGAAAGTGGATTGGGACACGTGCTGCATTCCATGGAGGGTGGATTGGGACACATGCTGCATTCCATGGAGGGTGGATTGGGACGCATACTGCAATCCATGGAAAGTGGATTGGGACACATGCTGCATTCCATGGAGGGTGGATTGGGACACATGCTGCATTCCATGGAGGGTGGATTGGGACACATGCTGCATTCCATGGAGGGTGGATTGGGACACATACTGCAATCCATGGAGGGTGGATTGGGACACATGCTGCATTCCATGGAGGGTGGATTGGGACGCATACTGCAATCCATGGAGGGTGGATTTGGACAGAGTGTGATTGAGAGCAGAACTCTACATCTGGAGAAAGTGCCTATGATGTCACAGCTTTTCATGTGGAATTAGCCTGATAGAATCATCATGGTGTGAGTGGCTTGCATGTTGGCTAAATGTTGATCTCCTGTTGGACAGTTTCACTATCTCTGGACAGAAAGCTAGACCCTGAAAAATAGTTAGGGTGACTTGGGGAGCGATAGCCCATATTCCCCAAATGTTGTCTCCAAGATTGTCAGTATGACAGCTTTTATAACGGCCCATGGGAAGGGGGAGAGATACCTAGGGGAAAATAATGCAATGTGAAAGATGACAAAAAAAAAAGTACAACTAGATCCTTTGACTTGTGCACTGCTTCTTTCTTGAGATTTCTCTTTTGTGAGCACTTACACAGGACACAAATATATTTGTATCCTTTTTCTATTGAGACAGCTCCAAGCCCAGTCCTCTTCCCTGGGTTTGCTTAACATTTTTCTAACATAAAATTTTGGGTTCCCTTTTTCTCCTTAACAATCTATGAGCAGGGCACTTCACAGTGTGCATGTGGATTCTTCTTGGCCATTGTCTGTCTTCTTGGAGAATGACTGAGTATATTGCTCAAAGTTGTGCTTGAAGGCGTGTGTTGTACTTACTGAGCTCTGTGTTGCGCATTGCTTGAAATGTGCCTGAAGTGCCCCTTGTCTGTTCTGTCAGCTGATAACACAGCACTTTCTGTGGAGGACATATAGGTTCCTTTCTCTATGACCTCTCTAAATAAGCTTTACTTACTTGTATGTTGTAGCAACCATGGAGATCATGGAATTTGATTTGTATACTGATGCAACTCATCTATATCTTCAAGCGATATGCGAGTTGGACTTGGCCTATTTTACTCTGTTAGTAAGAGCTCTAAGGTCTTTCTCTTCAGAGCAGACCAAGACTCAGGGAGTTAGGACATGTGATCAGTGGGATTTGGGGAAGCTCTGTCCCTGATGTTGCCTACCTCACAATGAGAGGCAGCAGATCAGTGACAAACAAGTCAGCTACCATGGGAGCTCCCATGCCATGCAGACCTTTGTAGCATAGAAAATAGTTTTATGTGCTTTTCTTCTTTGGCATATGTGTAGTTTCTGCTGAAAATGGTTTTTTTCCCCCGCAGATGTCTTATTACTGTTACCCCTATAGTCATTTCCGCTTTCTTGGAAGAGGCAAACATTGAAGGCAACATGTAGTCCAGTTTCTATTCACAGATCTACTGACAGATTTTAGTTCCCAGCATTCTACAAAATGCTATAAAACAGAAGACTATAGTATCTCCCATAAGATCAGTGCTATTCTTTATCTAACTGAAAACAAGGAGGAGGGGTTAGATTTCCAGAAATAAAACCCCAAGTCTTATTCAGAATAATGCTCTCCATGGTGATAAATATTGCAGTATGTTTGAGCCATGCTGAATGTCAAAATATGTTATCTTGGAGGAACTTAAAATGTCAGTTTGCCTATCAGATTGTTGTCAACAATAAATAGTCCTTACTGCACTTTAATAGATATATCAAATGTGACATGAGAGTAAGACAAACTCCTGATGCCGCCCCATGTATTTTCAGCACTAGAAGGAGTAGTAGAACTTTTCAACATCAAGTTCCTCATTTTACCATTGGGAAATGAAGACTCGTCAATTGAATTCATTTGTTAAACCTTAGCTATGGAAAACAGTAAGCCTAGAATAAGCTATTGTGTGGCTCCTAGATAAATCCAGAGTAGATAAAAGGTACTTCTTCATTTCACAGTATTATTCAAGCTCTGTTATATCATGTAATGACAAAATTAATGAGGTAAATAAATTGTGAAGTATCTTCCTTTCTCATCTTAGAGCAAAGCCACAGAAGTTTCTAGATCCGTTTGAGGTAGGTATGGTCACTAAATTGGCTTGGAAAATGGCTTGGAAAGGAAATGGCACATGTTGCATTCAGTTAAACATGAAAGATATCTTGCGTGTTTGCCATGGTGAATGTGGAAGCATGCTATGGCAATGGAGAGCTGGTGTAACCCTCCCTGCACTGCATTCAGAAAAACCCCTGACATACAGAGACTGTGTGACTGAAAAATAGACACATCATGCCATACCACTGAGATGTGAGATTTTGGTGGTTTGGTTTCAGTGTTCTATTGCATACTACCTTGAGTGATATATTTTAGATTTACCTATGTTAAACTTGTGTGAAATGAATGGAGTTGGTGGAATGGAATGACTAATGAAGATTCATTAGATATTTTAATTGTCTAACTGATCAATTTGTTTTCTAAGCTTTGGGTAATCTGAGTATAGCTAAATATGCCTCATTATAGCATGGGTTAGAAATAGTTACATATTTATTTAGAATATGTTGGAATCGGAAAGTGAAAGTGAAATGACCGTAAGTTGGTTCCATAACTGCCACAGAGAAGTCTACTTAGCTGTCGAGTTTCCCTCTCATACCTGAGTTCAGTTATACGCCTTCTGCTTTTGGCTATCTTTGAACTCAGGTATCCTGTCTCTCCAGTCTTGGGCATAACATAACTGGCTCTTCGTTGGGCTACAGTCGTTAAAAAGATTTATTTTTAACTATGTAAATGAGCGAGATCAAGATCATTCATCTGCCCTTCACTGCTGAGACAGTAAGGGTGGGACCTGGGCCGGGCTGGTGCCTTTACTGGGGCCACTCCTGGGGCCCAGGCACCTGGGCCATCCCCTCCTGCTTTACAAGGCACAATAGCAGCTAGCTGGATCAAATGTGGAGCAACTGGGGCTTAGGGTTTCCTCACGGGGTGGCAGTGTTGAAGATAGCAACTTAATCCATTGTGCCACAATGATGGCCCTTGCCTTTGGAATGTTACATTTGAAAGTGGGCTTGTGACTTGTCTTGTGGGGAATTTGCTGATAAGCTAGTGAATGCTTGAACTATAAAGAAAAGTCTGTTGATTCAGGATCTTTAATCCATGTACTTCTACAATTGTTAATCCCAATAAATATAAAATGGGCAATTCATAAACTTTAAATCTGAAGACATTTCCCTTATACTTTAATTTAATTTTTATTTGAAGATGTATTTCATTCTGAGTTGTGAATTCTGAATCAGTGCAAGGTGAAACATATGGCCCTGAAACCACTTTCCACAGTGGCATCATCCTCTGGATGCTCAGCGTAGAAGCACAAAGAAGCGCCCCCCCCCAAAAAAAAAATCCTTGAAAGTGGCAATTGCCATTGATATAAAATCCCTGCCTTTAGTCTGTGCATTTGTACAACTGTGAGTGCCGGTACATGGTTTCTAAAGTCCTTCTAACGTTTACACATTTGCAGTTTGCTTGTTAGGCTGTCATGATCTCCCGGCACTGATGAGTCCAGAGTCGGTTGGCTGCTTTCCTGCCTCCGTCTCTCTGCTCATCCAGTGTCACATGTGGTTTTCATATTCATGCTGGTCTCCAAATGTTTCCTCTGCGGTGTTCCAGTTCCGGTGTCTGCTGTGTCTCTGGCAGGATGAATAAACAAAGTATGCACCAGCCGAGCAAGTCTACTTACTCTTAAAGAGCTCTCCCAGAATCCAGTGGGGTTTTGCTTACACATCTTGGGACTAGCAGGTCACATTCCCTTGGCTCATAGCTCTTATTAACCGAAGTACAAACTACAAAACTCCTAACCTAGCACACACAGACACACATTGTCTCTTTCACTGACTTACGTGTGTTAAGAAGTTGAGAGCACAGACTTGATTGGCAGCCAGCCAACACTGCCAGTTGAGCTAGTAGCATGTAAATTGTATCAGTCCCATTCATATTTCAAGAGCGTGAGTCCCACGCTTTATGACTGCATCTTGACAAACTGGGAAAATATCAGCTTAGAGTAGGTACAATGGACATAGTTTTGAAGAAAAACACTGTTTTAGTATCCAGCTTCTAGCAAGACAGCATTCTCTCTTCATTCTTTCTCCATTTCTTTCCCACAACTTTGTGGCAGAACTGATTGGTCATTGGTTATATTAAGTTTCTGATTTCATTCTTGGTGGACATGGGAGTTGTGTGTCAGAACAAAGTGTGTGGTTTTCAGTATGAGCATATTTACACGAAAGTCTGCCCTGACTCCTTTGTCCATGAGTGATTTGAATTGTGTCTTGCATAAAGGGGCCTTTGGTGGATCAATTAAGAATGACTACGTCCTGTTCAGACTGCAGCGGTTGGATACCCAGGTTCAGCTGCTGTTTTCAGTTTCTTGCTCATTTGCCATGTAGGAGGCAATAGTGATGGTTGAAATGGTCTAGTTCCTGCCATCCACATGGGGCAGCCTGATTGATTCTCAGCTCCTACCTTTGGACCTGGCTTGGTACCAGGTTTGCTGGTATTTAGAGTGAACCCGTGATCAAAAGCTCCATCTGTGTCACTCCACCTCTGAAATACGTAAAATCTAAGAAATTCATTAAACATTAATAAATTATGCAAGTACACATGAATTTCAAATACAGTTGTGCTCCGAAGTAAAATTGTCTTTCATTTCATGATCCATGGACATTGTGAAGTTCACTCATATGTGTCTGGTAAAATAATAATAAAAAAATCAGCGGATTAAGTAAGCTTAGACATCAGTCAGGCTGTCTTTGACAAGTGGAAAAGTCTCAAATTTAGCAACAACATATTATGTTTTACATGAAATGATTTTTTAAAAATTACTTTTTGTAAGGCAGGGAGGGATTGAGGCTAGAGATCTTCTATCTGCTGGATCCCTGAATGCTTACAACAGCCTAGGCTGCTCCAGGCTGCAGCTGCGGAGAACTCCTGTATGGATTTCATCAATCCACTTATTGGCCCAGTACTTGATCTTTCACTAAGGATTCATGTTAGCAGAAAGGTGGAATGAATAACTGATCCAGGACTTGAATCTAGATACTGAGATATTGGCTATGGGTGTCCTAAGCGGTGGCCTAACCATGATGCTCAGTGCCCTCCCCCCACTCTGTTAGTTTCATGCATAGCTAGAGTCCATGTTGGCACAGTCTTGTGTACTCAGTTTGCTCAGAGAGCCTGCTTGTGTTTGTAAAATCATCCTGCATGTTCAGACTTACCAAGTGAGCTCTGGTCTTCTAAATGTAGTGGTCTTCCAAGTTTAGTGGTCTTCCTAAGAGGTCAAGCTGACATTCTACGTGAGTATCTCTTAAAATGACCAAGCATTAAAATCATATTGGGAGCTTGTTTAAAATTTCGATTTCTTGGGGCACAGTTCCATGGAAATGGAGTCAGTGTCTGGATGGGGCCCATGAAGCGGCATTTTCCACAAGAACCCCGTGTGATTCTGATGCATGCAGCACTGAGACCACAAACTGAAAAACACTGTGTTAATGAAGTGAGTCTGTTTTACAGCTCATGGAAGAGCTCATGAAAATTCTTAACGAATAGAAAGAAAAAAAAAAAAACCTTACCACATGAAACTCAAGACAAGCATTTTCTTGATTAAAAAAATCAAAAGCACAATGTTTAAATATGAATTATTTTGCTAATGCTTACTAAGATATCACACATGCTTAATATGGCTCCCTAGACCACACATTTTATAAACTATGACACTTGCTTAGGTAACTTATGCAATCTGATGGTGTAGGAGCTGGAATAATCTAAGCAGTGTCTGTTGCCCAAAGGAGAACTACATGCTCGGAGAGCACAACATGTATAGTTTTGTTTCATGTAACATTTAATTGGCTGTTCAATAATATATTGTACCGAATGTTATTCATATCTTAAATATTTGCATTAAATGACAATTTATCCTAAAACTGTTTGTGTCAATGAAAAAAATAGAAAATGGTGCTGAAAAATGGAACAGACTTGATTTGTTTGAAAATAGCCTGTCCCCAATGATGCTAAGCGCTTTGAATAGATTTCTTTTAATTTAAAAACCAACTCTGTGGGAGATGGTAACTCCATTGATAGCATAGAGACTGGAAACTCGGAGAGATTAGCTAAAACAACAACAACAAATTCCTGTTAATGTAGGAAATGAAAACTAGAACAACTTAAAGCCGACTTCTGTGTATCTCTTTCTTTGTCTCATTTCTTCATCTATCCATCCAGTTGTTTTTTGTTTTTTGTTATTGTTGTTCTATATAATAAAATCTTTGTTTTCCTTTTATAAAGCTATTTAGTACCTTCTTTTAATTAAAAATAAGATTACTAGAGAGCTTGTTTAAATTATACAACACTGAAAATTCGATTCCACAAAGAATAATAGATGTTTAAGTAGGACTTTTACTTTGAACAATGATCAGAATCTTAACTGTTATGTGTGAGGGCATTCAAGTTCTTGGAAAGTTAAGTTACACTGGAATGTTGTGTTGGCATTTTAAGTTACTGGCAGAGATAGAATATAAGGGGACTGGTTCTAATCCCGGAAACCCCACTTCCATCAAACTCCCTGCTTGTGGCCTGGGAAAGCAGTTGAGGATGGCCCAAAACTTGTGACCCTGCACACACGTGGGAGTCCCAAAAGAGGCTGCGGACTCCTGGGTTCAAATTGGCGCAGCTCCAACAATTGCTGCTACCTGGGGAGTAAATCAATGGATGAAAGATCTTCCTCTGTGTCTCTCCTCCCCTCTGTATGTCTGGTTTTCCATTAAAATTTAAAAATAAATCCAAGAAAAAGACTAGTTAAATATGAAATGAGCTCAAATGTAACATTTCTAGGTTGCTAAAACTAAAATCTATCCAGAATCAATTTGTTTAATAAGTTATTAAATACAAATGTTGATTTTACAAATCATGTGTACTTATAAAATCCAGAATCAATATATGTATTTTCTAGAAATCGATGCTCTTTTGTAATACAAGAAGCTGCAGTTTTCGATGAAATTGCTTCTCCTAAAATGTTACCTCAAAATGTTTTTGCCTACATGACCTGTCATTAGATTTACAGGAGCTAACTCAGATTATCTCTTGGCTCTTTTCTTTGTGATTTACGTAATAATTTGAAAGGCAGAGCTAGAGAGAAAAAGAAATGGAGAGAGAGGAGAGAGAAATGGGGGGGGAAAGAAAGCAAAGAAAGAGAAGGACGGGAGTGAGGGCAGGAGGGGGAGAATCTTCTTCCGTTAATTTATAACCCAAATGGCAGTAATGGCAGAGTCCGGGCCGAGCCAAAGTCAGGAGCATGGAGTTCTGTCTGCGTATCTCACATGGGTAGCAGGGTTCCAGTTACTTGGATCTTCTGCTGCTGCTACCTGCCTAGGTGCATTAGCAAGGAACTTGATCGAAAGTGGAGCACTTGAATTTCAAACCCAATGCTCTCAAGGGATGCGAACTTACCAGGCCACAGCTCAACTGGCGCCACAGACCTCTCCCTATACCTGACAGTTCTCAAGATCTATCATAATAGATTGACTGTTTCCCTAGTCTGCTACGGATTGGTCTTAATATTTTGTCAGTACTGAATGTCATGGAATACAAAAAGATTGTTGATCATATAAAGGTGTCGATGAATCTGAAAGATGTTTTACACATAAAATTAATGTCAGTTCTTTCAGTCAGTCTCTAGTTAAACAGGTGTTTTGATAAAAGATTTTTTCACTTGTTAGTAGTGTTTTCATTTTGTCTGAGAATTGCTAAGTGACATCTTTAAGATTTCACAGAAAAAAGTACATCAAATATGTTGCTTGAATAGTAAGTATGTACTTCATACTAGTATGAATCACAATACGATGGAAAACTGCAGAAAACATATTTTCCACAAAATACCAGCGTGCCTGAAAAAAGTACATTTAGTAACTGATGTTCTAGTTCCTAACAGGTGTTTTATAATAGCTCTATTTGCAATTATAAAATGATATCCATGAGGCAATACCTCCTCATTCCTATTAAGACACATTAATGCATTTCAACTTTTGGATATTCATTAAACCTCTAAAATATCTTTGTGTATTTAGCAATGTTATTGCTACTATAGATTTTCCATAAGAATTACGAAACTCAGACCTGTAATTTGAAAAGTCTGTGAGATCATTGATGCTGTTGCCCTCTCATGAAGTAGTTTGAAACTACCACATGTGTTGTAGATGGACGGTATTGTGCTCAGTGAGCCACAGCTGACAGCCAGTGGGGGAGACCCAGAAGTAGACCACCCAAGTCCAGGTCCACCATTGCCGCTAACCATCTGCCATTGGACAAGACACTTGGCTCCAATGCCCTCGGCTTCTGTGGCTGTGGAACAGGAATGAGACTACTACCTGCCCTTTGGGTTTGCTGGTTTAAATAAATTAAGTACTTAATTCGTGGCATAAGAAATTGCCTAGCAGGAACATACAAAAGCTGAAATGAAAAGTATTTCTTGTCAAAAAATTTACTACTTATCTATCCATAATTTTAAAATTATCAATGCAACCATTTTAAGAACTCTGGAACCAATTCAGGTCAATTGTTAAGTTTCTTTTGTATAAGATTTATTTATTTATTTTTATTAGAAAGGCAGATATACAAATAGAAAGAGAGACAGAGAGGAAGATCTTCCATCCGATGATTCACTCCCCAAGTGGCCTCAGTGGCTGGAGCTGAGCCAGTCCAAAGCCAGGAACCAGGAACCTCTTCCGGGTCTCCCACACGGTTGCAGGGTCCCAAAGCTTTGGGCTGTCTACTGTTTTTTCAGGCCACAAGCAGGGAGCTGGATGGCAAGTGGGGATGCTGGGATTGGAACCAGCGCCCACATGGGATCCTGGGGCATTCAAGGTGAGGACTTTACCCACTAGGCTACGCTGTTGCACTGGGCCCAATTGTTAAGTTTCAACGGAAACTTTATAATCACAAGTTTGGGGCACTTTCTGTGTAGAAGACGGAGACTTGCGTGAGGAAGGATTGTAAAAACACTACTATTTTTGTGACAAATGTGTAATCTTTTCTCAGTTAAAATGATTGTTATCTGATGTCCACTCCAGACAGTCCACGGGTAACAGAAGATGAGCAGTAATTGGTAGTTAAGTCAGCCGTCTCAACCTGGAACAGAATATGATCCTTAGTGGAGCCAGTTGAAATTCAAACCCAATGCTCATATGGGAAGCCAGCTTCCCAGGCGAACTTCCTGGACACTGGAGAGCAGCCCCGAGACCACCCACCCAGTTCTAGACAGGCCCTCTCCCAACCAAAACAGTGGTTACTGTTCTAGACTCGGAGAATCTATCACTTTCCTCTAATAACTGGCTTCAACATTTAATCCTTCTGACTGTGGGCGCCAGAAACTCAATTTAGAAACCAAGATTCAATTGATCTTTATGAAAGAGAAAATTCACACTTCAGCTTGAACCTTAGCAACTGTGCTGCAAAACATGTGTTATAAAGACAAAGGCCTCACATATAATTCCAACAACTGTGTGGATTATCAATATTGAAAGTAAGTTTCTACTTGCCTCACCACTCATTTTTGCTCAGGTAGTATTTATTAATTTCTTACTGTGTATCAATAACCACTTGCCGTATCCATACCTTGGCACTCCCAAGTGGCCGTAAATTTTCCCATTTATCTTTTTTAACTGTCCCCAATGATTAAGGCCATAAATAGCCTGTTGTTAGTATTTGTTAAATTGTTAACTTCCAAATCTTCATTTGCCACAGTAAAATAGCAGGTATTGCTGACGGTTTGGAAAGTTTGAAATTCTCTTACAGTGTTAAACAGGTAAAAGGTAAAACTACTTTGGAGAGGATTGTAATAAAAGGTTAAATGCATGCTTTCTACATAGTCCAATCAATCCATTCCTATGGATTTACCTATAAGGAACAGATATGTTGCACAGAAATGTCAACAGTGATTTCATTTGCATAGGGAAAAGCTGTTACTATCTTTTATGAGTTAGCAACCCTGAGTATGTGAATGTGTAAGAAACCTCTCTGTCCACATAAGAGACCATTCTGAAGTCCCAAAGTGAAAAACTATGGACAAATGCTAAACATAGGTGAATTCAAAATGTGCTGATGGAAAAGTTAGAAAACATATTATAATCTTTACGTAATTTTTTATAAAATTCTACAAGATTCAAACTTTCATGATGACAGTCAGCAAGCCAACGATCACCTGAGAGGGGATGGGGAGTTGGACGAGGGTTGAACCAGAAGAAATTTGTAATTAGTAGTTCAGAGTAAAAAGGTTGAAAAAAGATTTATATTTTCATTGTCTTGATTGTAAAATATATATATGGAAATTCCTTAAAATGTACAATGTACTGTATATTAACTATGTATTGACAAAGCAATTTTCTAAGTCATTAAGAAATGAATTTGAGAATTTCTTCTATGTTAATTTGAAAAATAAGCTAGAAATATACTTCCAAGTAACAGTTACTGTTTAACAAGTCATATTTTAGCTGTCAGAATTTCAGGTTTTATTAGAAAACATTGATAGGTAATTATTTTCTAAGTCTATCCTTAGCAAGTGAATGGTATTTAAATTTGGCATCTTATATGTCAAAATATTGGACATTCTGCACAAATGTTAAGTGTGTTTACTGAAATATATTATGTACCTTCACACTGTAAATGTGATCTGGATAAGTTGTGAAGAGTCTAAGCTATATTAAATTTATTTCTGTTCCTGGTCTTATTCCCATGCATTGAATCTTGTTAAAATTTTAAAAAGAAAGAAGCAACTTGGATTAAGGGACTTGGCCATCAGCTTGGCCTCAGTACTGCAGGCAAACATTTCTGTAATCTTTTTGCTGAGTGTCATTCTCAGAGTTTTTATTACTTTTGTAGAGTTAATGCTGAAAAAAGTAGGCTACACAGTGACAGTAATGTGGCTGGTACATTTAAGACTCAATTCTTTTTCCTTTTGGGTCCCTACTTCTATTGCCTCAGACTAATAGAAAATATAAATCCTGCCCTCCAGCTGTTCTCATTTCATTAGTCTTCTTGTTTCTGTAAAAGGACTGCTTAGTCCCTTTTTTTTCCTGATACATTCATTCTTTGTGACATGTTAATGCTTCTCATTTCACATCAAGATGCCTCACAAGTATGATGCAAAATTTTACCTCTCACTAATTCTCTTACAGCATGTTGTCATCATGAATATATTTCTTTGTTATGAGTTTGTTTTCTTTGCTGAAATTGATCCATCTTTCATTGTTCTCAGCCCTTGCTTTTATTGGTGATCCATCCCTCCCAATACCAACAACTTACAATGCATCCTTCTTTTCTCAGCATGATATGCAACATCTAAAATATGACAGTTTTTGTAAATTTGCCCAATTTGATTTAGGAAATAAATTGGATCATTTGTCCTAGTAAATTCAAAATATTATTTCAACTTTCTTGTAAACATTAAAAATTTAGACATGCCTTGATGGCCTAGATTTTTAAAATTTTCTACTTGACTCTTCCACGATTGATCAGGAAGGCCCTTTAAGGTCACAAAAAGTTACCCAAACTTCCAGAGTAGGTTTCTGCTGCTTATCAAGGCTTTGCTAATCTAACAGGTGTTTTTAAGAGGGAATGAGTTACAGTACCAATTAGGTTCACTGATTGTCTTTTACAAGATTAGCATTCCCTCAGACTATTTCCAAACAGCTAATTGCTTAAAATCCATCTTAGGGAAAGGCAATGTAATACAGTGTGTCAAGTCATCCCTTGGGATTTGACATTGCAAGCTGGAATGTTGCTTTGACAACTGGCTTAAGAGCAGCATGTCACGGCTAGAACGTTTGGGCCCCTGCCACACTCAGTGGGGATCTAGCTAGAGTTCCATACTCCTGCCAGTTGCACGATTTAATCCTTTTCTTAGTTTAATGTATATTTTTATTTATGTGAGGATGTTGGAAATGTAACATGAAACAAACAACTGTGTTCAGATAGTCCCAGTGATATACCATACCTGGAAACACTGTTTCATTTGAATCCTGTTTCAGCCTTTCGACATGGCTGTGGATTTAACAGAGAGTATCCAAGGTCATTAATTAAGTGGTCAAATGATCAGCATGCACATGTTTCATGGTGAAGTCTTTGGAATCTGTCATCTTGTTGATGATGCAACATAAACCCAGAAGACATTTAATTCCTGGGTAAGTCTACTCCCCTTGGTAAAAATCAATGTGCCTGGAGTGGTCATAGGGGTAAAATGTTACAGCGAAAACAGATTCTCAGAGTTTTGTCTGAGCAGTATCCTGCGTCGAAGACTATGGTTATGGCCAGGACGATCACTCTCACGCCCAGTGTTTGAGGAATTATGGCAATATCTCATGCAATTTCTGCACTATTCCCTAGTTGGAGAACAGTGACAAAACTCCTACTAACTTGCATTTTCCTGTACTAGAATATTGCATAGAGAGCAATATCAAAATAAAAGTTTAAGAAAGGAAAAACATCAAAGATATTACCTTAAGCTTTTATTAAATACTGTAATGCAAAATTAGTTTAAGATGGCTGGTTTTTTTTGTGGAACAACTAGTTTTTTCTTAAGTTTTTATTAATAAAAAGAGAACAGATTCCATATTCCATAGGCACATACACAACAAGGCAGCCAGAATTCCTTCACTCCCCTACTGCTAAACATACAAGCAAAGTGAACATTTTCACATGTAGGATTAAGGAAGGCCAATCATGACTGAATTTCTTTCTTTTTTTTTTTTAAGGTTTATGTATTTATTTGAAAGAGCTACAGAGAGAAGGAGAGAGAGAGAGAAAGAGAGAGAGAGAGAGAGAGAGAGAGAGAGAGAGAGAGATGGAGATCTTCCATCCACTGGTTCACTCCCCAAATGTCTAAATTGGCCAGCATTCAGACAGGCTGGAGCCAGGAGCTTCTTTCAGAACTTAATGTACAAGCAGGGGTCGGGCCCGGCGGCGTGGCCTAGCGGCTAAAGACCTCGCCTTGAAAACCCCGGGATCCCATATGGGCGCCGGTTCTAATCCTGGCAGCTCCACTTCCCATCCAGCTCCCTGCTTGTGGCCTGGGAAAGCAGTTGAGGACGGCCCAGTGCATTGGACCCTGCACCCACGTGGGAGACCCGGAAGAGGTTCCAGGTTCCAGGTTCCCGGCTTTGGATCTGCGCTCATCAGCCCGTTGCGGCTCACTTGGGGAGTGAAACATCGGGTGGAAGATCTTCCTCTCTGTCTCTCCTCCTCTGTGTATATCTGGCTGTAATAAAATGAATAAATCTTTAAAAAAAAAAAGAAGAAGAAGCAGGGGTCAAGGATCAAGGACCGTCTTCTGCTTCTTTCCCAGGCATGTTAGCAGGAAGTTGAATCACAGATTCAGCACCTGTATCTGTGACTTGACATGACTGATGCCTGTATGGGATGCTGGTATGCCAGGCAGAAGCTTAACATTTGTAACAGAGCCAACCTCTATGGTTTAGTTTTTTTTTTTTTAACCAAGATTAGTTCATGATTCGAATTCTTGGAAACCATTGGAAAACTGAAGTGTTGCTTCTGAGATAAGGTGCAGAGATTGGATTTTATGGGCCCTAGTTAACCAACTGTTGGGTAGTCAAGCTGAATTTTGCAAAATGTGTGGAAAGGAATAGTTAAGGTTGAAGTACACTGTGTTATACTTTTCAGTTCTTCAGTTACGAAAGTCAAGAATGTCACCTGCCTTTGTGATATTTATGTGTGTCATCCATAATCTTTGGAAATTATTGAGACTTTGGTGCAACATATATACATATAATTTATAAGGAATACGTATTTTTTCCATGAAAAATTGACCTCATCCAAAAAGAGGTTTGATCTTCTTCTCTGGCGGCTCATAGACAGTAATCTATAAACTGTTGATAATCCTTCCTTTGGCAGCGTCTTTATTGACCTGGGGAACTTGGTCCATGACAGAATTAATGCTAACTATGTGATTTATGGTACCAGTCTGGATCACATGGACATATGATCAAACTCTGCAAGGGCTAGAAACTAAAGTCCTCTGAAAATCAGCCACGTCTACTCCACATCAATAACATCTCTGGAAACCAAGTCATGAGTGAGGGTCCTCGTGGAGGAACACACCATTAGTCATGTGACCCACAATTTCTGAGAGTAACAGGCACAGTGTCCATGCTGCTACTTCAAGAGGAAAATTGGTGGTTCCTACTGCGTGTGCCACTTCATGATCTCTCAAGGTCTCCTCTGCAGAGTGATTATAATCTACATTCTTTTCTGCAATAATTACTCTCAGCCTAGTGGATGGTCTAAGTTCTATAATCTTTCTGGTGAATTGCTGAACCAGAATATGATCTTGAGGATCCATCCACACTTGGCTGGTGTCAAATATGCATGATATGTAAAATTTAAATATTCATAAAAACTGCTGATATATTTGAATCTTAAAACAAATATGCAAAGTGTAGAAAGCTCAAAGTGTGAAAATTCAATGTCTGGTATTGAATTTAACAAGTATTTACTTGATGATGTAACTTTTGTGTGAGAAAATGGGCGAGAAATACATAACATTCTCTAAATTGTCATTACTGACTTACTGACCTATTGTCATTTGTCCAAAAATTCATGTGTCCTTTTTTGGCCACATGAGCCTATGCAAGTTTTTTAATTTATGAATTTGTAAATTCAACATTTAGCCTTAAAGAAATTTAATTTCATGTTTTTAAGGTTCTCTTTTTTTTTTTCCAAATCCGAAATCTTAAACATCAAACTAAATTCTAATTAGGTCACATTTCTGTTGCAGCTTATTGCTGTTCTTACCATTGCTTTGATCACATTTCTTAAATCCCATTTTATAAGCAAAATGCATTTAATAAAATTTTAGATCTTTTCCTTAGACTCTAATAATTCATATGATTTAAATCTTTTAAGTCATGTACATAATAGCAAAATACAGAACTTTGATCATTAAGTCTCCAAAATTTCCCAAGAGAAGGAAAAACAGAAAAACAAGAGAAGCCAGTTGAAGCTGACTTCAGGAAAACATTCAGTTGACATCGGTAAAAAGTTATGATCTTCCTTTTCAAGAATAGAAGCAAGATGAGACACGGAGACCCCCATTTTCACACAGGAACGCACACATGGTCACTAATATCTATACACGTGCAAATACAGATTTACTTCAGCTGATTGAAATAAGGTGATTTCATGTTAATACAGCCTCTTTCCCCTCACTGCCAAGAACATCGTCATCATGGAAACATCTTTCTTGTGACATCTCTGAATAAGTGGATTTCTCTATGACAGAAATCCTTAACAATTATCATCAGACTTATATTTTGCCTTTTAATAGTGTCTTTAAATTCTTGAATACTTTTTTTAGCCTGATCCAGCTCTGCTTCATGTTTTTTGTTTGTTTCCCCCAGTGACAGGAAATATCTTCTAATTTTAAGATTCTTTCTTCTGCCTCCTTCATTCTATTTCGGAGTCTTTGCACTGCACTTTTAATTTGTTCCACTGTCGTCTTAATTTCTGGTATATCAGCTTTCATTTGATTCATTTTCTGTCTGTCACATTCCTTAAATTCCTTGAACTCCTGTATTACGTGATTCTCATTGTAGATAAGTTTTATAACAAGTGTTTTGAATTCTGTATCACCCATTTTCTCGATGTCTTTTTCAGTGAACTCTGAGGTTGGCAAAGCGTTTTGCTCCTTTGCAGGGGAGTCTTCAGTAATATTAATTGTGCTTTTGTCTCTTCTTTTGCTCTTTGTCATTGTACTTCTGGTGAGCAGAGTCTTCTTGGGGCAGGTTTCTGAGCTCTGTCACCCACAGGTCTACAGTTTGATTTTACTTATTGCAGTTGGCACATGCCTCTGTTTGCAGTCAATGTGCCACTCCCTCCAGCGAGTTCCAGGTCTGGGTTTTTATGCTAGATTTCCATCATGGTCTCCACAGCCCCAGCTCCTGGCTCAGCCATCTCTACCTGCTGTGATGCTGTGATGAGGCTGCACTGTTGTCTGTACAATCTTTGTCCCACTTCTGGTTGCAGCAGGTCCCAGGATTAGGGAGAAACCAGGTGTCCTATATAACTGGGTTATTGGTGGTGCTGATCTTGCTGGAACCTGATGGCCATTGGGTCTGAGGGCCACATGAAAGTAGAACCCGTTGGGTTGCCCAGGTTTGCAGGCACCCTTGAGGGGCAGTAGGAAAGTTGCTTTCCAGTCCTGAAACTTCATGGTGTTGTTCATTTCTTTTTTCTCCCTGTTGTTTTTATTTTTTGGCTTTTCATTTAAGGGGATGTATAGTAGCTGTGTATTGGAGACTCTCATATCTAGTAACATGTTATTTAACTTCATGGCATTATAAATTTCTATTTTTCTTTCTATTGTTGATTTTGTATTGTGGCTTTTCATTTTAATGGGATGTACAGTAACTATGAAATGGAGACTAAGATATCCAGATGTGAGGATACACTGTAGTATGCATCTCTACTTCCAGACTAAAGATGGACTCCCAATGAAACTGTTTATTATATAACAATAGGATGATGGACTCTTTACCATTGTCCATGCTCAAAATAATGGACATATAACTGTGTATGAAGAACTATACTTATTAATGATATGGGGGAATTCAGGGTGGGTGGATTGGAGAATGGATAAGGGAAATTCCAGAGCCTATGGAACTGTATCATAAAATGATGATGATGATGATAATAACAACCATAATAATAAAGGATTAAAAAAAGAAAAAAAAGACATGGCAAAAATTACCTATGTGTCGGATGATTCACTCATCCATCTCAGGATAGTTTGTGCTAAAAGTGTATTTAATCAAATCTATAATGTCCCTTTAAAAATTAATATTTTCTATTTATACAAGATGAAAAATTATACATACATCTATTTCTCTTTAATGTTTCATGATTTTTATTGTAAAAATATTTCACATCTTTGGTTATATCTGTTCCAAGTATTCACATTTTTGTAGCTATTGTGAATGGTGCTAATGTTACAAGTCCTTTCTCAGCCTTGTCTGTGTATAGAACGGCTATTGATTTTGTGTGTTGATTTTTATATTCTGTAAATTTACCAAAATCTCTTTTGAGTTTCAGTAATTTCTGAGTGGAGTATTTTAATTATTTTATACGGAGAATTGTGACATCTATATAAACATGGATAATTTGACTTTCCCTTTTCTAGTTTGTGTCTCTTTGTTTCTTTTTCTTTGCAATGGCTCCAGCTAAAACTTCCAAAACTATGTTGAGTAACAACAGCCAGCGTACACACCTTGTCAGATTCTAGATCACGTTGGTATTGTTTTAAAAGTTAATGAAGGGCCCGGCGGCATGGCCTAGCTGCTAAAGTCCTCGCCTTGAAAACCCCGGGATCCCATATGGGCGCCGGTTCTAATCCCGGCAGCTCCACTTCCCATCCAGCTCCCTGCTTGTGGCCTGGGAAGGCAGTCGAGGACGGCCCAGTGCATTGGGACCCTGCACCCGCGTGGGAGACCTGAAAGAGGTTCCAGGTTCCTGGCTTTGGATCGGCGCTCATCGGCCCGTTGCGGCTCACTTGGGGAGTGAATCATCGGAGGGAAGATCTTCCTCTCTGTCTCTCCTCCTCTCTGTATATCTGACTTTGTAATAAAATAAATAAATCTTAAAAAAAAAAAGTTAATGAAGGCTTCTACAAAGTCATCATAGTTTCTTCTCATTATAATTACAGTAAGTTTATTAATGAGAGTTTTGTTTTGGACAAAGCAATAATTTCTGCATGACAAGCTCCAGTAATGGACATTAAAAATCTAAAATTTGAGCATGTTTTGTTGTATATTATATGCTTTTAGTAACAAAAATTTGCATTATATTTAGCTCAGTCCTTGGCTTGAAATTAAAAAAAAAATTTTATGCTGTTGCATAAAAAGATCTGTGAAAGTTCTGGATTTGAATTCCACTGCTGGAAGTGTAACCGGTGTTATTGGTAACAGAGTTTGCCCAATATGACAGCTTTGTGCATTGCTGGAAGCAAGAAGTCCTTCAGGAAGGACTGTTGTCACTTATGCAATAACCTGGTTAGTCAGACTTACCCAGAACAGTTTCTCTTGATTCTCTGAATTATAAGTCTTCAAGTTACTTAGATGATTCAAAATCAATTCACTTTTGTCATATGACATTGCTTATTCATAGCAAGAAAATCCATCATATACATGAACTTACCCATATTCAAGAAGAATAAATTATACAGTAGAGTGAAGTATATTGGCCTCAAGAGATTGGGTCAAACAGAGGCTAATAAAAAAAGAACTGTAGTTACCACCAAAACATATAGACATTAATTAATGAAATTCAAGGATGACATAGTTAAAAAGGTAATGTATCAAAATATCAAAGTATACTTTAAATGCCTATACATTTCCTTTGGAAAATATGGGGAAATATAAAGTAGCAATGTTAATTTAACAATTGCAATGTATGCTCTTTTGCACTTTTATTTAAATTTTGCTCCATTATCCATTGTATTTATTTTTAATGTATCATGTGTAAGCATTATTTTTTGAGAGAACAAATCATATTGAAAAAATATGGATGTATTACAGTGGCAAAAAAACCACAAGAGTACAGTCTTCTTAACGATAAACAATTCTGCTTAGAAACATTTATCATTACCTTTTTCTCCCCAGCATCCACATTTTAAAGGAGCAGAATAATTCATGTAGCCTTAATTGAAATTTTCAATTTGCCAAGTACATTTTCATCAACTTTGAAGACATGCATAGAAAGCAAATGGAGTTAGGATTTGGTTTGGTGCTACTCTCCATTCGAAACAATTTGACTTTGGAAGTGCTCTTTACTTTGTGTCAATATTGCTGCCATTTTTATTGGGGTGCTAGAACCTTGTGCTTATCCATTGGGTTTGACACTGCAGGCCTAATTACCATTTCTTTCATTGCTCCACCAACAATTCCATGGTGCTGTGCGTGCTAGTCGACTAATGCAGCCCTGAGTCCAATGGTTAATGTATATTCAAAGGACAGATTTTTTACTTACTTCATAGGTGAGTGTGCGTAGAACAAAGTTTTGATATGTATGACTAACCTTGTGAAAGAACTAACGCATCCATGAGAGTGTCTACTTCGTTCCATAGGAGCAACGTTCTCTCAAGGAATTTACTGGGACAAATGTCTTCATTAAATTGCCAGGTGTTTCTAAAACAATTGTTGTTAAAGAAGCAACCAAAAGTGTATTAGCTACATTTTCATTTCATCCCATGCGAATAAAAAACAGAACTGATAAATGGGCATAGATGATGTTTAGTTCTCCACCTTTCTGACAGCTGAGAAAAGCTTAATAAACATAAAAATAGTAATAAAAGATATCCCCTATCAAAAAACCTAAATATGTATAAACATATATGTAAAATATATATGCTTTTCCATGACATTATTGCAGATGAAATCAAGCTAAATAGATGAACATGCATTAGACAGTTAATAAAATTTAATATTTTTTTAGATCATTCATTCCAGGTGCTTCTATTTGAGATACGCTTTAGGTCTGTTCAGAAAAGTTTGAAATAGATACTAATTTTAAAAAAGAGTTTGTTTTTATTAAAAAGCAAAATTTACAGAGAAAAGGAGATACAAAGACAGAAAGATCCCCAATTTCTGGTTCACTTCATAAGCGGCCGTAGTAGCCGGAGCTCGGCCAGTCTGAAGCCAGGAGTGTCTTTTGTGTCTCCCGTGTGGGTGTAAGATCCCAAGGCTTTGGGCCATCTTCCACTGCTTTCCCAGGCCATATGCAGGGAACTGGATGGCAAGTGCAGCAGCCTGCACATGGACCTGTGCCCATATGTTGTACTGGTGCTTGAAAGTAGATTAGACTGTTGAACCATGGTGTCAGCCCTGAGACTAAATTTTTTTTTTATCTCTACAACAGAGATTTTTCTGAAAGCAGAGCTAGGATCTCACCATTGGTTCTACTATATTAAGTGTGATCTGCAATGCGTGGCCATCATGAACTAGGGTGAAACGCTTTCTGAGAATGCATGAAAATGCATGCTTGGTAAAGGCCATTCATTTTAGAAATATATATAAGAAATATATGTATTATAGATAATATGTAGATAATATATGATATGTATATATATAAACCTTTGTTGAAAGTCCAAAAATTATACAAAATATAATAAATGTTGGAATTATATGTGGATTAAATACTAAGATGCTTAGGTTTGTGTCATGTTTGTCTATATACATCCACATTTTGGCAGTTGCATGCTTGTGTGTATCCTTTTGCCATAGGCTTAAATCATTTCTCTATAGTACCTGCATGTAACAGAAATAATACAGGAGCATTGATGGGAGGCAGGGCATTTGTAAACCTTGGACCTAAAGCAGGCACTTGTCCTTGGCATCTGTACACTTACTATTTCTTGGTTCAAAGTATGTTCCTTGTGATGTAATGTGGTTAATTTGTTGAAACTGTTTATATCCATTGTTGTCTCTCCTACAAACTGCCATTATTTACATATTTTTTATTTGTAGCTTGATGCATTAAAGTGCCACAAATGGAAAGTAAACTGGTATAATGTTTTCATACTTATTTGCTTATTAAAATAAATATTTGGGGTTAGTGGGCTGTAGTGTGAAGCAGTTAGAAAAAAAATGTAAATGTAGCAATTTTAATGAGAAGTCTGCATGGCCATTAATAACAGTGTTTTCATGTAATGTGTTCTTGTATGCCTGCTTCCCATCTGGTCACCCAGACTTCAGTCTGGGCATGTCCATGTTATCACTGTCTTTTAACACTGGTATTTATTTTATGTGTTATGAAAATGTATTCTATTTTCCTCAACTGGATAAATTAATCAATATATTTTAATGCTTTTTCTCTTCCCCTCCCCAGATTTGATACATTTTTAAGCATTACATTAGCGCAGTAGCTGAAGCAGTGAATGCAGGGCCTGTATCCCATACCCAAGTGCCTGTGATGTCATGTGCTGGTGCTGTTGGCAATTCCATCTTCCTGCCAAGAGACTCTGCAGAGCAGCAAGTCACAGCTCCAGCACGCAAGGCAAATCTAGGTTGAATTCTGGATTTTGGATTTGACCTAGCCCAACTTTAGCTATTGGAAGCATTTAGGGAGTGAAGCAGCAGATGAAAGAATTTTTTCCTCTCTTTTTCTTTCTCTATCTGCCAAATAAATTAAACTAAAATAAACAAAATTGTGTTTTAAACAGCAATTTATATGTGTATGCATATATGTAAATGATGTGCATGCATGTGTATAGAAATGTGCCCCAATAATTTGTGGATAATAGATTTGAAAGATGAGTTTACTCTGGTGCCAAAAAATAACAAAACAATGTTATTTTCAAAGATTGTTTATTTCAGTCAGTAATCAAAATATGCTCCTAATGGACCTCCAGGGACAGGTGTGACTCATGCACTTGATGGGTGCTTGACATGCCTGTGGTACTGGAATCATGCAGATAGGAGAAATATGCACTATGCCTGTCTTCGGCCATTTCGCTTAGTTTTTATGGCTGTTGTCTCATAATATATGTACATATTTATGAAATGCAATTTGATGTTTCATTTCAGGTATGTCATAGGTATTGGTCACCTCAGGGTGGTTAACATATCTTTTGCTGTATCTTTTATCCTGTGTTTATGATGAGTGTTTTTAAAAATTTCCTCTGCTAAATATTGTGATCTATGTAATGCTTACTGACATATGCATTCATTCAGCACCAGAACTTAGTTCAATTGAAATGTACTTCAGATCCATTGATCAACCACTTCGTATCCCTTTAACCCACGCTTCTGCTTGTCCAACAACTTGATTAGATTACATGTGTGCATCCACTCATGAAGCAATTGCCCTTCTGTGTTGGACGTTTGTTAAACCAATGGGTAAACAGAAACAGGTTTCTGATGTCCAGTGGTTTTATTGAACTGTTGCAAGTGCAAGCCAAAGGACTGGCATGATGGCCTGGTGGTTAAATCCTTGCCTTGCATGCATCAGGATCCTATATGAGCACCAGTTTGTGTCCCAGCTGCCCCACTTCCCATCCAACTCCTTGCTTGTGGCTGGGGAAAGCAGTCAAGGACGGCTCAAAGCCTTGGGATCCTGCACCCGCGTGGAAACCCAGAAGAAGCTCTTACCTCCTGGCTTTAGGTCAGCTCATCTCCAGCTGTGGATGCCACTTCAGGAGTGAACCAGCAGATGGAAAATTTTTCTCTCTGTAAATAAGACTTTCCAATAAAAATAAGTAAATTAAAAAGAAAGGACTTGGGACAAATTTCCCAAACCATCAGCAGCACAGCAATACCTTTTTGAAAAATATCCATTGACTCTGAAACACCAGGCAATTTTATAGTAAAAATGTGAAGGAAATGAACTTATATTGAGCCTGCATTGGTATAGATAAGAGGCATGGGATAACATGAAGAGGAGATAAAGTCTTGGGATGAGAGAGCATTCCTTGAAGAGAAGTGTTTTCCCTTGTATGATTTGATTTTTTTAAGGATTTGATTCTCTCTGAGTAGTGAACTACAAACAGGAAAAGGACATGGAACGATTTTTTCTCTTCCTGTTTTTCATTCTGATGCCTGTAAGTTAGTTTAGGACATCTTAGAATTGTTCACTTACTACTCTTGGTATACTATTCTCCAGCTCTATCCATGCGGTGCTAGCAACAGAATCCCATACTTCTTATGGCTGAGTAGTGTTCCTTTTTGAGCATCACTGTTTTGAATAGCGTTGTGATGGACTTGGGAGTTCAAGTATCTCTTTGACATGCTGATATTTCTTTTAGGTATATATCTAGTTGTGGGATCACATGGTAACCTGTTGTGTATGTTGTGTGTGTGTGTTTAAAGAATCCTCATTGTGTTTTGCCGTAATAGCACTCTAATTGATATTCACAATCAAATGTATGAGTTCTCTTTTCTCTTTGTCCTCTCAAGACAGTACTTTCTTCCTTCCTGATGAAGCCATCATACCAGGTGTGAGGTGGTATCTTGTTGTAGTTGGGACTTGGAATCCGCAGACAGTAGGTGGTGCTGAGTGTTTCTCAAAGCCACATGTGTGTCTGCTTGGGGGAAGTGTCCATTTGAATCTTTCACCCACTTTTAATTGGATTGTTGGTGAAAACAGTACAAGGCAGTCCCTGAAGGCTCCCTGGGTAAGTTCCGTCGTAGCTGTCAGGCAGAAATGTCATTTGCAACAATCCTGGAATTCTACTTGTGAGCATACTCTGTAATAACTCTGACGTGCATTTCTGGCTTCAGGAATGTCTAGGCTTAATATAAATATTCCACACCATTTCTGCCTCTTTCGGCTGTCACCTTCAACTCATATTTCTAAAACTTTAATAACTTAGATTTGTAAAGCACTTAACTGTTTGCAAGTCAATTTCTAGAAATTTAATTTCATTCTGAAACAGTACTTCCTATGTCAAAATTACTATCACATTTTTACAGAAACATAAAGTACAAAGACATTAGCCTCTTTTTTCTTAGTTTTCTGGAAAAGCAGATATAAAGTCATAAATCTACTTCTCGAACCCCTACATTAGACTGATGAAGGCTATTTCCATTTTGTTTTGCTTCCATGTTTTATGACAAGCTTCTGCAGATGGAAGGGATATAGTCCGTAAATGTACTAGATACTTCTGTGTTTATCAGTTATGCATCACTTGTGTGTGTAGGTACCTCAGATCAGTGTCTTTTCTATGTTCCCAACATAGATGAGTTCATTTAAAAATTGCCACTTTATTGGGAGAGGATGCTGTGCATTAAAGTAGTTTAACAGTTCCTTCATCAGTGTTACTGCTTAAAGTCTTAATGGTCAGAGACATTTAAAGAGTTCCAACTCACTGAAATCAACATACATTTGTTTGCACCATATTTTTTACTTATGCATTCTTTACTTATTTATTCACCCAAAACTGCTAAGCTGTGTGATACTTACTTTTGGAAACAAGCCTCTTGCTAGTTAATGCACAGTGACATTCATGGGGCACCCTGGAACTCATAAGATTTGCCACCAAATGACAAGGCTGCTTTCTGAGATAACCCTAAGTCTGCACGAAATGTCTAAAATTCATTCTGTAACTGTTAACAATGCTTAGGCTGTAGGAGACTCAGCATGCAAGAAATGACCGGGTTTTGGTTCTAATTTGTCAGACACTTTTGCATCATCCCTGTGGTCAAGGCTTTGAGGTCAGGAATGGATCTGACATCTAGATGCTGGGATAGATAGACTGATTTTGCTAAATGATTCATTAAGCTCTGTAGATCCAGAAGAGGAGCTGGTTAGAGGAGGTACAGTATTTCCTGAATGCTTGTTAAACTCTTTCTTCACATAATGAGCAGAGTTTCAAAACTTTTGACTGTACTGCCACTAGCAATAAGGCACTTTCCCGAAATAAATATGGTATAGTTTCCTGTTTCAAGAATGTGTTTGCTGTAGATAAAAAAAAAAAAACTGAAGAGGATCAAGTTGGCCATGTACTCTGTTGTCTAAATGAATATGTGCAAAAAAGGAGTATTCGTTATCCTATTTGGACAACTTCATTTTGAGTTCATGTAGTTGTTTGCAATGTGCTATGTCAAAACATGCGCTTCTTCAAAGTCTGTTGGCAAGAAATCTCAGTGAGGCATAATTTCTACTTATGGAAGGGAAAAAGGGTGCACACTGTTCTTACATGTGCTTGCAATTCTCTGACTTCTTTTGCTTTATGTATTCTATTTCTGTGAAATCAAGGACTGACTTTATTATTAAAATGCATTAGACATTATGTTTTTGCATTACTAATGGACATTTAGAAAATACATAAGGAAAATAAAATAACCAATGAAATATGACATTACAAAATATTGAGTTTAACTGGCTTTTGGTTGTTGAAATTTCATAGATGACTATCATGAATTTTATCTACAGTCTTTTAAATAACTATTTAAGTTATATTTTTGAATTTCTTATTTACAAAAGAGATGAATTGTCCACTAGCATTCTATAGAGATACTGTCAAAGCTAATTTATCTTTTCTTGTCAATATACTATAATTTTTATGAATTCTCTACCAAAATTTCATCTTCAAACATGCTTTCTTTACATATGTTACAATGGCCCACATCATTCTCAAAAGGAATTTTTTCTCTTTTTCCATACAGTAAAAAAAGAGAAGAGAAAATGCTCTGTTACCTTGATTTTTTTTTTTGTTAATTACAATATTTTTGTCTGCACTTTCTACTGATAGGAAAACTTGAGCTTTTCATGCTTACTCTATGATGTAACTGAACATGTGATTCTTTATAAAATCATTTGGTTTTATAACTTACCACCTGAACATGATGCATCTGTTTCTGATATAGGAACTTTTAGTTAATACTAGAAACTATATTAATATGCTGCCAACGCAAAGCATACCTTGAAGAACATAAATAAATGAAAGCTATGAACCTTGGTCAATTTACAGTACTTGTGTAGCCTCATGTAGAAGGAATCTAGAGGCGATTCTGATTTATACGTCACATTAGTCATTTTTGAAGCTCATTTATTTACCGATTAATTCCCAGTTATTTTTGTTCCTCTACCCACACAAGCTCCTAATCCCTCATCTTTTCTGTAGTGTTTTTTATGTTCTACCTTTATAGTACCTAGGGAATTACTTGGAAATTCTCTTTACCTTTTTGATAATGGTTACATGTCAACATAGATTTTACATGTCATTTTTAAAGCCTTTTACAATATATGTTGTCACTATGGGTAACTGTGTGATTGCCAGCAGGCAGCTTGTCTGAAATCCAAAGCATTAGATTAGAGCCCAGGACACCTGACTCTCATTATGGATGACACTAAGATTGAATTGCTACCATTCTCTTGGTATTCTTTACTCCATTGTAATGGGAAGGGCTTACAGATAATTATTTCCTTTAAACTCCAAGACTGCATGGGTTCTCCTGAGGAATGTTACACACTTAGGATGACTGTTGCTTCCCATCAATAGTTCTACATGGGGGGGTAAAATAGTTTGAAGGAGGAAAGCCTGTGTTACCTTCTGAGTGCCCATGAAACTAAGTTATTATTTAAAAGGTGCAAGAACTTGTAAACAACGTCACATAAAAGTCCAAGCACTTAAAAATTTAGCTCATAAAAAATAAGAAATGTGGATAGTAAGAACCCAATATATATTGTGCAATTGTAAAAATCAGCACATAAAACATAAAACTTTCCCTTCCACTAAACTGCAGGTGAGTCATAGCTATCCCTATAAACAAGGACTTCATTCACAAAGCAATCTGATTGTTTTAACCTCTGATGTTTCCCTTTATTATTTTATCATGTTTGTTTGTTTTCATTTAGTTTCATCTTAGAATTAATTCTGGATATAATCTCTTCTGTTTCTTACCAAAGTGAAAGTGAGTCAAACGTAAATTGCTATTGTGGGAAAAATTTCCGTTTTATATAAACATAATATTCATCTCAAAATTTAAAAAGTAAAATGATTAATTTCAGATAGCCATAAATAGATTTTTGCAAAAAACACAATGTAAAAGTAACGTGGGCCAGTGAAATTTTGTATTGATACTGTATGGCTCAGAGCTGCGTAAGTAGCACCACTTGTGTGTGAGACTGAACTTGTCTCTTTGCTTTCTTCCTGAGCACTCACACCCAACTCCAGAAAACAGAGATTCCCACCAGGCTAGTCAGAAGGCAGATGACTGTTGGGAACTGTTGCAATGTATGGGGACCATCACCATGACAGTTAGAACCCCAGGGATCCTAACTCATGATACTTGCCTTAGTGGATGTTGCTTATCCTCCATTCCCCACCGGGTCAGTGTCGGTGCTGGTAGCTGGGGCAATGGTAATGCACGCATCTTCTAGACAGTCAGAAACCTGGGTCAGCTGTCACAGTGAGTGGCAGTCATCCTTTAATCCCCACAATATCAGGCAAAAGGGGAGATGGGCTGAAGATTTGTGACTGCTACGGTGTAACTGTTGTTACCCAGCCCCCACCATATCATTAAGCCTTCAGGATACCATGCATTTGATGGGAGCTCATCTTGTAAATCTCACCATAGCAGTCACAAGGCTGTATCTGTTGAGTAATGGAGCGGATGTGCCCCTTTCTTCCAAACCCCGCATGTCGGTTGGAAGGCTCTGTCTGCTGAGTATTGGCAACTGCTGTAGCGGATGTGAGCACATCCAGTAACCCATATCAAACAGCTGCGGATCCAGCGTGCCATTGGGCATCCTCATGTTTCTCTGTTGGGTGCTGGGAGTTTTGGTGCCCACTGACTGATGTTTTATTCATGCTTTTTTACTCGTGCTGGCTGGTTCTGAAAACATGATGTTTCTCTCTCCCTCCTTCTCAAGCTGTGACGTTTTTCATCAGATGACATGTGAGTGATTCTCTGAGACGACACCCTCGTAGGATGAATGTCCATGATGTGTTGTGCTTTGCGCCTTGGATTCTAGGGTTGAGGGATTCCCTTCAGCCCTTCCGTTTCGAAGGAAGCTGACTTCTGAGCTTTAGCTTTATCTGTAGGGATTTGAACCAGCTGTTTGGGGAAGGGTGGTTTTAATGAAAATGTGTCCCTTGGTGTTCTTTCACTTGTCTGCTGCTGGGCTTCATAATAGCCTTGATTCTGTTGAAAATACTCTTCTGTGTAGTAAATTGTTTGACATTATTGTATAAAAAATGCATTCAGGAAATTAAGGTTCTGTTTTTCTTGTTTAGTGTTACTGAAAATACCCCAGGTGCTCACTGACTATGGCAATGTGTGTGCAAGTGAATGTGGGTGTCCCAAGCACCACCTGTCATCTCCCACTAACAGGTTCACCGTGTGGTCTGCTTACTAACACTTTTCTAGGTTTTCTCTCTCAAATGCATGGCCTCTGAGTTCTCATGCCATACAGTTAGTTCAAGAGGAAGCCAGAGAGTCCTTAATGTAAAAAAACAAAGAAAAAAACATACCTGTGTTGAATGCTGAAAATTTCTGATATCTATTACTGATAAAATGTATGTTGTGACTGAAAGTAAACGTCAAGTCATTATCCAATGGTATTGGTTGACTCACCGGCTGATGGAATAGCTCACATTTTTCAATAATTCTATCTAGATTGTGTTCTAGGCTTTTGTTGTAGAAATTTTAGTATGGTCCACATGTATAAATATTATTCTGTAGCTTCCTTTTCAAATAATCCTAAGACCATGGTTCATATTTTCAAGGGAGCATTTGATCACTCCCATGGTATGCCCATGAGAGTTTACTTAGAAGTCATCACAAGGGTGAAGATGGCCAGTACCCAAGTCTTTTACAACATTCTGGATCCTACCACTTGCTAGCGAGTATTTACAATCCTCTAAACTCATGAACATACAGACATGCACCTATGATATCTTAACAGATGGGATACATTGGTATTTAAAGGTACAGCTCTAGATGGGAACTGAATAGAGGTAAAACAAAAGATTAGGTTCTAAGTGCTATTATTCAGACAATGATTCTATACAAATACCTCACTTAGCTTACTCTAGCAGAACAGGATCCTTTGCAGAACGTTTTGAAGAATCTTCTTAATCTATTCTGGAATGAAGAGCCCTTTAAATGCTACCAAAGTGCATTCAGAGCCATATGTTTACCGCTTTCCTCCTCTGTTTTTTGTTTTGCTTCTTGATAAAGCTGCAGCACCTGTGAGATTCAGCACTCTGATGAGATGCATTGCAGAGAACTGGTTCAGTACAGTGCACAGCTCATGGATCGTGTTCTTACTCTGAATCAGGTGTTGCAGCGTAATACTCATTATCTGCTCTCATTAAGAAGATTCTGGCAGAGAGAATTAAGTGAAGCTCTGCTTAAAGCGAAGAATGTTTGCTGTAAGTTTGGACTCAGATGACAGTGCCATGGGTGATTCCACTTTAGATGGATTCTATGACATGGACCGGCTCCCCTTGGTTTCTCTGGATGAGGAGCAGGCGCAGTGCTTTATGCACTGTAGATACTGATTTGCTGCACATGACGTTCCCTCTGAGTTCAAAAAGGAGTTGGTGAGTGTGGGCTCCTGAACTTCTCACACAAATTTATGATCTAAAGTCAGTTTTCTAGTCTGAGTCTTCATACACTAGCCTGCCTTATTAAGGAACTTATTTGGATTTCAATATCAGGCAGAGAGTGATATTTGTACTTAGGTGATCTCTGGAGAGACTTGGTGGAAAATTCAAAGGTACATTGCAAAATAAAAATAAGTTTTCCCAGAGATAACTGAATGTGACTATCCAAACATCGTAGATCTATATTCTGGAGAAAATCAATAACAGAATAATACAATCAACTTGAATCACTGCTTGTAGCTCAGTGGGGTTGGATTCTTAGGCACCAGAAAAAAACATGCTGCTCATTGGAGGCACACTTGTCATAGCTGAGGAACATGCCTGAGCTTTTGAAACAAGTATTAGTAAGCACACATTATTTAAGGGAGAAGTTTAGTCCTGATGCAGAAGCCGTTCTTAAAGGAACAGCCGGAGTGGCGAGAAGACCGTGAGAGCGTGTAAGCTGTCAGGGAAGTCAAGGACATTTTCAAAGTATTAATTAAAATAGTGGGCAATCATAATAAATCATAATAAATAGTGTTTTCCAGTTCCACGTAACAGGGATAATGTGACAAACTGAACTCAGGGGCACATACAAAATCTTGCAGGTATGTGAGGGACTTATTGTCAAATGAAGGTAATGACACTCCATAAAAGATTTCTGGAAAATATGGATTTTTTCTCGTAACAAGGCTTTTTATATTAATGCATTTTCATTTATTATAAGTAATGTATAAATTATTGCCAAAATCTCAGTTTTCATTTCCAATATTGTAAACATTGATGCATATAACCCAGTTATGTGATCTTTATGAAAAGCTCTTTGCAAAAGATCCTCAGGAACTTTTAGGGTCAAGGGATCCTGGGAACAAACCATCAAAACTACTGAATCTCCGGAAGATGTAAAACAAAGATTTTTTTTTTAGGATCTATTTGTTTATTGGAGAGGCAGAGTTAGAAGGAGAGGCAGATTAAGGTCTTCTGTCCGGTGGTTCACTCCTCAAATGGCTATGACAGCTGGAGCTGAACTGCTGAGTAGCAAGCAGCCAAGAGTTTCTTCTGGGTCTGCCACATGGGCACAGGAGTCCTGGCAGGTGCAACATCCTTTGCTGCGTTCCCAGGCACATTAGCAGAGAGCTGGATGGGAAGTGGAACAGCCAGGACTCAGACAGGGACCCAATGAGACGCTAGAATAACATGTAGCGTAAAAGACAACTTTACCCAACAAGCCACAGGAACAGTCCCCCTCCAACATTTCTTAATGTTTGCTTGCTTTCGGCACCTTGTTTTAATTTTACTTTCGTAAGCTGGATGAACTGAAAAGTAAAATGGCAGGAAAGATAGAATAATATGAAAAAAGTTGGATTTTTGATTATTAACAATATCTTTATGACAGATATAAGCATAAAATGATAACTTACTAGTGGATTTTTCACACTAGAAAATAGAATGGATGGTTGTATACATGAATACAAATATTATACTTATAAATACTACATATAAGTATATTTGTACTTTGGGTACATGCTTATGTCTACACATACATTAATATTTCTCTAAAAAACATGTATGAGACATTTCAGAAAATAAATTCCATGTAACTTGTTGTCTAACACACACGCACAACTGATGGTCAGATCGGATTAATAGGATTAGGATACCTTGGGCCCAGTGCAGTAGCCAAGTGGCTAAAGTCCTCACCTTGCATGCGCCGGGATCCCATATCATGCTGGTGCTTATCCCAGCAGTCCAGCTTCCCATCCAGCTCCCTACTTGTGACTTGGAAAGGCAGTTGAGCACGGCCAAAAGCCTTGGGATCCTGCACCTGCATGTGAGACCTGGAAGAAGCTTCTGACTCCAGGCTTCAGATCGGCGCAGCTCCAGCTGTTGAGGTCACTTGGGGAGTGAATCATTGTTATGAAGATCTTCAACTCTGTCTCTCCTCCTCTCTGTATATCTGATTTACCAAAAATTGTTTGAATCCTGACTTGGCTAAATGACAAACCATGAATTTCATGACATTAAACCCAAACTGTTTCCTGTTATGAAAACAAAACAATCTTAGCTTTCTACAAATTGCACTACACAATAAATAGCAATAAATGATCAGCATCCGTGAGTGACACATTTTTGTCAAAATTGCTTCAATTATCTATTTTGACAGTTGTTCCTAATGTCTTCACAAAATCATTTGCTGAAACTGTTTATAACCAAGAGTCCTGCAAACATAAAATTCATTTTCTATCTCTTCCATCACCAAGCCACTTCAGATATAAATGGCACATCAGATATCGTAAAAATGTTAATTGTAAATATAATACTTTACCCACTTTCATAGTATCTCTCATTTTATTTTTACAATGTGTTCATATAATTTTTTAACGTCCCAATATATTTATAAATGTTCCCAACCCGTATCTTAAATAAAGTGCCAGACCACAAACAGGGAGTTAAATGGGAAGTGGAGCAGCAGGAACATAAACCGGTGCCCAAATGGGAACCCAGTCTTTGCAAGGCAAGGATTTAGACACTAGGCTACTGTGCAGGGCCCAAGTTTTCTTTTGTTTTATCAGCATTCACAAGTTGGATGTTAACTCTAAACTTACGGTTGATGAATAACAGCACTCTAAGTGTGAGCGACTGTAAACAGAACAGCATGTGTCTCTGTTGATCGGAAGATCGTTTTGTGTTGGAGTAACAATGGTTTGTTTTTGCCTGAATTTCTCCAGGTGTTGCATTATCAACAAGACAGTTCACAAAACACTCTGGGATTATATTAATACATGTAATTAATGCAATCCATCATTCATTCCCTAGTTAGTATGAAAACCCAGCAGACTTCTCCCCTGCTGTTACATTCTTCCTGATTTTGTATGGGTTTGACCTAGTTTACAACTGCTTAGTATGTGAGAATCACGCCATTTTTGCTTGTGCATTGCCGTTCTAACTTTTGTGAGTACATGTGGTTATCGCTTGGGACCTCACTTAGGTATTGGCTAAGTCAGCAATCAGTAGTCATGCCTTGCCTACCCGGAAACTGTGGCTCATACATTGAACAAACACATTTGTTGCCACCTGTGGTAACAGTTCTTTCCAGTTTTTTTTAAATTAATTACATTGTCTTATGTGACACAGTTTTATAGGTACTGGGATTCTTCCCACCATCCCCAAACCCTCCCCCCATGGTGGATTCCTCCACCTTGTTGCATTACCCAAATTCAAGTTCACATGAGATTCTTTCATTGCAAGCATATACCAAGCATAGAGTCCAGCATCTTATTGTCCAGTTTTTAAGGTCTTTTCTCGTTTGCTGTTTTACACCTTCCCCTTCCGTCGAAACAGAACATTCTCCCAGCCGCTGGTGAAGCATTTCCTCCCAGTCCAGTACCTAGCACTGTCCCATTTGGAAATGTCCAGAATACATCATTAGCTCATCTTCCTTTAAGCTTGTGAAAGAAAGTGAACCTTGGCGTTGCTTAGCATGCTGCTCGTGTCAGCCAGAGCCTCACCGGAGGGCAGGCGGTTAGACCTGCTGTCTGAATGCGGCTCGTGGTAATTTCATAAGAAGCGTAGTGTTTCATTCGTCTGCCACTGCAACTGTGAGTCAGATTTCTAAAAGTATTTTGTTTAACTATATGTATGCTGTGTGTGTGGATTTATGATGCAAGTAACTATTTTGGTGACCTGTATATTTTTCTAACTCTGCATCTTCTAATTGTCTTTTTTACTGTACTGAGTAAGTAACTTCATTACACTTTGATAAATTTAGGTGCATAACTGGATGGGCCCAAAAAGCAATTGTGGTGAAGTTGCCATCTGGCCTCCACACCTGGAATTAGCCTGGCAGATTTCGGCACTGGTTTTGTTGCCACATGTAAAACTTTTCCATCAAATCTCATTATCCTGGTGCAGATGGCACCATTGAGTTAACAAAAAAGTTCTCTAACCATTTTGTGGGTTTCTAAAGCTGCTCTTTCCTGCTTCTGTCACTGGCCATTTCTGAGTTTTTTCTCTGCCCCCGTTATTTTCTTTCTGCTCTAAATCTTTCTGTCTCCGGGCTCCCTCTGCACGCCTTTTTCCCAGATACAGATTCACTGGAAATGTCTTGTCAACTGGTGTGTGTAAAATGACAACTTATTAGCTCAAGAAGGCGGCACTGTTCTGGTGGCGCCTCGCTGCAGCGCCGAGCGATGCTGCCGAGGTTTTCTGAGTCTGCCTGTCCCCCCAGCTGAGGTTTCCTTGCTCTGCAGAGCGCGGGACCGGAGCGCGGGAACGGCGCCACACCCCGTCTCCCAGGGTTCCCACCTCTGCGTTCCGGACTGTACAAGCTTCACGGAGGATGACTGTCATTGCTCTTCTCGACAGAGGAAGATGTTGCACCGTCACCTCCCCTGCACATCAGATTATAGTCTGTTTACTCCTCCACGTAGATGAGAACCTCCTAAACTATAGCCCTTGATGTTAACATTGTTCCTTTTTTTGAGGATTTATTTTATTTTTATTGGAAAGTCAGATATACAGAGGAGAGACAGAGAGGAAGATCTTCCATCCTTTGATTCTCTCCCCAAGTGGCCGCAGTGGCCGGAGCTGCTCCTATACGAAGACAGGAGCTAGGAGCCTCCTCCGGATCTCCCACATGTCTGCAAGGTCACAAGTCTTTGGGGCATCCTTGACTGCTTTTCCAGGAGACAGCAGGGAGCTGGAAGGGAAGCGGAATAGCCAGGATTAGAACTGGTGCCCATATGGGATCCTGGTGCATAAAAGGCAAGGACATTAGCCACTATGCTACCGCACCAGGCCCTAACATTGTTCTTAAGTCATTGCCTTCTCCTCCGTCTGCTGGCTCCCTTGGCCTAATCAATGCTCACTCCCCATTCCATTTGCACTCCTTTCCGGTGCAGTTTGGTGGCAGACTGGCGATGTACTGAAATTCTCTGTTTACATGAGGACTTGCTCATTTTTCAGATGCTCTGGACAGAGGCATGGCTGTTTCTGATTCTTGTTTGGCACAGCAACTCAGGTTGCAGCTGTCCGTGGACGACGCCACGCAGCCTGCCATGCCTTTGTTGGGATCACTCCCAAGCCTGCCTATCCCTGCCTTGTAGAAACATGGTTCTTGTTAGGCTGGTGACGTGGACGTAAATATGTAGATTTTTTTCTTTTTAAAATTATTCATATATTGTGAACACATTTACATATCCACAATAGAGTTATAAGAACACAGTATCTCCCTGCATGTTCCCTCCTGTGTTCTCCATCCAACCTCCTTCTTAATTTCTTTTTTCCCCTAGGTGTTCACATTAGCAAAGTTTCAGTCCACTTCTTAATCACAGACTTAACACTCCATTAGGTAAAGAATTTAACAGCTGAAAGGTAGCAAAAAATACTTCTCCTGTGTTATTTTTTCTAACCTGTTGCCAAGCAGAATCTGTCATATTACCAACTGCATTTAGCGCTTTCTGAGTCACAGTCAGGTATTTGGGATGACCACGGATGTCTTTACACATCAGCCTCACTCAGACAGGAAGTGAAGACGTTGCAAGGGATTGAACAGACAGATGGAAAAGATCTAACTGCTGCTGAAAAATGCAAACAGCACAGATTAAAAGGAAATTAATGAAACTTTTATGAATCATGAGTTACTTATGATTGAGAGCTAAATGAACTGAAATACAGCAATGAGTATTACAAAGAGGTCGTTATTTCTTGCTAATGGAGTCTTGTGAAAATTTACCATGGGAAGGGATGTGACTGGAAATATGGAAAATGAGAAATATATGTGTGTATATATATATATATATGTAGATAGATGGATAATTTGTGCTGAAAATTAAGAGAAGAAAATTTCTAAAGAAATGTCTTCCAAGAAGTGTACAGATATTAAATCAGCATCACACAGTATCATAAATGTGTCATATCAAGACGTGTGTATTATAGAGATGTACAAATTCAAGGTCAAATAACTGGGAACAATAGAGAAATGGTGATTTATGGTGCAACATTTTATCATAACAGATGGTTTAGGTTGAAGGAGGATATGCTTTTTCTTATGGCAAATCCTTCTGTCTCCTAGGACCAAAGTAGGTCACTGACACCTTTAACATTTCTTGTTTCTGAGTTTGGAATCAAGTTTAGATTTTATGGATTATAAAAAGTCTTTTTCAGTAATCCTAGAAAAAAGTAGTCCTGCAAAAGGGTTAAGGAAAGAACTGAATAAAGTTAATTTTACCTTTGTTTTAATGATATGCATACAAATAGAGGAATTATATGGTTATACTTAATATATGTATTTCCTGTTAACAAGTAGACTTAAATTCTTCTGGCCACTGAAACTAGGTTACATCTTCAGATAAGTATCCAAAATGTTTCTAGCTATGTTTCTAACTTCCCCTAAGTCTCACCAAGTAGATCACCTATTTCCCTGCAAGAACAAAGAACAGGCCCAGAACAGTAGCCTAGTGGCTAATGTCCTTGCCTTCCACACACCAAAATCCCACTGGCTGCTGGTTCTAATCCTGGCAGCCCTTCTTCCCATCCAGCTCCCTGCTTGTGGCCTGAGTGAGGACAGCCCAAAGCCTTTGGACCCTGCACCCACATGGGAGACCTGGAAGAGACCCCTAGCTTCTGACTTTGGATCAGCTCAGCTCTGGCCACTGCAGCCACTTGGGTAGTGAATCAAAGGATGGAAGATCTTCCTGTCTGTCTCTCCTCTCTGTATATCTGACTTTCCAATAAAAATAAAACAAATCTTTCCAAGGGTTACCTAAGCAAGCGTATTTCTGTTAGAAGACAGCACTGGCCAGTTTGCGCAGAGGTCCCATGCCCCTTAGTGCCCTGCGAGTGGAGCTGCAAGCACACTCTGAAGCTGATGCTTTTGTCTCTGATGCTGTTTCAAAGATTCAGGAAGAGCCCAAGAGAAGAGAAAAAGCATGCAGTGTGCCTTGGGAGGGAGTGCACTGAGGTTGTGTCATTGGGCGCACCGCTTTTTGTTGCGGTGGAGACCATATGGGCGGATTCCATTCTACTTCACTCTTTAATTTCCGTGTACAGTATTCCTCAGGTATAATGTATGCATTCAGATGAACTCAAGAGATTACAAACCAGTTAAATCCCACATTTGAGCAGACTGTTTTTATTTCCCCTAGGCATTGTTTTTAGGAAGCAATTATCTTCATTTGAAAAAGAACGCAGAGTTGATGCTAATATGTGACGAGGAGGATATTGTTGCGAGATCCGAGTAGCTGCAATCCACCTTATGATCCTATGAAGTACTACCAGCAGGACCCCATTGCTTCCACAAATATTTTAGATTTTTTTTTAATGTTTATTCATTGTTTTTTCTCCTAAGGGCAGCAGTGGGTAGTGCATAGGTCCAACACCTGTGGCCGACCAAGCTTGCCTCCGCCTGTGGCGCTCCTTCCTTGTGGCCACTCTGAAATCCTGGCTGCTCCATTTCCAGTCCCACTGCATGCTAAGATCTTGAGAGATCTTGATACATTTCCATTGAAGTTTTGTCCTGACAGGTAATTAAGAGCTGTCAGTTTGAAGACTGGATACTAATTCTAGCTGCTCTGGTAGTGAATTTGATGGTGTCACAGGTTTCCTTTTTATTTCTAACGCAGGACACCATTTAGAATTTCTCAGAAAGCTGGTTTGCTGGTGAGTTAATTCTCTCAGCTTTTCCTTTCTTTCTTTCTTCTTTTCTTTCCTTCCTTTCTTTCCACCCTTCTCATGAGTGATTTCACTATATGTGATATTCTTAGTTGGAAGCTATTTTTGTGTTTTTTTGTTTGTTTGTTTGTTTAAGACCTTGAATATATTGCCTCATTCGCTTCTGGCCAGTAGGGTTTCTGCTTAAAGCCTGATGCTAATCCAATTGGTTTTCATTTACAGGTAACTTGTTGCTTCTTTCTTGATGTCTGTAGGATTTTCTCCTTGTCTTTTACATTTCAAAGTGTGACTACATTATGCCTTGAGGAAAATCTTCTAGGTTACGATTCTTGTATCTAGATGTAAGTATCTCTTTAAGATTTGGGAAGTTTTCAACTATTGTTTCACTATGCAGGTTCTCAATACCTGTTTCCTTTTCTTTTTCTTCAGGAACATCCATAAAACAAATATTTGATCACTTGATGGTATTCCATATTTCCTGCAGACCTGCTTTATTCCATTTAATGCTCTCTTTGTATTTTCGTTTCATCGGACTATGTCACAAGTCCCGTCCCTAAGCTCAGATCTATTCTGTTGCAACCCTCAGTTGTAGTTTTCATTTCACTGAGAATTTCATTTCCAAAATTTCTATTTGGTTTTTCATAATGAGTTTTATCTCTTTAGTAATATTTTCGTTTGTGTCACTCATTGATTTTCTTACCTCTTTAATCTTTCTATGTGTGTGCTCTCCATCTCATTGGACTTTGGAGATCAGACGAGATCGGGCGCGTTCAGGGTGGTATGGCCGTAGACATCATCGAACTTTCTTACAGTCATTGTTTCAAATTCTGGATCTGTCATTTCACACGTGTCCTTCAGTTCAGGATCCAGTTCTGGAAGAGTATCATGTAACTTGGGAGGTGTCAGGATCCCTTGCTACCTTGTGTGTCCTGTGTCCCCGTAACATCTGCACAGCTGGAATGACTGTCCCTTCTTCTTTATGGAGCCGATTGATTGGAAAGGAGTGAATAGCTTATCTGGAAGGCAGGGTATCACTTAGCATGTTGCTGTAGCTTTAATTCTAGATGTGATTGGGAATGTAGTCTCAGGGACTTTTCTGTGTGTATGTCTTCATTTTTTCAGATGTGTCTAAAAGTGCCATCAGTCTAGTCTGCTGCCATTCATAGGGAAAGAAGTGTGGGTTTGAGGTCAAGTTCACAGTACAGTGTGCATCTTTGAGCCACATTCTCCCTGGAGATGGTGGTAGTGATGGCCTTTTTCTTGGCACAGATACAAGGAAGGCTGGCCTTGTTTCCTGCTGGCAAGGCTGAGTTATTCTGAGGCTTTAGCACCAGCCTCCACGGTGCAGCTAGTTCTTCCTCAGTTCCTGCTGGCAGAGTCCAGCTGGCTGTGCCTTCTAACGCCAAAAGGCCTAGTTCTGAGACAAAGGGAGTGAACTGAACCCCATTCTGGTTGTACACGGTCAGTAGAAAACATAGGTAGGATTTTGCACCGGTGGGTCTGAGTCCAGAGTAGGAGGATCCAAGCAGGTACCTCTCCAGGTCCACCCATTAGATCCCAGTGGCAGTGAGCCATTTATATTTCATGGTTACACTAATGGTGTTGCACGTGGGTCCTCACCCACATATCCCATGGTGGGAACAGATTTTTTTGAGGCTGCTCCTGTTGTTAGTCCCCAGGAGCTGAAAAGGAATGCCTCAGCCTAACCCTCGGGCTAATGCCGCAAATTACATAGGTGCAGGATACAGGGAATCTGCCCTTTGCCCCAGGTGTGGCCCTGACTTTGTCTCTGATGCTGGTAGGAGTGGAACCAAGGACTGATATGCTCTGTGGGAGTGGAGGAGGGGAAGCAAGCAGCATGGCTTCCCTGCTCCAAGCCCAACTTTTGCTCAAAGCACTGTTGACTTATCAGGCTGAGATACAATACTGACTGAAATTCCCCGGCAGCTAACATGGCTAGTGGCAGTATGAGCAGCACTTTCTTCCCACTTTGATGTGATAAGATGGTGGCCAATAGTCGCCAGCCTCCTTGATGCAGTGGTCTCTCTTCTTTTCAACTGTCCCATGGAAGTCTTCATTGCTTTTTCACTTCCTTACCCTGGATTTCTGCAGTCTGACCCCGTTGGCCTGGTCATTTCTTTCTTCTTATCGTCTCCCAGAGCAGCTAGGGTTCCTGTGGCTATGCCTTATTTAGCTATCTTGGATCATAACAGGACACACCTTTGGAGAGTGCAATTAAAATTAGCCTCTCTGCAAACATTTCCATCATGGAAATTTTGTTGGTGACTTTTATTTTCAATAATTCAGTGGCTTTCTGCATGCATATTATGGAGCTCAGACATTCAGAGTGTGTGAATGTCAAAATACAATATTAGAGATTTTGATACCACCAGTTAAGCCAAACCTTTGGATTCCCACATCCCTTTTGAGAAAGCCTGGCTTGAGTCCTGACTGTCCCAGACCTGGTAATGTGCCTGGCAGCTACACATGCTGGCGTCGGACGTGGGAGACAGGGATGGAACTCCAGGCTCCTGGCTTCAGCCTTGTCTATGTCTGGCCATCGCAAACTTTTGGAGAGTGAACCAGCAAAAGGAAAACTCTCCTCCTCTTCCTCCCTCTCTTCCTCCCTCCTGCGCTTCCCTATCCCTCACTCCCTCCATGCCTCCTTTGCTTTCTCTTCCTTCCTTCCTTGCCCTACCCTTTCTCCATCTGTTTGCTACTCTGTATTTCAAATCTTTAGAAATATACAATAGTATAATTTTGAGTAAAGAATTTTGCTATGGTTTCTGAAGCAGAGACCAAAGTGGTACCTAACCACTAATGATTAAACAGTTTATTAGTGACAGTGGAAATTAGCAATATAAAATTTTTAAAAGATATTTTATTAAGATGTACTTTTTAATTGCACAATTTGGATAATTATTTCAGTTCTAAATATATTTTAGAGATGCACAAACTAGCAATTTGGTTTTAAAACTTTTCTTAGTGTAAATGAGGACATTTGATGTGAATAAACAAGCAGCTCAAATGAGCATCATTGAAATCCAAAACTATATTGGCCATAATGATTAAAATTAAGAGAGAAATTTAAATAGTCGGAACTATCTGAAAGGAACTGAGGATAAAAGTTTTGTTTTCATTTATGTAATAATACTGATGCTAGGCAAGCGGTTTAATTCATTTAATTGCTAATAAGCATATTACATTACAAAAATATATATGAGCCTCTTTTGGAGGCTGACGAAAGTATCACTGTGAATATTTGTCCCTACTGGAATAAGCAGTTTCTATTCTGGTTCTTTTATAAAATGGCTATCCTCTGGAAAAAAATGTTAACAAATTTGTGGAAATTATACATCATGTAAAACATTCTATACGAGGCATTAAAGTTGGAAAGGAAAAATAGGACAGGTAATTAAGTTCTAATTTTTGCTTTACTTTGGCCTGTGTGGTTAAGCAAGTCACTTAATCTCTGTATCCCAGCAGTTTAGAAAGTTGTAGAAAGAAAAAAGGACAGATAAGGAGGTCCCTGCGGGAGGGATTGAGCAGTTACCCGTATTGAATAAACTGTTGGAAAAAAACCTCAACATGAAATTTGGTTTGGAGCAAAGAATTGATGAAGATGATGAATGAAGATTAATCAGCAGTATTGTAAATAATACTGCGCCACGACTAGGGGGCTGAGGTCAGAATTTAGGCAGGGAAGCAGGAGAAGACAGAAAACAAGTGAGGCTAAGGAAAGTGGGGTACCTTAGCTTAATTTTTGATTGGAGAAGTTGAATAAACACTAAAATCCAGAAATTGAGCAGGGGTGATCACACCTATGTGAAATCATTTTCCAAGTGCCTGTCAAAATATTCCATCAAAATATTTTGTCCCTTAAATATCACGGAATTTGCAGTGCTGCCTTTTCACATATACTGGTCTGGTGTCTGCTGTCTGGGCTTCCAGTGGCCTGTAGCTGGGAAAACAGGTTCGTGCTGGAGGCAGATCTGAAAGAGACCAAATACCAACAACAAAAACAGAAGCAAACAAGAACTGCTCATTGCTTTGGTCCATGCGTCCCACCTCCGGGAATTTTACCAAGTTGTTCTCCTATGGTCCCAGGAACAGTAATTCCTCAGCAGCAGGTGCTGTACTGAATTGGCTCAGCTCCCTGGGACTTTATTATGCTCCCCCTTGTGTCTTTATGAGTTCACTGAAAGCCGTAGTGCTCACCGCATGACACCACACAGGAAGGGCCACGGACGGAATTTCCACCACATCCTCTATGTGTCCTCCTCTTCTCCTGATCACTAATCTGTCATTCCCAGTGACTTAAAAAAAAAAACAAAACCCTAGTATTCTGCGGTGAGATGCCATGGAGAACAATACACTCTGATTAGGATGATGCCAACATGAAATGTGTTATTTTCATTTTCCCATTTCTGTCCAAAAGCTTTACCACTTCTGGACAACTAAAAGCCTGCCAATCAAAATGTAGGATAATTAATTGGCTTTCCCTAGAATTGGTTTAAAGGCACATTCAGGTTTTCCTGAAGCCTGAAGCTTCTACAATCTGGGCAACAATCTTTAAAAATGCATATAACATTACTGCTACTAAATTAGGTACAAGTCCCTGGAAGGGGCCCAGGCAATTGGAAGGCCCTGAAGCTTAATCTTCATTAGCTTCCCAGTAAATCTGCCTCAGTACATAATCTAACTGCTGCTCACTTATTAATGAGCAAGGAAGGCATGGTTCAATCAGCTCCTGGCTGGACTTGAAACAGCAAGGAGTCTGCTGGTCACTGCTGTCAGCTCCCTGATTGCGCGGTTTGCTCCCACACTCGCTGAGGCCACGGGTGTTAGAAGGAAAATATCATCTGAAGAGCAGAGGAGGTCTGCGGAGCAATGGATCCCAACTCTTTACTTTTTCATTTGGTACTCGCCCTGGTCTCTGCCCTGCAGTGTCTTTTATTTTTGTAAAGGTCTACTTTTTCAGGCATAAATCGCACAGCTGTATCTGCCTTCCAGTAGTTCATAAGTGTCTGTGTGTATTCTTATACTAAATATTTTAAATAGTCCTTCTACACTGCTACATCATTTATATGGCCATTAATTTTTTAAGTATGTGTAAAGACTTGAATTGCGTTCCCTAAACTAATATCACCAGAACATTAGGATGTGACCATGTTTGAAACAGGTTTTTACAGATATAATTAAGATCAGATCAGACTTGACTGTGGTGGACCTATGATGCAACGTGACTAAAGGTCTTCTAAGCAGAGGGGAAGAAACACAGAGACACACGCATGTGGGTACCAACGACCCAGGCAGACACAACACAGAGCGAGAAGGAGGCAGGGAAAGGGCCCCGCCCAGATTCAAGAGGTGAGTGTGACTCTGTGATGTCACAACTCAAGATTCCAGGACTGTGACAGAACGCATCTTTTTTTTTTTTTTTTTTTTTTTTGCTTCGATTAACCTGCTTTGTGGTACTTTGTTAATTCTACAGTTAACCTAGAAAGCTGCTGTGACTTCCAGTCCCAGGGACAGGGGCTCATACCAAAACAAACAAGCAAACAAAATGACATGCTACAAGCAGAAAGCTGGATGGGAAGCAGGGCAGCCAGGACATGAACTGGCACCAACACCAATCCTGGTGATGCAAGGTGGGGATTTAGACACAAGCTATCATGCCAGGCCCCTGAGGTTGTTTTAATACCAAATCAATGAAGCAGCAAATAAGAACTAAATGCACCAAGATATTGCAAATCAAATAGAAATTTAAAAAAAAATCAAATTCTTATAGCCATGATATTTTACATGTAAATTCCATTAATCTAGGAACAAATTTCAGAAGAAGCTATGCTGAATTTAATAAAATCAAGGCTGCACATTGTGATAGAGTAAATTGTTTACTATTTAGAAGAATACTGAAAAAAAAGGAAATATTGATCATGATTTTGGGAATGCTAATATATTTTCTAATTGCTGTTAAGGATCCAGATTTGATGTTCTAATTTGCTTACCTATGATGATAGGTTAAGTGAAGGAGGGGTTACAATTTTGGAGGCTGAATCATAGAGCATACCTCTTGAGTTATTCAACTCGATTAACACACCAGACTACAGACCCCACTTAGGTATCTGATTTTAAAAAGTTGGTTCATTTTGAAAGACACCTTATTAATCTCAGTGCCTTCTTTTCAGTTTAAGCATATGGTCATGCTTAATTAGAAACACAGCCCCTATATCACCACATGCATTTCGCCTTAGCTTTCCATTTATTAATGCATAACGTCACACTAAAGAAGAGAATAATGGACTATTACTAAGCCTGATGTAAAAAATAAACAATTACATATTAGTTTTATTTAATTCTTTAATTCAAAACCCTGAGTCTTACCAGAAACTGAAGTACCAATTTGTTTTCTCAGAGCATTTAGCTCTGAGAATTCTATTAACATTAACGGCTTTGCGAAGAAGAATCTATACAGATCTACTGAACATATAATGAGAAAAATCCTGGAATTAATGTTTAGCATGGAAATTGATTCAATGTCAGATCAATAATTCAGTTGAGAAAATTGTGTGTGATTGAATGTTTAAATATTCATTAAATAAAATCATTGTGATTTGTCATTTCCGAATGACTTAACTAATTATGAATATTTCACTTTGTGAATTAATGAGGATATTAACTCTTTAATTTTTGGTAACCAGATTAGTATACCAATTATCAGTAATTTGAGATTTCATGTTCATCTCTGTATCAATTCAGAAACATTTTGCACTATTTGCCATGTTTTATTTTACTTTGGGTTCCAATGACTCTCTTTAAAGCAAGGCCTCAGCAGGGCAAACAGCACTTCTGGCCATGTTGATGTACCTTCAGTTTTGCAGATCACTTCCTGTAAAACAACCTGGTTTAAATGCTAGACAAAAGGGAATACATCAGAATAGGAAGAGACTGGCATACAAGCACACACTTTGAGCATTAGAACAAGATGACTGCCCACAAATAAACTAGAATTAGTGAAATTTTTACATTTTTTTACAAAGATGCCTGAATACACAAAAATTAAAGGAAGTCACCTCACTAAATTTTGTTGCTTCAACTCAATATTCATTTGCATTAGAATAAGCTAAGATGAATATCTGATATCCTAGCCAAAAATCCACTCAAACTTGATTAGCAATGGAAAATCTGAAACTATAAAACTCTGGAAAAAGGTCTTGGAGCTAGCTCTGAAAAACACTGTAGAACAAGGATTGGCAAACAACAGTATATCAAATAAAGATTGTGCACAGTAGAGAAAATGATGTAACAATAAGATGATGTAGTGGCAGAAAATATTTGCAAACTATATGTGTGACAAAATATATAAGTAAAGCAATTTAATTGTAAGAAAATAATTTTTCAAAGGCCAAATTATCTGAACATGTATTTCCAAGAAATGATACAGATTATCAACTGGTATATAAATAAGTTGTATAACATTGAAAATAACTTGGGAAATTCATATTAAAAATCCCAATGGTGTTCAGATGGCTATTGGCAAATCACAATAACAACTTTTGGTGGGAATGTGGGGATAAGGGCTGATGGTGAAAATTGAAATTATCACAGCCGTTATATAACATGTCTTGCAGATTCTTCATAAATTAAAAAAATAGAACCATTTAATCTCACAATCCCATTGCTGAATTTATACATACATACACGTGACAAAATTAAATCAGTGTGTGACAGAGGTATCTGCTCCATGTTCATTATGTCATTAGTCATTAGTTCCAATAACCAAGTTATGAAATCAACCAAAATTCCAACAACAGATGAATGGATACAGAAAAAGGTGGTATACTGTGGTGGTCCGAGGAGCCAGAGATGAGAAATGACATATGTCAAAGAACATACAATTTAATTATAACGAGGAATATTATATTAGCTTATTGTTACTTTGGATTACCCAAGAGGAGCTTTTGAGGAAGGGAAGTGTTTGTTTTGGCTGACAGTTGCAGGCTTTCAGCCCAGGATCAAGTGGCTCTGTTAGTCTGGTATTTGGTGGAGCAGAGCAGCCACTGGGAGACAATCACATGGTGAACCAGAATCAGAGAAATCAGGTCAAACTGAGCATTACTCAGCAGACCTCTTAGGGCCTCTGACCAATGCCCTACAGCTCTCTCCTTGGGCCCATACTGTAGGTTCCATAACTGGATCCATTGTCGGTGGCAGTTCACCCAACATCAGCATGAATCCAGTGACTGTTACAGTAAAAGTTTGCATGAGTCTGTTGGGGGTGGGGCTGGAGCAGGAAGCAAGGCCTGTTCTACCCACAACAGATATGTCTAAGAGAGATCATAGGCAACTTGTTAATCATTAATAGCAAGACATTCTATTCTTGAAATTTTAGAGGGATTTAAAGCTTTCTTACAGCAATAAAACATTCTGTGAGCTACTGCAAAAGTAGCTCAGTCATTCCACAATGTATGGAGATTCCAACACAACATTCTGCACATGATAAATATATCATTTTATTTTCCAGTATTTAATTTAAAATATACAAAATTAAATAATTACATTATAAAATTCTTATTTTTGCCATATTTTGATTTTTAGGTTAAAAATAAAGTTACAGATTAGAAAATAATGTGAAAAATTACCTGAAGTAGATATTGAAGACATTGAAAAAAAAAAGACATTGACATAGAATTTACCATTTAAAGTTGAAGGCTTTAAATATAGGTCTGGCATTTCATTTGTTATTGAAAGTTAAGAAAGCAAAGTGTGGGTCAGAATAGCATCCTATGAAATTTCCTGACGCATTGCAAGTGAGATGTGATGCAAATAAATGCCTTACTCTTCTCAGCTCACACCTGCCCCTGCAATATGAAAAATACTGCAGGTCTTCAAATGTGGCAAATATATTCAGTCAGTAAGCTTGAAGACATGCAGTAGATTATGCAGCATGAAGCAACAGCTATTTTTGTTTCTTTTTACATGTGTTTTTGTTACTTTTTATTTTTGTCTTCTTTACTAACAATAAAAAGAGAAAGCATGGGAGAAAACATGGTGTTGATGATAATTGCCAAGTACATTTTTAAAGAAGTAGTAAAAATTATAATCCTTAAATAAGGAAGCACCAGAACAACCTAGCCAAAAAATTTTTTAAGGCTAAGAAACTGTTGGAGCATAATTGGAGAACAGGACTCCAAAATAAAAGAAAGATAGAACAAAAACAATAAGAAATAAACATAGTTTACTAAAAACATTTTTTGGGTAGACACAGGAATTCTAGTTAACAATAATGAAAATCATTAGGTGATAGGATATTTAAAGACATAGTTTTTTTAAGAGACTGGGAAGAACATCTTCCATCTGCTGATTCACTTCCCAAGTGGCCAAAATGGCCAGAGCTGAGCTGATAAGAAGCTAGGAGCCTCTTCCGGGTCTCACACGCGGGTGCAGGGACCCAAGGCCTTGGGCCATCCTAGACTGCTTTCCCAGGCCACAAGCAGGGCGCTGGGTGGTGAGCAGGCCACCAGGATTAGAACTGGTACCCATATGGGATCCTGGGTGTGCAAGGAGAGGACTTTAGCCATTAGGCTGCCATGCTGGGCTCCTAAAGGCATATTTTTTAAATGTGTGGCTTAATTGGAGATCCCAGACATATTCTTTTTTTGTTGTTATATTATCTTTAGATGAAGCATAAGAATAAGCTTTTTTTTTCAGTCAAATATGTGTTAGTGACATTGTTTTCTCGTTAATAATATTTTTGCTTCAACAAATTAATTCCTTCCACAAGGCTGGCATATTGGCTCAACTGGCTAATCTCCACTTGGCATGAAGGAGTTCCCTTGTCCCTCACCTTGACTTTCCTATTTTGACAGACAGTTTAAGGCTGCTTACCAGAATATGAATTTCAAAGCAATTCTTGCCTTATTCCATGGACATACTATGAATTTTGCTTGACTTTATAGCAATGCATTTGATTGAGGAATTGGTCATCGAGTTTGGCATGACATTGATTGATGGAGATCAAGGCATAATGAATGTTTTCTTGCTTTTTTGTGGCTAAATGAAGATTTCTCTACTAACATCAGCCAGATTTAATGGTGCTAAAAAGATGAGTAAATCAGAACTGAAGAAAAGACAATGAAAGAAGAAATGGAACCAAAAATGTGTTTGCCCTGTCATCGTTCAGTACTAGTGGACACTGTTCCCAAGCCCTACCCCCATAATGCAGAGCAAGGAGTGTGGTCTACACCAGGTGTTAGCTCCAAGTCTGGATCTGGAAGACATGACGGTGAAAGACCAAGGAAAGTTATAAACTCTACCATTTAGCAAATGGTATTCAGACAGGCATATATGATGTAGAGTATGTAAGAAAAGCCTTCAATCCCTTGAATCTTAGAGAAAGAGATATTTAAAGAGAAACAAAAGAATATTCATTCTGCTTTTTTAAAATCCACTCAAACTCTGCGTGACAGATATATTTCTATAAAAATGATGGTTTTACGTGAATTGTCTGCTCCTAAAATTAAACATTAATTTCACTGATTAATATATCAGTAATTTTCAAAGAATTGATATTAAGCAACCAAAAAATGAAAAATCACGTTGCCTATTGAAAGATCATATGCATATTTCTGACGTAGGAACTTCTTGGTGTTAATTACTTCAATGATTTGAACAGTTTTTGAATCTTTTGTCTTAGAGGCTCCAACCTGATTACCACTGTAGGAAGTTTCTGAGTTAATCTTGCTTTTGCTCGTTACACTGTCTATTTGAAAACTTCCTTCAGGTGAGGCAAGAACCAATGTTTCCGCCATGCCTTGGTCCAAATTCCCTGTAACACATTAGGAAGTGGCATACTAACTGGATGCCTTAAGTGCTGTGCCAAATGCCTGTCTTGAAACTGTGAGATTTATTTAAAAATCATACATACAAATACATTTTAGTTAAGCATACAGAATGGTTGAACATGAAGCCATAATGACTTAAGCTGTTTGTGGAAAATAGAATTACAAGATGATTTTATTTTTGAAGTCCTTAAAATATGTGCAAAATTATAAGATATATATTTTGTAGATATATGTACCAAGATAAATCATGTACTTATTGCATGATTTTTGGACTGAGATAAGTTTCTCATAGTTGCTTTTTCCATGACCTCTTTAAAATACATTGTCATTTAAATTCTTCCATCAAAAAAAAAAGGCAAAATAAACAGAAAACCTTATGCTGTCAAGTGTATGACTAAAAGTATATATACATCTAACTTTCTTTTCTTAAAATATATCATCATATATTTTATCACCCACAGTCCTGAGTGAGCATAACAATGGCTAAAATGTCCACGCAGGGTGGAGACAAAGCCCATCCAAGCTCACAATTGTAATACTGTCCAGACTGCTCCTGTGGAAACAAAAAGCCACCCAAAGGGTGGGTGATAGCATATTTTTCTGTTTTTTTTTGTTTGTTTGTTTGTTTGTTTGTTTTTTGTGATGCATCAAAAACTCAAGATGGTGAAATGGCACTTTTGTACCTTCTGGACAGAAGCGAGCATTTTGTCAACTTTCAGAGGTTCGTCCTTCTCACATTCCAACAGAGAGGGCACCCTACCAACTGTCATGGAGAGCCCAGATACTGCTGCTTATGTTTCAAATTTCACAGGCACTAAATATCCCACATTCAGCATACAGTTGTAGTTCTATATTGTTAGATTTTAAACATTGATGGAAGTAAGCATAGTTATATTCACCCATGTATTTATATATAATTGTATTATAAATATCTTTATATAGAGAGATAGCTGTAGATACAGTTGCTGAGGAGAATTTCACTTGAAAAGGCAGAAGCAACCTTGGTGCTTGTCTCACAGGAGAGAATTTTCACACAGTGATAAAGATGGAAACCCCCTCTGTAGCATCGGGAGCAGGTGGTGGAACCGGTGTCTTTTAAGCACGGTTGGAGAGAGAAGCCACTAGAACAGCAGTTAACAGTCACAGAGCAGGATTGCAATGCCGCCTGGCTTGCTCAGAGCAACAAACTGGTAGCCTTCTGTTCCCAGTTTCATCATAGGCTGAAATCTCAGCCACGGTTCTCTTGCTCCTTCTTGGTAAAAATTTAGAGATGGGATGGATGCTTTGGTTTGGTCAAAGATAGTTTTAGGGAGACAGGCCCTTTATTCTGCTAAAGGAGGATCAAGGGGTTTAAACTTGGAGGCTGGTCAGTGTCATCAAAGTCCTTCAGTGAATTCTGAAGGTGGCTCGGGCAGAGGTGAAGGCCTGTTCTGTCTCGGGATTGAGGACAGGGCCCCATGCTGCTGCAGGGAAGCACTAGGGGCCACCAGGCTTTGTTTCTTAAGCAGACCTTGTCTGGTGATGCTGTCAGAGATCAACATTTATCTCACTTCTCACCAATTTTGCAGCATCTCTTGGGAAGAGATAAAAATAGAGCTACTGTGATAATATGCAATTTGGGGAATGTATAAAATTAAAAAAAAATCAACAAGGACATTAGCACTTATCCTGACTGGGTCCCCAACATGTCAGCCACATATAAAGATAAATACACACACACTCAAGTTTATTGATAACAATTTACAGCAGCAACAACAAAAATCCTTTGAAAGCAGACACAATATAGAGACAACAAGCTAACAGGTGATAAAATGTCATGAGACTTCTGGCTGCCTTAAAACAGATGTTACAAGAAAATTAGAATTGTGTGCACATTTGTATTAAATTTATGAGTTAGGGGAAACTGCCACAAATTTTAGGAACATAAGTGCTAACAGAATTTATTGTTCCTGCTCATTTACTGAAGTAAATGCCAAAGTAGGCACTTCTGGAAGAGGAAAAAAAAAAAGAACTAGAGTAGTTTGTCGTTAAGAAGATGCATTGTATTTTACTATGCTCTCTACCAACAATAAATAGTGCTGGCTAAAATGATATGGTCCTTATGGTGATCATATCTCAGGGGTCTTTTGTCCAGCAGGCCCTGAGACCACCAGGGGTGAGGTGACAGTGTTCTGCAGCAGAAACACTGGAGACAAACTGGTGGTGAGATATGTCCATTTATTTTAGAGAAGTCACAAGCTTCTATAGGTTAGGAAAAGGGGGCAGGCAGAAGGGCAGTCACAATAGTACTTCCACCCAACAAAGACACTGTGACTGGCTAACAGATCTGTCTATCTTTCTGGACCCTCCAATGAAGTTAAAGATCAGGAAGCACAGGAAGCTGTATCTCAGGGCAAACTGGTTACCTGCAGGATGAATGTAATATTTTTACAAAGTCCTAGCACAGTTCATTAAAGAGGCAGAGAAGGGTGACTGGGATACAGCCCATTGCTCCTGCTGCATGCTCAGTGAACAGGCCATGTTGGGATCTCTGTTAGTTGAGACTCTTGTCAGAGGTTCTCCCAGGGACACTTTATGCCACGTGCCTATGGCCTCCCACGTGGCATGGCAGCAGAGATCCAGGCACGATCCCCCACAGTCCTGATGACACAACAATTGGAACGTCCACCGCTTAGGACACCCTCATCCTGTATCTGTGTGTACTCAAACTACAGATTCTCCACCTCTGACCCAGTTTCCTCTGATACCCCAGGCCTGGCATGGCAGCAGGATTGCTCACGGATTTCGGCATCTCTCCCCCTTGTGAGAGACCTGGGTGATATTCTGGGCTCCAGGCTTTGGCTGAAAAATACTTCTTTTTCAATCTATCTGTCTCTGTTATTCTGCCTTTCAAATAAATAAATAAATCTTAAAAATGATAGATGAAAATAAACATGTTTATAGAAAACTAACAAGTAACAAATAGCAAGGTAGCTGTACAATGGAGAGTTTGTCAGTACAATGGAAAGTTTGTCGGATATTTTTTACTTGGGGCAAGTGTAGAGATACGAAGTAACAGCAGATTTAGAAAAGTATTTTTGCTGTTAGGACTGGGAGGAAAGGCAGAGATGTCAGGAAGCTTCCATCCTGTTCTACTTCATCTGTGAATGTACTCACACCTGTGTGTGTAGGACTGGGCTACTACCTAATCCTTGAAGTCTAGGATTGGACACATGATTTCATGTGGCAAAGCTCCACACTTTTCCCTGTAATCTTGAGAAAATGTAGCTATGAGACATTTCTAAAATAAAGAATCAAGACTGGAAAATAATTTAGTAACAGAATCCTATCTTTTATAATAGTTTCTTTATTTCAAATTCACAAGTTTTTCTAAGAAAAGGTATGTAGCAAACAATAATTAAAGGCTGTAACTGAAATAGTGGAGTTAGATGATGTAAATTCGCAAACTGAGTGAGACAGTTCTTAGTGTCTGGCCTTGGTCCCAGCAGGCTTTTCATTAGCAAAAGGCTGTTCCGGAAGGCTGCCTATTAAGCTCATAGCCTCTTTTTCATGCCGTTCAATTAATCCAGATTTCACCACTGGAAGTTTATACCTGTAGAGAAATTTTATGATGAAGACTTACCAAGTTGTCTTCAAAGGATTAGCAACTAAAATACTGGTATATACCCCAGACTTTAATTGAATTGTAATCTGTAAGCTAAAAAGTAGCTTTTGCTTTCCGGGTTTTTTTTTTTTTTAGCATGATTATGCCCCAATAAATAGAATTGTGTGGCATTTGGTATTGATGGCTTGACTGTTGATATCTCCTATACATGAAATGTTTAACAATTTCCTAAAGTGCATATTGATGAAAAATACTACATCTTTTTACAAGAGATGAACAGAAAATATTAAAACCAACAGGATTCAGTGAAAGATTATGTAACTATTTGATTTTAACTTCATTTGCATCTCCAAAGGTTTCGTGTCTTACATTTTATTTTGTGAAAAGGCCTTCTTCCCAGTTGGTTTTAGACAGATGCTTTCATTCTTTGTGAGCTAAATAATCCTCATGGCAATGGTCGCAAATGGCTGTGGCAGTAAGGCATAGCAGCAAGTATTATCCGTATGACTTGTCTCAGAAAATACTGACAGCAGAATCCAATATAAATGACGAACATAGACCTACATACCTATATCTGATGTCCCTAGACTCTCCCTTAAAATTATTTGTTATTTCGTTAACTCATGTTAAACTCTGTTCTAAACCTAAATATTCCTAAATAGGGCTGACATACACAGGAAATGCTTTATGTCAACTAGCACTTTTTATATGTTCTTGTTAATCATTTTACTATGCAATAATACTGTAATACTCAAAGAAAATGCTCTAAGTCTTTTGACTTAGAGAACTTGCACACTTCAACCAAATGCATCATACTTCACAAAGTCGAAAATGAATTGGTAAGTGTGCATATGCCTGGAAGGTCTAGGCTGAATCGAGATTCAGGATCCTGCTGGCAGAACATGTACAAAGCTTAGATTGTTGTTTGGATTTAGGGCTTATTGACTTCTAACATGTAAGGCAATGAATGGTTGAGGGGAAATCAGGTGGTCTTTTGGTTAGCAAGCGTCAGTATTACCAGAGCCCAGCAGCCTATCCTGCAAACTCAGACTGAGAGATGAAAAGGATGCTAGGCTTGGCCGCCCCACATCTGAGCCATGCGGGTGGAAGACTTCAGTGCCTTCTTAGAAAAACAGCATCAGATTTCTCAGAGGAATGTGAATGGTGCCAGAGAAGGAGCTTTTAATTAACCATATAAATAACAGCATCCCTCAGGAGGGACGTGGAAATAATCACCAGTGTCAGACTATTAATGTTTTATCATTTTTTCCCTTTTCTAACTTTCCCATACATCTTAATTCCTGTATTTCAAGGCAGGGTAATAACAAAAGCTTCCATGGGTTCTGGGTCTGACTCCATCAAAGGCTAGAAACCCTTGTGAGTTTGTTTCAGATTCCCAGTTTTTAATTCATGATATGAGACATTCTGAATTTCCTTTTCTTGTTTTTAAAATTATAGACCCATAGTGGCATTGCTAGCACGGGGCATTACCTGCTGCTCCTGTGGTGCTGATGTGACTGGACAGGAAATGAGAAGGCTGGCTGAGTTCAGGGCAGCTCTTGCTGCCCTCCACAACTCCTGCGGGCAGTCCCTGGGTCAGGATGGCTGCATTTCTTGCATCTGATTGGCTGGCAGAGGCAATCTCAGTGGTCACTCAGCGGCTTTGCTGTTCAAGTGTGGGAAAGCCAGACCTGGCACCATACGTGTGTGTGAGTCAGACAATCAGAGGCTGGGACCATGCAAAGTCCTCTCTTAGATCTCTTAGGTTAGGATTGTGACGTGAAGATGTTGAAGTGCTCTGGTTCTTCTAGACCGTTTTCTCTTGGCTGGCAGGAGCCGTTTCTGTGCTTTCACAGCGTCTTTCCTCCATGCATGTCTGTATCTGCATGGAACACCTTGCTGGATGTGAGCCCCTTAAGGAATGTATTTTAAAGTGATATTCTCTTTTTCTCCCACTGACAAGGAGAGTCACTTCCCAAGAAGTGGCAGTTAGGTTTGTAGCCTGTGAATCTCCCATATGTGACAACACTGTGACTAAAGGATTTCACTGTAGAAGAGGGAGTCATTGAATGGATCACCCCAGCCTCTGTGAGCTGTGGCTGGTCCCGAACTCACAGATTCTTCTAAGGTTCCCTGCTAGAGAGAGTGTTTTATTGGCCCTGAGGACTTTCTGGCCGCAAGACTCAAGTCTCCTGAGGATAGGGATAGTCACCCAGAGCAAAGAAGTCTTGTTCCCCAGGCCAATGGAACAGAAATGAGGCTGATGGAGAATAAACACCCTGTCGCTAAACTCTGTGTGTTATGGAATTCTCCATCATGGTAGGCCAGAGCAGGAAATTCTCTTAGCTTTGAAGAGTTAAAGTGGCTCCTATGTAGTGAGTGATGTGTGGAAGAGCCCCAGGGCAAAATATTGCAGGCAGCCACAGGGTGATGAGAGTGGTCCCCACAAGCAGCCAGCAGGTGAGCAGTGCCTTCTGTCCACAGCCTCAGGAAGGGGATTGTGCCAGAAGCTTGAGGTGAGTGAGTTTGGAAATGCATCTTTCCCGGGTTGAGTCCCCAGGTGAGCCTGTGTCTTGGCTGAAGTGTGGGCTGCAGCTGTGTAAGACTCTGAGCAAGCAGCCCTTCAGCTGCACCAGGCTCTGGACAGTGGCATCAGTGGAATAATAAATGTCCCGAGCTGCTCAAGTTTGTCACAATTTGCTACAAAGAAATAGAAAACAATCAATCCTTGTATGTGAAAACATGTTAGAAGAGTTAGACTTGTTTGTATCTCAGGCCCAAAACACAAAATTTTAGGTTTTTCTTTGTGCTATAATATTTGTTCCTTGAAAACATTTGAGGATTCTGATGTTTGAATTAGTAACTTCAACTGTTATAAAAATTACGTGGTTAAACAACTTAGTATCTCTCTTTAGTCTGCGTGCTTCACAACAGACCATGTTGTATTATCAAAGCAGACTTCCAGTTTTTGGTCTTTCTTGATTTTTCTCCATTTGTCTATGCACCTTCTTAATCTCCATCTCTCTCTCTCTCTCTCTCTCTCTCTCTCTCTCTCTCTCTCTCCCTCCCCTCCACCCAGTCCCACACTCGCCCCACCCCCAATACACAATTAGTTATCAAATTGCAGGAGTGGGGAAAAGTTATTCTGCCAAGAATCATTTGGAGATTTTTCACATCTTCCATGGGCCACACAAAATGTCAACTGAAAAATTAACCAGCTATGGATTTCCTGAATTTCAGGTCCCACCTGCTCTTGCCTTGGCAGGACCACATCAGATGATTCCTTCTGCCTATGTGGCCTGAGGCTGCACAACCCTGATCTGCAAATTGACGCCTGAAATAGGAGATGAAGAACTCTTTGCCTGTTAATAAAATGAGTGTGACTTACTGAATTATATAAATATACATCATAGAATCACATCAATCAAGATTGTAGCAAAACAACTTGCTTATTAGCACATATTGACACTCTTCCTGTTTTAAAGAGCACACAAAGAAATTATTTATCTAAATCTTTATAAATTAAAAATTGACTACATAATTGACTAGCATATCCTTAGGGTGGGTATTAAGTAAATTTTTTGCCATATACCATGAAATATTACTCTTTTGTAAGTAAAACAAATATTACACACACACACATATATATATGAATTTATATATGTACGTGTTTATTTCTGTATTCCATGAGGATACTTCCAAATTTTCATAAAAAATGGAATTAAAAGGTTTTTGTTCTTAGGTACAAAAGAATCTAGAATTTTATATGTTTATTTTGCTATATTTTCCATTAGCATTTTGTTGAAGCGACTTCATGTACCATTATTTGATTTATGTTCACGTTTACTTTGATAGAGTTTTAGCAGGACAAATTTGGATCTATGGAAATATGGTGGGGGCAAGGTCATTCCCGTAATGTTGCCTAGACCAAAGGAAATGGACAACATTCCCTTCTAGAGTGAGAATGATGGATGGCATGTCAGGGTGGGGAGGAAGGTGATAAGATGGGGATGATTAATCTGTGAGACATCAACCAGGTTTATGTGTCTGGAATTAATAATTTATGACAGTAGGGCTAGAAGAGAATGCAAATCATTTGTTTAAAAAACAAACCTAAACACTTTGGAAGAAAGAAAATAGATAAATTGTTTTAAGCCATAAACTTAGTAATATGTATGTTATACAATAACACTAGTGATAATCACATTGAGTCTTTAATAATGAATATATGAAGAAGAAACATGTGTCTGGACTCAGGAATTTCGGTAGCACTATGTACAGAAAACACAAAAACAAACCATGGAATAATTATTTTTGGGAAATGTGTGTTCTGTATGAAAAACAAAGTTCACTATTTAGGCTTGGAAAAGCACAATTATAGACGGGGAAAAAGACAGAGTGTGTCCATTCTTTTGCTCTCCAAATGACAACAGCCAGGTCTGGCGCGTGAGTGCCAGATTATCAGAGCTAGTGGTTTCATCGAAGCCGTAATGCCTCAAGGAAAATTTTTAATTTTAAAAAATATGTATTTTCACTTGAAGTCTGAGATGCTGAAGGAGACACAGATCTTCCATCAGCTGATTCCCTCCTCCCACAGCTGCGATGCCTAGAGCTCAGCTGGACGAGGCTGGAGCCAACGCGTCTTCCCAGTTGGCGTTGGATGCGGGAACCAAGTGCAGAGGACTAGCAGGTGTCTCCACTGCACTGGACGCACTGTGCAAGATGCGTTTCGCAAACATTTTTATATATATTTTTTCATTCATTGAAATATAGTTAATGTGATAAAATAGTTCAGAAGTGTTTTTGTTTTTCATGCCCAGCCACACACGTTCATCTATACAGTTCTGTTGTTCCATAGCTCCGGCATAATAACCACTTTGAAGAATACATGGAGAATTTTTGTTCTATAAGAAGTTTTAGTTTCACTTTAATGTCTGGTTTGCAGTCTATTTTAGATAATATCTTTTGTGAAGCATGCAGCAGCAGTCAGCAGATGAACCAGCATGCTAAACAGGCAGCAGCAAAACAGATATTTTACATGAGCATGCTAACTAGAAAATACATTTCTTTTCAAGAAAGAGTATATTTATACAAAATCTTATATTGCATCTCACAAGAAGAGGTAAGGGCTTACTCCCATCTTCATCCGTTTTTGTTGTCCTAAGTAATTTCTAAACGATAAAGCTGCATTGGCCTGTGGATCTGAAGGTTGGGAGTGAGAGATGGAGTGGACATCCCTGGTTAGCTCTCCCTGCAGTTGAGGACACCCTGCAGAGCCCAGGGTGGAGCAGTGTTTGTTATAGATTTGCCATTTCTCTGGATGTGGGCCTTGTTTCTCTTGACTAGCCACTCAAAGCCGCGGCTCCACATGCTACAGGCAGACCCTCTACCCCTTCCTACTTCACACCAGGGGTTGGTTTTCAACATGAGATTCATGAAGACATTCTGACCCTATTTTTCTGCACAATGGAAGAGAACAGCTAGACCAGCATGCTACCTCTTTAATGTTTAGGCTGAATGTGGCATGCAGAGCTTCAATCAAATTCATTTGCTAAAATAAGTTACATAGTTACACCTACCTACATGATTGAGGGAAAATAGAATTCCGAGTGCCACAAACAAAGGACAACTGGAGTGTTCTTGGGTTGGGGTGGATGGTATCTGCCACATTACCCCAAAATAATGTTAAATATTTAACATGCATGTTAATGGATGCAAACTATTATATTAAAATTTCCACCATCATTGTCTTACTGTACCCTCTTATAAACAGTGCAGTGTAAGAATGCTGAAACAGGACCCAGTATTGTGGCCTAGGCGCTAAATTTCTCGCATTGCAGGTGATAGGATCCCATATGGGTGCTGGTTCTAATCCTGGGTGCTCCACTTTTCATCCAGCTCCCTGCTTGTGGCCTGGGAAAGCAGTCAAGGACGGCCCAATGCTTTGGGACCTTGCACCTGCATGGGAGACCCAGTGCAAGCTTGTGGCTCCTGGCTTTAGCTGAGCTTAGCTAGGCCATTGTGGCCACTCCTCCTCTCTGTATAGCTGACTTTCAAATAAGAATAAATCTTTTTTTTTTTTCTTAAAGAACACTGAAGCAATTAAGTCACAAACACAAGCAAAAAAATTTAATTCATGTATTTATAAAATTTCTGAAAGCAGAGGTTGTATTTCTGATCAATCTTCATTAGTGTTTATTTTTTAAGTTATTTTTCATTTCAATGACTGTTGTGGGCTAAGGAGTTGATTAGCGCTCATTGGGCTGGGAGGAACAGGAACTGGGCTTGCGGCTAAAACACCTAGACTAATTGGATTCATCTGTATCCAATATACTGGCTAAATGAGAATGTGGGGGGAAGAGTATATAAGGAGAGGTGAAGGGGCAATAGAGGAAGACTCTGCAGAGACTTCTCCCATCACTGGGCTCCTGTCGGTGCTTCATCCCCACAGCAGTGGTGACGCTCGGATGCCCTACAGCTACCACTGAGACCATGAACAAGCTTTGGAACTGAGTGCCGGAGCTATGGAACAACAGAACTGTATAGATGAACGTGTGTGGCTGGGCATGTTTACGTTGTAACAGCAGGTTGATTTGTTGGCAGAGGAGTGGCACATGCTGTGGGATATGGTCAGGGACTCTTGCTTCCCATCATATGTGTTTATGTATCTAACACCTGTGCAAGTGCAGAATGTTTCCCAAGCCTGGGAACTGCTGTCTGCTCATTGCTACCGAGCTAAAGATTTGACACAGGAGCAGTGGCCCCTGCCAGCCATGTGGGAGACGTAAAGGCACTCACCTGGCCCAGCCCTGGACATGTTGTCATGTGGTGAGCAAAATAGCATATTGAAAACTCTTTCTCCCTCTCCCTCTCTCCTCTCTCTCCCGCTTGCCTCTAACTCTTGCATTCAAATAAATAAATCTAAAAAAATGAAAAAATAAGCAGGAGAATAAGGTCTCAAACCAGCACCAGCAATGGATGCTGGTGTCACAGACGGTAGATCAATCCACTACACCACAACATGGATGCTAAACCAATTGCAGATGACTTTCATAAAATTAAAACAGGTAACAGCTTCATAAGTGTTCTTTAAATGTTCAATATCTGTTTAAATGCTGGAGGAATAGAGTTTTGAAGCCAATTAAATAATGCATTTGCAGGAAAGCTTTGTACATTTTACTTTCTTGTAAATTATCTTGTTTGGTTTCCTCTATAGATTAAAGATATATTTTCCCTATAAAAGAAAAAAAATCCCTTAACTGTTTCAAATTTATATAGTTTAAGAAAAGTTCAGTACATAATGTTCTTTGCATATGAAAAGCTCAGCGTGCTTACATTATTTACATATGATAAAATATTTCAAAATACCTACATTTCTTTTTTTAAGATTTATTTATTTATTTTTTTTATTGGAAAGGCAGATATACAGAGAGGCGGAGAAACAGAGAGGAAGATCTTCCTTCTGATGGTTCACTCCCCAAGCGGCCGCAGTGGCCCGAGCTGAGCCAATTTGAAGCCAAGAACCAGGAGTCTCTTCCCAGTCTCCCATGCAGGTGCAGGGTCCCAAGGCTTTGGGCTGTCCTCGACTGCTTTCCCAGGCCACAAGCAGGGAGCTGGATGTGAAGCAGGGCTGCTGGGATTAGAACCAGTGACCACATGGGATCCCGGTGTGTGCAAGGCGAGGACTTTACCCCCTCAGCCACCACACCGGGCCCCAAATCCCTACATTTTTATTAATAAACCGCCTCCATTCTCTGGTGGTTATTTCACACGTGTCTCTGCATAGGGAAAATCATGCTTTCTATTTTATGTAAAAGGCACAGGGACTCGCATTGTGGTGTAGCGGGGGAAGAGGGGTAATACTGCCTTCCATAGCGGCACTCCATGTGGTACCTGTTAACTCCTGACTGCACCTATGGTGATTCAGCTGCCTGCTAATGCTCCTAGGGACCACAGCAGCTGGCTCAAGTGCTTGGGCCCTCGCAGTGAATGTGGGAGACCTGGATGAAGCTCCTGGCTCCAGGCTTTGGCCGGGCCCAGCTCTGGTCATTGCTACCATTTGCAGAATGAACCAAAGGATGAAAGTCGTTTCTCTTTCTCCTTTTCTCCCCCCTCCAGTGCCTTATTCCTCTCCCTACTTCTCTCTCTCCCTCTCCGTCTCTCACACACATTGAAAGGATAAGAGTTTCACCATTAATCGTTATTGCAAATAGGAAGAACTTCCTCTTTAGGCACATTTGTGTGTGTGTGTGTATTTTGCAACAATGCTTTATGATAATCAGAGACACATTGCCTCCAAAATTCCTCTTAAAATCTTATTAATATTAAATATCTTTGATAACAGCGATTCCTCTTAAGCTTTCAACATGTGTTTTTAAATATGTCTCTCCTTATATTTTCACGGTTACAAATTGGAGTGTAAACTTCACAGTTCCTTCTGAATCAACATAAATAATCCAATGTTAATGAATCTTTGTTGCAAATTTTATTAGTTCCACTTTAAAATTGATACAATATATTTTTACATTGGTGTGTCACGCTGCATTGAATTTATGCAAAGAATTAGAAGTCAGATTAAAATTTTATATAAAATTCCACTGAATGAAATTAACAGTAAAATAAATCAAGGAAAACTATGGTTAATGAATTTGATATAAGATGGAAAAAGAAACACAGTGTTCTCTCCTGTAATAATAGAGACTGAGCTGGTAATGTTTGTCATTATCGGACTATAGAAGGACACAAAATCCTGCTAGACAATAGACCTAATGTTCTTAGAATTTCGGGATGAATATGATGGGTATGCTTGATATTTAGTAAGCATTTTTTTTTATTATATTGAATATGATTATTTGTTAAAATTTATAAAAGGTAAATTCTATTATCTAATACTTTTAGCAATTCTAAGAAAAACTGGCACAAAAAAAAGCCTGTAGTTCTTTTAAAATAAGCTTCTAGTTAAAATATGGGAAGAACAAACTGATTTAATTAGGATACATTAAAAGATTTTAAGTGTTTTCTTTATAATTGAGCGGAACATTCAACATTGCGCTTTTATTTTGGCAAATAACATTAATAAAGTCATACTTTACAGCTCTTTATTATGTATATCAAACAATTGGTTCCTTTAAAATTTTCAACTAATCTGCCTGCAAGCTATCGAGTTTTACTTTAAATGAAGCATAAAAGCCAGGTAACCATCAACTATATATGTTTTACACTTGGCTCATCTGCTGAGTTATTAGATTGTACGTATAATTGACATTATAGTTTACAAAACGCTTTGTCTTCAGTATGTTAATTGTTCACCACACGATTTTGCATGTGTTAATTGCTCTCAATGCTTTGTGGATTTCCTTATGTCAAGATTGATATCCTGAAGCCTTGGTTATCAATGTATTTATACTCATCCAACTCATTTTCTGATATTTTTTTTAGTGGTCTAATTCATGGAGCAAAATCACTGAAAACTGTAGCAATGTGAAATATACAACTAGGAGTTATCATCTGTGTGTGTATGTGGGTCCTACTGTCAAACTGCCTTCCAGTGGCTCTCTGGAGTTAGCAGCTTAGGTGCTGTGTGCTCTCCCTCCTCGGATGTTGCCCACTCCTCAGTGTGATGGCACAGACAGTTTCCAATGAATGAGTAAGCTGGACGGAGAGACGCTGCGGTGGACTGAGTGAGGCGGTGGCTCTGATAGTTTGCTGAGCTTGGTAGCATTGAGTTAATCTGGAGCCGTGAAGAGAGTCTCCTCTGTATGAATTATGTGAATAGCTGGAGACACAGGTACCAGCCAACAACCGAATTGTATTTTTTTAAACTGGCATTAATCTTTTCCCTTTCCTGTACATATTCTCTTGTAATGCCACGAGTCACAGTGCATTGCTCATTAAACTTCAAGCAATGCAGTGGAATGCTTGGTACCATTTATAGCCAATGCTCTCCAAAGTACAATTAGAGGGAGTATTATGACATAGAACAATGGAGACAATTATTTCTGAAGTTTATTAATGCTAATTAGCATATGGCATCTAAGACAGCTGCTGATACTTCATTACTAAATACTGAGGGACTAATTAGTGCTTGATGTTAATTAGCTTCTTCTGCATGTGTATTGTCCTTAGATGCATATGCATTGTCACCATTGCACTATTAAAAATCTGGCCCTGCACTCTGCAAGAACATGATGTGGCATTTAGGAGTTCTTTCAGAGTATGTGGCATTACTGTGCCGTACATGTTTTTAATAGAGTCCGTGGAAGCCTTAATAACTGCGCATTGCTAAGTGCTGTGACAAAGGAGATGCTTTGGCCTATCAGACATTTTTTTTTCATATCATTTTAGTTCAGAGACTGCCCATACTGATATCACTGTTATAGAATTATTTTGGATTTAATTCATTTTTCTTTTATTTGTCAACTTACATTGAATCATTTACTTCTGGTTAAAATCCAGTGTAGAACAGGTCAAATAACCACACTTTCCCAGTTGAACAATTCCGTAATTTTTTTTCTTGGTTTCTATTGTTTTCCCTTTATCTGTAGCTAAAGCAAATTTTTTAAAATCTTGGATAAAACACATCTTTTGAAGACTTCAGTTTTATGCTATGCAATGATCTGTTTTTCTCCTGGTTAGTGGGGTAGGTGTATAAACGGACAATCTGTTCATTGAATTCCTGTAATAAGCAACATAACTTGAGCAATTACTACATATCATTTTCAGGCAGAAATTTCTCTGTCTAATACATGAACTTAAAAATGCAGTTTACGGGGCTCAGCATGGTAGCCTAGTGGCGAAAATTCTCACCTTGCAGCTACGGGTTCCCATATGGGTACCGCTTCTAATCCTGGCTGCTCCACTTCCCTTCTGGGTTCCTGCTTGTGATCTTTGAGTCCAGAACGACTCAAAGCCTTGGGACCCTGCACCTGTGTTGGAGACCCAGAAGTAACTCCTGGCTCCTGGTTTATGACTTCAGATCAGCTCCATCTCCAGCAATTGCATCCATTTGGGAAGTGAACCAGGGAATGGAAGATCTTTCTCTCCTTTCCTCTGTAGATTTTTCTCTGTAAATCCGACTTTCTGATAAAAATAAATGAATCTTTAAAAAATATTCAGTTTACAGTTTGATGCTATACAGAATAGCTCCAAAGGTACATAACATGATTTAAAATTTAAAGAAAACATCCCTTTAAATTCCACACAAGGATTAATTTTATGATGTGACAGGGGCAATTTTGAATAGATGCTAGGAATATAGTCAACAATAATGGTTCAAACATTTTGCCCATCATTTTTAAGATTTTTGTGCTTATGCTGATGGGGTTAAAATATGGTCTTTGCCACTAGAAATAAGGGAATGAAATAATACTATTCGCTGTGACAATTGAACAATCAGATGTCAAATTTAGAAATGGCACTGAATAAATAGGGAAAAGAGATTTAAACCACACTATGTCTATTGTAGTTTTGCAGATTGCAAAAACAAAGAAAAACAAAGATCTTACCCAAATGCATTCCAAAGTTTAGCCCCAGAAAATCTAATTTAATTTCAGTATGTAGGTTTTTGGAGAGATGAGGTTTTGTGTGTGAAGCAACCAGTGAGATTAGATTTCTCATTAGGACGAAGTTAGGGAAACAAGGAAAGTGTCCATGAAAGAAACTGCTTTCCTCCTTCTCTCGCTTTTCCTCCACTGACTTTGTCTGCATCATCTTCATATTTTTCCCCATTTCTTTCTGAGAATGAAGAAACCCTTTCAAGCATGTTGGGCTTCGGAAGGTAAACAGTTAGGAATTTATAGCTTAAGAAATTAGTTTTGAAATCTTGACTATTGAACATATAACATGCTAAAGTATAATCAACCTTGTGTATTGAAAGCAAAACCAAACTTGAGGCAGTGAATCTCAATTTTCAGATTAGTTTTTATATGACATCAAACTTTTTTTGCTCAAGTAGGAAACTGTTTGAAAGTGTGTTCTTGCTGTGGTGTCGATGGAGTTCCTACTTCAAGGGGCTGTGGCACTTTGGGGATTTACTCCCTAGCTCAGTCTCCTATAGCAACAAAGTTGCCTCATAATCTGGTCACTGAGTCTCCAGAACAACAAGGCCAGAAGAAGTATTCTGTTGCGGTTACAGGACGTGGTATATGCAATGTCAACAACTGACACACAACTCTGATAATACTCTTTGAACGTTAGGGGCTTCTTTCTTTCAACATTCTAGTCTGTGCCTGTTTTTGCCAGATGAACTTTGGAAAAGACTCAAGGCTGCTAGCAGTCTCATGTTTGACTTAAAGGTTGTTTACATACTCAGTACTCTGAAATTAGCTTTATTAGTCTTAAATTAGCCTTATTATTCTGTGTATCCTTTGGGATGGGAGAATGCCAAGTATTGTCTTAAAATATTCTACCTCTGAGAGATCCATAACAAACTGGCATAGCTCACATCAGCTTACAAACAGCGAGAACTGGCATAGCTCACATCAGCTTACAAACAGTGAGAAAAATAACATCCAAGACCTTCTGCTTTAGAAAATTTTCAATTAAAATCCTCTTTCCCATTGAGATGTAAGTATCTCCCAGTCCCATTAGTTTTGCAACTCAGGATTGTCTTTCTCAAGTGAGTATCCGGAGCCAGCCGTCCGGATGAAACACAACCTTCTGGAACATAGTGCCCTCTCACTGTCAGAGTGGATGGGGAAGAGGATTGATTAACTTGGTACTGCCAATCATCACATAGAAATGCTGTAGTCCTGCACTGAGCAGCTGTCTGTGCCCACCCTCCATTTCCTCCAGGATGTTTTTTCACTACCGTGCCCAGCAATGCTGCTCCTGCCTTCTGTCTCCATGGAGCTGAGTTCAGTGCCTAATGCTGTCTCCTAGAGCAAAATCTTCCTTCCTACTTAACTCTGTGCAGTGCAACTTTTTCTTAGACATCTCTGATGCCCTTTTATTAATAAGCCTAGAATATTGATGACTGACACTGGAAACTTCCATGGAACATTTTATCTTTCAAAAGTTTTTGCTGTTTCAAAATTGGATAAAATTGGTTATACACTAAATATCATGTGTTTGTGAAAAATAAAGATGAAAAAAGGATTTCATATTTGATTGGAGTATGGCAGCTTATTACTGTACCAGTATGATTTGAATAATAATGTTTTTATAAGACTCTGCTATTCCCAGCAATGTTACTTAACTATAACGGTGATTGTTCTATAATGCTTTCATTATTATCTTCCACAGAGGGTTTTACATATTTACTGGCACTATGTTATGCATCAGTGCATAGATAATTCAATTCAAGGTAAAAATAACTATCCCTTCAAATGTTCAGCAGCACTCTGTGATGTAAGTATTCAAGATATATGTTTTCTTCAAATAGGTCAGGCTATTACTACCAATACCACAGAATGCCGGAGCTTTGCATCATTTTTTCAATAGAACCCATTAGTCCAATTTTCCTCATTCTTCCCTAGTAGCCTCTGATAACCACATTTTATCTTAATTTCTGGGAGAACAATATTTTTGCATCTCTGATATTTCACAATATTTGTACATTTTATAGTACTTATATGGCTATTTTTTTTCACTTAACATGATGGCTTCCATGTCATTGCAAAGAGTTGATGTCATGTTTCTTACAGTTGAGTAGTGTTCCGTTGTGTCTTTCACATTTTCTTTATTCATCTATTGGTGAACACTTACGTGGTTTCCATTTTTCTGGGTTCTGATGAAGAATGTTGGAATAAAAAGATATTGTACTTGTCTCTGACATGCCAATTTCATTTCCTTTGCTTATCTCTCTTGTAGAGGGAGTGCTGGAGCATATGGTCATTCTAGTTTTAGTTTTGTGAGGAAACTCATTCTTGTTGGTCACAATGAGTACAGACTCATTTGCATTTCCACTGAGTGTTGAGCAGTGTATATCTTTTTCAAATCTGGCTAGCTTTATCGTCATGTTAATAGCCATTCTGTAGGAAGGTAATATGTCAGAATGGTTTCGATTAATATTTCCCTTATCAGTGCTAGATTTACAGTTTGAAAATGATTTCTCCAATACTGTAGGTTGCTTCTTTAATCTGGTGAAGGAAACTGCTGTGCACAAACTTTAATTTAATGTAATACTGTGGGTCTAAATTCAGTCCTACATTCAGGAGTATCCTGTGATTAGATATTATATATGATGAAATATGAAGGTCTGGATTCATTACTCAGTGTCTGAACAGCTATCTTTCCCAGTACCATTTATTGAATAGACTGTACCTTCCACTGCATATTCTTACCACCTATGTCGTAGATCATTTGGGTTTAGAAGTACGTTTACTTTTAGGATTCCCACTCCTGAGATGTGTCCACTTGCTAATGTCTGTTTTAGACTGAAGGACTCCCTCTGCATTTCCTGGGGGACAGTTCTTGCAGTGATTTTTTTTTTAATTTGGGAATGTCTTTGTCTTCCCTGCATAAGTGAAGGTTGACATTGTTTTCCTCTTGGTATTGTTGACATGTCACCCCACTCTTCAGCTTGAAAGCTTTATACTAAGAGGTTGACCATTAAGCCAATGGGGCTATTTATATCATTAGTTATTTTCTCTTATAGCCTGAGATGCCTGTCCTTGAAAGATTACCGTTTATGTGCATTTTATTTGAAAGACAGAGAGAGACAAAGCTCCATCTGAACTCCTCTGTCCCATTGCTGAATGCCCGCCAAGTTGGGCCTGGGCAAGGCCAAGTGTAGGAGCCTGGAACTCAACCTAGGACTACTAGATCAGTGGCCAGGGACACTAGTGTTGGGGCTTTCATCTCCTGCCTGCAGCAGGAACACACAACCGAAAGCAAAGCTGAGACTGGAACCTGGGTACTCCCTTTGTGTGTCCCACCTAGTGGTCATAGGAACCCTCTCTCTATTTAATCTTGAATAACTGGAGGAAGATTAGCTTGAGTTGCATCTGACTAGGTACAGCCTTTCTGTACCTCACATTTTTCTTTGTATTTGGGAACTCTTCTCTGTCGTCTCTTTGAATTTGCTTCATACCATCTTGTTGAATATGCTTTCTTCTGCAAATGATGCTTTCTGTCATGTTTTTAATTTTATAATATGTTCTTTTGAGCTCAAGAATTTATGGTTTTCTTTTCTTTTTTAGAAAAATAACTTCCACAATTTCCTGTTGAAGTAATTTATCATTTTTCTGTGTTTTCTGCATCTGCAATCCCTTAAAATAGCTATTTTAAACTCTATACTTGAGGGGCTGGTGCGGTGGTATAACATGCTAATCCTCTACCTGTTAATCCTCCACCTGCTAGTGCCGCATCCTGTACCGGCACTGATTTGTGTCCTGGCTGCTGCAGTATGATCCAGCTCTCCGCTTATGGCCTAGGAAAGCAGCAAAGGATGGCCCCTAAACCCACATGGGAGACTAGGTAAAAGCTACTGGCTCCTAGTTTCAGTTCACCTTTGACCACTGTCACCATTTGGGGAGTGAACCAGCAAATGGAAGACCTTCTCTCTCTGTAAGATCTGCCTTTCACATAAAAACAAGTAAGTCTTTGCACCACTGCCAATGCCTATAATGTCATGATACACTTCAATACCAGAATATTGTACTGTTGACTGTTGCTGAAGGATTATACAATTGTTAATGATATGGGGGCTGGGGAATGACTGGGGAGGAAGAATGGAGAGGGAGGAAGCGGAGGTAAAGGGAAGAATCCTTATACCTACAAATCTGTATTGTGAAAAAAATAACCATAACAATAGAATACAAAAGAATATCAATCCTTACATTCTGTACTTGACAATTGTGTACATCCGTCTCTCACATCTCATGTTGTGATTCAGTTGAGGGAAGAACTCCCCAGAGAGACCTGGGAGCTTATTGACATACACATCATTGGCACACTGAAGGGCGGAGTATTGTTCTCATCCTCTTAATCTGGCTTGGTTGTATCTGTGGACTTTTCTCTGAAGTATTTCAGTGATGGTGCCCTAAGTCAATAACTGTCACAAATGTGGTTTTGGTGCCTCCTTGCTATTTAAACAAAAGAGGGCACCCCCGTCCCAGTTTTTTTTCAAAATCTATAGTTGATATGTTCAGAATGAACTACTAGAGATTCCACAGGACAGCACAGGCCTGAGAATGGAAACTTTGAGCTTTATCTGGTTTGGGTTTACCACAGCACATCCAATATCCAGGGCCAAGTCAAAGTCTTGTATTGGCTTTCAAGCTTTTCAACCAGGAAGTTGATGAGAAGTGATGTAGAGGCAGTGCACACATACAGCCCCAGTGGTAGTGAGTGCCAGGCTCATAGCGATGGTTCTAAAGTTTTACAGCTTTTCCTAGTTTCAAGTTGAAGGTGGGGACTGGATGCCCTCTCCTTCCCAAGGTGAGAAGTAGTGGACTTGTGTTGTTTGGCACTTGGGGAGGATGGTACAGGCAATACTTTCCCTCCAGCCTTGTTGCATGCAACTTCTTTTCATTAGACTCAAACCAGGTGTTCTTGGCCTTCAGCATATTTTCTGAGATACCAGGAAAGGGATATGTTGCATGAATAGTGGCTCATATTGTCTGTGTTAGGAGGTGATCACTGGCTTGTCCGACATGGTTGCCACCCTATTCTACCTCCCTGTCATGGACTTGATACTTTATGCTTTTAACAGCGATTACATATTTAATTCACAATTTTGTTTTGCTTTGCCACCTGCCTGTGCATTGTTGGGGGAAAAATGCATGATTTATTTTGTATTAGGTTGGTATTTTCTGCACCATGTAGTCACATTCAGTTAAATAGCTCCTCCCTAAAGTGTGTTCTAACCTTTGTACAGAGCTGTTATCCTACCGATGATTTCCAAAGGTTATAGCAATTAGAACATAGTATGCCTTTGCGACTAAATTCCAAAAGGTCTATTTTAATCACTATACTTTACCATAGATCAATAGTCCCATTAAAATTATTTTTCCCATTTACTGACCCTTCTTGGACTATGTTTGCAGTGACTTGCAAATCACATATAGCTAAAAACCTACCTAATTACTTTCTTTCACTTAAAAATCTAATTTAGCTAGGAGAAAAATAAGGAAGCTCACAAGTGATTTAAAGAGAACAGTTTGGGCTCTGTCTCCATAACAGCAGTTTTGTGATTTTAATGAGTCAACATGGCCAGAGTTGGTGTGCAGGACAGCGAAGGCAAATGAGGACTTGAGGATATTATGATTCTTTATGCAGATCAGTAGTGACTCATGCTTTTAAATGTCCACAACAGGTCTTGCGCCCCAGCACTCTGTTGCTCTATGGGATTTTATTTTGTGTCCTCTTTCCATAAAGAAATAGATCTTCATAGCTGTGCAGTAAGGGCAGATAAAATATATTCACAAATTTGGTGAGAAAGTTATTGGTACATTTGCTAGGTCTCCTAAGGCTGTTTAAATAACTGCGGGGAGTGAATGATTTTGTCTGTCATGTGCAGTGTCTGGGTACTAACGCTAAACTAGCCCAGTTTTATGACCACTGAAAGATGAAAAACTCCTTTATTTGTGAAGAAACCGAGGAAGCTACAATATATAAGTGACAATGCTTATGTGTATTGCTAAATCTGCAATTATTTAAGGCTATTTTATTCAGTGAGTTTGAAATTGTGTTATGGAATAGGACTAAATAGTTTGAGTTTTTACAACACTAGAGACAGCAAGGATTATTTAGTATATGTTATCAATTTCCATGCTCTCTTTCAAATAACATGAACGATGTTATATATTTTCTCATGATGCATTTAGCATGATGAAAATCACAACATAGTGATCTGAGGACCTGGATCTCAATGCTATGCGTAATGATAGGTCTTCAGAAATTCATCGAAGATGCATACAATGGAAGAATTAAGCATGGATTTCAAAAAAAATATTACACTCAAATCAGCTTGTATCTGAGATCTGATATAAAGATAGATTTCTGGGGACTTTTTTAAGTGTCCTCATGTTAACATGTATCTGATACTTCTGAGATATTATATCAGTGTTGAGTTTTGTATCAACAAAACTTGAAATATTTTCTAATTATTCAAAATTAATTATTTCTTATAAAGGGAGCAATACTTTTCTTATCAATTGGGATTTTCCACTCAAAGTTATTCAGAAAGACTTAATTATACATATTTTATTGAGAAATTTTTGAAGACACTAAAAATGTGGTTAAACCAAAACCCTTGAATCCTAAAGATTTATCATGTTGTCTAAATATTACATTTTTTAAATTCCTAAGCACCATAACTGATTTTCAGCCCTTTTTTTCATGAAGTTACTGAAACAATACGGGAAGGGTGGTCAGGCTCACATGGAATAAAGAGGGCTTCTGTAAAGGGCAACCCAGAGCTTCAGCCGGATTTTCAGTTTGGAGTGTGATTGTGATGTTCAGGTTACAGGTGCCGTGACAGTGTTGCTTTATAAAAGCATGTTTCATTCTGTAACATGTTTGTTGGTGCATAGATATCCTACAGCTGAATTCGCTTTCTTGTTGCACAGCCTTGTGTATTAGTAAATACACAGTGAAATAGCACCACGATAATGATATATTTGTGCCTCCTCTGAAAGTTCCTTCACGTTCTTTGCAGTGCTGTATCCTTCCCTTCCCTTTCCTTCTTTTGGCAAAATTATCTTTTATTTAGTTCTGTCCAAATAACATCGTGTATTGAGAATAGAGTTTATAGATTACTGAATCTCCTATGTGACTTTTTTCATTTAGGATTCAGCTTTGTAAATACAGACACAATTGTGTGCCTTTTGGTAGCTTATTTCCACTCATACTGAGTGATATTTAATTTTACAAGTGTACTGTGACAGGTTTGTCAACTCCCATGTCATGTTTTATAGTTTTATAGTTTTTACCCATGAACAAACATAAGTGTAATGCTTTATAACTTTTGCCTATGAACATTATAAGTGGAATGCTATAAATATTCATGAACAGGTTATGGTCTAGACAAATATTAACATTTCTCTTGGGTAAATATGCCAGTGTAGAATTTTTCTATCTGTGTCTCTTAGTATTTTGCATTAATATGTTACTATTAATGTAAAATGTTCTAATAGATGTGTCATAGTATCTGGGTTTTGGTCTTTATTTTCTAATGATAAGTGATATTGGATTTTTTTCACATGTTTTCTGCAGATCAAAGAATCTTCATTTGAAATTAAAATGATCAGCAACTACTTTAAGCTCATGTTTTTATGATAATAAATTATAGAAATTATAGTTTAAAAACTAAATGTGAGGTGTTAAATAGTTCAAATCTCACCTGATTTCTAGAGACAACTTTCTTGGAATGTACTGAAAATCATTAGATAAAATCTGTATAATTTGCTTCCTTAGAAGCAGAGTTTTACTTTTTCTCTTTTGCTTTCACAACATTCTTAAATGGAACTCTTTTGACAGTTTCTCCACTGATCTGTTTCTACACGATTGTTAAAAAGTGGTTACCGCAATTAGTGTCTTTTTTGTACACTTTGCAATTTAGAGGAAAGTCTGTTTGCTTCACAAAATCTGGCAGTGTGGATTTTCAGCCAAATAAATGTCAACACAGTTATGTTTTAAGCCTTTATGTCTTTAGAAAAGCCAACTTATTCAAAGATTACTTTCATTAAAAGTATACTTTTCACTGTCTTTTTTTCTTTATTTGGCTTCATTTACCTCACCATCCTATTCTTTAGACTGTGAATTTTTTTCCCACAATTTCACATCCATCCTCTGTTAAGTCTGCATGAATAAACTGGTTAAATGCTGTGTTAGCCGAGTTGGTTCATGCTTATTTCTATAACAATAAGAACAAAATCTTAGTATATTCCAAGGCTTGCTTATTACTCACATTGTAGCCAAGGTGGAACACAAGTCTCTAAATGGCATTTTTTTAAAGAATTATTCATTTTTATTAAAGCCAGATATACACAGAGGAAGAGAGACAGAGAGGAAGATCTTCCGTCCGATGATTCACTCCCCAAGTGAGCCGCAACGGGCCGATGCACGCCGATCCGAAGCCGGGAACCTGGAACCTCTTCCGGGTCTCCCACGTGGGTGCAGGGTCCCAATGCATTGGGCCGTCCTAGACTGCTTTCCCAGGCCACAAGCAGGGAGCTGGATGGGAAGTGGAGCTGCCGGGATAAGAACCGGTGCCCATATGGGATCCCAAGGCTTTCAAGGCGAGGACTTTAGCCGCTAGGCCACGCCACCGGGCCCTAAATGGCATTTTTAAAATTAATTCCATTCCATTATGTGACACAGTTTTACATTGCATTATGAGACACAGTTTTATAGGCTCTGGGATTCCCCCCACCCCTCCCCAAACCCTCTCCCCATGGTGGATTCCTCCACCTTGTTGCATTACCATAGTTCAAGTTCAGTTGAGATTCTTTCATTGCAAGCATATACCAAGCATAGAGTCCAGCACCTTATTGTCCAGATAAGTTCAATGGCTTGTTGGGGAGACCATCTCTGGTCTGAAGGTAGAGCTGGCAGAGTATCATCCCGATCAATTAAAAGCTCCAACATAACATCAGCAACAATTTATAATGTTATGGAATTAATTGACTTGGTATTGAGTAACCAATATGTTAAAAAAAATGCAAGTTCTTAATCACATCCTGTGACTACTTCATTGACATTTCAATTTTAGTTTGTATACAACCGGGTTCTATACATCTTAAAATGGCTATAAATTATTGTTCGGCTGTCCCGTGTCTATTTTCATTATAATATTTAGCATTTTATAGCATTGAAGCATAATTTTACTGAACCTGGCTTTTTTTTGGGTAGTCTAGACTGGCTTATAACTCTAACAAGACATATGTCAACAGTTTAGGTGCAGAACGGTTTTAGGAGAGGTGTGCAGAGAAATCTTCAATACCCTAGTGAGGAGTAACTAATCTTTGTGTCCCACCTAGTAAGGTATAAGTGAATCCATGCTGACCATTTCCTGTCTGATTCTAAGCTTTCGTTGTTCTCTATTCTGGAATTTTTGTTTGGTTGGTTATTTGTTTGAGGGGTGTCTGGAGCGATCCTGATGGTCCAGGATCATGATTGATAACTCTAAATGGCATTTTTATGGAAAGAAATTACTCAATCTTATTGACAGTGGATATGGGATGAACAAAGTAGTCTTTGATGTTTCTTCCAAATTATGCAGAAAAGGGCCAGGAGCTTTCCCTTCCAGTTCTCTTGGACAAGGCAGTTATACAGTGAGCCTTCTTCCAAAGACATCTGGAAATTGAACTCAGAAAGTGAGGAAATGTCATAATTCCTGAAAAAATAAGTGGTCAAGGCTATAATGAAGGCTAAGAAACCTAATGGTCTTGGAGCCATTTTCTTTCACAAGAATCTATGCAAGAATAGCTAATATTCATTAAACACCTGTTGTCTGTGACAGTCTATTTCATTTTCTATTTTGACTTTCCTAAGAGCACTTTTGGTTTCTGGATAGGGAAATTGAAAATCACATGTGAAAAGTGGTTTTTAAGATATGTAACTTATTATTATGTAGGAGGACCCATATTTTTCTGTGATTCTAGTTTGTGTACCTTTTTGAAAAGTTCACGCTTCCTCTATATTGGCTAAAAAGAAAAGTTGCATGAGACTGCAAATAGTTTTAAAATTTGTATGAACTTTTATAATTTTTCTGTGATTTTTGGAATAACCAAGACACAGTAATTATATATCATATTCTAGTAATCTGAATCTGCTGTTAGTAATAATATAAAGGAGAAAGATAAAATTCTTAGTCTCTTCTTTTTTTTTATTCATTAATTACATTGTATTATGTGTCACAGTTTCATAGGTACTGGGATTCTCCCCCCACCCCTCCCCAAACCCTCCCACCATGGTGGATTCCTCCACCTTGTTGCATAACCACAGTTCAAGTTCAGTTGAGATTCTTTCATTGCAAGCATATACCAAACATAGAGTCCAGCATCTTATTGTCCAGTCAAGTTCAATGGCTTGTTAGGTATACCCTCTCTGGTTTGAAGACAGAGCCATTAGAGTATCATCCCGATCAATTAAAAGCTCCAACATACCATCAGTAAAAATTTACATCATTATGGAATTAATTGACATAGTAATGAGTAACCAATATGGTAAAAGTAAATGCGAGTTCCCAGCCACCTTCTGTGACCACCTCACCTATAGTTCAATTTTAGTTTATACACAACATATAACAAACCTAACATAACATGTTATACATAACATCATATCATCTTAAATTAAGGCAAACATGTGGTATTTAACCTTTTGGGATTGGCTCATTTCCCTTAGCATTATGGTTTCTAGTTTGGCCCATTTGGCCACAAAGAACTGCGTTTTGTTTTTTTTAATAGCTGAGTACTGTTCCATGGAGTAGAGGAACCATAGCTTTCTTATCCAATCGTCTGCTGATGGGCATTTTGGCTGCTTCCATGTTTTTGCAATTACTGATTGTGCTGCTATGAACATAGGAGTGCATGTTGGTTTCTCATAAGACAAGTGTTCTGGATATATTCCTAGGAGTGCTATTGCTGGATCATATGGTATGTTAAATTTGAGTTGTTTGAATGTTCTACATACTGATTTCCATAGAGGCTGTACCAACCTGCAGCCCCACCAGCAGTGGAGTAGGGTTCCTTTATCCCCCTGCAACCTCGCCAACAAGTGTTGTTGGTGCTTTTATTCATGTGGGCCAGTCTTACTGGCGTTAGGTGGTACCTCATTGATGTTTTAATTTGGATTTTCCTTATTGCCAGGGAACTTGAGCATTTTTTCATATGTTTATGTGCCATTTGGGTTTGTTCCTTTGTGAAGTGTCTGCCCATTTCCCGTGCCCATTTCTTGAGTGGCTTGTTTGTTTTGACATTTTGGTTGTTTTGTAGCTCTTTGTATATTCTGGAGATCAGCCCTCTATCACCTATGTCGTGCGCGAAGATCTTCTCTCATTCTGTGGGTTGCTTTTTTACTTTGTTGATTATTTCCCTTGCTGTACAGAAGCTTCTTAGTTTGATGAGGTCCCATTTGTTTATTCTGGTCTTGATTGCTATTGCCTTTGGTGTCCTTTTTAGGAAGTAGGGACCTACCCCTAGGTCTTGCAGAGTATTTCCAACATTTTCTTCCAAACGTTTGAAGGTTTCTGGATGTAGGTTTAGCTCTGTTATCCATTTAGATCTGATCTTAGTGTATGGTGAGAGATGTGGATCTATCTTTTTGTTTCTGCAGGCTATCAACCAGTTGTCCCAACAGCATTTATTGAAAGACCTTCCCATTTGCCTGGATTGTCGTTTGTCTTTTTGTCAAAGATTATTTGACTGTATCTGTGTGGGTTCCCTTCTGGTGTTTCTATTCTGCTCCTCTTAGTCTCTTCTTAACAGTTATGAATATACTATTATCCATAAATTTAGAAGCAATGAGATAGTTGAGCAATGAGGCTTCCGAGGCTGCCTGAGGATTGAGAAACCACTGTCAGGGTGGGGAGTGCTGCTGTGGCCTGGTCCTAAAGGAGAAGAGCGGGCAGAGAAACTGAGCTGCTTCTAACCAGAGCCTTCACAACCAAGGCAGGCATTGTAAGGTAGCGGTAGAGCTGCCCATGGCATCTAGTCAACACATGGCTTAGGTCCTAGTTGCTCTAGGTTCAATCCAGCTTCCCTGGATGGAAGAGCAGTCAGATGTTGCTCGAGTGCTTGGACCCCTGCATCCATGAGACAGACGAAGCTTCTTGCTTAGGTCTGGCCCAGTGTTGGCTGTTGCAACCAACTGGGGCCTTAGCAAGAAGATGGAAGGTTTCGCTATTTCCCCTCCATCTCCTCTCTCTTATTCTGACTTTCAAAAATAAATAAATCTAGAAACACAAGTTATGCTATCATGTCAAAAAGCAATCTTACATCCCTTGAAGGCAATTTTTAGTCCAACGACATAAGACACTTTTCATCTTTGATGATAGTAACTGACACAGCTAAAACTAAGCATTCATACTAGTTAGAATTATATACACATTTCTTCTATAATCATCAGCTAGTTTCATTTAGGTTAGAAACTGTGAAACAGCTGATTTTGGACCCCCTAGTAAGTGACATGACATATCATATGACTGTTCTGTTATGTGGTTTCAGATTAAACCAAAGCTATTCTAAATTTTAGGATTTCTAAAAAAAAAAAAAGTAATTTCTTCACAAATTCTCAAGCAGCAAATTCTGAAGCAGGAAAGCCACCATGAGGGGTTACTGTTACTGGTGGTATGGTTTCATGGCAATCCAATTACATCAGCAAACCTCATGTGTCAATCTTTTTACTGAGTGACTGTCAAAAATTGACATGCCTTTCGCTTACTCTGAAAAGTTTGTATATGTAATCGTTTCAATTATTATTCATAAAAATTATGCTTACAAGTTCAAGTGTTCCAATAGTGTTTCATGTTAAATCCAGGGTCTGGCAGGTACTCTTCAAGGTGACACTTGAATGCTACTTTGTAGGTTGCTGTATGGATTGTGGCCTCTGCTGGTGTGTGTGTGTGTGCTCTGCATTTCAGGTTCTCAGTGGTATGAAGGAGACATGCCTGAGTGTCTTCAGATGAACAAACAGGGCCTTGTGTCAAAATAAAAGCTTATAGTTTGAAAATCTGCAAAATTATACCATCTTTCTTTACATATGAAATTGGTATATTCTTGTTTCATTTGCAATGCAAATCAAGAAAGCAGTCCTGGTGTCATCCATCTGTTTTCTAAACCACCTTGCATTGCTGCAAAGTGTTCTTTAATTGACTGGTAAATCATTCTATCATCAGTTTTCCAAATTGTTTTTTGTTTTCTTGTTTTCTCTTCAAACTCTGGGGTGTATTGAATTGTGTTATGGTAACTGTTGTTTTAGCATTTTTTAAACTGAACTGTATTAACCCTTACAACAGATTAACAATTTCCAGTTACATTGTGAGAATTCGGTTGGCCCCGGGATTAAGTAAATCTAAGATCCCCACCACAATATTGTTGAATCTGAGTCTTTATTAGTATCGGAAAGAGCCATACTTCCTAAAAGCCTTTTCCCCTCCAGAGAAATTTGAAAAATAGAATGTAAAGAATTAGGTCTGGGTTGACAGCATTTCCTCAGACCAACCTGAGGCCACACTGCATTAGCACAATAGTAAAACCAGTTATAAAGAAAGTATATCTTAACATTTTTGAATGGTTATTTTGCCATTTAAAAGTTACAGCTGAGCTACCAAGCTAAAGTTGTAGCTCCAAGTGTCATCCTGAAGTTAATCTTCATCTCCCTCCTCCTCCTCTCCCTGTGACAGCTTCCGCAGTTGTTTAGGACTGCCTCTGATTGGGCCATTTAGTAGGAGCATGCAGGGAGTCTGTGGAAGCTCTCCCCCCTGCCAGTCCCAAATGGTTCCGTCTTTGGTTTTAGTCTTTAGGAGGTAGCATTTGGGTGCATAAACCTTGTTTACTATTTAAGTAAATTCTGCTTGATCATTAAAGGGTCAGTGAAGATCTTCCGTTTGTGTCCATCTGTACTCAATTTCACTTTAGTTACCAAGAACCCTGCTCTGTCTAAATTAATGAAAATCCACTTTTTTCAAAAAGAAAGTTTAATATACTCATGCTGTATTTTTTCCCAAGTTATCAGATCCGTTACACCCTGTTGCTGAACGTTTCCTGCTCTCCACAACTTTTATAGGCTGCTTCCATGGACTCATCCTCTTTATTAATTTTATACTCTTCATTTGAAGAGCTGCTGTGCTGGGGGAGCTATTGGTATGAACGAAGCATTATAAAATTTTATTGTGTTTTATTATTGCATAACTGTTATGCCAATAAACATATTGAAAGAAAACTATTGGTGTTTAACATGTAACAAATTCCCAGAATAATGTTATTTGAAACCTTCATTTAATGCATGACTAAACCTTGTTTCATAAGCACAGTTGATTTGAATGAGAAGCAGCTCAATTTTACTTAGGCTAACAGAAATGCTCTCATAAAGGAGAGATGTTCAGTTTGCTGTTAGTATCATATCTGTCATTGAAATGGAAATAATAGTTTCATGCATAAAAATTGGAAAGGGAAAAGCATGGCTGAGCTGTAGAAATTTAATCATATTAAATTCATATTATTTTGATATTTTAAATAGATCCTGTTAAGTTTCTCTTTCCTCTGCCTGACACAATTCACCAAAATCAGAAAGATGGTTTTCATATGTCTCAGAGGCAAGGCTTAATTACGCAGCATTTTCAATTGCTCGGAGGTCTCTGATCTCAGAACACTTTGATTATTGCAATTTTGTGGTTGTAAGAAATTCAACACAATGCAGACATTCATATCCTAGATTTCAAAATCTTTACATTTCATAAGATTGATTACTAAATCATATTGATCTTAGTAGTTCTGATGACAAAGGGAAAGTTGAACCCGAAGCCATAGGCCTGATTGTTTTTCGTGGAAGTGGGTACAGTGAGCATCCATTAACCCTTTGTAAGGGAATCTTTAGCAATTTTTGCCTCAGTGGTCCATGAAAAGCAAGGTGGTTTAAATTTGAAAACACCAATTCATTACAGAACTCTAGGGAGTATTTTCATGTGGGGTGGGGAGAATCTGGAGACAATGTGTTTCAACTCTCACTTCCTGAAGAAAGTCCACTGTATCCAAAATGATACCAATGTGCTCTGTGAGTGCTTTGCCACCAGACTTTGCTGCAATTGAGCAACTCTGTAAATAAAACACAAGTAATTTGCACATGAAAACCTCACTCAGGACAACTCACTGGAATACTTCAAGGAAAAAGGGGTTACTTGAATTGTGCCTAATTCTGTCTTAAGAAACACCTAGCTATTAATAACTATGGGAACTGATACAGTGAGCAAGTAGCATCATTTTCCCTTTTCTCCCAGTGTGAAGTCTGAGCAATTTTGATACAGTTGTCAAATTCAGACAACTTGCAGCCATGTTAAAGCTCAGATTGGAGGTGAGGGCTTGGCTCCCATAATACATAATGTTCTATTTTTCCCCTGAATAAAATAGCTTCATCTAGAATCAGGAGGGCTGCTGCGGAGTCGGTACTCATGCTAATGATGGTCTGTTGTGAAACAAGAGGCATCATCCGAAGGCAGAGCTGATGCTGAACACAGGAGCCGCTTGCTCAGGCCTCCTCCTGGCTCCACCGTTAGTTCACCCACCAGATCAACAAAGCTTCTCTCCCCAGGACCAGTGGACATGAAATGGAACTCCATCACAACTTGTTTAAATTTAGAAATGTGTGGCAAGGGGAATGACTTCTTCAAAAACACGTTTTTGTTAGTGTTTAATTCTAGGGATTCGTGTCATGGTTCCTAGAAGCTGGTTGATCATTTTCAAATGTATCCTCCTCACTTTGGCTTTGTGTTGCCAGAGTGAGTTGTGAGTTAGGCTTCGCTCTGTCCAGGGAGACTAGCTATTGCTCAGCCTTCCTGCAGTTTGCTTCTCGTTAGTGTCACCAGCCCTATGTCACCAGCCCTATGTCACCAGCCCTGTGTCACCAGCCCTGTGTCACCAGCCCTGTGTCACCAGCTCTATGTCACCAGCCCTGTGTCACCAGCCCTGTGTCACCAGCCCTGAGTCAGCAGCCCTGTGTCAGCAGCCCTGTGTCACCAGCTCTATGTCACCAGCCCTGTGTCACCAGCCCTGTGTCACCAGCTCTATGTCACCAGCCCTATGTCACCAGCCCTGTGTCACCAGCCCTGTGTCACCAGCCCTATGTCACCAGCCCTGAGTCAGCAGCCCTGTGTCAGCAGCCCTGTGTCACCAGCCCTGTGTCACCAGCTCTGTGTCACCAGCCCTGTGTCACCAGCCCTGTGTCACCAGCTCTATGTCACCAGCCCTGTGTCAGCAGCCCTGTGTCACCAGCCCTGTGTCACCAGCTCTGTGTCACCAGCCCTGTGTCACCAGCCCTGTGTCAGCAGCCCTGTGTCACCAGCCCTGTGTCACCAGCCCTGTGTCACCAGCTCTATGTCACCAGCCCTGTGTCACCAGCCCTGTGTCACCAGCTCTGTGTCACCAGCTCTATGTCAGCAGCCCTGTGTCACCAGCCCTGTGTCACCAGCCCTGTGTCACCAGCCCTGTGTCACCAGCCCTGTGTCACCAGCTCTATGTCACCAGCCCTGTGTCACCAGCCCTGTGTCACCAGCTCTATGTCACCAGCCCTGTGTCACCAGCCCTGTGTCACCAGCCCTGTGTCACCAGCTCTATGTCACCAGCTCTGTGTCACCAGCTCTATGTCACCAGCCCTGTGTCAGCAGCCCTGTGTCACCAGCCCTGTGTCAGCAGCACTTCGTGCTGGAAGACCTTGAATCTGCTTTCTGATGTTTCCCAGGTTTTCTGAAGCTTAAAGAAAACCAGTGCTGCTGTGCTAACACTGGCATTTCAGCCTACCCTGCTGCCCTCCACTGCCTTCACAGATGCCAGCCTGGGCTGAGCACCTGCTGCCCTCCACTGCCTTCACAGACGCCAGCCTGGGCTGAGCACCTGCTGCCCTCCACTGCCTGCACAGACGCCAGCCTGGGCTGAGCACCTGCTTCTAGGCCTAGCGTCAGCTGTTGGCTTCTGCTCCTAGGAGCCTCTGTGCTGCAGCAGTCCTGATGTCACTCCAGGAGTGGTTGCTGTTCCCACTTATTTCTCATCCTGAGGCCTTGACGTACTGTGACTTGTCAGTCACTCAGTCAATACTTTCTTAAACCTTATTGATACTTTTAAAATTTCTTTCACATGAGGTGTTTTTGTTAATAGGTAGATTCTGGCTGTTTCCTTTGTCTGTATCGTAGTCTTGTCATTATTGAGATCATTCACATGGCCTCACAAAGCTCTCTTTCCCTAGGATTCCTTTAGCATTATCTACACTTTTGATAAAATGATAGATTGATCGATCAATATAAAGAAAATTTGTGTGCATGTATAATCAGCAATTTAAATATAAGGAAAACCACACACCTTTCAAAGATGTACTCACTATAAAACTATATATATATATAAAGGCATTGTTCATAGTAAATATTTGGAGTCAGGGATGTCAAGAGAAAACAGATCTTACATCAATTTTTTTTTCCTTCATAGGCTTATGGCTATGTATATATTTTTGTAAATACCTGTATCAGAATTTTATGTACTATTTCAAATGCATTATAGACACACTTGTCACATACACATGAACACAATACATTGTAATGCATCAAATATGGAAGGAATGAAATTTAAGTTTTTAAATGTATACTTTATATTCATTGGGGAACCACATTATAAAGTGTAAAACTAAGAAGTAACACCACTAGTATTTTGATTCAAACTTAATATACCAATGAATGGATTTAATATTATGTTGTAACTTTAGGGAGGATTTTTTTCCCCTGCTCTGCTTTAAAATTTATATTTAGCAAGCAGAAGATACAGGCCAGGCTGGGTGTGGTAGCCTAGTCCTCACCTTGCATATGTCAGGAATCCATATGGATGCCGATTCATGTCTAGGTGGCCCTGCTTCCCATCCAGCTCCCTGCTTGTGGCCTGGAAAAACAATGGGCGGTGGCCCAGAGCCTTGGGACCTTGTACCTGTGTGGGAGACCCGAAAGAAGTTCTTGGCTCCTGGGCTCAGATCAGCTTAGCTCTGGTCATCGCGGCCACTTGGGGAGTGAATCAATGGATGGAAGATCTTCCTCTCTGTCTCTCTTCCTGTATGTATATCTGACTTTCTAATTAAACAAATAAACAAACAAAAAGAAATCTTATAAGAAAAACAGAGGATGTTAACATCTTATATCTGTGTCATATATTTTCATCTTGTTGTACCCACTTATTCTACATGTTTGTATTGAGTTTTCTAGGCATATTATTTACAGATTTTTCTTAATTATAAACCTCAACTGTTCACATGTGCACTGTAACAGTTTTCTTACTGTCTTCTTTGATCATGTATCTTGAAATAGTGCATACATTGAGTGTGAAAGACAGAATAAACATTGCATCTTAAGTGATACTGTATTTTATTGGACAAATGCTGATTAGAAATGATGTGTTTTTCAGGAAATGAAAAAATGTTAGTTCAGTCTCCTCATATGTTTGTTCCTTTATATGTTTTTACTCTGCTACAGTTATTTATAGAATGTGTTTGATATTTTTTCTTTTATACTTATAAGTAACATTTAAGATCTTACATTTTTCCCTTTGTAAAAGTTCCAAAATTCTCCACTTAAAGCTGAACCTACATATAAAACATGCAAATGTTATCATTTATCTTTACAGATTTAATTATCATAGTCCAGTTCCCATGAATGTCAAAAAGCAGCCATAATCCATTCCCTGAACATCCTGTAACATACAATGTCATTAGCATAATGAGATATACAAGTTATGCTTACCTGCTAAAATATTTGCAATATTCAAATAGATTTTTTTGAAATTATCTTTATCCCATTTGCACATTTGGAACTAAAATTTCTATTTATACAACTACTGTGAATCAGAACCTCGAAAAACGTTAAACTTTTCCCAACTGTACTAACACACATATTGTAATGTAATTGTAAAGTTTCTCCAAGAAAGATTCACTTAAGTGAAATCTCTTCATATTTCAGAGTTCTCATGAATGTTTCCACTTCAGAATAACCTTTCTGACAACATATGGATGGTTGTCTTCCTTTGTGTCGTCTTCCCATTATGCATTTTTAAACACTGATTTTTATTGGAAAGGCAGATCAGATTGTATGAAGAGAAGGAGAGGCAGAGAGAAGGATCTTCTGTCCATTGATGCATTCCCCAAGTGGCCACCACAGCTGGAGTTGAGCTGATCCAAAGCCAAGAGTCAGGAACTTCCTCCCAGTGTCCCACATGGATGCAGGATCCCAAGGTCTTGTGCCATCCTCTACTATTTTCCCATTCACAAGCAAGGAGCTGGTCTGGAAGCAGAGCAGCTGGGACATGAATCAGTGCCCTTAAGGGATCCTGGTGCTTGTAGCCATTGATTCATAGTTCCAGGCCCGTTCTCCCAATATGCATTTCTCTTACTTTGGAAATCAATTGTAAAACAAAAGCTGGAGCTGTATTTATGTATGGAAGAATCACACCATGAACAGAGAAATTGGGCAAGAAGAGGGCATGGGACGTAAAAAAGGCACCATATTCTAACACAGCTGGCTCTTAAACATAGTGCATCTACCACTGCAAAGCACGCACAGCACACAATGGCAGAAATCCATAAAACGTCCCTTAAACTCCAGGACTACTGGAGCTTTGTACGTGGCTCTCTGTGTATTTCTGTCATGTATCTCTGCTGTCTGCACAGCTGTACACCCTGCTTTGTCACACCCTGCCCCTGCGTGCTCTGCTTGGACCATATCTTCCCCTGTTTGCTCCTCAGACTTCATGCACAGCTCTGAAGTCCTCAGGGTCCACCTGTGGTCTCTGACCAAAACTCGTGTTCCTCACACATATTCATGCTGCCTGTCATTACCAGTTCAGACACTCAGTCAGCAGCACTTCCAAGGCCGGCTATGAAAAAATGCAGTACATTATCGACAATTCTTCGGTATGCTATGAAAATAATTTACATGTAGATCAATTTGTAAAAAGAGAACAGAATTACAGGCTAGCATGACTCGAAGAATAGTAGATGTTTCATGCAGAATGCCTTCATCTTGTGTTGAAGACTTAAGAAATCGGTGTTTGTAATGAAGAAGCGTTTAAACGTGTGGCAGTGTATGCATGCTTTTAGGAGCATTCTTCAGATTTGCCACTACTGAGAACTTGAGTTAGTTTGATAATCCTTTGTCACTGTCCCTGGAGGGCCTTCTGGCTTCTTGTAGGAGGTTGAGCAAAATCCTTGGCCTCTCTATGAACATTCAATACCAGTAGCGCCCTCTAGTTGCAACAGCCAAAAATTTCTGCATATGGAACTGCCTCACTGGGTGAGCATATACACGTGATGTCACATGCAGTTTTGAGAATGAATTGCCAGTAATCTTGCCCTATAGAAATACTTCCAGAAACACACCCTACGAACAAGGGCGTCCTTTTACATAGCAACGCAGCCAGCAACTTCAACACTGGGACACTGACCTTTGAGGGGAAAGCATGGTGGATTCTAGAATCTACACTCAAAGTTCAAGTTGCTCGACAATTGGTTTTTGTCCATTTTGCCTTAAAGTTTCATGAATTTAAAGTATAATTTTGTTGTATAACTTTTAAAGATTATAAAATATTTTGTTGTTGACTTTATTACAGAAAGATATACACTTGGGATTCTATGAATAATTGCATCATTTTAGTTGAGTTGAATAATTTCCAGTAAGCTTGCTTAAAAAAGAAATGTATATAAATGAAATTGACATTTTGAGATTTCATAATTATGTACAGCATGTGTCCATACTCACAGTGAACAGTGATTTTCCACTTACTGATTGGATTGTTAAATCAACACAGGGTTAAGCTTGTGATTCTAAAGTAAATTCAAGGTATATCATTGCAAAAATTAAAAATGAAAAAGCAAGGATTAGAGAGGGTGGCAACAAGGGAAGGTGGAAAAGCACAGAGTGAAAATTTGCATTTTAAAACTATATGAAATACATGAAGCTTGTCTTTACGTAAATTAAAAGAACAAGTGTGTGTGTGTGTGTGTGTGTGTGTGTGTGTGTGTGTGTGTGTGTGTGTACATGCTAGGAATCACGGAGTATTTTGGAACCAAGCCTGCCTCACGTGTATCCAGGATGATTGAAGATCCAAGTGAAAGTTGGTTTCTCCAGAACACACTGTCTCTAAGGACTACCCAAGTTCTTCGTGAACTAATAGTTCTGTGGGATGGAAGAATTAAATTCATAATCTAGGGTTGGTTGTAATGAATAGTCCCACGTAATTTCCTCTTGTTGCTGAGAATTAAAGTATTTCACCTTTTTAAAATCATGAAAAGTTGAGATTTCATGACGTTCATCTTTTCAGTCATACATTTTGTAAAATTATTGCATAGAAACTAATACTTGTTACATGCATGCATGCAAATACATATGAGGTATTGTGACTAAAGTTGTCTCATAGACTTTAGTGTAATTATAAAATACTGAGCATGAGTTCTAAAGAGCTCATGAAATCAAACAAGAAAACATAGCTAACTGAACACTACAAGATTCATTTGCTATGGCCCGATAATTTTCTCCAAAAATTATTCTACTCTGAAAACTTTCTACTTTGAAACAATGGTCGGAAAAGTGCCCAGTATGTTCTACCTTGAAAAGGTGAATGTGTTCATTACTTCAATAGTCTATTTCACAAAAGTGACATTTCTAAGAAGTGTGTGGATGCCGATACTCAAATGTTATGCTTTCAAATTTCTTATTTCTGAAAGAAAGCAGGAGAAACCCCTTGTAGCCACTGTTGTGAATTATTCAGTCCTTACACTTACACTGTTACAATCAAAACTAATGTTGTCGTCCACATATTCTCATCACATTGAGTTCTTTCTTTCAATAAGGAAAAAACAAATACCCCTGATTGCTGCGAGTGCAAGTCGAACAATGAGCGCTTCCAAAGGCATTGAGATTCTCTTGGTTAATTTTTGTTTATTTTTATTCAAATTGACAGACACAAACTGTTATGCATGTTTACCAGGTACTATGTGGTGTTTCTTCATTTATACAAAGGATATAATTCCATTCATGGTTAATATCCTTTTGTGGAGTTAACGTTTTCAGAGTGAAAATATTCAAAATTCTGTCTTCCATTAGAGAGAGAAATAATGCACTGTATTACCTGTCAGCACCCTGCAGTGCGATTGAATGTCAGAAAGTTTCTCTCCTGTCGGACCGTGGTCTCGTCCCCACCAGTCAGTCCTCTCCCATTCCTTCCTCCTCGTTGTCCTTGTCTCTATGCTGCGGCGGAGATCACTTTAGGTTTAACTCCTATGGAGTAACCTAGTTTTTATTTCTTAGTTTTATTTAGTTTAAGGCATTTATTGTACTATGGATTCTCAAGATAACAGAAAATGCATTATCATTACTGCAACACAATTCCCATTTCAGTGTGGTAGTAACATAAGGATAGAATTCTAAAAATATAAAATCACCTGCTTTTTTAGTGTGAATGAAATTATATACATATATATGTATATATATATGTATTTCTGTTCTTCGCATATTTCTCTAGAAAGAACTCTGGTTCTGTTCATGTTAGAAAAGTAATATTTCAGCCTTTTTTTTAATTCATTAATTACATTGCATTATGTGACACAGTTACATAGATACTTGGATTCTCTCCACCCCTCCCCAAACCCTCCCACCATGGTGGATTCCTCCACCTGTTGCATAACCACAGTTCAAGTTCAGTTGAGATTCCCCCATTGCAAGCATATACCAAACATAGAGTCCATCATCTTATTGTCCAGTCAAGTTCAACGGCTTCTTAGGTATACCCTCTCTGGTCTGAAGACAGAGCCATTAGAGTATCATCCCGATCAATTAAAAGCTCCAACACACCATCAGCAAAAATTTACATCATTATGGAATTAATTGACATAGTAATGAGTAACCAATATGGTAAAAGTAAATGCGAGTTCCCAGCCACCTTCTGTGACCACCTCACCTATAGTTCAATTTTAGTTTATACACAACATATAACAAACCTAACATAACATGTTATACATAACATCGTGTCATCTTAGATTAAGGCAAACATGTGGTATCTAACCTTTTGGGATTGGCTCATTTCCCTTAGCATTATGGTTTCCAGTTTGGCCCATTTGGCCACAAAGAACGGCGTTTTGTTTTTTTTAATAGCTGAGTAGTATTCCATGGAGTAGATGAACCATAGCTTTCTTATCCAATCCTCTGTTGATGGGCATTTTGACTGCTTCCATGTTTTTGCAATTACTGATTGTGCTGCTATGAACATGGGAGTGCACATTGGTTTCTCATAAAACAAGTGTTCTGGATATATTCCTAGGAGTGCTATTGCTGGATCATACGGTATGTTGAATTTGAGTTGTTTGAATGTTCTCCATACTGATATTTCAGCCTTTATAAAGGTCAAGCAATTATATTCCCTTGTGTATATGTATCACACATTGTTTCTTCCCTGCTCATTGAATGGTGTTTGACATTGTGCCTTTTTCCTGGATACTTTGAATGGCACTGCCATGTGTATGGAAGTCAAGATGTGCCTCTAACAGAAGATTTTAATTTCCATGGCGTGCACTCCTGAGCTGTGGGATTCCTGAGTCATATGGTAGTTTAACATTTTTGGTTTTTTCTTTTGATGGACATCTGTACTGTTGTCCAAATGGCTGATGTAATTTATAGTCTCACTAACAGTGTGCAAAGATTTTTAATAAGATTCTTTTATTTTTTTGCAAAGTCAGAGATACAGAGAGAGATTCTAAGTCCCTTGATTCATTCCCTAAGCATCTGCAACAGCCAGAGCTGAGCCATTCCGAAGCTAGGAGTCAGGAGCCTCTTCCTGGCCCTTCTGCAGGGTCAGAATTCCAAGGCTTTGGGTCATTCTTGATGCTTTCCCAGGCCACAGGAGGGAGCTAATGGGAAGCGGGTCTGCTGGGAATAGAGCCAGCGCCCATGTGGGATCCGGACATGTGCAAGGCAAGGACTTTAGCCACTAGGCTGTCAGGCCGGGCCCATCATTTGTCCTTTTGATAGTAATTGTAGAGGAGATTGTCTAAATTTCTTCCCAGGTGTTTGCTTGTTTGTTGTTTGTTTTTAAACTAATGGAAATCTTTTGTTGTTTTCTTCCTCTATGTTTTACCATCTGGATATAGGAATACTTCTGATTACTCTTTAGTACAATTTTTATAACTTTCAACGTTTTATGGAAGTTTTAATGATCATAATAGCTTTTTTGCTGGAGCTCAAGATTTTCTGTTGAAAGTGTGTTATCTGCAAACAAAGACGGAGTGATTTCCCTTTTTCTACATGTAATGCCAATTGCTTTGGTCTCTCACCTGATTTCTCTAGCTGGGAACCACATCACTGTGCTGTGTTTTTGTCTTATTCCAGAATATTAAGTTTTCAAACTTTCCTCATTTAAAACTTGCTGTTGCCGACTGTTGACTTCTTAGATAAGGTATTTTTGTCTTGAACTATGGTCCTTTAATGCCTAGTTAGTTTATTTTTTTTTCTCAAGAAGGAAAATTGAAAAACTTTTTTGTTTTTCGTTATTATAATGTGGCATATGACACACATACAGACATACATAGCACACACACACAGAGGTATTGCCTCTTCTTGCTGGATTGAGCAAGTTAGTATTATGTAATGACCTTCTTAGCCTCTTACATCTGCTTTTTCAATTACTATGTAACCTGTGTTTTTCCGGAAGGAAGTACTGCTGCTGCTCTCTTTGGGTGTGTTAGCATGGACTATCTGGTCTCATCCTTTCACCCGTAGTCTAGAATATCCTAAGAGTTGCAGTGCGTGTCTTGTGAACATGGTAAAGCTGTCTCCTGCTTTTGAGTTTTGTACCTCTGCCTCTGAACCTTTTCCATTGGTATTTAAGCTGAGTATTGACAGGTAAGGCCTTACTTACTGCTGCTATTTCAGCCTTTCTTTTATATTTTCATCATAGTACCTTTCTTTCTCCTCTAAAATTTGTCCTTTGTTATTCTATAAAATTGTCTAATTGTGTGACGTGAGATAAGCCAGTTATGGTTCTTGCTTCTTACGTACCTGGAGACTTACAAAGAAATTCTTTTAGCAATAACATTGTCTTGACATGATACTTAAGGTTGGCTGTAAAGACAAGGAGACAGACCTGGTGCGATAGCCTAGCAGCTAACGTCCTCGCCTTGAAAGCAGTGGAGGACGGCCCAAAGCCTTGGGACCCTGCACCTGCGTGGGGGACCTGGAAGAGGCTCCTGGCTCCTGACTTGAGATTGGCTCAGCTCCAGCCATTGCAGCCATTTGGGGAGTGAATCATTGGACGGAAGATCTTCCTCCCTGTGTCTCCTCTCTGCATATCTGCCTTTTCAATAAAAATAAGTAAATCTTTTAACAAGACAAGGAGACAAGCAAAGCAAGGTGGTAAGTATTCTAATAAAGAACTCTGCAGTCGTTTCCGTTCCTCTCCAATTCTGAACTTTTCATTTTTGCCTGTTTCCATTACTGTGTGTCTTATCATTTTATTGTAGTGCTTATAATTTGTCTTCACTGAACAGATAGAAATAATTTATGCATTCTGTTTAAAATATTAGAACATTCTGAATTTCTCGGTGCAGTTATTCTTATCAGTAGATTTTCCACTTTCTAAAATTTTTTTATCTTGCATGTTAGTATCTTTTTCTTTTGGTTTGGTTAACTCCCTTTTGCATTTTTTGTAATGCTTATGGTGTGACCAATTCTCTCCATTTTTGTGCACTTGGAAATTTATTACGTTGCCCTCACGTATTAGGAAGAGCGCTGCTGAGTGCATTGTTTTCGCCTTTTGAATACTCAAGGAGTGCAGGCATCTCATCCCGCCACCTGCTCGACTGAATCTGGCTTGAGAAGTCTAGTCAGAAGAATCACATCTCTGAGTCACTCACCTCTTTTCTCTTGTAGCTCTGAGGTTTTTCATCTTTATCCTTGGGGAGTTTCATTGTAGTGTATCAGGGTTAGACATCGCTGAGTGCAATTTGACTAGATCTTTGACTTCTCTTTCTGAGTAGTTGTGTATTTGTCTAGTTTTAGCCTTTTTTGTGTGTCATTATCTCTTTGAAATATTTCCTATCACTTTGCCATTTTCAAGGTCCCCTTGAGCACCCAAAACATAAACATTTGCTCTTTTCATACTGTCACATGAAATCAGCTTTTCTCATTCATTTTTCTCCATTGTATCTTTTCAAACAAGCTCAGTTCAAGCTCAGTGATCCTTTTGTTGATTCTATTATTGATGTGTTGTATTGCTTTTTAATTTCACTTAGTGCAATTTGTATTTGAAGAGCTTCTGATTGATTTTGCTTAATTATTTCTATCTCTATCAAATCGACTGGAATATTGAATCTCTTCTCTGTGTTCCCTTAAGTTTTATTGAGTTTACTTCAATCAGCTATTTGGAATTTTCATTTATGAATTTACAAATTTCAATTCCCAGATGGTTGAGTTTGGGTATGTTATTTTGCTGTTTGGAACACTTGATGCTTTTTGATTTACAAGATGATATCTACACTGAGTGATTAGTTTTAATCATGTAACTTTATTTGTGATCGTCCTTCTAGATACTCCTAAGCAGTCTACTTATTGTTGGCTGAGATGAACATTCAGCCTCAGATAATACCCTATGGCAAGGTTTCTCCCAGATCCCCCATTGATCGTTCTAACATATTCATCAAACTCAATTGTTCTCAAATCTCAAGTTCATGAGATGTTCACAGGTGATGTGTCTAAAAGTGGTCACCCATCCATGCAGGCTGCCTCCTGAGCCTGTTGCATGTTCAGAGTCCCTGTCCTATGTTCTAAATGCACAATGCTTGATTACACACAAAGTTCAACCCCAGCCACAGCAGCTGACCTGGAGCCCTGCTCTGTTCCACTCAGTGCTCAGGTAGGTTCATTGATGCTGGTTGCACCAATCGACCTGGACCATGGAACTCTGCTGCAACCAGAACAGGCCCAGGATTTCTGCTGTAGCATGGCCCAGAGACAGCACTGGTCAGGGCTAGAGGCCTTTGGGCCTTATGGTTTACTGGGTCTTGGTGCATTAGACCTGGCTTTGGAGCCATTCTGAGGAGCGTTTCTATATTCCAGAAGCATCTCCAGAAGAATGGAGTTCCATTTGCTTCAGGAAGTTTTGGGAGGGGTTGCAGAGGTGGCCTGGCTGTGGAAGCTCCAAATACTCTGTAGGCGCAGGCTTAGAGAGAATGACCAAGGTGCTCAGGGTGATGGACTTTTGCAGCAGGTCTGACACTGGAGCTCACTTTATCCTCCTGCTCAGACCAGGAGGTGATTCCCCAGGTTGTAGTATTTGGAGCTGGAGGAATGGTGACACAGACAGTGCTCTTCATGTTCTGACTTTTCTTAGGACTGCTATGAAACAGTCACTGTGATCTCTCACCTGGCTGCCAGACAACGTGTGATAATTAGCTAGGGGCTTCACTTGGCATCTCTGCTGAATGATAGTCATTAGAATGTGTTAAACAGTTTCCATCTTGGTTCCACCTCCATGATTTTGTATTTATCTTCTTTTGTTTGTTTTAAAAGCAGAGGTACAGGAGAGGAGCAAAGAGCAAGAATAAAAGTGAGGGTGAGTTGAGAGAGAAAAAGAGAGGAGAGGACTCCAACATTGACTGCGTAAATTCCCACAGTGGTTAGGACTGAGTGGCAGAAGCGTGGAGCTTGCAATTCAGTGCTGACTCCCCACATGAGTGGCAGGGACCCAGCACCTTCCACAATGCTGGCTGTTTCCTGAGGTGTGCGGAGCAGGGAGCCAGAGCCAGAGCTGGAAGCAGAGCTGGATGCAAACGCACGCACTCTGATAAGGATAGAAGCTTCGCAAGCAGGGGCTTAATCATGGTGCCACACAGCTGCTCCGGCACACAGCGTTCCGAGCTCTTTAGACCAGTTACAGTAAGAGTAGATTTACTCTGTATTCAACCTTCAAATGTTTTATAGGAGGTTCCTAAATATTTTGAAAATTCAAACAATAGCAATCTTTGAAACATTAGCATTACCCATTGAACAAAATATGAAATTACGTATATAATTGAAAATAAAATATTGTGATTAATATCTCATAATATGATGAACATAAACATGTTCTATAACATTGTACTTTTTAGAAAAATACTTCAAGCTTTTTCTGTTTATGAATACAAAGTATACAAACACACAAGCGTGTGTTTTCTTTAAAAAGAGTACAGATGCCGTGGACCAGTGATTTTAAGGAAAACAGAACTCCTTCTACTTTTTTGATCAAAGGATAATTGGCTAACCATTGATAATATCTCAATCAATGATGATAGAACTGGATTATTTAAATGAACATTCTTTATGTTTTGTAATTTGGGAATTTTGCAAATATTTTCCTGAAATTTATGCTGTTTTCCTTTTACCCTCACTAATTTTTTTTAAAATCTTCTATAAAGATGAACAACTTCCTTTTTAGGATTCTTTCTTTTAGAAATATCTCTTTATATGTGCAAAGTAATTTGCAAAATACCTTGGCTAAAATTTAGGAAGAGAACATTTTTGACAGATGGAAATGGTTTCATAACTCCAGAATTAGATTTGGTAAGTTTGCAGTAAGACAACAAGGAAAAACAACAGTGTTTTCAAAAGGATTCACTTGACAGTTCATGAATTACAGCGCAGGTGAATGAAGAGAAAGATACACTTCCATAAAAAACAGTGTGAAACTGAATAGGCAAAAATGGCCATCTCAGAGAAAAAGCCATGTATTGTAAGAAAAATGGCATTTGTAGGTAAGAGTTATTAATAAAAATTACCATAGGGCTGTACTTTCTTGTTCCTGCCCTGATTGTGATAGTCATAACGCAGGGACGGAGAGGCTGCTCAGGGGCCGCCTGCAGTTGTCGGGGGTCACTGTGTTGCCACACATGCATCTCCGTGGATCAGCACTCAGCAGTCCTGCCAGCTGCTCCAAGTGAGCTGTGCATGTCATCTCCCAGGAAATCTAAATATAAAATCAACACATTATCATATTGCTATCAAGTACCACAGAATAATTCAGCACCAATAATAAGGAGTAAGAATGTGTCTCATGTTTCTGATTATAATTCAAGGTGATAATTTACTTTTAACAGCAAGGTAAGTGCCTTTCCTTTGATTTATTTTGAAATCTGTTTCTGTTGAATTTGTTGCATCAGGCAAAAGAGAAATGAAGTGGCAGGAAAGCCGAGTGGTTTGACGCTGGTCCACCGGTTGATGTTCTGTATGATCCACGGTCGCCAGAGGACAGTGGAGGGAGGATGGAAAGAGTTAGTGTCAGTGTCTCGTCAGAGACAATGAGCTGGAGGAAGAGAGAGCCACTTGGGCAGCAGCCCACAGCCTGGAATGTCATCCTATTTATTTTGTTTCTGTTTGGAGCTTCCTTTTGCTTCAGCCTGCTGCCCAGTTTCATGGGTAAGGAGCAAAATAAGACCTCCCATCAGATCACTGGAAAGGATCACTGAGAAAGTGGAAGGAATTTTCCAGTTAGCATTTACACACATTTGGGTCACTTGTCAGTTTAACTTCCATGTTGTAAAGGGAAATCTTAATATTGAAGTAAGGGTCATGGATGTGTGTGCATGTATGTTTTAATGTGGACACACGCTGAGAGATATTCCAGTAGAAAAAGACTGGTAATTGATTGATAGCACAGCTTAGTTTGATGGTCTTAACATTTTTTCTTGCGATTTTTAAAGCATCTACTTCTTATGGAGAGCCTATGTAGTTCTATGATGCCTGAAAAGACTTCAGGATGAAAACACATCACATTTGTGCTAAAATAAAATTTTGAGCTTTTTCTTTAGGGGAAAAAATTCTTTCTTCAAGAGTTTATTGTTGTATTCACTTTGTAGAACCATCATAGTAGAGGCTGTTAAACTTGGTGATTAAAACATGGAATGTGTCAGAGTTTTGGATCCTGGTGATGGGTGGGCTGGTTCCTTTGGGGAGCGAGAACAAGCCTCAGTTCCTCCTGGGTCCGGGGGTGGCTGCTGTCTTGGGAGTCCCTGTCTCCTAGCCATGTCACCTACTGGCTGCCTTTGTGTCCAGGAGTGTTCACTCTGTGTGTTATCCTCGCTGGTTGTGGGAACGCAGGCCCACTGCACTGAACGCTCCTGGTCTTACAGCTTGCACTGAGCATGCATCGACCTCAGTTCCAAAGAAAGAAAGGTATTTCTGAAGGGACTATGAATTATTATTGACTTTTGGGAAAGTTACTTTTAAATCAGAATAATTTTTTTCTGTGATTGAAATTCTGTAACTTACATAGAGAAAGTTGAACCCCACCCACATACAGGTTTATTTGCATAGTTGTCGTGGTATGCTTTGAAGTGGGTCATGATAGATAAACGAGACCGAAGAATGCTGTCCAAGCAAATCCAGATTGGGAAAAGTAATAAGGAAAAGGAGGGAAGCCACTCGAGAGAAAATGAAATGAGTAATGAAACAACCCGGGGAAAGGATGATGAGCTAATACAGATCGTGGAGAGTACACAGGACTTGGAATATGAAGTTATTACAAAGAACTAAAACTTCAAATGCTGAACTTGAATGAGAGTGATGCTTAAATATGGAAATTTTAGATTATTCTGTTATGTTTTATTTAACCCAGACTCAGGATACATATGACCTATATAGTTCAAAATGGGTGTTTTTCTCATTGTAGTATAAATGGTTGGCAGTATTATATTTCTGTATGTATTCAGCTCGCACCTATTTAATGTTATCATATCTAATGCAAACCTACGTACACCCATTGTACAGCCAACACAGTGTACAGAATGGAAGACAAAGGGGGCCTAAGGAAACATCTCAGCTTTTCATGGGATTTATTTGCTGTGCTCTGTTCCATTTCAAAGAAACCAAAGAAAAATAGTTTTCATCTATGTCTTCATTTCACTTCAAGGACAACACATTCATCATAACTTTGGCAAGCATTCTAGTTCTAATAGCGTTTCATAATTTCCAATAGCAGGATTTGTCAATGTTTATTGATCCTTACTTTAAGCTAATCAAGTGTCCCACTGTGATATCCCGGAATGCACAGTTAGGAGCTTTAAAGAGGCTAAACCAGTTTTATAATTTGCTGTGACTCTCTTTTGGGCTCTATGAGGAGAACAGGTTACAGACCGGAATAGGGGTGTTTTGCCCAAGCAGTTTACAGTTATTGCTTTTGGAGAAATAAGAATTGAGACAGTAATTTCTGAAGTCTAGGAAATGCTGTAATATTCTGTGTAATTATAGTTCACATCAGACTGCAGTGCACTGTCTATTATTATGAACTTCCACAATTTCCACGTGTTTGGAATTCCTCAGAATGCTCTACAGTTCATCCACTGTTCAAATACATCACTTGTATGTCAGGTGACCCAAATCATACACTGAAACTGTAACTCTCCTGCACAAACCTTCATGCAGATGGTCCCAGCTCTGTCACCTTGTTACCAGCTGACTAGTTCTACATTTTGCAAAGGCTAAGCTTCATCCGTTTTTTCCTCTCTTTGAGCATTTCCAGATAAACCAGGAAGAGATATCCACTGTTTCCACCACAGTGCTCAGTTCATGCTCTGCTGTTATAGCACTTCAGACGTCTAGTAGTAAAACTTTCATTTCTGCAAGTCACTTTTTTTTAGATTTATTTTATTTTTATTGAAAAGTCAGACATACAGAGAAGAGGAGAGACAAAGAAAAAGAGCTTCTGTCCGTTCATTCACTCCCTAAGCAACTGTGATGGCTGGAGCTGAGCTGATCCAAAGCTAGGGGCCAGGAGGCTCTTCCAGGCCTCCCCCATGGGGGCAGGTTTGGGGCCATCCTCGACTGCTTTCCCAGGCCACAAGCAGGGAGCTGGATGGGAAGCAGGGCAGCTGGAATTAGAACCGGCACTCATATGGGATCCCAGTGCATGCAAGGCGAGGCCTGCAGTCGCTAGGCTACCCAGGAAGCCTCTTGTTTCAAGAAAACTACTCTCCTATTGGCTTCTCTTAGAGTGCCGAGAATATGTAGACTCCACAAATAGCCATTAGTGATTGAATAATCAGTCACATCAACAATCAAAACAATTTTTAATTCCATCATTACAAAACCCAAACCAAATTATGGTTAATATAAGATTAAATACTTGTGTATTATTTGTGATTAATTTTTAGCACAGGACTGAAGATGTGCATAAAGAGAAAAACACTAGTTACTGAACTTCTATGTTAAAGAGAAATTGTACAGTTTACTGATCAAGATCAAGGTATTTGAAGTAAAACAATTAAGTTATGTACCCTGGTATATAGTTATTTCAGCTAATTTTTGCTTCTGATGTTTAAAAATACCTAGTTGTCTTGGAATACAGACCATACAATTACAATCTTGTTTTTTCTTGTTCTTTTGAATCCAACTTTATATTGGATATAAAGATTGTAGCTGAGGCCAATGCACCATCATTATGAGTCAAACAAAGTCTAAATAATAAGTTCTAGTGATATGAAATCTGGCTACATTGCCAAGGTCTTTGTGCTAGAATAGAAAATACATGCTTGGAGTTTTAGCTGAAGCAGTGCAAGGATCAGGTATATAATTTTTAAAAAATGTCATGGCTGGAAAGAAAGTATCTGGGAATGTAGAGAAAATACTTACATCTAAATTTTCTTAAATTGCTCTAAGGATCTGTAAAAGATGTCTGTTTTTATCATAAAACTTATATGTATTTATGCACACACGTGAAGAAAATCTGAAATTTAAGGTCTTCCTGAAGGTTTGGATCTCACAATAAGGAAAATAATTGATGCTATTTTAGCTTCTGAATCTTTAACATAGCACAATATGAACTTATTTTTGAAGTTGAATGGAGCAAAAAAAAAATGGGACTCATAATCCCACCGTAAAATCTCATTGATCCAAAAGAGAAAAAGGTTTGCAGGCAGAAGTAGAGGTTTTGTTATCTCTGCTACCAGGTATGATACTCCCAAGAATGTGATAAGTACCATCTTCCTGAATTTTACTGTTTAGCGTTAAATAAGCTCATGTAGAAACATAATTTCTGCTCAGATAGTTCTTGGCCTTTAAAAATAAGAAAGTTTGACATCCAAAAATAGATCATTTAGAGTGTGTCTTGATGATAAAAAGAAAAAAAGCAGCTACTGTCTTCATTCCTCATTGCACACATCAGGGCAAATATTAATTGAAACAAGCTGAGACAAACATAAATAAATGAAAGGTAAAAGAATGACTGTTTATATGTGTGCATTGACAAATGATCTCAAACAGCATTTGGGAAAATAAATGCAAAAATCCAGGAAAATTATTAATTTCATTTTATCTCTTTAAAAGACAAACTTCTTTTAAAAAGTTTATACAATTTGCACTACACATGTAAACCTATTGAATATGATAAATGTTCATAACATCATCTCAAATAATATTACTAGATTTTTGTCATTGGAAACATTACTATTGTAATACTATTTTGTATTTTAAATTAAAATTAGCTACCATATCCTGATTTTAGTATCTCAGTATCTGAAATATTTGGCAACAAGAATATGAGCCTCCAAAGAAGAAAGAAGTAAAAGCATTTTGTATTTTAATCTTCTACTTACTGTCACAAATTATCCCATGATTTCAATTTCCTTCATATGAAATAGTTGTATTAAATTTTTGATATTTATAGTTTCTGTTAGCTTTCTAACAAATTACTAATTTAAAATAGGTCTATACATATTGTTGGAAATATGCTTATGTTGTCCTAATGTTTACACTGATTTTGTTAACAGTCTGGGAGGCTTAATGCTTGGAAATTCTTTTCAATGTAACATAGTTCTCTGGCTAGTTTCCCATCCTGTTTCAAAACTAAACTACTTCTAATCCTGGACTTTAATATTTTCCTGTGTCTTGTCTGTGGTCGTTGTCCTCGGTACGCTGAGCATGTGTTCTGCCACTTACAGCTCTGACGGATACCAACATCAACAGTTTCCAACAGTGGCTGTGCTATTTCTACTTGTTGAAAATGACCTTTTCTTAATCAGGGATGCTCTCACATCGTATGAGAAGGCATCTTGTTAAAGCGTACCTTCCGCTCAGCATGTGTTTTGCTTTCTGAAGATGTCGGCTCTGTGTTAACTCTAGGACATTTTCTAATTATTTTAGTGGATTTTCTTCATTCTACTATTCCCCTTCCATTTTTCCAGCAACTCTAAACTATTAGAATCCTAAATGAATCACTAAATATTATTTGCCATCTCATATTTTAGCATTTTTATCTCTGGCTTCTGTTCCTGTATTTTGTTTAAATATTGTGCAGTTCTATTTTAAGCACAGTCTTAATTTCTAATGAATCTTCACTCTCTGTTTACCCACTTTTCTTTAGAGTCTATTCTTGATTTGTAGTTATCCTATGAATTTTCCTTTTTATTTTTCACACTCCTGTCTTACTAAGCATTCTTTCTCTGTTGCGTTGGAACCTATTGATCTGACACAGTAATTTTGCTCATATTCTTAAGCTAACAGTAGATGGGTTAATGCAGGCAGTTACCATGAGCCCCTTTGTCTGATTTTTATTTATTTTCAAAAGAATCTCTGTCTTGAGGAGGGCTAAAAATAGTGGGATGTGTTGAAAGAAGAATTCGATCACGGATTGCAAGAAGCACAGAGATGCTGCATCAGAGCTTAGAAAGATTCTACAAGACTGGGAATATGGTAATGCGGCTCCTGGCATTGTATACACATATGTAACACATATGTAACAGATGTTACATGAGAAGTGAGAGTTGTTCCAAACAGCCCAGAATTTTAGTAAAAAAGGGGTGCAGCATCCATGTTTTATTTTCAGTTAGGGCAACATATTAAAGATATAAAATTTTATCATTTTGACTTTTTATTTTGAGTGGCATTAAAAACATTGATTTACGTTGTTCTGCAACCATTGCCACCATCTCCTTCCAGGATTTTTGTCTGTTCCCAAACTGAAATTGTGCCAATAAAATATTAATAAGTAAAACTCACTCCACCAAGAAGGAACATTGTAAAGATAATTCTCAAATTTGAAGTATCAGTAAAACTAAGGAAAAGAATATCGCTTGAAAAAGGTGTTTATTATCTAAATCCCAGCCTATCTGTGTATGTTATATATGAAACAAGATCTGTGGAGGCATGGTGACACAGAAGGCCAAGCCTCTGCCTCCACTACCAGCATCCATTGAGAACCAGCTTGAGTTGTAGGTGCTCCACTTCTGGTCCAACTCCCTGCTTATGGTTTGGGAAATCAGGAGAATGACTCAAGTACTTGGGCCCATGTTGGGAACTCACCAGGAGCTCCTGGCCTCTGCATTTGGAACACCCCAACTCTGACCATTGTGGTCCTTGGGGCTGTGAACCAGCAGGCCTGGTTGGGGAGATAAGAGGAGAACCTGGTTGGGTTTTGTTTCCCACTGGTGAGTGTGAGAGCCAGATTCGAGGTGGAAAGCTGGGCTAGATCTGACTGTAGTACACATCTGTATGGGTGTGGATTGGATCCAAGGTGTGCCAGACTTGGCTAAGCTACAGCACCTGCTGATGCTTGTGAGAGTCAGAGTAGGTATAGGATGGACTAGGTACCCAGTGAACAATGCATGAGCTGGGCCTGGGGTGGACCAAGCATGACTGGGCTGTAGTACCCAACAGTAAGAGCTGGTGTGTGCTGGTTGGGCCAGGTTACTGTTTCTGCCAGGACAGCAGGTGGACCAAATCAGGCTGGGCTTAGGAGCCACTAATGTGTGTATGATATGTGACGGGAAGGTGATATGATACAGAAGCTTCAGAAGTCCTCAGGATGCAGCCCTTGTATGCAAGTGCAAGTACCAAGACTGGGAGCAACACGGACCAGGCCAGGATACAGTTGCTGCCAGCATACATGTGGGTCAGGTCTGGGGGCAGGCCAGATTGGGCCAGTTCATAACACCTCCTTGTGGAGCTGAGAATCAGAATGGGGTGCAGGATGGGCTGGGTTGGGCTGTAACATCAGCCAGTTCACTTTAGGGCTGAGACTGGGTGCCATCTAGGCTCAGCTAGGCTGCAATACCTACCAACACGAACTGGTACTTGGGGGCAGGTTGAGCCAATCAGGCTTCGAGAGCCACCTGCTGGTAAATGCTGCCAGACCAGGCTACAACCCCCACCAGGATATGTATGGCCTGGAATGGGGGCCAGCCGGGTGAGGCGGGTGCAGGGGACTCCCCTGCTGGTACAGTGCTCCCACTGGTGAGTTTAAGATATGAGACTGGGAGTTAGGCCAGTAGGGAAAGTGTGGGCACCTCTCTGATGGGTTGAAATTTCCACTGGTGAGCATGGGAACCAAGGCTGGTGGGATGGACAGGTGGTAGCAGCCACCAGCTGGATAGTGGGAATAATTGGGTTAAGATAGGCTTCAATGCCCATTGGTATGCACAAGAGCTAAATGGGATGTCGGACAGACTGGAGCAGCCTGCTGCACGTATTGGCAAGCACAGGAACCGGGGCTGGGGATGAACCAAGGGGGCACCTGAGGGGGCAGTGAAGAATGGCTCAAGGACTGAACTCTTACCACTCACCAGGGCAAGCCAGCTGGAGTTCCAGCTCTTGACCTTGGCCTGGCCCGGCCCTGACTGCTGTTTCCATTTGGGGATTGACCAACACATGGAAGAGTTCTGTCCCTGTGGTTTTTTTTATTTGATTTTTGTTTGTTTGTTTGTTTTCTCTCCCTCGTTCTCTTCCCCTCCATATTTGCAATTCCACCTTTCAAATAAGTAAGTCTTGTAAAACAGAAGATATAACCTTGCTAATAAAAGTTTGTAAGAACAAAGGACACAGTGTTGAATATAGCTTATTGAAACTTAAATTTACAAAATAAGACATGTAAATGAGTTGTTTGACATTGCAGTAAAGTGACTTTATGGAATTTGATAAAAATGTTCATATATTTTAATAGTAGTTTGAGCTTTCCTTATAATTCCTGGTATTAAATGCATTCAGAAAACCAATTAACCTATCAAGACAATTTTACAGTTTTCTGAAAATGGTTCAGACAGTTAACGCACAATACAAGATCACTTGGCATTGACTGCTGACATTGTGCAAAGGAACTGAGATCTATTTTTATACCTATTTCTACATCGTTAAGATGGAGAGTGTAAATTACTTGGAGTTATGTGATGTCATGACCTACTTGGAAAAACTTTACACAGGATTGCATTGAATTTCTAAAACCCTTTTAATGCAATAGGGACGTGTGTGTGTGTATGTGTGTGTGTGTGTGTGAGAGAGAGAGAGAGAGAGAGAGAGAGAGAGAGAGAGAGAGAGAGAGAGAGATGTTGCTTTGGAGTTCTCCATCAACCTGTTTTACATTCATTCAGGGAGCCAAAGAAGCAGTTGAGCTGCCTCATTTACTAACTCTTATTTCACCCTCCATAAACTCTACTTTGTGCCTTCAAGGGTACGATAGCATTATCAGTTGGCTTTTTTCTTGGTCAATCTGAAATGGTTTAGGTTTGAGAACTAAGCAAGTTGTCGGCGAGTGCATTTTCTAGTCCATTTATTACTTCTGCAGTAATAAATGTCCACATTTGGTAATCCTTAGTAATAAAATGTTTGCATAAGCATACATTTACACCAGTAAGAGAACTTTTAAAAATCATGTTATATGACTGTCATCTCAGCATGTGGCACAGTATTAATATGCAAAACTTTTAATGCAGTTCATTTACTGTAGCCCTACCAGGAGGGGAAAAAAGAAAAAAAAAACCTTCAAAGAGAAATAAATGTGTGTTTTGATTTATGCAGGTTCATATGGTGCTTTTTATTAGCTTTCCGGCCTTGAGGTCAGATGCATTTGATAGCAGGAGCAAGCGCTCGTGGTGAGCTGCCAAATGCAACAGCAGACTTCGCCGGCTTGCTCTGGACTCTGCTTCAGCTAACACCCAGCTCTGTTAGTTCAGTGCTTGTCGCGCATGCCACCCAGTACTCTGGCCCCTGAAGATAATACAGTAAACATTATCAGGGAATAGAACTGATAAAATTGAGCAGGAGTTTGGCATTGTCATGCATTTATATTGCAAAGCAAACAATATTGTCTCACTTATGTAATTTCCAAAAAATGTTTTCCAACTTATAGGATACAATTAGCTCAGTTTTTGCATTGTCACAGGAAGTCTTTGGACTTTGTCCTGTAACTGTTCATTTTCTGAGCATAAATGTTTACAACTGTGTTTTTTCCTCCATGGTGATTTTATTTTTGTGCTAGTGAAGCAGAAATTTTCAACTCTTTCCATGTAAGCTGTTCAAAAATGAAGCGGATGCTTCAGTTGGTGCGCACATCTGTGCCTACAATGTAGGCTTATCTAAATGTATAAAAGTGTAAAATAACATCATTTTGAACTAATGACTTTGGGAAAGAAATTTTGGAAATTTAATATTTTTAGGTGTATGGATAATAATAAATTGTGTTCCTTTGATATTTTTGGAGCTCATGAATTAATTCATCAATATATTAATTTTAACTTTGGTAACTTTTTTAGATACTTAAATATACATATAAAGAGACAGTTTTTTTATGTGTAATCATACACTCCTTGGTTTTTGTTAGGAAACTTTAAGGAAAAGATTCAGATTATTTTTCACATGTTTGCGTTTCTAGAAAGCTGCTGTATTTGGAAGTCTATGAAGTTACATAGTATGCAGTTACAGAAGCTTTCAGGGAAATATTTCCCTTAGAAATATATCACTCGAGTAATAGAAAATCAGCCTAGATGTCAATATGACTAAGCAGATGCTATCAAGGTTAATAATGAAATTTTTCCAGTCTCTCTATTTCTGGATCTTTCAGTCCTGAAAGTCGAATATGTACCAGTATTTCGCAAGCTTTGAAAGCATCAGCCTCATTGCAGGAGCTGCACAGAAATATTTTTTTGCTTGAGCTCTTCCCTGAAAGATTTTAGTAGAACTGAGCTGTGCTTCAAGAGAAGTAGCATAGTTACTTTGCCAATTTTCTCATGTTCCCTCCTGAATAAAACAATGGAGAAAAGAGTAATCGGGATTAAGGAATCGATTTCTTATATAGATAAATGCATTACTCCTTTTTTCCCCATAGGTATATGGTATTTTTGGTTATGTCTTTCCTATAAATTACAGAATAACAGCTTATTTTTTGTATTTACTTTCTGAGTTTTGTATAGGTATTTCTATATATGTGTATGTATATATATTATATATTACATATGTATATTTATATTTATATATTATAGACATACACACATGTATTCACACAGGCACACACAAAAATGCATGTAAGTATTTGAATATGCAAAATATTTTAAAAGGATGGTAGCTAGAAATTTTAAATAAGAAAAACAACTGTCCTTATCGTGTAGACTTTTGGCTCTGTACGTATAGGCAGACCTTGAAACAGAAGCAACAACGAAGAAACATCTTGGAGTCGCTGGAGAAATGTTGACATACATCATGTGCATTTGTGTCAGTAACATTTCTCATAGCTCTGTTAGTACTCGCCAGTCATACTGTGGTCTTGATCTTACTGTATTTTAAAATGTGATTGCCAGTCCTTTATTTATGTCATTTTTAGCAGTTTAGATATCTTATACAGAAATGTACATTTTCCATATTAAGATCCAAATTTCCTCCCAGTTGATTTCTCATGGCATCTTCAATTGCCACAGTTGCTACTGCTATTCAGATTCACAAAATATTTTAATTTCAAGCTTTCCTGTCAATTGTGGAATAAAAATATTCATTAGGATACTTTGGGGGCCTGTTGTGATAGCATAGTGGCTAAAGTCCTTGCCTTGAACGCACTGGGAACCCATATGGGCGCTGGTTCTAATCCCGGCAGCCCTACTTCGCATCCAGCTCCCTGCTTGTGGCTTGGGAAAGCAGTTGAGGACGGCCCAAAGACTTGGGACCCTGCACCCGTGTGGGAGACCCAGAAGAGTCTCTGGGCTCCTGGCTTCGGATAGGTACAGCTCTGGCCGTTGCAGCTGCTTCAGGAGTGAATCAAAGGATGAAGATCTTCCTCTCTGTCTCTCCTCCTCTCTGTATATCTGGCTTTCCAATAAAATTTTTAAAAAATCTTTAAAAAATTAGAAATAAAATAAAATGTTATTTATTTATTTACTTTTGTTTTGTTATCAGGATCCCCATATCTGCAAGTTGTTTCGTTTAACCGAGTACGAGCTTGCAGATAGAAGTGCAGTATGATCAGATGTGTGCAAGTCCCCAGTTTGGAAACATGACACCTTATACAAACACTGATACATCCATTTAGACATGCCTCCATGGCATGTGAGTCTCAGTTGCTCCGTGTCTTTATTGATAGAATCTATACTCTGACTTCTTGCACTTCATTTTATATACTTTGGTGTAAATTTGATGGAACTTCATTTTGGGTTTAATTGGTGTTTCTAAGAAATAATTGTATCTTTTCACTTTCGTAAGCTTGTTGCTGCATGGGTATCTTCTCCAAGGGCCTCGGCAATGGGGGCATTTCAGTGTTCCTTCCTTATGTGTGATGGTTTACTTACTGTTTTCTTTGCATTGTAGATTCAATTTGTCATCTTAAAGTTTGCCTGGAATGACCCCTGTGCTAACTCGGTACTTCTGTTGAGAGATTGTTAGCTTTTCTTCTTCTTCTTCTTCTTCTTTTTTTTTTTTGGCTAATGAGGCGAATTACATGTATTGATTTTCAAATATCATAAGACTTTCATTTCTGCAACCTATTCTCCTCCTCATGAATTGGCAGCATGGGATTTGATTGTTAATATTTAAACCCACACTTTATTATGCATATTTATGAAAAGAAGAACTTTACATTTTGGTCTAGTACAATGTCTTCCTGGGATTTGCTATTGGGGCAGTGTTGTGGTAAAAGTGAATTGAGAAATGTTCTCTTTTCTACTACTTAGAGGAATGAATAACATTGTTGTTAAAACATGGGAGAATATTTAATAGAATTTGCTAGTGAAGTATTTTGGGCTTAAATTACTCATGGCAAGAGAATTTTGATAACATTTGATTTGGAAGCAGATACAAAATCATTTAGAATTTTTCAGACTCCTTTAGCACAGTACGTTCTTGAAGCCATTTGTTCATTTCATCTGCACTTTCAATTCCATTGCTCAAAATTGTGCATATTATTTCCTTAGGTTCTATATCAATCCATTCTTACTTGATCTATTTTAAATTTGAATAGTATTTCCAGACTTCATCATGCTAATTAATAACTTATGTTTATTTTTTTAGTCAGATTGAAAGGCAGAATGGTGGGTGGGGGAGAGGAAGTTTTTGGGGGATATCTTCTTTCCATTTTTGTGACTCCCCAGTCGCCCAAAGCAGCTGGAGTGGTACCGATACTGTTGGGCCCCAGTGCCCATCCTAGACTTTTGACTTTATCTACGATTTTTTTTCTCCCAAACACTTTAAGGTAGTGATATTTTAGGAATTTCTTTAGCTACATTCAGTAGATTTTACTGCATAATATTTTTGTTATCAGAGTTTAAAATATTAACCTAATTTGTGACTTACGAATTTTGTCCTATTAGTCATTTACAATATGTTAATTCATTTCAAGTTTAGGTAATTTTATTTTGGGTGATTCTTCTGCTCATGTCAAAGTGAGCGCAGCTCATGAATTGCCTTAGTTTCTGTAAGAGTTGAGGGTTGCTTTGTAAAACAGCACATTGCCAAGTATGGAAAATATTACATTTTTGAAAAGCTGTTTTAAAATTATTTTGGTGATCATAAAGATAACATTTTTGTCTGTGTTACTCAAAATGTTACTGGTTTTATATTAGCTTTCCTTACTGTTGGCTTTATTTCAGGCATATGTCTATGTTTTAGCCTGTCTGTAAAAATGCTTTTCATTTTTCTGTTTTCTCATAATTTCATACATGCACGTTGATCATTCTTTAGGAGATCATAAAATTGTTTAACATAGACTTCCAGAGATATGACATTTTATTGTTGATAATTGTATTACATTGCTCTAAGCTTCTCAGACTGGTTCCCCAAATGTTGTCTGAATCAGATATCAGTGTACTCAAATTGACTGTCACATCTAATTTCTCACTTTTGAGCTTTATGTATTTTAGTAATAGTGTCATAAATGTGTCAAGTTATTGCAAACAATAGAAACCTACCCTGCCTGGGTTGACCTAAAAGCGCAGTGACAGAGAAATACGGGTCACGGGAGCAGATGAGTTGTCTGGACATTGGATCTCTGGTGGCCTCTTTTCCACTTACCTTTTTGAGCCAGGTTAATTTCCCAGTCTTCTCTGAAGAATCACACTTGAAGGCATGCTCTGAACAAAACACGTTACAATGAAAATGACCAAAGTGCCCCCAAAGCTATGTAACATTTCAGCTCCAATGCTTACCATCAACCAATCAAATTAAGGCCTGTAGCCTTTGGTCTCTCCCCGGCTGGCTCTGCTGGCTCTTCACCCCTTTTGGATGGAATCATCTGTGACAGGAGGCCACCTGCAGCTGTGCGTGTCTGTCTGTCAGGATCATGCAAAGATAGGATGTGATTCTTTCATTTATGAGAAGTTGTTGCAGGGAAAGAGATAGTGAGAATATATTTGTCCTTGGTAGACTTAATTGTTTAATTTAGGATTATTTTCACACTATTTTTAGGTTGAAAATACCTCACATTGGGTTGTCATCTAACGTTTACACTTATACCTTCCACCATATTACAACTGCAAATTGGTTAAAGGAAATTCATATAACTAAATCCTTCATAGTAGAATGTGACCTATTTCCACAGTCAACAACATAAAAGTTTCATTGGTTGCATAAATAAGAAGATTGAAATTTGAAATGTATATTATAAATTTAGGAACTGAAAAAATTTCACTTTATACAAATGATTATACCTGTAATATATTCCTACATGTACTAAAGGATAAGAGTGATACATTTTTTAGACTTACTGTTTAGCTTGTTTGGAATGTAGTATGAGGAAAATTAATGGACTTATAGGTGCTTCAATTATCTCAGGTGATATAAAATAGCATATGCCTTGGGCAGTCTATCATCTATAATTCGTTAAATCAGTTGAATAACTGCCAATCTTTTAGTTCAGCGTGCAGGGCCTGACGCAGTAGCCTTGTGACTAAGGTCCTCGTCTTGCATGTGCCAGGATCCCATGTGGGTGCCGTTGGTGTCCCAGCTGTTCTACTTCACTAATACAGCTCCCTGCTTGTGGCCTTGGAAAGCAGTCGAGGATGGCCCAAAGCCTGGGACCCTACAGTCATGTGGAAGACCCAGAAGAAGCTCCTGACTCCTGGCTCCTGCTTTCAGATCAGCTCAGCTCTGGCTGTTGTGGCCACTTGGGGAATGAACCAGGAGGTGGCAGGTCTTTCACTCTGTTTCTCCTTCTCTGTGTATATCTGCCTTTCCAAAATAAACAAATAAAATAAATCATTAAAAAAACTAGTGTACACATCCAGGTGACCCACTTTGTATTTAATTTTATTGAGATAAGTAATTTTATTTATTATTAAGCATTAAAGGATGAATTTAAAATGTAAACAAATCACTATGATAACATTATATGATAGAATTATGTTCTATAAATACTGGATGATTAGTCTTAAAAATAGTCATTTTTGCTTTCATTGCTCCCATTATAATTTATACAGAGCTCTCACTTTCTTACAGCAGGGGAAGATTGGATCAAGCACGTAAATTTTGATAACCATAATTTTAATGATTTTCCACACAAGCTCCTGGTTAGGCTCACGATTATTTGTATAAGCCTGTGGGGAAGCTTTTCATTACATTCCGATGGAAACTCAAGCAAAGACTAAGGTAGACAGTGAGTATCTTTAGCACTTTCTGCAGTTTATTTTTAGGCTCACAGATCCTTTCAGAATCTCTACCTCAGAAGACCCAGGTCTCATTTACTGTTCTGCCTCTGAGCTCTTCTGTGTAAATTTGCTTCAGGGCCAATCCAAGGTTAGGCGGGCTGGAATGTGATTCCAGAGTTACCTGTGAAGATGAGCTACCAGTTCCAAACCCATCCTGCATGAGCACGTGACCTTGGGAAAAGTTCCTCAGCACAGCTTTTCTATCTAGAATTGGATATGATAATAGAACCAAACATTGTCATGATAATGTACTAAAGTAATACAAGTGTAGAGAGATTTTAACATGTGTCTGGGATACAATAATTATTTAACTTTCAGTAACTGTTGTATCATTATAGGGAGACAACCCTAATAACTCTGTCTCAATTAAGTAACTGAACAATCACAAAATAAATGCATTATTCTCCCAGAAAGCCCTCTCTCTTAGAGAGAATGTTACAGCTTGGGACTTGGGCTTGTCTTCTAGCATCGGTCACTGTAAAAATCTAGCCTCTCCCCTTCATTTGTCCCACCTCCCGCATCTGATGTTTTCATCTACTGATGATACTCATGGTGATGATAATTACGTATCGTTAAAGATGCTGCTGTAATTTAATCCAAGGGGTCTCTCTCCCTTCCCACCGGTCTGATAGTGTTGTAAAGCCAAATAGACCTTCCTTCATGATCCACACATGTCGTTTATTTGGTGCTCATATTTAAATGCAGCTTAGTGATTTTGTTACAAATGAGTCCCAGACAAGGGTGAGCATCATGTGGAAGTACCGGAAACACACACATTCAGAAGAGAAAGCTGTGTTCTTTCACAGCATTTAGCAGTTCTTTTCTATTTGGCCATATTCCTTGTTTCCACTTTTCTAAGAGATATATGCAAATTTTCAGTAATCTCATTATTTCTTTTTTTGGAAAGGCAGATATACATAGAGAAGGAGATACAGAGAGATCTTCTGTCCTCTGGTTCACTCCCCACGTGGCTGTAAGGGACAGAATTAGCCAGTCCAGAGACAGGATCCAGGAACTTCTTCCAGTCTCCCATGCAGGTGCAGGGTCCCACGGCCATCTACTACTGCTCTCCCAGGCCATAAGCAGGGAACGAAATAGGAGGTGGAGCAGCTGGGATATGAACCAGCACTCATATGGGATTCAGGCAAATGCAAAGTGAAGATTTAGCCAGTAGGCTATTGCTCTGGGCCCTCACATTTGTATTTTTAAGTGATCATATAAAAATAGAAGTGCAGCAATTTCCTACTTCTTTAGGAAAAAATATCGAAACAATAGTTTTTGGCCTGTTGGATAGCCTAGTGGCTAAAGTCCTCGCCTTGCATGCACCAAGAACCCATATGGGTGCCAATTTTAATCCCAACAGCCCCTCTTCCTGTCCAGCTCCCTGCCTGTGACCTGGGAAATCAGTCGAGGATGACCCAAATCCTTGGGACCCTGCACCCGTGTGGAAGACTGGGAAGAGACTCCGGGCTCTTGACTTCGGATAAGCTCAGCTCTGGCCATTGCGGCTGCTTCAGGAGTGAATCAAAGGATGGAAGATCTTCCTCTCTGTCTCTCCTCCTCTCTGTATATCTGGCTTTTCCGTAACAATAAATAAATCTTAAAAATAAAAACAATAGTATTTTTATTAGTTTTTAATTACCAGTTCCTTTTAACTGTTTTAAAATTAAAAAGTCGTAGAAGACTTTAACCTATTCACCTACCAGCGTGTTTACCTGTAGGTTTTGCCTTCTTCACGTTACGATGAAGTCACCTGGGCATCACTGCATCACGGCCCTTCCTCATTACGTGCCTGCCCCTCCCACTGCACACATTCCTCAGTCTGGGTCTGAATCTAAATGTGTTTGGGCAATATACGGGATTCTTAGCTCACGCAGGACCAGGGCCCTCTTGTTGATTTGCAGGAGGAAGGACTGCCTTCCCCAGCCGCTGCCTCCTCTCCCAGACTCAGTTGCATCCACTCAGAAAATGGTTATAATGTATTTCATCTTAATCTCTAGTAAAATAGAACCTTACTTCATTTCTGCTATCTGTTCTCGATTAATGTTTTAAGGATTTATTTATTTTTATTGCAAAGTCAGATATACAGCTAGAAGGAGAGACAAAAAGGAACATCTTCCATCTGATGATTCACTCCCCAAGTGGCTGCAACAGCTGGAGCTGAACTGATCCGAAGCCAGGAGCCAGGAGCTTCTTCCAGGTCTCCCACATGGTGCAGGGGTCCAAGGCTTTGGGCCGTCCTCGACTGCTTTCCCAGGCCACAAGCAGGGAGCTGGATGGGAAGTAGGGTTGCAGGATCCTGGCACATGCAAGGCAAGGACTTCAGCTACTAGGCTACCGCACTGCACCCTCTTCTTGATTCTTATCCTTCCTGTAGTGAATGCCCATTCTCAGTCTCCTAAGCTGATCATTGACTTTCCTGCAGTTGCACTCATCCATTTTATCCTGTGTACCACAAGTGACTTCTTACGCATCCCGGAAGGCAGAGTGGTTCTTAGTAAAGGAGGGGACAGTCTCACACATTGTAGGTACCCAATGAGGAGCTAGACCACTCATACAAGGAAACGAACGCCTGAAGGAATTCTTGAATTTACTGATATCTGGAGTCTATCCCTGATCAGTAAATAATGGTTAGTGGTCCACCTATTTATTACCTAGGAACTGCTGCTTTCTGTAAATTAGTGAGTGATTAGTAGTAAGAAATGTGAACCCTTGCACTGAACCTAAGTTGATTAGTCATGCTTAGATTTACATGGTATTAAAAGAAGGTATGTGTTCTAAAATGTCTGTTCTTCAAAAAGTAAAACAAAAAGATGTAAAAATGGAGCACTTAACTGGCTGACCAACTGGCTGACCTTAGAATTTCCCTTTGTTCTTGGAGGGAAGCCAATCTGAAGTTTCGCCGTTCAAGCAATCAACAGGGTTGGATCCTATCTACAGATACTTGGAGAAATAATTTATTGGTCTCTTATAGGTCAAACGTTCATCCCTGCTGAATCAATTATGGAGTCTTAGCTCATAAATTAAAACAGGGCCCTTGTGTGCAATCATCCGTGAAAACACCTGTTGTAAAAAAGACTCTTTGGGAAATTGATTGTAAAATTCCAAAGGCATTTCTTTGAGTGAAAGGACCAAGAGTGCTTATATTTTGCTTTCCATTGCTTTTTTAATGTTTATTTAGAGTTAATATATGATTTCTCAGAAATTCCTTGATGACATTGCTATATTTAAGTAAAAGCTCAGAGAAATAGTTATATTTCTTTAGGTGATAATCCTAGTATTCTCAGATAACCCATTGTTGCATCAGATAACATTTGGGCATAAGAGTTAAAATAGTTTATGCTTTTCAGTATTAAATGTACTAGTACTGTATAGTATGCAAGGATCATTTCATAAAAGCTATTCCTGCTTGACCAAAGTTATATAATTATAATTTTTTAGAGCTACATTAAATCCCAAATCTACTGCTAGTTCAGAATTCTTTCAAATATGTTTTGGGAAATTTGATCACTTTCTCATGCATTATTTACATAATATACAATTGAGGAAGTAGCAAATCATATTTGCTATTCAAATTCTAAATACAATCCTGGTTTTTATTATTTTTTATTGGAAAGTCAGATATATACAAAATGGCGGAGAGACAGACAGGAATCTTGTTTTAGAAATAAAGTGCATACAGAAACATTTTGTCAGAAACGTCTGTTAGGCTATCATTTCTCAGTAAGAGTATAAAGAAGGAACATAGTTTTCAAAAAGCAGCATTGATATAGAAACCATGGCATGGACTCTCCCAGTAAATCAAGGCCAAAATATTTTAAAAGTTTACTGGTGTTTATCTTTAGAAAGACAATATGCTTTATTACAAGTATGTTTTGTGTGCTGCTTTCACAAATATGTATAATTCAATCAGATAAAATCAGCTCCATAGGTGGGTTTTTTTTTTTTTTTTTTTTTTGCATTTCTCATGGTGAGACATTGTAACATCACTCTGGTGGGAATTCTATTGCAATCCTTAAAATCCCACATCCATGTGTCTCATTTAAATTCCTTTTTACACTATTAAACTGAAATTAAAAGTACTAAAACTCATAGAATTAGGTGACCAGATGCTAAACTGAATTGTTCTTCCTTATGTAATCTCATTTTAGCTCCCAAGTAGTGTCTATAAATTAAATTCATTTAAAGAAATATTTCAAATTGTAATGTCCCTAAAGCAATCTTTAAAAACTTAATTAAGCTTTTGAAAATCAGAAATATCAATTAAACTGGGGAGTCATGCTTATGCATTTATTATGATCTCTGCATATATTCTTTTGGATAATGTATATATGAAATTTAGAGGTAATTCAGGATAGAATAAGAAGAAATATTCAAATACTATGCAGTTGAAAAGTTCTACATGCATTTTAATTTTCACACAATTAATTTTAGGCATGTCCTCCAAGTCTCTTGAATTCCCTTCTCATTCAGTTAGTGCCATGGAGAATTCCCATGTGCAGCTGCTTCCTGGCAGCCCGAGGTATTGGAAACCTGCTGTTCTGGTTCTGGCCCTCCATTTCACTATGAAATATCTGCCATCCAACGGAACACTGGTGTGAACATGCAAATGCGGGTGTCACAGCTCAGGCAATATGCTTTTACCCTGCCAAGTGCAGAATGCTGGCAGGCACTGTACTTGACCTGTAACAAATCGTGTTATTCCCTCCTTCCGTTCCTTTCTTGTTTACCGTTATCTTTCCACTTGTGTTTCATTGGAATCACTTGGCAAATAAACTACTGCCGAGGTTACAACAGCTAAGAAAGCATATTGCTCAAACCTCCAACTGACATAATTTCCCCCAGTGTGTTCCCTGCTAGAAAGTAAATACCATAGCCGTAGACATCTGTGTTTTGTTCGTCTGTACTTCCTCAGTGCTAAGATAGGTGTCATGTGAACTAAGTATCTTTCAACAGAATCTAAACTTGAACTCTCTTCTAGAGGACAATAGGTTTCTCATAAGCCGATTAGAGGAATCATACGTGACTCGTTTAGTACACAGACTTCACTAAACTTCTAAATAGAAAGGGAGATGCAAAATTAGGATGCTAATACTAGCTCTCAGGTTGCCCCCAAGCACAGAAGCTGAAGGCCCCACACAAGTAAATGGTCTGCCACTCTCATCTCAGAATTGTAACTTCCTGCAATTCTGTTCTACTTTCTGAAGGTTACTCTGCGCTTTTCATTTTGAAGAGAGCATCCACTAATAGAACACCCCCAATCAAACTGAAGAGCCCTGATGGAGTAAATACCTAAAAATTCTCCTGCTCCAGGCAGAGAAAAGGATCTGGCCCAAGACACTAAATTACAGAAAATGAAGGTGATTGGTACATTTTTCAACATTAAGCAAAGGAGTGTTTCTCAGATCACTGACTCATGTCAGTGATAAAATACATTTTTTATACCACGCTCCTCCCTCCCTCCTTATCTGCAAACTTGCTTTCCATGATGTCATTTGCCACAGATCAGTTGTGTTCTGAAAATATGAAGTGGAAACTCTGGAGATTGGCTGTTTATAAGTTTAAAACGATACAGTTTTCAAGCAGCGTGCTGCGATTACTCCATCCTGTTCCATTCCGCTGGCTACCCAGCCATCCCTGTGTTCTCTATAGCCATACCCAATGAGTGTTTCTATCCATCATTCATTAGCCATCTTGGTTATATCATCAACTCCCTCAATGTTGCATAGAGTGCTTATGTTCAAATAACGCTTGTTTTGCCAAGGAAGATCTACTATGTACAAGAGTAAAGGAGCCATAAATTTAGGAATTTTGCCAAGAAGCTGTGAAGTTCTTTAAAAAAAGATTTTTAAATTTTTATTGCAAAGTCAGATATACAGAGAGGAGGAGAGACAGGAAGATCTTCACGTCGATGGTTCACTCCCCAAGCAACCGCAACAACCAGAGCTGAGCCAATCCGAAGCCAGGTGGTGCGGTTCTCCCTTGGGTGCCCACGAGGGTCAGCTGAGCGCTGGTACAACTCCAGCATGTACCGCAAGGGGTGCCCTTGGAGCTGAGGCTTCCTCTGCTGCTTGCCAGGGGCTTCTTCCAGCAGCTCCTGAATCAGGGGCAAAGTAGGGTCCTCACCCAGCAGGGCAATAGAAGATTGCCCTACTTGAGCTGCTTGAACTCTGCATTCTATAAAAAAAAATCAATCCCCACAGAAGAAGGACTCTAAAGGTGCTAAGGAGAGTCATCTTGAAAGGCCAGCCGGGTGTCCAGTGACAGGCTACAGTCCAAGTCCAAAGGGGTGTCACTCACGCAGGTAAACACATCCTTACTTCACAACCACTAAGGTTGGGGCAAAAAAATGAGGCAAGCAGGCAGGCAAGCGAGAATTTCCCAGGCCAAATGAGATTGGGCGTCTTTACATCAAAACAGAAATAACAGGTGGGCCAAGGAGCAGACCCCTCCTGCTCTCCAGGGCTCCTGCTCGCCAGGAGCCTCGAGCCTCTTCCAGGTTTCCCACGTGGATGCAGGATCCTAAGGCTTTTGGAGGTCCTCTACTGCTTTCCCAGGCCTCAAACATGGGGTTAGAAGGGAAGTAGATCAGCTGGGACACAAGTGTTTACCCATATGGGATCCTGGCACATGCAAGGCGAGGATTCAGCCACAAGGGTTTAACTCACCACGTCCTGGGATGTATTTATTTAATATTGTATGAACGTATAGTTTACATATAATGAAATGAAGAGTCACAAGACTTACAGTCCAATGAGAGGGGACAAACGCATGTGCGTCTGAACTCCTTATTCTTAACCTTGTTGGAACTGTCTCCAGAGAGCTCCTCGGAGTTCATTTGTAGTCATACTGCTCCCTCTAAATACAATTACCGCTCTGCTGATTACCCCAGATTAATGCTGCCCATCCGGGCACTTTACACAACATTCATATAATCACTGTCTTGTCTTTGATTTCTTTTATTGAATACTTTATTCCATAATCCTCTAAAAATGTATAAATCTTTAGAAGGGCCTGTATAATATTCTTATGATTTTTATGTATTTCTTGCCTGCTTGCTTGCTTTGCTCTGTTCCTCCAGTTCTCTCTCTATGCCTTTCTCCCTGAATTTAGGGATTGGTTTAACCTCTCAGCAGCAAAACACTTGATTTAAACTCACATTGTTTTTCAAAACGATCATGCCTTCTGAAAAATTACAAGGGGTTTTCAGAGAATTTTCATGGCCTCTCAATGACATTTCTAATTTTAAAATATTTTATATGCATTCTGTCAGCATCTATCTACTTTTTCTCTTCCCTTCATCCCTCTCACCATCTCTCCCTCCCTCATGTTCTCTCTCTTCCTCTCATACTGACACACTCACACCCCTTACAGTGACTGATCAAGGCTAAATACTGCAAAAATCTATCTCCTGTAAACTTGGGCATCCCGCTGAATTGACACCACACAAATGCCCTATGGAGCTATTCCCGTTGAATTCCCAGTAAGCTAAAATGTAACCTGAATGTCTCACTTAAATTTTGCCAGCTATTGTGTCCATGTGTTGTTTGCCTTCTCCCATGGGATTTTTGCTTCAGAAACGGACACTGTCATTTCTCTCTGTGCTGCCAGATGGGGAGAAGTCCCACCATGTCTCCCTCTGCCTCTGTCTTTGAGAACTCTTGTGGCTGTGGATCGTTCATTCTATGGGAGGACTCTCAGGTTTGTCTCTGCAATTCTTTTTCATTTCAGCTCAGCCTGTCATCCTTAGGGAGACACGTGCTTACAGTAACCTGTGCTCATTCAGAGGACACGACACAGGGTCTCTATGATGACATATGCTTTCACTGATGGCAAAAATGGATTATCTAATCAAGGTTGCATATGGTGTTTGTTAACATAAATTAACAAGTTTCTTTGTTTTATATGCTTGGTATCATGCAAATAGATACAATGATATTAAATAATAATGTAAATGGGTCTTGTCTACAGATACCAAGGTGGTGGGTGACCACATGTTAGGGCAGAGAACTTTGCTTTAATATCCAAATAACTCCCCTCAGAAAGAGACCATTTACATGGAAGAGGGTAATATATTTTAATTGATAAAAATTAGAAAAGCTCAACTTGATCATGTTACTAATTGTACTTTTCCAATGCTAAATGTATTTAATCGTATATGCTAACTACTGATTTGATGCTATAGCTAGTCATGTTAATCATAGTATTTGCTACTAGGCTGCACACTGAGGCCAGAAATATTAAAACTAGATATTATGATTTGTATTGTTTGAGATAAAAATCTTTGTGTGACCCTGTTAGTAGTAATGCCTGTTATGTTTATGGAAAATACACAACAGGGAACTTAAAGTTCATAATAAAAATAATGCTAACAATACCCCAACCATATAATCTGGATGAGTGAGCTCCTGGCTGTGATGATATCTGTGCATAAGATGAACGGATGGCTGGATTCAGAGAGAGTGTGGCCTGTGATGGAAAATTTCTCACACTTTTGTGGTTGAAGGTGTTTCCAAAGGAACTACTAGAGTAACACACAAGTTATAAAAAAAGAGAAGAAAGTCAATTTTTCTAAGACTATCATGTTTTGTAGAAATTAAGTACAGAGACATGAATTCATGTTGCGCAGAATGGCAGATGATTTACATACATGGAAACAGACTTGCCTCTGAAGCAGAGTAGGACACACTGCCAGTCTTTTTCATTTGCTGCTTTACCGTGATACATTTTCAACTTTTCTCTCCTTTTGTTCTGCTCTGAAATTCCCTAAACGACGCAACATTTGACAGTTTGCTAATGCATTCCTCAGCTGTCCTGAAATATCTAGCCTCATTCTGCTGCTTTTATTTCCTATCATTTATGACAACTTGAAGAGTAGGCATAAAGCCACATATGTGAAGTCCCACTCTTCATACTGTGCTGGTAATGTAATGTGGGTGATACTAGCATTCTAAGATGCTTCATGCATCTTATTTTTACAAGCTCATATCCCTTATATTTCAATGTGTTAAATGATACAAAAATCAAATAAATTTGTCCAAGGAGTGTCACAGAGGAAGGAAAGTTATTGCAGATGTCAAGTTTGTGTGTGTTATTTAAGCATAATAGTTGATAAGTCTGTCTTCACATTATCTTGGACGACCCCACTAGTGAATGTGTCTTAGCTTTCCCTGTATGTTGTCTTTCCATATTAAGTATTCTCTCATTTGCCACAGAATTATACGTAGGAGGTTCTATTAACTTTTTCCATTTAGGCATCAGGGCAACCAACAACACAGTGTGTCCCAGATATGCAAATAAAAGTAAAGCAAGTATCAGATTTTCTGTTTTTCTTAGCTGGAGTCTGTTATTCCAATCAATTTTCATATTTCTAAATGAACCAAATTGATTTTTGGGTACTCATTATTTTTAATGAAATATTGTTCTTACTTAAAATTAAATAAAGGTTGTGTCTTTCTCTTTTTAAGATTATTTAAAAGGCAGAGAGGAGATTTTCATCTATAGTTACTTCCCCCAATGTCCTCAGCAGCCAGACTTGGGGCAGCCTGACAGCGGGAGCCAGGGCCTTCCGGGCATCCTTGGTGCTAGGGGCATGAGACTTGGGTCAGCTTTGGCTGCTTTTCCAGGTGGTTACAGGGAACTGCATCCTATATGGAGCAGCTAGGACACAGACTGGCACCTGTATGGGCATCTGACATCACAAGCAGAAACATAACCCACGTTTCCATAAGGGCATCCTACCCACACTATTTTTCTTTTCCCACCAATTTGAATACTTCACATGTATACGGAAAGAAAAGATTTAATTATATGTTAATATATAATTATGTTGAGATATATTTATTTGGGTTACTTGATTATGTGGCTATACATAACTTATATGAAATATGCATTCCGTGGGATTAACATTGTGTTTCTGTTAATATAAAAACTCAAGGCATGTGGTGGTTTAAGCTGCCTCTTGGGCTGCCCACAGAGCACACCTGAGTGTGGAGTGAAGTCCTGACTGCAGTGCTGGACTCCAGTTCTCTGCCAATGCACAGAGAGGCATCACACCCAGCCCTTCCATGTGAGGGACCCAGAATTACACACAGCTTCAGCCCCCAGCATGGGTCATTGTGGGCATTTAGGGAATAAACGGGCAATACATACATTTAATGAAAGGAGAAGAAAAATGTATAAACTTTTAAAAAGTTCATGGAAATGTGTAATATAAAAAAGCCTGTATGCCTTGTATAAAACAGTTATACCAAGCCATGCTCTTACAGGATGTATCTTAAATGCTAGATTAAATGCTCAACCCATCAAATCTGCTATATTTGTGCAATTCTGTATCACCCTCAAATGCATCCTGATATTCTCTCTGAAGTGCTTAGCTAATGCATTGAAAGTCCCATGAGAAGATCTAACATGCCTTTCTGTGCTCCAACTCAAGAATGTGGCAAAGTGTTTATGTCTACAGTAATCTGAGAACTAATGAAACAAGGAGTAACTGCTTTTAAGCATTGTTGAGGACTACACTTGTCCACTCACTAAGTCATCTTTTCACTTCAAAGAGACACATATTCTGAGCATGGAAAATGCTGGAAGCAAGATGAAATACGTATTGGATAAGGCTCCCAGAGTCAAAAATAGGAGGTGACTTGCCCATTGGAACTTCTGAGACGGCCTGACGTGATGGTCCACCGGCCAAACCCTTTGCACTTGGGTCCCATATGTGTGCCAGTTTGTGTCTCGGCTGCTCCACTTCACATCAGCTCTCTGCTTGCGACCTGGGAAAACAGTAGAGGATGGCCCAAAGCCTTGGGACCCTGTAAGCACTCAAGAGACCCAGAAGAAGCTCCCGGCTCCTGGCTTCGGATCAGCTCAGCTCCGTCCTTGTGACTACTTGTGGAGGGACTAGTGGATGGAAGATCTTTCATTTATCTCATTTTCTCTGTAAATCCATCTTTTCACTTTTTTAAAAAGGATCTTTGAGATAACCACTTGGTTTTTATAAGTATAAAAACTGGAACAGTTTAGTTACATTCAGAAGTGGGGGAGGAGCCCTACAAAATTTCTTAAAATTATATTACAGTCTAAGGGAAAAATAGGAAAACATATAATCCCTTATTTCTGTCAAATGATCCAAACTAGATGATAATCTAAGGAAATGCTAATATCAAACATTCCAGAAAGAAAATCTTTTTGGGATAAATATGTTTCTGAGGTACTACATTGTGAGATTTCACATGAATCTTCTGCACATATCATTTATATTCTGTTCCACAATTCAACTTAACCACCTTCTATGTAATGGTGTGCCAACTGCTAATATTTTGTAAAAAGAAAAAAAAATATATATATACACATATATTGGCACACACTTTCTTTTTTTTTTCTTTTTTTTTATTTATTATTTAACTTCAGTAATTACATTGTATTATGTGACACAGTTACATAGATACTTGGATTCTCCCCACCCCTCCCCAAACCCTCCCACCATGGTGGATTCCTCCACCTTGTTGCATAACCACAGTTCAAGTTCAGTTGAGATTCCCTCATTGCAAGCGTATACCAAACATAGAGTCCAGCATCTTATTGTCCAGTCAAGTTCAACGGCTTCTTAGGTATACCCTCTCTGGTCTGAAGATAGAGCCAGCAGAGTATCATCCCAGTCAATTGAAAGCTCCAACATACCATCAGCAAAAATTTACATCATTATGGAATTAATTGACATAGTAATGAGTAACCAATTTGTTAAAAATAAATGCGAGTTCCTAGCCACCTTCTGTGACCACCTCACCTACACTTCAATTTTAGTTTATACACAACATATAACATTCAAAACATAACATGTTATACATAACATCATATCATCTTAAATTAAGGCAAACATGTGGTATTTAACCTTTTGTGATTGGCTCATTTCCCTTAGCATTATGGTTTCCAGTTTGGCCCATTTGGCCACAAAGACCTGCATTTTGTTTTTTTTAATAGCTGAGTAGTATTCCATGGAGTAGATGAACCATAGCTTTCTTATCCAATCCTCTGTTGATGGGCATTTTGGTTGTTTCCATGTTTTTGCAATTACTGATTGTGCTGCTATGAACATAGGAGTGCATGTTGGTTTCTCATAGAACAAGTGTTCTGGATATATTCCTAGGAGTGCTATTGCTGGATCATACGGTATGTTGAATTTGAGTTGTTTGAATATTCTCCATACTGATTTCCATAGAGGCTGTACCAGCCTGCAGCCCCACCAGCAGTGGAGTAGGGTTCCCTTTTCCCCGCAACCTCGCCAACAAGTGTTGTTGGTGCTTTTATTCATGTGGGCCAGTCTTACTGGCGTTAGGTGGTACCTCATTGATGTTTTAATTTGGATTTCCCTTATTGCCAGGGAACTTGAGCATTTTTTCAGATGTTTATTTGCCATTTGGGTTTGTTCCTTTGTGAAGTGTCTGCCCATTTCCCGTGCCCATTTCTTGAGTGGGTTGTTTGTTTTGACATTTTGGTTGTTTTATAGCTCTTTGTATATTCTGGATATTAGCCCTCTATCACCTATGTCGTGTGCGAAGATCTTCTCCCATTCTGTGGGTTGCCTTTTTACTTTGTTGATTGTTTCTCTAGCTGTACAGAAGCTTCTTAGTTTGATGAGGTCCCAATTGTTTATTTTGGTCTTGATTTCTACTGCATCTGGAGTCTTTCTGTAATGGATTCTGAAAAGACTATGGCTAAATACATGCTTTTTGATGATTTTTGTGTTATTCAGATACTAACTGTACTTTGCATGCTTGTAACCACGCCAGGATATCATGTCCCTTTAATAAAAAAAAAGAAGAGAAGTCATGCAAACGATGAACAGAATGTATCTGCAGTTTACAGATCCACCTGTTGGTGATTTTCTAGTAAAGGGGTGAATTTCCAGTCAAAATGGATAGAATCGGGTTTTTGGCTGTATTGAAGCCATTTGTAAAACTTCTGTTCAAATCTAGCAATTATATTCACCTATAAGTCTTCCCTTTAACACAATGCTGTTTTGTGTGAATTCCTGGTTAATTTCTATTTATGAGTAATATTCTAAAATATTGAAAATACTTTGGTTATTCAACAGCCATGAGACATTTAGATCATTTTCACTTTGTGGCAATGAAGGACAATCTGGCTATGAATATCTAATTGCTCATCCTTGATGAAGGTCATAGTTCTTCATTCTTGAGTAAAAATTGAAAGTGATTTGATTGTATCAGGTAGTAAATGCATATTCAAGTTTGTATGATATCACTGTTTTGTATCCCAAAGAAGCTGGTAGGTTCCCACTACTGCAGGAGAGATGCGGGTAGTCTGCAGCCTCACCGTCATTTGGGACTGGCAAATTGTCAGTTTTTGTGGATGAGTGGTTTATTGTGGCATTGTAACATCTCTGCTTGGGAGTGTGTCTCGGGTTGAGTAAAGCCTAGCTGAGTTTTGGGATATTTCCAATTTGAATGTGTCCTTGCATTGGCTCTGTGGTCAACAGTTAGGCTGACAGTCTTCACCGAGCTCAGGCGCTCACATTCATAAGAAGGACTTCTCCATTTGAAAATTACGTCAACTAGGCTTCATCCTCATCTCTGCAAGCCTCATAGATAAGGATGGTGCTTTACCATTTTTTTATATTTAAAGTATTATTTTGCAATAATGAGAGATGAGTGAGAGACACAGAGAATGGCAGGTTGGGGAGACAGCAAGAGACAGAGGCAGGAAGAAGTCTCCCGCCTGCCACTTCACTCCCCAGGTGTTTGCAAAAGCCAGAGCTGGGGCCTACCGAAATAAGAGCCAGCACTCAATCCACATCTTTCACCTGGGAGACAAGGACAGATAAGTGATGCACGGCTGTTTGCCTCCCAGGCTGTGTGTCATTGAGAAACTGAAACTGAATGTGGAGCTGAGACGCAAACCCAGACACTCTGATGTGAGTCATGGATGTCTCAACCAAAGCTATTACACTTACACCATATGATTTTCCAATATCATGTCCTTATTTTGACTGGTACTAAAAGAAAAAAACCTTAATTCTTATATATGTATAATTGGAAGGCCATGCAATTTATAGTTGTACTCATTTTTAATATTCAGCAAGTTCTCAATTTGTTCATTTAAGAAGCATAAATGGAGGAAATTAAGAATATAACCAAAACTGAATAATGTTGCATTTCTTTGTGTTCCCAAATACCACTTGTTTATGTAAAAACAACACAAGTGTACTTATTGGCTTATGCAATTCAAAGGCAGAATGACGCAGTGAGGAAGACACCCACACAGATACCATAAGGGACAGAGAGGAGGAGATAAGGAGAGAGGAGCAAAGGAGAAGGGGCTCACGGATTTTCCATCTGCTGACCGACTTCTCAAATGGTCTCAAAGCCCTCGGCTGGGTAAGACCCAAGCTAGAGTTCCAAGGCCGTTCTGTGGGTGTCAGCGGCCCAAGCACTGGGAACATCTTCTGCTTTCTTAGGTGTCATAGCAAAACAGCCACAACTTACTCAGTTCTCGGGGTATTCCAGCATTGCACGCAGTGGCTTAACTTCCTGTGCTACAGTGCCTCTTCCTAAAACAAGCAATTTTGCTGTGTAACTTTCTATATTATGTACTTAACATTTTTCTAATACTTATATTTTATTTTGGTTTTACAGATGGAAAAACAGGACTTTGAGGATTTAAAAAGTCTTCTCAGTATTATATAGCTAGTAATAGCAAAATCCGTAATTCAGTCTTACATAGCTCACGCAAGAACATGTGCTCTTAAAGATGGGATTATGGAGTGATTCAGTCTTCAGTAAGTCATCACTTGCTTTTTAATAGCTCCCATTGTTGGTCTAAATTATGGCCACATGTCCATTTACAAATAAGCATTGTTGACTCTTATCTACAAATTCAAAATTCATGAAACATTAGAGAAACTATTTCTTTGTATAATCAATAATATCCACATCCAAGCTTGATATTTTGGTTTTAATATTCTTCAGTTATTTATAAATTGAGATAGAAATCCAAGATAGTGTCACATGCCACTTAGCAAATCTGTTAAATTTTTCATGGTGCTAGCCAAAGTTTTTGTTTATGAGATCATATTAATGTATTCAAATTTGGAGAATTTAGGGCTATATCCAACTCTCTGAGAAACAAGGAAGCTTACACAACTATTTTGTTAACTTATATTAGTGGAGCACATGGAAACCAGGAGTTACTACTGCTCCCCTAGGTCCTTTTTTTGTGATAAAGAAAGCTACATTGTTGACAAGACCCAGTCAGTGAACATTGCTCAGAATGAAAACCATCAATTGCATTGATTTGTGAGGGTAGCATTGCATTTGGCAAACATTAAGAGAAGTAATATGACTGGATAAACCCATGTTTCTGAGCTCAAGGACACTGTGACATCATGTGTCCTTAAATGAGTGGCACGAGTTTGTACATCTTTAATCTGTATACTCCACATGCCATTTTTTGGTATGAACATTATAGCATTGTGAATTTGGCTTGATTTTGTCAACATATTCAGGAACCCGTTTTCCAAACAATAGAAAGCCCATTTACTTTCTCCTCTGGAACTTGCTAAACGCCCTGCGATGATTATTCTTCCATTGTGAGGTCTTCCTCAAGAGTATTCTGTTACTGATAGATTTATGCACAGGAGTAGAGGGTGTTGGTGGAAAGGACTATAAATCAAAAACACATGTACTCAAATATCTCAAAACTTGAATTTGTTCTGTATTTTTTTAAGTTTAATCTACCTAGATACTGTTATCAAGTTGATCCAAAGTAAGAATACACTTGAAACGTCTTCAGCATACAAATAGAATGTACTGGGACTGTCACTGTGAGAGCATGCTAAGCCCCCGCCTGAGGAACCAGCATCCCCAGTGGCGCTGGCTCATGTCCCAAGTGCTCCACTTCTGATCTCGGCCCCTCGTATTGCACCTGGGAAAGCAGCAGAGGATGGTGCAAGTCTCTGGGTCCCTGGACTCAAGGGGGAGACTCAGAAGAAGTTGCTGGTCCCCAGCTTCAGACAAGTCCAGCTCTGGACATTGCCACAGTTTGGGGAGGGGTGAGGGCACTGCAGGGTGGGGGGAGGACAGGCAGAATGTACTGTTGAATAGCAGAATATGTTTTCTTTCATAAATTAACATAAAGAACTGCATTTCTAAAATGGTGTAAATGGAACTTGGTGGTTAAATACAGAATAAATGAGGCAGTCATGTAAAATATTTTAAAGATAGAAATTTACATACCTGCTTCTCTTGCTCTTTTTAAAAAATGTTATAGCAATTCGCTAACTGTATACTAAACGGGTATACGCTTGCAATGGGGGAATCTCAACTGAACTTGAGCTGTGGTTATGCAACAAGGTGGAGGAATCCACCATGGTGGGAGGGTTTGGGGAGGGGTGGGGAGAACCCAAGCACCTATGAAACTGTGTTACATAATACAATGTAATTAGTGAAGTAAAAATAATAAATAATAATAAAACACACACACACACACACAAAAAGACAAATAAAAAAAAACGTGGGTAGCGAATTTTTATCACTTACAGATATAATCAGAATTAGTCTTCAAAATCTTTATTGCTAAAAATTCTGTTTTCCTCTTTAAGTACAGTTTTTAAACAACTGTGAGTATGTCTTTTTGTTTTCAAAGTTAATTGCTGTCAAACTAGAATTGTTTTAAAGATATCTTGGAATTTGATGTTGTGGTGCAGTGTGTTAAGCAGCAGTTTGCAGTCCCTGCATCCTTGCAGGTGTTGGCATGAGCCCAAGCTGATCCATTTTCAAGCTGTCTCCCTGTCTGGGAAAGCAATGAGGAAATGGCCCCTGTATTTTTTGGACCCTGTCACACACATTATTAAATTCATTAATATTTAGATTTGTTATGTACTCTTCAGGAGTTGTTTGTTGTTCTTTGGTCGTTTGGCTTGGATGGTACACAATGTAGATTTCATCACATGTCAGTATGCCGGGATTGTCATGCACAAGCCACTTTTAATGACACGCTAAAGGCTTAGCATTCCACATCTTGCATGATTCCAATCCACTGAATACCAAAAATGTCAAATAGTCTTTCCATGCAAAAGGAGGAAAAAATGAGACTTACTCCTCAGTCCTCTGTCATGCTTGGCCTCTTAGACACCAGTGAGCTGCCTGTATGCCCAGCATTCAACAAGCTTCTCACGTGTTCTCTGCCAGCTTTTGTCCATCTAATCAATCTCTCAGGAGGTCCTGGACGAGATTTAATCTGTGTGTGAGTGTGTGTGTGTAGGGTGTGTGTGTGTGTGTGAGTGTGTGTGTGGGGTGTGTGAGTGTGTGTGTGTGTGAGTGAGTGTGTGTGTGTGGGGGGGTGAGTGAGTGTGGGTGGGTGTATGTGAGTGAGTGTGGGGTGTGTGTGTGGATGGGTGTGCGAGTGTGGTGGGTGGGTGTGTGTGCACGCACACTGGGAGTGGGATACAAGTATTACCATTTCCTTCTTGAAATTTTAATTTTTTTTTTTTAGGAATTACAGTGAGATAGTATTTTCAGGAAGAGATAATAATGGTTGCAATCAAAGTGACAAAAGTTAAATCGTTTTGAAAATCCAAGAGTAAAGAGCATGCCATCTGGTATCAAAATTTTCTGGTTAAATAGATAGATGATGTGAAAATGCCATGGGCTGTGGGTGGCACTTGCTATCTGGTTTAAAATGTTAGTTTGAGGTCTTTGCAAGGGCACCAATCTGTAGGATATATGCCAAAACTATACTCAGAACAATGTAATACTATATGACGATACGAGTAAAATCTTTAAAAAAATCCGTAAACATGTCCATGTTTGCATATCCATGTATAAACGCCTAACGATGACTGATTACTTTCGTCTCAGGACCGTCGTGGCTGGTAAAGGTTACAGCTTTTTACAGGTGCTTCTGATGTGTGGTCCCATCTCCGAGGAATAGAGGTTTTATCTTTTTGCTGACTTCCGTTCGTAGATCCTACTGAGCCCCTCAGCCACAGACGGTGGTGCACTGTGATCCTGTTGGGGTTACATATTTACTTTTTATCAACTCTAATATGTTAGTAGCTACTTTTAACGTTTTATGATCCTAATCCTTACTAGGAAAGAACTTCGTGAGCACACGTATTTTATCATCATAGCACAGCAGCAGAGTGTTTCTTTTGACTTTCTCCTAAATCAACCTTTCATATTTTCTCTCCTTTAGGGGATTTCAATAAAATGATAAATTGCATAATGATATCATCAGGTTCTTCTTAAGAGTCACTGCATAAACAACATAGATGACATTTCTTGCAAAGGAGGACTCTTCTCCTTTCCATTTTCCCGTTGCATTAAATGCCACATCCTGTAATACCTCAGGGTCAATAACTTTTATAAGTTATGAAATACTGTGGATTGCATAACTGTGTAATTTCTTTAGCTATTTAAGCGCAGTAGTTCAGATAAAATACAATTTTCAGTGAACTGTAATTAGTATACTAAAAAGAGAAGATAACTGATCACATAAAATGCACAATTAAAACGGAAGAAGCCAGAAACTAGGCTCAGAGTGTTAAATGGAGGGCTGGTGCTGTGGTTCTGTGTGTTCAGCCCCTGCCTAGAACATCAGCATCCTATGCTGGAATGAATATTATCAGTTACTTCAGAGAGATAATCAAGGATTTAATTTATATGCTTCTGTGAAATCCTCCTCAAAGAACTCAGAAAACCACCACTAACAGCTGACGTTTTATTCTTACAATGAGGATACAATCTGGCTACTATGTTTAGCATAACCCTAATATGAATTCTAACCAGATATTAAGATTTCTAATTTACTTCGCTGTTCGCTCCATCTTACAGAGAATTTGTCCTTGAATATTGTCTTTTTACATCATCCTTAATCATTTTCCATACATAAAATCCTTCTTTTGTTGTTTATTTATCTAAATGTTACATTTGTATAATGGCATCTGTAAAGTGTTCTGCTTTTATATCATTCCTGGTCTTTATTTCCTTCCTTCAGTAAACAAGAAGAACCTGTCTTTCTCTCTGCATATGGTCATGTGTGAGCTAATGGAATAACTGCACGGGTCACCAGAGTGTGATAATCAATGCATCTGTTAGGTTGTATTAGTAAATGCCTCTAATGTGAGACTTGATGAGCATCGTGTTACACACAGTTCATGACTCACATGATAGTTCTTTGGGCAGAGGAGGGGACAAGGATGACTTTCAGGCTGCTCCTTCTTGATAAATCTACCTGCCCTGGACCTCTGGGTGGAAGGAGGGATTCCTGGATCCTTAGGCTTAACAAAGTGCTGTCCTGCCCATTTGTTTTGGTCATGAACTTTTCTCATCCCTGGCAGTGGGGTCAGCCCCCCTGAGGTTGCCCAGTGAGGTCTGAGCTTAGCCAGGCTGTATTTGTTTGCTTACAGGTATTGTCCCTTGAACTGTTTATGTGTTGCTCTGGAAATGTACCTGCTAAGTAATCATATCACTACTAAATGTGAGAACTTGCCCTTTTTTATCTTCACACGTTCCTGGAGAAAAGTGAACTCCAGTTGCCCTTCCAGACTGACAGTGATCACTTCCTGTGTGATGTTTCTCTATTTGCTTACAAGGTGTAGCACATCATAGCCCATGTGGCAATCTATGCCATATAGAGTCACATTTTCCAGATAAGTAAGTGCATCAGCATATTTTTCAAATGAGTAAGTGGGATTAGGGTTAGGAAAGGAGTTGACATGGACAAATCACATGGAGTATTGGAGAAAGTCACCATCTGAAACACTGGCAACTGCCTGGGTGCTATTGGTGACCCAACTGTCCTACTTCCAATTCAGGTCCCTGTATGGCCAGGGGAAACAGTGACAGATAGCACAGCAGTTTGTGCCACTTCCAGCAACAAGGGGATCTAGAAGCTCCTGGCTTCTGGCTTCAGCCTGTCCCAGGTGTGGATATTGTGGTCATCTGGGGAGTGAAGCAGCAGATGGAAAATCTCTCTCCAGGTGTGTGTGTGTGTGCGCATATGCTCACTTTGTTTCCATAACTGACTTTCAAACAAACGAACAAAAGATAAATCCTTGAAAGAATAAAAATCGGATGACCACAGACCTTCATTTTTAGACCATTAACAAAATTCACTCAACTGAGATTGCAAAGTAAGTGACCACTGTGTTCACAGTTGTGTTTGCTACTGAAGGGCATTTGATTGGCGAAATGTGACCAAAAAAAGGATTTGGCTAAAGAAAAAAGTGTTTTAACTATTATTCTTTTGTATCACCTTATGAGATACAACTTAATATGTTGCATTGTTACTCAGAGTACCATGTTGACTTGGTGAAAGATGTGCTTGTTAAGCGTTGCTGATGCTTTTGTTATTGTAACTACTAGTTTGTGTGCATTTGGGAATGAATATTTGGGTGTAGATAAGTTTCAGTTTGTCTTCTCCTTGAGGAAAGCCAGTAGAATAGTGTAGGACCAGCTAGAGCAGGGAGGGAGAATCTGTAGTGGTAAGATTAACACCAGGTCTCTAACTCCTTCCTCTAGATCAAGACATGTCTTGGGGAATTGCTATTCTGATGTCGTAATTTCATAAAGGATTCATAAACAGGCCGATCTATAATTAGTATTAAGTTTCATACAACAGGAACATTCCAGAATAAGACACTGAGTTCATTCATATTGATATCATTGCTTTTATAACTTTTTCAATAACACCATAGAGAACAGCTAATATAGACATTTACACAAAGCTTCTTGAGACTTTCATGTCCCCAGTGTGTATGATCTGTGATTAATATGAAGTGCTGCAAATACATAAAAACAGAGGTGGTTTTCAAATAAGGAAATTGACACAAACATTTAAAAGTCACTGTGAATTTGTATGCTATGTAAATAATCATCATATTAGCAACCTTTTATTGGGCACTGTATGGTAATATGTTCAATAACAAATGTGGAAATTATTACGTTTTCATCTTGAGAAAATGATCTGTGTGATCCAAAGTTTGGTTTGCTACCTTGATGTTTCTGTTTGCATGGTAATGATGATTTTGTGATATAACAAAAATTCTGAAGCTGTCACTTCTGGAAAGAACAGGAGGATCAAGGAAAGCTTAGCATTAAGTTGTGTGATTTGGGGGAAGATTAACAATTTGATGTGCTCCTGCAGACTAAACTTACCAGCCTATAGTTTTAACCATTAAATGAATTCGTACCCCATTAAATGAATTCGTACCTTGTAATACACAAAACAGGCACAGACAATACTTCATTATTTAGACATTTTACAATACTTTATTTCCTGACAAATTTAATAAACATCAGCAAGCTAATGGCTGATATTAAAGATGGCATGGTTTATATGGGAGAAAAGTTATTTCAAACAGATTTACTAACAATACATACTGTTAGTTTGTCATAATTTCTACTTCAGTGATTAAATTGCAGAACAGAGAAGAAGGGCTTCTGTTGGGATACAGCAGGTGAATCTACCACCAGTAACGCTTGTGTTCTGTATGGGTGTTCATTTGTATTCTGGCTGCTCCATTTCTTTTTATTTTTGTTTGTAAAGATTTATTTTATTTGTTTGAAAGGCAGAGTTATGGTCTCTCTTTACCAGAGGTCTTTCATCTGTGGTTGTCTCTCCAAATGAATGAAGCTGCTGGAGTCAGCCGATCCAAGCCAGGAGCGTCCTCCTGGTCTCCCACATGGGTGCAGGTGCCCGAGCATGTGAGGATCCTCTGCTGCCTTCCCAGGCCATAAGCAAGGAGATGAATCAAAAGTGGAGCAGCTGGGACATGAACCCATGCCAAGTGGGATGCTGGCACCAGCAGACAAATGATAAGCCTGTTGCCAGTCCCTGGCTCCCCCACTTCTGACACTGCTGCAGCTTAATGGACTGGAAAGAGCAGCAGAAAATGTCCCAATTCCTGACTTCAGTCTGCTTCAGTCCTGGCCATATAGCCATTTGGGAAGTGAACTAGCAAATGGAGCATCTCCCCACCCCCTTTATAACTGACTTTCAAATGAGTAAAGAAATTTAAAAGAGAAAGTAAGTAACTTTCTCTCGTATCTTTGGCTTGATGTGACTGCAGCTATAAACGCAATCACTTATGGGGAACAAAATCCAGAAAGCAACGATGTTCCAAATTTAAAGTTATAAAGTCAGAATTTGTGCAACAATGAAATAAAATCATGAAGACTCAGATTATGACCCCATCTGTTACGCTGGGTATTCTTTATCGCAAGCTATGAGGAAGAAATGGCAGTCTTTGGAGTCCACAGATTCGGTGGCAATGCCTACCCTGTGCTAAGGAAGTGACAGTATGTCAGACTGGCTATTTGAGCTCCAGCAAGCTGCAGACACACTGGAGAAAGAGCCACAGTACAGGACTCATTCCAAATGTTTTGAGTTCCTTCATGATGTTCATTGAGTGAGTACATATTTGCTGAGCCATTCAGGATGGAGAAAGTGACACAGTGCGACAAAGCAACAGGTGTGGAGATAATCAAAAGCTCCGGGTGGTACTGTGGTGTCTGCTGGGACATGAAAGGCTAAAGCAGGGGACAAAGAAGCTGTCTTTTCTAGTGACTTCTGCTTACTCCGAAGCAGCCAGAGCTGCTGTCGACTTCTAAGGGCAAGAGATACCAGAAGCACTTCACATCACAAATGATGCCCCTCCAAAAACAAACAACCCCCCCCCCAAATTAGGGCTCCATCAGAAAGAAAAGGAATGGAAACAGCAGTATTTGCCCTAAGCTTGTCAGTGGGATCCAGGCTCTCACAGGTTCAAGACAAGTGTGGGTAATGCAACTGCTTTTCATCTGACCATACTCCAGACTATGCCATAATGAAGGAATAAAATGTTCATTCACACACTTGTTGGTAATGGGTGAGTTTTTATGTGATTATCAGGTGTTACAACCTTGCTGTTTTTCTCATTATGCCATTGAGGGTGCTGGTGTTACCATGGACCTCCACCCCACCCAGGGTGTAACTGGCATTGTCTTCTGCCCAGGAGTCTCTCGTGCCATAATATGTATTTTTGAAGTAGAGAGGAAGAAGCCAAAAGTTGATGATTTTCCACTGTGTGATCACATGGTTTCGGATGAATTTGAGCAGCCTTCTTGTGAGGTCTAGGGGCCTGCCCAGCTTTGTGCCAACAAGTACATGGTAAAAAAAAAAATTGACATGAATTGCTTTTGTATTCTTGCACGGCTCCACCATTTCCACGTCACCTAGAGCAACAAGATGGGCTGCACAGGTGCTGACAGTTCTGCAGGGAACTACGGGCAAGACCCCAGTTGTTGGCTGAGAAGCAGCTCCTGCCTGATGCATTAGGGACACACATATTCTCAACCCCTTGATCCCTTAGACAAGTTGGGAACCCTCCACTCAAGGAGGCCTCTAGTATACTGTGGCCCTTAATTATCGTTAAGAATTAGTCCAGATCACTGTTGAAAAAAAAATTATAACATGACAAAAGAAAAAAATCAACATTAACTGTTATTTTGTAATCAGGAAAATTAAATTATTGTGTTGTTTTCCTATATGAGCAATTGACCTTTGAAATAATTGATTGTATTAACTATGAGAAGAGGACCAGTTCTTGAGGAGATCTGAACAGTGCATTAAGGTTATCGGCAATTGCTCGGGGTTGGAGAGGGTGGCCAGGTTTGGAGCTTGCTTTGTCTTCTGTCTTCTGGTGATATATTGGTAGAGAGTGAGTCATCACAGATGCAGTGTCTGGAAGCATCAAGATGTTCGTTCACATTTAACACAACTGTGACAGCTGTCTGGCAATCATGGGTAATAATGATGCGGAAGAATTTCAAAATGACTTGGGCATTGACTGATGTCATTTGTCATTGTTCGTGCTAAAATGCCAATGGAAATGATAGAAATCAATCTATTTTTCATGGTTATATATGGAGATAATGCCACACTTGCAAAATAAAATGACATTTTTGAAAATGGGTGAAAGCGTAGGTGATTAAGAAAGTCATCCAATAAAATTCACTTGGTTAAGGAAAATACAGGTTATGCAATCTGATAACCCTTTGGCAACATATTAGTTAATCTCTGGAAATGTGTGTGTGTGTGTGTGTGTGTGTGTGTGTGGTTGTATGCAAATCTAGCTGGTTTAAAACCCTTTGATGTTTTTGCATTTTTGACTTTGAATATCTTCACAGGTGATTCATCTGCATGCTCTGTCTACTGTATGATCTCTGAGTGATATTCCAATTTGCATTCTTTTTTGAATGGCTTAGTAAATATTTGGGATTGCAAATATTTTAATTACATTAAAATCTGAAGAGATTGTGCCTAGTCTTTCCAAATTGAAAAATTATAAATATATCTATTTTTTAAATTTAAACCAAACTATTACATCTCCAACATCTAAGATTACTAATAGATATATAGGTTAAACATATGCTTTGAATGGTTTATTTTTCATGTTTTTGTTCAATGACAATTCCTTTTATTTATTTTAAAGATTTATTTGATTTTTATTAGAAAGTCAGATATACAGAAAAGAAGATCTTCTGTGCAGTGATTCACTCCCCAGGCAGCCGCAATGGCTGGAATTGAGCCAATCCGAAGCCAGGGGCTCAGAGCACCCTCGGTGTCTCCCACGTGGGTGCAGGGTCCCAAGGCTTTGGGCCGTTCTTGACTGCTTTCCAGGCCACAAGCAGGGAGCTGGAAGGGGAGCAGAGACCCCTGGGTTAGAACTGGCACACATTATGGGATCCTGTGCATGCCAGGTGAGGACTTGAGCCACTAGGCTACCGCGCTGGGCACTATTCCTTCTACTTTTTTGGGGGGAGGGGAAGAGCTTTTGTAAGTGCTGCGTCATTGCAGCACTTTTATTCTTCTAAGGCTATGTAGTTTTCATGCAAAAAATTGATAGTGTTATTTGATTGATACTAATTTAACCTCACATTAATTAGACAATCAAATGTGAGCTCATAAAATATACTGGGAATTCTCCTGAGGAAATTGACGTTACTTACATCTCAGTGGTTTCAGAAATATTTTGTCCTGAGGGCTATACCATGGGACATACAAAAGATGGGCATTTTGTCTTCCTTCTTGGTTCTGCCGGTTCGCTTCTTTTGGCGAAGGGGCTCTTGTGTGGCGGGGACTATTTAAGAGAGCCCTGTCACTGCGGATTTGGGGTTCCTTAGCATCTGCACCAGCAGTTCTGACCCTCAACTCTTTAAATTTTGGCAAATATAATTCAGTTTTTACATTCACATTTGGGAATAATGTTTCTGTATATTTTTTTCAAAATGTCAGAGAATTCTTATTCATAAATATTAAGAAATACTGTCCTCACTCCACCTCCCCAAAGCAAGTGTGCCTCCATGCAGTAGACCAAAACCCAGAGCAACACTGAACTTCTTCCAAGTTGGTGCCGAACGCCTCCTCAATTCCCGCACTCCCACTGCTGTGGTGAAGATCAACTTTCCCTAGTGAGAACACACACCTTTCCATTTTTTTCCCAAGATGTAGTCAAGTTTGTAGTGTGCAAAGTAAGAGAAAAATAATTCTCTGGAAGAGAAAGAGCAAAGTAAATGGAAATCTATGTTGGAAGCAGATGGGTGTGTTTGTATTTGTGCGCAGGCAGGAAATACGATGCCAGGCTCTGACTTGATTGTTCCTGCCTGGGAAGTTTGCTGTGTCCAACAGTCCGATCCCTAGCGACTCCCATATTCTAGTCACAGACAAGGGATTTTCCAAGTAGAGATCCTGTTCATTAATGTAGCCAGACGTGGCAGGAAATGAGAAAACAAATAATTATGCGTGCATTGAAATGCCATATGTATGTACAGCATCATTCTCATTCGGGAAAGAAAATGAATATGAAACAATCATGTTTGTGTGAGGTCTTAATAGACCTTTCACTTGATTATTGTAAACCAGGTCACATCCATGTCTATGCAGCTTTCCAACTCTTACATAGCCCAAGTGCAGTGGGCATACATTTCACTCAAGTAGGGAAAAGTAAATAAATGGATAGGCACACAAATTTAAGCCTGCTCAATGGCTATATAAATCACTTCTTACTTTACATTTTACTGTATAATCCATCTCTTAGAGCTTGCTGTTTTCCTAACTAATGATTGACTCCATTTGAGATATATATCCTAAAAGTGAGTATGTGTTTTGCGATGTTCCTGCTTGCACTAGCCCAAAGCGCTCTGTAAATCCTGTCCAACAATCAGCTGTGTCCCACTTCTTCTTCCTGTGATTCCAATTGTTCGTTCCCGGTTCATCACTTTTGTCATTTAAATCTGCAGCTGACACAGTTGGGCAGATGATAGTTTGACGTGCAGCACACATGTGCGTTTTTAAAGTGCCCTGCCTTCAGTTTTCTGGAAGGAAATTCAGTCTATGCGTTTACATTCACATTGTTTGATGTGCAGGGCAGAATTCATCAAAAATAAGTCATCTTATAAATCATAATTTTTAAATTAAAAAATGAGAAAATGAGCCCCAAATTGTTTAAACATACTGTTTTATGTGAAAGGATATCTAAAATTTTGTTCAGCAGTTCTTGAAAAATAGGTGAACATGTTCCAATCAAAATTTTATAAGAAAGAGAAACTCATGCTGCTGTAACAAGGTAGACTTATAAGTTTAAGCAACAAAAACCTAGCTCTCACAGTCATGGATGCTAAGGAGGCCACAAGGAAGGTGCAGACAGAGTCTTCATACTCTCATTAGAGCATCATCGGTCTTAGAAGGTGTAATGGCCTCTGTGGTATACACACCTTAACGGGCCCTTGTCATGGCTGCCCCTGAGCCTCAAACTCTTTATACTCCTCTAAAGTGTGGATGTGAGATGTGCCTTGACTCTAATTCCTAGAACAGGGACAAGGTGACCGGATAGCCCCTTGATTATGTTACAGCACATGGGGCCATTTCCTTTCCTCTGGAGCACTTTGAGTGAGCACATCCTATACTCACTAGGGAACAATTTCTGTAATCACCTGCTAAGATGTAGGGCCCTTTATCATTCATGGTGCTCCCTCTAAATGTGAGCTTCTCCTCAATGATAGTGTCGATCACCACTGGATACGGGCTGGTGATAATCCAGCATAGCCAGGCCCAGACTCCTGGGTCCAATTTAATTTTCATTGAGCTAAGATACTTAGGTTGTGGTGTTTTGCTATGTGACTGAAAACAGACATGCCAAGTTGCATCAGTGTTTGGTAGAACAGGCCATTACCAACCAATTGGGTGGCAGATCTAAGAAAAAGAGGAGCAAGTTGATATGAAAAAAAAAAGGCCATAATCTTCCTCTACCTGCAGACTACAACACACACACACACACACACACACACACACACACACACACACAGTTGCCACTAAGTAACAGAAAATGCTATTCTTGATAGTGTATTCTTTGACATTCTTTGTATGCAGCAACTGCTGCATAAAACATGAGCTGCTCCCTCAGTGTCTACACTGGCTCACAAGCTGATGCCCCACAGCTCTCCCTGCCTGGTCACCTCCTCCTACGTGTGTTCTCCCGCATGCTTAATCTTTTTAAGATTATTTATTTTTTATTGGAAAGGCAGATATACAGAGAGGAGGAGATACAGAGAGGAAGATCTTCTGTCTGATGACTTGCTCCCCAAACGGCTGCAATGGCTGGAGCTGAGCCAATCCGAAGCCAGGAGCCAGGAGCTTCTTCCAGGTCTCCCATGCTGGTGCAGGGTCCCAAAGCTTTGGACCGTCCTCAATTGCACATCAGGCCACAGACAGGGAGCAGGATTGGAAGCAGGGCCCCTGGGATTAGGACGAGATCCCATATGGGATCCTGGCACATTGAAGATGAGGACTTTAACCGCTATGCTATTGCGCTGGGCCCCAGCCTTCTTAATCTAAAGCAACTGGAGGTACTCTGTCATAATAATAGTGTAGAAACATTTCGCAGTGCAAATGTACTGGGAAAATCAGTGGCCCTTGTGTCAAGAGTGCTTGCAAACATTGGATTGGGGTTTTCTGTGAGACCTCCTATGATGGAAGGAATCCACAGGTAAGCTTCCTGTCAGGAATGAAAGGATGGTTTCTGCAGTTTTTAAGTGAGAGATATCTTTGACAATTAACATTTCTTGGAGGAAATGAGAAACCAATAACTTTCAGAGTATAATTTGGCATTTATTTTTCAGTAACATTTTATGACACTGTAAACATATCCCTGATAGTGACCTGCAGCCACAAGTTTTAGCATGTGGCATACTTCAGAAGGCACAAGAGGAGACTTCCCCACTTCTTCCAAAGCCATTCCCTTCCTGTGCAGCAGTACCTCTCGCCCTCTTCGCTGTCCTTTCTGAATAGGGCTGCACTGTTGGGGCTGGAAATGCAGCCTGTGTCAGACTCTGCTTCCCGTAGGTCAGCTAGTAGCTGTAGAGAGAAGGACTTTTTAAAGACAACAGCTTCAGTAATTGAAGATATTTTACAATCTATCTCATAATTATATCTTCAAATATAAAGACCAGAAGCAGTGCTATAAAACAGAAGTCAGGGATGACTGCTGACTGTCTTCCCTGCTTTGCTGACAATGGCCAACAGTCATCTGCTGGATGGTTTGTGTCCGATATTGGTCACAGAAGCAGCTATCAACTAAGTTGAGAGTTCTGGATTCTGGGAAAAAAAAACCAACAGAAAGGGGAAAGCTTGTTCCACTTGCTTCGTCCATGCAAGGTACACATTTGTTTAATTCTTTAGTTTTTGTGATAGAGTTCCTTAGGCTTAAGGATGTCCCCTTCCATCCTCCCCGACCTGCTCCCCTTGTAATGTTTTCTCCTGTGTATCAACAGCAGTCACAAGTCCAGCATTCTGTTCGCTCTCTAAGTGTACCGTGCCATTGTAGACGCAGAGAATGGTGTAAAGTCCAGCATTCTATTGTCAAGATATATTTAATAGTTGCATTGGGAGTCTAGCTTGTATTCGGAAGTAGATCTGCATTATGTGGCGTATCTCTGCTTCATGGTGTATTTGCCTATATTATACATATTCTTTGAGAATCCATGTACAATCCAGGATGACTGGTATGGTAGGAAATCAACCTGCATCTCTTTGGTTCATGTTGAGAAGGCAGTGATTCATTCCAGCAAAAACAGTGCATCTTGCTGTTATTCCTGCTCTCCTAGTCAACTTCCCAGGAATCCATGCTGCATAATAACTACAAGCAAAAACCAGACATATGGTGCAGAAAACTAATTACTATATCAATATTTCACTTTGTTGTCAATTGTGGGATCTTTGTGGCAATTCTACAACTGAAGCTTAGTAGCAATGCCAGCATACTAAATACCATCAGTAGTAAAATGCATACTTTACAGAATGCCAATGCATTATCACACCTTAAGAGATATTCCTTTGTGCATTTGTGAAGTAATACAACTTCCAGAGGTGTGCTAAGTGACCTCTTAAACAGTCATCCTTCATCATGATCAAGCCTAATTAGGAGCCATATGCTCCCACAGTTTGTACATCATGGGTATACAACTCAATATAAAACCTGCCTAAAATCTATGCTCTAAATAAAAGCCATTACTTAACAATGTGAAGGTAACTTGTAATTGACACATTGCTGGCAGGCACCATTACACAGAAAGGTTGCTTGTGGCACAGTATGAGGGTAATAAAGGCAATGATGTTGTCGGCCATGTACATCTACCAAGGACTCATCATATAGTGGATACCATTGTATACCACTTTAACACAGATGATCAAAGTAAACACTTGAGGAAACCCTGGCGGACACACATTATTACAAGCATGTGCTCACTATTTTAGCAGCATGGCACTAACCAATAAACAACCAAAATTAAAACATGGGTTTGCATATATTCTTTTATCTGAAACAAGAATCAGTGTGTTAAATAATACTATGCTACTAAATTTCTAACATGTTTGCACTTTCCAGCAATATGCTATATATCATCAGTTGTCACAGAACACACATGCACAGATGGAAACAGACTGATGCTTCACCCTCTGGTTCACTTCCCAAGTGGCTACGACCACCAGGGCTTGGCCACCACCATCATCAGGTTCTCCCTTATGGATGACACTGGCCCAAGCACTTGAACCGTCACCTGCTGCCTTTCAGAGTATGTGTTACCAGGAAACTGGAGGGGAAGCACAGCCAGGACTCACTCCCAAGCACTCCAAACACGGGAAGTGGGATTCCCAAGTGCTGGATCTTTGTACCACAATGCCCACACCAGAATGCACATCGATTTTATGAACATTTTTCACATGTAGGAGACTTTGTAGTACGTACTGCATACAATCAAAATTCTGTCAATAACTTGAGGGTGTAAATAATTAGGATACATCAGTGAAATGCGATAGCAAAATAGTAATTCAGAAGAATAAGTAAAACATATGCATTCACATGCAAAGAAAGTGCTCTGACATATTGTTAGAATTAAAGATCAAGATGTAGGGCCTGGCACAGTAGCCTAGTGGCTAAAGTCATCACCTTGCATGCACCGGGCTCCCATATGGGCATCGGTTCTAATCCCTGTGGCCCCGCTTCCTATCCAGCTCTCTGCTTGTGACCTGGGAAAGCAGTTGAGGACGGCCCAATGCCTAGGGAACCTGCACCTACATGGAAGACCTGGAAGAGGCTTCGGGCTTTTGACTTTCAAATGGCTCAGCTCCAGCCATTGTGGCTGCTTGGGAAGTAAATCACCGGATGAAAGATCTTCCGCTCTGTCTATTGTCTTCTCTGTATATGTGATTTTCCAATAAAAAATAAAATCTTTTTTAAAAAGATCCAGATGTTAACGTTTAACTTATAGTCTTTGAATACATAGGCAGACACATCAGGATACTGAATACATGAGATCTTCATATAGTAATATGTAGTACTAGAATCTAGAATGATAGAAAGATGGACTCAAATGTCATGCCCTACATGTGCTGGAATTTCTCATGTAAGCAGAAGTCACCAAAGTACAAAGGAAATGCACAGGCTAATAAATAAATTTAAAATAAAAGATTATATAATGGGTTCTAGGCGTACCTACAGGGTCTTGTTTTCTCATCTTGCAACAGTAGTGCAGAGGTCTCACGTGTGAAGCGAACAGAATAGAAAGTTTTTGATAATGGAAGTGGCAGGATGGCAGCCTGGCCAACTAAGTGACTGACTGAATGGATTAAGGAGGGAAAATATGTTGTTTAATAATCTTCTGCTGGCATTCTCATTGCTGACTTATGCCAGATTTATTCCAAGGACTGAACTGCTGCATCGTCATGTCTTGTCTTTATTTACTTATTTACTTGTTTGTTTATTGTAATTTTGGATGATAGCAGTTCCCTGATTCCTGGTGATAATCACCATTTTTTTTAATGTGTCTGTTGGTCATTTGTATTTCATCCTTTACAAAGAATTGTTTGTAGATTTTAGTTATTAATCCACTATCATTTTCATAATTTGAAAATATTTTCTCATTTTTCCTATCTCTTGACTTTGTTGATTTTTCTCTTTTCTCTTTTTTGCTTTACTCTCCTTTTTTCCCCTCTTTTCCCTCTCTCCTTCCCTCCTTCCTTTCTTCCTTTTTTTTAAAAATGAAATGATTTCCAAAATTGCTCAAGTATTTTCTTCTATAAAGTTGATAGTATCATGTCCTAGACTTAGGGCCTTCATTTATACTAAGTTGATTTTTATGTAAGGTACATCTAGGAGTCTTGATTTATACTTCTAGACTTCTGAAAGCATGGAACCAGCTCTATTTGTTGAAGAGATTGTCATTTCTCCAAGGTTGGTTTTATTTTTTTTTGTCAAAAAACAGTTGAGTGTAGAAGGTTGGATTAATGTCTGAGGATTTATTCTGTCTTATTTGTCTACATTTCTATTTTTTGGTGCCAGTACAAGCTGTTTTGATTATAAATTCCTCACAATGTGTCTTGGAGTCTTGTGTTGTAATCCCTCTGGCTTTGAATTGTTGGATATCGCTTTAGTTATTCTGTGTCTCTTATGTTTCCATATGAATTTTAGCATTTTCTTCTCTAGATCTGAGAAGAATGTCATTGGTGTTTTAGTTTCCATTTTTGAGTAACTGTTATGTTCTATATATTTCCTTTTTATTTTGTAATTTTAATTGTAAAGATGTTGCATTGTATATAAATTTTTTTCAGCTGTCTATCGGTACATATCTTAGATGTTCTTTCTTAGCCATAACTTTGTTATCTTTGTTTATGAATATGGAGAATTGATCTTTGTACATTGACTTTGTATTTTGCATTGACTTTATATTTTTGCAACCTCTGTTGTGTGTTTCCATAGATTCTTAGTAAACTTGTTTCTTCCAAATTGCAGATTCTGTCATGTACAAACTGGGAGAATTAGACTTCCATATTTCTAATTTGAATCCCTTTGATTTTTTTTCCTATTGGCTCTAAAACTCCCAGGATGACATGGTGAATCACTGTTCGGAGTGGACAGCCTTGTATGATTCTAAATTTTAGTGAGATTGCTTCCAGCTTTTCCTCATTTGGTCCGTAGCTGGTTATGAGTTTTTCATATATTGTGTTGATTGTATTAGGAGTGTTCTTTCCACACCAGTTTACTTAGGCTCTTTGCTAGGCAGTAATGTTGTGTTTTATCAAATGCATGCTCTGCATCCATTGATATGATCATACACCTGTTATTCTTTCATTTGTTCATGTGACGAATCACAGTAATTCACTTGTGTATGTTGACTTGTTTGTGTTGAACAATCCTTTTTAGCTGGTACAATCTCATGTGGTTCAGAGGAAAGCTTTTTCTGATGTGTTGTTGTATCTGATTAGCCAATATTTTTTGAGAATTCTTTTGTGTGTGTTAATTAGGGATATTGCCCTATTAGTCTTTTTCATTATTGTATTTTTTTCTAGTTTTGAAGTTAAGGCAATGTTAGGAATTAGAAGGTGTTTGGGAGAGTTTCCTCACTTTCAGTTGCAAGAATAGGAATGAATTCTTCGTAAAAGTGGGACAGAATTGAGAAGTGAAACATTTAGTCCTGGGCTTTACTTTGTTGTTGGTGTCTTCATCACAGATTTAATCTCTATCCTAGTAGTTGGTCTGTGTTTGTTTATTGTGTCATCATGATTGAATTCTGGTAGATGGTATCTGTGCAGAAACCTGTTCGTATTTTCCAGGTTTTCCGATTTTTAACATATCTTCTTCTAGGAATTCCTAATGATTGCTTGTATTTCTGTTGTGTCCATGGTCACATCTCCTTTCATGTCTGACTTTATTGCTTTAATTTTTATGCCTGCTTTTTGAATAATTGGTCCAATTATACTATAAATTTTCCATATTTTTTCCAAAACCAAGGTTTCATTTCAATGACTTCTGCATCTTTTTTGGGGGGGTCAATTTTATTATTCTCTAACTTTAATGATTTCCTTCTAATTTTGTGGGTTTTTTGTAGCTATTTTCTTTGGTCCTTTGGATATATTCATAATTATTTATTGATGCCTTTCTAAATTCTTAATGTAGTCACTGATTGATATGAACTACCCCTTTAACACTTCTTTTGCTCTATTGCATGATTTGATGCGTTTTGCTGTCATCTTCAACGATTTATAGACTTTTTTAATATCCCAATTGATTTCTTTTATGACCCACTGTTACTAGCAGTAATGTGCTATTCAGTCCTGGTTCCTTCATGTATTTCCAGAGTTTCCTATGCTGTTGATTTCCAGCCTCATCACAGTGTGGTCAGAACAGATATGTGGTATGATTTAATTTTCTTTTAATTTGCTGTGATTATATGGACTAGCATATGGTCTGTCCTAGTGTGAGTTATATATACCAATGAAATGAGTGTTTATTCTGAAGCAATGGGATGAACTATTCTGTAGATATTAATTAGGTCCATGTGGTCCACAGCATTGATTAGCTCTGCTATTTCTTTGTTGATATTTTGTGTAGTTCATATGTCTGTTGATGAACATGGTACGTTGGAGTTCCTCATTATTACTGTATCGGGGTCTATGTCTCCCTTTATATCCATTAACATTTGTTGTAAATAGCCAGGGCAGTTGCACAGAGCGCACAAATATTTACTAGAGTCACATCTTTTTGTTGAAATATTACATAATACCCTAAATTACCTTGTTAAAATTTAATCAGGTTTTGTGTTGAAGCCTATTTTTTTCTAATATTAAGATGGCTATAGCTGCTTCTTTTTGCCTTCTGCCATAATAGGATATCTTTTCCATCCTTCATTTTAATTCTCTTTGTATCTCTGTTGGGGATGTATGTCTCTTGTAGTCTGCAAATTGTGGGCCTTGTTTCTAAATTCATTGAACCAGTCTGTATTTTTTATTGGATTTTTTTCCATTTACATCAAAGGTTATTTTTTGATAAGCCATGACTTAGTTCTACAACTTTTCCATCAATATTCCTATAGGCTCCCTTTGTCCTTTTACTAGATTTTTGGACTTTGTACTCCTTCCTTTTGATGAATATCATTGTGTTTCTGTATGTCACATATTCTTAAATATCATTTGTAAAAATACATGAGAGGCAGCAAATTCTTTCAGTTTGTTAGTTTTGTAAGGCCTCTATTTTAACTTCATTTATAAATGAGAGTTTTGCTGGGCACAGCATTCTGGGCTGGCATTTTATTTATGATTTTTAGGATTTGAGCCATGTTTCTCCATTCTCTGCTATCAGAATTTCTGATGAGAAATTATTTATTAGTCCAACTGGAAATTCTCTGAAGATGATCTAGTGTTTCTTTCATGTACATTTTAGAATCTTTTCCTTCTTTTAAATTTTTTTTTCATAATACAATGAATCCTTTTCACTAACTTTTCAGCATTCATTGTAGAGGTGAATGAATGGAAATTACAGACTCATGTGGTAGGATTGTAGAGGTCATAACGGGGAAGGAGGATGAGTGAGAGGTGTCCATGGAGAGTGGGAAGCGGGTAAGAGGGTTCACTGCTCCTTGCCATGAGGCTACATTAGTGTTGGAGAATGGAGATGCTCTGTTGACAAGCCTCAGGGGCCTGGGAGATGGAGAATTCCTGTGAGTGTTGAGTGGTCCTTGTATAAGAAGTGCGGTATTCTATTTGTTCTCAGAGAACAATTCCTTCTTTTCCCCATATCATTTCTGAGGCATGTTCATTGTCCAGTTCTGTCTCAGAGTGTCCACAGGCTTAGGTCCTTTCTGTAGAATTTGGCCTGAGTGTTGTACCACTTGCTTTTCTATCCATTCTTTGAAGAGGTACTTGAGGTCTTCTATTGAATTAGAAGAGTTGGTTGTCTTGTCTTTCACGTGCTTCTGGGTATGCTCTTTGTCCTTTCCCTGTGAGGGGCCAATGGGGCTAACCCAGTCTTTCAACATGTGCTCTGCAATTGGAGCACACATCTGATGTTCCCTGGTGAGCCCAGGCTCCAATTCTCACATTCCTTGTGGGGTGCTGCAGGTCTGTCCTGGAAAGCTGCCTGCCCTATCTCCTGGATATTTCTGAAGGCATGTTGGCATGCACAGGGTACACCTCCAGAATCCCTGCAGATTCTCCCTCAACCCCATTTCCTGCAAACACTATCAGCTGCATCGATCTGACCCACCCCACCCAACAGCTTTCATGCACATTATAGGAGCATAGAGGTCTAGTATGAGCAATCCCTTGAACTCCTACCAGAACATTCCCCAGACACAGCGCTCATGTGCATCAGCAAGTGTAATGGCATAACCCGGCCCGCATGCACACCTGACTCTTGCCAACCACAAGGGATGGATCCTGTGGTTCACCAAATCTCCTACCAGGCTAAACTCAAGACCCAGCTGTGATATGCAATAGTGAGTGCTGTCCACCCTCGGATCCATAGCAGGTACTGTGGCTTGGTCCACCCCACCTCCAGACATGGGTCTCATGGCAGGTGAGTGGCACAGTAAGGGAGACCCAGTAGATACTGCTACCTGAACCAGCTCGCACTTCACACCCCCCCCCCCAACATCCTGTCCCCGCCAAGTCTTGGTTCTTGCATGTGTTGGAGAATGCTTCAACCAGATCCTTCCTGCCATAGCCCTGGCTGTCATGCATACCAGACAGTTTAGCTGCCAAGTCAGGCAGACCCCTGTGGGACCCTACTATGCCAGTGCACAGACCTGGCTGTCATGTGTGGTAGCACTTGTAGTGGTAACCTGACCTACGTCCATGCTCCAACTTGGACTTGTATGGTCTGTCTTCAGACCCAGCTCTTGAAATCACTATCTGGGCCAGTACCTTAGCCTGGTCAGGGCTCCCTTCCAGAATTCCTACCAAGCTGGTACCCTGACCCAGCATTCACATATGCCAGCAGGTATTACATTGTGCCTAACTCCATTTACTCCAGTGTGTTACAGCTTGGTCCTAGGAGTCCTTCTAAGTACTACCACCTGGCTCACCCTCAGGCTTAGCTATCCTATGCTTGAAAAGCATGGTGGCCCAACCCTGGATGAGCATCCAGTTCTTTTCCTTTCCTCCCCAAATCTACTCCATCACATGCTCCTGCCCTCAGGAAGATGTATGTGCAGTGGTTTGTCCTGTGGCGGTCTCTAACAACCATTTGATATACCTCAGTATCCCTCAGTGGCGCTATTGCAAATTTAATGCCAAAAAATAGGCAACTGTGCTGGCACACCGGTATGGTTAACACAGAGGTGGCATAAACAAGGCCCAGAATCCCAACCAACTATTGGTTGCTTTTCTTCCAGCAGTGTAACACTTGCTTAGGTGCAAGGCGACCTAGGCAGCTGGAACCAAAATGCTCTCTTATCTTTTTATTGAAATTTTGAACAAAATGTGTTGGGTAGAAGATTATTCTGGTCATGCCTACTTGAATTCTATGTGATTCTTGTATTAGGATGCCATTTTTCCCAGTCATGGAATATTTCTGCTATTATTTTTCTCAATAGACCTATAATCCATACTTTTAACATCTTCAGGAAGTACTGAGATGCATTTGTTTGGGTACTTGATACTTTTCCAAAAATTTGAACACTATATTTTTCCAGTTTTATTTCATTTTTATTTGTTGGTTAGGGGGTGGGTTTGTTTACAATAAATTGTTTTCTACTTTGGGGTATTTTAAAAATCATTTTCAGGCATTTTATCAGTCTTGTCTATATATTCTAATATTGACGTATTGTTATATTCCTTTTGGTGAGTTATACGCTTTTGTTCTTATTTCTTGCATTTCTGAAACTTTGGTTGGTTTTTCCCTCTGATGGCTTTTATCTCTCAACTGTGGCTTTGTGGCTTAGTGGAATGACTGCTCCTTCACTGGTATCTGGAGGTGTGGCCAAAGAGTTGTGTTCAGCACTCAAGTATGGATAAAATTCCAGAGTGATTCCCAAGTTGGACATGATATATCTCTATTGTCAGCCGGGAAGAGGGTATGAGTAATCACAGGTTCATGTCCTCTCTTTCAGGGTGATTAAAGTCCTGAGCTAATCCACAGTGGCTATAACCTCCAGCCACACTAGCACATGACCTACACAAAGGATTGATTCAGTCCTCAGTGTGAGCACAGAATCTTTCATTGATCCCCCTGAATAATCGGGGATTTTGAGCATCTGATGCTGTCTCTTGTTGTGTAGTCAGGGGACTCCCACAGTATTTCTGTATTACAAGACCACCCAGATCACAGGTGAATGGCTTCACTCACCCTGCAAGCCTGCCCGACACCCAGGAATAGTATAGAGGTTCTTAGAGCCAATACCCGTGGTGCTTCATCTCATCAGTTTAGGTCCTGGAACCTATCATATGGTGGGAAGATGTCACACATCTTAGGCCTAAATGAGTTCCCAGCCAACCACCCACCACGCTCTCAGGCCAAAATTAAAGTCAATTGGAAATGAGGATTTATATCTCTGATAAAATTCCCTAATTGATGCATGCTCTTAAGTCACTATAGCCTTTTTCTTGAAAAACCATCTTCCTGCTGGTTCCCAAGTGCCATTATGGGGAAATGAGGAGAAAATTATCCTGGATGTATCTCTAAACTGCATACATCCAGGCTGATGTGATGGCTCAACCGCCTAATCTTCTACCTGCATGTGTGCATGAGTTCACATTCAGGCTGTTCCACTTCTGCCTGGGAAAATGGCAGACAATGACCCAAAGCCTTGGGGCCCTGCACCCAGTGGTAGACCTGGAAGAAGCTCCTGACACTGGGCACTTTATCAGCTCAGCTCCAGTCATTGTGATTATGTGGGATGTGGATCAACGGATGGAGGATATTTTTCTCACTATCTCTTCCGCTCTTTGTAAATCTGCCTTTTCAACATAAAATAAATCTTTTATTCAAAAGTATATGTATCAATTGAGTTAATTGGTAAGAAATCTTGTACTCGATAAAAAGAACAAATTTTCTTTCTACTTTTTAGAGTGTTTTTCTTATCATGCAAATGTTGTTAAATTTTATAACATTCAGGTTTAGAAAATCTGGAATAACACATCTATTTGAGGATAATTTTGAAGCTACATACAGGCAGCTTCATATCCAATTGGTAATACACACCTATTAGCTATTAGTAAACATGAATATTTTATTTTTTTAAAGATTTATTTATTTTTATTGCAAAGTCAGATACATAGAGAGGAGAAGAGACAGAGAGGAAGATCTTCGATCTGATAATTTCCTCCCCAAGTGACCACAACAGCCAGAGCTGTACTTATCCAAAGCCAGGAGGAAGGAATTTCCTCCATGTCTCCCAACTGGGTACAGCATCCCACAGCTTTGGGCCATCCTTGACTGCTTTCCCAGGCCACAAGCAGGGAGCTGGATGAGAAGTGAAGCTGCCGGGATTAGAACTAGCACCAATATGGGATCCCTGTGCGTTCAAGGTGAGGACTTTAGCCACCAGGCCATGCTGACAGGCCCTAAACACGAATATTTTAAAAATTGGGCCTCTTTTCTTCTTTAAGATGCCTTGAGACTAGTTAGGCTCCGGGAACTAGTTTAGTAACTGGATTGTGTACAAAGATATTGCATATTGCAAAAGATTTCTTGCTGTATTGTACTGTTGATGATGATACTTATATAATTTAAGGAAGTAGGAAATACAGAATATTGAAAAAATCCTGGATTTTCAAGTTTGAGGGCCAATCAAAAATAAACAATTAAATATAATTGCAAAGAATTTCTGTTGCTTTTGTTTTTCCATGAACAGCTGCTTTTCACATCCCTTCTGCTGTGGTGTCCAACAGAAGACTAATAAATGTAATACTTTTGAACTACAGTAGAGTTCAAAAGAGGTAGACTGGGAATATGTCTAATATCTGTGAAAGTATTTCTGGAAGGAACTGTTACCTAAATTCCAAGCAAGCTTCTGCTTTAAAGTATAAACTATTCATCATTTGGGAGTAGCTGTACTTACTTCTTAGGTTTTAACCATTCGAACCCACTTTTCATTGTTATTACTTCTAAATGCTTTGACATGTTATATGGATAACATAAAATATAAATTCACTATTGAATTAAGTCACATAATTTTACCTTAAGATATCTTCATTGCTTCTCCTTTCTTCTTTATATATAGATGTATGAAGCTATATCTATAACATTCTTGGGATAGAATATTGTGATATTATCTAATTTAACTTGAAATAAAAAGTCACTTGCCATAAAAGGATTTGTGTATTTTGAAGGGAATTTTAATTTATTTATATTTAATGCTTTTTATTTAATGAAATACTACTTTGACCAGAGGGACTTTTATTGTTTGTATTGTATTTATTAAAACTGATGATTTTCAAATATGTGTAGACAAACATGCACACACATGGGTAAAAAGAATGAAGTTTTGATTAAAATTATTGAGTCTGACAGGATAAGCCTTCTGTTATAATACACCGATGTTCAGAATGCAGAGTCTTCAGGCTAAATCAATATTAAATTCTTCAACAGAATAACTTCAGTAACAGTTCAGGCTAACAACAAAGTTGTTTCTATGCTGAGACCACAGACATCAGTACAATCTTACCAGTCATTTTCTAAATTGCCCAGATCATGAGCTTAAGCCAAATGGATTTTTTTTCTTTTTCTGTAGCTCAATCCCTTCCTATTTGGATTGTCACCAATGGCAAATATTTCACTTCTTCATTGAGACTTTAGAGAGGTGACCAGAACGGCAGAATCATGTTGTGTGAAACAGTATCAGGGATACTCTTCCTTGGTGAGGCAGAGACAATGTTTTCATTTTCTTCTAAAGATGAATTTGTTGATTTGAATTACAAAGATCAAGGGAGATGCACAGAGCATGCATGAGAGAGAGAGAGAGAGAGAGTAGAGAGAGATCTTCCTCAGCTGGTTCACTCCCCCAAATAGCTGCAATGACCAAAGCTATGCTGACTGAAGTCAAAGTGTCCTTGACTTCCATGGGGAGACAGGGCCCAACAGCGTGGCTGTTTTTTGCTTCTTTCCCAGGCCATTAGTCTGAGTTGAATCAAAAGTGGAGCAGCCAGGACAAGAATAGATCCCCATGTGGGATACTAGCATCATATAGCACATTTTAACCTGCTAATCCAAAATGAAGGCCCTAACACAGTATATTGCATGCCATCATTCTTAAAATAAATTAATTTATTGATATGCAGTATACAACTCAAGGAATGCATGTAAATGTATAGATAATTGAACTTCCTGTAATCTGATCACATTCATATGCAACATCCACATTTCAAACTAAACATTACTGAAACTCCAATATTCCTCACTGCCTCACCTCCATTTCTTTTATTTATGGAAAAGGATTTATTTATTTGGAGGCATAATTCTGGAGAGAGGAAGAGACAGATCTTTCATCTGCTGATTCATTCTACTAAATGGTTAATCTGAAACAGGAGCTTCATCCAGGTGTCCCATGTGGATGCCGGAGCCCAAGCGACTGAAATGTCCTTTGTTGCTTTTCCAAGTGCATTGACAGAGAATTGGATCATAAGAGGAGCGACCTAACGGGATGCCAGTGGCTTTGTTGACTGTGCCATGTCCTTGCATCCATTTATTTATTTATTTATTTATTGTTTGAACTTAGAAAGTTTATAGTGTGGTTCATTAAAATAATGTTTATAATTAAATGACAAATTATATGATACCCACACTCAATATTAACTGCTACCAGTGGGAGAAAACATATTTTTCTTTTAGGATTTGGTTTATTTAGTCGGCATGATGATCATGTGTATCCAGTTTGTTGCTGGTGCTAGGATTTGATTGTTTTCACAGCAAAGTATTATACCAACATATATATATATATATATATATATATGACTTGTCCTAGATTCTGTAGACCCTTAATATACACGTTTAGAAAATGTGTTATTTCTTTGCGTTATTATTAATTTTTAATGTAGTCACTTTTTACTATGTACTTTCCCTTAACATTGTTTTCATGGTAACTGGCAAGCTTTGCTATATTGTGTTTTATTTTTTGTTGAAGGAATTTTTTATTTCCCTTTTTTTCATTGAACAGCAAGTTGCTCTGGCTCCATGTGTTTGCTTTTTTTTCAGAGTTCCTGCAATTATTTTCCTAGCTTCATGCCATTTTAGTCAGAAAAGATACATGATATTATTTCTTTCTTTTTGTTTTTTTTTTAGCTTGCTAAGAATTGTTTATTGCCTTGCTGTTTCTGGAGAACGTTCTACTCTGAGGATGTGAATTCTGTAGCTGTGGGATGAAGTTTTCGGTAGGAATCAGGTGCATTTGATCTCCCATGTAGCTAAGCTTGGCTGCTTCTTTGTTTATACCTTTTTTGTGGTTGATCTGTCCATTGATGAAAGTTTCATGTGGAAGGTCCCCATTAGTATTGTATTCAAAATTGTATGTATGATCAAAATATGTATTCATATATATTTACTATAGTGACATAATCTTATTTCATTTATCCCTTAATCATCACAAAATGACCTTTTTAATGCGTTTTTCTATTTATTCTCTTAATTTTTGTTTGATCTGATCTAACTACTCCTGTGGCTCCGGCTTACTTTATAGATTTCCAGCTGAATGGGGTATCTTTTTCTGTTTCTGTAAGGCCCAGCCTGGGTGGGTGAGAGACGCTCGGGGTTTGGCAGTGGGGTGGAACAGCTAATGCAACCAGGTCAAGTGACTACAACACCCAAAAAAGCCCTGCCTGGCCCGGCAGTGGCCTGTGGGCTTACTAAGACCAGGAGGAACCTATCAGAACTCACAACACCATATAAGGCAAAATTGCTTTGCCTGCCAGGCCCTGCCCCTGCTTCCTGTTTTGACCTGTATATAAGGGCACCTATTCGGGATCGTTGGGTGTGACTTCCGTGGCCCACTCTCTGGCCTGGACCAGTGAACCTCGCAAAGGAGTGTCCTCAATCAAGCTTGTTTCAAGATCAGCCCTGTGTGATTATCAGCTTCTGGATCTGCACATGGGCCTTGCAGTTTCATCTTTGTGTGTTTATCTCTTTTGGTGTAGTGTGTTTCTGAAGACAGCATATGGCTGGCCAGTTTGTCACATAGGCTTATAATTTGTGCATGTCTTAGAAGTATTTATTTTATCTTTATTCATAAATAAAAGCTTTTCTGGTAAATTGCTCTTCATAAGAATAATTGGAAAAATATTTTCCTATAAGGTTGTAGATTCTGCTTTCTCTCCTGGCTTGTAGTGTTTCTGTGCAGAAATAAGCTCTCTTTATGATGTTACTCTTGCAAGTGCAATCTAGTATGTCTTTCCTGAAGCCTTTAGAACATTCTCTTCATTTTTTTTTCTTTTGATATTTTGACTATCGTGAGTCATGGCAAAGTTCTTTTCCGATCATGTCTACTTGGGGTTGTATCTGCTTTCTGTTTTTGAATGTCCGTGTCTTCAAAATCAGGGGATTTTCTGCTGTTATTTCACTGAATAGGTTTTCTAAGGCATTCTTTTTCCATACTTCTATTTTCAACAAGGTTTTTTTAAAATGAAGAGCAAAAATGCGGTGTGAGTGGCATACATCTTATGACATTCAACATTCCTTTTTATGAGTATAGAGCAGAAAACAGAAATTGCCTATGTAAGTGAAAGCTGCAGTGCCTTTATCACCCATTAATGCTGCATTCATGTACCACAGTGTAAAACATTAATAAACAAACAAGACCCTTGAAAGTTGCCCGATAAAACCTAAATACCCAGTGGTCTTTAATGGTTATGAGTGCTATGAAAATAAAAAATCTTCAATCATGACTCCTACTGCAGGACTACACTATTGTAACAACATGGGCAAAATCAGTCGTGGGAATGGGGTTCTGGAGGGGTGGACATCCCAGACACTATGAAATTGTACCATAAAATTCAAAAATTCAAAAGAAAAATTCAAAAAAAAGTAAAAAAATCTTTTTACATAAACAAGTTATAAAATGAGGCAGAGACTATTATCGAATTAGGCCCGCAGTCTAATTCACATATTCACATAGTGAATCCACATATTTCCCTTAAAATGTTGTTTTAGTTTCTGTTTTTCTGGTTTTTGAATCATTGAGGTCCATTTGATCACAACATATTACAAATTGTATGTGTGTATGAGTGTGTGTTTACACCATGATATCGTATTCAATTGGTACTATCCTAAATCTAATTTTTAGATAATGATCATACAACCTCCTCGTGCTCTGACAGTGACTCTCTGGGCAGAGAGTGGACGGACGGGGGAAGGAAATCGATCCATCAAGGAATCCAGGTCCACACTGCTCGTTCATTAGTACTGTCACTTTCTTCTCTTCTCTCGCAGCCTGCTCCTCCTCACTGTCAAAACAATGAGTTTTTGGTTTAGCCTCAGGTTAGACTTCAGTTTTCCTTGACTCGGCTTTTCTGTTTTTGTTTTTGTTTATAAGTTCAAGTTTTACTTTAAGTGACTTTGTCTCACACTCAGATTCTTCTCTGTCTTCCCTTTTTTTCTTCATTGCTCTCATCCTCAGTCTCTTCCTCCTTAGAAATGTTCTGCCAAACACTGTTCAACACGGTAGGATGATGGTGTTGGGCTCATCTGATCCTCCTCTGCCTGTAAGTGCCAGCATTCCACATGGACACCAGTTCATGTCACAGTTGCTCCACTTCCCAGCCAGCTCCTTATTTATGTCTTAGAAAGATAGTAGAGCATGGCCCCAAGCTTTGGGATCCTGTGACTGCATGGGAGACCTGGAAGAGGTTCCTGACTTCTGGCTTCTGATTGGCTCAGCTGCCGCCATTGCAGCAGTTTGAAGAATGAATCAGCAGACGGGAGATATTTCTGTCTCTCCTCTCTATAAATCTGCTTTTCCAATAAAAATGGATAAGTCTTTCAAAAACTGAAGATGACAGTGTCTTCATAGCTCTGAGAACCCTCCAATTGGAGAATCTGATCATTGTGACAGAGAAGAATGACATTCTTTTGAAGACCACTCAGTCTGCAATACTTATGGTTATCAAAATCCTTTGGTTTGCTAATCAGGTCATGGTATTCTGGTAATTATCTCCCTCAAGGTAACTGATGGCATATAGGAATCTGAAAATGCCCACCTGTCCCTATCATCACGGGAAAACAGTGAGCCACTGCTAGGTACCCATCTGAGTCACCAGCTCCAGAGTACTGACAGCTCCAAATGCTGGTGGGCCTCTGTGGCAAATGGGACTCTCACTCTCTGCAGTGACAATGGAAAATGGCTCCATTACAGTTTGCGCTTTTTACGCAGCTAAGTTTACTTTTACCATACCATTTTTTTATATCTACCAAGAGGAATAAAACATAGCCATGGAAGACCCTGCATTTCAATGGTTAAGACATAGTATAAATAATTGCCCAAAGTTAGAATTGAAGATACTCTTCAATAGATGGATAAATAAATTAAACATGGTATATCTAATAATTAACTATTATCTATACACAAAGTCCAAAAAGCCCTAAAAAGACATTAAAGAAGCTTATCAATTATTAAAGATAAGCTAATATGAAAGACTGAAATCTATATGAGTGCAATTGTATGGCATTCTAGAAAAGGAATTGCAAAGAAGACAGGAAGATCCACAATGGCCAGAGGGTGAGGTGAGGCAATGGAGAGCACAGGGAATTTCCCACAGTGCAAATACATTACAGGGTAGTCATATGATGGGTTTGTTATTATATATTTATCCTAACTCATAAAATATCCAATACCAAAATCCTGTAATGCATACTGTGGACTTCGGATGTGTCTTCCTAGGCTCATCAACAGAAATGCCAAGCCTTTAATGCAGACACTGATAACGGAGTAGGCTGTGGAAATGTGGGGCAACAAGTATACAAGTGCTATCTTTACCTCCCGTTCAATTTCACTGTGAACTTAAAACTACTCTGAAAATACAGTTTTTAAAATTAGGCAAAATAGAAATAATTAGTTAATAATTCTTCATCTCACATGACTACTAAGTACTTAGCAAAGATCTATGCCTATTAACAGAGATACAGTAAGGACAGTCACAATGTTGGTTTCTGTGATGCGGGGCCTTAATCCTTTATGAAATTCAGTATTGAAACACCTTCAATTTGCATATAACTTGGAAGGTATGGTATCTTAAAATACTTTCTATAGTCTTGGCTCAGAAAAATAATGCTAGCATTGAGCGGGATGTGTACTAAGTCTGTAATTGAAACTCATCTGGATCCAGTTAATAACAGGTCCTTCATGTGGTCAGATTAATAATATTATGGCATAGATTTGTATTAGCCACATTGATTATATGGAACAGTTAGAGTTCAGTGCTGTGTGTCACGCTGTAAAGTGTTACTATTGCAGATAACCACACCTGCTGTTTATCTTCCCTATCTTCCCACAATAAATAATAGTGTATCAAAGTAAAATCAGAAGTTTCCTTGAAAACATATTATCAGATAAAATGTCTTGGATTCAGTTTTATTCCACACACACACATACACACACATTGTCCAATGAACTCACCCAAATATCTTCTATTGTGTTTTTACTAAAGTCACAAAGGAATTTTTTCCTGACTCTACTGTAAGATTTGGTGCTTAGTGTGTCTGACCTTGCTGTTCATTTGATTCTGCTGAACGCTCTCATTACGCAGTCTGGGGGATTGTACTTGGGCTAAGTTAGAAAATGCCAGAACCAAAAGGAAAGAAATACTTTTTTTTTGGTGTGTGGGTTTCTAGGTTACATTAAAGTGTAGAACTGAAAAGTAGAAAAAAGAAAGCAAGACAAAAAGAATGGAAGAAGGAAATGGATGGAGGAAGTGGAAGGAGAAAAGGAAATAAAGGGATTCGTGGATGCCGATGAAAATGCTACAGATTGTTGTTGGACATTTGAATTACTTAAGAAAATAGGCTCTTGAGTTGGTGGCTGTAGAACTCAGAGAAAATGCTTGCCATACACACTGCAGGAGGACATGGGAGAACATTCCACAGGAGGCTATGTCAGGGAAGGTGGGAGGGAATCACATGGGCACTGCAGAAACTCGTTAAAATGAAGGCTGACTCAAATCAAGCAGGTTGAATAGAAAGTTTTAATTTCTCACAACTAACCTGACTATATTTAAACACCCACGTTGTCAGGGTATTTGAATTGAAATAATAATGAGTCATAAATTCTCATTATCTGAATGGAAACAGTTAAAAAGGATATCACCCAGGGGCACAGCAGCCTCATGGCACCCCAATATATTGTTCCTAGAAATGTAAAGTATTCACTTTGTAAATTGCTCTTCAGTAAGATGCGTGAGAGATAAAAGTGCATTTGTTTCAAGCAAACAATCCCATTCCTGGGAATCCATTCCGCATAAAAATCAGTACATCCTTCAGAGAATATGTACATTCAGCATAACTGTAGATTTTTCAAGTAATGGAAAAATAATGAAAGAAGCATCTTGTGATGATATTAATATACGGAGCTATTAATGTAAATACTTTAAGCAAGAAACACTATGTGACAATTTATCAAGTGTTGTGCTAGTGCAAAATTTTCCTCTACGTCCTCCCATTTTATTTAGTGTTCACTGTTTTGTTATTTAAAGAGATAGCACTTCACACACGATAACCCAAGACACTAAGTGAAAGTTTCTATACATACATGTGCAAGGTCTGTTTGAAAACACTTTTTAAAACCTGTGTGCCTAGATTTGCTATGTGGTTTTGGGGTTGATATGTGCCATTAAATTTGTGCTTAGTTCTTTGTATAACTCAGATGCAAGCCATTTTTTTTAACCTGTAGGTATTACAGATTGCACCTTCCAACACAGGACCTGTTTTTTCACTGTGAATGATGACGCAGTACTTTAAGTTAATACAGTCTCATTTATCTATTATTCAATTTGTAGTTTAAGCTTTCTATTTGAAGATTAATATGGTACTTAAGAAATTCTCTTGATATTAATTTCATAAACCTTGAAATGTTAGCCACTAGAAATGCAGTTGTAGTACGTTTTACATTTAAGCTGATAGGTTGTCTGAAAATGCATCCTGTCAATCGTATGATACAGACTTTTGATTTCTTCCTTTTTCCCTCCTACCACCCCCCGAACGTGGTTGCATAGTTCTTCACGCACTATTCAGAGAAGAGCGATGATTATCATGTTGTCCCAAGAGCTGCCTTTGTAAGATGTCACCGAAGTGTGCCAGCTTCTGCAGTCATTATCTCATTGCACTTCCTAGTTTCCTTGTGCCATTTCACTATAGCATTAATTATCCTAAAGATACAATTGCTGATTTTGGTGAAGATAGGTCTGATTGTTTTCACAGTGGCTTTGACTTCAGTGTGTCTACTCTAAATGATCATTCTCATAATTTCAATAACTGTACAAAATGGTCGGTCTACCCTAAATTTGTAACCTGGTCAAAATTTCTAATGGTGACAAGATGGATTGCATAGCTTTTCAACCCAGAACTTTCCTCTGTATTTCTCTATTAAAAGTGACTCTTCAAGACAAATTGACGCTTCAAGTTAGTAATCCATGACTATTTCATAGTTACTCCCTACCTTTTTATTATAAATAATATTTATAAATTAAAATAGTATATAAAATATAAAAATTAGTAATGTTAAGTCATTTATAGTGAATCATCTGCACAAGTCTTGCCATTTCTAACATGTCAGACATATTTAGGATGGAATGTGTATTTGTAATGTAAGGAGTTATTCAAATATCCTACCCTGGACCCGGCGCCATTTCCTCTTCTTCATGGCTCACGAAATTCAGGCCAGCCCAGCTGTCCACCAATCAGGCATTTCACCTGAGAATCCCACCCCCAATCTCCCAGCCCCTTCCCCAACTCTGCTCACTTTCCAATCATTCTTAGGCAATCACCTGTGACAGGCTCAGGCACCAATCCCCTGGTGCCTGCCCTCAATCCCTCCCATCCCCGCCCCCACACCTTGCAGGCTACCTGAATGGCATAAAGCCTGCCAGGTGCGGCTCTCCTCAACCTCCAGGCTCCCCTCACCACTTCCTCCCCTTCACCCTCGCCTCCCCACCATTCCACGCTGTTCCTGCCCTGCTGGAATAAACCTCCCAAGATAACTGCTTGCATCTGGTGTTTTCAGCTCATGGTAAAGAACCAGGTTGCGAGAATCAGCTGCTTGTAATAATATTGTAATAATATCGTAAAACTAGAACTCTGGTTTAAATAACTAACATGTAAATCATGTTTTATTGTAAATAGCAGAAGGTATAAAAGAGTGAGGTTATTCTGATCAGTGCTTGTGGAGCTGTAAAAAGAAAAACACAGATACAGAATATTATTTATCTCAAATCACACTTGCTGTAACTCAGAATGCGCTGGCAGGCATTTAAGTATTCCGCTGTGCACATCATAGATGTGTGGTCTTGCCTGGGTGGACAGCGAAGGGAGTACCAGTCTCTAGACTTGGAAAAGATAAGCTGCAGAGTTTCTTTGTGTCAATTTCTGGGTAATCAACACAAACACTTCATCTCTCTCATATTTTTCGTTACATGATGTTATGTTTCCCTTTGAAATTTAAGTCAGTAGCAAACTAAAACGCCTATATAAAATCTGAAAGAGATAGAAGATAAGATATAGTTTTCACATAAGAAAATTAATACAGTATTAGAAAATTGTCAGTTGAATAATTTGCGTTTAGCCTCATGATGTAATCCTGACATATCTTTACTTAAATGCAATTAGATAACTTCAGGAACTTAAAATGTTATAATTCTATAAATATATTATAAATAAATCTACATATCAACTCTTGCCAAATACTCAAATTGTGGCATACATATACGTTATTCAGCAATGAGGATATCTCGTTCTGATCGCACTAATTAAGGTGAGAATGTATGTTCCCTTTCATCTCCACCTTTCATGGTTTTGAATCATCTTTTATCAGTTCTATTATTCTCTTCCAACATGTTATTTCTCACTTTGATATTCTGTAAAACTTCCTGACTTAAACTGCTTTTATTTGTTTGCTAAAATCTTTCTCTCCACACCTCATCTGCTTTCCAAGAAAGCAAGAATCATAAAGTCACATCCATTTATATTTTGCAACTACCTAGTAAGGAATCTACAAAGTTAGAATTTCAAGCATGCAGTCATGATATTGAGAAGCAGATTTTGTCAAAATAATTGAAAGTAAGACAATTAGTGGTGCAGACTGATGAACTCAGGTAATGAGACCATAACTAAGTACTTTAGGAGGAGGAAGTTGAACTTTGGAGTAAGTGGGAGGATGTCATTGGCTGAGCGAGTGGCCCAGTGACCAGGAAGGAGGCTAAGCAGTGACTGGAGTCCTCCAGGAATGTATATCTGTCAACTTTTTTACTCTTAATGAAATGAGAAATATTGAAGTGTTCTGAATACAGAAATGACAGGAGCTGCCTAATGCTTTAAAGCACTCAGTTTCCCATTGAATTGCAGTGAATAGAACATTAGCAAAAAGCTACAAACCCTAGAACTTCAGCAACTTTACAGGTGAGAGATACATAAAAAAGCATTGTTAAGAAATATGTTTAGTATAATGAAATAAAGTTAATTTACATGGAGCAATGATAAAACTTTGTATATTAACATTTCTTGATGATATGAAGATAGCATATTGTAAATTTCTTTATTAAAAGTAAATCAAGCTATAGAAATTTGGATGTTTTCACCTCAAAGAATATTCAATACTTTAGGAGATTATTTATTAATCTGACTGGATTATACACAGTGTCTTCCTTCTTTTCCTCCTTCCTCCCTTCCTTCCTTCTTTTCTTCTCTTTTCTTTTATTTTCTTTCTTTCTTCCTTCCTTCCTTCTTCCTTCCTTCCTTCCTTCCTTCCTTCTTTTTTTCTTCTTTTTTTCTTTTCTTTTCTTTTCTTTTCTTTTCTTTTCTTTCTTTCTTTCTTTCTTTCTTTCTTTCTTTCTTTCTTTCTTTCTTTCTTTCTTTCTTTCTTTCTTTCTTTCTTTCTTTCTCCCAGATAATTTGTATTGCTATAATAAAATACTATGTTTTAATTACTTTGATAGCACATTTGTTGAAATTTCCCTATCATTAGAAGCTATCATTTGTTGTGAGGAGTGTGTCAAACATTGCTTGGAACATCAACAGCCCAAATGAAAGGATCAGCTTGAATCATAGCTCTTTGTCCTTTGAGTATTAGCTTATGTCACTAAGCATACTGCTCTCTAGTTGGAACCATTTTGTTGATGTATTGTTGTTAGGTTTTATTAGCTAGTATTTTGCTGAGGATTTTTGCATCTATATTCATCAGGGATATTTATTTGTATTTGTCTTTAATTGTGCTTTTTTTCCTGATTTTGGAATTAAGGTTATTCTGGCCTCATAGCAAGAGTTTGGGGGCATTCCCTCCGTTTGGATAGTTTAAGAAGAATCAGATTTCTTCTTTAAGTATCTGATGTAATTCAGTATTGAAGACATAAGATCTGGACTTTTCTTTCTTTGGAGCGTCTGTTTCAGATTCAGTCTTCATCCTGGATTTCAATCTGTTTAAGCTTCCTCTGTCTTTGTGCTGCAATATTTGTATATTTCATGTGTTCAGAATGTATCCATTTCTTTTAGATTTTTCCAATCTGTTGGAATGTAGCAGCTTATAGTATTTGTTATGATTAAGTTTATTTCTGTGTGAACTATTGTAACGTTTCCTTTTTATCCTTGATTTCGTTCATTGGGAGCGACTTTCCTTCTTTAGTTCGTTGGACCAATATTGTATGCATGTTATTTATCTCTTCAAAACACATCCGCCCATTTCACTGGTCTTTTGCATGATTCTTTAAATTTCAGCTTCATTGGTTTCTTTACTTTTTAATAAATTATTTCCTAATATTTTTGGATTTAGTTTCTTCTTGCTTTTCTACATTATTAAGATGTGTTGTTTGTCATCTAGCTATACTTTTACAATTTCTTGATGCAGGCATTAATTGCTACATATTTTCATTCATGTCTGGGATTTTTCTTTCCCTCTATTTTCCCTAAGACTTGCTTTAGTAAGAAGCAGGCTGTCCAATGTGCATGTGTTATCATAGTTACTTATTAGTCTAGAGTGCCTTATGTTGCTGATTCCCAGGTTCTGCCCATGCTGTCAGAAAGCATACATGGTCCAATTTCATCTTAAATAGAGTTGTTAAGATTTGCTCTGTGGACTATCCTAGGAAATGTTCCATGCACTGATGAGAAGAGTGTATTTTTGGACTAATGTGGGATGAAATGTTATGTACATATTAATCAGGTCCACTTGGTCCATTGTTGACTTTTGTTTCTAGTTGATCTGTCGTTGGTAGTAGATTTTTGAAGTCTCTTCTGATTCTATTGGATTTTATGTCTTTCTTTGGGTCTATTAACATTTGTTTTCAGTAACTGGATGCTCCAACACTGAGTGCATGTACACTCACTAAAGTCACATGCATCTGATTGGTTTATCCCTCAACCATTACATCATGCGCTCACTTCTTTCTGTTGACAGATTTGTGGAGTCTTTTCTTTTATGCTAAGTTGGCTACTGCTGTTCATTTCTTATGTCAGCTTGCATAGTCTGTTTTTCTGTCTTTTCACTTTCAGCCAGTGTGTCTTTGCTGGGAGTGTTTCCTGTAGACAGTGTGTAAATGGATCTTGTCTTTTAGTTTGTATAGGTCATCTGCATGTTTATATCGAAACTCAGGCCATTTACTTTCAAGGCTTTGGTAAGTAATGGCTTGCTCCTGCCATTTTCCTGTAAATATTCTTGTGGCTTCTTTGCATATTCTTTTTAGTTTACAAGACAATTTCCTGCTGTAACTATCTTTTAATGATGTTGATCTTCATCCTGGATCTGGGTATAGCGCATCTGCAAGCAGCATTGATAAGGCTCATTGGGTGGTGACAGCTTCAGTTTCCTTTTCAGGAAGGTCTTGATTTTGCCTTTGTGTGTGTTTTCGTAGGGTGCAGCATTCTGAGCTGATAGTTTCTCCGGCTAGGATGGCATCTCTCCATTCTCTCTTCACCTATTGAATTTCTGATGAGAAATCTGCTGTCTGACTCGAGTTCTTTTGTGCAACTTCACAGTTTTTCTTGTCCTCTATTATGTTTATGTCTTCCCTAATAAGACTTATTTTGTGCAGGATAATTAATATTTAAAAGTGGTGCTCCAGATGAAATAATAGCAATTCTTATTGTCAATTTGCCTTTCAACGTCTCAAGTATTCCTTTCCTCGTTCAGGGCTATTCTGGGCTCTGAAGCCTCAGTTGCCTCACGCTCTCCAAGGTTGTTTCCAGAAGCACTGAAGGTAATTTGCACTTGGCCTCTGAGGCATGGCTATTGTCCTGGTCCCTTATTACAGGTGAGGGTGATCCAGCACCACCTGTCTTGCAGTGGGAGGAGTGTTAGACTAACCAGGGAGATGCAGTGCCATTTGGGCTGCCTTCCCTGAGCTGTCGTTTTGTTAACTGAACACTTAACTGAACACTTCCTCCTTTGCTTACAACTGTTTTGTCTTGACTCATGCTATCTGTGGCCTATATTTTAGGAATCTAAAACTATTTGGAATAATCTGACTTACTTTTGTAAGATTTCGACAGACATATCAACATCACTGTATCACACAGACATGGAAAATTATGAAATTAAGCAAGTGGATCTGTAGTTCAGATTTTAGATCAAAATGTTATAAAAATATCTTAGAATCATGATGAGTAAGTATCATTTTATAGATGCCAGCTTTTCAATTTCTTCAAAATTGAATCATGAATTTTTAAAATCACAGATAAAGCCATATCAATTTATGACCTAAAGCATGCATAAAAGATAAGTAAAAATTATTCTGGTTTTTCATATTAAAAAAGTCTACATTTCACAGTCTCACAGAGGTGTTTTTTCTTGTTTTATCTAAGAGTTAATTTAAATGGCAAAGTCACAATTTCCAGATGTTTCTTTTTTGCTTCTACTCCAGAAGTATATTCCTTTCATCTCGGGTTTCATGGAGTCCTTTGTTTGCTTTACACCGGAGAGCTGGCAAGTATGGCCCTCCCCTTCACAACAGTTTTCAAAGGAGATAAAGAAGCTCCTTTTTCACAAAAGATGTCACTGGTGATGAAGGTGAGTCTGAATTATTAATAGGCTCACTCATCCGAAGAGTTGACCTAGGTGGCCGTGGTGGCCACCCGCTTCCTCTGGCTTCTGCCTTAGGCAGGACTCCTGCTGGTTCTCCAGACCCTGGCAGGAGTATCAGCCTAGTTCAGGGTTCCCTTTTCTTGCAGGGCGCCTTTCCGAAGGCTTGATAATGCATGGATACAAGGCAGTAACTCTAGCGAAAGTACAGAACCAAAGAAATAGCCGAAGTCTTTAAACAGATCATGGAAAATGCTTATTATTGAAAAATAATCTATTCAGTGAATTCAACATTTGTCCATCAGAATGAACTTGCCTTTTAATGCCACTTTTTCCCAGGGTGCTTTCAATGTGAGCATTCAATGAATTCTCACCATGGTTATGCCAGAAAAAGACAAAAAGCTGTGTGTAGTTACAGAAGCATGGGAAAGACTACACGGCTGTTAGGAGCCCTTTTCCTAAAAGGAAGTAATTAACAAAATAGCTGAAGAGCTACAGCACTAGCTCTGGCTTTTCATTTGTTTTGATTTTCACCGAGAAGATATGCAGTGACTTATATAGAGAACTAGATGTAGACGTATGCTTTATCTTGAAGAAAAGTGAGTTTCCTTCATTTGAGTAGAGCTTGACTGTGTGTTGGGTGATGTGCAACCAGGAGGTCAGAATGGGAGAGTGATGGGCTATTGCCTCATTGTTAAAGCCAAATTAATTGCTAACGGGTGTTAAAACACAATAGATTGAGCTGTCCTTTGCAATGCTCACATGGAAAAGTAATGAGCATATATATATATAAATAAATAAATATATTTATATATATAATGTGTGTATATATATATATATATATATAAAATATTTGAAAGGCAGAGTTACAGGGAGAAATTAAAGATGGAGGCATATCTTCCTTCTGCTGTTTCACTTCACAAATTGCTGAAATGGCTACAGCTGAGTTAAATTTAGGCGTCTGCTCTGGGTGTCTCATATGGATGCAGGAGCCCAAGAACTTGAGACCTTCCTCATTGCGTTCCCAGGCCATTAGTCAATGTTGGGGCAGCTGGGACTTGAACCAGTATCCAAATGGGACACTAGTGCTACAGGAATAGGCTTAACCTGTTATGTCACACTACTGTCCCACAGACATTGAACTCTCAAATGACCTTTCAAGTTCACGTTCCGGTTATTGGAACCCAGAGTTTTTTCAATCAGTTACTTTTTATTTGATTGATACAACATATGGCTAGAACTAAACTGTTCTCTTTAATGTTCAAGACTTCCAAAATTTTTGTAAGTAAAATTGCTTAAATAAATATTCTAGGATTAGAGGCAAGATATAATTCACAAATCTTAAATCTCCAAAATTTGGCATTAAGTTTCTTTGTTTTATCGTTTAAAACACACATAACAATTTACCAAATATATTACATTGCACATGTTTTTAAAAGTATTGAACACAATGACCAGGTTTGAGGGAATTATACATTAATGGCTAATGAAATACACTTGGCTGATATTCTGTGCATATGTGAGCTGCCTCTCTCCCAAGCTGCGTGGAGTACTGACATAAACTCGCTGGCTCTGGCCGGTGTTCGTATTGTGTGCCGTGTCCACTGACAATGAACCTTGCCATTGCTAGGGGCTTTCAAGAGAAATGTCACCCTGCACAGCAAGTGATGAGATGTGACATATGGCATCAAAGCACCACTGAAGCTGGACCTGCCGTAGAAGCGGCTGAGTCTTTCAAGAGATTTTTCAGCAGAAAAGGTTACATTGGAAATCCTAAATGCTAAGGCTTATTTCTGTTCTTTCAGACAATTAAATACTCTCAAGCAAACAAACAAAAGGAGTTCCAAAAATATGCAATGAAAACTACCTTTATAATATAGTGGTTTAAAAGGTATGCTTTATGGACTTTACATCTTCATCTGCAGGGCTACGGCTTGCATTATGACTTGTAACTTACTCCAAGCTATTGATTTCTGTGAGAAAATTTTGTTATAAAACAATATAGAGACCTGAAAATGTTATACTTTGACTATTTAGGTAAAATGTATTTTTAATCTTTTTCTACCTCTGTTTTGTAATTGCAAACCTGAAGGACATATAATTTGTTCATCAAATATGTGACAATGATATCCGTGTTTTAAAGATTTGTGTATTTGTTTGGGAAGGAAAAGCTACAGGGGTGAGGGAAACGGAGGAACAGATCTCTATCCTGGGCTGCCAAGTGGCTGGCTGGTGTTACATGTCTGGGCCTTGGTCCACTGCCTTCCCAGGATGTTGGAAGAGGCTTTGTGCAGGGTGCAGAAAGCTGGATGGGGGCAAAGTAGGCAGGACTCAAGGTGGCACGGCACCATGGGGTGCTGAGATCACAAATGCCACAATGCCAGCTTCTTCTGTCAAGGTTTCACCTGGTGATATATACATAGAGACTCTGTCTACTAAATTAGTAGTTTCTGCACACTCATAGAGCCATAGAGAGTTGAAATGCAAGCCCGGGTTGGTTGAACATATGAAAGTTTGTTCTTTTCTCTTTTAATGCACTGTCTGCCACATTTAAGGGCAGATAGATAAGGGAAAAATAATTGTTGATCTCTATGGACAAATATTTTATACTTTTGTCCACAAGACAACACATAAACGTAGAAGCAAAGTCATTTGACGTGCATGAAGAATCAGGTTGCTGGAGCTAACAGCACGGAGTTCCTCAGGAGAGGCTCCTAGAGAGAGGCTGTGATGAGGCGTTAGAACAGCAGACAAGCCCAAGGGATACTGTACCAGCAGCGTTGCTTTGAGCAGGAAGTGGGCACTTCCGTATCACTGACACCAGACTAGCTAGTGGGACCCCTGAGATGACCACTGCTTCCTGCAGTCACAGGACAAAATACACTCCGTGTCTCCCAAGCATCAGATTGCCATCATGTCAGCCATGAATGACAGAAACGTTAAATACGGTCCTGGTACTCGGCCATGGTGGGCATTCAGCATAGCCGGGGCTGAGATTTGCACGTGCATATTCTGACGTCTGGGTACCGCAAATGTGGTCGTGCTGAGATGCATGGGGCCTCAAGGAGGGGTTGGGCGACAAGGGCAAGTCCCTTCCAGGATGCTCAAAGAGGCTTAGCGCAGGGTGCGGTCAGCTCACCCTTGCACTTTTTGCTGGGTTCCTGCCTTTCAGAGTGAGCTCCAGTAAGGACCATCTTGGAGACAAAGCCTGGGCGCTGAGGAGACGAGGAAGCCTCCTGGCGCTTTGATGTGATGCTTCCCAGCTTTCTCTTTCCTGGCTCCTTATGTATCACCAGTCTGTGGCCTGATGCAGTAGCAACACAGGTGGACTAATTTAAGAAATACTTACATGTTGGTAAGGAGAGATGCAGTTTTCACAAACAAAATGTTATATAATTTCTCACATGTAGACATAATTTAATCTCCTTATATATAGGAAAAATAAACAATGTCTTTAACAATGTGCTGTGGGGTGTGTTGTGATGCCAACTGTTAAACCACCTCTGGGAGCCTGTGTGACGGTGCCGGGGTTGCCCTCCGCTGCTGAGCCAGTTTCCTGCTCGCCTGTGTCCAGGGAGACAGCGTGCTGGCTGAGCTGTCCAGGTCCTGCCTGCACAGTGCACCCTGACAGAGCTCCTAGCTCCTGGCTTCATCCTGGCTCTGCTCTGGCTCTTGTGAGCTTTTGGAGGTGAACAAGAGGATGAAAAATTTCTCCCTCTCTCTTACTCTACCTTTCAGACACATACATACATACATAACTAATAAAAATAAAAACGTAGCCTTGAGCAATACATGTGACAAAATTGAAAGCATGAATTGAAGTATGAATCCAACAGTCCCTAAAGCTTGGTTCTGAACATATATGTGGAAACATTATTATTGAATCATGCAGAGTAAAGTTACTTGTAGCATAGACACACAGTTTAACTTTATTGTGCATTCTATGATTTCAAATTATCAGGGATGAGCATTTGTCATCTTTCCAAAGGATTTGCTTTGAATCCTGGCTGCCCTGGTTTTGATCTAGCTCCTAACTGGTGTTCCCTGTGGGAGGCAGCAGAATATAGTTACGTATGTAGGCTCCTGCTAGCCATGTTGGAGATCCAGTCAGAGTCCCAACCCTGGATTCTGGCTGACTCGGTCCTGGCTCTAAGGGAGTGAGCTGGGAAAGAGAACAGATCTCTCTGTCTCTCTTTCAAGTAAAATGAAAATAAGCAGATAAAAATATTTTGAAACAACATATATCTCAAATATTTGTGACTTGCAATTCATTTGTTGAACACTACATACAAAATAAGTGGACACAGGCACATTGCCCAAGCACTGGGTGGAAATGTAGGTTGATCTCTGCCATGTAAGCCTAAAAACTTGAATAAAAAGAAGGTCAAAGTACTGATTTAGTGTGGATTTATCTAAAATTTGAGAGAAATGACGATGGGGAAAGAAGTTATACCATAATATCTTGACACATTTGGTTGAACCTGTTTTGTAGAAGTGATGCCAGTCGTCATGGGAGAAGATGATGATTTGGGCCCATGAAACCCTTTATTGTATGGGGTCATGTGATGCTGAGCCTCACTAGACTGATCAGCAATGATGTCATCACACTGCAAGACTGCAATAGATGGCTCTGGAAATCATGTTTTCATTTATTACAGAAATCCTTCAGTGGCCTGGCGTGATGGCTCAGGGACTAAATCCTTACCTTACACATGCTTGCATCCCGTATGGGTGCCAGTTCACGTACTGGTTGCTCCATTTCCCATCCAGTTCCCTGCTTGTGGCCTGGGAACACAGTCGAGGACAGCCCAAAGCCTTGGGACCCTGCTCCTCGTAAATCTTGGCTCCAAATGCTGTGGCAATTTGCGGAATGAATCAATGGATGCTAGATCTTTCTCTCCTTCTCTCTGTGTATATACCTTTCCGATAAAAATAAATAAATAATCAAAAAAATCTCTTGAGCTCAAGTATGCAAAAAAGAATAGAAGATGACACAGGACACCTGGTGCACAGAGGGTTAGGGATGTTGGCTGACTGGGTTTGGAGGAATGGTGAACTTGAGCAGTGACCCTAGGAACAAGAGGCAAGCATAGGTTTCTGAGCCCCAGACTGATGCCTGGGAGCCTGTGTCTGAAACCTGAACGTGGCCCTGTAGCATCACAGGTGGGTAACCCTGGTGAGTGAGGCCAGATGAGCCACTGAGGAAGTGAAATCAGCTGGGCTGAGAAAGGCTCAGTGCGGTCAGGCAGTCGTCTGGCAGGCTGGTTAAGGCAGTACTTGTCTTTTGCCTCCTGGATGGAGTCTTTTCACAAACAAGAAAAAAGCAGAGTGAAGTGTGTCTCCCCAGGACCCGCTTGGCTAACAGCAGCAGCTCTCGGTGTCCCAGAGTGGGGCTCAGGGCCCCAGGAGAGGATAATGTGAAAAATGAACAAAAATGCTTCATATTCATAGGTAAGTCAAGATGTGCAAAATCCGAGAAGCGAAGAAAGGAAGGGTTCTAAATAAAGAGCATATCCTTCAGCATGCAGTGCTGCGTGTAATTAAGATCAGTACTGTTTGCGTCCATAGAATTTATAGCTGTTGGATAACTTAGCGATATCTACATCTATGATTCACTGGCTTTTCGTATAGACAGAACAATCTTAGCAGCATGAAGAAAATGGTCAAGATTGTGTGAGGCACTAATGGGAAGGAAAGAAGCACTGTTTTGGTGGAAAATATTTGTGGTTTACCCAGAATTCATACTTGTGTTTTTGACAAAGTTGCCTACATAGTGTTGGGTGATGGAAACTGGTAATTTTTTTTAAGTCAACATATGTTGATGTTTTTGTAGGCAGTGAGAAAGTACTAATTAGGAATGTTGAAAGACTTGGTAGTTAGAAAACTAGAGGAAAAACGGTGATGTGAAAGTGTGGGAGAGTTGATAAGATGCAGGTGGCATTCTATGATTTGGTCACTGTCAAAGAGGGATGGGTCTTGGTTTCAATTGCTGAATTTTATTTTCATTTACTTTGTGAATATTGCTGGTGCAAAGGGCTAGAGGAAACCATACATCAAGCCCCCAGCTAACAGAAAGTTAAAAAAAAATCAATAAATGTATTGTCCAACAGAAGCCCGTAGTGAATGTAACTGAAAGAATATGAAGGCCCCTTTGTCAAGAACGTATGTGCAGTAAGCCAAGATGATTTAGCTGAAATTCAGTGGAAAACAGTAGCTTACCTAACAAACAAATCAAAACACACAATTTATCTAAAAGCAACTCAGAGGCAACGTGAAACTCAGAGAGACAGAACTGGCAACATTTAGCACTGAAATGATTAGTCAAAGACTGAATCTGTCTGGTGACAAAGTTTGACGCCTTTCCTGAAGTCAGATACTCACAGAGTGTTTTTGTTGGAATTCTGTAACTCTCTGAACTGTGTGCCCACTTCCTACCAGACACTGTTGGTTTCAGCTCCTTTAAGAAAACTCTCAACATATTCTACTTATGTAGATGTCAGGACAAGAACAGGCAGGACAAATAGCGTGATTGGTTCATAGGTTATCTATTCATTGTTGTAGCAGATTGAAAGGAATTTTCAATTTAGGCATCAGTTTGGAATCCTGACTATTATAATTCTCTCCTTAAGAAACAGGCTGGTATTGCAGGTGCTGACCTAGTCAAGCTTCTTAGCCCTCTGAGATAAGGCCAGCCCATGCCTTTGAACAAATAAATTTCAGTAATTGCCTCATGGCAGATGTCATGGGGGATAGCCATCACTTTTCCCTTCCCTCTGGGTTGACATCCATGGCCGGTAGAATGTGCAAAACATTTCCTCATCACCGTAAGCTCTCACCAAAAGGCAACAGCAGAGCCAAGAGCGCAAGAATAAGCATTTCCCCTGAATAAGCCATGTACGTGAAGCCACCCTGAATATTACACCCAGAATTATATGAAAAAAAAGTGGAATTAAACAGAGATGAGGTCAGCTATCTTGACTAGTCTCATAAATTAATTGCTTTACTGGAAATAAAACACTTTTTATTTCATCAATATTATTTTTATCACTGAGTTATATGTTGGTCAATTAGGGATTTTGCCAAGTTGGGATATCAGAGACTGGAGTGACCTTTATGCCTTTAAGTGATTTGATTATTCTCCTATTGTCAGGTAATCTGATTTCACTGACGTAGTATCTTAACAATTTTTATCTATGCTAAAACTAAGTTACAGATCTTATTGGGATATACAAAGAGCCAGCACCCAGCAAGATACATACAAAGTGTTAAACATTCAATCAAAATTTGCTTAGGGAGGGATGACAAAGATGTTGCAAAACAGGGGACTCATTAGCCAAATTATTGCTAATAATTAGCCAAATTATTGGGTGGATGAACACAGAGGTTCTCAAATCAATAAGGGAAACAAAACACTTCATTTTATTTTATTATTTTGCTATTTTTTTGTGATAAGTTGCTTAGACCCAGGTGTTTCCCTGACACCTTCTCCATTCCCCCTCACTCGCAATGATTGCCCCTGTGTTAACACAACAGTGCAATCCTTCAACAATAGTCACAAGCCCATCATTCTGCTACTTAAGTGTATTCTGACATTGTAATTAGAGAAAACGACAGAAAGTCCAGCATTCCATGCAACAAAACCTTTTAAAATATTTTTAATAACATTAGTATTTCATAGGTACAATTCTGAAAAGATAATATTCCTTTCCCTACCTCCTTCAACACCCTTTCTTTCTTTTTTTTAATTCAAAAACATAACTACAGCTTCTTTTTAAAGATTTTTTTTTATTGGAAAGTCAGATTTACAGAAAAAAGGAGAGACAGAAAGAGCCTCCCTCCACCAATTCACTCCCCAAGTGAGTGCAATGGCCTGCACCTGAGCCAATCCAAAGCCAGCAGCCAGGAGCTTCTTCTGGGTCTCCCATGAGGGTACATTGTCCCAAGGCTTTAGAAAATCCTCAATCGCTTTCGCAGGCCACAAGAATGGAGCTGTAAGGGAAGTGTAACAGCTGAACATGAATTGGTGCCCATATGGGATCCTGGCAGGTGAAAGGTGAAGATTTAGACAAAGTGAGATTGCAACAGGCCAGCTGCATTTTCAAGCTAACAATACTATACTACAGAAGTTAACGGAGACATGGACGCTATGAAAGCTCAATTTGTTGAGCAAAATATGCATTAATTTCAGGAAGCAGAACTAGAAAAGAAAAAGGGGGGGGCAGGAATTTGCAACGTGATTAGATTAATATCACAGAAGTAAGCCCGCGGAAGGTGGCCGGTGCCCCTCTGTTGTGGGGAATTCAAAAGACAACCAAAGACGACACCAAAGACAGCAACAGCCTCCTTTCTTGTCTCACTAGAAGCAAGACTTTGCATGTAGACAATTCCAGTGTGCAAATCAAGATTTACTTAAGACAGAGTGAGAGAGAGGTCCCCTGCCGTAGCAACAGGGAGGAGCAGTAGGGGAGGCAAGACCTTGGAAAATGGGGGAAGTGGTGTCTTTTTTGCATCTTCTCTGGGAGGGGACAAATGGACCAGACGATGGGGAGGGGAACTCATTCTTTTTTTTTTTAAGATTTATTTTATTTTAATTGCAAAGTCAAACACATAGAGAGGAGGAGAGACAGAGAGGAAGATCTTCTGAATGATGATTCACTCCCCTAGTGGCCACAATGGCCTGAGCTGAGCCGATCCAAAGCCAGGAGCATGTTCTGGGTCACCCATGTAGGTGCAGAGTCCCAAGGCTTTGGCCGTCCTCAACTGATTTCCCAGGCCACAAGCTGGGAGCTGGATGGGAAGCAGGGCCTCCAGGATTAAACCTGGCACCCATACAGGATCCCAGTGTGTTCAAGGTAAGGACTTTAGCACCTCGGCTATCGCACCTGACCCATGACAACAACTCTTAAGTGATAGATAGTGATATTCTGATTTTGTCCCTTTCCTCTCTCTCAAAGGGGCTGAGGGACAAATCTAGGGAGTGCCCTTGGAAGGGTAAGCAATGGTTGCGTTGGATGCTCTCAGAGAGAATAGCTTTTTAGATTGTGGTTCACAGTGGTTCCGACTCAGGAATCCTTTGGCCCCAGGGCAGTATTGCTTCCGGTGCCTGGCACCTAGCAGAGCTGACAGTGTTCTTTGGAAGTTGGCTTTGGTCACGGGCGCTGTGTGCCTGACTCTGTAGCCCACCACATCGCAGGTTCTGTTGGGGGAGTGGGGAGAGGGGTGGCTTTGCTGGGTCTGCTCGAGAGAGATCACGTTCTTGGGACTCCTATTTGGCTCACTCTTCTGGTTTCTGGCAAAGCAGACTAGAGGTAGCCTTAGGAGATGGTCAGATCTATCCTTAAAGCCTTAATGGACTGTAGAAATCTGTAGTCATGGCACACTCTGCCACGTGGTTGCTCTATGTGTGGCTGATGGACTTCCTGCTTGACTTTACCACGAACAGGCCCAGTCTGGCTGTGAGTTTGCACCTCATTTCATCTCTCTGCCTGTGGACCTCTCTCACAGCTTTTGATGCTCCATTTTCCTAGCATTAAGTATTTTAAACTATTGAATGAGCAAAATTGATAATACGCCTTATATAGAAATTTAATGATGTACAGGGCCATAGGAACTTCTAAGTACAACAGAGAAAAAAGTATCCTAAAAGTCAGATTATCAGTGAAGTTTAAGATGATATGAAGCCGACTAGCCAATGCTCATGAATTGTAGTTCCAGGAAAAAGAGTGGTTCTCTTTCTGTTTGATAGTTTGCTTTTGCGGGGTTCCGGTTTTCACTTAAGATTCTACATCTAGAGCGTACAGTCATTGCTGTGTAAGGGAAACATAATGCGTCCTCTTTCAGTTTTTACCAAACTCCCTTCTCATCCCCTTTATAAGAGAGTTCTTCCCTGGTTGGTTTTCTTGGAATATTTGACTGATCCCATAGTCCAGTTTCTTAAAGTAACAGAATTCTCGTCAGTCCAGGCACCATCTGTCCCTTAATGCATTTCGTCCTGGATCTTACATTATTATCTCAATCATGCATTGCGTTTGTCAAAAGGTTAGACAAAATAAGACTCAGACAAGGCACTCAGCAAATGGCAGACGAAGGAACAGCACAGCGTTTTAGGCTATGGTTCGCCCTATGCAGTATATAAAACACTTTGTCTCATTAAACACATATTTTTCTGATATATCCTGATAAGGCATATTATTATACACTTAAAATTCTCCCTGTGTAAGAGTAATGGACTCAAACAGCATGGACATAATGTCTCCATCTCAATGGTGGCAGATGTTTCATTTTCATGTGATTTCTTTCCCTTCAAGATACTGGAATTGAAAATAAAATGAGTGGGTGACAGGTGTCTCTCCCTCCGTCCTCCCATGCTCCTTTGCACTCCAGCTGAGAGATCTCATAAAAATGTCAGCTCTCCACTAGCAGAGCAAGCTGCACCTGCTTGCCATGTGCTTAGTGCCTACTAGCATTTATATATCACTGTATCCCAAGTCAAAAAATTGATGAAATGAGACTCACAGAAGCACCACATTGCATCCTGAGTGCATTTGGAATAGAAATGTCTTCTTTTCTAGTCTTAAACCAAAAGGGTCATTCCTTCCTCTAGTCAGTAAAAGCATGGCCACTCTAGTATTCAATTTAATTTGGAAAATGGTGCTGAATCATATAAATGAAATATATGAACTTAACTAGACAACAAAAGTCTTTTTAACTGACTTCAGAATTGTGTGCTGCTGCCACAGAATGTGCTAAGCCAGCGGATTCCATTGTCTGCAGAGGCTGTACAAGTTAATAATTCGTCAGTTGATACAGTTTCCATTAGAGATGCCGGAGCTGCAGATGATGGCAGAAAGGGGCATTAGCACACTGATATATGCAAATGCTGCCTTGGCTGTGCCTTTCATTTCCATGAAAACTTTCACTTACTTGCCATCTCTCTATTTTCTCTCTCTTGCCTCAGCTTGCTTTCACGCAGCAAATGAGAAGCTCAATCAATTTATTTGAACCTCTCTCTCTCACACACACACACACACACAAACTTTCAAACTACCCTCTGTACGAAATAACTTTCCATAATAATGTATATACAGTTGTGAAGCTAGCACAAACATGACCAATTAAGTGGATCTAATGCAGGGTAATTTAAATAAATTAAATAGGTGCTTTAGATTAGCATCTGAGTCCATACTTTCCTAAGTCTCCCACACACGGTTGATGTGTCATTTTGGAAAGAGCTGTTTGTGTGTGTGTTGCTCATCACGATTATTTTAAGAAGTTGTAGTCTGTGAATTTTCTGTTTCCCCTTTATGTTTTGCAAATCTGTAAGTGAATGTTGTCAGTATCTCCATAGAGGCATTGACATAAAGTTGTAACTGGAAAAAAATGAATGTGCAGGTTACAATGGTCTGAGAGATAAAACAGGCATCTCCTGAGACAGTGATCACGTGCTCTCTGATGGGGCATGTGATAATCAGAGCTGGACGAGGTTCACTTCGTATGTCCACTCGCTAGATTTCCAGTGATCACCTGGAGATCTGAAAGTGGACTGGAGTTTGCATCGGGATTCACAGATATGAGAAAATAACAGAGATATAATTTTACTAGTTGTCAAACATCTTATGCTATGATAAATCAAATTGTATATTTTATAGGTCCCAGTAAAATAAATTTTGACTTATAAATAAAATTTCCAATAAAATAAAATTTGTCTAGCTTGGGCTCTGGTTTGCATTGAGATCTGACCATTTAGTAGCATCTATACTTGAAAATTTAAGTTAAGTTCCACCTTCATAAAAATTGAGAAAATGATTCAAAGTCAATTAACTATTATGATTCAGCCACTTTGGGTGCATTTGTGCTAACTGTGCACTCTATCTGTTCTTATTTACACAGAGAAGAAGCATAAGTGATCAGGTATGATTCACTGGTATCTTGAAATGATTGGCTGTCCTCTGCTTCCACATCATAGATACTTGCAGAGTTGATAAGAGAATTATCAGTGTACTGTAACCATTGAACATTTATAGGACAATTTTTAAAAGAGGCCTATATAAAAAGTATTGCCATGATAGAAAACTGAAGGCATGTGATTTTTACTTTCCTTAACATTTAGATCACATTTAAAAAAAAGATTGCAGTTATTTTTATCAGAAAGTCAGATATACAGAGAGGAAGATCTTCCTTGTGCTGATCCAATCCCCAAGTCAACACAATGACCAGAACTGAACCAATCCAAAGCCAGGAAGCAGGGGCTTCCTCTGGATCTCAGTTGCTGGTGCAGGGTCCCAAGGCTTTGGGCCATCATCAACTTCTTTCCCAGGCCTTACGTAGGGAGCTTGATTGGGAGGCGGGCCTTCTGGAATTAGAACCTCTGGCGCCCATATTGAATCCTGGGTGTGCACGGAGAGAACTTTAGCTCCCAGACCAGCCCCTAGGTCACATATTCCTTGAAAGGTTAGTGTGTGTATCTGAGAAAGACAGAGACAGAGAGACATTAACTGTTGGTTCATTCTCCAACTGCCTTCAATGCTTAGGCTTTTTTGTCAGGCTGAAGCTAGGAGCCCGGTTTGATCTATGTCTCTCTAATGATCCATGAATACAAACAATAAGCTGCTGCCTCTCAGGACTTGTGGTAGCAGGAGGATGGATCAGAAACAAAGGACCTGCACGCAAAGCATGTTCTTCCATAGAGCATGCAGGTGTGCAAAGCACGGTTTCAATTGCCGCACCTCAGGCCACACCCAACAGAACCCCGCTGAAGTCTCATCTAAGAGTACTATGGTTTCTCTGCCACATCCTTCCGACTCAGCTAAAAGGTCCTGTGTAAGTGCTTTGTTTCCTCCGACACATTCTGTTTCACTTGGATGAACACCTTTGTGTAATTGTCCATTGAACACAGTCATACTGGTGTGCAACTCACAAAAACAGTGTCTGACTTTCTCACTTGTGTTTATTACTTTCCTTTTACTGTTTTTAACATGGTGTAAAGCACAAAGGTTAACTGTGTGTATTGAAATAAATAAGGATCAGTGAATTGCATACATGTCTCTAAGGTAATCAAAAAGAGGAATTTCTTTGAAAATTCTGGTGAAAGAGTGCCTGTAGTGTGTGTTTATATGTTTGTATAAAGCTACTTACTTTTCTGTGTAAGAGTACAAATAACCGACTTGGATGTCTATCTGAGTAAAACACCAATCTTTTTGAATATGTTACATGTATGTTATACCTAAGCATCCATTTTAAAGATGATGATTTCAATTTGCTATGGAAGCCCATACCTACATTCAGTGAAATAAATCTATGAAATGGTACATAAAACCTTAAATTGGGCAGAAGGATTCATTTGGCAGTGAGAATAATGACCCTACAGATTGCTACAATTCAAAACCCCGAAGAGTCTATTCATTCCTGTGGACATATGTAATGCAGATATTTGCAGGATCAGACCAGTGAGCCAGTTCTACAGCTGAATAAATGAAAATTGTCAGATTTTAATTGGTATATAAATTTCCCAAATGAAAATCCATATTTACAGCTCAATTTTCTCTGAGGAAGGCAACAATCTCTTTAGAATACCTGATTTGGCTTGGAAGAGGAGTCCTGTTGAATGGAAATGTTCCATCTGTAACGTCACGGGCATTTTACATGGTTTTTGGTTGGTTTGCTTGTTTCTGGTACTTTACTACTCTCTGGGGAAGACTTTGCATTTTTGTGTTATCTGTTGAGCATCAAACTTGTAAGCCATTTTTTTTTTTTTCATCTTCAAGACAGGATTTCACTAGCAACAGTGCCGCACTTCAGTTTTTAATACTGTGAGCCCTGCACATCACCCTTCAGCTCTGCTACACTGAGTGACCTAGTGTAACAATCCTTATCTGATTTTCTCTGTAATAGTCAGTGATTATGCTATTGCTTTTTTGGTTTCCTTTAATTACCTTTTTTGTATTTTTTATATTTCAAATTATTTGTGTGTTGTGAACAAATTTCACATGTTTCACAGCATACATTCAGGGGCATAGTGACAATTCCATGTGTTGTCCACTAACTTTTACTCATTCCTCATTTTTTTCTTAATTTTTACAAGTAGCATGCTTCCATTTCACTTCAAAATCACAAAATTAACATTCTACTAAATCAAGTAATCAAGAACTAGAAAATAGGGGAAAAAAAGTACAGTTCTTTAAAAGTATGGATAAAGGCTATAAACCAAAATCAAGTCTTAAAATATCAATCTCACTCATATAGATTGTATTTTTGTACTCTATCCATATTAGTTACTGCAAATCAGGTCATTCTATTTCTTTTTGGAACTGGCTTATTTCATTAAGCACGATTTCCAGTAGCAATCATTTTGTTGCAAAAGACAGGATTCCATTCTTTTTGTGGCTGAGTAATATCCCATACTGTATACATATAATATGTTCTTCATCCAGTTACCTATTGATGGGCATCTGGATTGATTCTGAAAATAGATCTCCTATATGACCCCAGTGTCCCACTGCCGGGAATTTACCCAAATGAGATGAAATCAGCACAGGGGAGTGTTATTTGTGTTCCCTTGTTTATTGCAACTTAATTCACAGAAGCTATTTTATGGAATCAACCCCAAAATCTGTTGCAAATATTCAGTGAGATGCTATGATAATTGTTTGATGACTACCAAATTAAAGTTATCAATGTTCTATGTTAATTGATCTCTCTTCCAATTAGATTGTTTCATGAAAAAAAAAAAACCAGATGATCTCTTAAAACACTGATCAGAACACAAGACAAATTGCATTGGCTGGAGCTTCAAAAGTGAAAATTGAGTTTGAGCTTTCTTCAAGGCATGAGACCAACCTCAGACTTGCTTCATAGTCATGTCTGTCACTTGTCTAGCATGTTCCTCAGAAGATAAAATATGAAGTCAGTGACTGAGGGCCCTGACATGGAAAATGGACAATACTGAATTTCAGGTGAAAAATGGAATTTAATCCTGTGAAAATCTGCATTGTGAATTGTGATTCACACAGAACGGACAGAGTCGACCTGCATTTCTTTCTCTGGCGTCACGAGGGAAGGGTCTATTCTTGTGTTCTAAGATGAGGAATGAAGTCTTTGTTCACTGTCAGTTCACAGATCTGGGAACAGAAGGAATGTGATAGAGTGCCAAGACCATGTTTGCAGACACAGTGTTGGAGTGGGAGGAGTGTTAGCATGATGCCTCCAGAGTGTCCATGCAGCAAGAGTCTAGGAATGCTCTTCAGGTGCTTGGAGGACGGCTGGAGACCATCTGTCTACTCTAGTATCTGTTTCCGTCTTTAAAACTCTCAAAATTACAAGATTGCTGTCAAAATATTTTGGTACTGGTTGTTAAGTATCAAATGAATTAATTCATTGGCAGATGAGTTTGTGCATGTCTTAGATAAAACTGTCTTATCTGGGTATCTGTTCTCAGAAACCTGCCAGTTTCTGCTGTGATAATTAATGGGAAGTAGGATTATAACTTTAAAAAGTAACACACTGAAGCATATTTCCTTTCCTCTCCCTTTTTTCCCCTCTCTTCTCCCTCTTCTTCTGGAGACCCCCGGTCCAGCTGTCACAGTCAAACCCACCACTATGTTGTGTGAAACCCTGTTTCCCAGCCTTCCCATAGCCGATGGCTGAACGTGAGTTCCAAGGTTGCCTTAGTCCACCAATACACGGCCATGCCTTGCTGAAGCATTTTCAGACCTCGCCTTCGTTCAGAATGCTTTCATCCCCTCCTACTCCTTCAAGACCAAGGTCATCATGACCTGAAGATTGTGTCAGTTTCTCCCGTTGCCTCCTCTTTTGCTACTGGAACTTTCAATCAATTTACTGTGTGTGTAATCCCATTTTTGTGTCTCCTGTTCAGAAGACAAGGGGATAATCAAAGCTCATCTCTTTTGGTCCTCCAATGCTAATGAGTTAAAAACCATAATGTGTTGCTGACAATCCATTAAAATTGTTGGTACATTTGAGTTTCCAGTTTCATTTGAGGCAACATTTTCGTCACCTTTATTATTATGCCAGTTACCTCATATAGCACTTTCTATGGCTGGCATACTATTGTTATCCGATTGTACTCATGGTGTTTACACATACTTTCTGATCTCATAGAATAGTTGCTTTTTTCTTTTCAATTCCAAATTACCTTTCGATTTCAATTTTGGAAGCAACATGTCTCCCGCCAAGGCCACTATGGCTTTCCTTGGCCTCTTTAAATATCTCATTCTCCATCCTGAGTAAAAACAAATTCTTTATGTTCTTGTTATGTTGTATTTATCTTTTTCTCTCAGATTTATGCTCTGATATAATTTCTAAAAGTTTCTTTTTCTCATGCATCTGGTGCATATGTACAGAAACTATTATCCATTTTTTCCTTTATTATTAATGTTTATTTGAAAGGCACTTACAAAGAGACCTTTCCTTCACTGTTTCATATAATAGAGAGCCTGCAATAGCCAAGGCTGGGCCAGACTGGTGCCACGAGCGAGGAGCTTCATCCAGTCTGTAATGTGCTGGCATACTCGAGCACTCGTCCATCTTCTCTACTGCTTTCCCAGGTGCACCATCAGGGAGCTTTCTTGGAAACAGAACAGCCTCTTTTCTCTTTCTTTTTGTTTCATTAGGACAATCAGATTGCCTGCAACTTGCAAGAACTAAAAGTGATGAAGTCATAAAGATCTCTCTGTGTGGCTCCTTCTCAATGTGGGTGGGCAAGTGCTGAGATGTATTCCCTGGGGCACAATGTGTGGTCCACCGGCTATGCATATGCTAGCTGTTCCCCTGAAGCGTGCTGGCACGTGTCCATGAGGACTGCAGTGTCAGCACATCTCTCCTCCAGGAGTCTAATTAGGTGGAATCATTACTCCCTGCAGTTTTAATTGGCCTTTGGTCTGATCACACTGATTGTGAGCATGCATGTAAAATGCTTGTGCAGTTTTGTTACTGTTTTTAAAATTACCTGCTCCTATTATTTGTCCATTATTTAAATTAGGTTGTTATTTCATTCTTACAACTCATTCTAGTAACCATTTTAATGTAATGCTTGTAGAATGTCATATTTTGATACGTACTTATTATCCTAAACCATTGTGTGATAAATATTGACAATAAATGGTTTCTATAGTTTTGTTTAAAAAGTCCTTCCCCATTTTCATGCCAATATTACTCTCTCATTTTGATTTTTATTGTTTTATTTTCTGCTTCATTTTGTACATGTAGCATCAAACACATTGGAGTTTGACCTTGCACGTGGTCAAGAGAGATCCTGATTGAAGAGTTTTCAGCACAGAAGGTCAAGCTGTGGCTTGAGGTCTCAAACCCTACATCAGAGTACTGGTTAAGTCCTGTTTACGTCTGATGAAGCTTCTCGCTGACACGCCCTGGGAGGCAGCAGACGATGGCCCAGAAGTGCTCTTACCAAATCCACATGCACTACTGGCCTCCCAGTTGTCACCTGGCCCACCACTGGCTGTCATGCAGCATAGGAGAGGTCTTTATTTCTCTCTTTCTCCCTTTCTCATTCTCTCTGCCTCTCTTTCTCTCTGGCTTTCAATGTCATTCTGTCTTCAAGGTAGATGAAGAGAAGTACTTTAAAGAGGAACCTGACTCGTGTGTTATCTTTATATGAATTATCCCCCATTTCACGATCTAGCAATTATACATCCAGATTATTTCATCCTAGCACCTCCATCCACCACATTAAATATTTCCAGGTTAAGTATCTCAGTTTGCCTATTGTCTGCCTTTGCACAAATATGTGACTTCTATCATCATTGCCTTGACAAGAATTATTCATTTTATCTTCTTTTTTTAAAATTAATTTTTAATAATCTTATTTAGTTGATTAGGGAACAAAGTGTCAAGGGCTACTGGGTGAAAGTGGGTAATACCATTGTTTCCACATCAATATCATTTTACCCTGTATCTGGGGTCAGGGAAAAAAAACAAAGGGAAAAGCCCCACCCAACCTCCCACCCATCCCAGATCCCCAATGGGAGGCGCACTCTGAGGGTCCTGCTCATACAATTTTGATAGTTCATCAGTTCTGAATTGCTGCCAATCTCTCAGTTCCAATCGCAATGAATCCTATTCAGAATCCACTGGCTGACAGTCTCTTCATGGTTGGGGTTCTAAGATCAGCAGTTCAGTTGGAGGGATCTCCAAAGAAACTTCATCTGAGCTGATCCCAGGCCTGATTCTTGCGCGGGTTTGCTAGTATAGAGTCCGACACCGTCCGTCACACCTATCAGCTTATGCTCATGCTGGTCGTTGGGATTGCTGGGTTCGTTCTGTTTCCAGCCCTGCCTTCCTCGTGAACCAACGGGTGTTGTAGTCCAGTTCGATCCTGCCCACTTCATACTCGGTCCTCACGCAAACCGGTCGGAGCTGCAGCCTAGTTGGGGCGACTCCCCATAACCCCCACCAGTTCTGCCCCCTACCCTGGTTCCCATGCTTGCCAGTATGCACCACAGGCTTGTCAGGTCTGTCCCACATCCTGTTTAGCTCTGGCACGTGTCGATGGGCATTGAAGCCCAGCTCAACCCAACCAACCTACTATCCAGCCCACACACCTACTGACAGGTGCCCTTCTGTACAGCCACCCCTGCCCCTGTCCTGGTGTTCATGCTGTCCAATGAGAGTGGTAGCCCCGAAGGAGGTGCCCATTATTTTATCTTCTTTTTAATCTAAAACATGGAAGTATGCATGTTTCTTGGATACCATGTGGTTTTTCTAAACATATATGTTCTGTATAATGTTTTACCATGGTGACATGTTTTCCTTTTCAAACATTTTATATATATATATATATATATATATATATATATATATATATATATATATTGATATAGATACATATATAATAAGGATGTGTTTAAAAAACTTTTAGTTGTTTGAGTGAAATCTACACTTTGAGTGGGATATTATTATTACATCTGTTTCATTCTGTTGTGCCAGATAGACTGAGAGCTTCTTGCTGCTATGAAAACATATTGTAGAACTCATTAAATTGCATTCTCTCAACACTCCCTCCCACTCTCCCCAGTATCTGATAGCTTCCAATCTACTAATAAATTTGATAAAGTCAATATTTTTAGATTCTACATATGAGTTCCATCTTGTAGTATCTGTGCTTTTGTGTGTGTATCTGCCTTTCTAATAAAAATGTTTTAAAAAATAAATCTTTTTTAAAAAATCACTGATTATATTAAATGGAATTATTTATTTATTTCTTTGCCACAGTGTTTGAGTTTTTTAACATATGTTGCTTACTAACGCTTTGCCGGATGTGTAACTTGCAAGTATTTACCCCTATTTTCTGGGATGGATCATGATTCTTCCGTTGAAGGCTTCCTTTGCTGGGTATAACCTCTCTAAGGAGCTGAAATCCTATTTTGCTTTTGATTCCTGTTATTTGGGGGTCTGACCATGCATCCGTTTCTTTTAATAAATTTGATTTGATCTTTGCATTCTTAATTTCTAGGTGATTAACTTCTCTGCCTGTGATTTTTGTCTTCCGATAGGGTGTATGGCATCTCATTAAATAATCATGCCAGTCCGAACATGAAAACCTAGTGGCTAAATAATCACCTTGCAGTTGCCAGGATCCCATGTGAGCACTGGCTCATGTCCTGTCTGCTCCACTTCCTATCTAGATCTGTGGCTGTGGCCAGGGAAAACAATTGAGGACAGTCCAAAGCCTTGCCCCCCAGCACCCACCTGGGAGACCTGGTAGAAGCTCCTGGCTCCTGGTTTAGGATTGTCTGAGCTCTGGCATTGCGACCACCTGAGGACTGAACCAGCAGATGAAAGATCTTTCCCTCTTTCTCTCTCTCTTTTCTTCTCTCTGTAAATCTGACTTTCCAAGGAAAAATAAATAAAAATTTTAAAAAAATTATTATGTTTGTTTTACATGTCATTCTTTCATATAATAACCTAGCAATATTCAATAATGTATATCCTTATGTTGAACAGCATTTTCTATTCCTGAAACCTACTTTATATTATGTATGTTTTGACACATAATTAGAATATACTGATATGTTGATTTAGACATTTTATATTTGCCTTCATATGTTAAGCAGTTGTAGAATTTTCTTATAATCTATCATAGTTTTTGCTTTTTAATATGTGATTAAAATACTCATTAAATCAACCAGCAAATTTTCACTGCATTTCTATATTCTGAGAAATCCCCTAAGATGTGAATTTATTGTTTCTTGACTGAGAGCAATCTCAGACAGCTCATGGTTTAGGAGATTTCTGGGGAAAGACTTGAAAGGTCTCAAGGGCTGCACTCTGTCCACAGAGTGGGTGAGCTTTACAGGACAGACAGATGCAGTTGATTCCGTAAGTGAGGGCAAAGACCAGAGTAGCAGCAGCCCGGGAAAAAGGAACAGCAGCACCATCTCGTGTGTGAGTGTGAGTGTGAGTGTGTGGCTGTGTGTGAGTGTGTGGCTGTGTGTGTGTGTGTATTTAGATCATATTAGGAATCTGAAGTTTGCCTTTGACTTTATACTGGAAAAAGAGGGAACATTTCAGAGTTTGGAGTTGAAAGTTGTGGAGAATCATTTTCCTATTTCTTTGAAAGCATACTGTGAGAGCATTACAGCAGTGATATTGGTAGATTATAACAATCTGGATGAGAAGAAATTTTGGATCAGATCAAAGCTTGGTTGCCTTGCTAGTGATGGACAGTATATTAATTCTAGATGTATTTCAAGGGGAATTATGCTGGTGGAATTCCTGAAAGATAAATATATGGAGTGCAAAGAAAATAGGGGATAAATGAGGAGTATGTGAAAGTTCTGGGCAAATAAGTTTTGGAAAGAGATGAGTTCAGTTTTTATTATGGTTATATGAAACTTGGAAATAAAATCAATATTCCTCAATAGGGAAAATTCAATTCTGTGTGAGATGCACACAGATGGAAGATTTTTAAATCACAAAAGAGTAATAAAAGGATTCTGATAGTGTTGATTTGTGTGTAGTGAACCCATATACAACTCCATAACAGTTATCTTGATCCTGTGTCAATCCTGACAGGCGTGATGGTGGAATGCAACATCAGAAAGGCTATCTGGCATAGAATGAAGATAGGAGATAAGCTAAAATCAGGGAGCTAGAAGTGAAATTTCCAAAAAATCAGGGATGAAGGACTGAAGAGAGATTTGGCCAACAAGCCAACATGAACATGAACAACATAGATAAAATGGAGAAAAATGGGAACTGAAGTGGTACCTGATTTTGAAGAGTGTAATACAAGTGCCTTTGGAACACTGTTATTTTTATCTAGCATTGTGATAATCATAGTCTTCTTCCAATATTATCCCCCAAATGCATGCATTCAAATAAGGTTAGCTTAAGGGCCAAATATTCAGATGAAAGAAAAATTTACATGAGTTAGACTTTCATTCCCTGATTGCGTGACTTTTACCGCGATAGAACCGTGCTCTGAGCTGGCTCTAACGTTGGAAACATGCAAAATAATCCCTACTGTTAACGTTGCCCATTATTTTCTCATTAAACAAAAAATACTTGGATAATTATTTTAATTTTCTCATTAAATAAAAAATACTTGGAGAATTATTTTCATTAAATCATAGCAGTAAATATTTTCTTGATCAGATACTGGAAGAATGCTGAAGGAAAGCAGGCGGCTAATTGGGGGCCATCAGCGATTTTTCTTTCAATGAGAAGCTAGTTCTTTACTTCCTCCAATCCTGCTGCTTTGAATAGCCTGTGTAAAAAGATAACAAACCAAATTACTTAGCTTCATATTAAAAATGTTATCATCTGGAAACATTCAAAGAGTATGTTATTATACCATCTCCCTTATTAGATAAGAATACACTCAACCAACATGGAGCCTCTAAAACCAAGATTATATTGATTGCTCTGAAAATATCATTCCATTTTAAAGGTACATTTGTTTAAACAATGTGCAATGAAAATGACTTTTACTTCTCAAATATACTTAAAATTACAAATACATTCACTGAAATGCTAACTTGCTTTTCTTATTGTATTTCCCAAGAACATACCAAGTCAAGCCATAGATTTTTCCAGCCAGGGAAATGCAAGTACTTGATGGTATAACACTCAGGTTAAGGGCAGGTCTTCAGAATGTGTTGTAACGGCCCAGAGCAAAGATCTGAAAGATGTCTGCTACCCAAGGTTCCAAACACTGTGTTACATTGAAGAAATATACAAGAATATCCATGTCTTCTGCTCAGTGAAACGTGCAGTCTATTTGAGAAAGACATCTGCATGTGACATACAAAATGTGGTGGACTAGCACAGTATCAGATACTATGGCATAGTATTATGAAATGCTCTCTCAGTACGAACTAGTTCATAGTTGATATATAAGTACCTTTGATGCAAGGCCTGAAGGAAGAACTTGTTTGTGGTTTTAGTGAAAACGATACTTGAAGCAAGCATTAGGCTTCTGAAAATGTTAAATCTAATTGGGCTGAATACTTAAACCATTCGCATATTGTTTATTCCACTTAATTTTTAACCATTGTGTCCAACATCTTTCACAATGCATTCAGGAATTGTCACATTAAAGTTTGGTAGAAGGTAAGATGGCTCTGGTAAGTTCTGTGGAGCTGTGGGGAGGAACCATGCAAAGTCATGAGCAATGCACTCACGCCATGACATAATGTGAAGTTTCAGGAAATTCCTACATTGCACAAAGCTATAAAACTGCCATGTGATAAATTAATCAACAGTGTTACAAAATGCTAAATACTGGTGTCTTTGGGGTGATGGACTGAACACTGTTCTGTAGAGTAATAATCTGCTAATAATTTCCTGTACTAATGGTACTCAACACACACACTAATTGTTGGTGAGCTTTAGGGGACTGGTGTGAGATTCAGCTTAGTCGAACACAAGTTGTGTGAAGCCAGAATATTTATTTTTTCCCGTTAACGTCAGGTCTGAGTTCACTTTACACAGAACTTAATTTCTGGCATAAATTCTCTTTAGTGAATGCTATTCTAAGCTGAATTCTTGGGTTGAGTAATCAGTTCCCAGCAGTTCCCTTGTACTCTTGGTAACTTTTCTCACGAGGCTGCCTGCTGGTTTGCAGAGCAGTGACGCGTCCTTCCCTCTTCCTCATCCTTAGGCATGGCTCTGCTGGCTTCTGCATACCAGCTGCTGCTGGATCCCTGAGTGACACTTCGATGTAGTAACAAATCACAGCAAACTTGAACACATGAGGTCTTGCTCTGTGTCTGGAGAAGGAAACCTTAGCCAACTCGATCTTTTATTTTTATATATTCTACTTTTATCTTCCAAAAGTAGCATATAAAATCACAAGGCTAGTATTTATTGCTGTATTGTGAAGAAAGATATGATATGAGGCTATGTCTGAGGGTATAGCTTCCTTTTTCCTCATAAAAAGTTACAAAGAATAACACTGTGTGAATTATAAATGATACAGTCAAATAAATTTGCTAGAACAACTAGTATTAAATATAAAATACCCCACCAAATCAACTCACACTTTTTTCTACCACAATCTAGGATACTGATTTTAGCAAATGATTTAAATAAATGCCATTTTTGCTGGAGCTGGATAACACATTCAGAAATGTCCACTTTGTTCTCTGTGTCCACAGTGCTCAGGGGTGCAGGCTTTCTTCAGGTCTGCTTTTCTTATATATGCACTTGTTTATTTTGGATTTTATGGTAGAATTCCATAGGGTCTGGGATTCTGCCACCCCCTGAATTCTCACCCCCAAACTGATTTTCTCTATATTATTACGATAGTATAGACCTTCATAAGCAGTCACAAGTCCATCAGTCTGTTATTTAAGTGTGCCCCAACATTGCTGGTACAGACAATGTCAAATAGTCCAACATCCCATTGTCTAGACACGTCCAACAGTTTCATTGGGAGACTACCTTTGATTTGGAAGTAGTGATGCGTATTGTATTGCATCTTCACATCTGAATATGATAGTCTCTATTACACCATTACTACACAGTCCCTTAAATGAAAAGCCATGAAACAAAGTCACATATGGAGTTAAAACACACACACAAAATTACAGCACCATGGAGTCGAAAAATGCACTACTGAGTAACCTACACATGGGTGAAGAAAACATAAAACCTTCTTGAATAAAATGGTGCCACCATGCGATCCAAGAGCCAGCAATGGATTTGACAAAAGAAACTATTTGGAAGAAATAACAATGAAAACAAAAACATCAAAACACATGGGGTGCAGCAAAAACAGTATGGAAAGGGTTATTGAATTTACAATTTGCATGAAGGCTGACTTATATTAGAGAGAACATATGGTATTTGCCCTTTTGGGATTGACTTATTTCATTGAGCATAATGGTCTCCAATTGAGACCATCTAGTTGCAAATGGTATGAGTTCATTCTTTTTAATGGCTGAGTAATATTTCACAGAGTAGATGTACCACAGTTTCTTTAGTCACTCCTCTTTGGACAGGAATCTGGATTATTTCCATGTTTTTACTATTGTAGATTGTGCTGCTGTAAAAATAGGATTACAAGTCCTATATTTACTCACAGTTTTCATTTCCTTTGGATATATTCCTAGGAATGGGAAAGCAGCTTGCAGAAGTAGCAAGCAAGACCCACACCTATCACATTATACAAAAATAAACTCTCAATGGATTAAGGACCTAAATCTACCGCCAGAAACTGTCAAACTATTAGAAAAAAAAACATAGGAAGCACTCTCCAAGATATTGGAATGGAGAAAGATTTCTTGGAAAAGACACAAAGCACAGAAAGTCAAATACAAAATAAACAAATGGGACTACATCAAACTAAAAAAAAAAAAAACCTTCTGTACAATAAAGGAAACAGTTATCAAAGTGAAGAAGCAACCAACAGAATTGGAGAAAATCTTTGCACACAGTCCAGGGTTCAGTCCAGGAACCCAATGATTTGCACCGTCCCTTCCACCTCCCCAGCTGTGTCTTTTCAGGGAGTTGGGACTCAGACACCTAATGGAATTACTAAACCCAGGCATTCCTACAGGAGACAATGCCAAGCACCCACCCGTTTATTCTTTTTTTTCAATTTGATACAAATTAAATGTTTCATCTTGGGATGGGCCATGAGTCCAGTTATGCAGGAACCACTTGGGAAGGCTGCATTCATGTCAGAATACCTGTGTTCATGGCCAGGCCCTACTGTTGCAGTCTAGAAAATAGCATGTGATGCCTCAAAGGTTTGGGTTCCAACCATCCAAAGAAGAGGCTCCGGTTAACTTTGGGGTCTCAGTTTTGGTGTCACCCAGCCCCAGCTGTTGTGGCATTTGGAGTGCAAAGCTGAAGATACTTCTCCTCTCTGTCTCTCTCATTTTCAAATAAAAAGCTTTTATTTTTTAAAACGGTATTATATTTTCTCTTCCTCAATTATTGATTGTCTATAACTTGGATTCCTTCCAATCACTCTGTGTATTGGTATACTCACCCTGTCTCAGTTCAGAGCTTTAGTACTAACCTTGTGACTCAGCTCAGTCCTAATTAGCCAATCAACGGGGATTATGTTAAATCTTATCTTGAACATTTCCCTTATCTTTTATGTCCTCTTCTTTCTTATGGACATTCTTCACTCCAAATCTAGGTTTATAAAATCAATTTCATTATTCTTATTATATGAACCACATTCTTATCCAGGAACCACATTGCCTATATAAGTGTAACTGCAGAAAGCCCAGAAACCCACTGCTTTTTCACCTTCTCATTTGATGGCGTTCTGTCACTTGATTTTCATCATTCTGTCATTTGATTCTAATTGTTCACATTGTTTGCTTATTTTTCTACCTTCTGCTGCTAAAGGCAGAGCATACTCAGCAGTCCTTTCCCCTTCTAACATAAGGTAAAGAGGCTAATATTGGAATGATTAATCAGATACCTCAATGCCTGATGTAGTGTCTTGTGATCAAAGGGATCAGATGGTCAGGACACTTGTAGATCTGCATCTTACCCAGCACACAGTACTGTTGATATCAACAAAAAAACTACGGAGGCATGTCCAGCTGAACACTTCCAGAGGCCTCTAGTGTTGCTGCTGGAAGTTCCAGTTGACTCCTCTGTGTCCTTAGACAGATTATACTTAGGAAGTGACAAGTGTTCTCCAAGAACTAGGTTGCACTGATTTTGTAGCCCTAGTGTGTCTGCATGAACTAATTCATTTTCTACATGTACCTCCTTAAGGACTGTACCTGGATGGTGTGCTACCACTAGTCCATAGCTTTCATGCTCACATCTGTTAAAAACCCCAACAACAGACAGAGCCACCTAAAATCATTTCTAGTCCAGGATTTAGTGCTTAGCCGTATGAATGCATAGCAATTCCTTTCTCCGTTAGCAGAACTGCATCATGCAATTTTGCAAAGGTCACACTTCTTACCGTCAGTCCAGAGCTAAGACATATTTTCCAAGGTCCTTTGCTAACTATTTGCTCCCGAGGGACATGATTCTGAACAGGATGCCCTTAAAGTAGCCATGATAGACATTGTTGGAGCCTGAATTTGGGAGTGGAAGGAAATGGAACACATAAGTCACACTATCCATTTTAGGAAACTCTTTTAACAATTCTGTCCCATCTTCATAAACTAATGAAATTAGAATGATTTCTACCTACATTATAGGTGTTTTCAGTGGCTGGTGTGCAAAGTATAGTAAAATACAGTAAGAGAATTTTAGACATTTTTAATAGCACAGCCATATGGGGGTAATCAAAATAATCAAATGCTTCCTTTTTTTCTGTATTATTTATGTCAAGGGACCTATTTTCACAAATGTATTTGAAAGCCTTTCTATACAGTAGTGGAAAGAAGTGGATCTGTTTGATGAGCTGGGATGGGAGTGGGAGAGGGAGGACACTACTCATGTTCACATATTCCCACGCACACTCTATAGACATCATTGCTGGAGGAACACATGGGCCACCACAGAAGCTGTTGTCCTTGCTGGTCCACACGGCGTCATGTCCTCTCCTGCAGTCTGAGCTCCCTCGGCACAGGCACACCGCAGAGCTCCCTGTTTTGTGAGTGTTTGAGCTTCATCTGTCTGCCCCTAGGACTTCTTGCTCCTTGTACATTTGTTCATGTCTGTAGAATGGATACCTGCCTATCTTTAATCTGCAGCAGAAGAGTAATCTGAAAAAGCTAGACTCAAACCATCACGTCTGAAGACACACTCAGGAGATTGAGCACACACACACACTGTTCATTAAGTAAATACTGATGAAGACAACAAGTCCCACAACAAAATACATGGATTCCACCCCCTTCAGTTCCCTGCTAATGTGAACCTGGGGTGACAGAGGGAGGCCTGGACTGAGTTCCTCCTTCTTGGTTTCCATCTAGCCCACTCGCTGTAGGTATTTGAAGAATGAAGCACTGGGCATATCTATCCACACCTTAAAAAAATTGGATTTATCATATGACATTTATCCTCAACCAAAATGATAGGTGCTTAATGTCTCCATTTCTTAGGCTCTAAGTATTTCTATCACCAGTACCGAAATAATGGGTTTTAATAAGCATTTCTTTTAAGAATGAACCAAACTGAGTACCAGTTATGTTCCAGGCACTGTTCCTGGTGCCAAGAGACCACAGCAGACCAAACAATTGTTAACGGGGTACGCCTTCACAGCAGTGGTTGTATCACTGCTTGAAATGCTCCTATTCCAGATTAGGGTGCCTGGTCCAGTCCCCATTCCCAATCAAGCTTCCTGGTGCCCCAGAGAACAGCAGAGGGAAGCAGTGCCTGGAAAACAGTACGTGGTAACAAATGCCTGAATCTCTGTCGTCCCTATAGAAGACCCAGACTCCATTGTGGGAGTTCGTGAGTGAACCAGTGTGTGTGTGGGCGGGGGGGAGGGGGAGGAGATAGGAGCTCATTCTCCATCTCACTCTGCTTTTTAAGTAGATAAAAATTAAATAAAAACAAGGTAACCGTCGCTATTATCTTGTTACAGCTCAAAGAGCATTTGACTAAAAATCATGGTAAAGAAACCAAACTGCACAGTAAATGCGTCACACAGGGAAGTGTTTTACTGCTGGCTTGTAGCGTTACAGTAGCTAGCTCCTGCGAGAGAGGAGAAACAGTGTGATGCCTTGAGATGTAGAACAGAGTGGAAATGCCCATATCTTTGAAAATACTACTTGTGTAAGTTCAGAGTCTTTTTGAAATGGAACGAAACTTTCCCGGACCTCACATTTTAAACCCCTAGTTAAAGAATGTATTACTAACATATGAATTGTGATTGGTACAGAGTGCAAGCTGTGTGCTAAATGGAAACTTTCTGTGAGGACACAGCACAGCTCTGTGACAAGAAAAATATGACAACAGTTTCTGTTCCTTATGAGGCATCTGTTAACGCATGCTATAGTACCGGGGCTCGTAGAAGTTCCACGGCTGTGATTACAGTTCCCTAGTGAAAGTTATTAAAGTGTATATAATCATCTGTGTTTCCCTTAGTTGTTGGTTTTTTTTACTTTGTGCTTGCACTTATATAAGTTAAAAGTACATTAGAAATAGTTAACTTCTATAAAATTATTGGTTTGTGTGATGTACGACCTTAAATGTTTAAACAAGTAAATATTTTAAACAGTATAGAACTTTTCTGGGGCTGGAGCAATGGCTTTCCCGGCAAACCCTCCACCTCCCACGGACTGGCATCCATAGGGGTTCCAACTTGTGTTCAACTGCTCTGCTTGGCATCCAGCTCCTGCTTGTGGAAAGCAAGGGAGGCTGGGCCAAAGCTTTGGGGCCCTGTAACTGTGTGGGGGTCCTGGGTTAGCTCTGGTGGCTGTGACCATTTGAGGAGTGGACTAGCTGATGGAAGATCTTTCTCTCTGTAAATCTGCCTTTCCGATAGAAACAAATAAGTTTATTTTTAAAGATAGTTTCGGGCCCAACGTGGTGGCTTAGCTGCTAAAGTACTCGCCTTGAACGCCCTGGGATCCCATATGGGAGCCAGTTCTAATCCTGGCAGCTCCACTTCCCATCCAGTTCCCTGCTTGTGGCCTGGGAAAGCAGTTGAGGATGGCCCAAAGCCTTGGGACCCTGCACCCGTGTGGGAGACCCGGAATAAGCTCCTGGATCCTGGCTTTGGATCAGCTCAGCTCTGGCTGCTGCAGTTACTTGCGGAGTGAATCATTGAATGAAAGATCTTCCTCACTGTCTCTCCTTCTCTCTGTATATCTGACTGCCATAAAAATAAATAAAACCTTAAAAAAAAGAAAACTTCACACAGAGCTCATTTTTTTTAGAAATTTCTCTTAATTGAACGAACCCCTCTACTACATAAAAAAATTCAACACGTAAGTGGAAAGAACACTGTTCCTAAGGAGCATACACAAGAGACAGAAACAATAATCTCAACACGTCACTTTTGCTCACATGCAGCTGAGATGCATCCAGTTTTGTTTGGACTCTGTATTTTAGCATCGGCAGAACATGTGATCATTGTGTTTATGGAGCTGGTTTATTTCATCAAGCATTGTGGTCTTCAGTTGCACCTAATTTGTCAATTTGTCACAAAAGGCAGTTTGCTGCTGTTGTTTTAATGACGAGGAGTGGTGTATGTACCATGGCTTCTTTACCCTGTTTTCACTTGATAGACATCTGTTGTCATTGCCTACCTAAGCTATCGTGGATTGAACTGTTATGCACATGGACTACAAATTACTATTTCATACGCTGAATTAATTTGCTTTGGGTAAATTCCTAGGGGTGGAATGACTGAGACATGTGGTAGACCTTCAGCATGTTCATAGTGTTCCACACTACCTTCCATAATGTTTGTACTAGTTTACATTCCCACCCGAGGTGGACTAGGCTGCCTTTCTCTGCATCCTCGTCCCCATGTGTTGTTTCCTGGTTGTCAGATGACAGCCATTCTAACTGGTTTGAAGTGAACTGTCCGCATTTCTATCAATGCTAGTGATCCTGAACATATTTTTCTGTATTTACTGACCATATATGTTTTGTTCTTTGAAGAATGTCTGTTCATTTCCTTGGCTCATTTCTCTTAACTGGATATTTTGTTTTGTGGCTAAATTCCTTGATCTCCATATATATTCTAGATATCAGTTTTTTCTCACCTTTTCTCACTTGTACAGTTCATAAATATTTTCCCTCATTTTGTTGGTTGCCTCTTAACCTCCTTGATCATTTCCTATGCTGTTCTGGAGCCTCTTGTCTTGATATAATGTCATCCATTTTTTTTTTCTAATTTTATTGCCTAAACTTTTGGGTTGTTTTCCAACTCTTTGAATAACCCAAGGTCTTGTAATGTTTCCCTCTAGTTATTGGACAGATTCAAGCCTTATGCTAGGTCCCTGTTCCATTGTGAGTTGACTTTTTAAAAAACAGTTGTGTTACATAGTTCCTGTAGACATTCAGTTTTCCTAATGCCATTTGTTGGAGAGATTGTTTATCTACACGGAGTGATTTTAGCTCATATGTCAAACATTGTTTGGCCATCGATGTATGAATTTCTGGGGTCTCTAATCTGTTACATCAATCCACATGTCTATTCTTACTTCAGGAAAAAAGCTATCTTGATTATTGTTGCCCTATAATGTGTCTTGAATCTGATTTTTCTGACAATTTTTCACCAAATTTTACTAATTGTTCAATAGTTTCTGAGTAGCAACCATTCTTTATCTTCAGAAGCAACATAAAGTAATTAATATTCTCAGGAACATGATGTTTACAGTCAGAGACAAAAACAGTAAAATCTATTTGTGGTCACATATTACCAAATCACAGCTACACTGACCATAGGATATAGGCAAAATTAACAGCATGTGCAATTTTAACTTTTCGGGATGAGGAAGTGAATGAATTATAGGATGTGTGAGATAACAAAGAATGCCTAAGAAGAGTCCTGTATGCATCAAGCTGCATGCACTCACATTTTCTGAATTGGGACTTTTGATGTATTTTCAGTAGTTAAATAACCATAGGGTATGTGTTTGTTTCTGGGAAAACAAAACAAAACAGTAAACTAAAGAAAATGCAGTTGGAAAGACAAAAGATGGAAAGCAGTAGTATAGAGGTAGTACAGAGTATTGAGTTAAATTCAGGGGTGAATAATTGTGCTGCTGCTGAGTAGCAGTGTGTGCAGGTGCTGTAAGTGGGAGCTGGAAGGAAAGTGGTGCAGGCAGGATCCAAACTGGAACCCATATGGGATCCCGATGAGTGCAGATTGAAGATTGAGTCATTGAGCCATCATGCTGGGCCCTCCCAAGCAGTTCTTCCAAATCTTTCTCTTCAGGAGAGTCACTGGGATACCCGATTTCTTCATTCCTACAAACTCGCCCTGCATATTTATTTGCAAATCTACTAGGGACATATAAAACACTAAACAAGGACTAGATGATAACATTTGGTTTCCTGTATCAATCTTTCAACACAACTTGAGATTTACATTTTTTTTTTGCCTCTTAAAACTCAGAATTTACTTATTTCTTTTGGAGATATGCAAGAAACAAAACAAACAGAAATGTCTCTCATTGATGCTTTAAAACTAAAATTAAATAAAACAGTTTTGCATGACATTGACCGTGAATTTTTAATCCATTGGCTGCAGAAGTAACAAGTGCTTTACAAATATGCTCTCTCCTTCCGTCTCTCCAATGGTTTTGGCACCTGGAAGCTGAAGCCACATTGTCTTAAAGCACAAGTGGAATACATTGTGACTTCACCGTTACTGTGCAGCATCCTGGAGCTTATGATTTAGGGCTTTCCGCAAAATATCTGAACTCTATCTTAGGCATGAAAACAGTCAAAAAGTTTCAGTGCCATAAAGCATGAGTTGTTTTAAGAAAATTTAGAATTTTCCTGAAAAGATTTTTGGTTGTTATTTTTTGATTTTGTTATTTCTGCACTAAAACTGAATATTTTCAGGTTTAGTTTTCTTAAATTTAAATTTTGTAATTTTACTTAAAATAACGATCATTTTAGGAAAAAAAAAGTAGAACTGGAAGTTAGACATTACATCACTTCCTAAAATCTTCAGTGAGAATGAAAAAGCACCCCGGATCTCCCACGTGACTCCCAAGCACCCTCATTCTTGAGTCCTGCCTCAATGGGCACACCTTAGTAGGGTCTGAGTATAACAGGGACTTGAACTCATGAACTTCTGTATGGGGTACAGGTGTTGTAAGCAGCAACCTGACAAGTGTGTGCCTTAGCTCACAACTATTTACTGTTGAGAAAACCTTGGAACTTGGTACTTCGAGGCAAGAATTGCTCAGTAAGATCATTTTTATTGTGAATTTCTCAAGAATCTAGATACGTTAGTGGTGAGGGATAAATCATGCAATAACTCTGATTGTGATAAGCGTGTTAAGGTGAAATGAAGCAAAATGTCAATGAGGACAGAACTCCAGTAAGTCTAAGGAGCTGTGGCTGTCGCTGTCGGCTGTGTCACCTCCTGTTTCGCATTCCTCAGCCATTTCTCTCTGACAGTAAGTACGCAAGCCAAGAAGGTGGCCCAACCAGGATGTGGGAAATCAGCACACTGTGCTTTGTGCGTGTTGACCTGTCTTGGCATCTCTCAGAGAAGGAGCAACGAATGCACAGCCAGCAGCTACATTCAGAGGGCTACGGCCCTTAAATAACCCCCCCGCAAAAAATGTTCTGCACCTTAATTGTCGACAAATGTCTTGTTAGAGTTACAAGCCAGTCTAGATTATCCTAAAATCTGCCAAGATCAGCAAAATTATACTTCAACACAACAAATGGCTAAATACTAAAATGAAATAGACACGAGACAGCTGAATGGTACCTTATAGCCATTTTAAGGTATATAGCAGCCGGTCCTGTATATAAACTAAAATTGAAATGTCAATGAGCTAATCAGAGGTTGTGGTTAAGAACTTGCTTTTTTTCTTTTTTTTTTTTGTAACATACTGGTTACTCAAAACCATGTCAATTCCATAATGTTGCAAATTGCTGTTGAGGTTATATTGGGACACTTAATTGACTGGGATGATATTCTACCAGCTCTAACTTCGGACCAGAAATGGTCTCCCCAAGAAACTGTTCAACCGATCTGGACAATAAGTAGCTGGACTCTATGCTTGGTATACATTTGCAAGGAAAGAATCTTGATTGAATTTGAACTGTAATACTGCATCAAGGTGGAGGAATCCACCAGGGGGGAGGGGCGTGGGGGGGATTCCCAGAGCCTATGAAACTGTCACATAATGCAAAATAATTAATAATAATAATAAAAAAAAAAAACAAAGTGACCGAGGGCCTAAACTCTGCTGCATTGTCTTGAATGACAGATGAACATTTACGTTGTCATTTTCTTTTTTTACAAATTATGTGATGTGAACGACTCTAACAACTTTCATGTATTTCACAATTCAGATTTAGAAGCACAGGGAGCCATCTGAGTCTACCTTCCTCCTACCGACATCCGCCTCACCTCCTCCTTCCATGTTCCTACTGCTCCTCGAAGTACCATTACAATCTATATTGATCTCCTCTGTAGCTGGTTTTAACCATACTGTGCCTTTAGCATCTTGTTTCCTCACCACAGTTGAATCTGATCTTCAGCAAAATGCTGGAGCTCCGTGCAATATGCTAAGCAGTTCTCAGCAGTTTAAGGACCTTATCCAGTAGGCTATTCCTGTCTGTGCTCTGACACATTTACAATGCATTCTGACAAATTTAATGACTTAAAATGTCCTTTCCCATCTCCAGCCATTGCTAGCATTTCATTCAGACAAAATTATTACTACTTGGAGAATTCCCCTGTCACTGAGATTAAAAATTTCTATTTTCCAAAGGATTTTAAACATGCCCCCATTGAAGTATGGTGTGGAATTTATGTGAACAAATTATTAAATATATATTTTTACTTAAAACATAAATATCAGCATGGCATTATCTGTGTTATTATTTTGTTCCTGAATTATGAGATATATATATAAAAGAACAAAATATTTACAATACAAGTATAACCTACGGATAAATAGAGCTATTCTTGTATTATTAAAATCGTTGTTTGTTCTAGAAACTAAAGCAATAAAAACTTTAACGAAATCCAGGTCTCCAAGGGTAAACCCTATTGGTACACATCTGTCTTTTCAGACTCTTTATAATACCACAGTGGTGCACAGCACATTTTACAAAAATAAAAAAAAAAATATGCAAACTATCTTTTTTCGAAGTCAACGATATAGCATGATCAATATAATATATATCAGGCGCAGAACCCTGGTTCATTAGTTGTAACGATTGCATGCTTTACATATTATGATTTCTTTATCGCTTTAACATGTGTGTACACGTAAAACTGAGTTTTTCTAAGATTTGTTAATATTTGTTGGAAATGCAGGTTTCCTGAGAGAAAGAGAGAGGGAAAGATCTTCCATCTGCTGATTCACCTGCCAAGTGGCTCCAGTGGTCAGTGCTGAGCCAGTCTGATGCCAGGAGACCCTTCCTAGTCTCTCAAGTGGTTGCAGGATTCCTAGGCTTTGGCTTATCTGCTGTTGTTTTCTCAGACCATAACCAGGGAGCTGGATTGGAAGTGGAGCAGCTGGGACAGGAACCAGTGCTCATAGGGAACACCTGCCCTAGGAGGTTGAGCCAACATACCAGCTCCAAGCAATAAGTTTTAAGCAGTTCTAAATATTCTTTACCATGTGCCTGCATTTTGCAAAGTGTCTTAAGTTTAGGTTGATTGTAGCCTTTTTCAAAAGGTTCTGTTTTGATAAATAGCACCCCAATGACATTGAAGGAAGATGCTGTGCTGATCTGCTACCTGCCTTCAACTACGCTGATGAATGATCTGAAACCCAGGGAGTCCCTAAGAGAGTGGTGTAAACTCAAGAATGGAAATCGTTATTCTTAGTGTGTGTAACTTATTTTTTGCTAGCATTTTTCAGAGGCAATGAGTTATAAAAACATTAAGCAAAGTGTGCTTGATTCAAACAATATTAGACTTTAATTTCCTATCATTGAACATTCTGTAACTTACATAGGTGAAAATTTAAGAATTTAAAATACTCTATGTAATCATCTCTGGTTCTCTTTTTTAGAGTAAATGTGTGTCTTCTCATTTACATTTCGTGGTAGAGCTTCAGCATCAGGAGAAATTGTGTTATGGCCAAAGGTCATTTATCTTTCCTAACTTCAACTCTCATAGGATAAGAAAAGCAGTCCTACCCTTCGGACTGGCGGATATTTGCATATTTCTTTGTTTTACAGAGATTTACACTTAACTGCTGTTTTGTGCTGAATTGTATTACCTTTTTCCTTGCATTCTTGAAGTTTAATTCTCAATGGTGTAAATATTATAGAAACGTGTGATGCTTATATCTAAAGGCTTACTAAGCTACCTTTACAAGCGTAATGCTGTTAAAATTGCCATGAAAGTTCATAAGTAGAGGGATGAACAAGAATTTTTAGAATATCTGTCCTTCCTTGGTTAAAAGGTAGAAGTTAAAGTGCTTCCTGGAAACATCACAGAAAGTATAATAAAAAACAAATCCCAAAATTTGGTTCTGAAAATGTGTTTCTAATCTTAATGGAATCAACCCCAGATTTTCGCCTTGCTACTGTAGACAGCAGAGAATTTGAGAAAAAGACTAGTCCTCTCGACCTGAGGAACTATTGCACACATGCGTATTGTATTTGTTGAAGCAGAAAGAAGCACAGAATTTCCATTAGTGTGGACTTTGTGTCTGCATAAAAGGTGCCTATGTCAGAAGAAAATTTCTCAATGCTGTAGAAATAGCAACTATTAAGAATATGGTAATAGTGGTAGTGAGTGCGAGAGCAGTACATGGAACTTCGCTCAGGCCTGAAGCTAGATTTGTGTGGTTGACAGTTCAGCTGATCCTGGCAAAGGCACTGGCCCAAGTTCTTCATCACTTCCAGGTGACCAGGGAGTTAAAGCACTTGTGAGTAAAGCGGAGCTCGCCTGCGGGGACTCCAGCAACCTGCAGTTGAAGACTCCTTTGGGAAGCCTGGGCTGCTGCCTTGTATCTCCTGGTTAACTCTGCTGGCTGCTCTCAGGTTTCCCTGTGCTTGACAAAGTATAATCCTGATTAGACTGTGTCTGCTGTCAATCTGTCTGTTCCTGACAAACACTCCTTTACGGTTCTGGATATTTCTACATTTTTGAGCCAGATTGTGGATTATTCCATGTTTGTGTCCAAAATGGACACACAGGGCTGATGCTGACAGCAGAAAGAAAGGGCAGGTGTTAGTGGAAAGGCTAAGTCCGTAAACACGGGTTGAAGTGATATGGTGGATAACAGGCTGGAAAACTGGGAGGAAACTTATTTTTCTGTGATACTACAACATGTTAGTAGGTAAAGAAAAGTAGAATTTAAGTGCAGAGAAAATTGGATGCAAGTATTAATGAATTTAATGACTTGTGCAATTTATGGCTCACCTAAGGAATATATCATGAGTACTGCCAATTTTCAGTTTTTTTACAGCCTTTTGGAAATGCATGTTAAAAATATGCCTAGTTCCTGTGATAAACCTCATGGCTCAGGCTTCAGTAAAGTTATATTCTTAAACTATAACAATAATGTGTCAGACATGCCTTTAACATTGAGGTTCCTTTCCGTGGAGCCATTCTACTGTACATATGTTGTGGGAGATGGAGAATTTGTGTCAGGATTAATTATAGGAGGGAAGGGGGATTTTATCTCTGAAAGTTCCAGCTATTGGAATGAATTAAAAAAAAAACACAACACCTGCAAAGGAATCAGGATTCAAATGCACTCCGCAAGAGAATCCCTGTCAGGCAGCCAACAGGGCTGCGCACCCGCGGGGCGGGGCTCTCAGCCAGCTACTGGTTCAAGCCTCAGCAGCACCGGCCACAGCAGGACTGTGTGCTTGGGAAAGACAATCATTGAAAGCTGGAAGACAGACATCCGTCGGTCATTGCGAAAACAGGGAAGGCAGACCCAGTGTGGGGCATGAACCTGGAGTCTGTGGCTTTAAGGCTTCCAAAGGGACTTCAGATGTTTATGGAAATACAGAATCAAAAACACAACAGTAATTAGTGCAAAAACAACTTATGGGGAGGGTTTTGTTTTGTTTTCATACTATGCACTGGGCGAAGATGCCTGGCCTGTGAACAGTGGGAGAGGCCCCTAGGACTGCGAGCCCTGGCCGACCTGAGTGGCTTCCACAGGAGCCCTGGGCCATGGCAGAGTGGCATTCTTGTTTCTTAGGGAAAACCTCACTGGGCCAGAATTTGGACAGCAGAAGTGAGAAAATGAAGTGGAAAGAAAAGGTTATAAAATGATAAAAGTAAAGAAACTATTCTATCAATCACAACTGTGATTTTTCTTGGTGTGTTTTGTGAATTTCTTGGTTGCTTCGTAAGAGTCAAGGAGGACTGAGATACCATTTTAGATTCAAAATTTAAAGTGGTAACCAAATACTGAAATTGGAAAACTTGAAAAGATAATAAAGCTATAACTTACCATTAGGAATGAAGTGAGTTTTGTGTGATAGTAGACGTGTGCATGTCTTTAAATTAATTAATTAGACAAAGATGAAAATCATGCTGTCTCTAAAGATTAGACGACACAGATATAGCAATACTTATCACCAATAGGAAAGTATTTAAAAGTCTGTGGGTAATTTCATGAGATGACAAAGTTGCTTTGTGATAAAAATTTTCAAAAAAATGTGCTGCAGTTTTTCACAAGTGTTATGAAGATTTTGAAAAGTTCTGAGATGCGCCCCTAGTTACAATTTGAGGTCCTTCATTTTTCTCTTACTTCTAAAACATAGATGATAATATATATGTTATTGAATATAGAGTGAGCAAATATGAAAATAAATTTGAAGTTAGTTAAAATATTTTGAATAGTTCAAAGCACTTAATTTCCTTTGCATTCAGGATCATGCAAGTTTCATAGAAATATGGAAGAACTTATTTTTATCCAGTGATTGGCTAAACCATAACCTCCAAAAACAGTAGGACAGTTACAGCCACGTGACTGGTCAAACAATAGGATGAATGCAGTCGAGAGACTGATCACGCATGTGTCCAAAAAAGAAGATGCTAATAATTATCTTGCTCTCGGCTGTTTTTCATCTCTTCCTGGAGTCAGAATCCTAATCCCAGCACGTGGGAGTCTTTCTGAGATTTGGGTTGCATTTTGACCTGTTGTTCTGTAGTGTCCAATCTCTGAAGAGATTGGCCGAGACAGGGATTATAACACAGATGCTCCAGCACATAAAACCTCAGGATGATTCTCTGAAAACAGAGTGTGCTTTGTTATGGCTCTTGAAAGCCTGTATGTCTGTTAGGAATAAATACATGAACACTAGTTTTTAGCATATGTGTTCCATATTTGATTGGAAGAATTAAAGAAATGTACATGTTAAGTAAAATGATTCATACTTATTTTCCCTCCATCATTTTTACCATAGAATAGTAATGGACTCAATTTTTCAGTTTTCCTTGAAGTTACTCTTTGTGTTTTCCTGTAGTTAGAATGACATACAACAAAAATGACAGGAAGTAACAATTTTCAATCAAGTCCATATTATCTGAGACATTGGTGTTAAAAAATTGGAGAAAAAGTTATGAAAGGAAGCAGAGAGCTACTGGGATGTATTCATTAACTGTTATTTTCCACTGAATTTTGTACCTGATTAATATTTTAAGTGAAGATGTCAAGAAGAATAAAGTTTGAAATAATGAGGATTGGGCCCGATGGCGTGGCCTAGTGGCTAAAGTCCTCGCCTTGAACGCCAGGATTCCATATGGGCGCCGGTTCTAATCCCAGCTGCTCCACTTCCCATCCAGCTCCCTGCTTGTGGCCTGGGAAAGCAGTCCAGGACGGCCCAAAGCTTTGGGACCCTGCACCTGTGTGGGATACCTGGAAGAGGTTCCTGGTTCCTGGCTTTGGATTGGCGCAGCACTGGCCATTGCGCTCACTTGGGGAGTGAATCATCAGATGGAAGATCTTCCTCTCTGTCTCTCCTCTCTGTATATCTGACTTTGTAATAAAAAAATAAATAAATCTTTAAAAATAATAATAATGAGGATTGATAGGTTAGTCTCCACAGTTTCAAGAATATCATGATTGAGTCTGCACTGAAAAACCTTTCATACAGAACTATAATTTTATTTTATATTTTATTTTATAAGCACATGTATTTTATAATTTTAAAATTTTCAAACAAAAAACACTGCTTATATTGAGAAAATCATTCTCAAAATGGTGATAAAAATTGAGACCTGGACATATTCAGTCCTAGATCAAACATTGCCTCATAATTTCACTGGAGGTATGGACATGGGAATTTGTTTCCAACATTCTCTGTGGATATAGGAGGTACGGTGGTTTCTGAATTTCACTTGTGTACTGATTAAGTAAATTAAGTGCACCTGAAAGTGGCCAGGAACTAATCGGTAAGACATTTAATCACTTTAAAATAGGAAGTATTGTATTAACTATGACTTCTCTACAATTTAAAAATTAGATAATGGATTTTTTTCCATGAGAATACCTACAAGCATACATACAAATATGGTTTAATATCATTAACCTTGGATATTAATTTAAAATCTGTTAAGATGCAAAATTTGTATGTACTAATTTTAGTGAATGTTTCAAATTATTTATGAAACTTCTCAGAGCATGTTTCCTACTAGTACTAAAATATTTTAAGAAAACATAATTCATCCTTGAACGTGCTATAGGTATTTTGTTAAATGCAAATTAGCATGCAATTCCTAATTATGGATCTTTAGATGCGCAGTTTCCCCGTGCTAGTGGTGCGTTGTGACGAGTTGAGTTTTGCAGTGATTTTAATGTGGTTTAGGATATGCAGTGGCATGTTATTTTATTCATTCTCTCCCTCAGTTCTTTGCTTTTCCCAGTGAAACACTGAATTCTAAATGACCATCTGTCTAAAGTACTTGTGTTGTAGACAGAACTGATTTATTTACAAGGCACATCTTGACAACCGTTCTTAGATCTCACCTCGACTCACTGGAAAACTGGGAACGCTTTCATCATTCACAGAATCAAACACAAGTACTTCACAATGCTTTGTGTCATCTACACAGAGAATATAAAATAGTTAAACTAAGGGATGAAGCCTAAAATCCTGCTTTGTCAAATTCTTTCACCAGCGGAACAGCACCTCCCATCTTTATGTCCCAAAATAAATGCCGCCACCACCCTAATTAAGGAAATTGCTGTATGCAACACACTTAGACAAACAGACGCTCAGATACACAGTGACAAAAACAAATCTGCATTCAGCTCAGAATTCAATTTTGTGGCAAAACATTAATGTAGGGAAACAATAATATTCTGAAGCTAAGCGTGCAATGGCTTTACTGAACCTATTGTGCTGTTGCCAGTAGCTGGACTCATAAAAAGGGAAATCTACAACAAGCCAAGGCTGTATTGCAGTCATTTCTACGTTTTCTGCAGGTATGGCACTTTGACTCCCTTTCCTCAGACACAGATGGTTCTGGAGTTGTGGAACAGGACGTTAAGACGCATCGATACTGGCATAATGTACTGGGTGCTGGGTGAAGACAACAGTGTTCCACTTCCAATCCAGGCTCCTATTTCTCCCCTGGGAACGTAGCAAATGATAGTCCATTTCCTTGGGTCCCTAACAGCCACATGAAGGACCAGGCTGGACCTCCTGCTTCTTGCTTCAGCCTTTCCCTGTCCTGGCTGCTGTATTTGGGGAATGAACCAGCAGATGGAAGATATTCTCTCTCTCTCTCTCTCTCGTTAGTAAATAAATTTTTACTAAGTATGCAGATATCATGTCAATATTCAGAATATAAATTTTGACATAGAATAAACATTGTAATAGATAGATTGGGAATATTCAATATTCTGATTTTTCTTAAAAATATAGTTATGCAAATCAGACTAGATTATTTAATGTAGGGTAAGTGACTCAGCATTTTGTTTCCTTTCTGATCTGAAGGGCTTGCACTCAGAGACCAGTAAATTGGCTGTTAAGGCATGCTGACCAGAATGGGAGAGAGATTGTAAGAGTGTGAGAACGACGGCCTTAGACACAGCTGGAGTATGTGGTGTTGACAGCATTAAATATACAAACACTTACAGGTAAGTTGGCCAGCTGAAAGCATTAAGGAACATTAGGTAAGATTTTTGCAAAGGGATTAACAATACTTACATTACCAGCCGTATCATGTCTGAACAAATGGGGCACCATCACAAATATTTTATCCCTGAGGGAGATAAAGAGTAGATTAAAAGACAGAAATACAACATTTCCTTAATTTGCACTCCATTCACAGTAGCCAATAACTGTCTTAATTTTCAAAGATCAGACTAGGTATTTTGTTTGTTTGTTTCAAGAAGGTCAGATTCTCTTTGGCTAAATAGCCACCCGCCGGTACTCACCAAGCACCATGCACGTAGGCAGCTCATCCATCACTTGCTGGAGTAGTTCAATGTTAAGTTCAGTGGCAAAAATCGTTGCAGAAATATTCACAGTAATATTTATAGTAGTATCACTTACAATATAACTTCAAGAGGAACGGAGAAACAAATAGATGCCTAAATAAAACAGACTTGAATTGATAAACAGCTTAGGTATATATGCTATACTTTGAGCATTGTTGATAATCTTACAATGAAGACTTAAGACTTCTTACACTTAATGAAGCATGGGCTGCTAGTTCAATCGGAGCAAGTTTTTTTTTTAAACATTTATTTACTCGTTTACTTATTTGAAAGGTAGAGTTACACAGAGATCTTTCATCCACTAGTTGACCACCCAAATGTCCACAAACATGGGCGCTTGGGCAGAAGCCACGAGCTTGAAACTCTATCCAGGTCTCGTATGTAGGTAGCAGCCCGTTTTAGCTCTTTTTCTGCTGTGTTCCCAGGAACATTAGCAGGGAACTGGGTTAGAAATGGTTAGGGCTCAGCAAGGTAGCCTATTTGCACATGCCAGGAGCCCATATGCACGCTGGTTCTAAGCCAGGCAGCTCCACTTCCCATCCAGCTCCCTGCTTGTGGCCTGGGACATTGAGACCAACTGGGGAGTGAATCAGCAGATGAAGGATCTTTCTCTCCTCCTCTCTGTATATCTGACTTTCCAATTAAAAAAAGAAAGAAAGAAAAGAAATGGAGCAAATGAGATTTGAGTTGGAGTCCACATGCGATCATGGTCTTATAGGCACTAGCTCAACTTGCTATAACACAGATCTGCCCCCTGTGAAGTTTGTAAAATAATAAATCTTTTTCAAAATAATTTTTTTAAATCTGGAGAAAATGTATATGCTTATATGTGCTTATAAGGTTCATACTCTTATTATTGCCCACTACATCATATTGTATAACACAGTAGAGTCTACTTGCTTCCCTTCCCCAGGTGCATTGACAGGGAGTTGAACTGTAATTTACACAACCAGGACTTGAGGGAGTGGCCATGTGGGATGCCAGCCTTCCAGGAGGTAGACTGCTGGAACACAACATCAGAACTGCAGATACTTTTCTGCATGAAACCTGGCTTTAGCTTAGTTTTTTCTTTTTTTTTTTTAATTAAAAAAAGTTATTGGAAAGTCAGAATTACAGAGAGAGAGAGAGAGAAAGATCTTCCATCTGCTGGTTCATTCTCCATGGCGCAGTAACGGCCAGTGCTGAGCAGATCTGAAGCCAGGAACAAGGGGCTGCCTCCGGGTCTCCCCCATGGGTGCAGGGTCCCAAGGCTTTGGGCCGTCCTCAACTGCTTTCCCAGGCCACAAGCAGGGAGCTGGATGGGAAGTGGAGCAGCTGGGATGTGAACTGGTGCCCATATGGGATCCTGGCACATGCAAGATGAGGACTTTAGCCACCAGGCTATCATGCTGGCTTCTTCAACTTAACTTTGACGTCAGTTACTTTCTTATATGACATCTGGTCCAATGAAGATTTCAACTTTTTGCGTGTCACTGTATTCAGAATTGTTGATACTAACCATAGTTTCAAATTAATTTTTCTACATATATTTCCCCATAATCTGAGAAGACTTTTCAGTGTATATTCAGCATTAATTTTACATGAAATACCTTTATTTAAAAAAAATGCTAAAATGTTTTCTTTCATCATTTTTTATTTATTAGTAACGTTATTCATTGTAGCATTGCTGGACTAGGCGCTAGAAGGTTGGTATGAAGGGAGAACAAATCAAGTTAATCCTAATCATAATAAGATTAATACTTAAATAAATCATGGTCCTCACAGTGGTTTATGATTACTTGAAAAATTAAATCTAGCCAGTATATGCTTAGCTTAATTATAATTTAAACTAAGTATTTTATTATACATATTCTTAAATCTCACAATAATACCAATGAATTGATCAATACATTGGTAGTTATTTTTATTTGGTTTCTCCCAGGATCTACACTACATAATATATAGTCATCAATTAATGTACTAAAATGACAAAATACCAAAATTCATGATGAATATAAGGATTTATATTGCCAGGAGAAATTTGTTATATGACACACCAAAGAATACCATTATGAAAAGCAAAAAAGCAGAAATCCAATAACATCTCCATCACCATTTTTGAATTAACTGGGGGATGTTATCAGGCAGAGAAAGAAACATTAGTATTTAGTAGGTATATTAAAATTCACTCAGTAATAAAAGGAACATGTCTTAAACAAATCAAAAAGGGAAAACTAATAACTTTGAGTCAATTAAAGTAATTAGATGGTATCCCGAAGAAACAAGGAAAAATCTAGATAGTCTACCTTTTCCCATTACAGAACAAACTCAATCATATTTTTATTAGTACAAAACTATAACTCCACCTATATTCTTATCTTTTATTTCTTTTCTTTAAAATAAAAATGCAGAGTTGCAAATTCCAGTATAATATTCCTCTCAGTGATTTTCTCTGACAGATGTTTTATGTTATTTTATCACACAGAAAAGAAGGTGAAGTCACAGAGTCCCATCTTTGGTGAGTGCCACTACATGAAGATAGAGACCTTCCACAGTCTCACGTGTTGCTGTCAGTGGGTCATGGAGCAGCAGTGGCACATCAGAGATAAAAATGCTACATGTTAATAAATCGTGCTTTTAAACATTTAGAAGAAACAAACTGAATTACGCCTAAGATTCTGAATACAGTAAAGCGTAACAAATTAAGTGTCCAGGAGCCCCGTCTCAGTGGTGTACAGGGTTTTGGGCCCCTGCACCCCAAAACTTCCTGTCTTCCATTTTTACCCTGGACAAAACGCGGCATGGCCATTTGGGGAGTGAACCAATAAATGAAAGATTTCCCTTTTTCTTTCTGTGCATTTTAAAGAGAGAAAAATGAATACATACATGCATACATAGATTTTAAAATAGATTTTAAAATCCCCAAACATACATAGTATACTAATCTTTCACGTTATTTTCAGCACCTATTTTTATCCTTCATATTTATACATATCTTGTGCTGGGTATCTTCTGAATCATTGTGGTTCATTCTGAGACAATTTGCTTCCAGTTAACAGAATAGCTAGTAGCATTCATCACTGACCACATCTTCTTGTTTCAGTTCTCCCAATGATTGATTTGCTGATTATAGTTGCATTTTCCTGTTGTATATACATGTCTTTCTGGAAACACTTATCTTAAAATATTTTTTCCATCGATAGAGCTTACTTTGGCAAACAGAAAATGCAAAGGCTACACTTGGTACAGTCTGCAAACGTAGATTCCAAGATCCTCCGCTTACTCCACTTTGCCCCCTTGGAATACGGCCCTGAACCCAAATGCCAAGTGGTGGGAGAGGCTCAGCTGGGACAAGTCCTGCAGCTGGGCCCAGCTCTCAGCCATCTGTCACAGGAACAAAACCATAGGGTGCACCCAGGCAAGACCAGAAATAAATCAGTAACAAAACAAAGGAACCTGATGCCAAGCTAGAGAACTGTGAGAAAAACCAGTGCAAACGTCCATGCGTTTATCTCACAGAGCACCAGAGAACTCCTGCCTGCTTTCACTTCCATGCCTGCACTTGCTGCTCCTTGTTTTCTGTTATCTCTCTAATTATTATTAGATTCATTGCTTTCTTATAAGCCTTTAGTTTAGATTTCTTTTTAACACCTTGAATATTTTTTTTTCTTTAAGAGTAGTTCTTAACTTACAAAACAAAAATTGTGAAGAAATATAGATGTCCCATATAACCCATAACCAACATACGTATCTTTTGTTTTCAATCAATAAGCCATAAATTTCCTCTATTCTGACCATGTCTTCAGTTTCGGTAAACTTTCCATTCTTCTTAAAGATAACACACCTTTTAAGTCTTTTGTTGTATCACAGTGCCAATATTTGGACCTTCATGGTCTTTTTTTTTTTATTAAATTGAGTTTTTTTCCTTTTCTTGTTTCCTTTATTTAATCCTAAATATTACTCTGCCTTTCATTTTTAATGGGTGCCAACATTTATCTACTTATTTTTTTATGTTGAGAAATTACATAGAATTGACATGAGTTTACGTTCCCTGTAGAATAGCTTAACTCCTTTTCCTGGTTTCATGGTTTCTCTAGATTATTCATGCTTGGCATCCTGGCTAGTAAAGCAACTCTAATGTTTTCAAGTAAAGCTTTCTGTTTCTTTTTTATCCTCATCAAGAGAGCAGATTTGTAGAGTTTTGAGAAGATATCCACTCCTGCCTTGCACTTACCCTCTGCGTCAGTCCTCCTTCTTACCTCTTCCCCTCTTTTCTTTTCCCCTTTACCTTGTTTTAAGTGATTTTTAAGGGTTTTTGAAGGAAGAAAGGAGGTTTTCCATCTATTGGTTCGCCCTCTAAATGGCCGGAACTGCCAGAGCTGAGCTGAGCTGACCACAACCTGGGGGCCAGGGCAGAGCTGAGCTGACCATAACCTTGGGGCCAGGGCAGAGCTGAGCTGATCACAATCTGGGGGCCAGGTTGCAGAGCTGAGCTGAGCTGACCATACCTGGGAGCCAGGGCAGAGCTGAGCTGAGCTGAGCTGACCATACCTGGGAGCCAGGGCAGAGCTGAGCTCACCATAACCTGGGAGCCAGGGCAGAGCTGAGCTGAGCTGACCATGGCTGGGGGCCAGGGCAGAGCTGAGCTGAGCTGACCACAACCTGGGAGCCAGGGCAGAGGATTAGCATGCTTTGCCCTGTGAAAGCTCTTCCTCTAGTTTTTGTAATAGCAACATTTTAATTTCTTTATAATCAGAGGCTTGATGTACCACTCACAGTGATGTTCAACAATTGAAAGTTTTCGATCCTTTCTTAAGAAGTGTTCTGATAGATTGTTATTTTTATGTTGTTTGTAAATGGACATGACTCTCTGAGAAGATAACACAACATTGGCACAGATGAAGGACCCTTTGTGGTAACTGGTGACCTAGGTAGGTGTGTGATGAGACAGGAAATAGCTAAAACATCTTTATTCCTTCTTAATGATAGTGTTGATGAAATATTTCCATAATATATTGCAATTCTGAAGTATGGATAATATTCTTAATGTTTATTTTTCTTTTTGGAATTGTTTATATCAAAACTATTTGCATCATGGTGGACATCGACCTAGATGTTTGCTTGTTAATTTCCACATCCTTAAGAGAATGCATGGTCTTGAGTGACCGGGTCTTGTGAGTGCATCTCTTGTGTGGCAGCAAGTGACCGCTCAAGCAGTAGAGTCCTTGCTACTCCTGTGAGAGCAACCCAAATCCATCTCTTGGCTCTAAGGCTGACCTGATCCAATCCTAGCACTGTATGTATTAGGAGAATAAACTGGGGATAGCATCCTCACCTCTTTTTTTCTCTGACTTTCAAATAAATAAATGAAGCAACATTGTAAAAGTGTTCACACACCGATACCATGTTGGGTGTAATCAATTTTGTAAATGCATATGTCATTATGGCTATTGACATAATCACTGACTTATGAGCAACTTCATGGAATGACCCTTTACTTAAGAGACATCAAAATTCAGTTAGATAGAAGGAGATAGTCGTTACCCCGTAAGGGTAATGGACGTCTACCGGCTATGGTATATTTCAAAATACATAGAAAATAAGAAGGAGATGCTACCTCACGCAAAGAAATGGAAAATGTTTCAGAAGTAGAAATGTTGATAACACTGATGTGATCCTGTGCTGTATATATATATCAACTGATCACATTGCACTTCTTTATGAATATGTTGAAATTGTACCGATAAATGATATAGAACATATTTAATGAATGCAGTTTTGTTGCCAAATATGGTATCAGCTTGTTTTCACAATGTCCTATTTGCATGACACATGTGATACATTTAATTGGGTAGAATATATACTTTTATATAATAAATACTTATAAATAAGTATGTGTGTGTTTGAAAAGTGGAGTTACATAGATGGAGAGACAGAGGAGAACCATAGATCTATTTGCTAGTCTACTCCTTAAATGACTGCATCAGTTGGGGCTGTGCAAACCGGAATCCAGGAGACAGGAATTCCGTGTAGGCCTTCTATGTGAGCTGCACTGGGGAGCCATCTGCTTCTTTCCCAGCACCATTAGGAGGGAGCTGCGACAGAGAACAGTCTGGACTCAAACTGGTGTTTATGTGGGGTGCCAGCGTTGCAGATGGTGGCTTAACGTGTTGCACTGCAATTCTGATTCCTCGAGGTATTTTTATAATTCCAAAAGACTTAAAGCAGACATCCTTCAAACGGATCACGTACGTATGAAGCTGATGTTGCATACCTTAGAAAAAACAGCATGATGTGACTTCTCTGGGCAGTGTTTGACACTTCAATGGCAAACTCTGTAAGCTGTATCTACTTTCACTCCTCAACTTTCATGGCACTTTCAATTCTCCCTGTAATTTTACATTATTAATTTAGTATCTTTACAAATAATTATTTAAACAGATTAGATTCATTCACATTTGTGGATAGATTCAAAGGAAAAATTTAAATAATTATAACCGAAGTTTATTTTAACAATTACCTGCAGTATTTTCTACTTCTTTATATTTTGATATTCCTCTTTTTACATCTTTCCCTTAACTAAACTGAAAAATACAGCAGAAAATACTGTAATTAAAATGATTGTCGTGAAAATAGAATATAGAAATAAAAAACAGAAAGTATCTCAGATTGTGGGGCCTCTGGGATTAGAACCATGCTCACATGGGATCCTGGAATGTTCAAGCAGAGGATTTCAGCCAGTAGGCCACTGCGTCGGGCCTGAGATATATTTCTTAGTTGTTAGGAAACCAATTAAAAAAGAAGTTCCATTTGATGGTAAATAATGTATCAGCAAATCATGTGCTTTCCTGAGACAAAAAAAATAATCACACATTCTGTATTTTAGGTCTACAATCAAGAAATTTTACAATTATGGCTCTTCTTTACATATTACAGGTAACAGGGATGCTCACCAGTCCTTATTGCGAGAATCCAGATTTTCCAGTGGATTGTGCATTGTCAAAGGTTGATCAGAAAAGTTCTGGCGTCTAAGAAGCTCAGGAAAAGAAGTCCCAGGTGGGTTTGTTCTGTGGTGCCTGTTTATTTCACAATGGGCTGGAAGTGTATTTCTCTCTTAAATCCCAGTCTTTCCTTCATATTTTGTTATTATTGTGAAGTACTTTGAGGTCAAAAAGGATGAAGCTTCCAGCAGCCAGAAGCTTCCAGCAGGGTTGATGAGCAAGTCAGTTGTGTCTGCTCAGCATGGGGCTTCCTCAGCTCCCAGAGTAACATGGATCAGCCAAACATGTCAGAACTAAGAGCTACCACAATAGTGGGGCATGCAACAACATTTTAAATGTAAAAGTATCTCCAAATTGCTTAATGTGAAGATTGTAAAGTTGCAGTCAAGTATCATATTAAGTAAGCAATAACCAAAATATGTGACTATTTAATTTGTCATTTGCAGCTTATTTCAAGCTTGCATGATCATATTACATGTCATCATATAAGGAAATGTATAGGTGAGCATTTTGTGTGTTCTGGGTTGCGTGCTTATTCTAAGCACGACTCACTGTAATTCTGATAAGGCCCTTCTGTGCCATCCATCATTTTGCAGACATGTGCTAAATCCAGGTGTATTTATTTTGGATTGGTCAGTACAGGTTTAAACTGAGGAACCGGGGCTCAGTGTGGTGGCCTAGCATCTAAAGTCTTTGCCTTGAACACGCTAGGATCCCTAGTGGTTCCAGTCCAGCTGCCCATCCAGCTCCCTGCTTGTGGCCTGGGAAAGCAGTCGAGGATGGCTCAAAGCTTTGGGACCCTGCACCCTCGTGGGAGACCTGGAAGAGGCTCCTGGCTCCTGACTTCGGAATGGCCCAGCTGCTGTCATTGCAGTTCTTTGGGGAGTGACTCATCGAATGGAAGATCTTCCTCTCTGTATATCTGACTTTACAATAAAAACAAAAAGAAGTAAATCTTAAACTGAGGAACCAGTCAGTGCTCTGGGGCAGTAGGTTAAGTTGGCACATGGGATGCCAACATCCCTTTTGGATGTTGTTTGAATACTGGCTGTTCCACTTCCAACTCATCCTAGTAAACAGCAGAAGACTAAAGAAGTGCTCGAGCCCCCTGTATTCACGTAGGACACCCCCGTTAGTGGCCAGCCTGAACAACTGCAGTCGCCTGGGGAGTGAACCTGCAGGTGGAAGGGCTCACTCTAGTTTTCCTCATGTTTTTCTCTGTGTGTTTCTCTGAAATAATAAAGAAAAAATTGAAAACATTTGGGGATTTACTTTTGCATTACAGAAATCAGAAAGACAATACTATAGTCAAGGGAGCAAATGTAAGATTGACACGATCAGGGCCTGACTCAATCACCTAGTGGCTAAACCCTCTCCTTGCGTGTGCTGGGATCTCATATGGCACTGGTTCTAATCCCGGCTGCTCCACTTCCCATCCCGCTCCCTGCTTGAGACCTGGGAAAGCAGTTAAGGACGATATCCCAAAACTTTGGGACCCTGCACCCGTGTGGCAGACCCAAAGTGGTTCCTGGCTCCTGGCTTTAGATCTGCTCAACTCTGGCCTTGCAACCACTTGGGGAGTGAGCCAACAGATAGAAGATTTTTCTCTCTGTCTCTCCTTTTCTGTATAAATCTGCCTTTCCTAACATTTTTTTAAAAGATCTTAAAAAGATTGACAAGTCATATTTTTAGCATGTATGTCCTCTAGGTTGGTTGTTAAGACAAAGAAACTTCTAATCTTCTCTAACCCTTTGAGCTTATGGTACACTTATCCAATATCTTTGAAATATTTAAGTTTTACGTGGTATGTAGAGCTATTGATATATAAGGAGATAAATATAAGATTCTTAATTTATATGTTTATGCATATCTGAAGATAAAAATATAATAGAGAGTGTAAGTATTAGGTTGGGTTTCCGGAGCAAGTTGCCTAGGTATAAGTTGCATTGAAGAATTTTAAAGGTGCGTGGTGTGGACAAGTTCTCAGTATTTTGTTTTTTCTCTTCTGAAAAGCAGGAATAATGCTTGGGTAATACTTCAAAGAGTTGTTGAGATAATTAACTTGGCATATGAAACATGATCATCATAAGCGCAAGCACAGAATAAGTATCCAGTAATTACTGGCTATTACTTATAAATGCATCAACAAAAGCATTTAGCAGTGACAATCATTGGATTAATTTAGGTTTATTTAAGGTTGGAAGTGTAATAATAATGTTAGCAGGCCATGTGGATGTTATAGTAAAATTACTACAAAGAGCCCAGTGGAATGGCTTAATTGGCTGATCCTCCCCTAACAAGTGCCAGAGCTTCCTATGGGCACCGGTTCATGTCTCAGCTGCTCCAGTTCCCATCCAACTCCCTGCTTGTGGCCTGGAAAAGCAGCAGAGCATGCCCCAAAGCCTTGGGATGCTGCGCCTGCATGGGAGACCCAGAGGAGGCTCTTGGGGTCCTGACTTCAAAAGCAGCTCAGCCCTGGCTGTGTGGCCATTTGGGAGTAAACCAGCAGATTGAACATTGTCTCCCGTTTTCCCTGTATATTTACCTTTCCAATAAAAACAAAAGGCTCTTTCTTTGAAAAAAAAAATGACTGCAGAAACACACTGACCATAAAACAGTCCAAAATGTAGTGCTGACAAACAGCAGATTTTGTTGCATAAATCCAATGGTTCTTGTTACAACCAGAAACGCTTGATTTTTCTGAAATGAACTTTCATTGACATTTCAGAGTAACTCCATCCAATGTTACTTTGGTATGAAGGCATTCTGGTATGGCATTAATTATTGATTACTGCTTTTTCCATACAGAGGTTTCTAAAGACTTTAAGACTGACACACATGTTTGTTACAAGAGCTCAGCGTGTCCTCGGGTAGACATGAACCCAGTTTCAGTTTCTGTGAAATGGACCCCCAACATGGGATGTATAAAGCTTAGGGAATATGTATTAGTAATTCTGATAACATTATTCCAAGGTACTTTAGGAAATACAGTCATTAACACTTTATTCTACTTTCTTCTGTTGTGTTGTTCTTAATGAACCTTCCAACCCATCATTCAAATATGACGCCTGAACATGGCAGTTTGCCCTCGTTAGGATCTCAGGCACTACATTCTTCAGGACATTTGGCTAACCTGTAGGCCATTTTAATTTTTTTTGTTGTTGTTATTGCCACTTGATTGTTTTGTCTTGATTCTGGTTTATGGCTTTACTCTTTCTTCTTGCTTTCTGCCTTGTTTTATCAAGATGCTAAAATATTATATACAGTTCGGGTGGTAAGCCTTTTAGCTTTCGATTAGTCTTCAAACATTTTTACCAGTCTGAACCCTGTGCGGTAGCCTAGAGGCTAAATCCTCCCCTTGCATGTTTCAGAATTCCATATTGGCACTGGTTTGTATTCCGGCTGCTCCACATCCCATCCAGCTGCCTGCTTGTGGCCTGGGAAAGCAGTCGAGGACAGCCCAGAGCCTGGGAACCCTGCACCCGTGTAGGAGACCTGGCATCAGATCGGCACAGCTCTAGCCATTGTAGTCACTTGGAGAGTGAACCTGCAATGGAAGATCTTTCTCTCTGTCTCCCCTTCTCTCTGTAAATCTGCTTTTCCAATAAAAACAAATAACTGTTCTGTGAAATAAGATAAGATAAGATAGATAAGATAAGATAGATAAGATGAGATGAACATTTTCAGCTGCCTAAACTGAAATATGAATATTTTATAAACTGAAATATTCAATGTGTATATATACCTATCTGTAAACACTTTTCTTGTTTTTACATCACAGTATTCTTGACAACTGGGTTTATGTTCGTTTTATCATGATACTTCTAGAATTTTTGTTGTTATATTCTGAAGTTATAATTTTAACATTGTATTACTTTGGAAACCTTACTTATGTACAATATTTATAATATGTGTTTTCACTAAAATATAATGACATATGGAATGTTCATAGTAATTGGAAAACATATTTACATAAATATTCCTTTTTTAAGCAAGCTCCTTCATTTAACACGTGATTTCTACCATAATGAAGCCATTATTCTGATATGTGCACATTTAGGATTGTGAATCATACAGGAATGTACTCAACATATTTAGACTCTAATGAACAACCACACATAATGTGAATGTTAACATTATCTTTTAGGGATGAAGAGTTAATAAGGCATTACATAAAATTTATTTGAAGAGTATCCACCACCAAGAAGGTAGTAATGGAAGGACATGTGATAGAACTTTTCACTTACCTTCTTTTATTGACGTCTGTGAGTTAATGTTATTTAGATTTTCAGTACTCTTTATTTTATAAATTTTAAACATGTTTCCATACTTACCTGAAGTGTAGACATATGTATTCTACACAATATATTCTATATTTCTTAAAAATAGAATTACGTCACAGAGTGATGATTTGAGAATGATCATAACATGGGAAAAAAGGGTTTATTGCATTCCTATGGCATGATTTGATGAGGCAAAAATTAACAGCTAAATCTCCAATGATATGGCATCCACTGATTTTATGCTTTGCCTTAATTTTTAAGATTACGTAGTTATAGTGTTGGATACTCAGGAAAAACATATATTTTTATTTCTGTTTTTCATGTAACTATCTACTTTGATTTATTTTACAGAAGTCTGTTATATTTTGTGATTAGATTTTCAAGCCATGATGATCCACCTGAGTACTGAATGCATCCCTTGCAGTTCTATAGGATTTGTATTATTTTTCCCTAAAAATATGGCCAGCAGTGTGGTTTGCAGTTTTTTCCTAACATTGACCTAAGTTCTCTGTCTGTTAAAAGAGAAAAGTGAGGTTTTTTTTTTTAACTGCAGATTCAAAACACTACATATATATTTCCTATTGGAGTCACACACACACACCAGCTATTTCAACTTCTTGATATCTATGTTAAAAGTTACTTGCAAATGGTAAGTGCCATTGGTGGCAGACACTAAGCCTTCACCCTCTGATATGTAGATCCCTGTTCCGTGTTATACATAAATTTCTCGTACTGAAGATGAGATGCCAAAGATAATGCTGTGCTCCTGGGGATGGTATACGTATGAAGTGATGGAAACTTAGTGAACTAGTAAAACACTTGGATATTAAATCTTTGATTTGTGTGCAGAAATATTGTGACACAGAACAATGAGAAGAGTGACAAGCTTTTACTTTAATTCATCATGGGGTTGACACAGGCTGACTGTACCTTACAAGCTGTGGGTGTGTATGTGTGCCAGTAAGTTTGTGTGACTGCTAGTAGTTCACAGAAGAGAGAAATTCACACATTCATGGTGTTAATTACAGGCCTAAAAAAGGTGGAAGTGTTAGAGTATGCAACAATTGTGGTGACTGTGTAAGCTCCTGTTTAAGAGGAATTAAAATAAAATAGCATATTGAGAGCTATTTAGAAAGTCGCGTTCATTATGAATCTGCACATGAAAAGCAATGGTTGCCTAAGTCAATGTGCTTTGGGAACAGGTCGTGTCCTCGTTTCAGTGGAACTTTGATAGTGACATGCAGTATCTGAGCATCTCTGAGGTCAGGTGTCTCGAATACTGTGCTAAAATGTCAGAAATGTACAGAACAAGAAGCAGGGCACCAGCCAGTGTCATTTCTAATATTTCTAAAAGTGATATATGGAATATTTCAGTGATCGAGGGACCAAGATAAAAATTCTCCTGGGAAAAGTTGCCCTGAATATAGCTCCAAACTTGTAAATATTTGGGGATGCAGCTGAATTACTTGGAAAAGGTTCTCACACTGGATTTTTTTTTTTTATTCAGCAGGTCTCACATTCCTCACATAGAGAAGTGTATGAAAGGAGCCTCTGGCCCAGCAAGGAAACTTTCAGGGCAGCTCTGTCACTGTGGCCTGGATTTTTATTATCTTCATTCCTCGGTGGGCTCAAGGTTGAACATGAATCATGAAAAGAACTCGATGAATTAGCAAAGAACAGATTTTCCATTCCAGGACTATGGAATGGTTCTGTAGGGGCTAGAAAACATAGGTAAGTTTTGAAGAATAAATTTTGAAATTGTTTATTTCTGTAGATTTGAGTCATACCCTTGAGATTCATTTAATTTCATGTATAACGATTTTGTCATAATGAATTTGATGTTTTTCAAGCGAAATCCAAACTAAATGAAATTTAACTTGCCACAAAATTCATATTTCTGCATGTATAAGTCATCTTTAGACTATCAGTAAGGTGCCTGAATCTCCAGGAGCTTTGGTCAAAGGCAGTACCTGTATGAATGCTTTTTCTGAGTCTTATTCCACTTAGAAATCTTATTTATTTTTCTGTGCATTTGGCAGTAGAGTTCTGATGTGAGATCTCATGTTTTAATTGACAAGATCATCTTGTCACACCCAAACCCTGTCAGAAGAAAGGGGTCCCAGCAGAGGGTTAACAGACAACCACAGGCTAGAGAGAGTAAAAGCTGAGCTTTGTAGTGGTTTCTCACATGGCTTGATGAGTCTGTGTTGCTTCTGTGGCAGTAAATATGTACTCCTACACATGGGTCATGACACCTGACAGGACTGTGACAACCAGACCATTTCAGACATAGGGACATGATCACATATACCTTGAACAAAATAAGTCAGTGTTTGAAAGATTAAAGGGACTTGGAAGTAGCTCTAGATGTTTGGTCCTGTGACAGTAAGTGATGTGTAACAAGTCGAATAGAAATGTACAATATTGGAGAAAGCACAGTAAACACTCATTCAGTAAACTATTTGAGCACTGGATCAATTTCCAATGACTTCTTACCAAAGCAAGAACAAGCAGTGTTTCAAAGCAACCAAAACTGTTATTATACTTTTATCCTGTACTTACAGGATAAAAACAAATTTCAATGGCCTATTCCATTGGAGGTTTTGAAGAAAGGTCTTTCCTTTTTCAGCTTCTAATAACCAGGATATATATGTATGTGTATATATACGTGTGAATATATATATACATATACGTACACATTCACACACGATAGACTGGTGTTGGGTTCATTCTCACATTGCTGCAATCATTATGTCCACCTCATCATTCCTGATAAATTCCCACTTATGTCCTTCATTAAACACACTTCTGATTGCAATGAACCCAACTGTACGGCCCAGGGTAAGTCATGCATGTCTAGGGCCATGTACTAACTCACCTGCCAGATGTCCTTTGCTACCAAAGTCACTGTTCACATGTGCTGGGGAAGGTATCCATTGTATACCATATACCCCTGTTTTGCATATGACAATGTATTATACATGAAATTGATACTCATGGATGAAATGGAGTGTAATGATAAATACGGAGGCTCCAGCATGGTAGCCTAGTGGCAAATGTCCTCACTTTACATACACTAGGATATCATATGGGAGCCGATTCATGTCATGCTGGCACTGCTTTCCATCGAGTTTCCCTGCTTGTGGCCTGGGAAATCAGCAGAGGGTGGCCCAAAGCCTTGGGGACCTGCACCAACATGGGAAACCAGGAGGAAGCTCCTGGCTCCTGACTTTGGATCTGTTCAGCTGTGGCTGTTGTGTCCGCTTGGGGAGTGAACCAGCTGATGGAAGATCTTCTCCTTCTCTCTGTATATCTGCCTTTACAATAAAAATAAATAATTCTTTAAAGGAAGAAGAAGGAGGAGGAGGAGGAGGAGGAGGAGGAAAGAAGTGCAGAAATTGCAGGGGTTCTCTGTGAAAGTTGAGCTCTAGGCGTGACACCTGCTGAGGCTCTGGGGAGATAAAGGCCTGTGGGGCATGAACAAGGGACAACAAAAAAATTATAGGGAGAAGGACATGATCCCTGGGAAAAAGATCATATAGGAAAACCTAAGGATGTCTTTTCCAAAAAGAGGAGCGTTTCTGAGTTCAAGCGTTAGCTTATGCTTTGGGTGAGCGATGCTGTGCAGACATCACCCAGGTGGCCTTTACCCTGAGTGCTTCAGATTTTGTAACTTTCCAGAATTAACGCAGTTACTGTATTTGCCTTTGGAATTCTTTAATCAGGCCCAACCCTGGGAGCTGCAGACATTTGATGAGCAAAACAGCAGCAAGATTTCTTACTCGTCTGTATTTTTCTGTTCCTGTTTATATTTCTTTACCTTTGAAATGAAATAAAAGTAAGTGAATCAAATTTAAAATATTGATTTATTCTTAGCTCCCTCAGTTCCTCAAGCACAGAGACGGGTGATGATTGAGCTGCAAAAAAATGTCTAGGAAAAATATCGAGTAAAAACTTCAAAAGGTTTCTTCAAAATGATTTTTTGTTTATAGTCAAGGGAAGCATACATTTTGTATTTTCAATTTCCTGTTTGGCCAGGGATAGCATATATAGTGTTCATGGTGCCAACTATATTCTTAGTGAGTTGTAGTTAAGATGGCTAAACTGGTTTAGAGCTCCAAATCCTTTAGAGTATTAAAAGAAATAATTTTGAGGAGTTTTCCTTTTTGTTGTAGCACAGTTGTATAATGTAGGTAAAAAGCAATACAAAATGACAAATACTTGTGGAAGGAAATTGCATATGGATCTGAAAATGAAAAATAGCTGATGAACTCTCCTGCCATCCAGTTAATACAAATGAATACACTGAGGATTGCATAGTCTGCTACAAGTTCGGAATGAAATAGTGGAGCACTCTGGAATACATACTGCAGAAACACTTGGATAAAATATTGACATAATACACACATATCTTTCATCATTATACAATATGAAACATAACAATTACTACAATATGTAATCTACTATGCCAAAAGAGGAAGACGCTCCCAGCACTGAATTAGCCACAAGAAAAGAAACAAAGAGGAAGCTGATGTGGTAAGAATAAGGTTGGGTCGAAGTGTTGAAGCAACAGAGCAAGAAACGAGCACCTATGGAAAAGAGATGGCGTGAAAACCGTTACGGATGTCTTAACTGGAAACCAGGAATATTTCCTCAGAATAACAGGAAACATCAAAGGCTTCCTGTTTCAGGCTTTTCTGTTTCAGATAGAAGCCATCATAATGGGTTCTGGGGGACAGAATAGAGCAAGTTCGTAAATGCAGGATTTTATAGGACTGAATCCAGAGTCAGGAAAAGCTGATAATGGATGGAATAAATGGAGGTGACACGTAAGGAACAGTTATAAGGATACTATTGACACTCATTAATGTGACAAATTTATTACTAGGATATAAGATCCCGGCCTCTGTACTACAGTGAGGACTGCTACCGAGCTCATCCACAGCTCAGGACAAGGTGCCCAATGGATACTGCTTGGCTACGATTCTCAGTGAGAGTGGAAGAGACACAGGCAACGCTGAAGGATGAGACTGGAGTTTTTGAACAAGTAGTTAGTTGAGGTCGACTTTCATAAAAAAAGAGATATGTGGAACAAAAACTCACCGAGGGAGAACTGTAAACCTGGAGTTTGAATCTTTGAGTTTTGAAATATGTTTAAGATCTGTTAACAGAAATATCCAGTAGGCAAGTGCATAAATAAAACTGAATTTTCAGGCTTACAAAGGAAGAATTGAGATGTATGTGACTTAGATAAAGTCATAAGATAGAGTTCATCAAGAGAATTATGGAAAATAATAAATTAGATTATAATTTTGTTGAAAGTAAACAGATGAGGAGACACAGGCAAACACTCCCTGGAAATTCAGTTAAAACTGATGCTGAGAAAAACGTTTTACCTACAAAATATATTAAAATATTCACCTTCCTATTTTATCACTTACTTCTGTTACACATTTAATGAATACTTGTAAGTAAAAGAATAAAGGTAAAACTGGCAATAATTTAATAAGACTTTATAAAAGACTTTTGAGTATATATCCCAGAAAGAGAAAAATAAAGTATTTTAATTATGACAAGGCAGCAAATTCTGCAGAAATGCTTCAGAGCTCTTTGCTTCCGAAAGTACTGAAGAAGCAATTAAATTATACATCTGCAGTCAGATATCACTAGATAATTTTTGGCAGATCTACCAGAAAGAATTTTAAAAATAAAGTTATGCTACCATAAAATATTCTATTTGTTGTGGAATAATTACTTACGTAAGTAGATTTTGTGAAATCAAAACAATATGTGAAGAGCAAACAATGCTGAGCTCTCACAGTACTTGGTTTCCTATCTACATAACTGTAACACCACCTACATATTAAGATGATATTAAAAAGAAACAATTCAACCATAAAGTTGATGTAAAGTGATGCAAATGATGTGAGTTCTGACCATGAAATTCGGTGTGTGATAGGTGGGCCCTAGGCAGTGACTACATTGCTCTTGTGTTGTGGAGCCAGCTGTGCAAAACTGCCAGCTATCACAGCTGGTAAGTACTGCATGGACTGCCGCTGTCCACATCAGGGTGCCTGGTTCAGGTCTGGGTTCTCCACTGCTGATCTGGTAATGCGTACCTTGGGAAACAGGATATGAGGGCTCCATTGATTGGTTCCCTGCATTATTACCAGAGACCCAGTTGAAGATCTCCATTGAGGCTTTGACCTGGCCCAACCCTGGCTACTATTGGTATTTGAGGAATGAACCAGCAGGTGGAAAATTTCTCTCTCCCTTGACCCCCCAACTCTCTCTCTCTTTGTTTCTCTCTCTCTGCCTCCTACTCTTCTGCATAAAGTGAAAGTACATAGAAATTTTAAAAAGCAAAATCTTTTAATAGTTTCATCTAAATATATCAACATTTATTACATCTAGGAATTATATAAATATCTCGTATTCAAATGTATGAACGACAAGTTTAAATTTCCAACAAAAATATTTGAAGTTTTGTGATATTTTTCAAAACATTACATGAAACAAGAATAAGATAGGTTAAAATCAGCACCTCACGGTGATCAGTTGAGTTTCTGAACCCTAATTTAATACATTCAGAAACTCCAGAAATTAATTCATAGATCTGTAAACAACTAATCTTTAACAAATGAGGTAAAATCTCGTCCTCAAAATAAGAGAGTCTTTTCTACAAACAGTGTTGGGGAAATTGAATCGCAACATACGAAAGTATGAAACCAGATCCCTACCTTAGTCCCTCTAAAAAATCATCTCAAAGTGGGTTAAGAATCTAAACTGAAAACCTTAAACAATCAAATTAATAGAGGAAAATGTAGGAGAACAACTGTAAGGCAGTGAAGTCAGCAAAGACTTCATGATTAAGATCCCTGAAGCAAAGACGATAAAAGAAAACAGGATTACATCAAGCTTGGAAGCTTCTTCACAGCAAAGGAGACTGAGAGAATTGGAGAATTTGCACACCACTCGTCTCATGAAGGGTTATTACCCAAATGTTATATAAAAAAGTTTGATACCCAACAATAACAAAACAAATAATGTGGTTAAGAAATGGGAACAGGATCTGAACACGCATTTTTCAAAAAATGAAATACAAAAGAGCAACTGACACAATAAAAACAGTTGGGATCATTAGCCATCAGGAAATTCAAATAAAAACCACAGTGTGTTTAACCTCAATCAATTAGAATAACAAACATCCAAAAACCAGCAATGACAGACACTGGTGAGGGTGTGGAAGAAACGTATCCTAAAATATTGTTGAAGGGAATGTCAACTGGTACAAGCATTTTGGAAAACAGTTTATAGATTTCTCAGAAATCTGAAAATAGACCTACCTTATAATCCAACCATCCCACTCCAGGGAATACATTTAAGAAATGAAATCAACCTATGATAAAGTTATATGTACCCACTTATTTATTGCAGCTCAGTCCACAATAGGTAAGATATACAATCAACACAAATGTCCATCAAATGATGACTAGATAAAGGAAATATTTATCTATGTGAGGGAATATTACTCAGCCATAGAACAGAATGAAATCCTGTATTTTCAACAAAGTAAATGTAACTGAAAAAAAATGTGCTTAATGAAGAAGTCAGGTCCAAGAGGTGACACATTGTCTCTGATTTCTACTCTCAAAATTATGGAGTTCTCAAAAATATATAAATGAACAAAATTGTCACCTTGGAATTTGATTATACCCCTTGTCTGTACTCCCAAGGAACAGTGATTTTTAATTTTTTTAGTGTATTGGAGCATTTATTTAGCGAGAGATAAGCCTGTGATTACGAGGTAAAGTTTTAAAATCATGTCACATTTTTTTTTAATGAAGGAAGAAGGACAGAGGAGGAGAATGAGGGAGTGAAGTGTCATTTTATCCTTAGAATTTTAACTGTGAACTGTAAAGATCTCTCTTCATGTTAATTTTGAATTAGTTTTAATGTTCTCTTTATATTAATTAAGTGGTTATATTAGAAAAACAATCAACATTTGAAGGAATATATACAGGAGCGTTTATTAAAATATCTGTTTAAAACAACTTTTAAAGCCTTGTTGAAGGGTGTCTGAAAAATGAAAACAGAATGCCTCAGGGGAATGCATCTGATGAACATATGGGATGTGGTTTTGGGGTGATTCTGTGTTTGACTTCTCTTGATAGCCTTTTTTCTCCCCAATAAAATTAGCTAGGATAATATTAAGCTGCTCCCATTCAGTGACAGGAGCTTATTTGCTTCTTAATAGATACACTGAACTTATCTTGTGTTCTAACAAATCATTTAATATATGACTATAGATAAATTAAATTCAATAGTATTCATGACATCTACTAAAAATTATAGTATCAGTTTGAAGTGTTCAGTGATATATTTCAGGAATAGATTTGAAGGAAATGCATAAAACTGTTGGCTACATATCTATGTGTATATATATGTTAATATAAATGCTCATGTGTTGATCATATATACATTCAGGGTGTGTATATTTATAATTACATATGTATATATGCTATTCAATTAAGAATAGTGTAAATTCAGTAATGTCACATAAACATCAATGCTTGAAAAATAAGCTTTGTTTTTCACAATTTTCAATCTAATTTGTAGCCATCATGATTTTAAAAAAATCTATTATGTCACTTTATTGAAGAGCTAAAATAGTATCACTTATGATTTAAATTTCAAATAACAACTTTATAGAGAGTTTTTATGTCTCTGTATATAATCCTGGATTTCTGCTTTCAAGGCATATTGGTAATGCCATAGTCATGGAGATTGTTATTATGTGATTTCCGTGATAGTTCATCATTTCAGACTAGAGATTGGTAGTATTAGTCTTGATGATAGAATACAGATTTATAATTTATCATCTGGTATAGGAAATAACTCATACATACCCCCCAATACCAAATGGTTGAGAATGGAGCAGGTGATTTTTTTTGCAGCTTTAATCTATGGCACATTGGTGAGCAGAAGAAAGGTGCAATTGACAAATCTATTTTCCACATTTGTCATAAAAGCATGGAAACCTGTGCCAAGTTGAGGGCTGTGTGTTGTTTGTTTCTGAAGAAGTGAGTTGACATAGTCTGTGGCAGTCTCAAAGTCTAAGAATTTCTGTTATCACAGGTCTTTAATACTTGCATCATCAAACTATTAAAAAACACAAAAACAAATACAACATGGTATAACATCAAGTATAAAAGCTAAAAATTTACATTTACTTAGTCTCATCCCCAGCTTTGGAAATCTTAAATTATCAGGGTTGCAGACAGGCTGCTATCTAACACAACTAGATAACACTCCTAGATGTGTCACGCATTTGTGTGAAAACTGATTCAATAGTTAAAGCAAACAAAGTCATCATTTCAATAATACAACATGTAAGCCTATATAATATGCTATTCCGTAGAAAGAGCAAACACATTTGCCAATAAGCAATTTCTTTCTATGTAAATTTTTTTTATCCTGTTAAAAATGAACAATAAAGAACTTACAATTAAATCCTGAAGAATAAACAGTTGGCAAAAATCACAGTTAATTGTATGTTTTCTTAAATTGTTCAAGTCTGTGGTACAATAATTATAAAAATATTTCAAAATATACATTTTTTGCATTGTATACATAAACATTAAACAATCCTACCAGTGGTAATAGCTATTCCTTTGCACTTAATATTAATGCTAAAACATATTTCTATACAAATTATAAATGGCTTATCAGAATAAATTTATATATTTCATAGATTTATATAAAAATAGTTATAGGTGTATTCCCAGTCATGTGATTGCTGGATCATATGATGAGTGCATTTGTAGGTTTTTTTATTTTGTTTTATTTTTATTTCTCAATAAATCTCCATTCTTGTGGCTGGTGCTGTGCCAAAGCATGTTAGAAACATTGCTTGTTTTAATGGGTGCCATATGGGTGTCAGCTTGTGACCTGGCTGATCCATCTCCCCTCCAGATCCCTGCTAATGTGCCTGAGAAAGCGATAGATAATGGGATGAATGGTTGGAATCCTGCAGCCACATGGGAGAACAGGAAAACCTCCAGACTCCTGGCTTTTGCCTGATGAAACTCTGGCCATTATACCACTAGGGGAGTAAACCAGCCATTGAAAGATACGTTGATTCATTCTCTCTCTCTTTCTGTCTCATTCTCTGCAATTTTTTTCTAAGCAGAAGAAACATCATTATCGTTTTCACAGAGGCTACACTTTTTACATCCACAGCAACATTGTGCACCTTCCCTTTCTCCTTAGTGTAAACAGCATTTGTTGCTTCTTTTCTTTCGTAACTATTAAGACAGGCGTAAGGCCACATTGTGACTTTGATTGCATTTCCCTCATACTGGTAATATGGAGCATCTTTTGTTCATTTATTTGTTGGTTATATGTGTTTCTTCTTTCGAGAATATCTTTCAGGCACATTTGCTCATTTCCTAACTGGATTCACTGGCTTGCTGTTGTTGTTGAGTTTTTGAGTTCCTGGTATGTTCTGGTTATAAATCTTACTGGATAGGTAGTGTTGTGGCCCTCTGTTGACTCTGTTGGCTGTGTCTATGGCTGTGCAGAAGCCTCTAAGTTTAGTATAGCCCATTTGCTCAGGTTTGATTTTGCTATCTGAGCTTTCGTATCTTTGAATACAAACAGATGCCAATGTCCTGAGATATTTGCCCAAGATTTTTCTTCTAGCATTTTCATGATCTTAGGTCCATGCATATATAATATTGCATAGAAAATTGTTTTTATTTTGCTAGAGTTTACATTGCACATGTAGGTGATTTTAGGTACTATAGACATTCTATTACTAGTAATTGTTCCAATCCATGAGCAAGAGAAATTGTTCACATTTTTGTGCACTTTCTGATCTCTTTCATCAATATTTTCTCATTTTCATTGTAAACATCCTTTATTTCTTTGGTGAAGCAGGATATATGTAGAATTAATTATTGTAAGTGAAATACACCACACACAGAAAAGATGCTACATGATCTCAATTATGCAGGGATTTTAAAATCTTCGTTTTATAAGAACAGAGTAACATGGCAGTTCCCAGTCTTCTGTTGTCAAGGAAAATGGTAAGACGTTGGCTAGAACACACTGTAATATGGATAGCAGAGTGACAATAACCAACTACATAGCATTTTTAAAAACATTTGATTTTCAAAAGGCAGAATTAGAAAGGAGTAAAAGAGGAGAGAGGCAAAGAGAGAGGTGAGCCTTTTGTTTGCTGGTTCACTCTCTTACCACACTGGTATGCCTGGGCCTCACTCGTTCTGCACCCAGGAAACAGGGGCAATTAGCTTCCTGTTTTCCTACTAGACTGAAGCATATTTTTTTAATGGTTCTGCTAAGAATTCCATGACTAATTCAAAAACCAGTCCAATGAAAGTTATACCCTTGTCTTGTGATATGTCTTACAATGAATACATTCTCTGGTTTCCCCCATGTACAGGTTTACCTTATGTGGTAATCATGACAATAATGTATACAACTATAAATTAATAACAACAAGAGCTTCAGGGATCATGCGGAAATATATAAATAGGCATGAGTTTTTAAATGAGCAATGAGTTCATGAAGAAATAAAAGAGAATATTTAAAACATCAAAATGTAGATATGTGACAAACTTGCGGGCAATAGTAATGCACTAAGAATGGATTTTATAAATTCAAGGACCTATATCAAAAAGTAGTTTTGGAATAAGCCCATTAAAGATATTGCTCCAGAATCTAGAATATAATATCTACATGTATAGAAATATAAAGCAGAAGGAAAGAAAAGGAAAGGCAGAGCAAGGTTTAGAGTTGGAGTAAATAAAGTAAGGATTAAATTGCCAAAGAAAGAAGCCTAGGTAAAATTTGCTTGATTAACTAGATAAAGTAGCAGACATATTTATGTAAAAAATGTGGAGAAAAGAAAAGAGCAAATAAGATAAGGCAGAGATAAAGCAGGATTTAAAATTGAGGAAGCTGAAGATGAAGATCCTTTATATTGGTTGCTTACCATGTCATACTGCTTACTAACAAATTATAGCTAGAAAAACAGATGGATTATTTCTATGCAAATATATGTATAAAGAAATAATAAATAAGTAGATGAGTTGGAAAAGAAAATAGAGAAAGATTAAAATAAATAATGGAAACTATTGTCGTCCATTGCAACACTGAAGGCAGAATAATCATTCATTAAGGAATTGTCAGTAACATTAAGTGCTGCAGAAAGTCAGGCAGTTCTGAACAATGTCATGAATTTGTAATTTACAGTTGTGGCACCATTAATCCAACACTATGCAGCAGAAGACTTCAGTAGCTATCACAATTGCATTGTAACACAAGACATACATTGCCTGCTGACTTTGTGATAAGAACTCTCAGTGAGGCAGGGTAAAACTATTTCCAGAAAGTTATATTATTTTAATGACTTTTAACATTGCAATAAAGTAGATGCTTATGGAAGATACGCCAGAGAAAAACAGAAGGCAAAGGAAAACGAAAGTACGTATGAAAGGAGAAGTAATGAGCGTAATATTGAGTCATTTGAGAGGAGAAGTATGCTCAAGGAACAGGAGCAATCCGTACTCTGTTTGCATGGCTGAGTGCCACTGCACTCTGCTACCTGGGAGCAGGAAGAGAGGCGGCCTGAGACAGAAAGGACGTAGAAAAGACGTGAGGCCGAACGACAGGGTTAGATGTTTACAGTGTGTTGTGCCGCTTATCCTAGAGCAGTGTGGGTAAAGTGATGCTAGATGGAGAAGACAGGGCAGTCTGCAGGCCATTAGCCCCGGTGAACGTGAAAAGCAGTGTAGGGAAACAAGGGAGTGTGAACGCTGGATAAAATCTTCTTTTGGTACAGCTAATGATCCGAACTCAGTTCTGAAACATGGAATGACATTTATCTGACCTTTAAGGACCCAGAAAATGTCAGAGTTGGAGGACTATTTTCAGAATAAAAGATTAGCACTCCTATAATATTTTAGGAACAATCTCTAAACACTGCTGTTTCTTTTTTACTCATGTTTGTTTCTGACTAGTTAGATGTCTCTTAATTTATATTTCTTTCATTCAATGAGTTATGATGGACAATATACGTACATAAACTAAATCAGAAATATTTTGCCTATTCCTGTTGCAACTGAGTGTATGCAACTAAACTTTTTCTCTCTGTGAAACCAAACACTGGTTATGTGAGAGCATGCAATAAATATCATCAACAGATATACGATTATATTATTTGAAAATAATATGGGTCTGTTTCTCAAAAATCATTAATACTCGGATAAGGTGTGAAGTAACTGCATGGACATTTGTAAGGAGGAGTTTTCATCCTCGCGTTATTGTTCTTGCAGAGCATGGTGTGGTAGTAGCTCTAAATTATCTAGTGAAAACATTCACTTATTAATTAACAGTCTGATAATTGTGGAGCATATATTCCAAAAGAAGGAAACTGGAGTGTGTATTTCATCCCTAAAATATCAGGTTTCTTACCTTGTGTTTTTCATTTGCCATTTCTGCTCAGTAAAAAGAAGCTTACTTTTATCATTATCCTACATAGATAAGGAGTTTGCTCTATGCAAATTATGTTAGTTAGGTATAGACTAAGATTAAGATTTATCAGGTGTACTTGTGCAAACCCAGGTGCAAATACCTTTTGTTTTTGTTTTTTTTTTATAGAGACCCTTGAATAGAATGTTTTATTTCCTTGCAATTACAAACATATATATTTTACTACATACCTCAGTGGCAACCTCAAGTAACAAATTATATTCATTCAATAGTTGAATTTATGTAAATCTTTTTTTCTTTTTTTAAATTCATTTTATTATTATTCTTATTATTTTATAGTACAGTTTCATATTCCCTTATCCCCTCCCCAGTTCCCTTCCCCCCCAGTTCCTCTATATCATTACTAACATATAGTTCTTCATACTCAGTCATATGTCCATCATTGCGGGCCTGGACAATTTATGTAAATCTTATATAAAGCTATGCACACCCAATTACCAAATCTTAAAATTCTTATGTAATAGTTGCATTTTTTATTCACAGAAGGACTGATTGCTTGAGAACTAAAATGTCTGTTCAAATTTCTCTGCAGAAGGATTGACAGGACAATAGTATAAACTATAGCCTATGAAATAACAGAACTTGAAGAAATAACAGGATTTCTTCAAAATGCGGCCTTCTTTACTGTTACAATCATCTGTATTGAGTGAGTCAAGCAAATAACATGAAGGGAATGAGAATGTTAAGTAAGATGTTAGATGTTTATTATTATGTAAAGATTTACTTATTTTTATTGGAAAGACAGATATATAGAGAGGAGAAGAGACAGAGAAGATCTTCCATCTGATGATTCGCTCTCCAAGTGACCACAATGGCTGGAGCTGAGCCAATCTGATGCCAGGAGCCAAGAGATTCTTCCAGGACTCCCATGCGGTGGCAGGGTCCCAAGGAATTGCATTGTCCTCAACTGCTTTCCAAGGCCACAAGCAGGGAACTGGCTGGGAAGCAGGGTTGCTAGGATTAGAACCAGCACACATGTGGAATCCTGACGCATGCGTGGCGAGGACTTTAGCTCCTAGGCTACTGCACTTATTATTTTCTATACTAAACACAAGATAAGTCTTAGAGATGTAGTTTTGAGGAACTGAATGAATAGTTTATTGCATCCCTTAGTGTTATTAAGGCAGCCCAAACTATTCATTCATAGAGACAGAGAGAGCGAGAGAGCGAGCTTGTGGAGAATCCATTGTAAAGAAAGAGCAATATGTGAAACCCAATGTAAGGGGTAGACAATGCTGCATTAGTAAGAGATTAAGTACTTGAAAAAATTGCGTGTGTGTGTGTGTGTGTGTGTGTGTGTGTGTAGATGGAAGTACATTCAAGGCAACCTCTGAATGACCTGCTCCTCTTGGATTTTATAAATAGTTCTTGCCAATGGGAAAATGGAAATTTATGATACAAAATTTGTATGAAAATTCACATGACTTAACACAAAGCTCTTTATTTCCCTTCACTGACATAAAATAAGAAACATTTATCACAAATAAAAATGTCTGTGAGTTTTACCCAGAAATCTCACTGATAGAGTCATTGCTTACTGGGACAAGTTAAGTAAATATTATATTCCAAAAGGTATGAGGCATAAAATGTTTTTAACAGAAGCAAATAGGGGCTTCTGTGGTGGCACACAGGCTAAGCCTCTGCTTGCCATGTTGGCATTGTATGTGAGCGCCAGTTAGAGTTCCAGGTACTCCATTTTCTATACAGCTTCCTGTTAATGGCCTGAGAGCAGCAGAGCTTGGCCCAAATCTGTGGCCACTGCATCTGTGTGGGAAGCCCAGATGAAGCTCCTGACTCCTGGCTTTGGATTGACTCAGCTCTGATAGTTTCAGTCATTTAGGGAGTCAACTCTGTCTCTCCTTTTTCTGTAGCTCTACCTTTCCAATAAAAATAATCACATCCTTTTTTTAGAGATGTGATTAATTGCTGCTGTAAACATTCAATTATGTGAATACATTTTAAAAATCTAAGATGTCAAAATGTAGTTTAATATAATTAAATAATTGAAATAAATAATAGCAACAGCTTTGTTTGGCAACATGCTAAGTAACAACATTAATGATGTTAATTTTGTATCAATTATAATTAAAAGAAATATGTAATAGGATTCAAATATATTCTGCATGAACTGTTTAAGCAGTACAAATCCAGGTCACTGTGTGAAATGGGCTTTTGACTGTAATACTTCGAATTGTATGCACATAGGAGAGTGCTAACTTATATATAAGCTTAACAACTGGCAATTAGGAAAATAATGCCAAAATTTTTGACAAACCGTACACAAATATGAGGGTACTTGAGTAGTCTGTGGAGGCCTGATATTAGCCTAGGGACTGAGACTGGCACACCCCACTGCACTGCCGGCGTTCAGTGTGGGGCTCTGCCTCCTGGCTGCAGCTGCATTCCCATGCAGGCTGGGACAGATCCTGACTGCTCAGATCGAGGTGTGCCAGGCAGGTAGCAGGCCGAGGTTCACACACTGGAAGCGTGCTTTAGCCTCACCCTTGGCCTTTCAAGCAGCAAATCTGCTGGGCACTCCCTCTCATCTCGTTCTCTGTTTCTGCCTCTCAGATATATAATGAGTGGCTACCCTCAAAACATTGTGAAGAAAATGGAATTGAAAGAAGTTTATTAAGGTGGAATTTTTTAAAAAAATTCATACATATTTAGAGGCGTTTGTAAAGCTCATGGAAATGCCTATTATCAAAATGAATGTTACATCAATGTTTAAAAATTGCAAACTAAAGTAAACCCCGTTGAAACTTACTTTACATGTTTTAAAAGTAGGTGTTTTCAGAATTGGAGATTTCCCACCTGTTGGTTCACTCTTCAAATGCCTGTGGCAGCTAGGCCTGGGCTAAGCTAGGGGCAGAAGCTGAGAAGTTACTTTGGGTCCCCCCATGTGAGTTTTAGGGACCCTATGCTTGAGCTATCATGTACCGTCTCCCAGTGCACATCCTACTGGTCAGCCAGAATGTGAATTAGATTGATAAAAAAAGAACTCAGACACTCCAATATGGAATATTTGCACTAACCGCTGTGCTAAATACCCACTCTACACAGCTCTATTATTGGGACCGTACGACATGGTCTTGTGTATCATAGTCTACTATTCCTTCAATTATTTTGTCTGTTTTAGTCTTCTCTAAATGTCAACTTAAATATAATCTATACTGACATAAACAATGTTTAATTTACAAAAACTAGGCCAATGTAGATTAATATGAACCAGAACCAGGATGGAGAGCGAGAGAAAAAAAAAAAGAGAGAGAGAGAAGTACACATTTTATAAAAAAATTTCCATACCTGGCTTAGTAGGATATGGATGAAATAAGGAAAAAATTTCAAAATCATGGAAGCATTCCATGGGCTGAATTATAGATTTTTTGCACTTCTGCTCTCTTTAATATTATGTTAAGTAAAAAGGGATGACAACTGTATGTGAAGCAGGGATTCTTACGCATAACAAATAGACAAATCATATGTTTTATTGTCGTGAAATCTTCCCTAAATTGTTAAACGCTGAGGTTTAAAACATTAAAGTTTACTGTATCTTTTGCTGGAACGAATTTTAGATTTGCTTTCAACACTGCAAAAAAAAAAAGTAGATCAATAGTGGTAATAAATCTTTAAATGGTTTTTAACCTTACAAGCTCTTTATAAGCTGAAGGATAATCAATAAACAGGGCCAAAATACTGCCTGTGATTCATCTTTTAAGGCAGTATTGTTCTATGACATAATGCCAATAACTCTGAATACAAATGCCAAGATCAATTTTGCTTCTGAGAAACTGCTTGAGGAGTAATGGCAAGCAGTATGAAATAATCTCTTTTATTTCACACTTTTAAATGAATTTTAGCCATTATTACACATAGCTAACTGCTTATATTACAGAAGAAGCAATCATTTTTTGCACAATGATCTTCCTGAGGTATTAAGAGTCACTTGATGTGTCTATGAAGTTCAAAGTAAAGTATCCAATTTGAAAAATTGTACAAGATGAAGTTTACCCAAATTTTTTATTTTTATTTTCCCGATCAAGAGAAACCATTAGTCAGTCTTTCAAGAATACTTATTTAATTTCCCAATAAGAACATCATATATCATTATAACAGCCTTTTAAAATGATTTATTTATTTTAATTGGGAAGATAGATATATAGAGAAGACACAGAGAGATCTTCTGTCTGCCAATTCACTCCCCAAGTGGTCACAATGGCCAGATCTGAGCTGATCCAAAACCAGGAGCCTGGAGCTTGTTGAGGTCTCCCACTCTGGTGCAGGGTTCCAAGTTTCTGGTCTGTCCTTTACTACTTTCCCAGGTCACAAGCAGGGAGCTGGATGGGACGTGGAGCAGCTGGGATGCAAACTGGTGCCCACACAGGATCCTGTTAGATGCAAGGCAAGAGCTTTAGCCACTGGGCTACTGTGTCAGCCCCACTGTAAGAAACTTTAATAAGTAATTTTACATTTATGTCTGATAATATTGGTTTATAACAAATGTGTATTCCAACAAATAATGTTATTGAGCAGATGAGAATCTGTGTAGTTTGAAATTCCCAAATAGCAATAAAACAGAATGAAGATAGTAAGTTTATAAAGTACTGAATCATACAGTATATGTAATCATATAGTATTTTACCAAACTTTGAAAATTTTTGCCAAAAATTGTTAAGCATAACGTACTGCAATTTTAATGATCTGTGATTAACTTGAAATTCGTTCATCATGTTTTCATTTACTGTTGATAGTCCTTGTGTATATTCCTGCTGAACACAACTTATTTTACTTTTTATTGTTGAAGTGTTTATCTAGTGGAATGTAAGCCTTTAGTTATAACACAAATATAAAAGTTATCTTAAATGATATAAAAATTATGTTGAAAACTTGGGCCCGGCAGCGTGGCCTAGTGGCTAAAGTCCTTGCCTTGAACGCCCCGGGATCACATATGGGCACAGATTCTAATCCTGGCAGCTCCACTTTCCATCCAGCTCCCTGCTTGTGGCCTGGGAAAGCAGTTGATGACGGCCCAATGCCTTGGGACCCTGCACCCGTGTTGGAGACCTGAAAGAGGTTCCTGGTTCTCGGCTTCGGATCGGCGCAACACCGGCCGTTGCAGCTCACTTGGGGAGTGAATCATCAGATGGAATATCTTCCGCTCTGTCTCTCCTCCTCTCTGTATATCCGTCTTTCCAATAAAAATGAATAAATCTTTAAAAAAATTAAGTTGAAAACTTTATAAAGAACAAATGTTGGCAAATGCAAATGATCACATGTATATACCATATTTCACCTTTATTATGAATAGGTGAAATACTTTCATATAAGGGATAAGCGAAGTAAGTCACTGGCCAAAGTGATTAGAACTGCACAGTTTTTGAGCAAATGCAGTTGTTGCTTGCAAGGGGCACGCATTCATTCTCATCTCTCTCACAGGCACCCTGTGGGTAGGACACTGCAGCATGTGCGGGCTAAGATGAAGGCCAAGTTTCTCATTGTTATAGTGAGGCCTTACAGACAGCAAAGAGTGTTGTAGTAGTAGAGGGGGTATCGGTGTGAATTCCCAGTATTTAGCACAGTCCGAAACAGTACGTAGCAGTATACAATAAGCAGGCTATTAAGAAATGCCAATGTCAGTGTGTGTCTACTCCTACAAGAATTTCCAAATGAGCAGCGCCAAGCAAAATATGAATATGAATGTATTCCTTCAGGGCAGTGAGAATGTAGCCAACTATGATGATCCGAGACTTTCAAACACAGACGATAGTTGTGAGTGTGACCAGCTCTCACAGACTACTGTGCAGGTGCCTCCAGTTTTTCCTTGAATCGATTTCTACATGTGGGCCTGGTTTATGGTGCATGTGTGCGTGTGTGTGTGTGTGCGCACGTGTGTTCTACTTTTAGCATTGTCACTGTAGTGTCTTAAATTGTCTCTGTAATATTTCGTAATGTGTTCTACAATCAAGTTCATTTTTGTATCGTTGTTTTAGGCATTTTTTTTTTATTCTGCAAAGTGCATCACCCAATTGGTTATGTAAGCAATTTATGTGAAAATATTGAAATGTTTTCAACTAAGACATATCCTTTTTCTTCAACTGCATTTGTGAAAAGTATAGCTTATCCAGTTCTCATGTAAGCAACTCTATATGCAGTGTAGCTGTGGAGAGTCAGTACTGTTATGTGTCACCATAGCAAATCACACAGTAATATATTTTTACCTTTTATCTGTTGTCTGAATGTATTCCATCTGCTTATATTGTGTACCTGTGTGACTAATGTAAGTGTAATTGTAATTGTTCTATGCATGCATGTATATGTGTGTATCTAAATGTGTCTTTATGATCTATTTCATTGCGAAAAGTGGCCTATGAAATATTATATTGTGGTACTGAATGCTTGTCAAATACATTCATTTGAAAAATGTAGACACATTTCTTTCATGCAATTTCTAAGTTACTCTTTTTCAAAAGTATAATTTTGGGCGTTTGGGCTTTTGGGATTTTAGGTACCTGGGACTGATTATGACAGTGAGGTTGTGGCCTGAATCTGAAGCTTACAAAGCAGGGGAAAATTAAACAATCAATGAAAAAATAAAAGAAGAAAATGTTTCTTTTTTATATGGGTTTAAAAATTCCAAGATATCATGAAGGTCAATGGATAGAATGTTGACATTGCTTAAAAATATCACTAAGGTGAAGAAGGTGAGGAGGGAGAGGTGGGGCTGGCATTTGGTCGAATGATTAAGGTGCCAGACTGAGACAGTGGTATTCCATATGGTATGGCTCAAGTCCAGTCTGGGCTCTGCTCCTGATTGTATAATTTTGCTTTGGTGCATTGTGGCAAACAGGAAGGGACGGCTCAAGTGATTGTGTCTCTTGTCTCCCACATGGGAGTCCAGAAGTGAGAGCTGTTCGTTGTCATGTCTTGGCCTGGCCCTGTCTTGGCCACTGTGTGCTTTTGAGGAGTGAACCCAAAGGTACTGGATCTCTCTCCAGGAAATTAACCTCACTCACTGTATTAGAAAGTTAATAATTAAGCACATAAAATATCAAAAATAATAAGATGAACAAGAAAAGTTACACAGGTTGATGATGTTAGAATCAGGTAATCCAGAAATGCATCAAATACAGAAATTGCACAACACACCTGAAGATTTTACTTCTTTGTAATTTGTTGAGAAAAGAAATTGTTACAAGTACAAATTACTGTTTTGGGTAAGTGGGTAGTCAGATGAATGTTGGATAGCATCTTTTTGTTAACATAATTTAGTAGATATGCATCAAACAGTAAGTCTCCAAAATAAAGACAGACTACAGTTTGGGAAGTCAATACAATCTCGTTGTTGGAATGTGTTGAGTCCTTATCAGTGTTAGATACTGTTTCTTTTTCCGAGAACTTAACATGCACTGTGTTTTGCTTTCATATTGTTGTATCTGCAAGATGCCACAAGATTTATGGCACTAAATTCTTTGCCCTCCATTTTTTATTAGTATTGATGTACTACCTTAACTTTTTACAAAAGAAAAGATTAGATACATTTATATGATATACATAGTGTATATATATATATATAAATATTTATTTTGGTGAACAAATAATATTGCTCTCCACTCTTATTTATTACCCAACATTTTCCTTTTTAAAACAAATGTGATAGATATAAAATGAATTGATTTTTCTATTTTTAGGAAATTCTTTCCTTCTATAGAAAACGTATTTTCTATTGTTATAAAAGTCCCAGTGTACTATGGATTTTGAACATGATAGAAATGTACATGAAATTTCATACTGTAGTAATTGCCAGTAACCTGCTACAGCTCCCGGGAGTTTGATGAGAAATCCTGTATCCCGGCTAACATCTTTTTGTTCACGTCCTGGAACCTCAGCCTCGTGATCCTGAGACATTTAACCATGACAATCTGGGCAGGAAAGCTGTTGTTACTTATAAAGCACTCATTTCCTCTGGCCCAATTTAACTTATCCGGCAAGAAATGCCAAATAAAAGGTGCTCAGAGGAAAATTAGACTTCAATTTTGTGCCACTCTTATCTCCTTCTATTTCTCTTACTTATCATGTCATATTTAGAGAAATGTAATATTTGTCCAAAACCTTATTGAAAGCTGCAAAACAGCCCACAACATAAGCGAATGAACAGGAAGTTCTGTTCATCTCCATGTTCAGTTTCCTTAAGTCTACTACTGATAATTCAGGTGTCAGTTGTTATAATTTACTAAAATAGTTTGTGACCATTTCCTCTGATCAGAGCACTCTGCCATGTGGTTGCGAAAGCATGCCCACTTGGTACAAATTCAGCACTGTACTCTCATCAAGAAACAGATGAAAAACCAAGTCGAAATGTTCTTTCCTGAATGTTACTGGGTGGCTACAATAACCATCAATCCTGTTTATGGAATTTGCTTGTTAAGTGGACAGGTGAAATGGAAGTTAATATTTCAATGACTGTGTTTCACCTAAAGGTAAATTTATCTTTAAATACAAGAGTACTTCAAAAAGCTAATGAAAAATGAAATTAGAATATGTTTATTTTGTGGGAAAAATAGTTTGAAACATTTCTTTTGTCACAATACACACTCTGCCAAATATCCATGAGCACTTGTACTTAGAACTAGGTAGGTACAAAAATCTTGTCAAGTATTTTAAAAAGTCTCATACTGAAACTAAGTGTAATTTATTGAACCTACAGCCATCTTGTTGTCAACATGGAGTTTCCTTTTCCTGTTGTATTCCCTTCTTTAAGGATGGGCATGACAAACAGAATAGTGTCATATTCATCTACACAGCTGTGTAAATGAATGTATTTTTCAAACAGTCTGAAGACTTATGACATACTCCAATAGCTCTTTCTAGTAATCAATAAAAGACAACTACTATCAATTTATTTTCTACTGGATATCAAAACTTTCATAGGCAGAAATGAGCGCTTTTGGAAGAGAATTTTTTCATAGACATAAAACACTTTGTAGTACTCTAAATCTTCTTTGACTTCCATCTTACATACTACAGATGAAAAACAAAAAGAATGAAATGTTCTCAGAATGTCATTATGTTTTAATGAAAACAAACAACTTCAATTTCTGAATTTTAATCATTTTCCTTTATCTTTCAGAAAAAGGGAAATTAAAAAGAAATCTAATTAAGCTTCTCTTAGATCTTTGAAATCCATGGGAATATACTTCAGAAGAAAGCACAACTATCTGATTTACTTTTTGTCTGAAAATAGGCACTGCACAAACCTGCATCACTAGAAAAATATGTGTCGTATTCTCCATTTATCTTCATCATAAGGAAAGTTGTTTTCACTAGATTCTCCTTATGTTCATTAATATGATTAGGAAAATATCATTTCTTTGAAGTGGATTAACAGTGCATTTATATGCATTCTCAGCTTAAAACATGCATTCACTATTGTGACTGATTCACTTTGTTAAATGAGCAATGCAGATTAAGGAGACATTGATTACGCTGGTCTATAAAACTTTCCTGAAATAAATTTGAACTCACCTATGATAAAAATTTTCAATTAAAGCCAGACGACATCAAAATGATAACTAGTAGAATGACTGTGTGCAGTCTTGTTGTCTTGCCTATAACCCTGCCTGAGCTAAGACCTTCCAGTGAATGTCAATCCTGCCATTCTCAGTTACTGATATGGCAGTCTTAGGATGCCTCTGGCAATTGATGGCATGGTGTAATCACTACTGGGATGTGAAAGCCATCGCCTAGTGCTGTATTCATATCGCAATGTGATTCATAAAGAGAGATGAGTCAGCGGACTTATAACAGGACACAGTTTATTATTATTATCATGCCATAGTATGACTCAGTTGGATTCACATAAAAACAAACTGAATGTCAATTACATGGTTGATCACCAATCTCCAGTTGCTTGCACTGCTCACTGGATGTCTTAATATTATATGGCAGATGTAGGAATTGATAACTATGGTGCATAGTTATTGATGATGCTGAAGTAGTTTCCTGTCTCAGACCTAATATTCCTTGCACACATATACCAAGATGTACACTGTTTTGGCATTGGCTAGCATCACTATTCTGTTCAGCACAGCAGGGACTGAAATAACTATAAGCGATTAGATGATGAATCCATTCCATTCCCAAGATGTTTTTTTCTTTTCTGGCTTGTCCACACCTCTAACATAAAATATACTCAAAAGGAGTTGGATTTGGTCTCAACCTTCTTATCCCCAAACCCCAGCTCATTGAGTTTATATCTTGTATGAACAATAGAATAGTTTTTTTTTTCTTACCCAAGGTCTTACAGTTAGATGTAAATGCTGTAGAAATATCAATGATAATTATATTGTTTTCCATCTTATCTAATTTCCATGGGTTCATGAGATGGATGCTTAGATATTGTTGACCTTTAACCAAAACTGTTTATGTAAGTTGAAAGTAAGTTGAAATTGATTGATGTGATATTTGTATGTGTATATAATTTTTTTAGAGATTTATTTATTTGTATTGCAAAGTCAGATATACAGACAGGAGAGAGAGGAAGATCTTCCCTCTGATGGTTCACTCCACAAGCAGCCGCAATGGCTGGAGCTGAGTTAATCTGAAGCCAGGAGCCAGGAGACTCTTCTGGGTGTCCCACGCAGGTGCAGGGTCCCAAGGCCTTAGGCCTTTCTCGACTGCTTTCCCAGGCCACATGCAGGGAGCTGCAAGGGAAGTGGGCCACTGGGATTAGAACCAGTGCCCAAATGGGATGCAGGAACTTTGAAGGTGAGAAATTTAGCCACTAGGCGACCATGCCAGGTCCGTGTATATAAATGTTTATGCAAAATTATTTTCACTATTGGATTATTCAGGATGGTTGAAATATTCCATCTTTTCATTTAGTAACTCAAGGAGCTACTTGCACAACAAGGAGACAAAAATCAGAACTTTCGGAGCAAGCTTCATGTTGAATTATGCTCAAATTCTTACCAATATATTTGCTAATATTTATATTCTGTTTACTGAAGTAACTTAGGTATAATGTCAAATGGAAGTATTAGGGAAATATTTTAGTTTTCATGTATGTTTACCTTCCATCAACCATCCCATTTGTCTGTCCTGGTCTATTGTTTTATGGTCATACTGTGCCTTATCTGCATATAGATGAGTTGTATATGTCTTCTTCTTGGGAATATTACTTTATTAACATTTTCTATATTCTTTTTTTTACTCTGCCATGTAGTATGTTACCAAAACTTATGAAAATGCCTACTTGCATTTTCATATGAAAATTTTGTATTTTTCCTGTCACATGATAGCTCTACCCCATTGCAGCTTAGGTTTTTGTTATATTTGGTATCTACATGCCGAGGAATCATATTGGGATTTATGCACCATCTTATTTCTCTGTATTAATATGAATGTCACATTCCCTCCACTAGTCTTTTCAACATGATTCTGAGTATTTCTGCTACACAGTCCAGGTTTGTCTGTTCCCATTCAGTCAACACCATGTCATTCAAGGACAACTTGCAGAATTTACATAATTTTTAATGTAAGATGTTTTAGTTTGAAGAAAAATCTTGAATGAAGTTTATCTTGTTAGCAACAAATTTTTTTGAGGAAATGTCTAAGAATTTATTTTTGTTTTAAATATGCCATCCAAAGTAAAACCATATATATTATATAGAGAGAGATTCCTCTCTAATATAATTTGTTATATATTATATATATAATTTTATGTATCTGAGACCCCTCTAACATAAATTATGAAATGGAGAGTTTTGTGTGTTATTCAAATCTAAGCTATGATACGGCTTGAGACTATCAATGTTTAAGTTAGTTTTTTTTTTTATCAAACCATCAATAGCTTCATTTCCCTTGTAGTATCATGGCATATTGGTATATTATCTTACTGAAACAAAAAAGATAAAAATTCAATTAAAATAGTAAAATCTAGAGGACATTATAATAATTGAGAACAGAAGCAATATCATGTGACTCGTGTGTAATCCAAAAATACCAAGCCCTTAAACCTAGATGGTAGACTTCCGACTGCCACAGGCTTGGGAGGCGAAGTTAGGGGATAAGCAGTGATGCCAAGGTTCAGTTGGACAGAGGAGTAAATTTTCACGATCTGTGGTACAAAAAGGTGATTTTAGTTTAGCATAATACCTTGCGTGTTTAACAGCAGCTCAAAGAAAAAAAATCAATATTTTCAAATGAATATTAGCTTGATTCAAATATTCTGCAATATATACATTTATTAAAATGTCACATTATACCACATATCATTTTCATTGAACAATTAAAAATAAAATGTAAAATAGATATAAAACTAAAAAAACTGTTGAGGAAAATACTGATTCATGAACAACTCCCAATTCTTTGCATTCATGTTGCTTGAGTAGTCAAGTCCATGTGACCTCAGCAGAGAAGACCCTTCTAATGGTCCTGCTGCAGTCCCAGCATCCAGGAAGGGCATCTTTTCTCTTTCGCTTCTTTCGCTTCTGCAAGGCTGTCAGTAGAGTGGACACAGGGGAACAATCAAGAGTAGGCAGTCTAAAATAATGCTTTCCACACTTTGGGACTCAAGTTGCAGAGCTGAAGTGAGTTAATGTTCACATTTATGCAGTGACACTGTCAATGGACTCAAAAGTATTTTATTTGACAGTGATGAAAATAGAAATTATGAAGCTTTACATTTGAGCCAATTTCCCTTGCCACTTGGATTTTTATGATGAGTGATGGATTTATTCCTCTACAAATAAGTTAGTTGATGGGTACTAGGCTATAGCTAGATAGGAATAAGTTGTTCTGGGGTTGTTGGTCCCAGTAGGGTGACTAGACCATACACTTTATATTTTCTATGTTAAAATTATATGAAAAATATTTTGGATGTTTTTAACTAAATGTTAAATATCTGAAGATACACATTTTTATTCTGACCAGATATTTTATGACACAACATATGCATACAAGGAAATATCATTTGATAACATGCACACATATACACACTCATTACAGTTTAAATAGGAAAATAAAGTATTATATTAAAGGACCTTCAACAGTAAGAATTACGTGTTTATTTGATTTTTTTTAGTATTTTAGTATTTAGAAAAATAGTAAAACAATCCTAATTCATCTGGAACTTAAGTAGGTTTTAAAATGATATTATATAAAAGATAAATTTTTAAAATAAAAACGCAAAGGCTAACAACAACAGTTGAAAACTTAGAAATAAAATGCTTTGTAAAAAGGCAAAAATAGATGGATATTTATTAAACAATTTAAAACATTATATGAAAAAATTATATGGGCATATTTGATATTCAGTCTTTTGATAGACATAACAAATATGTTCCAAGTGTGGGACACCCTAGAAATTAAAACAAATAAATGTTATAGTTGTTACTGTAATCTCAATGTAAAGTCATCCTTGCTGCTCTGTGACACTGTAAAGTCAGTTGAGAATTCTTGCAGTAACAGATCTATATGATGTCATCTCACAGTGAGTTGTCAATTTTTTCTCAGCACTATTAAACGAATCATTAAGAAGGAATAAATAATGCTGTTGACGAAAATATTTTCAATAAAGATTCTGTCATAAGAGATATTCAAATAAAGAGAAAGAGGAAAAACGCTTCATTACCAACTTCATCAGTGAGCGGATTGTTATAATTCATTAAGGCCCGATCTGAGAGGTTCACTAACACACACAGAGGAATCTGTAAGAACTGTTTGCCTAGAAATCAATTTTGAGCCATTTTAGGGCTGATGACTAAGTTTCAGGAAAGCTAGTTTCACATTGTGAGGATCAACTTTCCCAAGGTTAAGTGCATTGTTTCTGGAGTTCTCCCTGTGGTCTGAGGAAACTCCATGCTGTTAAATCCCATCTACAAACCTTCGGGTCCTTTAATCCATCCTGCCTTGTTCATGTTTTGTAAGTTGGACTTGTAGTATCAGCGAGTACACAAATCTTAAGTGTAAGATGAGACATTGGGCTGATGGTGTCATCAGAATGAAGGGTTGACTGAGGTTAGCCTGGACGAGCCCTGCCTATCTGGAACACTTGGTATGGAAAACCAGAGAAAAGACATGGTGCAAAGATGTTAGGACCCTCTGTTGACTTTGAAATCATCTGTTCAGACACAACAAATGCCACATGACTTGGCTTCAGTAGGTCTAAAGGTCAATGACACCAAGAAATGTAATTATATCAGAGAAGAAATCATTTGGGAATCACACATTTACTATGTAAAAGTAGGTTATCTTCTGTTTCATGTTGCAGAATTGACCACACATACATATTAGGAGAACAATAAAAGTATGTGTTTTAATTAAAATGATCATTTAAGCTATTTTTCAGTGTTTTAGGTTTATATGAGAGTACCTCACAGAAGTTCAAAAAATGGGATAAAAAATTACTGGGTTGTGGAATATTTTGAAATCCTTTCATAGTTTTCTCATGATACATATTTCCCACAAAATTTGTAGTTCCTCTCGAATGCATGGATTTCAAAATATTTTTCACCAGAATTATCTTATCTTTTTACTCTGTAATTTCTTAATTCTGTATTGATAAAGTAGACATTCAATAATGAATGAAATAACGTATTTCTCTTAGGAGATGAAAAGTGTTTGCTCTTCTCTAGCTATGTATTGAATTAGAAAAAATTAAAATAAAACATTTGAAATCATTCCCCCTTAATATGTTACTTGATGATTCACATCAACAAAGAATATATGTATTAGATGAGGACCCTGGAGTGGGCATTCAGCCCAGCAGTTAGGATGCCTCTTGGGATGCTAGATCCCATATCTCTCAGGTCTGATTGCTGGCCTCCTGGAGACAGCAGGTGGCTGGAGCCTTGAGTCCCAACCATTCAGTGCTGGCTTTGTTTCTGGTTTAAAGTTCACTGCTGATGACTTCCTGGAGAGAGAGGCGGCTGGCGTGCTGGGATGCAACCACACAGCTGTGAGAGTCGGTTTTTACTTTTGGTACTCTATATTATCAAATGAATAAAACTTCGGTTTGAAATGAACATATTATATAATTCTGTCCAATTCACCACACTATAATTGTCTTAAGCCAATCCAGTTCTCAATCTGTACTATTTATCCTTACAGGAGTTTCGTGATGACAACAGGCCTCTGTAGGACAAGCTAGCAAGCAAGAACATGCACATGTAAGCAAAAATGGGAGAAGAGGAATCGGTAATTTGAGGCTTGAAGAGTAGAATCCTAATGGGCCAAAATTTTCTTTTAAGTTGTGGGATTTTTCATAAAAAGTAAGTAAAAATGAAAATTTTAGGAAAAACTCCTAAGTAATCAAGATAGTAAAAATCTAAGTCTGGACAAGTAATATTAGCAATGTTGTGGAGGGTCTGAAAATTGTGAAGTGAAGCTTATATATGACCCAGTGATCAAATGGGTCCACTTATTTAGTATTAAAATTGTGACTTAATTTTATTTCAAACAATTATTCATATATTAGCATGGCAAAAGAATATGAGGTGGACTAAATATCAACTGGCAGAAAGAAAAAGATTATCAAGATAAAAATGACATCAAGGTCAGAAAAGGAAACAATTAGGGAATTGGATGGGAAGAGACAAAATGAGAGAGATTTTAAGGCTGTAGGCTGCAAAATAAAAATAGGGTAGCTATACAGGAAGTTAAAACAAGGCTAAGGAAAAAGTTAAGGTGAGACTTGACATTAAGAGCCTGTTAAGAGCATTGTCCACTGTAAGAAAAATAAACATTCAGATGGAACAGTTGGTTTGGAATTGGATTGAAGATTGCACATTGTTTTATTCCTTTTTACTTAGAATTTACTAAGAAACTTATCTCTCAGGGTTTCTTGTCACAAAACTCTGAGACTTCAAGACTACAAAGGCAGTGGCCCATTATACAAGTTCAGTTATATTATAAGCGCATCTCAACAGCGAAGGAAAAAGCTGCAAGATTGACGATGTTCACCAAAGTTCATACTGGAACATCATCTGGTATTCTCACACTGCCCCAGAAAGGAATCAGATGCCTTTACAATAATTCATGCCAAAATACATGAGCTTTTGGAGGAAAAACAGCTTCAAATATACTTAGATCAATATAATGACAGCATGCAATATAGTCAGCTTATTGTGAAATAAAGGAAGCAGTTTTTATACAGTAAGTGTGGATAATAGCATGAGTCTCATCTATCAATTGCATTATTATAGTTTCATAGTATCCTTAATGCACTGTTAAAACAATATCAGAAGCTCAGTGTCCATTCATCAAGTTGCATTAGCATTGTTGTTTGTTATTATTGTATTAAGCTAATGCAATACAGTCCGTGCTATAACATCAACAGAGTCCACAGTGAATGGAGACATTAATATCAAGAAACTTTCAAGTGTGTTTCTCTACTGCTTGTGAATTTTTTATGTACCAAGATGTAATAAGAAACTCCTAAATATCCTTTGAGACTACTGGCATATCCGTAAGGGAACATGATGTGTGTATTTTTGGCATACTGAATTCAATCCCATGGAGGCCTGTCCTACATGAACCAGTAAATTTACTTTAAGTGTTAACATGTTTTTCTACCTCTACTCTCATATAAGGGAAAGTAGTTTACCATGGGAAAAATGTTCATATATTTATCCTCTCACCATCTATTTGGTTTTCTCTCCTCTCTATTAAATAATAAATTTAGGATGTAAGACACTCAAAGCAGTACTTTTTGGATGCTCAGTTACCAAATATTTAGTACTACTTATTTGAAAGCAATTCTAAAATAGGTGGGGTTACAAAAATGTCTTTTAATCTGAAGGAGTCAATAACATATGATTGGCCATCAAACAAACCAGGCAGGCAGATGATTCACACAACAAAAATCTAGAAAAGCTTTCATGAAGATTGGAAGTGAGAAGTTATGTAAATGAACCAGTCAGGCAGGAGGAAGATGAAAAGTTAAGATTGATTGTAATAAGTTTATCTTGTAATGAAAAAGACCACATTATTTCCAAAAGTGATTCATATTATTATGAAGGACAAATATGTAGGAGAATAGAAAATGCAGAATTACAGTACACTTTTAAGTTAATCTCTTGAAATCACCAAAGTTATTTGAAGATAACTAGCATGGTAAAGAATTCAAAATGATGATTCTTAGGTTGATAAGTATGGCAGGGTTCTTTAAGTTAAGAACGATTTGTAAATAGAACAAAGGCTATGACTGTACCAAAGACTAAACTAGGATGTGTATAGAAACCAAGTGATTCTAGAGACTTATTAAATATACTTATTAATAAATCACTTATTCTAGTGATTTATTCAAGACTCAAAGATTAGAAGACACTTTGAAGAACATGTGATTTTGAAAGTTCTGCTTGTGAAAAAGGTGATATTGTCACTAATTGGAGCTGTTTTCCTGTTGTGAATGAACAGCATGATTCACACGTTAAAAAATACATATGAGGTAAAATAAAATGCATATTGAATGCTAAATTGTATAATAAACTTATTGCACAGACTATTAAAGTCAGAGCAGAAATACCTAGGATTAAAAGGCAGCGTGAATTATGTTCTGCAACATTCATGGAATCATCTACAATGGTGACCAGAATTTTGTGAAGCAAAGTATTGTTGCAAGCATTGTATTTTTTTTTAAATTCATTGACTACTGTAGTCATAAATTTTAACCAATTCCTTAGAATAAGATCATGGGGAAAATATTAGCACTAAAGGTCAAGGACACTTTATTTCCATTTATGATTTAGCAATATTTTCTGTTGTAAAATGGAAAGAGTGTTTTGCAAATTATATATTTAACATATAATGTGAGCACAGGGAACTTTCTATGAGAGGTGTATATGGGGCATGGTGCACTTCACTCTCCTTTATCTCCTTAGCTCCCACAGCAGACAAAAATCACTGTATTTTACTTTTACCACTGTGGTATTGGCCCAACTAGAGCAGAAAGGAAAATTCCTTTTTATAGTTTCTATTTCTATGGTAGAGAAGATTTTATTGCCTTTTTGACATGTATTTAGATCAAGATTTATGTGAAATTGCTTTCTTTTTTTCCCTGACATAGTCCATTGGCTGGAATGCCTTTCCTAAGGTTAGAAACACGATATAACTAATCAGCTCTGCCTTCTGAAGAACATGTTCAGTCAGATTTTCGGACAGTGCCATCCGCTCCAATGCCTTTTAGGGGAGCTGACTGTTCTGCACAGCTGAAACAGATTAAGTCCTCATAAGTGACTGACACAATCACAAGGCTGTTCAGCTGCGTCTCTATCGCTTCATAGTGATGATAACACCCTAGGAGGAAAGACTGGGAACCAATCTCAAATGTGTGTTCCACGCTCCATGTTGTCGCAAAAACTAGTAGCAAATAGTTATTTACAGCTATTGATATAGTGAATTCCCACACGTACCTTATTGTAGTGAAGGAAATGACTGATAAGAAACTAGGAAAGGACTTGAATGAATGTTTATATAAGGAAGACATAGAATTGGCCAACAGATAGAACATTTTTCAATATCACTCATACAAATGAAAACCACAGTGACTTATCCACTTACTCCTGTTAGAATGACCGTTATTGAAAAGAGAAGAGGTTAATGTATTGATAAGACTGTGGCAAAAAAAAAAAGATATATTTGTGAACTGTTGGAGAGAATCAAAGTTGGTGCAGTTATCATAAAAAGCATTATAAGGATTCCTACCATAAGGCCCAGAAGCCTCTTTTGTGTATGCACACTTATGCAGAGAAATGGACTCTTACTCTCTTTACTACATTATTCAATGTCAATACACAGAAATGTTAGCTAAGGGACAGAAGGATGAAGAAAATGTTCTACACATATTTACAATGGAATGTCAGTCACCTTTACACAAGAAAATCCCATCACTGGTGACACCGTGCATGAAACTAAAGGGCATTAGGTGAAAAAGGCAGATACAGAAATTTTCAAATATGGTATGACCCCATGTGTATGTGAGTTCTAAAAACTCTCAAAGCTCACACATGCAGAAACATAGAGCACTGGTTTGTGTGCAGCCAGGGAAGATCGAGAGATACAGCTCAGTGAAGGTAACATTGCAGTTTTTTAGGATGGAGAAATCCAGAGCGCTAAGGTTAGTATGGGGATAATAATGATTTTTTATTCTGCCCTAGACACTTGTAAGAGTTGATTTTGGATGCTTTAACCATATAAGATAACCCAATGAGATAATGATTGTGTTAATTTTCTTGACTATAAATATCATTTCACTATTTAGGTGTATATAAACTTATACATACAATATGGAACTCTCAAACCTATATTTTCTAGATATTACAAAAGTTAATGGAAACACCTTATAAACACAGTGAAGCTTCTGTAGAATACAGTTTGTTAACACATTGAACATAGAACTACCATACAAATCAACAATTTCATTTTTTGGGATATGTTCAAAAGAATTGTTAATATGGACTCAAAAACACACATATATCCAAATAGTCACCATAGTATTATTTTCAATAAGAATAGATGCAAACAAGCCACATAGGCATCATAAACAAGATGTAGTATATCTGTAAGTTAACTATTATTCAGCCATATAAAATACAAGAAAATTGTAGATGAATACTTAAACATTATGCTAAGTGAAATCAGCCAGGTAGGAAAATAAATGCTTATTTGTAATATTCCATTTATAGGGTAACATATTTAGGAATAACATAAATCAGAAGTGGCTAAAGGTAAGGAGAAGAGTGGTATTGCATGAGTACAAAATTTCTTTTTGGGAAAACAAAACATTTTTTAACTGGATGGTGGTCACGCTTTTAATAACATTGTTAATACAGTCACTGCTACTGAATTACACAGCAGTGGGCCAAATTGTGAATTATATATCATGATTTTTAACTATACATACAGTAGCTAAGAAGAATTAATGGACACAAATGTTTTTCTTAAATAATTATTAGTGCTAATTGTTAACTTTTCAAGTTTTTGTTTCTATTTTATTTGAGACAGAAATAGGGACATAGATAAATAAATCTTCCACCTATTTTTGTTACTCCTCAGTTACAATGGTCAGAGCTGGCCTAGGCTTAAGCCAGAAACCTGGAAGTCTATCAGTCCCGCACGTACTTGATCCGTCCTTCACTTCTCCTAGGTGTGCATCAGCAGGAAGCTGAGCAGAGCCTGAGCTGAGACACTCATCATTCATTCCAGGTGGGTGTGCAACTGCTGCACCTGCCATCTTCCCTGCTTGTGCTTGACTGTTCCTTCACACAGGTTGCTTAGCTAGGTGCTAGCTGTATAGTTATTCAAAGACTTGTTTGCATGGTTGTTGTTGCTACTTTAAGTAGGAATGGTGGCAGGAAAAAAAGGAAGGAAAAAAGGACCTTGTGTTCACTATGGATAGATCAATCTCCGTCTTTATTAACCCTGCCCCTCCGTCCAGGTACAGTTGTTAACACATTAGAACCACTAATATGAAATACGTTTAACTTGCACCTGCTTAAGAAAAACTGATTGGGCACACATCGTCTGAAAAAGGGAGAGGTTCCTGTTAAATAATATCTTTAGTGTTTATAAAATAAAACCATAGCATTTTAATAGAGAATTTTCTAAAAATTTGTGAACACCACAAAGTCGATACTCACACAGCAAGAAATGAAAATGGTGTTAAAAGAGACTGGCATTTATTCTGTTCTTATTAGGGCTAATTGTATGTGAAGATAGTGGTATAAAAAAGACCAGACTATGTTGGGCATGAAGGACTGGACTTGGAGAGCGCTTTTGTCTAGGATAAAAGCAGGATCCCATGAGAAGCTCCTGTGGTCTGTCATAGATCAAGGGGGCATCAGTTTGTGTGGATCATTATCCACACTGTGGAGAAGAAACAAACAGTAGATGATCAAACCAGTATCAGCAGTAATTGAAATGATATTACATGTTACTCCTTGGCAACACAAAGCCCTAAGGTACATGTACCCTTGTCTGAAAGAACAGAAATCAAGAGGGTTATAGTAGACCTCTTGATAAGACAGCATTGCGTATGGAAGAAAGTCTTTTTGGAAGGACAGTGAGTGAGATCCACGGATATCATGCTCTTCTGAAGCTCTCACGTGAGCACGAGACCTTAGGTACAATACAGGAAATCTACAGCTATCACATGAAGGGGGAAACATGCACTGCAGGCATAGATCACAATGCCCAGGTCGTTAAGAGTCCTAGTCACACCTTGTGATTGCTTGAGGTTTGCAAATTTTGTGCAAGTGAACTCATGCCTGATTTAAAACAATATGTGCCATAATTTTGCATATTTTCTGTTTGGGTGTCTATTAGAACTAAATACTTTGTAATTCATTTGGGATAGTGAAATGAACACTGTTAATCTTTTCAAATCTAAACCATTTGAATATTTTACATTGAACTAACTCATCCTAGAAAATATGTAAAAATTGAACTTGACTTCTATGGCTGATTCATTATAAGCAAACAATTGAAATGTTCCGAATCCAATAAAATGGCTGAATTGCACATGCAAACATAACAGGACAATAGTGTTTGCAACTCTTATAAGAAGGTAGTACCTTCTGCATGATGCAAGAACTAAGCTGCTACCACTGTTCCTATTATGCTGGAGGGATATATGGTGGGCTTTTTAATTGTTTCCTAATCAGTCATGTTTTTTTCTACAAATTCTTGTGCGTTTCATTCTAGAAAATGTTTCTATACTTTTAGGCATTCTACAAATGCCTCACAATATTTTGATTAAGATGCAATATGGTAAAATGTTTAAGTTGAACTCATACTTTTGAAACCAAATTACATAATAAATACATTGATTTTAAAATAGTATGTGTCTGCTGTGTATGCATACTGCTGTTGAATAATTCTGCAGATTATAATGCATTATAGTGATGAAATATAAACAACAATGTAGCTGAGTTAATACATGAAGCATCTCAATCAAGCTTTTTCTGGGCCCAACATGATGGTTCAATTGGCTAATCTCCCCTCTTCCAACCCAGTCAGTTTGCACCCTGGCTGCTCCACCTCCCATCCAACTACCTACTGGTGTCTCAGGAACACAGCAGAGGCTGACCCAATTCTTGTGACCCTGCACGCATATTGGAGGCCAGGAGGAAGCTCCCGGCTTCTAGCCCTGAATAGGCTCAGTTCCGGCTCTCACAGCCGTTTGGGGCCTGAACCAGCAGAAGGAAGATCTTTTTGCTACATCTTTCCTTCTCTCTCTAAAGCTGCCTTATCAGTAAAAATAAACATTTCAGAGCTATCAAAATATTTCTAAAATTAGATATAAATATTTAGGAGAAATATATAAAAATGTATTATTAAACTTTCAGTTGTGATACAATAGATAATATCATTTCACTACTGTAACAGCATTCTTAAGGTTTCTACTGTGAGTTAATTCTAATACAGTAAAGCATTTCCCATGATTTTTAGTATTTCTCGAGTTTACAAAACACATAAAAATGTTACTGTTGCAATACCTCACATGGGTTGTTTCCTTGTTTTGATCTGACCAATATATGCAGAGTCTACTTTGCAAAAAATTAAAAAATGTATACACAATATTTTTTCATGGTCATCTATTAAAATACTCTGTGATACTCTGGCTTTTGGTGCTGTCTAAGCAATACTAAATGCTATGTTGTATGTTTATTCTCATATGTGAAGAATCCGTAAACTTCTTTCATGATACAGTTCTATTAAGAATAATGTTTTTTGTTCCTTGATCCAAGTGTGGAGTGCTTGTTTCAGAGCTGGGCCTCCTCAGTACCTCAGACAAAACAGTGGTCAGCATAGCCAGTTGCACCTGGAGGATACAACGGTACATTAGACCTTGCAAAGAACACCTGGTACCAATAACAGAGGATGAAGCACAGATCAAATTGATCAACTACCCCAGCTAAGTGTTGGAAGTGAATATCTGGGCAAACGGAGACTCTAACATAGAGCATGTCAGCTCGTGGATTCTAGAGAGATTTGATTGTTCTTGAAGTGTGAGATCAGCAGCAATTCAGAACTGCTGGATAATCTAAACCACTTGAGCAGGGCCCTCGGAGCTTGCTCCACACTGGGGACCCTGGGGTGGCTGGGCAGGTGGGTAGGGTTTCTCCCTTTATCTCCTCTTTTCCCCCAAATACAGGAAGGAAAAAAGAGAATGTGGACACAATGTTCGTTCCCACTTTCCTCAAGCCCTTGATTCTTTGTGCCCTAATCAATTATGTAAAGATCATAAAAAATGAAAAAGCCAATAATGATTTTGTATAATTCTGCATATCCCACAAGTGATACTTTCTTTTACAAATTTTTTTGAAATTTTACTTTCTTTATGTTTGCTTTCTAAGTAGAAATATTTTTAGCCTACTGTTTGTAGGAATATTTTTACAACAGTAATTAGATACAAGTTACTGGTTTAAGATATGATTAGAACATGGTAGCACCTTATTTCTACTGGACACACTTGGAAATGAGGAAATTCAAATTCATCTTTCAGAAAAGTTAACAAGTTAACAAATAGGTAAATATATTTTGCGTTGTGATTCAACAGTTTAAGGTATTGCTTCAATGCCAGACTCCCATATAGGAATGCATTGTTTCTCTCTCTCTCTCTCTCTCTCTCTCTCTCTCTCTCCTGCAACTCAGCATTCCAAAATTTGTAATGAACCTTTAAAAGAAGTGATTAATGCTTTTCTACTGAACTCTTTAACTTGATCATTTGCACATTAAAGATTGTAGCCATTCATGCAATATTCTGCAGGTTCGCTTGAGTACATCCTTCATAACCTTTCTCTTCTTTTTAAAAAAATTAATTTTGACTTACTTATTTGATAGGTCAATTGACAGGGAAAGAGGGGAAACACAGAGGGGTCTTCTATTTGCTAGTTAACTCTTGATATGCCTACAGTAGCCTGGGTTGCACCACCAAACCTGTCAGGAGCTAGAAACACCTCTGGATGTGATGTGTGAGTTGTAGAATCCTAGGTACTTGCATAATCTCCTGCAGCTTTCCCTGGCACACCAGCAGGGAGCTGAATTAGCTGAAGAACAGTTTTGACTCAAACCTCTGCTCATAGGGAAGGCCAGCATTGAAGGCAGTGACCCACGGCACAGGGCCTCCTGTTTTCAAAGTAGTAGCTGTCTTATGTAATTGGTGTGCACATCTCCTAACCTCATCCTACAAATATTTCTCCACATTCTTATTCAATTAGAACAATGTGAAAAGAACACAGATTTATCTATTAATTTATTTAGTAATTATTAACATTGTGCTTGCTATCTTAATAGTGTGTAATATAGAAAGGATCCTGCTCACATATGTTCTTATATTGAATTGAAAAGAGAATGAGAAACAAGAAACAAACCAAGTATTGTAACATGCTAAGGAGGTGGGAGGAATTAGCACTTTCTATAAAAAACAAAGTTATAAAGGTTTGAACTGAGATTTTATATGGGAAGTAAGCCATCACCATATTTTCTGTGCTGGATACCTTTGAGATATGATGACTGTCGTTTTCTTCGCCTTTAGTGTATAGAGGGAAAAAACTGGAATTCATTTATAAAAAGAAAAATTGCAGAAATTGGCTCCCATACCTGAGTGTAACTGGTTTAATTATGATACCCCATAATTTCAAGAACCTGTGAAGTACCGGATGTGATAGCAGCTTGCTCAGGACCTGCCGGGGCCTATTTATGCTGCACGTCCTCCATACACAGAGTAAACCCTTCTGTGAATCAAAGAATGGAAGAGAATGCATCCCGTTTCCTGTAACACATACCTCATTCATTATTCTGAAATACGCCTTTTTGCTTTAGTCATCGTTGGAATTTACTGCTCTGTATGTCTTAGCAATCAAAGGAGAAATATGAGTGTCAGGAGACCCACAACTGCATTGGAAAATATTTGATAAACCGACCACTTTGAGTTCACTTACTGTTCCATCAATACTAAAACTGTTCAGACTGGGATAACTGACTCTATCATTGGACATGGTGTTGAGGAACAAAATAAAAATGTTAGGTACATCTGCAAGCCAGGCATTCCAGGCATAGCAAATCGTTTCTCAAGCCACCCCGGAGAAGGCTGAGGCAGCAAATTAAACAGCTTTGGTTCATTCACTTATACTCAACTGTATGTGAGCTTTATATCTTCATGGTTTACGTGGAATTGTCTGTTGAGTAATTGCTTAGGCAGGACACCTAAGTGCCCTGCGATGGCTTTCAATAGAGGGTGTTATAGAATATCTGTTTGTCATATAAAATGATTCTCTCTTGTGATGACTCAGGTTTTTCAATGCCTTGACCATTTCCTACAAGTAGGGAAAACCACTATTCATGTTTGAACTTAATGATTAAGTCCCTTGATTGTATAATATATGACTTTATTCATGGTTCTATAATTCACCCGGTCTGTCATTTTGTAGTTTTCTAAACTGACACCATTTGTATCTTCATCCATGTTTTGAAAAAAGAATTCATTGGTACTAGATTGTTTCAGTGCCCTGAAGTCAATGCTTATTATACTAAGAAATGTGGCTATTGCTATTAAAACCCAAAGGGGTTTTTGTCAGTAACTACATTGTCTCTGGAAAAATTGTGACATTGAAAGGAAGCTTTCAGTTTAACCAACTACATTCAAGAACACTCTTTCTGACAGCCAAAGCCTTCCATACACTGTAATTGATTTTCAAATTGTACATAAGCACAACCTGGAGAAATAAACAAAGAAGCAATTTTCTTAATATTCAGAATGGTGCTACAGAACCCTCTGCACATTATGACATCAGCAGAATACAAGCAATAGCTATTAGGTTTCCCTAGGTGCCAAGGAGTTCAGAAATCAGAATTCATGTGTAGTTGTCAATAATTAGTGTAGATGAGCAGAAAATTATCCGGCTGTTAAGATTCCTGAAGCATAACAGTGCCTGGATTTGAATCTCAGCTTCTGTTGCTGGCTCTGGATTCTTGGGAGGGCAGCTAAGGTAGCTCTGGGAGGTAGCAGGGATGTGTCACGTGCTATGGAGTTTTGCCTTCTGCATGGCATACCTGAATCCCAGCCCCTGGCTTGGCCCTGTGCTAACCCATGGAGGAAGGAGGCAATTCAGAAATGATTCACTACACGCTCTCTGTCTCTCTCTCTCTGTCTTTCACTATCTCTCTCTGTTTCTTTATCAACTAACTAAATAAGAATCTAAGCATTGTTTCCTAAATAAAGGAATAAATCTTCAAATGGACACTCCTCTAATCCCAAATCATTGGAAATTATGTTATATCTATTCTTTCACTTAAAATTAAATTATTACTGCAATAAAATCTTAATTGTTTACATATTATACTGTTAATGTTATTAAGCTTATTATAATTTTAACATTTAGGATTGCTTTAGACTGTAGTATACCATAGTTATCATGAATATATATGAATATACTTTGTGATGACCAGTTTACTCCATTTATTAACATTTTTAATGTTTTAATTTGTTTGAAAGTCATAGAGACAGACAAATACAGAAAACCAGAGTCCAGCATGGTGGCCTATCAGCTAAAGTCCTCGCATTGCACATGCTGGGATCCCATGTGGGAGCCGATTCTAATCCTGAAAGGCCTATTTCCCATCCAGCTCCCTGCTTATGACCTGGGAAAGCAATTGAGGATGGCTCGAAGTTTTTGGACCCTGCACCCGCGTGGGAGACTCACAGGAGGCTCTGGGCTCCTGGCTTCTGATTGGCTCAGATCTAGCCTTTGTGGCCACCTGGGAAGCGAATCAATGGACAGAAGATCTCCTTTCTGTCTCTCCTCCTCTGTATATCTGACTTTCCAATAAAAATAAAATAAACTTTAAAAAATAGAAAAAGACAGATAGTAATCCCCCATCATGATAGTTCAGTTCAGAAGTCTCTGCAGCAGCCAAGGCCATGTCACATCAAAGTCAGGAGCTGGGAATTCTATGCGGTGTCCCAGAAGGATGCCAGGAACCAAACACCTTCCCTGAATGTACCTTATCTGACACCTGAATCCCCAAGGAAGGAGCTAGGACAGCAGATGTCCTGAGCAGCATCTTGTGCACTGCACAAAGACCCACCTTGACCAGTAAACGCTCTACATGGAAGTAAACACTTCCTGAGTTTGAGAACCTGATACACTATGCATAATTTTATACTTTTTTCATTGACATTTCTTCTGCAATGAATTAATTCAATCATTGGTTGAATGGGTGATTTGACTGTGCTAATTAGTGGAAAAGCTAAGTCAGAATGTAGCATTCTGAGTGATTGAGAAAGGTAAATACGTTTGTTAATAATTAGATTAAGGTATGTTAATTAAGAATTGTGTGTAGTTTATAGCGAAAGTACATTTAATATCTGACCAGAGGAGCTGGCACTGGGGCGTAGTGGATAATCAGCAGCCTGCAATGCCAGCATCCCATACAAGTGCCAGCATATGGGAGGTAAGTAGGAGCTACATTCCATGTAGCTATTAAAAAAGTGTCCTACTGTTCAGTATATATTTTAGCTTTCACAGAGTTGGACACTTGTGTGGAGATTGTCATATTTCTGTTTTTAGTAACTTTCTACTCTTTATATATACTTTCTCTGCAAAAGCTAGGTTGAACCCAGGCAGCCTAGATTGTGAGTTAGGAAAGATGTGTATGTCACTGCTGTTTCAAACTTTATTCAATGTTTTACCAAGGAAAAAAACCCAAAACAAAAAAGGTCCTAAGAGATTGGTATTTTAAGGCTGCTATTCTGGGTTTATATCTATTACCAAATCTGAAAAACTCTTTAAGGTTGAGCACTGGACGTATTTTCTCAAGATCAAGGTAAAAATTTGTATTCAGAAAACAGTAGCCTGATACATCGAGTTGATTCCACAAGCATACAGCCCTCTCATTGAAAGGACATTCCCACAAGAGCAGAGGAGCCAGCCACCCCACTGGAAAAGGAGTCTGTTCCCCCACGACATGCCAAGTGGTGTGCCGGACACGAGATGGCCAACACGGGAGATGGCCGACACCCTCATTCATGTTTCCCTGGGATGTGATTTGGATGTTTTTCTGATACCCAGGTTTATTGTTTTCTGATTCCCACTTCAGACATACTCCTAGATTCGTTAGAGCGAGATATTTTGAGACTGAAATGTTTAGAAAGTCTTGGGCAGTGTATGTTTTTATAGCAATGAGCTACTCCTGATCTTTGCTTCCATGCTCAACTAACGCCAAAGTTGGAAGAATGCAGGTGAGAACACTTGTTTTTAATATATGCTAATGACTGCAGCTTGGCCCCAAATGTGCTGCAGGTTCTACATAACACTCTGTTACTGCTGGGAAGATTTTCTCCTAAGTGGTTTTATAGTTAATTATTATCCTCTTCATACCTTCATTTGGATTCTATACTACATTCAACACCTTTTGCAGACTTCTAATACTTAGCAAACTGCTTTATGTGTTTATCACCCATACTGCAAAGATTTAGAAAAGAAATTAAGAACCATTTCTTTCTTTGGTTTAGTTTTCATGCTTTAGAAAATATTTCAGATTACATCACAATGTCTAATATCTCATTATATTGCCTTAAACTTTGGGGATTTTAAGTAGAAGGCTGGAATTTAAACTGAATGGAAAGAAAAAATGTATTCTAAAAGCCAGGTGATAGCTGGCTTAAGACTTACCCAATTTTAAATACAATTTGAAATAGATTAATAGGAGGTTCTAAAATGGATAAATAATAAAAAGCTAAGTTATAGAATTTAGGATAGTGTTAATTATTGCATAATGCCTCCTGTTAGAACTAAGATAAATCTATAGATATAAAAATCTGTATTTTAAAGGACAATACTTTGGGTATTTTTCTTCTCTCTCTTTACTTAATGTTGGAATAAACTTGGTAGGGGTTAGAATTATCAAGTACGCTTAGAATCCTTTATAATTGTGTTTGAATTATTTGTGGAATGGCAAATTTATCAGTATACCAGTTGATGCACCTTCTTTGTAAACCAACTTACTTATTGACTACTTTTGTCACTTAAACAAGGCGTTTAATTTCTTTAATGTCTGATGTTTCTCTTGTGTTAAGTGGAGAAACAGAAGACCAGAACAAAGGTGAATCAAGAGATGTTTTGTTTTGTTTCAAATACAGAAATTTAATGATAGCTTCCAGATTATTTTAATTGTGTTTTAAATTTTTTCTCTGAAGTGATTTTGTGCAATCCATGTGTTCTGCAGGCACTGTGATGCCTTCTGCACTTTGTTGCTCCTAAAACAAACTGGTTAACAAAGTTTACATGTTTCTTTAGAATAGGGCTTATTTGTCTGCTTGAAATACAACATTAGCAGGTATTTGTGCACAATGGGTCTATTCCAATTATGCCTGGAATCAGAGCATAGTTATGACAAATATTGAAGCAATGAATCTGCACATTTCTTAATACATCCTATCCCACAAAGTGGGTTCAAGTTTAAACATGAACAGTATATTTCTATTGAAGACTAATGGGAGTCCAATTTATGATATGTAGACACAGTTTTATATTTAAGGTATTTGTTGCTTCTATTTAGTTTGATTTTTCAGCTATTCTTATGTTGCTGGAGATTGGAAGTGCATTATAAACACAGCATGAACCTTAGTGAAAATTGCAGTCTTGCTGGGGAAGAAATAAACACACATTTTAATTGTGAGGATATCTGGAATCCTCGAAATATGTGGGAAGCAAAGCAGGAACATGGCTATACAAAGAAAAAAATACTTCCGTAAGTACCAAGACACATTTGCTTTCTGGAGAGCCAAAAATTTCAAAAACCTCTGAGATTCATCTTACTTGAAGATAACAGGATAATATGCTGGTTTCAGAGGTGCCGGCAGAAGAAAAAAAGAGTTCTGAAATGAACTCAGAAGCAGAACAAGAAGCCTAAGCAGTGTGCTTTCATTGGTTTTCTCTGCTGCCAAGGCCAACAGGAGCACGGTGGATGGGAGAGAAACCAAACATTCGTTTTAGTTTTCCCAGCATAAGCACACAGCCAAGGCTTAAAGAAAATTTTAAAAAATGATAAAGAAGTAATCACAAGAAATACGTTAAAATACTTTTCATTAAAGATTATGGTTACTTTAAAAAGTCCCTGATGTGAAAACATATAAGCCATGGGTGATTCAAATTTTGTTTTTAGGGAAAAACGAAAATATCTTTTATTTGGCTACCTAATCAAGTGACTTTTAATTTGCTGCTGCTGTATATACAGTGAACATTCCGCCTCACTGAACAGTTAATGCTACCCTTGATCCTTTATCATTTTCTTTATGAGCTAAGGGATTGTTCACTCAGATTCTTCTAATCCTCATAATACCTGGGCCATTATTACAAATCCTTGCTGTTCAGATAGCATCCAATTTCTTATGAATCTCATGAGCATTAAAGAAATCTTGTTAAGTGAAAATGGAGGCATCACATCCTGCCTGGAATTTCATTTGCAATTCAACAGTTTAAGTGCTAACGTAAAGAGGGCTCACTTGAAATGCACACTGGTGTGTTCTTTCCTCTATCTGTAGGTATCCTGCATTTATTGAATAAGAGATACGGCTATCTCTTATTGAATATGCCACCACCTGAAAAATAGCATTTTGAGCCGGCTTCCTTATCACTCATGAGATTGCATAAGGCAGTCAGTAGGGAGCTGCAAAGGAATTAACAAAGACAGACATGCTAAGTGATGTAGAAATTCATGCTTCATGCTACAAAATGTGCAGTACTTTGGTTAAAACAAATTTACTTAAAATTCTCTGTTTCATTTACTTAGGAATATACTACGAGATCATCATGTATTTGTTCTATTACCAAGCAAGTAGAATTAGATATGAAGCCTGTACAGTTATCCAAACAAGTAAGTTTTTGACAGCAGCATCGACTTCTACCGTCATCTAACTTAAATTTGTCTTTCACTTTCCTGGTTTAAAAATAAATCATTCAAATGTTCTACAACTTGTACGATTTTCAGTAGTTTCATTAACTATAACGGAAAAGTCAAACTGCATCAAAGTGTCACAATCCTCGATAACATCACATTATTTTCATATAGGGAAAATAATGTAAAGACAAATGATTGTTGGTAAGTTATCCTTAGGCATCCAGACTATAATCATATACACTGGTTAGCACACCGTGTTCACCTAGTTCTCCACTTGATGAGATTCCAGAGCTACAGGGAAGCTACTAAATCCAAAATGGAGGTGAAAGATATCTGGGTCCACAGATGCCTAGAGCAATTAGACCGAGGTAAATGGTGGAAAATTCAAGCCTAGTTTATAATACATAATTCTGAGAATATGTACTGATTCCTTCAAATGTCAGATTTCAGAAAGGGACATATGCTAACCAGATGCAGGCAGGGTGTCTTCAGCATGATCAAGAGTAATGGCAAGAGTAATGACTTAGGTCAAACCTGAGTGCAGGGAGGAGGGATTACTGCTACTGGTTTAACCCTTCTTGACCACGAGTGCTGGTACACACATGCACCTGTTATTCATCCCTGCTAGTCAAGGGCAAGAGACGAGGATTTCCTGTTGAGCTCAGCATCTGTATGCGCTCATAGTCCAGGAACTTGAGTCAAGTGAGGAGAAGCTGAAAATCAACGATTTCCTAATTTCTTGTCCTCTTCTCCAGACGGGTAATTAACCACCCTTTGTAGGCACCCACCTTAGATTACATCATCCGACACAGATCTTTTTGACCCCTCCAAACCTTGAGGAAAGGACACCTTAAGGGTGTTGACTCAGCTTACAGAATCGGCTCACCAGTATGGAGGGTTTCATAGAGTTGTGAGCTCTAAGGGGTGACGTATATCTTCCTGCTAATCTAGAGTCACTGAATTGAGGCCAGGACAAGTTGTAATTGTGTGCACTGTGCATAACGTGACAGGGTTGCTTAGCTTTGAAAGGAAACAATCAGTTTTTAAAATATTAGGCTGAAGATCCCCTCCTCTCTTAATTTTGTCTTCTCTCCTAGAGGAAACATCCCAGATAATGTGAACAGACGAGTTCACGACCTTATGCAGTGAAAGACCATGATGAGACCTGTTTAAAGGGCCTGGACTGGGTTCTCTTTGTAGATAAGAGTTTCTTTGTTAAACAAGCAACTTATCAGGCTGGAAATGCTGCAGTCACCTTACAGATCATTGAGAGCTCTCATCTTTCTCTTAGCATGAGTGTTCAATTGGCAGAGCTAGCAGCTCTGACAAGAGCCATCGAGCTAAGCAAGAAAGAAGAAATAATAAATATTTACACTGGTTTAAATATATCTGCCTCATTCTCCATGCTCATGTGGCTATTTGAAAAGAAAGGCATGTCATCACTGCAAATGGGTCCCCATCAAATACCACAAATGAAATTATTATCTGTGTATTCTTCCCTTGGGAAGTGACAGTTATATACTATAATGGACACTAAAACGGGACTGATGAAACAGTGGAGGGAAACCTCACATTTGGTGGCCAAATCTTCAGCCAAACAGGCTCTCTCCTTTAGGCATTTATAGGCCCATTTGATTTGTAAACATTTTGTAAGAGATCAGACATCCATGCTCCTGTGGAAAAGCTTGATGGACACACTACAGGAGTTAGAGTTTCTGGCCCTGTGGATGACTTCAATCCAAAGAAGGAGAAACCCACCTTCCCTCCTCTTTCCTTGAAAGGTGGTTAAAACTCTCCGACATCTTTCCTGCCTTGGGAGGGCTAGGGATTTTCAGTTGGCCCAGAGGCTGTTTCCAGTGGAGGTCATCCTCAAGCATGTGCAGCAGGTGCTGGAGCCTGTGAGCTTCATCGTAGGATGAAATCCTGAAATCCAAGGTTTTCTTTTCTTGGAACACACAACCACAGGAAATATCCAAGGGTGGGACTACAACTAGAATTTACTCACACCCCTTAACCCAATAGCCAATCTCTCTTGGGGTGTGTAGGCACATTCACTAATTAACTGGGCAGAAGCCTTCTTGTGCAGAACTGAGAAAGCTGCTGAGTTGTGTAGTACTGACTTAGTGTCGGATTACTAGGAGCCTGCAATGTGACAACAGCTCCTCCCTTAAAGCAGTGATCACTTACGGATGCTCTACCATGCTAGGTTCATGCAGCACCTCTCTTGTGCCTGGATTCTCTAGTCATCAGGAAGGGTAGAAAAAACACTTCAGGAACCTAACTGAGGAACCTCCCCTTCACTGATTCTCTCTCCGACAGCTCCTTCAAATCAGGTTTGATTCCTTTTGAGGTACCATCTGGTCATTTTTCCACACTAATGATAATCCAATGCATAATGAGACCTGCTACAGAACAGGCCCATCACAACACTTGTCAAACTCCAACAGATCATTCAAGATCTCCAGGACACAACCTGCAGAATCAACAAACCCTGCTTATTCCCCAGCAGACACAGTGCTAACCAAGTCCCTTCCAACTCACCCTGCATCAACAATTAGCTTGTTCCTATGACCTACAACACAAGGAATACTAAATTATGTGGGGTTTTTTTCGCATTTTATACAGAAGAAAAGCAATATTAGACAAACTTTTGAGCTTGGATAGCAGGAAAAACTCAATCCTGGTAAGCATAAGATAAACATGAACAATTTGTTCCTCGTAGTTAATGATTTAAAAATATTGTTCATATATGTGATATATGTGGCTTAGAACTATAAGTTAAACCTAGAAAAATAATAGAGGTATCAAGTCAATAGAGGTATAAAGTACATATTAGATAATATAGTCAATAAGCCAAATAAAGATATTTAATCAAAAACTTCCCCAAACAAAATCACAAATATAGAGAAAAAGTAAAGGTTGATCAAACATAAAACTCCTGGTTGGAATTCTTTTTCTTTCAAGACCTGGAATATATTCTCTCTCTCTCTTCTGGACCACGCGCTTTCTGTTGTGAAGTCTGATGTGGTCTCATACATTTTCCTCTATGTATTATTTGATGTTTTTTCTGCAGTTGCCTTTAGGCTGTGTCCCTCTCCTTGACAATTTGATGACAGTATTGCTTGGTAAAGGCCTGGCATGATTTGAGTCCGTTGAGCTTTCCCTATGTGAATGTCTGCATCTCTTCCTACATTTGGGAAATTTTCCATTCTTATTCCAGTCACTATTACTCACTTCTACTCTACAGGTATCCCTATATCATATATAATCACATTAATACAAAAGTCTAAAACTAAGGTTACCACGAAAGAAGGCTTGGGAGGGGCTGCCAGTGGTGGAGTGGGTGGAGGGACTGGAATGGTATTTTGTTCCAAGGGTTCTGAATGTTAGTGGCGTGGCAGTTGGATGACCCCACAGACTGCTCAGAACACTTCAAATTGCACGTGGGCTTCATTGAACTTTAATACATTGAGCTCATTTTGTTAAGGGGATACACTTATCCATTATAAGAATAATCACATAAAATTATACATATTATTTAGAAGGCCTACATGAAAATTGTACAAAAAGAAACAGTCATTGAAAAACATCAGCAGCAGAGGTGCAGCATGGTGTGTATCCGTCATAACCCATGCTCCAGAAATTAAGGGTTCTAAAGGACAGGTTTAAAATCTGCTTACAAAATAACTATTAACTAGAGCGTGTATAAATGATTCTCTCCTGTTTCATTTTGAATTACTTATTTATCATCCAATAGCCAATCATGCTTTATGTTCTTCTAAATCCCTAGAAATCGTGACTATTAAATTTGTAGAGAATGATTTGTTCTGTTGCTTCTGACATGCTATGTATATGTTATTTGACAATTATCTTCGCCTTCGCTTGTGCTTGCTTGACCTGTTCTAGGATTTTGCCTCTCATTGGTCCAAGACTTTGTTATTTCCTTGTGGATTTGATTATACCATGCCATGTATCATGAGTGATGTTTCTAGCTGTGTTTTTTCTATTTCCTTTTCTAAAGGTCATTCTATAAAGCTATGCATCAGGAATTTACTACAGTTCTGTAATTCCCCCAATCCTGTATCCTTCAGTTCTTCCCTGTCTGTTTCTCAGCATCACATCTATATTTTAATAGGCTATTCAGATTTTTTAAAAAACCATGAAACACAGGTGGATAATGCTCTTCAATTTGGGCAATCGCAATTCGGAGTAAGTTAGTTTTGCTGATAATCCACATCTTTCATTACAACATTTTATTGCTTATAATTTAACTTGTGTAACTCTCTTCTCTTAGTCTTTTTTTTTCTTAATGACTCCTCCTAAACTTGTGGTGTTTAAATGTCTACAAATATACACAGAATCTTAATAGCTAGTTTTGCTCACAATTTACATCTAAATGTTTCTTTCCACTTTTAACTGAGCTAGAACATAATATTATTCATGACAAGTTCTCCAAGCAAAAAATCCCACAGGAAATAATGAGGAAAATTGTGAGAGAAGGATGGAAGGAGCTCAAGAATTTTATGCACAAGTAGAGTTAGTTTACAGAATGAAAGGTAAAAACAATCTAAGATTATTATCTTCTCTAAAAACCCAAGTGACCATGAACATTCCAACAGCTCTTGAAGATGCATTTATTGAAGACATCATTCAGCATAGAGTAAGAAATAAATGTCTATCGTAGTAGCACTGTCCCCAATTCTGTCTTTAACTTTATGGTTTATCTACTAGAAACCATGGGATTTGATAATTGATGATACATTGTTTTAAACATTAACCCTAAGGCCACAAGTACAAAATAGCACATCCATATCATCAAGGACAAAGCAATAATAAAATAAATACAAAAGAAATTACATATATAATGAGCAAAACCAGGAAATATCCATAAATATCCGACTATCATCAACCTACAATATACCTATGTATTCCTTACTACCATCAATCTATAACACGCATATCTCTTTTCTTATCATTGATCTGCAATATACCTATATATACCCTATTATCATAAATTTAGGAATACTAAATCAGCTGGAAAGTTTGAAAACTATTGAAATGATGAGTCTATGATTGCAATTTGATGTATCAGAGCACAGTTATTTGATTTAACAGTGAGCTATAACTATCAGATAGGAAATGTTATGGGCATTAAAATTTTAAATACTCACTAATATATATCAAAATTATTGAAGTTTTATATATTTTGTCCGCTCCAGAAACAAGAATATTTAAAATCTTGCATAGTTGTTAATTATGTCATTCAATCTTTGAGATTTTTAAATTTTGATTTACCTTAAATAAGTGCTGTTTCTTTTGTCCTTGTTATGTTTCTTTGGTTAATGTACTTTCAGTATGTTTAACTCTTCAGGTGCATCGATTGGGGCTTTCTGCTGCTTACCTCCTCTCAGAGCCCCACTTTCACCATCGCCCTAACCGCCAGCAAAACCACTGCCTGAGCTACTGCACTTCTTTTTTTTTAAAAAAAGATTTATTTATTTTTATTACAAAGTCAGATGTACAGAGAGGAGGAGAGACAGAGAGGAAGATCTTCCATCCGATGATTCACTCCCCAAGTGACTGCAACGGCCGGTGTTGTGCCGATCCAAAGCCAGGAACCAGGAGCTTCTTCCGGGTCTCCCACACTGGTGCAGCGTCCCAAGGCTTTGGGCCATCTTCGACTGCTTTCCCAGGCCACAGCAGGGAGCTGGATGGGAAGTGGAGCTGCCTGGATTAGAACTGGCGCCCATCTGGGATCCCTGCGCATTCAAGGCGAAGACTTTTAGCCGCCAGGCCACGCTGCCGGCCCTGAGCTATTGCACTTCTTTTAAAATTTTTTATTAATATGAATAGAAAATATTTCATGTATGAGAAAAATACAATTCCCTTCTCTCCCAGCCTCCCTCCTTCTTTCCTTTTCAAGTTTTTTTTGCAAAAACAAAATTTCAGTTCACTCTATTCACAGACTTGATGTTGCACAAATCATAATAGTCAACAAGTGAAAAGCAGAAACAACACAGTTCCACAGAAGTATAAAGAAAGGCAAAAAAGAACAGTCAAATCATGAAATGTGCATTTCATTGCTGTACGTTTTTGTGCATGTCATTAAACACCTTTGTACTGTAGACATTATGGTACTTCCACAAAGGTCTTTGGTACATTGCATATTTGCAGCACAATTTCCGTTATTTCCTCCCCAATAAATTCCTTTTCTCTTTTTTCTTAGAGCAGTGTTTATTGTGTAATTGAATGTACCCAGTTTCATTTTTTTGTTATTTATTTTTAAGACAAGAAAGGCTGTTTGGAAGAGAAGATAGGACATAATTATGACCTGAACTAACTGAAATTTTCCATGGGTCCCAGTGAACACCCGAATGCTTTCTTATGTAAACGGAGAGCTGGAACAAGGCTGGGAGTCAGAGACAGAATACTACAGCTATGTCATCCATGACAAGTCTGCTGCTACAAGGTTGCTCAAAATTAAAGTTTTAGGACTTGTCATTATTTTCAGAAATTCTTTTCGAAGCATAAAATACCAGGAATATATTGTCCTTAAAGATTGTGTAAAATTTCAGGAAACTTATCTGTGGAATGGACAGACACCTTATTTATCAGGTCAGTTTGTTCACAGTGATGTTTACATTAATCTTCTTTGACTATCTTGAGCAACTTTGGACAATTCTGTGTTCTTGAGCCATAAGTCCCTTGCCTATTCCCAGAAATTTCATTAAATTAGCCAGTAGCCTTCTTTTCAATACTCTCTTTGCAGGGACAGTACCCGTGTCTTTCTGGAGGTATTTGCAGACAGACATTCTTTTACTATTTATTTTATTTCTTTATTATTATTATTACCTTTTAATGATACAGTTCCATAGCATCTGGGATTTCTGTTACACTCCCCAAGTTACTTCCTGCACACCTCCCCCATCACTGAGTTCCCATATATTATTACTATAGTATAGTTCTTCATAAACAGTCGTATGTCCATCATTGTTGTCATGCACAATGGCGAAGAGTCCAGCATCCTATTGTCAAGATAGAGTAAACAGTTTCATTGGGAGTCCATCTTTGATCTGGAAGTAGAGATGCATACTGCATAGTATCCTCACATCTGAACGTAATAGTCTCCATTACACAATTACTATATATCCCCTTGAATGAAAAGCCACAATAAAAAGTCAACAACAGGAAGAAAAATAGAAATTAAAAATGCCATGAAGTTAACTAACATACTACCGAATGACTAATGTATCACTGAAGAAATATAAAAGAAAATCAAGAACCTTCTTGAAGAAAATGATGCTACTGTATGATGTATGAACCAGTGACAAATTTAATGAGAAAGTTTTGAAGAGTTTTGAACTGTTTTGAAGTGTCTCCAGACAGTCATTCTAAACAGGGTTATCTCTGTTCTTTGAAAGTGACATACCTGCTGACCTAAAAGCACATTTTCGGACACACTCCACACATGCTCACTGTGTAACTTGACCATGCTGGAGCACTTGCTGACAATCACGCAGTCACAAGGCTTGTGTCTCCTCATCTTAGGACATCCATGGTCTGAAAAAAACAAGGAACAAAAAGCTCTTTAGCTTATTTACAGATTCTGTTTATTTCTGTTGACAGATGGATCTTCAATCTCTTGCTATGTAGAAAAACAGATCATAAGCCTGAGGCCTGGACCAGGTTCAAGACCACTTACGGGTGAACGACTGACCTAAATTGACCTAGAGCTAACTGCGTTGTGCTACATTATCACACAAGATGAAACAACTGCAAGCCAATTTGCAGGCAACTTCAAACCAAAACAAGGAATAAAATGGACATCAGCTTGGTCCTGGAAAATTTCTACCTACTTCCCAGAAACGTCATAATTTTTCTCTTCCACTCAGGCTGGAGTCTTTCTCATAGAAAGGGCTGATACTAAGGGCAGGGTTGGGTCGAACATTAAAGGAGAGGGATTTTAAGTTGGGGCTCCTAGAGCCATGGGCATCCCCCCGAAGGTGTCATGACCTCTTATGAATGATGGAAAGTGCAGCTTTAGCTGGTGAGGAGTGAGTGTGGTGAGCCATCAGCTCCTGTGAGTCCACACGGACCATGATGGGGCTTTCATTGGTTCGGGAGTTTTCTCAACAGCTGGCTGATTACCAGCTCCCTGCCTAACCAATCTCTACTGAGCAATTGGGATATTGCACCATATACGATGAAAGAAACCGAAATTTTAATTTAACATTCAAGATAACTAGAATTAAATTTTGCCACTTAATGTAATAGTAATTGCATTCATGTAGTGAACTCATCTCTTTTAAAGTAATTACTGTGACCTCTACAAATTGGTAAAGACGTACAGGCACATACATTACAAAGGCAAAGGGCATCTATTTTGACTTTTTGAAGAGGAAATTAAAAGAAGCTAAAAGGTTTTTTAGGTGATAACAGAACTAGATAATTAGATACATAAACACACCTATTTGTATTGCATTACCACTTTTGTAAAATGTCTTTACAATGAAATATATTTAAATCTCTTTTCTGCATGGTGGACTGAGTCTCAAAATCTTAAATAAATAAACAAATAAATAAATAAGTAAGTAAAAGTGCATCAAACATGAAAAAAATTAACCCGAGATATTTCTGGTTAAAGATAATTAGCAAATTGCTAGATGCTTTTTCACTTATAAGTTGGTTACCATTGCAACTGTGTTTTCCTCTGTTTCAACTTTCTCTGTGAAGTGAAAATTGATGCGCCCACACTTCATGGCATTCTAATTCAGCATAAGCACCTGCAGTTAAGCAGGTGGACTCTTCTTAACAGCTGGGAGGAGCTGCCAGAAGTTGTCCTTCTTGATGCTGGGCTACAGATAGAAGATGCAATCATGTGAATTTGCCTTTAAGCTCTACATACCAAAACTGAGCATGAGCAGAAAGAAAAAAGATCTATGCTTTGCCCAATGTAGTTATCCAGTAATGATGTGTTTAATTAAATACAGCTGCAGCAGTCTGACATGTCTTTCTAGCATATTAGAATTTGAACACATTACTGCACAAGTGAAATTTGCTTCACCCCCTTCCAAAGGCAGCAGTCTCAATTCTGGGTTTTGGTTGTGTTCTATCTGTCACCCTGAAAGCCGGTGAACTTCACTTCCATATAGGACCACATAGGGCACCGACTAAATAGGGAATCATTTCTTCTGAAGAGGAAAGTAATGAGATGTGCTGGTGACCTGGGTGAGAAATGAGAAAAGCAAAACTGGCTTTTACAACTTTGTGAGGGTTTCAGTTCTGGTTTACAGGAAAATGTCAACTCGACTGGAGGTTTCAAAAGAAGGAAGTAGGGTAGTCAAAACTACAAGGGAAAAAAAAAAAGACAACTTTGGAAGTTCAGCTGAGATTCCAGTAAAGGAAAAATAACCTCTTGGACTTGTATACTGCTTTTGTAATGCACAAAATATAGGGCATGGAGTGATTAAATATTAATGCCCTTTAGCTGATGTTTCCAGGAGAATATTTAATTATAAAAGAGTGTTATTGTGCAGCACAGTTGGTGATGGGCTCAGCAAGGCAAATATATTTGGCAGGAATTAGGGTACAGATCCTTTGCACATGGTAATGAGTGGTGTGTAACTGAATAAGCAAAACGCTTTGTGAAAAATGTGCAAGTGTCTAACTGTGGGTAATACAAAAATCATCTTAAAAAGAACACATTAATGTGTAATACGTAATCTTAGCAATGATACTGATGTTGATTTCAGCTCTAAATGGTAGAAATAAGCCTAAGACTTAATGCCAAATACAAAATGTTAGGGACAGGGTGTATTTGATTTATTGCCTCTTGATTCATGCACTGGTACTACTGATGGCCCTCCAGAGGGTATGCCATAGCAGGCCTGCAACACCTGAGAGGAAACTCCCCTCTCTGCAAAGGAGCTGGCACAGGGCACATTCCTCCACTGTGTAATGGAAGCCGCATCAGTGCAAAATGCACTGCTCTGGCTTCTAGGACATGTGGCTGTACAGTCCTTTCCCCCCTGTTTCCTCTGTGTCCCTGTGCAGGATCGAGTTGCACTTTGCTTCATGTCTCATAGATCCCATCCTCTCACATCACTGCATGTTTCTTCTGATAACCCAGTAAGCACACATCCTTGTGTTTGTAAGAAAATACTAAAACCAACTGCAGGTGCATTAAAGAGTGTGGGCGGCAAATAGCAAACATTTTAACAATACATAGTTGTCATCAAAATACACTGCAAAAATATTGGATGGGTTTTCAACATGTATGAATATCAATTTTGGCAACTGCATACTGTATGGAAGGAGTAAGGATAGCTTCCTTCCTTCATGGAACACCGATAGAATGAGACAGCTGTACAAGGCATTCTCAAGAACTGGAAAATACAGAACTTGACAATAGTTCAGGACAAACATTAACTAAAGATAAATGAAAAAAAACAAAACAAAAACAAAACGCTACTTAAAGAGATGCCTTTTCTAACTAGAGTCTCTATTGTAAAATTGCTTGGATTTATATCTGGATTGGTGTGTGGTGATGTGGCATAGGGATGCAGAGCCAATGAAATCAGTTATATACATTTTTGTCTGGGTGAAGTTAGACCAGATTAGCAAGTCCCTGAAGTTAAACACTTTGCCTTCTTAGCATCGATTCGCTGTCACTGATGGGCATTCACCTTTCACTTATGAACCAGAGGGGCCGTCAGAGCCTGAGAAAAAGGAGTATTGCTGGGGAACCATGCTGGCGGTGCTTATGCTGAAGTGGAATTTTGTTTCCATTGAATCTGCCTTGGTAATTCATCACATGGAGGCATTTTAATAAAGGTCTCCTACAAATAAAAATAAGCAAGAATTTCTCAAAAAATGCGCAAAAAGGACTAATATTACAAAGCCAAAAAACACATACTTTGAAAGATGCTCATTTCTCCATAAGTAAATGTGATACACATTTATCAATAAATATGATAAACTCATTATATATGGATTTTGCATGTTATGTGACTATATCAATAAATTCATACATATCATATATGAATATATCAAAACATGTGGCAAAATATTGTTGGAAATATTAACTTCATTTTTCAATCATGCTGAAAGACTGATAAGAAATAAAGGAAAATCATTGAAGAAAATACAATGAGATAAGACTCACATAAAGATAATATAAATCTAGAAAGAACAGTACCCAAAACAGAGAAATACAGGGTAAAATTTTGGGGAGGGTAACAGCATAATGACCCAACCTGTAGAGCGTGACTCAGTCTTGCACCGAAGGCACGTGTGCAGCCAACAAGCACGTTGACATGTCTTACTGCTTCCCTTAGTAGAATCCAGCAGTTGGTCATGCTATTCCTCACACTCTGTAAGTGTGTGAATTACTTTGGTATTTTGTAAAATGATAATTGGAATAAATCAGATTGGTTTCCCTTAAATAATGTCACCAAAGGAGAGGACATTTGCCAAATCTGTCATTTATTAAAAATAATGGTCTTTGACCTGATCCTAATCTAGTCTGGATATAGATTTCTAAAACAAAAGAAATTTTGCACTTTCAAGAAATATTTTGTGTGTTCGCTGGTTCTAATCCTGGCGGCCCTGCTTCCCATCCAGCTCCCTGCTTGTGGCCTGGGAAGGCAGACGAGGATGGCCCAAAGCCTTGGGACCTGCACCCACGTGGGAGACCTGGAAGAGCTCCTGGTTCCTGGCTTCGGATTGGCTCAGCTCCAACCATTGTGGCCACTTGGGGAGTGAACCATTGGATGGAAGATCTTCCTCTCTGTCTCTCCTCCTCTCTGTACATCTACCTTTCCAATAAAAATGAATAAATCTTTTATAAAAAAGAAATATTTTGTGTGCTTGCCAAAATTTCTGGAAGATATGTCAAACTTTTCACTTTCCATAAATCTCACAAAAATATTTCTGACAATTTGAAAAATTCTTTTTCTTTTTACTAGAGCTGTAACTAGACATATTTTCAAACCACCAAACCTGCTTTCCAGTATGTCAGCTCAGCACAAGTGAATGAAATTTCAAAATATTCACAATGAGCAAGATACACGTTAAGTGGCTAACTGTAAAATACATGGCAACATGAAATTTATCCTATAAAACTTTTAGATTTAAGTAACAACTAAAGCTAACATCCTGAAAACAATTGAATGCTTACATGAAAAGTGAAAAAGTATCACATCTTAACTTATTTAAGATGTGTTTATAAATATAGGTATATTTGTATATATGTATATATATATGTGTGTGTGTGTTACAAGTAAAATAACATACCAGTAAAATGGTAAATCCAAAGTAACATGTCACGAAAATGTAGATCTTTTACTAAATATTTTCAATAGACAGTCAAGAAACTGGGTTTTGTCTTTCAATTGTATTTACTAATTGATATAATTTTATAGCTAAGGCGTTAAATTTCTGCTTTTGTGGTTGACCTTCTAATTCGGTGTCTATGTAAATATCACTCACCACTATTTATAGTAATTAAATATGTACTCAGATGCTTTGAAATTGTTCTTAACCTGTTTGTTCTCATTTATTTATTTCTGAACCACTGAATTGTTGAACAATAAAAATGAATTCCTGTGTAGTTTAAGTTATAAAGTATGGAAACTTTTTGCAATAGCCTCGTAACTAAATCTTCACCTTGGATCTGCCTACCGGGATCTCATGTGGGCGCTGGTTTGTATCCTGACTGCTCCACTTCTCATCCAGTTCACTGCGTGTGGCCTGAGAAAGAAATTGATGACAGCCCAAAGCCTTGGGATCTTGCACCCATGTGGGAGACTGAGAAGAAACTCCTGACTCTTGGCTTTGGATCAACTCAGTGTGGCCAATTTGGGAGTGAGCCATTGGATGAAAGATCTTTTCTCTAGCTCTTCTTTCTGTATATCTATATTTTTAATTTAAAAAAAAACTTTAAAAAACAAACAAGTAAGCAAAACAGAAAGTATACCATCTAGTCCGCGCTAATAGGCAGAGCATTTCCAACATTCTCATGTCCATTGGCCTCTGGTGGGCTTTTCAAAGAGGTTGACTTTGTCATGTCTGTATCGGTGACACTGAAGACAAAGATAGCTTAGGTGTTCATCACTGTTGAGAAGACAGTAAATAAATTATTCACCAGAAAACACTGCATAATAGTGAGAAGTATCAGGTTAGAAATGCACCAAGAAACATGAACAGATTTTTGAAAGCAGTGTTTTGCGAATTATCACATTATTTCTCAAGCATGCGGTTTCAACGACACATCTAAACTGCTGGGAAGAAGTAGCCAAGGAAAGACAGTTCAGATTGCGGAGTTGCTATGCACTCAGTCCATCAAACAGAAAAAGCCTGACTTACACAGCATCGTGTCTTCTGCTGAGAAGCCCAACTACGCAATCCCCTGGATCTCTGTAACACAAGGAAGCGGGTGGAAAAACCTCCTGATGCTATAAAAGCTTTGAGCCGGCACCATAGATACCATGGTAGCCAGTAAGCTGAGAAGCGTTTTTAGGCATATCATCATCAGGCCAACTTCTCAGTTAATAAGGAAATATTTATGGACTGGTAATGTACAAGATTAGAGGCAAATATCATTACCAAAGAACAGGGATCCAAGGAATTACCTAAAGAATGATAGCCAAATGTAGTCAGTACCGATGACCATATAACGGAAAATGGTCAAAGACAGAGTACGGGATGCTGGCAAAACTTCCATTATGGAATGTGTGATGACTCAGTTTATGCATAAATATGGCTAGGCTAAGGGAAGCCATGGAGCCAGCAAAACATTTGTTTTGGGTTTGTCTGTGAGTGTGTCTGGGAAGAGATGAGCGTTAGAATTTGTAACCTGCTAGAGATAAGAAAAGCTGGACAGCAGAAAAAGTGGAGGAACAAAGCTGGGAGCCAGGAGCTCCTGCACGTGTCCCATGTGGGTGCAGGAGCCCAACAACATGAATCAGCCTCTGCTGTTTTTCCAGGCCATAAACAGGAAGCTGATCAAAGTGGAGCAGCTGGGACAAGAATCTGTGTCCTTCTGGGATGCTGCCACGGCAGGTACAGGACTGTGCCAGCGTTGGATTTTTCTGTCTCTTCCAGCTCTCGGAATCTCTGACTTTTGAGCGTTTGGATTTGAGCCTGAAACAAACGAGCAGCTCTTGGGACTCTCAGAATATTTGACGGAGGATGTTTTATTTCGGGTTTGCTGATTCACTCACTTACACATATTGCACAGTGAGCTTTCTTCAGGTCTCTAAATTCTTATGAATCAATGCATAGAGAGCAGGAGAGAGACAGAGAGAGTTCGTGTGAAACTTTGGTAGCAATTATACATGCTCAGACACTAAAACAAAAGCCAAAAGAAACTGCAGGTACTCATTTGACCTAAAGATACTCAGGAAATAAATATCATGGTTAAATTCCAACATATCTACCTTTAAATTTAGAATTAAACTCAGGAGATTGAAAAATTCATACAAACTGTGTTTTGAAAAAAAAGATCAGATAACAATAAGATTAAACAGTGACATGATTGTCTAAAACACATACAGTTCAAGGATTTTTTTTAATATGCCCTAAGTCTGTTTGTTTTGTGATAGTCACATTCTTGTGTAGGGAATAGAAAACAGCCGAAAGATTGTCATGTATTTCAGTAGCTCTAAAATTGTGCAGCCTTCCTCCTGCCTGAGCTGACATGGGAAAATAGCAAATTTGGATATTTAGAAAGATTCATTGCTACAGATGAAATATTGGTTCACATATTTGGTGCAATTATGTGATTGAGTGAACTTGTAATGATTATTTAATGATTTTCATATTTTATGTGTGAAGAAATTTCAATTTGCAGTTAAGTAGTAATAAAATACTAAGAATGCAATACACTATTGAAATTCATCAAATATTTTCCATTTTCTTTAAAATATGTTATTTCACATGTATGTATGGTATATGGACCATACATACATACTTTTGAACTATTTGGATATGTGTCTCCTATTTTATTGCTCAAATACAGGAATTATGTTGCTTAAAAATTGGAAACTGTGTAATATAACCACTTTACTTATGTCTTGTTTGATCTGTTTGTCTATCGTCATACATAAGTGCAAATTTTAAAAATAGTAAAGACAATATTTAATGTTATCAATATTTTATTTTTCAAAGGAGCATGTTGTTCTTTGTGATAGTTTTCCCTTTAGGTTCATTCATTGCATTTCATTGCCACTCGTCTTTAGTGTCTTCTAGTCTGGAATGTCCCAGAATATTTCTTTATCTTTTCTGAAATTGTTCCATAATGGACACTAAGTTCTACTTAGTTTTTACATGTTTGCCATTTCGTCTTGCTCAAGTTTAGATTTCATAGTCCAGACATTCCACTGTGGAATCGGTGTTTTCTTCTCCTAGTTTCACTTCTGATGTACATGAGGCCCAGCTACTCCTCATGGAGGTGCGGTGGTTTGGCCAAAACGTTGTCAGACTTATCTACTATAGAGTTGCTATTTTCCTCAAGAAATAAATTCTATTGAAAAATACTTAAAATCAAACATACACATCTTCATTAGAATTTAAAATCAAATAATCAACTTCACCTTAGCTAATCATCACCATTACAAAATAATGCAATTCTATTTCAAGCATTCCCGAAGAAATAGCTTTTTGATACTCACATCCTGTACATATTATAGTGTCTTAATTTTCCGTTTGATTGTTATCAATTGCTAAAGCCTTTAGACTCATGTATTCTGCTTTCCAATAGATTATAATTTATTGTGGTATTGATTCATATGTTGTTCAAATCAACCTTGACTTTCTTTGCTAGATCCTTTGACCTTTTGGAATATTCTCTTCCTTTTTAGGGAGCAGCAAATTGGTTTCCAGCACAGCAAGATAATCCATCATTTCCTGAATTTATGCTGCTCAGATCTGTCATTTAGCTTTTTTTCCCCATGAGAACTGTTCAAGTCACTTTAAGTGTTGGAAAATCAGAAAGTTTCTGAGAAATGATTACAAATTATAGTTTACAGTTTCACAAAATAGCTACTAAAACTTAATGTTTTGCTTATATTTTGACAATCCGTTATTTGTAAGGAACGACTTCTCTTTATTAATATGCCACAGAGCACTCATATCAGAAGGTAATATCCACTATCTCATTTTAGACTTGTTATACCATTTTGACAATTTAATTTTGCAAGAAATGTGACAAGTCACAGAAATCATAAAGAGGCCAGCACCACCTAAACTTGTAAAACTGTTTCAAATGTCAGTTTCTGTCAGAAATAGTTTTGTATCTTTTTACATTAAAACTTATCAAACTGTATCAAATAAATAAGCTTTTTCATTAGCATGTTTTATGTCATGATTCAGAAGCAGTTGAATTTTGTCATTTGACTATATTTGCAATTTCACAATGAATCAGTCTGAGACTGGCTCAAACCCTTAGGGCAATCAAATCTTACGAAGACAGATTCTCAAGTTAGGTAAGTAAGTTTATTCCTTCAGAAAAATCCCTGCATTTTGAAAGTATTATTTTGATTTAGAAATGCTAGTAGATATGTGCTGGTGTATCACACACTTTTCTATATCTGTTCATTGAGAGATAATAAACACACCCAATACCTCAAATACCTATCATTGATTTTCATCTAAATACATTTAAAGTTCTCTCAGCTGGAGGCAACAAACACATCCTAAGCTACAGACACTTCTAGAATCTTCTTCAGTGCAGTATGTGGTGTAATCAGTATGGCAATGGCAGCGACTTCTCCCTACTCCAGGAGCAGCCAGCAGGGTATGGAGCATGCCACAGACACTTGCAATGGGTACAAACGACTCTACCATCTGCCTGACGAGCAGGAAACTCTTGTTCGGATTAGAAATACCATGAGCTGAACACTTAGGGTGTAATCCTGTTAAATGTGAAACATCCTGTCTTTAAACAGTAATATTTACAGGATATTTATAGCTTAATCAACTTCACCTTTTAAAGAAAACGAAAGGAGTATGGCAAAGAAGCATCTGTTCTCCCGTGTTTATCACAGCACTGCTCTCGATAGCCAAGGCAGAGAAACAGCAGCCCTGCTCTCGATAGCCAAGGCAGAGAAACAGCATTCATGTGCATCCAAAAAGCACTGAGCAAAGAAAACAAGTTGCTTATATATCATGAAATTTAACAGTTCATTAAAAGACATGACTCTTGCCATTTGAGGAAACAAGGACGATCCTGTAGGGCATTCTAAATGAAATAAATTGGACGCAGGAAGAAGAATACTAGCACAATCCTATTTCAATGTGCACCATAAAGTAGTTGAACTCAGAGCAGAATGGTGATATCCAGGGTCCCGGGTGAGAGACTGTGGATCAGCTAATTGGAAGTTCAAGAGATATTATGTAATGTAGTGGCTATAAATAACAACACAGGATCATATGCTTGAAACTTTCTAAGACAGAAAATTACAAATGTTCTGACCACAAAAATAAGTATTGAGGCAGGGGTTGTATTAATTAAGCTAATTTGGTCACTCAGGTCTTAATCCATAGTTCATCACAATGTACCTTACTTATAATACTGTGTTAATCAGAGAAAATATAAAATAAAAATTCACTGTGATGAAAAAGCCTGATTGTTTCTAAACTGTCAATTTTTTGTAAAGTATGGCTGTAATTTCTCTACAATTAGAAATGTATTCTTTAAGGTGGCAAATTCTAAGGTTTGTATCAAAGGAGAAATTAGTATATTACTCTCAGCTATAAATGTGGAAGGTACGAGTAATGAAATGAATTTTGCAATGTAGAATGCTATCAGGAAACCAAGTAGCAGTCACAAAAGTACTTTGCTGCGGGAACATTTGCCACCTACTTCATGTCCCTGGCGGCACCTACTCGCCCTTCATCTTCCTAACAACTCATAACGGAGCATGCTTCATCTTCTCCTTGTAACTCACGTCAATTACCAGTTCCTCAATGTGTATCTGTTACTGAAAGATTTACATTAGCATAGAAAGATATTTCTTCTGTCATAAAAATGATCCCTTTTCACTACACTTCCTTCTTGAGCTTAACCCTCCTGACTTTTCTCATTTTGTGCTACAAAAGAAAAGGTTTTTTTGTATGCATTTTTTTTTTTTTTAATTTGAGAGAGCCCGAGAGGGAGAACGAGAGAGAGGATTTCAATCTTCCAGTTCAGTTCAGGCAGCAAGAGCAGAGAAGCCAATGAACTGCTGTGCAAACATTGTCTTCCTTCTGCTTTCTGTGACTATTGTCGTCTTCCTTCTGCTTTCTGTGACTATTGTCATCTAGCAGAGAGTTTGCTAGAGGGGAAGTCAGCGTGGGGGGAGAGGAGCTTGTGGAGGGAGACGGGAAATCCCAGAGCCTAGGAACTTTATCATAAAACAATAATAAAAAATAATTTTAAAAAATCTGCTCCACACATATTTACTTTCTTAATGAATGAAAATTTCATACTTGGTACTTATCCGATTGTTCTCCTAGGATAATATTTTTACCAAACTCTTCTTTGACAAATGAGACAAATGATTGATGTACTGTCTAAAAAGCTAACATTTTCACCACCAGTTATATCTCTCCCAGTTCTGAGAAAATCCTTCCATTTTTCTGTGGTGAGAGTTTATTTGGAGAAATAAAATCCAATATGATTTTCTCAACTCATGTCACAGCAGAGAAACTTTGGATGTGTGCACATGGCTTTAAAACTGCATTCAATTGTACTACTGTTTGATATTTTGTGGAGAAAACTACCGTGAAAAATTGGATTATTTGTTATTGTTCTTGACCTTTTCGTAGCCTTTGAGTCTATGAGCAAAAATTGCTTACAGCTCAAGCTCAACTAGCTGCACACAGACTCCTACTAACTTGGCCGTGGACGCTGAGGCATTGCTGCACAGCTCTGAGCCGGAAGGAAAGAAGCTGGCAAAGCGTCAGAATTTCCACAAGGCAGTGGCCCATCCAGCTCCACCAGCCTCATCTTTGGTCCTCTCCTCTTTATTCCTTTTGGATGGGGTGGCTGGCTGGGAACTTTCTCTTTCTAATCTTCACATAAAGACAAATTTACAAAATTATTCTCTATTATTTAAAAAACGAACTGATACATGATGGTTTTGCTACATGTAAAGAGAAAGCAATTGTCCTCGCTGACAAGACAGAGAAACCATTAGTTCCGGGAATCACTGAGCTTAACCACTGTGAACACCCAAGATCATCGTTTGAGACTCTAACTGATGTCTCAACGCCTTATAGACTGTCAGAGTTTAAGAAATCGCACAGTCAACCGCATGCACATGTTACATACTTCCTTGCTGGTCAAGTGGGATATTGTGTCGTTTAAAGCCCAGCAATCCTTTCTGGGTCTGTGTGGAATATTAACTTTTTAAATTTCAAATGATACATGTCCACATTTCCAAGGATGGGATTGTCATAAATTGGCTGAACAATTACAACGAACTACCAGAATGTTGGCTATGTAGCTATCCTTAAGCCCACTGCTGCTGCTTACAAAGTAAGTGATGGAGAGTTGAAGCATTCAGTCCTTAACTCTTTTTTTGTTCGCTTAAAATGCATGCCTAGATTTTCTTTTTTATTATTCTTTATTTTATGACACAGTTAAATAAGCATTGGGGTCTCCCCTCCCACTCTCCACAGCCCACCATTGTTCTCCTCTCCAGTCTTTCCATTGGTGTCTTTTGAGTACCCTCAGAAGTCCATCACACTGCCATTGAGGTCTCTCCCACAAAGTAGGATAACCATCTGTCGTTTTGCGGGGATATAGTTCTCTGTGTTTGCCTATGGCCATATTTATTTCCACTGCACTTCCATAACTCTTACAGACAGCGTGTGAAGGCCTGAGCTACTGAACAGGTATTTTCCATCACCGTATGAATCAGAGCAGTTTTATATAGTAACCCTGTGCCTGAGCATTGTTACGTCTACAAGAAATAGCAGTAGAAAACACAATTTAGTTCTATATTTAAAGTGTTTAAATTTCATGGAATTTTACATCTTTTATAATCTTTTAGTTTTCATTTATTATATGTCAGAATATGGCTAGTGACAACAAATTTAGTATGCTATTTTTTGCTGTTGAAACAGTGCAATAAATAGGCTTCTCTTTAATGTGTCACGTATGTCTGAAAATATTGAGAAGACACATTCTAGACGAGAATTTTCTGTGTCAAAAATGGTAGGTCTTACCAAACTTTTCTGAGACATCATTAGAAGACAAAACCAACATACTTTTTTTCAGCCTGATGTTAATACATTGTGATTATTGCCAATAGGAACACTAAAATGGATAATTTAATCCCAAATGTTTTGAAAAATATTTTGATTGAGCTTTCTTTTTGGAAATGTATTTTTCCTGGTCCTGTTTCTTCACTCTGCTTGGAAATTCTCTTCAGGCACTAGACAACCAAGAACTAATTTTGTTAGTTTCTCTTGTCTCAGTGATCTCCTCCTGGTGCTGACTGCTGTACAAGGACTGAAAATTACTGTGTGATTTACTTTTCAGAATTGTTTTTAACATGGGAAAGGAAATCTAGCTTCTATTATTTCATTTTAGCTGAAGGTAGGGAATATCTCACCTCTAACAACTTTCCATTTAAGTACATACCTTCCAGGCAACGCACTCTGTGGGACTTTGGCCCTGATTCTTCTTATTGTCACTTGTGCTTTTCTGTTTGCACACTGTGGAGTGAAATAAAAATACCTTATTATGTATATTTTGCTTGTATAGATGTGGAATATATGATGACTATTAATATTTAGTCTGCTGTATTTTGTTATATGTAGTATTTAAACATGCATCAACATTATAATTTAGGACCTATGCTATGTCATAGTGCATTAAGCCACTACCTACAATGATGGAATAAAATAGATTGGTTCAAGTTGCAGCTGCTCTATTTCCAGTCTAGTCCCTACTACTGGTTGAGAAAGCAGTAGGAAATATCCCATTTTCTTGGGCCGATGCACCCCCAAGGGAGACCTGGAAAAAGCTTCTGGCTCCTGGCTTGTGACAAGCCCAACTGTGGCTGCTGTGGCCATGTGGGGAGTGAATCTGTGGATGGTAACACATTCTCTCCCCCACAACTTCCCTCTCTATATCTCTGTAGCTCTGATGTTTGATGTTCAAGTACATAAAGAAATGCTTTATATAAAAAGAAAAGTGCAATTTAATTTAGTGCATATATATTTTTTTAAGATTTATTTTATTTTTATTACAAAGTCAGACACACTGAGAGGAGGAGAGACAGAGAGGAAGTGGAGCTGCCGGGACCAGAACCAGCGGCCACATGGGATCAAGGCGAGGACCTTAGCCACTAGGCCACGTCACCAAGCCCAGTGCATATATTTTTGACAAAGTATTTTGTTTTGTGTTTTGAGTTATGAATTAAATATATCTTAGAAATAAAATACTTGCAAATGACTTGAGCCTCTGAGAAGATGCTGTTGAAGATTATCATCCCTAGACGTGGAAACTTGCATCTATCAAAGTCCTTAAAGCATTAAGACGTGGAGCAGATTTGTGCTGTATTGGGATAAGCTGCCGTCTGTACCTCATGCCAACCTCAGGCTCCAGACCTGCCTTCACATTTGCTTGTCCAACTACCTGCAAATATGGCAGGGGAGACAGCAGAAGGCCCTGATGCTGGAGCCCGTGTCATCAGGGCAGGAGACCTTGAATCCTGATTTTGTCATTGTGCACGTCTGGGGACTGAATCAGAGGATGGGAGGTTTGTTTCCTTCTCTGTCCATTCCCAGTTCTCTGTTACTATGTCTTTCCAAAATACCAAGTTTTAAAAGTATATTTATTGTCTTATATCTGATAGATTGCATCGCTTAAAATTTAGTTAATACCCTGTATAACTGATGCATATAATAAGATATAAAGTGATGTCGCATGGCTTGTGCAAGATCTTGAACTCTAGGAACCATTTTAAGATGTATTGATTTTATTTGAAATGTAGAATTTACAGAAAGAGAGAAAATAGAGAGCAGGCCTCCCATCTGCTGGCTCATTCCCCAAATAGCTGCAAAGGCCAGAGCTCAGCTGACCCAAGGCTGGGAGCCAGGAGCTTCTTTTGTGGTCACTCGTGGGTGTAGAGTCCCAAGGATTCGGTTCTTCCTCTGTGCTTTCCAAGGCCATAAGCAGAGGCTGCGTCGCAAGCGCGGCAGCTGGGACACACCCAGAGCTGTCCTTACACTGAAATGAATAGTAGCAGAACAAAGTTCAAAAATGATAATCTCTGTTCAGTTACAGTTTAATTTTGTGAATAAAATATGAAATCATTTTAATTGACCTGAATATATATCCTCTTTTCGTTATGAAACAAATGGCATATTATTTACATCAAAATATTTTCAGCATAGCTAGTGAAAAAGAATTATTTTACTCATATTTTTCTCTTATTCGTTTTCCATATTGTTCCATTGAGAATCCCCCTTTCAATAGCAAAAAATTATTTAAAAAGTCCATTTTTTTTAATTGAAAGTGTACTATTTTTTAATAACAGTTTCGAAGGTCCTTTTATGAATTAGCAAGTTAAATATCTTTGGATCTTTTATTGTTCATTTGAAATCTATTATTTTATCAATTACTGTGGATTAGTTCTCAAGTGCTTTGCTAACACTCACAAACTTTAATTCTCAATTCATTTTCGAGACATCTATGTTAATTACACATTTGGAGGGCTTACATAGGTTTCATCACTTTTGTCTTCCCAAGTTAGGTTATCTTTAAATTGCATTCTCACTTCTTAAAATGTACAAAGATGTGAATTATTGAGCTTTCTTTAAAATGTGAAAAACTATGTAAGATGACATATTGTCGTATGGAAGGATAAGCAAAGCTATTTAAGTCATTTTTCTTGTGCCTTTTTTACGAAATTCAGGACTGATGTACATGAATGTATTTTCTTTAAGACTGAAAGAAAGCAGACAGTTCTCAAAGGCAAAAAGCCTTATTAAGGCAAGTCCTTCTGGCAAGCTTAATAAGAAACAGACAGGAGAGAGGAACAAGGAAGGATGTTACGGTCAGCAGATGAGGGTGACATTGATAGCACTGGGTATTTCCGAGCCAAGTTGTAGAGCCCATGATGAACTTCTGGTACCACCGCCATTCTCTAAAATGCAGTATTTGTCGTGTAGAAAATGTTCAGCATGTAATGGGAACATTAAATAGCAGCTGCAATACAATCTGAAACTGACCTGAGAAAAATCAAGAGAAAAACAAATTAATCAGCTTTCATAATTGAAAAGCATGGATTTTTTTTTCAAGTTTCTTTAGGAAGATCAGTTTAATAATTATGTATGCCCTATATAAATCAATTTGTTTTTGTGCATTTCAGTAATATATAAGTGACTTTCAGGTTATTTTGGATTTTTTTTTATCATAAAACACTGTGCTGTATTTATGCAGCCTGCTCCCTGGGCAGCACATCCCCACATTGTACATTAAGGCTGGCTGATATTTGGATCTAGCAAATCATTCATGATAATATTTTGTAAGTACTAAAAATTATTGCTATTTGTTAAAGATTTATTTTATTTTTATTGGACAGTCAGATATGCAGAGGAGGAGAGACACAGAGGAAGATCTTCCACCCTCTGATTCACTCCTCAAGCGGCTGCAATAGCAGAAGCTGTACCAATCCAAAGCCAGGAGCCAGGAGCTCTTTCTGGGTCTCCCATTCAGGTGCAGGGCCCCAAAGCTTTGGGCCATCCTCAACTGCTTTCCCAGGCCACAAGCAGGAAGCTGGATGGGAAGTGGGGCCGCCGGGATTAGAACTGGCGCCCACATGGGATCCCAGTGAGTACAAGTCGAGGACTTTAGCCATTACTGTGCAGGGCCCAAGCACTAAAAATTATTTGAAATCTTAAAGTAGGTTCCTGTTGCAACCTTTTTTCATTTTTTAAGTTTCATTATTAGTGATTACATGTTTATTATATCTAGTTTATTACATATAGTTTTGTCAACATGCTTATTAATATAGTTTATTACATATAATTTTGTCATTAACAGTTTTTAACAAGTTCATTCAGTTGATACATTTTCCCTAACAGCTTGCCTGAATTCCCGTGCATACTACTGCCACTATTTACTATACAATCTCTTAAGAAAGTGATAAAAATGAAATATTTTCCATTGAAAATTAATACAAAACTTTTTCCATATGATTTACAAGTCATAGTTTAAACTACTACGTTGAGCACTTCATGCGATAGAGTCAAGAAATACGGCTGCATCAAGCAGTATGCTCAGTCTTCATGAGACACAGCTTGCGGTACCAGATGCACGGTGAAGAGGTGTGTTCAGTCGTCTTGGTGTCTGTGGCATTTCCTGGGAATCCGTTCCAATGCCAGCTTTCTTGTCTTGATATTAAAAAACTCTGTGGTATTCCGGCTAATCTGTTCCAATGCCAGTTTTCAACTCTGGGCGTACAAGCATGCTCTCTAGTTGTTCTGGCCTTTGGGTGTCAGTGGGAAACACTCAGGTATCCGTTGAGAAGCCAACCCCACCTTCAGACTTTGGAGATGATGGTAGGCTCTGATGCTATGCATTTTGACAATCTTCCAGGAGGTCCCGAGGACACTGGGCCTCACCAAGCACTTTCAGAAACATGGTCCTAGCAAATTTGTTTTTATTGGGCCAGTGGCTTTGATTTTCTAAAATATATTAAGCTTGGCATGATGTTAGCTTCCTAGCTAGATGCCTGTATTCCTTTATGTTACAGAGATCACTTATATTAAGTTGGCCCATCTGTTTTTATTCTTCATGCTTATATTTTGGTTCTGCCTTGCTTTCTTTTTTTTTTTTTTTATAAATCTGTTTAAAATTGAGTTGATTGTTTTTTTACATTTTTCTTTATCCTGTTTTTACATTTCACTTTCTACCTATAAAACACTCATCATTTGGGATAAGAATCATTAATATTTTATAAGTGCTTACAGGCCAGTAGCCTGAAATACTTTAACAAGCTTCAAAGACCAATGTCTCTAAACTCAAATGTAAGTGTGATCTGCTTCATCATATACCAAACTAAATGGGGCACACAAATGTGTAACTGAAGGTAACATTTTCTGACACTAAGGGAAACGTCTTGGATTGATTGCTTTGCCTTTGGAAATTAAGGCCTCATCCTACCCAACAAAGAAAAAAAATGTAAATTGTTATCAAGCTTTCTCTCTGGAGGTGGCATAAGTCTTCATTTCAATGAAGATGAAAACAGAAAGCCAAGCTTAAAAATCCATCTAATGTTCTTCCTGTAACATGTAGCACTATTAGATATCAATGTGAAAATCTAAATGATTTGATTCTCATGTTATTCCAACTAATATAAATAGATATAAATAGATCTGTTCATAGTGATGCAAACATGTAATTTGCAAGAGCTTCTTTTAATTTGGTAAACTAAAAAGGAAAGCACATCAAATTAGTCTATTGAGATTGGTATGTATTTATCTCTTTCTATGGTTGGAAATACACTTTTCAGTAATTTATATTTCCTTGCATCTAAATGTTAATTTGTTGTCCATTAACATATTTGAGATGAACTCTAAAATAAACATTTCAAAGTATTGTGCTGTGCTTATTTCTACCATGATTCTACATGCAGTGTCTTCCGTGTCTTTATTAGCTATTCTCTGTGAAGGACAGTTTGGATTTTTACAATAATGGCCTGAGCAGTGTGTGACCTTTCTCGAACGCCACTAAAGCCACCTAACAATGCGCCTATATCCTGCCTCTTGGTAACTGCCTGCCTTTCATTTAAAATTTATTTGTATCCTTGGTCACATCCTGTACATTTTCTAGGAAAATGTCATCTGTATTTGATGGTTAAACATTCTAAGGTTCACCTGATATATCTAAAGATGTCAATTACCTACATTTTATACTTCCTAATGTAATGGATATGATATTTATGAATAATAAACAGTGAAAATGTGCATTATTACAGTACATTCTTCAAAAATCAACATATGAGTGATTTGTGACTACTAATTATAAATATTGAACAATGAAAAATCTGAAGATATTAACTGAACAAATAGTCTATAAGTTATCTTTCCGACATAGCTTGTTTATGCTCCAAATATCTGCCGTTGCCAAGATTGGGCTGTTAAGAAAATGAAGCAGTATGGTAATTGTGTGAATAGCTATCTTACAGCAAGATCATCACATTTTTGGCAAAAATATTTTAAAAAATATTCTTCATTCATAATATGAATCTATAAAACTTACATAAAGTTTATATAAAATCTAAAACCATTTATATTTTTTATGATTTCATTAGATGATATACATTAATTCTATCATGCAACTTAAAATATTATATGAAAATTATCTTTGAGAACAATGTCTAGTAAACTATGTGGTATCAGCATGTAAGAAAATGCAATTTAACATGGAATGCATCATATAACACTACGGTATTCTGAAATGCTTGTTTTATTTATTTCTTTCTTAATTAAACAATTGATGGAACTTAATTATAAAGCTATCCCCAATGCTCCGTTAATTAAGACCACATACCTTCTAATTAAAGGATCAAATGGCGTGCCATTGTCTTTAAAAGAATACAATAATGCACAATTAGATTTATTTTCACTAAATATTGTGAGATATACTATAAAATGCAAGCCTAAATAGACATGTGAAAACATACCAGTGTGGTCATATGGTGATTACGCATATAATATACAACCAAGTTGCAAATCCAGAGTGTTCTGCAATTCTTCCTGCCACATCGGTATATGTAAGCTGTCATATCACTTGAGCTGTCATGTGGATCCATTAATAATTATCATACTGCACAGAATAGACTGGTCTACTGAAAAGTATTTAAAAAGAAAAATCACAACGATGTGTTTTAAAGCTGCAAGTACAATGATAAGCCATACAAAATATGATTGTATCCTCACTACATATGTATATTACAATCCAGAGCGATTTTATATTTTCTTGCTACAGTATTTGAAAAAACAGCTGCACTTTCTTGGAAAGGAAAAAAGACCTGTGTGACTGCAGTATACTCCACTTAGTCATTTAACCACCTCTCTGGATGTAAACAAAAACCCAGTCATTGTGATTGCTAGCATTGTCAGACTCACAGCCTGATTTGTATGTTCTGGATATTTTTAAGCATTTCACTGGTTTTAAAATTACTCTCTACACATACAGAAAGTGCTTCATATCTCCTGTATTAGAGTCTTGAATCGCAGTGCGGTTAGTTGGGTCACGATGACAAAGTCTTCAGCATGTCCTGGACACCACATTCTCTCAAAGGGAGAATGGCAGAAAGAGCAAAGACTTGATGTTGAGAGAGGTGGGGAGAGAGAGCTTCCATTCAATGGTTCACCCCCAAATGGGCGCAGCAGCTGGAGCTGAGCCAGTCTAAAGCCAAGAGCCTCTTCCTGATCTCTCAGCCCCCCCTTTAAAATATCATACAGGTAGTTATGGTATGATGTTGATAAAAGGTAAATTTGGGTGACAAATGACTGGGTCTAAACATTTGTGAAAAAATGCATGCCAAGTTAAGAATTTTAAGGTATAATATGTATGTGAAACATCATTATGAAATACAGGAAAGGGAAATGTGACCAATGTGTAACAATATTAAGAAACATCTTAACTGTTTTTATTCAGATCTTTCACCAATAGAAATTGTATTTCACAAGTACAAACACTAATGTTAAGTTACTAACAGTTAAAATGTTTACCCCATCACACTGGTAATACAAAACTTATCAAAATTGCTACCTCACCTCCACAAACAATCCCAAAATTGCTATGGGAATACATGTATATTTGTTAATATATACTTAATATATTCATTCTACTAGCTGATATTGAGGTAGAAGTGTTGATACATCTGTTTTTCAATTAACTCACACCTCTCCAGAACCAGGGGGATTATTCCTTTAAGTCGATTTATCTAGCTACAATTTTGCTTTTGTTAATTTTCACTATAATTTGACGATAATGACATTCTTAAGCAACTTGAATTTAATACCTCATCATGACAATTTAAAGATGTGAAAAGTTACATTGGTTAACTTCCTTTTTCTTGACTTAAGGGTGAATGTTTGAATAGTCAAATATATACATTTTATACTGCATTATTTTCATTTTCTTAGTTTCATGTGAATTTATTTTTTTATTTGGGACATAAAAATGCAGTGGTATGAATATAGCTGCATATGTTTGGATATTTTACTTTATGTGGCATCAGTTTGGGAGGATGTTTGTTTATTTTGTTTGAGAACTCGAGGAACAGAGACAGAGAGCTGAACTTTCAGCAAATGCCCTATCAATCAGCTTGGATCAGAGGTCAAAGCCAAGGGCTGGGCACTCAGTTCAAGGATCTCTGCAGGGGCAGGGGTGGCAAGAGCCCAGTTACTCAGGCCACGATTGTCTCCCAGACTGAGGATGAGCTGGACGCTGGAATCAAGAGCAGGAGCTGAAGCTTAAACGGAAGGGCTCCAGTATGAGATGCAGGCATCTTAACCAGGATGCAAGCAGTGGCCCAGTGCGCCTGTGCATCCAGCCTATGACATGCTTGTGCTTGAGAACGTGAACACATGTGTGGTTAGCATGTTCACAATCTTCTTTTTAATGATTGAACTTATTGCCAATGCTTAAATTATTTGATAGTAAAATAATGGTTAGATTTAACTATTTCAAATTTGAAGCCATCTTCCTTAATACAGTACCTCCCAGCCAGTCACATTCAATAGATGGCAGCAACATCCCTCAGCAAATCTGGTTTGGTGACACAAGCCTGTGCAAAGGGAGGAGATGGGGAAAGCAATGGAAGTGCAATAAGATGAAACCTGACTCCACTCTGCTCTCAGTTCTTGTGATTTGAGCCCCCCTTTTTTTCACCAAAGAGAATATCTCCATGACAAAATTTTCACATGCGTGTATTTCTCTACCAAGGAGCCCATTTGAGTGCTGTGTCTCTCCAACAAAACCGTCATTTCTGTGGATCCCTTATGCTTCATCAGCTCTAGATGTTAAGATAGACAATCTGTGTTTCTAAAGTTTGTCTTCTACGAAAGAAGCAGAAATCTAGTGTGTCTGACAACTCTGTCAGAAAACATTTTACCCTAGTTTAATTAAAAGGCATTGAAGTTGGTCGAGTTGTTTAGTATCTGATTTACTCCATTGTTTGTATTACCAAGTCCACACCTTCCCAGGGATGCATGGTGTCACTGAGTAACTCAGTTCTGGAACTGTAGCTGGCTCTTACCAGGGTCTTACTGCTTGTTGATATAGTCATTTTTAAATAAAACACTAACTGGGCAAAGCAAGGACAATATGGTCATAAATAAAAATGTATCTATTACCCATGTTGTTAGCATTATGAAATAATGATTAGCTTTTCACTGATATCAAACATGACAGACATATGTAATGGTTATAAAAACAGATCAGTATTTATATTTTATTATATGTTCATATATAAATATATAAAATACTGTCAATTATATTTTACATTATTACTATATCTCTATCAAGAGACATATCACCTAACATTCGAGAATATTTTCTGAACTAATGATTTGAAAGATTACGGTCTATATATTTTATCGACAAAAGAACAGAATTCCTGATAAATCTATTTACTTGATGTAGTTTTTTCATTCATCAAGAACCAGTTGTAGGGCAGGGCTGTGCATAAGTACCAAAGGATGAAAAGACAGACGCTGACTCGTCTTCCTCCATGCTCAACAATGGTAGTCGCCAATGAAACGGGAATGCACTGGAACAAACTAAGAAGATGGCAGTAAGAAGCCCAGATGCCTGTGAGTGTCGCCCGGGGTGTGAATGAACTGGAACATTCAATCACCGCTGGTGGAATTAGACTATTTTGCAGCTGCTCTACAAAGCAATCTGACAGTCTGTATAAAAACTAAAAGCACAGCCCAAAAAATTCAAAACTCTACAATAAAATTTCTCCATTGAGAGGGAAACGTTTCAAATTCTCACATCTGGTTTTGTATTTCATTAATGAAAACACTTGTAGCTGTGTCCTTTGTAGGGAAAATAGCATGAAACTCTATCCTGCTTCAATATTCTGCCATTTCCTGGTCATTGTCTTCCCCTGCACTCATTTTCGGTGTGGCATTTTTTCCCCAGGTGAAGATTCAAGTCACAAGGAGCATCCATATGAGCAAATCTTTGTCTTTCACTCCAAAACCTCTCATACGAAGGATCTTTGTTTTCAGTTAATTAATTTTTGTTCTTTCTAGAGTCTGGAGATCTAATCATTCAGGTTGGTATCTCATCCCCAAGAAATGTTGCCTTTCTGCCAAGTTTTAGAAATGTTACAGCTCTTTTGGGTATCACAGATCTGTGAAGGAAAAGGAGTGTGGGCAAGGAAGTATGAACTGAGTGAAGGGGGTTAGTGAGCCAAGCAGACAGTGAAAGGTGCAGGACTGCTGGTACTCCTGGCAGGGGACCTGAATGGGGTAGCTACTGAGGGCTGATTGTCTAAAGCTTTCATTAGGCTATAGAAGGAGGAGTTGTCATGATTTGAATGGGAGAGGTTAGAGAATCAATGGCTCTGGTTGGATATTTGGGTGAGAGTGAAGTCTCCAATCACAGAAGACCTTCAGAGAAGCTGGCTGCTTGTCATTCCTCAGATCCTCCAAGACGGATCTCCAGATCGCAGTGACTGGCCCTCTGGACCACAACGAGTGGCACTCTGGTCCACAGAGAGTAGTCCTCCGTCATTGGCAGCAGCCTGCAGGCCTTGCACTCTACAGAGATAACCCTACCTGCTCTGGAGGCAACACTCAGGGCGTCCATTGTAAAGATTTCTCCAGGGAGTCCTGGCAAAATGTTTGCATTCACAGTCCATCTATGCAACCATCTCAAATTTGGTAACCATTCAATGAGAAGAAACAAGTGTTACACAGGGGCCAAAGCTGAATGGTAAAACAAAAATGCAGAGGAGACAAAAATCCACCTGCTCATATTAAACTCCTGAAGTGGACCAAACTGATAGCCATTCTCTTAGGTTACCTATGAGCCTCATATTGTCAATTAGATCTTGTTAAATTCTATCCACATAATGGCAGGTAATAACCTGACAGCAACCTCTTTCATTTAACACGGCAAATATTCTGCCTTTTGGTCCATTAGGATATCTGATGCCTAATAATGCTGCAAGATCAAAGAACCCAATGATTTAATGGAGGTATATGGAGCTTTGATGGCTTTTATCATGGCCCACTATCGCTACTGCACCGTAAGAGTGAGGTTTAAGGTGTATAACTGAATTATGGTTGCAAACAAGAGAAGCCTCTGTAAAAGAAATGTCCTACGTTAGGTTTTTAAAGATGGGTTTGTCCTAGGCATTTACCGTGAAATGAAGGGGCAGTTTGCCAGCTATCACTGTAGCCCACTCAATCAGCATAGTTAAAGCCATGTCACCATAATGTCAGCGGAAGTATGCAGGTGAAAGATGAAATCAATAGAACTCAAAGGAGGGTAGTCCGCCTGTGTGATGATCTTGCTGCCCAACCCATCAATCATTTTGCATGAACTATTCATCAATCCCATTTTAATGAACCTTAAAATGTGTAACTGATACTTTCCAGGGCAGAAGCATTTAAAAAACAGTTGGTTTTCCAAGCACGATGAAACTGGCAGCAATTCAGAACTGTAGAACTATCAAAACCACTTGAGCAGTGCCCTCGGAGCATGCCCCACATCTGGGACCCTGGAATGGGTGGGAAGCTAGGTGGGACTTCTCCTTTTATCTCATCTCTTACCCTAGATACAGAAAAATAAATAAATAAAGAAGAAAAATAAAAGAGAGAGAATGTGGAAACAATGATCTTGCCCACTTTTTTGTAGCCTTTGACCCTCGTGTCCTAATCAACTAGATAAAGATTATCAAAATAAAATAATTAAAAAACCCAGTTGGTTTATTTCCCACTGATACTTGATAAGCGGATCCATTCATGGTAAGAAAATTCTTCCCAAAAAGCAACATCAGTTAGGAGAACTAGGTAGATGTAACTATAATATGCGAAAATATTTCTAATTTTGTTCGTGCTTGGTCAAATGTGTCGTCATCATACCTGTATGACGGTCAGAGCTCTCAAGGGTTTCATTTAAGGTGACTGACATATTCAGGCAGGCAGGTTGTTTGCTCAACAAAAGGTATTTAGAACTGTAAGGAGAACCCAGTGCTGTCCTCTAGAAGGTTTTCCCTGATGGGAAACAATGAAAAAGATAGATGGGACGGGAATGTATACCACAGACATGAAACATTTACAGAAGGAAGAAAAACGTCTGGCCTTGAAGCTTAAATTAAGGTTCAACACTATTGAGGTTGTGCCAGCAGTACCTTGTCTATTCTTAGAGCGCACAAATGGCAAATTGCACTCTGCATATTCCCGAAACTCTGCCACATCCATCATTTAACTGGTTTCTAAAGAAAGTAGATGAACTCTTCCCCTAAACAGCTGTGAAGTGGTCAATACTATTTTTTTTTTAGGACCAAGGCACTGGTACTCTTTGGAATATTAGGAGATCATAAATTATCATATAAATTGCTTCAGACTTTAAAGTGTATGCTAATAGTTCTCCATCATTTAAATGTCAGTGAAAGAGAAAACTAATTATTATTTGAAAAATATAGTAGACTTTAAAAATGTATGACAAGGTAGCTATTCAATTAAATAAAAAGATGGAGATATAATTTAAAATAAATAGCTCACTTTTTCATTATCTATAAAATCTCAGGATGAATTATAAAGTATTGTCTTCCAATATAAAACAGCTTCATAGTTTCACAACCACTAAAGTGTCCAATTAATCTTATTCTTTTTGTAGAAGTTATACAAGGTTTGGCTATATCTGAGCTATACTGATTTTTTCTGAACTGATCAAGTATCAATGCCTTTGTAATAAATTTCCTGCAGTTTTCCAGGAAATACAGAATGTGGTTTACCCAAGCCACAATGACATTACCTTTGCAAACAGGAATAAATGTACCAAAATCAAAAGTGTTATCTTCCACATTAACAGTATTGCTTTATCAGAATTCATTGATGATTTGTATCACCATTAATCATTGTGTCAGATCCACCCTTATACAATAATGTGTTGCAAATATATGCATTCATTCGTACTTCCAAAAGTATTACATTTTAAAAAGTTTACAATCATATAAAATATTCATGTGTGAACATTTTATGAGTTGTAGCTTATGTGTTACATTTATTTGAGTGCAACATTTGGGAGAACTTAGGGAAGGCCAAGGTGTAACATCACTAAAAACTATTGATAACCTGTTCATTTTTTTTTTCAAAACACCGGGGTTGTAGTTGCTTTTTGCCTCCTACAACACTTTTGAGTATGGCCCAATTTGGGCGCCATGCAAACTCTTCATGGATATGATTTACATTTCCACAGGAGTGAAGTGTTTCAGCCTATTTTCACATGCATGATCACTTAGCTCCATTTCTGAAATGTATAACTTTTCACCTCTTTTTAAAATACTAGTGTGTAAGTTCCCATTTTCTGATTCATTGTTATTTAGATTCGGATAAGAGTCCATGTTTTATAATATGAAACTTGTGTGTCTTCATTAAAAAAAAAATCTAAACTACCTCATGTCTTAATACATTGTTTACATATTTTTCTTTTTTTTCTTTTCTTAAATATTTAGTTATTCTTATTGGAAAGGCATATTTACACAGAGAAGGAGACAGAGAGAAAGATCTTGTGTCCACTGGTTCACAACCCAAGTGGTGGCAAGTGCTGAAGCTAGGCCAATCTGAAGCCAGTAGCTGCTTCCAGTCCCATGCAGGAAAAGGGTCCCAAGGCTTTGCGCCATCCTTTACTACTTTCCCAGGCCATGGGCATGGAGCTGGATAGGAAGTGGAGCAGCTAGGATATGAACTGGCACCTATATGGGACCTTGGCACTTGCAAGGCAAGAATTTAGTCACTAGGCTACTACACCAGACCCTGTTTACCATCTTTATATTTAAATCTTCTGGTTTTGGTTTTTAAATCTGTGCCCCTTCTCTTGACAATATTTGTCTATTCTGTAAATGTGGCTGATTTTTCCCTATGGAGATGTCATATGATTTTTGTACCATTATTTTGAATACTATTCAACATTCAGTTGTGCTGCCATGGTACATTATTTGATGATTAGATTTTAATGTGTCTTGGCCTATTGCTGGATTATTAGATTTCATTGATTACACACTGAAATTCTGTATTTTTAAATTGTGTATATCCTGTTTCAAACCTTAGGCCTTTCAAAATTACTTCCATTTTATGCATTTTATATTTTCAAACACAATTTATAAGTGTCTTTAATTAATGTCTTGGCACATTTTGTGGGTCTATGTTGAGATGTACTATAAATGGCATTGAATTTATACTTCAGATTAATAGCAAAGGAAAATCCTAGTATTATAAATTTGTAATCCATGAACATAGTATAGCTTGTTATTTGCTTAGTCTTTAATTTCTTCTTCCAAAATTGTGCATGTTTTTAGATTAACTTTTACTTATGTAAAATTTTTAAGCTAATTGAAGAAATTTAGTGTGCAAACTGTGAATATAGGACCTATGTAATCTCTGGCATAAAGGCAGCTTGCCTATAATCACAAGCTGTTTTGCACATGAAGTGAGAGTAATTTAAAGAGATTAAGAGAAAACTTGAGATTAAAACCTGTCTCATGATTTTAGACCCAGGAAAGTCTCAAAGTTACTACTGAAAAGCAGTATAAAATCCTATAAAGGTCATTATTTGCTGTTGGAAAAGTGGTGGAACATTCTACCTCACATAGAATAAATGACTACAGTTTGTGCTTGCTGCTATACAAAAGATTTTTTTAAAATACATTTAATAACTGGACCTAAATGTTATGTCAACACTTTTTACAGATTTTTATATTTGTGAAACAGGACACAAAATGTCCTCCAGTTTGATAAGACACAAAGTTTGCCAGCTTGGGTGCCATGTGGAGCAGCTGAAAAGACAAGTGAATGATCAGAGGAAATGTTTCCAGATCATGTATCTGGCATTTGCATTCAGAGCCTATAAAATATAATTAAAACCCAGCAATTAAAAAATGAAACATATAAAACTGACTTTTAATGAATAAATGTCCCTAAAGCAAAGACACCATGAAATATTTCTCAACAACTTCCCTCAGTCACTAGGAAAAACGAATCATCTTACATCTATTTAAATAGTTAAAGTAAAAATTTGATGATAAAGTTATGAGAATGCAAAGAAAATAAACTCTTAAAATATGCTGTAGGGCTACAAACTGCAAGTGCCAACTTGGTAAAGATCTGGACTGTGACCTTCACACCCTCATTCTTTTTCCAGGAGTCTCTAAAACAATTGTTCGACAAAAGCTCCTTTTAGATTCCTAGCATTTTATACACCAGCATTCCAACTTGGAAACAATTCAATTCTCCTTCAACCTGTGAGTGAAAAAAAAATTAGCTCATCCACACTTAAAATGGAAAATGAGTTACTAATAAAAGTCACTGATGAAAAACTACAAGCAAAAAGATCATTTGCAATATCTTAAATGAAAGTTTCCATTCTGAACTAGTTGCACTGTAGGATGCCATTTATGCCACATTTTAGACCAAGGCAAAAAATAAACAGAAAATAGGTTAGACGTTTGCTAGGATCTGGAATTACAGGGACGTGATGACTGCAAACAAGCATGCTGCAACTATGGTTAAAAAAATATTCTGCATCTTAACTAGGGGGGAATTGTTGCAAATTCAAGGACTGTAAAATTAATTTTAATACATATAACTTTTTCTTTAAATTTTTGTTTTTATTTATTTATAAGATATATAAGCAAGGGGAGCAAGCAGGAGAGTAAGTGCTGGTTCACTCCTGAGGGTGGTGAAGCCAGGAGCTCAGAATCAGCATGATTCTGTAGGGGCAGCTGGGATCCAAGAAATCAAGCCTTTGGGACCTGAACCACAAATGGTTGGAGTTAGAAGCAGAGCTAGGAGGTGATCTAGGCACTTTATTATGGCTGCTGAGTTTTCTAGGAGGGTAGCTTCCCTTCTTAAGAATTACTCATTAAGGGCCCGGCGGTGTGGCCTAGCAGCTAAAGTCCTTGCCTTGAACGCGCCAGGATCCCATGTGGGCACAGGTTCTAATCCCAGCAGCTCAACTTCCCATCCAGCTCCCTGCTTGTGGCCTGGGAAAGCAGTCCAGGACGGCCCAATGCTTTGGGACACTGCACCCGCATGGGAGACCCGGAAGAGATTCCTGGTTCCTGACCTGGCACAGAACCGGCCGCTGTGCTCACTTGGGGAGTGAATCATCGGACGGAAGATCTTCCTCTCTGTCTCTCCTCCTCTCTGTATATCTGACTTTGTAATAAAAATAAATAAATCTTAAAAAAATTGTGGGCCCTGTACAATAGCTTAGTGGCTAAGCCCTTGGCTTGCAAGCGCCAGGACCCCATATGGAAGCCAGTTCGTGTCACAATTGCTCCACTTCCCATCCACTTCCCTGCTTGTGGCCTAACAAAACAGTAGAGGAAGGGCCAAGACCTCGTGACCCTGTGCTCCCATGGGAGATCTGGAAGAAGCTCCTTACTGCTGGCTTTGAATCAGCTTAGCTCTGGCCATTGCAGCCACTTTGGGAGTGAGCCAGTAGACACATAATCTTTCTGTCTCCTTCTCTCTTTTATCTGCTTTTGAATAAAAAAATAAGTAAATAAAATGAATTACAACAAAGAAATTTTAATACCCAGCATAAATTGTTCTTTAATTAAGGAAGGATAGTTGTAATTTGTAAGCATAATAATGAATTATGAAAATATGTGCACTTTAGTATTAGTTAATATGAATAAGCATATTAAATTTATATAATATTTATAATATATAATATATATTTGTAAAATTTATATAATATTCAAGAATAAGGTTGTTGAATGAGTATGAATATTTGCTAAGGAAGACTTGAGTTTTCCTAATGGTTTTGACCAAATACTGGTATCAAAATATTCCTGTCACTATCACCAAGCAAAAATATTGTTGAAGTAGTGAGGTAAAAAATTGTAGCCAATGAATGATAAATAGCTTATGTCAGCAATTCCTGGAAGAATTTCACTCAGTTATCTACCTTAGGACAAGTTGCAAATAAGAGAAAGACAAACTACAGTGTGAGAAGAGCATTGAGTGCTTGCTGAGCCAGGAAGACAGTGATCTAAATTCAGTTCAGTTAGGGGGCATTTGTAGTGGTGCAGTGAGCGGTGTGTGTGTGTGTGTGTGTGTGTGTGTGTGTGTGTGTGCCCCTGCACATGTTGGGGTGTTTTCTCTGCAGAAATGGCAGCTGAGTGTGGGGTTGCTCATCAGCTGCCAGCCACAGACTGGCTTCTAGCTGGTCTCAGGTTGACACCTTGGCCCTATCAGGTAAACCTACTGCGCTTTTGGAGCAGGACAGGCCTGGCACTGTGCCTCGCTGGATGAAGCCCAACTCCACCGCACCCCCTGAGCCAGTGGGCACACGTCATAGCCTTTCCTATAGAAAGGCTCTCACTAACACTTTAGTAACATCCCAGGATACAACTAAGACAGAGGTAATCACAGAGAGTTTAAGACAAGATTTCAGAATTATCTATTAATTTAATATAATATACTGAGCAGATATAGAAACAATTTAAAAATACGTACTTTTTAAAATGGGACAAAGTTATTGAAATGAGTGACATTGTCTTACGTTTTGCAAGTGATTGATATTTAGATAGAAGTTTAAAGGATGTTCACATCAATGTATTCCATAGTCTGATTTTGCAGCTGTCTTAGCCTGTGGAGGACAGACACAGCTTTGCAGAGTCTGTGGTGGACAGGACAGCCTTTTTTATTTTTCTTTGCACTGTGTCACAAATTAAATTTGGTTGTTTCTTAGATCTTACTTGTAAAGCAGAACCCTGAAGTACGTAATGAATAGGTACTTTACTTGCACATGGTTTTGCAACATCAAGCATTGTCTATTTATAAAATTTCATTTGACTGAGCAATGTCTAACCTGTCAAATGTTGATAGATTTCATTATACAAAGTACAAAATTTGCAATTCTGGCATCATGGATTGTATAAGAAACTTTTAAGTGCTGGGAAGTTGTCAAACATCTGGTTGAAAATATAATTTTTTAACACCTCCGTTTATTTTTAAAATCACATTTAAAAACAGATACAGCCACTATCTTATTGATAAACTTCATAAAAGAATTCTGAAAAACAGTTCATCTCACACTAAGTTACAATTATTTTCAGTCCTATAAGTTGGCTCATTTAGCTTCAAATTCTACTTCTGTGTGATTTTCATAAGAAAAACCATTGTTATTCATGTTGGCAGAAATGCTTTATGCTGGCTTTTATTTCTTCATGCCAAATGCGCAAAATTATATCCAGTGTTTTAGGATTTGACACAATTAAGATTGTGTGGCACTTGATTCGCACTTATTGGTACAATTGGCTTTTAAAAAAAGCAGGTTGTGGAGAGAAGCACATTGTAATTCTCATTGCGCACCGGTGCCACGGTGTCAGTAATGCTACTGGATTACACTTACCAGCCGTTGTCGCTGCAGTGAGCAGAGGCCTGTGTGAACATGCACAGCTCCGGCATGTGTGCACTGGAGTTATGACATGAGGACAGGTGAAATATATTTGTCAATATATTGGTCAAGAAGTGTTAGATTCAGAAATAAAATTCTGTGAATTTATGGAAGAGTCACATTCAAATCCAAATGTCTGATTCCTACTTTAGGACCTTATATTCAACAAGAATAGTTTGCATATGATTTTCCAAAGCATGTAGAATATTCAAACAGCGCATAACTTACAAGTAAAAACACTGCAATATAGATTATTGACATGCTGCTTATATTTAATTTGGGAAATCTAGCTGTGTGCTTCAATGTATCTCCACAAATGCACACTATTATCACTGAGAAAATGGAAAAATCACTTTTCTCATGATAGTCTTAGCCTCTTATTGCTCCTATAAATTATAGCCGTAAACTACTTAAGTGATTTTGAGGTCAAGATGGAGAATAATATGATTTATACAGTTAATTTTTCTTCATTTCTGCAATTAAACATACAAAATTTGAGAAGATTTTCTTATGGAGAAAGGATTTTACTCTTCTGGGCCCGCGCAGTAGCCTAGCTGCTAAAGTCCTTGCTTTTGAACATTCCACTGGGATCCCATATGGACGCTGGTTCTAATCCCGGTGGCCCTGCTTCTAATCCAGCTCCCTGCTTGTGACCTGGGAAAGCAGTGAAGGATGCCGCAAAGCTTTGGGGCCCTGCATCCGAGTGAAAGATCTGGAAGAGGCTCCTGGCTCCTGGTTTCAGATCAGCTCAGCTCCAGCCGTTGTGGCAATTTGGGGAGTGAATGATCGGGTGGTAGATCTTCCTCTCTGTCTCTCCTCCCCTGTATATATCTGACTTTCTCCTGGTTTCAGATCAGCTCAGCTCCAGCCGTTGTGGCAATTTGGGGAGTGAATGATCGGGTGGTAGATCTTCCTCTCTGTCTCTCCTCCCCTGTATATATCTGACTTTGCAATAAAAATAAAGTAAATCTGTATTTTCTATTGTTAACACTTGCTTCGTTTGAATCATATTCCTCAAAATTCTCTATTAGCGTAACCACCGCTTCCCTTGTGAAATGTAAACATTTTTGAAACTTACATGCAGTTAAATATGTCATTTTAATTTTTAAAATATTCCAAAATTTCAATCTTAGATTCTTGAGATTTCCTCCTTAGTGCATCCTTACCACAGCAGAAGCATCTGTTATTCGTACAATCATCTCTTCATGTGCTTCTGTCATATTAAACCTTATACCCACGCTTTTGAATGACTAATGTGTTCACAGTTTTCAAATTACAAATATTAACTTTGTTAGAACCTCCTGACTGCTGAATCATTCCTATTTACTGATGCAAACACTAGAAAGTCGATGTGATGATTGTCTTCAGTTGGATACCCTATTATCTCAGTGTCATATAGGACAGGGATGCTTCGTGCATTATCAAGTGATGTATCCTATATCACAAAGCTGATGTATGGCACACTTGACATAAATAGAGGTGCCTCTCCCTGCTGTGAATGTTAGCTAATCCATCGTTCCCGGGAGGAAGACATATTGTGAAGCAGTGAGGACACAATATCACTTCCAAGGATTGTAACAAAATGTGTCGAGTTACAGTGCCTGATAATTAGACGCTTGGTAAATAAGGACTCAGACAGCTCATCTTCAATACAAGTTGCTTAGGTAGGCTGGGCTTCATTTCACACTGGATCATCTTTTTGCAATGATTATGTTTTTGAAGACAACAAAATGATTCTGAATGCAATAAAATATATCTGTCTTTCTTGCCTTTGAATATTGCATATACCTTTGTTTTGCTTAATTATAACTGCCCCCACCGAAAGTATGCGAGCAGATCAACAGATGAGATTTTAAAAGATTATTTTAAGCAATTTACTAATACATGAGATCCTCAGGGTTGCAGCAAGCGCATGATAATGACTACAACACAATCCTCATCATTTCTGATGCTAATGAGATATTAGGACCAGGAGACCAGATGCAGTGTAGCTCATTTGTACAGTTTTAATGTAGTACTTTCCCTCCTCCCTCTGCGCTCCTTCCTCCTTGTTTCTTTCTGTTAACAAATTCTTAATTTACATTTAATGATCCACTAAAGCGTTCAACAAGTAAAAAGGAAGATGACCACAGTTCTGAGGGAATGTGGGAATCACTTTTGGCTGCGAGCACACACACTAGTGGATTGAACACATTCCTGGGCAGCAAAAGCACTTATGAAACATGAGGCTCCCACACATCTCAGGAGCATTCAGAAACTCAACTTCAGCTACTGCCTACCTCCAAAGATGGCATCAGTGGGCTGGGGTGAGAACCTGAACAAAATTTATTTTACAAACTGAGACTTAGGTCCATCAATTTTAGAACTATTTTAATCATGATCATAATACATATCTAAAGTAGAATAGAAGTAACTATATATTGTATCTCTTGTTAGAAAAGCAAAAAAGTGACTAAAATTTCATATTGAATTTGTGTGTGTGTGTGTGTGTGTGTGTGTGTGTGTGTGTGCCTGTAAGGAGGAAGACTTATCTAAGGTAATTTGGATGAAACTTTTTTAGCATCCATGGTAATTCAATGATAGTTTTAAAAATCAAACGCTTTGCTGCATTACAGACACAGCTGAGGCATGAGGCTGTCTCTTAGGTGCACATGAGCCAGCTGCTCTGGCCTTCTCATGCAGTGATTCTTCCTTTATTTCTATGCCTTTTACTTTATTTCTGTATTTTGTGCTTTTTGTAATAGGATAAAATAAGCAGAAGGACCTGTCCAGTATTTCATGAATGCACCCTCCCGAGGAGGCCAGCAAAGGTCCACAGGCTGGTCTGCAGGTGTCTGAGGAGAGCCAGCACTCTCAGATGATTCTCTGCTCTGCTTGAAGACGGCGAAAAGGAGGCTGATAAAAGTTCAGTCATTTCTTTCAGCTTATGCTCTCTCTGCAAATCTTCCTTTAAAAAGACTACTTATTCAAAATATCTGACTTGCCTTTTCTTATGCATATAGAACATAATCAAATTGGAAAAATGAGAAAACATTTAAATGATGTATTTTAATGGTGAATTTTGAATGATAGCCAAGGGACCTTGCTCTGTGAATAATTAATGGTGACGACTGAGCAAAAGAATTTGTTTTACAAATGCATGGTTATGGAGTCATACATGGGTGAGCAAATGTCAAGAATATGAACAGTGGCTGGGGAGAAAATGAATAGACCTTCCTGGACTGGGTTCTCCCTCCGTGTGTCAGCTCTGTGAAGTCTGCCACCATATATACTTACAGGAACTATTGGTTTTCTTTCACTCCCTAGGACACACACACATAATGGATTCCATACATTTTCAAATTGGTATTCTATCTGGGTTTGTTGAATCCTTGCCACGGTCATCAGTGAATCTACTGTGCCTAGCGTCCCTTATAGAGTTCCTTCCAGCCATGGTAACCTACACAGCCCTCCAACCTCAGGTCTAGAACCTAGTAGAGTTCCTCCCAGTCATGGTAACCTACACAGCCTGCCCTCCCCCAACCTCAGGTCCAGGACCTAGTAGAGTTCCTCCCAGCCATGGGAACCTGCACAGCACCCTCGCCCCCAACCTCAGGCCCAAAATCTAGTAGACTTCCTACCAGCCTTGGTAGCCTACAGCACCCCCAACATCAGATCCAGGATGCTCAACTCTGCTGTTCCTTCTGACAGGTCAACAATTGAAAGAAACTTGTGTGGAAATGGTGGGTTTCCTCTAGCTTGATGAGCCTTGTGATACCGTTTTAATTGGTATTTTGCCTTTAATGCCTGCAGCGATATGATGATTTTGAATGTGCTCCCTGGTCTGTGCTAACATAACATTAGAGTATTATTGAAGACTATTGCCAGATGACATCATTTCGTTTTAACTATGTTGAAATCATGCCGTGTTTTACTATTGCCTTCGCATGTAGTCAACACTGCTGCCTTTGAGAAATCCAAGTTGTTGAAATCAAGATGTTTCAGAGCATCCTTTCAATCATATTTTAAAAAATTTAAATCTACATGCAATTTCCTATACAATTGGATATAAACTAAATATTATATATGAGTATATCTTCCTTGAAAAAAAAATCTAGGACATGAAAAATAACATCCTGTAGGCTTTATGTTTCATCATCTTGTGGTAACAAAAATAATATTGACTCTTTTGTAGCACTCATTTCGTTGAGTCAAGTGACTTCACCTGGTCCTAATGATAGTTTATCTTTACCCAAAATTTTAAGGATTTTTGGAGTCACTAAACAAAAGGAATGAAATAATGATATATAAATTTAGTACCTATACTCTTTCCCTGATATAATTCTAGTCATTTTAAAGACCTGATTAAATAATTTGACTACTGTGAACACCAGGAATGTGCATTTCCATCCCAATGGGCAGCTAAAAGAACTAGCTGGCTGTCAATTAATGTTATTTTTGTGGTCAGATACCAGCTGTCCACTGGTTGATGAAGTTGGAAACTTAAGTAATTACTCAGATATTTTAGGGAAAATAAAATGCTTCAGCAACAATGCTGACCATTTTGTGTAAATTATGTTTCTTTTCCCATTCTCATGGAAATAAGGATATTTAAATCTTCCATGACACATTCTAAATGCATTTAGTATGCAATCAGAGCCAGTAAATAAATAATATTTTATTTTTCTCTTGGTTACTCCTATTAAATGTATTAATATAAACTTATGTAGACTGCTGAAATGTGCTCAGATTTACCTAAAAAGTTGATAAGGAGCTATGACAGGTAGGATGGAAAGCTGGTATTGCCACGTGGCAAATGAGTTTAAAGTTACTCAAAATACTGATAAAGACCATGGCATCAGGCCGTTGACCACCTTGGTATTTTCTCAGGGGAGTTAAAAACTTATATCCACATGAACACTGGTGCATGAATGTGTACAGAAGCTTTTTCATAATTACTAGGGCTTAGGAACAGCCAGGATGCTTTTCAATATGTATAAATGGATAAACACACTCTGGTGGACAGCCAATGGGGTATTACATGGTGCTAACTACCCAGAAATAACCTGCTAATCCATGAAATGGTAAGCATAGACTTTAAGTCCAAAGAACTAGTGAAAGTGAATCTTCAAAGAGTCTCTACCATGTGATCCAAACATATGGCTTCCTGGAAAACACGGAATTACAGAGGCAGTTAAAGACGGTAATCATCAGAGCTTGGAGGGACAGAGGGATGAATGAGCAGATGGAGGGCGAGGGATGCTTGCAATGTGAAAATGCGGTGTCATTCTAAAGATCATTAAGAGGTTACATGATATCAGAAAACTTTACACTTAGTACAAAGCCACATTTATGAAGTTTTCATTTAAATCCATTGTGGCATCAGTTTTTTTTTTCTTATATTCTTTGAGAACTCAGGAATATATATATATACACACACATATACATACACACATATAATTATATACAGAACATTATATACATATATAAGCATATATACATAATAATAATGGTTTAATGACCCTGGGCTCGGTGCAGGAACTGGAACAATGATCTCTGTGCAATGCAACAAGATGTAGAGCAGATATGTTGTGAGCTGAATGTTCACATCATACATTTTTAAAGACTTGATTGTTTTGAGAACTTGTTTAGGATCACAGAAAAATTTAGAGGAAGGTACAGAAATGTGCCCAATATTCCCAACTCCAAACATGTTATAGTACTTTGAAAATGTTCATAGAAATACAAAGTTAAAGATGTTTTCCCTTAACATTTCAGTAACTTTCCATATATATGGACTTTCAAAACTGCACCAAACTAACTTATCTTTTAACTCTTTTTTTAAGATTATTTTATTGGAAAGTCAGGCATACATAAAGGAGTAGAGACAGAGAGGAAGATCTTTTGCCCATTGATTCACTCCCCAAGTGGCCACAACAGCTAGAACTGTCCCAATCCAAAGCCAGGAGCCAGGAGCTTCCTATGGGTCTCCCACACGGGTGCAGGGTCCCAAGGCTTTGGGCCTTCCTGGGCTGGCGTGTGCAAGGCAAGGACTTTAGCTGCTAGACTACCTTGCCAGGTCCTTAATTCCATTTTTAAAGTACATTCTGAAATACCTTCATACTCAAGAGCCAAACTCTCTAATACCAACATCAATATCAGAGTGGCACATTTGTTAAAATTTATTCCAAATTCATAGGTTACTATGGTGCCCTGTCAGTACTGCTCACTCTGGGTTTTGACAGATCTGTAGTGGCTTCTGTGCACATTACAATGTTACACAGGGAATTAACAAGTGCTGCAATGGGAAGATACCAAGGTATACATTTCCCCGTAGTTTCATACAATGTTGCACATTGCTTTACGTTAAAACCTCAACTAATGTAACTTTAATTTTTTTTTAATTCATGACAACAATGCAGAATTTTTGTTAGATCAGTAAAATAATTTAACTGTAATTTGGTGTGCTCCGTTCCTCTAACGGAATGTGGGTTACGGTGCTGGAACCACCACTTGCAATCCAGCTTCCACACATGCATTGTCGGAGTTAGCAGATAATGGTTCAAGTCCATGGACCCGCACAACCCATGTGGGAGGTCAGCATGGAGTTCTGGGCTCATGGGTTTCATGGCTTCAGTCTAACCCATTCTGACAGGTAGTTTGCATAGTATACTGCTAAGTGGGAGCTATTTTTTCTCTACCTCTCATTCTCTTTTCTACCTTTCAAGTAGACAAAAATCAGCCTTAAATGAAATTTTATATGCAATTTGTTTAAAATAATAACACTTCACATATCTGTGCAGAAATAAAATCAATAGAGGTTAGATAATGTGATAGATAAAGATATTCAAAGAAATGGTAACACATTGCATGCTGCTGTTGATCAATTTTGTGCAGGTTTTTACAACTTTAAGAATCAATTTACTACCTCAGATTGAGTCCAGTATGCAAATTTTATCAAAAATAACATTATTACACATTCAGAGGACCTTTCTGAACTGCGTATTTTTCAGTTTTATTCTCTCTCCATCCTTACTGGAACGGTTTTGTAAAAATTTGTATTAGAGATGCTTTTCTCTCTTTTTCATTGATTTCTAGTGGTTTTTTTTTTTACCAACAAAGAGCAAATTTGAATAATAGAAAACAGAAAAAAAAGCTTCCCCTTGTAAACTTAGTGTTTTGGGTTAGGATCGATCATGCAACACTGTTATAGAAACATAAAGAATTTCTAGCACACAAATTACACCAAATGTGCTACTTTTGAATTTTGTGTTCCTGTAACTTTGATGGTAATTACTGAGAGGATCACATTAATTTATTATCATGCATAATATATTTACCCTTTAATTTATATTACTTTATATACTCTAACGTTTCAAAATAAGAGACACAAAAATTAATACTTTGGTATTTTCTTTTGAATTTTTAGTGTGAAGTATTAGTGAACATTGCACAGACGTTCCTGTGTGCGTGTGTGAATCTTAGTATTTGAATTCTTGTTTCCTTCCATTGAGGAACTCTTTATCCTTGCTTCTGTAGCAGCGTCCATTAAATCGTGAGGCTAACCATGGGCATTTGAGTTGGATATTTAGGTGCTTCTGGAAACTCCTTCATTCTGTATCACACACATTGATATTACTTAAATTTTGTCAAAGTAGTAAGGACAATTGAGACTGTTTGCTTACTAGACTCTTGAAAACATAATACTTAGGAACAGGCATTAGGGCACCATAGTTAGCCTGCCATTTGTGATACTAGCATTCTCTATCGAGGGCTGGTTTCTCTCTGGCTTCCTGCTAACGTGCCTCAGGAAGCAATAGCAGGTGGCTGAAGTACTCTGGGCCCCTGACACCCACAAGGCTGAGCTCTGACTGCTGAGGACATTGAAACTGAATCAGTGCTTGGAAGATTTCTTTCTCACTCTCCCTGTTTCTCACTCCACCCTTCAAATAAGTAAATCAATCATTATTAAAGGCTGACTTATGTATTATTTGACAGAATTACATAAAGAGAACAGGAGAAAAGAGGAGAGCTCTTTCATGTTGATTCACAACGGCCAAAGTTGGGTCAGAAGTAAGCCGGGGGAAAGAATTTCTTCTTGATCGCCCATGTGGGTGCAGGTGCCAGAGTAATCTGAAAATACAAAATAATTTTTAAAAACCTAATTGCATTAACTAGACACAATCAATATTTTTACTAACATGTATACTCTGTTTCTAAACAAAACTCGGACCTTACTGATTTTTCCCCTTTCTTCCCTCCTTCTCTTGTCATTTCGCAGCATAAGCCACCAGCATTTGTCACCTGGCTTAAGCCAAGTCTCTTATTTGATTTGCCCACCTTGAATCATTCATGCTATTTCAAACTCATTCTCCCAAGTAAAACCCCAATTACAGTTAACATTCCAAATATGATTGTTCTTCTCCCCTATTAAAAATATTCCAAAATTTCCCATATAAAGGCAAAAGCAGAAATGTAACTGAGCATGTTTGATACAATCCTGGTGACTTGGAATTTACTGAGTTTTCTGATATCTGACCCTCTTTACTTTTATATCACACAATTCTGTTCTAAACACTCGGGCATCCATCGCCCTTCAGCCTCTGTTGGAACGCCATTGTCTTTCTCTGCTCAGAACCGGATAGGATGCACCATTTCCCAAGTATTTTATTTTGAACAGTTCGCATTCCAAAAGTTCTTGCCCCCGTGTACGTACTGCTGCCTGCCTTTCTGAGAAGGCTCCCATTTTATGAGCCTGATTAGTTTCTTTTATCCTTAGAACTTATAACACAAGATAATCTTGCTTTCTGAAGTAAAATGAGACATTGTTACACGTAGGACTTCCTGTCCATTAAAATTGATCCACGATTGGTCTTTCAACAGCCCAGTTCTGAATTCTGGTGACTGAATTGTGTTGAGGGTAATTGACTAAAGTTACTCTTGTCAATTTAACTATGCTTGTTACTATTTACAAGGAAGAGTACAGAAAAGCTGGGCCTTGTCCAATTTTTATGCATAGGCAATCTACAGTGATAAAAAGAATCTGTGAAAACAGCTCTTAATCAAGCAATGAAGAATTGTGGACTCTTAAAATACCTGAACCAGATACATAAAACTAACCACACATCTTTTTAAAAATGTTTATCTAATTAGATAACTGGTATACTTCTCATCTAATTAATATTGAAGCTTGTACTCTTTGATCTTATTTCTAGCGGAAACTAAGCATTTGAGCATATGTGAGCTCCGCACTGCAGTCCCGTCTTCACCCACTACATATACTTGATGCGTATTACCGCCTCTGTTCTTGGGTATTAGTGCACGTGTTTTAAGTCTCACATGCTTTTACCATCTTCTCGCTATTTATGCTTCGTTGCATGTTGGTTATGAGATGTTTGAGGTGCAAATGCAACCATTTCTGAGAAGATTCCTGGCTACCTTAATTGGAAAAAGTCCATCATAAATCAAACTCCAATTAGTAGGCATGCTCATTGCCACTGTAAGGCCATGTTTTGGTTTCTCATATTTATCAGAATAAAGAGATAAATACTAGCCAACAAAACCAGATACATACACTCATCTATAGATATTTCTATATATTCAGCAACGAGCTAAGCTTCATCACTCTAATTTCCTTATGGAAAGTGCAATGATGGCTTAGCGAAGACTTTAGTTGCTAGGCTACCACTCTGAGACCACAAATGACATTCTATAGGTTTTCATATGGACATCATTTCTCGAAGTGATTGAGTATATCTTTTGAAGAATAATTTCTGAATCATATGGAAACATTTGTGGGGCTGGTGCTATGGTGTAATATGCCGAACCTCTGCCTGGGGAGCCGTATCACGGTTTGTGTCCTGGCTACTCCACTTCTGATCCAATTCTTTACTTATATCCTGGGAAAGCAGTGCAGTAGATTGCACTCCCTGGGCTTTGCATCAGTGTGGAAGACTTGGAAGAAGCTTCTGGCTTTTGTCTTCTGATTGGCTCAGCTCTTGCACTGCTACCAAATGTGAATCCTTACCAGTGTAAAATCATAGCCAACTGTAATCTTGTGAGAAAGTTTGAGAATTCAGGGCAAAGGTCCTGAAGCAGTTGGAATGGGAAAACAAGTGCATAGAAGCTCCCTGATCCTCAAGATTTGGTAACAGATCAGATAGGTGTTCTGCCTGGCTTCTTTCATGTGTATGATGTGTAATTATTAGTAGCCTGCTAGAAAAACATGTTGTTTGCTGACTGGCCTCCCTTGCATGTGTGCATGTAAATCCTGTTTTAAACCTTCCTTCCTTACTCATATGCGACTGTCAATCTTTAGAAGTCTTCCGTTTGGCCCTGAGTGGTAGCCTAATGGCTAAATCCAGCCTTTCATGTGCCAGGACCCCATTTGGGAACCAGTTTGTGTCCCAGGTGCTCCGCTTCCCATCAAGTTCCATGATTGTGGCCTGAGAAAGCAGTAGAGGATGGCTCAGAGCTTGAATCTGCATGGGAGACCTAGAAGAGGCTCCTGGCTCCTAGCTTCAAATTGGCTCAGCTCCTGACATTGTGGCCACTTAGGAAGCGAATCAGCAGTCTGAAGATCTTTATTTTTGTATCCCCCTCTCTCTGCAAATCTGACTTTGTAATAGAAATACAAAATATTAAAATGGAAAGTCATGAGCTGTTGAGCTTTGGCTGTTGACCCTCAGCGTGCAGCGCGTTGTGTGATTACGGTCGGTGCTGGACAGTGAGCACGACGCCAGACCTCTCTGTCTCTCCTTCTCTTGCTCTAACTCTTCCCTTCAAACACAAGCAAATCCTTTCTAAAAAATACATTTTTATTGTCTTGTAATGTGTTTTTATTTTAGTTACTGTAATTTTAGTTCTATACTTAACATTTGATAATTTTCTGTCTTTTCTGTTTTTAAAATGATGTTCTCTGATGACCCACTGTCTTCCTTTTCTTGTATCCTTTAGGCAGTTCTCTGTTCTCTGTGAGTGTGTTTATAGTAGCTGCTTTTACATTTTTGTAAAGATTAATTGCATTTTTATTGGAAAGTCAGATATACAGAGAGGAGGAGAGACAGAAAGGAAGATCCTCTGTCCAGTGATTCACTCCCCAAGTTTCCACAATGGCTGGAGCTGAGCTAATCTGAAACCAGGAGCCAGGAGCCTCTTCCAGGTCTCCCATGTGGTTGCAGGTTCTCAAGGCCCTGGGATCATCCTTGACTGCTTTCCCAGGCCATAAGCAGGGAGCTGGATGGGAATTAAAACTGCCTGGATTAGAGCCGGCGCCCACATGGAATCCCGGCATGTGCAAGGCGAGGACTCTAGCCACTATGCTACTGCGCCAGGCCCCTGATTTTAAATTTATACTTGCTAATTTTAATAGTTGATTTTCCTCCTTATCACAGTCTGTTGCCTTTTCCTCCCTGTGTTTGAGCCACCAATTGCTGGATCTTTGCATTTCTTACAACTTTTGTCAGGACTGTGAGCTTTAGGTAATACAGTAACACGTCTGGTTAAATATCTGCCTTTCCCATGGTGACTGAGTTTTTGCTGTTGTTTAAATATCTGCCTTTCTCATGGAGACTGTTTTTTTGCTGTTGTTTTCCCAGGTTTTTAAAATCTGTCTAACCATATAGATTGGCTTTGTGAAATATTTTCTCCACAGTATGGTTCCTGCAGCCTGGCAGCGTAAACGATACTCCTGAACCATCTGAAGGTCCTCGTTATTCAATATCGTGCCGAAGTCCCTTCCTGTGTTACATTTGACCCTTACTGTGAAACTTGAAGGCTACGCTTTTTTTTTTCATTTTTCAAGCAATCTGCAGCTTGGACTTCTCTTTCCACTTTTTTCTCTTCTTCTTTTGTTGTTAGTTCTGAGGGGAAAAGCTCCGTTTGTGCCCGCAGCATTCTGGATTGGTAGGAATGCATGCTGTTGAAGTCTAGTTTGCAAGAAGCTCCACCGTCTCCTGTCATTTCATGGTTCAGCCAGTGACTGGTCACAGGTTCTTCTGTTGCTGAACATTCTGAAGATTCATGTAGTTTTTCCATTCAGCAGTGTTCGGTTTGAGAAACGCCTGTGCTTCATGCTATGTTGTCATGTTTCCCCCAGCCCTGCACTGGGTTCCCTACCTCCGGGCCGATGACAGTCCTGGCAGAATCTCACAGCGCTGTCTTTTCCGATTTCCTTGTATTGATTTGCTAATTTCCCAAGTGTACTGATTGCTTGGGGTTGAGTCTGACACTCCCATTCCAACAGCACGGAAACGAGTCCCCAGAGCTCACGTCTGAGCTGTTTTCTCAGCAGTGACTAGTGTAAGTGTATCCACATGTGTGTGCTTATCTATTGTGTTGGCATATGTGTATATTATCTTATTTCACACTGGTTTCTTGCTTAGGAAAGAAATCAAAGCAACAAAATGTGAATTAACCTAGTATTCTACTAGCAACTCCTAAGATTATAGAGAACTAACCAAGTCCAACACTAACTAAGTACATAGGTGAGCCTATTTAATTCTCACAATCTTATGAGGTCCTGTTTCTTGTACTATTTTATAAGTGGAGAAATTAAGGTATTTGCCTACAGTCTCAGGGTAGAGAGCATAAGCCCGAGATTTGAGTAAAGACTTGTGTCCTAATAGGCAGAGGATGTTAATGTTCAGTTCTTGCAAAGGCACGCTTTACTGATAACCTTTGCAATCACTTGTTCCAAGGGCAGCGCTGTTCTCAGCATGAGAGTGTCTGCTGTGACATTCCCTTGAACAAGGGGCACACACGTTGTGAATCACTTAAAAAATACATAATTTATTGCATTGTTTGCCTATTTTGGTATAAAAAAGTACACTTACAATAACTGAAAGAAAGGAATTATTGAAATACTAGTGAATTGACATTCTGCATTTGTATATAAAAGAAACCTACCAAGCTATATTTTAAAGTATGTATGATTCATGCATTTTGATTCATCTGTGGATATGTGTCTGTGAGTGGTTGGACATGAATGAAAACTATTGTGGAACTAGTTTTGGGTGTTTTGCCAAGAATAATCTAAACTTTCATATGCAATATGTCATAGAAAACATTGTACTAGGATAAAGAAATGTTCAAACATAAAAGCCCATGACCGTAACATTGTTTCTGAAGTTTTGATGAGTTTAGGAACCAGCATCCGCCTTTTCCCTTCAGGTGATGCTGTGATCTGCCTCAGTGCTCTTCTGGTCCGCTAACGAGACCTCACACGGCTCAGGTGCTGAGTTTCCAAAGAGTGCATCGATTATGTTTTATTTCCTATCACCAATATTTTAAAAGAGTACCTTGGAGCTGTTCGAAATGCTTTTTAATGATACCGCATGTCATTAACTCACAACAGGCATACCTCAGTACCTTGTTACAAGATATGAGAAAATGAACAACATTTGCTTTCTGAAATAGGATGTGAGGGAATCAATTGTTGGATCCTTTAAAAATGTTCTTCATTTCTCTTGTCATTTGGAATTCCCATTTGGAATCTGGTTTCATTTGCGATAGCCACCTCAGAGGTATAAGCATTTAGTTTAGTTTTGTTATTTCTGTGCATTACTTATTTCCAGTGCCATGTGATGCTTTTTTCTTTATTTTTGACAATCTTTGCATAGTTCATTAGGGCACAAAGGTTCAAGCTACAGGAAAGTAGGTAAGACTATTATTTCCACATTGTTTTTTTCCTGTGTCTGGGGTAAAGGGGCAGATAAAGGGAGAAGCCCCACCCAGTCTCCCACCCATCCCTGGCTTTTTTGAGAATTTTATTTTTCTTGGCTTTCCTGACTTTTTGCTAGCATTTCGGTAAGATATATATAGATAATAATCATAACTACTTGGACCTTCACTTAAAAGATTTGGACAACTTCAACAGTGAGTCAGCGATCAGAAATAACTCTCTAGAGAAAAACTCTATATACATAGCAGTGTAAGACAAGGTTCCCTTAGCAAGATTTACAGCATTGTAAATGCCAGGTAACTTCACCTTGTCAGGTTCTGTGACTTTCTGGCATGGATGTTATAGAAAGACACACAACCATATTTTTCACTTTGTCCCTCGACAGCTACAGTATGCTCTGATTGATAACTTGTCCTGACTTACTTATGATTGAAAGTCCAGCAGTCTGGCAAAGCAAACGCATATAAGTAGATTCTGCAAGTCACAGGACTATTTACTGTTCAATAGACAAGAAAGTTGGACAATTCAGAACAACAAATGTGATGTCAGTAGCCTGGAATTAAGTGAGGAAATCCCCAGATGAAAACCAACAATGTCATTTATTTCAAAACTCATGGTTTGCCATAACTAAGGAAGAATAGAAATAACTATTTGAGAGAGAAAATTAAATTGCACAACAGTAGTAGGTCTATTGGAAAACGTGATTAAAAGAATTCCAATGTTATAGAGCTGCTCAGAAATACAATATAAGAAAACAGTGCTCCAGTATAATCTATGAAAAGTGTAAATCTAATAAATATTGAATTAAAGAAAATTAATAATTCCTGGATATTCTAAAAAACTGTTTTTCTTGGTGTTGCTATTGTTTTCACATATGTATTATGACTGGAGGAATAAGAAACAATATAAAATCAACACTGATTATTTTCTTGGTAAAAATTGGTACCTTAAAAATGTTCCTTAAGATATGGCTGTTTTATTTCTTTATGTTCCGACAAGTCTTATGACAGAAGTTTTGTTATTTTTATATACCAAATGAGGTTTCAGTTCTTATTTTCAATCAGATTTCTTAGCACTTTTGCAGGGATGAAAGGACATTTGGGGAATAGGAAAATGTAGTTCCAGGTATTCTGCCCTTGCCTGCAGTGGACCAGAGGATTCCAAGAGTAAGACTGGATATTGGCAAGTTTTAGACACAGCAGGTTATTTTTGCACAATAATGTTTTCTGTCTTCGCACAGTGACACTTTATGCACAATAATTTAAAATTCATTGCATAGTGCTTACCTAAAATATATTTTATGTAGCTATGTTTAATTAAGCATTAGAAATAAAAATATATTGCTTGTTTATCAAAATTAGAAACAATCATTAGAATAGACTAACCATATAGCTTTAGCCAAAACAATTCATCCAAATATTTTAGTACAACACATATAGCATAAATTTTTTCAAAGATGGACAAAAAATAACAGGTTACATAGAAGGAAGTCAGAAACGACAGGTGTTTTCACTAGCGGATACCCTTGTATATCCTTGGAGGTTTGCTGCATGTTCACTGCAGCAACAACAGAAACAAGGGGATCTTTCCCCCAAGCGGTGATCAGGAAACCTGTATTTTATCATTGTTAGTATTTTTCCTATGAAAGTTTAAAATAAATGCAAAGGCTAAGAAAAAAGAATAAGCAACTTTGGGATGTCTAAGTGTCACAGACTCTATTTGAAATCCTGGGAAGGCACCCAAAGAAGTTTTCACATTGTCAAATGAAAAGAGTGAGAGAGGCAGGACCTGGCACAGTAGCCTAGAAGCTAAAGTCCTCGACTTGCGTGTGCCAGGATCCCATATACGTGCTGGTCTGTGTCCCAGTGGCCCCAGTTCCCATTCGGCTCCCTGCTTGAGGCCTTGGAAAGCAGTTGAGGAAGGCCCAAAACCTTGGAACATGCACCTGTGTGAGAGACTGGGAGGAGGCTCCTGGCTCCTGACCTCTTGGGGAGTGAATCATCGAATGAAAGATCTTCCACTCTGTCTCTCCTCTTCTCTATCTGCCTTTCCAATAAAAATAAATGAATCTTTAAAAATAAAGCAAAAAGGAAAAGAAAAGAAGTGAGAGAGGAAGAGAGAGGCAACAGAGAGAGAACGAGCTTCCATTGACTGGGTCACTGAATGCCCCCAGTAGCTGGGCCATGCCGCAGCCAAGCGCCAGAGTGTGCCTGAACCTGGGTCTTGGAGTTGCCCTTCAGTGACTCCCGCAAGCAAGGAGGCCTCCAGGATTGCCATCAAAGACAAATGAAGATATACAAGCATGATACCACAGATAAACGGAATTGGGAGAGTGATTATTCATTTGTGATTATGAGATGAAGTTTTGTATAATAATTTTGATAATTATTACACATCATCATTTTTAAAATGATAACAGAAAAATGATTTTTTAATCTTTGAACCAAAGGACATACTTGGAAAGCAAATTTATTTCGAGTGTTGAAATCAAGAGTATAATGAATTGCCATTTACGATACATAAAAAGCATACCTATTGGAACTTTCTGATTTCTTTCTGTTTTGCCTCATGGAAAAAGTAGCCCTTTATGAAGACATTGATAGACTTGGAAAATGTATCATGCAGTCTTGAGTTAAGTTAGATTTTGTGCTTATAAGTCACAACCACCGATTTTAGAATTATGTTTAGATTCAAGATAGTAAGCCAAAATTTACCTCGTTATTTTTCTCTCTAGCACTTCAGAATACTCAGTATACACTGTTTTACAAATCTGTGCAGCAATATTCTTACCAAAAGTAAATAAATTGAAATGATTTCCCTTCTAATGATCACCTGGATGGCTCGTGAATGGGTTCGTTGTGCTACATGCACTACTAATCAAACCTGTTAAATGAGTGCACACTTCAGCAACAGAAAGCGTACATAAATTAACCTTTTGAGTCTTCAGTGATAATTAACACAATCTAATGAATTGCATAAATCATTCATAATGAAGGGAAATAAACAAGCACTCTGAGAAGAGGACATTAATAACTTAAGTTATCAAAAGAAGTGTTTTAATTTATACAGTATGCCCACAGACAGTATCGACTTGAATTTTATCTGTGAAATAATTAACAGCTGATCTGCAGGGATATATCTTATCCACTGGCAATATTTTAAACTATAAAAAATTGAAGATCATTTTGAAGGAAACTAACCTGATTATACACCGTGATTTGGAAGTTACTATAAAAAGGATAAATGAAGTTTAGTTTAAGTTCAACAAATTTAAACAATATATTTTTAAAATACCCATTGGCATCTTTGCAATTTCACATAAATTGTGATTTCTGTGGTCCACTTGTAAAATGCTAATTGGATATATGTATATATAAACATACATAGATAAAAATAATTTGGATCATGAAAAAATACTCATTCTTAAAATTATTTTTCTTTGGTTCAAAGAAAACTCAATGGAATAGCAAAAATATAATTTATGAAACTGTTTTTCCTCAAATCGCAAGCATAAAAGATAACGAATTTCGTTTCAGTGTTTAAGTCTCTTCACTTTTCCTTACCAACATCTTTTTGTCCAAAATTACATTTTCACACAGTATTTTTTCTGACATTATGTATTTAATTATTTGTATAAAAAGTGAAAAATCATAGCAGGACTTTCTGAAAGTTGAAATCCACACATCATTCATTTAAGTACATAGCAAGTAAGGATTGGGATATTAAAATTATAAAGACACAATTTTAATGCAAGGAGATAATACTTGATGATGAGATGGAATTCTATCAATATGTAGTTACAATATAATAAAATATAATTTTGGTTGATTTATGCCAGTAACTTAATATTAAAGGGAGAATCATTCTCTAAATAGCTATTGGGATTTTATTGTATAAATAGTTTCCTAATTACATTAATTGACATTTGTAAGAAAACAAAAAGTAATTGATGGAAAATCATTTTAAAAAACTTGAGGCTGTTTCATCTTACCAGAATGAGCACACCTAATAAACGGCTGACATAACCACAAGCTCAGTAATGTTGCTGCTTACAGAAATGTCTTGATCATTCCGCTGTGTTACAAGAAGCCTACAACTGAGAGGTAACAACTCTTACGAGTTTAATAGCGCTTCTGCCGATTCATTTCCTTGGCAAGTCAACCTGCACATAGAGTAAATTGCTTGGATGTGAAGAATCGGGACAGGCTGCACAGTTTGTCATATCTGGAGTCCCATGAAGACCGGTTTTCCTATCAGATTGTTCTCCACAATAATTTCCCACAATGTACATATCATTTCTTTCTGACATTTTGATTATTGATCTAAATTGTATTCAAGCTGAAAGGCTTAAAAAGTGCAATGTTTATTTTATTTTAGTTATTCCTTGTGTTCCCATAAGCTAGCTTCTCATTGAGACAGGACAGTTGCCTTTATTAGCAAGTTTCAGGTGAGCATCATTTGATAAATTTCATCTTTACAGGTACTATTTCTCTTATCGGCCTTTCCCATAAGGGTCAGTGTCAGTCACATCAGCCACATTCATAAATATAGCCTACTCCTGATAGCACTGGGGAGCGTCTCTAAGCAGTATGTGTTTGGTCTTTGGTACTAGCTCCTCGCATAGAGCTGAGACACTGTGATTTCCCAAGTGAGGGAGCATCGTTTGCACTCTCACAAGCTAACACGCTTGTAACTGAAGTTGTGTTGAGCAAGCGCTTCTTCAATTGCTGTCAGTTCGCTTCAGGGTGGGACAACTAGCTTAGAGGATCAACACATTCAGCCCCACCCTTCTTCAACTTCCAGCCTTCCCGTCCCATCATTCTAGGACATTTTGAAGCTAAGCAAAGGTAGCTGGGACAAACAAGCCCTTCCCCACCTCTGTTTTAATTTCATGGATGTGGGCACCTGGTCAACCCATTTGTAGCTGGCCCTTGACATGATCCTACATGTGTGGCAGGAAACCAGCTGCTTAGATGACAGACTCGGCCTGTTGGGTCCATACTAACTCCAGAAAGCTTTGTCAGACTTAGTTGAAGTGTGAGACATCTGGATGGTGTCAACAGAACCAGATAATTATTATTTGGGAAAAACAAAATAGAGAAACATATAAGAGAACAGGATACAGTGAAACATCAGTAGGTAAAATTATCTCAAATTGGAGTGATGAGGAGCCTTCTTAAGACCAATGATTACTTGGGGGAAAATGATTTATTTTACTGAAATCAGAAATGTTGACTTTATGTGTGTTCCTAAGGAGTTCAACTGGGCTCAGTTTGGAAGGATAAGTGAGAAAACAAATGAAAGCAAAGATGAAACCGTTAGTGAGCAGTTCAAGAATTTTGCAATGCAGCCACATTTTCATTAAAGAAGAGCAGACTGGAATTGGGACATGCGAGGAAGCAGATCTGGGAACTCCTGCTGCTGGGATACAGGTGGTCTAGAGGGATTTCTCTTGCAACTAAAGTCTTGGAAAATGAAAATAGAAGAAAATAGTTTTAGGAAAGAAGGAGCACAAATCTCTAGGCACAGAGACTAGAGAACACAGATTTTGGAAGTCTCAGTAACAACCATCAGTCAAAAACCTTTTAGTGTGACTTGCAACTGGGACCAATATGGTTAGACCACAGTGTGAACAACGCGTATTGAAACACTAAATAAACCTTCTGAAATGAGAGAACTCGAGAGCTACCATAAGAGATTGCTTCACCCTCCACATGCCCATACTGGACAAGGCATGAAGTCTAGAGCCAGGAAATCAAGCCAGATCTCATACACATGAGCTCTGAATGCTGAGTACTACACTGGTAAGGCTGGAGTCCTGCATTGGTAAGAAGTTAAGATTGGAAGGCTGACTCAGGTATTAAACACAGTGAACGGGAAGTGAGATGCAGACAGCCCCCAACAGGTGGCTTATTATGAGAAAAAAAAAAATCCCTTTACTCACAGAGCAATCACAGCCATTATGAATTTTGTGATTATTTGTTCAATAGGATAAAAGAAGAATACATTGATCAGGTGCACATTTATAATGATCATGATGTTGGAGTAGCCAGAGGACACTGAGTGTTGTAGAAAATGGCTGAAAAGTGGAATTTAGTATCTTTATCATTTGTGTGAATAAAGAAACTGCGTGTTTTCATTTCCTGTTGGCCTTCCACAGCAGTGCAGCCTGTGCTCACTATCAGGTCTGAGTGCTGGCTGCTGCTAGCCAATTACAACAGCAAGGGTCAGGGTCTCCACACTGAGCAAGAAAGAGGGGAGCAAGTAAATGGTACTAGGATGTCATGTCTGTTAGAGTGTTTCCTGATATGCATTCCATGTATGACATGTCAGAATAATTTTGTAATTAATACCATAGAACAGAGTATTAGTTTCTACCAATTATCTAAAGTCTGATTTTATGCCTCAAATATCTTATAAATCAGAGTTTTAAAATTTCATCATATCAAACTACATGGAATACATTCCCTTATGTTCTCTATGGTATTTTCTTTAACAGAAAAAAGAAAAGATTTATTTTATTTTTATTGGAAGGGCAGATATACAGACAGAATGAGAGACAGAGAGAAGATTTTCCATCAGTTGATTTATTACCCAAAGGCCGGAGCTGAGTTGATCCAACTCAAAGCCAGGAGCTCTCCTGGGTCTCCCACACGGGTGCAGGGTCCCGAGGCTTTGGGCCATCCCCCACTGCTTTTCCAGGCCACAGGCAGGGAGCTGGATGGGAAGCAGGGCTGCCAGGATTAGAACTAGTGCCCCTAAGGGATCACGGCACAGGCAAGGTGAGAGCTTAGCTGGTAGGTTGCCATGCCGGGCTCTCTCTGTGATATTTTCAAACTTTATGTTTGTGCCATTAAAATAATAAGATATTTATTAAAATTCATTTATTTCATATAGCCTCATTGTTTTCTAGTCTAGGATATGGCTATAATAGTTAAAATAGAATTGAGACACAGGAAAGTTTGGGCAGCATAAAGAAGCCACAACTAAGAATGCCTTTATTAGAATAATGAAAATCGAAATAAAGCAAAACTTCTCTTGTGAATGGGTTTTGCAATAGTAGCTATACAAGAGGTGATTTTCACTACTACTTTTTATTTATTTGTTTCATTATGGTGAAAATGTTTATTCACAGAGTTTCCGTTATAAAATACTGTGAAACCTGAGTTGAGCAATGCTAGAATGAAGATCATGTCTTAAAATTCCTTAAAAAATTATAATTTCAAGCTAGCCTAGCAAAATGTTGAGCATGAAAATACAATTTTTGTTAGGATTTCAGGAGAAACACGAAATTATATTCTTTGATGTTCTGATTTCCACATTAATAAATAATCTTACTAACAGGCAGTCTTTTCTATAGCAAGTTTTTGAAAATATTATAAGAGCACTGCTTCACTTCATCTCATGTGTGCCGAAGAGATATGTCCTCATCCAACAAAGATGAGCATATGGCTTCCTGTCAGTTCCAGAGCTGTTCCTCTTGAATTGCTCGGAAAAACGATTAGTAGAAACCATCAACCCCATTCAAGAGTTATTTCCCATTACTGTGTTTCAAATACTTAAGGCTTATTCTTGACAGATATGCTCAATCAAATTTTACACATATTTTCATTTACATATAAAAGATTAAAAAGAATTTTTCAGAAGAAAATAAGCCAAAACATTAAGCAGCATATTGGTGGACTATTGAAAAATAAAGTGTCAGATTTGCCTAGGCAGAAAGCTTTCTATGCCCAGATACGTTGGTTCATAATCCAAATAGTTACTGGTAACTACTATGTACCAGAAACTATGAATACAGTTGGTATGTTCTATATTCTCCTAGAATTTATAATTTAGGTAAATGAAATAAAATGCATTTCCAAACTTGTATGTAGAAATAAATTGGACTGTTTTATGACTTGAGGCTCAACAACTGCAGGATTAAAATGGTGAGTATATTCATCTATAAACTTGTTGAAATTGACATAATACATAACGTTTTGATCCAGAACAATTTATTGATACATTAATGTGGATCACTGGATGCGGCAACTTAACGGGCTCACTAGCAACCAAACCATTTGGCCAGACATTATTCTGGGTGTTTTCCCTGAAGACTTTTTTTTTGGATGATTCTTACAGATAAGCTGGCAGAGTAAAGTGAATTGCCTTCTTCCATGTGGGTAGACATCATCCACTTGTTGGAAGGCCTACTTAGAACAAATGGCTGGTTCTTCTTCCTGAAGCAATGTGCCCTCTGCTTGATCTCATTTGAACTGGGATGTTGGTTTCTCAAGCTTTGGGACAAATGTTGAAGCATCTGTGTTCCTGGATCCCAGGCTACACAGCCTCCTAAGTGGAACTAAACTGTAGCCTTGCAGGCTCTCAGGAACCGAGACTCAGAAAGGTGGTACACCCAAACTATATATTAATCTGATAGTGTTAACATGGCTCCGATATCCTTTTAACAGCCTTAGTGACTGAGTTGAATGCTGAAAAGAAAACAAAGTGGTAAATTATAGTAGAGAAATCTAAGATCCACAACACAGACAAGCCATAATAAATCAGTATGACTTTAGATATCTCCTAATATGATTTATCAGAAGAACAATTTCTACCCAGTGGAGTCTTCCTCCAAATTCAGATCTAACTATGAGGCAATATTGACAAACCTAACTAAAGGGCATTCAACAAAACTCAGTAATCAGTACCCTTGAAAAGCGTCAAATCATAAATGAAGACAGTCAAACACAATGACTGACAAAAATGCCATGAATTTGGACGGACAAGACATAACTAAGACATATAAAGTGATGAAAGTAAATTAGACTGGTATTTCTAAAATATTGTTATAATTAAAATCATGACAGAAGTTGTAAAAAATATTAACTTCTACATCAGTGTAAAAAATTTCATAATCACAATAAACATTACTTTAACTTGTAGATAAATATTATCTATACACTGCAGAATTATACATCTGTATATAATTAAAATTAGCTTGTGAGCAACATATAACTAACACTTTTATGAATTCTCCTTGGATTTATTTTGTTAAAGGTATTTTCCAAAACAACATATGTTAGATAGTTATAATACTAATGAACATTTCTTAAAGTCATCTTAAATTTTAGAATCCATCCAAAAGCCATCATAAATAATTGATATTTAAAAATAAATATTGTATTTGTTTCTGGAATGATAAATAATTTAGAAAAATATAATTGACATTGAGCTTACATTTCTAGATTTTAAAATATATGCAACTGTGTTATATCTGAAGTAATGAAGCCATGTTTCACAGATATAGAAAAATATAAGTTCCAAAGTGAAATTAGATGAGATTTTCAAAAACAATGTTGCAAAAGTTTGATTTTGTTGCAATTCTTTTTGGCCATCGTGCCTCCCGTCTACCAACACTGAGGAATGGAGAAAAGAAGGGCGTATAAGTAATTATTTTGAAAGAAAGCGGGGAAGGCAGAAGTGACAGAAATAGCTTCTGACAGCACTAAGTTACCATTCTGTGCTCAACAGCTTCTGATAACACGAAGAGGGATCTTCCCAGAGAGGAGCCAGTTCATTTCTCTTGTTCATTAGCCTGGAATAACTTCAATCCTTTCACCTTCAGTTTTCATATCTTTGTTGGTGGTATGTGTTTCCAGTAGGCAGTAGATAGAAAGGTTTGACTGGTGAGTTTAAGCCATTTGCATTCAGGGTTAATACGGATAGGTAGTAATTTTTTCCAGTCATTTTAGCAATGGATAGTTCATTTTTTAAAATTTAATCTTTTGTTGTTTGGGATATTTTTCATATTTAACTTTGTTTTTTGTAGGTGTATTGCTTTACTTTGTCAATAGAACATCTTTAAGTATCATTTGTAGGGAAAGTCTGGAAGAGCAAATTCTTTGAGGTTTTCTTTACTGTCAAAAATTTGTATTTCATGTTCAGACAAAGGAAATCTTTGCCAGGTTAGTTATTCTGGGTGACTTTTTTTTTCTCCTTTAGAATACATAATATGTCATCATTCTCTTCTGTCCTGTAGAGTTTCCTCATAGAGGTCAGTAGTGAGTCTTATTGCAGTTCCTGTGTATGTTAGTTGATTTTTTTCATGTGCATATTTGAGGATATTTTCCTTATGTTCAACTAAAGGCAACTTGATCAGGACAGCTTGATTATAATGTGTCATTATGATGAAGATCACTGCTGGTCAACACTACTACAAGTCCTGGGCCACTTCTGGACATTGTTTTCCAAATCTTTCTCCAAGTTAGAGAATTTTTCCTTTATTATTTCATTGAAAGCATTTTTCAATCCAGCTTCTCTTTCTGTGCCTTCTGGAACTCCCACAACTCTTATATTCAGCCCTTTAATAGTTCCCCTTCAATTTTAAATACTTTTCTTAGCTTGACTCAGTTGCACTTCCAGCTTTTTGATTTTTTTCCTCATTGTTGAAGGAAATGTCTTCCAATTCTGGAATTCTTTCTTCCGGTTCACTTATACTATTATTGAGACTTTCCGATGATTTTTAATTTGTTCCATTGTGTTCTTAATGTCTAATGTATCAAGTTCATTTGATTCATTGTTGTGATTACCTGTATAAAATATTTCTTAAATCCCTTGGACTTCTGTGTGTGCTTCTCGCTGTTATTAAGAAGCTTTATAACAAGGTTTTCTTGATGTCCTCCTCAGTTAACTATGAGGTTGATAAAGGAGGTTTTGCTCCTTTGTGGGAGAGGGATCAGTGACATTCATTGTGTCTCTGCCTCTTTTGCTCTTGGTCATTGATTTTTTTGGATAGGAGATGCCTCTCCTTAGGGCCAGTTTCCAATCTGTGTAGTCCACTGGTCTAGAGGTCAATATTACTGATGGTGTTCAATACTAACTTCTTTATTAACAACACTTTTGCCAATCCCTCCAGTGAGTTTTAGTCCTGGGGTCTTGGGGTCTTGTGCTAGACTTTCCCCACAGTCTCCACTGCCCCAGCTCCTGGATCAACACTTTCTACATCTTGTGTCCTGTGCTGTGACCACACCATTGCCTGCCAAGCCTTTGTCACACTCCCAATTCAAACAGTGCTAGGAATTAGGGAGACTCAGGCTGTCTTAAATCACTGGGTTGTCAATGGCACTGGTCTTACTACAACCTGCTGACTGTTAGGTCTGAGGTCCAGCCAGATTTATTTTGGTTGGAATTTGTAGGATGCCATGTCAGTGCTATTTTCACTGTGAGACCATTGTAATGTGTTGAACCGGATGTGAGTTTTCTCCCAGCTCAGTTACTGTGCAGCTCACTGTTGCTCCTTTAGCCCCACAGCCCTTTCCTCAGTTCACAAAATGATACCCAGTGTGGCCTGCCAGCTGTTAGGTGTGAAGGCCACCCGGACCTATTTTTGGCAGAACCTATAGGATGCCAAATTGACTGTTTTTTCCCTGTGGGACCAATGCAATACATTTAGCCAGAAATGAGTCCTCTCCCAGTTTAGCGCATGTGCAGCTTGTTTTTCCTCTAGCGTCCACCCCAAACCTTTAAATCAATATACAAAATAGCACCATATGTGGCACTGGTGGGGGTCTGGACCTGCTGTTCATTATCAGGGTTTCACTCAGACCTATCTTGGGTGCAAACTCTAGGGAGCCAAGTCATTACTTTTTCTTTATGGAATCAGTGCAATACATCAGGCCAGGAATAAGTGAAACTCCTGGCTTAGCACGTGTGCAGCTTGTTGTTATCCATCCAGACCCACAGCCTTTTCCTCAGTGTACAAAATGGGACCCTGTGTGGCACTGGTGGGGGTTTGAGTTGTGAATCCCACCCTGTGCCTGCACCCACCTGCTTGGGCTCTGCCACTCTCTTTCTGCTCATGGTCAAATCAAGCTAGTGAACAAGATCTACAGTTCTATGCCTGGGTTCACTTCTGAACTCCTGGTGAACCCCCTCCCATCTGGCCACCGGTGGAGCTTCAAATGCCAATCACCACTGGGGCATCTGGTCGCTGGAACACTGCTCCAATGTCTCTGCTCTTTCCCATATCCACAGGTCTCCAAGTATCCCTCTGCCATCAGCCTCCCCTCTCCTATTTCATGGGATCACAGCCTCTCTGCTTCACACTGGATAATGATTCTTTGTCTGTTTACACATGCCCTTACCCTATTCTGCCACCTTTTTTCCTTTATGAATTAGTACTATTTTTATATTTTTGGAGACACAAATAAAAACAAGATTCATTGTTTATTCTCCAAAGTATTATAACATCGTTAAAATAGAATAGAAGGCAGACACATGCATTTTATAATGATAGTTAAAGAGAAATATTTGTACCAATTTAAATGGTAGCATAGACATTGGATAACATGTTTTGACATACAATTACTCAGACACTAAATGTGTTTATAATCACGTCTGTTAGCATTATAAAATATATTCATACACTGGTTTAATAGAAGAGTTTGCCAAGAGCATAAAAATTTAAAAAACCAGCAGCAGCTAGAGAAAAATCAGACATTTTCTATGTCTGACATATCAAAATATTTTGCCATTTTTAGGCATAATATAGCCAGATGAATCGTACTTGTTAAGACTGCTTCACGCAATAACTCTTTTTAAAAACTAGGTCAGAAAAGAATATGTATTTTTTCATTTTTTTACTCTTATTCAGAATTGTTAAGGTCAAATGCAGATTTGCACTTTGCCCTCTAGTAGCAGATTCAGTTTGGAAGAGTGACTTCTAGAGTCTCATTGCTTCTGTAATATCGGTTGTAATGGCAAACAACTCAGGAAGGGGGTATAATTTTGAATCAAAAGTATTAAAGATACACTAAAATGGAAATTCAGACTAGACTTAAGCCAAAATGGTTAATGGTTATCCAAATGACCATGTAATAAATGGTAACAGAATGATGTAATTATTCCATGATTATATCAACACAACAGTTGATGTAAAGCTGAGCTGCATTTCTGGTCACTGTAAGGGAGCCCTTTTGCAGAGCTACTGGCTGGCCCTCTGTGGTCTCCCCATGTCCCTGCAACCAGTTCAGATTTTTGTGACTTCCCTGGTAGCACATGGAGTCACTGAGTGGGACAACAACTCCCTGCTCACTGTCATTCAAGTTAAACTTTCTCTAAAGTATCAGGCTGTGACTGATCCCCTGAAATCATGTTCTTGTTTGGATGTCTTTTCTGTGCATTTTCTTCTTTCCCTAATGCCTCTTCTAAAGGAATAAAGGGAGAGCAGAAATAGTCAGATTTATCTCAAATAAAATGGACTGTGTGTAAAATAATAACAGTAATAATCATAGAGACAATCTCATCTCTTAAGGATAAAGGATTCAGAGCGTAGGAAACCTAAAACTCCTTCCTTCCCCCCCGCACAATCCCTGTCAATCTTCCCCATCTCACTTCCTGTCTTGGAGACTGCCAAAGCAAAGGTGATGTTATTGGCTTCCAGATCTAACCACTTTGTTGTTTACTCAGTTTTGCGTCTTTATTTCCATTATGGAAATGGAGGCAAGGAACTCTATGAAAGCAATGTTGCCAGAGCCTGCCAGGAGAATTTGTAGATTACCACAGTTTCAGTAAATGCTGAAATATTTTGCAGTATCATGAGAAATTGGAAAATTTTACATTTTCTTTTCAGTGCACAATTCCTAAGGCATGCATTTTTAAAGATAAAATTATTTTTATGCCAACAATTTTAAGACAGAAATATATTTAGTGAAAAAAACAAGTCTTTAAATAGTCCTTTTTTGTCCCTAGGATCTAATATCTATTTTAAATGTATTCTTTAAGCGTTATGTATACACTATGCCTTTCAAGAAAGGAAGCCTATTCGCTCTTTCATTGTTTTTGACTTCCTGTTATAAACTCCCGAAGCGTAAAAAGCATATTGCATGCTAACTCAGAATGTCTTCATTTAAACACAAGGAGACATTATATTGTGTATAAATCGATTGTAGGGAACATAAACCTGAATTTTAGTACTTCAGTTTTTATCTGTTTATGGAAATATTTTTAAATTGTTTTATTTATGAGCTTTCTGTTTTTTTGGCTTTCAGAAGAAGTTAAGGAGGGTGATGTAAAGCAGCTGGCTTGGCATGAGGAGAAGGTCTTTTTGGACACGTTCAAGTTCCTCGTGCTCCCGAGGGCTGCACGCAAATGACTAGTTTAAGGAGTGAATGCTCTGTGCTCCTAGCTGTGATGCTGATCAAGCTTTCTGTTGACTGGGAGGCTTCTATCTTGCTGACCACAGGGAGGGACCACTTGGAGGGACTATGTTGCTCTCCAGAGCTTTTCTCTGGATGTAATTGCCTCTTGTGATTTCGTATTTTCTCTTTAATCAGACACATGACTTACACTCTAATAAGTAGATAACATCTCGGCAGGCTAACACCATGCTGGTCTGGGCTGTTTTATGAACATCTGGTAGAAATTCAAACTCATTGGGAAAACTTTTATAATTATTTTTTCCAGTTTGAGCTTCTTAAAGATATAAATCAGTACTATGAAATAACGAGTGTATTGATTGAACTGTTATAGTTAATTTGTAAAAACATAAAATTACGTGTTCTTCCTGGGTATTATCATTCACAGAATATGTTCATTTTACAGTGCTAAATAGTACTATGTTTTTAAATTATTTGCATCCTTCAAAAATGTTCATGTAAATAAACATACTCTATTTTCAAGAAAATATCTTTCTAAAATGTTTTTAAGGTTTTGATGAATTTTGCAAACACAATTTTGAATGGATAGACCATTAGTAACAAACACTCTGTGAGGGAGTCTGTGTGTATTGCTTTTGGAGTGAACGAAGTACCTATTTTTTTATTTTAATTTGGGTATCATATTACACTGCGAGAAACGCACACTGAATCCACTCTTCTCAATGCCTCTGTATGACTGGTGGAGGTTTACCATGGCTTATGGGAGGCATGAGTTCCTGATCATTTTCTTGTCACTAAACAGCCATTAAAATTATAGTTATTCAAATGCTTTGTCAGAACTCATTCATTTAAATGGTTCATTGTAGCACAAATAAAGTGTTCTGTGCAATGAAGCAACACTGTCAACCATAATGCATCTTTAGTCTGTTGACTCAGAGTCTAGTTTATATACTGCTTTTTCCTGGCAAAATGTTGGCTTAAAATACTCCAATAAGTGTGTCCTATTTTCATTTTCAAAAAGATTTAGAAAAATATATTTTCTGAATAACACACCTATGAGTATTCACTGTGAAAGCACATACCACTTAGTACGTTTTATCTGAAACAAACAAACAAACAAAGACATGTAATCTGCCTGGGTGAAAATCTGTGAACTGAAAATGGATCCTTGACTCAGTACTATCAACGGAGTGATTGTTTATAGTCTTGCATTTTGAGCCTTTACGTATTTCTTCTTGCAATCTAAAAGCACGTGATAAAGAGAGGCTCACTTGTATCAGCGTTTAGACTATGTTTCTTTTCTTCCTACTGCAAAGGAACTTAAGCTTGAATGCTGACTTAGTATTCGTTGCTGTGTCATTTAGTGCAGGCGTATTGTGAAAATGTCATGAAAACTTGTCACTTGGGCAATTTCCTTACTCACATTTTTGTTAACAACTGCGCTGTTGATAGTCCAAGGCTATCCCTCTCTTTTTTGTGTGTGATAATCCAATCTTGATTTAAAATTCTTGGGTGCCAATCTAATGCTTTCCACCAACACAGGGCGCAGAAAGCTGCCTGGCTGTGCCACCTTCTGCCTTGGTGCCGCCTTTGCAGGAGCACTGCTGTGCTGGGTTCTTGTTCTGGACAATCATCACAGCAACAGAGGAACCCATGGTGGCCCTCTGCTATGAAAACTGCTAGGAGAGTTCTTTGCTTGTGAGTTCCTTTCCACTGTTCCTTTTTATGTTTTTCTCCAATGAAGGACACACCAGTTCATCTTCCCAGTATTGGCAGGAAACATGAACTGCCATTTGTGTTAAGAAATTAGGTGATTTTACCTCTGCTGTCCGGGGCAGCCCTTACCAGCACTGAGTCTGCATGCTCCTCCCTTCACGGCCCAGCCTCCCACAAAGGAAAAGTTCTCTCTACATGGTCTGCAACTTGCCTTCCTGAGACACGATGCTGAAGAAAGTCCTCCTGAGTTACAGTGACAAATACTGTATTCCTCCTAAAGTATAAGGTGACAGACTGCGAAACATTAGCTGCCCTCACTCTTCTAGTCATGTTCATATAGGACTTGCCTTGTCCTCATTTTATGCCTCTTTAAAAAAATAAAGTTTGATAAAACTTGAATATAAACACATGCTATGAAGTCTATTGTTTTATCATTTAGCATTACCAACTATTTTCCATGGATAGTTATATGTGTGTATTTATGAAAACTATGTTATCTGTTCTTATGAAAACTTTATTATAATATACCTAAATTTTATTTGTTGACCTTCAAGTTGCCACTGTGTATTTAACACTCTAGCAAAGATTCCTAAATACTGCTTATCTTATTAAAACCGGATGCCTCTATATCAAGCTAGAAGCAAAGCTCAGTGCACATTTTCAAATCAATTTTTATTTTTGCCCATTATTCTCTCTGAGCATGCCCTGGGATACTGGTATTATATTTGTACTGGAAATATCATGAAAGGTTTTCTAGTCACTCTTAAATTAAAAAAAAAATAGCTAATTGAAATTACAACCTTATCATTTCAGCGATTATAACTGACCACATTATAATCAGCTCTAAATTATTGTCAATGTAAATCAACTTTCATTTCTGTATCCCCTGGCTTTGGTGTAAATTACACTTTTTAATTTTGTGATATGGGTATGTCAGAGTCCATAAAAGCTTTCTACTTAGGTTTTAATTTAGATGAATGACTTATTTTTAACCTAAGTATATCATATGCCATGTGTAATAGTTGTAATAAAAGTATAATTTTTTTGAATTTCACATTTAAATGCCCCCTCACACAGTTGTTTGGGGAATTAATATAACAATCTAAGTGAAGAAAGTAGAAACAACTTAATTAACTGATAGTTTCAAAGTTTAATAATATGTACTTGCTATTGTAACCCCAAATTTGTAAGTTGAAGCAACAGTCATTCTATATGATGATATTTGAGGATAATGCTTTGTGAAGGTAATTATTGTTAGATGTGGTCATAGAGGTAAGATACTGCATGTTTCTCTCTCTCTCTCTCTCTCTCTCTCTCTCTCTCTCTCTCTCTGTGTGTGTGTGTGTGTGTGTGTGTGTCTCCCCAAGGAAAGAAGGACCTACTGAGAAGGCCGACATCCCATCTGACTGACAGAAATTGATTTTCTGCTCTTCCAGCACCTGGAGCTCTGAGAAATGAAATTTCAGTAGCTGAAGCTGCCCAGTCTGTGGTGTTTGGAGCCTTGAGATTCCAGACGGTATGGACTCTTTCTATGCGGATGCTTTCTGGGGTGGTGCCGAATGTAGCCTCCTCTTCTTCATCTGTCCTGCACCTCCTTGGACCAGAGTCTCTCTGATGTGATTCTGAGTGGACCTTCCCACCACTGTCACTGTCCATGTGGTTTCCAGGGCAGCCTGGCCCACCCCTGGGAACAGCAGCTCTTTGGTGATAGCCTGTGTCCTGAGCCACTTAAGTGTTTCTAAGCCTGTCTCACAACAGTTTCAACATGACTGCAGGTATAAATGCACATGACCTTTGCTGTTGTTGCTCATTGAGTGACCGAGGGCTCCTGTATCCTCAGTGACAGGCCCAGAGTCACTTATCTACAGACTGGAATCTGAAACAATGTGAAAATGCATAGTGCAGCATGGTTCAAGCTGATTATGAGGCATGGCCTTGTCTGAACTCACTTGGCTATGATTCTTTACTGCTCTAACATACACATGTCCTTTTCACTCCTGTCTGAACGGAATATCCAGGCACTGTATTTGATGACTCAGAAGTCTCCTCAAAAGAGAAGTGTCACACCCATGGTACTTTCGTCTGTTGACTGAGAACAGCCTTTATGCATTCATTGCTTTCTTGTTTTCTTTCTTTCCTCCTTTTCACATTTGTCGCAATCCTTCCCTGATTTGAGATCAGTGATGGTATCCTTCCTTGCGCTTTTGTGTGTTCCTGCAGAAAATGCAACATTCCTACTGACCGCCTCCAGGATTTGCGTTTGTCTAAATGAATAACTCACAGAGAGACCAGTTCCTCAGTTTTTGCATTCTCATTGTGTAATTCACATGGAAGCCAGCCATGCACTGCTCATTACCATGCCGCTGTATCAGCAACAATGATATGGATAAAAGACTCAAGAGGGTCTGTTCATTTTCTGCTTCATTTAGTATGTAATAGAAATGTTGGTGGATTTGTGCTGCTTAAAAATCCTCTCATGGTTTTTGAGTTTGTACTGTATGACAATGTGTCATTAGAAATGCCTTGTTGGAAGAATAGTAATTGAATTTCAATTACTAAATTTTTGGGTAATAGATAAATTAAAAAACAAACATTGGAAAGCATTTTTATGATGAAGGCATGCTTTTTAACTAATTTCTGGATTCTGAAAAGCAATTAGAAGCGATGTGCAATTGTGCCATGTGCTGGGTGAATAATTGTCATCCATGTGCTTTGATTAAATTCCATATGTTCTTAATATGTTATCTTTATTTTAAAACATGCAAAATGTTTTCATCCTATGGACTTACTGGATGAGATCAGTTGTAATTGTCTAAAAAAATCTGATGCATAAAATAGAATTCCAAGTTCATGAACCTCCAATTGTGAGGGAATACTAAGATGGTGATCACATAGATCATAAGTGGAATATGGACCTTTTAATGGCCTCAAAATACTATGGTAAATTATAGTGAGCTATGCTATCTATACTTTTAAATTATAAACTTGCATCATATGTGAAGTATAAAAGTAGCTTACATACACCATATTTATGCAAATATGCATCATATAGGTATAGACTAATATACATGCATATAATACATCATAGATTCAATCATACAATATATATAAAATCATACCTTGAAATATATATGCATATGTACACACACACACACACACACACATACACACCTGTTTAGAAACTCTGGCCAGTTTGCTTGTTTTTTATTCTGAGCATGGAAGAAAAAATTCTGACAGTTGATAGCATTCCTTTCCTTTCTTCGCTTGGGTATCTCCTGGGCATCTTTCATTTACTTACTTATTGTTTCACGATGCAGTTCCATAAGTTCAGGGATTTCCTCTCCCACCCTTTGTATTTCCCCTTGTCCATGGCAGATTATTACTATGAAGTATAATCCTGACACAACAATCACAAGTTCCTCATTCTGCTATTTAAGTGTATTGTGACAATGTAAGTATAAACCAAGTTGGAAGTTCTTTTTTGAAAGCCCCGGGATCCCATATGGGTGCCAGTTCTAATCCCGGCAAGGACTTCAACTGCTAGGCCACGCTGCCGGGCCCTCAAATGCAGATTTCATTTTCTTTGCATATATTCCCCAAAATGGTCTGCTGAGTAATATGGTAGATCAATTTTCAATTGTTTTAGACCTCTCCATACTGACTTGAATAGTGGCTATACTAGATTACACTCCCACCAACTATGAAGTAGGGTATAAGCTACCTTTCCCTTAACATCCTGGTCAGCAGGTGTTGTTAGAATTCCCAACATAGGCCAATCTCACTGGAGTTAAGTGGAATTTCAACATAGTTTTTGTTTATATTTCCCTGAAGGGTAGGGAGCATGAATGTTTTTTCCTATGTCTATTGGCCATTTGAACCTGTTCTTCTGAAAAATATGTTCATTTCCTTCATCCGTTTTTTTAGAAGTTTGTTTTGCTGCCACTGAGTTTATGAAGCTCTTTATTGCTATGTCATAGTATTATGAGATGGGATAGTTTAAGTTACAAAAATAAACAGTCTTCAAACCTCTGTAACATAACACAGAAATTCTTCGCTCTTGTCACTTGCCTGTGGTCCCTTGATGAGCTGAGCTGTGGAAGTTCCATTTTGACATCTGCTTTCACCCCCACGAGGGACCAGGAAAGGCACACAAGTCAGTATAGGCTCTTCCTGATCCCATGAATGTGACATGTGCCACTTCTGTTCATACTTGTTGGCCAAAGTAAGTCATGGCCTTGTATCATGTTGAGAATATCAGTTGACTTATGTGAACAAATGAGCACAGACGTGTATGTTTTTCAATGTCCATGACTTTCCCAAATGAAGACGAAAATCAAAAGGCAATGATTTCAATGCTTTTCAGTAGCTCTAAGTGTTCCTGGGACAGAATATCTTCATAGACTTTCAATGAGAGTTTTACACTCAGTGCACATGTAAGAGATCATGAGATTACTTAGTTACTTAAAAGACAAACACACCCCCAAGCTCAACAATCTCATCTTGAAAGACAGGCATATCAACTTATGCCCTCCCCCTCTCTATGTGATTTCATTGAAGTTAGTCCACTCAAGATTTAGTCCCTTCTTTTCCCAATATCCTAGCCCAGGGTCCTGGTGATCTGAGTTTATTGCTACTCTTGTCTGCATGATTCATCATCTTGTCTTCTATGGGCAAAGTCACTCAGTACAATCATGCTTTTCTGTAAATTATTCCATCCAAATTGCATTTGGGGGGCTGGTTGGGTAGCTTAATGAGCTAATACTCCCCTGTGACACCAGCATTTCAGATGGGCACTGGTTCTACTCCGAATGCTCTATTTCCTGCCCAGCTCTTTGCTGTTGGAATGGGAACACAGCAGAGGATGCTCAAATCCTTTAGCATGTGCACCCACATGGGAAGCCTGGAAGAAGTTTTTGGTACTGAGCTGCAGACCGACCCGTTTCAGGCTGTAGCAGTCGTCTGGAGAGTGAACAAGTGAATCTCTGTTTCTCCCTCTCTCTGCAACTGCAAGTTTCAAAAAAGAGAACTAAATCTTTAAAGAAAACTATGTGTTTTTTTTTGTTTGTTTTCTTAAATTCTTGCTTTATTTAGGTAGTTTCCTTTATTCATTAAATCACCATCAAATCTGTCTTAAGAACTCTAATTATCTGAGTCAAAATGGTTCAAAATTAAAATTTTCTCTACCTATTAAGTGGCAAATATTTGAAAAAAAGGGGGCTAAGTTGTTTTAATTTCATCATGATCAAATTTAATTAATCCCTTAATGTATTTTATTTAATTTTATGGAAAATGAAGTTTTTAGCATCATTTTAGTCTTACTTGGCTGATAAGACCAGAGGGATGATGTATATTAAGAGTTTTACTTTCCCAATTGACAGTTCCTTCTCTTGTAACAATTTCACCTCCTCTGACTTCTAGCACTTTAGGTCACATTCCTGGATGCCAGTTTACTTATGCAAAAAATTACACTGTGATATTTACCATAGTGGATCAGTATGAATGCTGAAGGAAGGAAATCTACAGGGAAAGAACAAATATCCTATCTGATAGTCGATGAATGATTTCTCTATTTCATTCCTGCAGCTTTAATTTAAAAATGGTTATATATTTTTATTAAAGGTAGTAAGGAGTGCCAAGAGGCCCTTGTTCTCATCTCACGTCCCTATAAGCACACAAAGTCAGGCTTGTGAAACACTAAAGAAAATAGACTATGCTGCAATCACATTTTAACAGGATGGTGATCTGCCCCAGCTTTAAAGGATTTCAGCAACCTACGCAATGGTTCATGCTCTCAATAGAGCATTGCTCTTTTCTATAATGGTATATTCTCTAGTTTATCTGGTTCTAAAAGTGGGAGTACATTGAATTTCTTGAATTCTGAAGTCAAGGACCAGCAGCTGCAGTACTCTTCCCCTCTCTAGGAAGGCCTTGAAATCTGTGAAGTCTAAACAGAAGTGAGACAAAATAAATCCATTTGTCCCCGTGGACCTGATGTTAACTGAGACAAATTAGAATCAGCTGTGTTCAAGACAGTCCAACCAGACGCACCTAGTTTCTAAAACCCCCAGTGATAATAAATCACTGTTCTGCAGACATGATGGCCATGAGCTTACGAGCTTATGGCTGCCTCCACCTAGGATGGCAAGTCAAGAACTCTAGGAATGACCAGTTTAATAATGACCATGTGTTTGTGGAAAACATCCTGTTTTGGAATGTGATAGAAACTCATGCTTTTTCAGATATTTGTTCTAGTTTCTGAATTTATGACGTAAATGGGAAAGCTGCGGTTGCATGCTGGCTGGCTTGGTGGTGCCAATGTTTCATGTTGCTGCCTCCTCCCATTCTGGCTGATCCACCGCTGACCTGGCTTCCCGCTAAGTAATGGGCCCCAGAAAGCATCAGATGAGGACTCAAGTACTAGGGCAGCAGGAATCCACACGGAAGATTCAGGTTGAGGTCCTGGTGCTTGGACTCAGCCTAACCTAATCCTGACTGTGGCCATTAGGGGAATGAATCAGCTGATGAACGATCTCATCTTCTTCCCGCCAGCCTGTTTCCTTCCAACTCTGTCACACTGCCTTTGCAATTAGTTAATTAGTTACATAAATCTACAGAAACAGCAAATGTAAGGTGGTTAGCATATCTTCACGTAAGAATTAAAGCTTACTTACCCACTAGGGTGACTATATATAATATTAATATACTGCCTGTTTTTCCATTAAAAAGAACCTGGAAGATATGACTTTGGATGTTTTCATTATAAAGAAATGTGAAATGTTGCCCCCTGTGCAATTTTGCAACTACATTATGAACTCATAAAATGAAAGGTAAAATTGAATTTCATTATTGAAGTAACTTACCCAAAAATTCATGTTTATCAGTTTACTCAGGTAGTTTTTATAGGCATATTTTAGTTTTATATTCTATTCCCTTTATAGTGTAGGCTTTGAATTTATTTAAATTTGATAATGAACACAGCATCATGTATGGTTTATGCACAGCATTCATTTAAGTCCATCGGCTATAAAACTCATAAACATATCTTTTGCAAAACAAAAGGAAATAAATTCTTACCTTATCTTTGCTTCTATATTGTTTATATTCATAAAATTGAAAATGCAGGATAAAAGGAAACAAGTAGAGTCTGGGATTTTGAAAAATTATGTTGCAAATTTTGGCTGAAAGCCTTTATACATTAGGCACTGTATCAGATGCAGGCAAGGGAAGTAAAAGCAAAATAACTAGAATCCAATCTTTACGGGATAAGTATTGCAGAAGAAAATAGCCTGATTGGGCGCCAAATGCTTTAGTTTTGCTGAATTCTTAGTACTACTTATTTGCCACTGCTTAGATCACAAGAATTTATGTAAACTTACATCCTGGGATGTTTCAAAAAGTTAGCCAAGAAATCAAACTAATAGTTAAAAGCTTACTTTATTTTAAGTGAAAGTTTATTTTTATGTAAAAATTTGAAATCCATGTATGATTGCTTTTTCCCAAAAATAGGCAATTTTTGGGCAACCTTTGATGGTTTCATGTACATTGATTAATAATATATATCAAAATAAATTGGTTTTATTTTCATTTTCATGAACTTTGTAGTACTCTTCTAAAAAAATCATTTATTGAACTTGTGAGAGTTACACAAAGAGAGAGTGAAACAAATTTTCTATCTGGTGGCTCACTCCCAAATGGCTGCAACAAACAGAGCTGGGCTGTTCCAAAGCCAGGAACCAAGGGTCTCCTTTGAGTCTTCCACATGGGTGCAGAGCCACAAGAACTTGAAGCACTCTCCATTGCTTTCTCAGGCTGTAAGCAGAGAGCAGCTGGGACAGGAACCAGCACCTCAGTGGGATGTGACATCACAGGTGGAAGGTTAGCATGAATGCCGTCTTGCTAGCCCCCGTAGTATTATTGTCGAGTTGACTTTATACCAAAATGTCTGACAATGTAGTCTGTCAATGTTATTTACAGACATCTGAAAGTGTACATGTAGCATCTTAAGCTTGGCTTTTCTATATGGTTATTTCCTTAAAATGGTATTCTGAGGAACAAAAGTAAGGATTAAAATATTTGGTTCGTCAAAATTGTTTGATCTTATTTAATTTGTGTGACCTAAATGCTAAGGCTGCAGTTGCAGGCTGGCTGGCTGGCTGGATGGCGCCAGTGTTTCAGGTTGCCAACATCCCCTATCAGAGCACCACTTCCCATTCGGCTGATCCATTGCCGAGTTAATTCCCATGTCCGTTTCTCTGCTACTTGCTCTGCCAAATCCCCAAAACAATCACCAGCTATCAAAGCCTGAAGTTTCCTTAGGCCCATGTCACTTTTTCAAATACGTGGCCAGAAACTGCTGTTTCCATTCACAAAGGATAAGGGTCTTCCTTTTGGATGCGTGTGCCTTGTGTCAGAGTACCAGCCTATTTCAACTACTTGCCATTTGAGAGTTGCCTTTCAAATCTAGGTGTTTTTCTGTGTCGTAAAAACCTCATGTTTTTTATCCTCATTGCTGAAAATGTTGAGAACAAAATGCATGCAATCTATGGAGTAATCATAGAAAATTTGCCTATAAAACATACTTCCGCTGATCGCTGCACTGGGATTGAGGGGTAATTCTGATAGTTACTAATGTTTTACTAGTAGCATTTGATTGGTGCTCAACAAATAAACCTAGCATTTTGCCAAAGCTTTCACTTAGATATTTTGAGACATTTTAAATTAAAGCTTTATAAAGGGGGAGTAATTTCCTGGAGAAACATATTCAGTGAAATAAACTGCTTACTGAAACAAACCAGACACACACACAAACACATGTTTTATCTGATTTTTACAGTTAAAATATGCAGTACCAATATTTTTATTGTGTATGAGTGAAATTGACGTCTTTAGGCATTATTATTGTTCATAGCTCTTGTCTATTCTGCTGTAAAACAGTTTTCTTTCTACCCTTTACTTGTTGATCCTTCCACTAAACTTGCAGTTAGGCCTTTATCATAACATAAATTAAAACTATGTTATCACAAAATTAAAGGAAAAACAAAGGAAGTGAGGAGGATGGGGGAAGAGAAGAAATAGTGGGGAGGGAAGTATCATGATACTCATTTGATTGCACCTGTGAAATGCATGAAAATGTTCTCTTCCTAAAAAGTTACAGAAGCTGACTTCTAACAGAAATATAGATTTCAGACGTATGTATTATAATACGAAAGGTGTTGATGATGCTTCACTTTGCAAATCATATTCAGTCTCATATACACATATGTATATATTTATAAAAACTGATTTTGAGTTTATGTGTGTATTGCAATATTTAACAGCAGAGGGCTAAATGTGGGCCAATATCCCTAGGGTTCACATCAGATCATATGCAGTGGGGGCAGGTGGGATCTTCAACTCCAGATGGAAATGCCTTTCATTAAGGACAATCAATCTACTCACTTGGGATTGCTACTGAAATCTGATTAATTTTGCTGAAACACGCCTTAACACCAAATGTGAACATGTATAGTGGCTCCCCTGAGTCAATAGGCAGCAGATTTATTCCATAGCCCAGTGGACTTTTCCTACGGAAGTTACTCCGTTGTGGCTGTGGAAATTTATTTCGAACATTCTTTGTGAAGCAAAAATGTTATTTGTGCTTGCTCTTCATATGCTGTTCCTGTTTAGAACTGCAATGATGTCTGGAGTCTTAATATATTTTGGCTATGTATTTATCACCTTTTACGTCAATGTGCAAAGTCAGAACAAGGCATGCTGCTTATTGTTCTCAATGTAACTCTTTAACTTCCATCTTGGTTCTGGGCATGGCATTGGAGAACAAACAAAATGGAATTTCATGTCTAGCAGAAGTAGTTTTCATCCCACAGGACACAATTTATTCACTGCATGGGTTCTCCTACATTACTTTTCAGCTCACACATATGAAGGACGGTAGTTTGTCATGTCTCCTGACATGGTCCAGGCATTGCTTCCCTCCCCTCGTCGGAGTACAGCAAAAGAAAACGAGATCCAGCAGGTATTCTACTCAGTAAGACACTTAATCCATGGTTCTAGAGCTCACAAAATGCTTGAAACTATAAACTGTGAAAAAGCTGACTGATGGGTTGGTGCTCCCAAAGGCAAACACAGGAGAAACCCAGGGCGGTGGAACCCTCGGAAGGCAGACAGGAGTAGGGACGCAAAACCCAAGACAACGTGGTGAGATAAACACGGGAGCCTGCATGTGTGCTGAGCTTTTTTGAAACTTGGAGCTGGAAAAAAAAAAATCTGCGGGGCTTGTTGCAGAAAATAGCAACGATTCAAGAGAGCAGCACCAACAGGATTGCAGCGGGCTCGTCTCTGCCTGTGGTTGACCAGGGCAGATACACCTCGGAACATGCTCTGAGAAGGAACATGCCTTCCTGGGGAAGACAGAGCGGAAAGGTTTTGCAGCTTCAACAGATTCTTTGCAAGATGCTTTTCTCTTTCCCCAAAATGATCCTCAGAGCTTGAATGATCCACTTTCGCTGAATTCATTTAGTTACTTTAAATCAAATGGAACCAGTTCCCCAGCAATGCCCCGGTTCACAATTTCTTCCTTCACCTGCCTAGAATCTCAGCAGGAGTGCAAGCGCAGCCTTTCCCTCTGCGGGATGAAAGCGGAGAACACACTTCCTCTTTGTTGTGAACCTGACTTTTGTAAGGCCACACTCTGAAGCGTTTCCTTTCATTTCACGGCTACTCTTCCCAGTCTGTTTCTTCAATTACTGCTCCAATAGTTGCCCCCAGAAGCTGAAATTCTTCAAAGTGTGTTACTTTGACTTTACGTACGCCCTAAGTGAACAACCCGTCTTATGGTTTTAAATACCATTGTGCCAAAATATAAACTTGAATGCTGTTCTCTCTTGAATTCCAGGCTCACCTATAATGGCTGCCTACTCAGCATCTTCTAGAAATTTCCCCACTGAATTCTCAGTCAAAACTGAACCAAGCTATTTTTTATTGTATTGTCCCACCTACGATCTTTTAGAAAACTCTACCAGCTTTTTCTGTAGGAATCATTCTACACTAGAGATCCTCTTTGCACCACAACCAGCAGAGTAGGTAACAAACGCATACATTGACTAAATAACATCTGAAGTCCCTGTTGATTTTAGTGAGACTCTGAAAAAATTTTATACATGGGAGTAAGAGCATGACTGGATGAAGCAGTTGGCCCATCACAATTCCTCTCATATAGAATCATTCTTCCTGCATAGAATTATCCTTTAGATAATTGAACAACATTGTCTGGGTGATGGGCTCCTATCTTATCTCCGTCTCCATTCAGAAAGTGCCCGGGGACAGGGACAACAGTGAGCACAAGGTGGCTGCAAGAGGGGACAGAGAACTTTCTCTGAAGTTCCTTCACTTTGCCTTCAACTCAATCATCTCTCACCTGTCTAGCTTGCCAAAATTCTGTTGCAAAGACCAAAAACTTTCTTGCAACAGTAGCTCCCTTCCTGCAATTACAAAGGTAATGTTACTAAATCTTTGTTTTGGTCGAGGAAGTTACAGTAGAACAGAGGAAGGAAAATACAAATCGATGCATTATAAATGAGCCCATCATATATGGAGTCCTAAAATACCTTCCTAGCTACTGTTACTGCTTGATTTTTTCTTAGTCCCATTCAGCCTATTTTAACAGACCGATCAGTTTAAGCTTTCATTGACATGTGGTCTGTCCTATCACTCTTCTTCAAATTTCTTGCTGGCATTTCAGCTGACTCAGGGTCCGATTAAATCTTCACCTCTTGACACTTGATGTTCTGGTTGCAGTTTTGCCACCTGACCCCGTTTCTTGCCATCTGTTGTTGTTTCTCTGCATCTTTCGAATCCTTTAAACAGTGCAAACACTGTCCTGGTCAGGAGTTTTGTATTCATTCTTCCTTGGCTACACTATTTCCTGGTATTCTCTAGTCTTTATTCAACTGCCACAGGAAACAGTGAGTGTGTATATCACCCTGCACTTCATGGCACTTGCAACAACTTTCCTTAAAGCTTTCTCGTTAGGGTTGTAGAACTGTATAGAAGTCAGCTGAAGTGATTCGTATTTCACTGCTTCAATGTTTCCTCTTACCTGATGTGAGTTACAACATCTTCACATTTATAGAACAATTGTGTTGCAAATGAGCAAGTAAGTATAAATGAAAACAGAGCAATATGTTACAAATTGTGAATGCTCAGTGACTGCTAACCCACTCTGCTACACACTTATTTCTCCTCTGTTGTTACCCTCAGAATCTGAGCTGCTTGTGTTTTGTTAACTGGTTTTCACAAGACTGAGTGCCTACAATGGTGACAGCATATTTATAAACCTTCAGGAAGCATTTGCTGTTTGAACTGGAATAACTGACAACCAGGCAATGAATGGCAGATTACTGAATTCCATTGTAAGCATAGGATATTTAATCTTAAAAGTCAAATGCGAATTTATCTAAAAAAAGAAAAGACATATAAGATACTGGACAAGCAAAATTACATGAACCTCAAGTCTGTGAGCTTTATGTAGTTTCCCAAAGACATTGTCAATAGGCAGGATCACTTTTTATTATTATTAACCACAATAAAGGAAATTGCTGTAACAGAGGAAATCGAGGAATGTATCCTGGCTGGACAGTCTGCTTCATGCAGCAATGGGAGGTGAACTGCTCAGTTCAACAATCAACTCACTTACTGACAAAACTGAAGGGCAAAACTGAGAACTCAGAGCAGGGATCAAATGAATACCCAACTAATAAAATATAATTGAACCTTATTATGTTATTTTAGCCAGGTATAGGGAAAATTCTATATATGAGTCTTAGGTAGTTAATGTAACAGTGTATGTGTTAAAACAAACAAACAAACAAGCACACAAACACAAAAGCTTAAAATATTTCAATGCAACCTGATATTGTGACCACAAACTGCTTGAAGGACACCAGCTTGGCAGCGGCAAGCACAGGTGTTTACAAATCATAGTCAAGGAAGCTTATCAACTTTCCAAAATTACCAGTTTCTTCAAAAAAATCTTTTTAAAAGGCAGAGTTACACAGGTAGGAGGAGGAAAGGAGAGAAAGAGAGGGAGAGACAGAGAGAGAGAGAATGACAGCAAGAGACAGAGACATTTATCATCTGCCGGTTCACTCCTCTGACTGGGTCAGGCAAAAGCCAGGAAACTGAATGTGGATTGAGGTTATACAGACTTTTTAAAGTTAATGTTATAATTGCAGACTTCCAAATATGTAAGTGCTTATGAAGCAATATAGTTTTTCTGAAGCAATGGATAGAAGCACCTGAACAAAGAAATATTTTAGGAAAGAGCTCCCCAAATCATACACAGCAAATGTTTTTCAGTATGGGCAGATTTATATGTAAGATAAATAAGATTGGCCTCTGATTGGTGAATGGCATTGCCTTCTGTTTTTGCTTTTGTTTATGATTTCTCAGTTACATATATGTATATATATAAATACTGGACCTGATATTAGTAACTCTTATTGTGATATTAAAAACATTGCCAACATATAAAACATTATTGCAAATCATTCAATTCAATAATCAACACTGACTGTCTTTTGCATGGATGGAGCTGGAATCAGACTAAGACAGCTGTAATTAAACAGAGGGTTCATTATTTTATTCACCACAAATACATGGAAGTGAAGAGGTAAGTTCGTAGACAAAGAGTCTGAATCATGGTACATATTCAGATATGTGGACAATATCCAGGCAGAGCAAATAATATGTTAGACAAAAATCTAAGCTGTGTGATGCTGAGTCTTAGATAAACTTATGTTAGGTTCATTGATTCCTACACCAAAAAAGAAGAGTAATAATAGCTCAAGTGAATTATTCAGAGTGCTCACTACAAACATGAGCTGAAGACATTTGTAATGTTGAGTTTGATGAGGAGAATGTGCAATAATCTCTGTAAACGCGTCATGTCAGAAGCTTATTAAGCGCCTACTCAAAACACCACATCAATGTGTGCGTTTGAAGAACTATGTTTCACCATGTCCATTTACTGAAGCGATCATTTTTGTTGTACTGTGATTCAACGTATAAGATGAATGGGAATCCATATGGGCGCCGGTTCTAATCCCGGCAGCTCCACTTCCCATCCAGCTCCCTGCTTGTGGCCTGGGATGGCAGTTGAGGACGGCCTAAAGCTTTGGGACACTGCACCCGCGTGGGAGACCCGGAAGAGGTTCCTGGTTCCCGGCATCGGATCGGCGCGTACCGGCCTGTTGCGGCTCACTTGGGGAGTGAAACATCGGATGGAAGATCTTCCTCTCTGTCTCTCCTCCTCTCTGTATATCCGGCTTTCCAATAACAATAAAATCTTTAAAAAAAAAAAAAAAAAAGGATGAATGGGAATCATAGAAGCACTAATAAATACATGTTATCCCGATATATCTGATCATTTTTATTCCTACAGTCTTCTATTCAGCTTGCTGCTGCAGATGATATCTTGTTAAAGTACAGATGGATTAATTTAATATATTTTAAACTATTTTAGGTGCCATTATTAAGACCAAATATTACTACAGAATACCTCTTCTAGATGATAGATATTTAGGATAACAGGTAATTTTAAAATAATTCATTTATTGCATTCAGTGCAGAGTGAAATGGAAAACACTGTATTTGATTCTTCCTAAACACAGAGGCCAGCGCACATTTGGTGCCTTCGTAGTTCCTAGTCAACACTTCAAAGATCGTGCAGTGTCAATCTACTTCAGGCTAAAATCAATGAGGATGATGAATAAAGCTTACTGGTATTCAGTGGAGAGAGCATAAAAAGGAAATGCCTTCTATTAATTGAAAGGGGATTAAATATTATACATGAAAGGAGTAATTATTTTTTGCTACGCACTAATTCAACATTTTCTTATTTATTTATTTATTTATTTATTCATTCATTCAGTTTTTTATGGGGAAGTCAGACATACTTTGAGGAGGATAGACAGAGAGGAAGATTTTCTATATGTTGATTAGTTCCCTAAGTGGCTGCAATGGTTGGAGCTGAGCTGATCCAAAGCCAGGAGTCAGGAGTTTCTTCCAGGTCTCCTGTGTAGGTGCAGGGTCCCAAGGCTTTGGGCTGTCCTTGACTGCTTTCCCAGGCCACAAGCAGGGAGCTGGATGGGAAATGGGGCCGCTGGGACATGAACTGGTGCCCATATACGATCCCAGTGCATGCAAGGTAAGGACTTTAGCTGCTAAGCTACTGTGCTGGGCCCCACTTCAGCATTTTTTAAAAGATTAAGTGATATTAGAAGTCGTTTACATTTCTGTCTGTCTACTAGCTTGCAGAGACTAGTGGAACAGAAAAATTGAATATGATACCCAACAACAACTACAGAAACTGTGACATTTTGGTTTTAGCTTAAAGTTGCTACTCAAGGTTTTCTTTTTTTTAATAGTTTTTTAAGGATTATTTCTAAGAATCAATAAATTCTATCAGCTCAACCAAGTGGTTTACATGTAGGCTTTGGGAGAATGTGATTAGCAGCATTGTGTATTTACTGGAATTATTGCTATGTCATAATTAAACATAGGAGACTTTTCCAATGACAATTCAGCAATCGCCCCTTATTCAAGCTCTCCACACTTTGTCTTTGCTTCTTGTTCGGTGTGACACGTACCACCTCATGCTTACCACTGAATTTTATCCTCCCAATGCGATCGAGATATCTTGACAGCAAGAGTCTGTCATAGTCATCATTTCAGTTCGAACTAACCATCAATTTTAGCACAAATTGTGCATGAATGTTAAATTCAGTCTAATGGGAAATATATGATAGCAATCAGATTATGTGACACTGAAATTGCCGGTTGTTCAACACGTTAATATGTGAACACATTAATTACATACCAACCATGTTTATACTTGACATTTAGCAGTATCACACAGACACATCATTAGAACAGGGAATAATTTTATTGTAAGAAAAATATGGCCCAAAGGCTTAAAAATACAGAGCTCAAACAGAAGAAATTCCAGTTCCTTAGAGAAAAAAATTAGTGCTTTCCACAAGCTGATAAGGAACTATGCTTTGTTTGTTCATTTAAATCTTTATAGCTGATGTATTTAAACTACACTGAATTGTTTATTTGGCAGATTTCATAGAAGAGTTGCCCAAACTCTCCCAGATTTTTTTCTTTTATACCATGTAAATGAAAACGGGAAGATTTTTACAAAATGTCAGACTAAGACAAGGCAGCAGAACTAACAGTTCTTTGGGAACAGTGTTACAGAATATCCAATTATTATTCTCAGAATTCTTTTCCTGGGGAATGTCACTCAAAGTCTACATTATTTTTTACTGAAACAGCAACATAGATCCATGGGTTGAGGTTAAAAAAAAATTGCCAGCATTATCTTAAATATATATATGAATGCTTTAAAACACCATCTTAACAAGTAAGGGATATCAAAATCTTTGTGATACTTTTATATGAGGCATTCAAAGTTATAGAAATGAAAGCTTTCGATGGAGACAGATGTAAGGGTTCACCCGTGCTGTGGAGACTGTGGATCTGCCGACAGCCCCAGGGAAGTGAGTGCAGTCATTCAAAATCTTTTTAATCAAGTTTCTGTATGAAGTGAGATAAGACATTAGTTTTAAGAAATAATGCTTATTAAATTATTTATTGTGACTTTCTAACATAAAATGAAGTGTACAAGCATAATGTGATTTTACTATTAATTTCTAAAATGTAGGCTGAAAGAGCTGCTTGATTTCAGCATGGTTTTCAGTGCGCTGAGCCAGGCTCTGACACTAGCTCTTTCATTAAACAGGACCTTTCCTGTAATCAGGACTGAAAAGTTTGTCTAGCAAGACAAATATTTGTACAAATTGTGATTGTCAAGATGGATTGGTCCACATATTAATATCTTCACATATTTACTTTATATACTGTATCATATTTAATATACAGAAGTCATTCAGAATATGATCAGTATTCAAATGAATTAAAGTATAAAATAAAATTATTGTGATTTTCACCAATTTAGGTGGGATAAACACAGAGGCCAAGAGGTTGTGTTCACTGGCTCTGGTTTTCAACACAGTCCAGAACATTTTCATCAAGGTTTTTGAGACAGAAAAGCCAAATTTTTATTTAAAATGTCTTGTTATTTGCTATCTGAAATTGAAATCTTTATAGAAAAACTCATTCTTCATGTTCACTTGCAAAACGGACACCACTTTTACTCACATGGGCTTGCCTATGTGAAGTCTCAAAGGTAAAAGCTAGTATATTTTAAATATATCTACAGAAAACTACACTCATAAATACAGTTTCCTCACTAAAACTGAGACAAATAACTCAGTTTTGCACCGGAGAGATGAAAACTGTGACTCTATTGAGTATGTAACAAGATCTTAGGCAAAATACTAAAACCAAGTTATTTTTTCATTGTTAAAAGTGATAATGATTAAGTTTTATAAATAGATCAAAAAAATTTCAGACTCATAACTATCATTATAGGTTGCAAATTTAAATGAAAATATAAAACACAATAAATAGTACTTCCTAACGTTTTCCAACATACTTTGGGTTCTTAAAATCAAAAACAGCTATTTGGAAAGTGCTTCTGTAATAATATGAATATAAACTTACCAAGAATATTCCTATGCATATTAAAATTGATTACTTTTCTTCTGACATAAAATAAGATTCCTTTAAAGGTTAGCCACAACATGGGCCCGGTGGCGTGGCCTAGCGGCTAAAGTCCTCGCCTTGAAAGCCCCGGGATCCCATATGGGCGCCGGTTCTAATCCTGGCAGCTCCACTTCCCATCCAGCTCCCTGCTTGTGGCCTGGGAAAGCAGGAGAGGACAGCCAAATGCATTGGGACACTGCACCCGTGTGGAAGACCCGGAAGAGGTTCCTGGTTCCCGGCTTCGGATCGGCGCGCACCGGCTGTTGCGCTCACTTGGGGAGTGAATCATCGGACGGAAGATCTTCCTCTCTGTCTCTCCTCCTCTGTGTATATCTGGCTGTAATAAAAATGAATAAATCTTTAAAAAAAAAAATGTTAGCCACAACTTTTTTAAACATTGCCAATTGATTGTCAGTCCTAAATGTTATCAGTCATCAAGTTTTCCAATAGCCTAGGTACTATCGTAAAACATTACACTGCAATTGATATTTGATAATAAATATGTCTGGAAGCTAAGAGTATAAATTTAACATCAACTGTAAAAGCACATATATGAGAATATAATCATTTATTTACTATTGAAAATGTAATAATAATCATACACATATTTTCAGAATCATTTTCTCTGAAGACTTCTGTTTATAACACAGTGAAAACAAGATTATTGACAATTCTGTGTTCATACTTTACTCAAAAAAGTTTATTTTGATTCCAAATCAGTATTATGATATAGTCATTCATATATGGGAGTGAGGTTCTAAAATTTCAGCAACATTGTGGCTATGAGAGCCATGGGTGCTCTGGACAGATTTTACAAGAATTTGGAAAGCAAAGAAGATTTGCATATTTAAAGTATTTAACACAGAACTCCTTATATTGATCACTTACGTTTCCCAGAGAGAATTCACTCCAAGGAAACATAACAATGTTGTATTTTTTATAATACGATTTTGATTGATTGTCAGTCAATTGATATTTTCAGAACAGCTAAATGTGATGGGATTATGTATATCCCCTTGTTATACAGAGCGGAGCAAAGCCAAATGTAGAGATGGGGGAAGCATTACGTATTTTACAGAAAATAATCTCATGATGCACTCAGAGTATTATGTCAATGACACTTTCTCTAAAGTGTGTAAAAAATAAGGATGAAGGATATTTTCAGGGAAACAAGAACCCTTCTCACATTCATTCACAGTCACTTCAGAGAAGTGCTGCTGATTGCCAGTCTTCACAATGTCATCTCACATACTGATGTTGCGGAGATTTCAAAACTGGCTTACAGATCCAGTCACTGGGAGACTTGGGAAAGATGTGCAGCGGTTGTAAAGGAAGCTGCAGACTAACATGGACACTCCAGCTGGGACACACCCTTAGTGCCACTGAAAATGTTGGAAGAGAATCCGAGCTATCCCCTCAGTGACCTCACCAAGTGCCCAACACTACAATACCGACACTTCCCCAAGTTCCAAGCTGCAGAAATCTAAGAGACCCAGCAGAGGGTCTCTCAGGCTAGCTTTCACCATTGGGCTGCTCAGCATGTAGGATTTTCCTCCCGTGCACAGGCAAGGACGGCCTACCCCTACCTGACTCATCTCTGAATACTACATTGCTAGCTATTTTCTCTTACCTTTTCATTCTATCAATTACACAAATTCTTATATGAATATTTATTTGTAACTCAGAAGGGAAATTCTATAATAGTACCGGTACTTTGACTGCCTTAGAATTAGAAAATTTATACCTTAAATCAAGCTAGTCTATCTAAGCAACATTTTATCTCATTCTCTTAATGCTTGCTAATCCCTCAATTTCCCTCCAGTGCTTAATGCACAGAAATGACATTAACACCAACTGTTTAAAATGCTCAATGTTACAGAATATGAATAATCGCCAAGAAACCTACTGAAGACATTGCACTTAAGATAAGTATAGCAAGAATTTAGAAAACACATAATGTCACATGTTAAGTTTCAAGCATCAGAACCATTGTGCCTGTTGTCAACTACTTTTTTTATTAAATTTATTCATTAATTACATTGTGTTGCAATTACATAGAATCTGGGATTCTCCACTCCACCCTACCCCCATGGTGGGTTCCTCCACCCTGCTGCATAACCATAGTTCAAGTTTAGTTGAAATTCCCTCCCTGCAAGAATTTGCCAAGCATAGAGTCCAACATCCCATAGTCCAGACAAGTCCATCTACTTATTGGGAAGACCCTCTCTGGTCTGAGGGCAGAGTCAGCAGAGTATCTTCCTGGTCAAATAAAAGCACTAATATACCATCTGCAACAATTAACATCGTTATGGAATTAATTGACATGATATTGAGCAGTCAACATGTTAAAAATAAATGCAATTTCTTAACCACTTTCTGTGACCCCCCATTCACAGTTCAATTTTAGTTTATATACTACAAATGACATAATATCCATAACATAACATGATATGCTTAACATCATATCATATTAAATTAAGGCAAACATGTGGTATCTAATCTTTTGGGATTGGTTCATTTCCCTTAGCATTATGGTTTCCAGTTTGGCCCATTTGGCCACAAAGAACTGCATTTTGGTTTTTTTTAATAGCTGAGTAGTATTCCATGGAGTAGATGAACCATAGCTTTCTTATCCAATCCTCTGCTGATGGGCATTTTGGTTGCTTCCATGTTTTGGCAATTACTGATTGTGCTGCTATGAGCATAGGAGTGCATGTTGGTTTCTCATAAAACAAGTGTTCTGGATATATTCCTAGGAGTGCTATAGCTGGGTCATACGGTATGTCGATTTTGAGTTGTTTGAATATTCTCCATACTGATTGCCATAGACCAATCTGCAGCCCCACCAGCAGTGGAGTAGGGTTCCTTTTTCCCCGCAACCTCGCCAGCAAGTGTTGTTGGTGTTTTTCATGTGGGCCAGTCTTACTGGCGTTAGGTGGTATCTCATTGATGTTTTAATTTGGATTTCCCTTATTGCCAGGGAGCTTGAGCATTTTTTCATATATTTATTTGCCATTTGGGATTGTTCCTTTGTGAAGTGTTTGCCCATTTCCCGTGCCCATTTCTTGAGTGGCTTGTTTATTTTGGTGTTTTGGCTGTTTTGTAATTCTTTGTATACTCTGGAGATTAGTCCTCTATCACCTATGTCATGCGCAAAGATCTTCTCCCATTCTGTGGGTTGCTTTTTTACTTTGTTGATTGTTTCCTTTGCTGTGCAGAAGCTTCTTAGTTTGATGAGGTCCCATTTGTTTATTTTGGTCTTGATTTCTACTGCTTTTGGAGTCTTTTTTAGGAAGTGAGGGCCTACCCCTAAGTGTTGCGGTGTGTTTCCAACATTTTCTTCCAAAAGTTTGAAGGTTTCTGGATGCAGGTTTAGATCTTTTATCCATTTAGATTTGATCTTAGTATATGGTGAGAGATGTGGATCTATCTTTTTGTTTCTAAAGGCTATCAACCAGTTATCCCAACAGCATTTATTGAAGAGACCTTCCCATTTGCCTGGATTATTATTTGTTCTTTTTTCAAAGATTATTTGACTGTATCTGTGTGGGTTCCCTTCTGGTGTTTCTATTCTGCTCCATTGATCTTCCTCTCTATCTTTGTGCCAGTACCAGGCTGTTTTGATAGCCACTGCCCTATACTTTTAACTAGAATGAGCTACTTAGGAGGATAAAATTTTTTAAAAGTAACAAAAAACATACTGGTATTTTCTGCACTTCCATTTTTATTTTACAAGTAGAAATTATGAAAATGTTCTTATGAGCTCTCACTACCTTTGTCTCAGTTTCCGACAAGAGTACAGTATCATATGGAAGCGCCTCACTTTTGCAGTTTCTGTACGAGTTGGGTCACATTGAGCCTTCTTTGATGGTCTTTGATGTCACGATGCTCCCGGCTCACTCAGTGTCCCTGATGAACACACACATGTGGGTCTCCGGAAAGGCTTTCTGCTCAGTGAAGATGATCATTTTTAAGATAATTTAAATAATTTAAATGTATGAAGTTGTAAATAATAAACTCATTTGTCATGTTTTATTATAATTTCCACTGATTTTAAATCTTTTTAATCTGTAACTTTTACATATGCAAATGACAATGCAAAATACGTATGTCCATGTATGACAAATAGCGGGTTGCATAATTCACCATAAAATTCATATCAATAAGACAAATTAGAACATGATTTTAATTTGAGATCAAGTCTTTGGATATGCAACTTATTTTTTATCTGTTTGAAGGGCAATGAGACCGAAGACACAAAGAGAGATTTTTCACTCCATAAATGGCTGTGTTGGGGTGAAACCAGGACCCAGGAACTTCTTGCTGTTCTCCCACATGGGGGTCAGGGGCCAGGTACCTGGCCATCTTTTGCTGCTTTCCCAGGCCCATTGTCTAGGGGTTGCGTTGTAAATGGAACAGCTGGGACTAGAACCACAAACAACAAATGACTAACTCCCTAGAACACAACAGCCGATCCTGTGCACTTTCTTAAGGCAGCCTCAGGGAGCAGGACATCTGTTTTCAAATCATCTTCTCCACAACTTGGGTGCCTACAGGGCTCACGAAAGGACACTTTAGTTGAGATACAGAACACAAAGGCTGCATGGATTTTGGTTTGTTCTAGGGTATGAAGTGGTGCCCAACAACAGGAGATCAACTCAGGAATGTAAATCAATGTGAACATCTGCATTGGACACATTGAAACTTCTAAGACGGACCCACAAGAGGATCTGCAAATTTTAGTTATACTCATTGTGAAAAATACTGAATTCAGGCTGTATGGGTTCGCTGCTTATGTAAAAGGTGTAACGTAATTAGAATATGGTGCTGAAAGCTGACCTGGGATCCTAACAGCAGATTGCAACAAACCCAAGGACCTTGAACCCTCCACCACACTGTAGTACTGCTTCTCTAATCATCTCTATTTTAAAAACCAGGGATATTCCCTCTTCAAACTTACCTCATTCTCTGCAGTATTCCACTGAACTCTCTTTATTCATGTAATTGTTGGTGTGCTCAAATTCCAGAAACATGGAGTATCAGCTACAAAATTGACTTCAGAGAAAGGAGACCAGCAAAAATAATTTACAAATCCCCCGGTGGTATCTGTGTGCAGAAAACTAGAAATATGTAAAGAATTGTTATCAGAGTTTGATCCAGATGGAAAGGACACTATATTAATTCAGTCTTTGTTAGTTGAGATGATTCGATGTGTCAGAAAGACAATATCTCCAAGAATTTACTGAAATGATTTATATTAACACTTGCACAAGTGTGCATTCTAGAACACACACACACACACACACACACACACACAGACACAAAGAGAGAGAGAGAGAGAGAAAGAGAGAGATGATCTTTCTGCAGGTTCACTCTCCAGGTGGCCGCAACACCCAGGTCCGGGCCAGACTGACACTCGGAGCCTGGATCTCCATCCAGTCTCCTACATGGGTGGCAGGCACCTCAACACTTGGGCCACGTTCCACTGATTTCGCAGGAGCCTTACCCAAGAGCTGCAGGATAAATGAAGCTGCCAGGAGTCAAACTGTCACCCATATGGGGTGCCAGCATCACAGCGGTATTCTAACCCACCGCTCACAGTGCTGGCCCAAGAGAAGGAGTGCTACCTCTTTTAATCCAAATTCACTAAATCTTTAGATCTGATTCTGAAATATTTTCACATTGTGTTGCAGCATGCAAGGCAGACATTTTCAACATGATAACTCGAAGCCTGAGCAATGATGATAAAGGAAATATCGCACTGTTGATCAGATTTCAATACATTAATTTTGAGGCATGCAGATAGCGTGTTTCCTTGAAGGTTGTCAAATTAGCTCAAATCATGGAAGGAACTTCATGGAGGACAGGATTTTCATCTGATGTAAGCATAATGAGAATCACACTGGCATGTAACATCATGGGAGTCAGTGGAGGTAGAAAGAATAGTTAAAAGCAATGCCAAAGTTTTATGATCTTTTAAGCAGATCATGTTGGTGTGCTAACTTAAAAGAGAGAGATACTGGAAACAGACTTTGCTGAAAGTATGTATGTGCGCGTAGGGAAAGCTTTTTAAGGTGTAAGTAGACTGTGATTTATTGATGAGCAATGCTAGGTCACAGAATAAAATTTATATTAAAACAGTAGAGCAGAGATAGATGACTTAAATTAATAAACTGGCCTCATGGAACCGCACTTCTAGAATGCAAATGAGCAAATAGAAAAAATGGAAATGGGGACTAAAAGATTCATTATTTTTGCTTTCTATTTTTCCTAAGGCAGTCATGGCTTTCATTGAGTGGGAGAACTAAAAAGACGCAAAAACAAGAATCAATACTCCATGATTATAAATGTGTTTAAACACAAATAATCTAAAAAACTGAATAAACAAATGGATGGTTCTCTTTTTTCTCACACATCAATATCTAACAGCTGATTGCTCCGAACATTAGTCCAGCTACTTAGCATCGCCTCAGAGCACCATTCTGGATTGTCAAAATTTAAGAATTCTCCCACTTCTGATTGTTGATGATTGCTAGCAGGTTGCTAATCTCCAGGCTTATGTATACAGTGTTGTTAGGGGAAGGAAAACAGAGGATGAGGTGGATGCTTTTACATCACAGAATGCATGTCACATGCCATTGACAGGAAGTGTGTCATAATGTAGTGAGTAAGACTGAGAAACCTGGACCTTTGAGCTCCACTGCTTGTTGTAGACAGCCGTGAAGACAGAAGCCCTGTTCTCCAGGTGATGTAAGCTGATCCACCATGCACTGGGACTGTGTCTCTACACTCCTTATAATCATGCACACAGTAGTTGCATACTTTGCTCATTTTAATTATTTTTTAAAAATTATTTATTTTTATTGAAAAATCTGATCAGATATACAGAGAGAAGGAGAGACAGACAGAAAGATCTCATGTTTCCTTGTTCACTTCCTAAATGACCACAATGGCCAGAACTGAGTCTACCTGAAGCCAGGAGCCAGGAGCCAGGAGCTTCCTCTCCGGGTCTCCCACGTGGGTACAGGGTTCCAAGCCTTTGGGGCGCCCTTGACTGCTTTCCCAGACCACAAACAGAGAGCTGGATGGGAACTGGGACATTCAAGACAAGAGCTGGCACCCATATGGGATCCGATCACATGCAAGGTAAGAATTTAGCCACTGAGTCATTGTACTCAGAGGCTCATTTTAATTCCTATTTAATGTATTACATTTTCCCAGTTTGATAACTTTAGCCGAAATATGAAAAATTCTTTGAACCTTTTAATATGGCTTGAAAGATAAGTTAAAAATACAAAGATTGCAGACAATAGAACACCTCATATTTATTTTCCTCTCTTAGTGAAAGCGAAACAGCTATTACCTGCATATTCCTGATTCATCCACATGCTCTCCGTCTTAGCAAGAAGACGCTCCTGACCCTGTTGTGGTTGAGGCACTGAAGCTCTCTGCTTCCCGACATGTGAGAAGGAACAGAAGCATGGTACAGCGCCCCCCGACAGGCCATGTGATCGTCCCGGTGGTTCTGGTGCAGAGCCTGGCATCTCTTCTCAGCACTCTCCATCCTGGATTAGGGACACTCCTTCCTCTAGGTACAGATTCAGCCCGTGCCCTTACTGCAGTCAGGGAGTGGGCTGCAACATCGCAGATGTATACATCAGTCCTGAAAACAACCAGATGGTAAATATTCTAGTCATTGTGAGCAGCATGCATTTCCTGTTAAAAAATATTTTACAAGTATTTAAAAATGCAAGGCCATATTTTTCTTGTACAAAGCCTAACCATTGTCCTCTAGAGCTCTTAGCTGTGCTTCTAAACCCTCGGCTCAGGCCACTGTGTCATCTCTCTCCTTCCATGAACCATGTGTCATCAGTGCCATCCCTTGACAAAAATCACTTGTTTGACTGCTGTCTTAACAGTATTAGTGTTTATTCATTCATTCATTCATTTCAGGTTGAAATACTTTCATTACTTTCAGTCTAGTCTCTTAGTTTATTTGCTTGTGCAACAAACCTAACGCCTGTTTAGGCTTTGTGTCAATCTGTATCGGATTCACGCCACACTCTACGCCTTTAAAAACACATCCACAATGCTTTTCAAGATAGGCAGACCTGCAACTATGTCTTTCATGCCTGTTCCTGCCAGATAAGACCCTGAAGATTCTGATCAATCCTTCTGCTGATGTAAGAAGGCCAGCCAGGTGCTGCTTCAATCTTTCAGGAATCTTAGAAAAGAATCTGAGAGTTGCACAGCACACATTTTATTTAATCTTACACTGAGGTTACATTTCACTTTGAGATTCTTTTGTGGTGGAGGACTTGAAGTTGAGAACAATATTTGGGGTTTGTTACCCATTCACCAAGTGAAAAAAGTTATAAACATCATACTACATCTATATTTGACATGCATGTAGAACATTATTGTTTTGCTTGTTTGGTTTTAGTTATCTCTGTTCTTCATTACTTTATTTTATAGAGTTTCTCCCAACTATAAACATTTTCAAAATTTTGCAGGAGATATCCACAGACATCTCAAAGTCTGTATTACTTTCTTTAAGTTGCCGGGCTAAACAACTGAATTTATGCCATTTATCCATACTAACACAATTGGATACAAAAATGAGGAGAAAAAGATGTGTTTTCTTGGTGCCAATATATAATTATAGCTGTAACTATAATTAAACATGCAAAAAGTAAGACTAGCACTTTACAGAGCATGAGAGTATAGCTCAGGGACCTGAAGACAATAAAGAAAAAATAGAGGAAATGCAATACAACTCACAATAGAGATTCACGCATTTGGACACTGGTGCACGTCCCAGCTGCTCTACTTCCCATCCAGCTCCCTGCTTGTGCTGGGGGAAGCAGTGAAAGATGATTCAAAGTCTTGGGACCTTGCACCCACATGGGAGACCCAGAGGAACCTCCAGGAATCCTGGCTTTAGAGGGGCTCAGCTCCTATCTAAATGAGGTGAGCCATTAAATAGAAGGTCTCTGTCTCTCTGTTTCTTCTTCTCTCCGTACATCTGCCTTTCCAATAACAAAGTAAACTAAATCTTAAAAAATGACAAATTATTAGAGAAAGCATCACCTAACAATTATAGTTGACGGTCGTAACACTCATACTTCGTGTTTAATAGAGAATTAGCAAGAAAATGAGTACAATGTTTTACTAATGCTATGGGACGAACGGTTGTCCCTCCATTGACAGCAAATGCTTCAGATTCACAGAATTTCCCTGAGCATCCACTATGTTCTAAAGGTTGTACCAGCCTGTACCATCAGGTACCATCAGGTTCGCATGCATACGCCGTTGTCTTTCTGTCATTTGAAGTATGTATTCCTGTCACACTGTAGTAGCCAATTTGTCTTTAAATTTTCAATTGTGTCATCACGTTTGACATTGGTTTTCTTATTCTTGTATAATTCGCTATTATGGTGTTTGCAGCATCTTGAGCTCACTGATTCAATCCTGTCCCAGATTCTCTAGGAGACATTTTCATAGCTTTCCAAGAAGCAACTTTATTGTGTTCAATCTGCTGAAATGCTCTGTCTGTGCTGTTTTATCCTGTTTCCAATCCATTCATCATGCTCATCATAATTGCTGGGAAATTAATCACTGTAGAGACACGCCTTAGGCAGTGATGAGGGAGAGGGTGATGGTTTGTTGGGTCAACTTCAAGGTATGTTCTACAGTGGGAGCCAGCAAGTCCACGTTGTTACCTGTTTGCTATGTAATATTTTGTTAGAAAACAACTAGACTCATTTATCTAGCTTGGTCTGTGTCTGCTTCTGCAGGGAAAGAAGTGAGCGGAGTGGTTACAATGAAAGCAGTGAGATGCTTGATGCTGTTTCCCTTGGTGTTCTGATCGGCGTACACATCCTCCTCTAAGAGATTCTTGGAATGCACTCAAAATTAAAAAAAAAAAGGCAATTTATGACATGCTTTGGATCTGGGAAGCCAAATCCAGAATTTTTAAAATCAGGTTTGGGCATCTTTATAGTAGTGGTTTCTTCAAGCTGTTATTCTTTCATTTCTTCAGCTATTCCTGTGATATTTCTTTCTTTCTTTTTTTTTAAAGATTTATTTTATTTTTATTGCAAAGTCAGATATACTGAGAGGAGGAGAGACAGAGAGGAAGTGGAGTTGCCGGGATTAGAACCAGCGGCCATATGGGATCAAGGCGAGGACCTTAGCCACTAGGCCACACTGCCGAGCCCTCCTGTGATATTTCAAAGACTTTTGACTGTAGCTTTCATGTTTTGTACCCTTTTACAACTTGGGACTTCATTCTTGTTAATATTTGTTTTATCATTCAACACTAATTCCTTCTGGGTGTTTCCTAAACTTCTCTGCTCTCAGTGTATTCTTTATATTTTAAATTATCTTTATTTTTCACTATCAAGTTTTCATTTTAAATATGCTATTACTCAATTATTTTAACTATTCTCTTTAATTATGGAAACATGTTCATTTATTTCCTCCTTATTCAATATTTGAAACCACAAAAGCCTTTAAAATAATAATTTTGTTTTCTATTTTTCCCACCGAAAAGCATGTCTGAGGCTTTTTTTTTTTTTTTTTTGGTCAGTTTTTCCACTGTGAGTATCTCAACTTTCTTGAAAGTGTGAGGCTTGTTTAATTAAAATGGATTTCTCAAGAGAGGATGTGTAATTGATTTTCTCAGGGACTTGGGCTTACTCTGAAGTCAGAATTAGTTTAAATTAAATTACTGATCTGAGTTTTTAAAATTCACTTAATAGAACTTAGTTCATTTCTCAAACACAGAAGACAGTTGGATGCTTTAAGATACAAGTCTCTCAAGTGCTTTTGATATTGCAATTCTTCTTGTTCTGTTTTTGCTTCTTCTACTCTTTATTATTATTGTTACAATGCTCTTTGCACTTCCCTTCATATGTTGGGAAGACAGTGTGTCAGTGGGATGCCTAAGTTTTCCCTTCATGAACTCTCCTTTTAAATCTTCATTTTAGGGAAGTTTTATCCAGTTGCCAGAACCCTCAGGACCCACAAACCAATACTCAGAAGTCCACTGTACTACAAATACCCTCTATGGGAAAAAAATGCTCAAATGCCACCCATTTCCTTGTAATCTCTTTACTTCCCTTTGGGAAAAATATGTTTAATTTTATTGACGGATCATGAACATGTCAAATGGACATGGATCATTTCAGCAGGTGCAGTTGACTGTTTTCAAGGGAACAGTTGGAAATCACCCAGGAGAGAACATTTGTGCAAATTATAGACTCACTTAATCCCCCTTGCCATTTTGACATATTTTTATTTATCAACAAACCTTCAGAAAATGTTAGATTCACAGATTACTGAGGTATACGTGTATATTAGCAGCAATTTTATACCATGCTTGAGGCTGCAAATGAGGGCTGAAGAAACTGGTTCTACCTGCCTTCCTATCTAGCTTCAATCAGAAAATTAAAGATCTGGATTTACCTTTATCAGCCATCTCAAAGGCTAATTGCAAAGAGATGAATTATGGAAGTAGATGTTTGATAATGTGTTTGCTAGCTCAGAAAAAAGCATATGCAGGGTTTTCAAAATATGGGATAATACACATAGATTTCAAACCCATTTTTATTATAATAAACTTATCGTTTAGCTTGATTCTCCATAAACTTTTGAAAGATGTTGATAGGTCTTCAGTATGTAAGGATAGATGAATACGACTTCAGGAGTGAGATGAAAATGGTGTCTGCAATACTAAAGGCAGCGCGGAGTGTCACATGTCTGTGGGACAAAGTGAAGCGAGCAGCACAGAGCCCTTGCAAAGACGTGGGATCGGTGAGAAGGAGAAAATATCTGGGGAGAATTCTGAAGGTTGTATTGTTTGCTTTTCAAATATTTAGCGCAAAACTAAACCCAATGCTGAAGCTAATTTTAATTTCATACATTTCAATGTTAGGATTATCTGAAACAAAAGACTTCATGTTTATCACCTTATCAAACTGTAGATTTAAGTTTTGATTTTTGCTTCAAGTAAATACATTAGTGTCTGATGTGAAGAAATACCATGTTCTGTGTACCACTCTGGGAGAGTAATTAGAAATTGTTCATCCTGTTCTATTTTATGATAATTTGAAATTAAGTCACGTCGGTAAGTAAGCTGCTTGCACGGTGATTCAACAAAGAATCAGAAATTTCCCTTTGGATGCCATGTTTATTTGTTATTTCTTTTAACTTGAAAGACTATTTTGACTCAGAATTTTGCTGTTGAACTGCACCATTTATCTCCTCACCAATCAGTACCCTCCATCTGCGGGCATTAAGGGTTTTTACTCAGTCTTCTTTTTAGTATCAATAAGAGCTGATAACCCTCCCTCCTTTGCACAGCACATTTTTAAAGTAAATCTTATAAATTTTCTTACAAACATTAGTAATTTACTTGTATAATGCTGACAACAGTGTTTCAAAAAAGAATGATGAGCGGAGGAAAATAATGAGTGATTTACTCCATGTAATTTTTAAAGATTTATTTATTTTTATTAGAAAGGTAAATCAAATTCATAGAGATAAGGAGAAACAGAGAGAAAGATCTTCCATCTACTGGTTTACTCCCCACGTGGCCACAGTGGCCAGAGCTGAGCTGATCTGAATCTAGGAGCCAGGAGTTTCTTCCAGGTTTCTCATGCTGTGAAGGACCCAAGGCCTTGGGCCATCCTCTTCTGTTTTCCCAGGCTACAAGCAGGGAGCTGAATGTGAAGTGGAGCAGACAGAACTGAACTGGTACCCATACGGGTTCTGGTGCTTAATTTTTAAAAGGAATGTTGTAAATATCCCATCATTGTCTTTGTAGAACATCACTTTGTTATGAGCCCCAGAATTAAATAAAAAATTACTTAAATATTATATATATATATACACATATATATTATTGAATAACTGTCACTTTAAATTATTCTTGATTGTCTTGATTTCAAAGAATGCAAATATTTTGTCATTGGATAACATTTTACAGCCTGTGGTGAAAGCTCTGTAACATAGTTATTACCAATACAGTGACTATGCTCTTTTAATTAAACATGGATGATTGATTTAAACAATTTTGCACAGGAAAATAAGAAACAGAGAAAAGATTATGAGATTTCATAGAATTTACGTGGATATGTAGTTAGGCTTAGTGATGTACGACGCACATGTCAGTGCTGTAATAATACTTCCTTGTCTTTCTCATGGCAGTGATGCGTGCTTCATCTTCCAGTGGGGATCATAAGTGTTCCTACCTTGTGGCGTCTTTGTGAGTAGATGGGCTGAGACAGGTGCAGAAGATAAGAACATTAAACTTCTGTTGCGGGCGACAACACGGACTCCCGTAAGCACAGCATGTGCAGTCACAGCGAGCATGCGTGCAAAACTGGCCAGTGGATGGCTCCACTTACACATGCTCAGAGTGGGCTAATTAGAAACACTGAGATAAGATATCGTCTCTAATTATTTTCCCCAATTTTTTCATATGTATTGTGCTTTTTATATTTTAATATTAATTCAGATACAACACACAATTTTAGGTACAAAAAGCCCTGTGGAATTTTCATTGCATTTGAGGGATGTGACAAAAATACTGAGCATATAACTCATTATTTGTGGTATTTTTCTTTCAAAAATGTTAAAAGAATTTTGTATTTTTATTTGAAAAGCAGATTTATGGAGAGAAAAGAGAAAGGTCTTCCATCTGCTGGTTCGCTCTTCCCAATGGCCATAAAGGATGGAGCTAAGTTCACTTAAAGATAGGAACCAGGATCCAGGAGCTTCCTCTGAGTCTCCCGTACAGGTGCAGGGGCCCAAAAACTTGAGACATCCTCCTCTACTATTCCAAGCCCAAAGTAGAGAGTGGGATTGGAAGTAGAGCAGTCAGGACATGAACCTGCACCCATATGGGATATTGGCAGCAAAGACATTGCTTTAGCCTACTATGCCATGATGTCACCCACCAAATTTTAAAATATAACCAATGTTGGATTATAGATTTCAGTGTCTCATTGCTGTACTTTGTCAAGTTACTTCTAAAATTTGTTTATAACATAATGATATTTTGACCATTGCTTTATATACCCAATTGTTTGTAACACACACACATATATAATTATATATATATATACATAATTATATATATATACATATATATAATTATGTCGCGATTTTGGGAGTTTTTTATTTCTTTTGGCACAGTGACTATGTTTTTCTATTTTATTAATGTCAAAGAAAAAGTGTACCAGTCAAGGTAGCAGCCTAGTTAGACTTCATTGACAATGACTGTAACGGGGAAGAAGCATGAACCCAACTTCCACTGCAACAAAAGTTAGGACATTTCTCAGGTCCAGGAGAGAAGTTGACCAATGTGATCATCCTGTTTTTGTTCTTTGATTGGATTTACCAAATTTAATGCTTTCACAGACAAAATAAGTGAGATAAGAGCTCTTGATGATTCCATTCCTTTTTGCTTTTTGGTTTTTTCATTTTTTTTAAAGTATTATTCCTATTTTTCATTTTACAATTTTGCAGGCATGGGGCTCCATCCCTTACTTTTCTTTCCTCCAATGATTCTCCTCTAAATGAGCATCCTACAAGTCTTTGAGAAAGAATTGCTGGATTATACAACCTGCAGTAGTCCAAGGAATTATTTGCATTTTAAAGTGGAGAAGAAAAACTTGCAGTTTAGAATTTTTCTACTAAATCCTATACGAAAAGGGGGTTATTTCTATTGGGAAGGCAGATGATATGTAGGGGGAGAAGGAGTAACAGAGAGAAAGATCTTTCATTGCTGGTTCACTGCCTAAATGGCAGCAGTGGTCAGAGCAGAGTTGAGTCAAAGTCAGAAGCTACTTCCAGATCTCCCACATGGTGCAGGGTCCCAAGGCTTGGCCTGTCCTCTGCTGCTTTCCCAGGTTATCAGCAGGGAGCTGGATGGGAAATGGAGCAGTCAGGACATAAGCAAGAACGGGTATGGGATCCCAGTGCTTGCAAGGTGAGGATTTAGTCATTGAGCATAATGCCAGGCCTCTAACTCCAGCTTTGCTCCCTTGACTGACAGACACTTTCAGAGTGTTCAGGTGTCCACTGCAAGTCTGATATTTGGATTCTTTCCAAACCAAAGCCAGAGATCATCACATTTCCTTTTATTAGTCTTTTCCCAGGAATCAAAGTCCTGAAAATAACCACTTCTTTCAATGTCTGGACACAACCATTCCATTTGTTGGTCAAGAGTTCTGATTTTGTTAAGCCAACATGATATATTTGTTCCCTCAACTCATACCCAAAAGCAAAATAACATATTTAAATAAAATAACTGAGTATCTCTTCTAATTATGCGTTCTTCCTGTCAATCACATTTTCATGATTAGCTGAGGTTTATGTCACGCACTTTGAAGAGCACTTCCATGCGTGCTTGGAGAAAGAATCTGAGAGCAAACCCAGAGCATCATGAAGAATTGGTTATTGGAGTAACCATCTGCAGAAAACGTTCAAAAGCTCCCCTAAATTAAAGCTGACAAGTGACAACTATGATAAATTTGCAAAGCACTCCCTGACATATTCAGAAATTCGTGGAACAAAAAATGAATGAGTTGCTTCTGGTCAGGGTAGCATGGCTTTGAAATGTATTATTTGCATATTAGGAACACACAAACAAGAAATCTGATGTGAATATACACCTTTGGACTTTCAGGATTTTTCTTTAAAAGAATCCATCATCTCTACCTACCTACCTATCTATTTTATCCATTTTCTTGTATTCATTTGAATGTCAGGAGAGACAAAATTCTCACTTTCTGTTCCCTCCCCAGGCAGAAGGTAGGAGTCTGAAACTCAACCCAGATCTCTCCCAGCCTGGCAAAAACTAAGCTGTTTCAACCAATACCGCTGTCCTGAGCAGGGACATTAGAGGGAATATGGACTCAGGAGCTGGCTGGCCTTGAACCCTGACTCTCTCATATAGGATGTGAAGGGACTGTCCCGACTTACTTTCCAACTGGTAGGCCAATGATCTACTCCTTTCTGTTATTTTCCTTTAAACAAAATGTTTTTCATAAAGAAAAAAGCTTCAATATAAGCTTGTAGTTAATCACTTTTTAAAAGACATACCTTTTACATCTGTCACGCTTTAAAAGGTTTCCTTCATTTAGTTACTTTTTATATCACTGATCAGAGATAATTGGCAAGAGAACTGTGAAATGCATTTTGATCAAATCGTGATTTATTTGCTTAGACAAACTCTACATAAATTTACAGTAAGACTTGATTTATATGGGACTATCTTTTCTTTAGGTGTAACCTCATTGAGTGGAGAATTGTCAGTTTTTCTGAACAGATAGAAGTTTCAGCAAGTTTCCACACTTTTTAGCTCAAGATCAAGCTCTAATTGCAGTTTCAAGCATGTCTAATCTACTGCTTACTAGTCAACCAGACCTCATCCATCAACGCTATATTTGTAATAATAAGCACATATTGTCTTGTATTTTTGTAGAAACCCAGATTTAACACACTAACTTGAGATTATATGTCATTAACTAACATCATTTCTAAGTAAAACCTTTGTCTTTTTTCCTACATAATCACTGATTGTCAATCCAGACATAGAAGCTCATGTTCCCAAAGGACACTAGCTTGCAGATGGTCAGCACATATGCAAATAGAACAAAAGCTTTCAATAAGTAAATCTTGACTCACAGTGTTAATTTTAGCATGTGCTGTGTGGAACAAGCCTAGTATTTGTAATTACCCTTTATGTAACCTACTCTTAATCATTCCACATCAAACATATTTATCAAAATACCACAATGTGTCCCATAAGTGCATATAATTTTGATATATCAATGAAAACAATTTTCAGTTGTAGATATCAGGAAATAACCAATATACGAAAAAAAGAAATTTCAATGTGAACCTCATCATTAATTACAACAAGGAAGCAGAAATGGTGCCTACACTGATTTGATCCATATAAATTTTATTATGTGCCCTTCAGAATTATTTCAATATACATTTTAATTGCAATGTAGCTAAAATTTTAACTGCAATAATCTTCCATTTTCATTTTGTGTGCATTTATCAATATTCTACCTGAACCATAAACCAAAAAACACAGATTCATTTATCCCCGTACTGTGACTGCCTGCACCTCATAACAGGAAGTTGAAATCAGATGTTCTAGGGGATGTAACTTGGCGAAAAATGTCATAATCTTTGTATTAAAGAGTGGAGTTGACCACATCTCCCTCTTAGAAGGTACAGATGAAACAGAACTTGATCCACTACAGATACTAAATGCGTACATCCTGCCTAACTTCTACTAATCATGCTATTTTGTTTAGATTTTGCCATAGAATTAAACAATGATCTAAATTTAAACATTTTCTGTGCCATGCTAATGAGAAAAATGGAAGTTATAATACCTAACCAGATTCTTTCGGAAATTGTGTGCCTCCACTGATAATTTCATGCACTGACACTGTTTCTGGGCTGTAAGTCTCTCCCTGTTCGTGCTGTAATGAGAGTTAACTTCCATAGCTAGACGTGATATCAATCTGGTTGATTTCACAACAAATAACTTGTCCATTGTTTTTGTGTCTCGGATTTTTCCCATGTTGGAAGGAAGCACAGTGAAGGTGTATGATGTCTTTTACAGGTAAACTTGAGTGAATGCATGTGTTTACTGAATCCAAGTGATTCCATTTGTTAAGGCATACATGCAAGCTCACCAAGTGTTGGCAAGCAGCATGGAGTTTGAAGGTGAAGTAGGCATGTACTGGTGGGGGAAAGCTGGAGAACTTCAGCCAAAGTTGAGGCATCTCTGTTATAACAGATTCCTCCAACACAACTCATCCAAACTGGAACTTTTATGGATAGCATTGTAATAATAAAAAAGGACAATTTTAAAATCTTTGAGAGGAAGAATAAAAATTGCCTAACAACATTAGATATTTAAACTTTAAGGACACTTTCCGATCAGAAAATAAAAATAAAGCAAAGCAAAAACAAACAAACAAAAAAAGAAAGTAGAAAACTCAGAAAAACATAAAAATGAAACAAAAGTAAATGTGAAAAATGAAAGTGGTTGGTCAACATTTAAAATAATCATAACTATTTTCTTGTATAGTTGTATATTGTTCAATCAAGTTCTGTGAATCATGTGGCTAATGGTATCTAACAATAGATTGCCTGTAATTAAGTCATTTATAGGGAACTGGCTCAGATCTTCACACTCCAGAGTGTGAACTGCATAGGAGTTACTACACAGGCAAGAAGTCTAAAGTCCCTAACAAATAAGAAGAATGCTATTATTCCGTTAATCACTAAACCATTGTTGATGTGGAACATCTCCTGTCTCAAAATTTTTCTATTAAAAACAGTGTTAGTTGCTTGTTCCAGCTGTCACAACCACATAGCTCTTCAGCCCATGTACCAGGGTGGAAAATCAGTGATAACATCCAAAAATCCATTGGCAAAATATTTCGTGTTTTCACCAAGTTTTCCAATGAACTGAGATTATGTCTTGTCATTGTGAATCCAATTATTAATTGATCAATCACTACACTCTAAAATAACTGACGGTTTTGGTTTTTTCCAGGCCTCCAAGGAAATTAAATGCAAATCTATGTCAGTCATCTGTTAACAAAGGCTCCTTTAAGGAATATACTGGCATACAAATGGGAAGCCCTGAGGCGGTTTTGGTCAACTGTAACTCCCTTTCTCTTGTTTGATTTTTTTCTAATAACCCTTTATTTAAGGTGCCTACTTGATTTTCCCCTGACTCTTCTACCTAAAAAGGGAAATTTGATTCAAAGGTAATGTATCAAAGGCTTAACACTGATACAAATTACAGTCCTGCCTTTCCCTTCTGCATGGGTTTCAAGTGCAGAGAGGTTTTGAGCAGCCTGAGGACAGAGGAAGACCAAAGTCTGCGCTATTTGAGACTTCAAGGGCAGAAATGCTTCTCCCCTCCAGGAGTCAGAGTTTCTCTTTGAAAACTGCAAACACAAAGATATTTCTTTTCCTTGCCATAACCATCTGGTACTGAAAATTTAAGTCAATGTTATAGCAACAAAACCCAAAAGGAAAACACTTTAAGTTTTAATAAACTGCATTGTATAAATGCTGTGCCCCAACACCAGCCTGATATTCTGCATTGTCAAGCTAATCCCTGCATTCCCACCGTTCCATCCTCGCACCATTGCCAGCATGAAGAGGAGCGCCCAGTGAAAAAATGGCTCACTGATTCGTTAGAATACTTAGAGTGCCTTTACCTCATCAAGCAAGGTGTCAGATTTTAACATAAAAAGCTGAAACGCACCAAAGCAGTGTTATTGATGAACTAGCTGTCTACTGGGAGGAGCAAGATGTCAGATCTTAATATGAAAGATGAAAACCATACCACAGAGGTAACAGTTTGTAGAGGGGTGCCTGATAACATGTATTTGAATCAAACATTAAGCTCTATAGTGCTGGCTTGAAAATTGTGTTTTTCTGCACACAATGGGAATTACGTTTTGCAATTTACTTCTGCCACCAGTTTGCTCATTTCTTAAGACTGGACATTGCCTGACATATTCATATCTCTTCCTTAATAAGAGGCATTCACTTGAAAGCAGCGCATGATGATCCACTCTTACGCTCTAAGCACCTTGTACATCTGCTAAGCCAAGCATTCCTGTTTACATAAGGAAGAGATGCCTTGTAGACTCAATCATTAAGAAAAATATCTTCCATAACATGAGGGTGGCCAACACAACCTTAACGTCCTTCAACATGACTAACTTCCTGCCAGTGCCCCAAACATCCCTTGCATAGACCTTGGCAGAATCCCAAGGTTCTGACTTCAGAATCCCCTGCACTCCTTTTTCTTACAGCAGTGACTTTGCAAAACCTTTAATTTCTCTATGACTTTGAAATGTAAATCCTTCCTAAAAGGCTTTTTCCAGTTTTAGGACTCAGGACTATGGAATATTCCCTTTGAAATGCAATAGTGCCCCCAGCTCCTCTTCTAGATTGGAGGGGTAGCTTAACTCCCGGGGAACCTTGCTCCAAATTGGAAAATGTCCTCCTCCATGCAGATAGAGAAGTGTACTCTTGTCTAGATTGAGGCTAAGTTGCAAGCACAGGTAGACCTAACAACCTTGCAGCCCAGCTCGCAACAATTCCCCAGACCTTTGTTTTACTGGCCTTGAGTTCTGTCAGGCTCCCATGCTGTCTCTCCAACTACAATATGCATTAGTATTCTGAGGCCGCTGGACATGGTCCTGGACACGTTTCCCTTAGAGTGGCTGAAATGTTCATGAATTGTGTGGAGAAAGGACCCAACGAGACATACATCACATCAGTTTTGTGCATTTGAGAAAGGAAAAACAAGAGCATTCATCAGTAGCATTATTCTTTGGAGATGAGGAAAATACCCATTGTAGGACAGCTCTCACTCTCAACTTGGTGCACCAGAATGATTCTTTTGTTTGTTTAATTGTTGATTTAAAAATTGTATGAACACTAATTGAACATGTTGAGGAACTAGAGTGTGTCATTTTAAGTCATGCAGACTATACATATCGAGTAAATCTTGACATGAGTATGTGTCTTCCCTGACATTTCTCAGAGTGTAGCCTTTCAGCTCCTTCTGTTTGCTCACATAGTTCATACACAGCAGGATAGTGTGGACCCACACATCCCACTGTGCTGTGCATCACTAGGAATTTATTCTTTTGAATCAGTTCTTTTTTTCTTTTTTTAAAATTCTTTTTATTGTAATCATTTTATGATATAGTTGCATAGGTCCTGGGATTTCCCTTATCCCCTCCTCTATTCCCTCCCCCCTCACTGAGTTCCCCTATATTATTACTATTGTATATTTCTTCATACACAGTCATAAGCCCATCATCGCGAACATGGACAATGGCAGAGAGTCCAGCATCTTATTGTCAAGATATAGTTAACAGTTTCATGGGAGTTCATCTTTGTCTGGAGGTAGATATGCATTCTGCATTGTATCCACACATCTGGATATGACAGTTTCCATTACACAGTTACTATACATCCCCTGAAATGAAAGCCACAAAACAGTTCAACAACAGGAAGAAAAAAAGAAATTAACAACACTATGAAATTGAATAACATGCTACTGAATATCTAATGTGTTGCTGAAGAAATGGAAAAGAAAATCAAGAACCTTCTTGAAGAAAATGATGCTACTGTATGATCTGAGTTAGTGAATAATTTAATCAGAAGAAAGTATTTCTCTTAACAGAGAAAAGGAGTAGCACCCACTAAAACCAAAGGCAAATGTGAAGAGCATTCCATTAAACAATAACAGAAGACTAAATCAATGAACAAGCGAATGACAGAAGCAAATTACCACCTATTTGTACTAACCCTGAATATAAATGGGTTAAATTCATCAATAAAAAACACACATCATAGATTATTAGACTGCATTAAAAAACAAGACCCATCTATTTGTTGCCTACAGGAGACACATTTCACCAACAAAGATCAGCAGAAACTGTATCTCACGGATTTTGATTTTTTGTTAGTTTCATCTCTTGATGCAGTTCTAATATGGCTTCCGTTTTCCAAAGTCCCTCTCTCCTATCCATTTCTTCTAGGCTCTCGTAGTTACTTTTCTGTGCTCAGGTTTGGTTTTCTTTTGACTTCACATAAGAGACACAACAAGTGACATGTCTTTTGGTGAGAAATATTGCCCCAGGACTGGTTCAATATTAACAATATGAACAGGCGCCATTGCTTAGTTCCTTCATTTCACCCACCTGTGCCTTCTAACTTGCTGTGTGATGTTCACACAGAGATGATGGCTGCTGTGAAACCTGGACCCACAGTGCATCACCAGAGCAGGAGGACTTGCAGAACAGTGAGTGTGAGAGGGAAAGCTTCCTTCTTATGCAACTCTTCTCTACACACCCACCTTTCAGGAAGGTTTGTGTTTCCTTAGAGGCTTCCAGAAGATATATGATGTATGCGTCATTGATCAGAAACTGTTCATACATCCACTAACAAACATCTTACAAGAAAATGAATGGGGGCCAGGTGGCATGGCCTAGCACTAAAATCCTCGCCTTGAACACGCTGGGATCCCATATGGGTGCTGGTTCTAATCCCTGCAGCTCCACTTCCCATCCAGCTCCCTGCTTGTGGCCTGGGAAAGCAGTCGAGGACCCTGCACAAGTGAAGGGGTTCCTGGTTCCCGGCTTCGGATCAGCGCAGCACCGGGCGTTGCGCTCACTTGGGGAGTGAAACATCGGACGGAAGATCTTCCTCTCTGTCTCTCCTCCTCTCTGCATATCTGACTTTGTAATAAAACAAATAAATCTTTAAAAAAAAACAAGAAAATGAACGGGATTAGGAGATTCCTGGTAACTTAGGTTGTAACCAGACTCTTCCTTACACTAACAAAAATGAGATTTTGTTATCAAGTAAAAGGAGGGCATCTCATAGGAAGATGCGTCCCACACATCGAGAAATCCTCGCTTAACTCTGTGACTCTGCAGACAGCAATACAAGCTGGTAATTTCTGACCCGGGAACAACATATTCAGTCAGTTTTGGTGAGAGACTGTTTTTCTAGTAGTAGACAGGCAAGGAAATCTCTTCTCAAAGCTTAAATGGAAAAAAAAAAAAGGTAACAGATCACAATTATTCTGGCACAATTCTTGGAAATTTTAAATTCATCTTTTTTTTTTTGAAAATACACACATACCAAGACATAGAAAAAGAGAGAAAGGTCTTCATTCCACTGATTCTCTGCCCAAGTGGCCACAGCAATGTTGGAGAGTAGGTCAGGCCAAAGCCAGAACCTAGAACAGTTAGGGCAGGGCAGCTTAACCCACTAGGCTGCATAGCTGGCCACATTCTTGAGATCTTTGAAGAAACTTTGACTAGTTTCTCCTCATATCTTACTGTCCCAGTTCTCTTATGATGTTATAATAGAATATCATAGAATTAGAAATGCATAATGAGTAGAAATTCACATAGTTATGGTCTCCAAGATGGACTTCCAAAACGACATCTGGTTTAGGCCTTCTGGGTGTATAAAACTAATCCAGAACTAATCCAGAAAGCATTGTATGAGTGAGAGAGATTAAGGAAGGGAGTTGAACTCAACATTCATAAGGAGCTACCGATCCTATCAATAACAGACCCACTTCCATCTGCAGCCACTCATCCATTCAGGATGACAGAGCTAACCAACTTGTGAAGGTAGACCACAAGCTTTCAGGTACGTGTTAAGCTAAGGCAGCATTATAGAATCCTGAATCTCAGAGGTCCTACTCTAAATATCATTAGCATTTTGTAAGATTTATTCATCTGTGGATCCATTAAAGAAAAGCAAACTATAAAACTTAACTACCTATATTCTTTTTTGGGCATTTCACTTAATCGCGATGTCTGCTTATATAACTTAAGGTCATTTTTCAAACATGAAATCTCAACACACCATGTACTGACAAATGCTTTTAACACATTGTGTGCTTCTTCATGCATTTTACAACATTTCTTTCTTCACTTATTTAAAAGACAAAAAGATATCACTGAGACACAGCACAGCACAGTATCTTTCTTCTCTTGCTGTCTTACTGAATGCCTGTATTGACTGTGGCTGGTCCAAGTCAGAGCCAGAAATCTAGAATTCAATTTATGTTTCATGCAAGGGAGGCCAGGTCCAAGTATTTGAGCATGGCAGTAGCAAGGTGGAATGTGGGCGTACTAAGCAGTGTTAACCATCTGCACCAAGGCCTTCCCACCAATTTTATTCTACTTTTCTGATTTTTTTAATTCCCCGAGGCTCAGCATTCCTGCTCATGACAGTGAAAAAGCTCTAGTCTGAATTCCTGATCAACCTCATCTCCTATTACCTGAATTGAATTGAAAGGTGCCCACTTATCTCAGCCACACTTTGGAACTTGTAGGCATAGCGACATCTGGAAATGTTCTCAAACATCCATTCTCTCCTTAGCTCTTCATTTTCACATTCTCACCATAATCAGTCTTGTGACACTTGTTCTAGCTATTCTCAGGCACCTCTAGCCTAATGAGTGTTTTAATTTCATTCCACATTTGTCACTTCTTTCTTTCATATTCCTAGCTACAGTTTCATTTCTTCAGTTATATAGATCTGAAATTACCTCCATGTTTCCTTTATGTTATATCATCTTGATCACATATTCATTAACTCCAACTCTCTGCCCTTTTTATGTTGTCAATTTTTAAAAAAAAGTGCTGTAGGGGCAAAATAACCCTGCTGTGAGGAACTTATCAGCTATCAACCCATAATTACTACTCCATCCTTATTTTCCAGCCTAGGAATCTGAAATTTCCATCACAGATAATGCAGAATCATTGGCATGTTGATTTTGGAAAATTCTACCACTCAACCCACGTCGTTTTTTTTAAAAATCAAGATTTATTTATTTTTATTGGAAAGTCAGATTTACAGAGAGAAGGAGATACAGAGAGAAGGTTGTTCCATTGATTGGTTCACTCCCCAAGTGGCTGCAATGACCAAAGGTGAACCAATCTGAAGCCAGGAACCAAGAGCTGCTTCCTGGTCTCGTACGTAGGTGCAGCATCTGAAGGTGCTTGGCCATGCAGGACTGCTTTCCCAGACTGCAAGCAGGGAGCTAAATGAGAAGCAGAGCAGTCAGAATATGAACTGGCACCCATATGAGATCCCAGCACATGCAAGGCAAGGACTTTAGCCACTAGACTACCATGCCAGGCTCATGGTATCTGTTCTTCCTATGTGTTCCCCTATTCACATGAGTGATATAAGTCTGAAATATATCTGCTTTTCAGAATGTAGAATATTAAAAGTGTTTGGGATATGGAATAAGATAGGAAGAATTTTAACTCTGTTCTGATGCCTCAATTTGCACGATTTTAAGAAACAGTAGTTATTAAGTGTTCTGTCCCATCATCTTTAATTGCAGTTAAATGATAGATAACACTGTTATTGTTGTTTCAGAAGGTCATTGACTATTTTTCCTCTAGAAATTAGACTCATAATTCCAAGTCTCTTTCACTTGCCTGGTTCTACATACATTACCTAGGAGTAATTTGAGTATTAGGATGAGTTTACAGATTCACAGAAGTTGATCTCTTTCTTACAGAACTTTAGCACCAATCTCTGGACTACTGATTTACCTTGTTGGATACAGTGATTCATGTGGCTTTGTTAAAACAGCATAGAACACTATTTATGCATAGTTTTACATCATTACTATTTTATAGTGAGAATAGTTTGAGGCAATTTCTCCCCTGAGCATCTAGAACATTTTATCTGAGACTTAACATAGCTTATAAACAAATTCCCACTTGGGACAGTTTCAAACAGATATCTATTCAGATAAAATATAAATGAACTAAATCCTCTTTCAAGAAAATTAGTTTTGAAAGAGCCAACTGGAAAAATCACTTTCATCCTGTCAAATGATATCATGAAGGGAATTCAGTTTTCACAACACTGGGACTTATCTCAGTTACTTCAAAATGACGGAAAAGTATTCTGAAGAGAAAACTATCTGGATTTTTAAAAGAAGGGATGCATTCTCTTCCAGTTTTTGTTGCCATGGTATCCTTTATGGAACTGTACATTAGATGTGATACAGTTGTTTTGCTGCATAAAGAGGTTATTTAAATTCTTTTTTTCATTTATTTTTCCTTATTCCATGTACAAGCATTTACTTAATTCAAATCGAATCACATCAGAAAATATTCTATTTCTGCAAAAAGATTATGAGCCATGACTAAATCCAACTGTGAAAACCTACTTAATGCCTGAAGTTAGTATAACTGAGCGGGGGAGTGGTACTTGGACAATGGACTGTAGGGAAATGGGGAAGCACAGGCTTTTTGCCCCTGCCTGATGGGCAGGTGCTGCTTAGGGATCGAAGAGAATGAGGTGTTCCTACAAATCTCCAGGGAGCTGCTATTCTCCAAGAACAAGAGGATCTTTCTCCAAGTAACTGTTTATGGGAAGAGTTTCTACATTTTGAGTGTCTCAACTTGCTATGAGGGATTTTTGTGTGATGTGCAATTTATCCATGGCTGCGCACAGCTTCTCATTGGCCTCACACAGCCCTGGAAGCTCCTGGAGTAGTAAGCAGTGGTGTGGTGAAAACTAATACTGCCAACACATAACACATTCTCAAAATTATTTGATTTGCATTACTATGTATACTTTTTGATGAAATAATGTGTAATATTTAAGCAAATACGCTGATCAAGCTGCAGTTTTGGTTCAACATATGCAAATCAATACATGTGATACATTACATTAACAAACTGAAAGATATAAAACCCTTGCGATTGCATCAATAGATGCAGAGAAAGCTTCTGATATGATATGGCATGCTTTCACGATAAAAGCCTTAGGCGGATTGGGCATAGATGGGTCACTCTTCTTCACAATCAAGGCAGCATATCACAAACTTTGGCCAGCATCACAATCAATGGGGAAAAGTTTAAATGATTTCCTCTATGTCGAGGATAGACAAAGACACCACCTTTGACCAAAGCCATCAATACAGTTTTGGAAGCTTTAGCCAGAACCATTAGGAAAAACATTCAAAGGTGATCAAAGAGATACAAATTGGAGAGGTCCACAGAGGGGTTAGAGGAACTCGTAAGAGTTTGGCAAAGCTGTAACATATATAATCAACAAACAAAAATCAATAGCTTTTGTATACACAAACAGCATCGTGTCTAAGAAGATTAGCTACAAAACTTTATACCCTGCAATGACTTTAACCAGTGTTTTGAAACATACAGTGACAATTAAATAAAATCTTAAAGAAAAAATAGAAAAGACCAACAAAAAATGAAAAGCTCTTCCATACTCGTGGGCTGGAAGAATGAATTGCCAAAATCTTCAAGTTAGGATGGCTCCCTTCCAAAAGTCAAAAATTTAAAAGGCTGTCAAGCATGTTGTGAAATAACCACCTACCTGGCTTTTTTTTTTTAAATTTAAACCAGTACAATCTTTATGTCAAAGAGTATGGCAATTCCTCTGAAATCAGAAAGCAAATCTACCATGATTGAGACATTACACTTGTGGGAATTTACTCAAAAGGAACAAATTCAGTATATGAAAGCACCATTTACGCTCAAGAGTTTATTGCAGCTCAATCCACAATAGGTGAGACAAGACATCAAGTCAGCGGTCTATCAACTGATGAATGGATGAAGCAAGCACACCGCAAAGATGGTGGGGATCTTTTTAGAACTGTATTTATAGAATATACAAAGTCTGTTCTACTTTTATTAGTAGAAGTTAAAAAGATAAAAATGTTAACAAAATTGTGATGGCTGAGCAATAGTCCATTGGGTCCAACAGAAGAGCAGAACGTATTAAACTACTGAAAAAATAACATACGGATATGACTTCAAAACAGTTGCACAGTCTTCATAAACTCAGATATCATAAACTCAGATATCAACAGCAAGAATAGACAAATGGGATTATATAAAACTGAAGAGGCATCTGCACAGTAAAGAAAACAATCACGAGAGTGGTAGAGGGAAAAAACATTTTAAAATTATTCTTCTGACAAAGTATGAATGCTCAGCTTGTGCTAAGGACTCAAAAAAATAAACTGCAGGGTCCGGAATGATAGCCTAGTGGCTCAAGTCCTTGTCTTGCAGGTGCTGGGTTCCCATATGGGTGCCAATTCTAAATCCAACTGCTCCACTTCCCATCTAACTCCTGCTTGTGGCCTGGGAAAGCAGTCGAGGATGACCCATAGCCTTGGGACACTGTGCCCACGTGGGAGACACGGAGGAGGCTCCTTGGCTCCCAGCTTTGGACCTGTGCAGCTGCAGCTGTTGTGAACAGTGAACAGAAGATCGTCCCCTCGGTCTCTCTTCTTCCTCTGTGTATCTGACTTTCCAATAAAAATAAATAAATCTTTAAAAATTAAAAATGGTTGAAAGTTCTAAATAAACATTTCTCGAGAGATGAGTACAACTGACCAATGAATAACTGCTTAATGAGATATCATTGTATTCTGGATAAGTTGATTATTATTTAAAAATCTTAAAAATAAGGATATTTAGGAAAGAAAATTCTTAGACACTGTTGATTGGAGTGAATTAGTAGTCATTATGGAAAACAGTATGAAGATTCTTCAAAATAGGAGAAGAAAATCATTCACCACAGGGTGCAACCATCCCCTCACTGAGCATATGTTCACAGGAAATGGGATCAACTGTAGGAAAGAAACCCGTGCTTCCATGTTAGCTGTAAGCTTATTTCTCTGTTTTCTAGCAATCCCCAAACTCTTGGGATTATGAATGTAAACACTAAAACATTCTTTCACATCTGGGCACAGAGTGATTTTCTCTGGGTTGTATTTAGATGAACATTCTGAAGATCCCTGTACTTGCTATTCAAAGTCTTATGACGATGTGGAAGAAGTAGAGGAGGATGGGACAGGAGCACAGAGTGTGCACTTAGCAAAGGCCGCTCAGCAGTCTTGGACCGTTTTCAGCAGGGTGCAGCTGAGTGTGTGTCATCAGAATGTGTGTGCTTCTAATTTTAGGAGTTTAATTTCTGAATGCAGTGTTATTTTTCTGACAGATATGCAATAGTGCTACTATATTGCATATCACTTGCCCAAGCCATTTTCCCTTATGGCAAGTTCTAAACATGGCTCTTCAAATGTTCTGGTAATCTCTGATCAACATAGTATTCCTCTCTTTGGGTGAGCACATCTCTAATACCATGTTTCTGAAACAGATACATGTAAAGATTTTACTTAAATATTAACTAGCTTATACTCTATGATCATTGCATTGCATAGCAAGCACTATCCACTTGTTTTCTGTTCAGTCTTATAAAATAGGCACCAAGAAATGCTAATTACTTCCCTCTAGGGCCAAAAGTTATTGACTGTGCTTCCAGAACTCTTTCATCAAGTAGTCGCCATAAATACTGAAGTCAACATAAAAGACCTGATACCCCTATGTGAGTGATGCTTTGTCATATGGTATTTCAAGTATGGATTTTAATTAAAATGCCATTTCACTGAAAACAGGTTGTCAAGTATGGTTCAACTGTCAGCCTTCTATAGTGACCTCAAGAATGTCATGTTTATAATTAATACCAGAAATACATTTAGGCATGATTGTTGTTCTTTACTATCTATAAATAGATTACTGTTACACTGGATTTTCCAGGAAGTTAAGTGTTTATTTGAAGATCAAGTTCTATTGTTGAACATTAAAAAAAAGAAATGTTTAAGACAACTTTTTATCACTTAATCTAATACTATTCCCTTTTATTAAGCCAGGTTTATAAGCAAGCAAATTTCAGAAGTGCATGCCTTTGGCAAACACATCACAGTATTGCTACTAATGGTAGTGCACACATCAAAAGTGTGAAGAAAGTGTCTTAAGTTGTCTGTTACATCATCTTTAATTTAGTTACAAAGAAGATTCATCCTCACTTGAATAAGCAAATTGAAAATAAATACAGAAAATTCATATTTTAAAAATATATCTAATTTTAATGTCTACATTAGACACATATTTACAAGTAAATACCATGTGCTATATTCAGACTGAACATAGTGTTTTCGAAGGCACAGTACTAAACAGAAATAAATATGCATGTTAGATTTTGCGTTTGGGGACATTTATGATGATATCATGAGGCACTTGGGGAATAGAATCAAATCTATGAAAGCAATTATCTTGCCTCATACTCATAATCTAAAGGTGATTTTTACAATAGTATCAATATGTCAGCATTTTTACTATGAACCATGTTCTACCTGAGGCATCTCACTGTACTCAAAAACATTTGTAAAATAGTTTTAATTTAGGAGTTCTGTTTTTAGGACTGCTAAACATTCAGCTCCCATTGGGTCATGAACAGGTGCTTCAGGATTCTTCTCTGAGGTAGGTTTTTGGTAAAGAAAGGATTCAGAGAAAAGAAAACGTAAGACATGAAGATTCTGAACTCAGTTAATGATGACATAGTGGAAATAGACCTTTTTAATATTTATTCTTCATGATACGGTTTTATAAGCTTGGGGACTTCCTCTTCCACTCTGCCCTTTTCCCTCATCCTTGAATGTTCTCCCCTATACTATTACAATATTATAATGCTTCCTTCAGGAACAGTTACAAGTTGATCATTCTGCTCTTAAAGAGGATCATGGCATTGTAGGCTCAGACAAAGTTCCAACATCCTACTGTAAAGACCTTCTTAATAGTTGATGCCTTAAGTTAGACAATCACAGCATCAAATGTCTTGTTGCAAGAATGGTGAGTTTATTAAAAAATTCTTTTTAAACATTTGAAACATTCACAAGTTTAATTTAAATGAGATGGTTCGTTTTGAAACACACAGTTGACACAGAAAATGAGATGAAGAGTGTCTGAAGCTGCTAAAAACAAGTTATGCAGCACCTGTTAACTGAGTAAAAATGAACTGGTATCTCCTTCAGAAAAAATTACTTAGCTGTTTCTTCTTTCTGTCAAAGACTTGGTGTGAAGAACTTGGCTCTCGATATGCCAACTTTGAAGATCTGTGTCTTAGAAGATGACTAGAGTTCCATCTTCTGTGCTTAGCTGGGGTCTGCCCTAAGGACGCTGTGTTTGCACCAGTGTGGGAAATAAAACAGTCTGCTTTGCCCTGGTCAAGTCAGACCTATGAAGTGAAGTCAAATTTGAAGACAGTACAAGCAACAGTGGAAGGAATTCTAGTCTAGTACTCCCCAAATGGGAACTTCCCCACTGCACCTCCCATCATCTGAGCATGATTCAAGAGCGTGGATAGGTAACTTGGTTTCACTCCTAGTGTAGTGTGGATACTGTAAAGATGCATGGTCACTGGCCCCAGAACAAAGTCTCAGTGGCTAAATCCTCACCTTGCACATGCCAGCATCCCCAGTGGGTACTGGCTTGTATCCTGGCTACTCTATTTCCCCCATAGCTCCCTGTTTGTGGCCTGGGAAAAAGTCAAGGATGGTCCCAAAGCCCTGGGACCCTGTACCTGCGTGGGAGACTAGGAAGAAGTTCCTGGTTCCTAGCTTCAGATCAGATTAGCTCCAGCCATTGTGACCACTTGAGGAGTGAATGACTAGATGGAAGATTTTTCTCTTTTTCTCTCTGTAATGATTTTGTTAACACTTGTCTGTTCAATCAGAATGTACTTTGTGAGGTAGAAGCTGACATGGATTTTTTTACCAGTAATCTTTGAACATATGTATCACAGACAATCAGTAAACTTATGTTTTTGGGCCCAGCGGGATGGCTTAGTTGATAAATTCTCGCCTTGCACATGCTGGTATCCTATATGGGCACTGTTTATGCCCTAGCACCGGTTCGGGTCCCAGCTACTCCACTTTCCATCCTGCTCTCTGCTTGTGGCCTGGGAAAGCAGTAGATGCTGGTCCAAAGCCCTGAGACCCTGCACCCATGTGGGGAGACTCAAAAGAAGCTCCTGGCACCTGGCTGCTGGCTTCGGATAGGCTTACCTCTGGTCATTGCAGCCACTTGGCGAGTGAACATTTGGATGGGATGTTTTTCTCTCTGTCTCTCTTCTCTGTAAATTCTTTCCAAAAATGTATATTTTTTAAAAAGTATATTTGTTAAAGTAGTATGTGCTGGACTTCCAAGTAAATCTTACATTTTATTTTCTATTTGAAAAGCAGAGTCAGAGAGAGTAACAGAGAAAGAGAGCTATTTCCCATCTATTATTTTTTGTTTCAAACACAGCAGGTGGAGTTCATCTGGGGTGAAGTCAGGGACCAGGAACTTTATCTAGATCTCCTACCTGGGTGTCAGTGACCCTAGTACTGAATCACCACCTGCCTCCACCCAGACCTTCAGGAGGGAGCTGGTACTGGACGTAGAGTCAAAACTCATATCCAGGCACACATAAGAAGATTGGGTGCCCCACATTTATTGACATGTGTCATTATTTTTATTTTTATTTTGAAACTGTTTTTTTTTTCCAAAAGTTACATCCAGAAACTCAAGTTCCAGGTGTTAAATGGTATATCTTATGTTGACATCATTACCAATGTTTCAGAGAAAATTTTAAACTATTTTGCTCCTGTAAGGTATGTGACATCAATCATCGTGTCTCATCATCTCTGTCCTCTGTAGCCCTCAAACTCTGCTTCTTCCCTGTTTTCTCCTGCATGGATAGCTTCATGCAGCCCTCACTCTCCGACACTCATTATAGCAGCTTCTTACCCATCATTCTCAATCCATTGGAGGGATTTGAAGACACATTATTTCATTTCTACAACTGTTTTGTCTGAAACATTGTTTTAGGTGTTGATGCTTTCTCCCTGTTGCTTGATGGACCGAGCTCTCCGTGAACCTTGACATTGAACCCCACTGGGAATGAGCTGTGCAGTGGTGCAGAGAAGATGGCTGTTAGGCGCTGGCAACACCTCACACCCTCTCAGTCTGTGGATCTAGATAAGGTGGATGTGTGAACCTATATCATCCAAGAAGTGATGGGAATATGAAAAGCAGAATTAACTCTAAGACCAGCTGAATTCTGAGAGGAAAGAATGCAAAGAGCTAGTGTAGAAACAGGAAACTTTCCTGGACTTTATCAATTCTGAATCCTGCACCAATTAATGCAGTAAAAGAAAGATACAAACTTTGCCTATTTTTCTGGTATGAATTAATACTAAAGGTATTTTTTATTTTAAATATTGTGGAATGACAGACTTAACATAGTATCTTAAAAAATATTCCCCTATTTACTATCAGAAAAAAATGTGGATTTTAAGTATTACCAATATGTTTGTAATAAAAATATGAATGCATTTACAAAAGTAGGATATTTGCCTATATTAAGTATATACAAATTATAAGCAATTACATAATAATAAAGATGATTTTGAAAGGTTAATTAATTGTATAAGTAGTCAAAGTAAACATTTTATATATTCTTTGGAAAAATTGCTTCCAAAACTGTTATGAAATTTTGAAATACATAAACCAAAATAGCAAAGGTTCTATTTGAGGTGTCTCTCAGGCGCTATTTTTTGTTAGTCCCAAAGATAAAATAGCCAATTACGTACAGTGTGTACTTCAAGGAATTCATTGTCTCTTGATAGAATACAAGGGTTAACTTCCATTTTCCTGGGAAAATTGTGTTAACAAAAGTTTGAAATATTTACGGAGGAAGAGAGAAAGGGAGAGGAATATTTTTCTAGTAACTGATTTAATACCCAGATGCCTGGAATGGTTGGGGCTGGTCCAGGCCAAAGCCAGGAGCTAAAAATTTCTTCCAGGCACCTCCCACGTGGACTGCCTAGGCTCAAACTCTTGGGCAATCCCCTACTGCTTCTCCCAGGCCAGTAACAGGAAGCTGGATCAAAATGGAGCAGTGCAGACAGTAGCCAGCTGCCATAAGCCATGCCAGTGTTGCAGGACATGACTTTACCCATCATGAAACACCACCAGTCCCTTGTATGCATTTTGTGAATAAATAGAAGAAAGGAACTCTAACGAAAAAGCAATATCAAAGAAAGGGATATGTTTAATGTCTTCATTTGATCATTAAACATTGTAAACATGCACTAAATTATAACCCACAAGCAAGTGCACTTGTTAAAGAAACTTTTAATGAATTATTTATCTGTGTAAATGGGAATATGAAATACTTTTTAGGGCAAACTTGGAACAGAGCACTTAATTTAAGTGTTGAATTTACCAAATATCCTTGCAGAGTTGAATATTTGTAAATGGTCCTGATGTTGGCCTATATGTAACCATTCATGCTATAAGCACTTACAGCAACATGCTAAATTAAATAAAACATACAACAAAACGATTTATAAGGAATATGCTTCCTTTACTTTTAGGTTGTTTGTCAGATAGAGGCACTGAACTCTTTTTTTTTTTTTTTCTCCCTTTCTTCAATTTCAAGGCATTGAAAGGTCCCTTAAGGGCATTCTGTATTATTCAAATGTCTGCAATTGTTTCTCCCTTAGTAAGGAGTAGCACATGTCCTATTCGACTCAATCTGAACACAAATGAACATAATATAATGAGCCAGAAAATGATGAAAAAATACTTTTGTAAAGATATTGTTTTGCAGCACAAAGGTTATCTAGTTCTCTAATGATATATTATCCCTATTGTAGTCAGTGCATCAATCCTATATCCAGGCAGATAGAAATCTGAAAGTGCTAAATTAATTAACGACTTTCACTTATAACAGAAAATGTCGTAAGATTTAATACATTACACAAGATTCTAATACATTACACAACACAATTCCAATGTGTCAATCAAAAATGTTGTTATTTCAAAGAATCAAAGCACATTCTTTTCCCAATGTAAGTGTTATTTTTCTAACACTTTTTTAAAGACACAGAGCACATCTACAAGGAATAGGGTAGAATTCATTTGTAGTAAAACTCATTTCAGTGTCTATGGAAGCCATGAGGTAACTTACAGTGAGTAAGGCGCTAGCAGAGTATAGTTACATCCCTTATGTCAGATCTCACCATCTCCAATTTATAATCAATTCTCTTATCACAATAAATGCAGAGGGAGTTTAAGACTTAGTGCCAAAGAATATGAGCCTGATGGACGGAAACTTTCCGTTCCATTTCTACATTAACTCTCTGAATTTGCCATAGTGTATCACTGTATAGAATGGCTATAGAGAAAGTACTATTTGTGTGTTATGTTCTTCCCTTATGTAATTTAATTACAATGATGATAAAGAACTTTCATAAATTCTAATTCATTTGTTTGCTTTGAAAAACCCATCTACATAGCCTTAGTTGAGATAACAAAGTAATTTAAGATGTTAGCATGACATTTGGTACATTTTGTGATCTGGCTTCTTCTTGTGTCCTCGACTTGATCATATTGTCTCTCTACACAGATGCCTCCTAACCTCTTACCCAGGATGATCTAATCCCATTTGCAACACGTGGACATTACCTCTCTTGCCACATAAACTTGGTCAGTGTATGTTGCTATCTCTTCAAGGCTCTCCTCCACTCTGATTGTCCACAAGTCTAGGAGCAACTCAAATTTTCTTTTCTGAGAGACTGATACACATAGAGAAAGACACACACACAGAGACAGATTTTTCATCTGCTGGATCATTCCACAAATCTCTAGACCTCTGGACCTATCGTGGGACAAGGTTGGAGTTTCTGCCTCCTGGTGCAGCCTGGACATCCCTAGCTGCTGTGTACCTTTGGTGAGCACTCCAGAGGATGGAGCAGGTCTCTCTCTTCCCCTCCCTCTCTGTCACTCTGCTTTACAAATCAGCAAATCTTTTTTTTTTTTTCTCTAATCTTGTGTTGCTTTAACTGTACCTTTATTTTAACATTAAACTTTTATCAAGCAGTGGTGAGGAATCTTCAGTTAGGGATATTTATGACAATTTATAGGCCAATACAAATCACCAACCTGAAACTTAGCCTGTTAAAGGTTGGTTGAATTTGAAATTCCATGTGCAGCTGCCTTGGAAAAGGCAGCTTGGATGATTTCATGGATGTTACATGGCCACAGACTGGATGTTCCCCATCCCTGGGAAACAGGTCTGAGATTTTTCCTCAAATCCTTAAATGATGTTCTGCAAATATCAAAGAAGGCATTGACTAAATAGCTTCTAGAACATCCAAAACCTGAAATATTACCATTGAATACAATTTTGAAATATTTAAAATAATCAGAAAATAACATATTATAATTGCAAATATGCATTAAATATTTAGAATGCATTTTAGAAACTATTGTTTTAAAATATTTGAAATAAAAATGACAATGAAAGGGAGAAATAGAGAGAGAAAGAGAGAGAGAGAGAGAGAGAGAGAGAGAGAGAGAGAGAGATTGATTCAGCCGGTTGACTCCCAAATGATTACACAAGCTGGGCAGGCCATTGTGAAGTAAGGAAACCAGCATCCATCCCAGCCTCTCATGTGGGAAGCAGGAACCCGCGAACCTGGACTTGGTCCTGTCTATTGCCTGCTAGCTTCAATAGCAGGAACAGAGTCCAAGTTCTCTGCTATGGGCTGCTGGTCTCCCAGATAAGCCACAAGTCTCACTCTAGGAATCACATTTTTTAACTGCTCATTATTATCTGAGACATGAATTTCCATTCACTACAAGCTTAAAACTGTGTTCCATTAAAGAGATAAGGTTCAAACACAATTCATTGCAATTTATGCTATAATTTTCTAAGCATGTTTAAAATCATGAATACCTATGTATATATACATATTTTCCTTTGATAACTTTTCTTTTTAATAAGATTCATTTATTTTTAATTTAAAGACAGATTTTTCAGAGACAGAGAGGAGAGACAGGGAGAAAGGTGTTCCACCTGCTGGTTCACTCCCAGATGGCCGCTATGACCAGAGCTGAATTGACCTTGGTGGCCAGGAGCTTCTTCCAGGTCTCCCAGTCTGGATGCAAAGTGGAACAGCTGGGTCACAAGCTCATACACATATGGAGGTCAGTGCTGCAATGCTGCCGGTGAGTCTGTGCGCCATGTGCCGGCCTCTGGGTAACTCCTGATGCTAAACCTTTGTAATCATTACTGTAAGCGAAGTTTTGTGACTAGAAGTAACTCTAAAATTATCTAGGTAAATTCCGTTTTTAAAGATTATTTCTTTGAAAAGTAAATATATAACAAATAGGAGAAACAGAGAGAAAGATCTTCCATCCACTGGTTTACTCCCTAAGTGGCCACAATGGCCAGAGCTGAGCCAATCTGAGCCAATCTGAACTCAGGGGCCAGGAGCTACTTCCAGGTCTCCCACATAGGTGTGAGGTTTCAAGACTTTGGCTCATCCTCTACTACCTTCCCAAGCCACAGGCAGGGAGCTGGATGGGAACTGGTGCAGCCAGGACATGAAACAGTGCCCACTGGGACTGTGGCAAAAGCAAGGTGAGGATTTAACCACTAGACCAAGCTCAATTATATAAATATAAATATATAAATATATAAATATATAAATATATAAATATATAAATATATATATATATATATATATATATATATATATATATATATATATATATATTTCCTTAAGCAATCTTCGGGAAATTGTCTAGCAAAGCTTTTGTATGAGTTCTTTCCCCCTATAAAACAAAATAATCATTATGATATCAGTTTTAGTTTACTTAATTGTGCTTCATTATTTTTTTTTAAGTTTGGGCAAATTGATTCTGAAAGGACAAATTAAATAAAAAGTATAGGATGTCACCATTGTTAAAATATTTTTTCTGTAGATAATGTCTTACTGAGCACTGCTTTTACATCTCAGCTTCTATAGAAAAGGAAAATATCCCTACTGGCAAGTATTTCTTAAAGTATGCCTCTTGTCATCCAAAAAATGATTTTCTATATTTTCCCCCTCTCAATTACACGGAATCCTTTATATATCTGAATGTAAGTCTGAATTTCACCCTGCGTGCCAGGCCATCTAGAAAAATGTGTTAACATAAATAAACACCAATTTCCTGCTTTTATATCAAGACTTAACCAATGCCTAGAAGCTATTAGATAATTAAATTAGTTACAGTTAGGCGAGAAACTGTCACACTGGCCAGAACATTGCTAGGAGTCAGCTGTAAACATCACCTTCTCAGTTACTGTTATTGTATAGCGCACCCTTTGCAATTATTCAGTGATCTTGTGGTTCATCTATAAATAGCATGTTTTGTAAAAAAAAAAAAAACAAAAAAACATTTTGCCTCTTTCACTGTAGCAAGCAATCTAAAATGCAATTTCATGTGAACTACTTTTCCAGCAATAGAGAAGTCTTTGTAGACATTAAAGGAAATGGATGGCATAGACACCCAGAACTGTGCAGTGTGGACTGTTGCTTTCCCAACACTGAGTGGCCTTTATTCCTAAGCCCTGCAACCACCAGAATAAAAACGGTCTATTTCTCCAGTCCCTCATAGTAGAAATTACAGTTAAACCTTATGTAAGAGCTGTTTTTTATGAGGGGAAGTTAAACTGGAGCGCCTCACCTCATTACAGTTAAAAGGGGAAAGCTCATCAATGTAACACTGCATCCAGCTCTAATGAAAGCAGAGGGGACATTTCTTCCGGAATGAGCAAAGTCACCCGGTGTACACAAGACAGAGTGCTTCCACTAAGTCTATTTGTTTCTGTAACAGCAGATTATGCGGTGACCTTTCCTTTAGCTGCCTTGGTTTCTCCATTTTTAATCATTATGCAAGATTGGGTAGAAATCCTTGCTGGCAGTTTGCTCCTCAGGGGGCAATTAAGAGAGTAGTGAATTCACTGGAAACTGGAAATCATTTTACTTTACTACCTAACATGACAGGAGAGAGGTCCACATATTTAGACTGCCAAAGCACTCTTCCAATGCTGAATGACAACAATCCATGAAGCTGTGCTTAAGGACAGATCCCCAAGAAAATTAAAGAAAGCACATCCCTAATAACTAACATTTCATATGCATGATGCAGAATCATGGCCCTCAGTTTTTATTGGTGATTTTTCATATCTGTATATTTTTCATACCTGCATTGCTTCAGCGAATTCTTTTTCACTCTTCTTCATCCTCTTGGGTTTGTTGTTGTTGTTGTATGCCTGATTTAATGTTATATATCAAACATATGTTAACTTCTTTGATGACTTCTAACAGATGAGGAAAAAAAGAGCAATTTTTCACTTATCTAACCAAACAAAATTGACTTAAACTGGACAATTTCAGATTATTTGAGAACTACCTGAGTATGTTTTACAAAAGAAAAACTATCAAATAGTTTTTTATTCAACTATTTATCACTGGACATGTTTACATATTTTTATTATATTATAAGCTCTTTGTGCAAAACTTTATGGACATACCTGGCTTTATCTTTTGCAAATATTTTCCAGAAATAAATTGGTGATCAAAGAGTAAGAGTGTCAAGAGATTGTCACCACCCTCAATAGATTATAAACCTGCCTTTATTGTTTTAACATTTGCATATAGGCAATGTGATTTCATTTACATATAGCAAAATGACCACATCAAGAATCTTGACAAATGCATCATCTTGCACCATCATTGTGTGTGTTTGGGTGTGTGCCAAAAATCTATGTGCTTAGCGGATTTCCAGCATACAATTTATTTTAAAACAGCTTTGGATTCATTGGAGAAACAAAGAGAGAGAGGTTCTATCTAATGGTTTGTGCCTCAAATGCCTGCAATGAAACCAGGAGCTGCTACTTCAATCCAGGTCTCCCCTGTGGGTGCTGGGAGCACGGTCACTCCGGCCCTGTCTGCTGCTCTGTAGACATGGCCAGAGGCTGCAGTGCAGAGCTCCATCTTGAACCAAACCCGAGTAATCTGACTGTTAGTCTAAATGCTCACACCACAGTGCAGTGTTGTGCACAATATCCTCAGCCTTATTCATCTTCCATAATTATGAGTCCATAACTTCTCATTCCTGACCTCCTTCCTCTTCTCTTGGATTAATCACTAGAGTCCCTGTCACTGGAGACTTGACATTTTTGAGATTGCACGTGTAGTGATGTCATGCTGCATTTATTTTCTCTACCTTATTTCACCAAGCCTGTGTTCTCCAGTTTCATTCACATTGATAAAACGGCTGAATTTCTAAACTCAGCAGTATCCCACTGTGTACATAAACCACGTTGTTTTTATCCGTTCTTTCATTTGTAGACCTTGAGTTCTTTATCGTAGATAGTTTGAAAAACTTTGCAATAAAAATAGGAGAGCTAAGTCTCCTTGACAAATTGATTTTACATTTTGGGTTATATAGCCTTCAGGTTTATACAGGTATGTAGGCATGATTTCAGTTTTTAGATGAAGCTCCCTATAGGTTGCCGTAGCAAAGTATCAATCTGCATTCCAACGTCAAAGAGCTCCCTTCCTGCACTTGCTCATCCACAGTCATTTTTACTGCTTTTTCGTAAATGATAGATCTTATTCAACGTAGGTGCCATTAACTCCCTTAATAACGTCCACACTCTTAGCAGCCTGTCATAGCAAAGGATTGCTTTTACACGAATATCTGTGGGATGCTTTCTCTCCTTCAATTTCCTTGTCCATCAGACACCTTTGTGTTTCCCCTAGAGAGGGAAGAGACTAAGAGTACAGAGAGTGTTTTGAGAGGCCAGGCTTAGGGACTTCACATGTCTTTTCCCTTCTCCCTGTTACCTGGACCCTTAGTTCTACTTATTTGTCAGTAGTAATTTATTAGATTCTTGTAAGCTTCCACAAGAACAAAATGACACCAATGCTAGCGAAAATTAGTGCTCTCTGTAACAACAGGTTGATTTTCATTTTTGTTCCAGTAGGCTATAGATTTATAGTTCCATAGGTTATCTCCTTTTAGGAAAATATTTATATTAGGGAAAGTTTTTTTGGCATGATCACTGTGTATAATATTTATTAAAGCATTAATATTAAGAAGGAATAACATGAGATAGGGGACAAAAATGAGGTGAGATTATATTTTATATACAGATATTTAAAAGGCACTCCCAAATATTTAGATTGGAACAATTAAAAATGCCTATTTTGTTGTAAAATTTTAAAGTTTTATGATTTTTATGAACTTTGTGAATATCCCTCATTTACATAGACTTCAAAATTTCTGTACCAACATCAAAATTTTTTCTTTTATTTTCTGTGAATCTTTTGAAATGTCAAGAAAGAAATTTGTGGACTTGTATACATACATGCAAATATACATCTTTACAAATATCTGTGGAAACCCTACTGTGATTTTTCCTCTTCCTGGCTTTAACTTCAACTCCCACCAGCTGATTGCATAGTTTCTGTTTGTCTAATGTCACTTCTTGGGCAGTATCTTTTGGTAAACACTTGACTATCCACCTTCTTGAATGTCATTCTACCAGCAGACCTGGCTCATATTATTATCAATGATAAATGACATTAGATCATTTTCTAGCTCACTCCAATACCATTTCTTTTTTTTTTCCCCCTCTCTGGTAAAATTCATGACCCAGCTATTCTCTTTTCTCAGATTTGACAACTTGAGTTTACTTGCACAACAGAGTGGTCCAAAAAAGGTTTAGCTTCTACTGTCACTTCTCTGATCGAAACCCTTCAGGGTCTTTTTATCTTACCAAGAGTGAAAGTCAAATCCCCTTAAAGTCACCTGCAGAATCCCATTTGATCTGCCGCCCACAGTTCTGTTCTGACCCAGAAGTCATTCTTCTCTCACTTTCTCAGTCCCTTCATCCTGGCTGTGACTTCTGCCACCTGACTCTGCAAATTGGCCTGTGGTTCACTGCCTCACCTCCGTCAAGCCTTTCTCTACTGACGCTGTCCCACGGGGACTCCCTTTGATTCATCTGTCCAATTAATATCAGAACCCCTATACGTCCAGCATGTGTCAGTCCCTTCTATGTCTTATCATCAGAGTTATAACCCCTAGTTTGAAGTACTGTCTGTGTGCCTTTCAGTCTTCCCAATAAAAATGTATCTGCCTTTGCCCAGGTACCTCACAGAGACTCCCATCAGAGGAGACGCCCTGCTTTCCCTTACTCCTGGGGTCTGCTGATTAGCGGAACACGAGAGGTACAAAGTGTTCTCCAAGTGATACCAGCAACAGCAATCACACGGTTGCACCTGTAATTTTCTCCGTGGCAGGAGAATTCTTCCCAGCAAGGAGGGGATGCTGCTAATCTGCAAGGTAGAGTTGCAATGACACGAAGCTAATTTTATTTTTACCAGCCAGTGAATTTTTTTGTTGATTTGTTTCTTTTTTATCCTTGTTGCTTCTGAAGCATGTCCTGCCATTGCAGAATCATACGTGCAAATAACCTCTGTGTTACTGCCTGTCTTGCTGCTAGTTAGATTTCCTCCTGAGTGTTATGTTGCAGATTCTGTATATTGATGTTTTCTCAATGTCTTAGATAGTGGCTGTCATAAAGTGAACTCGGTTTCAGTAAACACATGTTTGAAGGGTTAGTATCTAAGGTGGGTTCAAATCTCACTAAAATCGGAGCAAGCACTACCTTAGCAGAATTGTTTTAATCCAAACTCAAGCTGATTCTAGTTCACTCAATAATGCTATGTATTACATGTTCAAAACCTGATTCTCAAGTTCTGTCCAATTATTTGTAGATAATTATTTCCATTTGTTATCTATATTTTCTGATTGCCTACATATTAAGCCACAAGTGCTAAAACTTAACTGGTTATTAACCCTTGAAGGAAGGGATTCCTTGAAAAGGAATTCAAGGTTTAAAAGGGGTTTCAGGGTAGACAGTATCCTTTATAGCTTCCTAACTTATCTTGATAAAGCAGATGTATTTGCTAAGATCTTGTTTTTCAGTCCAGCTTCTGATTTTTAGAAATGATTTTGATTATTATAGACAAGCAGAGTTTTATGCCAAATAAATCAGCAGTGAATGACAAATCTGTATGCAGAGGGAGAGCTTGGTGCTGTGTGCTTACCCATCCTCAGTTCCTCGGGCAGGAGGCTGTCACTTACAATATCGGGGAGACCACAGTAGATGACTCCTGTGGTGCCTGTGGCTGCAGCCCCCTGTGAGTGCGGGAGACCGTGCTTCTTCAGGAAACTGCCTGCTTTATTGCCAAGGAGTGCTGGGGAAATCTGGTTATCATTTCCAAATTGCTGAAATGAAACAGAATCTTTTCCAGAAATCTTGCTTTTAGATGAGAAGAATCGCCTCCTTAAAACTGTATAAAAGTTATTGATGCCCTCAATACTCTCTGCAGAAATCGGAGCTGTAAGAAATCATCCTCTGTACTTGGCTTTGTATCATTTTGGCAGTGAAGGAGATAAGGAGCAGAATCTTAATGAATGCCGCGATGATTGCTAAACACAACCTGCCGTACTTTAACACCTTCTATGAGACTGTGCAGAGGGAGTTCATGCTGTGGCAAAATGGGCTGGATCTCCACCTGAAAGCAGCTATCCCATTTGGAGATTCGTTGCTCTAGTTCTGATCCAACTCCTTGGTTATGACCTGGAGGGCGGTGAAGGATGGCTCAGATGGTTGGCCCCTGAAATTAAGAGGAGGGGGCACCCTGAGGAAAATCCCTGCTCCTAGCTTTGGAAGGGTTCAGCTCTGGCCATGCCACCATTAGGGAGCGAACCAGTAAACTGCAGATTTATCTCTGCCTGACCTTGCTTGCTGTTTCTCCTTCTTTCTCTAAGTCTTCCTTTAAAAAACTATGAAGAGGGCAGAGTCACTTTTTCACGGATTCTACAATGGTAATCATTTTGAGGTATTGGGCTCCTCGGTTTGTAACTTCTCTCCCTAAGCTTCAACACCTTTCTTCCTGTTGAGATCTTTGCTTGGTCCCTTAGGTTAGGACATAGATGTCTTACAGACATATATACTTACGTTTATATATTGTAACCATAATAGTTCCAGTAAATGTCACACATTATTCTCTATAACCGGACGATTGTCCTAATCCCATGAGAAACTGATGAATGGAAATTGCATTCAGTGCTACTAAGAAATGTTTCTAGCACCAACCAAGCTTTTATTTCCTAAAACACTGAAACAGTGTGGACAGCAACAAGGGCCAGTGGAAGGGACAGCCAGGATGGGGTCAGGGATGTGATCACACAAGTTCTCATTGTTTGAAGCAGATGCTCACACACGGATTGCAAGGTTGGCTTTCCTTTCAGTCTGAGCTTGTTTGGGTTCTCCGCAGTTTTGTGGAGTACAGCCTCTTCCACCTATACAACAGTGCTTATAATGTTATTCAATAATTCCAATATATACTTGAAAGAGATCCATGACTTGTCCATGAACGAGCTTCTAGGAACACTGGAGTGCCATGAACAAGCTACCTGTGACAGGTGTCAGACGCACAGACTGAACCTGCAGATTTCTCTGGAAATAGTAAACAATTAGGGATGTAACTAAACTGTTTTCTGAAAAAAATTTTTTTGAAGACAGCGTCCTTTATTTCTTTTAACAGAGAATTAAAGGATTATTAACAAAATATATGTAATCTGGCTCATTTTGGGTGCATAACTTGGGAAAATCTTCTGAAAGTAATCATTGATGAGTGACAGGAAATTACTTGATAATTAAAGAGAGTGTTAAAATATGGTTCATCCAACTGATATCAAAGTTGACGTAGAATTTTAGAGGTAAAAAATTAGGGCCCAGCGCAGTGGCCTAGCGGCTAAAGTCCTCGCCCTGAATGCGCTGGGATCCCATATTTGCACCGGATCTAATCCTGGTAGCTCACTTCCCATCCAGCTCTCTGCTTGTGTCCTGGAAAGCAGTCAGAACAACCCAAACCTTTGGGACTCTGCACCGGCGTGGGAGACCCGGAAGAGGCTCCTGGCTTTGGATTGGCTCAGTTCCAACCATTGAGGCTGCTTGGGGAGTGAATCATTGGACTGAAGATCTTCCTCTCTGTCTTTCCTCCTCTCTATATATCTGCCTTTCCAATAAAAATAAATAAACTTTTTTTAAAAAAAAGTGAAAGGTACAATTGATGAAAATGTAAAATAAAACCGAGTGTTGAGGTAATTTCTATTACTGTGGAATTTATTAAGCAGTAGTCAAGGAACTTTATGGAATGGTTGTACTTTTTATCCTCTGAATCATTTTAAAATCAAGGTAATTGAACACTGAAGAACTCCTCAAAGGGAAGATTCCTTTATTAGAAAGTACTGGATAGATGAACTGGTACAGGCCCCATTCATTAGGTTTCTTACATTATCAATTTTGACTGAAAATGTGTATAAATTTAACAGTCTCCACATAGAGCGTATAAAGGTAGAGTCTATTCAATGGAAAAAAATTATGAAGTGTTACAATATATTATATATTTCAGGCTTCTCTAAAATATATTCTTCAGGTTGCACTTGAAAAATATTATTTATGAATTTGTGAATTTTATTTTATCCGAAAAACATACAAATGACCTTATCAAAAATTTTAATTGGTTGGGCCCGGTGCAATAGTGTAGTGGTTAAAGTCCTTGCCTTGCACACGCCGGGGTCTCATATGGTTGCTGGTTCTAATCTGGCAGCCCTGCTTGCTATCCAGCTCCCTGTTTGTGGCCTGGGACAGTAATTGAGGATGGCCCAAAGTCTTGGGACCCTGGGAGACCCAGAAGAGCTCCTGGCTCCTGGCTTCGGATTGGCTCAGGTCCAGCCATTGCGGCCGCTTGGTGAGTGAACCATGGGATGGAAGATCTTCCTCTCTGTCTCTCCTCCTCTCTGTATATCTGCCTTTTCAATAAAAATAAATAAATCTCTAAAAAAGTTTTAATCAGTTAACAGTAACAAAGTCCAAATCAGAAAAATAGTAAGACACGTACAAATGTAAGAAAAATAGTAAAAGTGATTAAGAAAAATTGAGAGCAAAGTATACATTTCTCTCTGTATCTATCTATAGATCTATCTATCTATCTATATACATATATATAGGGAGAGAGATATGCCAGTTTTCCATATTTTTGAAGGATTTAATTATCTTATTTGAAAGGCAAAGTTACACACAAGGAGAATATCTTCCATGCATTGATTCAGTCATCAGATGGCCGCAGTGCTAGGGCTGGGATGTGCTGAAACCAGGGTCCGCGACTCAGGACCTGTTTCTGAATCGCCACATGAGTGCAAATGTCCAAGCACTTGGGCTCAAAGGTCCAAGCACTTGGGCTAACCTCTTCTGCTTTTCCTGGTAGGGAGCTGAATTGGCAGAGCAACTGGGACTTGAACAGGTACCCATATGGGACAGTGATACTGCAAATAGCAATTTAACTAGTTTTGACACAATGCTGACCACACACTTTCCATAATTAAACCTAAATTAGCCTCAATCATACTTTAAATTCAGATGTGTACCACAATCATAATCAGCCATAGATCTTCTGTCAGGTAAATGAAAATACCTGAGTTTCACTAAAGCGTGCAAACATCCAGAAATGGTTACAAAGATGGAGTCCCAAGAGAGGCATTTGGCCTAGCTGATGAGCTGCTGGATAAGATATTCATGTGCCATATTTCTCGTCCTGGCTTCATGTCTCAGCTCTGACTCTCAGCTTCCCGTTTCCAGCAACACAGACCCTGCAGGTGCGTGTGACTGCAGAGCTTGCTGGACCGCTGCCAGGAACAGAGAAGACCTGCACTGAGTTGCTGATTCCTGGCTCAGGCTTGCCCGTGCCAGCCATTGTGGCAAGTAGAGTGAATGAGCATATGGGAGTAGCTTACTATTTTCTGTCCTTCAGCCAACTAAAATTACATATATATATATATATATATATATATATGTCAATTTTAGGGGAAAAATTAAAACATAGCGTTAAAATTTGTAGGTAGCAATTTACAAAATTTCTGGTTATGTAATATAGTGTAAATCCTTACCTCTTTAAAATTTGGCTTCTTCTTTAGAGAACAGTTGAGGGGTGTCTTCATGAGGTTGTGTGTATGCTTTTGTGTGTGTGTGTGTATGTCTGTGTGTGCATGTCTGTGTCTGTGTGTGTATATATGTCTGTGTCTGTGTGTATGTCTGTGTGTGTCTGTGTCTCTGTGTGTGTATGAAAAGTTGCGAGTCATAGTTACTCATTTTGCAACCTTAAGTAAGATATATAAGTGCATTTTCTTTAATGTTTCTTTTTTAAAATATGTGTATATTTTTATTGGACAGGCAGATTTACACAGTAAAGGAGAGACATCTCCCATCTGCTGGATCAGTCTTCAAATGGTCACATGACTGGAACTGAGCTGATCCAAGTCAGGAGCCAGGATCCTCCTCTGGGTCTCCCACATGAGTGTAGTGTCCTAAAGGCTTGGCACACCCTCCACTGCTTTCTCAGGCCATGAATGAGAGCTGGATGGAAATGGAACATCCAGAACATGAACCAGGAGCTTGCAAGATGGGTTTAGGGAATGAGCCATCACATTAGTCCCAACATGAATCTATGATCAAGTCATTTCACAGTAGCTTTCATTTCAATTTGCAAAGTACTGAAGAGAATTGATGGTATGAAAATCCAACACCAACATGTTTGTGCCCAATATCTTCTCCTCTGTCATCCCTTCGTGAAGCAGAGAAGGGCAGCTCTTATTATCACCCCACACTCTACAGATGCTTTAAAAAGCTCACACCATCATTTATGTAAGAGATGCTCTAGTGGAGAAAGTTTGATTTACATGTATGTCATGTAAAAATTGTTGGCAAAGTGATCTTAAAATATGCTTCAGTAGTATGGTGGATAGATTTGAATTTATTTACTATATTACAAATAAAACAAAGATCATCAGATTCATATTTTTGTCTAGTTGAGAAAAAATGATAATACATTAGCATCTATGAGGCTCTCAAATGAGAGTTAGCGTTAGCAAACCTGTGTGTTCTCTTTATCAGAGCTTGTGGTAAGAACAATGAAGAAAATTGTTCTGGAGTGTTCTAAGGTGATTGACCCTATCAATCATGCTTGGTATATAATTTTAACATTAAATGTGCTGTTGAAAGAGATTGTTGAAGTCTAAGAAATTCGCCAAATACACAATTCTTGGAAAACAAAAGGTAATATGTAGCTCAAATTCTGGCTAAAAGTAAATGAAATAAAGCGGCTTATGCATATCTCTGCAAATCAAAGATATTCCTGGTACCTAATTTATTTTCCAGCGATGGAAATCCTGAAAAAGAAATGTAAAAGGAAACAGGAACGGGGGAGGAAAAGGCACCAAGGTAAAGGACAAGAAGTCACGAGCCAGAGCTTTGCTGGCAACATGGACATCCCACTTCTCCACTTTTTAAAATATTTACTTATTTTTAATTGGAAAAATAGATTTACAGAGAAAAGGAGAATTAGAAAAATCCTCCGTCCACTTGTTCACACTCCAAATGGCCACAATGTCCAGAGTTGATCTGATCCAAAGCCAGGATCCAGGAGTTTCTTCCAGGTCTCCCACGTAGGTTCAGGGTCTGAAGTCATTGGGCCATCCTCTGGGGCTTTCACAGGCCACAAACAGGAAGCTGGATGGGAAGTGGCGCAGCCAGGAATGAACTGGAGCTCATACGGAATGCCAGGATTTGGAGGTATAGAATTAGCCGGTTAAGCCATTGCCCACATGTGGAATGCCAGGGCTTGGAGGTATAGAATTAGCCGGTTAAGCCACTGCCCACATGTGGAATGCCAGGGCTTGGAGGTATAGAATTAGCTGGTTAAGCCACTACCCACGTGTGGAATGCCAGGGTTTGGAGGTATAGAATTAGCCAGTTAAGCCACTACCCACGTGTGGAATGCCAGGGCTTGGAGGTATAGAATTAGCCGGTTAAGCCACTGCCCACGTGTGGAATGCCAGGGCTGGGAGGTGTAGAATTAGCTGGCTAAGCCACTGCCCACATCCCGTTTTTTCCACTTTCAGCTCTGTTCAGTGCCATTGTGCATGGGAAGGCCAGCAAGGCTAACAAAAGTGCCAGCTCCTGCCACTTCCTGGGAGAATGGGTGGATTTTCAAGCCTCTGGCTTTGCCGCTGTGGCCATTTCAGGAGTGAATCAGCAGATGGAGTTCTCCCTCTTGGCTCACTCTCCTCTCTCATGCTATCTTTTAGATAAAGCTTTCAAAAAGACTAGAGGATATATGACCATAGCAACAACTTTCATGGAGTACTTGCTCTATCAGTCTCATTATGTAATTATAGAATTTAGAGAAAATGGTTGAAGTCTTGCATTCATGTCTTTATTTGCTTCTTACAGAAATTGTAAGGATAAAAAACTCTTCTTACTGGGCTTGGCAGTGTGGCCTAGTGGCTAAGGTCCTTGCCTTGATCCCATATGGCCGCTGGTTCTGATCCCGGCAACTCCACTTCCTCTCTGTCTCTCCTCCTCTCAGTATATCTGACTTTGTAATAAAAATAAAATAAATCTTTAAAAAAAAACTCTTCTTACTTTACTTGGATCACACAGATATTAAATTTAAAGGAATAATTAGTTCAATATAGCAAGGTAAGCAGTAGTATTCATCTTCAGATATTCCTCTGAGATTGTTGAGCCTCTGAAGCTGAATATAGATTTCTACAGCTTTTACATGACCATACCCAGCAGGTTCTCTGACATGCTTCTTACAAATTTTACTCGTTTTAGATTTTCAAAAATTCCTGCAATACCAAAATGTTATAAGGGCAATTGAATTATTATGACCATGGTCACAAGTATGATAATTACACAGTTACTGATGCTGCTTAGTACGGAGAAGTCATTTCTCGGCCTCTTATCTTTCCCTCCCTTCTTTCCTTCCCTTCCCTTATCCTTCCATTTTCTTTTCATTTTAAGGATTTTCTTTCAGTAAGACCGCTTGTGTAATACAATTAGTATTTTGCATTTTCAAGAAAAAAAAACCTATTTTGAAATCCTGTTGCCTGACAGATTTTTTTTACCTGAACATGCAATCAGTCTTTTCCACATAGTGATTTTGAGTATAAGAAGCTCATAAATTGACGTTTTCTGGTTCCCCGTGAGAAAGGCAAAGGTGCGTTTATGTTCTTACGGAGGAAATGATGGTTATAGACAAGGCCACTGCCCTGTCTCTCCACGTCTCCGACACGTTACTTTGGTGTAGCCATTTGAATGTTTCTGCCCCTGAGAAAACATTTTACTGCTCTCCATCAGTATGGGCTAGGCAGATATTCACCACACTGTGCACTTTTGTTTATGTAGCCCTCAGCACAAAAGGCAACTTTTATGATTTTTTTCCATTAATGTGTTTGTTTTGGGAAAGCTGAAATTTTTTTTCTTCTTTGATTCGTAGATGCTCTAAGGCCCTTGCTTCTTAATGCAAAATGATTTAGTATAGTAGCAGTCTTCATTGAGGTATACATTTCTAATGCCAGTAGGAGCAATAAGCAGATAAGATATTTGCAATACTAACACAATTAAAATCCAAAAAAATTATTTGAATTATTATGATGGAATTAATTATTGAGTTGGATTTTAAGTGATTAAGAAAGAAAATTAGACTAGGATTCATGTTTGTTTATTTGGTGGGGGTGTGGTGAAGGCATTTGTAGTCCAGAATATGTTAAATACTACCATTGCGTCTACTGTAGGTTTATAAAAACAGTCCTTCCTAAGAGATGGCTCAGCCTCCCAAGCCTATGTTCAGTTACTCTTTGTAAAATTCTCACATTTGAAGTGGTCTAAGCCTGTCCCTGTGGATAATTTAGTATTTCAGAAACATCGTTGACATTTCGGGCACCCAGGTACCACGCGATGCATTAGTACAAGAGCAACAGGACAGGTGACTTCGTCTGAGTGATAAACCCTTTAAAGGCGAGAGCTGTGGCACAGCGGCAGTGTTGTTCCACTTTCTGCTGCGTTCTGTTTTGTACATTATCTACATTTAAAAATATGAAGATTCATCCATACTATTTCAAATAATGTATTAGACTAAATAACAGGAACTTACAGTAATATTATAGAATATTGAGTAAATTATTTAGGGGTGCCTCGTATCACACTGAAGACAATAGGAAATAAAATATTCCGGAAATTCTCCTTAAAGAGACAATACATAAAAATTGATGAAAAAACCCAAGAATATCTGATAACAGAAGAAAGGATTAAAAGTGCATGCTGAGATCTATAGAACCATAATAGAGTAACTGAGTCTCTGCTGATGGTTAGCAGCACCATCAACATTGCCTTTGGGACTTATGTAGAATTTCAACATAGATGCAGAGTGTTCCTAAATGATTTATCATTATTAAAATTAAAGGCTGTCTGATCATAGCTTGTTTAAGCTACATGTAGACAGTGACTTTTACAGGAGCACTTCCTGGTCAGTTAATTTCTTACACAGTAATAAACATCTCCCCAAAGCCATTATCACTGAAGTCTTTCCTCTTCTCATTTTGTTGTCCTCGTTGTCTGAAGATGGGTCCATCCTTGTCTTGGTGTTAGCATTAAACATTTAGATGACTTAGAATTTAAAAATCTTAATCTAGACCTGGCATGGTTACTCAGTGGCTAAAGTCCTTGCCTTGCATGTGCTGGGATTCCATATGAGTAACAGCTCCTATTCTGGCTGCTCCATTTCCCACCCAGCTCCCTGCCTGTGGCCTTGGAAAGTGGTCAAGGATGGCCCAAAGCTTTGGGCCCTTGTACCAGCATGGGAGACCCATAATTAGCTCCTCACTCCTAATTTTGGATTGGCTAAGCTCTGGGTATTGCAGCCACTTGGGAAGTGAACCAGTTGGTGGAGAATCTTCCTCTCTGCCTCTCCTTCTCTCTATAAATCCACCTCTCCAATAAAAATAAAATCTGTATTTTTCAGTCATAATCTCTAATACTAAGGTGTCAACAGAAAGGATGCGGTGTCATTTATTCTATGTCTACTGAAGCAAAGTTGAGATTAGATCATTTGAAACAGTGCACAGGAAAGCTAGGAAACTGAGTAGGTTATTACTCAGGGGAACAGGTGCTTATGAGGAAATTGTAAGGAAGTTCAAACCTCCACCCAAATAACGTGCCAGAACATGTTAAAGCAGGGGTTGGAGTACTCATTAACACAATGGTAGTTTTTTAGCTTAGGGTTTTTCTCAATCACTGGTAGCTTGGAAAGGAATGAAAAAGGGGAAAGAGAGAAGTATCAGAAAAGCAAGGCAGTGGGATCACACCAGAACAATAGGAGGCACGAAAGAAACAAGAATTTTTGAAAAGAAGAGAGATAGACCACAAAATGTTTCAGCAGCATGTTGTACGGCAGGGAGAAAATTAAGGCTGGTACAAGCCACAGGATGCTTGGACGCTAGGTCAGGAAAGTGCTCATGACTTAAAGAAAAAGGAATCTGAAGATGCCCTCCAGCATGAGAGTCTTGTGTGTTAGTAAATATTTGACTGTGTGATTTAGATTTCAGGGACATCAGCTCTGTTTCTGTTTGTGCCCTGCGTCTTATCTCCATCATCCCTCAAACATGCAACTCTGATCTGTTGAGAAGTATTCAGAAAAAGCAACCCCTAAATCTGATTATATAAAAAGGAATTAAAATTTACGAGACAGAGATTTACAATGGCACTTAACACTCGACCCATTTCACAGCGATGGAGATTAATGACATTAATTTCTCTTACTTTCACACAGATGAGCTACTTTATATTTTGATTCTTGAACTAATTATTTAAATGTGATTTTATTCATCTTTCTTCATACGCTTTTGCATATTTAATTCGGCCTGTTTCTTGTTAAGTAAATTGACTCTTTCAGAATGTAGAAAATCATAATGGAATTTTGCATTTTTTCCCATTATCAGGCAATAGAGTAACTTGTCTTTTTTCATTTTGAATTTATTTCAGTGTAGTAATAACAGCTTTTTGTATGCATTTTAATGTACCCACCCTCTACGATGAATATTTGAAGAGCAAACAAACCTGATTTTAAGTGTCTGAAGCTTTTTATGCATTATTTTCCTAGTGATTATGTTGAGCATGGATTTAGAAGAGTAAAGGACATTTTTCTTGAAATATCATTCAAATTATTAGTCACTATTTATACCGATGTAATATTAAAAATGTATCCTTCATGCTTGTAAAATTTTAGCAAACTATTGAAATTATTTTGATGAATATAAACTATTTTTTCAGGTGAAATTTAAATACAGCATATCAAAATTTGGTCTGGATTGAAAAGCTACATCAATTGATTTGGGAAAATTTGATTTCTTAAATAATGAATATTTTCTCACACAAAATTTATTCGGTTACTGTCAGTTTTAACTATAGTTTTCTATTACTTCTTAATATTTTGTAGTTTACTTCTTGTAGTACTTTTGCATTATGATAAAAGCATGTTTATGCATTCCAATTATGTATCCAAGTAAGTTATCTATCATTACTGATAATCTCTTATATCTTAAACTGAAAGAAGTCTTAAGTTGGCCATTATATTTCCTCAGATGATTAATAATTCTAAACAAAGTGTTTCTTCCATATTTTCCAAGATACCTCCATTTGTAATGGACTTCAGTTTTAGATATTATGCCATTTGTGGAAAAAATGGAAAATAATGCGAATTTTTCAAAATGAGTTTATAACATACAGTCAGTAAGTGGGCCATTATCATGTGCATTTCATTTATATGAAACATCTGTCCATCCAGTTTTTAGGTAACCCCACCTCCGTTTGTGAAATATTCACTCCTCACAGCTTTGTCTTGCTCTTGCTCTACTCTGGAGAGAAGTATACCATGTCCCAGACAAGAAGGAAGCCAGCAGTGAGAATCATGGGGGTTTCCTGCAGTCAGCCAGCTTCCTGCTGCCTGGCCAGCTTTGCTCGCTGGACTGTCACGATGGACCCTCTGCTGCCCTGACATCTGCTGTGATGCGTTTGCCTATTCTGTGACTAAGAGGATCAAACCAGCTTTGCACCGACTAAAACCTCCTCCCTGATCCTCTTCCTAAGGATGGCAGTGTGTATCTGATTCACTATCAGCAAATTTGCCTTGCAATGCACAAATCTCTGGAGGATAATCTGCGTGGGATGTTGATATCACCCAGAGAACCAACAGGGAAACAGAGTGGAGCATAGCCAGTGGATAAATGGACAAATGGTACAAAGTTTTTCTCCCATCAAAAGAATCCCCACCATTGATAGTTAAAACATTCTATTGATTTATTGGGTGAAATATGTTATTTTAAATTCTGTATAAGTTGTGCAGTAGCTAAATCTAGCTCTTGAACAAATGGGACTACCTAAGTAGCCATTACCTTTGTAAGCAGAGAACATAATGGCCGTGTAACTGTAGTCGCTTTGCTACATAATATACACCGTGAGGGTTACTGCTCTGAACTCGCTGTAATCATGGATACTTTCAACAGCTCGGTACCACTAAAGTCTCTGCTTATGTGTGGTGGACATTTCAATGTGCTGCATCTGAGTGATATGTGAGTGTATTTGTGTGTGCCTGGCTCATTTTACATAACCCATCGTACTCTTGCTTCATTAAGTCATGGCAGACGACAATGATTTTTCTTCTGTATGGACGGTAGTGTTCATTGCAGTCATGAATGTGTGGGAGTCTACATGACATTTACTTTGTTTGTGTATTTATCCATGAAATTCACAGGTAGAAATTGAATGGAGGCCTGTGTTGTGGTATAGGAAGTTAATCCATTGCTGACTCCCCATATGAACAGCTGTCTGGTTAAGTAGCAGAGGTTTTTGGCACATTGTCACCCACATGCAAGACCTGGGTGGTGTTCCAAGTTCTTGGCTTCAGTCCGGCCCATCCGTGGTAGGCGCAGCCATTTGGCAATGAGCCAGTAACATTTTCTCTTTTTCCCTCTCTCTGCATGCTTCCCTCCCTCTTTCTCAAACTCTGCCTTTTAATTAAGTAAAATAAAATTGACTGTCTTCACTCCCATCTTTAATGTCATCACTATTCAAAGTGACAAGATAAAGACTCAACTTCAGGGTTGCCTTCTGATGTCAAAGAATCCTGTGTAGCACGATCAATTGGAAGAAAAAGAGTTACTCAACGAACATGAACCTGAAGTAAGAGAGTTTCTTGGGAAGTGCTTATTAAGGAAAAGTTTGCACATTTTCAGCAATATCTCTGTCAGATAAATAAAAGTATAAACTAAACATCCCATTTTGTTGTTGTTTGTTTTTTTTTAATTTGAGGATCATATAAAGATAAAAATCTGAGTTTCTTATTCTGCATGATACAGTTTTCATCCCTGGGCTGGCCAAAGCTACACATGTGTTTTTTAATTATTATTATTTTATTATGTCCCTGCTGTCTGTAAGATTTGTGTGTGCAGGTAAAATCTCTTACAAATGTCTCTGCAGGTCCCCATTAGAAATAGGACTTAGTGTAACTACTTTAAAATCTGCTTAATGGATAAAACATGGAGACACATATTTCTATGGTTATAGAAGTATGGCTGACTTGAGCAGATCTAAGGCTTCATTTTTCCACCACCTTCCTGCTGTCCAGGAAAAAAATGTCATCTGTGGCCTGGCACAGTAGCCTAGCGGCTGAAGTCCTTGCCTTTCACTTGCTGTGATCCCTTATGGGCATCAGCTGTATTTCTGGCAGCCAGCAGCTCCACTTCCCAACCAGCTCCCTGCTTGTGGCCTGGGAAAGCAGTCAAGGATGGCCCAAAGCCTTGGGACCCTGCATCCATGTGGGAGACCTGGAGGAAATTCCTGGCTTCTGGCTTCAGATCTGCTCAGCTCTGGCCATTGTGGCCACTTGGGGGGGTGAACCAATGGACAGAAGATCTTCCTCTCTGTATATCTGACTTTCCAATAAAAATAAATAAATCTTCAAAAAAGCTTCACCTGCTTGCTGATATTTCATTTTTTATGAACTATTACTTACACTGCAATCATTATCCCTAGACTCTTTTGAGAAGGATCTCATTGATCTCAAACAACACTGGTCACTGAATCAGCCACTGACACTGCCAGGAAGCAGTGCTGCTGATGAATCTGCTCGCCTAAATTCAAGGCCGTCTTCGCAGCAGCTTTGTTTTCATCAAAAAGAAAAGGTGCTAAGTCTTGAGAAAACTGAATTAACTAATGATTGGCAGATAAAAATTGTTTGTAATGAAGGGAATAATATATTGCAATGCAATTAATATATAGTAAAATCTGCTTCAAATGTCTCTGAAAATGCTTAGCTAAAGCTAAGAATATTTAGAGTTTAATTTAGAGCTGCATAGTTCCTTAGGGTCTTCATTATTTTTTAATCATTACCCCCATTGGCTTCAAATAATTAATCACTTGCTAAATGTCTACGTATTCTTCCTTCCATTTTTAACCTTTTTTGTATAAACCAGTTTGAAAATTACTTTGTTGGAAATAACTACTAAGGAGATTTTTAAAATAATTGGTATAAGGAGACTTCCTCTGCAAGAAAGCAATGTTTAGCTAGATTCATTTTCTTTGCTTATACTGAGCAACATAATCAAAAAGAAAGAAAAATGCGACGAAGTATGGTAAGCCTCGTGCAGAAAAGCAAGTCCTCATTCTTTCTGGAATCTAAAGGGAAAAAATGGGATTATAAGTGTTAAACATAAAATGGGGCTTATTGCCGCCCAGGAAGTTGAAATAGCGAGGAAGGGAAAGGTTATTTAACGTGTGCTCAGACATGGTTGTACAGGGAAGAGAGGTTTTGGAATTCTGTGGCACAGAAGGGTGACTGTATTTAATGGTTATACAATAAATCTTACATTTTAAATTAGAAAAATGCTTTTTAAATGTCTTACCATAACGGGATGGTAAATATTTAAATAGGTGAACATGTTTTCTCCTGATAGGATTTTATGTGATATATACAGGAATAGGAACATCACTTGGTGTTAATCCATAAATATGTAAAATTTTAATTTCGGTTAAGCAGATTTATAAATGTGTGTGTGTGTGTGTGTGTGTGTGTGTGTGTGTGTGTGTGAGTAGTTTTGGATGACTGAAATTGTTGTCAAGGGGGTCAAGCTACCGTCTGAAATGCCAACATCCCTTGAGAACGCTGGTTCAGTTCCCAGCTGCGCCACTCTGATCCAGAGAACTCAGCGGAAGATGGCTTCTCTTTTGCACCTCTGCCGCCCAGGTGGGGGGTCCAGAGGGAGTTCCAGTTGGTTGGCTTCTGTGTGCCCCAGGCCTGACCACTGTGGACATTTGGGGAAGGAGCTAGCAAGCGAAAGATTTTTCTCTCTCTCTCTCTTTCTCTCTCTCCTTTCTCTGTAGCTTTGCACTTCAAATAAATGATTCTCTGAAAATAAGTAAATAAAAAGTTCAATGTCACTTTATAAACATTGCAATAATCTGGGATAAAAGGGACAATTAAGTACTGTAAATGCTGTCAAGATCAACCTTGATTAGTGAAAGCAGTGACGAACACTTAGAAATGGTCAGGCAGGTGACCGATCCTCATTTCCACAATAATCTGGCAAACCAAGACTCTGAAGCGTGCGTTGCAGATGGATCATTTCTGAAGCTCTGACTCTGTACAGGACTATTCAGATGTGAGTTTGATTCCCCACCCCACCAAGGTGTTCCGACCCATCAGGATCACCACAGGAGCACACACATAGGAACTTGAACAAGCACGTGCTTCCACCATGGCATAGTTATCCGTTTGTACTTAGTCTGAAACCTTATCAGATCATTTCACACTTTGTGTGGTACAACACGATATTGAATATTTTCCTGTTAAGTCTTATTATTAAATTTCCAAAGAATTATTCATTTGAAAGGAAGAACGACGATGAGAGAGAGGAAAAGCCACAAAAAGACATCGTCCATTCTCTGCTTTATTCCTCCAAGGGCTATGAAAGCTGGACGTGGCAAGGCTGAAGCCAGGAACCAGGAATGCTACCCTAGTTCCCACATGTTGGCAGGGGCCTGAGCAATCGAAGCTACTACCACATATTCTCATTAGCAGGAACCTAGCTTGGAAGTACAATAGCCTGCATTTACACTCCGAGGTGCAATACCAGGAACATGGAAGCGGCTTCCCCAGCCGCACACACACCAACCCATACATTCACACTTAAGAGAATCCCAGAGCTAATCCCACTGAAGACCTACCCTGAGCAGGACTGCAGACAAGTAAGAAACACTTTTCTTGTTGTGCAATATCAAATTCAATATGTAGCCTCAACTACAATTGATATTTAGTTTTAAAAAATGAAAAAATAAGTGGTAGCAAGTAATTTACTACCAGGGTACCGAGGCATCAAAAAGTTGAAGAAAAAGGAAAAAAAATACCTTCAGACATTTATATCTGCAGAGGCTGGATTGGCAGCGTCTGCTTCTGACAGACGCAGCAGCCAAAATTGGAAACACAATTGATATTGATGGGTGCTGGTCGCTCAAGGAGAATTGTGCTGCTTGCAATAAATGATGAAGAAATTAAGGGCATTGTCTTCAGTCATGCTTGTGACACTTTTACCAAAGAGACACCATTTGAGTGCATGTAGTTCAGTACTTTTCACATATAACTGAACAGAAATGCTAGATTTGTTATTTTCCATTTATAAGCAATAAGGTGCACATAGTTTCCAAATGAAAGATATCTAGAAAGAGAAATCAACAGAAATCATGCTTATATTTCAAAAAGGATTATGCTTATAATAATTAAAAAAAACCTCTGCAGCTATGTATAATATGGGAAATGTTTGAAGACACCCACTCTTGCAGAAATTAAGACAAGGTAAATACACTTGCTGGCATGGCAGAGCCGCCTGTTGCAAAAATCAAAGCCGTGATCCCATTTTGGTGTTAAAAGGTCCACAGTGGTGGAAAGCACAAAAGGAAATGAACAGTTCATGAAAACAGAGTATGCTCTGTGTTTACCATTGAAGGAAGGAAAACAGAACAGGAAATAGACAAAAGTCAGTTGTTACATGGAGGACGGGTGAGTAAGAGCAGAAACAGAACGTGTCTTAGAGCAATTCATCACAAAAAGGGACCACAGAAAGGGATGAGGAAACCAGCCAAGCACAAAGCTTGGGAAGAGCTTTGTAGGCAACGGGAGGGAGGGTTCAATTCCTGCGTCAAGAGGTTGCCGAGCACTGAGCCAATGGTCCAGCCTGGGTGTTAAGAAGTGTGGGTGAGCTTGTCACGTTCTGGGAGCAAATGGACTGGACATCCAAGGATTCAAGAGCGGTCAAGGAGGAGAGGGCACCTGCTCACAAACTTCCTGAGTGCTGTGATGGAAACTGAAGTTATGAGATCTTTATGAAAAGTGGGAATTGGCCTCATTTTCTTGTAAGGATTTGTAAGTGTGGTCATTCCCACACTGTGGTGCTTTAATCCTGCTTCCATTTCTTTCCAGAATATTTGAACTCCTGTTCATAAATTACATAGCTCATCATGTACACTTACATTTTACAGCAATTTTTGCCAGCATACCAACATGCATTAACTGAATATTAGTCGGCATTGTTCTATTCCCAGTGTTACGCTATTTCTTGAAGCAATGTATTATTTTGGGAATTACTGTCTCAAGACTCTCTGAATAAATTCTAAAACCATATGTGTTTGCTACTTTTGGTGAAATTATTTCAATCAATTAATTAAGATGTGTCAATACTCATTTTAAATGAGCTAATTTTGGTAATTTGTATTTTATAAGATTTAAATATTTTATTTAAACTAAAATGAATTGCTACATTTTCATGCAGTTTTCTATTTATGCAGTTTCCCTTGTTTTTATTATATACCTGTACATGTAAAATACACATAAAATGTATATTGTAAATAGATATTATAGATACATTTACATATAACACATATATATTATGCATGAATACATATACATTCTCTTTGTAATTACTGAAATTTCAACTTATTTGTTTATAATGTTTTATTCACCAAAAAATCTCTTCCTTGTTAACATTTCCACTTATATATTTCATCAGTTTTCAAATAGGTAACGATGTGTTAATTATTCTATTATGCAGTTTCAAATGCACATGGTTTATCTTAATTAGTGCTTTCATTCCAATTTAATGCTATCTATTTTTTTATTTTTCAAAGTCAGGTGTGTATCATGATATTTGGTGAAGTCATTTAATAATTACAGGATTGTATTTGTATACAAAATAGGGTTACAGACTAATTCAATCTCAATGTGCTCTTTTTGCTCATAAGCATAAATACAGTTACCACAAATAAAAGAAACATGGGATTTGTGTTTCTGAGGTTGGCTTATTTCTAATCATAGTGGTCATCAATTGTATCACTTTGTTGACTTTGTCCTCTCTTGTGCAGAAGCTTCTTAGCTTGTTTAACCCCATTTATAAATCATTGCTTTAATGGCTTGTGCTTCTGGGGTCTCATCTAAGAAGTCTTGCTACAGCAATATCTTGCACAGTTTCCCCTGTGTTTCTCCTAGTAATTGATTGGCTTCAGGCATTTTAAAAAATTATTATTTTTAAAGATATTTGGATTTATTTGGGATGTCAGAGTTTGAAAGAGGGACATACACACGCAGAGAAAAAGACAGAGAGGGGGAGAGAGAAAGAGAGAGAGAGAGAGAGAAAGAGAGAGAGAGAGAGAGAATCTTCCCACAGATGCTGCAGTGGTCAGTGCTGGCCAGGCAAAGCCCAGGAGCCAGGAGGTGTGTCCAGACCTCACATGGATGACAGGCGCCCAAACACTTGACCCATCATTTTCTGTTTTTCCCAGGACATTAATAGACAGCAGCATCAGAAGTAGACCAGGTGGAGCGTGAGCTGATTTTCACATGGGGTGATGACCTCACAAAATGTAGACTAATCCACTGCACCATAACATGAATCCAACAAAGCATAACTTTGTATTGTTGGTCCATTTTGAGTTGATTTTTACGTACAATCTAAAATAGGGGTCATGTTTTAAATTTCTGCAAGTGGAAATAGACACATTTTCCCCAGCACCATTTGTGAAAGAGATTGTTCTTCCTCCAGGGAGTGATTTTATTTCATTTGTCAAAGATTAGTTAGTCACATACGCATGAAGTCATTTTGGGGAGGTTTTAATCCGGTCCATTGAGGCATGTATCTATTTTTGAGCCAGCACCAGGGTTTTTGATCCTAACTGCCCTGCGTTAATAACCTGAAACCTGGTACTCTAATGCTTCTGGCTTTATACTTAATAAATTTGCTTTAATTAGAGGCTTGACTTCTTCATCCTCCATCTCCAAGTGCAAGCATCCCATACAGGTTCCAGTTCATGTCCAAGTTGCTCCCCTTTCCATCCAGCTCCCTGCCTGAGAAAGAGGTGGAGATTGATCCAAAGCCTTGGAACGCTGCATCCATGCAAGAGACCAAAAAGAGGCTCTTGGCTCCTGGCTTCGGATTGGCTCAGCTCTGGCAGTTGAGGTCATTTGAGGAGTGAATCAGTGGATGGAAGATATTTTTCTTTGTCTCTCTCTCTGTAAATACACCTTACCATTCTTTTTTTTAAAAAAAGGACGGCTTTCATCATTCAGAATCTCTTGTGTTCCATATGAACATTTGAAGGTCTCTTACTCTACATTTATGATTTTCATTGGTATTTTGCTCGGGCTAACACTGAACCTGCGAATTGCTTTGGGTGGTGTCGACATTTTGAAAATTCTTCCAGGTGCCTAAATGGATTTTTCTTCTTTGGTACCTTCTACTTAAATTCTTAATTTTGGGAATTTCTATTGTAGAGAAATTTCATGACTTTGATTAAATTTTTAATGTAAATGCAACTGCTCTTATCAGGTCTTTCAGGGCCATGGCATTGTTTGTGTGTAAAAATACTATTGTATTTTGTTTGTTGGCTTTACAATACTATAACTCTGTCAAACTCTCTTTAGAGTTCCAGTAGCCTCCTAGGGCAGGTTTTTGATCCCCTGTGGATAGGATTATGTACAAACATAGACTTTGTTTTATTGATTTCTATTGATTAGTTTTTCTTTCCCAATGGCTATGGATGATACTTGCACAACTATATTGGATAGTAATGATGAGGACGGGCATAATTGTGTGATCCTGAATGTTAGTGGAAATGCTTCTATTTTATTCATCAATACGATGCTGGCTATATGTTGTGTATATTTTGCCTTGATTGTATTTAAATATGTACTTTCTAAAGTCAAGTTTTTGGAATTTTTAGCATAAAAGAATTTTGTGTTTTATCAAATTATGTGTAGCATCTATTGAGATAAACACATGGCTTTTATTCTTCAATTAGTTGATGTGATACATAACATTTATTTATCTATGGATGTTGAATTATCACTGCATACCAAGGACAAATCCCAGTGTGTCTGGGTGAATAACCTTTCTAATGTGTTGTTGGATTTAACTGGCTAGCGTTTTAGAGAAATATTTGTATCTGTATTCATCAGGGATGTTGGTGTATAGTTCTCTCTCATTGTTGCTATTTTTCAGGTTTTGGAATTAAAGGACTTTGGGAGGATTCCTTTCTACTAACCTGCATATTTTAGGAAAGTTTGGGTTACTTCTTCTTCAACACTTGGTATATATCAGCATTGAAGCCATTCTGTTGGGGACTCTATTTTCATGCATGGTCTTTATTATGATTCAAATTGTCTTGGTTATTGCTGTATTTAAGCTTTCTGCACCTTCATAGCTCAATTTTGGTAAATGGTTTATGTCTGGAACCAGTGACTTCCTGTTGCATTTTAACAAATAGATAACTGAAGGAAGAGTCTTAAACCTTATGATGCAGAGACTTCTGAACCGCAAACATATTGTGTCATTCTATTTACCATTATTCAAAATTTCTCTCAATACAGATCTCTTAAATAAGATGAGCTTTATCCTGCTTTCATTCTTTGAAGGCTTGATGACTAGTGATGTTGTATCTTTTTTTAGTTGTTTACTCATAACATATAGATATATATTTATTTAATGACTGCTGTATATAAATTGCAGTCTTGATCCATTTGCTTATTAGTTATGATACCTTTACAGTAGATTCCATAATAGCACGTACACATACATACGTAAATGAATATACACACAGAATATCAGGGAATAAAATAAAAAAGTTTTTTTTCCATATATTTTTTAAATTGTTGTTCCTTCATTAGCTTTGGACAACACAATGTTGAATGGGGTAAGGATTGCAGACATTCCTAGGTTCTTGGTTTTAGGTGAACAGTGCTTCATGCTTAACTGGTTAGTATAATTTTCTTGTAAGATTTTTGGATGGTTTCATTATTTCCCACAGAAACAGAATCCTAATATGCTGAGAATATTTATTAAAAATATGCACTGTGTGATGACTGTTACAATAGCAAGCAGAGATTTCAGGAGGCATGCACTCATCCTGGTCAGCATTCGTGTTGGAGTCCTGGCTGCTCTGCGTCCAATCCAGTTCGCCATTAATGTGTTCGGGAGTTGCTCAAGATAGGTCAAGCATTTGCCTTCCCAGATAGAATTCCTAGCTCCTCAGCCTGGCTCATTGTAATTACTGCAAACATTTCAGAAAAAAAGTAGATGAACGATTGCCTAATCTTTATCCACACCCTTTAAAATAAATGCATAAACAAATCTTTATAAATGGTAATATTGGATAATTTAAACTGTTTTCCAATGATGTCAACTTTTGAAAAATCAGGGATGAGTTTTTTAAATCATCGATATTTTGGGCCCAGCACGGTAGCCTAGTGGTTAAGTCCTTGCCTTGCATGTGCCTGGATTCCATATGGGCTCTGTTCTAAACCCAGTAGCTTTGCTTCCCACCCAGCTCTCTGCCTGTGGCCAGGAAAAGCAGTTGAACACAGCCCAAAGTATGGGAGACCAAGAAGAAGCTCCTGGCTCCTGGTCTCGAATGGGTTCATCTCTGGTCATTGTAGCCACTTGGGGAATGGATCAGCAGATGCAAGATCTTTTTCTCTGTCTCTCCTCTTCTCTGTATATCTGACTTTTCAATAAAAATAAATAAATAAATTTTTAAAAAGGTGATAATTTTCTGTTATCTATTGTCACCATTGTTTAGCCTCCTTTAAATAATGCATCAAATTTTTTGTTCCTTGTTTCAAAAAAATATTGTTTACAATTCAGATATTTTACTATCACTCATCCAAAATATATTTTTCCATTTCTTATTATCAGAATCCGATCAGTACCTCATACTCTGTGCCATTCATGGCAAAGGAGCTGTTCTCTTCATACAAACTGCTTTTCCCATAAACTGTCATTCTTCTACTGCCTCCATCTTATGTAACATAAGGTTGTGTTTTCATACAAAATATTCTTTTTAACTTCTTAAACATTCAGTTTCATTCATTCTTGAGAAAATATCGGGATTATAACAAAAATATGACTAGTAATTATGTTATTAATAAAAATTATGACCAACCTGAGGTGTGCTAACTCAAAATCTGGTGTTCTAATTAGAGTAAGTATGGAAGCACATTTATGTGATATTCATAAACATGTTTTTTTGCTTTGCAAATAAGCGCTATTCATCTTTCAAGTACCACAGACATCTTAGAGGTAACTGGAAAAGTTGAGTTTAAATGCACACAAAATTGAATGTAGCAAAAGTGAATTGTGTTGCACCTAGAGATTTCATACTTTGAATTGTGTATCATCCTCAGAAAAATCATTGACTTCAGTTGCTTATTTAATGCAGTGTTCATGTATTTGAAAGGCACGCAGGCACAGGACTCCTTGCTAGTTGCTCCGCACGTCTCCGGGAAGACCTGTGTTAGACTGCAGTGAAATCAGGGAGTTGGAACCTGGATCAGAGGGGCCAGGGGCTCAGTCGTCCTCACTGCTGCCTCCTCGCGTGGATTAGCAGGAAGTGCAGCCAGGATCTGCAGCCAGTATCAAGCACTGTGCTCTAATGTGGACCCTGAGTTCTGACAGGTGTATTAAAAAAAAAATCCCGGTCCAAAACACTGATTTTCCAAAGAATCGTATTGTTCTTGGTAAACGTAAAATAGACATGCTCCGTTAGTGCCAGCTTATTTCCGAAGGCCCTTGATTCTTCAGGGAAACAAATGATACAAAAAGATTGTGAGTCTCAGATCTTCTGAAAAATGTTGGTGAGGAATAAGGGATCACCGTATCATCGCGTCAACTCCATGTTCTGTGTCTGCAGAGTTGGGGGTTGACTGTGTGGTCTCCTGTGTCACCTCCTCCACGGCTCCCCTTATATCACAAGCAGCCAAATCTGCGGAAAAACCATCCGCTACTTCTTGGCTGTCCATGAACAACCAATCACATCTCGTTAAAACGATGTGAAATATTTAGCCTTTTAGTTAGAAGTGACAGTATTTTAATAGTTCCACAATTTGCTGCAGACACCTTGGTCTGTCTGTAACAAGACATTGTGAAAGACACCCGTGACTTACCTCCCTGTCTCTGGGAAACTGAGTGAAAAGCATTTCCAAGCTGCAGCTCTCTACATAAAATCTCAGAGAAAGCGAAAGAGTTCAAATACAAGCTCATTAAATAAGACAGCCATTCTAAGTGGCATACAAAGCTATTAAACAAACTAGATTGGGCCATAATAATAAGACACATATTTCACATCTGTTGCACAGTACCGAGCTTTTAACAAGCAATAGGCATAACAGTGCAGGAAAATAGTTGCTAGTCCTCCCCAGTATATCATTGTCAATGGTAGTGCTGTCTCAAAAGAGACACTTATCTCATACTCTTTATTGCCTGATAGCTTGTTGATTGCTTTTACAAAGCAATAAATTGATGGCCTGATTCAGCACTGACATTAGGTTATGTTCATTTTCAGTGATTGATGGCTTGAATTAGAACTCGTGTATTCTTCCCTGCTCTGGAAGATGGAAGTCTAACCGGGGCTGTCTGATGTCACAATGAAGCCACATAACTGATGCCAAATGAACTATATTTATTCATTAAATAACTAACAAGCATTTCCCTTTAATATGATTCTTGCAATTTATGTTTTAATGTCTCTGTTTCCAATTAAATTGTCTATATAAATTTTAAAAAGACTCCAAAGATAAAGTATACTTTTTAAATTTGCAGTTTCAAAGCAGGTGTAAGACAGCAACCAGATCAAAGCATATAAATTATTAATAAGTCAATTAGATAAATTGAATAATTTAACTGCTTTCCTCAGATTTAGGACAAAAATTATTTGTTATTTTCTATTAACTGGATTAATTGTCTGATTTTGTGATTGTGAAATAGTAATGATGCTAGAAAAGCAAAAATGAGTAAAACAATAGAAAAAGCAAAGCTGATGTTTTACATGGTTTTCATTCTTTATCAGGAAGCTCAATATGACATCTGTGATTAACAGCATTAATATAAAACTCATTCCCATAGAAACCAGAGTATCCAATGCTAAAAATTACAAGAGTTCACAAAAATCAGGTAGTAAATAAATTTTTAACTAAGATATCAGATGACAGTCAGGCTGGTGTATAATTAAACGATCTCTTGAGACAACTGGTCCTCAGTGGTACATGATTTTACTGAGAAAACATTTATAGCCCGTGAAGACATTTTGGTTGCCACATCAGAGATTGGCATTTAGTGGCGGGCAGCCAAGGATCATGCTGAGCATCTGACACAAAGAATTATCAGGGCCCAAAGTCAATATCACTCAGGTTGAGAAAACGATCTAGAAACGCTGAGGTGCATACAGTACTACTCTTGGCCTTCTCATCCTGCTAAAACACTATCAAAGACAGAAGGTCCGCAGGCATGTTGCTCTGCCCTCTAATCTGTATCTCCTTGCTCTGCCCTCATTACCAAATACATACTAAATGCAATGTGTGTGTGTGCGTGTGTGTGTGCGTGTGTGCACGTGTTATGTGTGCGCATGTGTGTGTGGGGGTGTGTGTGGGTGTGTGTGGGTGTGGTGTGTGTGGTGTGTGGGTGTGTGTGGGTGTGTGTGTGTGGTGTGTGTGTGGTGTGGGGGTGTGTGTGTGTGGTGTGTGTGTGGGTGTACGGTGTGGGTGTGGGTGTGTGGTGCGTGTGGGGGTGTGGGTGTGGGGGTGTGTGTGTGTGGGTGTGTGGTGGGATCTGGCCACATCCAGCCGGGAATGCATTGAAATCGATGGTCTCGCTCAAGGTGTGTCAAGCAATTGAGCAATCATGAAAAGGAGAACAAAGAGAAGTCAAATGAAAACTAACACGCGGTAAAGCATGGGAGAAAATGAAGCTATGTTAAGCACACTATTGATTTAATGGTTAGGGTTTGTCATAAAGATGGAAAATTAACATATACTTTTAGACAAAATGTTAAATTTATATTTAAAGTAAGAACTAACCTACAACTAATGAAGAACAATGTAATATTGTCCTCATTTTATGCTATCATGTATCTCTTCTCATTAATATAGAAAATAATATTTTTGTGTGTATGAAAGGCAGAAACATATAACATCAGATTGCTATAACTTTTTATCTATAGAAGCATAAATTAAAATATAAGCAAGCAATATTTCTAGTATAACAGATTAAATTATATTTTCTTTTGAATGAAACTCAATAGCAGCATCTCAGTTAACACAGAACTAAGATGAGGCCAGCGTGCAACTGGTCATTTAGACCACTTGATGAGACACACTAAACGCTCAGGAATAACTCACCTACAGCAAAATTCTGTAAAGATCTATTTATTGATTGATGTAGGTGACACAATTAAGAAGAGACTGAGAAATACAGGGAGAGAGAAGAGACAGAAAGATTTCCCATCCACTGGTTTAATCCTCAAATAAGTAAAGTTCTTGGAGGTCCAAAGGCAGAAGCTCAGAGCTCCTCTGGGTCACCCACATGGGTGCCGGGCCCAAGAGCTTGCGTTATCCTGCTTTGCTTTCCCAGGTCACTGTCGTGGAGTTGGACGGGAAGTAAAGCCAATGAGCCTAGAATTGGAACTCACATGGAATGCTGATTGTGCGGGGAGTGGTTTTCCCTGTGACACCACCATGGTAGTTCCATGCCAAAGCAGATTTTACACTTAAAGTTACCGTTGAAGCTTGCCAGCTTTATGCTTGAACTTATTATTTGAAATGTTCCTGATTCCTGGCTACACATACTTCACATGCATATACACGTAGTTTTGTTTTTAATGGATTCTAGAAATAGAACTCTAGGAAAAATAATGCACTTAGATTGCTTTAAGACACTAAAACATGTTAAAAAAATCCATACAAACTTTCCTTCTCAGTCATAAGGCTATAACACATCAATAACATTATGTCAAAATAATGATCTTATTAGTTACTCGAAATTTATGGATGACTATTATTCTTTTTGTTATTTTTTGTTGCTCATTTATATATCCTTGAATACTAATGCATTTAGAAAGGTTCCCATTTATGAGACAGTATTAGGATAAAAGTAAAAGGTAGACCAGCTGTCATAAACACTTGCTATGGTTGAGATAATTTTCTCTCTACTGAACTTTACACAAACTTTTGTTGGTTACATAGTGGTGTTGAAAATTGGAATTTACAGAGAGATTATTTAGGAGAGAAAAGTTCTGATGAGAACAGGTTGTTGTAAACAGGTGGGATCTTCTGTGCTTTCCCTATGTATGGATGCACCTGCTGGCTTGACCACTCTCCACCAGGAGTTGCAACCACACGGCCCTTACCACGCTCTGGCACCTCCAGCACCATAACTCAGAACAAGCCTCTTTTCCTTATAATGTATTCTGGTGTTGTGTTAAGTGATACAAAACAGAGTAAGATACAGTGTAACTATAAACAAATTAGTCTATACTAATGAATAAAAATATAGTTTTTACTCAATGATAGCTTTTGTTTTTCTACTTATTTTGTTAAGTGCTATTCAATGTTATGCTCATAACATTCCTATCAAATCATTTCGACACATATATGTTTGAATATATACAGTGAAGCTTATAGAATATCAAAGTTATAAAAAATATACTCATGGACAATATTTTCATTAATGAGAAATATTTGAAATGTGTGGACTAATGAATGTTGTATGAACATAATGAAACATGAAGTCAATGTTATAATGATCAAAACTGGGTCTATATCTTTCCATTTTGTGGCTGGCCAGTATTTTTTACATATCGCTTAATTATATATCATCTTTTTCATTGCATTTTTACTTATCATTTAGTTGTATAATTCATAAGTGAGTTAAATAAGGCACATAGTTGGGCCTGGCTCGGTAGCCTAGCGTCTAAAGTCCTCACCTGGCATATGCCAGGATCCCATATGGGCACCGGTTCTGATCCCAGAGACCCCACTTCCCATCCAGCTCCCTGCTTGTGGCTTTGGAAGGTAGTCAAGGACAGCCAAAAGCCTAGGGATCCTGCACCCACATGGGAGACCTGGAGGAAGCTCCTGACTCCTGGCTTCTGATTCGTGCAGCTCTGGCAGTTGTGGCCATTTGGGGAATGAATCAGCAGATTGAAGGTTTTCTTCTCTGTCTCTCCTCTTCTCTGTATATCTGCCCTTTCAACAAAAATAAATCTTTTAAAAATGCACATAGTTGTATAATTCATTTAGTTGTGTAATTGATCAGTGAGTTAAATAATGTACAGATTCATTGATAAGTGTTTGGCTGCCTGAAATATTACACATTAAAAACTGAGCAAACTTTGTCATTTAGGTAAAGGGTTAGCAAACACAGAAATGTAGTTTTCAGATTTGTTAGGTGACCCAAGGATATCCTGATCTTTGACATCACTTGCCTGGAATAATGTCTTCATAAGCATCTGAAGCACCGCAATGCTCAAAATACCTTTATATTATGTACCAGGGCAATAAGAAGCTACACATTCGGTTAAGCAAGCTTGTATCTCTTTTACAAAGGATCCTACAGAGAACTACTCAAAGGATTCTATTTTTATTTATTTATGTATTTATTTTGGCCAGGAACTAGTAGAGATTTATCAGGCCTTTTTGATGAATACAACAGGCGTTTTCCCTGAAGAGATCCACTCATCTGTGCCTCCCAGGATAAGGCAGCACTTGGCTGGAGACTGTTCTGGGAGTCTGATGGGCATAAAGATTGTAGTGGTCCTCAGCACACAGCTGCTTAAGATAGGGTAGAAACCCAGAGACTCCCGGTAGGACCATGATGTCGAAGACTGTGATGTACAAGTGAGGGCTTCAGTACTGCTCCTGCTCCTAGGGGCTTTGTCTCATTCTGATTCAGTGATTGTACACACCTGCGGGGAGGGGAAATGATATCTTACTCAACTAATCTGTCATAAATGTGAAAAATTGGACATTCCATGAAATCGGATTAACAGATAAGAACCAAAAAGGATCTGCCTGGTGGCAGTGTGAATTATGAAACAGAAATAATAGGAAATTAACCAGAGGGAAATTCCTTATGGTTGGAGGTTTCTGCCTTTTCTAGTTGGAGCGCATAAATGTCATTGATAAAAAATACAATAATAATGTCAAAATATATTCTCTGAAGACAAATTTATCTAAGTATAGTATCAGATTCATTTAACATGCATATCTTGAAATTGATTTTTACATTTGTGTTTAGCAACTTTGTTGTCAATCGTAGCAAACTTCTTAGGGCTTTCATTTACAAGTACAATGAAACTAATTTAACTGTAAATTACACAACTAAAGGAGAAAAATAAGCCAAGTGGGTATAGAAATAGCAACTGGAGTTATTGGCAGCCTAAACCCGCCAGAAGAAAACGACAGAGAAGCAAGGCACAGATAAAACTCGAGTATGCTTGCTGCCTCTTCGCAATGTCTTGCAGTCTTACAAGGACGTGCCTGCTCAGCACAGCAGATCAATACTCCATGCAGACTTCACATAGTCTCAGATACAGCTTGCTCCAAGAATGTGCAAGTTAGGGCACACCGTTCATGTCTCTGAATTCTCTTATCACTTCTACCTTCCTTGTATCACACATCACAATCTTTCTTGCAGTTGCTTTGGTACATTTTTCTATCATCTAGACTGGATTGCTATCTGTAGGAGGGCAGCTTTTGAATTTTTCATCATTTCATTCCCTCTGTCCTTAGGCAGAGCTCTTAGACCACGGTGGACTCTTTAAAGCGCTGGAAGAATAAGTGTATGATAAGGAAGAATTGAATAGATGGGAGGATTTACTCTGGAATCATTTTGAGTGTTTGAAGAAGCCGGGAAGCTTGCTTCAAAGTCTTTAAAATTACATATGATTTGCTACACCTCTCCCACACTTTATCCCTTGCAGAGATCAAACACTGAATTCTATATGTCAGGGAACCTATGAATTAAATTAGCTTCTGAACATTAAAGAAAAGAACGCTAATCATGGGAAAATAGTATTATTAAATGGTGTTTAAGATTAAATGCAGTATTCATACATAAATAATAATATTAGCAAAATGAAGTGAGCTTAAAAGTAGACTAGTATTTGAAGCTGTACACTTAGTGAGATACATGAAACTATTAACACTGTTTTAGGACACTTAGAGGCTCAATTGCAGCTTTATTTTAATAAGTTAGCATAATGCACAACTGGTTAAGCTTTAGTCAAAAAGTATCTTATAAAATAGTAATATTATGTATAATATATGGAACATACAAACATACCAAAGCTTAGTGCATGCATTGAGAAAATGGTACTACTATGCTCCTATTCAAAAAGGGCCGTCATCCAGTGTGCACTGAGAATGAATATTAATCTACTTGAACCAATTGTCAAAGAACGTCATAGTTGTCTTGTGCAATACAAAGATTTGTTACTGAAATTCATTGTTTTTGTTGTATTTTTTATCAGGGTTTTATATTTTAACCTGAATTTATTTCATTCAGCAGATACTTGGAGACTATCACATAAGCTGTTAAAAAATTGCAAAACATGGCAATGAACTTCACACTTTTGTTGAGATGGGAATTTTGTAATTCATGCTCAAAACCAAGGAGTTTAGGAAAATGTGTTTTCTTTTTCATGATGCAGAATATCCTATTCAAAGAAAAGTTACTTTTTATGTTGCTCAGTCATTTTTATGTCAGTATTCTCCAATTGAAAGGGACACTAGGTGCTGTAAGGATTATTTTATGTGTCTACTTGACATGGGCTGCTAAACTATGTCTGCACACGTCTCAGGGTTATTTCCAGAGGAGAGCAGCATTAGAGTTAGTAGCCTAAAAAAGATCTATCCTCACTAGGGAGGGCCTGCCTCATCCAATCCACTGAGGACCAAATTAACACAGAAAGAATAAGGACAAGCATGTTCTCTCCGGAGCTAAGGACCTGTGTGTTCTGCTGTCCTCAGAAATTAGAACTGCTTGTTCATGAAACTTTAGTCTTTGAGACTCACTAACACCTCCACAGCTGCCCCCACTACCAAATGCTCTCTCCAGCCTCACTTCTCCCCCACATCGTCCTAAATTGAGGTGTCAGCCCAGATGTCCGCTCTCCTGACAGCATAAACCAAGATATTATGGGCCCCGTAATCACATAAAAGACTGCTCACATTTCAACTCTTATTAAAAAGATTTATTGATTTTTGTTGGAAAGAGAGATTTAGAAAAAGTAGCAAAGAGAAAGATTTTCCATGTGCTGATCCACTCCCCAAGTGGCCACAATGGCCAGAGAGAAGCTGATCTGAAACCAGAAGCCACGCATGTGCAGGGTCCGAAGGCTTTGGACCATGCTCCACTGTTTCTCAAGTTACAAGTAGAGAGAAGGATGGGAAGTGGAGCAGCCAGGCCACAAACCAGCACCCACATGGGATCCCGGTGCTTGAAGTGAGGATTAACCAACGGAGCCATTGCACTGCCCCCGAAATTTCAACTTTTACATTTCATTCTTTTTGATGACATCTATCTGATAGTGTTTACAAACAATTTTAATGAGGTTTATATTTTAAAGGGTTCAATGAAGAAAATGAGAAAAAGAAGATATCAGAGAAAATGTGACAAAAATGAAAATAGCCAGGTATTTTATAAAATCAGTATTATTTCCCATTATGGAACTCAACGTGAAGACATGTACCTAAGGTCAAGTAAACTTATTCAGTCTGTTAGTACGCGTTGGGGTCGGCTTGCTAATTCTGCTGATTAATAGCTGCCTGTGAGCCCTGGGGTCCATACAGGCCCCCGTCCATGTCCTGACTGCTCTCTGCTTACAACCTGGGAAAGCAGTTGAGGATGGCCTGAAGCCTTAGGAACCTGCAACCTTTTATTCAAAACTTTTTGAACAATAAATAAGAAAATTAAATTACGTGTTTTAATGCCCCTTTTCTCATAATAAGATTTTACCTATTGATTTAAATCAAAATCATCTATAGTGGTATAAAATGACTTATTACATCACTATCCAAAAGACAATTAATAAAAAAATATATCCTGTATCAAGACACTTCTCATTTCAAGTATCACTGAGATTATTTCCTGTATTATAATATTTTATTATTTTTTGACTTTTGGAAAATATGGGTAGAGTATACACTATAGCTCAAAATATCTCCCCTTCCGTCTCTACATGAAGAACAAATATCGGATATCAACATTAGTGCCCAAATCTAGGGTTTTATTTTTGTATTCTTAACCAACCGTCTAGAATCATTCCTAAGATTGAATGTACCTGACAAGTTCTGTTAGTAATTCAGTTGGGTTTTGAAGTTCAAGGGTGAAACACTCCTGAAGTGTAAAATTAGCAGAGAGTGTGTGAAGGCAGACGCCCTCACTCAACGTTCCCTACTAGGTTTCTATGACTTATAGGACAATAACGTAAAAGGACGAAAAGTAAGTGGAATGGACCATTCTATTTAGCTGTCAAGTGATCTTTACCATGGCCTAGTTTTTCCCTGTGTTCCAGTGAAGGTTCATATTCATAATATACATGACATAAAACCATCAATAAGTGTCAAGAGTAGATACATTTTCTAAATATCTACTAGTGTAACTTGATGGTTTCTATTTTTCCTCTTCTCAAGATTTTGCAAAGTAACATAGGTAAAAATATAAAAATGAAATTATTCATAATACTTACAATACAAAAAAATGAGGTTCAAGGCTAACGAGCTGCTGCACTCAAGAGAAAACAATTCTCATATCTTCCAAGATGCAGAAATATCTTCAAGGCATAAGAAGTACCCGACTTTACCCACATCTAGCAGGACTCATTTCTAGCAGAAAGGCTCTGGGCCCATTTCACCAGTTTGAAAAATCCAAATAAAACGGGATTCCAGATGCAAGTAGAATGAATCAGCAAGCAAATGGTGTCTTCACAGAATGGGTGAGGAAATATGACTGTTAGTCTCTTTGAAAGCGTTAGAGCTGTAAACCTATATATTGATCAATCCTTGGCCTTGCCTTTGGAATACAGAGCTGTTCATGGAGACACCCTTCCATGTATAAGCCCTAAAATGCTTTCTGCTTTTACCTCTCTGTGTATGTATTCATGGACATGTTAATTGAGCATGGCTCTCAATAATAATACAAAAACAGGAGACTTTAACAGAGTCTAACAAGATGCTGTCATACAAAGGTTAAATGAAAAGTTTCATTCTGTCACAAATGTTTTCTATATTTCTATGCATTTATCAAAACACATACGTTTTAAAATACAGCATGAAATCTATTAAGAGATGATTGATGAATTGTTTTGCAGTTCATAGCTGAAAGCATTTCCTTTTATCCAACTAAGATATTACCCATGGGCTGTGGGTTTAGCTAAATAAAAAACAGTGTTTTGAGTTTCTTGCCAGGTAGTAGCAAATAATGCCTTCCAAGCTTATGAGCTTTAGTGCAGCAGCTACAGTAACTGTCATTCACCCATAGATTCATTCTTCAACGTGAGCCTCCACACACTCACCTAAAGGCTTATGATGAAAGGCTGCACTAAGCAAGCCTGAAAATCCTCCCTAAGCTGGCCAGAAACCCAAAGCAACAGAAAGATGATTCATGGCTGAGACCATCACTTCTTATTTGTGAAAGTGGAGAGCTCTGACAGAAACGAATGGCTGTGGAGAGGAAAAAGAGCAGAAGAGGAGGAGGAAGAAGCACTAGAAATAGCAGCCGATTTTTCTCACTGTTTTCTTAAGGATGTTATTTTTGTTAGATCTCAGTGTGATAAAAGATCTGGTGAGTTTCCCATTTTGACTGTGGAAGGACTTTGAGCCACTCTCCTCTTTCCCCTCCGTGCTCTGTCTCTGGGACCCTGCTCCTGGCCCAGTACCCTGTTGGCTTCGGGGAGAAGTGAGAATTATGAAGCCTCTTCCAAGGAGAGGTAGATCTCACTACAGCCACTACCTGAACCATAATAAAAATCCCAAACTAGTGGAACTTTGTTTTTGCTTCATTACATGTTCATTTTCTGTTCCTTGTGGACTTGGTGCTGCATTCTGCACAATGGTCACTGTAACAATAACCACACATACACGCACATATCATGTACATAAACACATGTCCTTCTCTGGAAGGACAGAGAGAGTCTCCATTCTGCTCAGCCCTGGCATCAGACTCAGTTATGGGTTTCATCCATCACATGAACATGATCTTCTGAAAGAACTCATGTGGCTTTAACCTATGGAAGACACTCCTGGCTGTATACAAGCAACAAGTTCTCACATTTCATCGGACCAAGTCAACCGGAAATACATGTGAGAGAGAAAAAAAAAATCACTGAATTTCAATAGATTCTCTCAGGTTAAAAGAGAGAAAAAAAGAAAGATTTTGAGTCCATGGGATATTGCATCAGAATCTTGAGAAAGTAGAGAAACCAAATGAATCTAGATGTGGAAAACTACTACAAACACGCAGACCCAGGATTTACCCAGCGTGCCCTGGTCCTTGGTTAGGACTGTGCCTTGTAGTGCTGAGATCTCAATCTGCTGCTACGGCTTAGTACTCGCCAACCCTGTGGTCCCCACCTTCCATGGACACCACGGATGCTCCCTCAGGGACAACTTCAGGGTTAAAGGGACTGCCTTCTGTGCGATTCTGTCCTAGATAGGAGCACAAACTCCTGCGTGTTACCTGCTCTGGCGATGGTGTTATGCTCTTGGATCAGCCAGGGCACCCTGGGAATCCCGGTCTCATTGTTTTTACTGAGTATCTTACTGGAAAGAGTCAGAGGCTTTAAATTAACCTTATTCTTGTTTTGGTTTTCCTCTCCCTGTGGGGCTCCCCAGCCCCTTCTCCTCAGAGAGAGTCCAATTCCCTGCTCTGGATCGGCAGATGTTCTGATCCAGCTACTCCATTCTGACTGCTTGGTGAGTCGCTGAGTCGCTGAGTTGGGACACGCTTTTTGCTGGTGTGTTTCACTGCCCCACTTCCTTCTCAGTATCGTCCACACCTGCTTCAATTCTGTATCCCTGCTGATGAACTGCAAACTCCAGCCCCATCCGAAGGTGGAGTAGTTGCCTGAAAAGCAGCTGGAGTGAGAGAGCAACACCACACAGTGATTGTGTGTTTCTGCATTGCCCCAGTGAAACCAGTGCTTTTCAAATGTTATATGAAAGAATTTAAGTGTGTGCTTCATTGCTAATGACTGCTGTATTCTCTCTTCCATAGCTGAGAGATCTTTCTTGGCTAATCATAATCTGAGTTTGTGTGTGTATATATATGTACATATATATGAAGATAGAACTCTAGATGTCTTCAGCATAACTGAATTATAAATGTTTCAGGAAACGTTTACCCATTTTGAATAGCACATGATGTATACATATATCAAAACATTTCATGATAGCTAATAAAGAAAAACAACTTTAAGTTTATTGTAGAACTTTTGATTTAAACATTTAAAAACTCCGGTTCAAAATATCAAGGTTGGAAAACATGATATTTAGCACATATTCTGAAAAACTGAACATCTCTGCAGATTGAAAGTTGATTTTCAATGCTATGATATATTTTATTATTAATGCACTATATCTGTAAAACCTACAAATGTTACTGAAATAAATTCTATGATTTTTTAAATATTCCATTATTCTTATTTGAAAGGCAGACTTTTTTCTTATTTCTCTTCATTTTCTTTTCTTCTTCCCTTTATTCCTTCCTTCCTTGCTTCCTTCCTTCCTTCCTTCCTTCCTTGCTTCCTTCCACAGGAATGGAAGGACAGGTGCAGATGCATCCTTCCTGGGCTGGCTTACTTTCCAGATGGACACAGTTGTCAGAGCTGAGTTGATCCAAAGCTGGAAGCCAGGAACTTCTTACAGGTCTCCCATGTGGGCACAGGGTCCCAAGGACTTGGGCCATCCTCCACTGCTTTCTTGGGCTATAACTGGGTAGCTGGTTTAGAAGTACAGCAACCAGGGCATGCAGCGGCGCCCATATAACATGACACACCAGTAGGCAGAGGATTAGCTTGCTGTGCACCAGCCCCCATGCTGTTTTTTTTTACTATTATTTTTTAAATCTTTATTTTTTAGGGACACAGAGACATTCTTGGCTCAGTTGCACACATGCCTACAACAGTCCTGAGTGAGCCGAGCCTTAGCCAGGAGCCCAGAAATCCCACAGGGTCTCCTGTGCAGGAGGCAGGGAGGCAAGTGCTGCAGTCAACATCCACCTTCTCCCAGCATGCTCTCAGAAAGCAGGGTCCTTTTTTATTATTTAACAAGTTTATTTAGCCATAATAGATGGAGCTGGGCCAACCTGAATCCAGGAGCTTCTTCAGTGTCTCCCATGTGGGTGCAGGATACCAAAACCTTGGGCCACCCTCGGCTGTTGTCCCAGGCCACAAGCAAGGAGCTGGATGAGAAATGGAGCAGCCTAAATGTTAAGACACAAGGTAAGATATACATGTTCCATGTCAGGAGTCCTGAGTCCAAAACTCAGTGTATCTCCTACTTCTGCTCTCATGCTATGCAGACACCAGAAAGCAGTGGTGATGCTTAGAGTGGTTGGTCTCACACCCCATATGTGAGACTTGGAAGTTCTCAGCAGCCACATTTGACCTAGCCCTGCTCTGACTATTGTGAGCATTCACAATAAGAGTGCATACGGTCGCTTGCTTTCTCTCAATAAATGAAGTGTAATGAAATGAAATAACATTGATTTCTAACTATGTAAAAATTTTAGATAATATAGTTTTAATTAAATTATATCCAAAGACTTAATTGTCCACCAAACAGCTAAGCAAATAAAAAACAGAAAGATCTTAGTTCAGTAGTTATATAAGCAAGAGCAATATACAAAAATCAAATGAAGATCTTTATCTTCTTCATACACAATAGATTTTAAAACAGTCACAGATCATTAAAATTATAGCAGTGTATGATTTTAATAATTTGACAATATATAAAATCAGCTTTGACAACACTCTATTTATGAGAAAATTGATTTCAGTATATTGTTTTTATAATGAAGCTTCTATAAATATTGTTCTGGTTGATTTGCTTAATACTTTGAGCCTTTAGTTAAGACATTTGAAACAATTTCAGTATGAACACACACCCATAGACTTTTTCAAGAAACAAAGCAGACATAATGTGAGATAAAAACCATAGAATGAAATTCATTACAACATTCAAAATGATGTAGGGTAAATTTTTAAAATTATTTTGTAGTAGTGTTCTTATTAGTAAAATATGAATTACAACAATATTTACCAAGTCATGAGATGTCATACAAATAAAAAAACCTAATTTGTATAACAAAACACAGTTAGAAGGTGTGTGGCACAGTGATTCAGCACTTAATGAACAATACCAGTTATTAGCATGGGTCTCTCCTGAAAGCTTTGTTATATTTTTATGACGTTTGGAAATCTAATTTTAAAATTTTACTAAAACGTGTAACTATGAAAATGGTATTCAAACAAATTGATGTAACTAGTATGTTATAAATTGGATGACCAATTAAATCATAGACAGTGTGATGGTGACAAATCAAATGTTATTCACCCTAGCATATTTTTCAGCCTTTAATGGGAATCTTTGTCCTTCGGAACACCACATAATGAGGCCTATGTCACAGCAAATAGGGTAAAGTCACTTTCTTAAATTCCCGCATCTCATGTGTGCACTGGGTCAAATGACTGGGCCTTTCGTGTGGGAGACCAGAAAAAGCCTCCTGACTGTGGCCTGACCCAACTCTAGGATTCCAGCCATCCAAGGAATGAGCCAGGATTTGGAAGAGCTCTCTCTTTCTCTCTCAACTGATTTTCAAAATAAATCTTACTTTTCTTTAAAGAAGCACATCATGCTTCACAAAAATTAAAGTCTTCCTTGGTGATTCTTTTTCTATTATTTATTCATGTGCGTCTTTCCATTGCTTTCTCAGGCACATTAGCAGGGAATTGGATTTGAAATGCGGCAACAGAGGCACAAACGGGCATCCCCATGGGATGAGAGCTCGAGAGGCAGTGGTGTTACTCACTGTACCGTAAAGCGGACCCTTAACTTAGGTCACATTTTATATGTTAGTTAAAAATAAATATATAATAAGGGAATGAATTCAACCTCAAGGAAAATTTCAACCTGTCGACATGAGCATTGAGCATGAGTCATCATAATTTCAACCTGTAGACATGAGCACAGAGCATGAGTCATCATAATTTCAACCTATAGACATGAGCACAGAGCATGAGTCATCATAATTTCAACCTGTCGACATGAGCATTGAGCATGAAACATGATTTCAGGTTTGTCCTTGTATGTGAGTTCCTTTTCATAAAGAAACATCTGAGCAGAAGCTTCACTTTGGAACCCAAAGCCGTGAATTAAAGAAGAATTTTAAATTTTGTGATTACATAAAACATGATAAGCATTCTTCACAAGAAAGGAAAATGAAAAATATTCAAATCTACTTCAAACAAATTTTGGAAATAACTGGGATTGTGAGAGAGTTGGGTAGATTGATACATAGATTTGGATGAAGAGAAATAATCAGATATTGGAAATGAAGAGTAAGTGCAGGTAAGAAGAAAGTGACATGGAAGAGAGGGAAAAGAGAAGGACCTTGCAGGACTGACATGAGTGGAGAATGTCTTTCTATCTCGGGACGTTTTGTACATTTAATAGGCCATCAGTACGGGTGACTGTGTACACAGCCTGTAAGTTTCAGAACAGTCTTGTATTTCATATTTCTGTAGTTTGATTTCTTCGATGACTTGACTGTAAGAGTCAGGTGAAGCCTCCATTGCTCCTGGTGCTAAACCAGGGAGTGGTCACACACCGATCGGGCCTCAGCTCTGAGTCAGTGACAAGGTCTGGATACTGGGTCACACTTCAGGGACTTGGCAATTCATTCTTTGATCAGGCACAAATGGGAGGCTCCCTGGCTTGGGGAATCTGTCTCCGTTCCTCAGAGGACACAGCACTGGACTGCAGTCTTCATCTCTATCTGGAAGGCTGAATTTAGTGGAATTCACTTGGAACGTGCCTCTATTGTATCTCCTAAGGTTCCTAGTTGGGTGATTGTGGGCATCTAAAACAGTTGAAGATCTCCACTGACCACCTGCTAGGTGACCACGATTTTAGACCACATACTTTGGACTTTTTCCACAATATGATCCGAACAAGCTTCAAGCACCTCTCAGAAGCCAAGTAATGACCAATCATGATACTGCCACCATGCTCAAATTTCCATTGCTAAATCTACCGATTCACATGCTTCCACTTCTTTTCTTGCTTGTTTGGTCATTTGATTGTTCAATCACTTGGCTGTGTAGTCTGTTTCCCTTTTGAAGTTTGTGGTCTCTGACGTTGCCAATTTCTTTTTTCTTAAATTTATCTTTTGTTTTGCATTCTTCTACATCACCTATAGATAACTGGAAGCCAATGTCATGGTTTCTGCTATGTTGTCTTGGATAAAAGTTTCAGTCCCTGACGTTGTGACTCCTGTCACAGTGGAGTTGGCCGTTTTGCCTGAATTCTTCCAGAGCATGGAGGTTCGCTCTCTTGTCTGCTCCTCCATGAGGCAGCCCTGTACATATAGTGTTTCAGATTGTGAGTAGCGAATATTGCTTTCTTATAGAACTTGCTTCTCCGTTGTCGCATCTGGCTGAAAGTAGCTTGTTGTCCGGCTACAGTTTTCTCAGGAATTATGCAGAAGCACCTTGGGCCAGCAGGGCTTCTGGATGTTTAAGGAGAGCTTTGAGGAACTTGGGAAAGAGGTCAATATTTTCTTAGTTCCACTGTGTGTGCTGCTGGGAAGATGCAGTGCAGTATTTGCACACAGCCTTCAGAATGCCACAAAAGAGCATGACGCCACAAAAATCGTTTTGTTATTGTTCTGTTTTTAATATATGTCACATATAGTTTAATATAGATTATATATGTATGTGTGCTTAAATGTATGTATACACACATGTTAATAACAGAATGTGAAGTCATTGGGCTTCTGTCCCATTGGTCTCATTTCTGCCGCAACTGTTATATTTCTGGTTGCCAGTGCAGCTCAGCTGCTGCTTGCAGAATGCTGCTGGGGTGTCGGTCACTGTAACAGCACACCACTGTGTCTGCTGCTTTCCTGTGTCTGTCAGTCTCCGTGCCCCTCTGCTGTTGTTCTGTCTTCTCCTGTTTCCCGGATTGTGCCCTCTGCTTCATACTGACGAATGTTTCTCTGTGTGTTTAGATGTGCCCTTACCTTAATCTGCCATCTTGATTCTCTCAAAATGAGCAAACTTTTCCTACAGCAGAACATGGATGAATTTTTTAAGATGTATGGTGAAGGAAGATGGATAAAAATAAAATTGTATGATTCTATAGTTCTTATAGTGGAAGGGGAGACAAATGAGTTGCTGTTCACTCATATGCTCCTATCTTTGCTCTAGCATTGTGGTGTAACAGATAAAGCTACCACCAGCGACACTGGCATCCCATCTGGGCACAGGTTTGTATCACAGCTGTTATATTAACGACTCGGTTGCTTATTGATGGCCTGTGTGGGCACTTGCCACCACCCAGGCGACATTGGAATAGCTCCTAGCTGCTAAGTTTGAACTGGCCAAGCCCTGGCCTCTGAAACGATTCAGGACATGAAACAGCAAATGTAAGACCAATTTCTATGTCTATGTTATGTGTGTATGTGTGTGACTTCTCTCTGAAAAGTGCTTTTAAAATATCTGTTCACATCTTAATCTGTGAATGTCTTTTTACTTTTCCATTTAAAAATCCTATCCACATGTCTGATTAAATTAAAGCAATTGAAGTGTGTTTATACCGAATTACCTAGATGGACCAAACAATTTCCTGAGTTCTTTAAAAATGATGTTCCTGGGACTGGCATGATAGCCTAGCAGCTAAAGTCCTTGCCTTGCATGCATCAGGATCCCATATGGATGCCGGCCCTAATGCTGGTGACCCCGCTTCCCATCCAGCTCCCTACTTGTGGCCTGGGAAAGCAGTGGAGGCTGACCCAAGTCCTCTGGACCCTGAACTCATTTGGGAGGCCCAAAAGAAGTTCCTGGCTCCTGGCTTCAGATTAATTCAGCTCTGGCCTATGAGGCTAGTTAGGGAGTGTGCCAGCAGACAAAAGATCTTTCCCTCTGTGTCTCTCCTTCTCTCTGTAACCATGGTTTTCAAATAAAAATAGGGAAGTCTTAAAATATATAAACAAATAAATATAAACAAGGAGAACCATGTCTCTATAGTAGACATTCAGTCTACTATAGAGAAAACTGACATTGCTAAAGACCAGTACTGAATGGAATAGGCAAGAATGTGAAGTTTGTTCAGATGACAAACAAACAAACAAACAAACAAACTCATGGTGCTAGACAGCAGCAAAAAACAACCCAAAGGGGGCACCTGCTGGTTTTGAAGTATAATTGCCAGGCATGACAGAAAACTTGTATTTGACTCCTATCCCCAAGACCTTACAACAGCTCTTGTTGGTGCTCTGGGAGGCAAACACGGTGCTTCGAGCAGCTGGCTCCTGCACGCACCCGCGAGGAAGGAATGAGCTCATGGTTCCCAGCTGTGGCCCACCTGGTTCTCGCCTTTGTGAGCGTTTGGGGACTGTGACACTGGATAGGAGCTGGTGCGTTTCAACATGTCCAGTAAATATTCACGTTTGAGGACTAACATAGCTTCTAGTAAGTTTGAAGTAAATATTTATGCAAACATTTATACATATATTTTAAAGAGAAAAAATTAAAATGATCTTAGTTCTTTTTCAATATTAAGAGTCACAAAGAGAATATATACAGAGATTAACATAAAGAAATTTGAGATACCAAATAGCCATACTGATTTAGATTGTAATATATAGATAGGCTGTACATTGTAAAGTTTGCAAAAATTCCAAGAAATTTGCATTTGATCTGGTTAATATGTAGGTCAAGACAACCATGGCCTACAAAGGAGAACCAGTGCTCAATATTGGATGCCAAGGCTTGCACCATGGGAGACCTGGAAGAGGCTCCTGATTCCTGGCTTCAGCTCAGCTCAGCTCTGGATATCATAACCAATTGAGAAGTGAACCAGCATAAGATCTTTCTCTCTGTCTCTCCTTGTTTCTGAATATCTGCTTTTCCAATAAATAGATAGATAGATAAATAGATAAATAAATAGAGAGACAGATAAATTAATTAAAAAGAATGGATTTGGGCACAGAAATTATAGCATGTATCTCTTTAAGATAAAGCAATGTCATGTACAGCTATAATAAAATAATGTATATCCCATAGTATGCATACCATTTTAGATATAAAGTATATTTTAAATGTACTCATCCATTATGATTTAGTGCCTATGTAAAGGGTTTATTATATATTTATGCATATTTTCTTTTTCAAATTTAAATGTTTCATATGATCCCTAATTAATAGACACTATTTTCATATTAAGTAAATCAAATATCTGTTTAAAAATACACATTGTTAAATCAACTATGCTGCATTAGATATGTTAGATTTCAGGAAAGTTTTGGAACAAAACTAGTCAAAGCTGAAGCTATTCAATTTATTTTCAAGTATTTAAACTGCTGTGTAAGATGAAGATATTTTCAGATTTACATATTTTAATTTCCTTGGTGTTGCAATCCATCAACTCACTTGCCAAAACATACAGATGCCCTTATAGTGCATCACTTTGCTTTATTTTCTTCAATTTGTATTGAATCACAAATCACAAAGTTTGCAATGTAGTTGTGATTAATTTAAGATTCAACAGACGCTATTTCCTGTTTTATGTTTGGCAGTTTAAACACAATATAACGTGTTGTGGCATTAAACAACGCCCTTCCCTAGCAGAGCTCAATTCATTAACAAGCTCCATTAAAGAAGCAAACCTAGCTGCAAATCAACAATTTTGTGTCAGTTTCAGTAATTACTGTTTGCGCATAATTGATGGAATATCATACCTTTCCTTCCAGGCTTTGAATTGCCTAAAAAGGCAAGCGAGGCGAAGTGCAGAGCAAAACACCACCAAGCACAATGCTAGGCCGATTGCTTCGGTTTACCATATTCACAAGAAAAACAGTGGTTTATGAAATTTATGAATATTACTTAACCTGAAATGAATGATATATTAATTAACAACTAATTAGAGATGAATCAGTAATTTCAGAAACACAGATAAATGCCTCAAAGGGCCTTTTTTGCCTTTTTGATGTGTTTTTATTTTTAAAGATATGATCATTTTCAATGGTACTTTTCCCGAAGAAACGGAGAAATTGCATATTTGCCACTCCATCAAGCTTATATAAACTCCGGAACCGTATTCATGTGTGCATACACACACCAGCAAACATGGCTTTTGTGAATCTGCTTCAGAAGAGTGTGTTCTAAATATGACTGTAATATCTCAATTAACTCAGAGTAATATTGTCAAGTGTTTACACCACAGAGAGAATTCACCTGCTCGCTGTGCTATTTATGAAGTAAGATTCATCCATGGATATAAAGTACTCTACATAAACAATTTTCCCTAATAAAGTTGAACGATTTTTCCTAATGTTAAAGTAATCGTGTCTAATAACATTATGCTAATTAGGAGAATTATTGGATATTTATGTTCCAAATTTAAAAGTGAAATATAATTGTATTATGTAATATTTATTTTTGCACGAAAGACAGTTACGGAAAGAAGGGGAAAGAGACAGAGAGAGAGAGAGCTTGATTCCAATTGCAGATTCATTACCCAAATGGCCAAAGTGGCCAGGAGCCGGGATCTGCTGAGTCTCCACATGGATGCAGAAGCCCAAGGACTTGAATCAGTCTCTGCTTCTTTCCCGGTCCACAATCAGGGAGCTGGGCCCGAAGTGAAGCAACTGGAACATGAACCAGTACCAGGAGCAGAAACTTCACCCTCTGCGCCACGAGGCTGGTCCCCCTTGCTAATATTTGATTGTCAGTGTAACAAGAGAGGATCCTTTAAAATGTGAGCAGACCCTAAAGGCTCTTTTCCTATGTGTGATCTTAATGTCTATAGAGAACAGTTCGTCAGGGGCAGCATCTGACCTGGCCAATAAGGTGTTTGAATCCCACAACTAAGTGCCTGAGTTACTGGTTTCAACTCCCAATGCCAACTTTATGCTAAAGCAGCTTGTAGAGGGCAGCAATGATTCTTCAACCTGCTAGCCCTTTGGTGGTCTGATTTTTGCCTGCCATATTCCAGCTTTTTGTGCTTGATGGCCTGGATCATAAGCTTAAATTTAGGCTGACCAGTGAATGGGAGTGTGCTTTCTCTCTCTCTTTCTCAAGTTAAAAATAAATAAGCACAGATTTTAAAAAGGGTTTTGGAGCCTGGGATCTCCCATTTTCACCATCTCAACTTTTGCCATATTCTTATATAGGAATAACACCATTAAGATGCCTACACCTTTAGCTTTGAGCAGAAGATAAACTGAAGGTGATCATAAACAACTAAAATGTGATGTTCTACTATCACAGCACAAAATAGCACAAGACATGTAATGAAAGTAATGGTATTTTCTTCCTAGTCTTTTTTTCCATTTATTAGGTTGTTTTATTTGTGACACAGAAAGAAATCCCCTCAAATGTCCATAACATCCAGGGAAGAGCCATACAGAAGCCAAAAGCTGGGAATTTAATCTGGATCTTTCTGGTGGATGGCCAGGACACAGGCACTAGAACATAAGTTGCATCATTGCCTTGAAAGCTGGCATTAACAGGTAGCTAAACTAGAATGGAGGATTGAGGAACCAATCCAGATACTCTGCAATGCAATATGAAAACACCTTAACCCTGGACCAATGCTTGTCCCTTATTCTAGTGCTTTCAACTCAGAATAAAGGCTTTGTCATTTGTCAAGGAATCTATTTAGTAGGGTCTGTCTAAGCTTGAAACAGAGGAATAGTTTTGTCAGCGTTTCACTTTGAACAAATAATCAAGATTTGGTTGGATTTTGACACTGAATTAATTGGCTCCTTCGTGACTGATAGAGCTAATATTTAATCCACCAACCAGCCACATATATGTGTTATTGCATATGTCTATAATAAGAATCTCTAAGTCAAACAATACTAATGTTAATAAGTAAGTTATATACATGTATGCATTTCATTTTTTAAAAACATTTTTGTGTCTGCACTGTGTCATAGTACACTAAGCATCTGCTTGCAGTGCCAGCATCCCATGTGGGTGCTGGTTCAAGTGCCAGATGTTCCATTTTTTTCTTTAAAAAAAAGACTTATTTATTATTATTGTATAGGCAGATTTACAGAGAGAAGATACAGAGAACTCATATTCTATGGCTGCACTCTGGGAGCTCACAGGTGCTTAGGAGCTCGTTCCTGTTGCTTTGCCACATCCCAAGATAAATCTTTCACTGCACGCAGGTGCAGCCTCTGCTTGCTTTAAATGGGCAATAACTCTCTTTTCAGGTTTGAGGGAAACGTTGCAATTGTCCTGACATCTGAGTAATAAGAAATTTCCAGGTTTGTTGATATCTTCCATGATATGCAATGAAACTTTTTTTGAAAATTTTTTGAAAACTGCAGATTGGAAACCTGTATCATATATCCTCCTTGAGTGAACTCATATTGTCAGAAGGCTACATAGAAGAAGCAAGAAAAAAAAGTTGAAGAAAGTTCAACTGGCTCCTTGGTGACACAGAGCTGATGGAAGCGGAGAAGCTTCCTAACAGCAAAGTAAAAGAACAAAATGTCAGCACACAGGAAGGGTCAGTGACATGGGACTCTGTTGCTGTGACTTGGGAAGCCGTAGGAGAGCTCAGGGGGAAAGCAGAAATGAAACCTGGAGAGGGCTCAGCCCTCACACATCTACACACCTAGTGGACAAGCGCGGACTTTGGGAAGCACAGAGATCACCACGATGGGCAATCTGCTGCAACTTCTGCTCTTTGCTCGGGACTGTGAAATGCGATGGATTTTATAGGTAAAATTCTATGAGTATAACCACATGTCCCTAACCTTTCCTTTCTTCAATACCCGGTACTGCCTTTCTGGAACAAATGTAAGCAGATTTTTCTTTTCTATTCTAGCCTTCTTGTCTCTCCTGTCTAAATGTAGAGTTTGTATTAACCCAAATATTACAGGGTAAATATGCTGCACAGTGTCTCTTATGGAAATAGGCTTTCTGTATACACCATTAGTTGTGAAATTCCCACAATCTTCTTGCACTGCAAGAAAGCTATGTGGACACATGGTTTTGCCATCTGTGTTCATTAAACCCAATTTGATGCTACAAATTTAATATTGCCACCACAAAGGTCTTGCATTTTTTATTCTTTATTTATTTATTTTTATTCATTATTTATCACTCCAGGGTTACTTTCAGCCAGTTTCTGATGTTCCATACATAAAGAAAACCCAGTCTTGGAAACTTATTCCATTAATGGGTGGTATCTCGGCTCAGTGTTTCATACACTATTCTTATCCATGATGTCTCCACACACACCAGGGGTAGTTCTAAGGAACTGATAGAATGGGATTTAGATGTCTAGGATCTTGAATTTCAGAGGCGTAGGATAAGTAACAGGTCAGATCCTAGTAGAAACTATTCAAAAAATTAATGGTCTAAAATGAGAGATGGAAATAAAATTTCTGTGTGACCCAAAACTCAACGTATTTCAAACTTACTCTTTGGTGTACTCCTTGACGCCCTCTTACTGAAACAGAAAACCCTACATCCATCTACATGACATTCAGTGCTGTATCATTTTAGTTCAGTATCTGGAATCTGGGGATGCTGTTGGATCATAATCTGTAGGTTAAAAGATCACATGCAGAGATCAGTTTAAATAAGAAATCAGTTGCCTGTGCACCACATACTTGTTTAAACTCTTACCTGGATGGTGTGATGATTATTAAGGAAGGGATGCATTTTTGCCATATTCTTAAGCAGAAAGTAAGTCTCCAAGCATAAATTTTATTTCATATTTAAAAGTTTGTGACAAAAATACAGTCATCTACATCTTTGCCAAACTAATTGTGCCTAAGTGTGATGTACAACGGGCTTTGGTACACATGGAATTTGTCCACCCATAAATAATGCCTTTACCATAAAACAAAACCTGATTTGGAGGCACACTTTTCCAAAAACCTTGCAGGCTGCCATACGATTTATGATGGCTCTTACAGCATTCTTTATTCTGACACTCACTTGAGTGCATTAACTTTGAAAAGAAACTGGATTAGATTGTGAATGGCATAGGGTAGCTTCTTTCTTCGGTTTCAGTACAAAAATGTGTACATATTGACTCACATCGTAATGCTTTTAGGTGCCTGAAGGTTCACTTGAAGTTCAAACAAAACACAAACTGTCCTGCCTTGGAGACTCAGATGTTTTTAAAATGTGAATTATTGTGCTACACTGTGACAAAGAAAGGGAAAGGGCAGAAAATATAGTGCTACATTTTCTTTTTGTAAAAAACAAAGACAAAATTCTAAACCTAGTTTAAAAATGATCACTTGGATTTCAAATGTAATTATAAAGATAGTGTTAGAAACGGAGTAGTTGATTTTTAAGATGACATTTAATATGCATATTTCTTCAAAATTAAGGCATGCTAATATAAGTTACACAGAAATATTTGTAAATGGAGCTGGAAATGTAGAAATATATTTCATAATGTATTTGAATCAAATATGTGATTTAAGATCTTAGGTTCAAACATAGGTTTCTGAGTTGATAAATTACGGCAGTGCCTTTGGCCATTCCATGGTGCTGTCCTCCTGATGCTGCTCCTTCTACTGATAGATGAGGAGGAAAAAAAGAAAAAAAGATCAAGAAAGGAAACACAGACTTTTCAAAAGATAATTATTTCTCAAAAATAATTAGAATGTTAAGAAAAAAATCTAAACTAATCATCTCAGTACAACCATCAGTTCCAGCATTGAAATGCTGCTATCACCTTTCAGAACACTCCTAGAGGAAGCAATGTGCGCTCCTTTTTTGCAGTTTGAAAGTCAAACATAGATACATGAATTTATCTAGGTCAGAGTCAATTGTTAATGTTGGCCTTGACACTAAAATGTTGATCCAGCCAATATCCAAAATCGCAGGGCTAAACACTCTATTGTAAAATAAAACATTAAGACGGGAAAAATCCAGCAGATAACAATCAAACTAAGCTACTCACTTTTAGCAATGGAACATTAAAACGTGTTGAGGGTGTGTTACATAAGCAAAAATTTCAAGACTTACTTTAGAAAATAGCTGGCTGAATAGCTAGTTGATTTTTTTGAAAAAGCTAAATGAGTTAATTAAGGCCAACTTAACGAAATTTGCTATTACACAGCATATGCTTCTGTTCATCTTGGCACATGATTCAGACCGAAGAGTCACAACTCTCAACAATGTCGTACTGGTATCCAGGACCTTGAGTAGTGACACATGGTTGTTGCTCAATAAATGCTAAAATAAACCCATCCGATCTCATAACTGAAGAGTGATCCACAATTCAGCTTGGAGATTCCTGAGATCTTGATTTACTGTTATTTCCTTTTAACTTTAGAATATATCATTTACATGAATATGCGTAAATGAGGTAGAACAAATCATAAGTATATTTAAATGTCTGTCACCAACATTTTATAAGAAATTTCCTTTTTATTTTGTGTTTTCCAATCAAATATGCTTTGCTGTATGACAGATAATAAAACATTACATTCATACAATATGGCTGAAGTATGCTGATGGAGCAAGGTGCTTGGTACAAAGCCTGAGGTTCCACTTTTGTTTGGCTGCACCTCAAATTGGAGTACATGGGTTCAGTCTGTCAGAGTCAATTCCTGTTCCCTCCTGATGCACACCAGAGAGGCAGCAGGAAGTGGCCCACGCGGTTGGTTACTCAGGTTACCCAAGAGGGTAATTTCAGTTGAATACCTTGCTGCTAGCCTTAGGAGATTTTACTTGCATTTGGGTGTGATGTAGCCAATGGAAAATCTCTTTCTGTTTGTTTCTTTCTGATTTTCATATAAATTTAAATGAATACATAACAACCTTCAAAGAGGGACTATACCATTTTTTGTAAGAACGTTGAATTCTAGAATTCTAAGATGAGCTTCTGTTAAGAAACTCTAGACTATTATTTTTACAAACTGAACTTTACTTCTATGACTCAGTTAAATTGCATAAAAAATGACCCTTAAGTAATCATGGATCAATAACAGCAGGTAATGACTTGGGAGAGAAAAATAACTTTACTAAAATTAAATTAAAATATATATATTCTAAATTTACACTGATGGATAATTATAAATATGATGATGTGCTCTTATATTATCAGCACAAAATCATTTTTACAGGAGCTTTGTGCTGAAAAAAAAATTGAAAGTTAGCAATTAAGTTCGTCTACCTAGCATGGTTGGATTGGTACCATGGTTTTCTTAACATTAAAATTGGTAGAAATGTAGAAATAAATTATATCAAAATAAATTACAATAGTTTAGTTTTTTTGTGAACAATATAAATTGTAATCCATTTACTTGTTAAAACCTAAATCAATATCTTAAAATCTCCATTTAAAAATGATCCGTAACTTCAATAAATACAATTCAATTTTCAGTAAACTTTTCTACAATAATACCCTTTTTTCTTCCCTAACTGCTGAGGCCTTTAAGTAATAATCATTGCGTTACAGTTTGAAATTATAAGATTCATGTTTATCTAATTAAAAATATTACTCGATGTGAAATACAATTACTTGGTAAAAGAAACCAAGGTTCATTCCATACACTTTAGAGAAAAGGCTGATTATAGTAGTGTAGTTGGCACGAAAGCGCAACCTATATGAATAGACTATAAGGAAGAATTTAGTTTTGTTTTACTTTGTTTTTTCTAAATAGGTAAACACATCACAATGAACAAACAAGAATCCATGTAGAACTATGTCAATATGTCAGATGGGTTCAAGACCCTGATTTGATTTATGACATTTGATTTTTACTTTAGAACAGAATGAGGTAGAGTGCTTTAAAATGCACAAATGAGGTGGAATAGTCCAGAAATAACCAATTCTTTCTTCATGTCGCCTTAGCCCCCTTGCTCTGATAGACTTGTAAACTGTACTTTTTTTTTTTTAATTTCATGGTACAATTGATAGGGTTTGAGATTTCCCCCACCCCCAAATTCCCACCCCCCACTGATTTGTCCCATATTATTACAATAGTATAATCCTTCATTAGTTGATGAAGTCTATCAGTGTGCTTAAGTGTGCCCCGACATTGCTGGTACAGACATATCTAGACAATGGATGCTGGACTGTCAAACTGTACTTATTTTGGTTGAAGTTGTCTCACAATTGGACAAGGCTGGTGTCATCACTTCTCTCTGGAGGACACAACAGTGGCCTGAGACTTCATGGCTGCCTTGCCTGGCTGGGGAAGCGGGGCCGCCAGGGTTAGAACCGGTGCCCATATGAGATCCAGGCACTCGCAAGGCAAGGATTTTAGCCACTGGGTTACTGTACCGACCCCCACCTTTGGCTTTTGCTAGCGTCTCACATTCTTAACCCCAACCACTCAGCTCCTCAAAGGAAGTGACTCATTGCCTCAAGTCTGGTCATGGACAACCCTGTTGGAAAGCAAGAATACATTCTTGAAATACCTGGAATTTTCCCATATGGGAGTCTTCCCTGGGCGTTTATGCACTACCCTGAGATAAGATTCAAGAGCACTTTGTTTTATTTCTAGATAGGCCCATCTTGGCTCATTTGCAAGTGGATGTGAAGTGTACAAGAATCTGTGTGTTTCCAGTTTTCCTGGAAATCTAAGACAATTCGAAAACAGCAAGTTTATTTAGAAAATGGACATCCCAACAAGATCTTTATAGCAATAAGCAGTATTTTTCCAAAATTTATATGTACTATAAAAACAAAGAAATAACTAAAACAGTATCGTAAGGGAAAAGAATAAGCAGAGGAATCAATCTACCTGACACCCAGACTGACGTTTTATGTGGCCAGAATAATCCGAAGTGTTTACAGACACAAAGATGAGCTCAATGGAACAGAGAACTCTGAAACAGAACCACAAAATGTGCCATAGCGACTCAGTACAGGAAGAGCCAACTTTTCAAAAAATGGTTCAGGAGCAATTGGACTTTCATAGGCAAAATAGTAAATTTCCACCTAAATCTCACACCTCACACAAAAAAATAATGAATGATTCATTATCACAAATTAGTACATAGATTTTTAACTATTAATGCATCATTTATACTTAGGATATAAAAACATACAATCTTTCTAAAAAAACTACACAGAAATTAAGGATAAACAGTGTATATACACATTAAAGCAAAACCACGTTCCATCAAAAATTGGGATTTTATTAAAACTGAAAAAAAGTTCAGCAAAAACTCTCTTGAGAGGAGAAAAATACAAACTACAGACTGAGAGGAAATATTTAAAAACAAGTCACCTAGCTAGCAAAGGAGCAGCATCTGGAAAATATAAAGAGCTTTTAAATCTCAACCTTACTGAAAAGCACTGGTCTCATTTCAAAATTCAAACTCTCCAAAACGTACTTTTTCAAGAAGTTACATAGTGCTTAATGAAAATGACAGTGGTTATTTACAAAAGGAGATCTCTAATCATATAATTAATATTTTATTTGTCAACATTATAAAAATAAGGCATCACTACACTATGGATGAATTAATATCAATATTTTGGTGAGGAAGTAACCAAGACAAGTATTTTTGAAAACAACAAACAAAAAAGCATGGGTTTGGATGAGCCAATGTGAACCCATTCAGAGATGCTGGTTTCAGGCTTTGGGAAAGACATTCAAAAAGGTGAGCAAACCTAGACCGCCACTCCAAAGGTCGGCAACCAAGCAACAAGCACACAGATTACAGCTGCAGTTATTCTGTGTGTGTTTCTGTTAGTATATTTGCCTTTTTTATATCTCCTTTCTTCTAATTTCTCCTCTCCCTGGAAAATTAATAACACAGATTTTTGGTTTTTCTCATTGTGACATTTTGATTCAGGACAAGAAATACAGTCTCGATAAGCTTCTTTATCATTTTGAAACTGATGATCAAAATATATTACTTGGGTCCCAAAGCTTTGTGCCATCCTCTGTTCCTTTCCCAGGCTATAAACAGAGAGCTAGATGGCAAGTGGAGCAGCCGGGATGTGAACCAATGCCCTTATGGGACCATAACACTTTCAGGAAGTAGATTAGCAAACTAAGCCATTGTGCTTCCCCCGGAACATGTCTACCAATATTAGTTGTGATGCTTTATAGGAGATGAAAACAATTTTCATAGAATTAGGATGTGATCATAAGCACAAACTTTGAAAATGCCTGCTTTTAACAATTAATAGCTTCTACTCAATATAATATGACCACAAATCCATATTGAATGCCCTGAGTGTAACTGCATCGAATGGAGTAGACAATGAAGTGACTCACTCTGAAGGCTTATTGAAGCTAAAGCAATACTCTGAAGGTTGACGTGTTGCTTCAGAATGAAGGACTAAAAAAGAACATCAGGCTTTGTCTTAAGATTTCTTATTTGTTGCATGCCCATTATCTGGGTCTGTATGGGTCTATTATACACTAGGCAAAATTTTCAATTACTGAAGCACAAAAACGAGAACAAAAATGATGCTTTTGAGCTAAATGATAATTGACGAATAGAGCTTATAAATTTTGCTAACAATTTTTTCAGTGATCTTGAAATGACTCTTCATAGGACTGATGCAACGGTATATTTGAGAGAAAGAGAGAGACACTTGGTCAAAGAGAAGATATTCCTAAGCAAGAAGACTGGTGATTAGGTCCAAAAGGGGCCCTGGGACAATAACATGCAAGAGGCATTTATTTGAGTAAGCAGGTGTGCAAACCCCTCCGCACACCAACAGAGTGCAGAAGCACCTGAAATTGTACAGTCTTCCCTGCGGACTGACTTGTTTATTTGTCTGTTGGTGGTGCCTGAACTTTTAAATTAAAATTTTGATGAAAAGAAATTTTGTGCCTTAAAACCATACTTTGTAATCCTAAAATGCACTCCAGAGAGCAACTTCAAAGTTTTATGAAGATATTTTTAAAAATCAGATTTATTTTTATTGTATATTTCATTTTTCTCTTTGCTTTGCTCTGGTTAGGAGAAAATTAATTTTTGAAAGTGAAAGTAAGTGGCCCCCAATGTCTTCCAAATTGTTTTCATTGTACTTGATACAAATTCAGCTTAACTGCAGCAGAGATTTAGTGATGTTTAGGTATTACTGAGGACTGGAAGGATGTATGCAGTCCTTCTAGCCACTAACAAGGACTGTCTTCGTGTAGATACCTGTTTTTAGTAAAAGAAAAAGCAGTGTTAAAAAAGGAAAACCAATTTCCTTATGTGTTTAAGCCATTCTAAAGTAGAAAAATGCATTTTTAAACTTTCTATACATTTAAAGATACAAAACAATATGGAAAACATATGGAAATTGAAATGCATTTACATAAAAATGTGGGAAGACACTCCAAAAATAGAGGAACAGGTGACTATAAACTAGTTAGTAAATCTAGCATTATTTCCAAGTTTGCCTAACATTTATTCAGTCACTGATGTTGAAAATATCCAAATAGTTCTAAAGTGTTAACTGGGATTTTGTCGTGTTTTGTGGGGAAAAACAGCCAGAGGGGATGTTCCAACCTGCTGATTCACTTCTGAAATGTCCATGAAGACATGAACTGTGCAAAGGTCAAAGTCAGACTGACATAGCTCTCGGTCACTGACGGGAGAGGCAGAAATTCAAGTAATGGAGTTGTGCCGGCCTCCTCTCCTGATCTTCGTTAAAATGTAAGTACAGTCAGGAGCACAGGGTCCGAAATGCTGGGCCAACCACCACCCCGCTTATTCTTTTTTTTTTTTTTTTAAGATTTATTCATTTTTATTGGAAAGGCAGATGTACACAGAGGAGGAGAGACAGAGAGAAAGATCTTCCGTCTGATGCTTCACTCCCCAAGCGGCCACAACGGCTGGTGCTGTGCCGATCCGAAGCCAGGGGCCAGGAACTTCTTCCAGGTCTCTCACGTGGGTGCAGGGTCCCAAGGCTTTGGGCCGTCCTCGACTGCTGTCCCAGGCCACAAGCAGGGAGCTGGATGGGTATTGGAGCTGCCGGGATTAGAACCGGTGCCCATATGGGATCCCGGTACGTGCAAGGCGAGGACCTTAACCATTGCAGTATTGCGCCGGGCCCAGCCCTGCTTATTCTTGACCCAAATACTTGGTGCTTGACAGAGTAGGTAGTTCTGATCTGGCTATCAGAAACCTAGAAGCAATTCTATACTTCAGTTCACTTCCTCGAAACGAGCAACAGAATGGAGAAATTTCTATAGTTGTTTTGAGCTCTAGAACAACGCAGACTCGACAAATTGAGATTAAAAAGTTATTACCATTGCTGGATGGGATAAAAAGGGAGTGTATACTCTTAGGAAGATCAATATCTTTAAAAATAATTGTATTAGAAATTAAATAAAGAAGAAACATAAGGAAAAAGGAAATGTTTATCTTACAAATTGTTGAGGAATCCAGGGAAGCTAGCACTGGCAATATCATAAACAGGACTGGATACAAGGACAGATGGATTCTTTATTATTTTGGCAACAGTGACTAGCAGCAAATTTGAACAGGAACTTCTTCAATCTGAAATAAACATCCACGAAAAGGTACTGCGGTGACTACATCTTGAATGCTGAAGTTTGAAAGTATTGCTCCTCAAATAAATGGAAGCGAAAAGAGCAGGTCTCATCACTCCAACCACGCTGGGTTGGAAGAAAACGCTGCTCAAATGTGCTGAGGAAATTTAACAACAATGAAAAGGCAGGCACACTGAGAACAAAACAAACAACAACAAACGGCGGCCCTTCTCCGTGGGTGACAAGCTGTTCCTCGCAGCCAGGAGCCAGGCGTCTCAGCACAAGCTCTGGGCACAGCAGTCCTCAGGCATCACACCCACACTGGAATGCAGTGCTAGATGTTAATAACAAATGCTTAGCGATGAGATTTCTAAATAGAGTAGAACCTAAATTATGTTAAACCCCCAAATACTTAGAGATTAGGTTTAGAGTTTACGTACGAATTATGAGCATTTGGGGGGAAAAAAGCATAAAATATGACATTCAAAACAAGCTGAATTAGTACAGACATGCAAATTGTTGACGAATTGAAATATTCAATATTTTCAAGAGCTCACCCTTGAAAGTCATTGATGGGCTCAACACTACCATGATCAAAATATTTGTCAAAAATTTCCAACACATTTTGCAATGTTTATACACCAAAATGAAGTTCTTGCACTATTTGGTTTTGAAATGAAAGTGAAGTTTCAGCTGTCACTATAGTGTAGCACTTTCCTAAAGACAATAAATAGAAAATAATATGAAAGACAGAAATACGTTTTCTTTGTTGAACAAATAAAGTACATCCCACATCACACCATGTAAAAATGAACTGTAACCCCTGGGTTGGTTCTATTCTGAGCCCCGACCTCCATTGGAACCAATGAGTATTGCAGCTCTTCCAGGCTCTGCCCATCACACACTAGTCCCTCACCTAAACCAGTGGGAGGTGTGCTGGTTGGGTGCTGCATTCCCTACTGGCACAGGCCATTTCACCTTGGCATTTTGTGTTTTGTACTGTTTTTATCGCAACCAAACCTGGCCAGGCCCCCACACAGTTCCAGCGCTCGGATTTGCCAATGGATGACGTGAACTGACTCGAGTGATGGACTGTGGCAGGTACTGTGCTTACTAGTAGTGCATGTAGGAGCCTGGACTGGGAACACCTCAAAGTTTCTTTGGGGATTCCCCTGAACAAAATGGAGGAATCAAAACATTAACCAAGAAAAGATAGAAGATGGAGTAGATCAATCAACCACCTCAGCTATATGTTTGCAGCGAAAAACTGGACAAGGGGAAACTCTAAGACGGACTATGTCAATCAGTGGACTCTGCACCAGCCTCATCGTACCTGGACTGTTGCTGATGATATGTTGGAGCTTCTAACTGATAGAGGTGACGCTGTGCTGGCTCTGCCTTCTAACCTGAGAGGGCCTCCCTAAGAGGCCGTTGAACTTGACTGGACAAGTGGGATGCTGGACTCTGCATGGTGTGAGCTTGTAATTAGGGAATTCCAACGGAACTTGAGCTGTGGTTATGCATCAAGGTGAAGGAACTCACCATGGGGGAGGGGTTTGGGGTGAAGGGGGGAGAATCCCAGTACCTGTGAAATTGTGTCATGTAATACAATGTAATTAATGAATAAATGAATAGAAAAAAAAGAAAACCTGAAAAAAAATTAACTGTAAATAAAACACACTGCACAATTTATCCATAAGACAATATTCTGTGTGAAGTTGTAGGGAAAATTTTTTATGAACTGAAGTTAGGCACATATTTATTATTTCTGTGTCTTTACATAAGGGACTCTAGGAAAATATTCTAATTAAAATACATGATCTTTGAAAGACACTAAAACAATAATAATAAAATAGGAAGACAAACAAGAGATTAGAAGGAAAGCTTTGCAAATACATATCTGGTAGAAAAATTCTATCTGTGATATATAAAGAACCAAGCATATTAAAATACGTGAACTTATCCTTTATCCAAGATGTGATTTGGTACAAATATCCAAATAAAAAGTTCTACTTCTCCATCAGTATGCATCAGGAATGTCCATATCTCTCAGTGACAAACCACAGCTACTAAGAATGCAAAAATTAAACTAAGTGAAAGGAAAAAATTAGTATTGGAAATATTCAGGTAAACAAAAACTTACAAAGCATTGCTAATTGCAGTCTATGTGTGTATCAACAAGTGAATAAAATAAACAAATTGAAGTTATTCCTACGGAGAAATATTAAGCAATAAAATCAAAATGAATAAAACCTGTATGAAACAGCATAGATTATTCTCAAGAGTATGCTGCTATATTAAATTCCGGAAAGAAAACCCTGTGGATATAGCAGTTGGACCTGTGTCCCTGGGAGGAGATTGCAGATAAAAGAATATGGAAAAATAAATTTTGTGGAATAGTGTATGCTTTTCTTGATTTCCATGGCTTTCATTTTAACATGTCAGTTTGTCATATGTAAATTTAAACTCACTAGAGTAGAACTGAATTATGTTTGTCAGCATTTGAAAAGTGCTGTTTGGAATGGCACCTCGGCGTAATAAGTTGAACAGCCACCTGTGTCCCAGAATTCCATATGAGTGTCAGTTTGAATCTTGATGGCTGCACTTCAAACTCAGCTTCCTGTTGCTGGCCTGGGAAGATAGCGGAGGATGGCCTAGGTCTTTGGGCCCCTACAAGCACTGGTTGACCTTGAAGAGGGTCTGGCTCCTGACTTTACACCAGTCCTGCTCCAGCCACTGCAACCATTTGAAGAGTGAACCAGTCCATGGAAGATCTCTGTCTCTTTGTCTCCTGCTTTCTTTGTAACTGTGCCTTTCAAATAAAAATCAACAAATCCTTAAAAATCGTTAGCTTTGTAAGCTAGGAAAAGTATTTGGAAATATTTTATTAACTTTATCCTTTACATTCTTAGAAAGTTCCCATTTTATTTATGTTTTATCAATATTTAATACAGGTTTGGATTTTTCCAGGCCAATGAAATAAAAAGTAATCTATTCAGGGCCAGGCTTATGTCTCCAAACAAACTTGCTGGCTTCCATATCTGCAAGAACACAACCCAGGCCTCCAGTCTCCTCACCACTGGATACCATGTTTGATGCTTCTTTCTCAGCCCAGTGGGTGTGAGCTGGAGAGCCTGGTGCTGGAGAGCGTACGGACTCTTAACAGCTGGACTTTGCACACTCCTAGCCTTTGAGTTATGTGGTTGCCATGGCTACTGTCATGACCAAATCTCATTTCACTGTTGTGGAGAAACAGTCCAGGAATTTTAAAACAGGGTTGAAGTATTAGATTCAAACACGGATGGTAAAACCAATTGTACTTTAAGAAAGGGTAATAGTATTTCTTGTGGAACATATTTTAAGTAGGTACAATAAATGATTTTAACCAAACTGAATTGCATTTCCTTTTCTGATTTGTCTCCTACATATCTTTCATTTGACTAAGGAGAAAATAATGTGTTTTCAATATTTAAAAAGATGGTAGATTTACCATGAAGAGAAATTGTTTCTGAAAAATTTTTAAACATAACATGCTTAAGATTTGCATCAATTATTTTTACTGACATGCAAATAGTTGATCATTTGAACAAATGAAACTCCAATAATTTGGAAAACATATTTGATATTCAATACTAATGTGACCTGTAGGAATTGTAGAAGTATGAATAATTTGGAAATATGGGTAACATTTTTAAAAGGTATTTTATTTAAAAGGCATAGTTACAGAGAGAGATCCTCTATCCACTGATACATTCTGCAAATGGCTTCTGCCAAGGCTGAGTCAGCTGAAACCAGGAGCCAGGAGCCTCCTCTAGGTCTCCCATATGGATATGGGATCCCAAGGCTTTGGGCCATGCCCCACTGCTTTCCTGCGCCATAAGCTGGAAGGGAGGAAGAGCCACTGGGACATGTCGCACCCATACGGTTTCCTGGTACTTACAGGAAGAGTATTAGCCTGTGCCAGCCTCAAGTGACATTTTCAAAAGAAGGTATCTAACAAGGAAAAAAAAAAAAAAAACCCTTCTAAACCCATCAGCTTCTACATTAAGTAAAATCTATACCAGCCTCATGAAACCTCACAATGCAAGTGTGAATCTGTGACCCAGTTCATTTATTGCATACACATGCTGTTATGTTGGTGGTGCAAACTTTAATGAATATGATCTCACCATCCTAGATGGGATATTCTACTGTGCGTCTATGCTGTGTGTTGTGACCTATGACTCCTAGGCTACGAACTCACAGAACATGCTACTATATTGAATTTTATAGGCAATGTTAACATAATGGTGAGTATTAAATATAAAGAAGATCCACCAAAAGTATAAGATGTAAAGATAGCAAGATAATTGTACAAAGCCAGCCCTATGAGTGCGCATCATGGAAATGCAATTTATTCAGTCCGAGACAATGAGAAACGTAAGATTGGGAAGGCCTAGAACATTTCCATGCATTAGTCAACCTTCAGACTCTACATTTTGACCACAATGATCACCAAAAAGACCAATTTTAATAATTAATTACCCTTAACTTGATTTTAATTTTGACTTCACAAAACTAATATTATTAAACTTTTCAATTTCTGCAATAAAATTTAACTGGAGACAAAAGACAATGTACAACAGTAAAAAAAGCTGTGTGTGTGTTTTCTTGTTTTATAAACTATTTTATTGCAGTGTTAGTTCAAGATTTTTTTATTACATTGTATATTGCAATTCTGTTTTTTTGCTTTATGATGCTGTGACATTGTCTGTGAAAGTCAGATCTCCCACAGCATGACTGGAGAACTTTTCCTTCAAAGGACCAGGGAAGAAATAAGTTAGAGAATTAAGACCGCACACTGTCATGGCCACTGCTTCTACTTCTCATTCGTTCGCCTCGTCCTTACCCTTCTTCTCCTCTTCTTCCTTAATCTTCCTTATCTTCTTCCACTGCCTTCTTCGTATTCTTCATATAAGAATAGACTCTAATCTGGATTGTGTCCACAGGCCATAGTTTAACAGCCCTAGCCTTTTACTAGTTGGATACTCACATGCCTGAGAACAAATAATCCAAATTCATTATCTCAACTCCCTCCCTTATTTCCCTAGTTTTATTGCTGTAACCATTACTGCTAACAGTTTCTGAGTTTACGAGAACTCTAATTTACAGGCAATAAAAGACACATATGAATGAGTAGAAAGAAGTTTTACAAAAAAAAATTACTGGTCAGCATTATTTGCCAAGGAGAACTTGCATAAGAACCAGCTGCAATACAGCCGCTACATTCACCAATTATAGACAGCCTTCTGTCCTTGGTAAGTTTAAACATCGTGGTTTGCCTCAACTTAATAAGGATGGAAAGAGCCTCACTGGGATAGCACATGAAACCAGCGTTCACAGGGTTCTGCAGAGCCCCTTCATTTTGTGATTACTTGTGATATAAAGTTTAAGACCAGGTTTCTAAAAAACAAAACTAACACAGTGCTGAAACCCTAGGGTTCCACCTGTTATTGCAATATTTAATATGGTAGAAATGCTATCAGAGACATAGTCTTTAGATAGATTAGTTAAACTATGCTGATACGTGAGTAACTTTGGATCAAAGACTCACACAGCTTAGAGAGAACCTTTCACAGAATTTTGCTCCAATCAGAAATCCCTTCTTGCTTCAGCAAGATTATCAACTGGCTCATGCATTTCTCAGTGGAAGCAATGACATCAAGTGATGGATGGGGCAGAAAATTGAAATGTGCAAAGCCCAGCCCATTGGTGACCTGGAGAGCCATTCTTTGGTTGAGTAGACAGCAACAGTGGATGGTGTGATGATTCAAACATTTGAAAGCTTTTTGAGAAACTGTAACAAAAAGGTTACAAGAATTGGATGGTTGCTGTTACCCTGCAGGAAGGTCATTCATAGGTAGGAGAAATTAAGAATCACAAGTCTTCCTTAGGAGAACACAGTATGCAACACTCCTCTTTCAGCGGAAGAGCAGTCATCCCTATGCAGCAGGCTCATACTTTGTAGAGCTGCAGACTGGCATTGCTGGTGATATTGGGTCTGTAACAACTCTAAGCCTTGAGAAATTGCACATGTGAATATTGTTCCTTATCACAGCTGACATTCTGTTGTATCGGCAGAGGACATTTCAGGCCAATTATGGGGGATACATCCTAGTGCAATCTCGTTGAAAAGTTCTTTGGCTTAATAAGAGAGCAAATGACTCATAAATGAAGTGAGTTACATGAATTACTCAGACTCTATAGAAAGGAAACTGGACATAATATTTTTTAGTATGGGATTTGTTGCATTCGGGGGCTGGAATATACAGTTGAATGAGTAAGCCTTCATTGGTTTGAAAGAAAGTTTGTGAGACAGGAGACGTAACAATCTGATAAAGAATTCATGGAGTTGTGGGACAAACTTCTCCTCCTTTCCACTTAGGAGGCTGGAATAAACAAAAGAAATAGCTGAATATATGTGAATTCCCTTATAGAGGCTGAGGGTTGAAAACATACAGGAATGGGTATTTCAGTGAAGGTCCGAAGTCACCATTAACCAGCAGCAATGATGATTTGCCATTGAGAGGGGCACCAACATCAGTAACCTCAAGTCCAACTCCCTTTACACATAGAGGGGGGCAGAGTCTCACTGATTCTCACCTGATGCAGTTCTGAAGCCAGAGGAAGCCAAATATTAGCATTTAATTGTCCAAAGCAAGAAGGTTGAAATTAGCATAAGATTGTCAATGTCAAAGGGAGACCAAGGATGGTGACTGTTGGGAAATGCTTACTTGTGACTATCACCTGTAAGGGGGAAAAAAAGAAAGAAAGAAAGAGAAAAGCAAGGGTGCTGCTGCACAGCTCTAGTAAGAAAAGGATGAGAACAGTGGTCGACATCAAGACAAAATGCTTGTTTCGTTTTCAAGTATTTACCAGTCGTTGCTTCACACTCTGGAGATGTCTGCCCCAAACACCCTGGCTGTAAAGTATGTTCACGGAACACCAGCTGTCGATGCCAGGAGAAGACAGCAAACATCTGCTGACCTACCTCGGGCCGTGACAACCTCTACCATTGGCAGACACACAGTGAGACAGAGCCCTGGTGCACGAATCACAAAGGGCAGACTTGACCCTGGCAGGTAGGCAGCCAGGGGCAGGAGCAGCACAGGGCTTGCGGTGACTAGAGCCCCAAGATTCAGCAAAGTTGCACAGAAGTGTACATGTGCCTGGTCGTATTTGAACTGAAAAACCTTCAAAAGAATCTGGCCCCAAGTTACATATGCAATTGAATATTATGTTGGATATTGTAATTGAATACATTTGCTGCGAAAACCAGGATAGGGACGGGGTGGCTAGACAGAAAGGCATCTGCCAGTATGTGTGTGGGATGGATAGTAGGGTTGGTTGGGTTGAACTAGGCTTCAATTCCCATTGACATGTATGAGAGCTAAATGGGATGTGGGACAGACTGAACAAATCTGCAGTACATACTGGCAAGCATGGGAACCAGGGTAGGGGGCAGGCCTGGTGGGGGTTATGAGGAGTCACCCCAACTAGGCTGCAGCTCCACCGGTTTGTGTGAGGGCAGAGCACAAAATGGACAGGATGGGGCTGGACTGCAACAACCATTGATTCGTGTGGAAGACAGGACTGGAAACAGAACTGAACCAGCAACTGCAACAACCAGCATGTGCATAAGCTGATTGGGGCGATGGACTGTGCTGGACCCTGTACTGGCAAGCACACACAAGAATCAGGTCTGGGATCACACCAGACGAAGTTCTTTGGAGATCCCTCCAACTGAACTGCTGATCTCAGAACACCAACCATGAAGAGACTATGTCAGCCAGTAGATTCTGAATAGATGTCATCGCGATTGGAACAGCGAGACTGGCAGCAATTCAGAACTGTTGAGCTACCAAAACTGCTTAAGCAGGACCCTAGGAACGCGCCTGGCATCAGGGACCGGGGCTGGGAGGGAGACTGGGTGGGGCTTTTCCCTTTGTTTCTCCCCTGACCCCAGATACAGGGGAAAAAAACTGATGCTATTTGTGTGGAACCAATGGTATTACCCACTTTCCTGTAGCCCTTGACCCTTTGTACCCTAATCAACCAAGTAAGATTATTAAAAAAATTAAAAATTAAAAAATTAAAAAATTAAAATTGCCATTTCCAATAGAAAAAAAGAATTCAGAACAGCATGTTGGTCTGAAAATTTTCTCAGTAATTCCAGTTTCTCCATTGTTTTTGTCTCTGTTCCTGCAAAATGTCTTCCACAATAATGCAAAATAACTTTTGTTAAAAACAGAGGACTATGTTGTTACTATGATTTCTTAAAATAAGTATAACATTGTTCACAGTTCCTTTTAACTACTCAAAATATTCAGACTCTGCACTCAGAATTGTCTTCTCCTTCCTCTGTGTGTGTGTGTGTGTGTGTGTCTTACAAGTCACATAAATACACCAGCAAAGTGCCAAAACCACAATTCTTGGATGATGGTTTCCTTCACACATCATTTCTGCTTCCTGACTCCAATACTCTTTTTTGTGTTTATTGAGCTGGTGCACCAGCAGGATCACACAGGTTTGAATTTCAGAACTTTTGTTGTTAGGCGCAGGCTGACAATCACCCTACTCATTTTTACTTCTGTCACTGTAAGGTGTTGATTTTAAAGTTCTTGTAACGATAGTAGTACCATAGCCTTTACATGTCACACTCAACTATGTACACCCATCAAAGAAGAAACCATTGGGAGCACAAAGCAACACCAGGGACCACAGAGGATCTTACCATGAGCACCATAAAGCCCTGTCCACTTGCTAATCTTTAGAGGACATTTGAGACAGAAAATGTGTACAAGATCATCATTTTAATTTATCCAGTAAGATTATAAACGTTAGAAGCACCAGCCATTCCATTTCTAGATAATTCTGAGGTAACAGACAAAACTATGTAAGTACAGGTTTTACCAGCTCCACCTTCCATAATGATTCGGATTATTTAGCATTTTCAGCATTGTTCTGTGTGCTAAATATATTCTGTGTGTTAATTAAAAACACAGATAGTAAAGGATAGGAGGAAAAGACCAGGCAAATTTAATTAGAATAAAATCAGTTGACTGCATTTTAGGCTAATGATATATATATTTCAAATCTCCTTTAAGAACTATTTGATGCTTCTAATTAGCTGGTCATTAGTGACATCAGTCCCCTGCCGGCTTTAATCATGACTCACACTACAGGATGTGGATCACTAACTACTCTCCAGGGCACATAAATGTTCTCAATGTTTTTCTCTTCAGGTAGAGACCATGAATGCTGTTAAATAGCCCATTTTTTTTGCCACCTGCTATAGAACAAGTGGAGTTGGGTTCTAAAATCCAGAATGGGAATTCAGTAGCCCAAGACTACCATGTTAAATTAAGTCAATTGCATTGATTGCAGACTTTCGATTTCTGTAAGTTTAGAAATTACACAATGGCCAAATAGGGGAAACATTTATGTATTTAGTGATATACCAGGAGAGGAATTGAGAAAGAGCAGGAGAGAGAAACAGCCGCCAGAGTTGGGTCAAGCCGAGGCTGAGGCCAGGAACTAGGAGCTCAAATATTTACATGCACTGCTGAATTTATTAGCAGTGCAGTCTTCCTTCCTGTCTAAGAGTTTCCACTTTCCCTGTTGTCCAGTTGTAAATCCTGGCAGCCTTGCTCACCAGTCACTCCATGCCTCACTCACGCATTGTTTGTGAAAAATTCACTCCACTTATAGATAATAGTTTACACTGCTTTTCGCCTGTCCAAAGGTCTGATTTTACCCTACTGAAAGCTATCAGTTTTCCTATCAATAATTTCATTACTACTGGGTAAAGATACAAGATTGCTAGGTTCAAGACAAAGGCCTTTATTAGTTATGACAAAAGTAGTTAGGATGACATCAGTTCTCAGAAACCGGTTTACAACCTGGGCGTCACAAGGTAGCTGAGGACGGAGCAGCCTGGGGGACAGCTTGAGCTTTGTTAGCAGTCCACGAGGTAAATAAAACTGTTTCTGGTGGGGAGAGCTTCGTGCTCAATGAAATCACATCTTTCAAGATGGCACAAAAAAGCTGGGACAAACCCAGCAAGGCAAGGAGAAGCGCTTAGGAGAACTCCAGGGAAAGGAAGGCTTATTTTCCAGTGGTAGTTTCTTCTACACTCTCCGGGACAAGGTCTTGAAATGACAAACTTCAGGATCTCCAATCAGTATACAAGGTACAAAGTGTAAGAATATAAACGTGGTGCGTAATTCGAAAATGCTGACTATTTCTCCAGCTAGCCTACACGATACAAGATTTTGAAAATGCCTCAAGTCCTCCTGTGACAGTTTCCTTAGGGAGGAATCTGGTGTCTGGAGTGACCCAAGCTACAGGAGTTTGCTTGTCATTGACTTCATACTTGAGAGCTGAGAAATATTGTGTGGTCTCATTCAAAGGATATTAGCAGTTCATATATGCCAAAACTACCTGTCTTGTGCCTTTAAACGACAGAGCAGAAATATGTCCATGAAAATGAAGCATTATTCTTTAAAGCATAGTACTTGTACTTGTCAGGCAATATAGGAAAATGAAGATTTGGAACTTCACTTAAAGCAGACTCTTGGGATCTACTGAAATACTGAAAGAGTTTTGGTATTAATAAAATATATTATGTTTTAGCACTTTTATTATTATTAAAACTATCATTGGAAATTATTTTTAAAATTAAAATGTTCAATAGTTGATTATTAGGCAACATAGTGAAATAATTGTTTAAATGATATGGTGTTAAATAGCTATATATTAACTTAATTTTATTAATAATGCATGTAGTAAAATCATGATAAAGAGGTAAAATTATAGTAAGCATGACTGAGTCAAATATTCTACTCTGCCGAATTTCATACACATTTGTTATTGCTTAAAAGTCACAACAACTCTATGAACTTGACATTTTAATTAGCTTTATTTCTGCAACAATTACATTTACATACGCTACCCAATATGCTGGTGGGAATTACAATACTCTCCGCAATCCCTTCAGCATCCGCTCCCCGCTATGCTATACCGGGGTTTTATGAGCACACTTTGATACCAGTTAGAAACTGCAGTACTTGTCCACTTTCAACGTTAGATCTGGAATACCCCTAGCTTGGTCCATTTGGATATGAAAAGAAATATTGGCCTGCAATGGCTAACTTCTCACTCTTCAAGCATTGGGGTGCTATATGGGTGCTGTTTCATGTCCTGCCTGTTCCACTTCCCATCCAGTTCCCTGCTTGTGGCCTGGGAAAGCAGTGTAGGATAGCCCAATGCTTCAGGACCCCGAGCCTGATTGGGAGACCCTGGCTTCAGATCAGCTCAGCTCCAGGCTTTTGCAGCTACTTGGGGAGTGAACCAGCGGATCGAAGATCTTACTATGTGACTCTCCTTTCTGTAGATCTGCCTTTCCAATGAAAATAAATTGATCTTTAAAAATACTGTCCTGAACATCACTTTTCTTCTTCTACTTACTGTAAAACACATACAACTGGAGCAGAAATATTGAACCCAGAGATGGGAGAGCAGTGAGAAAGGCGGCAGAGCTGCCCAGCAGATGGTTACAGAGGTAGAGAATTTTGTCCATGTTTGTCACAAGAGCTAGCTTTCCAATTGCTGCATTACCACAAAAGTCAACAATATGATTAGTGTTTGTTTCTGTTTGGCCTACTTTACAGGCCTGATAACTATCACGATCGTGTTTCATATGTACTAAGCACTGAGATATTACACAATCCACTCTCAGTACCTGGAGCTGTCTCTGCGCGGGAGTTTAAATGGCTTCACCTGTGTCATCTCTAGTGCTTCTGAAGGGTTGAGCTGTCTCACCAAGCCTGTTCCTCCTTTAACCCATCCCTCAGTTTAACCCTTGGCTTTGTCCACTGTAGCTACCATTGCGCCCACGTTAAAAGATCTCTGAGATTCTCTCCAGTTGCAATTCTTGTTTTTTGTTTGTTTGTTCATTTTAAAAATTGGTGACATGTTCTATGCAGTGCTCTGAGTTCATGTGTTTTCAATGAATTTCTTGTAAACATGTTCACAGTGCAACCTTTTAGGGAGCATTCCTACTAACTGGAATCTGGCGTCTCTCTGAGACTGTTACTTCTCAGAACTCTCTTGGATAGAAGGTGCTTTATTGTATAAATAAAATAATGGTTCTGAATGCTCTCTGGATTATAGGCAAATCTGATGTTCAGAACATCTCAAAAGGTTACAACATGATTGAAGCCACAATCACCTCAATGTGGGAATGCAATGGGGAAACATACCATGCATGTATCAACGGTGACAATTTATGTTAATTCATTTTTGATTCAAAATACTCATTAGCGAGGGGTGAGAGTTTGATATATCCAGTAAAATTCTACATAGCAAACCCACTGCCCATGACAAAGTACCTGAGTTCTGCTTCCTATCTCAATTTTCCTAAAATGCATACTAGCAGGTGGCACATGACACCCAAGTTGTCAAGTCCTTGCCACCTGCATGGAAAGCACAAGTTGAATTCTTGGCTCCTGGCTGCAACCTGCCCTAGTCATGCTTTTGTAGACACTGGGGAGTAAATGAGACAAAAGGTTTCTCTTTCTCTCTGCTTCCCATTCAAATACATGAAACATAGACTAGAAGAGTTTTAAAATATTAATTAAGCCTTGTTATTTTCACCAAGTTATAATAAAATATTACACTTAACCATAGCATACAAACTATAAAATACAAGCAAATAAGTCAGATTCAAGGTTATTTGGAAGCATGCAAACTTTATAAGAAAAAAGCACTATCTTTGTCCTCACTTAATCTGTAAATTACCTGTATGCCAAACACACAGAACTTCTTAGTACTTTTGAACAAAACTGAGTTGGGTTGAGTTGAATGAAGTAACCTTTGTTTGCTAAGAAGCTTGGCACAGAAACTGCACATCCTTAAATCATAACAGAATATTCTCTTTCCATTTTAATCCACGAAATTTCCTTTCCTTCAGTGCTGTGAAAAATAAACATATGTTGCCTTAAAATAGTGAAAGCATAAATCAAGAAGATCGAAGTAGCAGTAAGAAAAAAGAATGAAAGCTAGGATTAATCATTAAAGACAGCAATTTACCAGGGTCAATGTCATGGTCAATGTAGAGGAAGCAAGAACATTTTAGTCTAATTCACTGATGAAAATGCACAATGGAAAGTTCAGGGATAAAGGAGAATGTGTCAGATTTTCAGAATCAATGTGTATGAACACGGCTTTGCTGAGGATCTCTAGTGCGTAACTCTCGTTACAGCTGAAGTCAGTTTTTCAGTTGTGTAAAGGTGATACATGGTTTATTGTTATAGCTTTATTAAGGTATAATTGAAAGCATTAATTTAGTATGTAACAGATGAATACTTTGATAAAAAATATATATATAGTGATATGGTAACTACAAAGCTGATATGCATATCCAACATCTCATAGAGATATCCATGTCTCCTTTCTAAATTTTTTTTCTTTACTACTGAACTCCGTTGCTAGGCTGCAGCTCCTGTTGGTGAATGCCAGAGCCAGAGTGGGGGTGTTCCAAGTCAGGCAAGGCTTCAATACTCATCCTCATGTGTGTGGGGGCCAGGTCTAGATTTGGACCAGGTTGAGCCAGGCTGCCTCAGGTTGTGGCACCTGCTGGCACACATGAAAATCAGGATGGGGTGCAAGCTGGTCTGGAGTAGGCTGCAGAACCTACCAGCTCATATAAGAACTGGGTCTTAGGATGAGCTGGCTGGGACAAGCTGTAGCACCTGCCAGCGAGAAGAAGAAATGGGTGTGGACTATGTCAGACTGGGCCATAGCATCCATCAGCATGCACAATATCCCAGCTTGGAAGTGAGCCTGGTAGGGGAACTTTGGGGACTTCCCTGATAGGCTGCAGCTTCCACCAGTGAGCATGATAATGAGGACCAGGGGCTGGCCAGGCTGGATGAAGCTGCAGCACCCATCTGCAAGTATGTGGGTTAGGTCATGGTGTGGGTTGTGCCTAGCCAGACCACAACACCCATGGGTGTGCATGAGAGGAGAATGGGATGTAGATCGGATGAGGATACGTCAACAGCAGTTGCTGGCATGAACAAACATCTGTCTGGGGGTGAGCCTGGTGGGTTGTTGGGAGCTGAGCTGACATTCAGAATGCCAATCACCGACATTCAGGTGATGGAGAAAAGTAGATATTTATTGGAAAATACAAACAAAGGAGCTGGGCAGCTATTGCTGACCTCCCAGACTCCCCGCAGAGTCAGAGGTAAAGCTTCTTATAGACAGAAAATTGGAGCTGAGAGGTGTGTAAGTGCAAGATTTCTAGTTGATCAACAATGATGTGATGTTTAGGGAACTTATGATGGTCTGGTGGGCTTCAGCCCACCTGGGGGTTACATGAATCTAGTCACATTCTCATCTGGATTTCCTCTAGATGAAGCCCTCTGGACACAATAAGTCATTAAGGTTCTTATCCATTGGAGAGGCAAATGGCTTTTGAAGAGCAGTGATTAGCTGTAAGGCTGGCTGGACCACTCCATGAGGCAGTGTTCCCCAGAGCACCTTGTGCTGAGGAAGACCAAGGAGGCTGGGCACGGCTTTGACATCATGAGGATTCCATTTTACTGCCAGTGGTTACCTCTGAGGTCTAGAAACCAAAGAGCTTAGGGATCCTGTAATTTTCTGGTATTTGTGAGGTTTGGTGAGAAGAGGGAGAATATTGTGAAAATACATTATGATTTATGCATGTCTCTTAGTTTATCTCAGCTTAATATGAACTTTCTGAAATGACTATTTTGAGTAGCTTGACCACCTTGTCATGCCTTACTGGGAAATCACTTGGATGGGCATCTGATGAGAGAGCTCTACGTTCTGTTTAGATTTGTGTGCTTGCATACACAAGGTAATAGTGAAAACACATTTTGGTTATTCTGCAGCCCATTTCCAGCTAATATGTTTTGCTCAGTTAACCAGCAAACCAGCATAGAAACACACATGCATGAATGCATATACACACAAACATGATTTCTAATTTTTTGACTTTCTTTTTAAAATTAAGCAACTTTATAACCAAGTGAAAAAAATACCATTAGGAGGAAAAGCAAAGATCAAACACCAGAACCAAATTAGCATTCTACCATGAGAGTGGGAAGATAATCAACTTGACTTGCAACTGAAGATAACAGGGCATGGCTAAACCATTCATTGCATTGCTCCAAAACCCCTGATGCAGAGTGCTATTTGTAATAGCATCTAGCCATGAACATTTAGAAGCCTTCATTGTTCAGTGTGAATAATTTATAAGTAAAGTGTTATTAGTTGGTTATTTATTTTAGCTCCTTATTCTCTGGCGGTGTGCGATGTTATGGGAGTTTGCTCTTTCGAGATTGTGCTTGCCTGTGTCCTTATAAAACCTGTATGTTGAGACCCTAATCACAGGGCTAGTGGTTTCATCAAGTGGGATCTTTAACAGACACAGTCAAAGGGGTGGGCCCTTTGTAAGGGTCTGATGTCCCAAAATAAGGGACCAGCACTTTTTCTCAATATGAATGCAGAGATAAAACAGTACCCATTTATTCATTTACTTTCCATCATTTTAGTTACCAGCATGCTACTGATTGTCAGGAAATATTCAATGGAAAAAATCTCAGTAATTAATAAAATTTAAGTTGCACACCATTCTGAGGAATGTGATATCATCTTGTGATAATTCATTACATCTCACTTAAAAATGTGTTAAAATTATCTGTTTGCTTTAACCATGCATCTGTTGATACTTTAGTAGCCATCTCCATGATGTCGTCCGATGGGTTCAACTGTAGCTACTCTTAGATAGTAGCCTGACCTGGTCAAACAGCTTGCTCCACTCACCTCATCTGTCATCACACAGCAAGACCTTTGGCTAGAGGAAGAGAGATCAAGCACACAAATCTTTTACTATAGTGCATTAGTATAATCACTTTAATATTGATTATGGTTATTAATTTCTTACTGTGTCTATTTTAAAATAAAATTGTATCCTAGATAATGTGTAAGTAGAAAAATCAGTGTGTGCATAGTTATAAATGGTGTGCATTTATGCTTATATATACAATATATAGTGTGTTAAATGCATATATTCTATATATATCTAGAGAGAAGAATAGAGAGGTACCACAGACCTCTCTCTCAGGCATCTGTTGGAAGTCTTGGAATTGACGCCCTACGGATAACTGTAAAGGGACTGTTGTGTGGACAAGCATTGACCGTGAAATCATCTGCAAACTGGAAAGTACACCTACATCCAAACCACTCTTCCACACTGAGAAATCATCCTCTGTTATTAAGCCAGCTAATCTATATTCTGTAATAATAACCTGGATTAAGAGAGATCCAACTTTCAGAATTCAAAACAAAAGTGTTTTGAGGTTTAAGACATGGTTTTAAATGACCAGTTCCAGGTGAGTTCAGAGCTCGCAAAGGGTGTGTGGGTTGTGAGAAAGAAGACAAGAAACAATGTGAATCATTATAAGTGCACATAATGGACAACTTAAAAAAGCTGCCTTCTTTATTTATACAGAAATCATCACAAACTTTTGGGAAAACATCAATTATTTCACTTTTACTTCATGGTTAAAAGAATTGTAAAGATAATTTTAAAAGCATTACAATTATTTTACTTCAAAGAAAACATATTTGGCAAGCCATTACTCATTCAGAGTTGCAGTCACCTGGCTGAGGTCAGAAGGTCCATGGTCGACAGCTCATGTGGCTACGTAGTGACAGGTGGTTTACTTCTCTCCAAAATCAATTTCCACTAAACTTAAACTAATATTACTTAAAAAAAACAATAGCACATTTTTAAAAAAGCTTATAAATTAAATGATTTTATAAAGGTATATGTCATAGATCCTTATTAAATATTATAATCATACACTACTTACCATCACCTTCAACTAGTACTGATTTATTAGGAAAGCTGAGAAGAGAGACTCCTGTCCTAGTGATGGGAGGGGACTTCAAGAGAGAAAAGAACCCGTACCTCTTGCCTGTCTACAGCCATACCATCCTGAACCCACCCGATCACGTCTGCTTCTTTGTTTAAGGGCATTGGGAAGGATCACAATGGCTTGGCCTTGCTGTGAATGAAGGACCCTCAAAGGAAACTTCTTTTACTTTTTCAAACTATTTTCTTTCCTTAAATACAAGTGCCAATGTAAGGTAGAAATTCCAAACTATTTTCTTCTAGGGGCACACAGCATTTGTTTCGCTTTCAGAAGATGTCCCACACACTTTTTGCTTTACGTGGTGGGAAGCCAAAATGTGTCATTCCACGTGTTGCAGCAGTTTGAGGCTGTGCAGTAAATAAACTCTTTGTACCTCCATGATTGCCATCTGTTTCCAAGATTTTGCCAAGCCATTTCTTAAGAAGAACATTACACATCTTAGGGTAAGTTCCAGCACAAAGGTGGGCACATGATAAGACATTTGGAAACATTGTTCTGTTGTATGTTTTTAGCAGTATCTCACTGTCTTAAGTTGCTAAAGACCATTATAATATAATTGATAAAATCAGCTATAGAAATCATTTCACATTGGCAGAAAAACAACACTTTCAAGAGCACTCCAAGAAATATCAAAGAGGCAATTGAGTGTCCATACCATGGGGTGAGACAGCAATGATTTGCTTAGAGACATTCCACCAGGCCTTGCCATACAGCTGGAAACTCCTTGTAGCATTGCCAACAGGGGAGCCATACTCATTACACCTTTGTACTGTTTGCCCCATCTGCACGCCTTCCTGCATTGCAGCATGCATCTGTGCTCCTGAATAAAAGGGAGACTCTCAATGAATCAGTTAAATATGCCTTGACATTATGGCACAGGCTTTTCTACCATACAATGCCAAAATATGTTTAAACTCATAACTGTTACTAAAAACTACAGTAACATGATAACATGGGAGAAAATAGTGGGGGGAGATATGGAGGAAGGAAGGGGAGAGGAATGCAGGAATTCCTATATCTACAAAACTGTAAAATGGAAAACAATAATGAAAATAAAATGAAAACATCATACATTTTAAGAATTGTATGTGAAAGACAACAGTTCAACCATTTTATCGTATCTTTCACTCTTGAAAACCCCTCCTCCTGATGCTGCAGTAGGAGGCTCCTGTTTCCAATATTTTAATAAATCTTGCTTCGTTTATTGAATTTTTCCACGTGAGACAAGAACCAAGCTTAGTCTTGTTTTTGTACGTGAAAATAAGAGTCTGCAGCTATGGCTCAATATCTAAATCCTCGCCTTGAAAGCCCCAGGATCCCATAAGGGCGCCAGTTCAGATCCCAGCTGCTCATCTTCCCATCTAGCTCGCTGCTTGTTGGCAAGGGGAAGCAGTACAGGACGGTCGAAAGCCTTGGAATCTGCATTCATGTGGGAGATCCGGAAGAAGCTCCTGGCTTCGGATCAGCTCAGCTTTGGTGAATGTAGCCACTTATGGAGTAAACCAGTGGATGGAAGCTCTTTCTTTCTGTCTATCCTTCTCTTTGTAAATCTGCCTTTCCAATAAAAATAAATAAATCTTTAAAAGAGAGAGAGAGAGAGAAAATCCCTGCAATAAGAGCTCAGCAAGGGGTCAGCCAGTTGCCAGGCTCTTTGTGAAAAAATAAGATCAAGCTGATAATTCTGGATGAATTTTTAACAGCAAACCCGAGGTCTTGCTGTAAAGTGTACAGTTCCTGGGCAGCGGGAGGAACAGATTTTGCTTGGTCATGTTCACATCAACCACACCAAGAGCTTACACTATAAGTGAGGAAGTATCTGAAAATGGCTTTGTGGTGTTTTGGAGAGAGAAGGAAATAGAAGGTACACTTGTCATGCCAGCAGAAGCTAACTGCTCTTTCTTTGCCACAAAATAAAATATTGAATTCCTAGAGGGAAAAGCAACAAAAATTCCCCTAGGAACACAGATGTGAAATCATGTCAGCTGGAGAAAACAAACCTAGGAAAGCAGACTTCTTCTTTGTCTATGAAAATCCCACTCAAAAGGAAGGGAAAATGACCTTCTCAAATGCAAAATGAAGGCATTCCTTTTCAGAAGTCTTATTTTATAAAATATATGGAAGAGGTTTCTTCAGATTGAGGAACATTGTATCGCAAACTTGGAAGTTTTACAAATGGAGAACAAAAGGTGGAGTAAACTCCACTTAGTTCTAATTAAATTGTTTTTTTTTTTTTTTTGAGATACTATGGTTTAAAGCAAAAAAGAAAAAATAAAATAAAAATAGGCCTGGAATAACATTGCAATTATCTAATATAAAATGGATTATGTGACAATAAAGGTGTAAAGTACGGAAAAATTTGGAAATGCACTTGAAGGTATGATTACATGTGTTGGACATCAAAAATAAGTAACAATGGGAAATAAGCCATAGCATAATTGGTAAAATACTTTAATCTCAGATAAATAGTGTGCAATAATGGTGACAAAAATGGAATCACAGGAAATGTTGTGTTAATGCTTCAGAAGTCAGAAAAAATAAAAATCAAATGGAACAGAAGATGAAAAAAATTAATTTTATCTCCAAAATATCAATAACCCATAAAACCATGAAAACTCTCAAGATGCTTTTTAAAGACAGATTTTTTTTATATAAACTGTAAGAACCAACTATATATCCATCTCTAGGGAACTCATACTAAAAGTAAACACATAGATAGAATAGCTTTGTGAGTATAGCACAAGGTACATTATGCAAACTCTAAAGGGAAATTTGAAAATTCATATACATTTCAGACAAATATACTTCATACAAGAAATATGTTTAGGGAATAGTGTAGCATCATTTAATAATAAAGGACTAAGTTTTCATAAAAGAGTGACTGTAAATATGGATGTCCCTGAAAACAAGGTTTGAAGACACATGAGACAAAGACTGGTGCAGCTGAAAAGAGAAACAGAGAAATGCTTGCTTACAGTTGGGGAATTCAATGTGCCTTTCTTAATATTTCACAGAAGAAGCAATTTCACTACTCTTTTCTCAGTTACTTATTTATTTTAATGTTGATGATGTTTACACAGTCGATTAGGGGATGAATGGTGGAAGGTTAGGGGAATAATGGGTGAGACCATTACTTCCACATTTCCTTTTTCTTCTTCCTCTATCTTGGGGAAAATGAGAAATAATGGGAAAAAACACACCAAGGCTCGAACCAGACTCCTAACTGCCTCAGTAACCGGGAATGGGGAGTGGCCATCCAATGGAATCCCAGGGTCCCCGATGTGGGACATGCTCCAAGAGTGCTGTTTAAGTGGTTTTGATAGTTTGAAAGTTTTGAAATGTGGGCGAGTGCATGGTGGTTGGTGGTGGCCCATGCTAACTACTCCAGCTCAGATGCAGTGTGATCTGACCCATAAAGGTTCTCCAGCCTCTCTCCTCCAAACCACTCAGCCTCAGTCCCCTAGCTTACCTGCAAGTACAGTGGCCTTGCCATTGGGAGTGTCTCAGAAGTCATTCCTCAGCTACAACACACTTCCTCTGTAGTCCTCTCTCCCTCAAATCTACCTGCCCCTTTCCTTATTCAACCCACATTCCCAGAACCCAGGTGTGCATGGGTTCCCTAGCCAGTCTTCCAAAACCCAGTTGATGGTGTGCCAGTCTGAAGCTCTGCCTGGCAAGCAGGGTACCAAGCTCCTGGCACATGTGTTGCCCTAGGCCTGGTCCATAAGCACACCAGGCCAGGATGTTAATTTGGGCTTACCCTTCCCTCCCCCAATTGCTGCCTGGGACCAGGCATGTGGGGGAATCCCTAGGCTCTTTCTCCTTGCTTGGATGTGAGCCCTCAGGTCCCCACATGCCCTCATTGGCGCTTTGTCCCTAGCCCCTTGTTCAAGAGTGAAGGTATGAGGTAGGAACTCCTTCAGTGTGGGAGCATATGAAGTACACGTTGTTGTTAAGTAAAAGAAGCCAGAGGAGGGACTATATCAGCAGTAGAGATGCAACTTGGGCATCCTGTATCTCATATTGGAAGGCGTGGGTTCAATTATTATTCCACTTATGATTCCATATGCACTCATGGCGTTGTAGTACAGATTGTTTAAACATATGGGTCTCTAGCATCAATTGACAGTCGTGACTGAGTTCTGGGACCTTGGTGTTGGCTTACTCAATTCCAACATTATAGATTCAGTTATCTATAATTTTTATGGTTTTTTAATTTAAATTTTATTTTTTAGCAATGATTACATGGTTGATCATGGTGGGAAGGATCAAGGTTTAAGGAAAATTGGATGATTCCATTGCTTCTAAATTTGTTCTTTCTTCTTGTTGTTCCTGAGGGAAGGGGGAAAACAACTCATTTCCCAGTATCCAAGAATGAGAAACCACCACCTCATATGAACCCAGAGTTTCAGTGCGTATGTATTCTTAGGGTTCGGTCCAAGTGGCTTGGATAGTTCTGAAATGCTGCTAATTTCACTGATCTAAGGATGATGTCAACTTCCTAATGTTCATTGGCTCTATTCACTGAGATTTACTGCTGTCATCATTTGTTTTTTGAAAGTTGTCCAGTTTGTACTGTTCTGCTATAGCACCAAATGTGCTGCCATATTCTCCTTTTACATCAGGGCCTATGCCAACTGCTCCACCTATTTGATTAAGTAGGAAATTTTCTTGCAGGTGGTCCAAGTGCCCAGGCCAGGTGTCCCAAGCATCACTGGATCTCCCACCCATGGGGTTCACAAAACCAACAAACCTGGTACCCACCTAGTAGGCAGGCCCCAGGACCTGGGACAGAAGACCCAAGCCCTATGGGATCCCTCACCTTTGGGGCTCATAAACCTGGCAACTGCCTCACAAGTAGGCCTCAGGATTCAGGCCAGGTGACCTGAGCCCCACCGAATCCCCCAAACCTGGAGCTCATGAACCCGATACCCACATAGTAGGTGACCCCAGAACCTGGGCCAGGAGGCCCAAGCTTTACCATATCCCCCATCCCTGGGGTTCACAAAACCAATACTCACCTAGAAGGTGGGCGTCAGTATCTGGGCCAAGCCACCCAAACCCCATGTTTTACCCCATCCCCGGGGCTCAGGAACCAAGAGTACACCATACAGTTGGGCCCCAGGACTGAAACTAAGCTAAACAATCCCTATCAGATCCCCTATTCCTGGGACTCACATACCTGGCCCCCACTGTGCCCAGGATGGCATGACTTGCCTCACCTCAGCTTCTGCAATCTTATTGCACAGTCTGGCCTAGTCTATTCTGTCTCCTGTTCCAGATCCTGCTGGTTCAGTGCTACAGCCTATCTCAGACCAGCCTAATTGCTGTCCCAGTCCTAATGTGAATTGGCTGGTGTTGAGGCTTCATCTGGCTCCTCCTGCCCCCTGCCCTTGTTCTCAGATGTGACAGTGGGTATTGTGCTTTAACCCAGACTAGTCTGTCCCCAGACCTTACCCACATGTAGGCTGGCTGGTACTGTAACCAGGCATGGTCTGGGCTGCTCCTTGCCTTGCTTCTTGAACTCACCTGCAGGGACTGCATCCCAATGAAGGAGTTTCCCAAGCTCCTCCATCCAGTCTCCTCCCAGTGCCAGTTCTCCCAAAAATAGTTGTTCTAACAAAAACAGTGGCCTTGGTCAACTGGCCACACCCATTCTGGTTCTTGTTGTTGGATGTTGCAGCCCAGCAAAAACAGGTCTGTGCCAAGACACAGCTTTCACATAGTTCACCACGAGTCAAGACCTAGTCTGGTTTGTTCTACACTCAGCTTGGCTCTCATGAGTACCAGTGGGGGCTGGAGTCCAAGCCAATCTGTCACTCCATAGTCCCAGGGCCCACCTGCACTGGTGCAGTCTGTAGCCATGTACAGCTAAGCCTGCTGCCCTCAATCCTACTTTTGTTCTCACCAGTGGGAACTCCAATTCAGCTGGGGTGCCCCCTTGGCTCCCCAGCAAGGCTTAACTCCATCCGCAGCTATTGGGTGAGCCAGCAGAGGTTACAGTTCCACAGGGGTGATCCCACATTGCCCCAACAGATTCTGTTATCAGACCCACTTCTCTCACTCTTGTTCTCCCCTCCAAACCAATTTGCTCAGTCCCCTACTTACATACACATGTGTGGACTTACCTATGGAGGTGTCTCAGCTGTAATTCCTAACCTGGGCATAAAAACCACAGGTCATCTCTCGCTACCACCTGTGCAATCCCAACATCAACCTGTAAATCAAGACTCTCTAACCATGAGGGTGCACATTTACCTATAATTTTAATGTAACCCTTTTATTAATGTAAAGAGTACAGATTTTTACAGTTCAAAAATAACTGTACTTCCCAAGCTCCTCCTTGCCATCCCCATGTTTGCTTTCATCATTTCTTTCCTTTAATTTTTGCAGACATACTTTTAATACACACTGTAATCACAGGCTTAATTTACCACTAACCATAATGTTCAGTAAATTAATAGTAAGGAGACTACTAGTCTGTAGTAGTAAAACAAAGATTAAAAATTACCATTTTACTAGTTTTATTTTTAAAAGGAGGAATGGGTGGGTGAGAAGGAACCAGAGCACTGACATGCATGCAGTAACAGGTAGAATTTAGACATTTGGATAGAATGTAGCATATTTCAACACATGATTAAACTATGCACTGATTAGATCAGTTAATAAACATCGTTTGCTTCCATAAAATATATGTATTCATTTAAATTTCGAAGTATTAGAAAGAAAGAAAGTTGGGACACGAGAGAGGTGAGTGATGACATGTTTGTGTGGGAAAGAGAGAGAGTTTCTCTATCTGCTGATATTCCAATGGCTGTGACTTCTACTGCTATCAGGGACAAAACCAGGAAAGCCTGGAAAACCAGTTGGATGTTCCAATGGAGTGAATATTGGACCATCATCTGCTGTCTCTCCAGGTGCATTAGCTGAAAGCTGGAATAGAAGTGCAGAGGCTGGAACTGGAACCAGTACAATCGTGTGTGAAGTTGGAATCAGTTTTCCCCCTGGTACCTTAACACACAATGCTGGAGTCTATGATTTTCTTCAAGCTAGAAGTGTTTACATGTGAAGTTCAGAACCTCACATATCTTGCTTGATGTGCAATCTGGTCCTCCTGCTTGCTGTTTTGTTTTGTTTTGCTTTTTTTATAAATAATATGTGGTATAGAATTGTCATTGGACAAATTTTGAGATAAAGGAGAAAAAGAAGCGGAAGGATAACGGAATGAGAGGTGTGAGAGAGGGAGAGAAGCCCAGAGTCCTTAGTGTTCCCTGTCAATGAGTTTGTCTTCTCACTGACATTCTGGATGGCTACAAATAAGATCTTAGCATCTAAAAACCTGATTTCCAAGGAAGCTTTCAAAGTGTACAAACAAGTTAGAGTGATAATTTTGTTTTAGTAAACCCCGTATCACTAGCAGGCTCCTTTGACAATTCATTGGGTGTCTCGTCTAAGAAAATGCTCGAGGAAGAAAGCTTTTCTCGTGAAGGATTGGGCAGGGTCCAGCAGGCAGACCTCCTGCTCCACGTCTTCCTTGTTCACCATAGTGTACTCTTGTGCTCCGAGAGGCGTGGGGAGGGGTGGAAGCATGGGAGACAGTAGGAGAGCATGCTCGTTTTCATTTCCCCACTCCTGCCCAAATGAACTAAAACTTTATTTCCTTTATACGAAGAAAATCACAGAAGGACATAGCTGTCATAATTGAATTACCTGAATAAGCAAAATATATGCTTAATCCTACCCTTGTATTTGTTTTAATGTGATTTAACTATATTCATGTTTTTAAAATTTTATTTGATAATATATGTTGAGTTACAACTTGCCCATCATCATCATGTTTGTTAACAATATTTAAGCAATGCCACAAATGTCACAATATTCTTCAAAACAGTCTAAGCAGACCCTTTGGGATGAGTTATTTTGGTTCTCATAAATTAAGTCTCCTAAAGTACAATATTTCAACCAAAAGTGGATATTTTTCTGTCAGTTAAATAAAAAAAAAGAATAGATGAGTGCATCTAATGGCAGGTGCATTATTAATGCTCTAATATCTGTCAACGCTGAGGAATGAGGCAGCAGGAGTCTGTTCAAACTCACAACTCTCTTGAGTTGGAAAGTATTCAATAACTTACTCAGCTTGAACAATTTATTATTTTGATACATACTCCATAAGATGACAAGATTAAATTATTCAGTCAATATTGCAGTGTTGGCTTTTGTCATGGATATACTTAATTTAATAAAAACGTTGAATGACCCATTCATCTTATAGTTATCATTTTATACATTGCGCTTGTTGATGGCATCTGCTTTTTTTCCCCTTGGCATTAAAAACACCAATTCATGGGTATAATGCATCATTCACAATAAATATCCTTAAAATTCTGCCAGGTTAAAAAAAAAGATCAAATATACACCTAGGAATAGCAATCATCCTTGTGCTTAAGGGCAATGCGTATGATTACACGAGGATTCTTCAGTCAACAGTGTCTGTTGAACAATCTTGTCATTACGTATCCTTTACTGTAAGCTTACACCTTCCACCTGCTTATACCATGTTCAGTGTCTCATTCATTCACAGTATTGGAACGCACAAGATAATTATCTCCAATTTTAGGCTATTATAAATATACAGGAATAAAAATTCAGAAAAAATGTATTTTTGTTTTGGAAAGCTTGCTGAAATTTGAAAAATGCATTAAAATTGATTTTGCAGAAACATCTTTTATACAATAAGTCAGTGTGTAATGCACATTTTTTCTCCTTTTTATTTCATTCAAATCCTATTCGATCTTTTGATCTGAGTGTTTTTAAAACAGTTCTTTCTGTAGTTCTCCACTTTTTGTAAATTATATGTTATTATGGCCATTTAATTTTTGGAGAATGGATGACTAACCAAGTAGTTCATTTAAAATAGTTGGTTTATAACTTTACTTTAAATCAAATGTTAAGCACAGTCAAGGAATTTTGTAAGTTGATCATTTTTCCAGTGTGCAAATAGTCATAACTTTCACATAGATCTTGATAGAGATATTCAAGTTAAACTTAGATAAAAATAGAAAGTAACTGGTATCTTGGAAATTCTGTATTGTGTGTCAGAAGATACTGAGCTACTACAAAATGTGATAAAGTTATCAAGTTTCTGACCATTTTCAGCAGTATTTATTTCACCTCCTCGCAGACAGTGAGAAGACTCCTATTCATGCACTGCTTTAAATTGTTGCAGATCAACACTCCACACTGGTTAGAGGCATTGTTGCAGAATCCCCAAACTGTGCACAGAAAGTGAATCACTGAGCTCAGAGTGGAAACAGAGATTAGATATTTATTGCAAACTGCAGAGTATGGAGCAGGGTAGCTATGCCTGGGCTCCTCAAGGAGTTCGGGGTGGAATTTCTTAGAGTGAAATTGAGGCTGACAGGTCTGTAATGGGCTCTAGTGCAAGCTGCTGGTTGGTCAGTGAAACTCATGATCTTCCTTGGATTGGCCGGTGATGCCATACACTTAAGAAAATTTATGATGGTCAACGGGCTCCAGCAGATTTGGTGTTCATATGCATGCAGTAATTATATTTTCTTACAGAATTCCCCCCAGACAATACTGGACATCAACATTCTTGTATGCAGAGAAAAAGGTGACTCATGGGACTAGAATCTTTTAGGATCAACTGTACCCTACCTCAATAAAATAAATTTCTTTTGATAAAGGGCAGGCAAGGACACCTTGTCCTAAGGGAGACAAGCATTTGGGTCCTGCTGTTCACATCATGATGTTTGCTTTTAAGATAAAAGTTTGCTGAGCCTCATCTTGCAGCATAGCTCACAATCCCAACTCCCAGCTGAGCTAACGCACAGGTCAGTGGACAGCATGCTCATTCCCACTCATATGATTTTCAGACACTGCGAAAAGTCAATGTCTGAACATAGCATGGGTTTTTTGCTGTGCACAAGCTAAACAAAATTAGAATCCCAGCCCTTTGAGTTTTTTTATTGTTAGCCATTGGTTTTTTTCCCTCTTTCAAAATTGTGCTTAAAAGACAGCATTTCTCCCATTTTTAAGGTCTTTTCTCAATGGAGTCCCCTCCTGTTGCTGTGGCAAATTCCTGACTTACCGAACTTCTCCACAAAAAATTATTTGTGTGAGCCAAGAACAGAGCTTGCCTTTCTTTTTGCTGCCGTTGTTGCTGTTGTCTTGCTTTGCTTTTGATGTCAACTTGGCTCCAAGAAGACCAGCTGAGATGTGGGGAATTCTGCATGTGATGCACTGTGGATCATACACTGAAGGTTAGGGAAAGTCATCATTGAAAGAGTGATCATGTTTTGGTTTATTTGCACGTTTTTTCACTATTACTCCTGGTTAAGAAGTTCCTTGTGTAGTGGAATAAAATGGAGTTATCTAAGGACTATCAAAATTTGAAATGTTTTTGAGGTGGGCTTCTAGTGTAAAGGCACATTTCCATGCTCTTTATTTGACTATGTAAAAGTAAACTTTCTTTTCTGTTACTAAATACATGCAAACAACGTAGCCCAATCGTTTTTGGATTTTACAGAATTAAGTCAGTTAAAAAAAGATAAAAAGTCAAGCTATCCTGTCATCAGATGAAGCATTGCCCTCTTTCAGTGAATATTTAAGTTGTGGCGTAAAATGGGCCATAAACGATTTGGTGTATTATTTATAGGGAGACAGCTTTCCTGTCTCATGAGCTGTTACCCTGCTGAGTGCGTTGGGAGACGAAGAGGCATGGGAGAGGCGATCAGAGATAGTAAGAGTACTATTGAGTCTAGTCAACTTCGTGAGAGTCAGTCCTGGTCCTGTCACAGCGTGGAGCCCTTGTGACTGTGCAGCTGTGGCGATGATTCAAGGCTGTGATCTGGCTTCCCAGTTTTGGGCTTGTGAGGGAGATGCAATGCTCCCTAACACAACTCCAGGGATTGGTTACGTTACACAGAAACAACGACCACAATGTGTTAAGCACCGCTGAGGTTTAGCTATCCTCTTCCTGTTCATTGAATTTACCTTCAGTTGACTGCTTTTAGATCAAATACAAAACCATCGAAAAACTCACACTCGGTGTTACAAGTTAGCGTGGCAGAAACTAGGATCACTGTCTCTTCATGAAGTTGGAAATGATGGTAACATCTGCAGATGTCTAATTTTTGCCTGGCATCCTACTGTAAGATTGTTATGTTAAAGTGGATAAAAACACATCCATCATTTTTATGTTTCTTAAAGCCACACCATTTGTAGATATAAAAAGCAATACTGGGGCTATACTGGAAAGATTGACCGAAAACAGAATAAAGTTCCCCCAAAAGGTCATTTCACTCAGTCACCCTTTGAAGTGGATATTCTGGATTAAGCAATGCCATTGTAGAATGATATAACAAACTTGTTTGTGTCACACCAGGATAACTGCCTGAAATGCCAGGTTTTAAAAATGATGTTAATGGGATTAATCATACATCATAGTGAAACGAGGAGAGCTCTACTACATGTCCTGTAAAAGTAACGTGAAAATACTCTTTGCATGGATATATATGTAGTACATAGATTATGGTATCATGAGAACCTCTAGAGTTTAGAAGAAGTTTACTATTCATAATTAATTTGGGCAGGTATTCAGCACCGGGATGAAGGCACCAACTGCAAAGCCTGCATTTGATGTTAGAATGTCAGGTTTATGTCCCAGTTTCCTGCTAATGTTTGCCTTGAGAAAGTAACAAGTGATAGGTCCTATAATTCAGTCCTTAGCAACCACATAGGAAACTCCAAAAGAGGTTGTGTTTCTTTGTTTAGGCTAGATCAACCCCAGCTGTTGCAGACATTTGAAGCAGACATCTGTCTGTGTGTCTGTTTCTCTATTCTTTTTATATAAATACACATATTGATAGGTTAACACATAAACAAATGAATAAATGTTTTTTGGAAGATGTATAAATGCACTTTTCTATTCTCTCACCTAAGTTTATGGCTTCCTCCCATAGAGGTGCCTATTTATCGGAGAACCTGAGACCAGTGCTCAGAACCTCATGAGATGAGCTGGATCACTCGATCAAGTCAGTGAATTCCCTTTGCTAAAGCACAAGCAAGGACACCGTGTGCTAACAGAGACAACTAGGAGGCTGGGTCCTGCTTTTAGATTATAAACTAAAATTTTAAAGCCTTTCAAATAATGAGTTGTTAAAAAGGTACAGCCTATTTTATACAGAATAATTTTGGATATATGGAAAAGGATCACATGAAATAAATAACAGGAGGATTAGGATCAAGAACACCTGGGGGAGTGGGGAACTAGGAGAAAGGCGAGGGTGAGGAGGAGGAACGGGACACAGAGAGGATAGAGTCCTAAAGGAAGTGGTTTTTGGTTCTTCTCAATCCAGTCGTTAGGTGAACATCTTGAATTCCGCCACATGTTGAGTGTGGAGCCAGTTGTGAACACTGGGGGCTGGACACATCGCTGTCCCTGGTACGGCAGAGAGTGAGGAGAAAACTACCAAGGAAAACGTTGTGCCGCATCATGCCCCCTCCCTTTTTAATTTGCTTTCCTTCCAATAAAGCCATGTTTAAACTGTAATAGTGCAAGTTTTTGAAAATATCTCCCTACTGCATATATATACATATATATATATATATTAGTCTTCAGAATTAGATTTGAGCACTTGAAGTAAGTTTTAAATATGAGCCAAATTGTTTTCATCTCAGTGTGATTTTCTTGTATTTTCATCCTTTAATCAATTATTCTGAAATGGATGTGTAATCAAGAAGCTTCTTGTAGTCCTATAATGTAGTCATTGGTGGCTAGCATTTGCATATTAAAAAAAACTGTTGATAAATATTTAAAATCGTGCTTCCTTAAAATATTGTTAAGTATTTGGAAAGTGTAGGGAAATGTATACTAATTTAATATGTAGCTTATGAGACAGTATATGGGCAAACTCATTTACATAGCTGGAGTCAGAAGCAGTTCAAGTTGGAAATTGATTATATACATTATGTATGCTCATCCAAGGCAATCGCGTGCAGATTTAATGGAGATAGGTTATAAAAACACAGAGAATTGTAAAACTATTATAACACTATTGGGAAAATGTTTATAAAACACTGTGTTCACTTTGCTACACTTTTGTTAAAATGTATGTGAGTATAGCAAATAATCAGATAAAAACTGGAAGTGAATAGATAAAAGAGCGACTCCAGGTCAAATGTGATAATAGGTATCTGACACACAGCAATCACTCTAGATAGTTCCACGTGGTCAATTTATTAGCCCATAACTTATTGATGTAGCAAGATAGGTAAATTTGAACAATTTATTTAAGAATGAGCCTAATGCAGCTCTGACACTGGCTTCAGGTTGACATCATAGTGGGGTGTTTTTCTTGTTCCCTAAGGGCATACGTCATCCTGGCATGAATAAGAACAAGAACAAGGAGTTAAGGAGACAGGAAACCAGCGAGGTCCTTGTCAGGTTTGTTATTTCCTACTAACTCCATAAGCCCAGCACCATTTCTTTCCAAGAGTGATACTCCCAAAGACACAACAACCTTGTCTATGTCCCATCTTTCTAGCTTTCCACAACCTCTCAACTCTCGTATGATCACGCTAATAACCAATCTTTCAGGCTAATACGCCTTGGTGGGAAAATGCATCCGAATCGCAGTGGTTGTTATGAGTATTCCCTATTTCCAATTCAGCACCAAGTAGATTAAGCCCGTAGCACTCCTACAAACCAGCTGCTTTGGCCATCCAGCCTTGAGGCTCTCTGTGCCATCCATCTCTAGAGCTCGGGTGAAGCCTCTACTTCCACTTTGTAGGTTTCACTTTCCTGCATGCCTGTGCAGCTCAGCCAAACACAAAACAGGTCAGGTTCTTTGTAATTTCAATCAGAATTCTAGTATTTTTTAGCTATAATAAGACTTATTCATAAATTCATAAACTGCAGTATATTTAATGCATGGAATATTTAAAACAGCATTTCCTACAGTTTATACGTTTTTATTTTTGTATTTGCTACTAGTTGGAGACCTAACTATTTTAATGTAAACAGAGACTAAAAAGGGGATGGTCGGCCATGCCACAGCTTGGAAGAAGTCATATACATCGTTTTAGAGAGAAATATTTGTCCAGAGAATTATGAAATGTCCATACAGTGTTACTGCTGTAACAAAATCAAATTTTCTTTTTTTAAAAGAATTTTAGATACCCTTCCGTAGAAAATACATTCATGATTGAAATAGTAATACTAATGTAAATTTGAATTTTAACATAATTCATATACATGATAGTTTTGATTTTTACTTCGGATTGTGTGTGTAAAATTGATATTGTAATTCCCAGGGTCGGTACTGGTGCCAAGATGTTGAAGGTTAAATCTCCGCCTGGGGCACTGACACCCCCATTTGGCCATTGGTTCAAGCCTTCACTTATCTACTTCAAATCCAGCTCCCTAATAAATGCACATGGGAAAACAACAGAAGATACCCAAGTCACTGGATCTCTGCACTCATATGGGATACTGAGAACAGTTCCTGCCTTTACATGACCCAGCTTTGGCAATTGTGGCTATTTAGGGAGTGAACCAGCGAATGAAAAATCTTTCTCTCTACTCTCTGTAAATCTCCTTTCACATAAGAACATAAAGAATGGCAATTGTATTATTTCCTAAAATACCATTCATGCTTTAATAACATTTTAAGAAGATCTATATTTCTTCCTGTTGGTCTATGAAATCCATTTCTATCTAGTCAATACATGGGCTGTCGAATGGACCTCAGTGAGTTCCATATGTTTCACACCGGCTTCCTATATGTACTGGTATTTAATGAGCTAGAGAATAATTTAAAGTTTGTTTTCCTTAATACTGTATCTATTTCGTTTGTATTGTTAAATTTGTTTTGTATTCCTATTATACTAACAAGAATTCCATCAAGTGTTAACATCAGTATCACAGCCCAGAGCCATGTTCCTAATTGTTTTCTTTAATGATATACTTTGTCTTCAATTTAACAAATGCAGCTCAGTGGCCAGTGTTCCCTTCCACAAAGTAGGCTTGTGGCTGCCATCCACCCAGGGGACAGATTTACTGTTCCTAGGTGCAAGTAATTAAGCTTGAGATATTTAGTTCTGGTCAATAGAAGTTAAGAGAGAAAGAGGTACCTGCAAAGATTGTTCCATGAAACACTCTCCTCGGTCAGTTGCATGTAGTTTCTTGCCTGTCCCTGAAGAGGGAAGGCTTCTGAAATGATGTCGGAAGCCACTTGTCTATAATGCAAGTTCCTTCGTTACCCTGTTTATGGACGAGGATGGAGCAAAAATCTTTCTATCCATTTCACCATCACCAACTAAATTTTCTGCATGAGTGGAAAAATTATAAATGAGTGTTACTCCAGAAGCTACGGTTACCTTTGTTTTCAGAAGGCATAAAATTGGAACACATGTTTGGTACAATGACTACAGTGTCGCTTGGAATGTTTGCAGCCTAAATCCAACACCTGGGTTCTGATCCAGCTTCCTGCTAATGTACACTATGGCAGGCAGCAGGCTTGGCTTCCCACCACCCACACTGGGGACCCCTGTTGAATTCCAGGCTCTGGAACAAATCCTGACTGTTACAGCATTTGAAAAAGTGAATTAGAGAATGGACGATCTCTGATATGTATCTTTGTCCTTAAATTAATAAATAAATTTCAGATATACAATAAAAATAACTAGTTAGTTCAGAGAGCTAGTCTGAACTGAGCAAATAATCTACAAGGATGCATTTATTCATTCATATAGTAAAGGTAATATAAATGTAAGTAATGGTAGGGAAAAATAAAACCCATCTTTTATTCACATTCCAAAGACTTAACATTTTTTATTTTTTGCTCTAATATATGTAGAAAAGATGAGCAAGAGAGGCAAATGTTTCTCTCAGCTTCCTACTGTACAACAGAGTTGGTCACCATCATTCCCTTTGGCAGAAACTCACGGGCAGGAAGGTGCTTTGCATTGGTGTAATATGAGGAGTGGCCGGATTTCAGCCTCACTCTAAAGAAAAGATGGCTGAAGTAACATAGCTCACTCTTCCTTCTTGGTCTGGAGATAGGGGCAGATACAAGAGATGGGCAAGCAACAGTTCCGGACTGACTCCTGTGCGTTCTGGAGAGCTGACACTGTCCATGCAGCTGCTCCGGTGCATTCTGGAGAGCTGACACTGTCCATGCATTTGAGAGTTTTTGAAGTTTTAATATGCTATGATGAATTGCATGCTAATGACCTACACATGTCTTAATGTTATAGAGGCTTCCTCTCATTATCAGGAAATTCTGTCCTAGAAGTGTTTAACTTCTTCCTTATCTGATGCTTTTCTCTCTAGTAAGGACTGTGATGCCAAACTGACACTCTCTGCGTCAAAAACGTCTGCTACACAGAAAAATAAGTGAATCTCTTAAAATTTTATTTGTATCTATCAAGTTGCCATAGAAACTTGTCCAACATTCATTGCAGCTATAAGTTAGGAAAGAATTTGCCATGAAATAGACCAAATGGATGAGGGTAATATTTTTTTTTCAAGAATTTAAGTTTATCAAAAATTATTTCTAGTAGCATCTAATATTGTAACAGCATTTTGAAAGCAGCAGTTGGGAAAGCCCATGATTCACTGTAGCGACCACTGCTTTGAATTTCAGTGTGCCTCGGGATATCAAAGACAATGTCCTTTTGTTATCATCTGTGAAAAGAATATGCTTAGGTCATTAGCATGCATGGCTCTTGATTTTGTTTTGGACATATCAGCGCTATGTTAATATTTCTTCCTGTGAGCCTGACGTGATAGCCTGGTGGCTAAATCCTCTCTTTGAACACACTGCTGGGAGCTCATATGGGTGCCAGGACATGTCTTGGTTGCTTTACTTCCCGTCCATCTCATGTGTCTTGGCCAGGGAAGCAGTAGAGGTTGGCCCAAAGCTTTGGGACCTTGTGTTTGCATGGGAGACCCAGAAGAGGCTCTAGGTCCTGGTTTTGACTGGCTCAGCTCCAAACATTGTGGCTACCTGGGGAGTGAAACAGTGAATGGAAGATCTTTATTTCTGTCTGTCTTTCTCTTTCTACATCTGCCTTTCCAATAAAAATAAATAAAGCTTTTTAAATTATTTTATTCCTGTAATCAGATCCATAACATGGATATAGTTGATAAGGTTATATAATTCTATGGAAAGGCAACACATTTTCATGAATGGGCTGAGTTCTGAAGATACTCTCTGATGCAGGAGCCTAATCTTGAAGGCTTTCTGTAACTCAAAACATGCTTTTCAAAAATGTTTCTCTCTAGGTATTCCCAACGATCAGAGTTCAGTATTTGTGCATGAGCAATACAGGTAATCCTTGAGGTTTTGACTCTTTTCTTATTTTTGAGACTCATAAAAATAAATTCTTATAGCCTTCTTCTCCTGATGATTCCTAGTGCTCAAACTTCTTTTTTACTTTTATTTTGAGGTAATGGTAAAAAAGAAAAAAGTGCTCTGCAAATCCTGATTGTGTTTCTGATGAACTAGTTCAAGTCTCTCCACAGCCCTGCTTCCTCCCTGGGTCCAGGCGTTGCCGCCAGCTGAGCACAGGATGCCTTTGTCAACCTGCTAGACTGCATTAAACCTGCAGTTCTCTCCCTTTCATAGTTCTCCTATTCCCTACAAAACCTGAACCTGTCCCTCTTTGTAGTAAACATCGCTTCAGTAATGCAGCCTTGTAACATACCCTCAGATTTCCTGGCAACTTTCATTGATGATCTTATCTAGTATTTGGGAGAGCATTCCCAAGACCTCGTTGAAGATTCCTCATGTTCACCTGCTCAGTCTTGCCCAGCACCCACCAGTTCTCTGGGCAGGATGTCCCAGTTCCCTTGGACGCAGCCACTGAGAGCTGCAAATGTTGCTATTGTCCCTGGCACGTGGCATCTTTACCAAATCAGCTGGGGCTTTTCCAGTGTCCCTTTCTCCTGGTAAATGGACAGTTGCAATCTATAGGCCTTGACTTGGGTAACTCTAAATTTGAATTCAGGATCCATTTTAGGCCAAGGGCCAAACTCCCTTCCCATGGTGAATACTAATGAAGATACAAATATGCAATTAGCTAATGCAAAGCCTCTTTTCTGACCTCCATGAGCTTGCAGCTAAGTAAGATTTCGCCGTAACAGGACATCTAGTCCTGTTTGCCTCAGACTAACATACTAACGTGTTATATGCTTCAAGACTAGTGCTGGGACCTGTGTCTAGTGCAGAAACCTTAACATTCAAAGGATCAGGATCAGATCATCTGAAGTGTGAAGTCTAAAACAACTTTCCTTGTGTTTTACAGGTACTACACCTGGGAGCATTACTGATCTATTGTTTATGTAAACAGTGTGTGTGGTGATAACATTAAGGAATGATCTTAAATCAATGCACATATGCAGTAATTTTTGATTGAGAACAAAATAAGCTCCAGATTATCAAGTCCTTGTAGATAGGCTAAAGGCAGAACAGGTTGCTTTAGGGCTGTTCTGCTGTAACGTTGGACTCAGTTTGAGCACTAACCCTTATCAGAAGGGAGGGCTCCTGTTAGGATGCAACATTTAAGTCACCTGCTAACGGCAGAAACTGGGAACAATGGCGAGGTCCAGAATGCAAACTGTGGAAAGTGAAAGTCAGGAAAGCATTACAAACGCATGTTTCTCCCTGCTCTTGTCAATCCTGTGATCTTTCTTTCCTCAGTAAACTGTTGAAACATGATTAGTGTCACAAGGTTAAACAACTAATCCTGCCGGATACTAGTGGAAACACTCCATACCAAAGCTCTGGACTTAGAATTTTAGAAAATTAATAACACTAGCAGTTTTTTTTTACACTAATCACCTGCATTCTGGAGTCCCGTAATGCACATTATGCGTGTATATGCTCATATATATCATACTTATTTCAACTTATATTTTATTTCAAAATACCTCAATTCTCAATTATATCATTTATTCTGTCATTGATGTTTAGAAAAACTCTTTATTTCCAAAATCATATAACTTCAAATCAAATTAGGTGTCTCAAGAGACACTCTTGCCTTTGTCAATAAACTCTTGACAATCAGGTGGATTTGTGCTAGAACGTAGGAATGAAGCAGCAGTAGAAACAGAAGTGCATTGTGTTTAGGTAAGAACTGGACACAATACAAAGCAGCGTAATTAAAGAATATCAAGTTTATTAGAAACTTCCACTCCCTAAAATGAAAAGATTAGGAAAATACCTTATTAATCGTGTGAAGGCTGTTGTCAGCTGATAACACACCAAGTGTGATTTCATTCCGTAACACCTGACATAAAATGTGAAGTATCCAGTCAGCAGGTAAGAATTGTTCTCTGCAAATAAAATTTACCATTCTCACCAGTGTAACAATTCTCACTCCTTTTATTGCTAAGTGATAATTAATATTTTCAATCCAGACGGATTCATGAAAAATATGACCTTCATTAGCTTCTATTTTTGAAGCCTTTGAACATAAATGGTTAGAGAACCAACAGTGATACTTAACTTTAACTCCTATGAGGTGTTTAAAAAATTTACATTATTCTTCATAATTCTTCACATGTAACTGACTCATGTAATTGTCTCATTTCAAGAACACATGGTAGAGGCCTGGTGCAATAGCCTAATACTAAAGTCCTTGCCTTGCATGAGCCAGTACCCCATATGGGCACTGGTTCTAATCCCTGCGGTTTCAATTCCCATCCAGCGCCTTCCTTGTGGCCTGCAAGAGCAGGAGAGGACAGCCCAATATCTTGGGACTCTGCACCCATGTGGGAGACCGGGTAGAGGCTCCTAACTCCTGGCTTTGGATTGGCTCAGTTGCAGCCATTGATGTCACTTGAGGAGTGAACCAGAAGATGGAAGATCTTTCTCTCTGTGTCTACTTGTCTCTGTAAATTTGCCTTTCCAACAAAACTAAGTAAAAAAAAAATATATGGTCGGGCCCAGCACTGTAGCCTAGTGTCTAAGGTCCTTGTCTTACACACACCGAGATTCCATATGGGCCCCACTTTCCATCCAGCAACCTCCTTGTGGCCTGGGAAAGTAGTCAAGGATGGCCCATTGGGACCCTGCACCCCTGTGGGTGACCTGGAAAAGACTCCTGGCTCCTGGCTTCAGATTGGCTCAGCTCCGGCCATTGCAGCCACTTGAGGAGTGAATCAACAGAGAGAAAATCTTTCTCTGTCTCTCCTCCTTTCTCTATATCTGACTTTCCAATAAAAAATATATAAAATATAAAAACATAAGGTTAATTGGAAACTGGCCTTGAGTAGAATGAATATGCATGTCCATATTAGTGAATGAAGGAGAATAACAAATTAATTCAGTTTTTCTAATTTCCATAAACACAATCAGCATGATTTCCAAAGCTATTGTTTTCATCATGTACACTGTCACTGAGTACAGCCCTGAACTTTATAATTGTATTTAATGACATATATGTGTGGGTATATATGTTTATACACATATATTTGTATGTGTGTCCTCATTTTCTGACATATTTTTTTATCACAGCTACAAGGCATTTTTTAATTTTTTAATTTTATTTGAGAGGAGAGTTACAAAGAGTAAAGAAAAGACACGGAGAAATCTTCCATTTGCAACAGCCAGAGCTGTGCTGGTCCAAAGGTCGCATCCAGGAGCTTCTTCCAGATGTCTCCGAGGGCAGGGATACAAGTGGGCCACCCCCAATTGTTTTCTCAGACGCATAAACGAAGAGCTGGGTTGGAAGTATAGCATCCAGGACTCGAACCACTGCTCATATAGGATCCAAAGGTTGCAAGCAGAGGCTTAGCTTGCTATTCTACATCAAGATGACGTTCTGTGCTGTCTCCCTCTCACAGAACAGGAACAAAACACTATGCTTTTGTTAGTGTGACTCAACCATATGGGATAAGGTGTGGGGCTGGCTCAAGTGATTGGTTCCTGCCACCCAGCTGGGAAGTGTGATTTGACTGTTGCTCCTGGCTTAACCCTGACACAGTCCAGACCAGCTTGGGCACTTGGGAACTGAACCGGTGGGTGGGAGTCACTCACTTTCTTTCTCTATCTTAAACAAATATAGAATACAGTGACTTCTTTATAAAGCCCTGGTTTTGATAACTTATTCTCTCTCTCTCTCTCTCTCTCTCTTTTACCCTCTCTCTCTTTCCGTGTGCGTGTGTGTGTCTGAAAAAAGGAAAAATGAAAGATTCTGTACTATTGGTGGTAAATTCTCAAAATTCTGCTTCCAAACCGAGCATTTTTTTTCCGAGGCAATGTAACCCCAGGAGTGCACACAGTATCGGTGACCCTCATTTCTTAAGGAATGTTCAGGAATTACCATCTACCCCAAAATGTCACTTGACGTGGGCATCAGGTTGCTTTTACAGCACCCTGGTGGCTAGCTCTTCATTTACTGGAATGTAAAGCAGTGTTCATGCTGCCCTGGGGACACGCAAGTGTGGTATAGTATTTCTCAGCCTTCAGTGAGCACACAAATCAACTGGAGATCTCGTTAAGATGCAGATGCTGACTCAGTAGGTCAGGAACGGAGCAGGAAATGATGCATTTTTAAGCAAGCTACTTGGCTATGGCAGTACTGCTTGTTGGTGCTTGAATCACCATATCTGCAGCAAACTAGGCAAAGATCCAACAGGGTAGTGCTTCGTGGCCATGCCGACCACGGCGTGTTAGCATGGCGCTGCGTCTCCGAGAACCTTCCGTTGCCTGCATTCCTTGACGGTCACAAGGACGTCACATAGGCACATGGAAGTGATCTTTCCACTCCGCAGTGAGAAAGCTCTTTCTGTCTTTCCTTGCAGCACGATGAGGAGATAAAGAACAACCAATCTACGTCACAGCCCTTTGCTCCTCGTGCCCTTTCAGCCCTTTGAGCTGCGTCTCCCTCCAGCTGCCTCCTCTCCACTGCCCCTTCCCTGCCTCCTCACCCTCTGCTGCTGCTTTCCTTGGTTCCCTTTCCTTTTCCTGTCAATAGCGATCCAGGCACCCTCTTCCTTCCTTCCTTCCTTCCTTCCCTTCCTTCCTTCCTTCCTTCCTTCCTTCCTTCCTTCCTTCCTTCCTTCCTTCCTTCCTTCCTTCCTCCCTCTTTCTTTTTCTTTCTTTCTCTTTCTTTCTTTCTTTCTTTCTTTCTTTCTTTCTTTCTTTCGCTTTGCTCTCTTCCCATTTGTAGCCAACTTTCTCCTGTAAATTAATGATTGAATTCAAAATATTTCTCAGTGTCACTTGGCACATGGTTATTTGAGGTTGGGGGAATACACTCTTGACACATGAACACTTTAATTAGCTCTACAGCTAATTTTTACTTCTTTGGTGTTTATAAAAAAGGAACACATTTCATGATGTTCGGAGCTTAGCTATACTTGCAGCCGTACCTTCCCTTTCTTCCTTGCATTGAGATCCACCTGCCAACTTCTTGTCTTATTTTTCATTTAATTTTTACAATGACATACTTTTAATTTAATTTGCAAGCACAAGTTTAATTATCACTAACAAAAGGTCTGAACAGCAGAACACAGAGGAAATACTGTTCCTCAAGACTTTAGATAAGACCTATAAAACCATCATCAAGTATTAATGGACCAACATTGCTCACATACAATACATTTTTGTACACTATAGACTAATTTCCACAAATCAGGGAACTGTTTGACATTCATCATAGCAAGCTTATTTCATTAAGTGTAATGTAAATTTCCTTGCACATATTGCAAATACCTACAACATATAACTTATAATTTAATCTGCCTATCAGGGAGAAATTTTCACAGACCCAAATTTTGTTTTTCACTGGCTTCCTTAAATTCCCTTTCCTATTAAGATCTGCCTGGGCAAGATGTTTACATTGGCTTACAGTGTTTCTGAACTTGGCCGTGGACTACTTGTGGCTTTGATCTGTCGGTGGGTGGCATTTGGATTTAGCAGGGTCACTTTGGTCTTGTCAAGGGTGGCACATAGGTGGAAATTTATCATCTATGTTCATTACAAAGTGCTCTAGCATCTCAGTTGCTGAAATGGTACAAGCCTTGCAAGTCTGTGGCCTAAACAAGGACGTTTAACCAATCAACCGAGGTCTGGGATGACCCCAGTGAATCTATTATTTAAGAACATACAATGTGATGTACTCTGTAATTTGGAAACTTCATCTTGTATTTCTAACTGCTGACATGTGACAAACACTCCTTTGATTATATGATTTTGTTGTTTTTAATCACAACAGTGATGGGATATTTTTCATTTCCTCGGATGATATTATATGACAGAGGTAATGATGTGCTACTATTATGATGATTATACATGAGAAAAATGGGAGTGGCCCATAGAATCCAGGAAAAATACACAGTTGATCAACAGCTTGGAATTCCTTGAGTCACCCTGTGAGCTGCCTGTAGAGCAACCAGGTGCAGGAAGCAGTACAGTCTGTTCACCTTCTGTGAACTCAGCCTCGTGAGGCTTGAACACAGGATCCTGCTTCAGTCCAATCCAGACTACCAACTACAGGACCTCTGAGATAATACATGCATACTGCTTCAACTACTGACTCTGAGATAAATCATTACACAAACATGTCAAAGTAATATGCAAGTGTTGAAATCTATCATACAACATGTATTTAAATTTATAAAACATGAAAAGAACAAGATGTTTCAAATAATGAAATCTTGATTTTAAAGTTAATGATCAGAAACACAAAATTCTCCAAAGTATCTGTTGAAAAGCAGCACTCACCAAAGAAATAAACTTTTTCTCTCCTCTGATGAATTAAAACTAGATCATAGCATAGCTGGAGGTATTTCAACAAATTCACAGCCATGGTATATTTGAAGGAGTTTGCTTTCTGAATGTATAGATGGATGCGTATGAGGGATCAGACAAGGTCAAAGTGTGTGTAAGGTACTCTTTTCTCAAAAATAATATACTTGTTATTTCTTTCAAAAGAATGAAAACAAAATCTAACAAAACTTTCAAACAGCCGTGCTGCAATTTTAGACAGCTAAATCGCTGATCCTCTGCACACAGTGACAATCTAGTGAAACCTTGAAGTTTGGAGAATATTTTGGAAATGACTTTTGTATTTTGTCCTTTTTAACATTAATCTTAGAACCATCAGTGGCAGCAGTGCAGCTGTGATGTCTGTAGGCATGCGCACATGGGAGCAGCATGACTTTCTCGCAGTGGGTGAGCAAGTCTCTGCATAGTGTGATTTTTAGGCTTCTTAGGATATCTCTCAGCAACATTTCATAAACCTTGGATAGATTAGATAGATAGATAGATAGATGATAGATAGAAAATACTATATACTCGCACACTATTGTCTATTTTGTATAATATAAAATATTTGATATGCTGTTGTGTGTATGAGACATAAACATGCTTTGTGTATCCTTTCTTACAAAGTTGTAATGGGAAGGAGGCTTTTAAAATTAAAAATATCAATTCACAGTGTTATTAAAACATGAAAATTACATAACAACTCTGTCATGATTTTCCAAATCCAGGCTCAAGATAATTATTGAAAATGAAAATATGTAACTTGAACTACATGACAATTCAGGTAATAAAATGAAAATAATGAGTGCACAGGTTTAATTTTAAATACATGGTGGCATAACATTTATTTTTATTAGATGTGAAGCTTATAGACATTTTTCTTTTTTATTATTATTATCATATTATCATTTTATGACACAGTTCCACAGGCCTCGGGACTTCTCCTGACCCTACCTCCCCCCGCCAGACACACACACACACACACACACATATTGAGTTCACACACGCACACACACATATTGAGTTCTCCCATTGCAACTGCATAGTTCCTCATAGTCAGTCATAAGTCCATCATTGTGGACATGGACAATGGCGGAGTCCAGTATCCTATTATCAAGACATATCCAACAGTTTCACTGGGAGTCCATTCTGGATCGGGAAGTAGAAAGTCACACTGTAACATATCCTCACATTTGGACATGTTAGTCTCCACTACACAGTCGCTATAAATCCCCCCAAGTGAAAAGCCACACACAAAACCAATGGCAGGAAGAAAAACAGAGATTTACGATGCTATGAAGTTAAACAACATGCCACTAGATACGATGGTCTCCATTACACAGTTACAATCCATCTCTTTAAATGAAAAGCCACAAAACAAAATCAACAACAGGAAGAAAAAAAGAAATTAACACCATGAAGTTAAATAACATGCTACTGAATGACTAATGTTTCACTGAAGAATTGAAAAAGGAAATCAAGAACCTTCTTGAAGTAAATGATGCTACTGTATGGTCTGAGTCACTAAAGAATTTAGTGAGAAAAAAAGCATGTTTTGAAGAAATGAAGCTAAAAACATAGAAATTCATGAGATATAATTTACACTGATCTTTTTAGGTGAGTTATATTTCCTGCTGACAACAAATAGATGGGTTTTGTGTTTTTAATCCAGTCTACTAATCTATGACATTTGATTGATGCTTTTAAGCCACTTATATTCCAGGTTACTATAAATAGTTGGCAATTTGTTACTGTCATTTAGCAGGGGGTTGTTCATTGATTTAGTCTTCCATTGTTATTTTACAGGATGTTCTTCACATTTGCCTTTGGTTTTGGTGGGTGCTATCACTTTTCTGTCAAGACAATATCTTTTAGTATTGTCTGAAGGACAGATATGGAAGAGGCATATTCTTTTAACTTTTCTTTATTGTGGAAGAATTTTGTTTCATTTTCAAAGGCAAAGGAAAGCTTTGCTGGGTGCATTATTCTGGGTTGACAACATTTTGCTTTTAAAATCTGGAATATGTCTCTCCATTCTTTTCTGGCCTGTAGAGATTCCTGTGAGAGGTTAGCCGTGAGTCAGATTGCCATACCTCTATAGGTCAATTGATTTTTTTCATGAGCACATTTAAGGATCTTTTCTTTATGTTCAATTGAAGAGAACTCGATTATCATGTGTTGTGGTGAAGATCGCTTTTTGTCAACCCTGCTGGGAGTTCTGTGCCCCTCCTCGATGTTGTTTCCCAATCCTTTCACCAGAATAGGGAAGTTTTCCTTTATGATTTCATTATATACATTTGTAAACCCAGTTTCCGTTTATGTACCTTCTGGAGCTCCCATAACTCTTTTATTTCACCTTTTAATAGCGTCTTTCAATTCTGGAATAAATTTTTAGTTTGACCCAGCTCTGCTTGCAGCTTTTTTACTGTTTCTTCCTGGTGACAGAAAATAACTTCCAACTCTGATGTTCTCTCTTCTGCTTCATTCATTCTATTTTGGATATTAATTTGCTCTGCTGTATTCTTAATTTATAATGTATCAGCTTTCATTTGATTCATTTTCATTGTGATAGATTCCTTACATTCCTTGAACTCCTATATTACGTGTTTTTCATTGTTGATAAGAAGCTTTATCGCAAGTGTTTTGAATTCTGTATCCCCCATTTTCTCAATCAATTCCTTTGTTAACTTTGAGGTTGACAAAGGCTTTTGCTCCTTTGCAGGTTGTCTTCAGTAATATTCATTGTGCTTTTGTCTGTTCTTTTGGTCTTGGTCATTGTACTTTTGGTTAGCAGATTCTTCTCCTTGGGGCAGGTTTCCAAGCTGTGTCATGCACAGTTCTACAGTTTGATTTTACTTACTATGGTTGGCACATGGCTCTTTGTTTGCAGTCACTTATGTCCCTCCAGCTAGTTCCAGGTCTGGATTTTTATGTTAAACTTCTACCATTGTGTCTGTAGCCCCAACTCCTGGCTCATCACTCTCTACCTCCTGTGATACCATGCTGAGGCTGCACTGTTGTCTCTACAAAGTTTCTCCCAGTTCTAGCTCTAGCAGTTCCCAGGATGATAACACAAGTGCATCTCACTGTTGTCAAGGCTTTTGCCACACTGCACAAAATGACACCTGATGTGAAACTTGTGTATTTCTTTTATCTGTTGACCATTAAGTCTGCGGCCTACCTGGACCTATTTTTGGCGGAACCTAAAGGATGTTACATAGTTACAATTCACTGAGCCTGAGATGAGATCACTCCCAGCTTAGTGCATGCACAGTTCTGTCCCATAACGATTGCCTCCCTACACATGATGGCACCCGATTCTGCTCTAGTGGCGCTTTGGGCTGTGATAAGCTCCCTGTTTGGGATCTGTTGCTGTCTCTCTCCTGGTCAGATCAAGTAAACCAGCAGGATGGGCAGTTCTTTATCTAGGTTCACCTCCTGAATTTCCGATGGACTCCCCTTTCCACCTGGTGACTGGTGGATTTCTGCCTGCCGGTGGGGTTCAGATTGGCACTTGCTGAATACTGCTGGCTTATTGGATCACTGCTTTTTTCCTGTGTCCATCAGTCTCCAGGCGCCCCTCTGCTGTGCCTGCATTACCTGAGATTTCAAAGAGGGTCACTTTAAGTACATACACATACACACAGGATAGAAATTTACATCCGTACACATTTATTAAGAGATGGGAAGTAACTTAAACAGATATCTCATTTTTGAGTCTCTAATGATAACTGATGGAAGTAGGTGGAATGCCTGAAGCCTTAATTATTCCTGCAAAAATTAAATAGCATGAAGGAAAAAAATGAAGACAAAAATTGAAAGTGTTAGATGCAATGGTTTGTTCTAAATATAGATACTTGAAGGTTGATAGTCATACATTAAAATATATATCATAAATATTAAGGAAATCATTGTTTATAATGGTTTATAACTAATAAGCAAAGATAATAAAATAGAATAAGGTAAATGGAGTAATGAAAGAATCCAGTTTTCCAAAATGGAGACCAAAAAAATGGAAAAGGAACTATGCATTAAAAAAATAGATGTTCAAAGCACCGAGGTTTGGAACAACAAAGCTTCTCTCATCTATCGCTTTATACAATACACAATAAGCAAATTGTGGACTCGTATGTATCTCAAGCGCGGCCACAGGCCATGCCTACCATCCATATCCCTGTATCTCCCATAAAGAACACAGCAGTTCTAGCAGTGTTCTAGAAACCACTCAGGAAACAGCTTGTAAAGCAAGCACCAGGCACTCCAGGTAAGACACCACCTGGCAGGCCCGCATCCCACACATGAGAATGCCTGCGTTGACTTCAGACTCCTCCAGTTCCCATACAGTTTTCTGCCATGATAATCCCTGGGAGGCATCAACAGTAGCCCAGCTATTTGGTTTTCCACCTCTCATGTGGAAGATCCAGGGGGAGTTGGCTGTTGTTCTCACCCTGGCTATTGTGAGCCTGTCAGGGAGTGAACCAGCACATGACAGATCTCTCCATAAGATACTCTCTATTTCAAATAGAATGAAAATGCATAAGTGAAAACATTTCTAAATGGAAGCAGTTACTTTCACCACATAAACATCAGTAGTCTACATTTCTGTTGGGAGCTTCCAAGTGATTCTTGGGACCAGGGAGGTCTGGGCTCTGACTGACTTTTAAATCTGCTTGTCCTGTGACTCTCTGAATATTTTCTCTATTAAGATATGTCCGATGGGCCAGCTGGCGTGGCCTAGCAGCTAAAGTCCTCGCCTTGAACGCCCGGGATCCCATATGGGCGCCGGTTCTAATCCCGGCAGCTCCACTTCCCATCCAGCTCCCTGCTTGTGGCCTGGGAAAGCAGTCGAGGACGGCCCAATGCATTGGGACCTGCACCCTCGTGGGAGACCCGGAAGAGGTTCCAGGTTCCCAGCTTCGGATCGGCACAGCACCGGCCGTTGCGGCTCACTTGGGGAGTGAATCATCGGACGGAAGTTCTTCCTGTCTTTCCTCCTCTCTGTATATCTGACTTTGTAATAAAATAAATAAATCTTAAAAAAAAAAAGATATGTCCGATCGTTGGCAGCTAGGTGAATGGAAGGAACGGACTTGCACTTGATTTGGCTGCTGCAGGAGTTAGAAAGCAGTTAGGTTGCATTCGGCTTGTTGTTATGGTTACCTCCGATATTGCCTTCAAATACCTCTTTGAGTGGAGATGGGGGAAAATGTGAGCTTTAAAGTGTTTCTACTCCTGTCTTGCTTGTATCTGTCCAGTGTTTCCTTTACACTTTTTTACCTTCTTTACATGGCAAAATCAATTGCTCATTGCTTGCTGTTTGTGCACTCAGGGAGAAAGGCATATTTGCTTTCTATCATTTCATTTTAAATCACGATGACATGGACTCAAAGGTATCTGATTGCCACAGTGCAGCTTCCTCACAACCCCGCCTTTTCCTACCACCACAGCCCTTTCTGCCAGCCACGGGGGCCTTGTGTGGGAGTGCTTGTCCTACCCCTCTGCCAGAGTGTGAGCCTGCTTCTCCCCTGGTGGGCAGTGGCGTTTTTTCTGTTCTTTTTCCTGCTGTGTGAATAATATGGTCAACACCCCTCAACTGTGACTTAACCTTTCATTGCTTGGGAAGGCGCTTCTAAGAGGAGCTTTGTTTTCTCTAATGTGGCTGCCTTGCCTCATCTGCTGGTCCATCTCAGAAATAGTTTTCTTCTCTGGTAGTATCAATCTTCCCCAGTCTTCTTCATTAACACTCACTGAAGTCCAATGAAAACTAGTCTGAAAAATACATTTAACTCTCCCTGCATCAGGTTTCCACGGCTGTTTTCTGACATGCTAAGCTAAGCTGGGCATTTTGCAAGACATTTAAACCTTTAAAATTCTTATCTATGTATTTCCACTTTATTTGAAGTGCAGAGATTTCATCCAATGATTTCATCCAAAGACTTTTAACAGCTATGGCCGGGACAAGCTGAAAACAGAATCTTGAAGCTGTCTGCAATTCCTGCCTGGTAGCTGGGTTCCAAGTGCTTGATCCATCCATTGTTCCCATCCAGAGCTCAGATCATCCATTGCTATTTTCTAGGATGACCGTTATGGATGCCTGAATGCAACTGCAGGAGCTCAAACTCAAACCAGGTCCTCCCACATGGGAAGTAAAGGTCCCCAACGGTGACCTAACTCTTTTCCCCAGTGCTTACCCTTTTAATATTTTAATGTCACTCTGACCTTTTAGAATCACCTATCATCTATCCCTTCACTGTTCCATCACAGGCCACCCAGTTTTCAACTTATAATTCTCCTTGGAGTGTGCTCATCCTTCTTGGGAGTTCAAACTAAATGATAGAAACACAAGCTAACTTCCATGAAAAAGATATTTTGTAGATTATCTTATTTTGGAGTGTTGAAGTAGAAACAACATATTTTCTAGATTTTCCATAGGTGAAGGATATCACAGAAATATCTGTTCAACACTAGTGAGGTGTGTCTGCTAAACAGCAAAAGACCTTACCTGCAGGTCATCAGATTGTCTGTACTGGAGATGTTAAAAAACTATATACTGCAACGAGTTAGGGCTATGATTCAATGATGGAATATGTGCGCATAATCACATAATTATTTTAAAAATATTTATTTTAATTTCATTGGAAAGGCAGACTGACAGAGAAATGGAGAGACAGAAAGATCTTCCATCTGCTAGTTTATTCCCCACATCACTGCAATGGTTGGAGCTGAGCCAATCTGGTAGCCTAGAAACACAGTGGAGATGGTTCTTTAAAGTCTCCAATATGGGTGCAGGGTCCCAAGGACTTGAGAACCATCTCCACTGCGTTTCTAGGCTACACAGGGTAAGCTGGATAGGAAATACAGCATCTGGGACAAGAACCGGTGCTCATATGGGATCCTGGGGTTTGCAAGGTGGTGATCATCCTGTTGATCCGTTGCACTGGGCCCATTGCATAACCCTTCGCTCACATCCTACCAGACAATCTAAATAGGTAAAGAAACACAGCACTTTCTTTAAGGATGAAACACACTTTCTGGCTAAAGCTGTCAGTTAACTATCAGGCTGGGTCTGTGGTGTGAGGTGTAAAATCCCAAGGCCAGCCCCATCTCCTGAACTATGCCACTTCAATCAGTCTGGCATCTGCATTAAGACACAGGATACTGAGAACCCAACTCTCATCTCACAATTATATTAGGAAATACAGAATTAATGGTTTCTGATGTAAGAATTTGGATTCGGTGCATGTAGGATGTAAAGCATTTTGAAGCAGTACTCATTCACTGTAACAGTCTGGAAGCAGTCAGTGGAAAAAGAGTCACGTATCCAGGGAATGAGAAGGACTGAATCAGTCTGAATGGAAGCTAAATTAAGAAGCACATCAGCTAATTTCTAGAGAACCTTCCTGCTAAACTAGTTTGAGAAAGCTTTAAGGGGATATTTAATTTATGTATTTGATGTAAATTGTTATAGAAGTGTGGTAGAAAGCACTTAATATGTCTATAGTACAAACCATATATAAAGGAATCTGTATGTTATATAATGTAAAGAAATACTGCCATTTCAAATACACATGTGTCGTAGAAACCTGCTGAATACTAGATCAGTATAATTTGCTGGCACACGCATGGCCATAAAAAGTGGGGAGGATGAGCTTAGGTAGCTTTGAAAATGGCACAGGGTGAGCCTTTGGCCTGGCAGGTAAGACTCCCAATTTTGACACTCCAGTGACTGCATTCCATACATGCTCCTAACTCTTCATTCCAGCTTCTCCCTTGACCTTGAGAGATGGTGGGCAATGGCTCCAGTGATGGCCTCTGCCACCCACAAAGCAGATCTAGGTTTTTTGTTGTTGTTGTTGTTTTGTTTTGTTTTTCCTCTGGGGTTTGGCTCTAGCCCTGGTGGGCATTTGGGGAGAGAGTAAGTGGATGGTACTGGTCTTTAATGTTTCTCTTCTCCCTTCTCCCTCCTGCAGTCTCTCAAAAGGGCATCTAAATCATGTGATTTAAGTAAGTTGTTTTAAAATAATTTAGAATATTTAGGCAGCATTTTGATAAATCAAGTTAAATTGCTACTTGTGTGGCCAGCATTGCATTTGAGAATGTGGCTTTGAGAACCAGATACCTGAAGTATGACCTAGTTTCCTACAAATATTCTTGGAATACTCAGGTACTTGGGCTCGTGCCACCAATGTGAGAGACTATGGCTTTCCTGGCTTCATGCTTGTGTCTGGTCAGGGCTGGGCAGTTACAGCCAGTGGCTGGAAGAGCTCTCTTTAGAGCTGTGTCTTTCTCTTCCTTGCTCTCTGTTGTTCTTGTCTTTGAAATGCATGAATACAGCTTTCAAAAGCACATTAATTCAGAATGTAAAATATAAAGTGTGTTATTAAATGCTTTTGTGCTCAAATTTGAGAGCTGAGTAATTCACTTGCAAAGTATATAACTGGATATTTGATTCTCTTTATGAAATGATTATTTTAAGTGTTTGCTCCATGGGTAAAGGTATTGTAGATCCATTAAGCACTTTGGGTGGTTCGGGTTAGGATTGGGGTAGGTAGATGAGGGAAAAGGAGGCTGCCCTCTCTCCTGTGGCATGGGGCTGGTGGTTGGGGGAAGAGTGAGATGTTGTGCCAGTTCTTGCTACCAGATCCCATTGGTGCCAGGGGACACTGGCTTTATTCCAAGGACCCTGATGCGGACAAGGGTGCCCTGAGGTTGTGACTTGAGTAGTCTCACTTGTTCTGAGATGATGCTGGTTTCATTGCACCAGGTGCAATCACTTCCCATACTTGCCAGCCGTCTACGCCTCAGTATGTCCACAGCCTTTGATGACTGGTAGAGAATTTGGCTTGTAACATTTTCCAGCCTGCTCTTCGGTTTTTCAAACATTCAATTTCTGTTGAATTAGAGAGGATGCTGTTCTATCTTTCATGTTGTCTCTCTTTACACTGTATTTGGCTCTCTTTTAAGATTAGATGGCCATTTATCATAGGAAACACCTATGATAATCATGTGAATAATATATTAACAAGAGAATAGACAAATAGTTTCTAATTCAATTATAAAACTGTTTAAAAGAGAAAATTTTGACATTCATCATGCAAAAATTAATTACATTTACAATGTAAATATATTTACCAGGTGCTATAATAATCAAGATTCATAAAATATAACCAATCACATTGAGCATGCTAATTCAGTTTTACTAACTGTTAATGTTATTTATAAATCAGGGACATATAAAGTTCAGTAATTTTTTTTTGAGAATTCAATGATGACTTCCGTTCATTTTATCAGAAAGGTAAGATGCAGCGAGCATACCTATTTTTGACCTGTATTTTTCTTAGAAGTCAAAAAAAGTGTTATCACAGAAGAGCTTACTAGGAAACCTATGTGATTCCCAGATGTGACCCAGTGACAAGCATTCCTAAGGATGAGCGCAAAAAGCAAACCAACAGTGTAGGCAGACAATGTGAGACAAACATGACTTCCTTCTCTACCCAGCCAGGCTGTAATTATTGATAATCTCTATGTTTATTTACAGGGAGTGATCTAGACAGATCATGGGCAGCTTACTAAATTGTTTTTATCTAAGAAACTTGTATCTTTTCTTTGCTAAAGACCTCTATCTAGTAATCACCAATATTTTCTTTCCAATGGAGCAAAAACCCATATGAATAAGTTTTAAAATTTATGTAAGTTTTGTATCATCTACAAAACAATGTTTCTGTCTTCTGAAAAGAACCAGGTCTTGTAACAGCAAACCCATAATTTAAATTTCAACTTACTCTGTTTATGATATATAATTTTAATACATTTCATAATTAAGGCACTGAGTTATAGCCAGGATAAACACACTTGCATGGCTCAGATATTAGAACATGATTCATATATTTAAAGAAATAGAAGTATTGAAAGTATGTCAAATAAGACAATCAGAGCAGATAACACATGTAAAATAAGCAAAAGAAGTTAAAATTTAAAATTTCAGTGATTAGAAATAGAATGTCACATTGTAAAAGTCGAATGAAATTTATTTTAGTTTTGGGAAATAACAGATGAAAACTGCCAGGTAATTGTTAATCTTTGCTACCATGAATTTTAATAAAAGATTGACTTATCATTCACAGGCGGGTATTTTAAACCATCTTTATAGTTATCCTGCCAACAACTCAGTGCCATAAAATTTAATATGTAGTCAGAACTCTTCACCTTTGCCTTTATAGACTTTACTGTGTAGTCTTTCAGACACGTGACGTTGCAATGAACAGGTTGCTCAGACTTCCGTGATATTTCTGCAAAATGGTGATTTGATCTGGTTACAGAATGCAATTCAGTGTTTCTGTAGTGAATGATAATGGGCTTGAGATCAAAATGATACTGTTTATTAACTAAGTCACAGAAGGTCAACAAGATTCTGCAGAGTCCTGGGAGCACAGGAGGCCAGGGAGGATTCAAGGATGAACATTAGTGACACACTGAGATGGGACCAACATCGCCTGCCCTGAAGAGCTACAGGTATTTTTAAAACACCAAACTGATAAGACATAATTATTTTTCTTCTAAATTTGGTTTTCATTTATCCAAAATGCAGGGAGACAACACATACACACACATGCATGCATTTTCTATTCACTAACTGATTCACTCTCCAATGCCCACAAGAGCTTGGACTCAGCCAGCACAGATCTCAGAGCCCAGGATTTAATTCAGGTCGCCCTTCTGGGTGACAGGTAACCATCCATATACATTACTGAGAAGTGAGATCAGAATAATCTGAACAAGAGAATGACTTAATGAGATTTGAATTTGGGGAAAGAAAGATGGATTTGTTTTACAGTGTTTGTGAGATAGGAAATGTTAATTTCTTAAAGAAAATATAAGTCATAGGATTTAAAAGCCTAAATATGAAAGAATTAATTAAATTGTATGAAAACATTTATGTCATATTTATATTTCACCAGTGGCAATGTCTTACGATTAAATTTTATTGAAAGTTGTAAACTTGAAAAAAAAAAAGTGACACAAAAGAGTTGGCATGATAGCTCCAAAATGTAAACATATAGTTTGTGTGTTGTAAAGATTTTCTAATAAAAACATGTGTATGGAATTTATCAGTAATATTTTTACATGTTTCTTATGAGTGTTTTCAAAGTAGACTCTCAGGAATCAGCTTAGCTAGAACTATTCGAAGCTTGAAAACAAATGCTTAGAAAGATGGTAACAGAAATGCAATGACAACACACCTACAAAAATGAAAAACAAGGGAAATTGCTCTCCTGGGTATTTGTGAACAGTTTTTGTAGCAGTATGGAAACTATTAATTTCAGCAAAAAATGTTCTAATTCCATGTAAGATGAAGGTTGGAGACAGCCACAGACCTGTCCCTTCCAAGCCCTGAGGACAATGAGCGGTGTCTGGATTTCCTGTATGTGTTGGGTGGGTTCACTGAAATAAACAGAGTGACCCAAATGTGTGCAGTGTCACCAGTCGGGGAAGATGCACACGGAACTGCTGATCAGGAGGAGGAATAGGAGATCTGACAGGAGAAAAGTTTAATAGATCTATTTTAAAGATTTCTGAAAGAGTAGAGATAACTAAGATCAACTACAAATATTCACCTCGAAGGTATGCCGATGGGTGGGGATATATATATGCACATACATATATTTCTTCATCGCAACAACACTTTGATAGCTATATATTTAAATGACCCATGTCAAACAGCAAGAATTTCAAAGTTGATGAAAGAAAAATAGTAAGACCAGGGAAAGACAAATAATAAAGGAATAATGTCCACCAATATGATAGTGAGAACATGGTTCATATATTTTAAGAAATACACGATTTGTAAAAGCACACAGGGACCATTTAAGACACCAGTGAAGACAAGCAGTTGTCTGTGTCAATGCCTTGGAATAAACAGGGAATGTGACCCTGGGCGGGTCTCAGCCATTCCCTGGTCATCTTTGTATCGCCTGAGTCACTCCAGTGAGGATGCGACGATTGGGAAGTGTGGCAGGCAGAGCTGGGACAGCAGAGGAGCAGTGCAGATGGCCCTGACTCCGCTGCAAGAAACGCTTGGGAATGAATCGCATCTGCTCAGGGAATAAACCTCACACTCCCATTTCAAGGAGTGGCTGAGACGCACGGTTATAAGCACCGTGTTAGATATTACCAAAATACGGCAATGAAGAGAATCATGTTGCAGACTTCCATAGTGATGAGCAGGCTAGAGTTCCTAAGCAGAAGCAAACCTTCCAGGCAAAGCATCCTAGAGAACGACAGGCTCACCCACAGACAATGATGGCGTCAGCGACGGGGACGCTATCTCACGGTGTATGAGAGCAGAGCCCACGCAGGAGGCGGACAATTCAGTGAAAACCGAAAACATGAAAGACCGAAGAGAGTACGCCAGAGGCTTTTCTTTCTTCTCCTTTTTAATGTTGAAGAGCTTACTGTCACAAAATAATAAATCATTGCTATTTTGTGTGTCAGAGATCAGGAAGAAAACTCTTCATGGCGCATAACAAACTCCACCCACCCAAATGACCAAATCAAAAGAAAATACTGGGAAATATTTCAAACTAAAACTATTTTTAGGTTGATTTTTAAGTCAGGCTCTTAAGCATTAGTATCATTAACATCTAAAATAGATCAGAAAGTCGCACATTTTAATGCAACATACCACTTACACTAAGAACTATTTGAAAGAAGCACTGTGTACACTGTCCAGAGTTCGTGTGCACTTCCGGTAGGAGGGTCTGACGTCAGCTGGCACACACCTGCGTTACTGATGCTACAGTGCGCTCAGGAGGAGGAAGACGTGATACTTTTAATAAAATTACAAAGCTGGATGTTGACGTCTCCATTAGGAGGCAGAAGGATGTAAGAGAACGCTGCTGAGATTCCAGCCATGAGAACAAATACAAGAAATTATTTTTCTTTTTTCTCTGGCGCAGCCACATTGCCTGCCTGGGACCTGGCTGCTTCAGACTAGCGCCTACTAAGGAATTGTGTGTGAGAATTGGATATCTTAACATTTTGAATGGTCTTCTAGCCATGAGTGAAACTAACTCCCTCGTGTTCTTCATGGTTTTGCCCATATGCCACTTTCTCATTAAAAAAAAATCTAAGAACATGCTAAAAATGAATGCCTTAAATGAAAACTCAAGGCCAAATAAAGCATCTAAGGTTCATCTCCTTAACTTAAGCAACAGAAATATTTTCACTCAAGCTTATTTTTCTTGGATTTTTCCCCATAAAGTCTGAGGCATTGCGCATTTTTTCTCCATTCCTGATCGAAGTCATACTCCACAGCATAGTTACATGGCATTATGAAGAGGACACACTCTAAAGCTGTGAAGCCTCACTGTGCTTTGGAGTTTGTGTTGCTGATTTTTCAATTCATTTTAAAAATAAGAGATTTAAGGCACTGAACTCACAGATGATTTGCCCACATTCATGCTTTGAAAAGTATCTGGGCTTCCCCAACATCAGAAATGTGATATTTGTTACAATGAGGAAATACCTTATGGCTTGAAAGAACAGAAATTTTGGAAGAAGAAAGCAGGTAGTTTAACGTTTGAAATATTCCCCCACCTACTCCTTTGCAGCACACAGACCGTTTGAAGTGCCTTGTTCTCCTTTGTCGGTGGGATCACTAGCAAATTGCATGCTCTGAGGCCATTTCTGCTTCTCCAGAAAAGCCTTGCAATCCAGACACTAAAGTCACTTCTCTTGACCAACAAGCAACCCTTAGCACCTGCACGCTTTTCAAGGAGGAAGATAAAACCAGAAAATCTCTTTGATTGCTGTTCAGAAGCCATTTTAGAAGTGAAAGACAACAACAACAGAAGAAGAAATATTTTGAAACTCTTTATGACTGAATAGAAACTGCACAAATTTTGGCAAAAAACTGACTTTGCTGCAAATGTAGACTTGCTAAACTTTGTTTTATAATTTTTCCAACAGATGGTCCATAATTATAAACTTCTATATCTTTAATAATATATGATTGTTTTTAAACATACTGTGTAGGAATGACATTGAGACTTTTTCACATGATTATTGTTTAAACACTTGATGAATTTCAGTTGAATTAGAGCTATTTGGAATTTATGCGTTGACCCATTCATTTAGTAGAACATTAAGCATTTAACCCAATGTAATGCAAATATGTTATCTCCCAAATTGGAATATGAGAAAAAATAAGGAAAAATAAAAGAAGAGAGGAGAAAGGTATGGAAGGAAGAAGGAAAGCAGGCAAAAGAGAAAGAGGGAAGGAAGGAAAGAAAAGGATTGAAAAGGAACGGGGAAGAGAGGAGAAATAGAAGCATTATATTCAGAATTAGTCTGTGAGCTCCGCTGAATCTGTGATGCATACACTTATATCATAATGTTCAATATTAATTGTAATGCGTTGACAAAAGCTGAAAGAGACATTTCCTTGACAATATTCTATATAAAACTTTTTTTAATGCTTGCAATATTTAATATTCAACTTCGAGGCAGATCCTTTAACTCCTGTTCCCATTACAAGATTTTGTTTTTCTGCAAATTCTTTTTAGACACCAGAAATTCTACTGGTTCATACTTAAGTTTCTTGCATGTGCTGGGAAAATCAGCAGTGCGATTTTGAAATCTAAGCTGAGCCTCCTGTCTGTTGCGTCCCCCAGTCTCCCTGACCTGAGAGGAGTCCTGTTCTGCTTGCCACTCTGCAGCAGCACTCCCCATGCAAGTGGTCAGCACAGCTCTCAGTGAAGTCTGTACATGCTGGCGTCATGCTCAATCTGTTGACACTGGACACCGAGCTAACGTTTCTCTTTTCCCTAGACGTCCCCAGCCTGGGACCTATCAGTTGTGATCGCAACGCTGTTTTTTGTGCCCTTTCTCCTCTGACCGATGTGAACTGGGTGTTATACTTTGTGGAAATAGAGCCAGAGAGAACATTTCTGTCTTCGCCACCTGCCTCATTCCTTAAAGAAAATACGAAGTGCACGATTCATCAGGGGTTTTCCAGGAGTGGATCTGGCCGCTTTAGACAGTGCGTGATGCCCCGAATCTACAGAGAGATAAATGTGTATGCAGAGTTCTCCCTCAGGTCAATCCAAACTCACTGCCTGCTTCTAGCAAATAGCATTCTTTCTATACTATTGCATCTATACTGTATTTCAGTCAAATGTGAATATTTTATGATTTAATTACTAAAAAAATAAAATCTAGGAACTTCATTTGCTTCTAGTAATGAGAAATGTGAACATTCTAGCACACTGTTGCCTCCTCTCCAGCACCTCAACACAGGTTTAGTGTAACCATCTGCTTTAGGACTCACTGGAGTCCACATGACATCTATTACTTAGATTTATAAGACAGGTAATATTTAGTCAAATTAGCAATCAGAATGTCTGGATGTTTTAACATCATTTATAATTAACTGCTGGGTGTAATAACATATATGAACAGCAGCTGCAACAATACCCCGATTAGGCAGTTAAGAGGGGGAATAATTCAAGTTTAAGGAAGGCCCCAAACTCGCCTTCCAGCCATGGAGTAACATTCCAGTAACTCAGCCAGTCCAATGTGCACTGGCATCCTGAAGTTTGAAAGAAGCAGGGAATATTTCTGACAACTAGACTTTATAGAAACTCATCCTTAATAATCTTTGGAAATTTGAGACCAGATTTAAACCTGGAGTTTCTTTATCCATAGGTTGAACCCAGAACCCTTATCAAAAACCCTATTTTGAGTATTTCTAATCTTTTCTTGTTTGGTTTCAGTATATCCAGGTCATTGAATGATGACATCAGTGGACAGATGCCTTCATGAAACACCTCGTTTCACAGATGAGAAGGCCGAGCTTGACAAACAGAAGATAGTTCCCATGAAATTGTTTGGAAATTAGCAGCTCATTCAGACACAAACCTATGCTTCTAAATCATTATTCTGGATATTGAGTCATAACTTTTGAATTTTTAAAAGAATAATTCTAGGGTTGTTTACTCTAGATTGTAGAAAGGAGCAACTAATTAATTTTACTTTTTAAGTGTTCATTTTATTTATTTGATAGGCAGAGTTACATATTAAGTAAGACTTTTTCATCCACTTGTTAATTCCCTAAATTTTCACAACAGCCAGAATGAGTCGGGCCGAAGCCAGAAGCCTGGAACACCCCTGCAGGTGGGGACAAGTGCCCAAGTATTGGGGCCATCTTTTTGTTGCTGTTGTTTTCTGAAGCAATTAGCAAGAAACTAAATTGCAAGTGGAGCAGTTCTTACTGGATGCTGGCATTATAGATGGGGCCTAAACCTACTCCACCACAGCGCTAGCCTGCTGTGATTTGGGTATTTAGTTTGTTTTTCTTCCCCTGCTAATTTACTTAGTGGAATTCCTCTCTAATACTACTTGGGCCTGACAAAACTAGCAGAGACTCTTGTCTGAGCTGTTTAAAAGCCAGTAACTGCACTCTACCTGAAGCCACTGCACTAAAGGTTAGACACCCAGGTTAGACACCCAGGTAAACAGTGTTGGGAAAGAATGGGTAAAGAAAATGTAATGTATACCTCCAGTGGAGTAATATTCACTCTTACAGCGAGAAGCAACTTCTGAAGTATACCTAGAGGACACTATGCTAAGTGAGATGTTAATCATAAAAACCCACAAATTCTTCATGTTTTGCATGAATACATGTATGTTATACATGATGTAATGACAATAAACTTAGAAATAGGGTATGGGTCTGGCTCAATGTAAAGAAGCAAAAGAAGACTAAATCAAATAATGACCCATAGACAGGGACTAAATTACTACCTATTCATATTAACCCTTAATGTAAATGACTTAAACTCATCAATCAAACATGGATTTTTTTAAAAAGCATCGATCTGTTGCCTATAGGAAACACATCTTACCAAGAAAGATCAGCAGAAAATATTTCTCATGGATTTTGGTGTTTTTGTTTTTGTTTTCATTTCTTCAACAGATTTTTTCTCATATTAAATTCTTCACTGACTCATGGATCACACAGTAGCATAAGTTTCTCCATGAGGTTCTTGATTTTTTTTTTTTCATTTCTTCAGTGACACATTGATCATTCAGTAGCATGTTATTTAGCTCCAAGGTGTTATAAATTTTTATTTTTCTTCCTGTTGTTGATTTTATTTTGTGGCTTTTCATCAAAAGGGATGCATAATAACTATGTAATGGAGACTATCATATCCAGCTATGAGGATACAATGCAATACACCACTTTACTTCCAGATCAAAGATGGACTCCCAGCGAACTGTTAACTCTATCTTGAAAATAGGATGCTGGACTTTCTGCCATTGTCCATGCCCACAATAATGGAGTTATCTCTGTTTAAGAACTATACTATTATAATAATACAGGAGAAATCAGTGTGGGGAAGGGACTTGGGGGTAAGGGAGATCCCAGAGCCTAAGGAACTATGTCACAAAATAACAATAATATTAAAAATGAAAAAAGTTAAATAATAAATCAATAAGCACAAATGTAAGGGAAACATCCTTTTCATCCCATCGCTTGAACCCACGGTGCCCTCACCAGCAGTAAACTGGGCCTTGTTTATTTTGTCTGAGGCTGTGCATGTTTGGCCTACGTGCTCATTTTGATAATTTCCCAATAAAGATCACAAAGGAATACATACAGCTTCTCTTCTGTTGGGGTTAGATGTCTGTGGACAGAGATGGCTTAGGTGCAATCTTTTATTTTGTAATACTCACCAGGCAGGAGGTAAAATAAATTGCAGCTAATAAGCAAATCCGATTATTTTGGCTTGAGCCTCTGCTGCTCGAGGTTTCCGAAAGCCTCGCCTGATCCATCCTTCCTGGTGAAGAACTGTTCAATGCATCCAACAGATTCACATATCAACTGCCATACATGTTCCAGAATTACTGCATCATCTCAAACACTCTCTAATACACACACACCCAAATGTGTTAATACATGTAACTTCTCTCATTGCAGCCATAGTGAAATACAGATTTTTTTTTTTCAGGTTGATTATTCCTGAGTCATCTTTGGTTACCTGCTCGAGACAGAGTAGCTGGAGCTTCTGAAGGAATGTTAATTGAATGCACTGTGTCCTGACATAACATTTCAAGAGGCTCCTCCAGGAGAAGAAAAAATCTTTCCCCCTTTTCTGGAATATATTATGTGGGTGGTATAGACAACAATTCAATATTGTACTATCCATAGCTTATAAAAAAATAGAGCAACTTGATTTGTTTTCCCACTTTATCTTGTCAAACTGACAAGCTCCTTTGCAGGAACAGTAGGATAAGAACCGAACAGAACGTAAAACTCTAATTCTGCTATGATCAAAAGCAGTCACTCTTGCAGATGTAACACGTGCTAGACACATGGTTATGCGCTCAGGTAATCCCTTCCTGGGTTATTTGTGCCATTGCTTGTGTGCCCTCCCACCCTACTATACCAGCAAGTGTGTGCAGAGTTCTCTGGGCAACTGAGTTCTTGCTGTGTTCTTAGAAAAAAAGACAGACAGGCAGTAGAAATTCTTTTCTCCTGGAATATTTTGCAAGTGGCTATGACCAGACCTGGACCACCAACTCTATGACTTGCCCACTGTCTGTCCCCTCCCTGTGTCCCTAGGACATTTTTCTGCAGATACTGAGTTTATCTGGACAAATCCATGATCAGCTCCCAAATTCTGCCTGTACAACTCAAGAGCCCATATGTTTTTTTAAGAGCTAAATATAACACTGCCTTTTTTTTTTGGAATGGTCTGTAAACACAAAAGAGTTACAATTATATGATGCCTGAATTATTATAGAAATAAGCAAATATATACAGTTGAAAATATATTCATAGAAGGTACTACAAATCACATGAAAAGGACATGCTTGAAATTGTAAGAATTGTAAATACTTGGATTAATATTAGAACTTAGTCTAATTTATGAAATATCATTATATACTAGAAATCCCTTATGCTCATGAGTTATAAAAAATGCATTTTTATAAAAGGCAAGTAAAAATGAATGCCTGCATTTAGCTTTTGCCCTGTTTTCTTTATAGATAATTATAGAACTTGCCTTTGGAAATATCATTTTTGGTTTGTGTTACTCTAATCCTCTTTTTTCACTTTTTTTTCAGGAAAATCCTTGTTGAATAAATTCTGTGTCTAGCTCATGACTAAGATGCTTTTGGAGGATTATTCATATCTCAAAAGTATCAAATTCTTGCTTCTCCGTAATTTGCTCCCATCACTGTCATTCAGTGCAGGCCCTCTGTGCAGCTCAATTTGTTCTGTGCCCTGTGTAACGCATGGTGCCTCATCGCAGAACTCCAATGACTACATGTCACCTCACCTCAATTAACTCTTCCCTCCCTCCTGAGCAGATAGGGAAGCAGAAGCTGCCTGGTCACACACTTACCTCTGCTGCAGAGGGGATGGATTTGGCTCTGTGTCACTGGGCGCTGACAGTGGGAAATGAAACGCACTTACACTCCAGGCACCTTGCATGCTGAGGCGCACTGGGACCCTCGGGCCCACCAGCAGTGTGGCACATGCTTTTCAAAAAAGAGCTCTGGTTCCTCGGAATATTAAAGATCTGGAAAACTGCTTAAAGCGGCTCTCCTTCCTTAGCACTTGTAATTAATGCAAGTTGTGATGCTCAACACAGCTTCAGATACGTGCCTTTAACGTAATCGTCTTACTGTGGGGGCTTCTCCGTTTAGATCACTTCACAGATAAATGAGTGAAGGTAACACAGACCATTTGAATTGTACACCTTAGGAAGTACCTCATTCCGCACCTCGGGCACAGAATATTTTCATTTTGCCTGATGTTTTCCTAAGGAAATGAGAACTAGGAGAATTCCTTTGAAGGTTACGTTAACATGAACCCAGGGATGAATGCTGAGCTTCTTTCAAAGTCCAATCGGAGCTTTTAAGGTCCAGAAAAACATTATGTTCCTTTACTATTATAGCATCAATTGTATCAAATGAATTCAGAAATTTATTTCTAAATTTTATTTATTTCTAAATTTATTTATTTAAATTTATTTATATTTATTATTTTATACTTATTATTATAAATTCATTTGAATTTATTTATTTAAAATTTATTTATTTCTAAATTTATTTCGAATTGCATATCAAAGAACCTAAAAGCCCCATGGAAAATGGAATTAAAATTGATTCTTATTTCACTACAAAAGTTATGAAATTTACACATGATTTTTGCATACTACGCATTTTCAATAAACTGAAAATCCCTCACACAGGGTAAAAGAAGAAAAGGAAGTCATTTTTTCAAAGATTTATTTATTTTTATTGCAAAGTCAGATATACAGAGAGGAGAGACAGAGAGGAAGATCTTCCATCTGATGATTCACTCCCCAAGTGGCCTCAATGGCCAGAGCTGAGCCAGTTTGAAGCCAGCAGCCAGGAGCTTCCTCCAGATCTCCCACACGGGTACAAAGTCCCAAGGCTTTGGCCCGTCCTCGACTGACTTTCCAAATCACGAGCAGGGAGATGGATGGGAAGCGGGACTGTCGTAATTAGATTTGGCGCCCATATGGGATCCTGGTGTGTTCAGGGCAAGGACTTCAGACTTTCAGCCTGAACATCATTTTAAATATGCCTGCAACGATCATATCATTAGTGACACAGCTTCTCGTGTATTGTATCACAGCTTTTACAATTGATGAGGGTGTTTTCTGGGAAGACAATGTTCTTAAGAAAAGATAAATGGTTGTCTTAATGTGACAATTTAGCACGCAAAGCTAAGAACATTTTATAAATCTGGCATTTGCATCAAATGCATCTTGTGAAAGACGACAAGGAAAGCAAATAGCTAACCTGCAGAAGGCGAAGGGGGTATGGAAGCTCGGATGCTACATTTCTATTTCTTGCTGTTTTTAAGCATGACACAAATTTTGATATCAGCATTTTGAACCTGTTATTTATTACAGATGCAGGAATGTGCCCTGTGCTGCCTGTTGTCGGGCACTGAGCCAGTTGATGATGAGGTGTTCTGCAATTTAAAATAGCCTAAGGAGGCCTCCTGGCAAAGCCAGCAGTTCATTCTCTTTCTCTGTGTATATTTCTCATTATATTTTATTTTTTAAAATTTACATTACGATCCAGTTAGATAGAGTTATAGATTGGACTGAAAGAAAACGCCGTAATATTTGCACATGTTGTTTAGGATGGTTTGCTTTTGAATGTAATGATAGTTATTTTCCTGTCACCTGCCATTCTACATGAAAATATTACTCTCAACACTAGCTGTATTCATTGTCTGGAGGAAGGAAAAATTTACAAGACTCCATAATAATTGTGCCGCTATTGAAGACATCTTCAGTCTGCTGCGCCTTAGGAGAAAAGGTGCAAATAAGGGAACCAGCCTAAATTAGTGGATTAAGCCTTATGTGCTACTGTATTTTAAATCACATCTGTCAGGAGGAAATGACACAGAAAATTTTATTAAATTACCAAGAAACTTTAGCCAAGTCTGTTTAAATATTTTTTCATGATTTTTAATTATTTCTTGGTGTCTTCCAAGCAAATGTCATGGAAATGTACTTGACAAACATCAAAAGAAACAGAATAGAGAAATGCAGTATTTTCTGGTTAAAGTTTGAGGTTTCCACACAAGCACATATCCATAGAAGTACTTTTATTTACACCAGTATTTTAAAGAATCATGACGCAAGCAGTTACTCCACTGCAATCTCTTAATTTGATATTTGAATAGAGATAATAATAATCTAGCTTATGAATTTCTGTACACTAATTATTTTCAAAGCTTAAGATGGTATTTGGTAGATATTAAAGCAACCCTATGCATCCTCACAGTGAGTTAACTTAATACTGTTAAAATTTCATTTTCATACTCAGTAAAAATTAATGTATCAAATCAACTCTTGCACCTGAATTTGTGAGTAAAGCCTTCTATTACAACACAGTTACTGAGAAAAAGCACTCAAATACTTCCTTCAAATTAAATCTTGGTAAAATATCTAGACACAATTTCTTTTAAGTGACATCGTTGAAAACAACAGCTATTTTTTCAAAGTCAGATCTATTAAATGAATATAAGACAAATTTCCTAAGTAAGTCACAATATGAATAAACCTTAAAATAATAAAACAAAATCAAGCAATAAATATCTCAGTAAAAAAAAATCTCCGTGTGGTTTATTTCTCATGGTAATTAAAGTTATTTTCCACAACTGAGTTACAGAAATTACTCTAATAATAATTTTTGGATTGTTTTGTAAAGCATGACTATTATTTCTGAATTCATTGTTTAAAAAGTAATGTTTTGCTGAGTGTTTCCTTATTGCCTATGTTTGTCCACTTGTGATGCCTATATTAATTCTTTTCTTGATTCCGAAGGATGTGGTATTGGTGGTGCAAGCATTTCTGACAGACAGCTGTCACGTGCTTTGGCTATACAGCCACCAGTGTGAGTTATAGTTCTACTTTCCATAAAATACTCGTTCTGGTTCCCAAATGTCTGCACTGACTTCCCCACGCTCCAATGTGTCAGAGTTCCAGTCTCTTCACAGCCTTTGCTTTCGCATGTTTTGGCCTTCGATTTACTCTCCATTTTAGTTATTGGGAAGGAAATGCAAAAGCAGCTTTCTAACCTTTTTTTTTTTGACTCAATGCTTCCGATCCTTTGTGTTTCTCCCAGTTTCCCATGTGGTGTTATACTTGTGGAGGTGAAAACAACCTCAGGCGGAGGAAGCGGCCTTCCCCGCTGCACGTGACAGATGATAACTTCTCCCTATGTAATCTTGGACTTCAGCCCACCTAAAACGTGAGCTTTTGGTTATCTCTAGGAACATGCTATGATCATGTGTTCTGTGTCTCCTATAAAAACAATGTAAAATATAAAAATTGTGCCTCCAATACCTCCAATACTGAGACTGTGCTCCTAAGGTTAATATCACAAAAAGAAAAAGAGAAAAAGAAAGACAACAAGTATACACATGCAGCAATGAGAAAACACGGGCGGTCTTGGTGATGCTAGGAATCAGGGATAACAAACATGAGGAGCAGCATTTTCATAATTCCTGAAAATGTTTTGAAAGAAGGTGCAGCTACTAGTATATAAAATGGGATTAAAGTTCTTTTGCAGGCCAATCTTCACAGAAAATATTGCTCAGTGTCTCAAAATTGTGATTAAAAATCACAGATGCCACGATTTTCTTGGGTCTTTCCCCATCCTGATGCAGTGAGAGAAGTTTCTGTCTTTAATATCTTTAATAATATTGCTCTGTTCATTGAAAAAAAAAAACTAAATAGAAGAGAAGGCACTCTGTGAGAACCTTTTCCTAGTGAGCATTCACTATTGGGGACTAACAACCATCCTATTCAAATTCCTCTGACATCAGGTTTGAATAATTGAACTGACACAGTGTGATGCAGTGGCCAGTATTTATTCAGCAAGTATGATTTTTCAGTAGTTTAATTTTTGGTTGTACAAATGGAAAGCCAATGTGAGCTGGAGACAGGCAGAGAGAAAGAACAAAATGAGAGATGATCAAAATGCTGCCATGGATGGCCTGCGGTGGATCCCTCACGGCATCTGCAGTAAGCCACGTGGTAGCCTGAAACTCAATCAGTGCCTCATACGGTGGCAGGAACTTACGCACAGGTGCTATAACTTGCTGATGTTGGGGGATCTTCATCCACAAAATCCTGGATCAGAAACGGAGGAAGGATTTAAGTGAGGCTCTCCAATCCGGGGTTCAGCATCCCAAATGGTGGCATATCTTGCTGCAGCGAAATTCCTATCCACACCAAAGATGTCTTGATGGTCGAGGATGGTGTTTAGTTGGTTTTACCAAATACTTCTTGGATTACATCATCACAGACAAAATCCATGTCTTCAGAGGAGCATATTATAGCAGATTATTTTCAGTTTTAGAGAGAAAAGTGCATCTTTTACTTTCTTAGAAACACCAATGTTGTTCCAACTCCATGGTTGATGATCAGTAGCCAACTCTTTAAAGAAAAACTCAGTAGGTCCTCAAAAACTTTTAAGTATATAAAGGGTTTCCAAAGGCCAAACTTTGAGGACTGTTGGTCTAGGTTTGATAATCACTCCATTAAAATGACTTTATGAAAGTCTTAGTATTCAAGCAGATATGATCTCTACGCTTTCACAAGGTTAAGAAGTAAGGAGCAGGAAGCATTTCACAGAATGCTGTCTCCATCTGCAGATCTGGTATCCTGTCCTGGATGCTCCACTTTTAATCCAGTTCCGTGTGGATAGCCTGGAACTGCACTGGAGATGACACAACTTTTAGGGCCCTGAACACACTTGGAAGACCTGGGAAAAGCTCTTGGCTTTCGGCTGTCTGTTGAAGCTGATTGGGACTTGAACCAGCAGACAGAGGATCTCTTTGTCTCCCTGTCTCTTGCTGATTCTGCCTTTCATGTAAAAATTAACAAACAAACCTGAAAAGAAAACAAAAAAAGCAGATGCAGGCATTGTAGTACAACATGCTAAACCACTATTGGGATGTCTGTGTCCCATATGAGAGTGCTAGTTCAATTCCCAGCTGCTAGGCTTCTGATCCAGTTCCCTGATTATGTGCCTGAACAGCAACAGACATGGGATCAAATACTTGAGATTTCTGCCACCTTTGTAGGAAGCCTCAATAGCTATCCTGGTTTCTGGCCTTGGCCTTGGTCAACCCAACTATTGCAGTCATTTAAGGAGTGAGCCAGCAGATAGCTAAGAAACCTCTCTCTCTCTCTCTCTCTCTCTCTCTCTCTCTCTCACACACACACACACACACACACATAAATAAATATTTAAAAACAATCAAGCAATCAAGCAAACAAAAACTTTGGAGAAGCAATAGGAAGCAATCATATGACCAGCACAGGGATTGTACCTGTCACCAAGGGTTAACCATTGGTCCCACTGTGAGCTGCTGGCTAAGAGACTCCCAGTAATGTTGGGCTTTAACCAATATTTCCAGCAGAGAAGATGCATTCACTTAGTTTCATGCTTTTTGCATCACACATCCAGTAGGGGCTGGATCTGTGAGCAAGAGAAGGGGCTGCCATTAGGTACCTGAATAACGTGGATGAAGTCTCAAGTATTAAATGTTACATGCATGTACCAGCTATCTGTCGGCTTGTCCCTTCGTTCCTAACTCTCCCACAGTCACATGAGCATATCCTTAACCGTTTTTTTTTTATCTTTCTCAGTAACACACATACAGTTCATGCTTGTTTTAAGTAAAACCTCATTTTGTTTTTTTTGTTTTTTTTTTTTTAGTTTCATACATTTAATTTATTTTGCTGGTTTGTTTAATTCTATCTCCCACACTCTGCAAGTGAGTCACATGTAATTCATTTTCTAAGGGCTTTTGACTGTTAGCTTTCTGAAATCGCATACAAAATGTCAGTAATTTGAAGACATAACATGAGCGTGTACTTCTAAAATTTCACACTTTAATGAGTGGAATGCTAATTCCATAACAGTATTAAACTGAGTAAGTTTTATGGCATAGAGATTGGCACCGCTGATCTCAGAACAGAGATCAACCCGTGCTGGAGCGCCTTACTGTGGGGATTCTGGCAGAATAGAATGAAGACGCTGCTGACGGTGAAACTGCCACTGGTAATAACTAGTTTCTCTGTCTTGCTTGGGATATGTCTGGTTTTATAACTTATTTATGCATTCACCACATAACACCATGTTGAAGCAAATGTGGATTGAATGTGACATGTGTTTACTCGAGTCCTCTCCCTGAAAATCCATCCTTGCTGAAAATCTCAAGCCATTCTCTTTTCATTCTGAAGTACAAGAGATGCCAAGCTACACTTCTCATTTACTAAGGGGAGCGAGGAGGTGAAATGTGAAAATAAGGGGCTGAGATTTGTGGGAACAGAACTGTGGAGACGTTCCCACGCTCCCCAAGCAGTCACTGCTGCCTAAGGATTAGCCAAGGCTGAACGCGGTCAAGAGCATGGCAAGTTGTGCAGGGCAGGACGGGATTGGAATTGAGCCCAGCTCTGGGTCTTGAGGGCTTCTAACCACACCTATTCACGGGCTTATCACGACATCACCTCACACTGGCTACTGGTCTGGCTGAGATGATGTTATTTTATGTATTCCTGAAACCAATCCTTTGAAGTAATTACCTACATTGCCTCTTTTTTGTTTACACCAAAGGAGACAGGTATAGAATGTTGACCAATTCACTCAAGTTAAAGTGGTATCTTCACAGCACAACAGAATTCACCATCAATTCTTCTAAGCTTTTACTGTTGATAAGATGATCATGCAAGTTAAAATATGACAAAAGTGGAATGAAGCTATATGTGAAATGAGTGATAAAATGACTTAGTAGTCACTCAAACACAAATTCAGATGTACTATTAATATCAATCCAGACTTAAAACGTATTCTGAGAATGTTAGCATTAAAGCAGAAGTGCCACAGAAGTGCAATCTTAAACTTCAGCAAAGCAGTATTACTGCATTAGGCCTTAAGATCTCTAGGTGCAAGGATCTCATGGCATCCAAAAGCAGTAACTGCCTGAAATAATTGGAGTTTTAACAATGCCAAGAATGACAAATTGGACTCATGGATGCAAGTTTTGGGCCCTCGTGACCATTAGCTGCTCTACCTACACGTGTTGGAGCAGATGGCTAAGGCCCCAATAACGCCACACGAGCGGACCAGCTGGGGGATGTCTAACAATTACTCCACCTGAAAACATCCCAGAGCCAACAGTATGGCTGAGGTTTACTGCAATACCTCTTTACCTGGCCTCCTGCATCAATCAGCCTCCAGTGTGGACCAAAAGAAAAACTGGCAGCAGGGGTTTGGGCTGGGGCGAACTTGGCTGTCCGAACTCAGAGAATATAAAACTGGCATCATTGAAGACACTCATCATTTATTATTAGTGAAATGGTTAAGGAGGAAAATCAAGCTCGGAAGCTTCCTTATCTTCCACAACCCCTCCTCTGAGGACTGAGATGAAAAGGAATGCACACAGGTTGGAGTATCTCAAACTGCAGGCTAGGGGAGGTTGTGTAACACCAGGAGAGAGGAAGTGGGGAACTGCTCTCTGAGCAGCACTTCATCCTTGACCCCAGGAACAGGAGAAGTACCTGCAACTCCACCCAGGCATTATCAAAGGGACTCTTTTAGTCTGTTTTAAGGGTCAAAGCAAGCTCTCTTTGCTTCCTTTTTTCCCACTCCAAATCTGAAACAAAACAAAACAAAGCCAAAAAAATGCTATTCTATAGTCACTCCTTGGAGAAACAGAAGTTTTTTCTAGTGACAAAATACTATTTTTACATCAAGCCACCGTTTAGCATACCTATCTGAGCTGGAGGAGGGAAGGGAAGCCGTTTGGTGGCCCATACCCCGGAGCCGCGCACGGAGCTGCCGGGAGTGGACCTTCATTGGGTCTGTGTCAGTTTGGACCTGCATGTCTGCTCCTGAGGACTCAGCCTCTGCCTTCTCCTTAGAACACGCATGTTACCCTCCGACCCTCACTGTTCCACTCTGAGGATCCTATCCTAGGATAGTCAAGTTCTATATTCATGAAGAAATTGTCTCTTCTTTGTTCCCTGGAAAACTCAGCGTCTTAGCTTCCCATGAGGGGATTCCTCTGTGAGTATTCACTGAATTTAAAAGTTAGTTGGAAAACAGTTGACATGTATCAACGTTGGTTAGTAGAGAACTGCACTCTGGGAAAAATATTATTAATCTAGATAAAAACAGAAACTGTTAAAACTCTGAGAAAAATGCAAATTTAGAACTAGGAACCCAGTGAATTACTTAATTACATATTTCATAAGAAGTAACTTAATAAATACTATGCCTAATATGAATAACTCACCAAAACATTAATGCAAATTTCATGAATCAGTAAGCAAAATTACATGTAATAAATTATATTTACTGTGTGAGTTCCTTAGCATTTTATTTTCATCTAATAATATTAAAAACTAAATTTTCCAAATTTCACGGAAAAGTAAATTAAGAGTGGATTATTGCCAAGAAAACTATTTAAAATTTTATAGCAATAATTATTAAAATTTCAGGATATGTATATGACATATACATGTGCAATGTCACACATAGTGAAATGTTTCTAAGCTAAAAAGCATCTAAGAAATAGATCCAGAATTTTTAATTTTTCAGTGAAGATTTGCAGCAGACAGGAGTGGACATTTGTTTTGGCAGTTAACTTACCACCCGGGCTGCCTGCGTCCCTTATCAAAGTGCTTGGGTTGCAGTTCCAGGTCCAATTTCAATCCCATTTTCCCTCTAATGTGCACTTTGTAAAGTTCGTGTGATGTCTCCTGTAGCTGGATGTCTGTGGGGACCAGCACAGAATTCCAGCCTTTACGTCAGCAAGTCCATCTGTCGTGAGCATTGAAGAGTTAAACACAAGGAAGACCTTTCTACACCCTCCTTATTTCTCTCCCTACATTTTGAATAAACACAAACCAATCAACATTTTAATGGCAAAATGCAAGTAATATATTTAATGAGAACAAAATTAACCCTGGATGCCATCAGAAAATGATAATTTGGTAAAGCTGGTAGTAGATTTCAGTAGCATTCCAGCTCAGCAGCCCTGGGCATAAACATGAATATTCAACAACGTTTGACTGACGTGTGGGGTCTGTCACCTAGGACATTGGCAATGTGGCCAGTGTGGATGTAAGGGATTCCAGACAACAGCATTATAATTGTCCAAAATGATCGGCAAAAGCCACTGAGTTATGATTCAGCAAAAAATCGAGGAAAGCTATATAAATACCTGCAACTTCCTGCAAGGGAGCGAGACAGGCTGGCGATGCAGAGACCGAATCCTTACCAGCCGGACGTGTGAGGGCTGACACATGGAGCTGTAGATTCCACTAATCTAAACACTCCTGGGGCAGGGAATCGGGACTGCATTGAATGACATGAAAGCAGTGGGATGTGCAAGATGCCTTTCTCAGGGTTCTTGGTGGGGAAGCAGACAACAAGGGATCAACTACTATTTCATGACTGAGAGGAAAGTACGTTCGAGCTGTATAGATCACTGCCTGCCCATCACGAAGACATGACTGCAGTCTTCAAGGGAAGGGTTCTCTGTGAAACAAAAGAAATAGCAAAGGGGAAGCTGCAGGTGTCTGGGCTTGGCAGGCTGGACAAGCAGAGTAGCGGAGTGAAGCCGACCTGGGCAGGGACCAGCAGCTCCGAAGCAGCAAACACGAGAGATTCCATTCTTGGATCCTGTTCACTCATGTGCCTAGGTCTTCTACAGAGCCAAGAGAAGAAATCAGATTTATTAATCCAAATACACTCTTTTCATTCACACAGTCATGAAAATGACTAGCTGAGACGGGAGCTGCAGCTGTGCCATGAGACCTGCAGGGCAGAGGTTGTATAAAAGGATTCTCCAGGCAATTGGTGTAAATATTATATACCTCAAAGGTAAGAAATACGAGGTTCAAGGCAGAGAAACGCCACTCTATTACAAGCCTGTAGGCCGGGCCTTCCCGGGCAATGCTGAGGCTGCTTCTGTGGGGCAGCGCCCCACTCTGCTCCTGCAAGAATTCACGTTTTTAGCTTCAGCTTCCTCCTCAGCACACACCGGGGTGTAAATGGTATGTAGACACATACCTGTATAAAATTACTGTATTGTAGTGCTTGCATACTTTTCAAATACTTTGACATTGAAGTTTAAATATTTCAAATTTGTAAACAGAAAAAAAGGAATTTAAAAGTGGTTTGCATAATGTACCATGGTATATAATTTTCCTTGTGTAAAACAATGTAGCCAATTATTATTAACTTCAGCATCCATGTTAAAAAAATAACAAAACTGATTTCTCTATGAAATTGTAGCCTTTTATCTCTAAAATATTTCTTTCATTGCAATTGCTGCATAAGACAACAAAATAATTAAAGAAAAAGAGAGTCAAGGAAAACATATTGGCAAGTAAATATGCATGCATATACTTTATTGAATTGCCATTAGACTCCAGGTAATAACAACAGAAACTCTGACAGTGAAAGTTGCTGAAAAGATACCAATAACTATAAGACAGCCCTTGATGCAAAGTTAATGGAGTGTTTCTTGAAAGTGGGAAGCACACTATTTAAAAGTGAAGGAAATATACCAATAATAAAAAGAATGATTCTTTAGCAGATGTTTAATTAAGTGGTTATCAAATTAAACTTCACATGAAAATAAATCAAAACTTCACTAAGCTAAAGCAAGAAAAAAAAAAACCAAAAAATTTTGTCATAGTGCAGCGATGTATTTCCTGTGATCTTGAGGTTACAAATAAGGATCAAGTAAAGCACAAATCCATGTATGAAAGTAATTTTTTTAAGAAATTGAGATTAAATAATCGAAAAAAATGTTTTGAATTTATCGTCTTCATAAATGATGCAAGCCGTGTGCAGGCTGGTGTGCACAAAGTTCCAAGCCCAACATTTTTTGGCAACGCATCTACAGTTCAGTGTAACGCCTCGCTGGAGGTGCTGGCTTTTGAGGTCCAGAAGCTGGTGCTCGTTCACTAACGCAGGAGTGAATCTCTCAGTTAGCAGTCCAGGCAGTCGCAGGTCGGCTGTGTTGGACCTAAACTACTTGTGCTATGTTTCTGTGGGCCATCTAAGCATGAAAACAGCCCTAATGGGCTCAGACACACAGCCTCTCTTATTGTCTACGTTCAGAATTGTAAAAAAAAAAACAGAAACTTATTGCAGGACACAGCTTTAAAAAGGGATATAGCCAAACAGTTGTCCAGAGTTCACTTCTGCATATATTGAGATTAGCTGTCAGTGGACCATGGGACCCATGGCGGGCCCTAGGCAGGCGGCTGCGTCTGTCTGTCTTCCTGAAAGCAATGATTATTTTTATTAATGAACAAGTGATAGCAGCAGGCACTTCAGAACCCAGCAATCTCAACATGTGGAAATAATTTACTGGAAATCGTGGGCTTGTATTGCTTTTTCTTCTGAATTTGGGAAAATTCAGCAATAGGATAATCAGCTAAAGGGTAAATGTTTGACATAGACACATTCTTGGAGGCCTGGTCTTGTAAGGCAGTGCCTGTCTTGAGTCTGAGCTGCACTCCTGGTTTTGGTTTTGGTTAGCTCACACCTTGAAAGGATGGATGAGACTGTTAGCTCACAGTTGCACATGTAGGAAACCCGAATTGAGTTCCATTCTTGGCCCAGAGCTCACTGTTTGCAGGCATGGTGGGGGGGAGGGGGATTTTTCATCTTTCTCTGTCTCTTTGCCTTGAAAGTAATTAAAAGAAAGAAAAAAAGACAATGACATAAATCTTAGAGTACGTGAAAAATTGTGAATTTATGTATTTAGAATATTTGAGGAACAATAATATACTTCCTCATGACATATTTAATTGCTTAAGTCAGGTAGACAATCTGCAGATAAAAGCTCAGCCCACTCTAAAATGACTCCCACTTCATATTACACTCTCTCGGCAACCTCCATGCCATGTGCACAGGGATCATTGCACGTTCTGTACCAGTGGGGTCTATATCATCTTAACAGCTCTCATGTTCTTAAGAGAACACTTGGGCTGTCGCCTTGGGCTGGTAGAAACAGTACATAGAGTTCTTAGTTAAGCAAAGTGGAACTTAGGTCATAAACAGTTCTTAAACCGACTTAGATGAAATGCAGCCACAGCCAGTCACAAAACCCCAACTCACCAATCACTGAGAAATAGGAAAAGCATGCAGGTGTTTAGAACTAAACCACGAAACGGTCCAAGCAAGTGCTCAGCAGACCAGATGAAGCGTGTCGGTGTCAGTATCTGGGTTGTGACAGGGAGAAACACAGAGTAGGGTTCCTAGTGGGTCTTCTTGTCATTTTCTATACCTTTGGGTGAATCCGCAAGTGCCCAAAATCTGAATAACAATCCATACACCAAAAATGTATTTAAAAAGCTGTGGATCTATCCCTGTTTAAACTGTGATGCACAGTTTAATTGTGAGTAATTTGGGGTAAAAAAAATCTGGAAAGTATGCATAAAACCAAATGTTTTGTATAAAAAGATGGATTTACAATGTTATATAAACAGTATACCCCAAACACATGAAACCCTGTGATAGAGATTAAGAGTACAGGGGTGTCCCAATTAAAATAATTTAGCTTCTTGGAGGATTTTATAGCATCCTAATAAAATTCTTTTGGTCTTAACCTGCAGAGCAATTGTTTAGCAAGGGATTTGCCATAGCATTTTATTATCAGATATTTATGTATTATTCTAATTTTTCTACATTTTTGCAATGCATTTGCATAACTATAACCCCCTACATTAGTCAAAATAATTTGTGACATCAGAATCAATGACCCTTCCCAAACATTGCATGCCTGAACTGTTGTGTAACTTTTCCTTTCCGTAGGTAGAACAGATAATGTTGCTTAAGTTCAGGATTCATTTTCAGGAACACACACACACACACACATCAACATCTTATCCATAAGGAGGCATGTAGCCCAACAGACTAGGACTCTCACATGGCTAGACTGAGAAGTTCACCAAGCAATCAAAAGAAATCTATATGCTATCATTTCTCTATGGTCTTACATATATATCTTGTCACCATCCCTGTATTTGTATGTGTTAGACTTCACTTCCAAAGAAAACTTCTTTTCTTATTTTAAAGTTATATCTTACTTATATATTTTACTATCTGTACAATAATATTCCACCAATTGGGAAAACAGGCTACTTTATTTCTATATTGAACTTTTGCTGTAATCCTCACTGTCTCTTCTGTTATTGGTAAAGTTCAGTAGGTGCTTTCCCCAGTATAGAAATAAAAACCTGGGAATCAGTTGCAGACAGTAAAAGGAAGCAAAAGGAAAAACATCTCCCAGCAGGGATGCAGAAACTGAGTGTTCACTGGAAGGAGAGAGAGAAGCACAATGGGATTCCAAGAAGTTTCTTTGGTTTTAAAGATTTCCTGACTCCTCCTTGTCTGGGCAGGGACCTGCCGAAGGTCTCCCCCACTGGTGGTTTCCAATCAATTAGGAAATGGCTGAGTAAGCTTGAAGTCATTATCTCCTAGTCGCCTGATGAGGAAAATAGGCCAAGGACAAATGAGAAGTTTCCTAATAAACAGTGCACTGCAAATAAGGAGTGATGAGATGACAGCCTCACAAGATTTGCCCCTGGACCTGACACAAGATGCTAGAGGCGTTGAGTAACCATATTCCTGTTTCATTCTTTATGCTAGATCAAAACGAGCAGAAAAAAACTAGGTCTAACTCCCAAAACCTGAGAGAAAGCATGAAAATCAGATGATGATGATTTGCAATGCCTAAATCAGACTTTCCCTAAATTGTCCATTTCATGTTTTATTTCTCTTGAATTTTTGTCTAATCTTTCAAGAAAAAAGAAATGGCCAAGTGTTGGTTAAAAAATTGTATAGTCACATGGAAATCATAATAATTAAGATGAAGAAAATCTATACTTTTAGAGCAATGCACTATTTTGAAAATAATCCAATTTTATTATGCTGGAAACTTTCTTTGGTTACTTCCTCTAATCTGATCTCGAAGCTCTGTGTGTGCTGGAGGGATTGTGGAGTTCCTTTTGCCTGTTGGATGGAGACCACTGATGCTCAGGGTGCAGCTGAGTACCATGAAAACTGTCACACTTAAGGAGTCACAACAGCCACCTGGAACTGTGTTACTTGGTCTACTATATAATAAATAGAGCTCTAACTGTGTTAATGATACACAATAAACGCAACACGATTTAATCCTAACAGCTACAAAAACTGTATTTATCAAGTTCAATGTAAATTTGCATGCTTCATTCTCCATAGTGTGGCACAAAGTAGCAAAACAGAATTCTTTTACAATAGGAAATTTTTACATGGTTACGTATGATGTGAATGAGATAGCTCATCATTATCAGTAAACATTAATTTTCAGTCACTAAAGATAGCAATTTTTCTATATAAATGGTAGTTTCTCATGCTGTTCCTTGAACTATGAGAATTGAAATAACATCAATTTAAAGGCTCATAAGTTTTTCTTTTCAATTTTCATGTTAGATTGAGAATCAACAATTATGAAAATTATTTTCTTTTATTCAGTATGAGACATAAAAGCCTGCATTATGCTGACCCAGAGTTACTGAATTCTTTTTTGCCTGTGATATTCAAACTTGTGGAATGTGCTTCTTACACCCAGGAGAGGCCCTGTCACTCTGAGGCCAGTCATATTCAATAACTGACAAAGGGACATTCTGTCTCCTCCACACCTTCTGTTCCTATCTCTTCATGCCATTTTTGGGACCTACCGTCCTGCAATGATTATGAATTTCTGTAAGTTTTAGAATATTGCACATCCTATTAGTACATAAGCAGTTTATCTTTGTCATTGTTATGAACTGCAGTTTAGGTTGTTTACATTCAGATAATTCTCAAATTGCTTCTGCTTTGTACTTCGTAGATTTTAGCAATGCTGGCATGGAACACATGCCTCAAATACCTTACTTCTTGCTTTTAAATATTTGCAATTCTTATTGATGCTTGGACAATCAGTTGCTTTAACTTCCTAAATTATACATGATAGGGTTATTGAGTAATTATTAAGAGTATAAGGCAATTAGAATTGTGTCTGGCTCATAAAGGTCACTCAAATCATAATTGATTACAATACTAAATAGATACATTATATATATATATATGGTTATTATAGGAAAGATTTGAAGTTTCACATTTTTTTAAATATCACCTATGACTTCTTTGGACACTACTGGAAGTTGCTGAATCACTTTGTTACAAAACACTTTTAATATCACAACTAGAAATAATCAGAAATAAAGTAGTGAAGATTTAACACAGTCATCATGTAAAAATGATAGTTTTAAAATTGGAAGCAACTGAAATGCCCATCAACAGAAGACAGGATAAGAAAACTATGGTTCATCTACTCCATGGAATATGACTCAGCTATTAAAAAAAAATGAAACGCATTTCTTCGTGACCATTAGGGCCCAACTGGAAACCATTAAGCTAAGGGAAATGAGCCAATTGCAAAAGGTTAGATACCACATGGTTGCCTTAATTTAAGATTAAACAATGTCAGTCCTAAAAATAGTACCTGTAAATTATAATATCATTACACCCACAAACAGCCTGTATCACATGCAATAAGATATTGTGATGTAACCAATGAATCAATAATCAATGAGAGACAGATTGCTTATGATCTACATCAAAGAACTGAAAAGCCTGATATTCTTTTAATATTGAGGTTATTCTGCAATGGGTCTGGAGAGCAGAGAAATCTTCCACCTTTATAGAGTGTGTAAGGAAGACGTTAAATATAATCTATCAAGATTGTAACAGGTAACTTATAGACAGCAGACTAGAATCTGCATTAGTCATTAGAAAAACTATAAAGACATACAGTAGGATCCAAGAGTGATCCTGACAGCCTCTTGACAGGATGTCATGTGCACAGAGCAGAAGGGGACCCCAGAGTGGAGCAGGTGGACAGATGGAGACTTGTATCACAACCCCAGAGACTCCAGGAGTCTCACCAATGACTATCAGTATGGGCACCAAGCACTATATCCCAACTGCCAAGGAGACCATGGGGAATTGGAGTGTCCTCACAGGCCAAGAACTTTGAGGTCATCCACTCCCTATGAGATCTCTCACACGGAAAGGCAGAAGCCCAGAACCCTCCTCACAGGGTATTATAACATCAGAACAACAGCCAGGAGTCCTGAGTGGTCCTCAGAAACATAAGAACAGTCAACTTCCTTCAGGACTCAGGAGAGGAGCCTTCTCTGGTCCTTACTTAGCTCCAACTTTGGCTCCCCACCCTCTCTTGAAATGACAATCAGGGTCGCTCTGGAGCCCCCAAAATTAGAACAGATAGAGAGAGGCCAATAAGGAAGGCTTAGAACAGACAAGAAAAATTCAGCTTGAACTCCCATATACCTTACTAGGTAGGACATAAAGATCACTTACTCCTCACTAAGGTATCGAAGATTTCTCTGCACATTTCTCCTAAAACTATTCTGCTCCTCAACCATTAACATATGGCTTGTTAGAGTAATAATCCTGTTTGGACTATCCTAAAATTCATGAAGTTCAGTAAAAATCATGCGTGAATACTATAAGCTGCTAAATATAAATATGAAGAAAAAAAGACACAAGACAGCTAAATAGTACCCTATAACCATTTTAAGGTTTACAGCACTCGGTTATGTATAAACTAAAATTGAGATGTCAATGAAGTATTTACAGAATGTGGTTATAAGAACTTGCAATTTCTAACACATTGGTCACTCAGTACCATGTCAATTGAGTTCATGATGTTGTAAATTTCCATGTTTCTTCCTGTTGTTGAATTTGTATTGTGTATTTTCATTGGAGGGGATGATATTCTACCAGCTGTGCTTTCAGATCAAGGATGATCTCCCAATGAAACTGTTGAATTTATCTGGACAATAAGATGCTGGACTCCCTGCATGGTCGATGCCCGCAATGATGGAATTATGACTGGTTATGAGCTGTACTGCTGTAATAGTATGGAGGAAATCAATGTGGTGGGAGGGCTTGGGGAGGTGTTGGGGGAATTCCAGAGCCTATGGAACTGTGGCATAAAATAAAATTTTAAAAAATGATAATTTTTATGCCTTCCTTAAGGTCATATTAGTTAAAATGCACATTTTGTAGCTGGCATTGTGCTATAGTAGAAAATGCCAGCATCTGAGGTGCTCTCTTTTGAAAAGCACTTGGCTTTATTCATTTCCTTCTTCCCCGACCATCTCCCCTCTAAAACCTGAGTTAGACACTGTAGAAATACAATTCTTATTTCATACCTAATTTAAATTAGTCTATCATGAAGATTATTGCTTGCAAAGTGAGAGGCAATAAATGTACAGTTTTTAAAAACAAAGCAAAACAACATGAAAAATAGTTTTTTTCTCTTCAAATTTTCTTCTTATGAGGAATATATTTGAAGGAAGGTACAAAATACCTTTCCATAATACAAAAAATAGTCCTAAACTTTGAACCTAAAAGCTGAACCATGCATGACTATGTAAGGTATTCCAACTGATAAATTAATGTGTTTTATGTAAGCATAAAAATAACTTCCCACAATCCACTTGTGGACTGTTTCTTCTTTTTTTATGTGACTCAACTTTTAAGATCTCCATGGACTTGTTAGAAATAAAGGAGAAGTTTGCTGGTTTTGCTGGATAGATAGAATAAAATACCATATCATAAAAATAAGTAATAAAATTACTAGATATATAACTAATAAAACAAAATAATATAAACCATGACTTGTTGCATTAGTTTCCCAAAAGAAATGAAAATATCCACATGGACTTATGTATAATCAAAAATGTCATTCCTGCTGGGGTGTAGTCACACACTCTCACACATATACACACACAGAGACCTGCAATTAGAAAACAAGCTCTGAATCGTTAATCTGGTGTTTCACCTGCCACACCATAAGCTTTATCTGTGAGCCAAGAATAAATCACTGGAACCTTTTACAACAGCTGTCACCGGAAAGCTAAACAACGTCGCCATTCATCTTGCTCGTAGTCATCTCACCCTTTAGCAGAAGTGTTCTGTGAACAAATTTATTGGCCTTATGAATAAAGATTAGCACTCCTCTATTCAAGTCTGTTGGGAAGAACAGTATCCTACTGTAAATGGACCTAAAATTCAACTAAACGACTGTCTGTAAAGCAAGAAAATCCCATTCTTTGTGTTCAAGTTTTCTGAATACAAAAATGAAGTACAAGCACAAAGAAAGGAAGCCGGACATAAAGCAATGCATGAAGGTGGGGAATTAGCCTGTTAGCTGGGTGCGACCATGGAACCTGCCAACACCCATGAGTGCACGGACTAAGAATAGTCTGGGCAGGTCCAAACTGCAGTGTCCACACGTGCATCCTAAAGCAGCGTGCGGGTCCAGCTGGGCCACAATATTCACCAGCTCATACAAGCCCAGCATGGAGGGACGGGCTATGCTGGGCAAGTGCTTATCACCCACTGGCATGTGTGAGATCTGGGTCTGGGATTGGGACCAGGGGAGGAACATGGGAAACTCACCCAGTGGGTCAGAACTCCCACTGGTAAGCACATGGTTCAGGCTTCGGGTCTTCCTTGTTGTATTACAAGGACATTCAGATAGACGTTAGTGCCACATGAGAATTTAAAACAATGCACTACAATGCCAGCCCTTGTCTTACATGTCAAGCCCATTTTATCGGAGATCGTTTCATTGTGACACACACATGCACACACACACATACACATTTGAACTCTTAGAAAATCAGGGCTTTTTCCCATTGCCTTATTTCAAAAACTTTATTTCTGTGATTGTTTCCTTGGGAAGTCTTCACTTCGGTATAGTTTACTCTGTCTTTGTTATCCAAGTGGTGTTGTAACTGGTGCTAAGCCTTCTCAATTACATCACTTAGGTGTGAAATGATGTCTGAACATTGTAACTGTGCTAATGCTAAGATGATGCATGCAAACCAGATCATGTTATTCTGATGGGTTCATTAAAAAGTTCACAGTGTTGGAGCTGATTCCCTTTGGGCTGCATCTCTTGGGGGGCACAGGTTAGTGTCCCGGCTTCTCCAGTTCCGACCTAACTTCTTGCTTATAACCAAGGAAAGCAACAGAGGATGGCTGAAGTCATTGGGATCATGCACCCACGTGGAAGGCACAGAGGAGGTTCCTGTCTCCTGGCTTCAGATTTCTTCAACATTGATTTCCTGGACATTGGAGCCATTTTGGGAATGAACCAGTGGATGTAAGACCATTCTCCATATCTTTCATTCCCTCTGTAATTCTGTCTTCAAATAAGCATAAAAATTACAAAATAAAAATTCCAGTGATGATTACATCTAATTCCCATGATCAGTTTTGATAACAACCGTGCAGGTTTGTATTTCAGTAGGCAGTGTGAAAACAGCGAGTTTCCAATGTCGTCATTTCTTTGAAACTATTTCATTAAAAGTGTCCAGTAGAGGGCCCGGCGGCGTGGTCTAGCGGCTAAAGTCCTCGCCTTGAAAGCCCCGGGATCCCATATGGGCGCTGGTTCTAATCCCGGCAGCTCCACTTCCCATCCAGCTCCCTGCTTGTGGCCTGGGAAAGCAGTTGAGGACGGCCCAGTGCTTTGGGACACTGCACCCGCGTGGGAGACCCGGAAGAGGTTCCAGGTTCCCGGCATCGGATCGGCGCGCATCGGCCCGTTGCGGCTCACTTGGGGAGTGAATCATCGGACGGAAGATCTTCCTCTCTGTCTCTCCTCCTCTGTGTATATCTGGCTGTAATAAAATGAATAAATCTTAAAAAAAAAAAAAAGTGTCCAGTAGAGACCTGGCAAAATGGCGTAATGGTTAAATCCTCATCTTGCAAGCGCTGAGGTCACATATGGTTACTGGTAATATCCTGGCTGCTCCGGTTCCCATTCAGCTCCCTGCTTATGGCTGGGGAGAACAGAATAGGTTGGCTCAAAGCCGTGGGACCCCACACCTGTGTGTGAGATTCAGACAAAGCTCATAGTTCTTGGATTCTGTTTGGCTCAGCTCTACGTACAGGCCATTTAGGGAGAGAACCAGCAGTTAGAAGATCTTTCTGTATCTCCTCTCTCCATCAATCTGATTGCCTTTCCATTATAAATAATAAATTTACCTTTTAAAAAATGTTCAGTAAGTAACTATTTCCCTAATCAAGTATGCAGCTATTTAAAAATCAATATATACAGCTGTATAATATGCTTAAATGTGCAGAGTGGACGTTTTCATGTTGTTGGAAGGCATTTAACAATATGTAAGTGTGTAGATACAACACATATGTTCCTCAGATTTTTAAGATAGAATCAGCAAATGAAACAATAATCCCAAGTTTTTTTTATACAAGACTTTAAGTGTTAAATGCATGTCCATCATCATCAAAGCATTGTCTAATGTAACCAAGATTCAAAAACAACCCACAAATCCATAAAGAAATGCCTAGATAAATAAAATGTTCTACATAAATGTAAAGATATGTTTAGTCTTACAAAACAAAATCATATCATTTTGACAACATTCATGAACCGGAATATGTTTTACTAATAGCTCACTAACTGAGCTATTGAAGGATAAATGCAGCATAATACCTGTTATATAACACCTTCTAAAATACTCAAATATATAGAAAAAGAGCAATGATATTTATCCTGAAGTTTTGGCATACTTGTTGATTAATGAACATAAAGTTATAGTTACACTAAGTGATACAACACACATGATGTGTTTGTTTTATTCTATTTAAAATTGCACAAGTATTGCACAGAAACTGTTTTGTTAAAATTTTCTTTGGATAATTTACTTTGTATTTTTGTGTGCTTAATAATGTTAGGTTAATTTCTTACAGGATAGTTTTAAACTACATTGTCTTAGTTGGTTATCAATAAATTGCAGTAAAATTAAAATAAACAAGGGGAACCTACTCAATTTTTACAATATTAGACAACACTGGGGATAAAGTAATTCCAAATTTAATAGTAAAATAGAAAAGAAAATAAAGCTGTCTTTTTATATAGGTTTAATCAGTTCAGTATCATAAAATGTACAAAAGAGGTCACTTTGTTACTTATTGCATTGAGTGATTAATATATTCATATTATATGAGGTTTACATAAGGTGGTTATTTTGTGTCTTCATTTAGACTGATTTTTGCAGAGTGATATTTAAGATCTCAGAATCATACTTAATCATAGACACTACTAAGATGTACCTGTAAAATAAACACACTTTAAATGCAAAGATTTTTTTATTTTTGAGCTGAAACGGTGCAGTAATGTTACTGACTTCCAGGAGTGAAGGAATCAGTCCCTAGGCTAATTCCATAGCAGAGGCACTTGGGACTGACCTGACAAGTGAGAGCGTCCAGCCATTTGTAGGGCTGTTCTGCTACAGCACTATTTAAAGTTTTCAATAGGAAGTTTGGCCAAATGCAGTAAAGGAAGGAAGAAAAGGAGCCAGTGGAAAATAGAAGCCAAATGTTAAAAAATAAAAGTAACAATGCATGTGAACTCTGTGACCTTAAATAAAGCGAAAAATGTACAAAGTGTGGTGCCGAACAAAGCCTTCCTGGAATAAAAAAGTTTTGATTCTGTGCCTGTGCAGCTTGCTTAATACATAAAATTTAACTATGGATGCTTTTCCAGTGTGTTCTTTACTTCACTACAATGCTCTAGCCACAATCAGCTTAATCAACTATCTCACAAGGTTTGCAAATTAACTGTACACTTCAAACATAACTGATAATCTAAATTATGCAATGTACTTGAGCTTTCCTGGAGCAAAACAAATTAGATATTTCAAAAATTCTGTGAGAAAATACAAGTAATTTAGTAAGAAAAAAAGTCTTCTAATTTTTCTTTAGTCCACTACATACAATATTATCTTCTCTATTTGATGGTACCTAACGTAACTTCCAGATTTGATAAAACAGGCAAACTACATAAATGCTGAAGAATATTGTTATCACAATTTGGTTAACATATATTCTTTACTACAGCAATTATTTCCTTACCCAAGAATGTTTAGATTTCATTTTTGGCAAGCAACAAATAAATCAAAGGCATTACTTTTATCTTTTATATTGAGATATGGTGCCTAATTTAGAAAGGACAGATTTTACACAATATAATGCATATACTAACCAATGCAGCATGTAACCAGTATGAAAGTGACAAAAATATACCCAGCATTCCTGACAAGCAGTCTTCCTGTCCTGCTTTGCCGTGGCTTCCAAATCCTCCGTCCCTGGAGAACACCTTTGGGATTGGTTTCCCACAATGCCGGTTTGGGCTGATTTTGAGCTTCAGCCAAATAGGGAGGTTTATCAATATTATCTGAGGTCCAGCCCTATTTTTGGTGACAGTAGATGCTTGCTAAGAATTATGAATAACAGAACTAACTTTCTTCTGGTCTTTGTGGAAAGGAGTTTATAGAGGCTTTGTTGTCACGTACTTCTTTGTACATGAGCGCATGACAACACCCATGAATCAGTCCCCAAAGCCACGGTAATGATGTCTCACTCACCCAAGGGTCACCTGCCACCTCACCGTTCCTCCCTGTCTCCTGACTAGGTACATGGTGCAAATGTTTTAGTTATTTTCACAGCCCTAGCATCCAGTCTGACAGAACTACAAGCATGTTTATTCCTACTCAAGGGCGACCTTTTCATTTTTTTAAAATGTCCCTTGAAAAGAAGGTTTTGTTACAAACACTACTTTTTAAAATGAAATAATCGTGTATTTCCCAGCTACTTAAGCAGCTGAGTCAACACTATGTACTACTGTTTCTTCTTCCCACTTCATAACATTTCACTGCTTGTTTATTTGCTTGTAAATTGAATTTGAAAGTATTCCCTATATTTGAATGTTATTCTTTTGTAATTATCTAACTATCTCTTTGATTGGGATCACTGCTGAATGAATATGAGCATTAAATGGAACACTGAATTGCACATGTTAGTGAATTTTATGGTGTGTAAATTATGTCTCAGTATAGGTATTTTAGCTAATACTCATTCTATTAGCTGTATCTTTACTGGAGAAGAAATCCCAGATTTTCCCATAAATATTCTTTTATTTTACTCTTTTGTGATCTGCTGGATCAGGGACTTTTCATATGTAACAAACTACATAATCCAAGGACACAGAATTTACTGTAATTTTCTGTGAACCTTTTAAATTTAATGATATTTTGTAAATGCAATGATAAAATTGTATGATTTGCCACATATAATGTAATATTGTCAGGTATAAGCATATATATATATGCATCTGCTATGGAATAGAGTAAAGTAATTAATATATGTGTGTCTGACATAGTTACCAGTTTGTAATGACAACACTTTCCATCAATTCAGTATGTTTCACAAATGCAATATACTATCAACAGTAGACTTACACCATCAATCTTACAGCTCTTATCTTAAAGGGATCTTGCAAATGTGCATTGAGGTCTGTGTACATTATCTTGTACATAATACAATTGAATTTTATTTTCTTGAATGCCAATATACTGTTTTCTCTGCAACATTTCCTGAAAAGATAATTATTCCAACTGAATTATCTATGAACCATGTTTCAAAATGGCTTGGCCATATATGTGTGAGTCGAACTCTAATCTTTCCATTCTGGTCTCCCAATATATTTGAAAATAACATTAACATTAACCAGCACCCATATAGAATGCCAGCGTCACAGTCAGGGCCTTCAATTGCTTATCCCACAATGCTGTCTCCCCACTCCTCTTTCATTTCAAAAGTTGTCATTTTCTTTTCAGAGAAGTTTATAGGACTTTTATTGGGGTTGCCTCATATGTACAGTAAAATTTGAAGAGAATGCATACCTGAGCAATGTAAGAGTTGTCTTCAAAAAGTGCATGGAAAACATATTTAGAAACAAGAAGTGGATACCAAGACTTTTCAGCAAGATGAACTCATACTCTTTCTGAATTTTCTGTCAAACTTGAGCAAGTATTATGGCTCAGTGAGCTAAGTTTCAGTTAGGAAGCAAGCATTCCAGTTTCAGTACTAGGAACATCAAGTGAGATAGCCAAGGGGCAGCTCAATCACTGTGCCAAACTCTCACCCCTACATGGTGACATTGTGTAGAATTATCATGGCTCACCTTGCTAAAGCGGCACTTCCTGTAAACCAATGGCAGGTTTGTTTTCTTGACAACCTTGAGAACCTGGCTACTGACAGTTGCTTGCCTTCATCCCAGAGTGGTGGTTGTTCTCATGGACACTCCAGTTCTTCACCGCAGGTTCTGACCCCTTGCGTTAGTTATGCAGGGTTGCTGGTTGCCTTCTTACATGATGTTCTTCCTAAATCAGCAGGCTGCTCTGTCAACCTAAATACTGCAACTATCACTTTGACATTAATATCAAAATTTTTGATTTCAGTGTATGAATCATTTCTGGCTGTGACTGGACATACATTAGTAGACAGCTGTAAACCATGTTCCTGGGTCATGAAACTTCCAAATTACGAGGATTTCCACAGGCAGTTTTAACACAGGCTGTGCCTCCATGCAAGCGCCGGCTCATGCTTTGCCCACTTTGGATAGCTTTGTTTCTATGTGTGCGGAGCTGAGAATTACAGATCTGCGGAGGGTCCTCTCTTCTCTGGCCTCCAGGGAGACTTTGCTCCATGTCCGAAAGCAGAAGTGTCGCTTTGCAACAATTCCCCACCTGGTGGTGTCCACAGCATGGATTCTCCACCTGGTGGTGTCCACAGCATGGACTCTTTCCCAGGAAAGGAGCTGCAGCGATCAGGAGTTCATCTTGATTTCCCATCTCCTGCGCTTCATTTATCTTCATTAGTTCATGCTTCCCTGGAGATGCTGCTGCCAAATTTCTCATTGTCTTAGAATTTCCCCTCTAGGATTATAGCGTAATGCATACAAACCTGAACACAGATATGTCAATTCCATCCACTGTCAGAAACAATTATCAACTCAAAAGTATCCATTCGTACTTCTCCACCTGCTCACGGCTGTATTAGATGTGTGCTTTGCCTCCCAAGTTCCCCTAATCGAAGGGAAGCCACGTCATGCTCTTAAACTCTTACAGTCCATTGATTTTGTGTGTGCTGGGATCTTATCATAAATTCTCCTTTTAGAACTGATGCCTGCCTGACAGAAACAATAACAAAAATCTAGAAATACCCAGAACTAAGGAAAATTCTGTGCTTTCAGAGATTTTAGGTAACATGCATTACTCTCAGTACTTTTGTCATTTGCCCATTTACCCTGTAACTTCATGGAGTTACCAAGCTCTTAAGACCCATATGTATTTTGGGACATGACACTATAGCTCAGTGCCTAAAACCTGTGTTACAAACACTGGGATCCCTAATGAACAACGGGTAGTGTCCCAGGTGCTTCACTTCCCTTCCAGCTCCCTGCTTGTGGCCTGGGAAAGCAGTCACAGATGGCCCAAAGGCTTGGGACCCTGCACCCGCATGGGAGACCAAGAGAAAGCTCCTGGTTCCTGGCTTCAGCTTGGCTAAATTCTGGCCTTTGCAGCCGCTTGGAGAGTGAACCAACAAATAGAGTATCTTCCTCTTTGTTTCTTCTTCTCCTCTCTGCATATCTGATTTTCCAATAAAAATAAATAAATCTTTAAAACAAACCACATTTTTCTCTTTGTGGATTGATCTAACTTGAATTGGGAATTCCGAATGAGAGGGCAGGATGAGAAGAACACATGTAAAAATAGTTAATGTTTTTTTAATAGGCTTAGATCTCCAAACAGCATTACTGATGCCAGGCAATAGCGCACGCTGCCACGCACATGTTCAGCTGTAACAACTTAATGGTAAGGATAACCTTCAGAGATGATGTGAGCATTTTTAGAGAGTAGTGTTTACATTAGTTATCCGCTGCTGCAGAACTAATTTACCCCAGACTGACAACTTGAAACAACACATATTCTTCAACTCACAGCTTTTGGAATGCAGGCACAGCCCAGCTCTGCTGTGTTCATTTTGGACTCTCAGAGAGCACTGGAGTGTTCCCCTGCAGGGCTTGAATCTGTCTGGGAGGCTCCAGGAAGAACAGACCTACTCTTGGGCCACAGTTGTGCCCTGACAACAGGACGCAGGCCCTCAAGCCCCTTGCCATATGGGCTTCTCCCGCGTGGCCGGGTTTTTCTCACATCCAGTTGGAGCAAGTGTTTGCTAACAAGATTCCAATCACATGGCTAGATACTTTCCTCTCATCTTTGCCTTATGTTTTTTTTTTGGAGACAATATAGCCTCCAAGGAAAAGTTGATGGAGACACCAAATTATGCTGTATACTCTAAACATATTCAATATTATTTATCTGTTCATAAATATTAGAGTAGCCAAGGGTTGGTTAATGAATGTTTTTCCTAATCTCTGTCACTTATTCAACCTAACACCTATCATGAAGAGTATACACTACCAAAAATTCAATGGGACACCTCACTTCTAGCTAGCGTAACTGCCTTCAGACCAGCATCCTTCGGCGTCGCGGCCTTCAAACCAGCATCCTTCAGCGAGAGCACACTCTGTGTGTTTTTTCCTTTGTGATGTCGTCCCTCTTCTTTGACTTCTGGGAATCTCTGTGGAAATACAGGCCACCATGCCTGATGCCTCTGCTTAAAGCACCCTGTTCCACTGTTTGCTCGTCATTTAGTTCTGCATTGTCCTCGGGTGGATAGATCATCACCCAGGGTGTGAATCCAAGATGTGGGGTTCCCAGACATCTGAGCACCACAGGCTTAAGCAGACTTCAAATGTGTTCATTCTACCACAGGGGGATGGCTGGCTGGATTTTTTTTTTCATTTGCTTTTTTATTGCCATTTCCATCGATTCTGGGTAATAGTATTTATGACTGACACATTTATGTTTGCGATTTTATGCTACCCCACAAACACCGGATGAGTGCCTCCCTGCTGTGACGTCAGCACTGAGCTCCTGCTGTCAATCTCCGTTTCCACATATGTTTTATCCTGAGCCTCTTACACTGAGTTGAAATTTTTACTGAATCTTCCTGGAAAGTAAGGTTTTTTTTTCATCTTTTGCTTAATTGAAGTTCTGTTCCAAAATTGTGATATTGATTCTTTGCATTTTTTTTGCTCCATATTGAACTTAGATTTTTTACTTAGAATCTAGAACTCCAAGGGGTGGCCATTTAAATGCAATGGGTTAAACTGCCGCTTAAAAGCTGTATCCCATAATGAAGTAGTTGGAATATAGTCTTCCCTTGGCTTCTGAACAATCTCTGTGCTCATAATCCAGGCAGGCGGCAAATCATCACCTGCGTGCCTGGATTGCTGCCGCCAACATGGAAGACTCGGATGGATTTTTGGGCTACCAGATTCAAATTGGCCTAGCTCTGGCAGTTGAGAGCATTTGGAAAGTAGGAACTGGGTGATAAAACATGTCTATCCCTGACTCCATCTCTCTCTTTCCCTCATTTCTTGCCATGCTGACCTTCAAATAAACCAATCAAAAATCCTCAACATTAAATTTAATCATTCTTACAAAAATATTTATCTTTGAGATAATATATATGTTAAATAAGAATAACTACAGCACAATTAGTAACTGTAATAGTAAGTTTCAAAATACAAAATCATTATTACTTCTTAATTTGTCTGGCACTTGGTACTCCTTATCCTGCTCAATGACTTCACTTTCCACTGAGACAAGCCTCCTCCAGCTCTCTGCACCATTAAGCCCATCAGTTGGCCTTTCTTGACCAATCTCTGCATAATGACACCTTATATGTACGTTATCAAGTTTTGTGCCTATGCTTGTGGAAATTACAACCATTCTGTCAGAGTACTGAACAGTGAATGTGAAGAAAATGTATGTGTAGTAGGATAAGTTTCACACTCTGGAGAATGTACAAGATGAAACAAGTAGTTGAGGTAGTCAGTTGTGTCAGAGTGATCGTCTCACTCTGGCGATTGTTCCCACTAAGAAGCCACATGTGGGCTTCCTCCCATCGAGGTCACCTGAGAGTAGCTGCTGTGTCTGTGTAAGCATTTGCCTACCAGACAGCTAGTTCTAGGATTGCTAAGCCAGGGTTTGGGTTGTAAACTATTCACCAAGTATCCTAACAACACTCCCTCATCAGTCCGAGCTCTGGAATGTGCTCTTTTTCTTGAAGTCTGAAATAGCTTCACTAAGTCAGTTGACATGAAATGAAAGAAGGAAAAAAATGAAGCAGCAAATGAACAACAAAAGACAAGAATGCCAACCCAACGTTTCAGATGTTGGCTTTCGTCTACATTTTAGATGGAAAATACAAGTAAGGAAGAAGGAATGCCTTTGTGCCTGCCATATTAGCTACTTAAATCATTGGGTCTTCTTTTTGTCATCAATAAAAGTGAAACTATTGATGAAATCTAGTGTTTATTTAGAGGTGGTGCTCACACTAAAACATCTTTTGAAGAGGGCATATTAAAATGAATAATGCCAAGGAGTAAATATTTCATAAAACATGCCTTCCCAAGAGGATCTCTATTTTATATTAAGCATAAAACATCACAATATATCATTTTTAATGAACTAAATGAGTCTCATTTAATGGAAGAAACAAAATTTAACCTTAGCGTTGACTGTAAGGTGAAGCTAGTTTACTACAGTGCATATACATCTCTGGATCTTGGGTTTTAATTTTTATAGATTCATTATCATTTCCTTTTGGAAAATCAGATTCATTTATCAAAGGAACACTGAATATTGAGTTTTTGAGAGAAGTTTTTGGATTAACAATAATCCATTACCATATTTATGTCAGTTTATATTCACACGATATTATTATTCAACTCCTTTCTCGTTATTAGTAGATGTTGTATTTTCCATTTTTGCTTTTGGGTTTTTCATCTCCACAACATATCTTATTAATTTTAATATTTCTTAACATTTTTTCATTATTAATGAAATTTAATTTCTTCTAGTTTTGTTGCTTTGAACATTTCTTTCTTTTCTGAAAAGAATTATTCAAATTTGAAAAGGAGAGTGACATAGAGACAGAACAAACAGAGAAAATATATTCCATCTGCTAGTTCACGCTTCATATAGCCACGTTAGCCTGGGTTGTCTGAGTCTGAAGCCAAGGGCCAGGATCCTGGGACTCCAACTGGATCTACTGTTTTTTTGCTGTTAGGATATCCCCTGCTGCTCTTCCCAGCACATTACCAAGACCTAAACTAGAAAACAGCTATGACTTGAACCCACGCTCCACTATGGGTGTCTGCAGCTGAAGGGTTAAATCGTGACTCTGGCCCCCAGGAATAATTTATTGCAAACTGTCTTGCTTTCTGATCATGTCTGCATTATCCTGTGAAGATTTTTTATCTTTTGTGATTAACTATGAAATGATTTCTTAAAATAATTACCCAGAGATATGAATTTGATGCATACCTGTCTTACATATTGTTTGGGAATGCTTTTTTTGTGCTTGGTGTGATGTTTGCAAACTCCTACTGAATTAAGAATATTCCACCACTCTTTCTCTACTACCAACTTACATGTTCATATGCCTTCATTACTTCTTTTTATAAAATATTTCATAGTCATAAATATTGCGACTTCTTAACTTGTTCATTAGGTCTCAAGTTCTCTATCATTTCTCTTTAATTTCAAAGTTCTCATGTCAATTCTTAAGACACTGGCTGTCCTCTACTTGGAAAAAGGGCCCCACATTTGGCAGTTATAGGTGACAAGAGGATTGATTCGCATGTCTTGTCGATAATGGGCTTTGGGGCTAGCCCTGAACCAAGCATGAAGGTGTCTTTATTGGAAAGTCCTTTCAATAGAACGGTGACCCAACAAAGGAGCATGTCCTACTGAGAGACACTGAAAGTAGAAACAAAACAAATACAAAAGCAGGATCTGGGGGAAAATAGAAGAATAAATGTGCATGTTGACAATATGTAGCTAATTTTCCCATTCTTTGTTAAAACCATGATGGGGTTCTTAATGATATTTTATTTGAATTCTTTGACAATCACTTGAGTGATTTCATTGCCTTCAATTTTGCCCTTTCTGGTCTGTTTTAACACACTGTTAGCCTGGTGACACAGAACTAATGTTGTTTATATGTTTTTTTCTTTTTAAAAATCTTTTATTACTATTATTATTATTATCATCATCATCATCATTTTATGATTCAGTTCCATAGGCCCCTGGGATTTCCCTTATCCTCTCCCCAATTCCTCCGCCAACCCACTGAGTTCCCCTATATAGTAATGATATCATTACTAGAACATAGTTTTTCATACACAGTCATATGCCCATTATTATGGGCATGGACAATGGCAGAGAGTCCAACATCCTATTGTCATATAGTAAATAGTTTCATTGGGAGTTCATCCTTAGTCTGGAAGTAGAAATGCATACTGCATGGTATCCTCACATCTGGATATGATAGTCTCCACAACACAGTTATTATATATCCCTTTAAGTGAAAAGCCACAAAACAATATCAACAACAGGAAGACAAAAGAAATTAACAACACCATGAAGTTAAATAACATGCTACTGAATGACTAATGTGTTGCTGAAGAAATGTAAAGAAAATCAAGAACCTTCTTGAAGAAAATGATGCTACTGTATGATCTATGAGTCAGTGAAGAATTGAATGGGAAACAAAGTGTTTTGAAGAGATGAAATTAACAAAAAAATTCAAAACCCATGAGATATAATTTCCCCTGAACTTTGTTGGTGAGATATGTCTCCTGTAGGCAACAAATAGATGAGTTTCATTTTTTTTTTATTACATTGCATTATGTGACACAGTTTTATAGGCTCTGGGATTCCCCCCACCCCTCCCCAAACCCTTCCCCCATGGTGGATTCTTCCACCTTGCTGCATTGCCACAGTTCAAGTTCAGTTGAGATTCTTTCATTGCAAGCATATACCAAGCATAGAGTCCAGTATCTTATTGTCCAGACAAGTTCAACGGCTTCTTGGGGAGACCATCTCTGGTCTGAAGGCAGAGCCGGCCGAGTATCATCCCGATCAATTAAAAGCCCCCATGTAACGTCAGCAACAATTTATAACATTATGGAATTAGTGGACATAGTATTGAGTAACCAATATGTTTAAAAAAATGCAAGTTCTTAACCACATCCTGTGACTCAGGTTCACCAAAATTAAGCTTTGACGCTATAAAAAGCTAAATACTACACTGAAAATAAACACGAGACAACTGAATAATAATCTATAGCCATTTTATGGTGTATAGTACCCGGGTGAATATAAACTAAAATCGGATTGTTCATATGGTTTTAATTACTTAAGAGGTCACTGCTGTTAGCATGTTAACTCTTTCCCTGAGAAGATTGGTTACATAGTCAGAGGAGTGTCTCTCTCATCACTCCTGCATTATATCTCAAATTCAATCATTCTCAAAATTCCTGGATTTATTAGTGTGTGACCCAAACAGGATTCTCCACTTCTTAACAGAATCTGTTTTCTCTGTCACAGAATTCATTATTTAATTTCAGGATAGCATTTATCACAATCCATAATGCTGATTTTTCCTGTTCTTCTTCAGAATGTGTATTTCTTAGGATAGGGACTGATTTTCATTGTTGAGACAAGTGCAAAGTGATCAGCTTAGAAATATGACTTGGAACACCCATGTCTAGGGAGTGATGGACCACGAGTACATGCAAAGCTGTGAGACAGCCTCCTGCCTGTGATTGGAGCTCCATGTAGGCACTTTCATTGAGCCGTAATCAGGTCTGTCCTCAAGCTTTTTGTTTTCATATGGCACCAAAAATGAAAACATTTAATAGATTTATGCAATTAAGAGGGAAGCTAAACAGGCATTACATTCTTTCCTCCAACTTGGTCCCTGGGTAATTGACTGGACTGTGCTTTTCCACCTGCTCTCCCAAAGTGGAGCAGGTCCTTACCTTGCAATGACCTTGCCACCCAACATCCTGCTTTCCACTGTTGCCAATTAATGCAATTGGATTCATGTGCCAGTCATTCAGTTTGTTCTGAATTCAGTATGGCAGAAAAGTGATTATTTTACTAGACTATTAAATTCAAACACTGATTTTCAAAAATTTTGTTCTTTGATAAGGTTTTATTAATATTCACATAGAATTTTCAAAAGCTAGGGTGCATAGAGTATGGTATTTTGCTGGCATATTACCACCCCAATGACGGACAAATCAGTCAGGTGCTGCTGGAAGCTGATATCTATATAAAAGATTTTACACCCATGAGGTGAAGTCTGAGAATTACTTAGGCCTCTTCCTGCACGGTTTTGAAAAGAGGAAAGCTGATACACTAAGAGATAAACTTACAAGTTAGCATCTAATGAGCCAGTAGCTTACTTTGCCTAACTTGTGTTTGTAAAGGGCCTCTCAGAGGTGCATATGCTATGGATTTTCTTCTACATCTATATGCACAGCTTGCTCTCACCCATAAAATGCAGACTGCATTCTAAATGTATAAGTTTCAATAGTGACTGGAGTTATTATTTACCAGAGACTGATCAGGTCTGTAGAAGCAGCACAAAACCGACATACGACCACACATGAAAAAAATACTCCCTTAACTTTTATAAACAATTTAGTAACAGAAAGAGCAAAGAAAATGATTTCACTTATTGATAATATATTGTTGATGATACATTGGAATATTTTCAATTTTATATAGATGTAAGGACACAGATTAAGCACGTTACATGAGAGTCAGCAAGTGTCAGTGGAGACATATTCACAATTGAGGAAAGTGCACTCCATATCCTAAGGTTTTATCTTTTTAAGATTTATTTATTTTTATTACAAAGTCAGATATACAGAGAGGAGAGATAGAGAGAAGATCTTCTGTCCGATGATTCACTCCCCAAGTGAGCCGCAATGATCGGTGCTGCGTCGATCCGAAGCCAGGAGCCAGGAACCTCTTCCGGGTCTTCCACACAGGTGCAGGGTCCCAAATCTTTGGGCCGTCCTCGACTGCTTTCCCAGGCCACAAGCAGGGAGCTGGATGGGAAGTGGAGCTGCCGGGATTAGAACCTGCGCCCATATGGCATCCCAGTGCGTTCAGTGCGAGGACTTTAGCTGCTAGGCCACGCCACCGGGCCCCATATCCTAAGGTTTTATATCAGCATTTTCACCCAAAACTCTGTAACCTGGGGTTCCATTGATTTACCTGGAGTGTGGTAGTGCTTATTGCGAGTGGTTGCTTGAAACTGGGTAGGCTTCCTTAATGTTCCTGTGTTAGTCTTGGGCCAGCGACTATGCTGACCATGATCTTGTAGTGGAGAGAGGTGTTAAGAGTGAAAGCAAAGGGCCCGGCGGCATGGCCTAGCAGCTAAAGTCCTCGCCTTGAACGCCCCGGGATCCCATATGGGCGCCGGTTCTAATCCCGGCAGCTCCACTTCCCATCCAGCTCCCTGCTTGTGGCCTGGGAAAGCAGTCAAGGACGGCCCAATGCATTGGGACCCTGTACCCTCGTGGGAGACCCGGAAGAGGTTCCTGGTTCCCGGCATCAGATCGGCGCGCACCGGCCCATTGCGGCTCACTTGGGGAGTGAATCATAGGACGGAAGATCTTCCTCTCTGTCTCTCCTCCTCTCTGTATATCTGACTTTGTAATAAAATAAATAAATCTTTAAAAAAAAAAAGAGTGAAAGCAAAAAAGCAAAACCATAATTCAAATTAACATCATATTCATTGTATGTCTTTTTATTCTGCTAATCAGAGAAAACCATATGCTCCAAGTTTTAATTTGTGGGTGATACTCCAAAGTTACATGGCAAGAGTGAATACTAGGGAACAATAATGTTGTTGACCTTGATTGTAAGTCAGTAAGAGGAACTGAGGTCGTCAGAACCTAGCACATGTTTAAAAAATATTTATAAGCAAATTCATCAAGGTTGAAAGACAAAAAATACTCGAGCTAGATCCCAATTATATCTATATGATCCTGAAATTTGGTTTTCATTTCATATAAATATTTTTTTAGGTAAAAATTGATTTCCATTTGAAGACATACATTATCTCACCCTAACGTGTTTAAATGCATATTGCATATTACTGATTACATATTTGTGATTTTCTGGAAGATTTGAACATTATACTTAACCTGTTTCTTCTTTTTCTATAGCTGTGGAGTGTTTCTATATTTGTGGGGTGTCATCCCAATGGTTTTAATACTCCTTATTGTGCTTCAACAATGTCACTGGGGCTGGAGGCTGAGATGAGGCACAAATCTTTGAAAAATGCTTCAGACACCTCTGTTACAAACCCAAAAAGTGTCAAGTCAGCTTCTGTTGGGATAGGGAGGAGACCTGATGTCTATTTTTCTTGTATCGCTTCTAACAGGAAGTGATGAATAATCACAATGACTTAATCATATTGTGAATACAAGATATCCATAGCAGTCCTTAGGCGCAGGGTCAGATGTATCCCCGCTCCACACTTTACTCTGTTGCTCAGGTTGCTGTGTTGCTATGACATCTCTGTCCTGTGAAAAGCATAGAGTACAAATGCTAATGCTTTCTTCAGATGATTTTCTTGAAATTACTGTGGTTTCTTATGCAAAGTAACTGGCACAGAACACACTTAATTGGTCATTTCAACATTCAACTCAAATACTTCTTGACATTTAGGAGACGAAAGAGCTAAAATTCAGAATTATCTGCCTGATGTAATTAGATATTTATGTGGTAGCTATTTCACTTGCATTATAGCACAGAATATTATAATATATTCCATATATAATTTGATGCCTAAAGCTGAATTATGCAGCAAATAACACTGAACACTCCTTCCAGATGAAAATCACGACAGTAAATATAAGATACGAGTAAAAATATTTCATTAATGGACAGCTATGCCAATATTCCTATGTGTATATACATTTACACACCGCTGACTAAATAGAAATCGCAATTTTAAAATGTTTGTTTACTTGTTTCCATCTAGTTGAAAGAATGAGAGAGAGGAGAAGAGAGACAATGGGGTGGGAGAAGGGTTTTTTTCCTTGGTTCCGGCTCCACCAGCATGCAACGGTGGAGTGGGTCTGGATGTAACAAAACGTTTAAAAGTCTCTTGGGTTTCTCATCACCTTGCTCATCCCAAGATGCTTTGGCAGAAACTCTGTCGAAAGACTCCAACTGGCAGTCACACCATGTTCATCCCCAGATATTTTTGGCAGAAAGTTGGATCAAAAGACTCCAACTGGCAGTCCAAATCACAAGAAGGACTCCTCAGGTGGCAGCTTGGCAGGTGCACCACAGCACACATCTCAACTATCATATTTAAAAACAGGAAACAATCAATTCTCATTGGAAGAAAATGATTGCTAGAGCAAAAGTCTTCAAATGATGCAATATGTAATATACAAAGTGAATGCAAAACAACTCCTCAAGTAGCTCCAATAAGCACTAGCTGATAGAATCCATAGCACTCTTTCAGGTAGTTTATTGTGTGAATATTTAAACTGCTGTGTGTGCTAAGGACCTTGGATAATATTAATTCTTACTATCCATAAACATGCTAGGTTTTTTCATTTTTGTATGTCTCCTATTTCTTTTACTAAATATTTTATAATTTTATTGTAGAATTCTTTCATATCCTTGACTAAATGTATCCACAAGTCATGTTTTTTTTTTTTTTTGTAAATGTCATGAATGAAACTGACTTTACAAGTCCGTCTCAGCAAGAGCATTATCACTGTACAAGAATGCTGTTGACTTACAACGTTTGCTTCCCTGTGTTACAGCTTAGCAAATTCTCTTATAAATTTCAATAGCCTAAGTGGGGTCTTTTTGTTCTGTTGTTCCAGGTATGTGGTTTCTGACATGGGTCCAATGAGCTCTAGCTGATGTGTATGGGTGGAGCAAGTGTTTAGCGTGACATTGAAAATGGACATGGCACAGCACCTTTGGGACCTCTGGAGACATCTCATTTTGTGCGCCAGGTTGAACAAGCTGAATCAGAGCCTGGAGTGAGCTCTCGGTGCCTTACACCCCATCCACCTAGAAAGGTGAAGAAACAGAGCACCCACTTACTGTGCAGAGCTCACTGAGGCTCTCCACAGAACACATCCCCACGTACAGGGACCACACACCCGCAACAGTTTGATTGGCAGGTGCATAGAATCCCCTGACCCTTTCAGTCCCATGTCCTGCACTAAGACCTCTCAACAGCCACAGGGCATAGGAGACGTGCTCTCCACATGCCCACTGCCATGACCCAGGCGTGGTTGCCTCTGGCAGTGGCAGAAGCTGCTCTTTGTGCACTGGCTCAGGACAAGGTTAAGCTGCACTTCCATCTCTGCAGATTGAGTCTGGTGCATTGATGAGGGGAGGGGAGGAAATCCATACAGTCTCACCCCAAAGAGCTAGACCATCAATGCTTCCCAGAGCAGACTCCAGGTGGCTGTGGCTGGCCGGCTCTTTCCGTGGGAAGGTGTTACTGGCCAGTCAGGAAGCAGCCGTGCAGATGTAGGAATGCCTCGTGTCTCTGCATTCTTCTCTCTTCACTGCTGCACCGATTTTCCTTCTCTGTTCTGCAAAATCTTCTCTGAATGTATCTTTCAGCACTTCCTGTGGCAATGTGGTCTTTTCTTTTACGATACCTTTCTATACTGAAGCCAGAGCTATTCTCACTATTTGTTGATCTTGGATCTATCTATAATATTTTCTGTTATGTTCAGATTATTGATACTTCTTACATCTTCAGTATCCACACTACCACCATAACACATTAAAATATTCCTCTTTCCTGAACACTCATTTAATCGATACTGGCTTTGAATTTTCTTGATATCAAATATATTAGATACCATACTTTGGGAGGTATCTTTCTCCTATATTGGTGTTATGCTTTTTTTTATCTGTTAGCAACCCTTTCTTGCTTAAGAACCCATCTAGGGCCTGGCGCAATAGTCTGGTGATTAAAGTCCTCACCTTGCCCACTCTGGGGTCCCATATGGGCATCAGTTCATTTCCTGGCTGCTCCACTTCCCTTCCAACTCCCTGCTTGCAGCCTAGGGAAGCAGTGGAGTATGACTTAAAGCCTTCGGACCCAGCACCCTCATGGGAGACCCAGAGAAAGCTCCTGGCTCCTAGCTTTGGATCAGCTCAGCTCCGACTTTTGCTGCCACTTCAGTAATGGACCACAGATGGAAGATTTTCTGTCTGTCTGTCTGTCTGTCTCTGAATCTGACTCTCTAATAAAAGTAAATAAATCTTAAAACAAACAAACAAACAAACAAACAAATCTAAAGGCTGCAGGGGAAGTGGAACAGCCAGGACATGAATGGTGCCCATATGGGATGCCGGCACTTGAAGGTGGAGGATTAGCCTGTTGATCCACAATGTCAACCCGAGAAAAAGATGTTTCTAATCAATCCTCTATTAGCATGCTTCTCCTTCCTCACTACTCCACTTTAATAAACACTTTCACCATGCTAAGAAAGCATTCCTCTAGTCACATGTCCATAGATTTGTCAGTGACACCTTTTTTAAAAAAGATTTAATTATTTTTATTGCAAAGTCAGATATACAGAGAAGAAGAGAGACAGAGAGGAAGAACTTCCATCTGGTGATTCACCCCCCAAGAGGCTTCAATGGCCAGAGATGAGCCGATTCGAAGCCAGGATCCCAAAACCTCTTCCAGGTCTCCCATACAGGAGCAGTGTCCCAAGGTCCTGGGACATCCTTGACTGTTTTCCCAGGCCACAAGCAGGAAGCTGGATGGGAAGCAGGGCTGCTGGGATTCGAACTAGCTCCCATATGGGATTCTGGCGGTTAAGGCACAGACTGTATGTAGATGCTAGGCTACCATGCTAGGCCCAACACTTTATTTTATTTTTTTTTAAGATTTCTTTATTTTTATTGGAAAGTTACATTACAGAGAGCACGAGGCTCAGAGAGAAAGACCTTCCATCTCCATCCGCTGGTTCACTCCTCATGTGGTAGCAAGGGCTGTTGCTGAGCCAATCCCCAAGTGTGGAGCCAGGAGCTGCTTCCAGCTCTCCCATGTTGGTGCAGGGTCCCAAGGCTTTGCACTGTCCTTGGCTACTTTCCCAAGTTACAAGTAGGGAGCTGGATAGGAAGTGGATCAGTTGGGGCACGAACTGGTGCCTGTATGGGATCCCGGGTGTGCAAGCCAAGGATTAAGACACTAGTCTACCTTGCTGGGCCCAATGATATCTTTTTTTATGTCGGTAAATATTTGTGTATTTTTCTTAGTTTGACCAAACAGCATTATAAAATACATTTATCTAATGCCTTAATTCTAAACAATTTATATCTTGCTAAGATAAATCATTCTTTCAGGTGCATTATTCATGTGATGTATTTGATTCTCTGTGTTGATGTTTTATTTATATCTTGGTATCAATATTTATGAGTAAAATAGTCTCTCTACACCATCCTTGCCAGTACAGCATTGCCTTACAAATATACTAAAAGTTATGTGCTTATTCTTTGAGTCATAAAAACCATATAGAAATTAAGCACACTTAATTTGGAAGAAGTCTCCCATCAACCCGTCCAAGGAAGGAGAGATTATGGGGAGAGGCTATTGGAAACAGTGTTAATGATGTTTTTATAGGTCTGTGTTTATCTGTGTATTTATAACACCTTACTCTCTTGTAATGTCATGTTGTATACTGCATACTTAATAGGAAGCTAAAATGTGTGTTTATTCTTCATTAAAACTTACTCAGTTCGATAAAAAAAAATAGCTTATCAAGCAGAAATAAATGTGTGAATCATTCTGCTGAATGCTCACGAGAAGTTTAAGAAAAATGTCTTTTTCACATGAAACTTAAACTCCTGATCATCATGACAGAGCATCAAGAATATGACAGAGTAAATGAATGCCACATGGGATAATGGAGGAAAACTTTGGGACGCTAAATGTGGAATGATGGTCGGAATGCTGCTCCAAATGAGGAGATATCTAAGCAGCCGCTGAGAGAAGGTGAAGAGAAACATCAGACAAAGAGATACATGCACATCCTGATGCCACCACAGCTTTTCCCAGTGTGGAGGAGCATCCCTGTCCACAGCTGCACTTCCGAGCTGTAAATCACACATTCGTGCATCTGGCTCTGCTCTTTTCCCCTTCAACTTGTTTGTAAGTGCCCCTAATTAGTTCAAACATTGGTGATAGCAGAGCAACTATCAAATTACTTCATTCATTCTTTTAAAGTAACTTACAACATTTCTGAAGAAATGTTCTTAGCTATAACACGTATAATAGCAAAGTGTTGTAAGATGTTGACTAGTGAATTGTTCCATTGACAATTCCGTGGTTCAACGTCATGAAAACAGTTCTACCTTTAACATGTGGACACACAATTAGGTTACAATATGTGTTGACAACTGGAACTCATCTCTTTTTAAAACTCTTAATGTTCTTATTAGCTCCTATCCTATCTGCTAAACTAAACACCCTCACTTGTAATACTTGCATAACAAAAATAATTTATACACTGAAATTATCTATAAAATTGAGTCTCAGGGAAATATTAGGCTTACAAGAAATATATTTACATAAGTCTGATATCATGTAATATTAATATGGTATCTTATAAATATATATCAATTTGATTATACATGTATTATTTGAGTTTTAATGGTATGATATCTATAGGCTTTTCAAACATTTTCTGGACTTGGCTTATTCAAGTGGTCATATTCAGTTTTTGTGTCTTTCCTTTTGAACTATCATAACTGACATATGCTGGACAAGAATGCGTGTATTTTGTATCTGTGTATGTGAGTAACGGTAACTAATATGAGGAAGAAAAGAAATGTTTTCAACCTATTTCAAAACTATCAATTATGATTTAATAAAATGTACTTAAAAGCCAACTTAAAATACAATAAAACTTTACTCCAGTTTTGAAGCTTTACAAACATTATATATAGCACTACTTCTTGATAAGTAATAATTCATTAATAAATCCAACAAGTACATACCAGCATAGGTGACTAAAACAATGAGTTAGATAACCATTAGCTGTGAACACAACTCTGCACTTTTAATGAAATAGAAGGAACAATAGAAATCCAATGTATCTACCGCTGGGCAAATATATGGTTTTATGTGGTTTAGATAGAAATTACAAAAAACGAAAGAGCATGTGTAAAGAATTGTCGCACTCAGGTGTTCATGGCTCTCCCGTGCATGTATGCTTCCATTTGCTTGGTGAAGTTGTCAATGGTGGTTGTTGTTGTTGTTGGCTTTTTGCTTGTTTGGGTAAAAACAGGAGCGTACTCTCAGGCTGCTGCCCTGGAAGCAGAGATTGTGACTCACAGCAGAGAGGGACAGGCGACTCCTGTCACACTGGATGGTATCAGTGCAGATGCTTTAACAAAGCATGATTTCTGATTAATTTATTTGCTAGAGAGACTGAGACTCTTATTAATTGTCATTTTTCTGTCTTGCAGGGAAGTGCAAACATTTCAAACTGGCCTTGAGGAGTGTTTACAATTAATGAGAGCACCCTTGGCTCCTTGGTGGTTTCTCATACCTGCTTAAAGCTGGATGTCACTGTGAAGACCCACATGTGAAGCACTGTGTCCCAGACTTTAAACCAATGCAAAGTGAAATATTAATCAATGCTTTCTTATCTTGAGAAATCTTAAAACATACACATTAGGCTAAAAAAAATGGTTCATGATATACAGAGAAGGGTGAATTTTGAAAAAAAGAGATACTTTTTAAAAATTAGATATTTATTATGGAATTATTAAAAGGGCTTTATTTAGAATATTTGCTTTCCTTTTTTCCAGGGTCTATTGTAGTCTTACTCTGAGTGAAGGAAATGCTTAAAATTCTTTCATTTCATATTTTCATCTGTCATCAAAGACCAAAAGATGGGAAAAAGTTTGCTTGCCCAGGAAACACAGAGTTCTGTCACATGCATCTCTCCAACTAATGGTTGCTAATTATCAAAATCTGTTCAGGTGACTGGACAGGGTTTAGTCCTCACTACCACTGCTTTCCGAAGCTTCCTCCATGTTTCTGCCCATACATTTTTGTGCATACTCTCACTGTGTGCTTATACCTACGAGCCATGAGTGTCACAGAGACAGAAAGTGAACACTCAGTTTCTCATTCAGAGAGCTGATAGGTACACGCTGCTGTCAGCCCAGAGCTCACGTACATATCTACCTCTAACACATGCACAAGAATGTACTTCGACACAGAGGGACTGTCTGTCAGGTTCTCTCGGAATAATTTACTCTGGAGAACAGGAGCTGCAAGCCCAGATTTTGCCACAGGGAAGGTGGGATGGAGACAGGAAAAGGAGGCTGCAGCCACCTGATGGAACAGGCAGAGAGGTTTCTGTAACTCTTTTCTCAGTGTTGGATGTCAGTATGCAGGATGGGAACACAGGAAATATACAATAACGGACAACTATGGGTTGCAAGGAGTGATGTGGAGAAGGTGAGAACAATTTTGAAATTACAGACTCATTTCGTGGTATCACTTTCCATGCCAATGGGAGAGGCGGATGTGGCTAGTGGGAATTTGTGTTGCCTTTTGATCTCATTTGACTTGACTTTCTTCAGACTGTTTTTCATTCTTACCCGCCAAAGGTCTGAATGGAAAAGTACTTATAGTCTTGTATCCTCCAACCCTGGATCCTCCTGCACCAGTTCTCTGAGATGTTTGGGAATCTGGGGTAATACGTTGGCAGTGAGGAATGCCAGTGTACACCGCAACCTCACTGACCGTTCTTGGTCCTCCTGTCCCTGAGCCCATAACCCTGGGGGTGTCTGTCATATGCAGAGCTGGGAGTAACACTTTCAGCTTTTTCTGAAGATCGCTGTCTTCCAGTAATGCCTCCACCATGCCTTCTTTCCCCTTGAGACAAAATTGTTATGTTAACTAGCCCTCTATTAAAGGTGAAAGTCTTTCAAATTTTTTTTTAATTGTGCCTAAAAGCTAAGTTTCAAACCTTTGCATTATCATTATGTGTGAAAAATTTAAAATGTTAGCTGTGGGATGGTAAGCTAATCACTGGGTTCCAGGAGATGCACACTGTGTTAGGACAGTTCTAGAAAGTTCTTGGAAGAACACATGTGTGTGGAAGAAAATAAAAGTGAATTGGTATCTAAATAGCTGATCATCATTTTCATTTCAACGTTTGCTATGTTTGTGAGAAAATACACCCATTACAAGAAATAGTCGCCATCCTAAGCTTTGAGATGAACTTACAATGATGAGACAAAAGGAAAGATGAGTGTAAGCTAATTGTCCCAAGGTGGTAGAACATGGCAAGATGATGAAGTCTGTGCTGCCGCGATTCAGGAAGAAGGCTCCTTCACTTCCCTGCATCAATTGGATGAAATATAGCACAACCCTAATGGCCAGCACCACAATGAATGGAGTACAACTCTGAAAGCCACAAGTCTGAAGTTTGCTTCTTAAGATTAGTGTATGTGGACTTGTTATGTCATTCCCTTCTGAAAAGTCTCAGGGAAAAATCCAATCTTCTCGCCCCCAGATGCCATCCCTCAGCCGCCCTGTAATCCTGCACCCCTCAGAGTGCTCCACCAGGCCCGGCCAGAGTTCCACCAGCCATAACCACACGGCCACACAGCCGGTTGTGTGCTTGTGCTTTTTGCAAGGGTGTGAATTGTATTTCAGACACCATTAAGCTATGGACCCCTAACATACATTGGTGTGAACACATACATGCACACACATGTGCATTGCTGTAGAAATACACACATGCAGAGAGCCAACCTTCTAGAAGACTGCTTGGTGTTAAAATCCACCCTGCCTTTGCAGAGCGCGCTGTAGGTTTGTCTCTCCCAGCAGTGGCTCTCTGTAAAGTTAGTACACTCCGGACTCTGTCACTTGAGTACTTAAACTCACAGGCCGATGTGAGCTCACCTCCCTGTGGTTGGTCACTCAGCAAAAGCCTAGCACAGCTGCTGCCTCACTGGCATTCAGCTCTTTCAAAGAGCTGCGTTTCTGTCCCCAGTGGCTTTTCAAGCTCCAGCTTGGAATTCTGGTGTGTCCATGCTGCTCTCTTTAACTGGAGAGGAAGAAAGATACATGTTAACCTGTGATTTCTTCTTTTAATCTTATCTTTTACTTTTTCTATAACATCTGAAATAAATTAGAAGGATACAAAATAAGGATGTATGTCACACTTCACAGTGCAACTTACTCCAACTATAGTCAAAGAAATCTTCATTTTACACAAAATGAGTCATCATAAATATATTTCATAAAGAAGCTTATTTGAAATTCAGTTAGATATTTAGTGTAGCAGTTAAGACACCTGTTAGAACATCTGATATTCCTGTCAGGGTGCTTGCATTTGATTCCCAGCTGTGTTTGCTGAATGTTTCAGGTCCCAGTGAACTAAGGAGAAACACTCTTTCCCTCTGTCTCACAAATACATACACATATACGTATATATGTGTGTGTAAACCATTGTTGGTGTTAACTCGTGTATCCGCCTATTGAATTTTGTCATATATTGCTCTGGAAACCTTGTCATTTTTGTCATGAGAGAATCCGTTCTAGCACTGAATTTCCATGTGCAACATCGTGCAGCACCTACGTATCCTAGAGGTTCAAGGAAAGAATTTGCTTGAGGCAGATTTATTTTTCTTCTTTTTATAGTATCAATTACTAGATGATTAATGTTCTAGATTTTCTGATGATCAGAAAATGACAAATAACCTTCCACACATTAAAAAAAATAAACTTATTTAGAAGTTAATTGTAGTCAAAACACATCTCAGCTCTACACTTTCCTCATGTGCGTACTTCCGGTCCTTTGCTCAGACCCTTCCCGCTGCCTTGAACCATGTGATGTGTGAAGAGACAAAGGAGAGTCGCGGCACGTAACATCCGGGGCTTCACGCAAGTGAATAACCTTCCAAGTCAATTCTCCTTCATCCAGTCCATGTCTGAGTTTTTCAGAGACACCTGCTGTGTGGTCCAGAATGCTCCCTCAGTATGGCCTCTGGGGACACCTGCCACTCCCAGACAGGGCTTTCAGAGGACCCTAACCCAGGGCTGCTCTGACTGCCCCGCCTCCCTAGTGTGGAACCTGCAGCCTGCAGGTGTGAGACCTTCCCTACTGCAGAGTAATCCAGGCCTTGACACAATCACCCCCTTGGTTAGCCTCTCTTTGTCTGAATCAGAGTGTAGGGCACGGAATACTCCATGGAGTAAGGACAAGGAAGTTGTTACCATGGTTTACCTCACCTAGCTCCCCCAAATAAACCTCCCTTGGCAGGTGTGTGGGGGTGGAACAAACACGGGAGTAAGTCTATCTCTTTGAAACCTTTTGGTTCTTAGCATTTTGATATGCCTGCTAGGGGAGAACCAATTGATCAGATCTGGGTTTTAAAATGTCTTCGGTGAATAAACTTCTGGCTCTTTCCTTCAGAGTAGCTTACCTCTGGCTGTTGTGGCCAGTGGGGGAGTGAATCAGCACACAGAAGATCTCTCACTCTGCATCGTCTACTGTTTGTAAATCTGACTTTCCAGAAATAAATAAATAAATAAATAAATAAAAGTATTCAGGGGTTTTCGATGTGGTGAAGTACGGAAAGCCACCAACTGTGACACTGGCATCCTATATGGGCACCAGTTCGAATCCTGGCTAATTCACTTGGGCTACAGCTGCTGCTGGTGCACTAAGACAAAACATGAGCCAAGGTTTTGGGCCGCTGGCACTGCTGTGTGGCCCCCAGATGACTGTCCTGGCTCCAGGCTCCGCCTTCTCAACCAGCGCAGCTGTGCACATCTGGACAATGAAACAGCCGACACAAGATGCCTCCGTCTCCTGCTCCCTGTATGACTCTGACTCTCAAAATAAATAAATACATTTTTTTAAAAAGGTAGTGACAGTTTTGATTATTTATTCCATAAAATTAAAAACATGTAGTAAATATTATTCCTTTTATAAAGAAAAATTAAAGGAGGCATAGAGTTTATTAGACAATATGAAGGAAAGTGGAAGGATATTAAAAATTTAAGAGCTGAGAGCTAATAAACAACATGAATATAATTAATCAAAAAAGACTAAAATCAAAGAAAAGAAATGTGTTCAAAGAAAAGAAATGTGTTCAAAGAAAAGAAATGTGGGTAATGAAAATGAGGTTAGTGCCACAAAAATTTGGCTTAAATATTCACACAGCATAACAAAAAAGCAAAAAATGCTGCAATGAGTTGATATATTTTTTATCTGGATGTGCAATGCTTATAATGAGAGAGTTAATGAATTAAATATTGATATTCCTAAAGAAGACTGTGTAGTATATTAAACGGAAATGTTTGTGAAAACGTAATGATGTCTGACCATGGAAAGCCTGAATATTTACTACTTTATATAGGTTAAATTGTTCATTCTTAATCACCCTTAAAATATGTATTGGTTGAACTTAGTAGAGAACGATTCTGTGGGTTTAATAACAATAATTTGGGCACATGCCTCATTTTACCTCAGCAAGCAGAGGCCCAAGAGCCTACAATGCAAATCCTTGTTCTTAGCTGGAGTGGAATAATGGCTGTTCCTCTTCCTGCTTCTACAATTCCACTACTATTATACAAAATAGTTATGCGAAACATGTGCATGTTATGTTCCAATTAAAGTATATGATGCCTTAAGAAGTCCCCCATATCTTACTGGGAGTTCAGGGAAGAACTCACAGCTCTCATCTTGGTTTATGACTAAAGACAGCATCTGGTATAGTATGTTACATTTAGTTCTTTCTCCTTTTCTGGAAGTTATTCTGAAAACTGTGTGTATGGTCAGATCTTGTGTGCCTGCCTGGCTTATGGGTGTGACGGTTAAAAGCGCTTTTATGGAAGTTTGTTTGGTGCCTTGGTTTAAGACGTTGCCTTGGACTCTCAACATCTCATTTCACAGTGAGTGGGTTCAAGTTACGCTTCTGTTCTCAATTCCAGCTTCCCACGAATGTCCTATGCGGTCTTGCCATGCACATGGGAGATCCTAATTGAGTTCAGGGCTTTGGCTGTGCAGCGTGATCCAGCCTCAGCTGTTGTAACTACTTTCAGAGTGAATTGTGAAGAAAACAATATTCTTTCTCTTTTTGAATATCTCAGCGAATATCTTAGCTATCTTTCAAATACTATTTAAGTGTATAAATTAAAAGAAGAAATTATAGTATCCTGATTCATTTAAATTCCATATTTCAGTATCTTTCAAATTTTTATTTCTGTTTAAATCCATGCTATTAACCCTCAGAAAACTGTCCAAAACCCCAAGACTCTAAACTCAGTTAATAGTTTATTATGGTTTTAATATTCGCCTAGTATTCCTTATTATTGTAACGAACCATACAGACAGAAAATCTAGGCAGATTCTGATTATCTAACAAATAGAAACTGATGCACTTTCAGACACTTAGCAAAATAACTGATCTGGAAAATGAATGCCCGATTAATTAGTGACACGTGTGTGGTGATGTGCCCAGCTAGATCACTGGAAATATGCATAATTTAAGCTCAATACTGTTTATAAACCATTTCCCAAGTGAATTGCTGGTGCATTTTCATATGTAAAAGTATAGAGCATGTTTTGAAAGTAGTCTCTTTATATTCTGTTTCGAAAAGAATGACACACTTTCCCTTATCTCGATCCATTCTCTAGCACGTGTTTTGCTTTGTGTTCTCTGCTGACTTAAAAACAATCTTTCTTGCTCCAAGACAAAACAAAAATCTCAAGGAAAAAAGTTTGTCGCTTCACTAAAGTTTATGTAGAATTGTGAAGCTTCAAAGTGACACTCTGAAGAGAGTGAAAAAGTTCTGCATACAAAAAAATATTACAGCTTAAAATTCTATCTCCTGGATGCCAGTAAAAAAGAGAAGTAAAACTAAGCAAACAAATAAGCCAATATTACATCCTGCTGCAGTGCCCACAGTGGGCTGCAGGATATTTCTTCATGAATAAAGATGGAGTAAACCAAGTTTGTAGCATAATAAGAAAAGGTAATTAGTGTCATCTATTCACCACTGTTAGAATTTGACTAGAGCAATTTGATTACGTTTATCACATTCTAAACTTTGAGTACGTTTTTCAGCTCTGTAATGCAGTTAGCGGTGAAGTGTGGAGAATACAAGTCGGCTTCCCAGTATGATTGATGAGCATCTGCTCAGAGGGATAGGACTGCAAAAATAAAAATATCTCCCCTCCCCCGAAAACAACAAGGAAAAATGTAATATAGACACTGCCTATTGGATTTAAAGCAAATATCACCTAAATCGCTTTGAATCTGAGGCAAGCCTTATAGAAAGCTAGCGCTGTTTCTTCAACTAATACAAAAGAGAACACCATGTGCATGTGATCTCTGTCTGTCTACAGAGCAAGAAAACAAGTAATATTTAGGGCAAATCTATTAAGAAATCTTTTTATAATGCCAAGTTAATTGACCTTTAAGATAGAATAGACTATCAGGATTTAGCACAAATTAATCATAAGGAAAATGAAACTTTTAAATCAGTCTCTTTTTGTTGGCGTTTAACAAATGAAATTATGAATGAAAAAATTTGAGTTCAGTCTCACATGTCACCTTTCTCCAGGGAAAGATTCTGTTATTGAGGCATGGCTCCACAAGTGATCAAATATAATGACATGTGGGAGTCCAGAGAGATTGAAAGAAGGATGCATGACAGTAACATGGGGCTAGCCCAGGACTACCAACTACTCAGTGATCTGTGAGGTCCGGAGGAGGATGGAAAAGATTTGAAATCGGACTATGAATGTAAAACAATAAACACCTGGGTAAGTAAAGAATAAGCAAAGTAAGAAAACGGACGGCAAAAGAATGACTTCAGAAGAACGGTAGCCCTGAAGGGGAGCAGTGATCAGATCTTGGAGTTGAGAAACTTTGAGTGTCTCTTGGTGCTAGCTGGACTAAGCAAATCATTCTGAATTCAGGGGACTTTTTTTTTTTCCAGAGGAACATATGATATACAACAAAACACGACAAGCAAGATAATGGAAAACAGGATAATGGGGAAAAGTTGATTTTCCCTTTGCAGAATATCATCTGGTTTGAACGTGCAGTACGTAATCTCTTGGTGCTGTTTTATTTCACTTGGCATGCACATCTTTTTATCTTTGAAACACGGAACAGTGTCTCCCACGCCTTGACTTTTCAAGGGCAACCTTGTGGTTCTGAGGTTTGAGGCCGTATGAAGGAAGCTGCAATATGAGCATCTGAGTGCAGCTTTTTAAAAATCTTATGGATACAGAGATGCTGTTGCGATTTCTGACAAATTTTCTTCTAAGTTAGATTTAAGTTGAATGTAGTATAATGTAATAGTATAAGGCAACAGCGATGGCTCAATTGCTTGTATTCTTACTACCCACCTGGAAAATATGGATTGAGATTTCTGTATCCGTCTGCTCCGCTCCATCTAGCCCAGGCTGCTGAGGACATCTGAGGAGCAAACCAGCTGATAAAATCTCCTTCTCTTTCTAATTTTCTCTATCTCACTTTCCTTTTAAATTAATATATATTTTTTTAAATCCCAGCTAATGACCCTAGCAATACCATGGCTTAGTAATATAATATACCTCCCTGGAGAGAGTAGATATTTTTTTGGATGATGGTGTGACTGTGAGAGCTTGGTGAGCATATTACCACTACCCAATATCATGGAGAAGCATAATAACACACATTGTCAAGCTGGGAAAAAAAAATCAAACTCCAAAATTGGAAGTGTGGCTTCTACTGAAGGAGTATCACTTCCAAGCTAGCATTAAGCTGAACATTTCAAGTTGATCATCACATGTCACTCATGTACAAAATTGTTGCTTGCTGTGTGACATGGTCAAAAAGTTTTCAGCTTTTTAACAGGCTGCAAGCATGCTCCCCAATGTGGTGGTACTATTTTGCATTCCCAGAACTAGTGAGAATTCTTGTTTCATTTTCTTGCCTGTGGATGATGTACTATTTTGGACTTGAGGCATTTTAATACATGTGTAATAATGCATCATTTTGTTAATTTGTAAAATCCCTATTGAGATCACATTAAACATCTTTTCACTTGATTACTTTCTGTTTGCATGTCTTCATTGGTGAGGTGTATATTCCTATGTTTTGTAGCTTAATTGGGTTGAACAAATTTCTTAACATTCAGTATGAAGAGTTCTTTTCATTTTGGTATTATCAGCTTTATTTCTTTAAAGATTTGATTATTTGAAAGGCAAAGAGATGATCTTTCATCTGTTGGTATACTCCTCAAATGGCTACTACAGCTGGGACTTTGACAAGCTTCGGCCTGGTATGGGGGACTCCACCTGGATCTCTTATGTGGATGACGGGCACTGGAGTACTCAGACTATCATCTGGCAATCCTCAAACAAGTTACAAGGAGCTGGGCTGGAAGCCCAGAACCTGGACCTAACATTCCAGTAGGAAAGACAAGTTTTCCCAAAGCAGCTTACCCACTGCGCCACAGTATCCACCCTTGGATATCAGTCTGTTATCACATTGTCTTTTGTAGAGTATTGTCCAAGTTATTTCATTCCCTTGGCACTATCTTTTACAAAATGCCCTATCCAAAGTATCTAATTTTTCTCTTACGTTGTCTTCCAGAAGTTTTAAAGTTTTGTATTTTACACCTAGGTATAGGATACATTTGAATTAATGTTTTTAAAGGGTGCAAGGTCTTTATTCTTTTTCCCCCAGTGCAATAAAGATAAACAGACATTGCCTCAAAGGAAATCACAGAAATGGTCAATAGGTACAAGAAAAAATGGTCAACACCACTGACCATGAAACAATTCAACTCCAAACCACAAGGTATCACCTCCCATACATTCAAAAGGCTGATGGGAATAAGAGCTAGTGAGGCTGTGGGGAAAAGGGAGCCATTTTAACCTATTGGTAAGAATGCAAATTAACACAGCTACCTTGGAAAACACTATGGAGGTTCCTCAGAAAGTTAAACTCGGAGACAATTATCACATCATTGATATGCAGAATGTTTCAAAACTGTTTAATTTTTGCCAGGTGGTACCTCAATGAGTCAATTTCTATTTCTTGATTGTAAATTATATTTGACTGTTTTAATGTTAAATGTATCATTAAATGTTAGTGTTTAATCTTTTAATGTTAATGTATTGACCATTCAAATATTTGCATTTGAAATGTATTAAAAGCTGTCACTTGATAGAAAATAGCTTTAAGTTATACTGCTGGTTTTAGGAGTTGCTTATATAATCTGGATGTGATTTTTACATTCATGATGTGAATTTTTTTAGAATCTCTATATTTACAGTTTATTTTCTTGTGTCTATTGACATATAAAGAATTTCAAATTTGTTTAATCATATCATTTTCTTTTTTTCTTGCTTGTTTTGGGCAAATGAAGACACTTTCTATTAACACCTAATCATATATATATATATATATATATATGCATACATCTTATATAAATGTATGATAGAAATATATAAGCATATAGAAATACACATTATATACTGATACATTTATATGCATAGACATTTTCTGTTAATGCCTAATCATACACATGACCAACATATTCATAAACATAGAACATAAATACAACATAACTATATTGAATATAAATATACTTCTATATTAAATCTATTTATGCCTATATATTTTTAATATGTTTTCCAGACGTATAGCCATTTGAGGTTTTCATGGGTGTCTGTTAATTCTTTTAACTCATGTGTATGAGAGGGACATTTTACTGAGATTAATCCTCCCTATAGTTTATTTTGCCTTTGGAAACTACCTGTGTCTAGATGTAAGAGATGCATTGTGTGTGCCATAATTCTACCTACTGGCTCCTGAAGCTGTGTGATTTGCTTGCTCCTTGAAATACTCATTCTCTCAAGTCTTAGCTGCCACTTAATTGGTCAAGAACATTAGTGAACAGAGCATGTGAGATGTTGAATGTTCCAGCAGAGGCAAGCCACTAGACACTTGCAATATGACACAAAGCTTGAAGGTGAAACCATTTTGGAACCAACAAATCCAAGCACAGGCTGCACTTCATTCCTGAATAACCCTAGGAGTACAGTTTATTCAACTGTTCCAAGGCCAAAGTGTGGACTAAGTATGAGAGATACCATATGTTTTCAGCCAGTGATATTTAAGAAAGCAGGTACTATATATGAGTTTAACGCAATTTGCTGCCTAGATTGAGCACTGCCTGACAACATTTAACTGACATGTGCATTGGAATCAGACAGTCTGAAGAGATTTTAGGGCCTGTCATCTGTGACAGTTCTGTACTGACAGAAAAATTAGCAAAACTCTGCCTGCTTAGTGCAGAAAGCACAATGCTTGCTTAGAAAATCAATGCATCTGGCTGGGGGGAACCTAGGAAGTTCCACAAGACATTTCAGGGCCCAAGAAAATATGAATGAGAGCATTAAAGTGTGAAGGGAATCACTTTGTTAGAGAAGGCTACAGATGGGAAAAGCTAATGATAAAAATGTCACACACGTAATGACATAGTGATCTTGGTGGCTTATCTTCAAAGTCACATGCATTTAGTTTCTGAACAATAAATTTATTCTGAACAGAAACTGATTCCTGGGAAGACATAAGGAAAGCTTACTGACTTTACTCAATGTTTATGTCATAACACTGGGATTTCTAAGTCAAACTCTATTCTGAACCTATTCCTGGTTGTCTTAGCATAGCAACATTGAAATTTAGCCACTCTATTACAGGGATTTTTCTTGTTAAACTCATTGAAAAATTATAGGTGCTAACTGTGCTCTACAGAAGTGTGAGAGGCCTGATTGTATGAAAAGCCTTCTGTGTAATTATTAGTAATCAAATTCAACAAAAGAGGCCCAGCTAGAGCAGCCCCAATGCTGTACTAATCCTCTAATCAGAAGCAGCTTCCTGTTCACTAACATTTTCGTCTTTGAAAGGATTTTGATTTCTAGAAATAGTACACAGAGCAGCTTGATAACTCGAGGGTGACTTTCTGATATGACACCCCTCTGCTTTTATTATTTGAATGTCTATTTGTCAAAAAAAAGTGTTTTCTTGAACACTCACTGGTCAACTTTTAAATAAACCTGAGGCAGTATTGATACTTAATAAGAATGTAATTTTATTCTATTTATTTTTTTTAAAGATTTATTTATTTTATTACAAAGCCAGATATACAGAGAGGAGGAGAGACAGAGAGGAAGATCTTCCATCCGATGATTCACTCCCCAAGTGAGCGCAACGGCTGGTGCTGCGCCGACCCGAAGTCAGGAGCCAGGAACCTCTTCCAGGTCTCCCACGCGGGTGCAGGGTCCCAAAGCTTTGGGCCGTCCTCGACTGCTTTCCCAGGCCACAAGCAGGGAGCTGGATGGGAAGTGGAGCTGCCGGGATTAGAACTGGCGCCCATTTGGCATCCTGGCGCGTTCAGTGCGAGGACTTTAGCTGCTAGGCCACGCCACCGGGCTCAATTTTATTTATTTACCTATAAATATATCACTTTTATGTATAGGCTACAATCTGGGTTCTGTGTTCATGACTTAAATACCAATATCAAAAAGTGGTGTTAGGTTCTCAATGCAACATATCAGAGGCAGAAAGTGAACCCCAGGAGGTCAGAATTTATCAGTTGTTCTCACGATGTCTGACTGGTTTCTTACTATACAGAATGTATTAGCAGAAATGTTTAGCATATGATATACTGATAAACTACATTTGAGGAGGTATGTCCAAATGCCAGCATTTTTCTGATCCTGATGATACTTCTTCACTGTTACATATACAGTTGATGATTCCTGTCTAAATCCATGGTTATCAGGTAATTTGCAAGTGGTGATTTCTTAATTCTAACAATGTTTCCATATTGCTGGTTAATACACTCAATCAGGCGCTTTTTCTTTTTCATTAATTCATTCAATCTTTGTATAAGCATGGACTTGCAAATCCCTTATTTTTACAAAGCAGTTTGTAATAGATAACTATAAATGTTTCTATGTTCAAGTGTCCCAAACATGGCCACATGGAATACCTTTCATGGGATGCGTGTTAAGTCTTCCTTGTGTGGTACCTTACTCCCAGACATAACGTAGTCTAGACTCCCTCTCTGTTTCTCTAACCGAAGCCCAGGCATCAAACACAAAGCAGAACTGAATCTTTTTGTAGATAGCATAGCTTGCAAGCTATCATATAATTGCTAACTATTCTAAATACTAACTCTAGAAGAGTTTGAAGGGAAAATATTGATATAATGCAAAGTGTTTATTCATTTTAATGTATAAAACTGCATATTTTTTGGGCCCGGCGGCGTGGCCTAACGGCTAAAGTCCTCGTCTTGAAAGCCCCGGGATCCCATATGAGCGCCGGTTCTAACCCTGGCAGCTCCACTTCCCATCCAGCTCCCTGCTTGTGGCCTGGGAAAGCAGTTGAGGACGGCCCAAGGCTTTGGGACCCTGCACCCACGTGGGAGACTCGGAAGAGGTTCCTGGTTCCCGGCTTCGGATCGGCGCGCATCAGCCCGCTGCGGCTCACTTGGGGAGTGAATCATCGGACGGAAGATCTTCCTCTCTGTCTCTCCTCCTCTCTGTATATCTGACTTTGTAATGAAATGAATAAATCTTTAAAAAAAAACTGCATATTTTTATGTGTGTATAGGTCTAGATGAAATCCTAACCTAGTATAAACTCCTGGGTATATTTCAACTTCATTTCCAGCACTCTAGATTTATCCTGTCGTGCTCATTTCCATGTTTGAAACTCTTTCCTCTAATAGTGAGAAAGCACCTATCCATAATTCTGAATGCATTTACTAATGATTTCCATCTCCTAATTTAACTAAACATTTACTGTGTCAATTTAAAATTTGGTTTTGAGTGAGGGGATATGGGGGGAATATATAACTAGAAGAGTAGAGGATGGTGACCTTGGGAAGATATTCTGAACAAATCTGAAGAGTTGTTCCGATTCTCTGACGCTTTCATCATGACATTGCAGAGTCTTCTGATTGGTCTCTGACGTCATGCGTGCCTTCAGGGAAATCCTTCATCTCTGTAGTGTTTCTTTTCTCAATATTTACCCTTGAGTGTGAAACAGACAGCCTGAATACTGTTTTATTAAAAACAGTATTTCTGAGGATACAGCATGAAAAATTACAGGTTGTCTCCTAAGTATTAGATTAGAGCTAGCACCCATATGGGATCCTGGCGCTTTCAAGGTGAGGATTCCAGCCACTAGGCTACTGCACCGGACCCTAAAAGAACCATTTCTTCTGCTCAGTGACTCTCAGTGTGTTTTCTCAGATCACTTAGGAAACAGTTCTGCGCGGAACTCAGACAATGCAATTCTAGTGTGTGGAGAGAGACAGAGGCCAGTGCTGGCCTTGCCAGGGACGACAGCAAGTTGAGTTATGCTAATAGGGACAGAGGCAACGGCAGTAAATCACGATGCTCTCTCAGAGCAGTAAATCATTGGAAACACTCTACAGTGGTCCAGGTGCCTCCTGACACATTTTCCACAGAAGAGTACCGAATCATCCAAAATCAGTTACACATACGTGTATGTATGTCACCCAATGACCTCTTGATAGGCTACACAGATCACACATTTACATAAGGAGGCATAATGATCTCGAAGATGTTAGACATTTCCTTTAAAAGGAAAGAAAAGTCTGTGTCTTCACTGGTTTGGGCAGCAGAAAAATTTATGCAAACTTGGGGTTGTCGCAGTGGAGTATTAGGCTAAGCCTCTGCCTGTGGTGCCAGCAGCTCACGTGGACACCATTCACGGCCCCGTTCAAGTCCTTCCAGGGAATAGAGAGTAACCAAGACAAAGTCATGTACATGCACAGCAAAGTGTTTTGTGAAGCCATGAGTTACGTTATCACAGCAAAGAACATAAAAAAAAAAATTAAAGTAAGCCCCCAGAGCTGGAAGGGATGCTCAAAACAGATTTTTCTCAAAATCAGCAGCTCTTGAGACGCGTGGATGTCAGACTTCAGCCTGTGGAACAACTAAGCAAAAAGATCTGTTCACTTGGATACCCAGAATGTGATATTTTGTTACAATAGCCCTAAAAAAACTAATTTGCTGAATGTTCTTTGAATTTAGTTGCTAAAACTCAGTCCATTGTAGAGATGATAAAAGACAACTCTTCAAGAAGTGATTACCTTGTTGTGGCTCTAACTCCAGGAGAGATTTTTTTGTGTGTGTGAATTTAGAATTAATTCTAAATAAAAGGCTGATTATTGAAAACAGTCATCTAATAAAATACCCGGAACTCTGCGAGCGTTCACCCGGGATTCACTGTGAAAACTGCATCTGATTTCCTTTGAGTGGAATGAGGTAAGCTCTCCAAGCAGAGACAGTCAGAGACAGGAAGCATGGAAGCCAACTGCAAACAGGTGAGTCTTATTAGCATACAAAATAAGGCTTAAGCCACGTAGCACTGGCTGGTTTTATTAAACATGTGGACATCCAACGTGAATCGGGAATGAAGAGGACGAAATAATAGTGGTCTCAAATCAAAAGAAAATTAAAATTATGCTTAAGTATGAGAAGAAAATTGAATAAATGCATTTTGCAAAGCTGATAACTTGATTTTTAGGACAAAAATGAGATATTTTAAACATGTATTAGTGCCTTGAGTTCAAAAGTTTACCCTCAATGACACTTCTTAGCTTTTCTTAAGCCATAGAAAACAGATTGTTACATTAACATCACATGAAAACAACTCAGGTTCTTCATTTCTTCATTTTTTTCTGCTAAAACTATGAAATGCCATATTGCATTTTACTCTTCTATCTGGGATCTAAAATGCAACACACAGAGAAAGGAGAATTTGAGGAATTTGATTGGTGTTGTCCTCCATTTTCATGTTGGGAAAATGGAATAACTTTTTTTAGATTTTATAAAATCTACATGCTACTCCCACAAAGTAGTGTCACTGGAATCTATCCCTAATTAAGCTGATGTTTAGTTTTTCAGGATGATATGGACATATTAATTATTTCAATTAAACTGATCCTTTGAATAGTTTCTAAGAATTGACTAACTCCACATTATTGATGAATTCACCACCAACTATTGTTGTTAATAAAACTTCTTGCTAAAATTAAAATGTGATAAATTTTGAAACTAGCTAAGGGAATAATTTCTTTTTATCTAATTAGTCTACCTTCCTTAGGATATATTTGGGATTTCTCTTCATTGGACTGTAAAAGTGCTGAAATGGCAGTGTTCAAAAACATGGTGTGTTTGAGGCCCAGATGGCTTCACTGCAGACTTCCACAAAGCATTCCAAGTAGAATTGATCCCAATTTTTCATAAACTATTCAAAAGAACAGAAAGGGAGGCAATCCTTCCAAATTCTTTCTATGAGGCCAGCATCACCTTAATACCAAAACTAGAAAAATACATAACAGAGAATGAAATCCATAGATTGATATCTTTGATAAATATCAATGTTAAAATCTTTCACAAAATTCCTGCCAATAGAATGAAACAATACATTCGACAGATCATTCACCCAAACCAGGTGGGAGTAATCCCTGCCATGCAGGAATGGTTTAACATATTCAAATCTATAGATGTATATACCACATCAAGAAACTGAACAACAAAATTCATATGATAGTCTCAACAGATGCAGAGAAAGCATCTGATAAAATCCAGCACCACTTCATGCTAAAAACTCTAAGCAAGATAGGCATAGAAGGAACATTCCGCAACAGAATCAAAGCACTTTATTTGAAACAAACAAGCAAACAAACAAACAAAAAACAACAACAACAAAACCTAATGCCAGGATCATACTGAATGGAGAAAGATTAGACGTTTTCCTGCTAAGATCTGCAATTAGACAAGGATGTCCACCATCATCACTGCTGTTTAACTTCGTATTAAAAATACTTGTAAGAGCTAATAGACAAGAAAAGTTAAAGGAATTAGGATTAGAAAAGAAAAAGTCAACCTGTCTATATTTGCAGCAAACATGATTTTATACATAGGACAACAAAAATACTCAACAAAGAGACTGCTAGAATATATAAGAGAGTTTGGCAAGGTGTCAGGATACAAAATAAATGAATGCAAATCAATAGTGTATACAAACAACTCCAAGGCTGAAAAAGCACTGATCGGTATAGTACCTTTCAAACAACAGATACTGTAATACCTTGGAATTGACCTAACTAAAGACATGGACAATCTTTGCCAGGAAACTTACAAAACATTGAAAAAGAAGTAGAAGAAGATCAGCCCAGTGTGATAGCCTAGTGGCTAAAGTCCTTGCCTTGAACGCTCCGGGAACCCATATGGCTGCCGGTTCTAATCCCGGTGGCCCTGCTTCCTTATCCAGCTCCTTGCCTGTGGCCTGGGAATGCAATTGAAGATGGCCCGAAACCTTGGGACCCTGCACCCACATGGGAGACCCGGAAGAAGCTCCAGGCTCCTGGCTTCGGATTGGCTCAGCTCCAGCTATTGCAGCCACTTGGGGAGTGAACCATGGGACAGAAGACCTTCCTCTCTGTCTCTTCTCCTCTCTGTATATCTACCTTTCCAATAAAAATAAATAAATCTTTTTAAAAAATAAATAGAAGAAGAAGTCTTTTAAAGGTGTAGAAATACACCATGTTCCTGGATGGTCAGAGTCAGCATCATGAAAATGTCCAAGTTACCAAAAGCAGTATTCAAGTTCAACGTGATTCCAATCAAAATACCAAGAACTAAGCTGGAAAAATGATAACAAAAATTCATCTGAAAATACAAGAGACTGCAAATAGCCAAAACTGTCCTGTAGAGTAAGAACATAGCTGGAGGGATCACAATCCCAGACCTTAGGCCATATTACAGGTTGGTAATAATCAAAATAGCCCAGTACTGGTACAGAAATGGAGAGGGAGATCAATGGAATAGAATAGAAACATCAGAAAAGAGCCCACACATACAGGCACCTAATATTAGACAAGAGAACAGAAAATAACCTAGGGGAAAAAGAAGATCTCTTCAATAAATGCTGTTGAGACAATTGGATAGCAGCCTGCAGAACTAAGAAACAAGATCCCCACCTTCCACTCTACACAAAGACCAAAACAAAATGGATGAAGGATCTAAACATAAACCCAGAAGCAATCGAATTATGAGAAGAAAATGGAAGAATCGCTCTCCAAGATAAAGTTGCAGGTAAAGACTTCCTAGAAAAATCAAAAAAGCAGACATCAAGACCAAAATGAACAAATTGGACAACATTAAACTAAGAAGCTTCTACAAATGAAAAAAACAAAGTAAAAAGCAACCAACAGAGTGGGAGAGAATCTTTGCACAGTAAACAGACAGGAGGCTAATATCCAGAACATGCAAAGAACTCCATCAAAACCAAAACAAAATAAACAAACCAGTAAAGAAATGGGCGAAGGAAATGAGCAGACACTTTTCAAAGGAACAAATCCATAAGGCTAACAGACATGAAAAAGATATTCAAGCTCCCTAGCAATAAGGGAAATTCAAATTAAAGCCACAGTGAGGTTCTGTTTAAGCTCAGGGAGAATGGCCCATCTACAGAAACTGTCAACACCTGCTGGTAAGGCCGTGGAGATAAAGAATCACTATTACACTACTGGTGGGATTGCAAACTGGGACAAGCCACTATGGAAGCAAGTATGGGGAGTATTCAGATAGATGAGAATTCACTTACTGTATGACCCTGCAATCCCACTCCTGGGCACATATCCAAAATTCTGATACATTCACATGAGAAAGTAACTCGCATCCTTATATTCATCACAACACAATCTACAATCACAAAAACATGGAAACAACCTTGAAACCCATTTATAGAGGACTGGATAAAGAAACTGTGGCACATCTACACTATGGAATACTGCTCAGATCTTAAAAAGAATGAAATTTTAGCGTTTGTATCCAAATGGGCCCAACCGGAGACCGTTACGCTAAGTGAATGAAACAAGCCAATCATCAAAGGCAAGATATTATATGTTCTCTCTAATGTAAGATAACTTCCATTGAAAGTAAAAAACAAACAAAAACAAATAAAAGTAAATAAATACATATGTTTAACCCCACAAATAAAGGATGCAATAGGGACCAGAGTACCAGAAATCAAAGAAAATCAACAGAATGCATCTTTGCTAAGGAATGAAGGTAGACTCCCAACGAAACTTCTAAATATACCTAAACAACAAAAAACTAGAATCTCTACTATTGCCTATGCCAACAGTCTCACGACCTACATGAAGAACAGAAATTTGCAGCAATTTCTCTTTGTCTCTAATTTCAAGTGACTGTCCTCTCATGATGCTCTTGTTAGTATGGCTGAGGGGTTGTTTTGCTCATCTTCTTAGGGAATGGCTTTTGTTTCCATTTGTAGTTTCTTGGTTTCAAATCCAATTATGTTTGCTGTGAATGTTGCTTTTCACACTTCCAATTCATTTGTGTCTTTTTCAATATGTCTTTGTGATTCATTAATACATCATTCATACAAGACATTTTAATTATTTAGAAGCATCTGATATTATAAATATCCTTTTCAACACTGTTTTTGATACATCTCATGGGTATTAATGTTCTTATGTTTATTGTCCTTCCTTCTGGAAAAAAGAAAAAAATAACTTATTGATTTCTTCAGCACCACATAGTCATTCAGTGACATCATTTTCTACAAGAAGGGTTTTGATTCTTTTTTTATTACTTTAGCAATGCACTGATCATTCTGTAACATGTTGTTTAATTTCATCTTGATGTGAATTTTCAGATTTTCTCTAAGTCGTGTATTGTGTTTTCTGGCTGTATATAATAGAAGTGTGCTGGAGACTGACGTGCCAGGTGTGGAGACAGTGCAGTGTGTGTCTCTGCATCCAGAGCAAAGATGGACTCCCAGTGAGACTGTTGAATACATCCTGACAGTAGGAAGCTGGACTCTCTGCATTGTCCACGCCTACAATGTCAGGAAACACCTCAGTAGCAGAATGATGGACTTATGACTGTTCATGCAGGATCACCCATGGTAATACTAGAGGGGAAGTCAGTAGGGAAGGGGAGAAAATTCAAAAAGGAGGAGGGAAATCCCAGAGCATATGGAACTGTATCATAAAATTTTAAAAGATTAGGCTTTAATGAATGTTACTGAGATTATGTGACCACAATATTAACTTGGTGCATGAAATATTAATACTTTTCATTGCCATTCTCAGCTAAATATAAAAATATACCATGTTAATGTAAAAGCATACATTTAAATACTACTGATTAAAAGGATGAAATTATACCATTTGCAACAAAGCGGACCTAACTGGAGACCATTAGGCTCAGAGAAATAAACCAGTCATAAAGGGCATATATCATATGTTCTTTCTGATATAAAATAACATTCGTGCAAGATATAATATAATTAGTTATATAGGCAAACATGCATTTACATATATTCTCATAAATGAACCACATACTGGAGATTACAATTTCAGAAGTAAGGATACATTGCAGTATGCGTCTCTACTCCCAATGAAACTTTAAATATACCTAGACAATAGGATACTAGATTTTCCACCATTGCTAACACATACAATGCCATGATACACTTAAACAGTAGAATGGTGGACTTGTAAATGTTGCTGAAGGACTATACCATTATAATATGGGGAGTCTAGGGGGAGGAAAGAAAAGGAAGGGGAAGTGTAGGGGAAAATCCCTGTATCTGCAAAACTGTATCATGGAAAATCATAAAAATTAAAGAAAGAAAGACCTTTTGCTGTCACAAAATATGTCATTGTCATGATTTATAATCCATAATGTTTTTTTAATTTATTATTTTTAATTCATTAATTACATTGTATTATGTAACACAGTTTCATAGGTACTTGGATTCTCCCCACCCCTCCCCAAACCCTCCCACCATGGTGGATTCCTCCACCTTGTTGCATAACTACAGTTCAAGTTCAGTTGAGATTCCCCCATTGCAAGCATATACCAAACATAGAGTCCAGCATCTTATTGTCCAGTCAAGTTCAACGGCTTCTTAGGTATACCCTCTCTGGTCTGAAGACAGAGCCAGTAGAGTATCATCCCGATCAATTAAAAGCTCCAACATACCATCAGCAAAAATTTACATCATTATGGAATTAATTGACATAGTAATGAGTAACCAATATGGTAAAAGTAAATGCGAGTTCTTAGCCACCTTCTGTGACCACCTCATTGACATTTCAATTTTAGTTTATACACAACATATAACATACCTAACATAACATAACATGTTATACATAACATCGTGTCATCTTAAATTAAGGCAAACATGTGGTATTTAACCTTTTGGGATTGGCTCATTTCCCTTAGCATTATGGTTTCCAGTTTGGCCCATTTGGCCACAAAGAACTGCATTTTGTTTTTTTTAACAGCTGAGTAGTATTCCATGGAGTAGATGAACCATAGCTTTCTTATCCAATCCTCTGCTGATGGGCATGAAATAATTACTATTTTATTTAAATTAACTTAAATCTCTGATTTCAGATCTATATTTAAATATTCAACTCATCTTTTCCCATTGTTAGGCATTTGCTTTTAGAGAGATATTTAGCCTTGTTAAATCTTTTTTCTCCAGCTGTGTAACTAATGGAGGAAAAAAAGAGTATTTATTTCCTTAGAGGTGTGATACCTTTAATTCTTTGACAGAAACCCTTTCATTTGTATCCATAGGATTTTCAATTTTGGCATTATTCACATGTGAAAACTGCTAGTACCACCCAGTTAATGGAAACTGGTTCAGTAGTTGCTATGTTTCACTAACACATCAGTAAAAAAAAAAAAAAAAAAAAAAAAAAAAAAATGGAGTGATGGGCCTAGATGTAATTGAGCTAGATTCCAGACCCACAGAGTGACATCAAGTTGAACAATGCTTGTTTTTATTGATACAAGTTACAGATGCCAGTGGCAGAGTCCTCTCTGAATTTTCATTATTATAAGAATAGTGTCAGGCAGGAAAGCTGGAAGGGAAGAGTTGCCTTCATCCACCCTTGCTCAGTTGCATGTCCCCTGAACAACAATGGAAACACACATGGCTGGGAGGGGCAGAGGAAATGAACCCAGTGTGCAGACTGGAAACCCAGTGCCAGGTTCGGTCAGTCGGGGCCCTGGACTTACAGATTCAATACTCTGACTCTCCACAGTCAGCAAGCCAGGAAACCATTCCCGTGATCCTTTACCCAACCTTATGCAGAAAACCTGACTGTCTTACGCCAATCTGGGGCACAAAGGGGCTGACTCCATCGTCATTCCTTGCACCTTATTGGAAAGCCAGGGAACTTGAGATTCAGTACCAGGCTAGCAATGCCCAACAATAGGCAGACATGTTCCTAACAGACCAGAGTATTGCATCAACTGCCTGCCATGGAGGTTTGGAGCTCCAAATTTCTGTTTTGCTTTGACCCTTTAAATTCATTCATTTCCATGCTCTCTGTGCCTTACTGATATATTCATGCAAAATTTGAGAACTTCATTACTTTTCAAATACAGTGGGGAAAAACTTTAAGACTGTTTGGATGCTTTGGGTCGAGTTAAAAGGACTTATAAGCATGCATGGCCTGGAGGCCCAGGAAAGGACATTCTCAGATCTTCACAAAGGGGCTTATAAACACATTCTTGGGAATGATGATCTGATATCATTTCTGTCTTTGAGAATTATTTTAGGGAGAATGTGGCAATCATAAATCTTTGTATTTTCAAATGCAGAAAGTATTTTTTCTTATCTATTTATTATTTTTAATTCATTAATTACATTGTATTATGTGACACAGTTTCATAGGTACTTGGATTCTCCCACCCCTCCCCAAACCCTCCCACCATGGTGGATTCCTCCTCCTTGTTGCATAACCACAGTTCAAGTTCATCGTACCATCTCTGTGGTATGGGTCTCATCCAAGAGACCCACTGAATTCATTCTCTGGTTTATCTCCCTCCCCTCCCTTCATTTATCAATGTATAACTAAAATAAGCCATTGAACACATTATAGCTTTTCCTTATAATCTATCCAGCCAAATGCAAAAGTCTGAACACATTTGTTTTCTAAGTTCTCCTCCACATATGGTGATAGTATTGATAAATGTTTAAGTATTATACACTTAAAACAAGTGTATAAAATTAGCTGTTTTTCTCTGAATATCAACATTTTTTTTTCATTCTCCAGTTCTCCAAGTTTTCTCAAGTTCTTTCCAGATATGAAAGTGTCTCTTCTTCAGACTCTATTAGTCTCTCCTTTTGATTCCAAAGCCAGGACCTCATGTTGCAAATTACTACCATCATTGCTCCTAATTTTGGGATACCAAATCCTACAAGAAGAACTTGTTAATAAAAAGTCATCACACATTTACCTGATGGAAAAACAAAGTTGCCTTATTACATCTCTTGACTTTGTGAGGTAGGGTTTGAGCAGGTCTCAGGAGCATCCATTCAGTTCTAGGTTTGATCAACTAAGGTCACACAGGAGTATTTCACAGGCGAACCTGAAGAGTCCTCATAAAGGACATTGGTTATGTGTCCTAAGAGCAGCCTTCACTGCAAGTGTTCATCTTCAGTTTGATGTCTCTGCTGCCTTAAAATGTTATCAGTCTCCTGAAACTGCCTGATCCTCCTAGGTGGTATTTCATCAGAGAGGAGCAATAACTGTACTTTGATGTAACCAAGGTCCCTTGGCCAAAAAGCAGTGGTATTGAGGAATCTACATCAATACATCAAACGTTATTGAGATCCACAGAGAGCTGAGTTGGCTAAAACCCTGAGATAAAAAATGCATGTTTCTCTCCAGGAGACATGTCAAATGCAAGTCAAAATCAGCTTCTATCCATTCCTGATGAAAGGAGCTGGATGTTACCAACTTCTACCAAGTGGTTGCTTGCTGCCACAGTGGGATGGCATCATTTCACCTGGTTAGCAATGAACTAAATTCTTGTCAGTGTGGACATGCGCTGTTGTAGTACTGTAGTAGCTGAATCAGTCTTCTCTCAGTGCATTTGGAGGCCCATTGCAATCTGCATGTCAGCCATATGATTCTGCAGCTCTTTGTCCATTATCACAAGAGAAGATGATTTGTAACAACTTATTTTTCTATCAATTTCCCTTATGATTTGTGTCATATGATATAGAGATACGTATGTTTTGGGCTTACCATTGTGCAGCCATACCCATGTGTCTTTACCACATACAGCATTTTTAATCTTTGTAGCTTTAGGCGCTTGTTCAAGACTTCAAGTCCAGCACAGTTCCTACTTCCTATGAGCATAAGCCTGTTCTTCGAAGTGGAAGGGCAGTGTCCCATTAAAAGCTCCCCTCATTGGAAGGGTGCTTTTATAAGAATTACCCCCCAAAAGAGAACTAGTTTACTAGTTTAGAAGATCCATCTTCAATACAAAAAGAACAAATTTTACACATGCAACATTATATATTAAAATTATCTACATTAGTTAAACTTTAGTTTACTCTCATAGCAAAATAAAAGCAATTTAGCTAAAATGGAGTATCAACATTGCTATGTATCTTGTGAGAAAAATAGAATTATTTCAATAGGAATGTTATTTTTTTAAAAAAATAGAAGTTATATTACATAGATGGAAAGTATTGTTATAAAAATGTTAAAACCCTACCCAGACAACCAAGACATTGTAAAAAAACATTGATTGATTCATTCATTCGTTCGTTTGAGAATTAGTGATACAGAGAGAGAAAGAGAGAATTGTTCTCCCATCCAATGGTCCACTCTGAAGACAGTCGCAATGCCCAGAGCTGAGCCAGACTCATGACAAAATGTATGAGCTTCCTACATGTGTCCTACGTGGGTGGCAGGAATCTAAATCTTCTGCTGCTTTCCCAGATCATGAGCAATGAGCTGGACTGGAAACAAAGAAAGCAGGACGTGAATTATAACCCATGTGGGATACCAGTGTGGCATTACATACAGTGGTATGTAATATGACACAACACTAGTGCTGTAGGAGAGGGAGAGGGGCTTTTAGAGAGCAGCTGTCTTGGCAAGCCCACTCATGCAAGAATGAAACACACCCTGTCTTAGGACTTGAGGGGTCTGACAGAGATTAACTCAATCAGAAAATGTTGCTGAATCATAGTACTAAACTCTAAATAGCAGGCACATCCAGGGTTTAAGGGTTGTGTTTCTTTGTTTTCAAATAACTTTTAATGAAATATCCTTAATCCAAAACAGCAGCGTTTACCTGGCAACATTGGGGTTTACCTGGTAACACTCATACTTGGGTTGGTCATCAACTCCATCTAGCATCTTTCACAAACATACCTATCATGTAATATAAAATTTCTCTGGTTGTATGATCAAAGTGCCTGAGTTGATTTCTTATTGAAACTTAGATTTGTTGCAAACTTTTGTCCTTCCTTGGTCCTCTCAAGAGTAGCCAGATTCTATCACCTCTTAAATGATTCAAGAACTATTGACAAGTGTGGAATATATTGTGTTTATAATCCAAATTGGCCTACCAAGAATAGATCTTTCTTTATAAATTAATCACATATATTTTATTTAAGGAAAATGTTCTTGACTACACTAGCTTCTGCACTGTTTCATGAATGAAATGATGACCTAGAATTCTGTAAGGTTTTTCTCATACTCTGGCAATTATGTGTCTTTTCAATGCTATCAGTATTCCCAGAACTTTGTGATAACTGGCTCTAATTTGCTTAATCTCCTGAATAGAGAAAACCAAGTATAATTCTATGTATTGTCAGGACTCTAGCCCACAGCTAATCTCTCCGTTACCCAACATTATTTTCTACCACTTGGTTTCACCATTCACAGAGATTATTTTGATGTTATTTCATTAATACTACTCATATCTGTGACTAGGTCGCACAACATATTTATGTGTTTGTTTGTTTGTTTGTTTGACAAATAGGCAGACAGAGAAGGGAAACCAGAGAAGACAGAGAGAGAGATTAATTCCATTTACTGATTCGCTCCTCAAATACCTGGCTGGTCCAAATGGAAGACCATTGTTAGGATCTCCACCTGAATCTCCCAAACGGGTAGGAGGAAACCAAGTATTCAGGCCATCTTCTGCTGCCTCTCTGATGCATTAGCAGGGAACTGAGCTAGAACCAGAATAGCTGAAAGTTGAGCTGCCACTCTGGCGAAGGATGCGTATCTCTCCAGTCCTCTCCAGTGCCCGCCAAGGCTCACTTTATAAATGAGTCACTTCCTCTTACCACTTGATCCATTTGTTGGGTCTGAAGGAGATTGGGGGTAGGTCCTAGTGGGACCCAGATGGTGTTTCAAGACATAGACAGTTTCATTGTTTTCAAGAAATACTGGGATCCTATGCAGAAGTCACAATGTGGGTCAAACAGAGTCCAGAAAATCTTATATCAAATATTTTAAGAGGGCTTAATTGAGACACTTTTATAGCTTACATGTGTCAGTTCTTCTACATTTATTAACTTTAAAAATTAAAGAACCTATACATTAAAAAAATGTAGAACATACCAGAGAAAAATTAAAACACAACTGAAAAATGGAAGATATTTGACCCATCCACAAGGACATTTTAAAGGAATAAACATTGATGAAACATCAATTACAAAAATATACTTACAGGTTAAAAACACTAGCGTAAAAAGAGAGTCCTGTGGACAGCAATTTAAAACAATACTACCTTGCTTGTGGAAATGTCACAGAATTGTGGAAAGACCTGTAAAAAGCTAAGAATGAAACAGAACAGCTGAATGATTTTATTTCTGGACCACAACCAAATTACCATTGTCAAGAGCAGGCAGGACCACATTAATGTTAGTCAATGAAGCAGAAGACAATTTCTAATCATTGATTCACAAATCGATGAATAGTTCATTTTTGAAAAAGTTCAAATGCAGTTCCGTGGGGAAAAAACAGTTTCATCCAAAGACTCTTCTGAAGATCATTTGCACATTGCAGAGAACTGTGATCCATATAAACACCTACATAGATTAAGTGAAAAAAAACTCATAAATTTTAATATGCAATATAAATACTTTGGAAATAAAACATAGGACCATAAGTTAAACAAGTATGTCTGATATATAATATAAAATATATGATAATTAAAGAAAGAAATATAATAAATTGAACATCACCAAAATATATTCTTTAAAAAATAGCAGGAAGGGCTTGGCAGCGTGGCCTAGTGGCTAAGGTCCTCGCCTTGATCCCATATGGCTGCTGGTTCTAATCCCGGCAGCTCCACTTCCTCTCTATCTCTCCTCCTCTCAGTATGTCTGACTTTGTAATAAGAATAAAATAAATCTTTAAAAAAAAAATAGCAGGAAGACCTGCCTGACACTGGAGGATGTGTTTGTAAGGCACCTGCATGAAAAAAGTTGATTCCATAATGTGGAAAATTCAGTAACAAGAAAGACAACAACCCAATCATATAAAATGTGATAGATTTGAATAGTTACTTTATGAAAGACCTAAGGATTGCAAAAAAGATATAAAAATATTTCTTGGCATAAAAAGTGATTTCTAGTAATTTCGTGCTGCATTAAAGAATCAGTGAATAATGGGAGCTCTGTGATTCCACTCAAGTTTTGTCAACATAGAAAAGAATCTGTACCGACATAGATTCATTTTTCAGAAAGTAAAATAAAAGGAGTGATGATTGACAAACAGCGGCCAAGGGAAGGTTTTAGAGAAACAAGTATTTCCATTTGTTTGTGTATGGTGGCACTTTCAGGGAGCTAAGTACATTTGAGATGTTACTGGCTGTAGAATTCCAGTGTACTTCAACAGAACTGTTGTTTAAAATTTAGTATGCATCAAAACCCACAAAGATGTAGTGTGTGCAACAATTATTCTATATCTTTCACAAAAGATTTGACAGTTTTCTCTTTAATGTCAACTTCAAGAGCTTTATTTTAGAGAGCTGAATATTAATTTAGTTTTCCGAAACACTGTTTTTAGAAACCATTGTCTCTTCTCATATTCATACTTAATAAGCTCATAAAATATTCAATTTGATTTCAACACAGCAATAACAAAGTCAGCTGACATAATTGGGTTTTCAACAAGAACAGCCAAATCTTAGCATAAGGTTAGGTTTAAGAATATAAAAACATCACATACTTACGAGATAAATGTAGTCGGTCTAAGAAAGCAGGAAGCATATTTTCCATTCAGATTGAAGCAACACAGTAATAAATGTAAATAGAATATGATTGGAATATATTATATTATTTTATGGTTTAAATCTAATTAGTTACAGACTTAACACCAGCATTAAAATATTGACTTCCAAGAGTCGATTTCTTCATCATTATGTGAGGATAATGACTTTCCTTGTCTGGTTTCACTGCTCCTGATCAAGTATATTTTATCCAATACAAGCATGGTTATATCTTTTTTCTTTTAGATTCTATTTGCATGCAGTACCATCTTAATCCCTTCCCTGTGATTCGAAGTGCATCTATAAACAGTGAAGAGTTTCTGATAGTGGTGTATTTTGCAACACTCCCTCCTATTGTTCATTGCTCACTTTCGCCTTCTTGGTTTTCTAGCCTGAAAAGCAATTCATTATTGTGGTCCAGTATTCAAAGAAAATGCCCAGCTCTCCTTGCCAAATATACACACCACAGTTATCATCCAGTCAAGTAAAAAATAATAACTACCATCACACTCAGAGTTGGAAGTGGAGACAGCATGACACTTCATCTCTAACTCGACGTCTGAAAGCCACAGAACAATCCTATGCACGACAGTGAAACCATGAAAGCAAAATCCTCTCCTGAATCAATTTATTGCTGAAAAATATAAGTATGTTGAGTACCAATGAATGTGATTAATTCCTTTAAATGATGATGCCATATTGAAAAGCAGCACACAGAAAAAATCATACTCCTTTAAATAAAAATGCCTATTTCAGTGCTTTCCTACTATTTCTAGTTTTCCAGTAAAAGAGTTGCCAGGGGAACCTCATTCTAAACAACTGCTGTCAAATGTCATCATTAAAGCAAGTTAACATCACCCACGGGATTCTGCTCTTGGAGACTCTATTCATTATCTTCAAAATCTGGGAAGCTATCATTTCCAGGGTTTCTTTGGAGTACCGACATAAAAAAGAAATGATCCTAATTTGAAAGGGTGCCAGTGAAAAATACCTTCCCCTCTGCAGCACCCCCCTTCTCCCTTTGGAGACGGCTGTTCTCGGAGAAAGAAACCTAAATATATGCAGTTGCTTATCTATTGTTTTCGAAAAGAAAGAAAACATTTTGAAGGTAAGTTCAAGTAGCCTTTCTGTAACTATGGGATACCATTACCTATTGACAGCTAGCAAAGGGAAAAGAGCAAAATACAAAGAAGAAAAATGCTGATTGCATTGCCTGCTCCTATGGGCTGTATTGCCTCAGAGAAAAATGCTGAGTCTAAAGATGACCTGCGCCCTCCCCTTGCAGCAAACCTCCGCGCTGGAAATGGGCTCAACAGGACCCCCGGGAAAAGCCCGGAGCTGGGCAGGAGAGGGGAGCCACTCACAGAACGTCGCTGACGCACAGTTCTAGGGCATTCGGACGGGGTTTGGGAGTATAGAAGTCACTGTGAGCGTTCAGAGGGCGCTGTGGGGACAGAGACTGAAGTGGGACCCAAGGTTTGAGTTGTTAGCTTCATCTTTTTCCATCTAAATTGCTCTTAAGGTTCCTTTTAAAGCCACTTTTTTCCAGTAAGTGGACTTTCTAAACAGTAGTCTCACATGTGAATAACATAATGACCCTCAGTTAAAAACTAATAAATGATTAATATGCTACTAATATTATTAATGTTATCATTGAACTCAACGGAGAGGAGGGCATTCAGGAGGTTCTTTCTCAACTTTAGGTTGGATGACTTTTAAACAGCTAAATTACTGCAGCAATGAACTACTGCGATAACTTGCAAGGCTTCTGTATTCCACAAAAACTGCCTCATAGTCACATCACATACAACTGTCTGGAAAGGTGAATGCAATTATACAGATTCAGTTTACTAAAACAGCACCGTATCATGCCTACTCATCACGTGTAATAAAAAACGTAGTGCAGAAACACTTCCGATTGCAAAAGATCAAAGAGATGCTAAAATAGCTTCCCCGCCTCTGGACATGTGGTCCTTGGAGCCTGTGATGCAGTGGAGCCGCTAGCAGTCCAAAAAGACTGAGGAACGGAAGCTAAGAAAGTTGCATCAACTGGAGATTCTCATTTCTCAGTATGATACTTGAGGAATTTGTAATTTTTTTCAGATTTTGACAAGGTCATTTAAATGTGAAAACATTAAAAAAAACCCATGAGATGAGAGCGCTACAGTTGTGAGATTCGCCAGGAAGAACGCCACCACCAGCTAATCCGCCACTGAGCACGGAGCACCAGACAAGCACAGGCAGAGAGCCCAGGACCGGCTCAGGGCGCCCAGTCACACTCAGCCCGTCGCCGCCACAGAGCTCACCGCGGTGACACCAAGGACAAAAGCAAAACTCAATGCTGTCTCCTGAGAGATTTAAAATCTCTGACACTTTCATGTGAAAGTGACTTACATTTAAAATTCTTCTATATTTTTAAGTTTAGGTGAACTAAAAAGTAAAAAAAAAAAAATCAGCAATTTAATTAGAGAAATACATACATAATACAAATGTTCTTAAAGAATAAGTTCTATAAACATAAAAAGTGCGGGAAAACAGATCAGGGAAAGTGGTTGCTCGGATAAATCATCCTCGTTTGGCGTAATGGATATGTTAATATTCTACCACAACATTTATTGCAGTAAAACCATCGACAGAAGGATTTTGCTAATTTGTAATCAGATTGATTTACAGGGTCTTCTTTGATTTCTCACCTGGAAAATCACTGGCAAATAACTCATTTTGAAGAGGAAGGAATGACTCAGTGGTTGGGAGTGGATTGTTAGGCCTGTTCGCCGCTCTTCTCATCAGAGTTAGGCCCATTCCGGACCAAAACCAAAAAAAGTTAAACGTTGTTGATCTGCAGATTTGTGATGACTGTTATTTCACATAATTTTGAAGTTTAATATTTAAAGTTTATATATACATTATTTTAGAATTATATAAATATGTATTTATATAGTTTATAATATTGTACATAATATTAAAGTTTATATAATGTAAATTTAAATTTTGAATATATATATTTGTTAATTTTTATTGGAAAGGCAGATTTACAGATAAGAAAAGCTCTTCCATCCACCAGTTCACTTGTCAGATGGTCCGCAATGGCCAGAGTTGAACCAATCCGAAGCCAGGAGCCAGGAGCTCCCTCCAGGTCTTCCTCCTCATGCTACGTCCCAGGGCTCCGGGCTGTCCTCCGCTCCTCTGTGCTGTGAGCAGGGAATTGGAGCAGTTCCTATATCCCTGATGCCTGCAAAGGGAAGATTAACCAACTGAGCAAAGTAAAAGACATTGCATTATATATCTGACCAAAAATCATATACATATCCACTATTTATTTCAAATAAATGTGGAATATATCTTTTTTCTTTTAAAAAATGTGCCTGATTTTATAGATCAATAGCTTAATATTTGTAATATTGCTTTATTCAGTTATTTTTTCAGCTGAAGGGCAAAGGAAGTGCTCCCACCTGCCAATTCACTCCCAGAATGCCTGAGAGCAGAGAACTGACTCAGAGCTCTGTATGAGCACCAGGGAAATCCTCCTGGAACCACTACCTGCTATCTCCCCGAGTCTGCCTCAGCACAAGTGGAAATCAGCAGTTCAGCTGCTACTTGAACCTGAGAACTTTGACAGGTGATGCAGACATGCTAATCACACCTAATGCCCACATTTTTATAATACTTTCCTCTATAAATGCTTTTAATAAAATATTAAAAGTGTCTCATCACTTTGTGTATGACAGACCATCTAGAACTTCATGAATTTAACAAATATAGCAAAGTCAAGTAGTACTTCTGTAAGTATTTTTAATTATTGGAAAACATATTGATGTCAGCATACTAATAAGAATGCTAAACTATACTTACATATATAATATTTTCAAATATTTTATATGTTTGAGTGGCAGAGTGACAAAAAGTGTGTGTGTGTGAGAGAGAGAGAGAGAGAGAGAGAGAGAGAAAGAGAGAGAGAAAAGACAAGAGCTTCCATATATTGTCCACTTGTCAAATTGTTCACAGGGGCCAGGTTTGGAACAGGCTGAAGGCAGGAGCCAGGAGTACCACTCCAGTCTTCCCTGTGGGCTAAAGGGCTCTAGGCACTCAGCCTGTCTGCTGTTGCCTATCCGGGCTCATTCTCAGAGAGCTGGATTTGAAACAAGGAAACTGGGACTGGAAGCAGTACTCCAGCATGAGAAGCCGATGACAGCTTAACATACTTACCACAATATCCGAAAGGTTAGAATAAATAAATGAATATGTAAATAAACTACAAATGCAACTTTAAATATTTATTGCAATTATCTAGGCACAGTATTTTATAGGCATAAGTTAGAGTAGATCCAAACAGTTTAAATTCAAGCATCAACATCAAATGAACGAGAGGAAGCATCGAACACATGCCCTGCACAAACTGTAACATCACATCTCATGTGTTTTAGAATTGTCTGATGATCTCTAAATGAGGGCGGAAATGCAAGGCTTAAATGAGAAAGTGGCAGCACGTTGGGCTTCTACGGCACTGACAGCACTGTGCACAGCACAGTTTGGAGGGAGATCCTGCCAAGCACCAATGGCCTTGGTGCCCAGGACAGACAGCATGAGCTATCATGTCCCTGTACCAGCTAGGTAATCCATTATGCTGCTCATAGGTCAACATAATCAATGACACTTGCCATCTGCCCGTCCTTTCTAACTAGATTTTTGTGTTAGGTGCCAAAGATGTTTATTTGAACAGGCCTGAAGGAATGCATTTATTCAGCAGCTATTTATTTGTCATCTAGTAGTTGTCAGTCACTGAGTCAGATCTTAAGAAAATAGTAGTGAATAAAATGATCAAAAATCCTTCACATGATATTATTAGAAGGGAAGGGAAACAAGTATTTGGAAAAAAAGCACATTATGACATTATTGCATATTGTATGACAATAATTATTTGTCTCAGGTGAAAACGAGGACAGGAGGGTTGGTTAAGGGTTTTCCTGATCCCTGTAATTTTAAGCATCTTAATGAGGGGACTCAAAGGGTAATAGTAACATCTAAGCAGAGGACCAACATCTTGCACATACAGGCATGTAAATCTGCACTAAGGCAATGGTTATGGTATTTGCTGTTGTCTGTTTTAATAGTTATGCATTTCAAAGGCAAATGACAAGGAGTATGAGCTTACTAGCTAACGTCTCAGGTGGTTCAAATGGCTGAGCTGGATCAAGCCAAAGCAGGACCTAGGGACTTTGTCCAGGTCTCCTACACAGGCGACCTTCTACTTTTTCCAAGGCAAGAAGCTAAGTTGGAAGAACATGCACAACTCAAACCCCTGTTCCCATATCAAAAGCCAGCATCACATATAGCAACTTCATCACATATAGCAACTTCATCACATATAGCAACTTCGTTAGATGCAACACAAGACAACCACCTGACTGCCATGCTTCCCTGCTGATGAAGAAGGAAATAATGCATATTCTTACATCTGTCTGCATATATGTGTGCTTGAGTGAATGTGGGTCTGTAGTTATACGAAAGGATGCTTTGAGAAGTTTGTGGAAAAGGATATCAGTGAGTTTTCGGGGCAAGCGTTTCCCACTGGATGGAGTACCTGAATTTCATTCTCAGCTCAAGCGCCCAAGTATAACTTCTCACAAATCCAGACTTTGGATGGCAGTGTTGGTTCAAGCATTTGGGTTTCTGTCTTCCTGGCCTTAGAAGGAGACTGAGACGAAAAAAAGAGAGTGAGGCTTTTAGTTCGGGCAAAGGGTTATATTAATCAGAGGAGTCTGACGGACCACTCCCTGGCAGGATTCAGCCCTGGATCACTTGCACATGATGGGGTGGCCATCTGAAGGACATGGTTGGCCAGGGCATACAGCACTGCACCTGTATGCCTCTTAGGGGTGGGGGATGGGAGGAGATAGCAGCTCCTCAGTTTGTGCACAGCTGTGATGTGTAGCGAAGGACCTGTAGTGCAGGGTAGTCACTGTGGTGGGCTGCGACAGGGTCTGAGTGGCTCCTGTACGGCATTCCAGAATTCCTGAGGAGACAAGGCCTGGATGATCCCTTGTGGACTCACTCCACCTCAGGCCAGCGCCCTGCTCTTCCAGGCCTAACAAAGTAATCAGGGTGAGAAGAAAGTGCTAAAGATGATCTAAGATAAACAGCAGTATAAGAAAAATGGGTGACATTTTATCATGGCAAGTAAATAACACGTCGGTTTTGTTGTGCTACATAAGTAGTCACTGTGAGTATTATTAATAGTCATTTCAATAATTATACAAGAATGTTTTTCATGAATAGGCACACAGAGGATAGATGACAGTGTGTGACAGAATGACAGACAGGCAGATGAGGGTCCCAAAATCAGAGGCATCTTTGGAATGGGTCGGCATGTAAGTATTAAAAGATCTGCTACTGTAATTCAACTGGTACTGCACACCTCTTTTTTTTCGTAATTAACATTTTATTTTTTTACATTGTATTTTTTTATTCATTAATTACATTGTATTAATTTCATAGGTACTGGGATTTCCCCTACCCCTCCCCACACCCTCCCCCCATGGTGGATTGCTCCACTTTGTTACATGACCATAGGTTAAGTTCAGTTGAGATTCCCTCACTGCAAGCATATACCAAACATAGAGTCCAGCATCTTACTGTCCAGCCTAGTTCAACGGTTTCTTAGGGAGACCCTTCTAATATAGCATCAGCAAAAATTTACATCGTTATGGAATTAATTGACATAGCAATGAGTAACCAATATGTTAAAAATAAATGCGGGTTCTCAACCACATTCTGTGACCACCTCATTGACATTTCAATTTTAGTTTATGCATAACATATAACATAATATTCATAAAATAACAAGTTTTACATAACATCATATCCTCTTAAATTAAGGCAAACATGTAGCATCTAGCCGTCTGGGATTGGCTCATTTCCCTTAGCATTATGGTTTCCAGTTTGGCCCATTTGGCCACAAAGAACTGCATTTTGTTTTTTTTTAATAGCTGAGTAGTATTCCATGGAGTAGATGAACCATAGCTTTCTTATCCAATCCTCTGCTGATGGGCATTTTGGCTGCTTCCATGTTTTGGCAATTACTGATTGTGCTGCTATGAACATAGGGATTCATGTTGGTTTCTCATAAAACAAGTGTTCTGGATATATTCCTAGGAGTGCTATTGCTGGATCATACAGTATGTTGATTTTGAGTTGTTTGAATGTTCTCCATACTGATTTCCATAGAGGCTGTACCAACCTGCAGCCCCACCAGCAGTGGAGTAGGGTTCCCTTTTCCCCGCAACCTCGCCAACAAGTGTTGTTGGTGCTGTTTTTCATGTGGGCCACTCTTACTGGCGTCAGGTGGTACCTCATTGATGTTTTAATTTGGATTTCCCTTATTGCCAGAGAACTTGAGCATTTTTTCATATGTTTATTTGCCATTTGGGTTTGTTCCTTTGTGAAATGTCTGCCCATTTCCCGTGCCCATTTTTTGAGTGGCTTGCTTGTTTTGGCATTTTGGTTGTTTCATGGTTCTTTGTATATTCTGGAGATTAGCCCTCTATCACCTACGTAGTGCGCGAAGATCTTCTCCCATTCTGTGGGTTGCTTTTTTACTTTGTTGATTGTTTCCTTTGCTTTGCAGAAGCTTCTTAGTTTGATGAAGTCCCACTTGTTTATTCTGGTCTTGATTGCTATTGCCTTTGGTTCCTTTTTAGGAAGTAGGGACCTACCCCTAGGTCTTGCAGAGTATTTCCAACATTTTCTTCCAACGGTTTAAAGGTTTCTGGATGTAGGTTTAGATCTTTTATCCATTTAGATTTGATCTTAGTGTATGGTGATAGATGTGGGTCTATCTTTTTGTTTCTGCAGGCTATCAACCAGTTGTCCCAACAGCATTTATTGAACAGACCTTCCCATTTGCCTGGATTATCGTTTGTCTTTTTGTCAAAGATTATTTGGCTGTATCTGTGTGGGTTCCCTTCTGGTGTTTCTATTCTGTTCCATTGATCTTCTTCTAGACCTCTGGACATACTATAGCGTGGTGGTTATCAAAACAGCCTGGTACTGCACACCTCTTACACACTTAATGACAGCCCTGTATAAAATGTGGTACAGAAGCATTCTAGGGATCTCATTTTTGTTGTACCTATACAGACACAGACTTTAAAATGAAGGACACAGTTCACATCATTTACTTCTTATAGATCTGCGGTTCTTTCAAGAGCTTATGTACAACTTATAATTCAGTCTGGATAGTTTGGGATCTGGGAATATGTCGAATTATTTTTTCTGATACTTCTTTTTCCTTTTCTTTTTTTATGATTTATCAATTTTCATTGGAAAGGCAGATTTAGAGAGAGAAGGATATACAGAAAGAAAGATCTTCTGTCTTTTAGCTCAGTATCCAAGAAGCAGCAATGGCCAGGGCTGAGCCGATCTGAAGCCAGAGCCAGTAGCTTCTTCCAGGCTGGTACAATGGCTTAGTGGCAATGTTGGATATACTCAAGACTAAATTAACAAGTACTAAGTGCACGCTTATTAGAACTCAGTCAAATACCTGGATTTTTCAAATTATCTCTAAAGAATAGCTCGGAATGGTCTTCAGTACCAGACCTGAGACATCGTGAACAATCACATTAGCTCTAACCCCCGGGCTTCCTCCTGTCACCTGGCCTGGTCGTGGCCATTAGACATCTGGGGAGTGAGTCACAGGATGGAGTTCTATTTCCGTCTCTGCCGCTTTCCAATCCCCTCCTATATCTTACAAAAAAAGAATTGGATTTTTTTTTTGTATTTTAAGATTCACATTTAATAAAAGTAGGGTTAAGCCTAGAACTGTATACTTCTGTGCTTCTAATTATGAAATCTATGATTAGGCGGAAAGAGCATCCTCTGTAAACCCAATTTTAAAGATGAAATATATAAGGGCTAATCTAATTCATTTACATGCTCAACTTATTTACACTGGTAATGATGCACTCTGCTAAGAAGTTATTTGTTAAAAATGGCTTAGTTTAAGATTATTTCAATGTTTAATAATCATTGAACCATATGTGAGGATACTTCCTGTATTGGTAGAACATTTTAATTGGTGACATATTTACAGTTTAAATGTTAGCAAGTAAAAAAAAGTGAATGGGAAAAGATTTACCTAACTAGCATGTTCATGATTTTGAATCAAGTGAAGTTCAGACATATGTCCCACATATATTCCATATCTTTAAACATATGAAATATACTTAACACATTATGCTTCACTGTACTTATTTCAGGGAGTAGTCATAAGTTTTTTCCCAGATGTTTGTATTTGTCTGAAGAAAACATATTCTTGAAAACAGGCTTATTTCAAATTCATTTCTATTTCAAATGCATTAAGTGCCAATTGTGGGGGTCGGGTAGAGAACTATAAATATGGAAAAGAATATAAAGCAGTATTAAAAGTAAGAAGTATATTAAATCCAAAATATTATCAACTTTATTGTTTTGACTGTATTTGCAAATATAATTTGTTCAAAGATTACTTTTGTGTTGAAATCCAGTTTCTATTTAGATAGAGAAAAACCTCTGGTGGGGAATACCACACAACACAATTGCTTCAAACTTTACCAATTCATTTATTGATATTTTGTTCGGAAAAATCAATGGCGGCAACCACCTCTGGAACAGTTTCATTAAAACTCACCTCTGTGGCCTGACATTTCCCTTGTTGAAGTCAAAGCAAAGGCATAGTTTTATTGTTATTTTTAGGCTGTTTGACCATTCACCACCTTCAATTAAGTTTTAGCTGGATGGGCTCATTCGAAGGAAGAGAAAAAAATACAATGTGGCTTTCTTACTTCAAGACAATAGTTGTAAATATGTTGTAGACTTCTTAATAATTAGCAAAACTATATTCTGACATTCTTTCTTTATACAAATTTGGCAAAATAACATAAAACATATTTAGTGTATTTAGCATTTAAAAACAAGCAAAGAAAGACTGAGCTAAAGAAAAGCTGAGAGGAAATTTCTCTGAGTAACTGGGGATACTGATGCTGAGAGGCAAAAGGATCTGGTGACCAAGCAAATGGGCAATTAGCTGTTTCCAACAAATATCAGCAAGGGACCACAAGCACTAGAAAACAACTTGTGAGGCATGAAGAGGCCAGCTACCTTGGATCTCAAAACTTGAGTGTAGGCTGCAGAGGAAAAGCCCTGGTAGGAATCTCAGGTGGAGCACCATTAGCACGTACCTGCTTGGATTCATGTAAGACTATCGTCTTCAAGGAATCCCAACAGGTGCCCTTCAAATAAAGCCTTGCACTGTTGCACATGCTTCTGTATCATAGAATAAAAAAGATGGAATGAATTAATTCAAATAGAACTTTCATTTCCTTGGCCAGTTCTCCCGACTTTCACCCCATTCTTTGGAACCCACACAATATGAAGCTGTTTCACATGAGTTTTATAAAATCCCTTCAAAATACTAGGGTCTGCTTTGATTCACAATGATATCTAAAAATAAAGCTAATTACATGTTATGATTGATGTAATTCAAAAGCACACATAAGCAGTAGAGTATTTCATGGGACAACTATCTTTTTTATTTTTTTATTCCAGAAAGGAACAATATTCCTGGAAAAGGATAGTAAAGAAGCTACATGTTAATATAGTTCAAATTTTATAATCACAGGCTACATACTCCACTAAATACTGTGTTGAACAACTGAGAAGTAGAAAAATTGCTGTTCCACAGGAATACAGCCAGAGGCTACAAACAGTAATCAAGTCATAAAATGACAACCTTGCTTTTACACACTCAGGGTTTTTTGTACTGCGTATATTAGCTAACACAAATCAGAGAAAATATTTTTGTCCTTCTACTGTTACTTGTTGCACAGTATATTGAGTTGAGTATTAAGCCTGTGATCATAAATTAAAATCATGTCCTTATAAAATTTATAAGAAATAATTAGAAAGAGGGGATGGAGGATGGAGGTAAGGATTTGAGAAGGAAGAACGGAAGCTACTTTATAATCTCAGAGTTGTAACTTTGAAATACTTGAAATCTGTGCTTACAATAATCCTTTATATACGTGTGTATATACATATGTATACATATATATAAGACATCCAGAAAAAAAGCCAGAATACAACAGCTCTTTAAAAGTCTGCTTATTATTAAAAAGTAAATAGAAGATGTGTTACAAAAATTTTTTTAAAAGTGGGAAAAACAAAAGGAAAAAAGGAAGCGGGTAGGCAAGGAGTAAAAAGTATCATTGTGGTTTTGAAACTGTTTATGTGGAATGTATGAAATATGTCCTCTTTATGTAAATGCATAAACTAACAAGAAAAATATTACTGCAGAATGAAATACAATTTCCTATGCTTGTAAAGTCAAGGATTTTTTCCCCTTCTCAAGTTATAAAACAATTGAACAGAATTGGCATTGTTGCAAAGCAAGTGTCCTGGTGATAAGGATTTCTCCTGGCATGTGGACAGTTATTTGCTCACATATACATATATAAGCCTATATTTATGTGCTTATTATTATATATTATATTTATGTAAATATTACATGTTATATATTATTATTATATAACCAATTAAGAATGGGAGAAGTGGGGGAGGCCAAATGTAAGCAATTATAATTATAAGCAGATATCTTTTCATTTTTCTTGTATAATATAAATCTGGATACTCATTGGTCAATGTGTACCTATTGGCTGTCTAGTGATATACAGTAAGATATGGACAGTCTCATGTTTACTGAGTCACTGCTACATTCTAGGAGCTGTGTGAGGCTCACCTACTTGTGTGCTTCTGAGTAGGGGATAATATAAAAAAAGATAAATTATAGGAGCAGAGACATAGTATGCTAGCTTAATATTCTGTTTTAGTAATCACTGAGAATCATACGTAACTGGCAAACCTGTGGAAATATTTGATTATTTATAGAAGGAACTTGAGAAACTCCTCATATAAATAAAATATAAATTCAAGCTACTCAAAAAAAATTTAAAAAAGGTAGACCTATTTCAATTGGGTCCTAATCAATCAAATAATGGCTTTAGGAAGTCACTTACCAAGTAAAATCGTACAAAGCGCTTGTAAGGATTTTAGCAGTAGCTGTTTAAATAAATGTAAAGACATCTTGAAAATTTGTTAATATTATCACTAAAAACACTGCATAATTCCAGTTATGACACTCATTCATTAAAGCAAATTTGTTTACCCAAATAATTTAAACTAAATGGCATACTAGTGAAGACTTTGTCAACAGCAAACTGTGACAACAATTGTAAACAGTGCCAAACAATGTCCTAGCAATAAGAAAATGAAACCAAATAACACAATTGAGGTGAAACCTTCGTATGTCAAGACACTATTCTAAATGAAATGCCACCATCTGGCAATTCATGACCTGAAAATATATACTATAAAATTGTCTCTCCACTAAGTTAATCAAAAACTGAAAACTTTATATTTGCAAGTAGCTCATTATCTCAGTTCCCATTTTCATCTGGTTAAACTTTCACTGTTTTTCATGATGCCGTTTATTTTAAATTGGTAGACAAAAGTCAATGTATTTATTCTTTACAACATGGATTTGAAACACACATTGTTTAGTTAAGCTTAGCTATACATCATGCTTATTGTCTCAAAAAGTAGTGAACTTGTGGTTAGAGCGCAACATCCAGTCTCTTTGCATTCTTTAAGAATACAATTACTCGTCAGTAAGTATTTGGACACCCATTGTACAACAGATTCATTGAAGTTGCTCTTTCGAGCTGACTCTAATTATCTATGCTTTAATTAAATGTTACTCCACCCCTGCACCCTCTGGAACTTCTGTGATCAACTCTTCTAACTTCCACATGTCTGTTTGATAGTGCATTCGGACCTTTATGCACTTAATTTACTCTTTTTATTACGATGTCTTCCAGGTCACTCTACATTTCGGCAAATGAAGAATGTCACTTTTGCAGAGAAATAGCACAATGTTATCCTACATGTCACATATTCTCCCATTATATCTTGAATAGATGCTGTCTAAATTGGCAATCTTTAGCTAAAATACCAAAGATTAACTTACAAAGAATACAGTACTTATGCAGGCACCTGATACATTCACTAGTAAATTTAGGTTATAATTCTGCATTTTTATTTACTCAACACAACTGTGTCAGTTATGGTGTTGTGTCTCCCATATAGCTTTACTATGAGGGTATAACCAATCGTCCCTGCTGCTGTGCTTGCTAATTCAGCACTAAGATCACAGCGATGTAATGCTTTGTGTGAAAACCTCCCAGCCAATGCCTGGGCTATAAGGTGCCAACACTTTCTTGGAGCCAGAAGATGCCACTGACAGTGGAATTTATCCCAGACTCTCCATTGGTCAGGATTTTATTAGAACTTCACCAAAGTCTACCATCCTTCCTCCCAAACTTGTTGGTCAACATCATATTGTCACGGCATTTCTAGTCCCCTTCAATTTCTTCTCTGTTTTGTCTTCTTGAATTATCCTAAGGCAAATTCCAACTCGACCTTTATGTCTTGAGGACTACTCCTGATTTAAAAAATTATCATAAAATTATACATTACAGCTAGGAATTTTTATACCTATAAAATGTTTAGGAGATCATTTTGTTTAGCACAGATTGGGGGCAAAAAAAAAGGTCTTATTAAGCTTAAACATATTTCCAGATATATCTGATTATTAAGAATAAAAGGCACATCTGTACCTGACAAAATGATTCTCTAGGTAGAAGGTAGATATTGTACTAAACTTATAAGAGATATCATGAGAAACAGCATTTCCAGAAATGAAGTTCACTGCCATGATTGTAGCCTTCAGGATTTTTTAAATCACACGTATGATGAAGATATTAAGATGTTATTACCCAAAGCTTAAAGGTCTCAAGATGAACTTTTATTGTGGGGGAGTCCACTGCTTCTTATCGATGTTATAACATTATGAGATTAATCTGCATATTGTATCCAAAGAGTTATTTATTTATTTATCTATTCATTATTTATTCAATCATTTGTTTATTTATTTATTGCTGCCTGGTTGACTGCTAGCTTATTGCATAAACATTCCACACTTTATCCATTCACTTAATGAAAACATTTAGATTTTCTCCAGTTTTGAGTGTTACAAATGAAGCTTTCATTATTATCCATACTAAGGTCCTGGAGTGGAAAACGATGCTTTGATTAGGCCCAAACTCCCATACTGCCTCTACAAGGCGCTTGAGTGAGAACACAATCATTTTTCTTTCAGTACGTGACCCTGTGCTGCTGGTCCTTTTGCCAGATGGAAGCATGCGTTCATGCAGCCATCCTCTTCCCTGGAGAGTTTTCAAACTGTGTTCTGGAGACATTCCGGTTACACGTCATCATTTCTAGATGGATGTATTTAAGAGACAGCGAGAGAGAGGCAAAGATATTCCATGTACTGATTTACTCCTCAAATGCCCTATAAAACCAGGAGGGCCGGCCAAAGCCAGCATCCTAGAATTCCATCTGAGTCCCCACTTGGGCATAGCCACTCAGGTGTTCCAGGCTCTCTCCCAACATACACATGAGCAGCACACTGGAATGGGAATCAGCGCCTGACTCAATCCCAGGCATTCTCTTAGGGGGCCTGAGTGTGCCACACAGCTTTGTTAAATACTGAGCCAAATGTCAGTCCCGAATTATATTCTGAGGCAAAGCTTTTTCAGTCAGAAATGTATAATCTGGAATAGAAAGCTATGGTAATGTGCACTGCAATAAGAAAAATGCTTAAATTCACATTTAAAATATTTTTAAACTAAATGTAATGTTTGCAGATTATGAACAGAGGAGAGATTTTAAAAATTGCTGAGGCTCTGTCTAGAGGGGTTACAGAGTCCATGCTTTTCTTAAATGCCTTCATTAATATGACTTACCTTAGTCATCCTGCTGGATGATTAGCACGCAGAAATGCTAATCTCTCAGAGAACAGTGTTCTAAGTTCTGAGTTCTATAGGTTATGGCCATATTTTTGTAGCTACAACATCTCCTGGATTCTCTGAAATATCAGTGATCATTCCTGAGAATGGAATAAATTCTGTTACCTTTGAAGCTGTTCTAAGCGATTGATCATTGGGATTAGACATCGTGTTTCCAAACCCAAATGTGCTGATCATCACACAGCCAAAAGGGTTATTGTGAGCTTTCAAATAAATTAGAAGGTAATTTGGAACTGGAGACCAGCCTTGGTATTATCTTCCTCGCGTCATCTCCAGATTTCCGTTTGCACTTTCAGCTCTACCCATCCCATGAATGCATGTATCCCCATTACTCATGGTGATGTTGAGCTGCATAGCAGATGGGTTTGGTAGGCTCAAGATCTTTCCAAAGAGCAGTTACCACATTTTTCAACAACTCAGGCAGCACAAATCTGCTTTCTCACAGAGCCTTATTTTTCAAAGCTTTACATTTTTCCAACTGTAGATGGAACTCAAATCCCTTTGTAGACCTTCCTGTAGACACTAGGAATTCATAGAAAATTAACAGAAGACATTCAAATCCTTGGAAGTTACATATTTTACTCCCATTACAATAATTGAATAATCTTTGATATTTCATGCAATTTCAAAAGGAATATTGCAGCAAAGTTTGTGTTCAAAGACTGTTCAATTGAATTGTCCTTGTTTCACTGATGTACTGTAACTTCAGTATACAGAGAAAAAGTATGTCAAAGTGGCATTTAGGAATTAAGATATAAGCATTCTCTAGCAAAGCCACTGGCACAGTCCAGGAAACATCTGGGCCAATAAGCAGAGTAGAAACTTTAATAGAATATTTCTTGTATTGTTTAATAAAATTAAGGGTTTTAGAAAAAATGTCAAAAGGTTTGGGAATATAGCATAGAAAGACATAGAAAAAGTAAAAAAAAAAAAAAGAAATACATGGAAGCAAAAACTGGAATTAAAAAAACAAATGGAAAGGAAATGAAATGAGCTTTGGAAATATAGACCAAGAATATGTATAGAATGGATCTGTAACTAATGATTTCAAGTCCTCAAGTCAAATAATTTTGTAATGTCACAATTTTAGTAACGTCATACTGCATGGGTATATTATAATAAAAGTAACAACGTGATTTGAGAGATAAGGAAAGTAATAGAGAAACAAATAACAGCATTTTAAAAACTAATCAGCAATTGAAAGGCATAACTACAGAGAAAAGTAAGAGCCAGAGCCTGAGAGGTCTACCAACCACTGGTTCACTGTCCAGATGACGTCTGATTCTCAGGCTGCCCCAGAAGCAACTAAGATCGCAGAATTTCCTCAGGGTCTCTCATGTGGATTCAGGAATGCAAGTTTCTGGGCCATCTCCGCTGCCTCCTTCCTGCCAGGAGCAGTCATGTCTGGAACCAGTGCCCATGGGGAATGTCACCATCAAAGGCCCAGGCTGCATACACTCTGCACAATGCCTGCTTCTCCAGGGAGTTCTTGATGAGGAGAGCAGGACTCCAGTAGCTAGGAAACATTCCATTTTGGCATGCTTAAGTGAAAATCCAATACCTCACCACCATGAGGGAAAGTGGTACTGAGACTGATACAGCTTGGTAGTCTGCACATAGACGCACGAGCACAAACATCCCCAGAGAAGGAGGGATGAAAGAAATCCAACACCTGCTGTCTTTTTATACAGAAAAGCATTTTATAAAATAGGTGCTTGGCATGGGAAAATCTCTGGGTGGTAGAAATTGATTTACTCAAATAACTGTTAAAATAATGGTGGATCCCTCTGCACATGGATTTTAGGAAGCCAAATAGAAATGCTATACAAATGTTGCCGTATGAAACTAATATAAAACTAATATACTACAGACTGTGGATGGAAACAATTACTTATGTCTGTGCCTTCTTTTTGTGAAATAAACTTATTGTAGCTAAAAGGTCAGTGTACAACAGAAAAAATTAGTCCAAATTCACTACTACCATTATTTATTTTCTTCATAATATAAGAATCTTCCAGAATTTCATGTAGTGAATAAACTGAATAAAGTTTTGTGATGTTTTCAGTATTATTTTCCTTCCATTTTATAATAAGCCATTCAGCAAAAATTAAAATTGAATATTTTGCTGAAAAAACATGATTAAAATAAATACATGTTTAATAAAAATAATCTTACATTTTCTGTTTTTTATCCTTATTCTCTGTTTGAAGGAAATCCTAGAAGAGGACTTGTGGCACAGTGGGTTAAGCCACTTCTAGGAATACCCTCATCCCAGCATGAGTGCCTAGCTTGAGTTCTCCCCTCTGTTTCCATGCGGCTCTCTGTTCATGTGCCTGGCAGGCAGCAGATGATGGAGTCAGTGCTTGGGACCCTGCAATGCATGAAGAAAACAGAAGCAGCGCCTGGCTCCTGCTCTCTGCCTGGCCTAGCACTGCTTTTTAAGCATTTGAGGGAGTGAACCAGATGATGGGAAACCTCTCACTTGCCTCTCTCTCTTTTATCTGTAAGTTTATCATCCTTATATCTGTTTCCATCTCTATCATGCGACTTTCAAATAGATAAAGAGAACTTTCTAGAAAAAATGACCTATAATGTTGTGAATAATTTATAATGCTTACTTCTAAAAGCTAAATTTTTACTTTCTTCTTTGAAGCTGACATTTAATTTTTTTATAGTGTTCACTTATAAATTTTATATGCTTGACCAGTATTATAAGATAACCTTGAGAATCATATTGTATCTAAGTAGTAGCAGACTTTCAATTTTGTCATGTATTTCATGCCCTTTATATTTAACATAGATGCTCTTTTCTTTGAAGTATTTATTATTCCATTTATCTGCCGGATTTGTTCTGTTATTACTATATATCAGTTGTATGCACCGACTGTCAGATCTCAGCTTGCTAAGTGCTGACTCCTTTGTCCCACCTCTTCTCATTCTTTTCTTTTCTTTTTTTTTTTATTGGAAAGGCAGATATACAGAGAGGAGGAGAGACAGAGAGGAAGATCTTCGTCTGATGATTCACTCCCCAAGTGACTGCAACAGCTGCTGCTGTGCCGATCCCAAGTCAGGAGCCAGGAACCTCTTCCAGGTCTCCCAGGCGGGTGCAGGGTCCCAAGGCTTTGGGCCGTCTTCAACTGCTTTCTCAGGCCACAAGCAGGGAGCTGGATGGGAAGCAGGGCCGCTGGGATTAGAACCGGTGACCATATGGGATCCCGGCGTGTGCAAGGCGAGGAATTTTAACCACTACGCTATCGCACCGGGCCCAACTCTTCTCATTATTTTCAACCTGTCCTCAAACTCACTGATTTGCACGATGTTATTCACCATATGCACACCATTTTTTTAGCCTGTGTGTTTGAGAGGCAGAATGACAGAGAGAAGGATAGACATAGACAGAGAAACAAAAATATATATTCCATCTGCTGTTTGACTCATCAGATGCCTCCGAATAGCCACAAGGGTGAGGTCCGGGCAAAAGCCAGCAATGCAGGACCTTGTACTGGCCTCCAACATGGGGGCGTGACAAGGCGCAGGTGCCTGAGCTCTGCTGCTGCTTCTGCATGTGGAGTAGTGACGAGCTGGATCAGAAGCAGAGCAGGAGTGCAAATTGGCGCTGGAGCTTGTGAAGCCTAACTCGCCTCACTCACTGGTCCACAGTGTAGGTCCCTGACAACTTTGACAGTTTACTAGTTATCTATCTTAGGTCAATGTTTCTTTCAATATTCTGCGTGATAAAGCTGAAGCTGCACGCTAAACTGAAGTTCTGCGGTAGGTAGTGTGATGTAACAGATAAAGCCACCATCTGGCATTGCTATCCCATGTGTCTGAGACGCAACTTCTTCACTTCCCACACAGCTTCCAGCTAACGTGCTTGGAAACTCGATAGAGAATGGGCCAAGTTCCTGAGCCCTGCCACCCACGTGGGGGGAAAGGAAGAAGCTCTGAACTCCTGTCCTCAGCCTGACATAGCCCCATGTCGTGACCATTTGGGGAGTGAAGCAGTGAATGAAAGACCTCTCTCTTTTTTATCACTCCCCCTTTCTACTCTCTCTCTCTCTCTCTCTCTCTCTCTCTCTCTCTCTCTCTCTCCCTGTAACTCTACCTTTCAGATGAATAAATAAATCTTTAAAATAATTTCATTTCCTTTCCATACAGTAACTTTTCAGAACTTCTAGAAAATATGATGTCATCTAAATATCAGATTCATCCTTTTAACTACAGTTTTTCCTAAATATTTTAATTGAATCATTAAATGGGACTTTTATGAACTCTTCTATTTCCTTTTCAAGGTTCAATGTTCAGCAAGGTGTATTTAACTTGGATTACCAAGTGAGTCACGTGGATTTAATCATTCTGGTGTATACAATATTGATCTAATTTATTTTGTAGATTTCATGCACAGGCAGTCTGAAGTCCTGGAATGAGAACTACTCTATGCACTGCTGGTTCCACTTGGAAGACGCCATCTCTATATACCTACTCACTTCCCATTTTGCGAGGTGATGGCATCCTAAGCTAGTTTGATTTTCTTTATCATCCTTCACATCCACTTTCTTCCTTGGCTCTGTTGCCTACTGCAGGATGCAAGAACTACAGAGTGACAGCAAGAGCGGCTTTTCTGATAAAAGTGTTCACCGTCTACTGTAAAATATGTATCCATAATACACTTCTGTCACTGACTTTGGCATGATGAAAACAATTGTCCAAAGTGAAATGTTTAGATAATTTATAAAATTCCTTATTACAGAAATTATGTTGCTCTCATCTCCACTGTGCTGGATACCCATGCTCTGTGACTGACAACCACCTCCATAAAATCTCAGACCTGAAACCCTCCTTCAATCCAGCGCCAACACGGACATGCAGACTGTCATGATGAAATCAGCTCTCATGGTGAACAATTCCAACTGTTGTCATAAAGTGTTCTTTCTTAATTCTCTGCAAAATCGAGAACAGCTAGACTCATGGGTAAAATGAATCATGGGACTAAGGCATTTGTTTCTCATAAATTACACCTAAGTCTCCTCTCCTACGAATATCGATGGGGAGCCAGATAAATATCACATGTGCTATCAGATGAACAGATCATACTGTCACTCCCTGTGAGGAATGCACTTTCTGATGTGAACAGTGAAATGTAAGATTTTGTCTCTTGCCTAGAGTTGACATTAATTTCTCTCCCCAGAAAATCAAAATTCTTGTGATATAATTAGATTTGGTCTCTGACGGCCCTTGTGCTGGGTGGATATGCAGAAGTTAGATAAACCAGGCTTCCAGCAAATAAAGTGAAGCAAGAAAAGCTAACATGAGCAAAAAATGAAATAAATCCTCAGGAAAGAAGAGCATGGTGAAAATGCCTTCGTTTTTCCTAATGAACAGATATGGATTTTATAAATTCAAAGTTAATATTCTGCCTTGCAGTTTGGTCACATTCTAAAGCTTAGCACCAACAATAGCTCTCAGCACTCCCGAGTGACCCTTGCTCTTTCCCCATATCTTTATAGATTTTATGCATCTAAGTATTTTAGTGGCTTTCATGAGATGTAATTCATGTACAATTGACTCAGTTAATATGTGCACTGCAGAGATATAAGACTATTCAGAGTTGCAGAATCATCACTAAAATCAATATTAAAAATGTCTCTTTCTCTCAGAAAGAAATCCATCATACATTAACAGTACCTTTAAATGCCACCCTTTCCAGCCCTTCCCCACTTCCTCTCCACCAAATACTAAGCAACCATTGATATCCTTTTTGTTATTTATAAAAATTTGCTAATTCTGAATATTTAAGACCACTTATTTTTATTTGAAAGGCAGATTTTTACAAAGAGAAGGAGAAATGTAAAGGAAAAGTGTAGAATCTGCTTGTTCATTCCACAAATGGATGCAAATGCCAGTGCTGAGCTGGTCGGAGCCCAAACCTGGGAGCTTCATCCTTGTCCCCTAAGTAGGTACAGGCTGCAAGGACTTGGATCATCCTCTTTTGCTGTGTACCCCATAAGCAGGGAACTGGATTGGAAGTGGAGCATCCAGGACACAAGCCGGTGCCCATACGGAATACCAGTGCTATAGGAGAACTAGCCTGATATGCCACCGTGCCTGCCCCTAAATTCTGCATATTGCTTATACACACACACATATGTATATGTATATATAGCATATATGTGGCATATACAAATTCATACATGTTTGTATGAATATTATTGTATGCATATTGTCTATATATATATATATATAAATTCATGCATGTTTGAGTCAATTAACCCAGTTTAAGGTTTTACATGTTGTATGTGTTAATACTTCCTTTCTTTTTTTAGAGTTAAGCTTCATTTGAGAGGTGTAATGACACAGAGGGAGGGACAGAGAGAAAAAGAGATCCACTACCCTCTCGTTTCGTCTCCAAGCGAGCAAAGCTCCTGGGAACAGGCTAGACCCAAACGGCTGGATATAGGAGGAAACAAAAGCAGATTCCTGAAGTTTTATTCACTTGGGCAACTTGCTGCTGCTTTCCCATTGCCTTAGCAAGTGGCTGGACAAGAAGCAGAGTAACCAATGCTCTAACTGGTACTCTGATATGGATCCCAATAATACAAATGGTGACCTAGGATTCTGAACCACAAAAGCAGTCCCCAATTTCTTTCCTTGTGTACTGCAAAATGTTTCATGTATGGACCATTGGTTTACTGTTTCAACAGCTTACGGACACTGAACTATTATTAATAATAGTGCTACACATTCATGTACACATTTTGATATGGACACGTATTTTAAATCATCTTCAGAATAACCTGAGAGTGGATTACTAGCCACATAAGTAAGCCTGTGTTAATCTTTCTGAGGAGCTACCAATCCTGAATTTAGAAAGGGCTGCACTAATTTAGATGCCAACCACTAGTGTGTGACAATTGCTTCATTTTTCCCTATGCTACCAGGAAACAATTCTGGAAGAAATTTTACAAGAGAGCTAAGGGTCATTGTTTTGCTTTTTAAAAAACATTTTTGCAATCAGCACTAATCATTTTCTTTAGTTTTTAAAATTATTTTTACATTAAAGTATGAAATTCAGATATATGTGTATAGTTTCGTGGATATGGTGCAAAATTTCTACACATTTACACAAAATAAAGCAATCAAACAAACTGACATATTTATTCCCTTGCCTTTTGGGGACTTGGATCTTGCCAGCTCCCACGTTCCAATTCTCTAACAAAAAGAGAAAGACAACAAATGTTGGAGAGGATATGGAGAAAAGAGAGCACTTATATGTTGTTAGTGGGATTGCAAATAGGTAAATCCATAAGGGAGAACTGTAAATTCTTGAAAATCTAAAAATATTACACAGTAAAGTGTAGCTATTCCACTTACGAGTAAATATCTAAAGGAAATGGAATTAATATATCAAAGAGGTAGCTGCATTTCTAGGTTCATGACAACATTGTTCACAAAGAGAGCACCAAATCCGATGTCCATCAACGGAAGCAGAGTAATGCTGAAGGATAAATTTGCCCATGGTACAAACAAAGACATTAGAAAACAATGAAGATTGATTGAGGAAGAAAAATGGGTTACTCTACAGTGTGCTATTGAAAACTTAGGTAAGAAGACAGAAAATCTGCTTTATTAATAAATCATCAGATTAAATGATACTATAAAATGAAATAACATTGAAGGAAATAACCAAGCAAGACTGGGAACACTGAGAACCAGCTGAGGAACTGCTCGGCTTTTGCTATAGCCAGCGTCTGAAGATAGAAAGGGCAGAGACTATAGCGGACTCTCCTTTCCTTGGGCCTTTTCCGTGGGCACTCCAGGCGTAGACAGCATTCTATATGCAGGGCTCATAAAAGGAAAGGACTCTCTGTAGAGGGAAAAATCCTGGCCATACTCATCTGTGAAGGTCCCAGGAAAATGACTGATGACTCATGGAGGAGTCATGCAGCTAAAACATTTGGAATCTGTCTATGTCTGCAGGGCATCTTGGAGCAATAACTTCCAAATCCTTAACACTGCTGCTTGCTTAACTAGTTCTTTTGATGTCTACTAAATCTATGATTTCTAAGCTTCAAAGTGCGATTTCTTCACATGGTAATCAAGGAGCTTTTGCTGTGGTTTTTATAAAGTTGTTCATAATTTCCTGTGACTCTATCACATTCAATTATATCCTTACTTTATTTATAAATTCCCCGAACCTATGATCCTGTTTAATAGGCTGGCATCTTATACGTCTAACATTATGAGAAACAGGAAATAAAGCTTTCAACTTTCAGATAAAGAGCCCCAAGGCAACTTCTGTTTAAGGCTAGCAAATACATATTTTAGGTATTTTTAACGATTGTATTGATTTTACTTGACACTCAGATACAGAGAAAGGGGAGGAGTGACAGATCTTTCATCTGCGGGTTCACTCCTTAAACGCCCGTCATTACCAGAGCAGGCAAACCTGAAGCTGAGAGCTGGGAGGTTCTTCTGGGTCTCCCTCATGGGTGCAGGGGCCCAAGGATTTGGACATCCTCAGCTGCTTTCCTGGGCTGTTAACACAGAGCTACATCAGAAGTGGAGCAGCAGCTAAGGCATGAGCCAGGACCCGTACCGTATTCCAGCATCAGGGACATAGGAGTAGCTGCTCTTTCTCCGCACTGGTCCCCTATTTTCAAGTTTATGAGCCATGCACCCTATGCATATTTCTATTGCTTTAACACTTTATAAGTACTGTGGATTATTATTTTGTACCCTGGCATTTACAATGACTTTCTCCAATACTGGGGCACCAGCTCCTAATTCTGATCTCTTGCTAATATTCTTTTTTCAAACATCAGTGATGACTCCAGTCATTGAGTTGTTATTACCTATGTGGGAGATTGAAGGAATCAATTCCCAGTTTCCTCTTCAGACTTGGTCTAGCTTCTGGCCATCATGGACGGTGGAGAATGAACCAAGATAAAGGTGTTCTCTGTCCATATCACCAGCTGACTCCATCTCTTCTCTCTCTTCTTCCATCTCCCTCTCTCAGATTTTTTTAAATGTAAAAATTGGTTTCAAAATTTTTATTTACTGCCAGTCAAATGTGGTCCATATTTAACATGAAAGAGAAATTTATATTTTAACTCTGTATTTGATTATTTATTTAAGAAAGAAACACAAAGAGACACAGACGGCCCATCTGCTAGTTCAGTTCCCAGATGCCTGTTAAAGTGAGGGTAAGGAAAGTTGAAGGTAAGAGCCAAAACTTCATCCCAGGTTTCCACAAAAGGAAGGGGAAGGTGACCATCCTAACCCTGACAAGTTGGAATTACTCTGAGATGTTCCTCTACCTTTCCTCACGTCTTAGCTCATTCAGGGTTTCATTTGTATCAATATGCACTGATGGGTATTCATTTCATGCTTTGGAGTGTAATCTCTCGTTTTATTTTATTCTTTGCAATTTCTTTCTGCAACTGCTAAGGATCATTTTCAGTTGGAACCACATTGCCTTTAACATTCTTCCACCTCTATTTTTGCTACATTCTAATATTTATACATTGTAGGAATGCCCGAGGCCTATCTCACCTATTTTCCTATTTTCTGCCCTAATCGTAAAATTAGCCATTTCTCTACAAAACCCTGGTTTACTTCATATTAAATCTGTTTAGGAACCAAAACCTGGGCCACGGGTGCTCATCACTATAGAGTCTGTGCCTCTAGTCCCTCTGAACTGGGAGACTGCAAAATATGGGTACGAATACTAATCCATGCACACACTTCAAAAACATTTCAAAAGTTTACAATATAGTATGTAATATATGTGTGTGAGAGAAAAATGAGACAGAGAAAGTTGCAATACTCTTGAAATGCTCATGATGACCCCAGTGGTGCTGTCAGGTGCTGAGGATGGTAGGATCTCTCCACTCAAGCCTTCATCATTGTCTCTAAGAATTGCATTAGCAAGAGGTTAGAGTCAGGAGAGCTAGGGGCATGTATTGGACACTGGGACTCTAATACACAATACTCCTAGGCCAATCACTGAATTCTTTTTTTTTCAAAACATAGCAGTTTATAGTATTCAAGTAAGATTTTACAGAACTTCATGCATTCAAGGGCAATCAAAGTCTTAACTCTAACAAACCATATATTAACAACTGAAGAATAGAACATTCTTAGACGAGTGAGCAGAGAAATCGCCAATAACTTTGCCAGTGAGGAATATCTGAACTGTATATCCTACCTAGTCAGGACTAGGAAAAGTCAAATCAGGAGCCTGACCAGTAAGGTATAGGCTGAACAATTCTAGGCCAGCTGACTATGCAATCACTTAATCCTTGAAGTATTCCAAGATGTATGCCACTAACTTAACTATTATTCTGACTGGTGATGCTTTTCTGTTTTTAATTGATTTCCATGAGGAGCACTCTCACTTCCTTCCATCACTTACATACCACTTCTCATTTACAGTAATAAAGCCAGCTACCACTCTCTACTCTCCCTGTATACGTTAATGTAACTCAGTTTACGTGTGTGCAAGCATCAGGAGTGTTAAACCCTACACCAGGGGCGCAAAGAGAGTAAGTAAAGTTTCTTTAGAAACTTTAGTCATACAGATCCTGCTTATTAAGCACACACCACTAAGCACAGTTGCCCCATGCGTCTTTGACATAGTGAAATTACCCTGGCACAGTCTAGTTTCTGTTTTTGGAATCCTCTAATATGCTAAGTGTTGTAACTGAGATATTACTGCATGTATAAATGTTCATTGTTTTTTCTGTAAAGTTTCATGTGTTTTGACAAATGCGGAGTGGTGCATTCATCCTCACAGCATCCACCATAACAGTTTGCCCTAAAACATCCCACCCTTTATCTAGCCATGCCTTTTTTTCCCATCTAGTTTTTCCTGCAGTGTTTTTTTTTTCTAGAATATCAAAGTGGATTTGCATAGCCTCTCAAATGGGCTTCTTTCACTAGGCAGTAAACACTTAGGATCTTCACTGGATACGGAGGGTTCAGTTACTCACTCTGTTTTATTGCAGAATACCATTCAATTTTCTAGACACACACACACACGACTTATTCATTCACCTATTGAAGAACTCTAGGAACTCTTATTTAGCATGAAGAGTTTTGTGTGTGTCTAAGTTTTAAATAAATTGAGGAAATGCTAGTATGCTGTGTATACCACGTGCTGGAACTGTGTGTAGCTTTGCATGAAAATACCAGCCTGCCTTCCAAACTGTCTGTGCCATGTTTTACTGCCATGTATACGCAATGCCAGTGCTTATTTGCGTCTCGCCAGGACCTTTTGTTGGAAATATGATCCTTTCACCGAATTGCCTGTGAACCTTTGTCGAAAATCACGGGGTTGTTTTACATGAGAGTGTTTTCTCCAATTTTCGGAAGTAAACTTTGATTCTCTTCAGAATATGGGATATCCTTCAATAAAAACTGAAGGTTATGGTCGTACCTTTTTCTTTATTTTAACATCATGAAAGCAAAAAATTAAACAATTTTGGACATGTATTTTATCACCATAGCTTTTAGTACAGTTATTAATGAGTTTTTAGCTTTAACAAACATATATATATATATACATATACATATATTTCTTTATATTAATAGTGGGTAAAATATGAATTATAATTACAATTAGAGGTGGATTACTATGAATGTGAGAAGAGAATGAAAATCAAATCTAAATAAAGCATCTGTTAAATATTACTATAATGCTTATGATTAATTTGCATCAATTAACTGACAAATCGAATAGTGATTGTTCACACATATTTTGTGATAATGTGCTTCAAGTGATAATTTCAATTACTCAGGGAATATGGCACATATAAAGGCCCAGTCCCCCTGACTCATTGAAGAAAAAAACATGACCAGGGTAATTGCAAAGGATTTTCTGTTACTAGATATTTTAATGTTTCATTTGAGCTAGAATGAATTCAAACTCATCATCTTAGCCAAATGCCTTTGCAAATGCTTGAGTCATTATCAGGGGAACATACAATGGGGCCTGATTTTACTTAAATTGCTTTAGAAGATGAACAGTTGTAGAACAGTGAATTTAAAGATATTATACTAACACAGTAATAGGCTTTTCTCATATTCTATACAGAATATTCATGTACTTTCTTCTGTAACTCAATGACAGAAACAACCGTTCTATTTTTAAATGGTTAAACTACTTTATCTGGTCTACCTTTTGTAGTTCATAAAAAATACATTTCATATGATGCTGTCTTTTTTCCTTTGTACATAAATAGAACTTTTCATCAATACCCTTGAGCAAGAACAGCCAACAGCATTTCAAATAAAAGCAGGCTTAAGAGATACTGTGTACTGAAAGACTTGGAGAACTGTGATCGGGACCCAGAAATCTTATAAAATTGTTGTGTTCATGAAGCACACTATACGTTATTCAAAATTTATTTTGGTCCATTGAATAAAGTAATATTCCCCAAATGAATTACCTTGAGAAGCCACTTGTACATTAGAAACATTGTCTACTAATATTCTATAGAAATATTCTCCTCACCTTGTGTCTATACAGGAACTCATAATTATCCTGTCATGTCCGCACTGCAGCATGGGAGGGCTCTGTGCTAGGTTATAATCACATTTGCAATTCCAGTATGTTGTTCTGAGATGCACACTCTCGTGTGTATGCACAAATCTCAATCTACTGTTTGTCTCCTGATATATTTATCTATTCATTCGCATTTTCCTTTTTTGCTTTATTATCGTATAGTTGTTTGTTTGAAAGTTAGAGTGACAAAGAGAAAAGTGGAGACAGAGAAATCTTCCAACCACGTGTTCAGTGCCCAGATGACCACAACAGACGGGGGTGAGTAAAGCAAAAGCCAGGACCCAGGAGTTTCTTCCGGATCTCCCATGCGTGTGGCAGGACTCCAGTGGGCCATCTTCTGCTGCTTTTGCCAGGCCAATAGCAGGGAGCTCAATGACAAGCAGAGAAGCCAGCCTGGAATCTTGTGAGATGCCAGGGTCTCAGCTGCTGGTTTTACCTACTGTGACACTACACCAGGACCCACATTTTTCTTTCTTTACCATCCTTCCTTTGTGGAGTGCTTCGCTGTTTTTCATTCATCTCTCTCTCTTTCTCTTTATCTTCTCAGATATTCTGCAAATCACAAGGAGAATCCGAATTAGAGCTAAGATATTTGCTCAGGAAATGCCTGTGAAGAACAAAGATAGAGTGGCAGGTCAACGCAGGGAAAGTCCTCATGACAAGACACCAGTGGCATTCTGCCAGGGGAGGGACAAGGGCGACCTCTAGGGAGGTACTCTCTTAACCCAGGAAGCTCCAACAAAGCCTAGACTGGGAATAGCCAGCAAGGAGCCCCAGAGCAACAAGCCATCTTCCTCTAGTAGCTCCATGTACGAAAGTGACCTGGCACCAAGCTGCCTTCCTCTGGCAGCCTCATGCTACACAAGTGACCTGGCTTGGATAGCTCTGCCTGACTCTGCTGTGAACGCCACATGAGTGATGTTCTGAATCCCTGAAGTACATCAACAGCTGCTGCACAGGTCACAGCAGATCCTCCTGAAAGCAGGTTGTGCTACAGCTGCACACTCTGGCTCCTGCCCTCTTGCTCACCATGTGCCTGTGGCTCCCACATTTTCATGTCCCTCATGGTTTCTGAGAGTCTTTCATCACAGCCAATCAGAAGGGAGAAGACACTGGGAAACAGTCATTTCCTCTGAATAACCTAACTTGCCTCCTCCCGTAATGTGTTTTCTCTTCTCCCTCACGCTCCACCATCAACACTTGGTGACAGCAGATGCAGTTATGTAAGCACTGGCCTGTCACCCAGATCCCCTCACAGTTAGTTGGTTAAGGAATAACCCAAGTGGATCAGATGGGCCACAGTCAAGGGTACAGCCTCTTCCTCACCTCCTTTCTTAACCCTGTCAAATCTTCATTGGGAAGGATGAGAAGCATGAGTCCCAGAGGTGAGGATGGGTCTAGTTAGCCTAGGGAGCACTGTACATTGTTGCATTCCAGACTCAAGCATTCTTCTCTGTGAACACAAATATAATTCCAAAAGATGATTTTTATTGTATTAAAATTCAGGGCATGGTAGTTAACATAGCCCTGTGGCAAAACTGGGGACAAATACTGATCTTAGATACAAAAACATGAGTGTATCTAAGATCATGTCACTCTCTAGTTTACAGTATTAATAGTCAACAGAACTATTCACAAAAATGTGCACTATATTAGTGTATTTATTCATGAAGATTTTCACAGATTAGAATATGTGTGGAGTCTTAATTTATTATCTTGGACTATTTAATAAATAGAGTGTAGTTTGGAGGAGTCACCAGAAAAAACAAACAAACACTGTACTTGGGTGAAATCATGTACCAAGATAATAAACATTGGATTTACCAGGCACAGATTACAAAATTACTGCCAGCAATATTTAATAACGTAACAGCATGTGTGCTTACATGCAATACTCCTTCCCTCAACCACCACGCCTGCCTCTACTTTATGGGTGGTCTTCCTGGAAAATTTGCTTAACTAATATTTTTGTTGCACATTGAATGTAAACTAGGTGGTTTTAACAATATAACTTTTATTTTCCTGCAGACTTGGCATAACAAGTGTGAATTCTAGTTTTATTGAGCCAGCTTCTGTTGCTAACTGTCATTGTACACCTTGCATGGGTTTTCTGTGGTTAGATATCGCCACAAAAATACACTCAAGGATGAATATATGTATGTTTGTATACATAGATAAATATGGATATGGATAAGTATATATGGATGTATATATAATTGACAAAGGGCAAATTTAATTCTCATGAAACGTCATCCAAACAGTAAGATATGAAATGCAGGGATGGTGCTGTGGCATAGCCAGTACGACACCCTCACCGGCACTGGTAACCCATGTGGGTGCTGGTTCAAGTCCAGGATGATCTGCTTCTGACCCACCTCCTTATTAATGTCCTGCGAAAGTAGCAGAAGATGTAAATGCTTTGCTGCCACCCATATGAGAGGTTGGATGAGTTCCTATTTCCTGGTTTCACCCTGTCTGAGCCCTGGCTATTGTAACCATTTGGAGAATGGATCATAGGATGGAAAATCTTTCTGTCTCCTCAACCTTTCTATAACTCTAGCTTTCAAATGCATGAAATCATTTGAAAATGAGACATAATGCACCACAATGGATAACACATATTTTCCTCTACAGTCAGAGCTTACTAGCTTCACACCTCAGGGAACAGTGCATTTTATATATTTATTCTAAATGGTGTTGTGTTATATTATTATAAAACATAATGTGTTCATTATAAAATATGAACTGTTATATATTAGCATTAAAATGATCAATGTATATCTATCTCATATAACCTAACTGTAAGCAGATTCACATTTTTCCTCATAAAGACAATTTCCTCCTAAGATAAGGTAGTAAATGTCATATACTTTTTGAAACTTCTTTACCGTTTACACCTGCCACAGATGGCAATTAATGAGGTGAGTACATAAGAAAGTATTCCTAAGAGCGTGTGTTTTCACGCTCAGAAGCGTGTGTTTTGGCTCAGAAGTGACAGGATTTCTGATTCCAGGGTTTGTCCTGGTATCAGAGGTCACAATGCATTTGGTGCCAGCTCCCATGCCAGCTCCTGTGCAGGGGAGGGCACCACACCCAGGTGCCCACAGATGGCACAGCAGCCTGCTGCTGTGAGCCAGGCAAAAACTTAGATGCCTCTTCAAAAGACAATATATATATATACACATATATATTGGCCTTTGCTTTCATCGTGTCAAGGCTGTTGCATTTTTTTTTACCCCTGTGGAAATTGCTGCAGGTGAACGGTTTTCTTGGTGAATTCCTCTAATATGTCAGCGGCTGTTGGTGTAGCACATGAATGTCAATTTAGAAACCTGAGTATTGACTGGTGGAGTTGGGAGAAGCCATGGATATGACGGACGGACTCTTACTTTTGTTGTGATGATGATGTGCTCAATGTAAGGGACATTAATGCCATTTTCACTCATAATGAATGATTTTCCAACCTGCATAGGGACAGTCTACCATTGCCTAGCATTTAGGAAACAATAGTGCAAATTTCATTTTCAAGAGATTTTTCTACCTGAAATTTGCTTCTTTTAAATTTTGTGCATGTAGATGAATGGACTTGTCTGTTGCAGAGGCCAAAGAAATCTCAGACTGGAGATGACAACATGGGGGACACATCAACTGTCACTGACTGCAGTGTCACTTGCTCTTGAAATGGACCCGTTAGATGAGATGGGGAGAGATTTTCAAACCCAAAATATGAAAGGGTCACACCTTCAGCAGGAAGTAGCTACCCAAGATGTGCTAAGTCTGCATCCTTGAGCAATTCTTTGGACTTCAGGATCAGAGCGGGTAATGGGAAGAGTGGAGTAGATTGAGTCACCATGTGGAAATCACTCCTCCTTCACCCTAAGTAATAACACCCCAGTAGCTGTCAATACAATGTCCCTTGTCATAGATGTCCTCCCCTCAGCTGGTACTCGAGGGTGACGACGTGTAACCATCCCTCAGTGGAGGCTAGGCAATAGGGAGGGTCACTCTCTCCTCGAAGACCAAAGACGAAAGCGGAAACTAGTCTCTCCCACCTTTACCTTCTCTGCTCACTGATTCGTTGCATATGGCCACGTGTGGCTATAATTTCTTCACCTTTTAGGTCAACTTTATGAAAATGAAGATGAAAACTTCTTAATAGAGGAGGGTAAATAGCTTATTGCCTATGGCTGAAGAAAGAATTGCTGAGAGATAAAACCAAACTGTTAATCAATAATGCTAATGTCACAGAAGTAGTTAATAACAGGGAACATATGAGCAAACTGAGATTGAACTCCTCCCATCAGTAAATGACCTGTGCCCTTAGCCCTGGAACGTGGGCTGCCTAGCTGTTATTTGGTCAGTGCAACGGAGAGGATTGTGCTAATTGCCTGCCGTGGTTCCCAGGGACCTTACAACTACAGCTGCCACTGCTATGGGAGGCTGCCACTACGCTACAAAACTGGGCAATCCTGCCAGGGACAACTTGGAGGACAGTGTCCTTGCCAACTGTCAGAGCTGTGAATGAAGCCCTCCAGGAACAGACCTTGCTGGCTGGCACACAAACTCACCATAAATGAGTCAATAACCAGCCTGGCTCCACAGAGAAAAAAGAGGATCAAGATCGCCAACGCATAAAATTAATAGTAGAAGCAAAAGTTCATTATAGAGGCCAACTTTGTGGGATAAACCTCTGCCTGCAATGCTAGCATCCCATTCAGGTGCTGAGTGAAGATCTGGATGCTTGTTCTCCAGCCCAGCTGCTCACTAACATACCTGGGAGAGCTGCAGAGGATGCTGGGTTCTTGGGTCCCTGCACCCACGTAGCCTACCTAGAAGAAGCTCTGGGCTTCTGGGTTTGGAGTGGTCCAGGCTCAGACACTGCAGCCACCTGTGCAATGAACCAGATGATGGAAAATGCTCTCTCCCCCACCTCCATCCCTCTTTCTCTTTCTTTAATTCTGCCTTTCAAATAAATTTTTAAAAACATTTATTTAAAAAGATTGTTATATATCTTTCAATGCTAGGCAATACTAATCTACTTAAACAGAATACATCTATTGAAACACTTTGAAAACCACTGCTTTCCGTATATTTGTCATTGCCAAGTATTAAGTGCCGCTTGTTCACAGGACGATGTTTCAGTCAGTAACACTGAAAAGTAAAATGGAGCAGTCCAGGGAGGTGCTAACACAGCTAGAACATATCATTATTATTTTCTGTTGCCACATTTTTTTTCATTTTCTATTGATAGTGCATCTGAAATGTTAATCAACCGTTTAATAGCACATCATGGGGCAGTGTAAGGCAGTAAAAGCAGCTGAATTCTGAGATTCTTTCTTCTGCTTGCTTCATTCTATTTTGGAGGCTCTCCACTGTACTCTTAATTTGCTCTACTGTGTTCTTAATTTCTGATATACCAGCCTTGATTTGCTTTACTGCTTCCTTAAATTCTTTGAACTCTTGCATGAGCTTCTCATTGTTGATCAGAATCTTTAAAATGAGTCTTATGGATTCTGAGTGCCCCCTGTTCTGTCCTTTCCTATTTCCTGAAATATGTCCTCTCTGCTTCATCCTGGTTAAATGTTTTTCTGTCTGTATAAATGTGTCCTTACCCTATTCCGCCATCTTGATTCTCCCATATCTGAAGATTTTTGTACTGCTCTATACGGAGCCCACATTTAACAATGCTTAGGAAGACATTTCTGTTAAGAGAAGTTATTATGCAACTTTTGTGGATTTATGGCATGTAGAGGACATACATAGCTAGGTAAATATTAATACATAAAAATAGAAAAATACCTGTGCCAGGGTTTATTTTATGTATATTAACACTTGACCCTAAAGAAAGAACCTGAGAAAACGATTTCAGCCAGAGCTGGAGTGTGTTACTCTGCCCTTGCCTACTGTTGTCTCTACTGCATTTTATTTTATTTTAAGTTATTTTATGATGCAGTTTCATAGACTTCGGGATTTTGTCTTACCTCTGACCACATTGCTTCCCCCATTGTTATTCCCTATGTTATTACAGCAGTACAGTCCTTCAGAATCATTCATCAGCCCATCATCCTGCTATTCAAGTGCATTCACACATTCTAGGTATGGACAATGTATGGACAGGCATGTATGGACATTCTCATATTGTAGGTATGGACAATGTATGGACAGGTATGAATGGAAATTCTCACATTGTAGGTATGGACAACGGCAGAAGAATCCAGAATCTTATTTCAATATATATTTGACAGTTTCATTGGGAGTCCATCTTTGATTTGGAAGCAGAGATTCATGTTTTATTGTATCTTCACATCTCCATATGACAATCTCTATTACAGAGTTTCACTGGAAGACTATATGTATGTGCATTTTTACCTATATATCTTATAATTTGTATTTTGCCTTATATCGTAGAGAACACGCAATGTTTGACCTTTTGGAATCAAATATCACATTTTGTTGGGACCATTTTGTTGCAAATGTTGAAATTTCATTCTGTGTAAAGGTTGACTAGTATTTCATTGAGTGGGTGTACTACCATTTCTTTATCCGTTCCTCTTTCAATGGGCATCTGGGTTGTTTCCATGTCTTTCCTATTGTAGATTGTGCTGTTACAAATATAAAATTATGCATCTCTTTCTCATATGCAGATTTCCTTTCCTTTGGATATTTTCCCAGAAGTGGGATGGCTGGTCATATGGCAGAACAATTTTCAGTTCTCTTGGCATCTCATACTGATTCAGCAGTGGTTGTACTAACCTCCACTGTCCCCAACAGTGAAGGAGATTACCTTCCCACATCCATGCCAGCAAGTATTGCTAGTAGAGTTTCCTGCATTTTAGATGGGAGACTGGAACTAAATGAAGGGGAATGATAAGGAGAAAGGGCTAGGAATAGGTGGGCCCATGGTGATTCTTTATAGTCTTAAATCACCTGTGTATTTAACTACTTCCATGTCTGTGTCCAGATAAAGCTCTTGTTATTTACTCATTAAGAGGATGGATTTAGTTTTACCTCTGTGTTGTATATGCCACATTATGTCTAATGTTAGAAAACGTATTTTAAAATAACTAAATCTCCTTCTTAATCAATTGTACTAATTGAAAATACATTGGAAAGAAACAGTGTCAAAACTTTATCAGAACAATGAGGTTTTACATCAAGTCTCAAGAGCATTTGCAATTTATGATGTTAGGTGTTACTTGGAGCACAAATGTTGGACTTGAAACTATTGGGATCATCAAAGTCCCAATGTGAATTTTAAACTTGTCTTCTATAAATTTTTTACTTTCTAACTCTATTACTTAAAAAAAAAGTGAAAAAGAAAATTTTGGAAAATGTTTAATTAATAATACCATTCTACATATATTAAAAAAGCTCAAAAGCTGTTTAATTGTAACTCTTTGAGACGCTGAGTGACTATTCTTATTAATTGAAACAAATACAAGCCTACCTTCATAAAATAAATACCAAGACCATTAAAATGTGAAATGAAAACTATGTAAGAATGCCTAAGACAGTTCATGGAAAAACAGAACTAAAATATAAACTTTGATGCAAAATGTTTGAAGTTAAAGCCTGGATTTTTTTTTTCTTGAAAACACTCATGTTCCACAGATCTTTTGAAGAGTCCTCATTTTAGATCTAGATCTAACATATAGAATTATAGTTGCATTATATTTACAAGAAATACACTTCTTGTTTCCAAACTATGACTTCATGTTTGACATCATTTTACAGACATCAATATAAAAGTAATTCAGTTGAGTGCATTACATGCCATGGGAAAGGGAAATTGAATTGAGTGAGATTGAAATATCAATAAACATTGATATTTTAGTGGTAGACACTTACATTGATAGGTTGAAATAATGTTCTTAATAGACTATAAGCTTTCACATGTATTAATAATGTGTTACTAGTTTTAATTCTTTAGTGTTCTCAACAATTATCCATACAAAAGCAAAAGATATACCATATTTTTACAAATTTGTAAAAATATTCAATACTTAATGTTTAGAAACATTTAGAGAAATATATCCTGTTTATATATCGCTTAAATTTTGAAGTTATAAATGAAATGTATCTGTACTAGTTTGAAATACAGTTCTGTATCTGAACCAACAGATTATCACCTTAATTTTAAAATAAGTCTTTTTATTCTAACATCAGGAAAATCATTTTTGTTTAATTTTTTTTTTACTTATCCACAAACTCTTACAGATTGGCACAACTTCCCCTTTAACAAGATAATTGAATTATATCACTAACACGTTTTTGCTGTAGTTTTGTGCTATTATGTAAACTCTAAGCTTAATTTTCATGAAATAATAAAATTTCCATTATGCATTTGTAATGTTTGATGGTATCCCTAAATGTGGGGCCTTGTGCCTAATCTGTCATTGTAAAATGAACACAAAATAGGCAACGCCAAAAGAACAACCTTCACAAAAGCTAGTAAATCATTAACTTGGCATATAAGCAAGAGTTGCAACAATGCTGAAGATATAGATGGAGTTCTACAGCTTACAGATTTGGTTCCAAGGATACTGACAGTGTGTGGACGAGAGGTGGGGGTACTACTGACATCTAGTGGACAGATCCCAATGATACTGCTAAGCATCCTGTATATCCAAGAGTTATTCCACCAGGAAATTGATGCAAGCCAAGCACACAGTAATGTTGTGATGAAGAAATACTAACCTAATCTAATACATACTTTGGACCCTATAGGGGAAGTATCTAAAAATATGATTAAGTAAAAGTAAAAAAGATGAAAAGCAATGATGGCAACAAATAATCATAATAAAATAATCTGCAGCCTCAGCTACATTAAAAATTTTGAATTAAATCCCACCAGAATTGGCAATCCATTTGGAATCTTTACACGGAAAAGCAATGTAATCAACATGAATTTTTCAGAGGTCACATGCAGAGTGTGGTTGTGTGTAGCCTGGGCTAAAAGAAAAGACATTGTTTATTTTAATAAACGTGATACAGTTACCTTGATACTCTAGTGGTATTAAAGATGAAACTGAAAAATATGAAACTATCTATAAAACAACGGCTTTTAGTGATATAGTTTGATATAGGATTTGAAGAGGTGGTATCTCTGTTCTACATAAAATCTGTTCTCTTTATGTTAATAAAGTGTAGAAGATAAACAATAAATGCTCATTGAAACATGACATAAAAATCATATCCACTGAGTCAAATAATAAACAATTTTTAAAGAATTACGCTCAATGTTTTGAAATTAAAATAGCAAATTTGGGGAAAGCTAATAAATGTCTTTTATTGAATTGGAACAAATTGGGTAAAGATAAGAATGAAAGAAGCTGGGCTTGGCACGGTGGCCTAGCAGCTAATGTCCTCATATTGAACACACCAAGATCTTTTATGGGCACCGGTTCTACTCCCAGCAGCCCCACCTCCCATCCAGCTCCCTGCTTGTGGCCTGGGAAAGCAGTCAAGGATGACCCAAAGCCTTGGGACACTGTACCCAACTGGGAGACCCAGAAGAAACTCCCAACTTCTGGCTTTGGATAGGCTCAGCTCCAGCTGTTGCGTTCACTTGGGGAATGAATCAACAGATGGAAGGTCTTCTCTTTCTCTCCTCCTCCTCTCTGTATGTCCGACTTTGCAATGAAAATAAATAAATCTTAAAAGAATAAAAAGATGTATTGGGGCATGCTACACCTGCACTGCTTATCAAATACATCAGCTAATGTTGAAGAGATGGGAGCACATGTTGGTCAGAAACTTGGAGAAGCAGCTGGCCGCAGAGAAGCTTGTGGCACTTGAGTTGTGTCCTTTAAGTCCAGAGAGAATGTGGTTACAGAAGGTGACAACTGAAGAACTGGACAGGTCTATAATGGATCCCCTAAGGACTTCACTCTTCTGGTCAACAGAGGGAGGTGAGACAGCACAGAGCAGGCGATTCCACAGTCGTGTAGCCTCCACAGACTCCAGACTACATGATCAAAAGCAAGCAAAGACTCATTCCTTAACAAAGCATGTGTTCATCGCATTTTGAAAATAGGCTAACTAATCATTTTGACTCATAAGTTTTTGGTTTTTTTTTCCAGCAAGGACAGAAGCCAGGCATGATTAGAGCAAAGTAGTCATTGAAAGACTTTATTGTTAAAGACTTATTTTTTTAAAAGTAGTGAAAACTTGGCACAATTAATGAACTGACCAGTTGTGGCAGATACAAATGGTCAAAGGAAACAATGTGTGGTATTGCAGGGCATATACAACAAACAAAGTCCTAGTGTGTACTGACTTCTGCAGGAGATTGTGCCAGTCCTTCAGAACCTGAGAGTCATTCCTCATTATAACAGAAAGAAAAAGTGTGTTTTGTTATGGAAGTTTGCATATTTGAAAGAAAGATAAAGCAGGTCCTTCTGCTTTTTGTGCCCAAGTGTGTACCCTGCCCCCGCCCTAGCTTCGGATGTGGACAAGAAGGTTAAGTCCCTGTGACAGAGACAGCGACTGGAGAGACTGCTTTTTCCAGCAGGTCTGCAAGTCAAGAAGGAGTCGATGTTATTCATCAAGAAATAAATGAGAATCAAGAACATAATGTAAAGAAGTCAGCAGAAAAATTCCTTTGTTTCTATATTAAATAAGAGCCTGCTATAGAAATAGGATTTATTAGGCATCTTTTTAAATAACTGTATGTATCCCAAAATCAAAATACACCAATGCAAGAAGTAACAGACCTGGAACAATTGTCAGACTAATTTGAGGCTGTAAAAAACAGCAATTGAAGAAAAATGAACAAAACCATGATTGGAATTTTAAAATGGATTCCTTTGATGTTAGCTTAAATAGTAATATAATAAGGAATTGAAGATTAGATACAAAGATATTTTCTAGAATGGGATGAGTAAAATATTAAAGCAATGATAAGGATACTGTGACTAGAATGAGGAGGCTTAACAAAAATTGAAGTAACATTTCAACAATGAGTCAGAGACTAGGAAATATATGGAAATCTAGTGGCTGGCGATTTTTTAAACTGATTTAAAATAAGAGTTTATAGATCAATGAGGCTAAGAGATTTAGAGTGGGATGGACTTTCGAAGAAAAAAATTACGTCCATGATACCAGACACTGCAATTGTGGGATCCCAAACATAGAAAGAAACCAGATGAACAATATACAAAAAATGATTTGCAGCAGATTTCTCAGCAGCAACAATAAAAACCAAAAGATAATATAATAATGTTGTCAAGATTTGGAGATAAACAATTGTTGACCTAGAATTGCTCATCCAGATAAATTATTTTTTAAAAGTGAAGATGAAAGAAAGACTTCTATTGGAGTAATTCTTGGGAGGTTACCACTCTCCTGTCCTCTCAGGGGGCGTTTATGAAGAATACACTTTGTCATAAAGAAAAATATATCCAGACTAAATGCCTGCCACGAGATAAAAAAGAATTGTGAAAGAAGTATGAAGAAAGATGGTAAATCATATAGTAGATATAAACACTTTATTAATATTAGATAAGGTCAGTAATATAACTTGTATGACTTTATAAAAATGATATAAATAAAATGTTAGAAAAATTAAGAAAACACTAGCTAAAGTATTATAGGAACTAGTATAGTCGATCTGCTGGAGAAATAGGATATCCGCTAAAATCATACCTTGTCAAATGTGTATGGCAATATTTTTATAGTAACCCGTAAAAAATGAAATGCACACCTTTCACAATCTAAATTATAGGTAAAAAGTAGTCCAGGAAAGTGGCAAAATGTGGCAAAAGATCAATTAGAAATCCAAAGAAGATAATGATCAATGGAATAATAGATATGGCTTAGTAATTAAAAGAACCCTAATTGTGGCAGACACTAAAAGTGCCCCTAAAGCTCCCTGAAAGAAAGAATTTGTTCCTACCCCAACCCCCCTTGGAAATGTGGTTGGCAGAAGGGTTGTTTTGGATCCTTCAAGGTGTTGGCATCTGTCACCAACTGCAGATCACTGCTGGCCAAAGCCACAGCTTTCTTATGCAACCACATGTGGTGTGTAAGACAATCAGACAGTGAGACAATGACAGGAAATCTCTGTGTTTAGCAATCAGTCCTCCAACAGAACCGGACAGATTGACCAATGCTGGTGTGGCCTGAGCTGCAGTCTGATTTTTCTCTTCCCCACCTTTCATTCTATAAGTGCTAATAAACGAATACTCTGTGTCCTAAACTGCATCTCTGTATCTAATTATGAAGAGTCCAAACTGCAACAATAAGTACCTGATAAGATTCTAGAAAAATAGGCAATCAGATGATGCTTGAGAAGTAGTGGCATCCGAAGACGGTCGGCAGTTTGGGTAGGTGGAACACCGGGTTACCGTGAAAGTGTCAACACCATCCCAACAATTGTACCCATGCTGGACAGGAAGGACCTTTCTGTGAGAACAAATGAGCTCACAGGTGCAGGATTTTAAAATCTAAGAAGGAAATAGTATATATATTAGATAACAGGGGTAAAGGTAACATACTGAACTTTACTGATGTGCTTCCTAAACAAGGACAGCTAGTGACAAATAACAACCAGACATCAGCTGAGGATGCCAGACGGGTGCTTCCCTTCCATGGAGTTCTGCTCGCCTGCCCGGACACATGGAAGTCCTTGAAGTTGACAATCCCAGTGGCTGAGGTTAAAGAATATCAAATACCTTCAGAGCCATTTTGCTGTGGCAGTTACAGGGCTCTAGTTGGAAAGAAATCTAAGACTATGACATCAGGGACGGAAAAGCCTAGAGAGAAGCAAATGGCTATTCTAACTGTTGAAACTGCAGAATCTGTGAGACTGGATTGCCTACATCTCTCGAATAGTTCGTCCCTCTGCTGTCTGCATAAACCAAATGAATCCCCTTAGACCATTACATAGCGATCCAATTTTCAATCTAAACAAATGCAAATATTAAGGGAAGTTATTGTTTATATATATTATCTGTGTTGGATCATAATACTAAGACTTCAGTCACAGAGTGTGTGATCATTGATTTGTTAAATACATTCTATTTACTCCAGTCTGGTTAGCATCAGAAAACTTCCTGCACAATGAAATGGACAAAATCCTCATCTGTCTTTGTGCTCAAACGATAAATACCAGCACTACAATCAATAAGAATCTATAATGTTTATTGTCTACTATTTGTCTATAACAGCTGAATCTACAATTCAGATTGGGACAAAATCAAGGTTCAGTGACAAAAACTGCAAGAGGCAAATGACGGCTTCACCCCTCTTTGCATCTAGGAATACTCTTCCAGTTCATTTTCCAACCATCGCAAAAAGATACCAAAGATTCCCTAAAGGCTAGTGTTACCAGGAGAGGACAATATTGGCAAGAGGTTGGCATATACAGCAAAACAATAACACCTAAGAATGCAGAAACATGGCGTGTAGATTTTTAGAAAATTCCATAATGGACTTCAATAGATAACAGAGCAGCTTTTCAATGTAGTTTAGAAAACATTAACTATCCAGCTATACATGTATAAATTATCCAGGTGTGTGTGTGTGTATAAAATTCACTGAAGCTGGTATTGTGGCACAGTAAGCTAAGACTCTACCTGTTGTACCAGCATCCTGTACAATTGCTGGTTTGAATGCCAGCTGCCCCTCTTTCAATCCAGTTCCTTGGACCCTGGAATCCATGTGGGAAAAGCAAACGAAGCTCCTGACTCCTCAATGTCCCAGTATTATTTCTGACATCTCAGTAAAATGTTGTGTGATCTTAATGAGGCTGAACTTTCAGACTGACACGGTTTCAGAATGGGTTAAATCACTGCTTGTGGTACTATCATCCTGCATTGGAGCTCAAGTTCAAGTCTTGGCTGCTGCACTACTGCTTTGGGTTCTTGCCGGTGTGCCTGGAAAGACAGTGAATGATAACTCTAATGTCTGGACTCTTGTCCTTCAACAGCAAATGGATTCTCTGGCTGCTAGCCTGCGCCTGACTCAGCACTATCTGCTGCAGCCATGTTAGCTATAAACTATGTGGAAGAGCTTCCCTCATTTACTCCCTTCCAATGCCTTTCAAATCAAAAAATAAATCTTCAAAAGAGAGAGTTCTAAATTTATATGTTAAATAATGCCAGCTTCTAAACGTTTCTCCACTGCTTCGTATGCAGACATACGTAATTCTGTGAGACATGTTTTCTAGACAAACAAATCCAATAGACTACAGAGGGATAGACAAAGAGAGATTTAGTGTGAGGAACTGACCCATTCACACTATGCGGTTCCAGTCTTCAGACCATCATGCTCGCGAGCCCAGGGTTGCAGAAATCCTGCCACACAGCATCTGGCATCGGGGAAGGCTTTTGCTCGCTTTAGGCCATCAGCTGGTTAGATGAGACCCATCTGTATTAAAGAAGGCACTGTGGTTTCTTTTAAATTCAGCACTTCAAATCATATTCAAATCCAAAAGAAGATCACCAAGATACTCAGTATGTCATTTGGCTACATAATTGACACTGCATAGTCCAACCAAGTGCACGTTAAATTAACCATTACAACGATGAGCATACAGTAGCAAAATCTACAACTGTTTATTTTATTGTTTGCATTAATATTCTTCAGTGTTTGAAGGTGTTCAAAAGACAAATCCATAAAGTGTTAAACTACGAGATGCATTTTTTGGTGCTACTGGCAATTTTATAATTTAAAACTATTTGGGAAAAAGCAATATTATTATTTGAAAACTGCAATAAACACTAAAGCATTTAAATTTATTGCACTATAGTGACCAATCAAAACCAAAAATTAACGTATGAAAAGTAGTTTTAGAAAGCCTGTTTCTTTGGAAAATTTTGAACATGGAATGCATTTTGATCTGCACAGGTTTCCCTCTGTTTTCCATTTCAAACATTTCAGATACCTTTTCATGTTTCAGCCCCACAGCAGGCAGCCTCAGATGTGTTTCATTTTAGAATTTTGAGGACCTTTGAATCCCATTATTCAAAGTAAAATGGAATGAATTGGAGAGTTATCAACCAACATGAAGTGAAAAAAGAAAACGATTTCAGAAGAAAACCTGTGATGATTTTTTTTTCAAAATTTATTCAAAAAGACCCAAGCGGCCTGACCCCTCCGATGCACACACAGGATCATGCTCTGTGCATGTGAGCATTCGGCTGTGGAAGGCTCTCAGCAAGTCAGGCTGAGCCAGCGCCACCCTAGCAGTAGTGGCTAAATCTCTATCCCAGCACTGCGCGTCCTCTTGCAGTGGGATACAACTGTTCTGACAAGTATGATCTCAATTAACTAAACTTTGTGAAGGTAATGTCAATGGCATTGTGTGTGTATATCTGTACGCATGCCCAGATAAATGGAGAGGTTTATGTTTTACTTGTAACAGCAAGGGAATCTTGATATGAAACAACGCATCTTGAGCTCACCATGAATTTCTCCTCTTAGCTGACACACAACCAATGTTATGAGTTCTTGCATTGGCTCATGTAAACCAGGCTAGCTGACCTTCCACTGACCATCAGACAGTCCAGGTGTCTATAATGACACAATAAAAACAGGCATGGCCATGAGGAGCTCTGTATGGAGAACATGAATTCTCTAGAGAAGGTGTGCAGTGGGCAATTATGGAATAAATTTGGAGAGACAGTAAGCAGTTTGATATGTTGCATTCAATTTAACTATGAATAACAAGGAACTATACAAAACATACAATACATATATTTATACAAGTTACATGGAATTCAGCAAAATGAGATTTATTTATTATTTCAATATCCAAATGGAACATATACTAGAAGGAGCATTCTCTCATTTTGTCAATGAAAGAAAATACCGTCTGGTATTCACAAAACCGAGAATTTAAGTAAGCTAATCATGAAGATGATGCTGGAGATAGTGAAGATGATGATAGTCAAAACACTTGAGAAACTATTCCATGAAGGGCAGTGTGCTAGCAGTAGTGCATACACTTAAGCCTACACGGACCCCGGAGAAGGCAACTGCCCTCTGCTCCCTCAGGTCCTGTGTTTCCCTGACTAAGTAAGGAACATGTTCAGCAGACAAACAGAGCCTTTGTTCCACAGAGACTTTCTCTTGGAGCAGGACAGTGCTCAACCCAGCACGGGAGGTTACCTTACGGGTGCTTTCAAAGGAAGCGCAGGAGCTCCACTTCAGCTCAGAGAGATCCCACGGGGTAGTACACCTTCCAAAATGAAAAGACAAAGCCTCCATAACAGAAACTATTCTTACAGCCTTCTTCTACCTCAAACAAAGGTGCAGAATCTGGGTGATCGGTGTCCCAGATTCCTATGTGCAAAAACATTCAGTCCAGTTGATTAGAGAATTGATGGGGGAAGCCTGGGATCCTGATTCGGCTGTTCGCTGCTGGTGGTAGACCACATTCCCTCCAATGTGTTTTTATAGGAAAAAAAATATACAGATCCTTCTTTTACAGGTCTTCCCAGATTTCAGTGACAATAAAGAGAATCATTACTAATTGATACAAATCCCCTAGGGTTTCAAAGAACAGAAAACACAATTCAAATGGTCTTCAAGGGTAAGGAAGATTATTGATGGTTATATGCAGACTGGAGTCCAGCCTCCCAGCACAATGATGATACAAAATCATGCTAGGGTTCACGACTCTCTTCCCGGAAAGGAATGCACAAAGGGCGTTTTGTCCACACCTCTGAGAGGCTGTGGGCCACAGGCTCTACAGATCCAGGCACCAATGTTGGAGTAATTTTCAGATGCTGCCATCGTCACTTGTGTTACACACAGCCTGGAAGCCCTGGCCCACAGGAGTGATGGAGGCTTTCTGACTCAGTAACTGAAGACCTCAGGTATCTCTTCTTGATACTGGCCTTGCCTTCCAGCTGATGGTCAAATGGCACTAGAGTTTTTGCTGTCACGTTTCAGACAGGAGTAGGCCTTCCTTCTGGAAGCAAGAATTTCCAGAAATGATTTAGTCAATTCCTCATGTCTTTAAAACATTCCCAAGTTTCTGGTTTATTATACTCCTGTAACTTCCACCAAAACTATTACTAAAATTTTATAACTCCAGGCAGGTGTTTGGTGAAGTCACCACTTAGGATGCCCAGTCCTACATGAGAACACTATGTTCCTCGCTTCAATCCAGATTGCTGCCCACCCACACCCCAAGACCTTGAGGGTCCAAGTACGTAGGTCCCTGTCACCCATGTTGAAAATCCAAATAAGTTCTAGGCTCTTGAATTTGGCCTGGCACAATCCTGGCTTTTACGGTCACCTGGGGAGTGACTCAATAGAAGAAAAACACCGTTTCTCCTCCTGATCCCCTAGTCTCCCTCTCAGATAAAATGAAAGCTAATATATACATATTATATATGTGTGTTATAATTCTTAATTAGAATTCTATTCTCTTATTAGAATCTCTGTATCTGTATTTTGTCTTGTGTCACCATGAAAATTCACCCATGATACAAATAATTTATGATTAGCCTCTGATCTGTGAGTGCTTGCTTTTAATTGCTCCTCAACAATTTATTTCCACAGTAGTAAGTAGAATATTTGTATTTGATTGCCAGAAAAAATGAGGCAGCAAAGAAAATTCCTATGAGATTTGTAGTGTCTTGTCATTTCTGTCTTTGGAATTTCTGAAGAATCAGTTTCATTGTCTAATTATGATGAACTCAGAATGGCTTGTGTTCACCTCTCGTTAACCGCTTATTGTGTCATTTCAGGCAAATCTCTCTGAACTTTGGATTCTTCATATGTAAAGTGAGTTAATATGGCAAGGAAATGAGGTCAGACATACAAAGCATCAGAACTGCTTCCAGGAAACTAAACTTCGGGTTCTTCTATTAAGAATAAAAATTCCAACAGCAGAAAGCACACAAAAATGTTGCTGTGTGTTGGAGTCAACTCACTGCTATCATTTATTAATACATTATTATAACAAGCCCTTTTATTATTACAATATATTCAGCATCAGCCTAGTGTTATTGCTATGTGAGGTAAAGCAATAATCTTACATAACTAGGGTTTTAAATATCTTTACCAATAACATATTTCCTTCTCATTTAAATTAAAATATCCAGAACTCCTTAACCGTGAATGCTAAAATTAGAATCTGCTTTTATTTTCTTCTTTATTTTACAAATAATGTCTAACTACATCACAGTGTTATAGCGTATATTCTTTTGAAGAAAATTCGTGAATTTCAATGAGAATTTTAATATGTCCTAACTATTAGATTTGCTTTTCTGGGTGGTTAGCATATTCCACAACACTTCTGGGAAAAAATGTGAGTAGATTCTTATCAATGTACACTTCGTAGTTTGAGGCATATTGTGAAATGAGGAGAGAAAATGACATAAGTGGTAACAGTAAAGGAAGTTATGCTGGATTATATTTCTCTTTTAAAGAATGTTGTGAATCAATCACAGCTTTGTAGTATCATCATGAGCAGAAATTTATCTTTGCATCTAATAGCTCTTAATGAAAATATACATGATAATAGACTAATTTCAATCTGAATTTCTAAGTGTTTTTGTTTCTATTGCTATTTTGCTATTACTAAAGTTGGAAAACTCCCTGACAAGAATATAACTAACATCGCCAACATTACTCGATCATGATTTGATTCAAGCACTCTGTAACACCTTTCGTTCTTCGTCTAATGAAGGCATTTGTATTGAGGTTAATGTTGACACTTGTACTTGACAACGTTGATCCCTTACAAAGTTAGGAACAAGAAGAGGAAGAGAGGATAGCGGAAGGCATTACGAGTTTGATGGATGGTGCTTTTAGCTCGGCTCTTTGTCTACACTAGAAGTGATCAGTCATAGATATGGAACCACATGCAAATGCAGGGACTGGTTTAGTACGTGGCAAGTGATTTTTACCATACCAGGTGATAAACGGTTTCAGTAAAACCACTTGTTATATGGAGTGTGTGTATGTGTGCTTGTATATGTCCTTGAAAGTATATGTCTGCTTATTTATGTCAAACCTAGCAAGATAAAAAAGGATAAACATAAAAACTGTAACTGCATCTCCCAATGATTTCTTAAGAAAGCTGACACATTGACATGCACAGGTATTTCATTAGAGATGTAATTGTTCTTTATTCACCTCGGTGATTTAAAAATAAATGACACTCTCAACCATACCTTTGTGTAGAAAATGAAGCTTTACTGATTTATAAATATTTCATGAGAAAATGTGTATTTACTTTCTAGCCACCTATTTTGTGCCCAGAATGCAAATGTCAACAGAAAGTACCTACACGCATAATCATTTCACAAGGAGTGAGCTTTTCGTTATATCTGTCAATTAGAGCTATGGATCTCTTAGGTTGTCTTTGTTTATACTCACAGGAAAAGAGAAGCTGCATTATTCCCTTCAACATCGTTGATGGCTCCTCCAATGCAGTAAGCATTTGTTGAATGACTGCCAAGCATTTGGACTCTACGGAGCTTTCCTGCGGAACCTCAGCTCTAGCCACACTGTCCCACTCATCAGCCACTCCTACAGGAACCTGTTGTATCTACCAGCAAGCCGAGCTCTTCCTCACCTGCCCGCCTTTGCGTGTTCTTTTCCCTCATCCTGTGTTTCTTTTCTCCCTTGACTTCTTATACCCCTCAAACTGGATGAAGTTCATGTTAACATTTGTTCTTCAGAACAATTTCCCCTCACTGTTTTTTGTGGCTGTTGTCTCCATAAAATTCGAGAAACTAGGAGACAATCCTCAAGCTGACTGAAGCACAAAAGGAAAATGAAGAGGAAGCAACCCAGTTAGGTCTAAGGTGTGATTGTGACCAGTTCCAGGAGAACCTGGAAGACACAGCAGCTGCCCCTCACTGCCTTCCTCTCTGTCAGTGAATACATGCGATGTCATTTCTATCAATATCACTGCATGTGTGCCCCTTTGATCTCTTTTCTGAAAAATCAACTTTCTCTAGAACTTGGCACATGGTCAAATTTGGCCAGCTCACACACTTTACACTTAATTTATGAGCTCATCCTAGACTTGTCCTGCAGTATTTCAGAAGAGAGGAAATCTGACCAGTTTGGCTTGAGTTCTGTGTCCATCCTGGATTTGGCCTGTTGTGTTTGGATCTCAGCACACATTTAGCCAGACTTGTTGAATTTAACTTTCGAAAAAAGAAATTTGTTTGGGAAAAGTGCATTGAAATTTTCTATAGTAGTAGTTACAATTATGTTATTACTGTATGATACTCAGAGACATAAAATCATTGTAACTTACACATAGTTTGCCAGAGTAAGCTTATACTATTATCAGCATGTAGGTACTGATTCACTGTTTAACATGGTAAATCAATTAGGAGGATGGGATGTGCTACTCTTGTAGATTATGCCAACCAATGTAACATCAAGAAAACTGGCTTGTCTTTTTGTACAAAAAAATGGGATTTTCATTTGCATGTAAGATATTAAAATAAGTATATTCTTGGAGTAAGGCTTAGATAAATGCAGGAAGCTGTGAAGGAAACTTAAAATATGATCCAGGATGTGATACTAACTAGGACTTCATTTTTACTAAAGGGCATCAATGAGTCACTTAATATACAAGTGACTATCGAAGCCTTTATTTATCTATGACTGAATAAAAAAAAAAAAAAAAACTATTCCAAACACCAGAGGCCTAAAAGACACCAGTTTTGCCTTCCCATGATTCCTAGGTCAGGAATTTGGACAATAAACAGAAAACATTTACTCTAGGTTCCTGATACCTGGACTTTCAACTGGTTTTAAATTTTCAGTAGCCTTGTTTTACTGAAAATTTAAATCTGCCGATTTACTGTTATTTTGCAGTTATTGTCCGGACGTGTTTCTTCCACATGATCAACGTGCACTTCTTCACTATGTAGAGAGCCCCATAATAAACTTGCATTATCGATGGCTTCTGCTTAGAAAGAAATAGCCAAACATCTTGTTGGATAGACTCATTGTTGTCAGACCATTAGATCCAGTGTATTGTGTTGGTGGACTTGTCACAGGCTAGGTCCACTTCAAGGGGAGGGGACATAACTCCATATGCAGGAAGATGGACACAGTGGAAGTGACACTCTGAGACACTGCTTTGGTGATGACATTGTAGATTCAGAGTAGATGCTATGCTTCAACTAGGAACACCCAGATGCTCTAATTAGTGAAAACACAGAGTGCTTTTGCATAAATCAGAAGGGGGTTACTTCTGCTATGTAATACTTATAAGTAAAGGTGAGAGGCCACTCTGATCTTGAGCGGTTCTTGCTGCTGGGTTATGATGGACAGATACAGTTCCAGGTGGTGATGCTGTATACATATACTTACACACTGAACAATGAAAATACAGTGGGATATCCTGAGTTTTAAGCCTCACTGAGAAGAAGGGTGACATTAACCATAGTCTTTCTTTCATAGCAGCCAGGCTCCTGTTCATGGATCAGACAGGAGGATATCAAAAGGTGCAACAAAGAAGAGCAAGTTGTATTTTATAAGGAAATGAAACCTACCCAGTTATCACCATGTGAAATGAGAACCAGAGACAATAGATACAGGACTGCTCCTACTTCTCATGGGGCAAGAACCCGGAAAATGACTATCCCCACTCAAAGAGCTGCTGCTTGCTGGCAACATCACCTCTCTTAGCACCAGGTAAGAAAGTTGGGAGTTGGGGAGGGACAGCATAGTAGTCTAGTCGCTTAAGTTTTAGCCTTGCACACGCCTCCCATATGTGTGCCAGTTTGTATCCTGGCAACCCCCTCCCATCTTGCTCTCTGCTTGTGGCATAGGAAAGCAGTGGAGAATGGTCCAAGGCCAGATCTGGAACAAGTTCCTGGCTCCTGTCTTCGTATCAACTCAGCTCCGGCCATTGCAGTTACTTGGTGGGTGAATCAGCTGACAGATCTTCCTCTCTGCATGTCTTACTTTCCAATAAAAATAAATAAAATCTTAGAAAGAATAAAGAAAGGGAGAAAGAAAGAAAGAAAAGAAAGACAAAGAGAAAGAAAGAAAAAAATGAAAGCCAGCTGGAGAAAATAGGTTGCATATTCAGTTGGCAGTGTGTATCACAGCATCTGGTTTTGGGGGTAATTGTGTGAATGTTGGCTCATACCTTTTGACAGATACCTTAAATCATTGTTCAACTGTATTATGGTTTTCCTACTCCAAGAATGTCGTGAAAATATATCCAACATTGACTGTCCGATGAAAGAGGATTGCTATTGTGGTACTTGCTTTATTAGAATGAAAGAATTGCAAATCAAAAACCAAAAAAAATGAAATCATATGCAGCAGATCATCCTATGGGATATTAAAAGACAAATCTGAACAATGGACTGGAGAGCCACTGAAGGTGGAATTGTGACATCATAGGAACTGTGTGTCCAGAAATGCTTTCATAGGTAACATTGGAGCTGGGGCTTACTTCAGAAAAGGAACTCACCCTGCCAGAATCCAGGAAAACCTTAAAGACATGAGAAGAATTTGTGCATGACAGCCTTAGTGGCGTGGGGAACATGGTGATGAGGGGACCAAATATGATTCACACCCTCTGCCAAGCCAGGCACCCTGGGGTCTTCTATATCATGATGAGGACCTGAGATTGTTTCTTACAATGAGCAACAGGGTGCGTTTAAAATGTGCAAATGATATGATGAGATTTTTATTGGAAGAAACTAGGTTGTTGATAAGATCAGAGCCAAGTCTTATCCTACAGGCGTTATACATAACCAGTTTTCAAAAAAGAATTTCAAAAAGTTTCTAAATATTACATTGCAGACAAATCGCAAATGTATTACAAAGCATTCATCCTGTTGGCTACCAGAATTGGAAGTACAATCAAAACACATTGATTTGATTAATCTTTTTTAGCCTTGAGACTTGCTAAGTGTCAACAAAACAAAGTGGCTAATGCAGCATAATTAAAGTATCAAGACAGCTCTGCTGCTGTTTGGTCTGTTGATATGCAGCACCTGGTCTGTGTCTGCAATCTTCCTGCGTCTGGAAGCTCCATATGACATTTCCAGATTCCCATGACAACGGAGGGTTGATAAAGTTCTTATTGAAGATAAGGACAGGAGATTGAAGGTAAGAAGACTGAAGCCACTCTGCTCCCATGGTCAGTCTTACCATCTTCCTCCATTGCAGTAGAGCTTGTGTATTCAGAATCAAGCTGTGATGCTACCAGGAAACGTGCCGATACCATAATTACTACAGGATCAATGAATCAGGAGCCCAGGATGTGTGTGACATTCACAAACACATAGAAACTTGCACGAGATCTTCAAAACATTCATGACTGAAGCACATGTGTAATCAACTGGCTGCAACACCGAAGTGCCACATCCAAACTCCTGGGCTTTGGGCATGGTTCTGCTTTTGATCCAGCTTCCTAAAGACACAAACTCTGGGATGCCAGGGTGATGGCACAAGTAATTGGTTTCCTGCCACTCACTCAGGACATGAGGAATGAATCCAAAGCTTCTGACTCAGTCTGAGTCACTGAAGGCATTCAGGGAGTGAATCTGTAAATAAGACCCCTCCTCCTGCCGTCTCTCCCTCTCAAACTTTCTCTGCTTCCTTCTTTCTCAAAGAAGTAAATACAACTAACAAACATTAAATCTCATTAGAATGCATATCATGTGAAAATTATATATGAACTTTGGAATTTTGTACCAAAGTGTACTTCTGGTTTCTCTCTCTCTCCTTCCCTGCTTCTGTTCCTCTCTCTCTATGTGTATGTTCATTTGCACCACAAATGTAGATTAACTGGTGTTTGAAAATTAGTTTTCTTTAGCTAAGGAGCAAATATGGATTCTGATTTCTGAAAAAAAAAATAATATTCCCCCTGCTTTCTATTTCTTTTCTACCAATAGTAGTTTAATTTTGTAACCAATTTCCTGCACCAAATCAAGTACCAATGTTAAAGCGATTTCTGTTTTCTTACCTAAACTTTGACTGATGCAGGCCACAACAACTTATATTGTAACATTTTTGCACATAAACTAACTTAAAACTGTTTAAAAATCAGAAGATCATCAACATACAGGTTGGTTTTGAAATACATAAATTTTGGTCAGATTACCTATTTGACAGAAGTTTACACAGAATCTGAAATTCTGTCCAGAATATTTTTATCTGAGATACATGATGAAATTCACTTGATCTTAGCCAAAAGCCAAGAAGCAATTACATGATGAAATTCAAATGCAAAAATTAAGTAGGATCAACTGAAGTTTCAGAGAAGCAGGTTCTAATTTTATTATCTAATTACTCTATATGTACTAGTTATATTACATTTATTTCTGCTTCTACCATCTTTTCCTTGATTCTAAACTAAGTTTATCAATTTTAGTTAATTCAACATACTATCAATAAAATTCAAATTAATACAATTGACTTTTTTTTATGGAAAAGACAGATCAGATTTTCAGAGAGAAGGAGAGACATAAAGAATCTCTGGCCAATGGTTCCCACACTAAACGGTCACCATGACCACAGTGGAGCCACTCCTAGCCAGGAGCTTCTGGGTCTTCCATTTGGGTGCAGACTCCCAAGGCCCTGGGCCATCCTCTACTGTTGTCCCAGACCACAAGCTGGGCACAGGCTGGGACTTGGGTCAGCTAGGACACAAACCAGCAGCCATAAAGAATGCAACATGAGGGTTTAGCCATTCAGCCATTGTGTCATGCCCCTACAGTTGACTTTATAAGTTTTATCTTTTTAGTTGCTTATATGAGCTATAAATTTCCCTCAAAAGACTGCTCTAGCTTTGTTCTAATTGTTTTCCCTTGTTTGTTTTTATTGCCATTAATTCTAAATAATTCCCTCATACTTCTTATTTTGTCACTTGATTCATGGAATATGCGAACATGTACTGCTTCATCTCAAAATATCTGGAAGATATTTCTGTTATTTTTTTCCTTTCTGATTTTTTAGTTTAATTCCATTGTTTTCAGAAGAGAAAATTAAAGCATTTGAAATTAAATTAATTTACCAAATCAACACATTTAAGAGTACAAATATGTGATTATCTCATTCATTCTGATAACATAAACAATTCCTGGTAATCAAAGAGTAGAAATACAATCCTCAAGCTAGTAAATAGAATATTCTGAACATAACAAGACAAGGATGTCAGCTCTTAACCTTTCTCATGAATTTTATTAAACATTGCAATGGAAGTTTCACCCAGTGCAAAGGGCTAGAGGAAGACACAAAAGTTTCATAACTAGCAGAATAAACTAAATGCCCTTTGCTTGTAGAAGACTCAAGTGTGTGCAGAGAATATGCCAATGAATACATTAAGTAAAGACTAGTTGAAAATGAATTTAGCAAGGCCTTCGGATATAACAAGAAATGTACACATACAGACATTAAACAATCAACTTGCAAAAATGTAGCAGTATTGTTTCAAAGGTGCTCAAATTGTTAAATAATGAGGAATCACTTAAGGAAACCTGGTAAGGTAAAACTCTAAATGCAACATATTTCAGAAATAGACAATGCATCGAAACTTGGAAAGACATGGGTTTATAAAATCAAAGCCTTATGTTATTAAGGTAAAATTATAAAAGCAAAGAGGACCCTGAGGAACCAAAGCAATTCTAGGTAAAGCAAGCAAAGCTAATGATATCATAATGCTGAGTTTGAACTTTATTAAGTATTAATTTATTAAGCAATCAAAAGAGCATGGGGTGGAAGTAAACACAGACAAATCAGCCATTGGGATAGGATAGAGCTCTGGAATCAATTTGTACTAAGTACCAATCCACGGGTGACCTCTGTTGAAGAACACTCTCAGAACAGACAATGAGGAAAACACAGTGTGTGTATCTGTATGTAGGAGAGTAACAGCACTCTTTCTCTAAACCTGGATGTAATAATTAACTAGCAACAGATTTAAGATTTAAACATAAAACAAAACACTACAAAACTATTAGAAGAAAACTGGGAAAGCTTCACGATACTGGTTTAAACAATGACTTACCAGCTATGACCTCCAAAAGCAAAAACAACAAAAACCAAAATACACCAAGTAGATTCCATCAGACTAGACAGCATCTGCATAGATGGGAAGGAATAGAACAAAGTAAGCACTCTTAGAGTGGAAGAAAATATGTGCAGATCACACACAGAATAAGGGGCTAACATCAAACGTATGTAAATCAAGCTCAATTACAAGAAACTAAAAATACAGAGCAAAAATCTGAAGTTACTTGACAATTAGAGGTAGTAGGCATATGAGAAAAATGTTCAGCATCATTAATAGTCGAAGAAACACTATGGTAGAATATCATCTTATTGGAGACCCCAAAACTCAAAAACTTGCCCCTGTAGCTAAGGTGACTACCACTCTGGACAGGCCACTGCTGGCCTCAGGGACCACACTCCATCAAGTTGCTAATTCCTGATCACGTTCAGTGTTTGCATCTGAACTGCCCTGTAACCAGGACATGTGTATTTAAGATATAAAAGTAAAAACGGATAGAACATCTGGGATAGACACATGGGACAGAAGTAGGCAAGTCTGCATGCATAAGTATAACTATATGTGCTTTTCTCCCACGAAGTCTTGGTTTCTGTGGAAACCTATATGTAACATTAACACCCTTCTAAAAACACACCCAAAACTCACTGACTTACGGACTCAGCAGCCTGGACTCACCAACTTCCTATTTGCTCATTTGTTTTCTTCAACAGATAGTGACTAGAGATTAAACAATTTAATCTCTTAGGGCATGCATAGTGAAGTTCTAGTTCAGGTGGCAGGCACAATGTTGATTCACAGTAAATATTTCTGAAGTGCACTACATTTATAAACAAAGAAAACCCATAATCTTCTTGCAGTTCATCAGATGAATAGATGTTGAGTGCCTTAAAAAATAATAAAGCAGCATTACTGAGCCATAATTCATGTATCGGAAATTCACCTGCTTGGAGTGTACTGATAGATTTTATTATAGTCACAGAGTGCAGCAGCTAGTTTTAGAGCATTACCATACTTCTTAATGATTAGTAGTCATTTCTGTTCGCTCCTCCCCACCCAGACTCGTAACTTCCAATTGATCTGTGTCATCTGTCACTCACTCCTTAGAACCCTGACAATTACTCATATACTTCCTGTCTTCATAGGTGCACATACCTATGCTGCAAACATTTTAAAAAATATTCTACCTATACTCACATTTCCATGTAAGGTCACCTTCATGGGTAGAATGAACTTCACATACCTCTGTAGGCTGGCATTTGTCTGAAGGCCATTTGTGTGTGTGTGGTGTGTGTGTGTTTTAAGATTTATTTATTTTTAGTGGAAACTGAGATCTGCAGAGAAAAAGAGAGACAGAGAAAGATCTTCCGTCCACTATTTCATTCCCCAAGTAACTGCAACTGTGGACCAGAGCTGAGCCAATCTGAAGCCAGGAGCCAGGAATTTCTTATGGGTCTCCTACAGGGTTCAGGGTTCCAAGGTTTTAGGCCATCGTCTGCTGCTTAGGAACTGATGCCCATATGGGATCCTGGACACATGCAAAGTGAGGACTTTAGCCACTAGTCTACCACTTGTGAGGTATGAGAAGGTTGTGGAAAACAAAGTTTACACTCACACTTTTAAAGGATGATAATCTAGGTATTTCTGTTTTCACTAAAATAGGACTTTCCCAAGGACCTAAGAGTCATCTTTTGAAATGTAAATATCCTGGGCCTGTCACGGTGGTCTGGCAGCTCAAGTTCTCACCTTGAACGTGGATTCCATATGGGTGCTGGTTCTAAGCTCAGCAGCTCCACTTCCCATCCAGCTCCCTGCTTGTGGCCTGGGAAAGCAGTCAAGGATGGCTCATGGCCTTGGGATCCTCCACCCTGTGTGGGAGACCTGGAGGACGTTTCTGGCTGCTGACTTCAGATCGGCGCAGCACCGGCTGTTGCGGTCACTTGGGAGTGAACCATAGTATGGAAGATCTTCCTCTCTGTCTCTCCTCCTCTCTGTATATCTGCCTTTCCAATAAAAAAAAAAAAAAAAAAAAAGAAAAAGAAAAAATGTAATTATCCTGGAGGAAAGACTCTGGTCTTCCCCCAGTTTTAAAAGGTTGAGAGTTTATCTTCAGAGTGTGCACCTTCCTTCAAGTTGTAAGACTGACTCCTGTCCTGGGCCCGGCGGCGTGGCCTAGAGGCTAAAGTCCTCGCCTTCAAAGCCCCTGGATCCCATATGGGCACCGGTTCTAATCCTGGCAGCTCCACTTCCCATCCAGCTCCCTGCTTGTGGCCTGGGAAAGCAGTTGAGGACGGCCCAATGCATTGGGACCCTGCACCCGCGTGGGAGACCCGGAAGAGGTTCCAGGTTCCCGGCTTCGGATCGGCGCAGCACCGGCCCGTTGCGGCTCACTTGGGGAGTGAATCATCGGATGGAAGATCTTCCTCTCTGTCTCTCCTCCTCTGTGTATATCTGGCTGTAATAAAATGAATAAATCTTTTAAAAAAAAAAAGACTGACTCCTGTCCTAAAGACAGGAGGGTATTCACCTGCAAACAGCATAGGCAATAGTGTCTCTTACATGTGTGAAACGTTTTCCAAATGGAGACAACATCAGAGACTGCACTACCCTCTTGTGTCTCGTACACCATGTTTATCTAACCACACATTGGAGGGGAGTTATCTTCTGAGGAAATTTTCTTTTCATATCTAGTTAGATAATTCCCACACAAGCAGTTGAAGCCAAACGGAGAAAGGGAGCTTCATGTGACTAAGACCTGACACATACTCTCACGGGCTGCTCTGTAGAAAGTCAGTGGTTCTGGGGAACAAACCACCAGCTGTGCTTTCTAGAGCCGGAGCGCAAAGGACTGCAGTCTACTTCCGGACCAATCATCCAAGTGTTTTGTCCCTTTCTTAGGCCCAAGTGTATGTAAGCTTGTAACAAATAGGTACAAAAGGAAAGACAATGAGCAGGGCTATTTGGTGGCCTTCACATTTTATTTTCCTTCTTGAATTCACCTATTTCTGATCTCAATAATACTTATTTAATATTAATATTATTCATTATCAGAGATAACCTTTTGCATGAACATGTATAAGTCAGTTTTCAGGAGGATACTCAAAAACAAACAAACAAAAAAAACAGAGAATCAACACAGTAATTTTCCTTTATAAACAAAACTGGATGGACTGTTGAATTTATTTTTGATACCATGTACAAAAATCTCAAATTTCATGGATGGATAGCTTAAGAATGATGAAACTGGCTATGAGAAATAGATGGTCATGTTAATATATTTAAATGAGATAGTCTTGCCTCATTCTTAATAAAGAAAAAATAAAAGGCATAAAATTTGATGGGTTTTTACCCTGGATTTTTGTGAGTGGGCACGGTCCGCATTTTACTCTCTGACTTCTAGCTAGTTCTCCAGGTTTTTCAGCATCGTCAGTGGTTGGAGCAGGTCCGCTCACTGTGGATCATCCTCGCCCCTCTCTGGAAAGACAAAGCGAGTTTGCAGCTGTGCTTGCTGCTGCCTCTGCTAGTGTTCATTTTCCCTGTAAGGTGTAGCTGCAGGGCACTTTGATATTCCGTCCATGTAAGTTCATACTTTCTCAAAGCACAGCCTCACTGGCCTCCTCCCTAAGCATACAGAGGTTACCTCACCTGGTCTGCAAGCGGTGATATTAAAATCCCCTCTAACAGGAGTCTTTGATGCTTAAATGAAAATTATTAAACTTATTTTTAAACAGAAATTAGAACAGGATTGTTCATATCCTTTGAGAAGATTTTGCATTAAATGCCAGAAACCCCTCCATTTTTTGGATTGGTTGATATCTAGGAAACAACAAGTTGCTAAAACATATAATTTTCTAACAATGAAACCATTTAAAAGTAAAGCCATAATTTCTCACACAAACATATTTGTAGCAAACCATTGACCTCAAAGATTGACTTAACATTGAAGGTAAGGTTTGTAGAAATTTCCTTCTATGGACCAGACAGAAGATGAAGGAAACGCCCCCTAGGACAGCAGCAGAAGTGAAGCTGTGAGGAAGACAGTTGGAGAAAAGCTGTACCTTGTGATGTGAACTCCAGCAATGCGCGGTTACCATGGTGACCAGAGTCAGGTGAACACGTAGAAGGACTCACAGCCAAATTGGTGAAGCAAGAGCCCGTTCCATAGTCACATCTTAAATAAAGGGCATGAGCAGTTTTTCTTATCCCCTTGAAGAAAATGCAACATTGAAGTTATTTATAAATCCATTATTTTTTTAAATAACAACTAGCTAATTTATTTTGAATGTAACTGTGCCTGTTTTAGCTCAGTAAGATCGCTTTCCTAACAGCAGGTGTTTCTCAGCTGCTTGCAGCAGTAGGAAACCTTGGTGATCACTGCAGAAGTAGGAGTTCCAGCCCCAGATATGGGAGCTGAAGCCCCCAAAACCTTGTACCTTTCTTAGTGCCCTTTCGAGCTTGGACCAACACACAAAGCCCAAGCCACACTGAATTTTCTGGTGGTTCCTTTAACTCAGCCTGGGAAATTAACTATAGATTCTCACATCCTCAAGGAAAAATTGTGATTTCAAAACTGTTAACTTCTTTGTGTTGGTGGAAGTGGATGTCACAATTCACTTTCATATTAAGATAATCACCTTTTCATGAAAAACTAGATTCCCCAAAACAATTGCACGTGCCCACCTAGTTATCAGAATAAAGCAGACAGAAGTTTGGGTGTGAAGGCACGGTGCCTCGTGCGCAGGAGTGCCTGGTGGCACTGCATTGCAAGTCCCCAAAGAAGCTAGCTCGCATCTGCCTCTTGCCTTTTTACCCGTTCCCCAAATTGCATTCTCCCGTACATCCCCAAGACACAGCAGGGAAGGCTGAGTTAAATCAGTCTCCTGTCAGGATACTGGGGTTCACAAGAGAGTGTTGGCTTAGTAAGGGGCTGTGGGTGTGAAGCAGTGACAGCATGAAGACTGAGAACCAAGGACCCCAGGAGGCCCTGAGCAGGGGAGCTCTGCAGCCATGGGGGCGGGTGTCAGTGGGACACTCAAGGACCTCTGCAGAGAATTCAGTGCATTTTATTTACACAGACAGGTGCTTGCCTCATTGTCGCTTTAGCATTGAGACAAACCATGGCATTTCTCAGGGTGAATTACTGTTTTTATGCATCTGTGTTGAAGAGAGCTGCTATACATGTAAATATTTTGGCTTACATATTAAAAAATAACTGAGAAGATGTGTAAGAGAAGTATGAAAACAGATATTTGAACACATAGCATATCTAGAGTTAAAATCTCTAATTTTTAAATATCATAGCAACACAGTACAGAAACTAGGAAGCCAAATTTGATACACACACACACACACACACACAAACATTTCTAGTAATATGAAGTGACATTTTAGAAGGAAATGTGTTTAAGACACTGCTGTAAAAATTTAAAATTCCAAAAATTCTACTGGTACCTGAATATTTCAAGCAGTTGTGCAAGTCAGTAGCACTAAATCAAAATATAATTCAATCATTTAAAATTATGTCACTTCATTTAAAAAAATCCTTCATGCTATTGCCAAATGAGTTTATTTTTTTCACTAGTTTATTTCATATAAAATTTCTATAAACATTAGTGTATGCTTAATTGAGTGGGACTAGGCAGTGATGCATGGATTAGCCAAATTGCCATGCAAAATGTTAATTGTTTATGAGTGCGATGGGGAAGTTGCAGAGATGAACGCTGAGATAAAGGGAAATGTAATTAAGATTAAATACAAATATACTAAAAGCTGAATATCTTAAATGTTCTAAATGCTAGATATTCAAAGTGACTACATTGTATTGGAGACCACAGGAGGCAGATATTAAATCTGTGGCCTGAAGAAGACGTCAGGTAGCCTTGCAGTTATTGCTCTGCAGCGGCGCCTGAAATTCATCTTAAAAGCACAACCAACTGCACTGCAAACAGTGGAGGTCAAAGGCTCATGGTTGAAGACATTTTTCAATAAGAAAAAGATAATTATTTTTGAGTTTTCTTTATTGCAAGATATATTGGAAAATCAACCCAAAAATTAATAGCTTAGCATATGTTTCATCAATTTAAAATTCTTATTGTAACTTGAATTAAATTATTTTAATTAAGTGAAAGCAACCATGACTTTTATAGCAGGGGGCACCCCCTCTAGTCAGCCCAGAATTTACTTCCCCACGAGACAGTTCTGAGCCAGGTGGCACTGTGGCCAGAACAACGTACACTGCTCCAGCCTCCTGTGAATCTCGCGTGGTCCACTGTTTCTACATTTATTTTGGTTTCTTGGTTGTATTCATCTAACACATCATGTTACTAAAATACATGCTTGGGAGCTTTTTGAAAACACCCATGTCAGCTTAGAAGATCTCACTGTCATGGGGCACACCCATTTAAAGCACTAATGTCAGAGCAGGTGACCGTGTTTTCCAAGGCCTCTTTGGTACTTAGAAATCCCTGGTGAATAATGGGTATATATCATGACTCTAACACGTGTTCTCAGATAACACAAGATCAATGCTTGTCTTCTTGGGTGCCATTCTTCACCTGAAACAGCTCAACTGTGTAAAAGATAGATCTATTGATATGGTTTGTTTTAGTTTCCCAGCACCATTTATTTTCTACCAGGGTTATTTTGTCAGCAATGTCATATACAGATGGATAGGTAGGCAGAGCCACATATATACATGTACACACACACACACACACACACACACACATAGGCTGCGTATCTCTTCACCTTCATAGACACCTTATTTTCTGTATTGCTTTGTTGCTGTTGTTGTTAAGCTTTATTTCTCACTTACTTGAAAGGCAGAATTAAGACAGGAGGAAGATAAACAGAGAAGGGAAGACAGGGAAAGGGTTCTATTTTCTATTCACTGATACTCTCCTGAAATGTCTGTAACAACCACGGCTGGACTAGGCCAAAGCCAGAAGCCTGGAGCTTCTTCTGGGTCTCCCTAGTGGGTACAGGAGTCCAATCACTTGCGCCATCTTTTGATGCTTTCCCAGGTGCGTTAGCAGGGAATTGGGAGGAAAACGGTGAGGCTAGGTCTTAGACTGGCACCTATATGGATGCCAGAATCACAGGCATACACCAAAATGCTGTCCCCTGTTTAAAGAAAAAAGCAAACAACAACAGACAAAAAAAAAAAAAAAAAACACATGAACCCTGTCTTAATCGAGTTTCCTCCAGAAATCAGGAAACAGAGCTAGAAAAGGAAACAAAGATTTCAATGCTTTTCTACTGTTCATTCCTTAAGCAAAGCCACAACCACTAAGTATGTTAGAAGAGTAGGGGAGCGAGAGGAAACTTTCCTACAGTGGAGTAGGGCCTGGGTCAGCTCTGCTGCTGAGTCCGAGTCTAGAGATCTCAGAGCCTAAGGCAGCCAGGGTTGGGGCTCTCAGCCATTGCGCTCACTTGGGGAGTGAACCATCGAACAGAAGATCTTCCTCTCTGTCTCTCCTCCTCTCTGTATATCTGCCTTTCCAATAAAAATAAATAAATCTTTAAAAGAATGTTGGAGTGAGAACAAAATTTTTTTGGTTTTTTTTTGCAGATGGCTTTGCTGGCACGGGGAGCAACCTGGTTATTTTTAGCAAGGCAACAACAGCACTCAATGGAAAGTCACAACAGTATTGTAAGCTTCAATAAGATAATTCATAAATGGAAAAATAAGTCAATAAATTAGTATAATTTAAAAGTATCAAGGTATTCTTTTAATTAGAAAAAAGGAATTAAAACTAATGAGAGGAGCAAAGAAAGGGGGAAAAAAGCAGGAATCAGAAATTCCTTAAAATCTTATAAAAATGTTGATTTATTTTCTTGAAAGTCAGAGTTGCAGGAGGAGAGAGGGAGAGAGCTCCTCCCTCTGCTGGTTCCCACTCCAGACAGGACAGCCGGAGCTGGATGTGTTTGCAGCTGGGAGCCAGGAGCTTTTTCCAGGTCTCCTTGCAGGGGCTGGGACTTGGGCCATCCTCTGCTGCTTTCCCAGGCCAGCTGAATCAGAGATGGAGCAGCCAAGACCAGAATCAGTGATCCTACGGGATGCCTGCACCTCAGGCGGAAGAGCAGCATGATACGACACCACGTTGGTCCCAAGAAATCAGGAAGTTGAAATGTGTAAGAAAGGTATGGCTTTATGTAGCATGAAATTCTCCCAAGTGATAGTGTATTATCTATTAGTTAAGTGTGAAAGTGGCATAATGAAAATGACCTTGTTCCTGGAGGAAAAGCTATGTGACCACAGCACAGCAACAGTCTGTCTAAAACATATTTATCGATGACAATAAAAGGCCTGCTTAAAATTATTTTGTAAATTGTTTCATGCAACATAGTGAGGTCTAGTAGTCAACTAGAATGCAGAAAATGTAAAGAAGCTGTATATTAAAATTGACAATAATATGCATATATATGTAAAAGCTATACTAATTTATTTGAATGTCAGAGTTATAGAGATGAAGGGAGATATTGAGGAGAGATCTTTCACCCACTTGTTTAACTACTCATTTTCCAGAATGCTCTGACAGCCAGGACTGGACAAGAAGCTTCCTCCAGGTCTCCGTGTGGGAGGCGGGAGCCCAATGAGTGGGTCATCTCCCACTTTCTGTTTTTCCCAGGCTATTAGCCTTGAGTTGGATTGGAAGTGGAGAAATCAGGACAAAACTAGTTGTCCAATTTGGATGCCCTGTTCTGAGTGATGGCTTTACCAGCTACACCAAAATGCCATCCCATAGTCACTGTGCATGTGAGAGATGCTGCGGTAATGAGATTGATTAATACAGTGGCATTATTTTTTCCTTGCATATTATTTGTTCTTCATATTTTTGCAATGGCCACATTCAGCACAATGAACTTACTCTAAGTAACTTTTCATTTTTAAACTTCTTGTGAAGTTTAAATTTTTAATTTTTAAATTTCTTCTGAAGGTAAAATGTCCATCAAAAGCTGTGAAGTTACAATGTAGAAATATTTTTTCTTTAGAATAAGATCATCGTATCTATAAAACAGATGGTATTAGGTACGTTTCATCATTAATTTTTGTACTAGAAAAATGCAGGGGGTAAATTACGTTTGGATGACTTGTACTGTTTTCTTTCCAAAAATCTATTTACAAGGAATATGTTTGTTTATAGGAATTTTCTGGCTGCACAAAATACATCTGTGTATATATGCTTACATGAATGCTTATGTAAACACTGGAAAGAAGAGAGGGAAAGTGAAGATATATAGCTGCATAAGATGAAAGTGAAATTGCTAATTAAGTCTAACGTTTTCCATCATTGTCCAAAGATCTAAGGAGAAAAGCTATTCGTTTGTTATTTGTGCCAACAGTAAATTTTTAAGAAAGCCATAAGGCAGCGATGCCAAAAATATGAAAAACCTTTTTGTTGTGTTTCACCAGTATGCAAGGAAATATCCGGAAGCACACTGATGATGAAGTCTGAAGGAGCGTGGACACTTGGCATAGTGGTTAGGACGTCAGTGGAGAAGCATCGATCCCAAGGTGGCCTTTCTTGGTTCTTGTCCTGGCTCTGGTTTGGATTCACATTTCCTGTGAGTGAACACTCACTCTTGGAGGCAACAGATGGTGGCTGAAGTGTTTGTGTGCCTGCTCCTCTTGTGAGAGACATGGATTTAGGTTGCCTTGGCCAGTCATGGTTTTTAGGGAAATTCAAGGAGTGAATCAGCAAACGCACAATTTTTCTTCGTCTCACTATCTTGGTCTTTCAAGTGAAACTTGAATAATGCATACTGATGTCCTTAGATCATCAGTATAGATGCACATGCTTTGAAGCTGTGTCGGATGTCTAATATCCTTACAGGCTATGCAATTATAGTATAAAATTAACAAATGTCCATGGCAAATTTCAATGATCACTTCAGTGGGTATTTCACTTATTTGCTTTATTTACTCTTAGCTTATTATTTTGTTCTTTAGTTCTGTTCACCAACACAATGTCACCTGTGTGCACGCTGAATTATGAAGTGGTCCAGTTAGCAGATAACAATTTTGTCAGTACCTGTCAGGTTCAGTGGTTTTATGTTGGTATGGATTGTAGAATTCCACATTTAAAAAAAAATTATTACGAACTTTCAGCCAGCATCTAATATAGCAAGGAAAATAGCAACTTACAACCGTAGCATCCATTTTGGATACTGATTAGAGTTCTCATTTGCTCCACGTGCAATCCAGCTTCCTGTTCATGGCCTGGGAAAACCAGTAGAAGATGGTCCAAGCACTTGGGCACCAGCCACCCCATGGGAGACCTGGATGGGCCTCCTGACTCTTTGGCCTGGCACAGCCTCAGCAATTGTGGCCATCTGGTGAGTGGACCAGAAGACGGAAGATCTCTTTCTAGCCCTGTTTTATGAAGTGCTGACTTTCACATGAATACATAAATCTTTCAAAATAAAAGCTCACATATATCTTTTTAATAAAGAAATATTTGAATCTACTAAATCTAAATAAAGCATATTCAATGGAAGAATACTTATTTTTGTCTGTTTGCAGTGTTAAGAGGTAAAAACAGAAACTGAACGCACTCTCCAAATGCGTGACATGAGTGGCTCTGGGCAGTGCCAGAACAGGAACTGGGAACTGAATCCATGTCTCACACATGAGTGCAAAGGACTCAAATACTTGAAACATCATCCTCTGTCTCTCGAGATGCATACTGGCCAGAAGCTGGAAGTACAAGTCAGAAGCAAGAAATTAAACTCAAATATCCTGATATGGGATATGAGAATTTTAAAAAAATATTTATTTATTTTTATTGGAAAGGCATATATACACAGAGGAGGAGAAACAGGAAGGAAGATCTTCTGTCAATTGATTCACTTCCCAAGTGGCCACAACAGCTAGAGCTGTGCCAACCCAAAGCCAGGAGCCAGAAGTTTCTTGCACGTCTCCCATGTGGGTGCAGGGTCCCAAGGCTTTGAGCCGTCCTTGACTGCTTTCCCAGGCCACAAGCAGGAAGCTGGATGGGAAGCAGGGCTGCCAGGACTAGAACCAGTGACCATGTGGGATCCCAGTGCATTCAAGGCAAGGCCTTTAGCCACTAGTCTACCGTGTCTCTGAAATTCTTATACCTCATCCATTCTATTACTGATACATTCCATTGTTTTTCTAAAATTTTCTCTGTTAAATTCTTCATTTCTGGTAATTCAAGTTGCTTTTGTTTCAATGCTGCTATTTCCTGTATAACATATTCCTTCAATTTTCGTAACTCCAGTGTCTGTTTCTTGCTGTTTTATGAAAGTTTTATAGTAAGGTTTAGATTTTTTGTTTAAATCTGGAAGTTCCAATGTCTTCACCACCTAATTCTGAGACTGAAATTCTCTTTTCAACCTTTGTGGCACAGACATCAGTGACCGCTTTCATGGTGCCTCTGACTCTTTTGTCATTGGTTATTGCAATTTAGATGAAGGAATTCTCCTCACTCCAATTTTCTCTTTAAGATCTGTGATGCTCACAGCTTTGTCGATGGACTTCACTGGCCCCCTCTTGTGTCTGGTCATCTGTGCACTCACACCACTCCCTCCAGCGAGTTTCAGTCATGAGCTCCCACGCTGCAGGAGACACCCTGTTCGCTGTGCAGCTCTCAGGGCTATCCAGGAGACTCCCTGTTCGCTGTGCAGCTCTCACGGCTATCCAGGAGACACCCTGTACGTTGTGCAGCTCTCAGGGCTATCCAGGAGACACCCTGTTCGCTGTGCAGCTCTCACGGCTATCCAGGAGACACCCTGTACGTTGTGCAGCTCTCAGGGCTATCCAGGAGACACCCTGTTCGCTGTGCAGCTCTCACGGCTATCCAGGAGACACCCTGTACGTTGTGCAGCTCTCAGGGCTATCCAGGAGACACCCTGTTCGCTGTGCAGCTCTCACGGCTATCCGCAGAGCCCTACTCCCAGGTAGCAGTCTTCTCTGAATTCATTCCACACGACAAGTGGATTTTGTTGTTGTTGTTGCCGCTGCTCTTGTTCTCTTCCTGCTGGTACCTGCTAGCACTTAGATTATGGGGCAAACTAAACTTACGTTGGACAGAAACCATGAGATACCAAGTTGATACTATTTTTTCTGACGAGACTAGCACAATGTGTTTATGGTATGAACAGACCAAAAAGACCCTTGGGGAGATGAATGTGGGGACTCTCACAGCTTAGCGCATGTGCAGCTCACCATTATCTCCTGGGGGCTTTGCCAGCATACATAAAATGGTGTCCGATATGTCACCCATGGCTGAGTGGTGAACAGCGTCTGTACTGCTGTGTCCATCCACAGGGTCTGCACAGTTCTGTTCTGGATTGCAGTCGGATTACAAACATCAGTGGGACCTAGAAATCTAAGGCTTAATTCACTTTCTGATACCCAGGTGGTTTCCCCGCCTCATCTGACTGTCAGTAGAGCTCTGATCACACATAGGATAGCAGGTCTCTGACATGCCACCCCACCCTCTCTACTGTTTCTGGTGCCCTGGGGAGCCAGGGTTTCCTGCTGCCTCCAGTCTTCCTACTACCATTTTTCAGGACAGTGTCCTTTCTGCTTCTCTACTGAAGACTAGCTCCAACTGACTCGAGAGCTTACAAAGGATGTGTGGATCGGCGAGAGGACAAGAAGAAGAGATGAGAAGTGGACCACTATGATGTGATGCTCATAACGGACAACTCAGAAATTTTGCTTTCTTTATTTATACACAAATCATCACAAGCTATTTTACAACATCCAAATGTTTCATTTTTAATTCATTATTAAAAGAATGATTACAAAAAACAATCCTAAGTGACATTATTATTATTTTACTTCAGAGAAAATATTTTCAGCAAGCTATTACTCATTCAAACCTGCAGTAACCTGGCTGAAGCCAGGAACTCCACAGTTGGCAGCACATGCAGTTACATAGTGCCAAGTGGTTTACTTATATCCAAAATCAATTTTCACTAAACATGAACTAACTAATATTACTTAGAATATCAAGAATACAGAACTAAAGGAAAGTTCATAAATAACAGGAATTTATAAAGGCATATATCATAGTTTCTTTATTAAATCTTATGATCAATCATGCATTAATTACCATCACCTTCACCTTTTTGTTCTTTTGTCAAAGGGCAGTGAAAGGGATCAGGGCAGCTCAGCCAATCTACAAACAGAGGCCTTTACAAGAAACTTCTTATCTTTATAGACTGTTTTCTTTCCCTAAATGTACGTGCCAATATAAGGTAGAAATTTTAAGCCATTTTGGGGGGGTTCACATTTGTCTCCCTTTAAAAGATATCTCATATACTTTCTGCTTTGCGTGGTGAGAAACCAATATGCATTATTTCATGTGTTGTGACAGTGTGAGGCGCATGGTAAACAAACTCTTTGTACCTCCATGATTGCCATCTGTTCCAAGACATTATCCAGCCATTTCTTAAGGAAAACATGACTTATATTAGGGCAAGCTTCAGGACAAAGGTGGGCACATAACAGGATGTTTGAAGACATTGTGGGCTCAATTGTACTATTGTATGATTTTAGCTGTGTGTCATTGCCTATAGTTGCTAAAGATGCTTTTACCATAACATGATTGATCAATATGAGGTGTTACACAAGTTATAGGAATCATCTCACATTTGCAGAAAAACAACAACACCCTCAGAGAATTCTTTGAAACATCAGAGAGGTGACTGAGCATCTGTACAATGGGGTGAGGCAGCAATGAGGTGACCAGAGACATTCTGCAGAGCCTTGCCAGGAAGCCAGAAACTTCTCAAAGCCTTGCTAACCGAGGAGCGGTGCTCATCACACACCCATGCCATCCAACCCAACTGCAGGGCTTCCCACACTTCTCCTCTGCTAAACCTTCTTTATTTTAACATGTCCTCCCCTTAGCCTGCCATCCTGCCTCCCAATCATAAAATGTCTACTCCGAAAAAACTGTCATAAAATGGAAGTATTATTTTTTTTGCTCTTTTTGTTTTCAAATGAAAGACTTCAAACTCTCAGTAGAACCTTGTTTACTAATGTATACTTACTTTCTATGTGCTTATATAAAATTGCTGAGTGTAAATTTTTCTTTCATGGCTTATAATGAATTACAGAAAGAAGCAGTAACAGCCTATTAAAAATAGGAATAATGACTAAGTAGGTAATAATGGATTGAAGTTTATCTGGTCTTTGGTGTTGAATTGATTGGTCATGAGAGAGAAAAGTCCGGCAACAGCTGTGTTTGCATCTATCTCTGTTAATATGAACACAGTTACTTCTGGCATTGCATTATGGATATAAATCACTTGCTCATTCTTCTCCAATTGCATTCCTGCTCAAATACACAATTAGAAACTATATTAGGAGATGTGAAAGTAGTTAGGGAAGGGTGGAGTATCCATTCCCCCTTGTTTCAACATTTACAATTCTTGTTTTTCAAAAGTCAAATCACTTACTGTCTCCTAGAGTCAAACCAGACGGCACTGTCATGAGTCTGTGGTGCCACTGCAGAGTGTCTGTGAAGATGCTGCAGTTCCTCCGTTCTTGCCTATCTGTATCTACACATGGATGTATGGTTTCAGTGGAAGGCCTGGAAAACAATACTCCTTTGAAAAATCAAATTTCGAAGTAAACCATGTGGAATGGATTATTTGAAGAATCACAAGGTTGCTTTCTACAGCACCTCATGTAGTAATAATGACAGTCAAAGCTGTTCTGTGGTTGACTTCTGTCTCAGGAGCCCACTTACTGCTATCTGGTCCCATTACCCGAGTGCAGAGAGCAAAAACTCCCTCAATTTACACCCAAATGGCATGGCACTGGGAACAGGTGGGTCACGGGAACCTCTGTTCTGGGTTGTCTTGATTTCTCAGACATGCCCAGCACATCCTGCTGTATCAGAAAGTGACACCAACATTAGTCCTTGCAATTTTCCATTGATGCATCTGAAAATGACAGCCACAGCTATGGAACATTTGATCAGAGCAGTTGAACTCTGTGAAAGAACGTTATTATTGGTACATTTATAAATCTGAAAGTTATATTTTGCAGCAACAAAACTGTTAATTAATTGAAGCCTGCCAAAATTATATCACTATTTTGTGTCCTTTTTCTTTTCTTTTTTTTTTCCAGGGGGGGCACATTTAATTTAATACCAAGAGTTTGATACAAAAGGCCCAAATACCATGAAGGAATCTCCCCCCATTAGCAGCAACGGCCATGCTTTTTTCCCCTGTGCCTGTTGAACAGAATGGGATTTCTCCCAAAAGTATGTACTAATAAAACATAGGGATTTCATAATGTTAACTAATGGAAAAGTCATATCTCTCATGGCAGCCAATATCCTTGTACAATCTAGTTATGAAATGAATGTTTACAATGCTTCCAACAGTTTAAACCTACAGCTTCCTGTTTGTATAGTCCTTAGTAAAATTATCCTCCCAACTGTCAGAAATTCCTAAATACTAATCACCAGCCTGCTCTTTTCATGCAACAACCTGCGTGCAGATTAACACTTGGGTCACTTCTGCTAAGGCAGAAGAAGTCACGATGATTAATTGGAGCCACGCCAGGTTTACATTTCAGAAGTCGCTGTTTCTCAGGATGGAATTTTGGATCTGAGCAAGTTTTCTGGAGCTTACTTGTCAGCACTTGCTTCAGGCTGTATCCCTCTAACAGTATCAGGATGTGATGGCTCAGGATCCTAGCCTTGTGACTTCTGGCCGCTCCCCAGCAGCAGGAGACTGTTACTTTCAACAGGGCTAGTGACTTACTAGGAGGCCCAGCATACTTCTTAATCCTCCCTCAAGCAGCCGAGGATAATTGGCTGTGTCCACCCACAGGGACATCAGGCTTTGCCTGGAATGAAGTTTTGGCTGGAAGGTGAAACTTGAGGTCTCTGTGTCACTGATACTGATGGCGTCCAGTCCTTCATGTTCTCTGGAATGTTTAGGAGAGTCCCTTGGAAAAGAGCTGGCGGTTCTTGGAAACTGTCCATTGTGTCTGCTCCTCCCAGAACTCCAACAGTGTGACAATCCCACACGGCCAGAAGCAATTGGTGAAAAGCGTAGAGGCTTTGCTGTCCGCTTTGACGGTGGTCGCTTTGACCTGTCAAGCTCTGTAAAAGACAAAGCTGCCCTAGGGTTCTCCTGCAAGGCCTTCCTGCATTTTTAAATTCAGTCCACCTGCTTTCCATGCGATTCGGGTCCCTGACGGGCTCATTTAAAGTTATACATTTGTAGCTTATTAGATTTTTTCTTATCATTTTGATGGGACTCTCATGAGCTTTCTACATCACAAGCCAAAGAAAAGTGTCTTTGATGCTTTTTGATATCATTGTAAATTGATCTGAATAATTTTCTAATTTTCCACAGTCTCCGTGGACTGGGGGAGAAAAACTAGGGAAGGACTAAAAGTTAGTTTGTGAGAGGAAGTGCTTCTAAGTTCCTGATAGCCGATCTTGTAGGAGGAGCCACCGCAAAGTGGTGCTGATATCCATGATGGCGGCCAAGACAGGTGTGTCTACGAGATGCCATGTTTTAGATTCCAAACATAAAGACAACAGAATTCAACTTTTGCTTCAGAAATTGCAGGCAGACAGGAAACATCCAAGGTACACGTTGAAGCTGCAAACCTCTCCTGTCTTATCCACCCTCAGTTGCCTTGTAAGCTGCCCTTGTCTGGCAGAACAGAGCTGTCTAGGAGAGCAAAATGGCGTTTGAATGAATTCTCGCAGCAACATAAAGTTAAGGAGCAATATGTGCCATGGTGGTAAAGATGCAACAGAGTGTGTTGGTGAGATGTTGATTCTAGGGCTTGAGTCCTGCTGCCAACATGGGAACCCTGGGTTGGATTCCAACTGCTAGGGACAGCCTGTCTCATCCCTGGCTGTTGTCATCATTTGGGGAGTGAAGCAGCCGATATTATCTCTCTCCCTCTCTTTGCCCCTTCACTGTCTTTTGACCAAATAAAAGCAATTGAAAATAATCTTTAAAAATAAAGGAAGAAAGTATGTGGAGAAGGGAGCAGGGAAGATTATAAATTTTCTGCAGTTTATGCTCATATTTTCATTAAATGTGAAATTATCCTTAAAATGTTGTGTTAATGAAAAGAATTACCAAAACTCATAAAAGTATATACAGACTATGACATTCTTTTAAAAACACACACTATATGTATATGTGTATATATGTGTATATATATATATATATATATATATATATATATAATACGTATGCATTTGGTTTTGCTTGTACAGAAGTTACTATCTGCAAATTTTGTGAAAGCTAATATTCACTTTCACCTGACACCCTGAAGAAATTGAACAGAGGAAGGGACAGAAATGAAAGAAAAATCGATATCATCAAATAAGAAAAACCTGCTTTGGCAGATGTTTTATTGAGATGTTATTGAGCAATAGACATTTTGCTGACCATATTATTGACACTTCTTTACAATTCAAGTGCAATTATTACAGAAAATAATTGATAGTAACTCTTTCTGAAAAACAATGGAGACAGGCAGTCGTCTCTGTACATGTATTCTCAGTGTGTAGTTTCAAAGCCAAAGACGTTTACCAAAACAGTGTAGTTTTTCATCTATTTGTTAGATTGTGGAAAAATTAATACTACATGCATAAGTTAGTCAGCATTTTCTACCTAGCTGTGAAAGAAGCAATGATGATGATCTGTGTGCTGCAAGCTGTTTTGGTGTCAGTACAACTGTTTCCCAGTTTTATTGAAAGATTTCATAAAATTTTTCTATTTTCCAGGTATAATCGTATTAGCTTTCAAAATATTTTTGTTTTACTTGAAAATAAGAGTGCTAGAGAGAGAAAGGGGAGGTGGGGCAGAGACAGAGAGAACTTACATCTGCTGGCTCACTCCCCAAATGATCATAATGGTCAGAGCTGAGTGGATCTGAAGCCAGGAGCCAAGAGTCTCCGATGCAAGTCCCACGCTTTGCTGCTCTGCCAGTCCACAAGCCAGGCTCTGGACTGGAAGTGGAACAGCCAGGTTATGAAACCCCAGTGCTTGCAAGGTGGATTAGCCAATTGAGCCATCCCACTGGGCCCTTCTGCAGTGTTCTTACAGTAATTTTTATTAATATAGAAAAGAGGGGATTAAGTAGTTCACCTGTTTGGACCAAGTTACAGAAGTAACAATCAAAGCTAAAATTCTGGGCTCCTTCTTCTAGCTGATTTTGTCACTGTTGGCCATGCCCGCCTTTCTTCCAGTGACACCCACTGGAGAGGGGCTACACAGCTGCTGCCACCAAATGACGCTTCCCAGTCTTGACTTACGCTGTTAGAATTTGGATCATTGTACAATTTACATTTCATTTCACTGTCTGTCCATGAGATCCTTTTACAAGTATTTTGTCAGTAACTTTCCACATGTATAATAAAGATTTGAAAACTAAACAGAAGAGCATGCAAACCTTTGTAAACTTCAACAATCCCAGGCTAGGCTTGTTTTACAAAATTTTAGATCTGTTTAGAGAATTGAATGAAGTGACCCTATTTCCTTTTCCTTGACCACGTCCCTCCTCCCCCCCACACAGAGGCATTTCAAGACAGACAAACGCACTGTGAGCGAAGTTAGGATGAGTATCGTCCAAGGACACTACAGGGACATTGCACTGATTTTAGCTATAAAAATTTCCTTAAAAAAAGTGTAACAGTAAGCCTCCTTTGTAAGGCATTTTAGAATAAAACTTGAAAAAAAAGAATTATTAACATACATAAATAAATGATGCTAATAATTGGGAAAGAAAGTTTTTTTTCTTTCTTGGCCCAAATGGTGAGCCTGGTTTGACCATTTCAGTTGTATTTTCAATGCTCATTATGTGGATGTAAAGGATAGAAAAAAATTTGGATTTCTGTAGATCCCTTGTGAGATTTCTGATTGGTGAAGCTCTCAAAAATCTCTGATTGGATCTTATATATTATTAATTACAAAAGCATTAAGGAAAACATTCTAAAATCTAGAAGTCTGCTACAATCCGAGTCTTCCCTATAGATTTCTTGGGCTTTGAACAGACATAGTACATAGCTAGACTTTTAAAGATCTCATTAAAGTTTAACTTGGAGGTAATGGAAAGCTAACGTCATGAGTCCTAATCATTAAATGCAGAAGTATCTGAGCATGAATTCAATACTTCTGATCATTAAGCAAATCATAAACACAACCCAAACCAAATGACAATTTTTATCACAATGCACTGTAACAACTCAGTGATCTAGAGAGCTAAATTAAAATAGTGAGTCTAAACCCACTCCAAAATTAAAACTTTTTTTACAAAGTTATTAAATAAAGTACACACTTTGAGTTTCAAAGTTTAGCTGACCACTCACTTTCAGTTTTCAAACACTGACTCCTAGAGGGGTTGGACATTTTTAGATACAAATTTTGTAGTTATGTTCCTTTTGCTAAAATGTTGGAGACAAATAGTTTCATTGGTATAGCTCTTTGCAAAATTTTATTTTTCTCCAGAGCCATTATCCTAAATGTGGGTATTGATGGTGCTTCCCGTGGAGTAGAAGCATTATAGCTGCATAACTTTCTAGATATTTTATATAAATCTTTGGGATAATGTCACTCCTGGCAACCAGCTGTGCTGTGATATGTCACAATGATGAATCATCAAGCATGGTAAAATCTAAAGGCCAGTTATATAAAAACCTGTATTAATAAACATAATTTTCACAAGTGCAAAATGAACATTTACATATATTCTGAAATCCTCTACAGCATTTATTTCAAAGATTCTTGCATATGATGGTATTTTAGGATCATGACAACTTCCATGTGATCTTTTAGTTGAGAAACAAATTCCTCCCTAAAGGATATATTCAAGACCGACACCTAATTGCAAAATGGTAGATTATATTCTAAAATGACTTATTTGAAGTATCTTCAAGTCACACTGGACTCTGAGTCTAGACAAAGCAGTGTAGAGTTTTTTTCCTCCCTACCACCTCCTGCTGAGTGTAAACTTAAACTCAGAAAATAATGGTGGGCACAAGCAAAGCACAGCTCGGGGGTGTGGGAAGGGTGAACATCTGTCAGGACATTAGTATGGGTGCCTTTGGTGGGACAAGACACCTTAAAATCATGGCTCAACAGAAAGAAGGTGAGCAAAGTTTAGCATTCCCTGCTCTTTCTTCCAAACAAGTAACAGTTCTGACTCAGATATGCTGATCTCTTTCAGTGATCAAACACAAGTTCCAGGAAAATGACTATAGAAGCTTGGCGGTTCCACACTCTTCACTCTCGTTGACCTGAGCAAGCTGCTCCACACCAAACTCTCCCCATCAAGAGACCATGATCTGCTGGCTGAGGGACCCACCTCCTGAGGACTGTCCTTGGTGTTTGACGCAGTGAGACCCCTGACCTCAGTGTCAGAAGCCAGTAGTCAGTCCAAGCAAGCTCGTCTCAGTTCCTACAGTAGGCTTATGTGTGAAATCTCAAAACATTAATGTGTTTCCAAATAAAAATATAACTGGGGTTCAAAGCCTCCTGCCATCATGACTGAAATATCCTGGATGCACAAAGACAACCACCATTAAACAAGAACCAGGACTGTTATACAGTGAATGAAAGGCATCATCAGAGACGCCCATACCAGGATGTGCTGTCCAAATCACATGAGGATTCATTGCATCTGTCTTAAAGGTGCTCCCACAAGCAGTTAGAACTTAACACACATACAAAGAAATAAAATATAAAAAATAAAACTAAAATTATAAGGAAAAACTTGAAAGTATATAACTGAAAAAACTAAATTATATAAAAATGTTCAAACTGAGTTAAGCTTTTATCCCATATTGGATTGTTAGCTCTACTCCCAGCCATTTCACTTCACCCCTAGCTCCCTGCTACAGCTCCTGCAAAGACGGTGGCTCAAGAATTGGTTTTCTTGACATGTACATGGAGACTGCATGGGATTGCCAGGTCCTGTCTTCAGCCCAGCCTACTGCTTTCTCATGCTCTGTCTGTGTCACTCTACCATCAAATAATTGAACAAAAACATTTAAAAATGATAAAAAAAAAAGTACTAGTGGGAAAGATCCATTGTAGAGTGGATCATAGTAGTGTGAATTTAGAAAAAACTCATGACATTTGGAAAAAGAATTAAGAGGCTGATTGAAGTACAAGTAAGAATGCATGCAATTAGACAAGAGAAGACAATTAGACAATACATAATTCCCACCAATGACACAATGCATACATGGAAAGTTTCAAGGAATATACAAAAAGAAAAAAATGACTCTTAGAGCTAGTGAATTCAAAAGCTAGCATAACAGATCAAAACATGTGCATGTTTTCATGTACGAATGAAAGATCTATAGAGAATGAAAACATACATACATTAATTGTAATCACTCAGAAGGGATGATTGTTGGAAAACAGTTAACAAAATGTATTTCAAATATACAGACTAAGAACTCAATAAAGTGCTGGAAGAAATCCAGCAAGACCGACATAAGTGAAGACACACTATGCAGTACAAATTATTTTCAAATCGATCTGCAACCCAATTCCTGTTACACCACTACCCGACTTTCTGAAGTAACAGAAATGCTTTTTCTGAAATGTACTGCAATGTATATGTAAAGGTGTGAGACATACAATCTAAAAACGATTCTCCAACAATAAGTCTAACTTGAAGGAATCTCTTGGACAGAAATGAACTTGAGTAATGTTAGTAAGAAGTTGGGAAATTGATGACGTGATAGACGCCATGGCAACTGAGCAGAAACGGACAAATAGATCCAAAGCAACCCCAACAAACAGGTCTAGCCATCATCAAAACAGCATTTTCAACATAAACAGTAAAGTAAAGCCTGACTTTAAAGCTCACATCCTGGGATTATGTTAAATGGATCATGAAATCAGATGGAGAAAACAAAACTATTCACTTTTTTTTAGAGAAAAGCATAGGATAAATTATCTGGAAGAAAAAAGTTCCATTTTCAAATATTAGCAAGGATTATACCATTGCAGCAACACGGGGAAAATCTGTCGAAGGGTGGGAGTTTGGAGGGGAACCCCCGTCTATACGGAATTGTACCGCAAAATTCAAAAATTCAAAATAAAAATATAACATAAAAATACAGATATTAGCAAGGACTTAAAGAAACTAGGACACTGACACACTATTAATGTGAATTTACAATGGAGCAGCAGCTCTGGAAAACAAAACTAAATATGTAATTGTCATATTTTGAAATTTGAAATTCTATACCTATGGGATTACTGGAGAAAGAAAAACTTGAGTCCACAGAATAAGCTATATACCAATATTCATATCAATTTTTCTTATTTTAGTAAAATCTGGACATAAATGGGATTATTCCAGCAGATCAGTGGTTAGATTGCACTGTAGTCTTCCCTAGTATACCCTATTATTCCATGGGTTCTAGAGAAATACCCAGAAGAATAACCCAAGTGTGAAAAGCCAATTCTAAAAGTTACATATGGTAGGAACCCGGAAACATGATCTCTCTCATGTATGAAGTCTCAAACCACAGGTGAACACTGAAAAATTGAAGCTTGATTTGGTTACTCGAGGCTGGGGAAGACACAAGGGAGAGAAGGCTTAGGAGAGCTTGAGAGATGTGCATCAAGTTCTAGCTGGATAGGATGAAAAAGGCCTAGTGTACAGTATAGGTAGATGATAATTTACTAAATATTTTTCTAAAACACTAGAAGATAGAATTTCTGGGGAATTTCATTGTAAATCAGTGATTTACAGAAGGGTGATTTGGACAGGGAGAAATACCAAAGTGGAAACGGTGCAAAGATATTGCAGGTTACTTACGAAGGAAGGAAGGGAGTGAGGAAGGAGGAAGGAGGGTTAGAGGAAGGAGAGGAGGAAAGGAAGGAGGGGAGGAAGAGCAGATTAGTGACTGCCAGGGGATTAGAAGTAGGCTGGTTGAGAAAAAAGTGGATGAAGTTCCAACAGCGCCCCAGGAAGGTCCTGTGCCCCTTGTTTCAAGGCATTTCCAGGTTAGTGGGGGTGACTAGGTCAAGGGTCCATTACGGTACAATAGAGAAACATTAATTCTTATTTTCTTACAGCTGGAAGGTAAGCATCCTTATAACCGCCGGCTCCCAGGATCCTCCGGTTGCTTTTGGTGTATTTGTGTTTGCATTATCAGCTGGAAGGCTGCAGGAGGCGGATTCGGCCCCACTAGTCCCTGTAGGAGCAGTGAGGTTCTCAGACAAGGTCTCTGGAGTGCTAAGAGGGATGGGAGAGCTTTGGCCGGGACCACAACTGGGAATTTAAAAGTGTCTTATGGACTTGCTTAATTTATGCTTATCATTAGCCACAAAAGTACATTCTACTTCTCTATTACCTTATCCAGAAGGACTGTGATTGGGAATGCTGGCTTGTTTTCTGTGTTCTATTGATAAATCATGCTTCTGCTTACTGTCTTTGGTAGAGGTTGGGCCCGGCTCAGTTAGTGGGCATGGAGTAAACTTCTAGCAGTGCTTAGTTTTAATATTAGCCTTCCACAAATCAACAAGATCAAGTAGCAACATAAAGAAAATACTCTGCTTTTTTAAAAAAACCCACTTCTAAGCTCATCATTTACATAATATCTTCATGAACTTTCTTTAAAGTACTACAATAGCTTCATTAAAATGATACAATATTTGTACATTTAAAGGTTAAAGATGTGTACATTATCTAGAAAATCCATATTTATATTTTTCCTTGATCTTTTTCTCCCCAGATTCCTTAACTTTAGCTTAAGTCTCACTCCTCATTCTCAGTGTCAGATACTGTATACCAGATGCTGTAAGTGAGTTAATCAGCCCCAAATTCTGTGAAACAAATTAGAAGACACAGTAACCATTTTAATTATGGGTAATAGAGAAAAGAATTTTCTATGTACTCACAAACCCAGTAGTTCCTTCTTGCTACACAAATGTCCCCTAAGAGCTCCAACTCCACTGACGCGGAAGTATCTATTTGCCAGCCATCACTGTCCATCCGATCAAATCCAGAAGCTGCTGACATTTCTAGAACTTGGGTTCTAAGCTGTCAACCTTACTTAATGTGAGCACATAACGACAGTTCCCAGAACTCCCCAGCAGAACTGTTCTCAATGACAAATGGGTACCCTCTGTAAGATTCATGCACTCCTCAAAAACTTGAGTCCTTGGGATGCTAACAAATGTTTTACGTTAATAAATTTAGTTGTGTCCTATGCAAGGGAATAGGTAATATCATATTATGCAAAAAACCTTGAAAGTTTAAAATATAATAAAACAATATGGTATCTTGCAGATATTATCTAAGAATTACATAAATTGCATAAGTCGAAAAATAATTGTATCACTATGTATTATTAGTACATCCTTTGGGGAGAAAAACATTTGTCTTAGAATAAATATTATGTCAGCGTCTTTGGAAAACCACATGGTTCTCAACACATTAGATCATTGAATCCTGATGAGTTTTAATTGGAGAGAACCTGAGGAGTTAATGAGTAAGAAGCTTACTGGAGAAGCCATATGTCTCAATGACAAACCGGGAAGAGGAGCCAGAGGACAAGGACAGCATCCAGAAGCCTCAGGTGCTGCTGATGCCACAGGCTGCCTGCTCTTCAAACCAGAGAAAATAACTTCTTGACTTGAAACCACAGTGATGCAAGCAGGTAAAAGGCATCTGTTTTATCTAAGGTTTATTTATTTTTCATTGCAAAGTCAGACATACAGAGAGGAGGAGAGACAGAGAGGAAGGTCTTCCACCCATTGATTCACTCCCCAGGTGACTGCAACTGCCAGTGCTGTGCCAATCCGAAGCCAACAGCCAGAAACCTTTTCCAGGTCTCCCACAGGGGTGAAGGATCCCAAGGCCTTGGCCATCCTTGACTGCTTTCCCAGGCCACAAGCAGGGAGCTGGATGGGAAGCGGGACCACTGGGATAGGAACCGGAGCCCATATAAGATCCGGTGCATTCAACGCGAGGACTTTAGCTGCCAGGCTACTGCACCAGGCCTAAAAGGCATCTGTTTTAAACAACACAGAATATTATTTGTATTGCTGCATGAAATACCCATTTTCTTTCTTTTTGTTCTTCTTTACTCTTTCTTTTGCTTTTACCTGTATAATCTTTGCAACTGTTAAATATCTACTGACTAGTAATACTGACATGCATGACACTTGCTATGAACTGATTTCACCTGTTGAAAATCTGTCACACAAGTGACTAGTTGAGGATGGGAATCCCGGGGAGGTGAAGTAAGATTAAAGGCAGTCACAATGGTGTGGCCCAATATGGTTAGAGTCGTAACCCAAGAAGAGATGTCGGAGGGTTCTCCTCCTCCAGTCTTTGCTACACACACCAGAGACTGTGAAGCCAGGCAGCAGCCCCTCCCCAGAATCCAAACATGCCGACGCCTAGGTCCCTAGCCTGGAAAACCATGAGGCTGTTAACTGGTCTTACTTAAGCTACTGGTTTATGGCAGCTTGATAAGGAAGTCTAAACTACCTGAGATAGTATTTGTTCTGTCACACATCCAAGCCATGAGAAGTACTGTATTTGAAGAAAAAAATAAATTAGAAATCCTTTCATGGACTAGATTATGTGTGCATAGCAGTTTGTAGTGCACAGTACGGAACATACATCTGCAGTATTACATCATAAAACATCTGGGCTGTAGAAGATAGCTGAGCCTTAGAGAGGTCTAGATGAAATTGAAAGTTTCCATCCTGAAGGTTAAATTAACCCAAAGGTGTGGTTTGGCCAAGATGTAGGTGTGTAACTAAAGCTTTTGTCACACTTGGACAGGTGAGCTCTGCTTCTCCTCGGGGATGTCTACAATTCTAGTACTCATCCGAACAAAAGATTTGAGGAGCCATGGAAGCATTTGTAATAGGCTCTCTGAGGCACAGAGTCTGGTAAATATCCAGGCCCGGTCCATGCATATTGGTGAACGCAGCTAACTCACTCTACTAACTAAATATCTATTAAAAATAGTGCTTGCCACCTTTGTCCAGGCTTTCCCGAAATGATGATTCTTTCCCTTTATGGTTTTTGGTGTTCCCTAAGTTAAAGACCTAGTATTTCCTATTTGGCTGAGAAAAAAATTCTCCATGCCACTTGCCTCTGGATCTTTCAAATTGTTTGTCCTTGTTCTGGTTCTCCGCTCATAGTATCCTATACATTAAAGCCTTGTGTGGTTTGCCTGGTGGGGCCTTGTCACGCCACTCAACTGCCCTGCTTTTTTTTTTTTATCTTTGTTTTATGTTACAGTTTATTACGCTCTGGGATTCCCCATCCCTCTCTCCCCAAGTTCCCTCCGCTCCCCATTGATTTCTGCTCTGGTTTTATAATGAGTGTCTTTCACGAACAGTTATAAGTCTAACTTTTAATCAACGTAGTAGGTCACTGAGTAAGTGATGGAAGCAGTCCTGCCTAACTTCTGTAACTTTCTCAAGACTATTATTTCTCACAAGTGACTTTCCTAAATGACTCAACGCCCCACATGCCACAGTATGTGATTGTATTGCACAGGCCACAGTGATGCAGCTTGGAAAGATTCATGGATGAATACTCTCCTTTCTTTCATCTGTCACAAAATCATCTTTCCTTAAATGTCTATTGTTGACATGCTGTTTGGGGGTATTTAGCTCCTTTTTTAGCTTAAAGCATGTCTTAATTGCCATTGTAATTGTGTAATGAGGAAATAACCTCGGGCAACTGAAATCCATACACAGATTCTCTTTTCGCTGCTTCCTGGAGACAGGATGGGTCGTTTTTGGAACCTGGCTGTCACAGCTGTATCTCCATGCTGTATTTCAACATCTGTGAAGCAGCTGAGATGCAGTTTTGTGGAAGAACCCTCTGTGCTTTTGGAGTGCAGATGATGTGTTCTTGACCATCCATGTGACACCTCCAGAAGTCTGGGCTGGTCTTTCTCCGTGGGTGCTTATATTGGGCATATCATTTTTTCCTGGAATGGAGACTTTGTCCTTGCAGCACCAGCAAAATGTGTTTTGTGTTTCTCATACCAGCTCTGACTCTTCTTGCTACCCTCTTCTTAGGAACAGTCACTGTCATTTTCCTTTATCTGTAGAAGCTGCAAACAGAATGCTAAAAAGGCCCATGTATACTTCTCTTTTTTATTTTTTTTTTAGATTACATTACGTAGTTAATCAGGGTGGGAAGGATCTGTGGTTAGAGAGAGTGGGTATGGTCATTGCTTCCAAGTTTTCCATTTCTTCTTCCCTTTTCTAGGGGGAGAAGAGAGATACGAGGATAGGCCATACCCGCCTCCTTACCATCCCAGTTCCTGGGGTTGGGGCAAGGCCACCCGATATCAACCCACGAACCCAGGGTCTACAATGGTGTATGTTCCAAAGGTTCTGCCCAGGTGAACACGAAGTTTCAAAATGCTGTCAATCTCACCAATACATGAATGAGAAATCCCTTCCGATGTCCATTAACTGGTAGCACCAACCTTATAGGCATGCAGACTTCTATCTAAGATACCTATTTGTATAAGACACTAATGGAATATTAGTTCTCCCTGCTGTGTAAATGAATCCCCAAAATTAGAGTATAGAGAATGCTTATGAAAATACAATAGTTTTCATATATATATTATTATCACATTTTAAAATTGGATACAATGTTTCAATTCTAGGTTGTAAAATTGAAACTCTATGTTTTAACCCTATTTCAAAGCCTCTTATATACAACTGTGTTCCCCAAACAGGAGACAATAAAATAAATGGATAAACAGATTATTTAAACATAAAACAATATTTCATAGCATGAGGCAATAATGGTAGGAAATGCTACTAGGGAAACTACTTCCAATGCATGTTTCTTTGACTGCAGATATCAACTTTGTCACACAGTTGCTGGAAAATAAAATTAAGAAATGCACTCTCTATATCCATGTGCTATGGCTGGGTGAAAAATTCCTACGTATGTAATAGATCAAAACAAGTCTAGTTTGAGTTCACATGCTTTCCATGGCTCAGGATCCCTGCACATGTTAGACAGACCAACTCAGCTGTGTGCCAGCTGCCGTACTATCCATCACAGCCATGTCTCATGGCATGCTCATGGCCCTCCGGATTTCAGAAGGCTGAGGACCTTGCCATTCAGTTACCACAAAGGAGAGTGAGTTATTCATTATTCAGTTTCTCTAGGCTTTGTTAGCTATTTTTAAAAAAAGGGGAAAAAAAGGAGCAACACTCGAAGCCATTTTACATATGGGAACAGAAATGAAAGTCTCAACAGACATGCAGGATTCTATTTTAAGAATGTTCTACTTTTTTGGCTGTTTTTCTCATAACATCGTCTGGCATTAAGTAGCGTCTAAAAACTATGTTAACTTTTTTAGTTTGTTTTTTGAACAGCTAAAGTATTTCTGCTCATTTCCAGTGAAGCATTATCTTCCTTTACTATTAGAGTCAGAGCAATGATGTATTATCTATTGTTTAATAAAATAGTGTTGACAAATGCAGGCCATTAAATGGATATAAATATTTAAAGTTTCCAAATATACTAGAAATAAGAAATAAATTACATTATGGTACGTAATATGGTGAAAGAATAATTATACTGCTTGATATGTTATATATCTTGGCAAAAACAATATATGGAACATTTTGCTATTTTGAATGAATGTGGTGGTTAGAACAAGGACTAGAACAAAGCAGTTATGAAAAATCAGTTCTAGATGACTTAATTATGGAGGAATTTATTTTCAAGCTATTTAAACTAGCAAATGGAAGCAAGACAAGATTGATAAGTCCGTTAGACAATCACCCATCAGCTGCCTTATTTGTAGTTGAGAAGCAAGATTAAAACAATGAAAAATGAACAAATTTTCATCGTTACTGAGGAAGATAATCGGAAATACAAAATGAAGCAATGGAAAGAAAATGGCAATGCTGAATAATAGTAAGAATGAATGCAATGTTTGGATTTCATCACAATTGTAAGGATTGGAGCGATGAGTTCCTTCATTCGTGGCAGCTGAAAAGTTTCAAATACCAGAAAATAGGTTGCTAGAAGCAATTTTAAATAGACATTAACACATATGTAGTTTTAAACTTGCTTTACTTAAGGTTTATGTATTTGAAAGTCAGAGAGGAAAGAGAGAAAGAGCTTACATCTGCTGGTTCACTTCACAGTTGACCCCAACAACTAAGGCTGGCACAGGCTCATACCATCCAGAGACTGGCAGCTTCTTCCAACTCACCCTTGTGAGGAGCAGGGACGCCAGCACTTGGGCCATCTTCTGTTGCTTTTCCCAAGTCATTAGCAGGGAGCTAGTGCAAAATTAGAGCAGCCAGCGTACAAACGAATGCTCATATGGGATGCCAGCATTGTATGCAGCAGTCTTATTATGCCACAACACTGGTCCTTTCTGTAACTTTCTTAAAGAAAATTCAGGACTCAAGCTTTGTCATTCACTGTTGAATGAAGTCCCGTTTATTTCTCAAACTTAAATTCTGGGCTTTAAATCAGTGTCTAAAAAAGTACTTACTTGTTATTAACAAATTGGACTACATCTCCACAAATTTCAAGTGCCAGCATTGAGCCCAGTGGGTCAAGCCCTGCATCCCATCTTAGAGTGCCACTTTGGGTCCTGGCTGCTGCTTTGCTCATCCAGCTTCCTATGGCCCAGATGCTCAGGGCCCTGCCGCCACATGGCAAACACAGAAGGAGTTCTTGCCTCCTACTTCCCCCTGGCCCACACCTAACTGTTGCAGTCTCTTGATGAGTGAACCAGTGTACAGGAATCTCTGTACCTCCTGGTCTCTTTCATTCTAACTTTCAAACAAACAGATGATTAAAAATATGTGCTATATTCAAGTTAATTGCTATTACAAAGTAGAAATCACACGTGAAGACCAGAATCTGAAAGCGGAGTGAATTCTGTATGAGCAAAAGAGTCACATTCCCACTGATACTGATTAGATCTGGTGGCCCACGGTGATCATCAGAAGCCACTCCAACATTACTGTCTTCTCGTTCTTTTTGCGTTCTCCACCTATGATGCACCTCAAGACTGTCTTCATTGTGCACAAATCCAGGGTGTCCTTCCTACCTGGTAACTGAGTACTGAGTTCCTTAGGCTTCATTTCTGAAAGCAGGCCTGTCTCGGGAAACTGAAGACCTGAGGGTGGTGTATGCTCTCTCTCATCGCTGGCCTAACCATGGCTCTTGCCCTACAGACTTTGGGTTTGGCTGTGCCTTGATTTTGTCCAATGGGTATGAGAGGAAGCTATGATCACCAGCTACTGTCTAAGATCTGAGAGGTACCGTGTGTTTCCATTGCTATCACCTTGAAGTTCATGTAACAAGATGCCCAATTGGATGCCAAAGATTTGTCTATTTGATAGGGAGATTGAGAGACAGAGTTCTTCCCTCAGCTGCTCTACTCCCCAAAAAGCCACAACAGCCCCGGTCGGGACTGCAGTGATGAATTACAAGAATGTCAGAGAAAGAAATGTCGCTTTTTGCCTTTAAACTTCTGGTTTGGTGAACCATTAGGCCATTTTATATAATATTTTATATACAGGAATGATCCCAGCATATCACTCATTACTCAGCAAAGAGTGAGGCAAGTCAACTCAGTCCTGATTCTATGTGCTGTTTTCTTCTGCAGCACTGAAGTTATCATCGTCTCAGCAACCACACTGATCCCAATAACCATTTCAGTCCCCGGCTCCTCACCTACTTACCCGCAACAAGCATTTCTGCTCCCAAGCAGTTCTTCAATCACTGGAAACATTCGTTCTTCCCAGGAACAAAATGTATATCTAAAATGTTTGTGTCAAGTATACTGCTTCTGACCAGACCTTGTCTTTTCATTTTGTCCTATTTGCACCCTGTTGATGGGTCACTTCTTTCATTACTGCAGGGCTTATAGTTGTACTTGGTGGGAGGGAGCATAATGGTGTGACAGATACCATATCTCTGGACCACACATCTGGATTTGCTTTGGCTTTAAGAAATTTTCTCATTTATTTTATTTCTAAATGTATTGTTAATAACATAATTTTCGCATTGTCATATTCTAAATAGCAAGTCTATATACCATTACTCTCAGTTAACTCATTTCTCTGTTCCATTTCATCTTGAAATGCTTTCAAAATTTCCATATTTACTGAATCCCCACTTCCGCATTCTCACTTTATTCAGGTTGGACTTACATACACATTCCACATAAATTATCATTTTTAAAGTCTCAAATAGGATCTATTTTGCCAATTCCATTTTTTCCATACTTAATCTGCATCTTTCATTTTCAGCAACATTTATAATGATTCTTTTTCCTGGGATGCCACGTTTTGCTAGTTTCCTACAAGTACTCTTGCTGTGTTGTTTCCTGACTTTTCCTTTCAGAAACTCCCTAGAAAACATCCTCTCAATCATACATACATACTACTTAAATATCAGTGCTTAACTGACTCCTACCTGGAGTTTAACTTCTCCTGTTTAGTTTTTAACTCCGGTATTGGCTTTTTCTGGACACTCAAAATTCTAGAGAACAATATACAATTAATATGGACAAAACCACCTAAGTCTTAATTCCCTTGCATCATCCTGTCCCCCATTCCTGGTTTTCACATACCAGTAGGTGATACCACCAGATGGTTGGCCTAAATTATTGACTTTTTTAATCCCTCCTATTAAACACTCACTCCTAAGTTGACTTTATTGCAAAGAAACTCAGGGTGCACAGCCTGTTTACTCACATCTCACCAACTCCTTCAACACCTACCGACCCAGTCCACTGTCATGTCTGATCTCAACTGCTACAACAATTTCATAATTGCTATCTTGGGTCATACTCCTGAGTATACAACGAGCTACCCTCATGGCAGCTGAGTGAAAGGTTCTAAAACTTTAATATTGCCTTATAACACTGTTTTTTAAAAATCATAAAAGAGCTTTCTCTCCGGCTGTGGCTAAGCACCAAGCTCCATGGTGCAGACAGCGCTCCATGGTCCTGCCATCTCTCCACTTCACTGTTGTGCTGGTACTTGAGCTTAGCTGCATGTTGGGATTACACAGAAAGTCTTCAAATCACTGATTTGTGGCAACATCCTTGGAGAATCTGATGGAATCAGCCAAGCATGTGACCTGGGCTTGGAGTGTTTTAGAAGCTTCTTAGATATCACAAACATGCAATAAAGTGTGAGGACCTTCGCTCTGAACGGACTCATCTGCCCAGGCCTTAGTTGACTGACAGGAACTCATAGTCTTCCATGCCCATTTTCAGCCAACTCTGAGTCGCTTCACATGAACACTAGCAGTCCCCAGTGTGAGGGTCAGTTCTTAACTGATGATTAGATTGGTGACAGTGACAGCGTGTATGCTTCAAGTTGCAACTGTGTGGTCTGACTTCTGTTACTAAGCTTCCTTTGGGGGTGAATGGAAGCCAGTGTTCAGCAAAGCCACAATTTTCCTTTGCTGTTCTCCATGTCTCATCTCACTTCCCTCCCAAGAGTAGGAATCCCCTTGTCACTCCCGTTGCCCGTGGAATCCAATCCAATTCACTGCATGGGTTTGCTTACATTTTTTTTTCAATTACTCTTAAGTATTCCTGGCATACTCTAAATACCACCACATGGTTTCATCAAATGCTCAAAAATCACCTAAGAGATTCTGTAAATATAGATGCTTCGCCATTTCAGACTTCATAGCATTGATTTGTTGATTCACAGCACCTTATCTAGTGCCTCACTTTTATATATATACTTGATCAGCTGTGCTGCTTACTGTGTTGCTCAAGATGTTGCTGTCTCCACTTTCAAAGTGTCCTTAGAACTCAATCATTGAGCAGTAAATATTCCCTAAATGAATGAAGTTGTTCAATGAGTTCAGGGATGGCAGGAATCATGGATTTGACCATGATTGCACATTCTTCTGGTGATGTTTGGGGGCTTTTCAACAAGTCCTCATAGGCAAGGGTGACTTAGCAATGCCTGGGTTATATTCTACCGAGCAATCATAGCAATGCAATTCCATCCTGAATGATTCCACCTGATAATTAAGGAAGTTTGCAGTATTGTATTAAAAATACATTTTGCCTTCCATTACTTAAATATCACTGCAGACAACAAGATATAAAGACTAATTGTACAGAGTGCCACAGTCTGATGAGGAAAAAATTGTGTATCCACATCATCAAATTATACTGATTATGAATGTTAAGAACAATGCTCAAATTTAAATAAGCCTGAATATACTTTGCTTGTGGAGAAAGGATAAATTCTAGAGGGGTAAGAAACTTTGGAGGGGCTGCCACAGGGACACTGTCAGCTAATCCTACACTTGTAGCCCTGACATCTCATATAGGCATTGGTTCTAGTCCCAGTTGCTCCACTTCCGGTCCAGTCCCCTGCTAATGGCCTGTGAAAGCAGTGGAAGGTGGTTTAAGTACTTGGGTTCTTGAACTCATGTGGAATACTCAGAGGAAGCTCTTAGCTCCCAGCCTTTGGTTGTGTCAGCTCTGGCCATTGCGTCCGTTTGAGTAGTGAACCAATGCATGTAACAGCAATTTCTCTCACCTTCTCTATGTAAAATCTACCTTTCAAATAGTAAAATAGGCATTTTTAAATGTAAAACTTCAGATTTAGTACATGAAGATACTAGGCAGATAAGGAATAAGAACACAAAACTGTGATGACATGATAATCACAGACTCAATATTATGGGAACCTAGAGTTAAATTAAGGACATGTCAGTAAGCCAGACAATAAAGCAGGCATATGTTCAGCACATTAAAGTAATGTGCAGTGAGTAAAGTGGGTGTGAGTTGTAGCTAAAATAGAAAATTAAAAAGAAATCATTGTCTTTCTCTATTTTGGTTAAGGGTTTGTGAGGTTTCTTCCCAAAGCGTTGGTAGAACAGAGACAATGAGTCATTAAAGAACAATTTGGGGGGCGTGTGGGTGTAACTTCAAAAGTATTTGAATGTGAATGAAGGAAGCAATGAATGCCAAAAAATGGCTAACTACATCCGGGCAATCTACTGTTTAATTTAGAATGTTAAATATCAGAAAAATGTTAAGATGAACTAAAATAATCTGAACAGTTATTCTGCTTATGCACATTATGAGTTTGGTCACAGAGAGTCAAGGCAAGCGAAGATCAAGGATTTATTGTCAAGTCTCCCCAGAAATTCGGATCTTTGAATTTCACTCACATTCTGCTCCTGAGTCTCAGAAGTTTTGACAACATATTTCTCTCATTTCATTTTGTCTTGGCGTTGTGTACTGATTCTTGTAATTTGGCAAGGACTCTACCCTTTGTCTTTTTTCAGTCCCTAAATCCCTGGACTCCTCGTGTGTGCCTCTCAAATGCTGCCATGCATCTTTCTCCCACCCTAAGCTTCTGCATTCTGATGTCTTCTCGTCACAGCTGGCACCCAGAAAGCTGAGAGCTACACCTTTCTCCAATTTTGTGCCTGAAGCAACCAGAATGTGTCTCTGGAATGTTAACTACAAGTGCATTGTGATCAATTTAAAAATCAGAGTTACTGAAAGTGATAAGCATAACATCAATTTTATTATTCCTTGACTAATCAACATATTACAATTCTATGCTTATAAAATGTATTTGGTAAGAAATACTTGTGAAACAGGAATGTTAACATGATGACGGTTAGCTAATTTAAGGATGGGAAAAAACACTTTTTTATTATGGTAAAATATGCATTTTATTATGGTAAAAGTTTACCTTCCTTTTGCTTAAAATATTTGTTTTACTTGAAAGGCAGAGAGAGAGCCAGAGAAGCACAGACACACAACTTCCTTTCTTCCAGTTCATGCTCTAAATGCTCTCACCCGCTGAGGCTGTGGCTAGTCTGTAGCCAGTTGACTGGAACTTTGTGCCTCCTTTGTGGGTGACAGGGATCCCACTCCTTGAGCCGTCACCTGCTGTAACCTGTGTCAGTAGGAAGTTGTATTAGCAGGAAGCTGGGGTAAGGACTTGAACCCAAACACTTGCATGTGGTCGTCCCAAACGGCATATTAACCATTGGATCAAGCACCTGTCCATTTTTTAAATTTAATTTACAAAGCATCCAGTACATTTGCAATGCTGTGCAACAGTTATCATCCTGTACTTTCAAAGCATTTTCATCGTGCCCAGCTGCAACTCTGCACCCGCAACGTCTTGTTCTTTTCTCTTCGTGTTGTTTTCATCTCTGTTTGTTTTGATTAATTTAAGCACCCCCACACAAATGGAAAAAGAAGGTATTTGATTGTTTGATGACTACCTGAATTCACTTAGCTTAATGTCTTCAAGCTCCACTATGTCATAGTAGAAGTAGCTTTCCCTTCCATTCTGAGTATGTACAAAGCACCTTTGTCAGTTCACCTGTTAATAGACAGTACGACTGTGTCAACATCTACTGTTCTATATAATGTCGCTACTGCACGGTATGCAAATGCCTGAGCATATACTTTCAATTCAAAAGTATAATTATTGGAATATATGGAAATTGCATGTTTAAAATTTTGAAGAATTACCATATTGCTCTCCATAGGGGTTTCTCTATTTATATTCCTAAAAGCAATTCACAGGAACATCAATTTCTCCAGATTTCTATCAACAACTTTTGCATACAATTACTTTGTGAGCAAAGTTTTACTAAAAAAAACTTCCAGTAACAAAGAATGATGAGCATATGATTCTTTTACAAATAAGTATTGTTACTTTTAAATACTGACAACTTCATGCTTAAGAGTCTTCATCAGTCAGAGCAGATTTATTGGACACATTTTGGTGATCTCATGGTCACCCCAAAATTTGACAGTTGGCTGCAAGGATTCAATCAACTCCACCAGTTAAATTTATAAGTGGGATTTATTATAGCAAATTGCTCCAAGCGGGAACAGAAGGGAAGGCAGGAACACAAGACGTGGTAAGGTAGTTAGCCATTACCATCCAAGGTCTCCTGTTTCGTAAGGGCCGCATGGACTTGCTTTTGCAGCAAACACATGCAGAAAATCACCTCCCAGAGACACCATTTAGGTCTTGGGCTTCATGCTCTGAAATGAAGCTGCTCACTGATTCTGTGACTGATACTGGCATAGACGTAAAATCAAGCATCAGAAACACAATGTGAACCTCCATGTTTACTTTTTAAACATTGTTTATATGACTGGCAAATTCAAGAAAAATGAGAGGGAGGGTGTGGAAGATGGAGAGGTGCAGAGTGTGCTGATTCAATGGTCCATTCTCCAAATGCCTGTTGTGTCTGAGACAGAGCCTGGATCCAAGCTGAGATCTGGTCATCCGATGCAATGAGGACCAGGAGCTCAACTACTTGGGTCATCACCTGATACCTTCCAGGGTGTAAATTACCCAAATCCAAACATCACGAGTGATGCCAAGACTCCAACCCAGGCAACCATGCAAGGAATGTGAGCATCCAGAATGGCAGCGACACAGCAGGTCAGGCAGCCTCCACTTTTGTGTCTTTGGACGCATATCAACAACCAGGAACATGTTCTTTCTCTGCTTTGAGGTCATGGAGTCTGTTTATCAGTGAGTATGTGAACATTCCTGTGGTTTAGTTTTTAGAGCCTGATCAATGGTCATAGTTGAGATTAGAGAAATTATAAGGTTTAACAGAACAGACCTGATGTGTTAACATTTTCCTTTAAGCTTTTGAATAATTTTACTGAAAAGAAGATAAGTATTTAATTTGATGAATACAAAGACATTACATAAAATGAAAAGCCACTTACTTAAGAATTATTACCTGAAGACCCACATGTTAGTCTAATGGCAAAAGTCCTGTTCTTAAACACACCAGGATCCAATATGCGCACCAGTTCATTTCCCGGCTGCTCCACTTCCCATCTAGCTCCCTTCTTGTGGCCTGGGAAAGCAGTCAAGAACAGTGCAAAACCTTGCGACCTTGCACCCACATGGGAGACCTGGATGATGTTCCTGGCTCCTGACTTCCAAATGGCTCAGCTCCAGCCATTGCAGCTGCTTGGGGAGTGAATCATCAGATAGAAGATCTTCCTCTCTGTCTCTCCTTCTCTCTGTATATCTGACTTTCCAATACAAAAATCTTAAAAAACAATTATTATCTGAATAAGAAAATTTGTGCAGCCATACTGTAGTGTGTGCAATTAAGCCACCGCCTATGATACCAGCATCACATAGGAGCATCTGGCAGCATCCTGGATGTTTCATTCCTGATCCAGCTCCCTGATAACATTCCTGGGAAAGAAGCAGAAGATAGGCCAAGTTTTGGGGCCCCTATCTCCCATGTGGGGAGCCAAATGGGATTTCTGGCTCCTGGTTCAGTCTGACCCAGCTTCAGCCACGGTGGCCAATTAGAAAGTGAAGCAATAAATGGAAGCTCTTCTCTGACACTGCTCTTCTCTGTGCAACTCTGCCATTCAGAGAAATGATTAAGTCTTAAAAACAGGGAGATGTGGATGTATCCAAGGTTGCATATCATATGAAATCCTTTTGGAAAAAAAATTACTTTGTGAGTAGCCTGAAAAAGAACAGATGCATGCTGTCTTGTTGGAACTGTACAAACATTGCTCCTATTTATTTCATTTTGTCAGAATTTGCTCCTTGCCAGGGCAGAATCCTGAAAAGCACAATCATGACAATGTTTTCCAAAAGGAGAACTATTTCCATAAATCAATGTGTCACATGCAAGATTAATTAATGTGGTAGAGTGAATCTGATCTATCTTTTGCTATGCTAAAAATCACTGCCCAAATTGGTAGTTTAAAATAACAAATTCTTATCAGACATGGAGTCCCACAGACCTATACTCAGACATGGCGTGCCACAGTCTTTAGGTTACAAGCACTTATGGAAGAGAGGGATCATTCAAGGGCAGAGCTACCACAGGACGAGGTCCCTGGGGACACCCATAAGGACTGCAGAATCCATATTCCAAACTCCAGTCGAAGGCAAGTGGCCCACAGTGTCACTAATGGCAGTGCCTAAATTCAGCGAGGAGTCCAAGTATTAAAAATTAATTTTTAGGAAAAAATGACTCCAAGGAGACGCAGCGGCGTGGCCCAGTGGCTAAAGTCCTTGCCTTAAATGCGCCGAGATCCCATACAGGCGCCGGTTCTAATCCTGGCAGCTTCACTTCCCATCCAGCTCCCTGCTTGTAGCCTGGGAAAGCAGACAAGGATAGCCCAAAGCCTTGGACCTTGCACCCACATGGAGACTCAGAAGAGGATTTGGTCTCCTGGCTTCGGATAGGCACAGCACTGGCCATTGCAGTCACTTGGGGAGTGAATCATTGGACGGAAGATATTAAAAAAAAAAAGAAGAAACAAACAAACAAAGAAAAAATGACTCCAATCATTCCAGGCAGTTCATGGGAGAGCATTTTGGCCGCACAGAACACCTAGCTCTTCACTCTCCCCGTGCCTGAGATCCTAGCGTGGAAGACCAGGCAGCGTCGGATGCTGCTCTCTGATTTTGCCTCTTTAGAAGGATGATTAGAAAACACAGTTAATAAAAATGTCTGACAGCTAAAAGCTGGCTAATTATAGTTAGATTATGGAAGGAGGGTGTCTGCCATCTGATATCATATGAAGATAACAATGCAAGTTAAATGTGAGTGTAAGGTAATTATATCTGATGACATAATTAAAAAGAAGATCATTTAAGTCCGTAGTTCCTGGCTTAGATGCCAGCACAGTAATTACTAAGAGCACAACATTTTAAAACCCCAAAGACCTAATCTCACACAAATGCACTAAGTCAGAATTTATGAGGTGGCCTCATTTGATGGATAAATTTGTAGGTCATCTGAATGTGCAATTTCGGCTGAAAACCGCTGAGATCAACACTGAGCTTACCGCAGTTTGTAGGGAAGTCTTGACTCTTTGGTTGATGCTTGAATGGGAGAGAAGAGAAGCTGTGTGGCTTGTGAGATCTGGCCTTTGCCCAGTGAGGAAACTTGACTCATTCTTTCTCTAGTTTCAACTCACTTGTCTCCCTCCTGACACTCCTCAAACAGGATTGAGCTTTGCACGGCGGAGAATTCCTCCACAATCCTGGATGTGCGACTATGAGGTTTTATCCCAATCAACTCTGAGAAACTTTCTCTCCTTAAACCACATGAACAACTGGTTCATAAACCACACGGTGAGTGACATGATAACATGGAATCACGGAGGAGAATATACGGAACTCAGGAAGGCTGCAACGAGCATTTCAATGAACAGTGTCATGAGGCAGAAAGAACTAGCTTGAAGGAGGGACAATTACCTTTATGCTTGCAACAGTTAAGGTTGCTTGGAGAAGAGCATCATTGTAAGAAATGGTAAAATCTCATAAATTCCAAAACTTGTTTTCACAGATATCAGCCGCTGGTGGACTAAAGTGTAAGGGTTTGATAGAGAGGAATCATATGGTAATAGTAATAGTAAAGCTAGCATTACATATGAAGAGCTTCAGACCCTTGCCAGGAGCGTTTTCAACAAAAGGCTCCTGGGAAGGGTCATTACAGATTGTTTGTTCTTTAATTATTTGGGATGTCTATTTCTAATGTGCATGCGACTGTCCGGCTCAGCATGCTGTTGCCAAGGAGGCACTGTAAATTGCCATGCGTCGGATCTGTAAATTTAGGCAGAGTTCAGGATCGGCGAAGGACATGATGCCCACAGCAATGCACATAATATAGAGATGTAGACCGTATAGATCAGAAAACTAGGGGGAGAAAGGCCTGTTCTTGTCCAATGGCTCACGGAGTCTCTCTCTCTCTCTCTCTCTCTCTCTAAGTCATCTGTAGCATCTTTGACCATTTCCACTTTGGTATTTCTCTCTGTACACATCACCCTCCTCTTTGATCCTCTGTGTCGTGAGGGACTCCTATGTCTGTTTAGATCCTAATAACCAGAGCAAACCCACATGTGTTTAAGTCTGTCCACGTGAGTCATTCCCCATGCCTGGAACGTTCTGCTCGCCCAGGTCCTCACACTGCAATGCCCCCTGCAAGCCCCAGCATTGGATGACATTTTTGTTCAAAATAGGAAACACATTTTTTATTTAATTTTAAAACAAATTCATCCATTTTGCTTTGCTAATCTGGAAGCTGAAGAAGCAGGCATGAAGTAACTTCCACAGATATTCCCACCAATCTTAAGTTTGATTGTGCAATCTGCTAAGAGTAAATAAAAATTTTGAGTGAAAGCTGCATCGTGATTGTCTCACTAAACCACCAGAAGTGCTCTTGACAGAGAGCTTCTGGGAAGAAGTACGGAAGAGCATCCAAAGGCTTCTAGCTGCTGTGGGCACCTCCTGTGGAAGGTGTTTCAGGGATTCAAAGTCACACTACGAAACGTGCTAAGCACAAATGATTGATGTGTTAATGTAACGTATTGCTGTTATTCCCTGGAATAAATAAAACATTCAATGGTTCATAAAAGTTTTCATGCTTTTCTTTTGGGAAATACATACTGAATGATTTCGAAAAACTATAGTGAATATTCTCTTGAGATTTTATCTAAATCAGTCTCAAAACACTGTCCCTGACATTGTGGCCATATGGAAGACAGCTTAAGAAAGCACCATCTGAGTGCCTTCCAATATATATTGCTCAAAATATTTTAAATTGTTTCTGTTCAGTAGAAAAACCAGTGATGAGAAGCCCTATGTCATAACCATAAAACCTTTCACCACTACCCAGTTGTAACCGGAGAACACGACAAATGTGGAGAGCAGAGCTACGTGACTGACACAGTTCATTTTATTTTCCTTTAGCCACTTAAAATTAAACTTTATGCAGTCATGTGTGATGAGTGGTTGTCATGTTTGAAAATATAACTTTAGATACTTTGAATAAGACAAACTTCCTCACAATGAAACACTTCCCACTTATTATTTAAATTTAACACTGAGGAGATTTTATGTATGGTATTTTTTAAAATTTCTGATTCACTCATTCAAAGTATCATGAGGGAAAATGGTATTTGATTTTTAGGAACTCTTTTAAAGTTTCAAATACAAGGCTGTTAGATTGTCCTTGGTATTGCTAACCTGTTTTATAAATTATATAAAAGTCAATTGGTTTGGCAAGATGTGCTAGAATGGCGGGATTGCTGATATAGTTGTTGAGCATATTGTTTAAGAAATAGACTTTTAATAATTAAGAGCTACATAATAATTTATAAACATTTGACACTGAAAATTTACAACCCAAGTAAACCAAGAACCAAATGAAATAAGCACCTACAAAGGTCTTTTGTAAACAAGTAAATTGGTTCTTAAGGGAGAAATAAAAATGAAATTAAGACAAGCTGCGAAAGTGCCTCCCTCATTTTCAGAGTAAGCCTTGATTATTAAACAATCTTTTGTGGAGGTAGTTAGAAGCCTTAAAATAAGGTTCCAGAAGCCATACATTACAGCTCTGTGAGCTGTATCTTAAAATTATTTCTAAGAACTATTGTTGCAGAAAATTTAAGAATGGGGCCTTCACAAGCTTTCATATTAGTTTCAAAGTAGCAGAATTTAAATACAATCTTGTCTGAATCGAAAGCTTCAGTTTGTATTGATAAAAATCTCACATGGAATTCCAGATGGTGAGTTTGGCAAAAATTCTTGAACCATAACTGACTACAACAGTAGCTGCTAAAGGAAGGACTTATTGAAATACCATTAAGTTGGGCCCAGCGGTGTGGCCCGGCGGCGTGGCCTAGCGGCTAAAGTCCTCGCCTTGAACGTCCCGGGATCCCATATGGGCGCCGGTTCTAATCCCAGCAGCTCCACTTCCCATCCAGCTCCCTGCTTGTGGCCTGGGAAAGCAGTTGAGGACAGCCCAATGCATTGGGACCCTGCGCCCGCGTGGGAGACCTGGAAGAGGTTCCAGGTTCCCAGCACCGGATCGGCGCGCACTGCCCGTTGCGGCTCACTTGGGGAGTGAATCATGGGACGGAAGATCTTCCTCTCTGTCTCTCCTCCTCTGTGTATATCTGGCTGTAATAAAATGAATAAATCTTTAAAAAAAAAAAAAGAAATACCATTAAGTTGCTCTAAATCTCAAAATTAAGAAAAACATTACTTGGGAACATTTAAACTTTGTACTCATATCTATTTTTTTTTAAAAAAACAATGATGAATTGCATTGTTTAGACAACACTTTCAAAACCTGGTTTTCTGATCCTTCAAACAATGAATTGAGCATGGAGGTGATGCTCAGAATTCTCTGTTACTGTCCTTCTATGAGGAATTAGCATTTGGCATGACTTACTTGAAGCTTGAAAAACCAGAAATCCCAACATTTCTCAGCCTGTACATGCAAGCAAAAGAGCTAATCCATATCTTCACTTAGATTCACCCAGGTATTGGCAGCTCCTTGAGTCTTTTTTTTAATTAATATTCTTATTCATATAAAGAAAACATTTCATGTGTTTCAAGGGCACAATTCTAAGAACATAAGTATGTTTCCTTCACCCTTTCTCCCATTTCCTTTCTTTTCAGATTTCATAATAGCATTATTTCATTTTACTTATAATCACAGCTTAATACTACACCAAATATGTTCAAAAGATAGAAAGTGGAACAAATGTAAAATGTCAGATGCTCAACATTACAGAAGAATACAACACACTGGAGTGTTCTACAACCCTGAATGTTTTATGTAGTCACAAAAAACACACAAATCAAATGGTATTATATATATTTATTTCTGTTACATATGTTTCCTAATCATGCCTAGCCCTTGTGTTGCAACTTCCCATGTCAGAAGACATTAAAATGTAATGATTCAGCACTGGGAATTATGAACCAAATAGAGCTGAAGATCTGTTTTCTATTGTTTTCAGCTTGACGATCCACATATTTCTTTTGACTGAGTTTTTAAAATTGTAGTATTTACTACAAAGTTGAGGGGACTGCAGATCCATGTGTGCCTCCAATACAGATGGAGTGGCTTGGGGTAGGGGCCAGTGGGTCTGCGATGGAGGGAGTGTACGGGGGGTGCTTCACTCCTTGCTGTCACACTGCATTAGTGCCCACAGATGGAGAGAGCATAATTTGATGTTCCCTTTGAGATTCTGATGTGGGAAAGACTATTTTTAGGGTGTTTCCTGGGTGCTCTTGGCTGTCCTTGTGTATTTCAGCGTACCCACAGACCTAGGTGCTGGTTGTACATGTTGGCCTGGAGTGTTGTTCAATCTGTCCTTCTATCTTCTGCTGGCTTAGATGAGCTGGTTGTCATGTCTTTCATATTCATGAGGGTATTCTTTACTTTCTTGCATGACATTCAGCAACTGGGATGCCGTTGGGTTCGAACCACATGTCTGTGATTTTCCCTTTGGTCAGAAATTGAGCACAGTGGTCTAGTTGTGGGGTCCCCTGAGAAACTTCATCTCGGAGATCCTCAAACCTTGTTTTTGTGTGTGGGAGCTGGTAGGGGGTCAGGCACCAGCCCCCACACCAGCCATATAGCAGTAGGTGAGCTGCCTGGTCAGTCTGCCCCCAGCCCTGGATCTCACATGAAACAGTGGGTGTTGCAGTCTATCCCATCCTAGCTCCACCTGCCTGCAGGCCTAGTTCTCATGTGTACCTGCAGATGCCGCAGTCTAGCCTGGCCCAGCCCACCCCTGGCTCTTGTTATCCTGTGCACTAAAAGGTGCTGCAGCCTAGTCCATGCAACCTTAGTGAACCACCACTATGCCTGCCTTAAACCTTGCCCTCAGCACATGCCAAAGGGTCCTCTGACCTATCCCAGCTTGGACTATGGGCACACTGCTTAGCTCCTTAATGTTAATTTCCTCCAGTGCAAAACCATGAATATAATATATATTGTAAAAAAGGTTAATCCAGGGTTTAAATACAAGATGACTTCAACAGGTTCATGGAATGCCGGAGACCAGCTCTGGCTGACTCAAGAGCTTGCAAAGGATGCGTGGATCGGCAAGACGATGTGTAGAAGAGATAAGACATGGACCACTATGACATGATACTATAATGGACAACTCAGAAAAGTTGCCTTCTTTATTTATACACAAATCATCACACGCTTTTGCACAATATCCAATTGTTTCATTTTTACTTCATGGCTAAAAGAATACAAAAAACAATCCTAAAGAAAACATTTTCAACAAACCATTACTCATTGAAACTTGTAGTCAGTCACCTGGCTGAAGCTAGGAACTCCACGGTTGGCAGTACAAGCGGTTACACAGTGACAAATGACTTACTTATACTTAAAATCAATTTTTACTAAACACAAACAAACTAATATTGCTTAGAATATAGATGTTTTTATCATAACATGATTGATCAATTTGAGGTGTCATACCAGTTTCAGGAATCACTTCACATTAGCAGAAAAACAACAACAGCCTCAGGAGAATTCTATGAAACATCAGAGAGGTGATTGAGTGTCCATACTGTGGGATGAGGCAGCAATGAGGTGGCCAGAGACATTCTGCCGGGCCTTGCCACGCAGCCAGAAACTCCTCGTAGCCCTGCTAACCGAGTAGCGGTGCTCATCACACACCCATGCCATCTGACCCAACTGCATGGCTCCCCACAATGGAAAATGAAATTAAAAGTAAATTGAAGGGGAAAAGTTTGCTGTAATGGTGATATTTCTTGGGCTTCCTGAAACTTCATTAGAGTAATGAGCTCAAGTTTCAGCTCTGGTCTTAATTCTAGCTTCCTGTAAATACACACAGTAGGAAATATGAGCTAAAAACTCAAGTTCTTGGATCTCAATTGACTACTCAAGCTTGTAACCTGAACCTAGTCCAGCCATTGCAAGCTAGAAAGTGAACCAGCATAGAAGCTTTTGTTTGTCTCTGCCTTTCAAAAAAGTAAAATGTAAACAACAACAACACCTTAAATAAGGTAAGTTCATTTTGATCCAAAAATCAAAATTCATGTAATGCTTTCATAACATACATTTCCATGAACTTTTGGCAAAAGTCTTATATTTGAGCAATTAATGATTCTCATATTCAGTACATGGTTATAAATGGCATAATGAGCTCATAAAGGAAGCTAAGATTAAGAAATAACTTATTTTGTGCAAGGAAGTCTGCCAGAAGCTGTGCTAGTGGTCCCAGTTATCGTAAATGTGTTTCTGTAAGCCCAAGATGTCTGACTGTCTTAATCCAAAGTACGTCCTCTGAAATTCAATTCCAGTTGGCAACATGGCCTAATATAGGTAACACAATTTGGTAGGAATACAAATATTACTGTGAAGCAATGACTAAAATACTTCACAATACCAGCGGGGAGAAAAAAGAGAAATATTGTAATATATGTTTCTACAGTATTTTTTTGGGAGGGTGTATTTTGGCCAGGAATGAATGATTTTCAAGAAACTTAAAGTCAGTCTGTATTCAAAGCTTTACTATCTGGACAATTCATTTCACCCACCTCACCCAGTTCTTTACTGGTTCTGTGCTGTTGTGGGTGTTACGTGTTTTACCAAGCTTACGTTGATACGTGATGCAGTATGCTTTTACTCAGATACCTAAGTCAAGCCTAAATTGACGCAAACAGAAAAGAGCATCTTTACCTGAGCTTATGATTTGCCAGGAAGATATATTTGGATGGCAAATATTATTAAAGATAAGTTTAAGAGCGCATTTGTCAGCAATAGGATTTGAAATTATAATTGGGAGATTTTTTCACTGAGAGCCTTGATATACCTAGGTGAATCTACTGGTAATGAATTCGACTGTATTCTTCTGACAACTTTCTAAATGGGAGAGTTGTCAAAATCCTTTTTATTTTTATTTTTATTATTTTATTTTCTGGAGCTGGCAACTGCTTGGAATGGCCCCATCACACACTAGAATGCTGGTTGGCGTCTCAGTTACATTTCTCAGATCTGACATCATGCTAACACATGCTCTGGGAGGCAAAGATTGGAGAGTCCTGGCCCACACCTGGCCCACACCTGGCTGCTGCCGATGACCCTTGGGTGGATTGTCTCTGTGATCTGTCTCTTCCTTTGTCTCTATAGAAAATATGTAAGAAGAATCCTTTTATTCAAGATCCATCATACTGCATCCTAATTGTTAGACTTTCATCGCTGGCATGTCTTAAGAGCCAACCAGAAACAAATATAAATGGGTAAATTTAAAGATGGTGTCAAGCATTGGATGTTTTTGGGGGAAAATAAATAATTATAATTAAAAGAATATTTTTCTGTATTTTGAGACTCAAATTTTATCAGTAAAATGGAATGTTAAAAATCATTTTATGCTAAACCTCAACTAAGTGTGATATATTAAAGAGAACTATGCAATAACTTGGAATATTAGAATAAAACTCATTCTAATGCTGGGAAATGAACTTTTGTCTCTGAACCATCATAAAAATAAGCATCTCTATTTAGATTAGGGGACTATGAATTTGCTATGCCTACTCATTGTAGTATGTAGGCATTCTAGTATTTGTAAATATCCTATTATAAGTAATAGAATAAATTATACATTTATCTCACTTATTTTGGCTAATCTTGGGTCATGTTCTGACAGCCCAGCCTTAAACTTTATGACCTCTTAGTGCATGTTATCCTCAAAGACCTTCACATTGGCTTATTTCAAACAAATCAAGCATGTGCTGTCCATGTTTGATGATTATTTGTAATTCAATTTTTTTCATGTAGTACATACATGAAGTAATGCACTTATTTCTCTAACTTTCCAGTTAGCATTCTTAGCTATCAACAAGCTGTGGTACACATGATAATGCTAACATGTTACTACCATTTTTCTATATTTGATAGAGTGTAAAGAGCGGAGAAAGAAAAGGATATTTTATTTATTAGAAAACAAGCAAACACAAAAAGGTTATTGGCCCTGGTGCATTGGCCTAGTGGGCTAAGCCTCTGCCCGTGGCACTGTTCCAGGATTGCAACGCCCCAGAGTCTGTGAATTCTTTTTTTTTTCTCAACTAGAATTTTGCATAGCTTCCACTGACTTAATTTAGCAAACAGAATCATGAATACCTGGCAAATATCTATAAATTCAATCAGTTGCAGTCCCTTTCTAATGTCCTCGTGGTTGGACATGAAGAACAGTAAGGTCAGTGCAGAGGTGAGCTTCATTGCATTGAGTCCTCTCATCCTCAAGCTCAAACTCATTTATCATCCATACACTGAGTTCTTATCAGAGATCATACAAAACTGAATAAACTGATATTGTACCTCACCCACCTGAAAAAAAATCAATATTTTTTTCTGTTTCATTGCCGCCATTATTTAATGTCTTACTCCATGTGCCCAATCTAAGCATCCTGGATAACACAACGGATCCACCCCCTGATCTCTCAGCATCCCAGTCTTCATTCTAATTGGCTCGTCTTCATTCCACAGCACATATTACAAACCAAAATGCTATCTGATGTATTTCTTTTTCAGATGAATGTAATTGAACTGTTTTCCTCCTGCCACAATATTCCTATGAAGGGCAGAGGTTTCATTTGTTTTCTGCACTGATGCAAGCTCTAGCACTGACAGTGCCTGTCTCATTACAGTGCTTGCGATCAATTTGGGAAATTAGTACTGTGTCATACCTAATAGATTTTGACAAAACTTGACATGTTGAATTGATCTCAAGAGTAAAATACCAAGTGTACACACGTATGAAGTATTGTAAGACGGTACTCCCCCACAAACGAAGGGTATTATGGTCATTTAATCTGAAACCACGAGACTTGAGAGAAGCAGTGAATAACTCCCCTGTCCAGAGCCCTCATTTCAATGCTTATTGATAACTAATTTGTGTAGATAATAAAATGAATACTCACACCTAATGACACTGCATTTTCATGCCACCTGATTATTGTTTTTTTTGTTTTGTAAAATATAGTTCCTAAAACCTGTAAATCGTTCAAAATTGTTGTCAGTCTAAAGAAACTACTGAACCTTACTTTTCTCTGTATAGCTTTGCTTATTTGAGCCTATGGCATGACATGTAAGAGGAGGTGACAGACAGAATGTCAGATTTTACTCTTTTGTTATTTGTCCTAGAAAAAATAAATGAGCCAAGTTATCAGACCAGGGAGTCTTTCCCTATGATCGCCCCATGTTGTGGGGAAATTTTCAATAAGACTAATAAATTTTACAAGGCTAATTCATATGGAAATACTATTCATTATGTGAAGAAAATGATTTGCATATCCCTGGGTTGTAAATTCTTGGAAGTCATATTCACGTTTTCATTGTTTGTATGTGTTCAGTAGGCACAGAGCAGAGCATCGATGATTATAACATCATAAAGTAAAATTACATTGTCTTCAAGGCATTTGCCACAGTTACTGCACACTCTATTCTTATTAGTGCATTATATCTTGATAAAGGATTTGTCTCAATAAGCCTGTAGCACTAACTTACTTAAATTGATTATATATATCACAGTTTAAATGGCTTTCATCTGACCCATTTTCAATTCATTGCTTTATAATTTCTTTATGAGACAGGATAAGTAGGAGTAGGCAAGAAGCTTCTCCTCCCTTGCTCTCATGAGTTATATTTGTCAAAGGATATTCTGCATGTGTCCAAGCCAGTTAAGTCAATTTTTTTCACATTTCAGTGAACTATTAAGAAAAGGCTAAAATGTGAGCAATTAAGTTTGTTTACTGATTTCTATAACCAATTTACATTGTTCTTACAGGAGCAATAATCACTAATAAAGAACTCAGTAGACAAAAAAGTTAATGGTGCTTTTAAAAGTGCTGCGTTTATAATCGCCTCTGTAGTAGTTTGAGAATATTTGCTCATTACATCTTGTAGTTGTCTTCTCTTTTATCTAACATAAACATCATGAATCTTTCCAATTTCAGTAATAAATCTATACCGCATCTTTCACTTCTTCTTAATTTGTCCTTACATTTCTGGATAAATTCAACCATTATACGCACAGTAGATGCATCTCCCAATGGACACGTAACAGTTTTCCCTCACTCCCTCCTCCCTTTTCTGGAGCCATTGTTGGATTAATAAAATGAAAATCTGAAAGAAATAACTTCCTGGACATGCTTTCTTCTTACCCCTTCTTATTTATTAGAATAATCTAATTCTTCACCACATTTATCATGAATCTTAATTTGAGGCCATTCAATGGAAAATTTACAGCTATCCCAAAAATAACTTTCATGTTTTAAGTTCAAGATATTTTATTTACGAATAAAGAACATTTCTGACAAATATCCCTTGTTTGGCTGTTTGCTATTACCTTCTGGGTTTATTCCTGCCTTGGCAAGATGTACATTTTGCTGCATTTTTTCTAAAATAAATTATATATATTTTCTAAAATTTGAATCTTCAATGAGTAACCTGCCTGCATGATACTTGATCCGTCTCCTGAATCTGGTAATAGAGGATGGTGCCTACTGATATCATGTGTTGGACAGATGAAATCTACCCATTCCTATAGAGAAGGGGGAGAAATTTCTATTTTTAGGTCAGGACATATCAAATTTATGACTTAAATTTTATAGAAATAAAATGTACTCACTTATATCCTAATTATCTGATTTCTTATGTTTTTCTTCATCCACTTATTGGAAGAGCTTGCCAATGAAAAATGATTAAAACTTTTAATTTTGCTTAACTTTATTGTGTATTTTTGAGAAAGAATGAGAGAAGGGCAGGAGATGGAGAGGGAACTTCCTTCCGCAGTTTCACCCTTCAAATGCCTGCAATGGCTGAAGCCAGGCTAGCTGAAGCCCAGAGCCAGGAATACAGCCCTGGTCTCCACCTAGGTGGAAGAGACCTGGTAATGTAAGTTTGCACTGCTGCCTCCCAGGGTTTGCATTGACAGGATGTTGAAGTTGCTGGATGGAGGTGTGTAGTGACCTAGGCTCTCCGGTAATTGTGGGGAGCAGGGTGCTGAAGCCCCTCTGGGATTGATAGGGGCCAGCGCAAGATGGCAGCTGGCCCAGGGCCAGGAGGCAGGGTTGTTCTCGCCAGCAGGTAAACAGGAAGTCACAGGGATAGGCTAATGCCCTTGCTGTGATTACTGGCCTATCATGTAGCGCCAAGTGGACCCATGGGGAGAAGTGATTGGTGAAGAACGATATAAAAGTAGCCAGTAAAAGTTAGGTGGGAACGGCGAGAGACAACAGACGGACTGGGATGAAGACGACAGATGGACAGATGGGACAGAGAAACATGGGACGAGGGAGAAGAAGGACGGGCGGGAGGAAGGGTGCCAGAGAGAAAGTAGGAAAGAGGGATACAGACAGAAGCAGTAAAAGCAGTACAGAGAAAGATGGAGAGAAAGACTGGGGAGCAATGAGGAGAAAGACTGAGGAAAGAACAAAGGATGGGCAGCAAGAAGGGTGGCGGAGAGGGAGCTGTAGAAGCGGGGAGGAAAGCTTAGACCAATGGGGACAGGAGCAGCGGAGATAAGGATTTAAACGCAGCCGCTTTTGTCAGTGAGGGGTCCAGTTGCGGTTCCGACTTTTCCCAGACCCTCAGGAGCGTGCTTCGGCGTTTTAGTGTCGCTGCTGCTGGGTGGTGGCAACAGGTAGTAGGTGAGTATGCCTTACCTGCTTGGCCAAATGCTCTCTCCCTGAACTTCATTGTAAACATTAATTGTGTTTGTAAAGATAGAAGAATATGTATAAATTTATAGTTTATTTTTCCTTTGCCTGTGGCCTGGAAAAGTAGTAGCGGATGTCCCAAAGTCTTGGAACACTCCGTCCATGTTTGAGACCCAGAAGAAGTTCCTGGCTCCTAGCTTCGGATTGGCTCAGCTCCGGCCATTGTAGCCACTTGGGGAGTGAACCATTGAACGGAACATCTTCCTCTCTGTTTCTCCTCCTCTCTGTACATCTAACTTTCCAATAAACATAAATAAATCTTTAAAGAAAAGGGAATTAAACATTATGAAGGATAAAACAAATCATACTAAATAGTTTGTAAGACAACTGACTTCATGAGTGCAAAAAATCAATGTCTTTAACAAACGCCTCTTCTAGAAAAAAGATTTTACAGAAATGGAAGTCAATTGAAAGGGTTTTACAAAATAGAAAAATATACTCATAACAATTGGGAAATTTTGAATGTAGATTCAATATGCAGTGACAGTGGAGGATATTTTAATTGTTTGTGATTGATACAGTACACTGCTATGGACTCCAATGGCTTACAGGATTAAAATCCAATAATCCACAGTTCCATACAAAATAAAAGATAAGTGAGATAAAAATGAGGATCTTCATTAAACAAAACTACTCTCCAATACATGTAGAAAGGGTCATGGAAATCATACATTTTACCTGTCCTTGGTAATAACTGCTTCAGGTATAAAGGAAGGTGCTTCTCTGTAGGAGGGCAATGTGACCCTAGAAGGTCAGTGAGCACAGGATTACAGTTGATTGGATAATATTTGTGTGAGAACAACCGAATGGCTACCTTTTGTATACCTGATTGGATATCATTTATATAAGAACAGTTGAGTAGACAGCATGTATATGAGAACACTTGGTGGAATATACAAGACAAAAGGAGTTCCGAACAAGAGTACAGAAACAGTTGATGGGTTTTGTTGATAAGCTCAATACTTCCTCCCTTATCCCATATGACCCTCAGTGTATAAAGTCTGATGCCACTAATAAACTTCGGCTTTTGACCATCAGTCAGGGCCACGCGTGTTATTATTGGCTCCATGCACCAAGTCCATTGCTGCGGGACACCGACACTTGTCTTCCTTCTTCCCAAAAAGAATGCATTCAGCCGGCTACTTTCCAGTTGTGTTTGTATGTTGTGTGCAGGCATGCATACCTCCATGAGACAGAGAGAGAAGAAAGAGAGAATAAAAGACAACAGAACAATTGTTGCTGATTTTATTTACATGACATTACTCTTTCAAAGTCTGTGCTTGAAAATAATCACTTAGGAAACTTAAGTGTGGAAACATTTTTACTTGTCACAAGTTAATAAATGCACACCCATACACATGTACATCAACATAATTCTGTTAAGCAATTTAAGAACAAATTTTTTAGGTTTGGCAGATAGTGCGATGGATTTTCCACATCTAGCATCTAGTTTTAAGCCTGGGAAGAAACGGGTAGATTAAAATAGGTATGTGATATAGAGAGATGTATACTAAATACAAGAGCAGATGATGAGATTATAATAGATAGTGGATAAATGGCCATATAAAATGATAAATGGATGATAGATATGGATATAAATGTATATATGTATGCATAATTATAAGCATACAGCAATTGGCTGACAGATACATAGATGATACTACATATTTATATTTTGCTTTAAATATGTAACCAAAACATCAAAAGTTTTGAAAGAATTTTCCAAATTCTATTTTGCTTTTACTAATGATTTAATTGAAACAAATCCTGTTATACTTTGGGAAACTAAGACAAAAAATATCATGGATTAACAGTATTTTAATAAATTTGAAAACAGCATAACAGTTCAAACTATGAAAACAAATAAAATCAACATTTTTTAACAATGATGAATAAATTAAGCCATGCACTAAGAATTTATATATTCTGAATGACAACGTAAGTTTTTGAAACTCTTGGAGCTAACTAAAGCCTTGACTTTTTACCCCGAAGAGTGTATTAGTTTGCTTTTATAATTTCAGAGTGTGGAAATCACTGAATGCCTTGGGAAACATAAATAGAATGTGGTGACAACAGTTTTTAAGCTTGGGATCACTCTCACCACAACATTGACATCTGCACAATGAGTAATCCGTGCACACTAAAGACATGTTAAACCCACTAACAGAGATGTCGTTTTCCTGTTATTTCTGCACTCTCGGAGGCTGTGAACCAGGCATCCAACGGCCTTTTTGCAAATGCAGCAGGTGAATTCATTGAACATATGAATTCTCTTTTAGACACAGCCTAAATCATTACTAGTTTTCTGAGATATAAATACATCCACAAGACCCTAAATGTGTTCCCAGCAAGCAGACTGATGCAGTAAATAATTATAGCTCTCTGAGTCCCTAGAACTGCTGTCTTTGTCTCTTATTAAATTGCATAGCAAAATTTCTAAAGGAAATTAAATAAGTAAGACAATTAATAAGGACATGTCATTTTAAGTCATATTGAATAGTAAGTTCCTCTAATGACTGAAAAGTGATAAAAATGTACCTGAAGTCAATATATTTTTATCACTTTTCAGAAATGTGGAATTCTAGATTGAGGCCTGGCATTAAATTTTGGTGTGACTTGGTCAAAACTTGAATGTAGTCCCTAGGTCTTTGCTGGTCCACATGTTCTACATGTGTTCGTCAGCTCTTTCTCACCCCTGCGAGACAGGGACAAGGGCAGGCCTTCAGCTCAGCTGCTGAGATATTGCTTTGGACAGCTGTGCACCACATCATCTCACTCCCTTCCCCTGCCCTCCCTCTCTCATTGTCTCTCCCTCTGAAATCATTATTTTCAAAGAGAGGTATGGATGAACACTAATTAACTCTCATAAAATCTCAGTCCTTGCATCTCTGTCCCATGGTTTAGAATCCACAGGGGCTATCTTACCAGACAAGTCTTATGTGTAATGGTATTTTGCTGTTTTACAGCAAGCCAAAGTCCAGTCAGTGCTTCACACAGCGGACACAGCAGACACATCTGCACAGAAACACAAAGAGTTAGGTATGGGACCTCCTTTCTGCTTTGCCCCCAACCCTCAGCTCCGTGTCCTGCGGTGTTACTCTCCAGATTGTGAATCTTCGTGCGATCCAGTGGCCTCTGAGACACCCCATACTCTCAGACCTGGACCATTTAACTCTCAGGAAGCAGCAGTGAAGGGCCAGCCTGTCTTAGTTCTACTGGAATTCATGTAATGTATTTTTCCATGTAACGTTAGAATACACAGTTTCTGAAAACGAGCATTCAGACATTACCATTCAGGGCAGGCACCCGGGGAAGTGGCTGTGACACTGCTTGGCACATTGCATCCCACACCCTGGTGCCTTGGTGTGAGTCCTGGCTCTGCCTCCCCCTCCGGCTCCTCGGGAGGCAGCGGACTTCAGCTCAAGTACCTGAGTCCCTGCCAGGTAAATTATGACCTGTTGGTTTCAGCCTAACATGGGCCTGGGGATGGTGAACTTCTGGGCAGTGACTTGCAGGACAGAAGATCTATCTGTCGTCTCGTCTTCTTTCCAATAAAAATAAAGATAAAAATATTTTAAGGTGAATATTAAGAAAAGCTTAGAAATGCATATTGTTACAATTATGTTTGCTCTTGTTCTGTATAAGTTTTTGGACAATTAGCTGAGCCCTTATTCTTCCTGCTGCGGAACCTAGACTCGAGGTGTGATGCTGCATTCCGGGTCAGTGGGTTAGGTTTCTCTTCCCAATACTATGCATAATAGGACAGCACCGATTAGCACTGCTTTTTGGAGCAAATTACAGCATCGAAAGGCTTTACAGGGGTTCCTGGAACAGATCAGACTATATAATGATACCTTATGACGTGGGGAAGGATCATGAACTGAACTTGAGAGTGTATTACCCTTGGTGGTTACAATGTGATTGAATATGACAGTCTTGAAAGTCTCATTATCAAAATAAGTCCATAAGACTTGTGCATGCTTTCATGCATGGTAAAAACATTGAGTCTTTGTTTTTCTTATTGGTGGGTACATCTTAAAGTGAAAGGCTATCTTTCATCTACTTTTACTTTCTAGAATACACAAACATGTAAAGAATCCTGGAGGATGGTGAATAAGTGAGACCATATCTATACCTACCATTTTTTCCTAGTTTTTCATTTATATCTGAGGACAACTTCTACTAAGTCTGGATTTTCTTGTCTGACTGTCAACCTGACAATTTTAATTAGCCAGCTCAAAGACAACTTACATTCAACATTCACCACATAAAACTAATGGTCTGTTCTCGGTATAATTGCTCTACTTCCAGCTTTCCTAGTTCAATGAACTGTAACATTATCAATCTATGTCTTCAGAGGAAAAAAGGACAGAGTCATCCGTGATACTGCCTTTTCGTTCTCTCCCAAATCTAGTCCAGTACTTATTCTTTCATTGTTTTTTGACAATTGTTTTGTTTAAAAAAAATTGCTATGGAATTTTTTTTAAGTGAGAGAAATTATGGTAACTGCTGGACATTTGAATTGTTTAAGAAAGCACATATATCTGTTTATGTTTGTAAAGAAAAAGCACCGTTTTGTGAAACGATAATATTATGCCAGATATTTTTCATACAGTAGTCAAAGTTATTTTTAGTACATTTTTCTTTTACTTACACATCTACCTTACCTTTATTATAAAATAAACATGTAAAATTAATTTACTATAAAAATAAAAATATAGAACACAATAATAAAAGTATGAGTATCCACTGATACAAAATGAGTATAAATTATCTGATTTTATAAATATACATGCATCTTAACACTTAATATTTGCTTAATATTTTAGGTGCTCAGTATCTGATGAGCTGATCATTTGGTGTTGCATGTGTGTGCTGAACTATTGCACTGTACTCCATAAAGTGCAAAACATTACATGTTAACCAATGGTCCTTAAGTTTCACATGTAAATAATGCCCTTAGGGAAATTCACAATGCTTGGTAGTGAAATCATGAAAATCAAAATGTTCTTAAATATTATCTGCACATTATCCGTTTGCTTTTCAGAAGCAACTCATCCATATTTGCCAACAGTCACAAGCAACATGAGTCACCCCTGGGCCACTTGCCCCTGGATATCCCCTGGCATTCTACTGCCTCCAAGTGATGACAAAATAGCTTAGTGTATTCTACTGAAGACAACAGCTGACAGAAACTACAAAAAAGCAAAACTGCCTCCAATTGTCATCCCTGGAGAGGAGTGTGTTCATGTCTAGACCAAAACATCATTTTGTCTCAATCCCTTCTTTCCTTCTGCATTCTTATACAAAAATGAAAGCCATCTACTGATCCAGTGATGACTCAACAATTACTAGGCAAGGACCTTAACTATAATCACTATGTAAATTAGTGTAATTGAAACAGTGGACATAACAGGTAAACAATTGATTTCTCTTGATGAACAGCTGCTGACATTTATTCTTCACCAGTTCAAATAGAGTGTATTTCTGGATAGACTGAATGGTGAACAAAATAAAGCAATTCAGAAAGTTTAAAATAATACAACATAGTATGTGGCTAGATAGTAATACAACAGAGTGTACTGCAAAATATGTTTAAATGTGAGACACCATATTAATGTTCTTACACACTCATTATAAGGACACTTTGGGAGTGAGAAGTATGCTTTGTACTTTGCTTATGGTCTTGATATCATGAGTGTGTGTGTCACATGTAAGTTTGTAAAGATGTATGTAAAAACAAGGGTAGTGATTTGCATTTCAATTATACCTCAATAAAACTAAAATAAAACAATAAACATTTCATAAATGTGTTCTTTAATCAAAGTTAGGTTAAACTGGAAAGCAACTGTGAAGGTTTATCTAAAAATTCTCTCATAACTGAAAAATTTAAAATAGGAATAAAAATAACTCAGGTATGAAGAAGAAATTGAAAAGGACTTCTAAAAACGCATAATGTTGTTTTAAAATCCATAGTACATAGCAAAGGCAAGACTCTTAGGAAAACTTGTGTGGTGTGTTTATATGGAATAAGTAAGTTTCAAATTTATGACCAATATTCCATATTAACAAACAAAAAAAAAGAAAAATCAAATTCAGAACATTAGACAGAAGGTAGTAATGAAGATAGAAATGGAAATAATTGACAAGCAACTGGGAAAATAGCACTTGTAGAGAAAATCCAGTGGAAGCAAGAGCCACTTTTATTTATTTATTTATTTATTTATTTATTTATTTTAAAGATTTATTCATTTTATTACAGCCAGATATACACAGAGGAGGAGAGACAGAGAGGAAGATCTTCCGTCCAATGATTCACTCCCCAAGTGAGCCGCAACAGGCCGGTGCGCGCCGATCCGATGCCGGGAACCTGGAACCTCTTCCAGGTCTCCCACACGGGTGCAGGGTCCCAAAGCATTGGGCCGTCCTCGACTGCTTTCCCAGGCCACAAGCAGGGAGCTGGATGGGAAGTGGAGCCGCTGGGATTAGAACCGGCGCCCATATGGGATCCCGGGGCTTTCAAGGCGAGGACATTAGCCGCTAGACCACGCCGCCGGGCCCAAGAGCCACTTTTAAATTTGAGATTGACTTGGAATCAAAATGGCGGAATAGGGTAAGGGCATGTTCAAACAGATGGAGAAATATTAGCCAGTGTGAAGCAGAGAGAGCAAATTCCAGGAAATAGAAGAGGACATACAACAGCAGAAGGGTACCTAGAGACTGACAGATTGAGGAAAGCAGCGGATACACTTGTGTGGTGTTATATTGACTGATAACCCAGCAACATGCAGCCAGCAATGATCTGAACTCCACCAGCAACAAGGTTCCACCCAAGGTAGGTCCAAGTAGCCTTCAGACCAGATGGCCAGCAGATCAAGAACTCTAGTAGTGGCACATCAGGTGCCATTTCTTACAGTGTGGGAAAGAATTTAAGACTGCTGGTGACAGCAGTGAATTGTGCATACTCTGAACTGGGAGTGAACTCACTGAGCTCAGTGCATTGCACTAGTACCACAGGAAAATAATACCAACTATGGCATGGTACCGCTCAAAATAGGTCCATGTGGCCCTCAGACCAGATGGCCAACAGGTTCTGGCAAGATCAGCACTAACAACAACCTAGCTCTATAGGACACCTGGTGTCTCCCTAATCCTCACAGCTGCTAGGACAGGAAGTAGTGTAACGTGTGTGCAGAAAACAGTGCAGCTTCAGCACAGGATCACAGGAGGTGATGATGAAAGCCTAGCATAGGAGCCCAGACCTGAAACTCACTGGAAGGAGTGGCACAGTGACTGCAAACAAAGAGCCAGGTGCCAACAGCAATATGTAAATCAAATTGTAAACCTGTGGGTGACAGAGCTTAGAGACCTGCCCCAAGGAGAAGAATCTAATAGCCAGAAGGAAAATGATCAGAGCAAAAGAAGAGACAGAAGCACAATGAATATGAATATTACTGAAGACTCCCCTGCAAAGGAGCAAAACCCTTTGCCAACCTCAGAGTTCACTTAGGAAGACATCTAGAAAATGCAGTATACTTGTTATAAAATTTCTTACCAATGATGAGAAGCACATAAAGCAGGCATTCAAGGAATTCAAGGAATTTGTCACACTGGGAAGGAATCAATGAAAGCTGATATATCAGAAATCAAGAATATAGTGGAGCAAACTAAAAGTACAATGGAAAGTCTCCAAAATAGAATGAAGGAGGCAGAAGAAAGAACCTCAAAATTAGAAGATATTTCCTGTTACCTGGGGGAAACGAACAAAGGGCTGAAAGCAGAGCTGGATAAGGACAAAAAAAGCATTCAAGAATTGGAAGACACTATTAAAAGGCCCAATTAAGAGCTGTGGGAGTCCCAGAGAGTGCAGAAAATGAAGCTGGGTTCAAAAATATATTTAATGAAATAATAAGGGAGAATTTCCCTAATCTGGAGAAAGAATTGAGAAACAACATCCAGGAGGGGCACAAAACTCCCAACAGGCTTGACCAAAAGCAATCTTCACCAAGACACATTATAATCAAGCTCTCTTCAATAGAACATAAGAAAAAGATCCTTAAATGTGCACGTGAAAAAAATCAACTGACATGTAAAGGAATGCCAATTAATCTCACAGGAGAACTCTCACAGGAAACTCAACAGGCCAGAAAAGAATGGAGAAACATATTCCATATTATAAAAAGCAAAATTTGTCAGCCCAGGATAAAGTACCTAGCAGAACTTTCCTTTGTCTTTGAAAATAAAATAAAATTCTTCCACAGTAAAGAAAATGTAAAAAAATATGCCTCTTCCAACCCTGCCCTACAAATGAAACTTAAAGATGTTCTCTTGACAGAGAAAAGGAATAATGCCCACCAAAACCAAAGGCAAATGCAAAGAACATCCCAGTAAACTAGCAACAGAAGACTTAATCAATGAACAACCCATTGCTAAACTGACAGCATGAAATTGCCACCCATACATATTAACCTTGAATGTAAATGACTTCAACTCATCAATCAAACGTCATTGATTAGTAGACTGGAATAAAAACACAAAACCCATCTATTTGTTGCCTACAGGAGATATATCTCACCAACCAAGATCAGCAGAAACTATATCACATGAATTTTGATTTTGTTTGTTTGTGTTTTTATTTATTTTGGTTAGCTTCGTCTCTTCAAAACACTTCCTTTTGAATAAATTCATCATTGACTCATAGATCATTCAGTAGCATCATTTTCTTTAAGAAGATTTTTGGTTTTCTTTTTCATTTCTTCAGCCACATTTTAGTCATTCATATCATATTATTTAACTTCATGGTGTTGTTAATTTCCTTTTTTTCTTCCTGTTGTTGATTATGTTTTGTGGCTTTTCATTTAAGGGGATATATAGTAACTGTAATGGAGACTATCATATCCAGATGTGAGGATACAATGCAGTATGAATCTCTACTTCCAGACAAAGATGGACTCCAAATGAAACTTTACTATATGTTGTCAATAAGATGCTGGACTGTCTGCCATTGTCCATGCCCACAATGATGGACATACGATTGTTTATGCAGAACTATACTATAATAATTATACAGGAGAACTCAGTGAGGGGGGAGGGAATTGAAGAGAAGGGGGAGGGAATCGCGTGATCTATGGAACTGTATCATAAAATGATAATAATATTAAAAAGTAAATTTAAAATAAATAAATAAATAAGTACATTTGCAATCGATAACACTAATGCATGGATACCGAGAATAATTGAAGAGGAAATGCAAATTGCAAATATTTTGATTTTGTGAATCTGTACATAATTATGATGGATTGTTATGAACAAATAAATGTATAATGTTCTCTTTTCATGCTTGATCCTTGTTCATTTTTGATATTCTTTTCTCAAAGACACAATCTTCTGTGAAGATCAAGAAACAAATGTACCATCTCTCTGGGTAACTTTCAAAGTGTCTGGGCTCAACTTCAGTGAATATTCATATGTAATAAATATCTCTCACATCAAAGTTAGAGGTGAAGTTTTTGTCTTTTTTATTTTCTTAGGAAAAAGGGAAATTTGATGCTTATCATACCTCCTACAGCTACTATTCACTGAATTACCACTCATATTCTGCCCCACCTGTTTGCTCTATATTAGTTAAACTGCATTATAATCTGATACGCTTATACTTTTCATCTCCAGGTTCTTCCTATAAATAAGCTATCGGTTCAAAATGTGAAATCCCAATAGACATGCAGACTCAGCTGAATGTCTGACAAAGCAAGAGTCTTTGGGTTATCAACAGCTAAAGGAAGTCACGTCAAGCTTCAGAGAGGAAGGTGAGATTTTCCAAAAGTGCAGGATCTAAATTAACATTTCTGTTTAATGGATAGATTCTTGTAGGCATTTTCAGGGTACAGAAAAATGACAAATTTGTTAAGAAATGGAAAATTGCTTCCTATTTAATTTTTTGATTAGCAGACCATAGTGGCATGCCAGTTGAAAACCATTCAATGCCTTTAGATTCATAAAAATTTCAACCCTACCATTCTCATTTCATTGTCTAGAGGCCCCTAAAATGCAACCACAGATCCAATATGCAATTTTGTTCACTTTTATTTTATTCAGCATAAATCCATTATGGTGAGGGTATAAAAGCTAATCATGAGAATGGGATATCAGATTTCCAGGAAGTGAAACTGGAGTTGTAGGTACCATGTGCAAAGATTTGAGAGGTTCTTCATTCCCCTGTTACTTGCATTTAACTATCAGAACTGAAAATACTGCTATTCAGAATTGTATGCAGTGGTATATAATGGGGCCAACTGATTCTGTGTCATGTGTAGTCATTATTGTAAATAGAATGAAACCATTCTTTCAGAGAGGCCATAATGTTAAACTTATAACATAATGAAAGTACCTGCCTGCCATAGGTGTACTCTGCAAATTTGCTCACTCCAGGTCTTTGCCTTTATTGGAATTACATACCACTTATTTTCAAACAAGTTTTGCAGGAATCATAGCAGCTAGCACGTCTAATATGTTTGCTTGTGTCAAGCATACATACATGAAATCAGCAAAGTTTAAAAGAAATAATAAGGATGACACTTTCTGTGATAGTTCCATTTCATTATACCTGTTTTTTTGAAGGGGGATTTAATTTCATCTTATTTTATGACACAGTTTCCTAGGCTCTGGGATTCCCCCAATCCCTCCCCATGCCCTCTTCCCATGATGGATTCCTCTACATTGTTGCAGTATTACAGTTCAAATTTAGTCATGATTCATTCATTGCAAGCATGTGCCATGCATAGAGTCTAGCATCTTATTGTCCAGGTAAATTCAACAGTTTCTTGGGGAGACCATCTCTGTTCTGAAAGCAGAGCATGCAGAATATCATCCTGTCCAATGAAAAGCCACAACATATCATCAACGACAATTTACAACACTATGGAGTTAATTGACATAGTATTGAGTGACCAATATGTTAGAAAATGCAAGTTCTTAATCACATCCTGTGACCACTTCATTGAAATTTCAATTTCAGTTTATACACAACCAGGTTCTATACACCTTAAAATGGCTATAGGGTACTATTCAGCTGTCTTGTATTTATTTTCATTTTTGTATTTAGCGGTTTATAGTATTGAAGCATAATTTTTACTGAACTTGGCGAATTTTAGGATAGTCCATACTGGCTTATAACTCTAACAAGGCATATGTCAACAATTGAGGAGCAGAACAGTTTTAGGAGGGATGTGCAGAGAAATCTTTAATGCCTTAGTGAGGAGTAACTAATCTTTGTTTCCTACCTTGTAAGGTATTTGTGAGTCCAAGCTGACCATTTCCTGTCTGGTTCTAAGCTTTCCTTATTTGTTTCTGTCTATCTAATCTAATAATTTTGGGGACGGTGGAGCGCTCCTGATGGTTATTGCAAGAGAGGGTGGGGATCCAATGTTGGAAGTAAGTAAGGGCCAGAGAAAACTCCCCTCCCGAGTCCCGAAGGAAGTTTACTGTTCTTCTGTTTCTGAGGTCTGCTCAGGGTTCCTGGCCACTGTTCCGATTACATTAGATCCTGTGAGGAAGCATCTTGGCATCTTCCATTTCATGTGGGAGATTTGAATGGGAGTGGATGATCTTAGAGTTCTTGACCTACAAGGGTAGTCCAACTCCCAGTGGTCTCCTTGGCAGTTGAGATGTAGCCCTTGGTGCCCATGCGGATAGTCCTTGCTGAGGATCTGGGGGTCTCCAGGGTTGGGATACAAGCCTCCTCCTGTCCTCCTGATCCACTCTGAGGTCCCTTCCTGCTCTGTGCATATAACCTCCTGTTAAGAGGCTGCCAGGATCACTCTTGATTCCCCTGTATGTCTTTGTAGTTTTGCTAATGTCTAATGCTGATTTGAGTCTGCTATCTGTTAGTTACCTGTGATATTCTTGATAGGTTATACTTAACGTCTTCCACACATCTTCTAAGGAGGTGGAAGATTGCTCTCTAGCCTTATTATGGAATAACATAAGGTATTAAAAGGTATTAATATTAGGGCCCGGCGGCATGGCCTAGCGGCTAATGTCCTCGCCTTGAAAGCCCCGGGATCCCATATGGGTGTCGGTTCTAATCCCAGCAGCTCCACTTCCCATCCAGTTCCCTACTTGTGGCCTGGGAAAGCAGTCGAGGACGGCCCAATGCATTGGGACACTGCACCCGTGTGGGAGACCCGGAAGAGGTTCCTGGTTCCCAGCACCGGATCGGCGCGCACTGGCCCGTTGTGGCTCACTAGGGGAGTGAATCATCAGACGGAAGATCTTCCTCTCTGTCTCTCCTCCTCTCTGTATATCCGACTTTGTAATAAAAATAGATAAACCTTTGAAAAAAAAGTATATTAGGTTTTATAGTTCTTTGATGTAGATCATAAGCAGTCTGACTCACATTAATTGCTAGTTCAGTGGTTACATCACGCTATCTTATCATACAAAGGTTCATCTGGAAACACAAAAAACCACGAATAGCTAGAACCAACCTGAAGAATAGGAAGTTAACAGGGGAGAATCACAATTTCAGACTTCTGGACATACTATAGAGTGATGGTTATCAAAACAGCCTGGTTCTGGCACAAAGATAGAGAGAAGGATCAGTGGAGCATAATAGAAGCAACAGAAGGGAACTCACAGATACAGCCAAATAATCCTTGGCAAAAAAAACAGATGACAAGCCAGGCAAATAGGACGACCTCTTCAATAAATGCTGTTGGGACAACTGGTTGATGGCCTGCAGAAACAAGAAGATAGACCCATATGTTTCACCATACACTAAGATCAAATCTAAATGGATAAAAAACCTAAACTTACATCCAGAGACCTTCAAACTTTTGGGAGGAAATGTTGAAAACACCCTGCAAGATTTAGGTGTAGGCCTTGACTTCCTTAAAAATAAAAACACCAAAAGCAATAGCAATCAAGACCAAAATAAACAAATGGAACCCGTCAAACTAAGAAGCTTCTGTACAGCAAAGGAAACAATCAACAAAGTAAAAAAGCAACCTACGGAATGGGAGAAGATATTTGCACACTACGTAAGTGTTAGGGGGCTAATCTCCAGAATATACAAAGATCTCCTGAACAACCAAAACACCAAAACAAACAAACCACTCAAGAAATGGGCACTGGAAATGGGTAGAAACTTCACAAAGGAACAAACCCAAATGGCAAACAAACATATGAAAAAATGCTCAAGTTCCCTGTCAATAAGGAAATCCAAATTCTGACATCATTGAGGTACCACCTAACGCCAGTAAGAATGGCTCACAAACAAAAAAGCCACCAACAACACTTGCTGGTGAGGATATGGGGAAAAGGGAAGCCTACTCCACTGTTGGTGGGACTGCAGGTTGGTACAGCCTCTGTGGAAATCAGTATGGAGAACACTCAAACAACTCAAAATCTGCATACCATATGATCCAGCAATAGCACTTCTAGGACTATATCCAAAACACCGTCATACGAAAAACCAACATGCACCCCTATGTTCATAGCAGCACAATCAAAAATTGAAAAACTTGGAAGCAACCAAAATGCCCATCAGCAGAAGACTGAATAAGAAAGCTATGGTTCATCTACTCCATGGAATACTACTCAGCTATTAAAAAAAACAAAAAAAAAAACAAAACAAAAAAACAAAAAAACAAAACAACAAAATGCTGTTCTTTGTGGCCAAATGGGCCCAATTGGAAACCATTATGCTAAGGAAAATGAGCCAATCCCAAAATGTTAAATACCATATGTTTGCCTTAATTTAAGATGAAATGATGTCAATCCGAAAAATTGTACCTGTAACTTGTAATATTATTTCAAGCTCAAGCAGCCTGTATCACATGCAACAAGATATTGTGATGTAATCAACATACCTATTTGACTTGTATACAAAGTTGGTATCTCTTAGAGAATAGAATTAATCAAGATAAAGAAGGTTAAATACTTCCAACCATAACTTCTGCACTAGATGTGGATAACAATACATTTTTGTCTGGAATAACAACAACAACAACAAAAAAACAGTAAAGGAACAGTCCCTGCTCATTGTTAGGCCCCTGCTCATGTCACATACCTCTCTGGAGCAGTAAATGGAATTACTGAAAGTTTTTGGGTTTCACAAGGAGACAAAGCTGTCACCATTTTCTATTGTCTGGGCTGTCACAGTGAGAGACAGAAAGCAGAAAGAGAGCTCTAATTCCACAGCTCATGCAAAATCATCTGCAGTGGGCAGTTCTGGCCGGAAGAAACGCTAGGAGCTAAGAATTGGATCCAGGTCTCCCTCATGGGTATCAGGGGCCTTAACTGCGGCCCCCATGGGTCTGCAAAGTTGGCATCAAGAGCCGGTACTTGAATGAGGGTCTTACATAGGAGACACAGGCATCTTAATTGGCATCTTCAACTAGGCCAAATGTCTGTTCCATGATCTCCTTTTGAGAAATGCTTCTGCCTTGTCATTGGGTGCTGGTGAGAAGGAGATATGAGAGATCACACTACCTTGAACGCTGAACATCAACTGTTAAAGTCATTAGTTACATGGGAATTGTGATGTTGAGCCACCATTTGGAATGTAAGCAGAGTGTGGGTTAGAGTCCTGGCTGTTCCACATCTGATGTAACTCCCCTCTAACATGTCTTGAAAGCAAATGTCCTAGTAGTCAAGTCCTGGAGTTTCTGCAACACATACGGAAGACTGGGACGGAGACACGGTTCCTGATTCAACATGGCTAGCTTCTTCTGTTGCAGCCATTTCAGGAGTTGAACCAATTGATGAAAATTCTTCCTTATTACCTCTCCCTTCAAATAATCTTTTAAAAAGGAAAGAAGAAGGGAAAAAGGAAGAGAGGAAAGAAGGAAGAAGGAAGGAAGGAAAAAAGGAAGGAAGAAACAAAGAAAGAAATATGTTGCACTTCCTGTTCTTCTGACATTTGCTTCATGTTCTGTTGCCATGACATCATCACAAAGTCTTTTTTTTTTTTTTAAGATTTATTATCATTGGAAAGCCGGATATACAGAGAGGAGGAGAGACAGAGAGGAAGATCTTCCATCCGATGTTTCACTCCCCAAGTGAGCCGCAACGGGCCAGTGCTGCGCCGATCCGTTGCTGGGAACCAGGAACCTCTTCCAGGTTTCCCACACTGGTGCAGTGTCCCAAAGCATTGGGCCGTCCTCGACTGCTTTCCCAGGCCACAAGCAGGGAGCTGGATGGGAAGTGGAGCTGCCGGGATTAGAACCGGCACCCATATGGAATCCCGGCGCGTTCAAGGCGAGGACTTTAGCCGTTAGGCCACGCCGCCGGGCCCACAAAGTCTTTTTAAGATTTAAAATCAGATTGTCTTTTTTCTCTTTTTGACACTGGTGAGCATTTCAGTTCTTTCTTTAGTTTTCAGTGGCCAGTGGATCAAAAGTATCACCTTTACAGGATAGGATCATTATAGTTTAGTGAATTCATCTTTGAATTTCTAACTCAAATTTCATTAGACAGTCAATATTCTCTAATATTGCTAGAATTTTTGAAGTATTATATGTTTGCTTTCTACTGAAAGAAAAAATGACTTGATTGTGCATGAGTAAGTTATGAAGAAAGCAGTTCCACATAATTAGTCATAGAAGAAACAATGGTATTCAGTGTAGATGCTGTTTGGGGAGACAGCCAATCACAGATACTGGCACCTAAGACTTGGCTTCCTAAGTATATCATTAACTTGTCAAACACAACTTTAGAAATTGAATTTGTATCCATCTAAGCTTCAGATAATTTACCATCTTAAATGATATGGAAACATTTCTACTCCCGAGTCTGACATTTCAGCAGTAAATCAATAAACTGTTTCAGTAAATCTGTTTTCTGGGTTATACACACATACAAAACATACATGTGTAGAGATCTTGAAGAAATAAAATACAAGGAGCTAGCATGGTGATGAAACATGCTAATCCTTTGCCTTCAAATACTGGTATTTCTTATAGGCAATGCTATCCCCTATAAGCACTGGTATCCCCTATAGGCACTGGTATCCCCTATAGGCACTCGTATTCCCTATAGGCACTTATATTGCCTATAAGCACTTGTATCCCCTGTAGGCACTCATATTCCCTATAGTCACTGGTTTTTGTCTTGGCTACTGGACTTCTGGTCCAGGTCTCTGTTGATAGTCTGGGGAAAACAATGGAGCACAGCTCAAGTCCTTGGGTCCCTGCACTCAGGTGTACCACTTGGAAGAAGCTCCTGGCCCAAAGCTTCAGATCAGCTCAGTTCTGGCCTTGGCAGACATGTGGGAGATCTTTGTCTCTGCTTCTCTTTCTATAAAAATTTTCCCTTCAAATAAAAATAAATAAATGCTAAAAATAAAGAAATAAAATATAGGGAGATTAGAGAGTTGCACTGGAATATGATGACTGAAAGTGGATTTTACTTTTAGTCTTTGAATTATTTAAATTATTTGGCATATTTAAAATTATTCTCAGAGTTAAAAGATAAATAAACAGTGTACATTTATATGGGGTACCATGCAGGGTGTGTAATGTTCAATCTTAATAAATGTATCTCATTAAATATTTATCATTTCTTTATGGTGAAAGCATTCAAAATCCTGCCTTCCAGGTGTTTTGGTAGAACAATAAAACCTCATTTTTGACTGTGTACAGATACAGGGTATGTGAGTTCTTTCTTCCACCTGATTTCCCTTACGTCACCATGACAGAATCAAAATGAAAGAAGTCTCAGTAGCTATGCTGAGACTGAAAGTAGGGAAAACCATCATTATTCAAAATCACAGTGAAAAAGAACTTCATATACCAACTCACTTGTTTGACTATGCCCGCAGGGAGTAAGGAAGAGCTTCAGAATTGGAGGACACTTTGAAAATGCACAAGGGAGTACAGCTGCCTGCTGCAGAACACTCTGTACTTGCCTGCACTCTCACCCAATCTTCTTCATTAGCAGTGCTCCAGTTAAAATGAGGCAGGCATGCAAATAACAGTCCAGGTTACTTTGTTCAGTTTGGGATCTGAAATGGCTAAATGGTATGCATTTATCCTCATTCCAAAATCGGTCGTTTGTGTTCTCAAACTCTGTGGCTGAAGAATGAACACAACCATTTCAAAAACACCCAGCAAGACATAATGGGTAGAAAGCAAAATAACTACAATAAAAGCTGCCACTTAGAGAAAGGAGGCAGTGGAAATAACACATCATGTGGCCATAGCTCATTGGGAAGTGATAACAAAGATTTGATGTCATTGCATGTGATTAAGCGGTTTATTTCCTAGCCTATTTCCCACTCTCTCACTCTCTGGCTCTGCCATTTAAGGGATCACAAGCCTTGTCAGTAACGTGCTTGTGTCACGTACACCTGCGATGGGGTGCGGCTGGACTGCCTGGCAGTGCTGTCTTTTGTGAAGAGTATAAAGTGTAAGATACCCATCTCGCCTAGGCATCTAAGCGTAGGTAAGTACAATGACATGAGTGGTAAATTTTCTATGGCAGGTGTACATGGAAATAGAGAATCACTTAAGATTATTTATGAATCCAATATGTGTTCACTTAAGTATCACTAGGTATACTGATAAATTAATGTAGCAAAAATTAATGCAGTTTTATACATACATAGGTGTGTATGTGAGTGTGTGTATATATATGAATACATATGTATGATGCCATTATTACCACAGGTACAAGAAATTACATAATCATTTTTACTAGATTTTACCTGACTAGGACGAATATCCATGACTTTGAGGTGAGCACATGTTTTTAAAAGATCTATGTATTTATTTGGAGTCAGAGTTACAGAGAGGGAGAAACAGAGAGATCTTCCATTCACTGGTTCACTTCTCAAATGATTGCATCGGCCATCTCCCATTGTTTTCCAAAGCATGTTAGTTTAAGATGATATGATGTTATGTATAACATGTTATGTTTTGAATGTTATATGTTGTGTATAAACTAAATTGAAGTATAGGTGAGGTGGTCACAGAAGGTGGCTGGGAACTCGCATTTACTTTCAACATGTTGGTTACTCATTACTATGTCAATTAATTCCATAATGATGTAAATTTTTGCTGATGGTATGATGGAGCTTTCAATTGACTGGGATAATACTCTGCTAGCTCTGTCTTCAGACCAGAGAGGGTATACCTAAGAAGCCGTTGAACTTGACTGGACAATAAGATGCTGGACTCTATGTTTGGTGTATGCTTGCAATGGGGGAATCTCAACTGAACTTGAGCTGTGGTTATGCAACAAGGTGGAGGAATCCACCATGGTGGGAGGGTTTGGGGAGGGGTGGGAGAACCCAAGTATCTATGTAACTGTGTCACATAATACAATGTAATTAATGAAGTTAAATAATAAAAAAATAATAAATAAATAAATAAAAAAAAGCATGTTAGTAGAGAACTGGAAATGGAAGTAGAACAGCTAGAACTCACAGCGGTGCTTGTAAGGGATACAGCCGTGTAGAGAGTGAACCTACCGCACTATGATGCAGGCCTCAGAAAATCATACTTTTCATTCTACTGTTTTCTAGAGGGACCACCACTGCCACTTTATTGTATCAGTAAGTTAGAATGTTAGAACCTAAACTCATGCATGAGCTTTGAATTCAATATAATAATATGATATGATACAATATGTAATATAGTATAACATAATATCTTTATGATGTCCAATCCTTATTAGTATTCAACACATAGGTATTATTATGTTGTATTTCTATGCCTAATTTTGAACACATAGAGCAAACCCTAGCAACATAAAAGCCATAACCCTCATTATCTTTAATACCCATTAGCTTTCAATAACTCAGTTGAAGCAGCCATAACTAAAGATGACTGCCCAAGAAGATAAAAAGACATGAAACACAAATGAAACTGAACTAAAAACACGCAATACTTTATTCCTTCCTTGATATGTTTCACAAAGCTTATTCAAGAGTTTCCATGATATGGGAAAATTCCCCCACAAGTGCCTTAACCAAATATGAATTTGTATTTTACATTTTTAGTTCTATATTGCAATCATTTTTAATGTAAAATATTTATAATAAAATGGAAACACCTAAAAATGAATCTTTCAATACCCCTCTCTGATTAAATTATGTAAGCTGATGTGTTGAGATACAGCCTTAAACATGTATTCAATTTCATTGAACATGAGTTAACTTATATGTGGTCTTCGAAAAAATGTTATGTTGTCTTACTACAGAAAGATGTTAAGGCATTAAGGCTTACATTAAGGGATACTTAATTTCAGGATGTTTTCAAGCCAAGAATACCTGGCGATCTCCTGAGTTATGCACATGGTGCCCTGTGTAATGGGTACCATTTCCTTCCCTGTGTTGGCTTCCAGAAAGTGGAAAGTCATCTTTGTGGGCCACTCCTAGCAAATGTGAAAGGTTTTTAAGGATCGATTTCTGTATTAGTCTCATTTTGGGATCCATTTTATGAGCCCCTAACTTTGTATTCCTTTTTCTTTCCCACCCACTTCTATTCTGGGATATCTTAATGCACTTTATGTGTCTATTTTTTCAAGAAATATCTATTGATCTTCCACTAATGGACTGAGAACTGGGATGGACACTCCATGCAACACAGAGTGACTTGAGAAGCAGGTGACCTTGCCAATAGGAAACTTCTAGTCGATGTAGGTTTCCTTTAGGGGACTATGCTAATTAATTATCTATTAAAAAATGAGTAAGGTGGGCGGGGAAGGAAAATCCACATCCAAAGTGAGTGTGTATTGCGGCAAAGAGGAGCCAGGCTAACATGTTCAATCTGCCACTAAGAGGGAAGAAGCTCTAATGCTCTGAGAACTGTCTGTTCCACAGGCAGCGTGACACTCTGACCTGGGAGCCCTCAGACCAGTTCTGTAGGCAGGAAGTCCACATTAGGAAGTGACTACCTCATCTTGCTATCCAGCTCTTCTTGACTTGGTTCATAAGCTCACTGTGAACCCTTGACAGAGAGGACAGGCCTCCTCGTAGCCATAGGGCTCACCTGCAGCTGCTGGCTTTGATGACCTTGCATATGGAACACAAAGATGTTCACATCCCTGGGCCAATTATTTCTCTTCACCAGAACTGCTCCAACCAAGAATCTTGCAAATCCTTCTCCATACACACAAATTGTAAGCAGTAAGTGCTAAATCCTACCCATGGCCATTCCTCATGCCAGGAAAAGTAAACCCTCAAATATGTTGTTGAAGGTTTGCTCACTGGAATGACATTTGGATCATGTTATCTGAAGTGGACGCATACCCTAAAATGACTCCTGATGAGCCATATCCTGGTTCAACCCTATCTGTTTGAGTGTGAGTTGACTTTTTCAGGACAACAAATGCCACAAGTAAGAGTCCTGGGATGCACTAATCAGGTAGGTTATATGAGCTTGTGTATTAGCAGCCTGAGATGAACCTCTGGTTTTCAACTGTAAGAAGCAAGACATCATGATGGGATTTTCCAAAGAAGATGACATTTGTCAGGGAGTGGGGTCGCTTCTGGATGCTGAAGGTCTTGGTTCTACAACTACAGACAAACCTTCTACTACACTTTAGAGAAACAGCAGGAGAGACCCAGCTTCTTTGAGGAACTCTGGTTGCTACTGTCTATTAAAATCATAATTCATGTAGGAACTGCTACTGGTAAACCAAGATCTGTGTTAACTGTTAAGACATAGGCATATTTAACCTATGATGTAATATCTCATCTATTATGCAATATTACAGAGTGTATTGAAATGTCACACTGTGCACCTTAAGTAAGCACATCCCTGTATCAATTAATTAGAAAATAAATGCAAGAGGAATTGTGAGCGCAACCATGTTGAGGCACACAGTCACTAAAGACAACACAATTCAAGTCATTGAATCAAAACACAGTTTGCTGATTCTAATCCAGGTGGGTCCACGTTCCATCTGGTTCCATGCTGTGGTCTGGGAAAGCAGTCAAGGATGGCCCAAAGCCTTGGGACCCTGCACTCATGTGGGAGACACAGAAAAGACTCCAGCCTCCTGGCTTGGGAACAGTGCAACTCCGGCCATTGCAGCACTTGGGGAGTGATTCATTGGATGGAAGATCTTCCTCTCTGTTTTTCTTCCTCTCTATATATCTGATTTTAGAATAAAAACAAAATAAATCTTTTTTTTAAAAAAAAGCTCTAAAATTGTAGTGCCAATATCCTTTGCAGGTTCATTTAAGGAACTCGTAGTATCATTAGGGGGCAATGTTTGGAAAAGTGGAAATGATATGAATATTTAGAGATTAATGGACACTCTGTTCTGATTCTGTTCCTTGGAGATGAAACACATCACCATGATCTACCAGTCAAAATGGGAAGTTAAAGGAGGTGAGTTATGCATGGAGGTGGCTACCCCAATGGGTGACTGAATTCATTCATTCTGTTTCAAAAATTCAGTTGTGTAGTTTGGATAGACACACTCAGAGATTGGCAGAATGGCCCCACGGGTCTCATGAAGTCCCCCAAATTGAACATAACCGCAAAATGGATCAGTGCCGTGTTCCTGTATTGAAGAATTAATGTTAACAGAATGGACTAGAAAGCTATGACAAAGGTGACCCTCAACATCTGTATGTCCCTTTCACCTGTTTGCTTGCACAAGGAGAGAGATGGCTCTCAAAAGAAGACAGCTGAGCACCGTGAACCCACGTAGGCAGTGACTCAAACTGCAGTGGTGTTTCAGGTACAGCTGTGTGGCTTGAACAGTCCATGTGTCCTCGATGTCTTGTTTGCAACTATCCTTGTTTGCACTTCTCTGACTCCTTGGCTGCGGTGAGTGTTTGGCTCCCAGACAACCGCCCTGACTCACAGTGAATGAAATACACAAAATAGCTTCTGTTTTTCCCTCTAAAACACATAAATGTGTTTTGTTTCAGTGCTGAAGATTAGTATCTCACACAACACAAATTGTCAACTGCTGGGAAATTGCACGTAACTACGCATGTTCATCTGTTCTACATTTTAATCATTTCCCTATATGAACTGAGGACAGTTTTTGTGAAAATAAGAGGCTTATTTGTGCATAAAATATGTTGGTTGTTTTATAAAGTAATTTTAAATAAATGAGAATATGTCCACCCATCCTGAAGCAGAGCATTTTGGGAGAAAAATCTTCATGTCAGTTATTGCTACCATAACCTAACAATCAAAATGGGGGATAGTCACTTGGATAGGTATTCCTGATGGTGATAGCTTAATGCCAGAATATTTTGCTCAGAAGAGAGGCTAATTTATGTGTAAATATTTATTTGAAATATGGAACAATATGGAGAGAAAAAGAAAGAGAAAGATTCAATCCAATGGTTATTGTGCATGAACTTCTGGTTACCACATTAACTTCTGGTTACCACATCTTGAGAAACACAGCTATCAATTCCCATGTGAGGGAGTGTGCGCAAGACACAGGGAGAGTTAACAGGACTCCTTCAAGAGTCCTGCAGGACTGCCGACGAGACGTCCTCTCCTGCCTGCCTGTCTTTCTTGTTTTAGGATTCACTTATTTTTATTGGAAAGGCAAATATACACAGAGGGAGGAGAGACAGACAGAAAGATCTTGTGCCTGCTGATTCACTCCCTAAGAGGATGCCACGGCCAGAGCACAGCTGATCCAATCCAAAGCGAGGAGCCAAGAGTCTCCTGGGTCTCCCATGTGGGTGCAGGGTTCTAAGGCCTTGGGTCATCCTCTACTACTTTCCCAGGCCACAAGCAGGGATCTGGATGGAAACCGGAGAAGCCAGGACAGGTCCTGGCACCCCCGTAAGATCCTGGGCTTGCAAGACGAGAAGTTAGCCCCTAAGTTATCATGATGGGCCCTCCTGCTGGTCTTGACAGAGGAGACTTCCATGTCATGTGGAGACGGTGCTAAACAACCCCATACACTGTGGGAAGCACACTAGCATGTCCTGAGACAGGAATCACCTTGGAAACGCAAAGTACAGAAGCTGGCCACACTGACATGCTGCCGGACTGCGGGCACACACCCGGCACGAAAGCCAGCCATTTGTTGGCTGCAGTCATTTCCTGCTGTTTCACCCAAGAATGGTCTTTCCAGTCTTCACATATAGTTTATTATTTTAATACAAGGCAACCTCCTTCCCCCTTCTTTGTTTCCATATCTCAGACATACTCTGCTTGCTCTGCTAAATAAACTTAGACTATTTAGAAACCCTGGCGTTTTTGTTTTTTGTTTTTTGGAGGGGTGGTTATTGTGCATGAACTTCCGGTTACCACATTAACAAGATGCAATGCTATGCAGGCTGGATGTCTGTAATTTTCCGCTCAACATTAAATGCTTTACTTTGAAAATTAAACATAAATATTATTTTTTCTTTAAACTTTTTTTTAAAGATTTATTTATTTTTATTGGAAAGGCAGATATAGAGAGAGGAGGAGAGACAGTGAGGAAGATCTTCCGTTCGATGGTTCACTCCCCGAATGACCGCAATGGCTGGAGCTGAGCCAATCCAAAGCCAGGAGCCAGGAACCTCTTCCAGGTCTCCCATCTGGGTGCAGGGTCCCAAGGCTTTGGGCCATCCTCAGCTGCTTTCCCAGGCCACAAGCAGGGAGCTGGATGGGAAGCAGGGCCTCCAGGATTAGAACTGGCGCCCAAATGGGATCCCAGCGGGTGCAAGGCTAGGACTTTAACCACTATACTATCACACCGGGCCCTTCTTTTAACTTTTTAAAGGAGCCACGCGACAGCCAGGACCTCAGTCTAGTGTCTAGTCTTTTAGAGTGGTGGTCAACTAAGAATCAGCAAGAAAATAGGAACTCCGTCACATGATTATAGGAGATGAATTCTGTTAACCATGTAAGGAAACCTGTCTTGGTCTAGTCCAGACTTCAGATGAGGATGTAATCGACTGGCACCCCCAGTCAAAAGTTACTACCAGAGTGGGCATTTGCCATAGCAATTAGTACGCCACCTGGGACACCTGTGTCCCATAATGGCTTCCTTGGGTTCAAGGTCCAGGTCCATTTGTGATTGCAGGTTCCTGTATACTCTGGGAGGCAGAAGGAGGTGGCTTCCACACTTAGACCCATTGCATTCATGTGGGAGATCTGGTTTGAATTCCAGGTTTTTGCCTTTGGCATACAACAGTCCTGCTTGTCACCGGCATTTGCAAAGAGAACCATTGAATGGGAGAAGAGTTTTTCTCTCTCTCTCTCTCTCTCAACTGGAAATAAACTGCTTAACGGAAATGAAAACACATTTTTAAAAACTACATGGTTCCTATATTTTCTTATACTGGTAAAGTGGAATTTCTCTTGGTGCTGCTTTAACCGTCAAGCGTGAATGCTAACCGATACGTCAGTCGGAACAGATGCAGGATGCTCGCAGGATCGTGTGGACTGAGTCTACACCAGCAGAGAACTAAATGTCAGGAACTTTGCAGATGGAGTAGTACACAATGTGATCCCGGAACTCCGTGGCCAATCTTCCCACTTGACAGCTGCAAGGGGATGTGGCAGTCTTTACCATTAGCTGTGTCAACCAGGACCAGGAATTAACCTCAAACAACATGAGAGTATCCAAACCCCATCCCAGGCTGAGCACGGGCGCGGCTCCAGTTGAGTTTGAGGCGTGAGAGGAACAACTGCCCCGCTCTCCTCATCTGCTCTCATGCCTTTTCGTTCAACTTCAAACACTGGAAAAACAAACAGAATAAGAGTTCTATACCATGAGCCAAGGGTCTCTGCATTTTCTACAAATGTTATTTTCACTCAAACAATGCTACTAAATCTGCAATTTAATGCTAAGAAGTAGCTTTGATATAAGTTAATTAATATATGAGAGGCATGCATTAATAATATAAGCAAAATGATAGCATTTGCCCTCTGATAATTCAATCAAATAATATTTTCTTTGCTTTCTTCAATCAACTTGTTTTAAAATTGCTGAAGAAATTAAACCAGATTTACTGGGAGAGATATCATTTTCCATCAACCCCAATAGGCCAGATCTAAGTGGAAATTTTCTTTTCATTTCAAAGGAAATATTAACCACAATCTTTTCTGTGTGGCTTTAAATAAGAAGACATGCATGTTATTATTAAGAGTCAAAAATCAAAAGCATAAGATCTAGAGTCATGGAAGCATAGGGTTGTGAATAATGGAACGTGTATGTAGGATGAATATTTTTAATTTGATATCATGGTATGGGAAATCAAATAAAAAACTTTACTCAATTAAATTTACTATTTCAATTTTTTTTGGTGGAAGAAAGAATCTTCAAAATGTTTCTACAAAGTTAACATCTTGCCTGATGTACTGACATAGGCCTTCGTTGCATGTCACGTTGATAAATCAAAATACGAATGATTGAAGTCTGGATGTATTTTTAGAAATAAAAATGTGGCCCTCAAATAGAATCCCCCAGATTCATAATATTTTATGTCCCAAGGGGAAATATTCTAGACAGAACTAATAAAACTTTCTAAAAATAGAACAAACTACCAAAAGGACAAAAAAGAAGAAAGAATGAGCACACTGTTTTTCTTGGACTTTCTCAGAGTGCTGTGTGTTTATTCTCCACTATAACAGCAACACCATTAGTAAAAATTAATCTGAAAATTCAAGAGAAATTATCGACCAAATTGTTTACTAGAAAGTAGAGAAAGAAAAATTATATCAGCATTATCAACTGATGATTTTTATTTAACTTGGTTTTCCTAACCAATAATATGCTACCAATTACCAATATAGACAGTCTCTTCACACGCATATGTTGATGTTAAAAACTCAGCTGTAAATTGACATGACATGCACATTAGGAGAGCTACAAGGGTGAAGACAGCAATAAAATCTTCTAATTTGGGGATCTGTTCTCAGGCCAAACAAAGCAAAGGGAAGACAACACGTATGTAGCTTTGCTGGAGCAATGCTGTTCAGGGTCAGAGCCCAGACGCTCCTTGCTGCCTAAGTGGTGTTTATGAATCTGTCAGGTGAATCCATGGAATCACAGAGAAGACTAAGACTCATCAGGGCCCAGTCCCAACCGCAGACTTGGTAACTAATGCCGTCTGTTAATGTCATGGCAGATGAGACCCCAGGCTTTGCAGTTGCTGTGGTAAATATGCCAGAAACTTATGGTACTGTTTCATAGGCCGTGAATGAAATACTGCAAAAAACCAATCTGCAGCAAAGCTTTGTTCTCCTATAATTCTGGTGGACAGAATAGGGACATGAAGGTATCAGCCATGCCACTTCCTCCTGGAGACCTTAAGGGAGCCCCTGTTCTGTGCCTTGCTCTTACCTTCTGGTGGCCAATCTTAGCTTTATTTGTCTGGCTTGTAGATGAGTTGCTACAAACTCGACTTCCATTATCTCATAATATTTTATCCTCTGTGTGTCTTCAAATGCCATAATTTATAAAGGACACAGTGCAGTATGACCTCATCTAAGTAACTATATTTATAAAAATTCTATTTCCAAATAAATTCATGTACTTAGTTTCAGATGAAAGTGGAACTCTGCGGGAGGAAGACACATTTCCACTTAGTCCAGTGTGTGTTCTGGTCCTGGAACATTCATGTACAACTCTTGTAAAACACCTTCATCTTACCCCAGCATCTCTAAAGCTCTACCCATTAAAAATACATTCTAAATCCAAGTTACCATCCCAGCATCATCCACTGTAAAAGTGTCAATTCTCCTCACCTCACTCAGATCTGAGAGTCACTCTGGATGTGGTCTACCCCATGGAAATGTTATTCTCCAAATACGGACTTGTGAAGCTGCAAAGCGGGTCACCTTTCCCCAAAATACAATGCTGGGACAGAAATACGGTTGATATGGTCATTTGAAAAGAGAGAAAGGGAGAGAAAGTAGAGGTCAGTGTTCTGAAAAACGTTTGAAGCCCAGAAGAGCAAACTATTTTTTAGGTTTTGGACCTAACAACAATCCTCTGCAGCTCGGTCCACCCTGGGAGCACATACACTCTCCGCCTGACCCGGGCTTCGGGGGCCCGCACGGCCTGACATCTGAGCTATCCCGCACGGGGTTGGTTTCACACCATCGGTCCTTTGTGCAGCCTTTGTTCTGATATTTCATCCTGTTTCATTACTCTCCAATCTGAGCTTGCTGTGGCTTAGCTGATACAACATTCTCAAAATCTTGACCATTCATGCTTGTTTTCTGGATAAGTAATCTCTGTCCCTTTCTAAGATGGATAGTTGAATTCCTGAGTCATACATCAAACTTCATTGGCCAGAGGCTAGTTCGTTCACCACACTGCTAGTTCATTCGTTGGTTCCTTCCTTCCTTCTTCCCTCCCTTTTTCCCTCCCTTCCTTCCTTCCTCCCTCCCTTCCTTCCTCCCTCCCTTCCTCCCTTCCTTCCTCCTTCCCTTCCTCCCTTCCTTCCTTCCTCCCTCCCTCCCTTCCTCCCTCCCTCCCTCCCTTCCTCCCTCCCTCCCTCCCTCCCTCCCTCCCTCCCTCCCTTCCTCCCTTCCTTTCTTCCTCCCTTCCTTCCTCCCTTCCTTCCTCCCTTCCTCCCTCCCTTCCTCCCTTCCTTTCTTCCTCCCTTCCTTCCTCCCTCCCTCCCTCCCTTCCTCCCTCCCTCCTTCCCTCCCTCCCTTCCTCCCTTCCTTTCTTCCTCCCTCCCTTCCTTCCTTCCTCCCTCCCTTCCTCCCTTCCTTTCTTCCTCCCTTCCTTCCTCCCTCCCTCCCTCCCTTCCTCCCTCCCTCCTTCCCTCCCTCCCTTCCTCCCTTCCTCCCTCCCTCCCTTCCTCCCTCCCTCCCTCCCTCCCTCTCTCCCTCCCTTCCTCCCTCCCTCCCTCCCTCCCTTCCTCCCTTCCTTCCTCCCTTCCTTCCTTCCTCCCTCCCTCCCTCCCTCCCTCCCTTCCTCCCTCCCTTCTTCCCTCCCTTCCTCCCTCCCTCCCTCCCTTCCTTCCTTCCTTCCTTCCTTCCTTCCTTCCTTCCTTCCTTCTTTCTTTCCAGCATGCACAGGCTGTGGTTTTTCCCAGTTGCTTTGTTCTCCTTCCTTTCTGATTAGTAATTTTTTCCTCAATTCCCTCTCTTCCAACTCTCTACTGTAATAACATAAAATAGAGTTAAAGCCATACTTTCCACATTTTGCTTGGAAATGTCCTCTGAAAAGTCTCTGGACTTATCGCTTATCACTTGTGCTTCAACTCAGCACGAGAAGAATATTCATCCATGTCTTATGCCACTTTATAAATAAAACCACCTGTCATCCTGTTGGACAACAGAGCCATTCTTTCTGAGATTTCACTACAAAAGCTCTTAGTATTTGTATTTCCAGAGGCATTCTGTACATGCAAGTTTAATGTGTTTTCAAAGATGACAGAAGTTTCCTCCACTGTTGATGTTGCCGCTTTCTGAGCTTTATTAGAATTGCCATTAATGTCCATGTTTCTACCAACAATCTTGTCCATTATACTGGGCTGTTCCTGTCTTCAAAATCTCTACTCATTGCACAGTCCCACAGATCTTTCTGCATTTGTAGATATCTATTACATCTTTCATCCTGATGCCAAAATCTAAATATTTCCAGGTCTGTACAAAAAAAAGCAATTACGACAAACTAACTGATTTAACAATAAAAAGACTATGTTGTCTTACAGTTAGATGGTTCCTCCTGGAGGCTCTAGGAGCAAGCCCTTTCACATATCTTACCTAGAGAAGCTGTGGCCAGGAAACAGAGCAGAAGTGACAGCCTAACAGGCCTGTCATAGAGTGAATCCAGCAGTTTCCATAGAGCATCCATCACTGGAGAAAATCATGTTGGGAATCCTGCAAGCTAGAATCACTTTTAGACAAATCAATCTGTTCACCTCTCACTGCAAATGAGAATGGTCATCTCAGTTAATTACATTCTAAAATATTCACTAATACTTTGCCTAAATTTCAAATAAGTGTATAAATAATACTACGTGAATTTATTTTAATGGGTAATCAATATTTTTATAGGTAGTAGATTAGAGAACTGAGAGCAAAATTCTTGCATTTATTAATCATCTCATATACAGCATAAGTTGTGTGTGTGAGTAAAGTTAATGAAATTTGAAAAGCACTATCTCATCAAGGTAGTATGAAATTAAGTATTTTAAGCCAATAATTAGATCAGCTGCCAATAATGAGATGGTGAAAAAAGAAGTAGTGAAGAATAGCATGCTTAATAAGAAGAGGAGATTCATCATCTCCTCTGTAGGTCTATTTAATTCCTCTCTCCAGCTAAGACTTAACAGCAGCAGATACCAAGTGACCAAAGAGTAAATTATCACAGTACCGTTTTGTAGCAATGTCCAGTGCTAATATTCATAAATTGGCTATAAATCACCATCAAATAACCACAGATCATTTACAGATATTTGGTGCTAAGGAAAGGGATAGATACAGACTCTGTGCACACATAGTTAGGGAGATAAGATATTTATGCATAAATAACTAAAAAGCATAGACATTGCATATGTACTAAGTTTTGATGCATTTAAAGAAGATGTCATAAGAAATAACTTTCAGTTGCACAGTGAGATTTCTTTCTATTGCAAATATGAGGTTTTTTTTTTTTTTTTTTTTCACAAACCATAAACTCATGAGAGCTATAGAGCCAGAGCTGGTTAGCAGGGACTAAAAAGAAAGGTTTCTTATTAAACCAAACCTTTTAATCACCTCTTTCAACCTGGGATCGTTATAAGCTAGACAGACAGCCGATTTAATGAGAATGAAGGTAAACATGCTTACACTGCGCTGTCAGGTCAGTTAGGCAGGAACATTTCTTCATTTCCATAGACTGCAGACAGATTGAGTAGTGAAAAATAGTCATGTAAGAGGTGGATAATGCTCTAGATTTTCATGCATGTAATACCAGAATTATATAACTTTTATTATACACATGGAAGTATTTATTATGTTCTGAGTAACTTGCTTGAGACAGGGTCTGTTCTCCAAACATTTAAAACTCATGTGCCAGAAAATGAACAAGTTACATATATACATATACATATGTATATATATACATAAAGCTGCAACTATATGTATACACACACACATATTTAAGAGCTTGCTTTTGTAAGAGCAAATACTTTCAATAAAATGTAGATAACATACATATCATATATTTATTAAAATACATGAATAATGGCATTGATAAGCATATGATTATCAACATGGCAGTGTACCTGCTCATTGCTAAATTACCACATCATTGAAAGTATTCTGACATTTAAAATTTTGTAATTTGAAATCAAAAGAAAGTTTGCTGAACATCCTAACATAAATTGCACCCTTGAATTGCTAACTGTACTTCATGGTTAATTAAAATGCCACATAAAGCCAAATTGGGTGGATTTTTTTTTGTTTTTGAAAAAAATCCACCAAATTAGAAAATCTTCTGCCTATGTAGATGCATCTACATATCACAGGATCAGTCAGTTCTTTTGAACTCTGGTAATGCAGCAAGGTGGAGGAATCCACCATGGGGGGTGGGGTACGGAGGGGTGGGGAGGGGTGGGGGGAATCCCAGTGCCTATAGACCTGTGTCACATAATGCAATGTAATCAATAAAAAAAAAATTGAAAAAAAAAAAAAGAACCCGCACCCATATGGGATCCTAGCGTGTTCAAGGGGAGGTTGTAGGCTGCCGGACCCTATATGTAACATTTTAAAAGACCATCTCTGAATTTAAGAAAGGTTTTACATCTTCACTTCAATGTGAGTTCCTATGGTACTGAGTACTTTTTTGTGCTTTCAGAGAGCTCTCGGGGGAAGGGGAGGCAATACATCATTCTAGTGTTTTATCACACTATGAAAAACACTAGACACGCAGAATTTAAGCTCAGGTTAATCAAAATATTGCTTGACAAAGCAAATAATTGAATCACACTTGCCGTGCACTGTGGTAGACGGTAATTAACATGCAGCATCTTCAACATTTGAGCACAACTTCCAATTTCCATTTTAACATCATAGAATGCTGTCTACACAGTTTTTAATGGTGCCCATGATAATAATATATTCTCTTTTTAATCATATTCCACGTTGCACGAAATGAAGCTTGCAATTTTCCCAGGTGCTTCCCAAATGACTATTGCAAGCCAATGCTCATCCCCCAAGTTAAGAGTTTCAACACAGTGCACATTAACAGCCTGCTTATGTTCTTCCTGTACAACAGACGGTAAGGCGATACGTGCCTCAATTCCATCCAGTTTGTGCACAGCACCCTGAGGGCAGCAGGAAGAAAGCTGTGAATGTACTTACCCCCTTTGTTAGCAGTCTGCTATATAACGGTAAAGACAGACTGAGAAAATGAGAAAGAAGTGCAGGATAAGGAACTGTGAGGAAGACCACACAACAGGCAAACGAAGATGAATGACTGGAAAAATCGCTAAGAATGCCAAATGAAAAGCGCTGATTTAAAACTTCCCAATTGCATTTCGATCTCTATAAATACACGAATGCAATGCATGGCCACACAATCTAATATGCACATTTCCTTTCTGTATTTAGTTTTAAAGACACAATGTTCAATACCAGCATTTGTCAAAAATTGGCTACAAATCCCTTCATAAAATAAAAGACTTATGACATTGGCCAGAATCTTTTTTTCACATTTTGAAATCTGTATAGGATGAATCGTTCCTCCCTATAAATTCAAGTCAATGATCTCTTTTCTTCCACTTCAAGCAGGTTGAACAATTTGCAAGACTTAAATTTACAGATTATAGATGAAATATATTTAAGACATTGTTCCACATGTATGTGTCAGTTGCAAATTTACAGTTCAACAAAACACTGATCTTAACATCCACTCAAAAACTATGTTGCAAACAATACCTTCTCTATTTTCCTCTGAGATTCAGTGTTTTGAAGCGCTGTTGACACAATTTCAAAAGAAATATACTGAGAATGCATGTTGTTAATATTTTCCTATTTCCAATATTTATGACAGCACCAAATTAAAATTAAATATGATCTATTAAATAAAGCATGATGCTAACCTTTTTAAAATAAGACTTAAAAATCTCTAAGTTCAAATAGGGAGCACATTAAATTTTTATTACTTTGCTTTCATTGTTATTCTTAACAATGAAATGGAGGAATGACATTCCAGAAGAACCATCGGAGAAATTACACATGCGCACACCTCGTGCCAAGACGCTGTGGAGACACATGACCGAGGCGGTGCCAACGTGTCTTCTGTCACATTGGTTGTGCTTCTAAACACATATGGTGTAAAAGTTATAAAAAGTGAAAATGCAAATGAGAATATGGGAGAAAAAAATTAAATGTTACCTATCTGTAACTTTCTGAGAGAATAATGCATTTGAATATTATCTAAGCTCTCTGCATTTTGCAGCTGGCTACCTATACTGTGAAGAAAAGAAAACAATGTGGCGAAGCACGTTTCCCTCAAGTCCGTCTCCAGCGCAGTTCTTGACCTCGTGTCTGGCACTGGTTCCTTGTGCTTGACATCACAGCTGCTGATGTTATGCTAAGGTGTTAAGATGGCATTATAGAAATGAGCAAAAAGCGTAAGGAAATTCTAAGTGGAACATTTTTTTAGTTTCCTGAGAGATGTCAGAACTAGATCTTGAATAACATTTTACAATATCAAAGAGTTTTTTTTCACACTTGCTTAATCATAGCCTAAAATACAAATTAAAAATTTATGCCAAGCTGGAAAATACTTTAGAATGTTAAGGATGTCACTTAGTTGCAGCAACACATCAATCTACTTGCCAGCAAAATTTAAAAAGAACAAAATCCACCTTTGACAATTTCCTGCCTGATTCTTGCTTATGATACTTAGGACAAAATCGGCAGCTTGTGGAGGATATGTGTCGTATTGAGCAAAGTATTATTTGAACAGAAAATTCTTTCTGATTACAATGATTGACGATGACCGTGAGGACCTTTGGTTTTTGTTGCAGTTGCCATTTCTTTGTAGAGTAAGCATGGGTCTACTTTTCTGCATAAATGCTCAGCTCCCTGTCACTAATTGGCTGCTCTGTGTGTTACTCCTGCTTATCAGAACAAAAACTAGGGATCTAATCATGATTTCCACTCCAAATGACTGCATGGGATGCCATGCTACCAGAATTATTTCTTAATATTAGAGACTGAGCTAAGCAGACATGGAATTTGTCAGCAGAGCTGCAGATATGACTCCATCAATAATCCAGGGCGCTTTTGTACTCCCCATCCGAGGCTATTCTACAGCTTTGGTTGACAACCGCTTCAACTTCATCATATGATCCACCGGGACAGAAACTCATAACTGGCTTTCAAGGCAGAGCCTCCGTGTGAAAGGCAATAACCACATCCATTCGGAACAGGAGGTGGGGGAGCCTAGGAGCACAGCATGAACTTGGACTTCTGGGGGAAAGCAGTTTGACATCAAACCTGATAAAAACAAGTCCGGAAGGACAGCTCCTTAAACGTGGGAGGCAAGGAATAGAGGAGCATCTTGGACAGACTTCCTCCACACAGTGTGCTAATTGTGATCTAGTAAGAGCAGTGATGGTTCTCTTCAAACTGTTCTGCACTCTTGCTACACCACTTCTTCACGATACACATATGTATAACCACCAACAAGGACAATGTTTAAATGCTCTCATGCGTCGGATTTGGTGAGAGTGGGTGAAAAAGACGTCAGCATCTCGTGTGGGCAGCAGTTGGAATCATTGTTGTCTCATCTCCTGTGCAGCTCCGTGATGGTAGCCTGGGCAAAGCAGCAAACGCGTGGACCCTTGTTAGCCACGCTGGAGACTCAGATGATCTTTCTGATTTCTGGCTGCTGGCTCGTGGCTGGATTAGCCCTGGCCCTCTCAGCAGAAAACCAGGAGATGGAAAATTGCTTTCTCTGTCCCTGCTTCTCCCTATAACTTTGTCTTTCAAATAAATCAATATATCTGTTTTTAATGCTATCAGGGCATGCCATCGAATAGTATCACATAATATATTGCTTTTGAATACAATATTTATCCAATTCACCTTTCATATTATGCCTCACTAATTGCAGGCTTTTCCAACTTGTTGGGGTGAATAAAAGTGCCACAACCTTCACTCTTTGACGTGTGTAGCACTTTGCCCGCTTAACCATATTTTAGAGCTTTCTCTCCATAAGGTGCCACTGCTGTATAGTGATGTATGAGTGTGTGCTTTCTAATCACATGTCTCATGAATTGGCATGCACCTCTGAATAGCTTGAAGTCAAGTGCAGTATGGCAATTTACACAGGAAAAGCAGCATGAGTCATAAGCCACTCTCCCTTCAAGACTAGGTTGTTGAATATTTACTAACACACCACTAGGTTACATCATTTCAATAATCAACAGCTGGTAGGTGAATTGGCAAACAACTATATTTATTCCTGCAGCTTGACACTCTTATTAGAATAGAAACCCAGATGCCCAGTGAAAAGCAGGAAGTGAATTCCATGGGATGCTGAAGATGGTGAGATGAATTAGTAATCCACTTTTTCCTCAGTCTATTCAAAATTCCTTTAACTTTGGTGTCCTTAATGCCTTTTAAACTTAAAAAGTATGTTTAAAAGTACAAAATCTAAGAGTATGAAATATAAAAAATAATTCAAGCTTAAAAATTCGAAGTAAAAAACATTGAAGTAAAAAGTTTGAAAAAAGTAAAAGCAACATCTTTGAAAGTTAAAATAGTTGACATTTCCACTCACAGAATATTGATAAACAATTACTATCTTCCGTTGTTTTCAAATATATGTAAATAACATGATTATCAATCATCATTAAGAAGAAAAGAAAACAGCAAGGAAACAGAAATATTTGTATTTTTTTGCAGCATTAATAAAAATAGCAAGTGTTTGCCTAGTTACATTGCAAAGGATTGTAAGATAATACTGAAGACTAGAAATACTTTGTTCTTTTATGTGATATACATATTACTCACACTCTAAATTTGCATATGTGTGTGTATTCCCATGACAGTTAAAGCATCACATCTACACTGCTTGCTAGAAAGTTATTAGATTCAAACTAAAAAAAAATGACAGCAATTGAAAACATGTTTTCTGCTAAGCCAACTGCTCCACATAAACAACCACTAAGTACCAAGAGAAAAAAAAGGCCATCAAGGCAAGTGGTGTCCATTCTTGTTGCAACGGTTATATTTGTTTCTGTTGCTTAAACAAGCCAGAGTTCCACATTACTTGAAATTAGCTATAAAACTCATGATATGGCCTACATATAAATATACTAAGTATTGAAAGCATTTGCTTAAAAATGTAAATTCCAGAATATCAAAATCATTTGTGAGTTGCACATGGTGAAAACAAAGAAGCACTTAATTCCTTCCCAGTCCAATGGGAAATTCATGCGTTCTTAAAGAATTTACGAGCCGATAGTAATCTCCAGTTACAAATAGGAAGCAGGGTAACAGCTCATCTTGTTAAAAACACTTCTGTTATTTATCAGTATAAAGTACATGCAAAGTTACAAAGTGAAATTTGGTAATTATTGTATACTTAAAATATATATTCCACATCTAAGGATCTCAGGTGAAAGTTGATTAAGAGAAATGTAAACACTGCAGTTCTATGAAAATTTGTTTCTATGGAAACAAAAATTCAAATAATATTTTAAAGTAAGTTGTATGTTAAAGATTTACATTGTCTTTCTGTTAAAAAAAATACTGTTCTCTGATATTTAACAGGTTTATGTGTTCAGTGATCTGGTTTTTTTTTTTCAGATTAATTACTTGGCATTAGAGAAATGATTAGAAGAATGACAATTTTGCAAAGCTAAAATTTTAAACAATGAAGATAACAACAGCTTCTGGCACGGTGACCTAGTAGCTAAAGTCCTTGCCTTACACACGGGGATCCCATATGGGCTCCATTTCTAATTCCAGTGGCCTCGCTTCCCATGCAGCTCCCTGCTTGTGGCCTGGGAAAGGAGTCCCAGGACTGCCTTGGGACCCTTACCCTTGTGGGAGACCTGGAAGCAGCTCCTGGCATTGGATCAGTGTAGCTCCAGCTGCCACTTGGGAAGTGAATTCAGCAGATGGAATATCTTCCTCCCTGACTCTAATCCTCTCTGTATACCTTACTTTGCAAGAAAAAAATAAAAAAGATAACAGCAGAGTTGCACCTAACTTGAAATTTCTTGATTTTAAGTTAAATTTAGTTTCCTACAGCATAACTGTCTAACATACATACATGCACACACGCACACACACACACAATTTCTATAAATGTATCCTGACATTGTAGGTATGGGCAATGGCAGAGTCCAGCATCCTATTGTCAAGACATATTTAACAGTTTCATAGGAGTCCATCTTTGATCTGGAAACAGAGATGTAAACTGCATTGTCTTCACATCTGGATGTGGTAAAAGAGGAGTGGATAAAGAAACTGTGCTACATCTACTTAATAGATACCACTCAGCCCTTAAAAAGAGTGAAATTCTGCCATTTGCAACCAAATGGTCCAACTAGATACCAATATGCTCAGTGAAATTAGTCAATTCCAAAAGGAAAATGCCATGTGTGCTCTTCATGTAACATATGGGCTCGATCATCCTTCCAGCACCGTTTTTGTTACATGGGTTTTGATACTTTCATCTTCATGCATGCAAAATTTTTCTTCTTATTAATTTTTTCAATGACTCATAGGTCATACAGCACCATCATCTTCTTCAAGAAGAATTTTTTTCATTTCTTCAGAGACACATAGGTCATTTAGTAGCATGGTATTTAACTTTGTGGCATTGTTAAATTTTAACTTTATTCTGGCTGTTAATTTTGTTTTTATGGCTTTTCATTTAGGGGATGTATAGTAACTGTGTAATAGATACATTTTTTTTTATCAATTTTAAACTTTGGCCTTCAGGGACACAGATCTGGCCCAGAAATTAAGACACCAGGAAAGAAGTCTCTTTCAGGTGGGTTTACGTATTGGAATGCTTAGGTTCAAACCACAGCCCTGTTTCCAAATCAGCTTCCCACACATACAGACCCTGACAGGCACCCAGTAATAGCTCCAATATTTAGATCAGTCTTACGTATGTGGAAGACATGCATGGAGGGCCAGGTGCCTGGCTCTGGTTACTGGAGGTTGGGGTTGAACCAGTGCTTTTGGAGCCTGTGTGCCTGTTTCTCTGTGCCTCTGCTTCCTCTCAAATAAATAAATCTTTTAAGCTGTACTGGATATTTATCTTTGATTACAGTAAAGTGAAAAGCAAGTTTCTAAAAAGTTGAAAAGCCAGAGGGGAACAGATATGCAAAGAATTAAAGGACATTGACATAAAAAAATCTCACAGAAATACTGTGTGGAAGAAAAAATGACAAGAGCTCAGCTTTCTGTGCGGTGAGCAATTTGGAAAGGCATAGTGGAGTAAAGAGAAGGGCAGCATTTACAGCCACATAGAAAATAATTAAAGACCCCTCCTGAGGTCAGTGGCTCTGCTCTGCAGAGAAGAAAGTCATTACGCACGATGAGCCAAAACTGAAAACACAAAACCTTTTCATCCACATTTACATAGCATCAAGAAGAGTAACAAACCCTCCATGCTTTGTAGAGAGAAAAAAGTAGATACAACAAATTAAACAGACAGTAAATGACCTGAGTCAATAATATGAAACCGGTCACTGCTGCGGTGATGTGCGAAAATGATTTCCTTCCGTTTAAAGATGACGATGTTGCTAACTCCCTCGGCTGCCTCACCACACTATCAAACTAAGGTCTCTGAAGAATTCATATTCCCAGCTTACCCCAAATCAAGATTTTTTTTTACTTTTCATCTTCAGGAAAATTTATTGAGGATATGCTATAACAAAATCAAAGATATATGTGAAAGTGGAGAAAAATCTTGTATGTTTATCAGGAATCTGGTGACAGAACATGCATAGCCAGGTAAGTGTAAGGATTCATTAGAAAACAAGTCTCCTGGGAGAGGAAAGTGTAAAATATTGCAGAAATATTAAAATATTTATTGGAACCATGACTGTCTCTGCAGTAAGTGGTATTCAGAGTAAAACAGACTGATTTTTTTCCCTTTAACAAATCAGTTTTTGATAAAGCAGTAAATCAATTTTGGTCATAGGCAATTAATAAAATGTAAATTTTATTAAATAGAGCATTATAAAATTAAAAGTGCAAACGAGTTAAGAAAGTATAACGAGTTGGAAGGAAGAATGACAACACGCGGCCTTGTAAAGGTAAAGGATCCAGAGACTGACAGTGAGTTGCATAACACAGATAAGATGCGTAAGGTAGTCAACATTATGATGAGAAACTAAAGTCAAAGACACTAGGATTACAAACGAATAGGTTTGCACTGAAACCGGCTGATAGCGTGAATTTCGCCAATATTTTCTTCCATCTTCATCAGCATACTAAAGTCTGCACAGGAAGACTAAATCTGAAAAACCATCAGTTTATTATGTTAACTTTTCCAACAGTACAATTAAAAACAACTACATCTTTTAAAAAAAACTGATATTATGGTATAGCAAGCTGCTACCTCTGACATGGCATCCCATATGATGTTAGTTGATGCTCTTGTTGTAGTCTGGGTAAAACCAGGGAGATGACCTGTGTGTTTGGGTTCTGGTGACCCATGTCGGAGGCCCAGATAATGTTCCTGACTCGGGTTTTGGCCTGACTGATCTGGGGAGTCAACCAGAAACGGAAGATCTCTCTTTCTTGTTCGCTCATTCTCTCTCTCTCTCTCTCTCTCTCTCTCTCTCTCTCTCTTTCTCTCTCTCAACTCTAAATTTCAAATAAATAGTTCTGTGATGTTCTGCTTGCTTTTGTGGACTAGGCAGTTATAAAGGAGACAGCATCTGGGCCAGCTCCCTCTGCCATCTCCAGGTCATTAGCATCGAGCTGGATCACAAGTGTGGCAACTGCATCATGAATGGACTCAACACTGGCCCCAGTGGGTTTTTTTTTAAATGAATTATTTATTTTTATTGGAATGGTAGATATACTGACAGGAGGAGAAACAGAGAGGAGATCTTTCGTCCAATGAGTCACTCCCCAAGCGGCTGCAACGGTTGGAACTGAGTCAATCCGAAGTCAGGAGCCAGGAACTTCTCCGGGTCTCCCACATGGGTGCAGGGTACCCAGGCATTGGGCCGTCCTTGACTGCTTTCCCAGGCCACAAGCAGGGAGCTGGATGGGAAGTGGATCAGCCAAGACAGGAACTGGTGCCCTTAAGGGATATCTACCCGTGCAAGGAGAGACTTCAGCCACTAGGCTATCATGCCGGGCCAAGCTTTTTACTTTCTAAATGGCTGCTCTTGAATAGTAGGGTGTTCTCTCACTGTAAGGTAGGGATGCTGTTTCAGGTACTCCAGATCCACATGTGTACCACATTCCTAAAGTCCTAAGTTAAGCAACCTTTGCAGAGTTGGGAGTGCATATGCCAGGTGACATGGCCATAACAGGATGGTAGCATCTTGGAAGACCATGGCCAATCAGGAGCGGCAGCCCAGGAGGCGGGACCGTCCCCCGTGACGTAACAGATGGTAGGAGGCCATGGCCAATCAGGAGCGGCAGCCCAGGAGGCGGGGCCGTCCCCCGTGAGGTGACGCTCTGTGAGCTGCTTCATGCTCCCCCCACATCTGTGAGAGCTTCCTGTACGTCACCATGTCTGAATCCCATGATTTCCTGCTTGGGACCCACAGAACTCAACAAACACATTTTAAAGAAAGTGAAGTTGTAAAAATACATGGTGCAAATGTTGCAAACTGAATTCACTGACTCGGCTAAGATAATTCATGTTTACAGGCCTTCCAAAAGAGAATTTCAAAATATTCTTAAACCCTATGAAGTGCACTCATACATTTGTGACATTTAAATTATTAGAAATTTTGCTAATTGAAGAGATCTTAAAATATGAAGTTGCCCTTTCTAATGGCATGACAAGATTTTAAGAAGCATATCTGTGTTTTCAAATATCTAAACCTAACCTTGTGTAAACAACTCAGTTTAAAGAGAAATAACCAGAATCCTGCTCTTACTCTTTCCTAAAATCTGGCTACTAAGTTTTCAAGAATTTTAACTGAAATGGTTGTTAAAATTGCCCAGGAAGAAGCATTGTAAGAGAGGAGTCCTTCTCATTACCGCATCGTGCCAATTGATAAACATTTAGCAGCCCAGCGTCCTTTCTTTAAGGGAAACACACAATTATGCTTATTACATCCAACAAACGATTAGCCCAAGGAAAAAATTGTGAATTAACCGCCTATGCTTGCACGTCTTCCCCTCCATTAGGTCAATCAGAGACAAAACAAATACAGATTTGTTTTTGAATATTCACAACATTTGTAAAATGTTTTTTTACCTAAATTTCTTTGAAAGACCTCTAGCTTCTCCTTTGGGATATCTACAATATGCTGTAATGGGGCTCTCTTCTCAATCTGACAGCTCTCTACACAAACTCCCAGACTGCTAACCTCCTCTGTAAAGCTTCAGGGTCTAGAAGCAGCTCGTGTGTTCCCTGCTCCCTTCCTTTTCTTACAGGAAGATGCGTATTGCACTTCACTGCGTGCCCAAGTGCCCGATGACCATTGTCTATCGAGTTACCTGCTCAGAGGTCCTCAGCAGCATCGACCTCACAGAAGTCCAAACTTGGGGCCCTATGCCAGGCTTTCTGATTCAGAAATGCTGGCAGTCAGACCCAGCAGCCTGCCCTGCCATGAGCCGGGCCTCTGACATATCAGTTCTGAGTACTGGTGCATTAGTCTGGAAGGGAATAAAGACAAACTCTGTGCACCTCACCATTCAGTGTCCAGTACCCTTCACAGTGCCTGCTATGCAGTAAGTAGCATATTTAAAAGAATCAGTGCACAGGTGAATCCTTTAAGGCCTAGGTTCTAAAACAACTGTGAACTTCCACTTGCGACCCTCCCTGGAAGGACTCACAGTCCAGCACCACGCCTTTTCAAGGGTGCATGTCTGCTGAAAAAGTGTTGGAAACACCAGTGAACGTTTAGTAAAATGCTCCGGAATAACTGCTAGCACTGTTATTTTCATTCTGATCCTGTAAGAGAAAGAAAAAAAGGACATCTAAACTGTGAACACTGCTCTTTTCTTCAGAGCCCTCAAGCAGATATTTTAAATAAAAGTTAAAGAAAGAGGGAAGAGTAGTAAAAGGAATTGAGACTGGGATGGAGACTGTCAAAGTGGGAGGAAAAATCAAAAGGCTTCTCTGAAAGAAGTATCGAGCAGTAGCTTTCATCTTGGAGGACTCCAGAACAGCTCCAGCATGGAGTGCCCGTCTGCCACAGGTGCACTCCACACGAGCAGGCGAGCAAAGAAAAGCGCCTGTCAGGCGGTGCTGAAGCCGGAACCACAACGCACTGCTCCCAAGGTGCTCTTCACATCTGCTCCGGGTCTTGGAGTACGTAATTTTTTTCACTGTTACTTTTTTCCAAAAACATAAAAGAACCAAAAGAGGCTGTGAGAAAAATTAAGATGCCTAATGAGGCTGTTTCAACAATGGTGAGCTAGGACACATTCGAGAAGACGCATATGCGAAACAAATAAAAACATGAAGACATGCTTTCCATTATTTTTGAATGGATTTTGCAGCTATTAAAATTTTTTAGACTGCAATTTTCAAAACAAATACAAAAATCAATGAGAACCAAGGGTTTTAGCACATTGACACCGAAATATTCCTAACTGAAAGAATGCGGATTGTGTTCACTTTATATATACCAAAACTGAGTGACATAAGACATGAAGTATGTTGTTGTTTTTAAAGGGCAGAGCATAACTTACTTTCTATTTCTTCATTGCATTGAAAAACCTGGCTGAAATTTAAAAATTGTTAAGTGTGCCTCTGTTACTTAGGATTTCAAACTAGAATTCCCTGTGGGTATAAAAATGAGTTTCATTCAAAAATTTAAATCTAATCTAATACATAGGGATCGTTTTTTTGGATGCTGTTGCAAAAGATCTATCTTTCATGCGAAGAAATAATTATATTGGATACTGAAAGACTGCAGACAAAAAGCTTGAAAATTCAACATTTGCAGGGGCCTCCCATTGGCTCAACAGACTAATTCTCCACGTCCTAGCCCTGACATGCCATGTGGGTGCCAGTTCGTGTCCCAGGTCCTCAACGTCTCTTCCAGGTCCCTGCTTATTACCTGGAAAGCAGTGCAGGATCCCCAATGCCTTTGTATCTGCCCTGGAGACCCAGAAGAAGCTCTGGCTCCTGGTTTTGAATCAGCTCAGCTCCTGCCATTGTTGCCATTTGGGAATGGATCAGTAGATGTATCTTTCTCTTTGTTACTCCTTCTCTGTGAATCCACTTTTCCAAATGAAACTTTAAAGAAAATCAACATTTTCACAATAGAGTACTTGGAATTTGAAACATTTTAGTATGTCAAAGCAAAAGTATTTACCAAGCTGCTTTAGAATTCTATCACTGCCATAATCAGCGATCACAAGTTTATGAACTTACCAGAATATATATTTTTTTGATTCTGTGGTTCAGACTCCAAGATGAGTCTCTATAATATAAAATCCAACCCCTAGGCCTGGGACTCCACTTGGGGAATGAACCAATAAATAGAAGATCTTTCTTTCTTTCTTTCTTTCTTTCTTTCTTTCTTTCTTTCTTTCTTTCTTTCTTTCTTTCTTTCTTTCTTTCTTCCTTTCTTTCTTCCTTTCTTTCTTCCTTTCTTCCTTTCTTCCTTTCTTTCTCTTTCTCTTTCTCTCTCTCTTTCTTTCCCTTCTTTTCTCTCTCTTTCTCTCTGCAAATCTAAAACGCTTCTGCAATAAAATAAGTAAATCTTAAAAAAGAAGAAAAGCAGCTGATGCTATGTTAAGGCATGCACAATATGGCTATTGTGTTCATGGAACGTTTTCTTACAATATGGCAGGTCTTAAAGCACGCTGGCTCTGCACTCAGAACTGAAGACCTTGCAGCATAAATCATGTGTGGCAGTGTTCTTGGTTTCATGCAGTTTATGCATTAAGACATTACTATCATCTTCCTTTCCTTTTCCCTTTTGAAATATTTGTTTAGTTTTATTGCAAAGACAGAGTGATAGAGAGAAAGAGAAAGAGACACACAGAGAAAGATCTTCTACCTGCTTGTTCAGTACTGAAATGGCTGCCACGGCCAGAGCTGAGCCAATCTGAAACCGGAAGCTAGGGTTTTCTGGGTCTTCCATGTGGATGCAGGGTCCCTTGGATGTGAACCATCCTTCTCTGCTTTCCCAGGCCATTAGCAGGAAACAGGATGGAAGTGGAGTAGCCCGGACACGAACTAGAGCCTACATGGGACACCAGTGCTTGGAGGCAGAGGATTAGCCTGTTGAGCCTTCATGCTGGTCCCATTGTCATTTTTCTTTCACCGCATCACATAGGTGTTTTTTGTTTGTTTTACGATAGGATGAAATCAATCTAGCATTAAGTTTTTAATTTTTTTCTGTAATTATTTATAAAAAAGAGTACTTACATTTTATCCTATATAAAAGTAAGTCAGTGAGGCTCTTTAAAGTTAAATATAATCAGAAAATATAACAATGAAGATATGTTAGGAATTTAAAGTTTTAAAAGTTGATTTATTTGGAAGGAAGAGAGAATCTCCTGGCTCACTTTTTAAAGACAATCAGCAGCACCCTGTTTCTGGAGGAAGGGGTGGTACTCCCAAAGAGTCTTGGGAATAGACTCCTCTTTGTGAATTTCAGCCTTCCTGTGCAGCCATAGCTCTGTGGACCCAGTTCTACCCAAAGAAAGGGTTGGTTACTTCCCTCCGTATATACTGTTCATTTCCCACTCGCGCCCATGCTCCAAGCCTTCCATTCTGTTTCTCCTTTTAACTCAATATAATGTATGAACATACATACCATACACTCTTACCCCAGATGTCATCTCTGCTTAACAGAGCCTCACGTAACACTTTCAAGTTTGTGAAATAAGGATAACAAATAATTTTAAACACTGCAAATTTTCCATAGTTGGTATGTGATAATATTTTTAAACTTTGTTTTCATGTAGGTTTTATGTTCTAGATGAACTCTCATATGTTAATTACTTCTAGAGCAGAGTCACGCCTTCTACATCTCTGTCTCCATCCTAGATCAGGAGGACAGGCAATTCCAGGGGATTTGCTTCTATAAAGTTCTGAATCACATGGAGTCATGGGAGACAACTCATCATTCCCTTAATTTTCCTTTCCTGAAAAGCTCCATTCAGCTCAAATAATTGGCATTATAACTTCATTTCAAATCTTATTTTCATAAAATTGGACTTCTCATTTCCAATTGTTATAATTTTATTTTATTGATGTTCTTTTCTGAGAAGATATAACTATATCAAAATATTTTGAAAAATTATTATCTGCAGTTTATCTTGAACGTGCATTATCATTGAGATATATTTTCCTTAAAATGGCACCATGCTAATAAAATCAGTCACTCTCAAACGCAGACATTGTGTAACATATGTTACATTATTTAGGTCTTAGCTCAAAGCATTGTTATGAGAAAACTTAGGAGACACAATAAAGTTACATAACCGTTGGGCCCAAACAGAAAGAATTCGTTTTAGAACAAACATTCCTAATGGGCAGAGCCGTTTGTTTGCTTGTTTGTTTTTAGGACAAGAAGGATGAGGAAGAGGTCAGAGTCATTCGAAGAGCTGTTTTTTTACTTCCGGAAGAGCATAAAACACAGCTGCGCATCATCAGTTCTTCATCTTTGCTACAGATAAGGTAAACATTAAATATATCTAGGAAGATTGTTGCAAAGTCAAATTGATCAATTTCACTTTGATTTTTAGAGATACAGTATGCTAGAACTAAAGTACTTTCTTTCTTAAGGAAGACATGTTGTGTGTTAAATGAACCTACACATCAATGAATACCATATCTTCATGGTCTAAATGTTGGAATATAATAATCCAAATTAACACTTCAAAAGAAATATTGTTTATCAAAATTTTATTTTTAAAAAGACTTGATTATTTTTAGTTTGCGCTGCAGAGTAGCAGCAAGGAGAGAAAAGAGAAAGCTCTTGCACGTGCTGATTTACTCTTCCAATGACAGCTCCAGAGGCACGCATTCCTGTGGCAGGGCCCCAGGCACTTAGGCCAGTCTCTGTTGTTCTGCCAGGTACACTAGCAGGGGGTAGATCCAAAGAAGAATCTGGAACCCTAACCAAGCCAGCATACTGCTATGCAATGTTGGAGTTAGTAACAGAGGCTTCATCCTGCACCACAATGCCAGCACGCAGTTGGTCTCATGCAGTTGTTTTGTTGCTACACAATCACAGTTCATTATTACCTAAAATTGTATCATATAGTGTACTGTGCATATCATGTACTATTAAATTGAGAAGAATATGCAAAGGAACATAATTTTAGCCTTCAATTTACTCTAAATGGACTTTTTCAGTAAAAATAATGAAACAATGCTATTCCTGTTTATGATAACTGTACAGTTTCAAGTAAGCTGATTTACTTCCAATAAAAAATTAAAACTTACAAGTGCAAAGCATAGCACTGGGCTCATTCCATCTTTTTATGTGTAGTTTGTCCTGAATATGAAAAATTACAAAGAAATCTGTGATCCCTCCATTGCCAGGAACGAAGCTGTTTCATTTGAGAAACACAAGATTCTGTGACTGTCATCGAGACTAAGGGCTTCAAAATGGCCCTAGACTGCCGGCAAAAGTACAGAAAATATCTCATTGCCCTCTTTGTCTTTAGAGCTGATCCGTTACCCAAACAGATTGTGAACAGTGATTTTTTTTCAGTAGCACATAAAATACCACCAAAACCACTCCATTCAAGAGATAAAACAAGTTAAACCAAGAAACTCCTCACTATCTCTTCCTAACTTATTTTTTCCTCTAGACTCAAACATATTTATTCTATTTTAATAGGTCAAATTATGTTTATCCCATGATTCCATTGTCTAATATCTGCACAGGTCACAAAAGGAAATAATGACTGTATGTGGATGCTCTTAACTCAAGTGAGGTGAATTCTAAGAAACCTTAGGTCAGGTAGATTAAACATAAATAGCAATAATTACCTCTTTAGAATTAATTGACAAGGAATGAACTTCATACTTTAAATTTCTTATTGCCATTTGGGTAATAGATTTCGAATGCAGAAAGCCTTAGCAATCCATAGATTTAAAATATGCATACCTTCCAGAAAATTACATTGGCATCCCACAGGTTCCACCTGCTCCACTTCGATCCCAGTTCCCTGCTTACGCCTTTGGAAAGCAGGGAAGAGGCCTGAAAAGGCTCCTGGTTTCTCACCTCCAGTTGTTGCAACCATTTGAAGAGTCAGTCTGCAGACAGAAGACCTTTCTCTCTCTCCCCCTTTCTGTAACTCTACATTTCAAATAAAAAAAAAGACAACTTTTAAAAAATCTGAGTGTATTGATTGCAATGCACTTGAGAAGTGACTGCAAAGCAGCCTGTTCACGATAGCTGCATAAAAATATTGCTATAGGGCCCAGTGCAGTAGCCTAAAGTACTTAACCATGCCAGTAGCCCATATGGACATTGATTCTATTCCTGGCAACGCAGCTTCCCATACAGCTCCCTGCTTTTGGCGTTGGAAAGCAGTCAAGAACAACCCAAGGCCTTCAGAACCAGTATCCATATGAGAGACCCAGAAAAGGCTCCAGGCCCCTGACTTGAGATCACCTTAGCTCTGACCCCTGTGTGTCTGCTTGGGGAGTGAATCATCAGATGGAAGCTCTTCCTCTCTGTATCTCCTCCTCTCTGTAAATCTGATTTTCCATTAAATAAAGTAAATAAATAAATCCTCAATAAATATTGCTATATACTAAGACAAGGATGTGAAGGACTTGTTCAAGAAAAACAATAAAGCAATGATGAAACTGAGGCAGACACAAAAATTAATGGTTTCCCGTGATCATGGGTTGGAAGAATTAATATTGTTAAATGCCCATGTTATTAAAAGTTATTTATAGAGCCTGGTGGCGTGGCCTAGCGGCTAAAGTCCTCGCCTTGAGCGCCCCGGGATTCCATATGGGCGCCGGTTCTAATCCTGGCAGCTCCACTTCCCATCCAGCTCCCTGCTTTGGCCTGGGAAAGCAGTCGAGGATGGCCCAACGCTTTGGGACCCTGCACCCACGTGGGAGACCCGGAAGAAGTTCCTGGTTCCCAGCTTCGGATCGGCACAGCACTGGCCGTTGCACTCACTTGGGGAGTGAAACATCGGACGGAAGGTCTTCCTCTTCGGCTCTCCTCCTCTCTGTATGTCTGACTTTGTAATAAAATAAAAATAAATCTTTAAAAATAAGTTATTTATAGTTTCAACTCATGCTCATCAAAGTGCCAGTAACGGTCTTCGTGGGATTAAACCAAATAATCCTAAAATTCATGCAGAAGCACAAAAGTCTCTAAATAGCCCAGGAAATATGGAATATGAATAAATTTGGCTGCAGCATGAGACTAAATTTCAAGACATATTACAGAGCTATTGTACTCAAAGCAGCATATTTTTGCATATTTATTTATATTTCTTTGCACACTAATGGAACAAAAGGAAATCTCAGAAATCTGTCCATGTATCCTCTCTACAGCCCGACAATCTTTCACAAGGGTGACAGAAACATGTAAGAGACGTCACATTCTCTTCAACAGACACTGCTCAGGAAATTATCCATAGTCATAATAGTTAGCTGTTACTCCCTACACCGCATGTCTTAAAAAAGCACAGGTGTCAATTCAAAATGAATGCAGGATCCAAACATAAGACCAAACCCTGAAGCTACTGGAAGAAATTATAGGGAGAACATTTCAAAATATTGCAACAGACAGTGATTTTTTAACAGAAAACCTGAAAAACACTGAAAACAATTTTTTCAAATGGGATTTTTAGCAAATATGAAGCTTCTATGTTGCAAAAGAGGCAATTCTGGTTCAGAACTGTGGTTTAGCTGAGGAGCATTTGTTTTTGTTCTGCCTGCTTTACTTATGGCCCACCTCCCTGGCACTCACTACCTGGCCAGGCAGACGATAACATCCCAAGTGTTTGGGGACCCTGTCACCCTTGTGGGAGATGGGGATAAAGAACATGAACCCTGCACTTGGTTCCCTGCCCCCCGCGCCTATGTGGGAATGAAATAGCAGATGGAAGATTCTCTGTTTCTCCTTCCTTCTATAGCTTTTTCAAAATAAATAACAAATATCGTCAGAAAAAGGAGAAATCAATACAGTAAATATAAGAGCTTTGAAACGTAATGAGATATTTCAAAATTATTCATATGATAAAGGATAAATATGCAGAATGTATCAGCAGCTTTAAGAACCCCAAAGCGAAGACAATCCAGTTCATAGACAACAAAGAATATACACAGACCATTTTCAGGAGAAGAAATACAAAGGGCCAAAAACTACATGCAAAAAAGCTCAACATCATTCGCCAACAGGGAAATGAAAATAAATACCACCATGGGGTATCATCTCTCTAGTTAGATTATTACCAACATGACAAACGATTAGCAAATGCTGATGGGGATATAGAGAAAATGGAATACTTATACAATATAAGGGTTTGTCAAAAACCTGGAAATGTTGTCTGCCCCATTCTCCCACTCCTGGGTAGATAGTCAAAGAAAATGAAATCAGCATATAAAAGAGATATGCACTCTTACATTTCCTGCAGCGCTACCCATTGCCCTTGCTTCACTTCAGACCCAGCTGCCTTGCTTGGCATGGGAGTTGCAGGGAAAAAAATGGCTGAAGTGCTTGGCACTGCCACTTCAGGCGGTGAGCAAGGTGAGGCTGCTGGATTCCGGCTCCAGCATGGTCCTGAGCCGACCAGTGTGACCAAATGGGAAGTAACCAGAGAACAGGAGTGTTCTCACTGTCCTCCATTTCTCTCCTTGCTCTCTCACTATCCCTAAATCAAGACTTTCAAACAAATAAACTTAAAAAAAGTCTTGAAATTTTTTTAAAATAAGGGATGCTGGCATGAAAGCTCAACAAGCTAATCCTCTACCTCCCAACACTGGCATCCAGTATGGGCACCAGCTTGTGTCCTAACTGTTCCACTTCCAAGCCAACTCTCTGCTCGTGGCTTGAGAAAGCACTGGGAGAGAGTTAGAATCCTTGGAGCCCTGCACCCATGTAAGAAATCTAGAAAGAAGCACCTGGCTTCAGATCAGTCCAGCTCTGGCCACTGCAGCCACGTGGGGAGTTAACCAGTGGATGGAAAACCTTTCTCTCCGTGTTTCTCCTCTCTGTAAAATCCGCCTTTCCCGCGGCTGGCAGGGTAGCCTAGTGGCTAAATGGGTGCATGTTCCTATCCTGGCAGCCCCACTTCCTATCCAGCTCCCTGCTTGTGTCCTGGGAGGGCAGTCGAGGACGGCCCAAAGCCTTGGGACCCTGCACCCACGTGGGAGATCCAGAAGAGGCTCCTGGCTTTTGATCAGCTCAACTCTGGCCGTTGTGGTCACTTTAGTGTAAGTTAGCAAATGGAAGAGCTGTCTCTCTATCTCTTTTCCTCTCTGTACGTCTGACTTTCCAATAAAAATAGGTAAGTCTTTTTTAAAAAAAAAAAAAATCTACCTTTCCCTAAAAAAGAAAATAATTCTAAAAAATTTAAAATAAGCTATAATAAAATAAAAAATACATGAACCAAGTTCTCAGAATGCTGGTATTTTAGAGACACTAAGGTGAATCTTGGAGCTGGGACTGTGCTGATGTCTGCAAGCCTGCTTCCGACACGCTGAGTGTTTGCATGGACCTGAGGGGCATTCATTCATTGTGCAGACTGTGTTGACATAGCCGACACTCTGATGCAATGTTATGGTTTCCTGTGACATCTTCTGTCTCTTCCCTCTGATGTTGGGATTGTCACTGCTGTGGGTTCCGGGAACCCTGTGCAGACACGGGCTCAGGTTGATGAATGTGGCTCACAAACTCCTGTCTTCCGGTGGAGCTTGCTCAATCTGCCATGCCGCACTGCGCACTGTGTAGTGCCCTGCTGGTTTCCATCACGGAACTTCACCAGACTGATCTGGGACTGACTGTATGTCAGACAGATTTGGGCCCCTGGCTTCCCTTGTCTTAGAGTGTTTACTTTGGAAAAGTAACTGCAATTTGTAATTGCAAATTTATTTCTCTACCCTTTTGAAATGTATATAAGTTTCCTTAAAAGACTGTTACCACTTTTAAGTCCCTCAAGGACCTGGGAACTCTTCTTTGAAATGTAAACCACAACCTGGAAGAATAGCTCCCCTGCCTCCAGTCTCTAGAAAGGTGCGTGCAGGCTTCTAAGATCATCCCACTGCTTGCTCAGAGCTGAGGAACTACCTCCTCTTAGCAAACTGTGAGAAGTGCATTTTTCCTTTGGACATGGTCCATTAGAAAGCGGGAAGCCTGGGATTGTCCCCACTGAAGCCCCTGAAAACTCCGCAGCTTTTGTTTAAGAGGAGGTGAGTTCCATCTCTCTCCTTCAGTGTGACAGTCCTGAATCAGGCCTTCTTTCTTTGCTTCCTTGTACAAGGAGAAATTTTGACTTAGGGAGAACAGGATGATCTTTCCCTTCAATTAATAGCAAACAACACAGGTGCCCTGTGGGTAAACTTTCCAGGCCAGAGTTAAGTAATGGAAGGCTTTCTGAACCAGCACATAACACCTACTGCAGCCACTTGGTGTCACAGTGTAACACACATTCTGTGCTTCCTTAGACTTTGGTTTACCATTGTTTTCTTTTTCATAAACCAGTATTTTTGTGATTACTCATGGTCCTTGCTAATTCATGTTACCCCCAGCATGAATGGAGGAGGACCCAGACACTCCCTGAGACTTGGCCTATCTAGCTCATTGGGGGCACTATCAGGGAAAGCAACATTGCCAAACAGAAGTGGATATTTGGGAAAAGTTTAAGTGATAATTTAGAAGACGCCCCCCACTGCTGTCCTTATCAATGATTCAAGGGACTGAATCTTTTTGTGTCAATACAAACCAAACTGTAACAAATCAGTTGTACAACATCATTAAAGTGACAAAGTTGAAAAATTAGGGAATTGAGCAATGTTGTTGTGATTTTGTACGAGGAGTTCTGCTATCTTGGTTAGCTCTCTCAAGAAGCCTCTGGAATTATCCTTTACATATCAATTGGCTCATTGCCTGTAGCTTATGTCATTTTCACATGACCACGCTCCCAGCATCCCACTCTCCTCTTTCAGCATGGTGGAGTTTCCAAGTAGCTTTCTTGTATCATTGTCTCTGGTAGCAACTCTGAGATGTATCTTAGCACCTCCCATTTATGTGTATGCAAAGATTCCCAATGTTGCAAAGCTAGGCGATGAAAGTATACTAATCTAATTCAAGTCCAGTTTTGAGACAAAGTCTAAAACCTTTAGCAGAGCAGATATGATAGCAAGGAACTTCAGTCATGACTCGGTTAACTTGGAGATGAAGATTCCATTGATCTCTCTGCAAAGATGTAAAGACCAAGAAGGAACACAATGGGTTCCCCCCACACAGGTACTCACATGGGAGATTAGGCTCCAGCATCATAGAACACACCACAGGCAGCATGTCGCTGATCAGGGACATAGAACCTTTCCTAATTCTTACTTCAGCAGTGTTGCTCAACTTCACCTCTCCCCAACGGTCAGATACCAGTTGTTAACTGCTCAGCAACATGGTGACTGAAAATAATAAAAGGAGCAAAACAGACATACTGAAATTATGCAGAAGAGTTGGTCAATTGATGTGCAGCCCTAAAATACACTCCCAACACGGAAGCCTGCTGAGCTCCTCTCTTAGAGCCCCTAGGCACACGCCCAACACGGAAGCCTGCTGAGCTCCTCTCTTAGAGCCCCTAGGCACACGCCCAACACGGAAGCCTGCTGAGCTCCTCTGTTAGAGCCCCTAGGCACTCCCAACACGGAAGCCTGCTCTGCTGCTTTGTTAGAGACCCCTCCTGGCAAGCGCTAAATCTACTTTCGCTTGTTTGCTCCCTTCTCTTCTTTGCCTGAAGTGTAATTCATCATCTCTGTGAGGCAGAGAAGTGACTAGGAACTCCTGTAACACTTTCACATAAGAAAGGGAAAAATATTAACTTAAATGATGCACTCCCCATGGTTTGTTATGCTTTTAATGATAAATATTTTTCCCAAATTACTGAATTTCTTGTTTAAAAATATTTTCCTCATTAGATAAAATGCCATAAATCAAATTAAGAAAAATGCTTAAAATTTTGTTATACAGCTACAAATAATTCTAAATATCATATGATCACACAAAATTTGCTTAATGCTTTATTTTGATAAAAGTATGAACATGAGATAACAATGAGAAATGTGTGTAAGATTTACTTGGTAATCATTTTAACTGTGATATATAATCATTAAAAGTAAAATACATTGGGCCCTGTTTTGTAGCCTAGCTGTTAAAGTCCTCGCCTTGAAAGCCCCAGGATCCCACATGGGTGCCGTTTCTAATCCCGACAGTCCCACTTCCCATCCAATTCCCTTCTTGTGCCCTGGGAAAGCAGTGGAAGACGGCCCAAAGCCTTGGGATCCTGCAGCCGCATGGGACACCTGGAGGAGGCTCCTGGCTCCTAGATTCAGATCAACTCAGTTCCAGCCATTGACATGGCCACTTGGGCAGTGAATCAGTGCATGGATGATCTTCCTTTCTGTCTCACCTCCTCTCTGTATATCTGAGTTTCTAATAAAGATAAATAATTCTTTTTAAAAAGTCAAACACGTCAACTTTCATCTCACATAGAGTTAAACCTACATCAAACAGAAGTATGGTAATAATTGAGGAATTCAATTTTCTCCTTCTAGGGAATACAAAAGCATTCATCAATATACATAATTTTATTAAATACAAAATACTTTGTATTGGACACACATCTGCGTGGTATGAATTTATTTCATGCTTTAGACTTATTTTGACTTTGAGTAACAAATGACATGATACAGTATGATTTAACATACTGTACTCAAAAAGTAATTGGAAATTGGAAAAGAGTTAACAAAATCTCAAAAGGATCAATTTATTTCCACCAGCAGACAAATATCGTGTAACGCAATTATTTTTTTAAAATTGTGATTTTTGTCTTAAGATCGATTCTGATCTCAAGCCACTTCTGATGGTTTTTCTAGCCATAATGCATAACAAGATTTCCCCAGAGTGGATTATATTTGCCACTTTCAGTGGGGAAGTCTTGCTGTCAGCCTCCTTATATATTTTCCCTGCAATCACACTGAAATACCGTTTACCCAACGGTGTGGCTATGCATCTATTGTTATAGGCTCAAATGGCTGGCCACTGTGTGATGAGCGATGCTTTCTTAAAATCATTTGCCTGTTTCTCTTGCAAGACATAATTCCCAAATCACCCCTTCTCTTACTTACCACTTCGCAGCCTCCTTTGCTAGCTTTTCCTCTTGCTCTCTAAGTTCTAATCCAGCATACACTTGCTTTTTATTTCGTTTGTAGTTTTCCTGAAGTGATCTCAGTTTCACACACTACTACTAAACGGACTAAATGCTGTATAACTTCTGTTTCTATTTTGCGATTTCTTCCATGACACCTGTGCCTTCAAGTCTCAATGCCTACTGTTAAATTTCAGAAACAAGTAGACCACTGGCAGCTCCTGTTAAATAAGCTTCAAGCATCCTGCTCAGTAGATCTGCCCCAATAGGTGAGGCATTATGTCCGCTACCGCTATTTTGCAATATGGCTTTGCAACTTGTGAAGAGTGGAAGCCACAACCAAGCTTATTAATACTTCCTTGTGTTCTGGCTGCTCTGATTACACATCTGTCCCTGCCACGCCTATGTTTACAGCTGAGAAGGGGAATGTATGGATTTAAAGTGTAGATAGACACATCTCTGTGGCTGGTAACAGAGGTTGCTGTTGTCCTCATGGAGGGAAGGTGACTCTAAGCAGTTTTAGCACAGAGCCCTTCAAGCCCTTCCAAACTCAACAAGCCCTTCCGAAATGCAACTCACACCTTCATTAAATCTCTCTCTGCATGATCTGGCCGGAAGGATTCAGTTGTCTACAGCTGAATCCCAACCTGCACTGGCCCAGAACGTGTTCCTCCAACAGGACCAGGTTTCACCACCCTTCGATGTGCAAAGGACAAAACTCTGAGATTCACTGTGGAATCTGTCCCACACTCCACAGCCATTCACTGGGGCACCTTCTACACACCCTCATTATCTGCTAGTCCCAATTTGTATTTAGATAACCTTGCTTCCACTCTGACCCTGGACATGCTCTCACTTTAAAGTCTTTTTTTTTCTTTTAAATTTATTTATTATTTAAAAGCAGAAAAATCCACAGAAAGGAGAGACACACAGAGAGAAGGTGTTCCATATGCTGGCTCACTTCCCAAATGGCTGAAACAGTCAGTACTGAATTGATCCAAAGCTGAGAGCCAGGATCCCTCTCCTGGTCCCTTGTGTGGGTGTTATGGTAGGGTCTCAAGGATTTGGACCATCCTCTGCAGCTGTCCAAAGCCACAAGCAGGGAGCTGGATCAGCACTGCAGTAGCCAGGACATGAACCAGTGCTCATAAGGGATGCTGGCACCACGAGCAGAAGGTTGGCCTGTTGAGCCATGTTGCCAGCCCCCACTTCTCACAGTAGAATATCCACCTACAGAAGTTATTGCTTGATCATCCTGCCCATGTGTTCTTACATGCTCAAGTTCTAGTTGGACTCTAGACTCTGTGAAAACCAGTTTCCCTCCTTATGCCAGCCTGCAAATCCCCATGAGACAGGTAAATTCTGATTTCCTCCATACCTACTGTGTTTGCTGTCTTTTCTATGCCTCCAGTAGTAAGTGAACTTTCTTAGGAACTTCATGGGTACTGCCTTTCTGCCTCATACAACTGTAGGTCAGTTCTGAGTGGTCTGAAATTTCGGGTCATTTGAGTGTCTGCTCAGAAAGGCTTTTGTAGCTCCCTTGTTTAAATAGCAATTCCTTTTACTTTTGCAATTTCATCTTATTCTTCATTAGTTTTAGTCAGTGGTCAGGTAGGGATAGCACTCACTTAAACATTTTCCTAATTTTTTCTGTCTGTATTAGCAGGAATCTGAGCTCGCTGAGCCCAGGTGACACTTTGCCTCCCTTTTTGTGATGTGTTCCCAGCAAACAGAGCAATATTCAGCCCACAGGAAGATTTCAGTGGCTAGATCCTGACTAAATGGTTGAACAAGTGAGCGAAAGAACAATGATTTCTAGTGGCTCATCTAAAAACATATTTAATTTATTCCCCAAGCAACTGTGCACATCAGCTGTTCTCCTAGTGAATAAATAGCCTCTATAATTTAGAGCAAATATTGCACAAGTTGTATTTGTTCTTATTTTTCACAATAGGAAAAGGAGCAATATATTTTTGATGAGTCATAAATTTTTGCAATGGCTCTTTTTGTGTGTGACAAAGGAAACGATATAAGAATCAAGGAACTTAACTTTTAAAACTCAGCACATCAAAGGAAAAACTGGAAAACGGATTGGAGGAGAAGCCCATGGCAAATGCTGGAAGCAAGACTACATGTATTTTATGTGTCTCCAATAATGGGGTTACAAGTAATGCTTGGGAGAATGACCTGCAAGACCTGAATGTTAGAGATGGGATCCAGTACAGGACCTCTTCCGCAGGCTGTGATGCTAGCCCATGCTCTACGTATCACTAGCTACAGAGTAAAATATAACGCATTTTTCTTTTCCTGAATGTCAATCACTCTCAACAGTAATGGCATTGTCTGTAAAGGGTTTTCAAGAGCAGGGTTTGTAAATAGATTTTTAAAGGAATTTCCCTTGCAAAATTCCCACATGCAGTAGCTTGGATTCTATTACCCCTCTTCATCTTTAAGATATTGACTCTTTTCATCTGTTTCCTCTTTTTGTTTTTCTATGTTCAATTCTGTTTTCCTTTCTGATCCAACTTTGAGGTAGGTAGCTCAAGGGCTAGATAGAAATCATGCTCAATGAGATGAAATCTGAGATAAGATTTAAAGAACATCAACCTTCCAATGTTCCTAATAATATGCTTTATGCGTATTACCATTTGCAATTTTGAAAATGTTTCAAACATAAGTCATCTATTTTCAAATCTTCTCCCCATCCTCCCCTAGGAAGAACATGATGGGTGCTACTATTTCTACATTTCGGAAGCACAAGCTGAGTTAATAAGTGAAACAACTATGGTAGATTTCTAGGACATCTGTCTGTCAATCCTCTACTTTCCTGCGCATAGGCTTATAGGTTTCTTGGAAACATCTGTCTCAGTGGTCTTGGTCAAAGACCCAGTTTCCCTTGTGGTCCTCATCCCTGTGGTACACAGTACCCAGAATTCTTCTGTCACTGCCAGTCCTGGAATCATTGCCTTGGTCACAATCCACTGCTTCCAGCATTTCAGTGATACTACTCCCAGTAAAAACCTCTAACAATCTCAATGCTTGTTCCAAAGCCATTGTTGTCTCTCCTAGGCAGGGAGTCACCAAAGCTATCTGTGGCAGGAATGCCCCCCAGTCTGTATCTCCTTTGTCAGAATGTAGGTTTCTATCATAGCCAGAAGAACGAGCATTCCAGTGTTGACACTGTGATCAGGAAAGTCCTCACATTGTCATGCTTTCCAAAGACTCTTCATTGAGACTCAGGGATCTGAACGGGGAATTTGAGTTCTCAAACTCCACAGCCTACCAGAACTGCAGAATTCATATGGGAGATACACTGTGGTGATGTTCAGTCCTCTAAGGAGCTTTTTAATGGGGTGTTCTGCTACATTATGGAGCAGTAACCAAGAAACTAGGATGTGGTTTGAGGAGAGGGTTCCTGGTACTCTTGGCTTTCTGAGCAGCTCATGATGGAGAGGTTCCGTGGAGGTGTACTGTACACATCAGTATTCATGCCAAGTGGAGGAAACTTCTTCACCTGATTATCAGCCCAAATGACTGGAAGAGGAAGAACACATCAACTTCTTGAGGCAGGCACTAACTGCTCTCAATTTTCCTGTGAACACTGCTTGGCTATAACCCCGCTCATTTTCATTTGCTGTTTTGTTATCTTCATATGTTCTAGGACATATTTTTTTTAATTTTCTTGTTCATTTCCTTTTTTGTTGTTCATTTCTTCTATGATCCATTGTTCACTGGGGAGCATAAATTTTAGTCTCCGTGTGCTTGCATATTGTCTTAAATTTCTTAGATTGTTAACTTCTAGATCCATTCCACTGTAGTTTTAAAAATTGCATGTCATGGTTTCATTTTGAAAATATTTATTTCATTTTTAATATTTATTTGTTTATATTGCAAAGGCAGATATACAGAGAGGAGGAGAGACAGAGAGGAAGATCTTTCCTCTGATGATTCACTCCCCGAAATGACTGCAACAGCCGGTGCTGCACCAATCTGAAGGCAAGAGCCAGGAACTTCCTCCGGGTCTCCCATGAGGGTTCAGGAACCCAAGGTTTTGGGCCATCCTCGACTGCTTTCCCAGGATACAAGCAGGGAGCTGGATGGGAAGCGGGGCTGCTGGGATTAGAATCAGCACACATTTGGGATCCCAGAGTGTTCAAGTTGAGGACTTTAGCCATTAGGCCACCTTGCCAGGCCCTTATTTCATTTTTCAAGAAAATTTGCTGAGATTCTGTTGTCTGAGTAAATAGTTAGTTCTGAAAGTTTTAGCCACGGACATACTGCATGAAAAAAGAAATCAAAAGGACATAAATTGAAAGGGAGGAAGTTTAATTTCTCTTATTTGCACACGACACGATTCTGTATAGAGGGAAATCAGAATCTCCACTAGCAACCATTGGAACTCATGAAAAGGTGGCAAAATGCACAGAGTTGAAATTAACTCAAAATGGTTAACAGTATTTGAAGGGAGAGCAAAATGGTGGTAAAAGGTGAGGACAGGTTTAAATTGACAGAGAATAATCAGCCAGGGAGGACAGATTCTAGGAAATAAGAGGATAGGCAACAATAGAAGGGAACCTGGAGACCTGTGAACCCAGGGAAGCAACGGAGACAACATTTAGCAGTGACCAGATATCCCAGTGGCAGTTGGCTTTTGGCAGTGAGCAACCAGAGCTCTATCACTGACCAGGTGGAAGAAGGAGTTCACTAAAAGATCAGAAGGTGAACCCAAAGAACTGCACCCTGCTGATTTGCTTGATCTGACCACTAGCAAAGAAGAACCGCAGAGCCCACGCAGTGCAGGAACAGGGTGAATTTTCACAGCTAAGACACTAACCAGTGCCACATCAGGTGCCATTTTGTGTACTGCAGCAAAGGTTATAGGACCAGAGGGGAGAAAAAACAAGCTGCAGAATTGCTATGCTGGGAGTAATCTCACTTCCAGCTCAGTATATTGCACTGGTTGCACAGGAAAAACAGTAGCAACTTGACATTCTACAGGATCCACCAGAAGACCCGCAGACCTAGAACCTGACCAGTGCCACATCAGGCACCATTCTATCTACTAAGGCAAAGGCTGTTGAAACAGAGGGGCTGTGCATGCTCTAAGCCAGGAGCAAACTCAATTCCAGCTCAGTGCATTGTACTGATCCCATGGGGGAAAGAATTCTGACTTGATACCCTTTGGGTTCCAACCAAAACAGGTCCAGGTGACCCTCAGACCTACAGGCCAGCAGTTTAAAGCAAAACCAACACGCAGTGCTTTGGGAGAGTTGGCGTAACCCTAATCCAGGGTGCTGTTTGAGCCATGAGTGGGAAAAATACTGTACAGGATCACAAGGGATGAGGAGTGGTGTGTCAAGAGCTAGGGCTATGTATACCATAGCCCACCACAATAGTCAGGGACCTAAACTTTCTAGAAAGAATGGTACAAGTGATTGTAAACAGAACTGGGTACCAAACACAGTAAGTAAAATTGATCTGTAGGCCTGTGGGCAACAAAACTTATCCTAAATCGGTCCTAAAGGGAGGAATCTACTAACAACAAGTGCAGTGACCAGGAGTGAAAGAAGAGGTAGAGGATAAGGAATGTTAATGAAGACTCTTCTGCAATGGAGCAAAACCCTTTGCCAGCCTCAGAGCTAATTGAGAAATACATCAAGAAAGTGGGTGGGGGGTGTAATGTTTAAAAAAAAAGTGTTATAATGCTTCATGACAGCAATGAGAGGTACATCAGGAGTTTAGGAAAGTTAAAGGATATGTTATACAGGAAAGATTAGCAATAGATCAAATGAAAGCTGATATGTTAGAGATTAAGAACACAAAGGAGCAAATTAAAAATTCAGTGGAAAGTCTCAATAATGGAATGAGTGAGACAGAAGAGAAAATCTTAGAATTGGAAGATATTTCTTGCCACAGTGGGGAAACAATCAAAAAGCTGGAAGAGAAACTGAGTCAAGCTTTAAAAAAAAGTATTCAAGAATTAAAAAACACTATTTGAAGGCCTAATATAAGAGTGATGGGAGTTCCAGAAGGCACAGAAAGAGAAGCTGGGTTTAAGGATGTTTTCAGTAAAATGATCAACCAAAACTTCCCTAATATGATGAAAGAGTAGGGAAACAACACACCAGAGCATCACAGAACTCTCAGCAGGGTTAAACAAAAGTGATCTTCAGCACAACACATGATAATCAAGCTATTTTCAGTTGAACAAAGGAAAAAATTTAAATATGCACCTGAAAAAGATCAATTAACATATAGAGAAATCTCAATCAAAGTCACAGCTTGACCTCTTAGAGAAAACTCTACAGGCCAGAAGAGAATGGAGTGACATATTCCAGTTTTTAAAGGTGATAAATTGACAGTCCAGAATAATATACCCAGAAAAGCTTTCCTTTTCTTTGAAAAGGAAATAAAATTCTTCCACGGTAAATAAAAACTCAGAAAATTCACCTTTTCCAAACCTTCCTTACAAATGATACTTAAAGATACAGAAAAAGGAATAACATTTGCCAAAACCAAAGGCAAACATGGAGAACATCCCAGTAAATTGACAACAGATGACTAAATCAAAGAGTGAACAAGCCGTTGCTAAAATGACAGGACCTATCCATATTAGCCCTGCATGTAAATGGCTTAAACTCATCAATTAAAGGTGACATATTATCAAACTGGATCAAAAAACATAATCCATGTATTGGTTGCCTACCAGAGACATGTCATCAACAAAGATATGTGAAAACTGAAAGTGAAAGGATAGAAAGAGACATTCCAGGCTATTGGAAAGGAAAAAATGAGCTGGCTTAGCCATTCTTACATCAGATAACGTAGACATCGACATGCAAAACATCAAAAGAGTTGAAGAAGGACACCACACAATGATCAAAAGATTCATTCAGCAAGAGATCACAATGATAAATGTATATGCACCCTATGCCAGGACACATAGCTAATTGAAAAAATATTAATTAATACCAATATCATTAATAAGCGGGTGAAAGAAGTGAACATGAAGATTTTTTTAAAAAGATTTATTTTTATTGCAAAATCAGATATACAGAGAGGAGATCTTCCATCTGATGATTCACTCCCCAAGTGGCTGCAATGGCCTGAGCTGAGCCAATCTGAAGGCTGGAGCCAGAAGATTCCTCCAGGTCTCCCACACAGATGCAGGATCCCAAGGATTTGGGCCATCCTCGACTGCTTTTTCAGGCCACAAGCAGGGAGCTGAATGTAAAACTGGGCTGCTGGGATTAGAACCGGCACCCATATAGGATCTTGGCATGTTCAAGCGAGGACTTCAGCTTCTAGTCCACTGCACTGGATCGAAACAGGAAGTAAATGGTCCATGGACACTTGGAAAAATGCTTATGATCACTAGCCATCAGCAAAATTCAAATAAAAACTTCAGTGATGCCCCACATCACGCAAGTTTGGCATCCCAAATCTGAGTGTCTTGTTTCAAGTCTTAGCTCTACTTCTAATTATAGCTTTGGGCTAATATGCACCCTGGGAGGCAAGAGTCCATGAACCAAGTGACTGAGTCCCATGCTTTAGCCTGGTTAGGCCTACGTGATTCAGGCATGGGAGATTGTCTCTTTCAAGCAAGCAAACACATTTTAAAATGCTAATTTGGATATTTAGCTTCTAACAGAGGGAATTTGTGGGGACACAGTCAACCTACATGATCCAATAGTTCCATTCCACTCCTATGTTCATTCAGTCCCAAGTTCATGACAGGATTGTTCACAATAGGCATGATATAGAAGCAACACACATATCCAGTGATGGAAAAACGGATATAGACAGTGTGGGGCCCTAGAGAGGTAGCATAGCGGCTAAAGTCTTCACGTTGCTGGTGCCAGGATCCCACATGTGTGCCAGTTCATGTTGCGGCTGCTCCACTTTCCTTCCAACTCCCTGCTTGTACCCTGAAAAGCAGTTGAGGATATCCCAATGTGTTGGAACCTTGCATCTACTTGGGAGACCTGGAAGAAGCTCTTGGCTTCTGCCTCTGGTTCAGAGCAGTTAAGCTCAGGTCTGGCTATTCATTGCAACCACTTTGGGAGTAAGCTAGTGAATGGAAGGTCTTTTTTTTCTGTCTCTCTTTCTCTTAATAAATCTGACTTTCTAAGAAAAATAAATAAATCTTAAAAAAAAGAATGTGTGAGTATATATATCTATAAAGTGTATAAAGTATATATATATATATATATATATACATATGTATACTTTAAAAGTTTACAAAAGAAATGCACATGTGTAGTATTTACTGTAGATATATTTTCAAAATGATATCAACAGCTACATTGACATAGTATGAGTCAACTTTATGGAAAGTCTTTATGGAGAGCCAAGAGTGAGTAAAAGCCCAGTGCTTGGACAGGCAGGCAGAGTTGAACCTCTGCCAGGCTGTGTGAACTTACCTCTTCTCCTCCCATCTCTGCATCTAGCATGTGCCCTAAATACAACACACTTCTTCAGTTGATACCGTATTTGTTGCTGAAAACGCATCTTTGTGGTTTTGCTGTTGTTTTGAAAGTTTCATTTTATTGTGTTAGTGATGCTGAAGGGCACAATACTGCCCATGTGCTGAGGAATCCCTGGGAGGATTGTTTCTTGGCCTTCTGACCAAGATCAAGTGGAATCCCTGGGAGTCTGTGTCCTGTGAGCATGGCAGGCTTTTCTGTTCCTCTTCCTGCGAAGTTTTAGGAGTAAGACTGAGCCTGTAAGAGGTTGTTGGCAAATGCTTGTGTCAACAGGCTCTCGTGAACTTGATCTATATCTGCGAATATTACAAAACACAAATGTTGTGCACGTCAGCTTGGTAATGTGGTGTCAGTATAGAACACTTACTGAAGTTCCATCATTAAAATATTGTGCCCAGAAGTCAAGTTTTACTTCTCTGCTCCCTCTACAATTTCCATATTCTAATTACAAGAAACTAAGAAACTCCACCGATTTCCAGTGTGAACTGAACTTTTTCTATTTTCTTTCATGGTCCTGCAGTGAGCCAACCTAGTGGCCTCCAGGACGTTCTTTTTAATCAGGTTTTTACCCTGTAGCTGTAGGGCACACTAAGTAGGATGGCCACTAATTAGGATGGCAGCTACGTACACTCACTCCGATGTCATCACGAGCATCGAGCCTCATGACAGTGCTACTGCTCGAGAGTGAGATTCTGCCAAAAAAAATAAAACTGCCATTTTCTGTATAATTATATTGAGATGTCCCTCTCTCACAGCCTTCAATGTCTAGAGTGAAATGAAATATTTTAGGCTTCCTTACAGCTGTAGCTAAGGAAACAGTCTGGGTACTTACTCTACCCTCCCTCTCCTGTCTCAGCACTTCCATGTGTCAGTCTCAGAAGGGCTCCATGTCATTTCTGAAAGCGTTATTTGACGCCATGCAGACTGCAGGGAGTGTAGTGCCTAAGACTTGCTTTTGATTTAGAGGACTAAATATGCAGTGTGCCATTCTTCTGATTAACACTTTCTAGAAATGTACCAAGTATCTGGACTACTCCAATTTCTTTGTCAAGAGCCTCCACCTGTAGAAAGACATTGTGACCCTAGTAGGTCAGCGAGCACAGGATTACAATTGATTGGATATCCTTTGTATTAAAACAACTGAATGGATATCATTTGCATAACTGATTGAACAATATTTGTATAAGAACAACTGAGTGTATACCATTCCTGTAACTAAATGGATATCATTTGTATGAGAACAGCTGAGTGGACAGCGTGTGAATGAGAACACTTGGTGGAATACACAAAGCAAAAGGAATTTCAAGCAGAAGTATAGAAATAGTTGATGGGTTTTGTGGATAAGCTCAATACCTCCTCCCTTATCTCATATGACCCTCAGTGTATAAAGTCTGATGCCACTAATAAACTTCAGCTTTTGACCATCAGTCAGCGTCCACGTGTGTTATTACAGGCTCTGTGCACCAAATCCATCTCTGAAGGACAGCGACATCCATCTATATCAACCATTTCTTGGCAGGATGAATGTTTGCTGTAGCTGTTGAGATGAAGCTTAAGATATGCACATTCCATACCGTAATTCCTAGATGCTGGATCCAGCTCCATCTCTTGATTCCAGCTTCCTGTTGGAAGGCTATGATGATGCCTCAGGTAGTTGAGTCCATGTGGCACTTATGGACCCTGTTCCTTGTCCCACCTCCAATCCTTCCAAGTTCTCCCTGTTTTAATCAACTGGGAGTGCACAAACTGGTGGAATCTTGCTCTCTCACTCTATCTCCTTGTATCTTTGTTGTATACTAAAAGCTAGCATTTGGACAGACCCTTCTGTCTCCAGTTATTTGGTTATATGATTTCAATTTATCCCACCTTAGTTATTGACTCAAATCCAAATTTTATTACAATTTATGTGAGGTGATACAGTTACGATTGTTTTCTCATAATTCACAAAGCCCTGGTAAAACTTGCAGCTAAATCTCCAAGATGTGATGACAGGTAGACTCTTAGAAACAGCCAACTTAGCTAATTACATTATGACAGAATTGAGTGAGATTTGCTATGGTTATGGTATCAATAGATACAAATAAAAGGAGCAAGTGAGCAACAACATGAGGTGGAGCAGCAGTGTGTGCAGGAAAGTGCGTGTGGGAGGCCAGAGATGGTGTGTGTGTGAACTCCATGATATATGAATTACAATCAAGGCCTAATACTGAAACCTGTGACTTACTATCCAAGCAGAATTTCAAGGATGTCAAGTGCCTAAGCATCAGCATTGATTGCCCTTCTTGTCTTGAGGTTCCAAGCCAAAAATGATTTTCTTGCCATATAGACAACAGGGACTTCAGCTACCTGCCAGCCCATAGTTATTCCAACAAGTCATGCCCATGTAATCAAGCATGAGCAGGCATCTCATCCCCGTGTGGCTCACTGTGTTCCTGGCTGCAGCCGATGCAATCCTGCCTGGCAAGCAGGCTGATTGCTATGGCTTCTAGGCTCATCTCTCCTGTGCTGTGGTGAGTGATGGGGGCTCAGCCTTTCATCATCAGGTGAAACCTCCATCATTAAGAAACCCATCAGAGCATCTGAAAACTTACATGTTTGTGAGATTTTTCCGCTTTTGCCAGTGATGAACATTCACATGTTATTCACGTAAGATGGTCTCGCTGGTTTTAGTTTGCATTTGTACTGGGTAAAAGCTTTCATCCATGGAAAGACGTCAGTCATTCGACAATAAGTGAACACCATCCCTCCTGTGTTCTGTCTGATAACTGGTATCACGGACCTGTGCTTCAACCAGATGGACAAGGTGACTTTTGTTGTTGTTTCATGATGGATTCAACAGTAAGGGATGAATTGGAAACATTTAAAAATACACAAGCAAATATACATAAGAACATATTACTAGATCAGTTATAAAAAGCAGTTCAAGGCCTTTATGTAACATATTTTATAGTACACAGTTTTCTAGTCCATCGGAACATGAAGCGAACTCCAGCTCTATGCAAAGTCTAGGGTTAAAATAAGAGTAGCCATGGAGAGGAAACTAAGTTGCACTGATTCACATTTTGTAATGTAGCAAAGAATCTGTCACACGCAAGCATTTCCTCCCATGCTCAAAAATGTTTGACATACTCAAATGATGTTAAATTATGTTTGAATGACTCATTCAGAAAAATCTCTGATGAAAGAAACATGTCATCCACTGTAAGCAATAACTTAGACAAAATCAACCTTTGAATTCAGCTTCAGCATTAACAGGGAATGTGGTTGAAGAGAGAAGCATTTAATGCAATTAGGTAAAACCAATGGCATGACATCAAGCAATTGTTGCTGAGCTGGAGATACGGCCAGCTTGCCTTGCCGGGTGAGATCAGAAACACAAGACTTGTGACTTCAGAAGGGGGGGATTCCTGAAAGCAAATATTACGTTTTCTTCTGAAGCCAGGAGCCAGAGGCTTCTCCTGGGTATCCCATGTGGATGCAGGGTCCCAAGGCTTCGGGCCATCCTTCACTGCTTTCTCAGGCTACAAACAGGGAGTCAGATGGAAATTGGAGTAGTTGGGACAAGAATGGGTGCCTATGTGGGAGTCTGACACTTGAAGGGGCAGGATTAGCCGAGAGAACATTGTACCAGGCCCCAGATGTTACTCCTTCAATGAGGGAGTATTTTACATCATCATAAGTTGCTCCTGATAGTTTTTGAAAATGGTATTTTAAATCAACCATGATTTAATTAATGGTTTGACAGAATTAGTGTTCGGACCAAGTGAACTGACATATATGATTCATCTAACACAAAACAGCCTGTACAATCTGTTCACATTAAGCCTAGTTCTAAATGGTTATTTTCAGCACTTTTGGCTGTATAAGAACAATGAATTTTGTGTTTTTATTTCTTCAATTTCATCATCTTAATTGTTTTTCTGTCTCCCTAGCATGAGTGCAAACCTATTAACTGTCTTTCTACAGTTACATTTGTCAATTTATGTTTAGTCTTAATCCAGTAAACTTGCCAAATACAATATTCTTAAGTATGTAAGTGTTTGTCTAATTTTTTTCAGGCTTTTAATTTCTTGTGCATAAATGCCATCCCATACACCTGACGCTCTTCAAATTCAGCATCTAGATCTTTGAAAAGAGGGCAAAAACCGTGTGTGGTCTCATGGACGTATCGTGGGTTGCAACTCCTGCCAGCCCTATGGGAGCGGCTTTCCATTTCCTGTGCTGGCTGTCTACATGTTCAGTACCAGCTGTGCTTTCTCCACATGCTGCACTTCCAGCCTCTAGACCTCTCACTTAAGGCAAAGCTTCACTGTTGAGAATTTCCCCTTTGTCTAGTGTCTGGTCTCCAAGTGGCCATTCAGCATTGAAACCCTGGTCTATAGTGAGCATCTCTGTTAGAAACAGAATGATTTTCTGGTTACTCAACACATTTTTAACCTTGGTTGCTTAGCTTTCTTAGACACTGAAGGGAAAACATGATACGGAATAGAAACTAGAAGTGGTAGGAATAATGTTTGTGGACCCGACACAATGGTTCAATTGACTAATTATCAAATTTACAAGTGCCAGGGTCCCATATGGGCATGGACACCTGTTTGTATCCCAGCTGCTCCATTTCCTATCCAGCTCCTTGTCTGTGGTGTGGGAAAGCAGTGGAGAATGGCCCAAAGCCCTTGGGAGTCTGCACGCATGGGGGACTCAGAAGAAGCTCCTGGTTCCTGGCTTCAGATTGGCTAAACTCTGGTCTTTAGAGCTATTTTGGGAGTAAACCAGCACACAGAGAATCTTTCTCTCTGTCTTTCATTCTCTATACAAATCTGCCTTCCCAATAAAAATAAATAAATCTTTTAAAAAGAGTGCCATTTGCATAATTTCCAGTGCTGAAACTATTAATGGTCATTAAAATTGTGCTATTTATACTCCTAGAGACAAATTCCAGTCTCCGCACGTTAAAAATGTGATTATTCCATTTGAAAAGCCTCGAGTCCCTGTCCATCACACACAGCAGTCCAGTGTTTAACCAAAAGCAACGTGAAACATTTAGTCTGGTTGTATGAATGTATCATGCATTTCTCAGGCCAGATGGCATTAAATGGAAGCCTGCCAAGTGTCTACATCATTTACAATACCACCATAAATGAAATTAGTACTAGATGGCACTTTGAATTATCAAGTGAGAATTTGCTAGAGATTCATCATGTTCCTTGCACGTGGCTGCATTGCTGTAGCTAGCTACCTTAATGGTAAAGTAGCTTTGAGAATGTGCTCATATATATGTTTTTCTGAGACCACAGTAATACAAGTTCAGCATTATTCACAAAACTGAATGGATGCAGGAGAATTTGGAACCGGAATCCTGCCAGCTTAAGCTCCAACAGTTGCTTTGCCACATGTCTGCTGTATCTTTTAGATGGGTAGGTTTAATTTTCCTAACCTCAGTCCCTTTTGTACATTAAAGACATGAAAGCATCTCAGAGGTCCTTTTAAGTATAATATATATCCTGTGATCCTGGAATTGTAGTCTAAGGTTAATTTTGACTCAAGGCCAGATTTGCCTTTTAATGTACCCCACAGTTATTTCAAAAATGTCTTTCTCTGTACTACGTGACAGTATACAGCCCAGGGTTCTTTGTAGGTGAACCAGTACATGAATGCTATCATTGAGAATTGGATTAAAAGCTACTGATTCTCTCACAGAAATTTAATAAACATAAATCTTGGTTACCATTATAAGCTGGTTTTACAATGGTAAACTTTATTCATGTGGCCTTCAAGACCATTAAAGTCTCTATAAAGGATCTCTAAGATTCGGGCATGATGGTCAACTGCTTAGAAGATTCAGGACTACCAGGGAAAAAGAGTCATGTGCGCAAAGTTGCACGTACAGTCAGTTCCCAAATTGGGATGATTTGTTCAACCTCTGATCTTTAGGTTCCATGAATCTGCAAAAGTGAGACACATTCACGTTGGTACTCAACCTCAGATTTTTAATTTTTATGTTTGCCTGAACTAATGATACATGTTCCAACAACTCCCTTATGTGCTGTGGTGAGCTGAAGTTGCTGGTCACATGATGAGAAGGAGGAATAACTGACACTCTACAGTGTCCTATAAGGCTGGAAAAGGTAGACGTTTTAAATAAACTTTTGCATTTGGGTATTTTTAACTATAATGAGTTTATGGATCATGAGTCTATTACAGGTAGAGGGGCCTCTGTATGATATGTGCAAATCGAGCACACACAGGCATGCATGCACACAGACAAGGATCACTCAGTGTTGCCAAAGATTTATCAGTGATTCTCTTCAGCTCGGGAATTTTTTTCTTTTTTTTTTTTTTTCTTTTTTTTTTTTTTTTTTTTTTTTGCTGTTCTAATGATAGATAGCACAAAGTACTTACTAAGAAAGAGCCTGTTTTCTGTGTTTGTATTGGCGGTGTTTCAGGCACCCTATACAGAGGAGCAATAAACTTGTAATAAATGTCCATGTTAGGCATTGTTTTTCCAGGCAAATGTAGAGTGTTTAGGCCAGAGACTTGGGTCAATGTATCCTCTCCAAGGTCACCCTCTTGGAAGACAATCCAGGCTCCCAGTGCAGGCATATTCTGACTGCACTGTCTTTTTCCGTCTACCTCAATACCTGTTTCTGTTTAAGGAAAACAATTAAAATGGTTCTTTCTGGAGTAGACATTCTGGCATAGTGGTCTAAGAAGCTGCCTAAGATACCCACATACCATATCAGAATAATTGCTTTAAATCCAGCAAGCCACTCTCAACTCATCTGCCTGCTAATGTCTATCCTAGGCATGGAACAGAAGATGGCGCAGGTGTCTGATCCCTGAACCCCATTCACAACATCTGGATGGAGTTCCAGTCTCCAACATTCACTCTTTCCAGACCTCTTTTATTGTGCATGTGTAGAGTGACCCAAAAATAAGCATTAAAAAACAATCTTTTGACTGCCACAAGTTTCCACAGATGTCTGAAGACATCTGGCAGTCGAGCATTCCTCCATCATTTTAAGTCCACCTACTACTCTGCTGCATTAGAGACCTAAAGGTCAAGTCTGTACAATTTCTATACTAATCCTTATCAGAAGTGTGGTGATGAAAGAAAAAAACATGTAGATGTCATTGTCATTTGTAATTTCAGTCCCTTTGATTTTTATCTTATTGCAGGACAGGCTCTGAAGTCTTGGAAGATATTCTCAATGAATAATAGAGGATATGGGATCTTATCAACAATTTCTAAATATTTTATTTATTCTTTATTGGAAAGGCTGATTTACTGAGAGGACAAGCAGAAAGATTTTCCATCCGCTGGTTCACTATCCAAGTAGCCACAATGCCCAGAGCTGAGCTGATTCAAAGCCAGGAGCCAGAAGCCTCCTCCGGGTCTCCCAAGTAGGTACAGGGTCCCAAGGCTTTGGACCATCATCTACTGCTTTCCCACGAGCAAGGAGCTGGATGGGAAGTGGAGCTGCTGGAACATGAACCAGTGTCCATATGGATACCAGGAGATGCAAGGCAAGGATTTAGCCACTAGGCTACCATGCCCAGTACTGTTTATTAAACACTCATTTATTTGGCTGTAACTTTACATGCGCTGTCATCAAGGTGGGAGTGGGGCAGAGTTCTTGCAAACATCCAGGCCACCCTCTACACCCAGGTGTAATGTGTGCCCCTGCTTCTCAAAAGAGAGACAAACCAGAAGGGGGGCCTCTAAGAGTTACTTGAAATATATAAAATGATTATGAAAGATTTGCACAGGCCAGACCACTGCTTCAGGTGAACCATAGAGCTGGGATGGGATGGGACATGTTGGATAGGGGGACTCAGAAGCCTTCCAAGGCCAGGATGCTACACCTGTTGGCACATGTGATAACTAGACCAGGTAACCAGTCTGACAATGGCTCTGAAGAGTTTCCATGTCCGAGGCACTGCACTCATGCCCTGGGAGTGAGGCCTGGGGTTGGGGCGTGACAGGTCACTATACCTTGCAACACACAGGAGAGGCAGATCTGGGGGTAAGCCAGTAGAATTTTCCTAGACCAGGCCCTTGCACTGGCAGACATGTGTGAAGATTGAGGCTGGTGGACTTGGCCATGTCACAGCACCCATGGGCCTGTGTACTAACCAAGCTGCAACACCCTCCTGTGTGTGCAGAAAAAGGTCTGGGGCAAGCCTGGCAGGGGTTCTTTGGGATCTCTGCAAACAGACTGCAGCACCCGGTGGTGCATATGAAAGCAGGGTTGGGGAAAGGCCACTGCACCACTGGCATACAAGAGTGTGAGGACCGGCTTGGTAAGGGCTCTTAGGGGTTTCCCTGACGAACCTGCTGCATCTGACAATATGGAAGGGAACAGGGCTGGAGTCAGGACAAGATAGGCAGCTGCATCTGCCAGTTCTTCAGTTGGCTGCCTCGGGGTGTGAGCTGGTGATCCACTGGCATGTACACGAGCTGGGGCCGAGGACTGGCCTTTTGAGGGTTTTTAGGGGCTGCCTGTTCCTCTACAGTAGGGAATATCACATACACATGTGGTCTGGCCTTGAGGCAGGCATTGCACAACTGGGCCACTTCTGTTGCTGACTCCCACACAAGGATACCGAACACATACAAATACACATAAAAGACAAGTCAGCTGACCCTTCTAATTCAACACAAGATTTCAAATATGTCATCAAAGGGTGGAAAGAAAAGCAAGTTGAACAACATTTCAGGCAAATCTACAGGAGCAGTTAAGTCTGTAGACATACTGAGGTGGACATAGAATAGGCCTTAGAAGAAATTCCTCACTTCTGGTACAACAAAGCCAAAAACATCTCAGAAGAATCAAGAGTGCTCAAGCAACACCCTGAAGACATTCTTCCCTCTGTCGGGGGTCCCTAAGACTGCACCCCTCGGCACTGAGGCAGTCTGGCAGCAAACAACAGTGTCTTCCTCCCACTCCTCACTGGCAGACACAGGAGGGAAAGTTGAAGATTTGTTCTAACCTACATTACTTCCTCCTCTTCACCCCAATCTTGTCCTTCTCTATTCGTACTAATAGGTACCATGGGGCTACAACCCTATCACCTTTGTAATGAACATTTTAAAAAGTGAAGTTTTTCTTTAATAGAAGATTTATTCATTTGATAGAGTGACAGAGAAAGAAGAGGAAGAGGAGGGAAAAGAGAGACAGCGGTAAAGAGATGAGGCATGCTTAAGAGCCCTTTCTTTCACTGGTTCACTACCAGAAATGATTGCAGCATCCAGGCTTGGCCAGGGCACAACCAGAGTCCAGGAACTCCACTCCCTATCTGCCCCGTAGGTGGCAAGGGCCCAGGTACTTGGGACCATTTGTCCAATGTTTTCCCAGGTATGTAAACAGGTAGTTGGATCAGAGAAAGAGCAGCTGGGATGCTTAACTCTTGCAGCATCCTATAAAAATCTGTGAAGTGTGTATTTGTATAGTTGGGACTTCTGAAAACAAACACACAGATTCTGATAGGCCCTGTTCTTCAGCCACTGACCAGCACTTTCCATGCAAGAAGGCATGGGTATAGTCTCTGAGATGACTTCAGGTTGGCTTGCCTCATGACTGAGAGATCCGCAGACAGGTAAACCATCTTCCCGAGCTGCTCTCTGTTGTCGTGGAGCCTGTCCAGCTTTCTAGGACAGAAACTGACCCAGGAAGAAAAGCTTGGCAGGTATACAACACCTACCGGTATTACTGACAATCCATCTACCTTTCCAGATTGAATATGAGTTGTCTCATCCTCTGAACTCATTTTGGCTAAGCAGGGGTTTCGGTAGGTAAGCATCATATTTTAAAAAATTCTTAGATTTAAACTGAGAAATGAAAAATCATGCATCATCTAATAATTATATGAGATTTCTTATGTATGTCTCTTAGACCAGTGCAATTAGATATTCATGTGGCTAATGCAATATTGATAGCTTTAATCTATATCTTAACAAAGAAAGACTTATTCTTATTTTTATTTAAATCTGACATGATACCAGATTCCAGGTGATATTCTTTTTCTTTTTTTATTTTTTTCGCTTCTTTTTATTATCATTTTATGATATAGTTGCATAGGTGCTGGGATTTCTCTTATACCTTCTCTAATCCCCTTCCCCCTCAATAAGTTCCCCTATATCATTACTATAGGATATTTCTTCATACACAGTCATATGTCCATCATTACGGGCATGGACAATGGCAGAGAGTCCAGCATCTTATTGTCAAGATATAAACAATAGTTTCATTGGGAGTTCATCTTTGCCTGGAAGTAGAGATGCATACTGCATTGTTTCCTCACAGCTGGATATGATAGTCTCCATTACACAGTTACTATACATCCCCTTAAACGAAAAGCCACAATACAAAATTAACAACAGGAAGAAAAATAGAAACTTTCAAAGCCATAAAGTCCAATTACGTGATGCTAGATATGATAGCCTTCCTTATACAGTTACAGTCCCTTAAATGAAAAGCCACAAAAGACAAAATGGCTTCAACTCATCAATCAAGTGACATAGATTAGTACACTGGTTTAAAGAACAAAACCTATCTGTTGCTTACAGGAGATACATTTCACCAACGAAGATCAGCGGAAACTATATCTCATGGATTTCAATTTTTTTTGTTAGTTTCACCTCTTCAAAACACTTTCTTCTGATTAAATTCTTCAATGACTCATAGATCATACAGTTGCATAATTTTATTCAGGAAGGTTCTTGATTTTCATTTCTTCAGCGACACATTAGTCATTCAGTAACATGTTAGTTAACTTCATGGTGTTGTTAATTTTTTTTTCTTCCAGGTGATATTCTAAACATGTTAGAAATATTAACACATTGCATTCTACATCTTTTGCTAATTTGTCACGTATCTCCATTTTACAGATGGGCACAGAGAGGCTCACTCATATGCCAGAGAGATTCCCTTGGTGAATGGTAGAATTGGAACTTCAAAACTAGGGAGTTCATCTCAGGCATTTGAACACTCATCCCTTCGCAGGGGAACTAGCAACTGAGACAAGATGAACAGTGCCACGCCCACGCATGTGCCTTCCTGCTCATCTCCAGAATCTGTGAACATGCCTGGTTCCATGGGAAGTCAAACTCAGGGTACAAATCAATCATTCTTGAAATGATTGTAGCATGGAAAGAGAAGATCAGGGCATTCAGAGTCAGGCAGGAAAGCGTGATGGCAGGAGCAGAGTTCACAAAGAATGACACTGTGAAACAGGACAACAATTTGTCTCCTTTTAAGCCTCTAAATATGTGGCACTTCCAAAAGCTAAAGGAAACAACTCCAGGAAGTGTTAGTTCCCTCCAAATGCATGCAAATTATGAATGCATCTCTGGAAGTTCAGATTTACCATTTACCAAACATGTGGCCCTCCAGTCATTATTTTGTCTTCCAATGTCTTGGTTAATGTTTCTGTACGGTGAGGTAATGTGTATTTACTTGATGTGATTGCTGAGGCTGGGTTGCCACAGAACAGATAAATAGCACTGCCAGAAGCCTGCCTTCATTTTTTTTTTTCTTTTGAGTGAAAGCTTTTCTGGAACTGTACAGAGGATTAAAATAGCTAGCATGCATAAAGTGTGGCGTGATTGTCAAAATGGATAGGACATGCAGAGAAAAAAATCTAAGCTAGAACATACATTCAAGTGGCAGTTGTGGTAATAATCATCAGCGGACTGTTGGGAGAACGCAAGGGTTTCCTGAGAATTGAGATGTCCGTGCACTGCAGTGCACACGTGGCATGCAGAAGAGCCTTCTGATCCGGAGCATCCGAATTCAACCTGTGTGCGATGTGGCAATCTCCTCGTTTGTTAAATCCAAGTTCATGGCTTATTTGAAGGCTGTGTTAAACTGTCTCGATTGGGCGCCTAAAATGTCATTTGCAGGGTTAGTCATTCCTCAGGTAAGTGTAACACCACACTAAAACTTCAGCAAGCTACCCCAGCTCCTCCTGGGAATGCATACCCAATCCAGCTAGCTCCTACACATGTTATATGATTTAGTAATACTGAATGTCCAGCAGCATTTGACATCAGAATCTGCACTAACAGAGTGATGGAAAACGGCAGCGATGGTTTGGAAAGAGCTCTAATCTTGTGCAGGAACTTGGATTTGCAATGAAAAGTGACAGCATTGTGGACCCATTCTGTATTATCAGACCCTCACCTTATTCATACAGTCAGCTGATATCGATCTCACAGAGAGTCATTATACACTAAAATGACAGCTTCATAACTGGTTCTGCTGGGGCCAGAAAAGAAGGGCACGAACAAACTACCCATCACCTCCTGCAGCACTTGCTGCGCCGCCTTTCTCATCAATACCACGTACTAGCACTGACATTCACATTGATGTGTTATTCAAAGTAGAAATGTCAAGGGACAGTAACCCTAGGAAAATCTCAAAATTAATTTCTCCCCCAATTGTTTATGTTATAGCAATTGTTTAATTTTTATATGTATCATATTTTACAGTATCAAGTGAAATAATCCTGATACTTGCAGGTCTTTCACATGTCTCAACCTGTTAATTTTCGTTCAGTATGAACGAGCACACTAAGGGACGCATCCGATGGCAACTAGAATTGCAGCAGAGGTTTTGCTCAAAATATGATGTTATGAAATGCTCCTTTCAATTGGGACTTAGTCAACATTATGTTTGGGAACTGAGAAAATGTCATTGAGGGGACAAAATAGATCATGATTTACATGAATTAGAGGTTCATGCAAATAACACCATATTCCTCCTCTGTGCAATTTAGTCAGTCTTTTTCATAATGGAAACTTCAGGTCATTTTGGGTGGAAGTCTGTTTTTGAGTTTTTTTTCAAGGATAGGAGCAGCACTCAGAAGTGGTGCTCATAAGACTACGTATCTACTAGGTACAAATACAAAATATGCAGTGTCCATAGCTGGAAGGCAAGCTTCCTTGTGCATGCATGTGTAGCAATGAATGTTGCGATTAATTTACTCCTGACTCTATCGCATTCAAGTAACCAAACCCCAAAATAGGTTTTTCTATTTGGTCAATTGTTACAGCCAAGCTCTTTGATTCTATTCTAAAGTCAGGAAACCTGCAGGTAAGCTCAGAGTTTCTGTGAATAGAAACGCTATATAGTTATTGACCATGAGTTTCAAAAGTTTAATAGAAAAAAATACAGTGTGAAAAACCTTTGTATGGATTTAGCAATCACATTTCACGAAAACAAATGTATCTTAACTCCATTTTCCAAAAAACGTTGTGATGTTCCCTCATACATTGTGGAGTAAGAAATTTTCTAATTAGTGAGACTGTTTTCCTAAAGACATTCAAACTAGGATATTTCCAACATCTTGGCTGTGATGTAAATACTAATGGCAATGTTCTATTCAAAATAAATTTCCACCAAAGTGATCATTGGAAATGAGTAACATTGAAGAGTACTAAAATCAAAGACAAAGCTTTGGGGAGAAATAGCATATTTAAATGGCATTAGAGTATCTTCCAATGTTTATTAATCAATGTGGAAAGCAGTTCCTTTTCATATCAAACAGCACATGTACTTTCGTGCAAAAATGTTTCAAATACATGCAAACACCTTTTCCTTCCTTAAATCTTTTTTGGAAATAATTTAACATTTTAAGACAAAAATTGTGAAGTTTGCAAAGAGTTCCCATGTACTCAATATTCAGCTTCCACTCTAGGGAGTGTAGAAAAAGACAACAAAGAAAAGGTTTGCACACACAATGAAGACATGAAGAATAACAGATTCTGCAGTAGAATACACTTTGAAAGTGGGGAGGCTTCTGTTCCAGTAGTTTAGGACCCAGTTAAATTACAAGTCTTTTACACCAGAGTATGTAGTTTCAATGCCAGCCTTTGCTCCCAAATTAGTTCTCTGCTAAGCAGAGCCTGTGAGGGAGCAGGTGATGGCTGAAGTAACTGAGTCCTACCATCCATGTAGGAACCCTAGAATAAGTTCCTGTATTCTGGTCTCAAGGTAGAACAGATCCAGCTGTGTTGTAGACCCAGCTGTGGTATAGACCCAGGTGTGGCACAGACCCAGCTGTGATGTAGACCCAGCTGTGGTACAGACCCAGCTGTGATGTAGACCCAGCTGTGGTGTAGAACCAGCTGTGGTGTAGAACCAGCTGTGGAGTAGATCCAGTTGTGGTATAGAACCAGCTGTGGCACAGAACAGGCTGTGGCTTTAGAGTCAAATCAATGGCTAAGATGTCCCTCTATCATTGTGTCTCTCCTCAAATGAATCAATTTTAAAAAGAAAGAGGATGTCAGTGGAACTGGGAGAAATTAGAATAAAGCTATAGCTTAGCTAATAGTTTGCACTGTTGTTAATTTATTTTGCTAAATGTTTCAAGGTAATAGATGATGGGCCTTAGGAAAAGGCGATACATTCTTTGAGTATACACTCCGTACTCTCTTTTCAGCTTTCACTGAATATTAAATTAAATTACAGAAATAACAGAAGCACATAGAAATGACACATACAATGACGTGCACTTAGAGATAACACATAAATGACAAAAGGAACCATTGTTTTAGCACAACTGTCAACAATCTATTCTTTCAACTTATATCCAGACTTCAAGTAAACAAACAATAGTTCTATTCTAACTTACCAGATACTCTAATCCTACTATTTAAGTTAGTATTTATTTTTATCCTTTAACAATTTGGTGAAATAAAAATAGGCTGTTGAATCCAAGATGTTCATTAGGATATGAGCAATTAGTTATTTTATTACTTCACTCCAATAGCTCACCTAAATGTTTAATAGAATATATTATTGGTTATAGAGACTTAAATCAAATGTCTCAGTCACACTGGCTCACTATTATCATTTTAATGCAGTAAGTAGGATTAGCAATATGGTGCAGTAGTTTAAGCTGCCACCTGAGATGCCAGCATCCCTTATGAGCGCAAGTTCAAGACTGCCTGCTGCATTGGCAAACCAGCTCTTCACTACGGGAAGATGGCCCCAAGTGATTCCATTGGACCCTGTCACACACATACTTGTAGTTCCTGGTCCTACCTACTGTAGCTGTTTAAAGGATGAAGTGGTGGATTGAAGGTCTCTGTCTTTGTAAATTTGTCTGCCAAATAACTTAATTTTGAAAAAAAAATAAGAAATTGAGGCTTTGTTTTGGATCCCAGGAGCAGCAGAGACCTGGGATCCACTGAGATGCCAACATAACTAACTCCCACTTCTTCAATTCATTCTCCATTTAAAATACAAGTAAATGTTTAAAGACTTTAAAGAAAATAACAGAACAGTTAGCACAAACGTTTGGTTAAAATCCAATTGCATGATTGAAAGCTAGACTATTTGCAAGTTAAAAATGGCCTCTGCATTATTAATAATGAATTAATCTCATGATAGTCATTGTTCTAGAACAGAGATAGGGCTCGAGATGAACTGAGGTAGATTGTCAGTGTAATGTTCATGTAAAAACTGTTTTGCACTAAAATCAGGTTTACGTTGCTGGTGCACATTGCCTAAATCTTCACAGCATTTACATTTCTGTCTGATATGGTCATTGATGTTTCATTTTTTAACTTGTCCATATCTTTTTTTAATTTTAAGAAAATAAATGTTTAATACTTATATAAATATGCATGCATATGCGTATTGTAAAAAAAATAAGAAATACAGAAAGTTCAAGAGGTAGGAAAAAATGTTCAAATTTTCCTTCTCATAACATTTAGGATATGGCTTCCAAGGTATGAATTCATGCCAATATAAAATATATAAGTAAAGAAGCATCAGATAATTGGCGGTGGGTGCATGTATCCTTTCAGTAGCATGCAATAAGTATTAATGTATTTCTCTTCCAACTTTTAACATTTCTGTGTGGTGAAGGCATTTCTATCCTTCTAATCTGTCTTTGAAGAGACATTTGCACTCTGTGAGCATTGTCTGTAATCATTCTACCATGCTGAGAATTCCAGAGTGTCCTATTGCTCTCTAGCTCTAGCCTATTACCTCCTAACAGATCTTTCTTTTCCTCTGCAACACTAATGACAGGTTCACTCCTCCAATGTCTGCAAAGGCTGGAACTAAGCTGATTTGAAGCCAGGTGCCACAAGCCAGGAGCTTCTTCCAGGTCCCCTAGGTGGGTTCAGGAGCCCAAGGACTTAAGCCATTTCCACTGCTGTCTTAGGTCATAAACAGGGGAGCTGAATAGGAAACAGGGCATCAAGGACTAGAACCAGCCTCCATATAGGATGCCAGGGCTACAACACAGAGTATTAGCCTGTTGAGCCATGTGCCAGGCCCAAGGCCTACTCTTAAAAGACTGCATTGGAGTACACTCTGTAAAATATATACTTCAGAGATAGCAGAATTAGCACACTGGATTTCCTTCCCTATATGTAGAGCATATTTGTCCTAGTTTTATCTTTTCAAAGTGTACGACCTTTATACTGTGTTATTTGGTTGTGTACTTTAAGAATTTGGTTTCAGGCAGGTAAATTTAGTCATGTCAATAAATTCAATGATTATTACCAGTCCTTTATCATTATTTTGTACTTTTAAATATGTCTCTTTATTGATTGCACGTAAATTATCTAGTAGATTTTGTTTGTGTTCATTTAGGAATCATATATTGCTATAGAAAACAGCAATATTTATTGATTGAAGAAATGTTTTTGTGAGTGGCTAAAAGCAACAGGACACTATGTAAAGAAGTTCCAAGCAATGGACAAAATTTTCAAAATCATTGTCCTTAAATTGATTACATTCCATGGAGGAAGAAAAAAAAACACAGATGAATACAAAATAGCTGATTTGGGTCAGATGTGATGGCCTTTGTCTCCTGCATTCTGGCCAGCCATGGCTCTCGAACTTGGCAAAAGTTCTTATCTTTTTGGAGAGATTAATAGGGATTGGTTATAGGGGAGCTAGATGGCCAAGAAAACAACGGAGGGCTATTTATCAAGAAAGGGAAAGATGGGTAGTAAATTCCCCTTAGAGTCCCAGCCAGCTCCCCAATCAGGCAGTAACTGCCCATTTAAGCAGGAGATTCTGGGGGCACCTTGTACAACCCCAACAATGACAAAATGTATCTTTGCTCACCTTATGGAAGCTACTGCATGCAAATGCTGCCAGTCCATCAGGCAGTGAACAGACAAACACACACATGCACACTGCAGTGTTTCGGAGCCTTGAAGTCATGTTGCTCAGTAAGGAAACCAGCCACAAGACCCTGCCTGCCGCAGGATTCCACTCAGAGGAATACTTCCTGGAGTTTCTTGTTTTCAACAAAATCTGCATCTCACTTGAAGATTCATTTTTTCCACTCATAATTCTTTTGGGGAAGCTGGTTTTTTGATATTTTTTCCTGAAGCAGCTTTTTTTAGAGCTAGAAAAGATGTTGTTTCTCTTCTCCATTATTCCTTCTACATTGCTTTTCTCCACCATTCCCAATCATGTTTTTAAATCTCAAATATCTCATCTTCTCTTCCCTCTCATTCCCTTCTCCTTGCTACTTAGTTAATTGAGTAAATATATTAGCTACCATAAGTCATAAAATACAATTTAATCCCTTATTACTGTAAATCATTGTGCTTGTACAAGTCAGAGTTTTTGGTAGGAGATGGGTGGACTTTTCTCCCCTCAAATAATGGAAATCATTAGAGAAAAGCTCACGGCATAAGATCACAGGAATCACACACAATATGTCTAGGTCATATAGCTGATGTCTGTCTAGCTTTTTCGGGGTTGAGTGTAAGAAGGACAGCTACCTGTTTTCTCTTACAGGAAATCTTCCCACCCAGACAAGAGCTACAAAAGCTGCTACACTCCAAACAGGGACATAGCATTGGCAAGATAATAACTCCCTGGTTGCTTTTTTGCTTTTTAGTTTTTACTAAGTGTGAGGTGTCTTTCAGAGCCTTGAGGATATTATTTCATCTGATCCTCACAAATGATTAATTGGGTAGGTAGTCTGATACTCGTTGGAAAGATTAGTTAACTGTGAACGAGAGTGGTGAAGCCACTGAAATCAAGCTAGTATGCTGCAGAGATGGGAATTCAATTGTGCAGGCCAACTCCGAGTGCCTCCTTTCTGAATATGCCCACAAATCAAGGTGAGGCTGAGGCCATTCTAAGCAAGGGTGCCTCCTCTCGGCCAGCCAGGGCCCACAGAGATCACAGCATGCAGTGATGGGAAAAGCCATTGCGGAGAATCTGCAAGATCCAATTGTGCTTCGCATAAATGCCTCATAATTTATTACTGGATTTTCCAGAACTTTTAAAATTTTAGTATTTGTATTTCCGGGATCAATTAATAACTGACAGATTTATAGAAATTAGAGACCCAGGCTATGTATAGACTCCAATATGTCAAATGCTTTTGGTGGTTTTGAGGCATGGTTTTATTTATGGATTTATGGGGAAGGAGATCAGAGTAGGGAAGCACCCAGTTGCCAGCGGTCTCATAATGGATAATGAGGAGACCCGCATCTACCTCTCTCTGTCCCGTCCCTGGCACAAACACATTCAAAATGCATTCCTGTCCCAAACCATGTTAATATTCACTTCTTTTTGCAATGTGGTGAAAATTTAGCCCAAGGGTGAAAATTCAGCCCTATACAAATGACAAAAGCATTTGTGAGGGACACTAGCTTGGGCTGGTATTCAACTACGTACTTGCAAGCATGTAATGGATGTGTGTTGAGACAAAAAACCATTAAATCAATTTAGTCTTAAATGTGGGTTGGGTTCCAAGTAGCTCTTTTACTTCAAGTATACACATGGACAAACCATTGGCTAGCAAAGAATGCAAGTGTGTCCTCAGTGACCCTGACAGGACACTTACATTGCACTTTAGAATTGCCCTTGCCTTGGCAATCCGCTCGCATAAAGCTGACTTCTGCTGCTACCAGCTCCAACTTTATCCTCCTTCTCTGGATACAGACTGAGTTTATCCATCTCAAATCTCAGAGGGCAACCCCTAACTCCAATTTCACATGTCCTGATTAAGAGAGGCTCTGATGAAGATGAAAAACAACAGAACGGAGAAGATGACGCATTATGTTGGATGTCATCAATGCAAGCTACCTTTACAACCTAATGGAATCAAATAGATTACTAGCGTCTGACAAAACTCATTTTTAAGAAACTTTGGCTAATATATTTCTGTCTTTTTGTTTGCACACTTAGTTAGAAAATAACCCCAAGTAACAACAAGTGAAAAACTGAAGTTCATGAACATAAAATTGAGAACTCTTGTGACTTCGCACAATGAAATGTCACTTGGAGGTCTGTTACTTTGATTAAACTAATTACATCTTGTGCTTTGTCATTTATGATAACTTGGTAAATCTGTAAGTACATTACTATGTGTTTTTATTTTGCCACTTCTGAACAAGCACAAAATAGTATCTTCTTGTTAAATGATAGGTAGCACCACCTATATAATTATTTATAATTGAGGAATAACACTGAGTAAAAATGACTTTTCTTTTTGAGTAATGAACTAGATAAATGCTGTAGCAAGAGAAAAATAAAACATTCATATGCTGGCAAGGTGAAATTTTTTAGGTCAAATTAGTAATTTGAATTCCATGTGTCTACAGAAAATATAAAATCAACAAGTCATGCAAAAAATAATGCCTAAGGACTGATCTTAATATTCCTTAAGTTATGCAAAATCATATCAATCTTTGGGATAATGTCAACTTTATGCTGATTTACAAGTGCTGTGCAGGATTTTATTAGGTTTTATAAATGGTTCTCACAGGAGTTGTATACTGATCTGAAAGAACAATACATATTTTCTTTTGTAATAAATGCAAAATATGCACTCTGACTAAAAGCTAAAGCCTTATATAAGAACTTAAATTTTGATTCTATGTTCTTTATACATTTTATTTCTTAGTGTTATGATTTTTTATTTATATCCTAAATAGGAAATCATGTGACCAATTTTAAAACATTTAATATTCCAATATAAACTAACTTAGTAATAAAGATTGGTGGTATTCTTAGGAGAAAAATTTAATTGCAATTGGGTTGATTGCAAAAAGCAATTACTTTACAGATAAAGTCACTTCATGGGCAATACTATGCCAACTGTCACTAAGACAGCAGTCGTCAGAGTGTGGATTTCAAGTTTAGATCAACATGTGTGACTGAAACAGTCTTACCATAGTCCCACTGCTGAAATGGAAGAGAACTATGGTGACAAATATTTTTTTCTTTTTTTTATTATTAATTACATTGTATTATGTGACATAGTTTCATAGGCTCTGGGATTCCCCCATCCCCTCCTCAAGCCCTCCCCCCATGGTGGAATCCTCCACCTTGTTGCAGTATTACAGTTCAAATTCAGTTAAGATTCTTTCATTGCAAGCATGTACCAAGCATAGAGTCCAGCATCTTATTGTCCAGGTAAATTCAACGGTTTCTTGGGGAGACCATCTCTGGTCTGAAGGTAGAGCTGGCCGAATATCATCCCGATCAATTAAAAGCCCCAACATAACATCAAAAACAATTTACAACATTATGGAGTTATTTGACATGGTATTGAGTAACCGATATGTTAAAAAGATGCAAATTCTTAACCACATCCTGTGACTACTTCATTGACATTTCAGTTTTAGTTTATATACAACAGGCTTCTATACACCTTAAAATGGCTATAGGGTACTATTCAGCTGTCTTGTGTCTATTTTCATTTTAGTATTTAGCAGTTTATAGTGTTGAAGCATGATTTTGCTGAACTTGGCAGATTTTAGGATAGTCTAAACTGGCTTATAACTGTAACAAGGCATATTTCAACAGTTTAGGTGCAGAACAGTTTTAGGAGGGGTGTGCAGAGAAATCTTCGATACCCTAGTGAGGAGTAACTAATCATTTGTGTCCTACCTAGTAAGGTGTATGTGAATCCACGCTGACCGTTTCCTGTCTGATTCTAAGCTTTTCTTGTTGTTCTCCGTCTAGTTTTTGTTTGTTTGTTTATTTGTTTATTTTGAGGGGGTTCCAGAGTAATCATGATGGTCATTGCAAGAGAGGGTGGGGACCCAAAGTTGAAACTACGTAAGGACCAGAGCAAGCTCCTCTCCCAAGTCCTGAAGGTAGTTTACTGTTCTTCTGTTTCTGTGGACCGCTCAGGGCTCCTGGTTCTCGTTCTGATGACCTTGAATCCTGTGAGGAAGTATCTGGGCTTCTTCTATTCCATGTGGGAGATCCAAATGGTGGTGGGTGACCTCAAAGTTCTCGGCCTCTGAAGGCACTCCAATTCCCCGTGGTCTCCTTGGCCGCTGGGATGCAGTTCTTGGTGCCCAGTAGTCCTTGGTGAGAATCTGGGAGTCTTCAGGATTGGGATACAAGCCTCCTCCTGTCCACCTGCTCCACTCTGGGGTCCCCCCTCTGCTTTGTGTGTATGACCTCCTGTTAAGAGGTTGTCAGGATCGCTATTGGTTCCCCCTGTATGTGACAAGTATTTTTTGATTTTCATACTTAACTGAACTATATAAATTATAAATTCCAGAATTATCAGTTAATTAAAGGGAAAAAATGAATTATTCTTCTGGTGAGTTTTCCTATTGTTTAAGTGTACTTCATCTTCTGTTAGTTCAGACAATCCAAATTTTGGATAAAGTTTGTCTTGATGCATTCTTACCCCTGTTACTTCAGATACTGAATATTAACCATAAATGGAATGACTTCCGTAAGTATTAGAAGAAGTCTAGTGTGGGTGGTATACTTCCTGTTACCAAACATCTCCTGACAATGCCAACACTCCTGGTACTCAGCACACCTTCAGTGGGAACTGGACGCTTCAGACGTTTATTTTTTCACTACATTTACAAAACACAAACTTTCTAAATTTCTAAACCAAGTATCACCATTTGAACAGGCACACTCATTTCACCTCTCAGTGTCTTTGGGAAACTGATTTAAGGACATTCATGGATACCAAATTCTTTGGATGCCCACATCCTTTATATAAAAAATGACGCAGTATTTGCATATAGCCTACACACACACATACTCTAAATATCTCTAGAGTGTCACACTTAGTGTAACACCTGCTAAGTAATCATAAGCATCCACAGTGTATTACCAAGGGATAAGGACAAGAAAATCAGCCCACATTCAGGGATAATGTAATCTCTATGGACATTTTGGAACCATGTTTGACTTAATCCACCACTGCCAAAGACTGGCAAGTGGAGAACAATGACTTCTATCATGATATGGTACTAGGAACACCTGTGCTGCATGGCCAGTGATACTCACCGTTGAAAGAATAACAAATCTGTTTTAATCCCAAAGTAAGTCTTAAATCAGAGTTTAGGCTATATGGTGATTCATATTCAGTTCAGAGCCTTTCTTGTGTCAAATCAGGAAAGGAACTAACACAGGGCAAGAAGATGCTCACTTTGGAATTCTCAACGCTACCTGTTAGAGCAAACAATTCACTGAAACTATGGATTATCCTGTGCCAACAGTGATACAATGCTAGATTGTAAGAACAACTGAGTAGCTCCACTCCTCCTCCAAGATGGACGCTTCACAGGCTGTTCCCTTGGACAGCCAAGAGAAGATGACAGGAATGCAGAACTGTGCACTGTGAATGACTGTGTCTACCTTAGTTGGTTTAACTGGCTTAAAGATAGAAGCAGACTAAAACAGAATTTGAGAACAAAAATAGAGTATGAAATCATAGTTTTTCAAGTCAATCCTATCTTTGGATCAATATATAATAACCAACTGCAATAAGAAACCATGTATTGAAATACTAGAACTATTTATTTCACTGTTTATATAAGTAAATGGGCATCTTCTCCTGCTCAGTGCCAATCAATCTAAGCCATCATCCTTCACTGAACTCTAGGAATGACTGATGAGTGGCAGTGCTCAAACATGGCCATCGAGTGAGCAAATGGGAGTTTTCAGAACTGGGAAATGTGTTTACACTAGAAGTTATAAGGCCAAGAGTTAGGCTGTTTAGGTCTATGGTGACTGCCCCTCAAAACTGAGGAATTAGTAGGACACATGATTTCCTTTTTAATCTTTTTAATAAAAATTTTAACTAAATATTTTCATAAAAAGAAAAATGTACATTGCCTTTGAAAAGAGGTTTCTCTTGGTGGTATAAAGAACACCTGTGGAGTTGATGTCTTAGACAAAACAAAAAGGAAAGTACAGCTGGTCTGTCCACTTCTCTGAAGACTGTCTTGTATTAAAGCTTACAAGAAATGATTCTTCTGCATCTGCCTTATTTTCTACATCAAATTCATCCCCAGGAACACTGACCCTGCTTTGATAAAGGACTTGGTGCTGTCCTCACTATTTCCCACACTGTCACTCTCAACGGAACGGCCAGCATTTCCCACACCAAAGTCAATAGCCTTCTGGCTTGGTCTTCTTTCAACCTTTGTTCCTCACATTCTCCAGGAGCATACAGAGTGAATCTGTTAGCATGAAAGAACACAACATCTCTTCTACTTAGCCTTCAGTGGGAAGCCGCTGAGCTGAGAGGCTACCAACCATGGCTCACTATGCCCTTCTTTGAGAAGCCCTTGCCTGCATCCTCACATTTGGTTCCTAGAACCTTTCAAGTGCTCACTGTCATCCAGGCACACGCTAGTTTCTGTAGACACTGGACATCTTGTTCATTCTTGATCTGTGGTCATGTCCTTCATTGTCCATGTCTGGGACCATAGTTCTGGACCCTTGTTCTCCTGCTGTGTGGCCCCGATGCAACTCCTCACTCAAGGATGTTTTCTAATCCTCCTGTCTCCTTACAGTGCCATCTGTTATGTCATCAGATTTATTCTCATGGAGTTTTAACTCCTAAATTACTAGCATAGAAAGTGCTGAATTCCTCAAGAATGTTGTCATTACTTTCTTCCTCAACCCGTTTATGTCACTTCTGCTCTGTAACCAACATCAAAATTTGTTACCACTCAAGAGATCAAGGGATTGTTCTGATATCATATAGTAAATGACACCTCCATTTTCATTTAAAGCAGTGTTAAAGATTTCAGCTGAATATTTGGCCACTCCGAATGCCTTCATCCTAAATAGAAGTGCCTAGTTTGCTTCCTTGATTCTCTGTCTTCTATTTCGTTTCCTCCCAATGTAGCACGAGACTCATTACCCAAGAGCTAAGTACTTGGTCCTTGGTACACACATGGTACCCATGGGAGGCCCAGATGGAATTCTCAGCTACTGGCTTTGGTCTGGCCCAGCCATGGCTGCTACAGCTACTTGGCAAGTGAGTCAGAAAATGAAAATCTTTTTTCTGTTTTTTTCTTAGTGTCTACCTCCCAAATAATGATAAGTTAATAAATAAAATTTTAAAATATTGGAGTAAGTGACAAGATTTGGGTATGCAATTTTTTTTATTAGAGTGGCTATGTTTTTAAAAGGTTGAAGAATAACTATGTAAACTAACATGGGTATTTGTTTGCCAATTTATAATTTATGGACATGCCTAGACATTTTATTACTTCATATGAATTTTTGAATTATATTATTTCTTATAAACACTTACAAAGTGCCTTTGGTTCATATGTTCCTTGGATGTTTAAAATTCAACAAGGGCTGTTAACTGCAATCACAGTTTTGTACACTAAGTGATATATTCACTATATTTTCCTTCACATTGTAAATATAATAAGTGTTAATAAATTACTAAATTAAACCTTCTTGGATTTCTAGAATGACCCTTACCTTATCATGTTAATAACTTAAAACACTATTTTGGATTGGATTGCTAATGTTGTTTTGTTAATTTATAAACAAGAATGCTATGTTCATTGATATATTCATATCTGAAGCTAATGTTTGGAGAATGTAAAACGAACTGAAATGTTTCTCCAAGTAGAGTAGGAACTCATTTGGGGTCACCCATGAAGGCTGATGACTTTCATAATGTTGCAGTCATGCCAAACTTTATACTGTGCGTCTCATAAGAGTCTCAATAGTTCCATGATTACAACTCCATTTGAAATATTTCACTTATATTGACACCATTTTAAATCTTCCATGCATTTTCTTCGGATTTACAGACTTATTACCAGATGAAACATCCACAAAAATATTCTTACAAACAAGAAAACTCTACCATAGGAATAGTTGAATTTTAAACTACGATTTGTATGCCTTTATCTTTTCTTTTCAGACTTAGCACTTCTTTTTTCCCGACTTAACTAGGACTTGTCTTAGCAAAACTCATGCAGATGATTAAACCCTGGTGAATCAGTGTTAATGTGTAATAGATCTAATGACAGCCAAGTGGCAGATCAGGGGGAGATCTCTGGGTGATTGGGATAGCTCTTGACAAAGACTTGATTATTTGAGTTCAGGTTTTGCACAGCTGTTTTTGGGTTATCATGTGATGGTCCCGCTGCAGCTGCCATGACCAGCTTCCATCTGACAGGAATATGGACCCATCCAATTTGGTCCACCCCAAATGGCAAATTAAAACAAATTCTTTCTTTACCTAGCTGATTCTCTTTCATATTGCAGTTAAGGTAATAGAAATCCATTGTTTTTTAACTCTAATTTTGTCTACTCCCAAAACCTGTTTAGTTTACTTGTACTTTCATTTTCTAGTTCTTACATAAACCTTATAACCTTTAAGGATTTCCAGATACTGCAATGATATTTTAAATAAAATAATATAAATAATACTGCATATGCATTATATAATATATTCTCAGTTTTTGTAACTTCTAATCTTTTGAGATTATTTTACTTTAAATGCAAAATGCATAAAAATTTAGTTTTTGTTGTTACTGAATATCTAACATTATTTCACTATGGGTGTAGGATATGGTTTTAAAGATTTTTTTTGCAAATTTTATTGTAGCTAGATATTATATTCAGTTTATTAAATATATACTATTAGAATTTGGCTTGTTAAATCAACTTACAGAAATGCATTTTCCTGAGAAAATCATAGATTTTAATGCAAATCTATTCATTAGTGTGTTACTTTTATAATAAAAAAAAATAGATAATAGTCCGAACACCATTCTATTCGTGAAAATGGTCACCTTTTTAAGAGCTATCAGGAGGCATGCTTTCATGAATTCTTGACTTTCCCAGGGCCTTGAACTAGTAATAAAAAACAATATGAATATGCAGCAGTACTGCTGTAAATATAATTATTTGCATGTGCACAAAATGACTAAGATATACCAAAATGTTGATTATGACTATCTAATGTTAAATGTTGTACTGTACTCATGGGTTGTACTCTTCTGTCTTGGGTTTGGGGAACATCTTGGATGGAAAGGACATTGTAAGTTACATAGAAGGAGACCATGTGCTGAGCCATGCCATTGAAGGATCAAGTCTCCTCCATCAGCCAATCGAGCAGAAGTCCTTGACAGGGCTCCCTCAGCATCCAGCCTTACACGTCACGTTCAACCCCACATGAACAAAAGCTAAGCATTCATGCTCAATATTATTAAAAACCAATTTAATCAGGAAAAGGCCACTCAGAATAATACAAAATGATACCAAATGTCACCCAATATTATCATTTAGACTTACTTCGATGCTTGGTGGCTTTTGTTTTTCCCTAGAAGACACAGAAAGTGAATGGACAAGAGAATTTTGCAGCAAGAGCCCTGCTCAGCATGGCATTTTCAAAAGTAATTTAGCCTATAGCAACGAGCTGTGGAGCTGTGGTTTTTAATGCACCTTTGTTGGGAAATGATCAGGCACAAAGAGCAAATACCAGAATTTTATTAAAGGATTATTGTGGGTTTTTCAGGCATGCAAACAAAAATGAATCTGCATATGACCTGCACATTTCCCAGAATTTTATGCCCATGACCTTGAGGATGAAACCAAGGACATTTCAGAAAGCGCAGATATTAGTGGAGAAAGTTTTAAAAACAACCCTGCTAAAATTAAAATTAATCTACGTAGACGAAAGTTCTGATTACTTCTTTACTATGTCTCAAATATCCTAGAAACTATGTTTCCAAGATGAAACTACGGTAGTGGTTATTTTTCAGTTATTCTTCCACTAAATCATCTAACGTTATTGGTATTTCTCTGTACACATATGAATGTGCATAGTAGGCTTATGTATTAGGTTGAACCTTGTAGCATTGAACTTTCAATCTAACAATCATCAAATAGAAATTTCATAATCCATGTAGTGCATCTGGGAGAAATTGTATGCTATACGGGACTGGCACTTTGGAGAGCTGTCTCTGAGAAAATGAGTTGTCTCCTTCAAACCTTCTCAAACCGCGAGGCAATCCTAATGCTTAAACTAGCAAGGATCCATACCTATAGCCACGGTTCACTCCTGTGCAGTGAGCAGACATGGTATGATGATTCATCCTCATCAGTGATATCATGGAAGAGTCTGCACTCAAATTCTAATCTGGAGTGAGATGACTGGAAAGAATTTTTTTTTAAAGATTTATTCATTTTATTACAGCCAGATATACAGAGAGGAGGAGAGACAGAGAGGAAGATCTTCCGTCCGATGTTTCACTCCCCAAGTGAGCCGCAACGGGCCGGTGCGCGACAATCCGATGCCGGGAACCTGGAACCTCTTCTGGGTCTCCCACGCGGGTGCAGTGTCCCAATGCATTGGGCCGTCCTCGACTGCTTTCCCAGGCCACAAGCAGGGAGCTGGATGGGAAGTGGAGCTGCCGGGATTAGAACCGGCGCCCATATGGGATCCCGGGGCTTTGAAGGCGAGGACTTTAGCCTCTAGGCCACGCCGCCGGGCCCCTGGAAAGAATTTTTAGTCACATTTTAGTGCTGTCCTATCCCAGCACCTTATCACGCTAGGAGAGAGGGAATTGCTTCTTTCCCTGCATAAACAGTCGCCACCATCCGGAAGTTGGATCATTTCCCTGGGATCTAATGTCCTCTCTGAATGGACACTGTGTGACCCTTGAATGAATGATTCCTGAAGATCAACATGCACATTCTTGCAATTGACCTTGATTCTGTTTCCTGAGATGTTGCTGGTGTGTGCCAACTATGTTCCTGATGACATTTAAGCATAAACTGTTCAGTGACTTTACTTAATGACCAGCAAGTACAAAGAACTATACTGAGGATGAGAGTGGGATTCGGTCAATGTGTGCGGTTACACCAAAACACTGGTGAAATTTTTTGCATCCTTATATTTACAATCTATATCCAGAGGAAAATATATAATGATTGAGATTATAATCGGTAAAAGCATGCATCAAGCCACAGAGAAGGTTTAATCACAAACAAAATATTACAGAACAAGTGTCTCAGAAATCACAGGGGAGAGAGGAATCAGTCCGCCCCACGGAGCCAAGGATGGCATTGGCCTACCTGGGGAATTTGAAATGGAGCAAGTAATGTAGAAAGTTAGAAGGATAGAGAATGGAAGGGTGCCTTTGAAGGATGACAATTAGAGGCTTCTGCTTCGAGAGTATAACTTGCCACACGGTGGAGTGGGATACCAGGGTGCAGCAGGTTAGAGTGAATCCACAATGATACCGAACACAACATCTGCTCTGACCCATGAAGCTAATCCTTTCACGCTCATACTCCCACATGATCCTCAACTCTCTTGGGATATATAACCTTTTCCTTTGTGCAGACCAAGTTGAAAAAAGGCCGACTCTTTCAGGGAAGACTGGTAGCCAGTGTTCCTCTCAGCTTCAGCCGTTATTTTTCTTGCTTATTCGTTCATCAGGGGCAAGGGTCAGAGAAGGAATAACGGATGTATAGGTACAAGGTATGTAAAGGAAGAGTTATATGACATTGTACACATAGTCTGAGCTGTGGAAATATCTTTACGTAATGCTATAATGTCAGCTAGGCTAAACAGAAAACAAGAACCCTCAAAAAAAAAAAAAAAAAAAAAAAAGTAAGCCAGGGAACTGCTTTGGAGTAAGTGCGGTGAATTAAGCTGCAATGTGAGACCCCACGGTCTTCTATGGATGTTGATTAGTATTCTGGCTGCTCTACTTCCATTCCGATTCCCTCCTAATAGCATAGGAAAAGCAATGGAAGATTACCCACGTGCCTGGGGTCTTGCTAGCCCTGTGAGAGGCAAAATGAAGCTCCTGATTGATAGAGTTGACCTGGCGTAGCTGTGAGCATTGGAGACTGAAACAGGGGTAGATTTCTCATTCTCTGTCTCTCCCTCTCTCTGGAACTCTTTCAAAAAATAAGTAAATATTAAGTCTACAAAAATCTAACCTTGAAAATATTAGGTCACATCTATCATTAAAAGAAGTAACAATCTTTATATATTTTTTCTTTTTACTAAAATTAACTTATTGCTTCAATTATTCCATGTATCTAGATAGAAAATTAACATTTTGCCATTTTGTTCTGTTGCATTATAATCCCCTTGTAATTCATTTCATTTAAATTTGGTTTTGCGTTATCAAGCTTTTATTGATTTTCAGATTTGTTGGTTTGATAGTTATTAAACGTAGTGGCTAAGTCATCTCAGTGTGGCTCCATTTCACAGGTGCTGTTTATCTCCTCTTAGGTTTTATTTATGGATAATTCTTGGTCTTGGAGTCACGGCAAAATCTACAGAGCTTTAAAAACACTCGGGACCAAGAGCTTCCTGGCCCCAGCCCGACGAAATCAGCCACCTGAGCATGGTCTCTGGGCTGAGCTGTTTTTAAATCTTCTCGCTTCCAGTATCCAGACCAAAGCAATACCAATTTTTCCAAATCTATATTGGCCAAGATTCTAACCCTTGAAACACAATCTATATTACTTCTTGGCACCAAGACTCTGGTGGAACTTCAGAATACATTTGCGCAAACCACAAACTAATATGCCATTTATTTGCTGTGCAACTTCAGAGGAAAAAAGCTCCAATAGAATAGCAGGCCTCTCCTCTTTCTCTGCCAATAATTCATTAAAAGACATTGAAATGATTGATATTAGAATCTGCTTAAACGAGATGTATTTTTATTGTCTTGTCTTCTGTGAAACCCAAGATTTCCATGATATAGTCTAACAACTTTAAATTTTGATCTTTCCTAAAAATTTCTGAATACAAAGATACACACTGTGGGGTCAAGCATGATTCTTGCAGACAGAATGAAAAGTTGGTAAGATTTTAAATGCACTGTGTCTCATTAGAGTAAATCATCACAAATTTGCCCTAAAATCATGATTCACTGAAAATCCTGAGACAAAGCAAAGTGGATAGAACATGGCTCAGTGTAATTTAAGCCGTCCACATCACTAACTGTTACAACTGCACAGTGAACTCGGATGCAGCCTTTCCCATTTATTGAGCATAAATGAAAATTATAAATTTTAAACTTAAGATGTATCAATCACAGCAAAATGATATTTCTGATGATAAGCATGTCCTTTTTCCCCTAGTAAACAAATAGCAGAGGCAGTGGAACACAGTCTTAGAAGTTTTGGAAGTGTACACCTGAGCCAATCGAGAGACTGCCTACTTCTTTGCCAACCTACATCCAGTACCTACCTACACTTATACCTACCTGCACCAACACCAACCTATCTACACCTACCTATACCAACACCTACCTACACCTACCTACACCTATACCTAACTACATCTATGCCTACCTACACCTACACCTACCTATGCCAACACCTACACCTAAACCTATCTACACCTATACCTATCTATGACAACACCTACACCTACACCTATCTACCTACACCTATGCCAATACCTACTTACAACAACACCTACACCAACACCTACACCTACCTATTCCAACACCTATACCAACACCTACCTGCACAACACCTACCTACACCTATATTTACAACACATACACATGCACCTATCTACCTACACCTACACCAACGCCTACCTACGCCGATACCTACCTATGCCAACACCTATACCTACCTACACCTACCTATGCTAACACCTACACCTACCTACACCAACACCCACCTACACCAAACCAACACCTACACCAACACCTACATACACTTACACCTACACTAACACTTACACCTACACCTACTTATACCTACACCTATCTACACCTATGTACACCTACACCTACCTAGCTACATCCGACCTACCAGCTTACAGACTTGCAAAGTTTCCCTGCGTGCGAATCGGATGGTGTTCAGTGTCGCTAGACCTCATCTCCCTTGTGCATAATGTCGTAATAATATCAAACACTGCACAAATGTGTTCTTTAAGTATTAAATTGAGGTGACTGTGTGAATCTCCTTTCTTTATAGTGCCAGTTTCAATCATTTAGGGTAGTGCACGAACTTGTGTGATGATCAAGGAGCTTGCTGTTAAAGGATGCTTGTCTGTCCATCATTCTGGTCTGCACATTAGAGCTCAACAACTGCACCCTGCAATTACAAACACTCAAACTGCATTGCGCAACATCATGGCCACAGATCCTGTTCTCTCAGGGACACTTTCAACAGTTGATATGTAATTATGTCGAGTTCCTCTGTTAAAGGACATCAATTGTGCTTGAAGATGTGTGGATTTATTTGCTTTCAAAATAGAGACAGCCTTTCATACGATAGGAAAACATGTCAAAATGAGTGGACCTGAAATAGAATATAATTTTAGTGAAAATCAGCATATCTTTGTGACTCCTTTGTGAGATGAATTTGCACAGTCTGAGACAAAATTCTGATAGTGCCACAGTAGTAGATTTTCTAGGTATAAATTTGTCATCGATTAAGACTCAAGCAGTGATAATACTTCATGTCATGAGGCTTAAATGAAATATACCATGCAAAGTCCTCAGAATACTGTCTACCTACATTATACACTCAATTAAAATTACTTTGTTATCAGGCCCTGCACAATAGCTCAGTAGCTGGGCACTCCTTTTGTACATGCCAGGATCCTATGTGAGTGATGGTTCAGGTCCTGACTGCTCCACTTCCCATCCAGCTTGTGGCCTGGGTAAGCAGTAGAGAATGACCAGTGCATGGGAGATATTTATCACTGTTTCTGCTTCTCTGTATACATCCACTTTTTCCAATAAAAATAAACAAATCTTAAAAAAATCTTTATTGTTACCACAACCTTGAACAATAATGCTTCAAAATAATGAAATGTGTTTCTTCTTTTTTTTTTTTTGACATTGCTTTTCAGTGGATTCAAATAACCCAGTTAAATAACAAATACAGATACATAAACATAAATTATGTTTTGTATTTGCCTCAAGTAGCCAAGAATTCCAGGTCAGATTACTGACACTAAAAAGCAATGTCTTATATCATACTAAATTCCAGAAATAGTGTCTGTTTCAGAGTAGGGTGTTTTGGAGATTTGGTTATTTAATTAAGCATCCGCCTTCTTACTCTCTTTCCAATGATCCCATGTCTGTCCTCCAGTGTGGATGTGCTTGTGGAGGTTACTCCTGTGTCACATCCAGACACATCAATCCTCATACCATCCAGTGTCTCCAGCTTTGGATTCAAAGGCCTTCACAGAAGATATCATCTATCATCTTTTGGAAGAAATGGGGTCCAACTTCAGCCTGAACATCTCCACCTGCACTAGAAATGATGTTTGAATTAGAACAATAATGAATTGATTCTTAAAGCAGCAATAGTCTACCCCTACCATGTAGGGGATGAGTGATCACTAGGAAGGTGAACAGATTTACTCTGGATGTATATAGTTTTCCTTAGCAGTTTTTTTTTTTGTAGTACTTTTAAGCACTGATAAAAACTGCATATAAAGTGTGTGTTCAATAAATATGTTTTTAAAAAAGATTTATTTTTATTTTTTATTGCAAAGTCAGATATAAAGAGAGGAGAACAGAGAAGAGCTTTCATCCAATGATTTACTACCCAAGTGACTGCAATGGCCAGAGTTGTGCCAATCCGAAGCCAGGAGCTGTGCGAATCTGTGAAGCCCTGGAGGTCTCCCACGTGAGTGCAGGGTCCCAAGGCTTTGGCCCATCCTCAACTGCTTTCTCAGGTCACAAAGAGCTGGATGGGAACCGGGGCCACCGGGAATAGAACCAGCACCCATATGGGATCCAGGAGCGTTCAAGGAGAGGACTTTAATCACTATGCTATCGTGCCTGAAGATAATGACAAGTGAAGCAAGTAACAGCATGAAGAAGCTGTTCCAATGTCAAGCAAAGCAGAAGTAGAGTTGCAGAAACTGAAAACTGTTCTAAATGCCTCATAACTCACGTCTTTTAGGCATCTAATTTATGAGAGTATGAAATTTTATTAACTTACAAATGTCTTGTGTTAAACTGTGCATAAAATTGTATTCATGAGACATCTTTAATGTCTAATAATCCCATTAAATTGTTTGCACAACTTACAGGGATGAAATAGTTAAGGTTTAAGATGAGTGAGCATGACTTATACTTATTGATCGGGTACTTCCCAAGCACTAGACATCATTATTGTGGAGATATTTCATAAAAATAAGTTTCTTTATAAATTTATTCACTATGCTTACCAGTACAGTTCCAGAAAAACCTTGAAGCTGACTGAAGTTAATTCTGTTGAACACACAGAAAGAGAAATACAGTCGTCATTATGAAACAAAATGAAAGTAGAAAGTATTCCACTAGAAGTACAATACAAATCCAGAGCAAACATCACAAATATTCATGGAAAATATAAAGGAAAAACACAAAAAGTCAAATAATTTCTGCTTTTCAGACGTTCAAGCTGATCAAATGAGGTCCATCCCTGTTATGAAGGTATCTGTTTTACTTTGGTTGTAAATAATAATTTACAACTGCAAGTAAATACCTTCGCCACAACATCTAAAGTAGTATATAGCAAAACTGAGTCCATAACCTAGGCAGGCAGACATGCGCACATTCCCGTCACAGAAGTCAGCTAAGAAGCCTGGTGGCAGCAAGGTCTCTGTCTCCCCGAGTCAGCACTCCCTACGGGAGGAGTGACTGTCATGCTGCTGCCACACTGCAAGGATAGCCAATCCCACAACTTCAAGGTGTAGGCGTGGAACACAAGCTCTATTTGACTTGATTTTAAAGCATTCTTATACATACAGATTGAGCAAATCATGTAGATTCTTGGCTTCAGTTAACTCCCCCAAAAGTAAATAGTGTGTTTCTAGCATGCCCAGTTAATACTTCAGGCTATGTAGTGAAATTATTTTTTAGCTACTGTTTAGCAGATTTCTGATTCATTACCTTTGGTTCTTCTATTAGAGATTTTCATTAAAAAATCTGAGTGATCGCTTGAAATTTAATTTCATTATTTTTTAAGATTTAAATAAAATTAATTGAAGACTTCATACTCTACATATTTGCATAGTTTTCTTTATCTGATTTAAGAACAATTTCTTACAAATTCTGCCTTGTACTTCCACAATTTTTGACGTTTTATGAACTATTGATATGGGTAGGTCTTTTTTAATTTTTTAGAGTAGAAGCAAATACTTTAACTTATGTTATGAATCACAAATTCAGACATCTTCATAGAAACTTAGATGTCACATCATTTATAAATATTTATTTACCTACATCATGGATTAAATTTTGTAATCTGCTTGATACATCATCTCAATTGTTAATTCTTCTTTAGAATTTTCAATATTTAATAAAGAAACTTTTGCACAAAGGCCTGAAAGCCCTGAGATATCAATCATGTTTATTTATGGCCAGGGGGTATCTCATTTCTTTGACCAACTTAATTCCTCATGATGTCTGCTAATGATCATTGGTATTGAAGTTTCCATACTTAAAATTGTTGCATTCATAACTGGGAGCTCGTAGTCATACTGTGCGTTGACAGGACGATGGTGAAGCTGAATCTGCAAAATAAGTGGCATTCTCATAATTATATATTTAATTATTCCCTATTTAGGCACAAATGCTGATTGTTTTCTGATCCAATGAACTATGTAATTCTACCAATGATTCATGAAAATCTGATCTATCATTAATTATTTAACTAGAACATTACACATAAGTCTTTATACACTATACATAAGTGTTTATATATTCATTTATATAGTGAATGAAAGCATGTTTCATTATGGAAAGGAATTAGCTAAAATCCCTCTTTTTGAGGAACTGAAGAGGTAGCAATTATTCATTGAGTCTAGATGTATATACTCTCTGAGATCTTAAAGTAAGCAAAGAAAAATTAGAGTAAACGAAACAATGAAAATATCATTTGGATTCCTGTCTTGTAAATTCATGATGAGGATATCAACTTTGCAATGCAACTTGTACAAAAGGTGAGAAAAGTGTCAATATTGGTAATATCCAAGGGGACAATAATTCTTCTTTAAAAATAAAAGGATTGGGGTTGGCACCTAAGATGTCAGCTTCCCATTTGAGTTCTGGTAAGAGCTACCTTAAGTTCTGGCTGCTGTAACTCCAATTCAGTTGTCTGATATGTGCACCTAGATCAACATAAGATTCCCAAGGCTTGGGCCCTGCCAGCAATGCAGGCAGCTCCGACGGAGCTCCAGCGCTCTAGCCAGGGCCGGGCCAACACCTGGTGACTGTGCTCATCTGGGGAATGAATCTGCAGATTGAAAATCTATTTCTGTCTCTCAGACTCTCTGTGATGATGCTTTTCAAATAAATAAATACTACTTAATAAAAGGGAACTAAATTGAGTAAAAATAATTTAAGATTACAAATCACCTATTAATTACATTCACATCCTTTTTTTCTCTTTCCAAGCACTGTTTTAAATGTGAGCATAATTTACCATGAATATCACCATCATTTATAGTATAAAACTTTGCTGCTATCACCTGAGGTAGTTGCCATAACTTTTGGGATTAAAATGGCAGAGTTTGATGGGTAGCGATATCTGAAAGACATTTTTCTTAAACAGACTCTAATTCAAAACCAGATAATTGACACTATAACAGTTGCAGGAGTGGTAATGATTGATAACAGTAATCTTCTATCTAAAGTAATACAGATAGAATCTACCATAAAACAATTGATTGTCACTATCATACAGCAATGGACTTGGTGCACGGAGCTGATAATAACATGTAATAACATGCGTGGACTCTGACTGATGGTCGAAAGCCAAAGTTTATTAGTGGCATCAGACTTTATACAATGAGGGCCATATAGGCTAAGGGAGGAGGTATTGAGCTTATCAACAAAACCCATCAATTGTTTCTACACTTTTGTTTGGAACTCTTTTGTTTTGTTTATGCCACCAAATGTTCTCACTCACATGCTGTCCACTCAGCTGTTCTCATAATATGACAACCACTCAGCTGTAGGAATGGTACCCACTCAGTTGTTTTCATGCAAATATCCTATCAATGTAGTCTGTGCTCACTGACCTTTTAGAGTCAGTGTCCTTCTACAGTTGATCATGTATGAATTATTTGCATTTGTGTGATAATTTAAAGAATTGCATTTTAATGAAAACTATTTCACAAACTCTGAAAACTAAATCACACATGTTCATGACTGCTGAAGGTAGATGAGTACATGCTGGCATACACAACATTTTATTTTACTCTGTGAAAACAAAATGGATAGAATTTCTGCTTACTACTTGTTGAATTCCTTATTTAGCGTTAGGTTAAGCTTATGATTATAGACTAAATTAAAAGTATGGCACTGCCCAGATTGATCCGTTTCCTTTTTCCTTTCTGAGGGAAACATTTAGCAAACAGGAACAGGTGGTCACTATTGCACTGGGGTGTCATGTTGCAAGTCTGATCTGGGTTTGTGGCTGTGCCTCTGCAAAATTTTCCAATAGGTTCAAAGAAACACATTTAGTGCTGCAGAGAGGAGGCTAGCATCAGAAGCCAGGGAACACTGTCTTAGAAAAATTACTGAAAATTGCAATCATTTAAACCCACACATTATCCCCAAATGAAATATTTAAAAAGAAGTGTGCAACTGTATTAAAATAAATGAGAGGTTAATGCAGTGTTTCCATGGGTATTTAAAAAATAATCTTAACTAGAACTTTTATTAGGAATATCCAGTAATAAACTGTTAATACAGACTTCTGTTGAGTATTAGCTGGCAACTAGCACATAAAATTTTAATTGGCGGTTTCTTCAGTATTTAAGACTTGATTGCTACCAACATATTTTTCATAAAGAAAGTCATGCACTACTGTCAGTTATATTTATTACACAGAGGAACATTTTAATATAATAATGCAGATGTCTTCATTCTATAAACCCCAATGCTACTTAAAGCTGGGATTTTATTACTTGTGCCGAAGGCCAAACAAAACTATAAACCTGCTAAACTCTAACCGAGCTACTGCTGTTGAGCTGTGCACATTTTAGTTGTTAAATTACAATATAAAGTAATCAAATATGTATAAAAATGGTAGTCATGGAAGCACTATCCTGGATTCATAAGATTTCATAAAAAATCTAGAGACGAATTTATAAACATCAACATCCCACTCTGAGTTTATGAAATTCTCTTCCCAGAATATGATAACGCTGGTCTAATAACTTAAGAGATGGTCTGTCAATCAGTCCTACCTATATTATTCTCTTCTGCACAATAACTTCTTTATTCACAACTTATTTCCCAATCATATTAGGCACCTTGCTAACCCTCATTTCATACTAAGAATGACCAATGCTCCATGTCATATTTTTATGAAGATATTAAAATCATCACAAAGGATCATTCCTATGGCATTTTGTAACAGGCAGAGCATTTAGAAACATCGATTGCAAAATAGCAGATATAAAGGATGGTGCATTCTTTTGCTTCCAGCTAGAATAAACAACAAAGCAGCTAAAACGAGCCACAATGAAACAGGGGTGTTGTGTATGTTTAGTTTGTTGAAACAATCATAATTTTGAGACTCTGTAGGCTTATTTTCTCTTAATATAGTGATCGTGCTAATATATTATTAACTCTTCCACTGGAAAATTCAAATTACTAACCATTGCATATATTATGAGCCCTAAAGATGTGTATTGGGACAATAACAAGAAAACTTTTTTTTAGTATAGCTAACCACTATATCATGAAGCACACAGTTTCTATATTGCTAACCTTGACAAGCATAAGTAAATGATATTTTATTGATATATATGAGTAAATATGTTAATGTTATAGCTTGCTGTAAATGTTCCTTCACAAGGTTTGCTATATTTTTTGCATTTGAAGAAAATCCATCTGATTTTTAAAATACACATATAAAAAACAAATGTTCTGTTACATAAAGATCATTGAGCCATCAGTTCTTACAGGAATCCCAGTTATGCTGCACATTGCATGGAGACCTTGGCAACGTAAGATCTCTCAGCCGGTTTGTTTATTGAGAAAATAAAAACAATAGTACCAAACTGATCAAGCAGCTAGGAGGAAAGAAGAGGCTGATTCTACACAAAAAAGAACAGCATGTGATGGGTTATAGTATTTAGCTAACAATTGGTAATGTCTTTGAAAATATTTCACTATAATTACTTAAGTTAGATTATTTTTATTATCCTTGGGAAGCCCTAAATAAAACATATAGCAAACTTTTAACACAGCTGTAGCTAGAGATTATAGGTGGCTATTCTAAATTACTTCTTTTGCATTTATACGTTTTCTATACAAATGTAATAATTTAGTACTATTTAGCTATTTTTAAAAGATAGTTTGTTATTCTTCCTTCTATAAAACATATACTCATAAATTCCTCATTATAAATGGCTTGTCAGAAAGCATAATTTTCTGTCACTTTTCTGTGGGGCTCTCTGTGCACAGAACTTTTCTCTCCCTCCTTCATGTAGCAAATGAGTCCATAACATCGACGCTTATTAAATGCAACTCTTGCTAAGAAGAGCGAGCACCTGCTGGCACTTGGGTTTGTCAAACCCTACTGTTCTATAGGTCTCCCAACAACCTTTCAAGTAAGTGCTTCCGTTGCTTGCTGCACAGAGACTTTTACACAATTTACCTCAAGTTACAGAGCTATGAAATAGCAAATCTGGTCTTCCAACTCAAGAGTTATAACTGCAGCATCTGCTCAGAACTGCTGCATTACACATGGTTTCCAAGCAGCAAAGGTCACGGGACAGTGGCCACTGACTCAGGGCAGTTGGCGGTCCTTTAATGCTATCCTGTAGGCTCAGAGTTCAACTGCCAGGAAAGTGAATTATCCTGTCAATGCATCCATGGATAATACCAGCTTCCATTCCCCCCATAAATCCCTTATTTAACCCAGTGTTTAATTCTGCACTAAAACTTGTTTTCTTGGGATAGCATTGTGATGCACTAAGTGAAGCTGACACTGGCCACAATGCTATCCTACATCAAAGTGCCAGTTCCAGCCCTGGTTGCACCTCTTCGGATCTGACTTCCAGTTAAAGCACCTGGAAATTCAACAGATAATGGCCTACATGTTTTTTGTTTGTTTTCTCTTAGGAAGAAGCGTGTTAATTCAGTCTAGATATATTACAACAGTCTCAGCCATTCAGCTCAAAATATCCACTAGTTCAGGGAGCCTATCTTGCCTTTGACATATGTGTTGTACAAGTTACACTTGGTTGAAATTATATTTTAATTTCCTAAGTGGTGCATTGCGTAAGCTGGCATGCCTGTGTATGTTTAGAAATGACTATAGGAGAAGTAGTATACAGAAAAGCACATGTTGCAGAGGAGAAAACATACAATCTGAAGGAAATGGACTCTTACTTTTAACTGGTTTTACTTTGTTCCTGTGTAGCATGTATTCTTACACCTCCTTTACTTTGTCATGACATTTTCAAAAGGTCCATAATTGCTTGGAGGAATTTTCTCACCAATGAATGTATCATGAAAGAAGAATCAGTTTAGCACCTTCGAAGGGGAATCTCTGGGTTCTCTCCTTCCTACCTTTGCCCAGCCCACCCCCTGCTTTAGGCTCAGCCCCTTCCTGCAAGGACCTGAGTTAGAAACAAGCTGTGAGACTCCTGCAGAGAGGCGCTGATTGGCACCAAGTGAGGCCAGGAAGTGTCTACACCCCACAGGACAGGCTTTCTCCTGCTTTACTGCTGCTGCTTCGCTTTGCTTCCTTTTGGCTGCTTTTCTCCGAAACCCTTTTCAGCATTGAGTCCTGACTTTTCTTGGAGAAGCTCATTAGCTTTTCCTAAGGGGCAGAAAATAAAATACTATAAGAACATTATAATACATCGCTCCTATTCCTCCAGGTTTCACATTGCTTCTATTTGTTCCACTAAAATAATTACTTTTCTTGGAGAAAAATGACAGAAGAACTCTATTTTTATGAAGTTCTGATAAAGCCTTGAGGATCATACTGACCCATCTCTGAGGCCCAATTAAATTTACTGTCTTCAGCTTAATGACTGTGTGGCTATTTAACTCTCATCTCTGTAGTTGTTTTGTCTTAGAAGTGTGAAGTTGCCTTAACCATTAATTCTAGTCCCTTCAGCAACAAGCAAAGCTATAAACACTTGATTAAATGAATTCCATTGCATCATATGTTTACTTATATCGAGCAAGGCAAACGAGAAGTGTTTCTGTGTGGTCCTCGCGGCTTTTTCTCTTACCCACAGGCTGCAGCTGATGCACAGAGACAGGAAGAACCAGAGCTCAAAATGCTCCCTGCCTCCTCTGTATCCATCAGCATTTAAGTAATGCCTTAGCCAAATATGTTGAAATGAATAAAGTTTTAACTTCATAGAGTATAATCTTCTTTCTTGCTCATGCTATGTAAGCACAATTTCTCACCCCCATCTTTCCCTTCTTTCTTAAATCCATGGGGAAGGTACATCCACATTTTTTCCCCAAAATACCCCATATTTTAGTAGCCTAGTTTTCCATATTAATTTTCCTCAACTAATTAATCCACATTCTAGGAGGCAAAGGTGTAAAGTACTTTGTAAGGGAATTGACTAACTGGAAGCTGAAAAGTAATGCATTTTACACTGCTCATTAACTTTTTCAAATTTTGCTTTATTTATTTGAAAGCAAAAAATGGAAGGAGGATTGGGAAACAGGCTATTGGGAGAGAGACAGATTTGCCGTGTGTAATGATTCAATCCCCAAACGGTCAACAAATGCTCAGGTTGGTTCTAGCCAGGGCTCAAATCAGCCGGGCACCAGGAACTCCATCCAGGTCCCCATGTGAGTAGTAGAGGTCCAACCACTGGAGCCATTACCTGATGCCTCTTAGCTTTCACATATTCAGGAATCTAGAATCAGAAGTGGGGCCAGGACTTAAGGTCAGGTACTCCCAAATGCACACGTGCCCAGCACCATCTTTACTGCTGGGTCTACTGCTTGCTCCAGCACCATGTAACTTATACCAGTACAATAACAGTGTCTCCTTTGGTGTAACTTCAAAACAAATGAGTCTACAAAAGAAGAAAATTAAGGTAACTATAATTTAATTCTATCTTCCACGAGAAAAAAGTAATTTTTAAGCAATCCAATCATTGCTTTAAGTGAAAAGCACAGTGAAATCAGTAGCTTTTAATGGGGTGGGGAATGATCTGAGGGAGCAGATCCAAGTGCCTGGCAGTTGGGTTTGCTGCTGTTGTTATTTCTCCTGAGGCTGTGACTCTGCTGACTCACTTTAGTAGAAAAAGAGGATTGGGACTATGAAAGCACATGCAACTTGTGCCATTTGCCACTAATTGATGCCAGAGGTCAGCTAATTGATACCACGATCAACTTGGGCATCATTCTAGACTTGCTCTAGGCACGAATGTTGACCAGACTCCCCTGGTCTCAGAACTAAAGTGCAAAGTGTAGGTACTTCACAAAGCTCCAGAGGCATATAATAAAAAACCAAAGCTTTCAAGCAAACAAAACATAAGGAGGGGGAACTGTCATTGTAGCATAGGGTGTTAAGCTGCTGGCTGCCAGGCCAGTATCCTTAAAGTACCATTTTGAGTCCTGGCTGCTCCACTTATGATTTAGCTGCCTGCTAACATACTTACGGCAGCAGCAGATGCCCCAAGTTCTTGAGAAACTGAGACCCTCTTGGGAGCCATAGATGAACTTCCAGGCTACTTAAATGGCAAACCCAGTCCCAGCACTGTGGCCATTTGGAGAGAGAACAAATATGTGGAAATCCTCTCTCTCTCTCTCTCTCTCTCTCTCTCTCTCTCTCTCTCTCTCTCTCTCTCTCTATCTCTCTCTGAATATGCCTTTCAATACAGTATATTTTAAAACAATCCTCCAGAAGGAGACATCAACAATATTATTTTGGGTGTGCAAAAATCAACATAGAAAACACAATCAAGGTGATTTGTCTTGATAAAAGAACATAATATGGAGTTTATACTGGGCAAATGGAAAAATGCCAGAAAAACAATTCAAAAGAATTGCTACAAACTAGTGAAAAAAATTACAGAGGCACAATTAAGTAAAACTAGACGATCATTGCATGACATGAACAAAGGATTCAAGAATGAAGGATGGTGAAGACAAACTGGTTTAGCAAGTTAAATCTCGCCCTGTGTTGCTGGCATCCCTTCCTGGCACCAGTTCAAATCCCGACTGCTTCCCTTTTGAGCCAGTTTCTTGCTAGTGCACCTGTGAAAGCAGTGAAGGATGGCCCAACTCCCACATGGGAGACCAAGAAGCAGCTCATTGTTCTTGGTCTCAGAAGGTCCTGTCTCAGGCTGTTGTGACCACTTGGGGAATGAATAAGGATTAAAGTCATTCTCTCTGTGATTCAGCCTGTCCAAAAAATAATAATAAATGAATCTTTAAAACAATGTTACTTCATTGAATAAAAACATATAAATGGAAATAATACTTCATTTCATTTGTTAAAAAATAAATGAACCACAGGAGGAGTGAGGATTCTTGGGGGACTGGCAACATTTTGTTCTTGATGCAAGTATGATCCGATAACAACACATAAATACTTGCAAACATTCTATGCTTGGAAAGAGGACAGAGTAAAGTTTCTCACACATGGAGCTTTGAAATACTAACTGTTAAATGGCATCTCGGATGTTCATGTATAAAATGGATCTGTGTTGACTTTGACATTCATCTTTACAATTCCATTCTGAAGTAAAACATGAGGTACTCAGCATCTGAGACAGATGTATTTATAATACACAGCCGCCCCCACCTGTTGACTTCTCTGCTAGGGCTCTACATGAGAGCCAGGCCAACCATTGTATGTGATATTGAGGGACTCCACAGCAGAAAAACAAAGTAAAATGGCATTTCCCTTACAGAGATGATGGAAGCAGCTATCCCAAGCCTTCCGGAAAGGAGATTATTGGAAGACATGATAGGACTGAATTGTAACTACAGACCTTTGGTAGGTAAAGGAACCCCTCGCCTACCCCAGCATCCAGATCAACCCAGATGTCTTTATTTAAACTTGTAAGGTTCAGGTTCTGGGGTGACATCTCTCAACTTTTCCACACCTAAGAGAAAAGCGCTCTTCTGTCAGACAGTTTGGGAGCTAGCACAGAGGCAGGATTTGGTCATGCCACACAGAAGGGACTTTATTTCCCTTTCCTTTCAAGGCCACAGCAATTAAGGATAACACTTGTGCTGATTGCAATGCATGAGGAGCCTCAGAAGACCAAAGACTTGGCCAGAATGCAGAGAAACTCAGGCAAGTTTTATTTTCCTACAATATCCTCAACACGGACTGATTCTAAACGGATCTGGGATTACTGGAAGAAATAAAAGAATGATGACTCCTTATTTAAAGTGATTCATATGGAAACTAGCTTAGTTAGATATAAGAGGTATTCATTTTTACGCATTTCACAAATACTTTTAATATGATTTTTAAAATCATGTCAAAGGTAGCACATGTACCAGTGTTTGAACACTGATAATTTCCAAAGTAAAATAATTAATTTCTTTAATTAATTTTCTCAATTGCGGATTTATACTTTTTAAAAGGAGAATAAAAATTAAGTGGGGGTGTCTTTCATTGTACTTTTAATATTAGTGGTATATTGCAGGTCATGAATTGACAATGTTGTTAATGTTATGTTTAACCATATATATATATATATATGTTTAACCATATATATATGGTTACATATATATATACATATATATAAATATATCCATAGTTATATGTTCAAGGCTTCTACGTCTTTATATTTGCCTCATAACAGTGCAATTGGCCAATAATGGTTAGCAGAGATCAGTAATTTATAAGATTGATACTTTGATGTCAAGTTCAATCTAATAGGTTCCTAATTAAATTTAAATGCTTAACATAAATACACTTTAATCCATTTCATGATACTCTGTCATTAGAGATAATATATGTGGAGCAACAGCACAATGTCTGGTATATCATTAACACATAATAAATTACAGCATTTGTTACTGTATTGTTTGCTCATGTCTTCTGCAAATCCAGGAGAGAAAAGTGAAGCTGTGCACAGAAAAAGGAAGGTTTCTCTGTGAATAAGTGTAGCCCTGGGTGCTAATGATGTATCCAATGAGATGAGTCATTAACAACTCCTGATACTAAAACTCGCCTGCATAAGTGTTAAATGAATTTGTAAAAAGAACATTTTTGTTATGGAAAAGGTAGAAATACTTTGAAGTTATCCCATAATCAAATTATGCTGACTTGTTTAGCAGAGTTTAGTGTTGGCCAGGGCATTCAGATGTTCTAACACATAAAAGCAAGTTTAGAGAAAGGTCGTCTAATGAATGCAGGTGGCATGTGTTACGTTCTTTACTTTGTAATTAACTACTAAACTGCACACTTGCCATTCAGCAGGCATACTTTATTTTATGATCTTGTAGATACTGTCTCGTGGTTTCATCGGCTTTGAAAGGCTTCTTAGATTCCCAAAGAATCAGTTTTTGCAACAGGCAAGTATTTGTAAGGAACTTGCTTTCTGAAAAATGCTTCACCATTCCCAAACACAGATTGCAACACCAACTTCGGAGATAGAAATGAGAATATTTGAAAATGTCTTTGGTGTTCATCTCAATGCTTGGTGCACTCGATTTTTATCTACAAATAAGATACAGGGTAGATGTTAGAAAATTGGCTTAAATGCTTCCAGAAAATGTATGAATTATTGTGATGAAAGTGGCCATGACAAGGCAGCATCCTCTGTAGAACTTCGTTTTACACCAAGATTTCTGTAATCACAGCCTGATTTTCTACAGATTAGCTCCAGCACTGACACTGCTGGCTTCCATCCCACCAACAAGGAATGCTTGTACAGGTGGGGAAGGGATTCAAGTTTCTCGGGTAGACATGTGGAGAACTGGAAACGAAATTGGTCCCCTACTGGTTACTCCTAGAAAAATGTGTCACTAATTTTAAGGAAAAGAAGATCTTGACAGCTCGCCCTAACTGAAAGTTTTTGGGGGAGCTCCGTAAAATCCAGGAAGCAAAGGCAGCCCTTCCCGCTGCAGCCAGTCCCTGCCGCTGGCACTTCATCTGCAGGTGAGGCACTGAGAGCAGGTCACCGACATGGGCAGGTGGCAGAAGCACACAGGCTGTTCCAGGAAGATCTGCACAAAGTTCCACGAGGGGAACGTGAGCGTGTGTGGGAGGTAAACACCACAGAGAAGTCCAAGGAGGTCCTGCTCTCTGCAGGTGACGTTGCTCCGTGCTGAGGGTGCCTGGATCAGAACACACCAAAGAGCAGAGCTGACCACAGGACTAACTTATTGGTGCCCATGAGATGGCAGGTGCAGCGTCACACTCCAGATGACGCTGGCAGACAAAAAGTGGGAAAAACTGGTTTCTTTGTGTGAATTTGGGACAACTGAATGTGTCAGCATTTTGATTTATTGACTACTGCATTGGGCTTTGCTGATACAATAACAGAGCAAGATATATTTTTAAATAATCTGAAAAGAGCAGTGTGAATTTTTCCAACACCATGGATATGATTAATATTTTGGGAGACAGAAATGCCAATTACTCTAATTGGGTCATTTCATCCTGTAGGTATCAACTTATCATCTTGAACCATATATATAACACATGCATATATATACAAATATTGTGTCTGTCAATAAAAGAAATTAATGTAAAAGAAGATGTTTTCTATAGAAACCATCACTGCCTCACTTGTGTAATAAGACAACTCAAAACAAGGACAATGAAGTATTCAATGTCACATTATAGATTTTGAGGGCTTCACGAGAATGATAAACTAGTTATACAGCAAAGCTCAAAATGGCATGTTATTAAAAATCCAGGTTAGAGACTCATCCACACTCATTTGTGCAGAAGTTAATTACCATTTCCTGGAGTGAGCATTTACAAGACATGTCCCTCATTTGCAGTTGTCCTGATCCTACGTCATTGCTGCTGGAGAGGAACACCTGCTCGTGTGCTTACTGAGTTCTTGTTGTCCAGTGTCTCTCTTTTTTCACTCCTCACCCCCTTGCTTTAACTTCAGAAAGATTTTCCCCTACCTTTCCCCTACCTTTCCTGACTGTTACCTACACCATCACTTGCATTTTTCCTCATATGACGTATTCACGACAGTCCTGCTCTCCCTGCTCATCACCATTCCAAGGCCGCTTAGCAGAGGGTGTTGAGATGTCCTTCCTCCTGCTACAGATACTTCAGGATTCCCTGAATGGAACCTGCAAACAGCTGCTTTCTCTGTGCAAAGCCTTCCATATTCTCTTGGCCCACCTTTTTGCTATTAGCCAAAACACCCTGAAACTTGCATATTGCATTTGGAAATCGAAAGTTTTCATGTGTTTGTTCTTAATCGAACACTACAATATTGCCCAATGTTTGCATTGTCTGTATCCTATCAGTAAGGAGATGCATCAATGCTTTTTTCATAGTGACCAGTTCGTATCCTGTGTAGCGCTGCGTGTATTATAGGACCTCCATACTAAATCACCTGACAGAATCATTTGGCACCTGGAGCTCCTGGAACATCTTCAATTTAGGAAAGCATGTTGCAAATAGCATGACGTAGGACAGGCTCACACATGCAGAGGATGACTTAATAAATTTATTCCAGGCCTTTCCCAAGCAGAATCACAAAAAAACTGCTGTTGCAAAATAGATAGATAGATAGATAGATAGATAGATAGATAGATAGATAGATAGACAGACAGATCCTCTAATTGAGTGAAATTTCACAAGGACTCTAGTTCCATCAGAACTAAAATGAGGATCATTTTGCTACAGGAGGTCACTACAATCATTGGGGTTACTTTTGCCCCAGTAGGTGTCGCTAAGGGATTGGCATTGGATCACCACTGTGATGTGGCATATGTAAGAGTCCCAGAACTTACCATACAAGGTGGTGGCACCACGGCTAAACTGGCTAATCCTCCACCTAAAGTGTTAGCATCCTATAGGGCACCAGTCCATGTCTCAGCTGTTTCCTGTTGGTTGCCTGGGAAATCAGTAGAGAGTGGCACAAATCCTTGGGAGCCCATGCCCATGTGGGAGGCCTGGAATACCCTGGCTTTGGACCAGCTCAGCTCTCACCATTGCAACCACTTGGGGGGTGAGCCACTAGAGGAAACACCTTCTCTCTCCACTGTGTAAATCTGATCTGCCTTTCAAATAAACATAACTAAATAGTTTTAACAAGAATTTACCATCAGAAATAATTCAATAAATGAGGTAAGCTAAAAGATTTAAAGAGAGAATTAACAAGTGAAGATGTCGAGAGAGTAATCAAGTATATGAATAGATTCTGAATGTAACTAGTGGGTAATTCAAATTAAAACCACAAGCAAAGAAGTTCCAGTACTCACTTACCATGATGTATAAAAGCTGTTCGATATGATTGTGCGCCTATTACACACCACTGTGCGCTATCAGGCTGAGGAACAGCCGGTAACCGTTGTAAGGGGTGCAAAGTAGAGTCACAACAATTCTTCATTGTTGGAAGAATGACAAACTTGCGTAGCTACTTTGAAAGTCAGTTTAAAATCTCATAGAAGATTAACATATCCTTAATAATAATCTAACAATCAATCTCACACATAAGTATTTACCCAAATATAATAAAAACCTAAGCAAACAAAAATTGTGTGTGAATGTTGATGACCATATTGGTAACTGAAAAAGTAGAATGTAGTATATAGTACTCAGCCATTATAGGTGATGAAAATCGCTTAACACATATAACATACATAGAATTTAAAATGTGGTAAGCAAAGTGAAAGAATGTAATGTTCAAGAAAAGACAATTGTCCAACGACAGGGTCTGTGAGTTGTCAGAGGCTGAGAGGGAGACAGGTTGACACACTGGGAGTGGAGGGATGTTTAGAGGAAGGGCCCTGCTCCCTCTTTCAATTTTGATGGTGACTCTACTGTACAGTTTTGTGAGGAAACACAGCACTGTGCCAAAAGAATGAATTTTGTTGCGTATAAATCATTCTAAAAGTAGAAAGAGATGATCTGTTCTATGGGTTTTTAAAATATCCATTTATTTATTTGAAAGAATTAGAGGAAGTGGAAGAAGAGAGATCTTTCATGCATTGGTTCACTCTCCAGGTGGACTCAACTGCTTTGGCTGGGCCAGACAAAAGCCAGGCGCTTCTTCTCCCAAGCAGGTGGAAGGGGCCCAACACTCAGGCTTTCTTCCATTGCTTTTCTAAGGCAATCAGCAGGGAGCTGGATGGGAAGTGACACAGCCAGGATGCGAATGGATACCCATAGCGGTTTGTTTTAAGTTTTTCTTTTTTTAATTTTCAAAAGGTATTCCTATATAAAGCTGATTTGATGTCTCTCTTAGATACTTCGGGGAATACAGACAGAAGTCTTTCTCCCACACTCCTTCCCCCAATCTCTGCTTTGCCACTTTTCTCATTTTCTTTAATTTCTGAAATTAATTTTAATCCATTACTGTGATCACAAGCTTAAAACTGCAAACAATACTTTGAGTTAAATTCTACATTCTTCATGCTCTGGTAGCTTTTTCCCTAACTTCTCCTGCCTTCTCCCTCATTCCCGTTTTGCCTCTTCCTGTCCTTGGCACCCTCCTCCCTGAGATCCATCCTTCCCTACTTTCAATGGACTTGCATGTCATTGCTTCTGCAGGCCTCCCAGAGACGGTGTCGGAGCCTCAGTGTGCTTCCAAACACACTTGTGCTTGGTATGTTAGGTGTGCGTGCTTTCCAAAGTCCTAACACAAAGTTCCTAGCATGGTACTCTCAGATGATTCAACTCTCGTGAGCTGCAGGCATCAAGAACTTGGGTTGCTTAGGTCACCATATCCCTAGCACCTTACCACAATTAATAAGTAAATAAAAACTGAGTCTCGGCCCCAGGGTGGTGGCCTAGCGGCTAAGATCCTCACCTTGAATGTACCGGGATCCCATATGGGTGCCGGTTCGAATCCTGGCAGCCCCGCTTGCCATTCAGCTCCCTGCTTGTGGCCTGGGAAAGCAGTCGAGGACTGCCCAAAGCCTTGGGACCCTGCACCCATGTGGGAGACCTCGAGGAATTTCCTGGCTCCTGGTTTCGGATCGGTGCAGCTTCAGCTGTTGCGGTCACTTGGGGAGAGAATCATTGGATGGAAGATCTTCCACTCTTTCTCTGCTCCTCTCTATGTATATCTGACTTTGCAATAAAAATAAATAAATCTTAAAAAAACACCTGAGTCACTGGGAAAAATATTCAGCCATCAAGATAAATACTCCACTAGGATTTAATTTGGCATTGTATACATGGGCAAGAAATATTAAATGCATACATGAAGTTTGACTTCAGAAATATTTGAGTTTATAACCTTGTAATAAAAAATTGATATATGAAATGGAAAGGAAACCTTTTGCAAGACAGTCATCTGGCCACAATTTTCAATCCGATAAAGTAGCCTTCAGCCTGTACTGAAATGTCCCTATGCTGGCTTCCAGCACCGCACGATGCCATGACTTCAGAGATGCTGAGCCAGGGAGCCGGAGACCAACGCTTAAGCAGGACATCCAGTAAGGAGACCCATGCTCTAACGTCAGAGCTTCTTCTCCAGCTGTAGATTAGAGAGAATGATATCACAAGCCTTACAGCAAGACAAAGTAGGAATCCAACAGATAGAAAGCCTTTGGCACAGAGCGAGCTTTCAAAACTCTGCTTTTTCTACATTAGTGATATTAAGTAGGCTCTGAGTAAACAAATTCTAACGTAGAGCCAAATGGGTGGTTAACACTCTGCTTTTATGAAACACGCATACGTATGTACACACAAATACATGCTTCGATAAACCCTGATGCAGTTTCAGAATGTTAAACATGGAGGAAAACTACAGATATGACTATCACACTCAAGATTTAAAACTCATTTAATGCTGTAAATAGACTGTTTTGTTCACACACCTCCTGAATACGGTACTGGAGCTTTTCTAGGTCTTTATAGCTTTGGTTTAAGCATTGCGGACTTCAATCACCGTGAATCAGTGAATCAGGCATCAAGTTAGATCTGCGAAGAATATTAAATTATTATCAAGGCAGACTCAGTAATATGGTTTGGATCTAAAATGGAGATTCTTTAGATGTAAGATAACAAAATCCAGTAACCATACACAGTAGTGTCGGAGGATCCAGTCTTCACAGATGAGTTCCTTCGTTCTGAGTGCTGCATAGACGGAGCAGAGAGAAAGCTCTTCCTAGTTAATGCTCTAAGTGGATTTACCACCTATTACAGCTACCTTTTCCACAATAGGAGCTTAAACATTCCTGAGGTGCAAAAGATTTTCTTTTAAAAGAATAATTTTTACTGTGCTGCCAATCACATCCCATTCTGATTACCCCATTAGTCACAGGTGCTGTGACACTTGGATCCGTAACGTCTGTGAGCCATGCAGGCACCACGGGGCTTCTTGACCACCACATCTTTACTTCAGCCACTTTCCTCTTGTCCCAATGTGCTCCCTGTGGATTCTTTAGCCATGGGGACGCCGCGTTGCCTAGGAGTCTTTTTTTTCCCCCAGGTTGTGTTTTTTCACATTTGCTGCACACCACGAATGAATTGAACAATCCAAAGTTTCCTTTTTACTCTGTTTATTTATTCATTGACTATTATCATCTCATTATTGTCAGTCCTGCATTAAAAGAGGCAGAACAGGGCCTGGCACGATAGCATAGAGGCTAAAGTCCTTTGCTTGTTCTTGCCCGGATCCGATATGAGCGCCAGTTCTAATCCGAGTGGCCCCGCTTCCCATCCAGCTCCCTGCTTGTGGCCTGGAAAAGCAGTCGAAGACGGCCCAAAGCCTTGGGACCCTGCACCCACGTGGAAGACCCAGAAGAAGCTCCTGGCTCCTGGCTTCGGATCGGAGCAGCTCCAGCTGTTGTGGTCACTTGGGGAGTGAATCATTGGACGGACGATCTTCCTCTCTGTCTCTCCTTATACCAGAGTTTCAAATAAAACTCTCTGTATACTAGACTTTCAAATAAAACTAAATAAATCTTTTTTAAAAAGTAAAAAAATAAAATGAAATAAAATGAAAAGAGAGGCAAAACAAAACAAAAACCAGAAACCTGACAAGTGCTGAGGTCTGGCAGAGCCAGGGAGTGCAGAGGCTTTCTGTGCTGTAGCAGGGAGCAGATGTGACAGTTGTGGATCCTGATTGTGGACCTTGCTAATCCATTTCCTGAACGGCAATGATGATCGCACGTATCTCTGGATTTCTATACCTCATCATGGAGACCTGAGTAGAGTTCCTGGCTCCTAACGTCAGTCCTGACTCCGATCCTGTTTTAGCAGAGAAGGATTTGGGCAATGAACCAGCAGATGAAACTGTTTATTCTCTTTCTCACTCTTTCTCCTACCAAAATAAAATTAAAGTTCAATAATGTGACATATGATTGCTTGCAGGAACTTCAGTTGACTGCATAGTGAAGCCCATGGATTGCAAACAGATTGTTTCTTAGGCTGTGGGAAATCAGAAAATTCAATGGAACTTTGACTACTTGGGGGAAAAGACAGACAATTGACTGGCATTCCCCATGATTCAGAAGTTCGCTGCTAGATTCCTTGCTGTATTATGAAATGTACTGATCTTTGTGATTATGCAGCTTGAGTCAGTAGTAGAATCGTCACGTCGGAGCTCTATGCTGTAATCATCTGGAAATGGTGCAGAGAACTTCCTAAACAGAAAATTCACTTACCTGTTTGAGAAGACAGAGATGATTCATAAGTAATTTGCTAAGGTAAGTTTTTCTTTGAATGGTGGTTTTTCATTACTCTTTTTTATTTCTGGACTTTCATTTTTGTGTGAATATATAACTATAGATAGATAGATATATAAACACCTATATGTGCATATATATACTCTCTCTATATACAATATACATAATGAAGTTTAAGAAATATTTGTTAAAGAAAAAATATTCTGACACTTGCTAGGAAGGTAAAGGAAAATTCATTCAGGCTTATTGCAACAGGTGTCTAGATCATCCTGGCAGGAGTGAAATATGGGTATTACTTCTAAACCCAACAAATACCCCTGAAGACTCATACCCATATTACTAGGGATCAATAAATAAATACACATATAAAAATGAATATTTTAGAGATCAGCAGACAAATATACATGGCAATCTCAAGGACAGGAGGAAGGAGGATTCTTCCCAAATTGATGTACATGTATTCTGTAAGTCAAATCGCACATGTTCAATACAGTGGTCAAAGGATGAGGACGTTGATCAGAAACAAACAACAAAATAAAACGAGCAGGACTTTGGAGTGTGCAATTTTCACTCCCGTGGCTTAGCAATCCTCTTGATTTTTTGAAGCAAGGTAACCTTGGAAACAAGGTCCAAGGATGACACCAGCTTGTGTAGCAGCTTGGGAACTTGCTGAAGTTTAGTCAAGGAGGGAGTCTTGGCCAGCATTTCCTCTATTCACAGCAGTCTTCTGTCCTCCGAAGAATGCATACATATTTTTCATTCTGTTGTCTTTTGTTCATGATGAACAAGCTAAACTATCTGTTGAGACATGATAGCTGAGCAGTCCCTGCCAGTTGGGCTGTAAGCTTTCTGAGTGATCCACAAGGCAGCAGCCCCAGGCCAAAGCAGAAGCACGTCCCAGCTGCAGCTGGCAGCACTGCTTTGCATCCTGGGCAGGAGCGGAAAACTTCCTGCAAGATCTTGAATGTGAGGGTTTATTACCCGGTGTCATCAACATAGGTGGGTAGGTGAAAAATCACACCTTAGTTTGCAAAGTTATATTCAATTATTGAGGAAACATAAGAATTAAGAATTTGGTAAAGACTAACAAAATGGCAAGATGAACAACCCATGCTTATTTTTGTGTAAATAACCAGATCTTAATAATAATAAAACAGGACCTTATAATGGTATGCTGTTATTGCCTGTTGAAAAACTAACACTTCTGAGCATAATCACCATTATTTTCAAAGATAGCTGAAGTAGGATTTTTTTCTAAGCCTATCCTTATTAGATTTGCCCTGATACAAATGTACCAAAGATTGGTGATTGATCACATACTTCTACTAAATTTTGCTAAAATTTTTCATATAGAATTGTAACATAAACTTCTAGAAGCCCCATGGGGTGAGAAAACAAGCTGATAATTTACCAAATGAACTTCACCTCCAGTGCTTAAAGATTTGCAGGAATTCTTCTCTTCTTAAGGTCTCACAAATATCCCAATTCCAGACCCTTCCATTAACACCTGCTAGGCTGCGGACCCTGAACCAGCCACTGGGCAACTTTTTCCAAGCCCAGTTCATAATATTGGCTGCAAATATCAATCTTAGCCCCTTAAAAATGTTGGATCATATCTACTTCCATGCACAACATTCCCAAATATGGCATCCCAGTAAAAGTCCTGGTTTTAGAACCATTTTCTCAATGAGGTGGGTAGGTTCCTGTTTCAGGATATATACAATTGTGTTGCCATGAATAGAACATTCACTAACCTTTCTAAATTCTGGATGGATTAGCCCAGAAGAAAAGAAGTATTCCATGTCTGTTTCAAAAGGATAATCCACTATTTTGTGTGTGTGTGTGTGTGTGTGTGAGAGAGAGAGAGTATGTGTGTGTGTGTGAGAGTATGTGTGTGTGTTTGAGTATGTGTGTGTGTGTGTGTGAGCGTGTTGTAGACAAAGAGAAAGGAGACAGAGATTTCTTCTATTCAGAAGTACAAGCCTTAAGGATTTGCACCATTCTCCATAAATTCACTCAGTCCCAGGTAAAGAATTCTTGTTTGTCCTGGCCTTGGGTTAGCAGTTTCACAAACCCATCAGCTTACCTTCTGCTTCACAATGTTGGAAATCCCTCTTCATGTCTAGGTATGCTCTCAAGTCACTTCCGGGGTGCTGTTCAACAGGTAGCACCCAGGATCTCCTGCACTTGGTGTAAGTTTTCTCCAGCACTCTTAAGATAATTCCTTTTTGCTAAAGATGGAGGTATCAAGAGCAATCAATAGATTGCTAATTTTGGGGGGGGGGAGAATAAAACAAAAATTGTAGATGACACAAATTTTAAATGATCATAGCTAAAAAATATGATGGGACTTCTTGTAAATTTTAGCTCCCACATATAATAGTAAAAATGTAATATTTCTCCTGCTATATTTGACTTATTTCACTCAACATGATACCCTCCAGTTTTAGCCTTTTTGTTGCAAATGACACAATTTTATTATTTTATTGGTATATAATATCTCATTGTATAAGTGTGTGTGTGTGTGTATTTTCTTTACCTAATTAATTTGATGCTTTATATCTTGGATATATTTTGTCTGTTATGAAACAGGACTGCTATAACCATTTTGCTTTACAATAGCTCTTACATTGAATGTATAATCTACATTCTTAAATACCTAGAAGATACATTTTTATCTTATCTGACATAGAAACTCAAGCAAAAATGCTTATATTATAGTTAAATGTTAATAATCCAGTAAAACATCAAAATGTATCAAACCAATAATATGAAACTAGAGTCAGTTATCAAAGATTTACTCAAGTCAAGTGACCTTGAAAAAAAACACTGGTATTAGTTAGATTTCAGGGAATTTCTGTAAGTTTAATTTACACAAACACTTGCTTATTTTTTAGCTTTTTAAAACAGAATCACTACATCCAGACACATAAAAATGATATGGATATATAACTTACATACATTCAAACATAAATATATAGAGAAACACCAAGTTACCTTGGAATTCTCATTATAAAGATCTAACTATGATTCAAAATCATATTGTGATATAAAACTCACTGTACAGGACCGGCTGCTCTATACCTTAAAATGGCCATAAGGCACCATTCAGCTGTTTCGTGTCCATTTCATCTTAGTATTTAGCCAGTTGTTGTGTTGAAGTAAAATTTTGCTGATCTTGGCAGATTTTAGGATAATCCAGACTGGCTTGTAACTCTAACAAGAAAGAATCTTGATTGAATTTGAACTGTAATACTGCATCAAGGTGGAGGAATCCACCGGGGGGAGGGGAGGGGGTGGGAGGGGGGGATTCCCAGAGCCTATGAAACTGTCACATAATGCAAAATAATTAACAATAAAAAAAAACTCACTGTACTATAAAAATTTGTGCTATATCTTTGCTTTTAAAAAATAAAACTAGTGCTTTTGGAAAGGTAAGTTTATCTAGCAATATTTCACAGAATATTGTTTTAAAGATTTATTTATTTTTATTGCAAAGTCAGATATACAGAAAGGAGAGAAAGACAGGAAGATCTTCCATCTGAAGATTCACTCCCCAACTGACTGCAATGGCCGGAAGCCAGGAGCCAGGAAATTCCTCGAGGTCTCCCACGTGGGTGCAGGGTCCCAAGGCATTGGGCCGTCCCTGAATGCTTTCCCAGGCAACAAGCAGGGAGCTGGATAGGAAGTGGAACAGCCAGGCTTAGAACCGGTGCCCATATGGGATCCCGGTGCGTTCAAGGCAAGGACTTTAGCCGCTAGGCCACGGCTCAGGGCCCTCAGAGAATATTTTTAAGAGTTTTCTTTCCTATGTTACATATTGGCTTTGGGAGGCGGGGTGCTTTTGTTCTTTGAGAGCACACTGCTGCCCTGCCCCATGGAGCGCAAGAGTGTATGATGAAGGAGCACTATGGGATGGAGGGGCTAGAATGGGAACGGAGAGGGAAGGCAGAGGACTGAAGGTGACAAAGCTGGACAGAAGAGTGGACATAACAGGAAGGGATGACTTACATGCCCTAAGAAACCAAGGAAACCAGAATGTCTTTAGTAATGTCGTGTGAATGTGAAAGCGAGCAGACAGAGCGAGGACCATGGTGGTGGAGTATTAAGTTGATGTGATTCAGAATGCTTCAGGGGCTTGGAAAGTGTAGCTTCCATATTCCTAACTGAAGGTTCATGACAAGTGAGAGATCTAGGACACTAACCCAGCCTCAGTGCCCAACAGATACGCCGGAAGCCCTAACTTTGCTTGTGAAGTAAAACCTCAGGCAAGTTGTTTGGCCTGATGGTAGCTGGTGGTTCATACATCAGCATCCTACAGCCAAGTACTTGGGTTGGATGCCCAGCTCAAGTTGCTCACTGTAGCTTGCAGTGATGTGGACTTTGGAAGACTGCAGATGAAGGTTCGGGTACCTGGGTTTCTGACTTCTAAGCAGGATATCTGAATTGAGTCCTGAGCTTCAGAGTTTGCACCCAGCCACTGGACATTTGAAGAAGAAAGAATAGATGAGAGTGTGCACTCTCCCCTCCCTCCCTCTCTCCCCTCCTCTGTCTTCCCTCTCCTCCCTCCCCTCCCCTCCTCTGTCTTCCCTCTCCTCCCTCCCCTCCCTTCCCTTCTCTCTTCTTTTTCTTTTCTCTCTCTTTTTATCTCTATCATCTCCATCTCTATTTTCTTTCCCTTTACCCCTCCCCCATGCCTTCTCACCAAACAAACAAACAAAAACCTTACAAAGGTCAATAAATTCCTGTTCCAAGACCACAAAAGAAACCCCCATTCAGATGCACAGTCTGGTACTCACAGTCACTTACCTTCTTAAACTCCAGATTCTCCTCATGCTTCAAAGGTCTATTATACAGAGCATAGGATTGAATCAGGATTTACCTTTGCTTAGATGTTAATGCCATCTAACTAGTGCAGACAGGGTGTGAACTCCGCCCGAGGATTCTGCTTGATCACAAAAAGCACCTGTCTAAATGTAGCCAAGGAAAGAGTCTGACCTTTTAAGCCATTGTAGAATAAAGCCTCTGTCTTATCTCTCTCCTAAAAGCCTTCTGTCACCTATCTTCTTGCGGCTGTTATCACTCTCTGTGTGTAACTGCTGTCTATTTCTCCATCTACCTACCTATTCACATCTGTCTTCCATCTGTCCATCCACCTGGAACCAGGCCGCTGTCACCTGTAGGTCTCTATCATCATGTATCTTCTCAAACTCTATTGTTTGGCAGTCTACTCTATTCATACACATATATGAGTCTCCTTGTCACTGTGGCTATCCCAATAAGTTCTGCTTTTTTTTTTTCTCTCATCATTTTTTTTCTAGTGAGCGAGAGTTTTAAATTCTTGGCGGTAAAGCCAGAGTAACAAAGATATGAGGCAGTTTCTGGGAGTATTACAGAAGAGCAATGACACAGCATTTACAGCAGTCCCAACGCCATCATCTGTTCTAGCTGACATCTGACAAGGTGTATTGATGCTGTTGTGATTTGGGAACCATGGAATGTTTCCTGATAGAGAAAATCACCAGAGTCGGCAACACAAACTTCCAGGATACCAAAATATTATTAATAAACCACGGTTATGTAAGTCAAATAATATCATCTTGAAGTCACCTTGACCATTGTATTCATCTCATTCTTAATTTGAATTAGATTTCCTAGCAACCTACAAAAAGCTACTAGCATTTTTTGATGAAAAATGTTATGTAGTAAAATGCAAAACATATTTTTGCTCATTTGGAATTTTACTTAAATATCTTATCTCTCAGAACAATTAAATATCCTTGTAGGTAGATTTTACACCCTTGGCTAATCTCACTTACATCCAGTGTATTAAAGAAATGAAAAGATTTTTTTTCAAGACTTTCCCTTGCATTAGAGCCAAGCAAATTACTCAGAAAAATGATATTGTACAATTTCCAACTTCTGAAATGCACCAATCACTTGCACACCACACTCAGGCCTTCAAAGCACTGTCTGCCTTACCTTTTAATAGGAATGCAGTGCCTTTATTTTTGCAGTATCGTATACAGCAAGGTAAAAGAAAAGCAGTAATGATGAATTATTTTTTTGCTAAAATAATAAAAATATGTATTAGGTGGCTTGGTCATTAATCTACCTTCAGAATCAAATGTAAGCCTCGTCCATGTGAGGTGTCAAAGCAAGGAAAGGCTGTGAGAGCTACCAAAAGCTTTCTTAGGAAAGCATCTGAAGATACGGTTTTTTTGTCTTCTTATTGCCTATCTATAAATGCTATTCCTCTCATTTAAGAATGTAGGGAGGACATGTAACATTTAACGTGAACAGATAACACTTTCCTTCTCCAAAGAGTGCCTTTAACTTCAATGAGATTTGATTTTGCTGGTTATGTTTTCAGGGTAAGACATCAGATATTCACAGGAACTCTCCTTCTCCCGGCCCTGAGATAGTTTGCCAGTCGTAGTTAAGCAAAAGATTCATGAACTGTTCTGAAGCGGCAAGTGGCTCAAATCATGATGGCTTATTGGCTTCTTCTTCTTCATTTCTTGGGTTTTACTCCAGAATCCTATAAGCTGAGCGCTCTGTGGCCCATAGGTTGCAAAAATGAGCTAATTATATTTACAAATTTGACTGTTTTGAGGTTGTTTCTGCAAAGTCATCATTAAAAAATTTAAAATCCTTTTCACATTGCTCGTGGGGAAGATGATTATGTGAGAGACCAGAGTTTGGTGTTTGTTTATTTGGGCTTTTTTTTTTTTAATAAGTGAGCCAGTAAATTTGCAGCAGCTATGGCAGTGTTTCTCTCCTAATGACAATAAAGTGGGTTTTGTATTTGTAGCACCTAAAGCTAAATTGTCCTGTAACAACTAATGTTTTGGGCCTGGCATGGTAGCCTAGTGGCTAAAGTCCTCGCCTTGCACATGCCAGGGACCCATATGAGCGCGGTTCTTATCCCAGCAGCCTTGCTTCCCATCCAGCTCCCTCCCTGCTTGTGGCCTGGGAAAGCAGTCAAGGATGATCCAAAGCCTTGGGACCCTGCACCCATGTGGGAGACCTGGAAAAAGCTCCAGGCTCCTGGGTTTGGATCAGCTCAGCTCTGGCTGTTGTGGCCACTTGGGGAGTGAATCATTGGACGAAAGATCTTCCTCTCTGAATCTCCTTCTCGCTGCATATCTGCCTTTCATTGATGATAATAATAATAAAATGTTTAAAATAAAAAACAATGTTTCTTTGGAATAACCATTACACAAACAGTTATGATTGGTGGTCACTTATGATTGGTTTTCTTTTTCGACAAAACGTCCTTTTTTTTAAAGTGTTCCCCATTCTGAGTTGCAATATGGCAGTTTTGAAAATAGGTTCTGAAGTTAAGAGTTGTTAGCCACCTACTTGCTCTGAGACCTTGACCACAAAATCTAATCATGTAAGCCTCATTTTCATCAGCTACAACATGGTACCACTGAAAGCAGCTACTTTGTGGGCTGTCATGCAATTCAATGGAGACATAATTGCTCAGCACTCAGCATAATGCGAGTGACATTAAGTGTTTATCATCAACAGAGGCAGTATCATTCTCCAACATACTTCTTGTATCTGCAATTTCTTCTCATTAATATGAAGGAGGAACCCATTATAACTTGCACTCTATTCTTCATAATATAGCTTTCAGTAATAGATTGGAAGCACCACAGGAAAAAAAATCCTGGGAAGGCCATTCAGAGCATCATTTCTTAACATTTAGTTTTGTTTGCATTTATGTTTCAAAGACATTTGAAATATGAACAATGGAGATGAGAAACAATCTCTTGACCCTAAAACATCAAGAAATCTTTCTGAAGTTTTCAAATTATACAATTATGTCAATTTGCATTTAGCAAAAACAAAGTACCCTCTTGTCCTTCTATAACTTGATGTAAGGGAATTCCCAGAGAACTCTCCCTGGAGCTTTTTTGCATACTAATTATTCTGTGCCTTAAATCACAGCAGTAGCACCATCTATTGGGGAAATTCTTTTTCCTGAAATCAGTATTTCTGCTATTTTGGAAGGAAATGTTACAAAGTGAATGTAATTTCTTTTCAAGTCTCCCTTAAGATCAAAAGAAAAGTTTGTCCTAATCACTAATTTCTGCTAATGAATTTAAGTAGAAATTGATAAAGATTATAAGTTAAAATTGTGTGATGTTCACTGTGCAGTACATATTGAGACATTAAGTATCAGACAGTAATAGATCTTTGGGGAAAATAAGTCTTCCCCAGTTTTCACAGTCTGATGCACTCATGCCTTTTGCCTGCTAATGACTGGGGAGATGCAGCAGTTTACCTGAGAATCCAGCCCCATGTCAGTCTTCTGTGCCAGAGTGATTCAGATGCAATGGGTGAACTCTAGATTAGGTCATGAGCCACTGATCAAAACTTTCTATTGGATTTACAGCACCAGATGGTCTAATTGTTTTCAGAAGTTCTCAATCTCTGTCTGGGAGGCCAGATGTGATTTCTACCTTCTGGTAGAATAAAGTCTTAACATCGAACACAAGAAGCATATTGTGAAACACAGCAAATAATTGAGATAAAAACTTAGTAGAAGTGCAGCTAAACACCCCAGAAAAAACAGTTGGGCCTCAGATCCCTGTGGTGAGGCTCAGGTTTCTATTAGGACACAGCTCAAAGTGCACAGAGGGCATTCTGACAGCAAGTTAACTTTGACCATCCGTGTTTGCTTAAGTTAGTGTGCACACCACACAGGCGCACACACATACACACATTTGTTTACATCCCTGAATATAAAACATCCAGAATTCATGTTTTCTGCTAGTGTTCTCCAGGTTCACCTTTACCTTGTTGGTCTACTTCACTTAGCTCTTCATTCTATTCATAAGGCTAACATCTTGTAAAACAAAACAAAATAAAACAAAACCCAAAGTGCTGTCTTTGGCTCTCCACTCAGTTCTGCATATACAAAACTTGCCTGATGGGGATCTTGCTAAAGGTCTCTTTCCAAGGTTTTGATTCATGTTCAAGCATGTGTCTTCCCAAGTGATTCACTACATTGAAGGCAAGAGGAAATAATGAAACTGCAAAACAGACTATGACAATTTAGCCTGCATATGCTAAAACAATGAAGATCCATGATATTTGGACAATCCATCCTAACACTTCTAAAATTAGGTCCTGCAGCTTCGTCTGCTCTGCATTTGCTAAATATCCCAACACATTCTTCAGAGAAGCAATGGGAATGAATGAGCTCTTAGTTGGGAGATGAAGCGGTGGTCAGCCCAGAATGTGATGACAAAATAGCATTCTTTCCTCTGTATGTAGATATGTGATTTCATTGCTCACCTCAGTAAATATGCATTTGATTGTTCACTCCAATCCACCCATCAGTTTAACTGAGCATCCCCCAAACTGGTTTTCCAGTGTTTTTAACAAGACAAGCTCTTGGAGCACTCAGTGTGTCTGTCTGTGCTGTCATGCTGAAGTTCAGGCTGGCCGCTGGGCAATGAAAAGAAACTACCTATAGTCTGTTCCGCCAAAAGTAGATAATTCTTTATCAGTAGCACAGTTGCTCTTTCCACTGACAGTTTACAAGTTCAGAACAAAGCCCACAGCATGCCACTCTACACAGTGCTTGGAAATACGAAAAAAAAACAAAACAAACAAACAAACCTGTATCATGTTTTCATACCTTATTTTTTTTTTTTACTGATACGCTACTGTCTAGGAGTGTTTATTTATGATCTAAATGTTTCAAAAAATATTATGCTTTTATAGCTGGTAGCATTCTTTAAGATTCCTAAGAACACTTAAATGAGGAACTTTAGTAATATGAATTTTTTGTATTTACACAATTAATGCTGTGCTTTAGATCTGAAATCATTCCTCTGTGAAGTCAGCACCATTATAATGTACATCTGTGGAATAAGGACCTGGAAATACTAAGATGCCCTATAATTTGGGGGGAGGGCGGTATAAGGGAAAAGAGATTAGTAGCAGCATCATTATGATTATCAATGGTTGAGATAATGCCAGAAAGTGTTAAGCAATTTGCTCAGGAGTTCCATATCACAATCAGTGTCAGCATTTTTTAATCCAGTGCAGGGAGAAACATTCCTAAGGAATGGAAGAGAACAAAATTGGAGGCATTGCTAGTCAGGAAGCAAGGCTGGTAGCGAGGGGCTCACATTAGCAGGTAGCTTCCATTTTGTTAGGATAATGCCAGGGCAATGCAGAATTCTAGCCCCAGGGAGTCCTGCTGTAGGCAGTAAGAAGAGGGAATGAAGATTTCTTTCCTAAATTAAGTTGTCAAGGAGCTCATTTACACTACCCAGTGAGTGCATGTGGGCAAGCTGATGAAAATGATGATTTATGATTCTGTTGGCACTTAAGTGATTCCAGTGATGGAGACCCACAGCAAAACCCATTTAGGAAGATAAAACAGAACTCCTGTTATCTGCAGGAGGTAATGTCACATGATTTTTGCCCTTACAAATTTCGAGTTGTCCTACTGGGTTTGGGAATGCAAAGAAAGCTCATTTACTTAAGATTCATATTGTAGCATAACATTACTATACAGACTTTCATGCACACCATTTTTTAAAAGTTTACATTCATTGGTATTCTGTATAATTTTTTTTCAACTTTTGGGAGTAGAGGGAGGATCTGTTCAATCATACCACAAGTAACTGTAACATGGTGATACTTAACCTTTTAAATGTAACACTCTCTCTACAAAAGCAGAAAACACATACTTTGGTGAATTTTATGTGCAAAAGTATGTTTTAAAATGCTACACAAATACACGTAGAGACTTAACTAATACTGGCCATCATCAACTAACACAATATATTAAGAAGATACAAAACAGATCGTTTTTAATGGAAACTATTTTAACTCACTTCAGTATATTTGGTATGCTTACACTTTATATACCAAGAAATAACTTGATCATAATTTTAAAATATGTTTGCATTTTCTTTTTTAGTATCAAGTGGTAGCCTTTGAAAGAGAATTTCAATGACAAGTACATTTTCATATAAGCAAGGCAAAGGGGTGAAAGCCATTGTAGTTCTACAATTAATCTCTTTCTGTATTTACACAATTTTTCACAGAATGCACTGAAAAACCTTCAGGTTGAATTTAATAATGTAGTCTGGTTTGGGTGACTTCTCCCCTTCTTGGCACTATGATATAATAAATATAATGTAAAAGAATCCTTTATCTGTGCGCTTCAGTATTGTATACTTGCAGTGTTGTGCAAATATAAGCAAACATCGACTATATAACCCATAGTAACATCATCCTGCTGCAACATGGTTCCTTATAAAAAGATTGAAGAATCATGGTTCAATCCGGAGAACAGTCTGCCACCAAAGCATGACAGAGCATGACAGAGCATGACAGAGCATGACGGAGCATGACAGAGCATGACAGAGCATGACAGAGCAGGCTCCAGTGTTTGCTTATATAAAGTGAATCACCAAAATTTTCCCTCACATACTTCTATGTGTCAGGAGGATGTGGCAAATTCACATATTTTATTTTTGTATCACTGTGTTAGAAATTCAAGTGTGTATGTCCACATATTTATAGACAGACAGCATGTATATATACACATGTAATAGTATATTTGTAATAATAGAATATGATCACTCCAATATATATCTGATATCAAGAATAAACCACGAATGAAATCAAAGGTTCAAGGAAGGAATTTTTTGCTTTACACATATTTTCTAACTCTTTTGATGCTCCATATAAGTGGAATTGGCCATTTCGGAGACAAGTGCGTGAAGGTAACTTTACAGAATTGCATGGTTTTTCATGCTTCTACCATCTCCTTTTTGAGCAGTCACAGAAAGCACATTTTCAAAATGCAGTATCGCTTGCACATGAATGCATATATTAAAAACACTAGGAGGAGAGGAGGCGCAGGACTGACAGGCAGTAAACATGGTTTCTCAGGACCTCAAGTTGAATTACCAGGGTTGTGTTTCAAATGATGATGTATCTGAGTGGAGAAATGGCATTATCTTAAACGAATCTGCAGTTTCAGAGTACTAACATTTATCAACATAAGGAACTTACTGTGACACTACCATAACACTGTGTCATTTTATTTTATGTTTAAAAAGTATTGGTATTGCTCTCTAGAATAGCAAGGGGTAGCTCAGTAACTTATTTGAGAATTGAATTAATAATCAAATGTGTAGATTTTAATATCATCATCATCCCCCAAAATCATATTAAAGAAAACCTCAGTGCAATGCTGCGGCTTTAATCATCCATGGGGAAATATGGAAATTTAGTCCACAGGAAATTGCCCTCCTATGAGCTCTTCCTTTACAATACTTCCAAAATCTGTTTTTCCAGAAGTGCCCATCCTGGGACCGAACCCCCCTTTCCACAGTATTCTACACTTGTCAGGCACTGGTGCAGGTCCATGCCACTTGCCTGCAGGCCACCTGCTCCTGACCTTGCTTAAGGTGAGAAGATCAAGAAATACATAACAGAAGTCTGCTTTCAGAGGTTATAATACATCTGGGTTTGTTACCCAATAAAGAGAAAATAGGCATTTTGGTCTGACCTATATAAATTTGTGTAGACCACATACTGCAGCTTCATAAACCTCAAAGATTTTAGCCAAACAATGCCTTGGTCAACACTACAGTCGACGGTAAACAACTCCAAGCCGGTCAGCACGGCTGCTTCCTAATGCGCTTGCTGGCATCCATCTCAAGGAAAAAATAATAATAAGGATGCGATGGAGCCATCAGGAGAAACCTTTTTCTTTTCTTCCTAGTATAAAATCAACTCCTAAAATATATTTATTTTTAGATGGATCAATATCATAATTTATTTATTAGGCAGTATAGTCTGATAACCACCTATATGTAATAAAGCTATAAATACAAATATGAACACTACATCTTAAGTGATAGAAAATGACAGGCATTCATACACTTTTAAGTCTTAGAAGCACTGCTTTGCGAGTGAGGTTTCCTATTTGTTTTAAATTGAACATAATGCAAAGGAAATGGAGAAAAGATTGAACTAATCATGAACAATAGGACACCAAAAACTGCATTCCAGCACCCTCTTTTCGTGAATAACATCAATGACAGATGCCCGTGTCCCAAGGGCGTCTCCTAATCCTAGAGCCAATGACCCTCACACCTGTTTAGATCGGTTTTTCTTTTCCACACAAAACCTAACAACATTTTAATCTATATTAAATTCTGCTTCCTGCTATGTAGTAATATTCTTAAGCTGCTCATTTTTTAAATTTCTACAAGCATCGCTCTAGCTGTGCTTGGATGGAGCACCTCCCCACACTCACAGGGACTCTGGAAACAACTGCCTCTTCAAATGCCAGTTTCCTTTACAACAGAGGTTGGAGACTCACAGGAACTCGTTGCATCCAAGCTGACGTGTGACAAAAGCCACAGCTCACTTCTCATGTGGCCGTGTGTCCACGTGCCTCAAGGCCTTGACCGTGGCAGCGTAGATCGCATGGAGACGATGTGGAGGGATAAGAGCAAGCCAGACATCAAACCCCTTTATTCTGAATCTTAAATTATGACTTTTTATCATCAACATTTTGGTTACATTGTTACACAAAGGACAAATTAACATCCGGTTTGAGGTCTCCTCTTGGATTGCTTTGGAATTTAGTGACATTTCCTTGGCATACAGAGCCCGCACCCATCAGCTCAGCTATGTGTGTCTTGAAAACGCTATTGCACAAGGTGCCAACACAAGATGGATTTGTAAACCACTCCTCCAGTGCCTCAGCCAATACCTTTAACCACTGTGCCTTCCAGGTGGCCTCCTGCCAGGTACCCACAACTGTCAACACATTCTGTCCCTCGGCAGATCCAAGGGCTGTCCGTAGAAGCAGGTGCTGGTCCTGAAGTCTCCGAGGCAGCTGATCACTGGGCAACCACTCCACAGCAGATCCCAGGATGAGAACACACCGCTGAGAAGTCCTGGACACACATTGCAAAGACACTGAGGTGGCTCCAGGAGGTTTGGTTTGACAACTCCCACTCTCAGACAAGGCAGGCCCACCCAGGGATACCCAGTTCTTAAAGGTGCATCTGCGACAATGTCTTTGAAATAAGAGGCAGAATTGTCCAGTTGCTATTTTTACTTTGATACACTGATTTTTGTTTGTTTGGTTTGTTCTCTTTCAATAAAAAATATTCAGATCTTCGCTTTGTTGGGTTTGGTTTGGTCTCATTCAAGAATTCAACATATATTTTCTTTCTCTGACCCCAGCAAAAAAAAAAAAAAAAAAAAAAGTGGGGATGAAGAGGAAGAGATGAATATACAAGGAAAAGTAAAGCTTTCTGAGAAAAACAAACACAAACAATACAAAACAGAAGTCTCAGTCCAATCGTGCAAAATTTGCTTCTCTGAATAAAGCACTTCTTGACAGGTTCACAATGTCCCATCCCCCTCCCCCATCCACACAACCACCCAGGAGTAAAACAGACTGAAGGGGAAGCCGTCCTTTTTCTTAAGGCTCTACAGACACACACAGAACACATGTCAAGGACTGCCCAGTAGGCGGATCTCGGCTGGGTTCTGGCTCTGAGCCCTGCTGTGAAAACCTGCCCTGGGTCCTGGCTTCAGCGGCATTCCTTGCATCGGGACAACACAAAGAACCAACAAAAGGAGATCAAGTCAATGGTCTCCAACAAGAAAATCCGATATTGACTTCACAATCACAGCTACAAATTATTCAATCGATCTCTCAGTTCTCCTTCAGACCTAGTCGTCTAAAACACGTAAGAGGCTGGGTTTCCGAAGAATGGTCAGTATTCAGAGAAAACGCTGGAGGTGCCGAAGGAAGCCACTCTTCTGACGAACAGTCCAAAGGTGGTTGGGAGCAAGTTGTCCTGCTCGGAGAGTTCAGGAGGTTGCAAGCTGTGGGTTCCTGGGTCCAGATGGCCACGCCCCTGCCTTCCACGAGTCTCTGAGTCTATAGAGGAAAAACCAAGAAGCCCGAGAAGGTGGAGTACTTCCAGCCTCCCATGAGGTTGCCCCTCTCCAGTTTGAGATGCACTTTGTCCTCCCTCTCCATGAGCAGCAGCACACCATTGCTGGCAGCTTCTCTGGTCACATCCTGGTCTCCTGCGAATGCTGAGATCACCGGGTAGCCATTTTGCATTAAACTGACCTAAAATGCAGAAGGAACAGCTCAGCAGATCTCAAGAAATTCCCGTGCCACTCACACTCCTCCGTGCATCATATGTGTATGTACACACACTCATATGTACATATATATATATGTATATATATATATATACACACACACAGAGAGACACACATTGTTTGCTTCTCTTTCCACAATGCACTGCTACCCCCGTATCTCCCTTTACGGCCCACTCGAGAGTGCCTGCTTAAGACCACTCCCATCTGGCCCAGAGCCCAGTTCCATGGCACCCCATCCTCCCACACCATGTGAAACGATCCAGTTTCCAAATCTACCTACCTGAATGGTCTGTCTGTTATACACTTTGACCACGTGGAAGCTGAAGCTATAAATCCCTTTTCTTGGTGCTACAAATATACTGGAGGCCAGGTCAAAATGGTTGCCAATGTTTACTAATACCTGAAAAACAAATGAAAGCACAAACAAGCATAGTGGGTTCTCCTCGGCATATACCTTGATCACACTCAGTGGGCCAGGTCGCGGTTTCCAGGCATCCCCAGGAAGAGTGGTGCTGAGAAGGAGTTCATCTCAGAGTTGCTCCTGACTAAAGATGCTCAAAATCCACACTGTCTGTACACCCAACAGGGGGACACGAGTCCAAGGCACTGAGACAGCAAGAGACCCATGGGACAGTAAGCTCAACCCACAACACACCTTTTCTGAACAAAAACCAGGTTTCCAGACACCCTGGGAGACGCAAGGGTTGCGGAAAAAGAGCCTGTTAAATAAGCTCATGCACATAGCCCCATGTTTGGACATGACCTGAGGTGCACAGAGAGAAAATTTGGGGAACTTTCATTGCCTACTATTCCCAGGCACCTGGCACACTCTGGCAGCTCACAGAAGGCATTCAAGAATGGCTGCTCAGTGAAAGCTTTGGGGATAAGCACTGGTTCCTGTTTCTCCTTGCTTTCCTCTGAGCCATGTATTTCTCCCTTAGTTCAGTTTCGATTTCATACAGATGAGTTTGAATAAATAAACAGAAATTCAGAATAATCACTTGGAAACCCTCAGCCCAAACTAAGGAAACTCCACACCCTGCAGGAAAGCACTTTGACACCATGCAATCTCCTCCAGCACAGGTGGGATTTAAGTCACAGGCAGAACTGACCCCTCACTGTGACCCACCCCTCTCAGACTGTCAACCAAAATCACACCTTTTGGTCTAGGTCTTTTCCCTCTTTCTCTGCATACACAAATGCACAATGGGAGGGGGAGGGGAAATAAAAGTATGGCCTGTTGGGTGTGAAATCGCACCAAGACCAAACCCTAGATCAGAGAGCTCCTCACTGCACGAAAAGCAGTTTCAGCCGTGACACCTCTGGTTGGTATTTCTTACACACGCATTGCTGATGGATGCTGTGTGGCTCCCAAAGCAATGTGAAACGCTGCCAATAACAACTGCTGACATGACTCGAAGACCGTGCCATGCCATCATATTTAACCAGCTGTGCGCATCAGCCCAGCGCACAGCCCCGCAGGCCGTGCAACTACTCTGGGCTGTACTGCTGCAGACCAACCCCCTGGACACCTGCTCTGGGCTTCCCAGAGGCCAAGCCCCGTGGACACCTGCTCTGGGCTTCCCAGAGGCCAAGCCCTCAGTCCTCACAATGCTCCAGGGAAGAAGAATGGAGTCTCCATTTTATCCCTGCTGCAGCCCTCCAGCCCAGCTCAGTCTTAGATGGGTCAGTTGAGGCTCAGTGTCATATGGAAGGACCCAGCCAGTTCCCCCAAAGCTGGCAGCAGTTACTCCCTAAAGGGCGACTGGAGAACCAGTATGTAACCTGCCTGGACACAATTAGCCCAGCTATAACAATTTACACCTGAGCAAAGTGAGGATTGTGAAAACGCTATGAAAGTTGCTGGTAAGAAACTGGTAGATGAGTTACAATAATGCAATAACAAGACCACACTCAGAACCTCCTGTCATACCTGTGTACAATTAACATCTTTGTCACCGAGGTCTCCATTACTTGAATATAATCTTTTAATATTTTATGAATAAAAACGAATAAGAAATGCTCCACCTACTCCAAACTGTTAATTATATGAGTCTTAACTGAGATTAAAAAACAGAATGTACTACAACATTGGACTAGAAGAGAGGTGTGTGTGTGTGTGTGTGTGTGTGTGTGTATGAGTGTGTGTCTGTCTTGGGGGAAGGGTTGTCACTCCAGCGTTCAGAGCTAATTAAGGACAGTGACCAGTCACCCCTTCCACTCTCCAAATATTGCTGAGTACTCCATTCTGGGGCAAGAACGTGCAGGAATATGAGCTGATACCTCCAGTTTTGAAACCTCCATATAGTTTTAAATGTTTTTCTGGAAAAAAAAAATCAAACAAATCAAAGTAGGGACATACAAAGCAGGCCCTGAACCACCGCTCACCCAGGAAAAGGCTGCCCCAGGCTGCCCGTCTCTGGTCCTCCTGCAGAAGTGAAGTGCCTTGGGGTGAGTTGAGGCATGGCTCTGTGCTTTATGCACTGTCCTGGCAGTGAACATATATGCCACCTACTTTCCATGGCTTTCACAGAAACACAGCTGTATTTTGCTTCGCATTGACACAACCGTTCCTGTGTTTCCTGCTGTGCCCCAATGCATTCTCCCCTGCTCCTTGAAGGTACACTTCCCTCCCAAAGCCCACCCCTCAGAAACCCCTCCCCGCGTTTTGACAAGTGGCTGAGGGAGGGAGACCTTTGCTTCGGAAAGATCATGAGCATGGCGAGTTTTAAAGGTATCAACCCGCACGTGGGAATCACAGCCGCCTCAGTGCCAAGTAAACCTGTCTTTTGGAGAAACGAATTCCCCATTTTCATTCTTAGTTCCACATCTCAGCCTGGGCAGCTGTGAGGGACCCTCAGTTGCCCCAATGTCAAGTAACAAGAGGGAACAAAACAACTGAGTGAGAAGGGAAAATGTGGGAACAGTTCCTTGGAAAACAGAAACAACAGAGAGGCTGAGGAGCGCATGGGGACTCTCCGGCCCTTCACCTGGACCCGCGCCCCCTCCTCCCTGGAGAGCAGCAAGGAGCACAGGCCAGTGGCTGACCTGGTCGAAGTAGATGGTCATGGTGCGGTTGCTCATCTCGGATGGCTCGTGGTTGGTGCTGCGCGTGGCGGAGAAGGCCACCTTGGCGCTGCCGGAGCGCACCGAGATGCCCAGGGAGGAGGTGACAGCGCCGTCGGCCGAGGGGCTGGAGTCGCACACCACCAGGCACTTGCCCTCCAGCACGATGGGCTCCGTGTCGTTCTGCGCCCGCACAGGGTAGCAGGCGGGCAGCAGTAGCAGCAGCAAGGCCAACGCCGCCCCGAGGCAGGAGCCACAGGCGGCCGGCTCTCGCAGCGCTTGCCGGCGCCCGGGCATGGTGTGCAGCGGCCCGCGGGGGCCCCGGCCCGGCGCCTGCATCCGGACTCGGGTGGAGGCGGACGGAGCGGGCAGGGGGCGCACTGGTATGCGTCTGGTGCGCCTTCTTTGGCCTGGGTCTCCTGTTCCGATGAGCAAGGCCAAGGTAGTTCTCAGAAGAGAAGCTTCAGCGGACCTGTCGGGGCAAAGAGCCAGCCAGAGCTTAGGAAGGTGAAGCCAGGACGCCCTGAGCGGAAGAGAGCCAGGGAGCAGAGGCATGCTACCCTTCTGCCATCTCCTCCAAGGCCACCTCCCTGCTCTCCCACTTGACACAAGCCTGTAGACCACCTTAGCGCACCCCTGAGCACCCCTGAGCCGCGGGCTGTGTGGGGAGCTGCGAGGTGGGAAGCCGCGACTCTGGGGACCTGGTCCCGCAGGTCTGCGACCTGAGACTGCATGTGCTCCCTGATGCGCACTCAGACACAGCAGAGGGGGCTCAGGACTCAGATAAAGCCAGAAAATCCTCCCAGGTTGCGTCGCCTTCATTTTCCACAAAGCCACACGAGGACACCAGTTTCCTTCCCTTGCCTCCCCCCTCCCAGCTCCTTCTGCCTCCAGTTTCCCGACAAGGAGGTGGTACCCAGGTAGTCCTTGTAGTAAGGATTTCATCTGATTTCCACACAAGAACAGACTCCAGGATGCAAGCTTCTAGGACCGATGAGATTAAGCGGGATGGATGGGGGAAGCAGAGGGGCGACAGAGATAGAGAGGAGCCTAACCCACACACCTTGTAACTCTGCGCTCCTCTGGGGAGCTCCTGGAGAAGCCCTGCTCGCTCCAGCTCCTCTCTCCCCTAAGGACCAGGAGCCAGCCACGGGTCCGGTTTAGCTAGCTGTCGGGCTCCTGAGCCCACGCCCACGCCCGATCCTCTCCTGGCTCCCGGGATTTCGCCTAACTTAACCTGCCCACAGGCACTTTTCCCCAATCCCTGTGCCCCCACCGATCTGAACAGGGCACAAAGGAAGCCTCCCCATACTGCCCGCTTCCCCTGACAGACTCTGATAACCATTTTTCCAAGAGAAAAACAGAAGTTGCTTCCGAATAAAGACCCTCGATCTTCAGCCCTGGCAAAAAATGACTTCGATGTTCTTCCTCTCCACCCTTTCTTTCTCAGGCCTCGGACAGTGGACTCGGCCACGGCCCCCCGTTAAAAATGCTGGCCTGAAGGTTATTCCCGCGCGGGCCCGGCGGGCAGGTCGCGTTTGGTTTACCTGGAGCGTCCATGGTGGCGAGCATCGCGGTCCGCCAAGTTGCTCTGCTCCGAGCAAATGAGGCGAGCGGAGCCGGCGGGAGGAGGACTCGGAGCGCGACCCTTCTCGCAGCGCGTGGCCAATAACCGCGCCGCCCCGCCCTGCCGCTCGCCCGCGCCGGCCCGCGCCCGCTCCGGGGACACCACGCCCCGTGCCGAGCCCGGGGACAGACGAGGCGCCGCGGACCCCAGGCCGAGCGCCCAGCGCGCACAGCCGGCCTGCGTCCCAGCTGGCCTCCCGGGCCCCAGGGCACCCCAGCGCCTCTTGGAGCGTCTCCAGAGGGCGCAGCGCTGCCAGCTCCCTCCCCGCTCCCGATGCCCGGTTCCCGCAGCCCCTCCGCTTCCCCGCCACGTCAGGGTCCGGTTCTCACCCTGGAAGGCCCCCAGAGCGAAGTCTTGCGACGCCCTTTTACAATGAGGCCCCCTCACCGGCACCAGGCGCGCCTCTTCTTTTAGATGCTTTCTTTCCTTTTCCAAATTCCCTCCAAGTCTTAATCTTGCAGAGCGTGACCACTTTCATAATTAAAGGAGAGACAAAACAACACGAACCAAGACTGGGCTGGAGAGCGACAGCTTGGGAACTGATTGGTTTAATCTCCAGTTTGTGGGACGCGGGAGTCTGGGCAGAGGCGGAAGAGGTGCCACCCGCCTGGGTGTGCGTGTCTGCGCCTCCCGGAGCGTGTCGCCAGCCGCGCGCCAGGATGCAAAGGCTGCTCTGAGCATCAGCGACCTGGCGGGACGCGCGGGTTGTCGGAGCTGCGCCCGGAGCGGGACGCGCAAGCACGGACGAGGGGCGCCACCTACGGGCGCCCGCGGACCCGCCGGCCGGCGCGGGAGGAGCGCGGCCCCGGCCGCTTGTATTCAAAACAGATTTTAACACCAAAAATTAAACATAATCATAGTAATAAAAAGACAGCGCTGCTGAGTGCTACAAAAATACGGGCAGCTGGAGCCAGGGTCCCCCAGTTGCTTGCCCTCTGGCCACACGAAGCGCCTCGTCTGACTTTTGCAGAGCTTTGCTGCTCCAACCAGCGGCCGCACGGCCCGCGCTTGCCTTCCATGGGGACAGTGAGGCCACGAGTCGTACCTCCTGTCTGACCGGCCTCTGAAAGCCAATCCCCTTCGACCGGCAGAGTACGCATTTGGGAACTGGCTGACGGACTACAAGCCCCAGTTGGCCAAGGCCTTGGGTGGGAAAAAGAGCACGTTTGTCAGCCCTTCGCACCTGCCCTCTTTCCTTCCAGGTTCTCAGCTACATTCTGGTCCCTCCGGAGCTGGCGACTTTTCTCCTGCGCGGAGTCCCTCCTGCTGTTCTCCCGCGGGCAGAGGAGCGGCCCTGCCCGGCAGCGGCGAAAGGAGCAACTCCTGGAGACGCGCTTTCTCCCGGGGGACCTGGAGACAGCTGCTGGAAAGAGCGTCGCCTACAGTCGGGGGTGCCTCGTGCTAAAGACAGCCTCTGGCCAAATGCAACAATCTGTGTGCTTAATGGGCAGAGCAGGGAAAATCGGACAACAGGCGCCGGCTCTGAAATCAGTGCAAGTTGAGGATTGCACACCCGGATTTCTCCTGTCCTGTTGATCACATGTACCGGGCACTGCCCATCAAGTCACATTCCAGTTGGTCTACTTTATGAGTTGGGTGTGATGGAAATTTCATGTTTCTGAATTGTTAAATCAAATAGGCCATCCACTTGATGAGGCCCTTAATGTCAAGAAAAGTGTAAAGGTGTGACTCGGTCATAGTACAGATCTGTATGTTGGTGCAAATAGCGAAGGGCAAGAAAGGGAATGTGAGGCTGACAAATCAGTAGCAATATCTCTCTCGAACATTTATGAGTCCTTAAATAGCAATTCTATTAAGCAACTTTCCAAAATTCTGCTCTATCAGCATCTGGGCTGATACAAACACAACACACATGACGAGAATACCAACTGAGGAGAGAGCCAGGGCATGGGAGATTCTCTCTTTGTAAGTCTGCCTTTCAAATATTTACATAATTTCTTAAAAGGATGATGGAAGGAGAGACTGGGAGAAATAAAATCCCTTCCTTTCATTTATACTGAATAGTTCTCTCTGAAGTAGCTTAACTTCATTTTATTGGCTGGAATGCCAATAAAATGGCATTTTATTGGATTGAATCCATTTATTAGATTGAAGTACATCGTTGCCAAGTGCTATAGTCCTGCTTCTTGCCACGGATACGTAATATTTATGATTTTATGCTAGGGGAATAATAGATATGACGCAACACATGTTCCCTTCTCTTCGCAGCCAAAGCTTGTAACATCCTTTTACCAGTAAACACGTAACCATTAGTAAACAAACATCCCATACTTTACCAATGTAGTTATATTACCAGTAAGGTATAAACCTATTTTAGGGGATTGAGTAATGGAAAAATGCAACATAATTCTACATGATGTGTGTCCCTTCATTTGCATATGCTGGTTTGTTTAGACACGCATATTTATATTTTTCAGTGGGATAAAAACATTATTGAAATGCATGTTAACTTAAACGGTGTAGCAATTCTCTTGAAGTGATCATGTACGTAAGACAATTTAGTTTAGAACTATTTTTAATTCTTCAACAAGCAATGGAAGGCCCAGGGATAATCTGAGTAACTGGTTTGTAAGAGTTGACTAAAACTTTTGTATTTGAAAGGCCCACTTACAGAGACTAGGGGGGAGAGAGAGAGCACGCACAAGCACGCTAGCACTCCCATCTGCTGGCTCACTCCCCAGTGGTCTCACTGGCCACACAGGGGCTGATGTGAAGCCAGGAGCTTCTTCTGGGATTCCATACGGGTGCAGGGAGCTAAACATGTGAGCAGAACTGGGGCGGAAGTGAAGCCGCTGGAAACAGAACCCAGGAAACCAGACCCAGCTCTCAGGTGGAATGCCAGTGCTGCGGGCAGACAGCACAGAACACCATGGCGCCAGCCCCAAGAGCTGACCGAAATCAGTGATTCAGTGGAACAAGCAGTCTAATCACTGGAACAATTTGCAGACCAAGTTAAACAAAATTCAGGTTAGCTGCATTTAGGTCTATTATGAATGTTCACATGTTAATAGTCATATTAAACTGAACAAATTACCACTGCCAACAGGATCATATTTGGTTGTTTTCACAGACAATTGTCTACCTATTTTTATGATGTCCATTTTGACATTATTTAAACATCCTTTAAATATATTTTATACTTATATTTCATTTACAAATAGAGCATATTGAGCAACCTTTGATCACAATGTAATACTACTCTAACATTGCAAAATGAACACATTATATTACTATAAAAGGATATTTTAACTTTTTAATAATGTCTTTTTGAACATTAGCTATTTGGGGATAAATATTGCAAATTATGAAGCTTTATGAGGTGAGAGTATTGAAAGCAATCTATTTTCTCGTGACTTCAATGTCCCATGCTATTTATGCTTAATAAACTCGAATATCTTAAATTGCTTAAGGCAAACCTTCATGGACTTCTAGTGTTTGAGTTGCAGTGTATCAGCAGACAGAAACCACTAGTCAGAAAACAAAGCAATCTGTCTTTATTCTTTCTAGCAATTATATCTCATTGCTTTATATAATCCTATTGTTTAATTTCCTTTTTCATGGTGGAAAGTCTCTCTCCTGCTAGATCAAATTGGGTTAAGCACTTAAAGCCACTCATTTCATTCCTATCAAAACAGAAATTTTATAAAGAGTATCATTTGTAAACTTATATTCCCCAATAAAAGTGAGTTAATGTACTTGAAACTTACTTTTGTAAAATGTTGTTTAAGAAAACAAATCCCTTGGCCCAGGAAATAATAGAAAATTATTAATATGTAGCTAAAGCATTTTCTTAAATTTCATTTCAAATGATTTTTTATTTAAATGTAATTGTGTTGCTACATCTTAAAGGGAGCTAGATATATTTTCAAGGTTCTAAATAAGCAAAATGTTTTGAGTACATGTAATATATGCAAATTGTTTATTTTTATCTAAAAACAAATTTCAACCAAAACTATAAATAATTTAAGGGAGAAAAATTGGTTGCTTTTGATTTTAGGGAATTTCATATAAAGAAATAGGTCGATGCTTCTTCTGGTGTTTCCTTGCATAAGTAAAATATTAAGATAAATGATATGTATAATTGCTCAATGATGCTTCAACTTCAGCAACTCTAGGGCTAAATTTAAACACATTTAACATATATCTTGTATATATATATATATATATATATATATGTATATATATGTAGAGAGAGAGAGAGACAGAGAAAGAGAGAGAGCCAGTTTTTTGTCTTTTAACATACGCCATTTCCAAATTGTGACTTAATATAGAGGTTACTGCTCTATTTGTTCTCATCACCAGAAGTGCTGCTCCCTCAAAAATCAACAAATCATAGGGTAGGGTGGAATTTCAAGGGTGGAAAGTTGGGCGTTTAGCACAGAGCCATCTGACAAATTCTGTTTTTAAAAGAGGTGTGAGACCTGATGTGGTGCAAGCCTCTGGAGCTGTGATCTGGAGGCAGCAGGAAGCTTGCCAACTCCTCAGCACCATCTCTTCGGCCCGGGAGCCGTGACGCTGCCTTCCATCGCCTTGATGACTCACCAACCAGTAGGTATTTCCACTACATGGATGCAACCAACTGGACTTGATATATGCATATCGTGATACATATTTATACACATATATACATATATATGAATATAGCACAAACCCATTTTTACCTAGATCTGAATACCTTTTTGTTATTTCACAAGCTGTTTGATAGGACTTAATAATGATTATTTCAGGGTTGATTTTTACTCTTGATTTGGAAACAGAATCTCCTCAAGCAATATTAACCAGCATTGATGAGACTGTCCAGTCCTAACAACTCAAAAGCAAGTGTTTCGTTGGGTTGTGTTTCACCCAAACTCTGGGCAGCTGGTTATTCTTTAGGGGTCCCTCTTTTGATTCAATCCATACAACAGCTCCCTTGCTGATTAGACACTTGTAACAGAAATGTGGTGGTTTTGTTGTTGTTGTTTGTTTGTTTGCACAGACATCAGACTTCAGGATAAAATGGAGAGGACTGCTTGCTTATCTAAGCCAGCAGTGAGCAGACAACTGCTGAGTGGTTTCTGGCCAAGACCATGAAGCAAGCGTGGCTATCTACTGACCACTGCTTTCACTGATTTACTGCACTGTGAATTCCCCTGGGCTATGAAGGCATGCATGAGTTAGGAAAGCAGAGAAGTAAAAATGTGGCCAGGGATCCTGTATACCCATACTTTCTGAACTGTAATGAATGTATGAAACATCTGGAAATCTTGTCAAAAACACTAGGGTGGGACCTGAAACTCCACATTTCCAACAAGTTTGCAGCTGATGCTTATAGTGTTGGCTTGCAGGATAATTTTTTCACAGCAAATATCCATTTCTCTGTTCTTACGAGAACATTGGTCAAGTGAGAGTCCCATCAGAAATGGCTTGATGACCCTATGATAAATCTGGAGGACGTGCTCAGCAGAAGAACCGTAGCTGTTCTGTGTCATTATCACCTGCTGAAGCTGTTTTCTTGGCATCAAAATGAAATCATGTTTGTTTTAAAACTCTCATAAAATATTTTGCCTGTTTCCTTGTAATAGCTCAGTTTGGTTGAAATAGAATGGGAGAACCTAAGCAAACAAGAGGAACACATTTCTACAGACATTTTTAACTGCATGTAGAGATGTTTCATCAAGCTGCCAAAGCATATACTCTACTAAATGTAAGGCAGTGATCTTTAGGTTCTTCGCACATTAGTAAGCTGCAACCAACCCAATGCCCAAAGTTTCATGATGTGTTTGTATAACCACAAGGTACCTATCTTCCTCCCTCCCTCCTCTCTTTCTTTCTTTCTTTTCTTTCCTTCTTTCTCTCTTCCTCTTTCTTTTTCTTTCTTTCTCTTTCTTTCTTTTTCTTTCTCTCTTTTTTCCTCTTTCTTTCTTTCTTTCTCTTAGATTTATTTTTATTGGAAAGTCAGATCAGATTTATGGAGAGGAGAGACAGAAAATCTTCCATCCACCTGTTGTTTCACTTCCCAAACAGCCACAACAGCTGGCGCTGAGACGACCCCAAACCAGGATCCAGGATTTTCTCGTGGATCTTTCACATGGACACAGGTTCCCAAGGCTTTGGGCCGTATTCTACCGCTATCCCATGCCATAAGCAGGGAACTGTATCAGGTGCGGAACAACCAAGACACAAACTGGTGCCCATATGGTATCCCAGAGCTTGCAAGGTGAGAATTTAGCTGTTGAACCATCATGCCAGGCCTGGTGTCATGGTTTCTAACAGCAAGGTTCACAAAGTGAGGTTAATGCTTAGGTGTAATAAGAGCTGCTCGAGATAGGAATGAAAGTAGACATTCTCCTTGCTGTGAGCTCGGCATCCTCTTCTACCTAGAAGGCGCTTGAAGTTTGTTTTCTCACTGCCAGAATGTCGAGAAATTACAGATCAACCTTAAAATAACCAAAATGTGAAACCAAATCCATTGCTTGGCAGGTTGACTCAGTTTATGTTGATAAGTTGTTCTACCGATTTCTATGATAATCTACAGCAAGGCTCAGGAGCTTCCCTTCAAGGTCTTTGTTATCTCCAATAAACGTAAACTTTTGCTGAATTTCTAATATAAATAATGGATAGAATATACTGCATTGCTTTTGCTGAGGAAGGTTTTAGCCGCCCAGGGATGTCAAGAGGTACAGAAAGAGCTGACTGACCATCCGTGCCAGACACCAGAAGGCCAAGAGACAACTCAATCTGTGAGCTGACTGTGTCCATTGGGCTTTATGGAGAAGATGAACATTGTCAAAAGAAAGACTATCACTTTCATTAAGGAAGCTACATTCAGACTACATTTCCTAGGCTTAGAATCATAAACAGCTAGAAATATGTTACGTACTTTTCTGAAGTGCTAAAATAAATTGTGTATTGCAGAAAATAACACCAATTACCTCACTTGACAGGGAGGAGGCTGATTAGTTTTCTTTTTTAAATCCACTATTTGCCTTTAGGAAGATTTTGTGAATATTCAGAGCTAAATTAAGTTTTGGGTTAATTCATGATGTTGGCTAAGATGTTACAAAGGAATGAAGAAAATTAGATACCTGTGTACAGTAGAATATGTTTCACCTTAAAAGGGATGAATTCCTTGCATTTATAAGGATGTGGATGGAACTGGGAGTTGTTAATTTAAATGAAACAAGCCAGGTACAATGAGAAAATTCTGCCAGAACTCACTTCCATTTTGAATATAAAAATGTTCATCTGATTGAAACTGAGAGTTGAATGGTGGTTATCAGAAACGCTTTAAAAAGTTATGGGTTATTATATTGAGTGTGTTTATGTTGTGAGAAAGAAAGATTAGCCAAGAAATCTTGTCCATTGATTCACTCCCTAAATGTCCACACCAGTTCTGGGGCTGGTCCAGAAACCAACAATAAGAGACCAGAATTCAAGTCTCCCATATAAGCAGCAAGAGCTGAAGTGCTTGCACCTCCAGGGATCCTCATTAACAGGGAGATGAAGTCAGAAGCCAGACCTGCGGAAGAAGATTTGATGCTCCAACATGAAACCAGGGCCTCAAGCCCTAATGGCCTTCTGAATGTATTCCTAATATTTATGACATTTTCTTGGCAGCCAGATGATGGTGTTCAAGGAGTCCTGTACTGGAGTTACCAACCGACTTGTCTTGCTCACCTTGGAATTATAATTTATTTGCAAACAAAAATGTGACTTCTCTATTTTGTTGTTATTCAACACATCCAACCTCACACCTTTGCTGACTGAGAGTCTTGCATTTGCATATTGATAAATTGACTGTGCTTCTCATGAAACAGCAGTTCTAGGTGGCTCTGTCATATGATTGCAAGCTCACTTTCAGAAATATGTAATTGGTGAAGTAACATAAGTAAAAATTGGCCCTGCTCAATGGTTAAAGCCTTGCAAATGCCCACATGGGCACCAGTTTGTATTCCAGTTTCTCCACCTCCCATCCAGCTCCCTGCTTGTGGCCTGGGAAAGCAGTAGAGAAAGGCCCAAAGTTTTGGATCCCTGTACCTGCGTGAGAGACTCAAAAGAGGCTCCCAGCTTTGGATCAGCTCGAGGGGCATTGCGGCCACTTGATGAATGAACCAACGGGTGGAAAAAGCTTTCTTTCTGTCTCTCCATCTCTCTGTAAAACATCTTTTCCTGCAACAATAAATAAATCTTTAAAATAAGTAAAATAATCAAAAATTTTAAATTGTTTTTAAATTAATCCACAAAAATGGAAAAGAAAAATCTCACAAAGCATTCAAAAGTGGAAGATCTATCTTTATAGGTTCCCTTTAGAAATGTCAGGTAACGTCGAAGAGTTCTTGGACACACATTTATGTTGGTGTAAAAAGTGGTTTGAAATCTCTGCGTAGGTTTTCCTAAAATGCACTTTCCAACAGCTTTTTAAAATTCCATCATATATGCTTTCGGAGAGCAGGTTTGATAGGCAGGTCTCTGAATGTCTACACAGGTGAGTTGTACACTTCAAGAAACTAGTGCTGGTCATCGCCAGTGTGTTGATGCTTAGCTTGTTAAGAGACGTCCATAGCATGAAATGCTGTGAGTACATTATTAGTTTACTTTCTCCTGAGTATGCAACACAAACCTAGCATGTATGTAGGATAATATGAACAATACTCTTTATTTCACTACAAAATGAATTTTCCTAATTCTCTTAAGTCACCTTGGACAATGTGAACTGAAGCATTCAACTTAGAAGGACGTGTGTGTGTGTGTGTGTGTGTGTGTGTGTGTGTGACTATACCACTGTGCTGATCTCTCACAGGAGGGAAGTGCAGTGGTTGGCTTCATGGCATCGTGATTAACCTCTGGATGGAAGCAGGAGGAAGGTACAGCGGCTGGCTTCATGGCATCGTGGGTAACCCCTGAGATGGCAGCATCCCACTTTTATCTTGAGTCCCATTGCTCTGCTTCTGATCCAGTCCTGGCTAATGCATACCTGGAAGTACTTGGGCTCCTGCCTACCATATGGGAGACCCAGCCAGAATTCCTGGATCCTGACGTTGACATGACACAGCCCCATAGATTGTGGCCGTTTGGAAAGTGAATCCAGTGGCTGGGGAGCTTTTGCTGCTCTCCTCTCCCTTTAGTGGTATTTTTTATTTTTTTCCATTTCTGCACTCTTAGCTTTTTTTTTTTATTTTTTTGTCTTTTGTCTAACCTGTTTTGTCAGTGTTTTCTAAATGTCCTCTTAAGGATCTTGCCCATCAGAAAAGAGTACTGTTTAATAGAAGAAACTTAACTAAGCCTATCAGGTAAATATCTGCACTTCATGGTTTTCTGATATACATAAGAGACAGCCAAGTCCTTGCTTAGATGTGTGGTTGGAAGCCATCTTTTCTATGATACAAATTCTAACAATCCTGACAATGAAACATTGAAAGTGGAACTCACAGAATGTGAAAGCCATGATGTCACCTTCTGCTCTGTATGAAAAGTATTGAGATATTCATTTAAATTGTGAAAAAATACATTGTTAGTGTAAAGACAATTAACCACACAAGGTAAAATTACGTATTTATTTTCAAGATGGTTGAGGAAAACAGAAGTAAAAGAAAACCTTAGTTTATTAGGCTCTGCCTGCATATTTAAGGACATTGATAGATATTAAATGAAGTTAATGCATTTACACATGGTGTCTAATCATAGTTTCACTTTTGGAAGTACTAGGGGCAGTGACCAGGTTTTTTCAATGTTTGAGAAAAGTTGACTGCAGGCATTAGGAAGCAGATAGCTTTCTGTGTCTTCTAATCTGTTTCATGTAACAGCATTCCTTTGGAACTCACTTTTATACAGACATGAACACAATATCCCCCTGGTGCAGGTTCATGCTGAAAATGCAGAGCCATGAGGAAGGTCAGGACTGAATCTTCGACAGACTTTCAAGTGCAGTGGATGGAAGGCTTGAGTTGAGGCCAGGCAGGAGGAACTGATCTCAAAGCCTTTCTCACTCCATGCGTTTCTATCCTGGGGCCTCAACTTTTTGTTGTCACTGGTTTCTTACAAAAGATTGAGGCAAATCTTAGGCCCAATGACTCCAAAAAGGACTTTGGGCAGAATGCCCCCAAGTACCACTGCAGAGTCAGGGTATGCCTCTTCCCTCAGGGCTTCCCAATGGCCACCACAGAGTGAGAACCACAGCTGTGGGCTTACGCAAGCAAAGGTCAGGAAAAATAACGCAATTCTCTGACAGACAAGGGTTAGTAAGTGATCCGGCATTTTATTAGAGATGGACATTTTATAGGCATCTACATATGTGCTCTGAGTAAGACTAATGCAATACAAATTTACCACACCCAAAAAGACGTTTTGATAATCTAGATTTCAGACAAATCCTTATAATTAAACAGTTTCAGTAATCGTAGGTAATTTATCTCTTGGTTAGATGCATGATCTATCCACAAGAGAATTGCTAAAGACTGAGTTAAAGAGTCAGGGATGTGATGCAATAGTGGAAACAAGAAAAGGTCATTGGCCATAATTAAAATTTAAAAAGTGGAAAGCTGAAAAATATGAGTTTATAAAAATACTACTCCATTAAATATGATTGGCATTATGTTCTCTAACAAATGGTTTGGAGTAGGGGAAATTTGAAATAGTTGGCTGAAATGAGATTTGAAGACAACTGTCAGATCCGTTTTTCAGCTTTGTGCCTATCCCTCATTGTCATGAATCAGTGCAACTCGATTCTGTCACTTGGGAAGTGCATATTTCTGTAACGAAGAAATATAATGGCATCTTTTGAGTACCAATCCTGCAGGGAAGGACTTAATAACTAATCACATAATCTTTTCTATAATATATTCATCATAATCCTCAGAGTGTAACATGACTAATGGTAAAGGAAGTGAAAATTGTAAGACTGTTAATAATTGTTGCTTTCATTATTGTCTTCTTATTTTGGTTTGGCCGTGATAAAAACAATCATTTGAATTTTGTCATCAAATTTGAAATCTATTATGCCTGGTTTACCTAGAGATGTTCAGAAGAAAATGACAAAAATAATTTTCAAAAGGAAAAAATACTTTCTTTTGCCCTCAGTTTGGTTTTTGCCCAAATGAAAGCAAAAGAGAATGTGTGGAAAAAGTCTGAAAATGATGGTTTCTGAAATTATTTCAAGCAAGGATATCGTTTCATTTCCTTTTAAATTTGGAAGTATTGGGATCGAGACCCATAGTTCAGTTACTATTTGAAAGTTTCATATCTTCTGTTAATTAGCATGACTTAATCATGCTGTATGTATATACAAGTCTTAACATGACATATCCCATGGTTAGTAGTTACCAATTAAAAGTTAGTAAGTAATCATACATGCTAGTGGGCTATAATATATTTTAATACTGTTTACTATGGGTACTGATCAAATCAGAATAATCAAGATTTCCCTTTCTTTAACAGTACTTTGTGTTTGGAGCCTGGAGCTGTTTTCTTCTAGTGGTCCATGAAATATGGAATAGGTTCTTGTGAACTGCAGTCACTCCTCACTACTCCATGTCAGCAAGGGCCTGACTCTCAACCTAACTCTGGTTTTACACTCATCATCCAAACTCCCTCTCCCTCCACATGCAAACCCCAGTGCTGCCAAGCCCCTGCTCAGCACCATTCTGTTTTCAATGGTACACACTAAATTTTTGTTCCTATTAACTTGGGAAGATTAACCTCAAAGATTGTCATGAAAATTTTCAATTTCAAATTAATCACCAAGTGAGCATATTTAAATATCTTCAATGGGGGGGGAGCAAAGACAAAAGAAGTTTTGTGACAAATAGTTAAAATATGATATTTAAATATATTAGGCAGAGTCCGGAATAAAAATGAAAGGAAATGATATAAAGATTCACCTGTCCCTACTGTACCCTCTACTCATCCCTCTCCTCCTTGATACTAATTTTAAAACAAAATGGACCAGGAATTCAGGCTTGTCTCAGGTCAGCATGCCTGAGGTAGGTTACTAACTCTTGACTCCAGCTTCCTGCCAAAATAGACCCTGAAAGTCAGTGATAATCTAGTTCTTGCCAACTGCAAGTTGACCTGGATTGAGCCTGGTCCAGCAGGCATTTGGGGATTTAGCCAGTCATTATAAGTGTCTCTCTCTCTTTGCATCTTATATACAAAATAAAATATTTTTTAAAGGTAAGATTAAAAAGGCATTTACTTTTTCTTAGCTCTTAGTGGTTAGAGATGTAAATAACTTAAAGCACAATGCTGTATTTAAAATGGGAAGAGTATTTCACTGTAAATCTCTCCTCTGTGGTGATGCTGCTGATAATCAAAGAATTCACAGAATACTGTGCACCTGCTTCCAATTTATTTGAAAACCGGTTGTTGAAGACATTCGGTTTAAGCAAGCTCACTATTTCTGGGGCAGGGGGTAGTAACCTACTGATGTAGTAGAAAATCAACAAGTGCACGACTTTGTGGGTAGAGAAGGAACACATTAAATATTATTTCAAAATATCTAGACTTGTATTTTACATTATATTTTATAATCAATCATTTCCATTTACTTCATCATGAACACTTTAAATGACTATTAACTTCACATCTATAATCAAATTCTATCTATCTAGAAATCCTTTCCATTCACTGAAATGGAAACTGAATTCAGGTATTGTGACTTGTTCCCAATCTTGTGTTAAAGAAATATACTTGTGATCTGAAAATCAGCAAACACTTGCTGTGCAATCTCCAATCTCAGGTAAACATCGAATTTACAGAGAGACTGAGTAATTCTTCTCACAAACTAGCTTTCTCTGAGCACGGAGAGAGTTTTCTGTTCGGGGATCCCTGTGGCTTCAAGTGATCCCATGAGGGTATGTCCTTCAGTGGCACATGGTTGGTGAGAGACACCCACAGCAGAGCCATTCCTCCTCCACAGCCACATGCAGTGATGGGATAACAGCCACTCCAGAATCCTAAATCCCAGGGTGTGACAAAAAATGAAACAGAAACTGCCGCATGTATGCAATGTGAGGAAGAATTCCACCTTAGCATTATAAGATGTTAAGGTCTGTTTGGTGCCAGAACACAAACTGCCTCTACTAAGAAGAACATACCCATTACCTATTTACTGTCTCTAGCAAGCTAATGAGATTGTAATTAATATAATTAATTGTAATGATACTGACAAAAAAGAAAAACAAATGAAAATATGCAGGCACATGGACTAACTTGCCCAGTTGGGAGTGGTCAAACTATGATTCTAAACCTGGTTTCTTTATCTGCAATTTTCTATTTGTCCACCACTGAATGGTCTACGCGCATGTGAATTTCAGTTAATATTGGCTACTATTTACCATTATTAGGAAGGAAGGAAAGAAGAAAGGGGAAGAGGGAAGGAGAGAGGAAGGGAGGAAGCAATGGAGGAATGCAGGAATGCAGGAAGGGAGGGATAGAAGATAGGGAGGAAGGCGGGTTCAAGGAAGGAAGACAGGCAAGCCAGAAAGGAAGAATGAGAGAAAGGCATAAAGGAAGGGAGGAATGGAGGAAAAGATGGGGAAATTTTTGCATGTGTGCAGTCCCATTCACTGTGAGTTTGTGGTTTGAAGAAGGGACTGTAGTTATCCAACATAAAACCATCTTTTTCTATCTCTTTCTGTTGCACAGCAGTAAACATGCCAAAGATTTTGAAGAAATGAAAAGACTTCTCTAGAGAGACTACTGGTTGTAAGACTGAAGATAAATGAAGCTGTTTCCTGAGACTATCTTGAGGGAAATGAGAGAAGTGAAAATCAAGCCAACACAGCAAATTACTAAGCAGTAGATGCTGAGTGCTGTGTGATGCACTGGTACTGAAGACAGGAAACAGAATGGAATCTTACGTCCAACAGGGAGTGATAGGTAAGCATCTGAGATAAAAGAATCAAATTACGTTAGGATGTATGTTGCTAAACCACACCCCTAAAAACAGAACAGGTTTTCATCCTTGTTACACTGACATCTAAAGTGCAGTTGAAGAAGCAAAACATGTTATTTTTCTTCTTCCAAATTATATGTTTTGGAATGAACGGTTTCTCTCCTACTATGTTTCCAATACAACACTTACCGTTTTTGACATTTAAGCAAATAAAAATATCACAAAATAGGGTCTACAAGCAGAGTAGAGGAAGGACAAGCAGACAGAATAGAGGAAGGACAAGGCTTCCCAAGATTACAACAATGGGAAAAGCTTCAGGAAATTGTCGGGACAGGTGTCTCATGGAGACAGACACAGAAATTGGTCCCCATGTTAGTTTAAAGTCTGTTGGGTATCATAAGCCCTAGAGCTTCTCTGGTAAACCTGGGATGCTGATCTCTTGAAGGATCATCACAGAAAAGGTGGACGCCAACACCTGATTCCTCGGGGGTTCTTGACCCAAGTGACGTCAGTTGACCCTGGAAATATTAGCCCCTCATAGTAGTAAGCTATGTCTGTGTGGTTTAAGCTCTTAGGACCCCAACGGTTTTGTGAGCATCCCTGATCGGCGGTGCCTGGTGAGTGCTATCTCATATCATTGCAAGGGAACGTGACCGTTGTCCTAGGCGTCACTTCGTAAGAGGGAAGACCACTGCAAACTTCACCCCAAGGTTGCCCTACCATATTCTTTATTATCACTGGTATGGCTGTAGCAAACCTAAAGTCTGGGAACCATGGCTCAGCTGAGCTTGGTGAGCCCTTCAGAGGTGAATCTTTGAGCCTGATGAGTCTGTTAAGAGTTTTCCAAACACTCACACATTCACAAGGCTGGATGCAAGATGCTTCCTCCTGTCCCTCCAGCAGCATTTTGTTACTGTACCATCCAGATGCTGTGGTTAAATGTGATCAACTCCCATAAATTCATTCAAGAGTTCAAAACCCCAAAATCCATAAATAGCATTAATAGAGTGAAAACTTAATCCAATGATGGTGTTTAGATGTGGGCCGTTGGGAAGTGGTTGTATTGGCCATAAAATGGAGCCCATGATTGATTCCTGTCAGAGCAACAAGGAAAGAGACAGGTGTGCGACAGGCAGACGTGTCTTGCTGTGTTGTATTAAAGTCCAGTTAGACCTTCTGGAGAGTTCATGCAATTGGGGTTTGAATTTGAGCCTCTAGAGCTGGAAGCCACAACGTCTCTTTTGTTTATAAAGCAGCCTGTCTCTGGGTGTTCTAGAAACATGGCTGCTTGAGGGAACAAGAGCAAGCAACACAGGATCCATACTTAAAGCCTGGATACTACCAAGTACACCTGAAAGGCAACAGATACTTTCTATACTTAAAGCCTGGATACTACCAAGAACACCTGAAAGGCAACAGATACTTTCTATACTTAAAGCCTGGATACTACCAAGAACACCTGAAAGGCAACAGATACTTTCTATACTTAAAGCCTGGATACTACCAAGAACACCTGAAAGGCAACAGATACTTTCTATACTTAAAGCCTGGATACTACCAAGAACACCTGAAAGGCAACAGATACTTTCTATACTTAAAGCCTGGATACTACCAAGAACACCTGAAAGGCAACAGATACTTTCTATACTTAAAGCCTGGATACTACCAAGAACACCTGAAAGGCAACAGATACTTTCTATACTTAAAGCCTGGATACTACCAAGAACACCTGAAAGGCAACAGATACTTTCTATACTTAAAGCCTGGATACTACCAAGAACACCTGAAAGGCAACAGATACTTTCTATACTTAAAGCCTGGATACTACCAAGAACACCTGAAAGGCAACAGATACTTTCTATACTTAAAGCCTGGATACTACCAAGAACACCTGAAAGGCAACAGATACTTTCTATACTTAAAGCCTGGATACTACCAAGAACACCTGAAAGGCAACAGATACTTTCTATACTTAAAGCCTGGATACTACCAAGAACACCTGAAAGGCAACAGATACTTTCTATACTTAAAGCCTGGATACTACCAAGAACACCTGAAAGGCAACAGATACTTTCTATACTTAAAGCCTGGATACTACCAAGAACACCTGAAAGGCAACAGATACTTTCTATACTTAAAGCCTGGATACTACCAAGAACACCTGAAAGGCAACAGATACTTTCTATACTTAAAGCCTGGATACTACCAAGAACACCTGAAAGGCAACAGATACTTTCTATACTTAAAGCCTGGATACTACCAAGAACACCTGAAAGGCAACAGATACTTTCTATACTTAAAGCCTGGATACTACCAAGAACACCTGAAAGGCAACAGATACTTTCTATACTTAAAGCCTGGATACTACCAAGAACACCTGAAAGGCAACAGATACTTTCTATACTTAAAGCCTGGATACTACCAAGAACACCTGAAAGGCAACAGATACTTTCTATACTTAAAGCCTGGATACTACCAAGAACACCTGAAAGGCAACAGATACTTTCTATACTTAAAGCCTGGATACTACCAAGAACACCTGAAAGGCAACAGATACTTTCTATACTTAAAGCCTGGATACTACCAAGAACACCTGAAAGGCAACAGATACTTTCTATACTTAAAGCCTGGATACTACCAAGAACACCTGAAAGGCAACAGATACTTTCTATACTTAAAGCCTGGATACTACCAAGAACACCTGAAAGGCAACAGATACTTTCTATGTTCTCTCTCTCCATATATGCATATATACATATGTGTGTGTGTGTGTGTATAGAAAAAAGGACTCCTGTCTGCTTCACAAGGTATATGGGCCATCACATGACTCTGTGAAGAGCGGCTGGCTGTCGTAATGCCTCAGACATGCCACATGCTGCCTGGGTTTTCAGTCTGTGGTGGAAAATTCACAAAGTCACTCACAGGTATTACAGTCACATAGGGAAATACAAGATTGCAAAAAATATCTGGAATAAACTTTGCTTTGGGTCACCTTTTTCTTGGGACAGTGGTTCCCCCCAGCTTTGACCCATGACCCATGCACAGTGACCTTGACTTGTTTGTAAATTGTCATTTGGTTCCATTATGATGTCAAATTGAATATTTGTGACAAGTCCTAGGACTACAAAGTGTGCATTGTTTAATTTGCCTTCTCACAGAATAAGCTTCGTGATCCTCTTCAATAATACATGGTCCATCCTAAAGATTTATGTTAGTCTGTCTGAAAAATTAAACATTAATAAAGCATTTAATGCATATAAAATAATAATTGGTGTCAGTGGTACCTGGTTTAAAGATAGATCGATAGATAGATGTTAAAAAATATCTATGAGAACTAATTTCCAGGAAGCCAAAACATGTTCTTTTCTAACATTAAAAGAACTTAAAGAGTTAATTTTATTTGAAAGGCAGACTTACATAGAGAAGGGAAGAGACAGAGTGAGAATCTTCTATTCATTGGTTCATTCCCCAAATGCGCACAATAGAATTATGTAGCCTGAAGCCGGGGGACACGAAATCAACTGGAGTTTCCTCCACATTAATGGACCGTACCGGGGTCATCATCCACAACCAAGCAGACATCAGCAGGAATGTACAGAACAGCTGGGACTCTAACCAGGCACTTGGATGTTGGGTGAAATCCTGAACAGCGGCTTAATATACTATGCCACAGCACTCATCCCTCATGAGATAATTCTTAAGAAGTATTTTTATGTGGTTGGGAAGACTACAGGGAATTGATTTTCAAATGAGAAGGAGTAAAGATAGTATTATTGATAAGTATTCATTGCTTAAAACAAAATTCTCTAATGATTTACAATATACTAATTCTAAGCCCTTACCATAAAAGTAGCATCCATGATTTTAATGTGCATTTATTTATTGTAATGCCTATGTTCCCCTCTTTTCCCTATCCCTTCTCTCTTCTGTAAGTTAATATCACACTTCTCTGACGACTTGGCACAGTTTCTCTTCTTCTAACAGGAACTTAAATTTTTAGATCTATTAGCAGTGCATACATTACTAACTTGAATCAGGAGAAATTTTGCAATTGGCAAGATTTGAAAAATTGAAGAAAAATTAACATACCACAGGCAACATGTGTATTGCTTTCCGTCAGTCCAAGACAGAGGCGGCCTTTTTCCTGATGATTGACTTGGAGAGGACAGTAAACTATAATTTCGTTCATAATGCCCCTTCTGTTCTTCCAGCAATACCTTGTTCACTAGCATGAAGGCTTCATGTTCCACAAATGTTAGTCTCAAGAGCTTTGGAGGCTGCTGTGAATTGCTAGTGTATGTCAGCCAAGGGGGAAATAAAAAGCAACCCACACACACAAACTGTAGTTTCTTAAATGCTGCTATGTCATCCAAAGAGACAGTGGATCATTGTTAGGTTACGTGGTTCAGCTCTGATAACCAATGGTATGCAGAGGTGACTTCCTGCGGTGCGTGCATAAATGCATTCCCTGTCTTATGGGCCTGAAGTTTGTAAGGCACCCTCTGGGGGGTTTGTTACAGCAAACAGCTATCTGGAATGAGCTATGCCTCAGATAAATTGAATACAGTGACTGAGGAGGACTGATATGTTGTGGAAGCAGAGTGATTAGGCGCTGTAGGACAATGCAGGAGACATGTAGGAGACACAGGTATAAAAATTTAAATATGACGTGATGGTAAACTGTGCAGAGTCTACCTCAAGTTCAGGAACAAAATAAAAAAAAAGACAGAAAATAAAGCATTTGAGTAAGGCTAAAGTGTTTTCTTTCCCTGTGGAGGGGGAAAGGCAAAGATATAGAATAAATTTGATGCTTGGTAGTAATTTTTCAAAACATCATATGTTTTAATGACATGACTGGAATGAAGTTCACCTAATTTGATTGATATCTTTACACCATTCTTTTACACGAGCTTTGACATAAAAATAGTGCAAAGATTTTCATCTCATTGTTTTGTTTTACTCTTATTTTGGTTTTAAAAATAAATCAATATAGTACAAATGCTAAATTCATAATTAGCATTTTTGGAAACAGACAAGAGTCGGAAATGAATCCTCCTTTTAAGGAGTTTAACATTTCAGTCTGCCAAGTGCAGTTTAGGTTTGACATTATATAAAAATGCCTTCGTGATTCATGGGGATTTTAGAAGCTGGTTATCTTAGTGCTTTTGTTGATTTCTACGATACTGCCTGGTAGTTGAGATGTGCTTGGGTACACCTGCTGCCCGTTACTAGATCGGAACTACAGGAAATAGAAAGCAAGTCGCTTCTAAGATGTTGAACTTAGAATCCCTCCCTTTCCTGTTTTGGCAAGTTGTGCTGAAGTAGTGTGAGTAATATCATTGTAAGGTTTTGTTTGTTTTTTAAAATTTAGAACAGCCTCACATTAAGCTCATCACTCCTTGTTACGCAGGGTTAGAGACATAGAAGCATGAGAGCTATACTAAACACACATGTGCACACATTCTTAGAAATAGTGAACATGTGGTCCGGATGTGGTGGCTCAATCCTTCCCTTGTAAGTACCGGCTTTCCATAAGGGCACCAGTTCGTGTCCCAGCTGCTTCACTTCTCATCCAACTCCCTAGTTGTGGCCTATGAAACTAGTAAAGGATGGCCCAAAGCCTCAGGACCCTAAACCCATATAGGAACCCGCTAGAAACTCCTGGCTCCTGGTTTCAGGTCACTGCCATTTGTGGAGTGAACCCAAGGATGGAAGATACTTTTTCTGTCTCTCCTTCTCTCTGCAAATCTGATTTTCTAAATAAATAAATAAATAAGTATTTAAAAAGTGTGAACATATGCTACAAATCCGAAGAGTAAATCCTAACCAAGTCAAGTCAAATACACATTGTGAAAAGGGAAACTGCAATAAAATTTAGGTTCTATCTTCCACAATCAAACTAAAGAAAATCTATTTAATAGTAGAACTTTTATCAAACCAAATAAATAAAGTCATTGATACGTCATGGCAGGTGTAGAGCAAACATTCCTGAATGAATAGAGGACAAAGTGTAATGCTTTTAGGGCGAGCTGGCTCTGCCCCTGGAGACTGGGATGTGACTATAGGGTAGCACTTGATTCAGGAGGGAAGATATTGCTTGGGATGCTCACATCATATACATCAGAGTTCCTGGGGCAAATCCCCACTCCATTCCCTATTCCAGCTTCCTGCTCATGCACATAAAAGCAAGGCAGAAGGCACTGGCTTGCGGGTGGCTTCCTGCCATCCAAGTGGGAGACTGGACTTGGGTTCTGAGCAGTGAAACTCAGTGCCAGATTTCAAAACAGCTTTGCATCTCTCTTTGCCTGTCAAATTTAACAATGCAAGTGAATAAATAAAAACCCGTAAGATGTCTCAAAACAAGCAATGTCATAGTCTATGGAAGTTCAAAATCACTGCAAGACCTCTGTGAGTCTTTTGATATCTTACCTTCTAGCAGTCACTTCTTACTCAGATGCCTTGCCTGAACAGAATCGTTATATCGCTTGTGCTTATTGCAGTGCCATAACCACATTTCCTACTTCAGCAAATTCCCATGTAAATCCAAACATGTGAGCAGGCACATGTCTCTCTACACCTACTCAGACACCACAGATGCACACTCAGTGTGTAAGGATCATGAAGGTGTAGAATACGGAGCAATGGAGGGTGATTGCATCTTGGATGTTTCCTGGTTCTTTGCTTTGTCACGTGCAGCACCAAGCTTCCTGGGCAGTGGCTCCTTCTCTCGGCCCCTTTCTTCTCTCACTCTTCCTCCTATGTTCCCTTCAGAACTTCAACATCTGTGCTACTCAAGGGCTCCTCCACACTGCAGACTTGGCGTAAACTTACGTTTCAAACCTCTTAAAATGGCTGGCAGAGCAAAAGGAAGACATTATGAAGAACATGCAATTATTTGTTGTTTTCACGTTTATCCATCACACAAGTGAAAACCGACCTGGGAAACATTTTCCATTACAAAGGAAGGGATATCTGTAGGATCCATAAACTCACTTCAATTGTCGTTTGCAACATTTCACTGCTTTTCTCAATCAAAGAATTCTGCTTGTTGCCTTGTAAGGTTCTGTTTAACTTTGTAGTACTTAGCCTGTCTGCCAAATGCTCCTGTGTCCAACATTCCAGTGTGACTTCCTCTGCCTAAGAGAAGGCATCCTAAGCCCCGGAGACTTGCAGCCTCACGATCAGCCCACACCCCGGCCGGCTGCTGGGTACCACTCCCTGATGCTCCGTCCTGCAACCAGTAAGACCTCAGACGTCAATCAGGATCCCTAGCCCTTAACCAGTTACTGTTGCTGAACATGACATCACTCACAGGTTGGAAGTAAGTAGCAAATCTAAACAGATTCCTGCTTCCAGCTTCTTCCCTGAATTCTCACGTTGGTGACTGAAGGTGGTTCAGTGGTTTTCAGTTGATTAATGGACCACCCCGCATGAGCTACTGCTAGTTTTTTGGAAACTTGCAAATTAATCTTTAGGGAGAGTCATTAGCTTAAAAATACACAAACATACAAATAAGTCACATTAAACTAAATTTATACCTACTTGCAATTCAGTGCTTTCTAATTATTTCATTATTGTTTATGTGATGTGTGTTTCTTGCATTCTGTGATGGAAATATCTTGCAACATTAAACTCCTGTGCCCTTTAACAAAATTTCATTGTGTGATACAAGTTTGTTCATTTGTAAAACAATTCATTTACTTTTTTATTGAAAAGTCAGATTTACAGAGAGAAGGAGAGACACAGAGAAAGATCTTTGTTTACTGATTAACTCCCCAAGCGGGCACAACAGCTAGAGCTGAGCTGATTCGAAGCCAGGAGCCAGGAGCTTCTTCCAGGTCTCCCACGCAGGTGCAGGGTACCAAGGCTTTGGGCCATCCTATACTGCTTTCCCAGGCTACAAGCAGGGAGCTGGATGGGGAGTGGGACAGCTGGGACACAAAACAGCAATTATATGGAATCCCCGGCACATGCAAGGACTAGGCTACCACATCAGGCCCACAAGTTTAGTCATTTGAAGTTGGCATTGTGACGGCAATTTTATACCATAGAAATCACCAAATGCTACAAAGCAGGGCTTCATTTATTGTCCTGTTGATTGAAGAAAATATTAATGTCACAGGTTATATTTATGGTAAGCGGGCAATACAGCTGAATTTTTTAGTTTTTAAAATTATTTATCTTTATTTTGAAGTGTGTCAAAAATATTGCAAGGACATTTTTTTAGTAAAACATCAGGATCTGATTTGACTTTAAAATCAGTCACATGAGTGACCAAATGTATTTTTTTATCATCCGCCCTGGTTCTTTCTGTGGACATATGTATTGAAACTTCTTTCGGTAAAGCACTTGTGAACCATTCCACTGCTCAACTCTTTGCCGTAGGAAACCAGGGCTTTGATTTCATTTTAGTGGTATTAGCTTAGCAACACACAGGTCATATAGCCACCTATTTAAATGACAATAAGTATTTTACCTAGTAATGTGAAACATGTCATAGAAAATAAGATGATTACACAGTTGAAGTTGATTATATCCTGGTATTATGTCACATAAGATAAATTAACTCAGGCCTGGCACGGTAGCCTAGTGGTTAAGGTCCTCACCTTATACACGCCAGGCTCTCACATTGATGCCGGTTCTAATGGTGATGGCCCCGCTTTCTATCCAGCTCCCTGCTTGTGGCCTGGGAAAGCAATCAAGGACAGCCCAAAGCCTTGGGCCCTGCACCTGTGTTTGAGACCTGGAAGAAGCTCCTGGCTCCTGGCTTCAAATAGGCGGCTCAGCTCTGGCCATTGAGGCCACTTAGGGAGTAATCAGCGGACAGAAGATCTTTTAGTCTGTTTCTCCTTCTCCCCATATATCTGACTTTACAATAAAAATAAATAAATAAATATACTCTAACACAAAAATTTTGGTAAAAATAATGCATTGTTTCACATTATTGCAAATCACTTTGATCTCTGCTTTAATAAAGGATTTTTATATCTGCCTTTGGAGTCAGTCCATTATAACACTTTTTTCTGTAAATATGTGAAAACAATTCCTGCTCACATACAGATAGTTTTAAAAGGGAGAGGCCCATGGATACTGGGGAGGATTTTGATACGCTGTAGCTGTCATGAAAACACAAAAATGTTACATGTGCTCTTATGACTTGAAACCCTCAGTAAATATTTACTTAGTGTTTACTCTTGCTGTTTACAATTCTTAGATTTGTAAAGTTGCTGCGAACGCTGAGTTAGCAAATCTTGGGCTGCTCCTCTTCCTGGGGGAAGGACAGCTCCTGAGAACCAACTGTTGGGCACATCTGGGCAAACCGATACATACTTACGCTTGTTTTATGAGTGTTCAGAAAAGCTTCACTGAACATGCATCTTTTCATCACGTTGAACTTATGGCTCACAGTTCTTCAGTTCATGCAGAAGATGGTTTGTCTAACCCACACATTTTCTCCTTTAAGTGACCTCTTGTGTCTGGGAGCTAACAGTCTAAGTTGTCGTGTTTTAACGATTCGCTAAAAAGGTTGTGGATTTGTGGTCTTTAAGTCATCACAGCTGTCTTCAGTAAGTCTCAAAGGATGGAAGCCTGAGGAGGAGGCGTCGCCATCCTAACACACAGCAGAAGCAGGTACCCCTCTGCACAGGTGCTCCAGTTCAGAGGCGGCCGGAGCGTCCTCTGTGGTTGCCAGAGTCACAGCAAATGATCATCCAGGTTTCTAGTATCCACACATATGTGTGAGAACGCAGGTGTATCTGTACTAAATACAAGGCAAACATTTTAAATATAAACCTGTTATCAACTCGCTTTCTGTCCTATAAACTCTGTGTTCTGCACATTCAGCTCCTCCTCACCCCTAACCCTAGACAACTGCTCAGCATTTTACTCTTCTCCATTCGCCTTTTGTAGAATGAAATTTCACTGACATCATATTGCGTAGACCACTTTTGAGGTTACTTGTTTCACTTGGTAATATGCATTAAATTTCCTCCATATCGTTCCTGCTCAGCTTCTTTTTTTTAGAGTGGTATTTATTTATTTTCATCTGCTTCAAAGACAGACTGACAGAAAAAGAAGTACAGAAAAAAAAAAAAAACCCTTCCATCTTCCAGTTCATTTTTTTCCAAACAGTTGAAATAGCCAGGGCTGGGCCAGGTGAAATCATAAGCTAGGAGTTCCTTCCAGATCTCTTCTTTAGATGCCAAGGACTTTCCGTTTGCTGCATCCCAAGATCGACTAGTAGGAAATAATCTGGATTCAAAGCAAAGTAGCTGGGATGCAATCTAGCACTTTGATTTGGGATACAGGTACTCGCAGCTGCAACTTAACCACTCCATTGGGATAGCAGTCCTCATGTGTGTGTGTGTGTGTGTGTGTGTGTTTGAGAGAGAGAGAGAGAGAGAGAGAGAGAGAGAGAGAGAGAGAGAGAGAGAAAGAGAGATGAAAAATATGCCTCTGTACTGTCTTGGATCTACCACAATTCCTTTATCCACTTATCTGTTAAAGGACATCTCAGTTCTGCTATGCTTTGGTCCAGATGAATAAAGCTACTAGAAGCATCTGTTTGTGGATTTTTGAGGGCACTTAAGTCGTCAAATTATTAGAATCAATGCTGACAAGTAGGATCACTACAACTCAAGGTAAGAGTGTATTTCATCTTGCAAGAGACTGTCTTCAAAGTGCTTATGCTACTTTGTGTTTCCACTGACAATGAATCAAGGTTTTCACTGATCCACATCTTCACCAACATTTAGTATTGTCATTTTATGGATTTTCGTAACTCAAAACATAAAGGTTATCTCAATGTTGTTTTAACTTATAGTTTCGTGATAGAATGATTTTAAAAATTTCATGATTGTTAATTTGGTGGTTTTGTGTATAAAAAAGTGCCATATCAGGGTCCTTTAATTATTGTCATTTGCTATCCCATGGGGTCTTAATGTCAACATTTTTTTGCAGAAAACTAGCTGCCAATGTAGCACAAAAATTGGAGTGGAAGTTGAGGTTTGCTGAGGATAAGAATACAATAAAGAGTGACTGAGTTAAAAGCAGGGTATTGCCAACGCTTACCCTGTGTGTGGGAAAGGCAATTACGTCCATGCACAGATGGAGGGGAGGGCTTGGGCAGGATCACAGCTTGTCATCGATGTGAACAGCAGGGACGCAAGGGACGACGTGGGTGCAGATGCTGGGAAGTGAATGGGAGTCTGCAAACTTCTATTCTTAAGCCTATTTCTCAGTGAATAGAAATAGAGAATATAAATGGGAAGGTGGTGCTGGGGGCTGGAGAGAAAGGAGCAGAGAATGGGGGCTTATGACACACCATTTGAGATGCCCTGGGATGAATCTCCAGGAAAGTTCAGTCATTAAGGTTGGGTTACTTTTTCAGCTATGACCACTGTGAAGAAGCAAGCAGGAGGTGGTAGAATATCACAGACTGTGGTGTTCCATGTGAGTATCATACAATACCAGGAAGCGAGGGAGTTGAGTGTGTACGTAGGAAGTGGATGTGTTGAGTCACCAGGGGATTGAAGTTAAAAAAAAAGAATGCCGTTGAAACGCAGGAGCAACGCAGAGAACCTGGTAGTGATGAAAGACAGTTGAGCCTGGGTTCTGAAAGGTCTGGAGCAGGAAGCATGCGAACGGATTCTCTGTGCCTGGATTCTGAAAGTCCTGCATGAAGCTGAGGTCACAGACCGATGGTGGTACCGAGGTCAGGCAATGATCAGGGCAGGGAGGGGCAGTGGGTAAGGGTACAAATGGCAAGATCCCGAGAGGAGAAGACTTCAAATGGCTTCAAGACCAACTGCTGAAAGATCATCTGTGTGACTGCTCAAATGGCTACAAACGCAAGACAGATGTGTCTTGGGCAGAGTTGCAATGAGTCAGGTGCTAAAAGAACCATGAAATGAAGGAGAATCACTGAACGAGGTGCACGTGATGGTAGCAATGAAGCAGAGTGGTTAATGCAATCTACTGAGCTGTTTTCTGAAGATATTTTATCATGGAGGAAGGAGGTATGCTCTCAGAGGAGTGATGACAAAGAAGGGGCATTCCTCAGTATCCAGTGGTTGAAGTGGCACCTCAGGGTGCCAGGGAAGGAACACAGAGGAGAGTGTGGCAGAGCCTGCTGGAGACAGAGGCAAAGGGTTGCTCTCCACAGAGGTCGATGGTTTGCGGAGATTTTATTGATGGTGTGTTGAGATTTTCAAAGCTCCTGGGAGAGGGTTGGGGCTTGGGAAGAATGAAAACGGAAAGAAAAAGGTTATTCATTCAGGAATATTTATTCAGAACATACTCTCACCCAGGAACTCATTATATGTAATAAATGAAGTGGAGAAAAGAAAGTAAAATTAGAACCAACCCGAGGGGTCTACATTGGTTCGCCACTGCAGCACGTTCTGACAGAGCACTTGTGTTTGCGTTTCTTCTACCAAGGTTAATGCAAGTGGTTTATTGATAGGCCCATCTCTGCATTGTAGAATGTAAGACTCCAAAACATACATTTATTGAAAAGAACCAGTTAAACAGCATGTGCATGCTTGGTTTAGACTACTTAATGCAAGTTCATTTGCTGTCCACTTATCTATTAATACTAAGGCTACAATGGTACCAGAGTTCACACTTTGTCCCACTGAACTAGAAATGTTTTAAAATTAGCATCCTCAGTGTAATTGCAACAGCATTTTCATATAGCACTGGCCAAACTGCAAATCAGTTTCATTTCACAAAACATTACAAGCTACTCCATCTCTAAAGTCCTTTTATGAAATACACATTCTGTGCCAAATTCTTTGCTAGAATCTCAGAAAGGAAGGATAAACATGTTACATTTCCCTCCTAAAGGAGTTTCTAGTAGTTTGGAAAATTACTCAAAAACGTATTTTTGGATCTGGTGCAATGGTTCAGCTGGCTCATCCTCCCCACTGCAGCTCTGTAATTCTGATGGGTTCCAGTTTATATCCCGGCTGATCCACTTCCCATCCAGTTCCCTGCTTGTCGCCTGTGAAAATAGCCTAGGATGGCCCAAAGTCTTGGGACCTTGTCCCTGCGTGGGAGACCTGGAAGAAGCTCCTGGCTCCTGGATTCAGAATGGCTCAGCTCCAGCTATTGTGGTCACTTGGGGAGAGAACCAGCAGATGGAAGATCTTTGTCTCCATCTCTCCTTCTCTCCATAAGTCTGTCTTTCTAATAGAAATAAATATATCTAAAAAAACAAAAACTTTTTAGCATGTTAGATATAACTATCTTTATGACTCACCATCTCCGTGACTGGAAACCTAGCACAATGTCAATTTTAAAAAGTGAAGAACACATACATGTGGAAATATTTTCAGCCTAGGATTGCATAATTTTAGGATTTTCAGATATAATAGTTTGAAAGTTTTGAATATCAAAAGGAAACTGCTGTTATGTATAACTCCAAGGCATTGTAAAACAATACAGACATTGAAAATTATTGTAAAATTGTAAAAAAAATGTTAATGGCAATGCAAATGCTGATAATAAAATATTGGCTAAAATATCATAGTTTCAGTACCCTATAAACATATATGTGTATTTAAATGAACCTCAGAAATCTATGGAAAATGCATCTTCTTCAATTTGATCTTTTGTGGTTCCTATGTATAGAACAATAAAATGTGCTAAAATAGTAAGAATAGTAGACTTGAAGGTATTTTGCTATCTTAAGTATACACAACTTTCTTTTAAAAATTTAGATGAAATTGCTACACATTATAGTCAAGAAAGCTGTATTTTAACATATACAGATGAGGAGATGCTTTTCATCATCTTTTTTCATAATTAATTTTGTCCACATTTCTGCTCTCTTCTTCTATCCTAATAGCAGAGCTGCCAGAAGTGCTATTTGGGGATGTGAGTGAGTCATTCACAGTCCTTGCTCAGCCTCCTTTTATCCCGGAGCAGAACCTCCTATTTAAATGTAACCCTCAGCTAAAGAGAAAGCAGTTTCTGGGCTATCCGGTGTCTAAATGACTCGGCCGTACTCTGTGTCTCGAGAACACACTGGCCTGTGTAATGCGTCATGAGTAAGAGCCGTGGGTGTGAAATAGCCCAGGCTTCCTTGCACTTGATATTCATTGGTTATTTTTTTTTTTTATTTTGGAAGCTTCTACCATAAAAATACCGATCTCATTTCATCACAACTGATCTCATTTCCACCTGAGGAGATTCGCGTTTATGTGTGACTTCTGTACTTTGCTATGAATGTGACGAGTGCTTCTCATATAATATCGTGTGAAGAAAACACCGTTGCAATCACATATCATAACAAAAATTCACTACAATAAGACCACTTTACTATGTGATCATTGATTAATAACAGTTTCATGCTTCCACAGCTATGGAAGCATTTTTAAGAAATGTGTAGGTAACACACAGACTTTGTGGTGAGACAGACTAGGGATGTTATGGGAGCTCAAGGTCTCCCTGATCAAGTGCCTCAAAGCTTCATGTTGGTACTTCAAAATACTTAATTGTAAAATGGTCATTTTTCTATCCATAGTATTGTTATAGGAACAAATGCTAGACATGCTGCATAATTCAATAAAGGAAGTGCAATCTTTCCAAGATTGAGAATTTTAATATCAGAGTTTTCATACAAATGTAACCATATTAAAAGCTGTATCATTCTCCCCACCAGTGATCAGTTCTTCTGTGAAGTTTGTCAGTATCTAACAGCTTACCAATAAGAATCAAATGTAAATGCTACGAGAAATACATTTTTTCAGCATACTTAATTGAAAAATGTGTAAGCAAAATATATCCCAGGCAATAGAAAATATGACCTCAGCTAGTGTTTTCGCTTTAGAATAGAAACTTATCCTCACATTTCTGTCTGTCTTTATGGCATGAATTTGTGATATTTAATATACAGTAATGCAAAAAACAACCCAATCTGCAGATTTTTCCATTATTCTATGCTACAGATCTTCTTTAATTGTGTACTTCCCAGAAGATGAAACAATGGTGGATATTTAAAGAGAACATGTTTACTCCGTGGCGCTCCTTAATCTGTTTTGTGCCCAACACAATCAAAAGCTTGTCTACCATATGTATCAATCTCTTGTTTTTAAGTAGGAGAGGTTGAACACTGAACTACACCATGAATGCACTGACAGACAAAATCATTATTGCTTTCTCATATATAATTACATTCTTGACACAAGCTCATTCATGTAGGGTCAAGGATTCCTTGCAATATTTTCTACCTTCCGAAAGTGTCTTTAAACTGTAAATTATGAACAATAGACTTGCAACTTATTTTATTTAAATTAGTCTCCTTATTTAATATAATGCTGTCAGACAAGCTTTTGCTGTCAGTAAATCAGGTATTATGTCTATTGATTCTCAGTTTCAAAAACAAATGGTATCACTGATGTTGGAGAACTTAACCACCTTCCAGAAACATGAAATAAGATGGACCACCTACTTTGTTTTGTTTCCAAGGCTGTTATACAACCACTGAATTGATTGACATGAGGGTTTCTGGTCATATTATGTTTGTTTCAGAGAATTTAACAAAGCCAATACTGTGGTAATGAGATGGAAAATTCAGCAGATAATGAAAATACCTCTGAGTGTCAATAGATCAGTAATAAACATCATCTTATTTTCTTTTTCAAAAAGTACCCACAGTAGTATAAGCTCTTTTAAAAATGACAGGATAATACATACTAAGAGAAAGAATTGGATGAAAAATAGTTAAACATAACATTATGATTCATAGTCTCTGATTTTTTACTTAGAAAAGCCTAACTAAGTATCTTTTAAAAGCTATCAGAACGCTCTAATCTAAATCAAAATTATTAACATACTTATATTAGTAGATCTTTCAATACATTTGTTATAAAATATAAACATGCACAAATGTATATAAAGAAAATATTTCATGAATGTTCACGAAAGACGTCCATTGTAAAACTAGAGGGGAGGGAACTCAGGAGGGGAATGGGGAATTCTAGTGTCTATTAAATTATGTCATAAAACAAAATCAGAAAATAATAAATTAAGAAAAGAAAATATCCAAGCATTGGATTAATGCATAGTAGACACATATACAACTCTCACCAGAGTAAGGGCTAGTATATATCCAGAACACGAAAATACTGCTGTAAAGGTTCATTCAGCCATAATCCTCTTACCAATGAAAAGCAACTACTTGTCTCAATACTTTGTCATCACCTCTTTGTTTCTGGATAGTCCAAGTATTTATTCCTAGTTACTACAACACACATTCTGCCTATATCTTCACTTTTATGTAAGTACAATAACGTTTTTTTCTTTCATCATCTGTTCACATTAAACATTCTTTTAACATCCATTCATATTTTCTGTAATCATAGGCCACTCATTTTAAGTTTGTAAAGTGTTTCACTGGGTATATATATTATAATTTATCCATGCTACTAAAACGTCAATATTCAGGTTGTCTTGAAATGTTGGCAAGTTTGTAAACTAAAATGTTGAACAAGCTCCACATTTCTCTCCATGAGCTATTTCAAAAGGAAGAAGAAAATAGAATTTGGAGACATTCTTCCCTTGCTGCCGATTTTATGCAATAGTCATTCATCAGGAGCTCTTTTAAGAACTCTGTAACCTGCATTTTGTTTGTGTTAATAATGACTCTCTTCATGATAAAACAGGCTGTGCCTCTCCACAAGCAGTGTTTGATCTACCCTAGGCCATGTTCACATCCTGAGATTGTTTCAGCAAGAATCCCATCAAGTCAGTTTACAGGAATCCCTCTATCATTGAGGTTCCTTTTTGTAACTTTTGTCCCTGTGTTCCCGGACTGGAAACCTTCAGCTCCTATTGCGTCAGGACTTGAACCTTAAATGGAATTTCTGTAATACAAGGACAGCACCAGCCTCCGGGACAGAGCGAGCGATGCAGCAGACCTAAGAAAGTTCTGACCACTGGACTCCAGCAGCCGTTTCTTCTCCAACAGATAAAACCCTGTTGGCAAGTACTGTCTGGAGGTGTTTGTAGAGGTGAGTTCAGGGCTAAGGCAGGGAATCCAGCTGGAGGGGAGAACCAGGTGGAGGGGAAAATGTAAATCTTACTTACATGTAACTCTCACTCCCTCCCTAAACCAGCTGAAGCCCACTTGGCCATCACAAATTCCCAAAAGTGAATACCATTGTTGATCAACCAAGGTCACAAATGGGCCTGATCAACCAGAAACATGCTCCAGAGCAGAACCTGCGCCTCTCAGTTCCCATTTCACCCCATTAAAATTTTCACCCTCTAACTCCTCGGGGAGCAGGAGAGGTGAGTGACAGCTGCTTGGCTCCCTGCTCTGCAGTTGCAGCAAGCACCCTATTTTTCACCACCCTAATGTCAGAGACTGGATTTTTGCACATTTGCTTATTAAACCTGCATTTGGGCAGATCTACAGTAACACCCCCCCAGGAGTTGGGGGGTCATTTTGAAACAAGCCCGATCTCTCTCCCATCTCAAATGAAGCTTTCTCTATAGTTTCATAAATGCCTGAACAATTCCTCTTCAACAGTGTGCCTTAAGAAATGAATTGCTTAGTCATTGGGGCAGCGATATCGTCAACTTTATCAAGGTTTCCTCTTTTCTGTGATATATATAGCAGTTCACATATCCATCATCAATATGAGTTTCCAAGAAGTCCCTTGTGTGCCTGTCTGTGATCCCTGGGATTTCAGTTATTTTTATGGATGGGATTAGACTTCATTATTGCTTTATTTGTGTTTCCCTAGTTGTAAGTGGGGTTACATTTCCATACTCATGTTAATATCTCAAACACTGGGCTATTTCTTTTTATGTCTCTTTGTTAATTGGGCCTGTTATGATGTTAGCTAATTTCCTCTTAGATTTTCTGTCTTTTCCTTGCCGAAATATGCGAGTTTTCAGTATATTCTAAAGTAGAGTTGTATCGCAGTCTTCTGTTAGTTAATGCTGAATTTTGGGAAAAATCTGCATGCCAATAGCTTCCAAGGTTATTGTGAGTGTTTGTCTTTGTTTTGGGGGGGTTCTCTTCTTACTATGCCATTTCTGAAAAGGTGGTTTGTACTCTACTTCTCTGATGAATCATCTATGCCATGAACTATGTGTCTGCATACTCGCAGGATTATTTGAAAGTTATTTTCTATGTTCTCTGTCTCGGCTTGCATCAGAACCTTATGCTTTAGAACTTGGTTTTATATATGGCAGTGCAAATCTTCCCACATCCTTCTCCCAGACTGCTTGGCTATTTTTGGATCTTTACATTTCTACAGCTCTTTTAGATATTTGAAGCTGGCCTTGCGTGACAGGTTAAGTGCCCACTTGGGGACACGTGCACTCCACATCAGAGCACCTGGATGTAACCTGCCTTTTGGCACCTGATCCAGGGAGGTGGCGATGATGCCCAAGTGCCCACATTGCCAATGACTCACAGTAGAGATCCAGCTGAGGGACCTGGCTGCCTCTTGACCCGGCCTTGCCTGTTCCTGGCATGTGAAGGATGAGACATCAATGGGATGCTCTCTCTCTCCTCTCCTTCTGCATTATTCTGCCTTCCAAAACAACAAATAAAACCCTAAAATTTTTAAAATTTTAGAATTCTTGTCAAGTTCTGTAATTTCATGTTTGTTGCCATTTTATTCAATATGTTGACAATGGTATTTGATTTTTGCAATGTTGAATTATACAACAAAGATGTGGTATATATTCTGAACCATATTCAGGATTTCTCAACACTCTAACAATTTTGTGATGTTATGTGCATCGTGTGTTGGATATACATGTGGATACAGATGATTCTTACATGTGCCGAATTTTACATTTTATAAAGTCAATATAAGCATTGAATTAGTGAACATTGAAATTTACTCCTCAGGGAAATATATGATTGCTTTCTTTGAGCCTCTAGCCACAGCATTTTTGTCAGTTTGTAAACTGATACCTTCCAAAATCTATTTCTGCATAAATATGCCTTTTTTGATGTATTGTTGATTTCTTGATGTCAGACTCACAACCTGCATCATGGTGACTCATTGTGATAGCCTAAACATTCAAAATGGCATCAGTTCTGTCAGGTCCTCTCCATCTACTTGAGTCTCAGGGTGAGCTGAAAAAGCAGGCATTCTATTAGGGACACGTGTGTGGGGCCAGAATATTAGAAAGACACCTACTGTGTGCTTTAACTCAGCTAAGTGAAAAATTGGCTTCTGTAAACCACTCTTGCTAGCTTGCTTCAGTTCCACACTGCCAGGCTGAACCTATATCAGCACTTGCCCTTGGTTCACACTGGCTCAGCTCCAGTCTTTGCAGCCACATAAGGAGTGAGCCAGTGGAGTGAAGATCTCTCTGTCTCTCCTGCTCTCTGCAAATATGAGTTTTCAATACCAATGAATAAATCTTTAAAAAGATATATTTACCTTGGTAAAGAAATTGTAAATCCATAACACAGTAGTCCTTATAAAGTTTATGAAAAAACATTGTTTATGAAAAAGTCGTGGATTTCAAGATATTTTAGATCAAAAGAAATTTATCCTTTAAATTCATGCTTCGTGAAGAATTCTCATAATACTTTAATGTGCAGCAGCAGAAAACTTCCCAAAATTGAAAAAAGACATTCCCTTCTATATTGAAAAAGTAATTCTACTTCTTCCCTCTGGCTTAGATGATTTTTTCTTCGAAATTTCACTCATCCCTGTTAAATATTTTGCAGCTGAATTTTATTTACATATTTCACGTTTGAAGATGAACAATCCTTCATCCTTCATATATTTTTGGATCTATGCTGAAACGGTATTTATTGCACATGAAGACAATCCAGGGAGCATATGGTAGGACCGACTATGCTTCTATGACAAATGAAAGAAATGTAGGTGTTGTCAGCCTGAGTAAGGAGAACTGAACTTGCAGAAAGCTTAATTAATATTAAATAGCTATTAATATATTTGATTTTCCAATTTTGGAAAAAACAAAATAACAGATATTAGTTCATCATCACATGACATATATTTGAAATAATGTAAAGGTTTCGTAATTATGAAATTATGTAAAGACTTGCCTGCCATTTCATAAGTCCTTTAAACCAACTTACAGGTGAAGATATCACTTCAAGAAATAAACATACAGGTAAAAGGAAACAGGAGTTACATTGAAGAAAAACAAATATGTGTCCAAAGCACTGACAGTCTTAGCAGGGCAAGAAGGCAAATACATGGATATAATTTTTCAAGATACACTTCAAAATGTAATATAATTGTACACATACTTTTAAAGAACCAAAGTATATCGTCAAATGGAAGGAGAGAGAATTTGGACACCAGAGAGATGTGAGTGAGCTATTTTCACGTGCAGTACACTATACCTTGACATTTTTCTGACTTCACTGACATTTCTGAGGGTGTGGAATGTCCAAGCACTGCAGGGAGTTTGTGGCAATAAAATGCTTCATAAATAACTTGATTCTATCACTAAGAGGTTTCAATTCTCAAGACCAGTTGTTTGGATGTTAGCAGATACAAGCTTTGGCTGTAAGTCCCCACAGTATTAAACAGAAATGAAGCAAGAAGTGAGAGGATGCTTTGCTCTAGAATCTGAAGACTTGGTTTGAAAGGAGGATGCATAGACTTGTGCTGAATCCTGAGTGATAGAAGAGTCTTCGTGTACATCTGTAAGTACATGTGGTGCAGATGTAATTGTGCGACTCAGAAGAGTGGGGCCTCATGTATCCAGTCTGAAGTCTAATTTGGAGATGTAGCTTGCCTGTTGTCTAGTGAAATTAATGAGAACTTCCTTAATGTAGAAAAAGGATTGGGAAACAAAATGCAAGTGGGCCACAGGACTACCAATGCTGTTGACCAAAAATGATTCTAGCCAGAACACATTCTAATCAAGTTCTCATCCATTGACCATAAGGAAAGGATATGGAAATGTGCACATGGAAAAAAAGATCAGTTAACTCAAAGAGGAGCCCCAGTCAGACTCAGCAGAACTCTCAGAGGAAACTCCACAGCCCAAAAGAAAATGGAGTGACATATTATGGATTCTAAAAGAAAAAAATATATATTATATATATACATAAAAATATAATATATATATATATATAAAATGAGCCCTGATTAACTCACCCAGCAAATTTTTCCTTTGTCTTTGAAAATTAAAAATAAATTTTTTATTTTTATATATATATATATATATATTTTAAAGATTTACTTTATTTTTATTGCAAAGTTAGATATACAGAGAGGAGAAGCGACGGAGTGGAAGATCGTCTGTCCAATGATTCACTCCCCAAGGTGCTGCGCTGATCCAAAACCAGCAGGCAGCAACTCCCTCCAGGTCTCCCATGCGGATACTTGGCTCCAAAGCTTTGGGCCATCCTCAACTGCTTTCCCAGGCCACATGCAGACAACTAGATGGGAAGTGGGGCTGCCAGGTTCAGAACTGGCGCCCATATGGGATACAGGCGCATTCAAGGCGAGAATGTTAGCCACTAGGCCACAGCACTGGGCCCTTGAAATAAAATTCTTCCACAGCAAAGACAAGTTGAAAGACTACCTCTACTAGACCTGTCCTACAAATGTTATTTTAAAATGTTTTACTGACAGAGAAAAGAAACAGCACTTACCAAAATAAAGGCAAACAGAGAAAATATCCCAATAAAACAAGAAAAGAAGATGAAATCAAACAATGAAAAACCCGTTGCTAAAATGACAGGACTAAATCACTACCTGTTGTTATTAACCTTGAATGTAATTGGCTTAACCTCATTAATGAAATGCCATACATTATTGGACCGAATTAAAAACAAAATCTCATCAACAAAAACACAAAGAAACTGAAAGTGAAAAGGTGGAGAAGGATATTTCAGGTTAACTAAAAGGAAAAAAAAATGAGCTGCTGGTGTGGCCATTCTCATATCAGATAACATAGACTTTGATGTAAAAAATATTAAGACATGAAGGACACCACATCATGACCAAGGGGTTCATTCAGCAAAAGGAACTCATTATAATAAATATATATGCACTAAATACTAGGGCATCAAGCCATGTTAGAAAGTATTAATGACTTAAATTGCGAAATAGACCTCAAAACAATAGTGGGGATTTTAATATTTCATTAACGTTGTTGGACAGATCTGCAAGACAGAAACTCAGCAAGGAAACAACAGAGCTCATCCAGACAGTAGAGCAAATGGCCTAATTGATATCTTCAGAACTTTTCATCCTATGAATCCAGAATACACTTTTTTCACAAGCACATGAAACTTTCTCCAGGATTGATTACATTACAGGCCACAAAACAAGCCTCAGCAAACCTAAAAAGAAAGCAGACTTACCCCTTGAATCTTCTGAGATCATGGAGTAGAACTGGAAACCAATGATCACAATACCCCAGAAGACATGTGCATACTTGGAAACTGAAAAATACGCTGGTTGTAGAGGAAATCAAAGGGGGAAATTTAAAAGTTGCTTGAAACAATGAAGGTAGGACATAACCAAGCCATGTTAAGAGGAAAGTTCATTTCAATCAATGCTTATGTCAAGAAATTAGAAAAGCACCAAGTGAACAGGCTGACCATATGTCTACAAGAGCTGAAGAAACAACAGCAGAGCAATCCCAAAATTAGCAGGAAAAAATAAATAATCAAAGTAAGGGAGGAAATAAAAGCAAACAGAGACTAAAAACCAATGCAGAAGCACAATGAATCAGAGCTGGTTCTTTGAGAAAAATCCATGAATAAGACAAAACTAATCAAAAAGGAGGGAGAAAATACAAATTGTTAGAATCAGAGATGAAAGCTCAATTATAAAAATAGATAATGTGCACTTACATAGTATAATCCAGAACTATTACAAGCAATTAGATGCCAAGAAACCATAAGACCTAGAAAAGATGGCTAGATTTTTGGACACAAAGAATCAACCAAAACTGAAATTAATAATGTGAAAATTAATAAACTAAATAGACCTATAAAAGGGACTGAGATTGAATCAGTAATTAAATCCCTGCCAACAAAGATAAGTCCAGGACTGGAAGGCTTTACTGCAGAACTCTACCAAACATTTCAAGAAGAGTTTACACCAATCCTCCAAAGCTATTTAAAACAATAGAAAAGAAGACAATCCTTCCAAACTCTTTCTATGAAGTTAGCACCAAATCCAGAGAGAGACAGAGAACTACAAGCCAACATCCCTGCTGAACATAAATGCAAAAATCTTCAGCAACATACTAGCCAACAGGATCAAGTAATACATCGGACAGATCTTTCACCTGGATAATTGTGATACTTTTGATTAGGTACCCCAGGATTTACAAACCCTTTAATATATACACTATGGGCTGCCAAAATTCAAGTGTCCTGGGATTGTATGAATTGCTTATAGCCCTAGCTGTGCAGTAAGGAAGTTAATTTCCTTACTGCTTACAATAAAATTTGGCAAAGTTCTCTGAATCAATGTGCTTTTGAGTAAAATCATTTGCTTCATGTTAGAATCATAGCTTATCCTATCTCAGTGATGACCGTTTCCATCTCTGCAGCATTCACCTGGCAAAGGTGGAAAACCCAGGTCTCATATTCTTTCCTTTCTGTGTGGGATGCTGTTAAGAATTTTAAGTAGTGAAGCTTCTCTATTTAGTCAGCTTCCTCATTGCCTTCTGTACATGATCCCCAGGGTCCAAAGAATTTGACACCTACCTTATCTTGCACCTACTGGTGCACTCATCCCCAACCACTCTGACCCACCCATTCATCCAAGAGGCCAGCACACACTGCAAGGTCTGTGGCCAGAAAATATATCCTCTTCATGTCACAGCTGCTGTTTCATTTTCATTCATGTTTCAGTACAATATCTCTCCTACAGTGAGGCCATCAGGAACCCCTAACCAGTAACTTACTCTGATCACACCTCTAATGATACACCTTTTGGTAGTTTTAGAATAATTGCCAACTTGTTTATTTACATATTACTGCTGTTTGAATATCCACTTAAAAGGAGCTGACTCCTGCTGTAACACCTGCACTTACAGTTCCCTCCGCAAGATACACAGAGCGCTGGTTGGCAGTCAGGAAGTATTTGTGAAGTCAAGACTGAAAAATCTTCCACTTTTCATGTTTTCTCTCTCCCTTTTCTATGTATCTTTCCATGTCCTAAATGACTGTATTTTGTTTTTCTTTTCCCTTAATTTAATACAAATGATACAACTGAAACTTTCAGTTCAGTTTATCGATGTGGGGAAGATTGCCGTGGATTTCCTCACCCACACTATTACGTCCATAATTTCTCAGTTGAAAGTAAGAGTTCTGCTGGGCTGGAAAGCAGTGGAACAGGGACAGTGGGAAGGTTACTGCCAAAGAGGGCTGTTTCTTTTATTCATTTTTTTTCTTTTCCTTTCCTTCCTTCCTTCCTTCCTTCCTTCCATCCTTCCTTCCTTCCTTCCTCTTTTTTTTAAGAAGGGTTATACCCTATTTGCCACAGAATTTTCTCATCTCATTTTAATTCATGAACTGCTAAACGTTCAGCTTAACCTGAACGCTGTATTGATTTGTTCAGCACTATTCATGAAGATCGTTTGTGCTCACACAGTACATCGGTGACCGGTGTTATTAGGCGAAAATGGAATCTAGCTGAAAGGAGAAAAAGCAGACACATATTGGGGGACCAATTACCATATAAATAGACATTAACTATCTAAGAGAGTTCTAAATGGGTCTTTGGGGGTATTATTTCTGAGATTTCAAGTTGAATACTATTTCAACTTTCATTTTTGCCCCTGTACTGGCAGGGGAAGAAAATCCTAAATGGGAGGTGAAAGTGTTCAAATGTCCATGTGATGGCTATGAACCTAAAGCCCAGGTTTAGAACATAAAAAGGCACAAAATTACACGGAGCACAGAACATTTCATATGGAAGCTCAGATGGCCCAACCTCAATATTCAAATAACAAATAACAAATACATTATGAGCTTTTGTAAATTTGCACAAATTAAAAATACTCAAGGTTTAAATTTATCTTTTCCTATATATTTTAAAAGTTATTGAGATCTTCCTAAAGTCATTTTGACATGAAATGGTGATATCTTCAAAATAAATAGGAAAAGAGGACAGAACAAAAATTGTTCCGGAACGTAAGTCCTTACGGAAACTGAAGCATTGTATTGGTCTCTTCTTTTAACTGAACAGGCAATTGTCTGTGTCAAACTACTTTGGTGCTTTGTTCGTTTGAAGAATGGATTAAAGTTTTTATTAAATAAAATACATTTTTAAGGAAACAACAGGATAATTATTGCCATTTTATTTGATCCAAGATATGTGTATTTTCACATAAATTTTGTAGCCTCCAAAAAAGTGTAAAGAAGAAAGAAGATAAAGCTAAGCAGACATTTTTATTTCTAATTTTTCTACCTTAAAAACTCCACAAATTTTGCAAGCTTTTTGAGGTACAGGTTACTCTTTCTACCTGACTCCAACAATAATTGCTTGCATTTGCAAAATGTTTCATAATTCACAAAAGCCCTGAACACACGTAGAACTGATGACAACCCCACGATGACACTGAGGTTCAGTGAGCTGCAACACGGTGGTGATAGTCTAGATTTATATAAGAGGAGTTTCTCAGAACTCTGTTTTCTCAGGCTGCAACTCACGTGTGTTACCCAGTGCAAAAAAAATGCTCCTTCACTTCTCAAATAGCGAATTATGCCTTTCCTACAAGTGTATATATTGGCTAATGTAGTTTATGGAATGTGACCATTAGCTAAGGTAAAGTGTGGCCTTTCTAATATTGTTCCAACAATCATCACACAGATCACATTGTAGCTGAATGGAACTTATTGTTTACAAGAGGCTGTTCTGTAAGATGGCTGATCAGCTGTAAGTAAAGGTGCAGCTTGGTCACTTTCTGAATGACCTCACTGTCAACAAGTTTTCAGAGGACATTTCCTATCCTGTTACTTACTCATATTTCCAGCACTTCACTGTGTCTATTGGAATAGTCTGCAGAAACCCAACGAGTACAAGGAGGTTGTCCGCAGTGAGCAACAGTCCCCAGACCCATTTAGCTGTTCCTGGCCTCCAAAATACGTCAGTGTATTTCTAAATTACATAGAATAAACACGTTCTCTATGAGTAGCTGAATAAATGGAATTTATTTTGGAATCATTCTTCTCTGGAAAGTTTTATCCTTCAGCTTCTTTGATGCTCCTGTTCCCAAGATAAGCTCTGATGAAGACTAAAGAGACGTCATATCTGAGCTCAACAAATTCACAGACAAGAGCACTCACCCAATGGGACTATATTCAGACTGTGCAGGAGTCAGGACTGAGCAAAACAGAGTTGTGGAGACTGGAAGGTGTTACTGCAGGAGAGGATAAGAATACAGCAAAATGAATTCAATCCATACTGGATTGAATGTTGGAAGACCAAAAAAAAAAAAAAAAAAAAAAAAAAAAACAAATAAGCATGATTTATCCCAAGGAAGGGAATGAAAATATTTTCCAGGAGAGGGTATGCGGAAATGATGTCCTGGAGGCTTGGAACAGCATCTTGTCTTAGGGAACATTAGTCTCTCAAACAACACAGAGTAGCACAGGCAGAACACATGCTCACATGTGGGATTAGAAACCTCTGCATCAAAACAGACCATAAAGTATACTAACACACACTCTGAGGAGCTGGAGAACATCATCTGATGTGCAATGGCAGAACCACCTGACAGATCTGGTCAAGTGCTCACTTTCCGTGTCTCCTCTGTACACAGTGTGGTTTATTGATTAGAAAAGGGAAAAAGTGAAGGCAAGGCTTGCGACAGGGATGCTAATGTCAGGGATCATTGTTCTGGATAACCAGATTAGTGGCAGGCCCAGGAAGAGTGTGAGAAATTGGAAGCTACAATCTGTATAGCATGACAATTAGCTACATATGACTGCTGAAATTAAGAAATGCTTACTAGGAGTAGTGCCAAGGCTTCAGGGTTAGCTTACTGGGGCAAAACATGTAACAGCAAATTCAGAAGTAAATTTAAATGAATCCAAGTATATGAGTGAATTTGCAGTGAACACTATTCCACACACGCTGTATTTGCAACACCTGTGAGATGCCCTAGTGGAGTAATACCGGGGCATGGGTTGGAGTTGGAGGCAGCTCTACAATGCAACAAATTTGACATTAAACTCAGTCTGAGGTGTGAGACGTGTAGAGTAATTCACCTGAGAGCAAACAGATACTACACAGTACAGTGATATAAATTTAAGAATAAAATGAAGCATGGTTTTGATAATGTTGAGAATAGCTTCATATTTAGGATACAAGTAGCTGAAACAAATATTTTGGGTACTCTAGCAGGAACAAGATGCGTCCAATGATCTTGGAAAGTATGAGTGAAACAATCAGCAGTGGAAACAGGAGGCCACTGCGAGCCCTGCTGTGGTGCGGCCCCAGCCTGGCTGGGACTTTGGTTAGGGAAACAATTCACTGACAAGGTGGCTTTCAGTGCTCAACAGAGTAACTGAAATAGTGACAAGTCATTGAAGCTACAGGAGCATGCCATTCTCAAACACTGACACATTACTGTTATAGACACTATGTTTATTCCTACTGAATTCTGTTTTTTTCTGCTTTGTGTTGATGAACATTTTATTTAGTGACACATCAACCCTTTTACTATAGTGTAAATTAAATATGTCATAGCAAGAATTTAAAAAGAAACAAGGAAAGAGAGGAAAATGGAGGGAAGAATTATCTTCCTGGAATTGTAGCTCTGAAATATGCTGAATCTGTTCTCTTTGTAACAGAAAACTTGATCAATGTGTTTCCGTAATTATCATGCATTTGTTATGACCCTGAAAATTAAACACATTAATACATTACTTAAAAATTTAGCCTAGCAGCTGAAGTTATCTCCTTGCACACAAGGAGATCCCATATGAGTGCCAGTTCTAATCCCGGAGGCACCCTGCTGTGAGCTTCCCATCCAGCTCCCTGCTGTGGCCTGGGAAAGCAGTTGAGGATGCCCCAAAGCCTTGGGACCCTGCACCCACGTGGGAGATCTGGAAGAGGCTCTGGGCCCCTGGGTTCGGATCGGCGCAGCTCCAGCTGTTGCGTCCACTTGGGGATTAAATCAATGGACGGAAGTTCTTCCTCTCTTTCTCTCCTCCTCTGTATATCTGACTTTCTAATAAAAATAAAATAAATGTTTAACATAATTATATATCAAATGGTAGTGGCCATGGAGAATGGGTTGAGCAAGTATTAGAAATTAATGTACCATTAGCAAACTATATTTGTGTAAAAGTGACTCTAAAAGTGACTCAGTTGGCTTGAAAAAATGAAGCCCTGTCATTTATAATATATGCTTGGAGAAATAATCCAGCTCCCAAAAGACAACACCACATGCTTTCCTCAATTTATAGCAACAAATCCATAGAGCCCAAAACATGTGATGGGTAGGAGAAAAGTTGATCTTTTGAGAGTTCATTGTTTACAGCCCTTGCTTTGAGAAAAGAAAAAATTCTACCTACCACTTCAAGAAATCTCTATGTGGTGGAGGGTTGGGCTTGTATATAGAAAGTAACTTTAAAGTATGTCAGTGTGAAAATTGAAAGAAAAATAAGAAGAGAAAGGAAATATGGGGAAATGAGGGATGGAAGGAGGCAGTGTCACGATGCTCTTCACCCTGCATGTAATACACATGCATATGGATGGCGTGGCACTTTTCCCTTTAGCTAAATAACAAAAACAAGAAAACAGGAGAACTGACATGAGATAGGAGCTAGATTACAGAGAGATAGAGTGAAGGAGGAAACACACAGATGTGCACACACACACACAGGCACACACACACACAGACACACAGACACACACACAGGCAGACACACACACACAGGCACACACACACACAGGCAGACACACACACACACACACACACAGACACACACACAGGCAGACACACACGCAGACACACACACAGGCAGACACACACACACAGGCAGACACACACCAAAACAGCAAAGCTCAGGCCATAGAAAGGCATCACTAGTGTAAGAATTTTGGTTGAGGACTAGCTGCCCATCATATCATCACTGAGATTTCATAAATATTATTGTACTTTTGTTATCTTGTGAAGTAACCTGTACTGTGAAAATAATGTGACTTTTTCAGGTGAACAGCATTATTTACGTGCTAACCATCTTATTTCTAATGACCTGAGAAGTTTGGTGACCATGTCATAGGAGCCTCAACAAAATAAAATGCAAAGACAAGCATGCAAACAACATTATACTGTATCATCACATGCGTCACTTTTATCCTGTGTAATTCAAAGCGCTTCTCCCTGTCTGAGTGGCATAGCCCAAGACAAGAAGCTACTGCTGTGCTTCACAGCTGCCTGCTTTATTGGTTCAATTTTTCTCTAAAAGAATGCATTTTATGAATCTAACCATCAGTGTGCCACAAGCTGGAATGATAGGTGCCTAGAATCTTTAGGAAAACCCTTTCCTTGAAGAAAGAGAACTTCCAGTGTGCCCTCCCTGATGACCCTCCTTACAGATTTTGGACTTGTAGTGGCTGTCTCCTAACTGTGAGCCAGTTTCTTGGATTACATCTCTTCTAATACTACTACGTGTCTCCTCTAGTCCCTGTTCTAGTCGCATCTCAATTGAGACACACCTTCGGTGTGGTGGAAACCAACAGAACGCCACCATTTACTGATGCTTGGACAGCCGACGCAGTCCCATCATGGGTAAAGCTGGTGTGATGCACTTGCCTTCAAAGACAGACAGAAACACCTAATGCAATGTTGCACGAACATTCCGCAACGCAGAGAACTTGGACATGCAGTTCTGTTTCTTTTGCCCAACCCTGTTTCCTTCTCTCATGCATGTTCTTGGTCTCCTAGTAAAATACTTTGAAGCTTGTATGTTGATTGCAAATAGAAAATTTTTTCTTTAAAATCCAATATCTGTCAGTTATAAAGCATTTCCTGTCAGTAATAAATCTTCCTCCAAAGGTGTGGGGTCACTAAGACCTGTAATCACATAGATCATCAGAATCACTGGCTCTTTGCTTTTTTGTTGTTGTTTTTAATAAAATAAGTAAGAAATGCTTTTTTATTAAGAGTATCCAGTTTCTATGATGAAAAGGGAGGCGGTATATTGGAGATCAAAACATGAACTGTAGATGGGTATGTTCGTGAAACACTCAAAGCTTTCAAAGATATCCTTAAATGCTAATCCACACATCCATATTGTACTCTTTTCCAGCTCCTGTCATGCTCAAAATAATGAATGTTTGGTAACGAGAGTCACACCGTTTCTTGAGAGCCTGTTTGGAGGAAAGCGGCTGCTTGTATATCCTTGACCAAAGAACCAAAGACCAGTCCTCCTCTGGCAGGGATGGTCGTCCTCCCCACTGGGCACACAGCTTCCGGAGGCATGCACATACAGTGGGGAGAGCGGAAGGGGACGCCGGCCCAGCCAGCCACATCAGCCGAATCAACCCTGGAGATCAACAGGTTTGCAGATGTCCCATCAATATCGCCCTCCTGCCCGACACTGTTTCATCTAATGTCCTAGTGTCTGCCCATCCTTCCTCTGGTTCCTCAAATTAACATCTGTTTTTTTTTTCTTTTATCCTTTTAAACATTTTATCATAAAGGCTCTATTCAATATGTCATGAATACACATAACTCAAAACCCAAACCTACAGTTAACCTGTAATCTTCAAGAGAATACAAAAAAAAAAAAAAAAAACAGAGAAAAGTGTAAATATACACATTGAAAATATCATAACTTTTAAGCTATTGAGGGGAGGGAAAGGATCTTTGGAAATCATTTTCTCCAAATGATAATCTTCGTCTCTGGCAGGTAGAACGTGGGCTGCGCTTAGCAGGCCTCCTGCGTCGCTGCATGGACAATCACAGTGCAGTTACAGGCATGCTCGCGAGGACCGTCCGTCCGGAGGCGGACAACAGAATCTAAGGAGCACTGGTTTACGTTGACTTACCCTGCTGAAAGCATGGTGAGAGCCGGCTGGCGTGGGTGTTAGACCTGCCGAAAATGGGATGTGCTCTTTGAATCAATCCATTTCACAAGACTTACATGTGATCCCCCCATTCACTAGCTGTAGCACTGTTTCACTCCTTGTCCACGTCATTTGCATAGTTGTTCATTATTTCCTCCACAAGAATGAGTCACCAGTCTTCAAACAGGCAAATGCTATCCTACAAGATCACTGGTTTTTCCGCTTATCTGACAGGATCCAAACTCTCCTTTATCTACCTATGTACCTGAATATACAACTTTTCAGGCCTGGAGGAGGTGTGTTTTAGCAGGCCCGTGGCTTATCAGTCAGAGCCTATCGGACCTTCTCAGTCCTGCTAGAGCAGAAGGGACATTCTGCACTTATTTTCAACAACAGGCCAAGACAGCATGCCTTTGGTCTTCACTCTCCCAAGCAGATAGGAATTTAGCAGATCAGACAAAAATCTCTAGGATAAATGTCAGCTAGATTAGCATCTAATTAGATCCTTGTCATATCTCAATATTTGACTTCACCTTTCGCAATGAATTAACACCTTCTCCTTCTCCCACTCTCAAAAGAATCTTAAAATTAATCCAGTCGAGTGAAATATGATTGATTTACCAATTTGTTCACACTCATCTTTTCCTTTGCTGGAAAATGGCATTTGAACATAGTGAGGAAACCGAGGTATTCTTGTGCTCAATTTATAAATCTACACACTCAGCACCTTCTCCCTTTCTTGGTATGGAGATGTTGATTGACTTGTTTTTTTGTTTTGTTTTGTTTTTTTCATTTGCAGCAAGATGTGAACATTAATTATCGACCTTCTGTTACAAATGCCAGGCAATTTTGTCAAGTGACTCAAACTGACTTTTTCTAATTTTCTCTTCTTACAATAAATATGTAGAGATTATATATCTATATGTATGTGTGTAATACATGGTTTCATTTACAAGACAACAAATACTAATACTTTTATAGCTTTAGTGAAAGGTAATTTTTACTTTATACAAATAAAATTTCGTACTGACATGCTCGATAAGCAGCATAGGACAGAGGGATTTACGGAATGTTTTTCAAAAAACGTATGTCGGTGGTGCTTAAATCCAGGCCACCTCAAAACAATGCTCTGTATGGATGGAACAGGCATGTCAACATGCTAGTTAAAGTCTGTTACTTCTAAGTTTCCCTTGCAGTACAGGCACTGCCAAGATGTCAAAGTGAAGATGTGCTTGGGGACACCTTGAGGTCACAGACTTCCCTCCGACACTGATCCTGGATGTTACAGGTATGTCCATGCTGTCCACACCAGGGCATACACAACTTCACAACTGCACGGCTCAGCACTGCCATGACACAGCACACGGGACCACAGGCTAACTGTATTTTATAATTACTGTGGCTCACTCTACAGATCATGTTTTCAGTCATCCCATCACCCCAGCGCCAGTGCAGCTGTGTGGACCTGACCAACCAGTCCATTCTGAAGGGAGACTGCTTGCCACTCCGACCTTCCCAGAGGAGAAAACAATTCGTATTTTTCAGGTGTTTCTTCTACCTTTATCTCTTGCATGTTTAAGACCCAAGCCAGTGCAATCATTAACTGCTAATTATTTTCTTAACTTTTTTTAACATTTCAGTACAATACCTTCCCAAAATAACTGTTATAAATTTTAAGTGGGTTTTACACATTAATGTGGAAATCGCTATATTGACATGACACTAATGAATGTTATTACTTTCTTAAATATTAGTCAATGGGTCTTTCTTTTAGAGAATATAGCAGTCAACTGTTCATTTACCTCTTTATGCCCAAGATACAGGCATCTCTGGGAAGCCATGCAATGTTTTTGAAGTGATAATTCTGAATACAATAAACTGTGCTCCTAACTTAAGCCATTTGGCCTTATGGCTGAGTGGAAATTGAAAATTTCTCAGACATTATAATCACATGGACTCATTGCTTTTAGTCTGTTTTGAAGGGAGCACAAGTAACTGATTAATTAAGTGCAGATAAGATTTGTTTGAGAATGTTCTAGAGCAGAGCCCATCAATCAGCCCAGGTATTTGTGGAGGGAACCTGAGCCAAGGCGCAGCACAGGCAATGGAGAGAAGCAGCCCCCAGGGCCTGGCTGGCCCGGGATGGACAAGAGCTACTGCCCATACAGTCTGGGGTGAAGAAGAAGCTGGTAGACCTCCAGAGCAAGCAGATGGAGTGTGGCTTTTAATTGAATTTTTATTAGCTCATATGAGGAAGCTATAATTTTCAGGACATCAGAATGTGGCCCTAGTTATGTGAGAATTGCTGTTGAGATATTCAGGTTGTATGAGGGCACTAAAATGAGATCTCACTCAATATTTCTGGCGTTTTGAAGAAAATGAGACAATCACACACTGGCGTGTGCTCTGGGAGATGCAGGATGAAAAGTAAGACAGCCACCCACAAGCTGAGCAGCAGCAGCAACTGGGCAATGGGAGAGATGGTTCCTCAAGCACGGACCCGTCCTCCTGCCTCCTAGGGGTCATGCTTCGAGCCTGCAGAACCAGAGGAAGATGAACGTCACTTCCAACACCAAGGCTGAGGTCCCCAGCAAACCCACAAAGCCATTAGGGATTGCCAGAGTCAGTAGCTGTGAGACGTATCTCCCTCGGTTACTAATTTCTATGTTTTCTTTTCTCGCTCATCAGGCAATAAGCTTTACTTTCAAAAGATGCAGAGCAGAAACTGTTGTGTTTTTTCTCCAGTAGCAGGTATGGCAGTATGCTTTTCATGCAAGCTGTTACAAAGCTAGAATTTAAAAGCTCTTTTTAAGATTCCTTCTAGATCACCCAACCAAACCCAGGTTCCGTAGCTTCCCTTCCAGCCCAGCGTGCTAACTACTCCTTATAGAAGTACAGCTCACCAGAATGTGCTGCTGCAATAAGAAGCTGGCCGACATGGCGCCTGTAGGAGTTCTGGAGATCTCTTTTACTTTACTCTTCATTTACACATCTGAGTGGGGAATTCAGCCCTTTGACTCAGTTTTGACTTGCTGCTTTTCAGTCCACTCCCGTCAGCAGCCTTCCACTCGCCTAGTCATGCTGCCACTTACACTGAGCACATTAACATGTTACAAGCTTTTGTCCTAACCACATCTAGCAGGAATCTAATCAATACTTCTCTGGCAGCTGTTTTATTCCCCAGGACAATCTTATTTAGCACAGAAATATTTGAATGCATATTCTCTGAACTCTTTCAATAGGCCCGCCACCTCTAATCTGACCATTTTCACCAAAATTAGCCATTCTTGTATCTATAATTCTTCTTCTCTCTGAGGCTTATAAAACTCCAAAAATGTCATGGAAGTATTCTTGCTGAATTTATAATAAAAGGTCCCACAATACTTCTCATCTGGAAACTACTTTTTTTTCCTTGTAAACAAATCCTCAAAGGTTGCTTTTACTCCACAGCTTCTGAAACGTGATGAAAATCTCCATTTTAACCTCTGACATCTTTTCTTCTGGGGTTTTGAATGCAGACAGAATAAAGAACCTGCAGTTCCAAACTCTCTGTTTTCTTTCTCCCTTCCTATTGCTCCTTGGGGCACTCAGGCGTGCACTGCTGGCTCTGATCTTCAGCCTGCTACTGACATCTTCACCAAGTGGCCGTGTTCTCCTCCCTCGGCACTGACCCTCAAGCCAGTACAAACCCACTCATCCGTGTCCTGACTCTGTGTGGTTCTCAGGTTTCTCCAAACTACGATGTTGAACCTTACTGGCAAGCAAGTTGAGATGGAAAGTGAGTCAGACAAGCCTGCCTATGTCAGTGGAGCTGCACAGTCCTCACGGCTCCATGGCCCTATGGGAGAGGCCAGGGGTGCACAGTCCTCCCAGCTCCACGGCCCTATGGGAGAGGTCAGGGGTGTTGCACAGTCCTCACAGCTCCACGACCCTATGGGAGAGGTCAGGGATGCTGCACAGTCCTCTCAGCTCCATGGCCCTATGGGAGACGCCAGGGGTGCTGCACAGTCCTCACAGTTCCACGGCCCTATGGGAGAGGCCAGGGGTGCTGCACAGTCCTCACAGCTCCACGGCCCTATGGGAGAGGTCAGGGGTGCTGCACAGTCCTCACAGCTCCATGGCCCTATGGGAGAGGTCAGGGATGCACAGTCCTCACAGCTCCACGGCCCTATGGGAGAGGCCAGGGGTGCACAGTCCTCCCAGCTCCACGACCCTATGGGAGAGGTCAGGGATGCTGCACAGTCTTCACAGCTCCACGGCCTTATGGGAGAGGTCAGGGATGCTGCACAGTCCTCACAGCTCCACGGCCCTATGGGAGAGGCCAGGGATGCTGCACAGTCCTCACAGCTCCACGGCCCTATGGGAGAGGCCAGGGGTGCACAGTCCTCACAGCTCCACGGCCCTATGGGAGAGGTCAGGGATGCTGCACAGTCCTCACAGCTCCACGGCCCTATGGGAGAGTCAGGGATGTTGCACAGTCCTCACAGCTCCACGGCCCTATGGGAGAGGCCAGGGGTGCACAGTCCTCCCAGCTCCACGGCCCTATGGGAGAGGCCAGGGGTGCACAGTCCTCCCAGCTCCACAGCCCTATGGGAGAGGCCAGGGCTGCACAGTCCTCCCAGCTCCACAGCCCTATGGGAGAGGCCAGGGGTGCACAGTCCTCCCAGCTCCACGGCCCTATGGGAGAGGCCAGGGGTGCTGCACAGTCCTCACAGCTCCACGGCCCTATGGGAGAGGTCAGGGGTGCTGCACAGTCCTCCCAGCTCCATGGCCCTATGGGAGAGGTCAGGGATGCACAGTCCTCACAGCTCCACGGCCCTATGGGAGAGGCCAGGGGTGCACAGTCCTCCCAGCTCCACGACCCTATGGGAGAGGTCAGGGATGCTGCACAGTCTTCACAGCTCCACGGCCTTATGGGAGAGGTCAGGGATGCTGCACAGTCCTCACAGCTCCACGGCCCTATGGGAGAGGCCAGGGATGCTGCACAGTCCTCACAGCTCCACGGCCCTATGGGAGAGGCCAGGGGTGCACAGTCCTCACAGCTCCACGGCCCTATGGGAGAGGTCAGGGATGCTGCACAGTCCTCACAGCTCCACGGCCCTATGGGAGAGGTCAGGGATGTTGCACAGTCCTCACAGCTCCACGGCCCTATGGGAGAGGCCAGGGGTGCACAGTCCTCCCAGCTCCACGGCCCTATGGGAGAGGTCAGGGGTGCACAGTCCTCCCAGCTCCACGGCCCTATGGGAGAGGCCAGGGGTGCACAGTCCTCCCAGCTCCACGGCCCTATGGGAGAGGCCAGGGCTGCACAGTCCTCCCAGCTCCACAGCCCTATGGGAGAGGCCAGGGGTGCACAGTCCTCCCAGCTCCACGGCCCTATGGGAGAGGCCAGGGGTGCCTTGGAAGGTGGTTGTGAGGAGGTTTAGTTTGTGGTGGGCTTTGAAGGGACACAAGCTCAAGGATAGAAGGTGTGTGCTTGAGCACAAGCCCAGGAGTCAGTCTGACTGGGGGCTTCTCTCACCGGGAGAGCTCGGGCATGCTTCTCCACAGGCAACTCATGTTAGGAACTGAGTTCCAGCTCCACTTTCTTTCTTATTTTCTCTGGGTAGCTTATTTATTTACTTGAAAGGCAGAGGCGGCGGGAGGAGGAAAGGAGGAAAAGGAGAGAGAGAAGGAGTAGGGGAGAGAGAAAAAAACTGAAACAGAGAAACAGAAATCTTCTGTCCATGGGCTCACTCCCCAAACGACTGCGAGTGTTGGAGCTGGGCCTGTTGGAAGCCAGAAAGCAGTAGCTCCGTCTGAGTTTTCCACGTGGATGCGGGGGCCTAAACACTTGAACCAACTTCTATTGTTTCTCCCAGACCAGCAGCAGGGAGTTGAATCAGAAGTGGAAAAAGCCAGGACTCCAGCCAGCACCACTATGGGATAGTGGTGTCACAAGTGACTGCTTAACATGCAAACCCCCAACTCCATTTTCAAGCTGACATATTGAATTCCTGACCCCCCAAAATTACAAAGTGTTGCCAGATCATGTGGAGCGTCTTCAGTAAGGTAGTTACAGTATGTGGTGTGGTTTTGGTGGCACATAACCTAGAACACCTAGCAACTTTAAAAGAACAGGTGATTTGGATGCAGATGGATGCCAAGAAAAGACCCCTATGGGCTGTGAGCGTTCTAACTTCAACGTTGCACACAGCAGCCAGTGTTCAGTCAGGAGCTCAGCTTGCTCTGTTGAAACGCCAGCTTTATATGTTGATGTCCCCATGTCTTCCTGTAATCAAAACCAGGGCCGCGATATGTGCACTGTCACTTCACTGCCCCAATTCTTCAATTGTATTAAGGATAGGCTTAAACACCACTCTTCTCAATGGAGATTCTCCTGATCTGCAGCATTCACCCAGCTCTAGCCAGACCTTTTTTTTTTTAATTTAAAATTTTTGTTTGTTCTTCCTGGTAATTTTCTTCCCTGTTTTGCATTCCATGGATTATGTGAGAACTTTATCTGTCCCGGAACAAATGTCAGAGTTTGTGATTTATTAGTGCTCTCTCAGAAACCAGGTGGCTGAAGCATTCATTCCCGCCTCCATGTTCTAGAAGCAGCGACTCTGAGATCTAGGGGTGCTGGCTGTGTTCCCCCTGCATGGATCTGAGCCTGTGTTAACTCCATGCTTCACTTTCAGGCTCCAATGGCCAGTGGCTGCCTGGAGCATCCCCTGTCGCATGAGTTCTCTTGGTGAGTGTCTCCAAATTCCCCATTTGTAAGGACACTGCTCACCCAGAACAAGGGGCGTCGTACACCACCATGTACCCGGACCTATTCCCTGTGTCAAAACCCTGTTTCCAAAGGTGACCATTTCCCATGATACAGGAGATAAGACTCCATCGTGCTGTTGGAGGGAACACAATTCAACTCAGAACAAGAGCCTGGAAAAAGTTCTTTGTTGTTCCTCTTTGCAGGTCAATAGCACCCAGACCAGTGGCTTTGATGCTGCAGTGAGTTAATACAGATTCTGTGGAAGTATCCCATTGACCTTGTACTACGCCTGCCTTTCCCAAGTCACACACATAGACAGATTCTGTAGGCAGTTTTGACGTCATCATTAGCCATAGGAAATTGTTTCCTTACACCCCAGAATGCAAACTTTATTCACAGATCCCGCTTTTTCCGTTTTGAAGCATGACTTGGTGATAAGAGCCTTGGAATGGGCTGTGATCATGCAGATTAAGTTAACACTAAGCAAGCCTGGGGTGTGAATGGAAGATTGCAACAAGAGATGAGAAGACACAGGGCAGAAATAGGTCCCGGCAGGCGTTGGCTTGTGCAGAGGGTAGAAAATCACCTCTTTGAACAGTATTACTACAGTGACCCTGGGGACACGTTCATTTACATGCTTTCCTCCAGCTTTTGCCCATTTGTTTCTTTGAAAGCCTCATGGATTCTAAGCTTGTTGAGTCTGGAAGTGAAGTGTCAGATTTATTTTTATACACCATTGCCTTTCAGATTCATGTTATTGACTTCTTTTCAGTGTCTTGTGCTGTACGCAATTTATATTCAAAATGTCTTCTAAGACAATACATCCGCTAGATCAGCAACGCATTTTGAAATTCCTTTGAGATAGTCTTTCTTCTGCTACTCACTGTCAAAGAGATTTCCTAATGGCCTCCAGGATCTTGTTTTCCCAGTTACAAGATTTTTTATAACCCTGGTTGTATCTCTAACTTTTCCGTAACTGACTGGCACTGAGGGACACTTGTCTGAGTCAGTCATCAACACGTGTCACAAACCACGCACTACCTACCAAGAAATCAAATATGCTTGGCACTGAAAGCCATAATAAACAAATTTATGTAAATAATTTGTCAGTAAAATAAGTTGCACATCTAAAACTAGTTACAGTCTTAATTCCTATAAAAGTATCTTCATGAAGTTCATGGAAAATGCGTGCTGTGAAGCGGCACAAGACATGAATCTCAAAAGATGATTTCAACAAACTAAGCTTACATTTTAATTTTGGTAAGTTTTTGAAGTGTTCTCACACAGTGATTAACAGTTATTCTAATTACTTTCATACAAGGATCAGAATGTGAGGATAGCTTATTATTAATACTAACTCTGAGCTACAGTTTATTTTTACATTAAATATGCCAGAGATGCAGACTGAGACTTTATTTTTCTTTTTATGATCATTAGAACCTCGTTATTGAACAATCACATGGAATGTGGAGAAACATATTCTCTTATGGCTTGGTGGTGTGGGAATTCCCTGACTGATCTGACAGGGCCAAAGATGTATATTTCAAAATGTAATATTCAAATACCACATCCACATTAACCTAACTGTTGGCATTTCAATGTAGCTTGTGAGCAATTCAAGGTTGCCAACTGAGAAAACATAACACTGATTTACATGAAATTAAATGTAAAATGATTCAGGACTTTGACAAATCACCGTGTTAGATGGATGTCATTAAGTTCAGTCATTTCCGTAGAGTTGGATAATTTTTCTTCTTGGTTAAAATGTGCTTTCACCAAGCTAACACAAGTTGTTTGGGGAAAGATATAACCACTCTGGGATTTAAAGAATTTTGTGTTAACAGTGACTATTTTGAAATCAACGTAGGTAGGCATTGCAAGAATGTGTCTCTTGCCCTGTTTGCTTGTTTGGATGATATCTGTAAAATAGTGCTTGTCCACCAGCAGCTAAAAGATATCCAACAAAATATTTTAAAACTGGATTTGAAGACACAGAATGATTTGCTGATTAAGTTCTGCTACATAAAGCATATATTGTTTTCTTTGTTATGTTTAATTTTTAGGATTAAACATAAAAAGTGACCAGAAAAAGCAATATTGTTTATATCACAGCAATTGAATTTCTACAACCTGAAAAATGATGCAAAATGATAATTGACAATTTTCAGAACAAATTAGACTATAGCTCATTCTTGGAGACTGAGGATTTTATCCATTTGCCATGTACAAGGCAGTCTAGGCCTATTTTTATGTGTTAAAAAATAAGTATGACCATGTACTGACTCTTCCTCCTTTATTCATGATCTATTTTCAACCTGCAAATTTCAGGTGATTCTCCATAACGAAAATTTTTCCAGTTTAACGTAAATTGATTCTTCAGTTTCTTGTGTTCTTAACATTGTCTTGCTGAATAATGTCGAACTTTGCCCTGACCGTCTGTTTCCAGGAAACATCCAGATGTAAGGAATCCCTCTGTCTCTTGGTTTTCTGAGATTGTTAGATAAAGGGCCAGGTGTCCTGAAATCAGACTACCTAACCTTTCATCAAAGAGTCCCTGGCTTATAAAACCCCATGCATCCTTCTTCATCTTTGAGATGCTGCTCATTGACTAATATGTCTCCGTTAGATCGACCAGAATATCCTTACTTGCCTGATGCCTGGTTTCTTCCACAGTCATGGCATTATGGGTTGACTGGGTATTGGGCTAATTTCTTCCCCCCCCCCCCGCCCACTTTGTTCTGCTAAGGCATGAGGCCATGGATCCCTTGCCTCTGGCCCCACTGGAGCCTAGCATCCACATAGTGGGTCTGACTTTTCATCCTACGACCAATAGCAGGAAAAGCACATGATTATGACAGGAGATATCCTTGAGGACAGATGTAGAGTTTTGTGGTCTCTCTGGTCTGATCATTTGGCCATCTTTGGAAGTGAACTGATGGTTTTTAGAGATCTTTCTGTTTGCTGGTTCACTAATCTTTATTTGTTTTGAGCTGTAATCAGGTAATGACCCATACTTACTTAGGACAGGAAACCTCTGCTTTGAATACATTTTGTGGCACTGTACTCGGCGCTCCCCTTGCCTATCAAAATACTTTTGTAAAAAAAACTTTAAGATTCTTGTACTTTTGAAAAATTTCAGTAAGAAATGAATCACAGACCTTTCACATCTTTGGTTATCTTCAGGCAGTTTCTACTTTTTCTGGGAGTTATCAGAAACCCTTAGAATCAGCTTCAGCCTGAATGATTCATTTGCAACACGAGAGACCTGTCTCAGAGCACGGAAGAACAGGTGCCGAGCCAGTACCACTGGGCACAGGTCCCCCTGCCATCATCTACGCAGCTGGAGCCCGAGAGTTCAGTAACCCAGGACAAGACAAAGGTTCCCATCCCAGCTTCTAAGCGATTAGAGCCCCTGACAAGAGGATGCGTAGGGATTTCCAAAATACTAGTTGAGAAGGAGATGGATTAGGGAAACTGTTAAAACAAGTGCAAGTGGAGAAAGCAGTAATTACACAGGACTGAAGAAACTGAGAAGGGCTCACTGTAGGTTTCTGCTGGTGACATTACTGATGTTTTAGTGAGCATGACAGAAATCATTTTCTCCCTGTCCTTAATTTTAAATAATTTTGCAAATTATGCTTCTGAAAATTGAAGTGATACATTTTTTAAATGAAATCTTTTTTTCTCCATGCAGACTGTCACATTCTGAGGCTGTTGACTGCTCTGGTTCTCACAGCGGCATCGTCCCATTTCCCTTTATGTAATGTGGTTATTTGCATGTCCTTGTTAAAGAACATAATTAGAAGCATTGGTTATGCAACTGGGGTCTTGCCTGGAATGTCATACTTGAGCATGATGCTCGTTTAGTCAGATGTAAGCAGACACTTCAAGGCACCTGAACTTGATACTATTGATCCAAAGCCTGCACAGTCTTCTTAGAAGGGTTGCCACAGCAGAGCCGGTTGTGTTCTGCTTGCGACAAGGGCATTCCAAATCACAGCCCTGCTTCCAGCGTGCACACTTCGGCTTCTGCTTTATCTTCTTGCTGGTGCCCATTAGCAGGTAGGCGGGGAAGACAGTCCAGGTACTTGCGCTTGTGTTAACAAGCTTGCACACCAGCAACGCTCAATGCCTGTTGCCAACTGTGCTTCTGCTTACATTGCTCAAAAATTCAACAACAGGAAATTAAAACTAAATCAAAAGTTCTAACTCCTCAGAAAAGGCTAGTAGTGTTATTACTTTGGTGTATGAACAAATGGTGATTGAAAATAGCTTCAGAAAAGTTTTTTGAAAATATAAGGAAAAGAAAAAAAGTCCATTTCCCACTGAAGAATAATCAAAAAAAAGGAGAGATGCTTGGGTACACTCTCTCCATGAAGGTGTACTGATTGTCAGACAGACTTTTCACCCTGTTATGAATATGGTGATGATGTCCAAGGCCCATTTCCTGGCTCATCTAAAGAGAATACCTCAAAATCGGTTGTAAAAGAACAGGCAGGAATCTGAATGTCAGAGGATGACTAGCAGCTCCAGAGTCTGCGAAGTCACCCAACTGGGCCATATTGACTTTGTGAGATGAATGCTCGTCCCACCTCCCTGACAATGAACTCAAAGGGAGTGGGGCTGGCTGAGGGACTCTGGCTGGGTGTCCAGTGGGCCTCCCACTGAGGTTGGGGCCCTTCTTGTCCCTGAAGGCTCCATAAGGGAGTCTCAGGCTAGCTCCAACTTCTTTAGCAAATGTCCCTTGACTTGAAGGCCTTGCAGACAGAACCACCAGACAATTTCCCCAAACAGTCACTGCTTTGTGTGACTCCCCACTGGGTTGTAGGACACTATTACATTTTTCAAATAAATGCATTATTCTAATTTTGAGGGATATATAAGTAAATTCAAAAGAAAAAAACTGGAGAAAACAGAAAAAGGAAAAAACGTTAGTTTTATTATTTTGTTTCATCTTGAAAAAGGTTAAGGATGACGGTGTTTGTGGCATAGTGTATTAAACCACTGCCTATAACACCATCATCCCATATGAGTTTTGGTTCATGTTCTAGTTGCTCCACTTCTTTTTATTTTTGTTTTGATTTTTATTGCAAAGTCATATATATAGAGAGATAAGGAAAGACAGAGAGGAAGATCTTTTGTCTGATGATTCATTGCCCAAGTGACAACAACGGCTGGAGTGATGCTGATCCGAAGCCAAGAGCCAGGAGCTCTTCCAGGTCTCCCCGCATGGGTGCAGGGTCCCAGGCTTTGGGCCGTGTTCGACTGCTTTCCCAGGCCACTAGCAGGGAGCTGGATGGAAAGCAGGGCTTCCGGGATTAAAACTGGCACCCATATGGGATACTGGCGTGTGCAAGGCAAGGACTTTAGCAGCTAGACCACCACGCCTGTCCCAGCTGCTCCACTTCTAATCCAGGTTTTTGCTAACGCGCTTGGAAAAACAGCAGAAAATGGCCCAAGTGCCAGGACACCAACACTTTCATGGAGACCTGGAAAACTGTCCTGGTTCCTGCCTTTGGTCTAACCAACCCTGATTATTGTAGCTGTTTGAGTAGTGAACCAGAGGTTGAAGATCTTCCCCTGTCTCTTTATGTCTGTAATTACATCTTTCAAATAAATGTTTAAGAATGGGATTAAGGGGCCTAATCTGGTGGCCTAGTGGCTAAAGTCCTTGCTTGCCTGTGCCCAGGATCTCATATGGGCATCAGTTTGTGTACTGGCTAGTCAACTTCCCATCCAGCTCCCTGCTTGTGGCCTGGGAAAGCAGTCGTGGATGGCCCAAAACCTTGGGACCCTACACCCGTGTGGCAGACATAGAAGAAGTTCCTAGCTTCAGGTCGGCTGGGCTCTGGCCATTGCAGCCACTTGGGGAGTGAATCAATGGACAGAAGATCTTCCTCTCTGTCTCTCCTTCTCTCAGTATATCTGATTTTCCAATCAAAAATAAATAAATAAATAAATCTTTTAAAATGTAATTAAAAAAGACAATATTTAAGGGAAGAAAACATGCTTTGAAATGAATATTGAAATAGGTGAAAAATAATTACTTAGAAAAGAAAAAATTGTAATTGTGGAAATATTTAGTCTCCACGATATATATGCAAATATAAATACACAGAGATCTTAAACTTTACATTAAATTTAGACTTCATTTTTCTTAAGATTTGCCATTGACTTAAAAGAGTTACAGAGGAAGAGAGAGGTGTTTTCCTTTTGCTTGTTCACTTCCCAAGGGTCTGTAACACTTGTAGTTGGACCAGTCCAAAGAGAGCAGCTGAGACATTCTTTAGTCACCATATGAATGGGGGGGAACCCCAACACTCGAGGTATGTTCCAGGGCTGTCTTGGGAGTATTTTCAAGGTATTAGATGTGAACTGGAGCAGCTAAGACACAAATTGGTTCCCAGCATTGCAAACTGGTATGCCCACATCACAGGTGTTGACTTAACCCACTGGGTCTGACATCAGTGCCTAGACTTCTGTCCATTAAGAAGCATTTGCTTATTCAAAAGTTAGAGTGACGGAGAGAGAAGAGATAGTGAGAAACTGAGATCTTCCCTTCACTGATAAATTTCCTAAATGCCTGGAAAAGCAAGGAACAGGGAATGGCTGAAACCAGGATGCAGTAGCTACATCGTATCTCCTCTATGGGGGTAGGAGTCCAATTATATGGATTGTCATCGCTGTTTCCCAAGATTGCAGGATTGCCACATTGCAAGCGGAGTATCCAAGATTCAATTATAGGCACTCCAAATTGGGTGATCCAATTGGTGACTTCACTGCTTGTACCAAAACACCCACCCTAGACATTATTCATAACTCTGGTTATTGACTACAATGCTGCTAATCTTCTTCTGAAGCTATTTCAAGGGTTGATCTAAAGGTAAGAGAATTTATTCATGGTATAAAGGCTTTTACAAACATATTTAACTCTTATTGAACTCTTCTCCTGAGGCTTGAAGCTGCCAACAACCTCCCTGATCTTGGACCTGACACGTGGCTGGGATCTCAGCTGTTTCCCTTCTCAGGGAAGGACTTTGACTTCCCAAATGAGATCAGATGCCCCCATGATATATTCTTGCAAATCCATGTTTCTACCAGATCTATGTTTTTTTTTATTCTTAACACTCACCATATTTATTGGTTTATCGTTAGGTCTCTGCAATTTAGAAGTTCACCTCTTCCCGTATTAACTTCTGGATATGCACAAGAGGTAATTGTTCGCTGATCTTCCTTGCATTGATTATGTCAGCACAGTGTTTGATGCCCAGTACTGACAAGCCAGTTTCTTTCTAAGTAAAGACATGAGTTCGTAACAGTGTACATCTGAGATGAGTCCAACAGAAATTGTTGGCTCTTAGACCAGCTACCCAAAGTTTTAAAAATAGGATTCAGACTACTCCTAAGCAAAGTTTTGTAGCGATCATGATTTGCACCCATGTCTTCAGCATCTGTTTTCAGTCATTCACCTTAACTCTGCAGCTCCCCACTTCTGCACCTGGTGCCCCCTGAGAGCAGCTCTCCTGTGGCAAACACCTGTGAGGATGGACACCATGATTCATTCCGGACGCTGTGTGTGAAGGAAGACTTGTCTCACACTCAGTAAACACTTCTTGTTCTTTTTTTATCAGAATTATTGCAAGACAAAGGGGTCTACAAAACACTTTTTAAAGTAACTCTGCTCCAGAGAGAAGTTGTAACATGTCGCTTTTTCTGTAAACTTTTCACTTTGCTTTTTTTTTATTAGAAGGGGAAATATTCTATACAATCTATCAATAAGTAAAATCACTTACAATGTTCATAAAGGCAAGAACTTTGGATGTATTTTGTTTGGTGACAACAAAGAAAGGCATTCCCTCAGCCCTAGAGTTGCCTGAAAAATTCCCATCCATCTTTGAAAGATAAAAACTGACAAGCTGTTCGCCAGGAAAAGGCTGATTCTGAGAGGCGACCAGCATACAGTCTCTGCTTTGTGATCACCAGCTCAGGTGGAAGGCCTCCGTCCAGCTCCCTGCTTGGGCCTCCAGCTGAGGCTGACCCACTTGGACCCATCTTTGCATTCCACTTCGTTTCCTTGTTTCGGACGTCACAAGCCTGCTGCATCTGAATTTGATCTTAAATAAATGGAGACATAGACTGTGCTTTTTTGTGTCTAGGTTTTTCCAATCCATAATATTTTTGTGAAATGAATCTACATTGCTTCGTGCCACTGAATGTTGTTGTTTCCACTGTTGTATTCCATATAAAACCTGTAGAATATTCAAAAACATATTCAAAATTTCTTAGTATTATTATGTGAAAAATCACAGAGTGAAATGCACCCCTAGACAAAGACTCAGCTCTAAACAAAAGCCATTCTACAGCAGAGTGGGCAGAGAAAAACATGCTGGACTATATTTTGACAAATAATGTTTTTCCAAACAAGCATAGCATAAATTTTAACACAGACGTTAGCTTTTTCTTTTTCCTTGTAAGAAAATAGCATGTATCTATGCTAGAATTTCATTCTTTTTATTATTTTTTATGGAGATGTAATTATTATTATTTTTAATTGGAAAGTCACATATACAGAGAGGAGAGACCGAGAAGAGTATCTTCTGTCCTCTGGTTCACTCCCCAAGCAACCGCAATGGCCAGAGCTGAACCAATGTGAAGCCAGGAACCAGCAGCTTCTTCCTGGTCTCCCATACAGGCACAGGGTCCCAAGGCTTTGGCCCATACTCCATTGCTTTTGCAGGCTACAGGCAGAGACCTGGATAGAAAGTGGAACAGCAGAGATGTGATCCAGAGCCCACATGGGGTCCCAGCGGTTACAGGCCAGGGTTTAGCACTGAGCTATCACGCCACATCCAATTATTATTTTTTCAAGATGCTGCAGCCCTGTATACCTTTGCACCTTGAATGAAAGTTGCCATCCCCAGGTGTGCCTATTCAATCAGATGCTGGTTTTTTTTTCACTGCAATCATTATTGCCCAGAAAGTTGTGCGAATTATTGTGTTAACAACTCATGGAGTCATGAGGCCAAGGTTGGGATACTTTGACCTAAGATTCTTATTTTGCTGATGAGAATGAATTGGGAAGCCTGAATCTACCTGTGGAAATGCATGTCAACAATCACCATCATGTTGGTTCATCCAAGACCAGAGCTTTTTTCTGAAATTTAAAAGATTCCCCAGTTGTTGTTTGGTGTGTGTGTGTGTGTGTGTGTGTGTGTGTGTGCTGTATGTCCTCAAAGTTCAAAATTCAAAATAAAGCTGTTTCCATCCCGTGTATAACTGCAGCTACAGCTGCTCACATAAATTAGCAAAACAGTGTTTCTTGTGTCAGGGTTAATAACACACTTATGAGCAATGCTTTACTACCAGAAAATTATTTACAAGACTTTATCATTGCCCATTTATGTCTCCATAATTTTATGACCTCTTCTGAAGTTCTCTTTTCATAAATCTGCAGAAGCATTATTTTTTGGTCTCTAAGTTCTTGTTGAAAATTAGAATGTGTTCTTAAACATGGATGGTCCTGTGGCTGTGCCAATGTGCCATTTCTTGGATGATCCCTCACTGCGGCCAAGGCTCCGCAATCTCCTCATCTTGTAGGTTCTAAGGATATCCAAGAATGTGCCCAGCATTTTCATATTATCCTGGGACTCCAACTACAGAGGCAGTCTTCACATTAAATAGAAAATGAAGAAGTGTTTGCAGCAAGCAGGGCCCCAAGGGGCAAGCTCTGTGCTGGAGTACAGTGACTAGGACACGCGTTAAGGAAGACCCCTGGGAGCCAGCCCATGGAGGCAGCAGGGAAACAAATCAGGCAGAGAGAGAAACTGAGATTCTTTTGAGGCCCAATCAAGCTCCCAGCCAATACTCCTGAGAGCTCAGGAGCTAGAATGGCCCTCAAGAACTGCCCAGAGGTAGACTGAGATGCCAATTGTTTCTGTTGCTTCCATTGCAGCAATGCATTCCAAGCACAGTTGGCTTCTAGACTTTCTGACCTGATGCCAAATGCAGAGACGGGGGGTGGGTCATCTCAGACTGGGCTGCAGCGCCTACTGGCACACGCAAGACAGAAGGCTGGGAAACGCTAGTAGAGGAACCTCCAGGACTCTCTTACTGGGCCACTACTTCCATGGGTGATTGTGAGAGTTGAAACTGGGGGTGCGCCAGACTTGGCTAGTCTGCTGCACCCACTGACACATACGAGCTGGAATAGGTGCTGGCCAGCCAGGCTAGGCCACATCACCTGAGAGCAAATGCCAGGACTGGATATGAGCCGTGTAAGGCTTGACTGCATTATTCCCTGGCAGGTGCAAGATCCGGGGCTGGCAGCATTCCTGGAAAGGGAAACTGTGGCTACATATCTGCTAGGCTGTATTTATAACTGGTGAGCACAAGAACCACGGCTTGGGTGGGCCACGCTGAACAAGGCAGTGGCACTTACTGGCATACGTGAGAGCAAGATCTGAGAACAGGGTGAGCTTAGGTAAGCCACAGCACCCATGAGTATGTGTGAGAATCTAATCAGATGTGGGTTGTGCCAGGCTAGGCTGCAGCAGAGACTGCAATGTGCAAAACTGGGGCTGAGGGTGGACCTGATGGGTGTTGTTAGGGGTCAAGCTGGCTGTGCTGCCGAAGCTGCTGATATGCATGAGGACAGAGTTTGTGGCCTGCTGGCTGCCATACTCTCTGTGAGTTCTCGTGAGGTATGGGCTAGGGAGCACCTATGAGGCAGTTGCATCCACTGGTGTTTGTGTTGACTGGTACAAGTGACAGACCAAACCTGCCCTGCCCTGGCTGGCACACACAAGTATCAAGTCTGAGGTCACTTCAGACAAAATTTCCTCTTCCTCTGCAATCATTTTCACGCGTGCTGAATGTGTTGATGCTTTCCTTTTAGGGTTCAGAGTACACTGATCTTGACATTACCACAGTACAGAGGTTTCTTCTGATTTTGCTTAAAGATGGAGCAGTGGATTCATGATAGGACCCATGACAGAGGTCCATCTGCGGCAGTCAGGAGGGTTTGCTTGGGGGGCCCTGAGACACAGGTGTGCTACACAGGGAGGCAATATTTTCCAACTCTTTCAGGGGAGAGCCTGCTCAGTTTACAAAGCCAGACGTTTGATACTACTAGCAATCATAAAGTTCTGAAGTAAACTACATCTGCCTTCTTATTGGACTAGATCAACTCAGGCACTATTTATGGCACTGATCTTTGAACAGAAAAGGAAAAATACAACCAGAAAGAAATTTATTATTCTGTTTTCATTCCTATTGTTTTTTTCCCAGTTTAACTCTGTTGGTGTTGCAACATGACAAACCACATAACATAGATTTTAAGAATTTAGCACATATTTGGTTATTTCCCTTGTCTTTCTTAGTCTGACCTAGTGTAATTATTCATTTTAAGATCCAGAAAGTACTGCCTGGAATCAGACATCTGGAAAATATGGGAAGATTCTCCATAAATCTATGTTACTAAAAGAATTACAATATAAAATATGAATGTGGCATCCTTCAGCTGTCTGATGTAAAGTTGGGGTTAAAGTTCATGCAATCAGGTTAAGAACACCATTTTTGTCAGAATTCAGCCCCTGTGACATTAGCCATTTTGATTACTCTTAGACTGAATTTCCTGAGAACACTCACAAGTAACAGAGCTGCAACTCATCCAAGCAACGCCATCCAGACTTGCCTCAATGTAGCCATTTCTCCATATTCCAGGGGAGCAACAGTTCATAAATCCTATAACACCACTCACTGAGCAGTTGTCTTTTCCGGGTTTAAATTAGACTTACCTCTGGTTAGGTCTATTTGCTTCTTTGCTATCATCCTGTTTTCTGAAGACTTATGTATGTATGTATGTATGTATGTATGTATGTATGTATTTATTGGCCCAATTTCTGAGTGAGTTGAGCATCTGTGGTTATGTTGTCATCTTCTCCCTCTAAACCGTGTGGTCTCCTCACTCCCCACCATCCACCTGTTCTTTCACACTGCTGCCAATACTGTCTTCTGAGCAAGTCCACATTATCTTATCACATACCTGCTCTAGGACACCCAGTGTTTGATCTCCAAGCCCAAACTCCTTAACACGATTGAAGCAAACTGAGCTCAGGTTTCTCTTTCTAGAGTTGGACTCCAGTCACTGTTCCTCACAGACCCAATGTCAGGTGCAATGGCCCTTGCCCACTGGAAGTCCCTCAAATAGTAAGAACATGGTGCCAGGACCCAGACTGTGCTCTCCGTAGCCGAGGAGGGGGCTGCCGGGACCCAGACTGAGTGCTCCCAGTCCCCATATTCCTTGGACTCAATGCTGCACTTATCATGCATTTTGAATAAGTTAATGGATTAATGCACAAGCAGATGAATACAACGTGACTGTAAAACATTCACTAGATATTCTTACAACTCATTTTCTTCGTTTGTTACACAGAAAAGCGATTTTGCTTAATGTATTATGTTTTGAAGATAAAAGTATAAAGTTTAGCATATGATTACTGCTTAAACATTAAAAACTGTTATCACCTTTGTTGCTATTTTGTAATTATTTCTACCCTTAGATTTTTCTCTATCTGAAGAAATCAGTTCATTTTTCTATATTACTTCTTTTTGAGAAATCAGAATATGTATTTGGCCTAGCAGTCAAGCCATTGGTTATAATGCCAGTATCACAAAGCAGACATTTTGAGTTGTGTTCTCAGCTTAGGCACCTGACTCCAACTTCCTGATAATGTGAGCCACAGGGAGCAATGATGATGGCTCAAGGAGTTGGGTTCTTGCCATCTGGACAAGATTTTTTTCAAGTTCCTATCTTTGACAGTGCCATGACCACATCCTGGAGGTTGTGGGCATTTGAGCAGTGAAGGTAATGGTCAGAGTTCCTCCATCTGTCTCCCTCTGTCTCTTAAATTAAAGCAAACATTTCATGAAGATATATTTTCTTTAGCACTTATATATTTTTAAAGATTTATTTGTTTTTATTACAAAGTCAGATATACAGAGAGGAGAGACAGAGAGGAAGATCTTCCATCCAATGATTCACTCCCCAAGTGAGCCGCAACGACCGGTGCTGTGACGATCCAAAGCCAGGAAACTGGAATTTCTTCTGAGTCTCCCATGCAGGTGCAGGGTCCCATAGCTTTGGGCCGTCCTCCACTGCTTTCCCAGGCCACAAGCAGGGAGCTGGATGGGAAGTGGAGCAGCTGGGATTAGAACCTGTGCCCATATGGGATCCCGGCGCTTTCAAGGTGAGGACTTTAGCCGCTAGGCCACGCTGCCGGGCCCTAGCACTTACATTTGTAAAGAATCATGGCATCACTTTAATGCAGCTTTACCACATTTCATGATTTTCATATCAATATGCTGTGACTATTCCAGGCCCAGAACTCCAAGTTTTTCACCATTTTCCCCAACATATTTTATATACATGTGAAATAGTTCACATTATTTGAACACAAGGAAAGTGTAATAATAGGACAGTAAGCTGTTCAAAACATCAGTAGCTTGTTAGGGTCTCTGAAATGGCCAGCGGGAATGGAGAAGGCAGAGTCAAGGAAGATACGAACAGACAAAAGGCTATTTTCTTGAACACAAAATTGAAATATTTTTAAAATTTTTCTACATGTGAAACTAATGGAACAATGTCAAAACACTGGCTCTCGAAGATAAAATGTTGAAAATCTCTTATCCTCTGTTTTGTCAACTCAGCTTTTAATAGAACAATTGTTAAAAAAAAAAAAGCATCTAAACTTACATTAGTAAGCACTTGAGGTTGATTTAGACTGTTAACTGAACGCGATAAACATATGCCTGACCTCCTTCTCACCAGCAAATGTATCATTTCCCATGTAGTGATGGATTAATAAATATAAGTTGTAGTTAATACTTCTACTCAGTGTGAGCCTTGACAAGGTTACAATGAAAGAGCTCTATTACTGAATGGAAATACAAATTAAAATATGAATAAGCCATAGCTTGAGAACAAGGTAAAATTATTTATGAAAACCTGTTTTGGTTTTTAAGATTCACTTCTTTATTTCAAAGACGAAGTACAGAAAGAGAAACACACACACACAAAACAAGAGAAAATGAAGCAGAGGACTGGAAAGGAGAGACATAGAGTGTGTGTGAGCAGCAATCACTTCCGTCCACTAGTTTCAAATGTCCAAATGTCAGAAGCAGCTCTGGGCGGGCCAGGTTGGATCTAGGACCCAGGAGCTCCCCGGGTTCTTGACACGGTTGTTGGGGCCAGTGGGGAGTGACGTAGCGGATTACAGCTGTCACTCTTTCCATCTCTCCATCTCTGTGCAACTGTCTTTCAAATGAATACATAAATCTTGTTTAAAATGCAGTGTCTCAAGACATACTCCATCCTGTCACTTAGGAATCCATTTGGATTTACCTTCATGTACATGAACAGGGACATAAAAGAAAGCAAATGAAAATAAACACAATAAATAAAGGATCACAGCATCCTCACAGCTGCCATGTGCTTCAAAGTGGGAAAATAGGAACACACAGACAGATCCACCTCAAACCCAACATGCTGTTTATGTAGACACTGATAGTCAGTGTTTAAAAAGAAATAAATACGTGGGGAGGGGTGGGGTGGGGGGATTCCCAGAGCCTATGAAACTGTCACATAATGCAAAATAATTAATAAAAAAAAAGAAAGAAATACGCTTTTGTCCATTTGAGAATTTCCCAAGCAAACGGCCACAGTAAAAAATAACTGGTGACATTTACTCTATCAACTTCCAGCTCCACATTTAAGTTCTCTGTTATTAGAAAAAACAATACCATCCCAAGAAAATATTATTTATGTACAAGATGCATAAATTCTTAAAATAGCCCTTGCACCATGTTATTTTTATATTGACAATCTTTTATCTTACTCAATGCAGATGATACAACCCAGCGGAGCTGATCATTTAACAAATCACAGGGCAGGAAAGTAATGTAATCCAGCAAATGGAGTGGTAGATATCATCCCTCAGGGGTGGTAAGTGATTCTATGTGTGGTCTATGTGAATGCTTGCCGCACATCGGTAGGCAATCTGAGTTCTCATCTACTCTGAGGCATTTGTTCATCTGGATGCAAGTATTTTCTAAGTATCCACAATGTGCTGATAATTGCATGGCAATCACTCTCCATAGGTTTCCTTTCTCTGTGACCTACCTTGGCAACTAAGAAATGCAAATTCTGTACCCGACTTGTCCCCTCATTCCCTTCAAATTCATAGAAACCACTATTTTGGTTTCATATTTAGTGTAAGAAACTTTGCTTAAATTAAAAAGTTTAGAAAAGTAATTGTACTGTAGCACCAGATGCCTTGGGTTCTCACATGCGAAATGGAACTTGCTTCTGTTGAGCCTGGTGGCTGCAAGCCTTGAAGGTACACTTGGGAAATGCAGGCATGACACAGTCACTTGACCTTTCACAGCTCTTCCCAATCTTGCAATTGACAACAAAGTAGACCTCCACCCCCTTGGTGTTCACATTTATAACTCCATTTTTAGGGGGGACACTGAGTCCTGCAGGTAAGATTCTGCTTAAATTTGCTCGCATGCTGTGTTGGAATGGCTGGGTGGGATACTCTGTCTCCTGACTTGGGCTTCTTTTGGTCCCTATAAGTGTGTGGCAGCATAAGCTGAGTTCCCAGCTCTTGACTTGAGCTGGCCCAGCCCTGGCCATTGCAAACATTTGCAGTGTGAACCAGAAGAGCAGAACTCTCTCCATGTCTTTCTTGTTTTTGTTCCTCTGTCACTCAAATAAACATTGTTTTAAACACCCAAATTTTGATTTAGCTGTCCTCAGGATTATGTACACAGAAAAACAGCTTAATCAAAACCGTAAAGCTGCAATAAATATATAAGTATAAAGGAAAAGCAACTGAAGCAGTATGTAAATAGGGATTCGGAAGCAAGAAAATTGACCTTTTACATGAATTTTGCACATGAGTGGATCATAGAAAGAACAGTAAAATGTTGCATGTTGTACATGTTTCTATTTTATTGAATGCAAAAGTCATTTTCTGATAAGTTTAAATACTTACAGACATCTCAGAAGTTGGGTTACCATGCTACAGAGCAAATACAAAGTGGTCCTCGGATTTGTCTATATTTCATGGACTAGTTGCGAGTTACTGGCACCTAAAGAATAAATTGGAGGGAACAGAATTGTTGGGCTGCCAAGCTGGAGGCCTCTGATTTCATTTCCTTGCAGAGCCACAGCGCTGACACCCCAGCAGCTGGTGGTGTTTGGGGCATGCAGGCTAGTGCGAATAGCAAGTGACGGCAGTGTGCTCCCTGTCACATTTGAACGAACAGCCACTATGACAGGAAGTCTTTTCTTGTCAACACAATCGCGGTGGCTCTGTGACAGCCTAAGTAAGGCGTGAGTTTCCCCAGAGGGAAATTAGTCTCTAATAAAGACTTCATTCAGCAGATTCACATGTATTCATTTCATCTGCCTCAACGGGCATAGGATGAACTGGCGATCGGCACTCTAGGCAGACACACTGTGTCCTCACTCTTCCCGGAGCTTTGATTCTCTGGGAGAAATGGTGAAGAATCAGACATTCAGCCCTCACCGAGGTCATGCTCAAAACCAGCATATGCTGTGAATGAAGCAGTAAGTGGGCAGGGAGGCGTGGGATCACGGACAGGCATTGAACCAGGCATTCTGGATCATTCCTGCAAAGCTTCCACAACTGGGAGACCTGCAGGGTGAGACAGACTGGTTGTGTGGGCACAGAAGAAATGAACACTTGGACCTTGTAGCAGCAAACGTTCATGGACTGGTGGGAGGCTCCAGTTTGTAATGGGAACTCTGACACTTCTACCTATGCCAGGAGCCATCCACAAAAACAGCACAAGGTCCTCTGAACAGTCTGCTGCCCCAGTCAGTCCCAGACACATGCTTAGGATGAAATAGCACAGGTGGATGTAGTGGGTCTCATCTAATGATTACTTATCATCTCTCCTGTTCATCTGGGTCACGTTCTAGAAACTAATTTGCTCTGGTATAAAACGCCTCAGTTCTCTCCAGCCCAACCCTCTTCCATAGAGATACTTACAGCAAATGAAAAAGTGATTCAGCAGATGTGAGGACGAGCTGTCAAATGAACTCCGAGTGCTTTCCTATTAGATCCACTCGAATCGCACCGTGATGACCCGCTCTCCTTGCTAATGGATACGCAAGCCCATTGCACACTCCAGGCATTTGAGCTATGACTAAACTTCCAGTAACTCATGATTCATCTACTATTTTCTCCATATCTATTTTGGACCTTGTAAGGAAAAAAGCAGTGCTGAAATATACTCCTCAAACAAGTACTTTTATTCAAATGACATATGTCACAGAGTCTCCATGCCCCAATGGAAAATTCTGGGCACTTTTCTGGATTCTTTTGGCCATGGGATACTGCAAGCTGAAGAAGCTGGTACTGTGAGCCGGGAGTGAAGAGCTCACGGTCACGTCTTGACAGTGTTGAGACAGCAGGAGTGTTTCCCCAGCATGTGACTGCCTGCTTGTTGCTGCCTCGCCCCAGAAAGGACCACTTTGACAGTACCTGTCACACCCCAAGACCTGGACAGGCTCTCAGATCAAACCACTGGCATCTCAGGAGAATACAACATGTTTCAAAGGCTCAGCTCCAAGCACAGCTCATTATTTGCAGAAACTTCTGTTCAGTCAAGCAAGTTTCAGTGTATGGAAGGTCGTGGTATTACTTTTCATGTGATAAAGTCAGTTTGCAATTTTTGTCTTGGGATAAAAAGTGTTGTGGAGACCCCCAAACACATGCAAACAAGCTTTCTATAGTCTACATTATTTTTTATTCATTATGGCATGTGTGTGTGTGTGTGTGTGTGTGTGTGTGTGTGTGTGTATGTATGACAGAGAGAGTGAGAGAGCATCTTTTTAAAAGACAAGGAGGTGATCATGATATATTTTGGATCAGGCAAAGAAGCTGAAGACTCGAAACATGTGTTGGGCTTCTGAGAGTTCACAGTGATCCTACAGAAAGAGAGGAATTCAAGTAGGCAAAGATGGCTGAACAGACTCGTCTTCCCAACTGTCCATAACAGCCAGGGTGAGCCTGGCTGAAGCAGTAGCCCCCATCTGGGTCTCCCACTGCTTTCCCAGGCCACAAGCAGGGAGCTGGATGGAAAATGCAGCAGCTGAGCTACAAACAAGTGTGCCTACGGGAAGCTATCACTTACAGGTGGTCAATTAGCCTACTGAACCACCAAGTCAGACCAGAGGAACAGTATCTTTTTAAAAAGAAGATACAGGTAAAACTTGACATAGTTCTTCCTTCCCCAACTGCAAACAAACAAAGAAACAAATGGGGGGGGGGGTGGATTAGAGGTGGGAGGAGCTGCCTTAGAAAGCCAAAAAAAGCATATAATTTCCAACAAGGGAGGGCAGGTTAGGGTGGAGTGAAGGAAACCCCTGGGAGGGGCTGCTAGGTAAGAGGAGTGTCACCAGAGGCCGCAGATCATGCCGGGCTGTCAGGAAAAGCAAAGATGGAGAAAAGGCATTTGAATTATCGGCTATTGGTGAAATCCTCCTCTGCCACTCAAGTGATCCACTCCTTTCTTGATAAGCCCTAGTTAATGACTCGGCTATCACATGAGCTACAACAGAGATAACGGGAATCCCATTTAACACAGTTAAGAAACTGACATTTATCACTCCATTTTCCCCAACGCTAACTCGCTCAAATAAAATATCCTGACAAGGAGAGGCTTGCAGAAATATGAGCTCTGTTCTTGCAAGTTCAAAATATGACATTCATTCAAAAAGTTGCCATAACATTTTATAGACACCTACATTTAAAAATGCATTGTCAGCCAGCATTCTCCTAGAATAAGGACATCTCCAACTACAGTGCCGATCACAAAGTGCAGTTTCTCTTCCAGGACATGCCGCAAACCTCCCCCCAGGGGAGCGTTAGCTGTGCCTTCCATTCAGTCTTGCTGGGCCGTCTCCCACTTCTGCCTCTCAGCACCACACCAACTTCCTCCTTCCTGCACATCAAACTTCTGAAAAGACAATGGACTGCCGGCCCCGATTTTTGTATCTTTGATTCCTTTTCCTTTAACATTGGGCCTATGTCTCTGATCTTCCACCCAGTTACTTCTTTATGTCTCCCTGTCTGTTCAGTGAATTCAGAGATTTTTTTCCCTCTCTTACGTAACATGATTCTCTGAAGCAGTTGACCTGCACACCGTTGCTTGCCTAGGCTGCTAGATTGTTCTCTAATCCTCATTTCAGCCCTGTCTGTGCCCTTCACTGGTCCTTTCACATTTCATCCCTGATGGACCGCCGATGCTTTCCATGGTTGGGCCTTGAAGCCACATGTTCTGTCTGGGTCCGTCCACACTTTGCACCCCACCCTTCTTGCCAATGAGATGTCCTCTGAGACTTTGACTTACATGACGTTTCAAGAATGTGCTGGAAGCACGGCTGAGCAGATATTTTTCAGGACTTGCCTTAAGAGTCATCTGGTCTCTGATGGAATCATTCTAAATCCAATTTTTGATCTGCTGTGCTGCTTTTTCTGAAAAAAAAAAAAATTATTTTATCCATCCCAGTGATAAACCATCCAGTGGGGCACTGATAGATGCCAACTGAAGTCCCCCTCTCTGGGGAGGCATTCAGCACCGTAGCGTGTCCTGTGCAGGCCCCCTGACCGGACCCGTCCCCACAACCAAGAACACGCTCCCTGAGATTTGCCTCGCGTAGATTCCGAAAGCAGCGAGTTGTTCCCCGTACAGCATTGAGTAGTCATTTCTACAATGGCCTATTTGGGGGAAATGTTTCTGCAGGTCATACACATCACTCATCCTGGGTTGATTTTTACTCACGTGAAGTTTTTCATTTCAAATATTGCCCGGCATTCCTCAAATGTTCTATATAGAATACTCTCCGGCTCCTATCTAACATTTTGAAGGTTTGTATTCTTGGCAGGGCACCTGAGTGCCTCAGCCATCCACTGCAGGAAGTTGGACAGGAAGTAGTGATGACACAATCCCAGTCTCTTATCTGGGCCCTGGGCATCGCAGTGATGATGTCATCTGCTGCCCTGCAATGTTCAGTTCCTACCTTTCCAACTTGAGATTTATTCTGAACAATTTTGCACATTTCCTCTGCATTTCACATTACACATGTTCAAGCTCAGAGTTACTGTCAGACCTTCAGCTTTTGCTTCTGTAATTCCTCTGCTGGACACTGATCTACGGCACCCCCTGCTCTGGAACCTCAGCACTGTATTTGCTTTCCCTAGATACCAGATGCCCAGTGTCCCCTAACCTTTAACACGCATCTCCTTCATGACACCCATCCGCATCCCATTCAGGAGCAGTTACGCTAACCTCTGCTTTGAGCTCCAACTCCTGATTTCTCTCTAATCAGTTTATCCAGTTCACACTAATCAGTAGAGTCATACCCAGTTACCATCTTATCCGTGCTATGTGGCTGTTCTCCAACTTCCTTGACTCCCTCTAGACTTATTAAAACCTCAAGTTACATACAGAGAATAACTAAGGTTCAGGTCCAATCAGGTGGGTCCAGATTGAAGTACTAATGATATCACCTTTTACAACTGTGACTGAACTGAATCCCCTTCTTTGAAAAAATTACATGACAGCATTACTTATCTCCTGATTTGTCACGAAGATTACACTAGAAAAACAACTATTAAATGTTGAGGCTAATGCAAGGCTTGTACTATGCAATTATTGTTCCATGGAAGGTCTCAGCAGAATGTTTAGAGCAGTTTGTCTCCAAACTAATTTTTTTGTTAAATTTGACCCACTAGATTCTGTGATTTTGGTAAACTAAAGCACAAAGGTCTCTCAGCAAACATTTCATGTTGCTATTTCCTGTTTTTCTTTCTAGTTCACTTTTATAGTGTAAAGTGTAGATGAATTCTTATCAAGTTCCAGTAAAGTATGAATATTAACCATAATAACTAGTATGAAATGAATGATGACAGACTGACCCTCTGGGCCTCAGAACTTCCACACATTTTGCAAGCCTGGATTCTCATAACTTACACCCGCCTTATTGAACTATCGGCAGGATCGTATCTCCTGAATCACTGTTCTGTCCACGTCATCTCCCTGCTCAAATATCTCGTCCTGTATTCCAATCTCACCCAGAGGGATAATGCCCGGATCCCTCAGCTGCTGACTCAGCCAGCATCCAGTCCCTCATGCCTCACCGGGAGCAGAAGAGCTGCCTGCCCGGAGACGTGCCATGCCCGTGCCCGTGGCTGTGGCTGTGTTCTCTTCCTGCTTTCCTCATGCCCCCACTCCCCATTTCTGGGTGACTTCCTTGTTGGTCACCAGTGGCACTGCAAGTTCCACCTCCCTCCTCACATTCCTTAATAGCTAGAATCACAACTGCTGCCTTTGGCCACAGCTGTTGCCTTTGACCGTGGTTAACCCTGTTTTTACCACTCACTTGGAATCTCACACAACGCAGCGAGCATTTAGTGTGAGCTTCTCTGTTTCTTTCTTGCTTCTGCAAACACTTCAAAAGCATTTGCTGTGCAAAGATGGTGTTTTGCCATTCCTTTTATAATGCAGATAGTTTTGGAGTTAGAAAATGATTCATCCTTATTTCCACCCTAGGTTGCCTTCCTCATCAATTTCTATATTCCTTTTAAGCAAAGTGCCAGAAGAAAACATAAACTTCAGATAGAACTACCACTCTGCAATCAGCTTTCAGCCTCAAAGATGGCTGCATTGGATACTACACCTGATACATAACGTTGAAAACCAAGTTGTCTTTGAATAAAATAATGTTTTTAAACCAAATCTTTTGGCTCTCTTTGTCATATCCAGATACAGGCTTTGCTATCTTATTGGAGACTTTAAGATGAAAATATCTTCCAGTCCTGGGAGGTTAGGAAGCGAGAAATCTTATCAGGAACGGGATAGAGACACAAGTATTTCTCTCCCTCCTCTATTGAGTCTTTGCTTGACTTTGCCCATGGTGACTTAGTGCTAAGACAGGGAGATACAATGGAGTCAGAGGGATGGCTGGGGAGAGGGAAGTATATAATATATAATATAATATATAATTTTTGTAGTTTTCTATAACATTTAAAGTTACATTAAAAATACAAACTTTGAAAATAATTTTTCCAAAAATTCATTTATTTTGAAAGTCAGAGTGCAGGGACAGTGACAGAGAGAGAGAGAGAGAGAGAGAGAGAGAGAGAGAAATCTTCCATCCTCTGGCTCGCTCCCCCAGTGGGCCAAGCTGAAGTTATCGACTGACCCTGGGAGCACTGAGCCCCACAGGACACATATGGAGGAGGAAGAGGTGGAGGAAGAGCTGGCAGAGGACATTGAGTGGGTACAGGCCATGAGCAAGCATGAAATCTAGGCCACTGTGAGTGCTCTAAAATCAGAACTATCTCAGTAAAGAGAAATAAGTTATTCTGTAAAGTATTTCTGAGGAACAGAGAGCAATGACAGAGATGGTTGATTTACTAATGACAATCTAGAAATTCAGTCCTCTTTTAAAATTATTAGAGGTAGTTTTTGTCATGGCTTGGTGTAATAGAATAAAAAATATCCTGAGGCTATTAGAGAGTTGATTGATGAGCTAACCTGGACAATTTATCAATGTTTTGCAGCCCATTGTTTTCAAGTAATATCAACTGTGCTAAACTTGTAGGCTTATGAAAATCATCATGGTGTGTAATATGATGGCAATGCTAAAGAAAGAATGAATGCATACCATATTCTTTTTAAATAAGAACGTCCTACAACACCATCCCTTCCTGTTAGCTATCAGATCATGGAAATACAGTAAAATGTGAATTTCAAGTACTTTTTTCTGTCGATTTACAGAAGAGCTGTCCACAGTTGTGTACTTCACTCATTGTGGCATTTGACACAACCTCAGGGCATTTGTGTAGACTAAGGAACGAACATCAACACAGTGATCCTCTGAGAAGTGGAGACGGCAATTGTTCGGGGTGCTACACTTCTTGATAACAGCCTGTTCTGTCCTCAGTCCACTCCAGAACTCTGACAATTAGCCAGTGTGTCTCTTCATGATCCTTCAGCCTGTGGCCTTTCTTTTACTGTCTTTTGTGGCCTCCTAAACCTTTGAAGAGGACTCACAGGAGCTGCCTCTGTGCCCCTTCTCCCCGGCACACTGTGACCTAATCATGGAGGTTTTGCTAAATGCATCATTTTCACACATGCTCTCTCCAGCCTCACACCTTGACTCAGAGACACCTGACTTGTTGTTAGATTCTCCCTCCACACAGGGATTGATTTTGCGGTTCAAGCAGTTGGATAAATCAAGAGGCAGAAGGAAACACAGGACAGAAGGGTGATATCTCTAAAATGCATCTTCACATGCTTAACAGAATCCTAGAAATTTATTTTTAAAAATGCAACACAGTATCAATGACACATATTTCAGGAATGGAGATGTTTTGGCAGCTGTGGTTCTAATTTTGTGGCTGTTGTTTCATTGGTGCAATGAACCCATGAGATGAATGTTATTGTAACCTTCTGTTTAAAATCCAGAAAACAGATGAGCAAAATGGCCATGAGAAATTCTCTTGAGGATTCATGCTTCAATGCACCGTGTTCTACGCAACTATTCACACACAGGAAAAAATCACCTGAAATTTATTTTTTTCTCTCTTTCACACGATTGTGTGTTTAATGAGAGCAAGACTCACCACTCTGGCTCACGGTTATCACTCATTGTCTAGCATATGCCTAGAGACCGATGGACTCCCCGGGCTGCATACACTTTCTGAAGGGAGCAGTGGCAGCATCAGGCCGCATGTGGCAGCATCTGCAACTATGTCAACCAGGAAGGTCTGCGTGAGCTCCTGCAGCTAGAGAACACAGGGGCTTGCCAACAGGAGCATTTGCACCTGTACAGTTGATAAAATCATAACTTGCCATGATGAGCTTATTTCAGGCATGATTAATCAATCACCCAAGAGGTGATTACACACCAAAGAGGTGTGCCTCTGCATTACGCATTGACGTGAGTTGCCTCTGTCTAAAACATGAGAAGTTAGATCTCTGACAAATTAAATTTGGTGTGGTAAACAGGGATGAGTGTTCACAAATCCACTTCATACCGTAGCCTCTCCCGAGTGGAGATGAGCCACCTAAAGAGATGCTGGGCAGCAGGGTCTTTCTCTGTCAGTCTCTGTACAGATTGTTCTCCAAAGCTCCTTGGACTTGCCCAGGGCTTCGGGATGACCAGGAGAGGCTGAGGCTCCAGGCTTCAGCACTAGGCTCTGGGTGGGATGGCGGGGCCCAGGCTCCACATACTTCAGCAGCAGGCTCTGGGTGTGACCCCAGGCAGGGGGGACAGAATCGGGTCTCCAGAAAAAGAGAGGTGGACTCAAGCATGGCAGTACAAAGGGCACGGTGTGCCTTTTCCTTCCATGTCATGATTTCCCTTCCCTCTTTTATCCCTGTCTCTCAGAAATGACCTTATCCATGGGGTGATGAAAATGGTTTGTGGGAGCCCACGTGATGAATCATTTTTTTCAGACATGGGCTTCCCATCGCTACTCCATCCTCTCCCTTACTGCCCTCATGGAAGTGTGAGGTGGACTGAGCACATCACTACCTCAGCAGGCGCAAGGGAGGAGCCAGAGAACGGCCACAGTGAGTGACGGTGACCAATCACTCTCCTGTAGCTGTGCACTCCTGAGGTCCGCAGTCAGTGCTGGCCCGTGATCAGCTGTGCTTCTGGGACATGAAGAAACGTTCTGGTGAACACAATAGTTTAGTCATATACTCACCCACTCTGTTGATTTATTTTGATTTCTTGAGACGCATCAGTGAAGGCAAGAGAAGGTAATTTCATCCAAAATCAAGCAGGATGAGTTTTTGACTGACACGGTCCTGCTGGTTCCCCAGCCTCAGCTTTCCTGCTCTACTCATGTTTCACAAACACACAAAAGTAACTGAGAAAACATTCTTTGAAAACAGTCCTGACTCTCGTCTTGCAGCTCAGCCTTCCCGGAGAGATGGTGTGCAGATGCTTAGAGAAAACAATGTTCTGATGCTGGCCTTCAATCACACGGCCACCTAAAGTTCAAGGACTGAAAAAAAAATTAAGCGCTGTATAAACTGTAAAGGGATACCCTGAGGAAGAGCAATTACTTTGGAATTGATTCTGCCATTCAAGTGTTTCTCACTTTGGAGAAACAATTAAACGTTTTCCACTTGTGGGCCTCAGCTCCTGGAATAATAGATATCAGAATTCCTTGGGATTTCTTCAGAGGTGAGGCTAAGCTGGACACAAGGATCCTCCCTCCCCACTTCACAGGCCCCTGCAGTGTGCTCTGAATCAAGAACGCTCTGATTGCCACAGTCCTGTTGGCTCTCAGTGCTATGCACAGCGTCACACTTAATCCAGTTTTTCCTAAAGCAACATAGAATCGAAGTCCCCAAGGCTGCTAGCAAGCGGTGCTGAAAGCATGCAAACAAGAATGGCTTCCAGCTCTGACAGACGCCCAGGGGGCGAGGACCAGGTGAGTCAGGACTGTAGCATCTTAGTGTCACACTCTGCAAGTCACAACTCCCTTTCCATCAGCTCTCTCCGTTGTGTTCTCCCCCAGAATGTAGAAACTGCTCACACGTAAAGCCAGAATACATTCTCAACACATACATTATCTAAACACCAGGTCATCAGAGCTTGACATTAGAGATACACACTCAGACTGCAAGTAGGATTCTTTCTTCAGCAAATGAAATTATGATACTTTTGGTGACTGAATGTGTAGACTTCCTAAATCTTACCTGCTGAAATCTTTACCTGGTTAAATCCCAGCAGAACTCAATTATTTCAATCAGTTATTCACTTCAGATTTGTAATAATGGCAGCAGTGATGTCTTGCTATTTGCTATTATTTGTGACAATAAGTTCTGTGAGTATACTCGGCTGCTCCTCTTCATGGCCATGCCTGTGTCCAGCACCCTTTGCTTCCAACGCTTGTTCCCACCCTCCTGGCTGCTGTGTGCACAACCATCATGCTGTGTTTCTAGAAATGCATATTTGAGATAACCACATGGCCAAGTGCAGATGCATGAGTAGTACTAAAATGTCAAGATAAATTAAAGTGAATCTCATTCAATTCTGACCCCTTCTTTTTTCCCTTAATTCTGTAGGTAACGCCTAAATACCTTAAGAAGGCTTTGGATCTTTGGGTTTGAGTTATGCAAGTATTCTGATCAAGCAGAACTGAGGAGGCTCCTCCTGCATGACAGAAAGGAGTCTCCAGTTAGCTCAGGAAACTATGCAAAGGATAAAACAGCACAACTCTCAGTGAGGAAGGCAGCCAGGGATTTCCAGCTTATGGACAGCACATTCATGTCCCGGATCGTTGGAGTGGGCGTTTGTACCACCCCCATCCCATATGGACGTGCCTGGCCTTTGGTAAGGCTCTGCTCCTGATCCTAGCTTTCCACTAACGCCTGCTCTAGAAGGCAGCAGCTGACGACTCAAGCAGCTGGGCTCCGAACACACTCACGGGAGACGTGGATGGAACTTTCAGCTCCCAGCAGATTGAGTGGACCAGTGGGTGGGGGGGTTTCTTGTCATTTCTATTGCTAAAAGTAGACACACACACACACACACACACACACACACACACATGCTTGAATAACTCTGCAGAGCCTCAGTCTTTGCCGTGATCCCAGGGCTACTTCTACTGCCAAGTCCAGAGCAACCCTCCCCTTCATCTTCCTGACCCATCAGCAGTATGAGACAGATGCCTTTTCCTTTCCACTTCATAGAATTTCTGGATTGTGTCCCAGGACTCTGTAAGTGTGTACTGTGGTATATTTCTCTCTTGGTTTCATAGAAACGTCTTGCTCTCCTCTGATTAATCCAAAATTCTTTTTTTTGTTTGTTTTTTTAAGATTTATTCATTTTATTACAGCCAGATATATACAGAGGAGAGACAGAGAGGAAGATCTTCCGTCCGATGATTCACTCCCCAAGTGAGCCGCAACGGGCCGATGCGCGCCGATCCGAAGCCGGGAACCAGGAACCTCTTCCGGGTCTCCCACGCGGGTGCAGGGTCCCAATGCATTGGGCCGTCCTCAACTGCTTTCCCAGGCCACAAGCAGGGAGCTGGATGGGAAGTGGAGCTGCCGGGATTAGAACCGGCGCCCATATGGGATCCCTGGGCTTTCAAGGCGAGGACTTTAGCCGCTAGGCCACGCCGCCGGGCCCAATCCAAAATTCTTGATAGCTTCCTTTACTACTCTCACTTTCTTATCACACATATTCAACCAAAGTTGAGCCACTGACAGTAGGAACTCCTTTGGCTCTCTTTCCCAGCACCACACTGTTCAAAGACTCTTGTAATCCTTTACTGAGACTCCTGCAGAAGCCTTCTAACAGATATCTCCATCTGCTCTGCTCTTCTGCTGTGTCTGCTTAAAACAGTCAAATCAACATTTATATATATATATAATATTTTATATATAATATTTTATATATTTTATATATATTTACTTACATATTTTACTTATATATATTTACTCATATATACATTTACTTATTCTTGCTGGAAAGGCAGATCAAATTTACAGAGAGAGACAAAGAGAAAAATCGTCTGGTTCTCTCCCCAAATGGCTGCAGGGTCCCCAGACCTTGGACCATCATATACTGCTTTCCCAGACCATAGCAGAAAGCTGGATGGAAAGTGGAATAGGCAGTACACAAACTGGCAGCACTATGGGATCCTGGCACTTGCAAGGTGAGGAATTATTCGCTGAGCCTCTGTGCCAGACCCAAACCCTTTTTAAACATCAAATTTCTCACATTTCTGCTTCCTTTTCTACTCCAAAGTGACATCTTCCCCCTGAGTTCTTAGATGGGCTCTCCACCACTGCTTATCACCTGGTTCTCTGCTTGCTCTTTCCCCTTACTCTGCACAGACCCCAGAAGGTACATCCCACCCTTGGACTTCAGTCCCTGTGAATGAGGTGCTGTCTCCTCCAGGATCATCCAGCTGAGTCCCGTGCTTCCCTCCTCCACATAAGGTCAACTGCCTTTGCACCTGTAAACCTGCAGCCCTGTCCCTAAACCTGCTGCACTCTGCATTTCACCAGCTCCACAGCACTTACAGATTTCTCCCTTATTTCCGATTTACTTGTTCATGACATTTACTACTTAGATGTGTAGGAATATCTGCAATAGCAAACAGTTAAAAAATAAACTACATATATATATATATATATATATATTTTTTTTTTTTTTTCCTTCTCAACCCCAGGCTTTTACATAGCAGTAAGAGTGTTTGTAAGCTGTTTTCAAGACTTAATTGCATTACATATTGTTGTTTTTTAGGCTTTCCGTCTATGAGTGATGAATAATTTCTACTTCACAAGGAAAGTGTGCATCACCCAAGTTAAGGACCTATTGCTGTTGTTGTATTTAAACATTCAGTTATGGGGACTAGGATCCTGGCTTACAGTGTTAAGCTACTGCCTGTGACACTAGCAACCCATATCCCATTTACTTTGAATCCAATTCCGTATTAATATTCTTGGAAGGCATCCAAAACAATCCAGGTACTTGCGTTCCTGTTACCCATGTGGAAACTTAGATGGGGTCCTTGGCTCCTGGCTTCAGCTTGGCCCAGCACCTGCAGTTGCAAACATTTGAGGAGTGAGCTAGCAAATGGATGATCTCTCTCTCTCTCCCTCTAACTCCTGTCTCTTCTCCTCCTGCTCCTCTGCATTTTAATTAAATAAAATTAAAGTAAATACTTAAATCACAGTAGTAAAGAATGCCACTCAAAATCTGTTTTTCTACTGAGAAGGGTTGAGTCTAGATGATGATAGATACAGAACATCGATTGAGAGGAGAACTTTAGATAATACAAGTTATTGTGTAAAATGGTGCAGTATTTAACATAACCATATCATTTTCCCTCATAGAAAGGAAACAAAGATCCTTCAAGAATTGCAGAGAAGAACCCGAGGACTGTGGAATGAGATCATTGGGAGCAGTGCGTCTTCACTCTAGTCTCATTTATTTTGGTTGGTGATGAAGATGGATTACTGAAGGAACAGGGACACCAGTACAGAAGTTGGCTGTATAGCAGTGGGGATTATGTCCTTGTTCTGTCAGGAACCTATGGGGACACCACCAGGCCTCGTCCCAGTGCAACGCAAGATGGCAACAGTTTGCTAGAAACAGTTTATCAGGATAGCGTATTTGACAGAGAATCTGAAATATTTAATTTCTGAATCTTCAGCAGCTCTCAGGAGTAATAAAGGTTGGCTCTGGGTCTCTTAAACCTGATTAAAAACAAAGAGAGGCTTACAATATTAAATTGTGGCTCTTTAACTGCGCATTGCAGCAATGGGACACATCTTCCAGCTGTCTCTGACAACTGCAGTGCTGTCTGTAAGCCTCTTGCACAATCTGTCAGTGATGTTGACTTCGATCGGCACCAGGGGGAGAAGGAGTTGCCATCAAATGCACTTATCATGGGCGATACTCATTGACAAAAGTTTCCCAGAGCTGAGGCTGCGAGGTGGAGCACACAGCTCAGGGGACTAGAAGCAGGGTGAGTTGTGTCTCTGTAGATCCAGACAGAGAAGGCCCTGCAGAAGGAACCAGTTCTGTCTGCTGTTCCATGACAGCGTGGATACCAAGAGTTAAGAGGACAGTGCGTAGAGTTACGTCAACAGGATATAACTCACACTGACCCTCATGCTCATCACTGTCCTTCCAATGCTGTGGGATCTGAGTCCTGGCACAGGTGTTGGGGCAGGACAGGGAAAGGAGAAAGGAACAATGTGAGACTTACATCATGAAATGGCAAAGAAGGTCACAACAGACAGACAACGGAAGATTCTTAAAGACTGAAACTGAACTTTCCTGCCACTTGATGGAGGGATCCATTTACTTGCACCAAAACTTCATCCCAGAGCCCAGATCCAAGAACTGATTAACTGGGTGATTATTTTTGTGGCATCTACTTGGTTATACCAACATACAGCAAATGGCTCCCTACAGCACAGCACCGCACAGTAATAATGCCAAAAAATGGCCTTTTGCTAAACCTAGAAAGCTCTCATCATTTTTGTTAACTATTTACAAATTATTTCTTCCTCTAAAATTGTCTATGCCTAGAACAGTTTTAGAAAAACCAAATAGATAAATTTTTAAAACAAAATATAAGAACTAATTGTTGAAGATTACGTACAGATGGTCTTTCTTCCTCATAGTGATGAAATATCCTTAGAATAAGAGATTCAAGCACAATTTGAGCATCAAGATTTAGGTGCCTTGTTCTGTTTCATTGCCAAATATTTAGAAGCTGGTACAAAAAGTATTTTCAAAACCAAAGTAACAAAAACATAGAAGTTGGAAGTTCAAATTAAAGAATAAATTATGATATCTGATTTTGATAGCAAGATTTCAAGAATACTGTCAATGGGAAAATAAGATGAACAATAAATAAAGAATCAACATGTTATGTTTTAGGTTGAAATACAAATAATTTGTTTTTTTTTTAATGATGAGAATGGTTTTCTTGGATTTATCTTGACATAAGCAGGGGAAATTACCCTAGGTTCACAGAGATGTTTCAAGGATCCTCAGAGCTTAACCTCAGTGACTCTTGTCTCAGCAATTCTCTTGGTTCTCAGGTTTCTCTCAGATGATGTTTAGGAAAAAAGGAAGTGAACAAGTTTGCATCCAAAACCAACACAAAGCCACCGTATGTTTTTAAAATATTTCCTTATAACACAAAAGAAAGACTTCATTACACATAAATTAGCATCCCTCTACTCCAAGACACAAGCCCTTTATGTTAGAATTCAGGTCTCCAGTTAATTACACAAAGCCTAACCATGTTAGGGAAATCCTCAGGCTTTGTTCATTTCATGCATTGAAGTTGTGCAATCCACACATCTCCTAAAAGAAGCCTTGTTGGTGTTGGACTAGATGACTGGGGCACTGCCAGTCATCAGATTGACTCGTAAAACAAGGCACAGATGATAGCCTATGGTTATTGTAGTTTCTTATTCAAACTGAAGTTACCACTAAATCCAGTTGTTTGGTTGAACCAAGCACTAAAGTCTCTACAGTGCAGATTTCTGTCATTTTGAAGCTGTGTGTTAAAAGTTATTAACAGGGATCTCTGTCACATACATCTAGATGGAAGAAAAAACAATGCTACAATGATCATGAGGGATATTTTATCTGAAAAAAAGGAGATTACATGGTTTGTGATAACTCAGTAAATATACTCTTACTAACACTTAAACCTTCAGGCAAGGTTTAAGTACTGTCTTTCCTTCCCTTTTTTTTTTTTGTTCTAACACATTAATTTGAGAATTCCAACATGCCCAGCCAGAAAGGTTCATGGAGGTAGCTTCTTTTACACGAGCCAAATGAAAATTTCTGAGCTGCTCCTTCATATCCAGGCTGCGGGGAAAAGTGCAGAAGTCGATGCTTGCTTCTATCCTTCACTTCCAGGCTCCCAAACCTTATCGCTTTCATAACCTTTTAAAACGAGGTCAGTGGTTGTATTTTGAGCAAGAATTTCCGCTTCCACAAAACATCTCCTTGATTGTCAAGGGTGGTGTATTATTCATGCGCTGCATCTTTCTGATGAGTTTGACAGAGACCAGTCAAGCATGGCACTTTCCTGGGCTGCTAGTGTATTACTACCATGATCGTCATGATGTAGTATCTAAAACGCCAGATGTGTCTGGTAGCTGAGTCTTTGAGATGTAAACTTTGGTAGGCACTGCTAACATTGACTAGCAAGTAGAGAGGCCGATTGGAATCTGCAGATTCATGGATGAGGAGAATCTTTCTAGAAGACAATCCCTGTTTTCCTTAAGGCATTATTTTATTCTCTGCCTCTTCAGTTATTCCATGACTTGCCCAATAATTTATCAGCAGTATACTCCCTTCGCTCACTCCATGACATTACTTTGAACTAGTTCTTTTATGGTTATTTTTGTTCCCATTCCCAGGGCACTTAGGGTGGGTTCAAGAAGGTGGAGATGTAAGATGTTTGAGATATTTGTCCTTTGGGCTAGATTTCCAGAAAGATCCCAGACACCCACTAGCTGTGGTTTAAGCACCTATTGCATTTCAGTAATGATAAAATTTTCAATCCCCAAATCCTTATTAGAATGTATTATCCTTCTCATTGTACATGTTACAAAACCAAAGAGTAGAAAGACTAAGACTAAGTGCATTTTCAAGATCACAAATGATATGGTAATGAAAGGAAGCAAAAATATCAGTCCAGATTGGTTTGACAGCTTAATTACAGAGAGTTGATAGGAAATACCCTAGTATGCTACTTTTTGCCTGTCTCCCTTCTTTTAGGCTTTTGTTTGAGGGAAGCAATCCCAAGATCCCAGCTACAAAAACCACCTGGCACAAGGCTTGCTGTTCCCTACACTGTCTTCTCCCCAGGAGATCCAGACGCAGGCTTGTTCTGCTGCCCTCCTGCTCCAGATGGACACATGTGTCATTTTCCAGATTCTTAGGCTGAAAGCCAATCCTCCAGACAATGGTTGTGGAAAGCTGAATTCAAGAATGATTAGATTATGAAAGCAGAGCCCTCTTGGTTGAGACCCATGCCTCATGAAAGAAACCGTCAAGAAATGCCTTGACTCCATCACCAAGTGAGGACATGATGGTAAGAGACTGTGTCGAGACAGCAGGCAGTAGCCTGCACCAGACACTCAATCTGCTGCCACCTTGGTGTTGGCAGCACTTGCCCCTGGAACTATGGGCAACAGTCTATAAGTCACTCAGTCTATGCATTCCACAGTAGTAGTCTGCACAGCCTAAAGCAGAAAATGATGAGAAGTAGGGTATGAGTGTAGCTAGTACATCTAACTGTGGAAATGGTTTTGGAAGTGAGTGTGAAATTAGAGGGGGAAACCATTGAAAGTCCATGGTGGAAAAAGCCTATATTGCCTTGAATGCATCAGGAATATTCCATTGAGATCACTGAAGAGGAAAAGAGGTTAAAACAGGAAACAGCGGAGCCTCCGTGCCCTTCAAAAATGCCTAAGGAGTTGTCCAGAGAACATTGGCAGAGATGCAGGCACAAGCCATTCTGATGAAGTGTAGAGAAAATGAAGGGCATACTCTTGAACAATGGATAAAGAGTGTACTTGTTCAAATAAACAGAAGGCAGCTCATTGTGTTTTGTCCTAGTGTTTTGAGAAAGGTAGAATGCCCAAGAGATGGACTTTAAGACTTAAAGGACAAGGTTTCTGGAAGAGTACTCTAAGGTTGTGACCACAAGACTTTTGGTAGTCTTTGGTAGTCATCCCTACTGGAGCTCATCTCTTGCCTTCAGCTCTGCGAGGAGGAGAACCTGACCTTTGGAATTTAGGTACACAGAGCTGTGTTCCCTTGGCCTTGCTACCAATATTTGTTGGCTACCACTGGACCTGGTACAGGGAGGGCTTCACCCAGCAGGGCCAAGATCACCAGCTCCAGAGAGCTCAGATCTAAGAAAAAAGCCACTGCATGTCAAGCCACCTCAAGCTGTGGGAACCCAAAGTATGTGTCAACAAAGGGCAGAACATGAGCCCAAGACACACTCATTCTTTTTAAAACAATTTTTATTAGAGGGAGAGAGAGAAAGACTCTTTCATCCACTGGTTTATTTCTAAAGTGAACAAGCAAATAACCAGGTCTGGGCCAGACTGAAGACAGTAGCTAGAAGCTTCTTCTGGGTCTCCCACATGGTTCCTGGAGCCCAAGGACTTAGGCCATCCTCAGCTGCCTTCTGAGGCCATTTGCAGGGAAATTGATCAAAAGTTGAGCAGCTAGAACAGCAACCAGCAGCCTATAGGATACCAACATTACAGTGCCTTAACCAACTACTCCTCAATATTAGTCTTGGGATATCACCCTTGAGACCCAAGATTTAGTGTTTACCCAGTTGGGCTGTGGACTTACTGTGAACCACCTGTCATACTCTTCTTTTGAACTGGAGGCACCTTCCCTGTGCCAGTCTTTTGCTGTGTTTTCTGTTTCGCTTGGGTTTCTAGGCTCATTGATGGAGAGGATTTTTCCTCAGGGTGAGATGCGCCTGCGTCCTCTGCTGTAATTGAGTTAAGTGAGACTGGACTTGAGATTTTTGTTGGTTCTGGACTAAATTGGGTCTTTGGGGGTTGTTAAAACTAAATGAATGAATGAATTTTGCACATGAGAAGAAAAAATCCTGAAGAGTCAATTTGAAGTGCTATGGAATCTTCCTTTTCCTCATCATTCTTATGTCGAAAGCTTACCTCCAAGGACATGAAGTTATCCAGAGGTGCTTTGGGAGGCAGTTCAGTTCTCAGGACCACGTTTTTCGAAATGACCTGGTAGGTCCCCAGAGATGTCCCTCAGCCTCATCCCCATGAAGACAGAAGCAGAGCTTCATCAGGCGCAATGAAGCTGGACCTTGGCAGACACCAAATCTTACACTTCCATGTGTGCAAACTACCCTACATATGCAATTTCAATAAAGCAGGCTCAGTGGACCCAGATGCTCCCTGTAGCATTTATTGTAAGCATGATGGTGAGCATTAGACCAGTGTTAATAATGTGTATCAAGAGGAAGAGGGCGTATGTGAATATGTGAGGTCTGTACTATGTGTCTTTATGTAAAGACATCTACACATCTGTGATGCGAACGTTTTCAAGTAGCATATTTAAGTTCATTGGAAACTGAACTACATTATTTACAGTAGCAAATCAAGTATGTCCATGTGTACACTGTTTGGAAACTCAACCGCATTAGCATGCACATTTGATAATTGTAAGATGCCTTGGGTACGCTTCTACCATGTCCTAAGTGCTACTCCAATAGCTTCCCAAGTTAAATTCCATTGAGTCCTCTCATTAGGTTTGTTAGAGTTAGACTCTGCTGTGTGAGGAACCATGGGGGCAGGACACATGCCCAGAGTGATTACCAGGTCAGAAATGCAGTCTGGACCAGAAAGGGGACCCTAGAACTGCAGTCCCTGCTGGATTACTGCCTGTGTCTTCTCCGTTGGAGAGCCACACCCATCAGTCCCTGTGCCTCCTCTTCTTGTCCTTTAACATCGTATTTCAGAATAGCTTTGAATTTACAGAAGAGAAACAGTGAGGCAGTAATTAAGAGTTTCCAAATACCCCAATTAACACCTCATGTTGGTATCTTTGTTCCATTTAACCCACCACGGAAGTTGCTGTGGTTTGGACTTTTACTCACATCATTTTGCCAACTCTGTGAGCTTACCTGATTCCAAATCTTAACCACCATGATTAGATTTGTTTTTCACTCTGAAAATGAAGTAAATATAGATTATCTTCCCCATATTTAAGTTAATATGAAGGAAGAATCATTTTAAAAATAGCTTTTCCTAAAGGCCTCTCATTGATCAGGCGGATGTTGTGAAGGGAACCTAGAGAATGCTCTGTAAACATACGGGTGGTGACGGAGCTGCTGACGTGACCCAACGGCTGGGATGACTTACGGTGCACACACCGCGACAGAGAGAACTTCACCAAAATTAGAGGGAGGGAGAGGAGAGGGGAGAGGGCTGGCAGCTGCTGAGGAAGTTGGATGGGCATAGCCACTGTGACATCCCCGCTGGGCAGAGGTGGCTCAGAAAGCATCGTTTGGTTTCTATTCTAGAAAGCATCTTTCCCTCTGTTTAGGTGCCATGTTTTGTCCAAGAACACACCAGTAGCAGAGTAGAAAGCTCCAGGAGGCAGCTTTTGCAGCAGCATGACCAGTTCTTCCCAGACTGTGTTCCCTCAACAACTGAAGCCACATCACACAGGTCCTCCCTGGCAGGAAGTGCCTCCCCTGAGCTTACACAGTGCTACGCATTGTGTTTTCCCAAGGAATCGTCACTTAATGTTATTTTTTGGAACCTGAATCGGTATCTATTTTCTCAGTTGCCCCGAATTCATACTTTATTTTGTTCATTCATCTTTTATTAGAAAGTCAGCAAGACTGCTGGAGAGCCCTATTTTCTGCTCACTATCCATAGCTATAAATTATTTTAGATGTTTATCTGACTCGATTACTGGAGAATTTAGAGAAAGTAAAGTTGACAACCAATTGCAGTCTTATAGTTAAATAAGTTTTGATAGTTGACTAGTCTAAAAAACTCCAAACTGAGTCAAAACAGTGACACGTATGGTAAGCACCCTACTGAAAGATGAAACATAATGCCTTCTGATTTGCCAAATCTGTTGATACAGCTCTGTCTTTAAAAAAGGCTTTCCTTGTGCAATACACATAATAGATTTTAATGTCAATCATTGATACAGTTATAGGAGTATAATGATACTTCTCTCCCTCCCCCAATCCTAATTTTTTAAAATCTGAGTTCATTTAATGAGGATTGATTGACAATATTTTTGAGTAAACTGCAAACTTAAGTAATCCTTTATGAGTCCCAGTTTTATCTTTTTAACATAGAGTGGGACTATGCAAACTTGTGGGTGAACTTGATTTCAGATTAGAAACTTGATTTTCATGTATGTTCTTCAATCTTTTAAATTTCCACTCACACTTAAGTCATTTACTAGTTTTAAAGTTAACTTACTCTATCAACCTTTTCAAATCAATATCACATACTTTCCAAAAAATAGAATCTAGTTTTGCCTTACAGTTAATCTTTTAGATGATGTTCTAATAAACCATATAATGAAAAAAAACTCACACATTACAAATGAGAGTTTACAGAAACAAAACCTGTTTTGGTAAGCATGCAAATTCCCCACAGCGCACAGAAGTTCTGGGATTGAGTGACATTCTGCCAGGAGCAATACTAGACCATGGTCTGACAGCACAGTGTTTAGGACACTACCCAAACAAGCACAGGAGATGCCTACTAACAGAACATCTCCATTAGCTTCAGCTGACATCTAAACTTTTGCCCTAAACTCTTCCCAAAGCATACAATGAACATATGTTCCTAAGATATTGTTTCCTATAATAAACACATAGGAAAATAGATCCTAAAACTAGGGACAGAGGTCCCACCCTCACATGCAAGCATATAGCCCTAAGCATTGTCCCCCTGTCACATCGTAAACGTAGGATTACTTACCCAACTCCTTACACTGAAAAGTGGGAGTCAATTACAAATATCTATCTTTTTAGTACCAAGTTAATGCATCAAGCTAGAAGCTAAACATGAATTTTTAATCTGGCAGAGAAACAAGAAGTCAAGATGTATTTTGCAATTAATGGTTCATTTTGCAGCATCAGATATGAAATCCAATCAGCAGCAGGGGCACATGCGAACCGTGCGCAGGGTGGAAGCGCCTGTTGGTATGTGCACCTGTCTCTCCCTCCAGCCCTCATCCTTACTCCTCTCTCTTGCTTCTGGAGTCAGAGAAGGACAAGCACTGGCACGAAATAGTTTTATTTAAGCCTTTAATCACATTTTAATAAAAATCAATATCAGTCTAGTTTACTGGACGAGATTCAGCAATCAAAGATTCCGAAACCCCTGTGTTGATGCAAGTTTCCTGTGCTTTTCTACTTGAACAGCAAGGTGATGCCTGTGTGAAGCTCACTCTCTCCCTCTGATGGTGACTTGAGGGTATTGCAACCACACAGCTTTCAAAGGCTTTGGCTAAGGCCCCTCAATGTTTCCATCACAAACAAGTCATGTGAAAGAAAGAATAGAGAACACATTGCAATAATAGGAACTGCATTAGCAATTTACATTTATTTGGACTTTAATTGAAATGACACAAGTTTAATCTCTAACAAATTTGGTACAGACATGCATGTTTTGGGGTGCAAAACCTGGCTTACTCCTTTTTCTTTTGCTTTACCTTGAGCAAACCTAAAAAAAAAAAAAAAAACAGAAATATGTCAGCAGGCATCTCCCAGTTTTGAACTGAAGAGGCTGACATGGTGAGACAAAGAATCCTGTTCTGCTAGTTCCCACCCAGTCAAGCGGAAGATTGCATAAGTCCCCCTAAGCACTCACAGAGAGAAAGGGCATAAAAAATACACACTCCACATGTTACGTTATGAAGGGCATGAGGGCATGTTTTAAGCAAACCCGAGGCCCCATACGGCCTCGTTTTCAGCTCTCCAGTGAAGCATGGCAATTGACGACAATATTGAGGTTGTCACGGCTGTTACCTTGCAGGGATGCAAGCATAAACTACCCAGGATGGCAAGCAAGCTGGTAGGTGGAAAACTGAGTATGCTGGGCACAGGGCATTCTCTGTCCACGTGAGCCACGTGTTCCTCTGAGTGGTAGTAGGTCAGATTCAGAACACCACCATCAAAATAGTTGTGAATGCAACTCAAGCAACTTGTTCCAAACAACTTCCAGGCATTGGAAGAAATGTTTACTCTGACTTAACTTTTCTTGCCTGCCGAGTCCTTTGGAATTTTTCACTATCAGTGGGAAAAAGTGGCCAGATAAGGATTTTCTCCCTGTTAGCATGTCTTCTTATCACAATGGCTGTCTAGCCTCCACTTCTTCCCACTCACCTGTGCTCAACAGATGTGCTCAACACTCCCCCATCTCTACCAGGAGGTTCCCGCCATGGAGTGTTCCCACCAGGATACATACAGAGGTATTCATGACACCTGCTGAACTGAGGGGGCATCAGTACGTGTGTGACACCTAGGATGATACCAGATACCCCAAACACTCATGACCACTTGGCATACCAGCTGGGGCTGTGGACTGCAGGACAGGTCCCTCTCACACATGCACAGACATGCTCAGCTGCAATCAGCATCCCTGACTGAAGTGGCAATTGCTTGCAGGATTCCAGCGAGGTGGTGGCAGAAGACCTTGTGTCTACCAGAGCAACTTTTCCTTTGCTGATTGATTGACAGGATTAGGCACAATGGAGAGCAAACACTGCACCAAGAGAACCCCATCAGCATAAAAAAAAAAAAGAGAGAAAAGATCAGTATTATGGTTGTATCTCTGGATTTCAGAAGATTTTCCCCCCATTCTCAATTAACTCATGGCAATCTGTACTTTTCAGCACAGGAGCACTAGGCTTTGCAGATTTCCTTAAGTACTCCATCCAAGGTGGAAGAACAGAGCACCAGTAGATACCCTTGAGCAACATTTATGCTTCTAGTCACTTGAAATGGCAGAGTAGTGTTCTTTCTTTTTAAAGACTTTATTTATTTTTATCTGAGAGCAGGATTTTACAGAGAGAGAGACAGAAGAAGAGATAAAGATATTTCCCATTTGCTGGTTCACTCCCCAAGTGGCTGCAACAGGCAGAACTGAACAGATCTGAAGAGTCAGGGGCCAGGAGTTCTTCCCTGTCTCCCATGTAGGTGTAGGGATCCAAGGAATTGGGCTATCCGCTGCTGCTTTCCCAGGCTACAGGCAGGGATCCGGATGGGAAGTCGAGCAGCCAGGACTTGAACTGGCATCCCACAGGGATGCCGGTGCTGCAGGCTGAGGATTACGCTGTTAAGCCACTGCACTGGTCCCAGCAAGTAGGGAAGTTTTCTCACACTAGCTGCACTTAATGCAATGACCTTTGGAGTTTACCAGACAGACATTTGTGCTGCTTTTTGTTGCAGAAGTAACTGGGAGTCGCCCCCAGGGAACAGAGTGAGTTGATTGCACTGAAGGGTTTTCATCTTTGTTTTTCTGTTTTTGTTTTTTCTTCCTCTCATCAGACACCCTGGCATCTTCTCAGGTTGACAGTCATTCAGCTTCAGAAGGAGACATAGTTATACATTTGGCTCAGAACCAAGATTTCCAGTAAGTGAACAAAAGAAAAAGAAAGCTACGGAGGGAAAGAGCGGACGTGGGCTTGTCGGTTTTTGAAGCGATCTCACAGTTGCTTTCAAAGCAAATGTATTTCATGATGTTGAGTGATTTACAGTCACCCATGTTTATTTGTTTCCTTGCTTGCATATTTATGTCATTTCATTAATTGCCTTACTCCATTTTGACACTGGTTTTGCTTATTAGAATTTGCATTTCATTTGGGCCCAACATGCTGCCTCAACTGGCTAATCATCCACCTCTAGGCACAGTCGTCCCAAATGGGTTCTGGTTTGTGTTTCAGCTGCTCTACTTCCCAACCAGCTCCTGCTTATGGTCTTAGAAATAGCAGGAGAGTGTCCAAAACCTTGGGACCCTGCATTCATGTGAGGGGGCTGGATTCCTATGAGGCTTCTGGCTTTGGATCAGCTCAGCTCTGGCCATTGTGGCCATTCTGGAAATGAAACAGGATGGAAGATCTGCTTCTGTCTTTCCTTCTCTCCATAAAGCTGCCTTTCCAATGAAAATAAATAAATCCTTAAAAATTAAAAAAGTAAAATTTGTACTTCATTCTGTAACATTTAGAGATGTGAAGCATGATTTTATTTCAAATATTTGAAATAGTTCCAACAAAGATGGAGTGACCTCATTTCTCTCAGTTTGTTCTAAAACGAACAACACAAAAAAGCACAGGAGACTGAAGCGAGAAAAGTCAATAGCAGAAACGAGTGGCCAGGGTGGGGATGGCGTGAGGGCAGTGGTAGTGACTCCTGGATTGTCTTGTCACCCAAGGGGAACCAGACCAGCTTCAGCAGGCACAGTCAGGTGTCCACACAAAGTCAGATTCACAGTGGACAATGGGAAGAAGTAGACACAGCTTTGAGCAAAGTAGACTTTTTCCAGCTAAATCACAACAGAGGCCTCAGAACACAATTTTAAGGCAATCCGTCTCCTTCTCCAGCCAGTATCCTCCTTCCTTGAGGTCTCGCTGAGTGAGCATCCACTCTTACTGTGCTTCAGACATTATTTGCTTTTCTTTTCCTACACCTGGAGGCAGGTGGCGCTCTCATTCCTGCCCCACAGCTGCATCCAGTGATGGACTCAACGTCTCTCCCACCCAGGAGCAGAGAAACCAAAGCATGACATGTCAAGTAAGGACAAGCAAGCTCCAGGCATCACACACCTTACAGGGTAGAAAGATCCAGTGGGAAACAGAGCCTCCACTTCCCTACATGACGAAGTAGTCCAGGGAGGAAACCTGATGGGGCGGTGGGCAGAGTAGGGGACAGGGGAAGCTGAGCATGCACGAAGCCCTAAGTAGAGACAGTGAATCAACCCCAAAGACAGGGGGTCAGAAAGGCCAGGAGCCTAACCTCCTCCCATTCCTCTACCACGAAGGCTGCAGGGAGCAGGGTGTTACTCTGACAGCCCATTGGATGCCGGACATAAACACACACCGCGCTTTCTGCTACTCTCCAATAGAGAAGAAACCTGAGCAGACGTGATAGGATTCAGGCTCCAGCTCTGTTTGAACACTCAGACGCCTGCATTCTTAATCTTACCTATCCCTTGGAGCTTAGTATGAAAAGACATGTCCAAATTAACCAAGTCTTTGATTTAGATGACAAGTGGATCCAAAGGGAAGAGGACATTAATTTTGCTTGATTGCTTTGTTAAAACACACAATGATTGTTGGTGCTTTCTAGACAAATGTGAAAGCAAGCACTTCTTGCCAGACTCAATCACAATATTATTAACTCCTTTTTCTAAAGGTCAAAATCACACACACACACACACAAGTTCTTCACTCTCAAGTTCACATAGAATACCCATTCCTTGATTGGCTGTTTCGCAGAATCTTGGTGCTTCAGGGGATAAAAACCCCTTCAAGCTTCGGCTGAATGTGTCCCCTTCAATTGGACAGAGTAATGTCAAATATCCCAGCGTATTGCTTTCGTCTCTGACAGTCATTAAATCAGACATCAATGCCCCAATTTCCACAAAGATAAATGACTCCCCATAAGCACCAATACATTTTTCCCACTAATTAATGTTTGTTTATCATTGAGATTTGCCTCTTTTCCACTTGCGACAAAGGAGGGAGAGTAGGAAAAGAAGGTAGTTATCTTCATCCTCAAATCCTATTTGCTATTCAGTGCTTCAAAGAAACAAGTGTACAGCTTCTTGAAAGACCAAGGAAAGCAATGAGACTTTCTCTAGGCAGGAATGACAGGATTGTTTGCTTGTGAATAGGGTATTTTTAAAAGGTCATTGAATAAATGTATGTTTGTTTATTTATCTCAAAACAACTTTGAAATGTATGCCAAGCTGCTAAAATCATGCACTATGCTGCTGAAAATTTTGGAGACCAACTCATGTGCATGGATTTTTGCACTCAAATAAAATTAACTTTGAAGTTAATTTTCAATGACTGTTATAGATCCCTTATTTCTGTAAGTGTTCATTTGGACCACAATACTTAGAAATTGTTTCATAGTCTGCCTAACTCAGCCTTAACATATCCAGCGAGAACCATTTTTTTTTTTTTATTGCCTTTCAAGTAGCATGACAGATTCTGAGTTTTGGGTTTGTTTGTTGTTTTTTTGGCTTGCTTGCTTTGTTTCCATAACTTACTGGAGTTGTCCTGGAAAATGTCCCTGATCCTGTCCCATCTTGTCACATTTGAATTATCTTCTTTTATGTCAAGGGACAGCGTGTCTGCACATCATGGATGTTGCCTCTATGCATCATTTGCCGTCGGTTTGTCCATCTCTTTCATCTCGCCAAATAATTACGCAGTCTCTAAGAATTCTGCAGCCCCATTCCCAGCTGTGGTTGCTGTGTCTATCAATCAGAAAATGCTGCATCCTGGCCAAGAATCTATTTTTAACTTTACAGTTCTTGTTTCGCTGAACTACAGAACTTGGAGAGCTTATATAAATCCAGTGAAACAGGGATTTCACAAAGGAGGAAACTAAAAGAAGGCAGCAGGCTTAACCTAAACTGGAAAACAATCCTGTGCCATCCTTTCTCTGGACTCAATACCGCTTGCTATCTCTGTCAGGTCACCAACAGAGAAGTATGTGCAGGAAGGAAATTTTGGAACATATCATTCCTGATATGGTATTATTTGTTTTAGCTTATAAAATGTTGAAAACTCAGATCATTTTAGATCATAAGTGGATCCTGGTGTAATAGGAAGAGCTAGGGCAGGTGGTCCTTGACTTCGTTGGATTTCCAAGGTAGGAAGAGCTAGTTCAAGTATCCCACACATAACTTTATAAGGACAAACATTCACAAGCGCTCTGAAAGTAAAACTTGAGTGTGATCAGGAAGTGAATTAAGGGATTGTGGTCTAATTTATAAGAATTACCTGAGCTGATGATATTCTATCTGAAATTTGAAAAGTAGAAGCTAATTTGAGAATGGGGGAGTAAGGGGAAGAGGAAGAAGTAGGTTTGAATTCAGATGTTCAGGAGAGATTTGCACTGGGAGGAGTCAAGGAGCTGTAAGAAATAAGTGGACGCATGACTCAGAGTTTGCCATAAACAAAAACAAAATGATTAAAGATACATTTTTTCAGAAAATGAGCTTTCATATCTTATTTTTTAATGAGTTGAAATGATGAATTAAGGACATGCTGAAATGGGTTAATGGTTTTGATAAACATTTATGATGAGTGGCCTTATCACTACATGCTTTTGAAAGGAAGCTCGTGGTATCTTTAATGCCAGACTTTATGCTTAATGAATGCTGGGATTTGTTTGTCTCTGTCTGCTAAGTGATGTACTTGTTGCAGACCTTTGAAATTCCTCTTAATTGCAGAGGGACTTCTCTATAAGCAGCTTACGAAGCAAGATCCTTGCCTCACCTGATATTTTTCTCTTTATTGCTATTTGTCATTTTTCACTACAGAGCAATAAAAATGTCCTCCGATTGTGTTGCATCTGGTATGCTTATGTTAATCTATTATGTTGTTGTTTTGATCAGCAGATTGAAATACTGCTTTTCAGGCACGATGACTCTTTCTTATCAGACATAAAACATCTTCATACAGGACTTAATCTTTACCTTTCCAATGTAGCATGCTAAATTTAGTCAATACCTTGTATTCAATTAAACACAAAACACTTTTCATGTTCAAAAATATCTTTAGGAATCCTTAGGGCATCTTGAGAAACAGTAAGTTTTTTTCTTTTACATTATTATAATGTAAAAAACAACTAGAGATGGTTGAGTTTGCTTGTTTGTTTCACAGTTATTTATATGGAACTACAAGTCAAGAAATAAGAAACTAGAGTAGTCACTTAGTCATTTCTTTATTAGGCTTTTTTATATACAACTTAATCTGAATATTTCAGAATTGATTTGAGCATATTCTAAAGAGATCCGTGTTCTACTCTGGGAAAAACAATAGTTTTTTATAAATACTGTAACTTACATGAGGATTTTATGTTCAAATACTCTGATACTATGGATTAAAGTAACTCACCCCCCCACCCACCTCCTGGGAAAGGATAGTTACCTTTAAAACTAAATGTCTGTCTTTCTCTGTTTTTCTGCAGAGGCTGATTACAATGTATATGTGTATATATATATATATATATATGTACATTATATAATGCATAAGTGGATCTATAATATAAATATTTGTAATAGAAATGAAAAATTATATAACAAATATAAATATATTTCATAATTGGTGAATCATTTCTTGTTGTCTGTGTATCCATCACCTATGAATCCAAGATGAATTTCTTGATTTGTAAGTGCAGCAACTTTTCAGCTGTGTCATAGTTTTCAATCTAACATTCAAATCATTTTAATATTAAGGATTCCAGTGGCCTCCTTGAATCCAAATATATAATCAGATTTACTGCTCTAGTATTTTATATTTAAATTGCATGAATCAGCATCATAATTTTATTGCAATTTCTGGTAAAATGGATGAGAAATTGATTTTTAATCAATGGTTGAATGAGGGAAACCAATACACGTGTTTGTTAAGAAGCTCCATTTTGTCAAAAATTAATTAAAAGTTAGTACACAGATGATAAAATTGTGTATAATTTATTATGACTAGGAAGAAAACCCTAATAGTGGGATACTAAGAATAAGAATACTAGACTCTAAAAGTCCCATATCCTGATTGTGGCATCATGCACAGAATTTCGTTCAATGTTACCACTTGAAAGCCTCGAAAATTATAAAGGAGATTTTACAATTGCTATGAACTCTAAAGTGATCTCAAGAAAGAACTCAATTAAAATTAACGAAAGCATGTTATATTGGGCTAATGAATTTAAGGAAATTTTAAAATGTCATTATCCTATCATCATCTAATATTCTCCTACCATTGGTATTTACATAATCGCCTTTTCAACATCAGAAAGCAGGGACTCATGCTTGATGCAGCAGCTAGGGGTACACCCAGGCGGCCTCATGCCCCATTACAGCGGCCAGCTTTGAGGCTTGGCTCTGCCCCAATCCCCGATCCCTTCCTTCTAGTGCCAAATGATTCAACACATATCGAGGCTCCCCGACAGGGACAGCTGTGCCAACCTGCCTTAGATGAAGAGTGACTTACCGTGGCCTTGATGCAAATGAGTTCCCAGGTGCTTTCATGTGATTCCCAAAAAACTAATGTTGCTCACCCATATCTCAAACAGCTTGGTGGGTAGCAGGACCCAAGAGTCTAGTTCGGTGCCAAGAATTGCTCAATTTTCTGCTCAATGTGCTGTTTCTTCTTCTATAACATTTGGATAATTAACACCTGTTTGAATCCTCTAAGTGGTTTCTGCATTCAGCCTTAAAGCAAAACAGCTTTCTGGTGATCCCTGATATAATATGGTATTTTAGACATTTTCATAAAGGAAATTGTGAGACTCTGATGGCTTGTAGACCTCCAAATGGTGTGATATAAAATTCTAGGGTGCTTTATTTTTGAAAATGAAATTTTATGTTGCAATAAGAATGCTCTGTTTTCCCCAGTAGATGTCTCTCTTACCCTGCGGCAGGAATGTAGACTCCATTAGGCGATCACTGTTCAAGATTACCATAGATTTTAATGGAGAAATCCTACTTGCCAAGCTTTGTGTGTTCTGTAAAAATTAGTTTTAAGCCATGCTATCATTAGGAAGATGTTTCCAAAATGTCTACACATAAATTTAAGGAGATTGCAGAAAATTGCAATAATTTTAAATTCAGAAGAAGCTTGCAGCTATTATTAATACCTAACATTTTAGAGATGCCCTTTGTCTCAGAGCTTAGTGGTATTTTACTTTCCCTTCATAAAAGGAGGAAGAAACACTCATGCAGCATGGTCTGTTCACTCTTGCATTGGACACAGAAGGCAAGCACCGCCATCTACAACTTTCCTTTAATTAAGCAGATGAGTCTAGAGAAAAGGCTAGGAAGTTATTCTCTCAATACTCTGCTTCCACCACATGTCGACAGAAATCATGTGCAAATGTAAGTGCTTTGGAGTATTCTAGCCAAAACGCAAAAATTTGAAAGTTGGCTTATATCTCTCCAAATTCAAACTGTTTCCATTGCAGAAACTGACTCTGTTCACAAACCTGAATATTTAACTGGTTCCATATTGAGTTATTTATAGTTTTCACATCATTATTCATATGCTCATGAGATGAGAAATTAAACAATTTACATGGTGATAGCTAATATGGTGGACCTTGACTTTAAATGGTTTTTTTTTTTTCTGTTTTTTTAAAAATATTTACTTATTAATTTGAAAGTCAGAATTGTGGGGAGAGAGAGAGGAAGAAAGAGATCTTCCACTTGCTGGTTCACTCCTCAGTTGGTCACAACGATTGTTAAACCAGGCTGAAGCAAGGATTCGGGATTTCATTCAGGTTTCCCACCTAGTGGCGTGGGACCAAACGCCTGGGCCATCCTCTGCTGCCTTTCCCAGTTAGTAGGGAGCTGGACCAAAGAGGAGTAGCATCCGCCACACACTGCACCTGGAAGGATGCAGCGTGGCAAGCCACACCTTCAACTCCCAGGCTACAATCACAGCTTCTACACATTATTTCTCTTACTGCTATGTTTTTTGAAATAATCTCAAGTGCATATATGAAAATAGAAAACAAAAGTAAATTCAATTATATTCAATTCTAAGAAATAATAGTAATAATAATAATACTAATAATAATAATAAATTTGACTTATTTCCCTGTTCAATACGATAACATCCTTTGAATGGCTTCTTCAGCTGCCACTTCTTCTCAACTGCCTTTATAAACAATGATAAAAAGGCTTAAATTGATCCAAAATCAGTCAAATGACTCCAAAAAAAAAGGATATTGAGTGTTACTGCATCAAAAACATTACACAGTGAATTTACCACCATTCTAGCGCAAACACATGGAGAGTGCTGAGTTCGTTGTTGAGGGTTCCCAACTGCAAGCAAAGCACGCATTCAGAAAGCTTTGTGTGAGTTAGCTGTGCACTTCTGCTCTAAGGCATGGGATAACAAGCACTGGATTGTTTCCTAACATGTATAGAGCAGGAAGCTGACTCACTCACAGGGATTGGGAAAATCAGATGTGTGACATAGAAGTGTAGTTTTCAGTTGCTGCTGATAGGATTTCGGAAATGGGCAGTAGAAAGCAGCGGAATGTGGTTAGGCTCCCGGGGACCCTGCATTCATGTGGCAGACCGTATGGAGTTCCTGGCTCCTGACTCCTGCCTGGCCCTGTCTTGGCTACTGAGTCTATCTAGGAATGAACTAGTTAACTGCTGGATGGAAGACTCTCTAGCTCTCTGTAACTCTGTTTTTCAAATAAATAAATTAAAAAATAATGTTATAAAAACTAATGAGAGCAAACCTCAGCGCAAAAAAAAAGTAATTACTAGGAACACAGGGTCACAAAATAATACAAATAGATTTTTAAACTATGTGAAACGGAAAACAAATAGAAATGAAAGAAATAAAGACAACCCTGTCCCAATATACTGGTGCTTGATGAAACAGCTAAACAGAAAGTAAGCAAGCATTTAGAGGAATTCAATGACAAGTTGCTCAGAAGGACATGATCTACAGCGAGTGAGTGGAATATGTTCTCTTCTGAAGTGCTCACGGAGCAGTTACCCACATGACCTACAGTTCTGACCAGGGAACAAAATTCAACAACCTCAGTACAATGAATCAGTGGTGATGTGTCCTTGATAACAGTGGAATTCAACTAGAATTCAATCCCAGAAAGATTACAGGGTAATCTGCTGACAATTGGAAACTAAATGTTACACTTTTAAATGTCTTGGCTCAAAGAGTCTTGGGAGAAATAAAAGGATGCACTTGGAATTTAATGGGAATCACTGAATTGAATACATCCATTGGATCTAGGGAATGATGTCTACAGGATTAAAGTTCCTGCAAACTGAGATTTACAACAGCAAGAAAAGTTTGAAACAATTTCTGCCACCAAGCATCAGCTTCTTAACTTTATGTAAATATACATTCTTCTTTTCTTTACATTACAGTAACAGTGACAAGACAGTGATTGCCCTTGAGTGCTAATTTTTGTGATGTTGTATATTCAATAATGTCAATTTATTTATTTAAAAGGAAGAAAGAGAAGGAAGGAGGGAGGAGTGAGAAAGAGAGACTCTATTTCATCTGCTGGTTCACTCACCAAGTATCCACAACACCCTGGGCTGGACCAAGCTGACAGGAGAAGCCCCTGACTCCAGCCACAGGGATCCAAGTCACTGATCTATCACGTGGCGCCTTCTAGAATGCCTCTCAGCAGGAAGTCAGAAGAAAGCACAAGTACAACTCAAATCCAGAGAATCTGATACGCCACAACATCACAACATCTGAGATGGTTTATGTGTTTTTAGTTTTATTTTTAGAAACCCCTTACAAGTCACCACATGATGACTGCTGTTTTAAGTCCTCAAACTTGTAAACCCGTTAGACAATGCAGATGTCCAAGCTGAGGCACTTATGACCTCATCTATGGCTTACATTAAAGCAGAAATGGCTCCTGTCTCTGAATAGCTTTATTTTATTTTTAGGAAAGAAATACGTTTAATTCCAAGTGTCATTGATATAATATGGTCAACTAAACCTTCAAAGAAGAAAAGCAGGCAGTTGAAACACTTGCTAACCATCTGACAAAGCATTGGAAGAAAAAGACTAAACAAATTGGAAAGAATTTAACCAGTCTATATTTTGTTGCATTTACCTTAATGGAAATTAACTATGAGTTTGTTCCATTTTTTAAAAAAAGATTTATTTATTTTTATTGCAAAGCCAGATATACAGAGAGGAAGATCTTCCGTCTGATGATTCACTCCCTAAGTGACCGCAACGACCGGAGCTGAGCCAATCTGAAACCAGGAGCCAGGAGATTCTTCTGGGTCTCCCATGTAGTTGCTGGGTCCCAAGGCTTTGGGCCATCCTACACTGCTTTCCCAGGTCACAATCAGGGAGCTGGATGGGAAGGGGGTTCCCAGGATTAGAACCAGCATGCATTCAAGGCGAGGACTTTAACTGCTAGGGTACTTTAACTGCACAGGGCCCCAAGTTTGCTCCATTTTAAAACAAACTTCTTGCAAGTTGACATGGGAGTTTCTCTGTAATCCTGCCCCGACACACTGTCAATTGCTAATGTTTTGGGCACCTTAACATGCAGCTAATAATTAGTCTACAGGAAAAAATAAATAGGTCATCTGCTGTTCTGAATACCAAATGAATACCAGGAGATTTAGTTAATGCTACTGATGTAAAATACAAGAGAGATATTATAGCACTGCAGAGTGACGGATATAGGCATAGTTCAACATATGTGTAAGATCAGTCAATCCGTGTCCAACCTTCAGCAGCCAGCCATTCCAACAAAATACCTCCTGGAGCATTGGGGGAGGGAGGCTGCCTCCGCTTCCCTCACCTGGGTCCAGCACACAACATGGAAGCTCACCTCTGTTAGGAGGGTAAACAGGGCGAAGGTCAGGTCAGAATTCAAAACAACAGACAAAGCAACCAGTATGTGATTAATATGTTACTGATCTGAAATAAAGGAACACAAAAAGGAGGGTGGTTAATGTGGGAAAGAGAAAAGAACTTATTATTTAAGGTGCCTCAAGCTCTTCATCTATTGGAAAGCAGTTTATTGGCAAACTGAACAATATATTAATGCCTTCAGGCTGATACTTTCAATGTGAAGTATACAATGAATCTCAGAGCTGGAAGTGGCCTTAGAGATAAGTGGAGTCTTTATTTTACACATGAGGAAACCACACAGATTTTAGGGATTTACTCCAGGCCATGACATATCAGTAACAGAACAAATCATTAATGCCAAACCAAATTCAGATTTTTTTAAAAAAGAAATAATATGTACTGTGATAGTTCCCAGGACTGACTCACCAGGAAGGATTGGGAATCAGTTCAGGACATGGTGCCCACCAACTGGTGAGTAGATAGAACGTGGTGTCTGTGTCACCAGGAAAAAAAAAAAAAACGGAAGAGCTTTTGAACACAGAGTAAGCATGGGAGCTGCGCTGCTCCATCCACAGGCCTGGCAGGATGCAGGTGGCATAGGGAGCAGGACTGAGAAGGTTGAAGGGAAAATCCTTGTGATCTGTGTATGCCATGGACATCACCACCGTCAGCTGCGCAGTTGCTATGGGTGCTAATTAGTTGGGCACATCACTTCACCACTAGATGTTTAGTTCCCTATTTTTCTTCTGCTATGGAGAAAAAATGATATACGCACTGCATAGATGGTATCCGATAATCTAGACAGACTGAGGATAAGCAATAGGAGAAGAAACACAGCCTCTGTGAGAGGTGGAGCTGTGCCTCTGTGAACAGACCTTCCAGTGACCTGTGGCGAGGGCTCCATGGTAGACTTTTGCATCCCAGCAAAGGAAAGCTTCAGGATTGAGGTGGAGTATCTGTTTATTCATTCAATTGCTATTTTTCAATTTCTACTACATATCAAACCCGTGTTTGAAGCTTCTCATGTGTCTTTCTCAATGTATTCTCAACATCCTTGATCTTAACACCTTTTGAATTGCAAGCTGATCACTTCCTAGAACATCTTTACTTTTGATTGATTTGCTGTTTTCATATAGTGATAGCTCAAAAAGTGTTGTGCTATAGTTTGCGCTATCCGATTGCAAGTGCCCCATCCCTTGGTAAACGGATGGATCTGTCAAGCTTCCCTTGAGACACAACATTTGTGCAACAAGTACTTCATCTGAGAGTCCTTCCTCCATCTTTGCCTCCCTGTACCTCATTCAGTCATCACACATGGGATGGAAAGAACTGTTATGTCTGGAGAAGGGATAGTGCTCCGTTCCCGAAATCGGAGGCTTTCATGTGGAGCTGGCAGGGCATGGGCTGACTCCTGGAGCCTGATTCGCCAGCACACAGATCCCAAAAATTGTGCAAGAATGAAGGCAATCATTTGTGGAAAATGTATGACTAGGATAGTGCTGAGAGAAGAGAATTGTTAGTTATTATTGGAATTCCTGGAGGGAAAAAACATCAAGGGCAAATAAACATGTAATTACTGAGAAGGATGCAGAGAAAATGGGTGACTGGGAGACACAACCTTTCAGACTTTGAGCAACAGCAGAAATATTTGTGACGTGATTTGGGGTAAATTAACTGGAAAAACAATCAGAGTTCTAAAATGACTTCCTGGTTTCTTCAAAAAAATTAATGTATCCTGCATTTTTCACAAGGCAACTGCACCCCGTGTTCACTAGTAATTTATCTAGACATCTTAAAATGATCTTACTTCACAAATCATCATGAGTAAATGTACAAGTAGGCAATATCATTTCCTGATGTATAATTCAAGCCACCCTCAATGGGTAAGAGTAGTTTATTTGAAATGAAACTCAGCTCAATTTGCACTTGAAATCTCACTCATGCATATATCCCAAAGAGAGTTTAAAATAAACTGCATTGTGTACATGAAAATGAATGTTAAATCAAAGGCAAATACTTATATCACCTTCTCATCTGGTTTTTACATAATAAATTTTATTGTGATTTTTGGGAGTTAAAATCTTCCTGAAGGACAAGAGTTTTCTCTCTTTCTTTTAATAAATGTCAAAAATCAAATGTAGATCATACTAGTGATTGCTGGTCACACAAATTGGAAAGACGCTGATGGATGTATGCTGTAAAAAGCCTCTCTATGCATTTATCCATTTAGTCTACCTCTCTTTAATGAAACCATGTAATGTGCAAGCATCCTTGTGACCTTGCTGTTGCAAACCATGTAGAGTCAGATGCTGGATGATAAACAGCCAGACATGTCGTAAGGATTCATTAGGCGAACAAGGAAAGTTAAGGGCTGGATAACAATGGACAGAAAAAGTGGCCCAGTGATCTCCTAGAGAGGCCTGCCACGCACTCTTCTCTGCTCAGATAACAACCAGGCAGAGGCCTGCAGTGAGCATTCCTATTTGCACAACGCTGAAGTTAATTTTCTATGTATTTCCTGTAGAGCCCATCTTCTAAGAAACGTCATGAAATAAGGAATCACTTCAATATTTCAAGCATATTTTCTGTATGTAATCTTAGTACATGTTGCTAGAATGAGAAATAAATATTCCTTGCGGTGAAAAAATGCTGTCATTACTATAGACCTTATGAATATGTTATAAATAATATATATAACATATTATGGGAATTTTAAAGTAAAAATGCTTCCTAAGTGAATATATATCACAATCACATAAATGGAGATTAATTATTGAGCATTAATGGATGCAAAAATGTTGCCTAATCAGAGAAATATAAATTAATTTCAGGATGAAATTGATGTTATTTTTCAAATGAGTTAACAAGTATGAGAAACATCTATTTATTTTAATGTATTTGATTGCCTTATCATTTATGGAAACTGAGTGAAATAAAGGCAGTGTCTCCATGTAGGACAGTAAAAACAGTTTTGACACTGGTTATAAAATGTGAAACTCAAGCCTCCCCGGAGCATCCTGTGACATCCCCGTCTCATGCTGTATGCCCTAAAATCCAACTCAGCAACGCTGTTGGTTTATTTGGCCGAGTGTTGCTTTCAGCTGGTGATAATTTAGCTCAACTGCATCCAAAACTCCTTCACTAAGATCTCCTTCCTCTTGTTATAAATATTCACAGTCAGTTTACTTCAAGAGAAAAGGAGGAATTTGAAACAACTTCCCATGAAGCCACAATATGAATGCTGGAAGTAGTACAGTCTGTGATATGTGCAATATGTAGAGTTATATGTGGTAATTTGCTACTTTCTTTGAGACTGATCTTTGCCTTTGCACATTTCGGCAGTGGTCACTGCAGAGTACTATTGTAAACAAGTCTTATCAGGTTATATTGATCATGAAGAATGAGGCACACATACAAGGAACACTGAACAATGGGAAGGACATTCATCAAGCAAATAGCCAGGAGGGGTCCTGAGAGGGTTACTGACAAGGCACTGTGCTAACAAATTTGTACAGGTCACTGAATGGGCAGTATTTTTGATTGATTCTTACACATACTAATGAAGGGAAAGCCGTGAGCCAATCACAGTCAAGGGGACGTAGTTCAATTGAGTTTGTGTGTGCTCTATCAACTCTTCAAGAGACAAGGTGTTCAGCTCATGTGACATCTCAAGGTCATAATGTCTGTACTCCTCTGTCTCTTAGGGATTCCTGACGGCTACACCATGATGTTTTATTTTATTTTTTGTTTTCTTTCTTTACCAGGGACCCTGGAACTCACTATCACAATTATGAAGAACTAATTCTAACTTCCATTAGAGAAAAAAAGGGATGGTTGCTCTGTCTGCTTCAAGCTGGAAAGGAACATCATCATGAGGCCGCAGACGGTCACCCTCGGCAGGGTGCCCCTGGTGGAAAGAGCTTTTCATGAGAGGTTCCGTCTGCATGGCCATCTGAGGCTTAAAGAGACCTGGTGAGAAAACTTAAGACTCAAGGCAATCAAGAACAAGACTTGACAGCCTGCTGAAGACTGACCATGTCAGGAGCTGTTCTTCTAGCAACTCAGAGAAATCGTCTATCCACAAGTGTGGATGAGGTGAAAGCTGGGAGGCAGCCAGGCAGCCAGCAGCAAAGTGGCTCCTTTTGCCTGAGGGCAGTGGGGGTCGTGGGAGCGGGGCACGGTGCTCAAGCCGACCTGTGAGGGGCTGACACAAATCTGAAGAGGACAGTGTGTTTACCATTCCACTTCTCCGGGCTCCTGGAGGCCGCATCATGATTTCCTTACGTGTCCAGAGCCCATGGAGGCCATATCATCAGTAGAAAGTAATCTGAAGATATGATTACCGCTATCTGAAAATAACAAGCTCGTTTCCAGCATTTAATAGAAGAATTTACGGTATAAAGAGAAACCTGACATTTAGGGAAAGTATAAATATGTTGCCAAATTATGGACATATTTTTGCTAAAAAATAGAGTCTCCATATCCATAACTAAGATTTGTCATCTTTATTCATTGAAAATTAACAACTCTGCAGGTTCCCAGTATTTCCTTTTTGCTCAGACAGCTTATGTTTATAGGCTCATTAATTTTATGATGATCTCTGGGTTAATATTTCTGTTCAGGAAAGAAAGTCAATGAAACCCGGAGATAGCAAGTTGTTACACAATCAACAAACAGCCTTTTGAGCCTGTCCAATTTTCTACACCATGCAAAGATTGAGTCCTGGTTTCTTCTGAATCTTTGGAGTTTTATTGACAACTTAGGAGTCATTTGCAAACAAGACATCAGTCCTTTGAAGTAGAAATTTAATCACAAAAGACACATAACAAGAATCTGTATGTTTTAAATGCATATTAGATGCATATACAGGCTTACTCTCTATTTGTGATGAAATAAAAACAACCATATGTCTTAGTGAGTGATACCAGCATTCCTCTTAGCTAAACTACAGTAAGATGACAAAATCAAGCAAAATACCAAATAATATTTTGTACACAATTGTGAAAGAAAACCAGGTTTGGGGGGGGTGGGGAGGGGGTCTGGCTTTAAAAAGAGGCTGTTTCTAAAGAGAAATACAGCAACAGGGACTTGAGTCTGAGCTTTCTGAGAACAGTCATATAAGGAAATGAAAGGGAATTCAAAGATGGAGAGATGCTGATGTCAGTGTAAGACCCTACTTTGCAGGTGGAAAATTTTCAAGGAAATCTCTGTGGTATAGAAGACAGACAAAATCACAGACTTCCGCTCTAAATCGTAGAATGTGTTTGGAGGTCAGAGAGACAGAGTACTGTGACAACTGATTGCTCTGCCGTTATCTTTACAAGTATTTTGTTCAAGTGATGAATCTAAAAAAGTAAGATGCTGGGTGTTTTTCACCCATAAGTTCATAACAGGGGACATCATAAGTAACACTGACCAGTAAAATAGGATTATCTCTTCATACAAATGTGATAAAAATATTTCTGGCAGGGCCTTAGACACCCGTAGGATTTGATATGTTAATGGGGGATTGCTCAGCCAATAAGGTCTTGGTGATGATGGAAAGCCCAGAGCAGTGAACGGGGCCCATGAACCATCCTGTCTCAGTCCCTACTGGTACCCCTGCTCTGCTTTCTCAACATGGCAACATTGTCCTTGTGAAATTGAAGGAATTATTATCATTTCTGACTCTAACTCTAAGGTCCAAGGAGAGAAGTCCAAGGTTATTTAATGCTATTTGGTAAAAAACAGAGGCGTTCTCCTAATTCCCACATCATTGACTGGAGCCACAATCATGGCTTGCCAGGGAGGTGGACTTTTAACTGGATACTCTGGACAAAACTGAGATGCTATTCTTAAAGGAAATGCGTGGGATCCAGTTACCAATTTAAAGGCTGAGGATTTCTAATGGTATTTGGGGTTTCATTCATCTTTACAAAAACCAATGCTTAAATTTGCTAAGTCTAGGAGTACAACGAACTGAGCACTTGTCACCCCCCACCCCTTACACTTAAACATCCTTCTAAACTCTCCCAGGAGTCTATAGAGTTAATGTAAATGGGAGTTTCCTGTAATAGACTCATTACATAAATCCCAAATGGATCGTGGGCTTCTAGTGAGGAATAAAAACGTAGGCTTGTGTACAGCTACTGCATTAATTAGAACACATCTAGTTTTAAGAAAGGGTTCCACCAAGCCAAAGGGATTTTTTTATCTGCTGTGTGAACAGCAACACCTAAGGCTTCGTGCCAACAGATTTGTGTGTGTGTGTGTGTGCCAACAGATTTGATAATGCATGTGCCCAAATGGCAGCACACATGCTTGCTCTGGGCTTCTCTGTTCCTAACCTCAGCTAGGGCCCGAGAAGTCATTAAACTCTACCACTATGTGGCAAAAGAAACCTAGGAATCAAGGTCAGATTTCATTATTACTGAATGAAATGTGTTTTCTGAACTGAAAATGTGCTTTGCAGATGTGTTAACACCTGGATTACACCGCATGGCAGACCTGACGGCTCGGCTATGTGGGACATCAAGTGAGAAGCCCCAATTCAGCAAGGAGAACGACATTCCGTTGTCTAATAGGCGGAAAGCTCTTGAAGAAGGAGTTTGACTTCTCAGGCTATCAGTTCTTACATGAAAGGTCAGTGGTTTGGAACTGGTGATTCTCAGATGACACTCAGCTCTCTCCTCCTTGAGTAAGAAATTCACTGTACACTTTTCCAACAGCTCTCAGAGTTTCCTTTTAGTAAATGGCAAAGCTTCACTTCACCCTTGCTTCTAGTCATTCTCAAAGTAGACTGAGTAGCTTGTAAGACCTCAGCAACAATGCTAGGACCAATGCACTTCGTAAAAATCAGTAGCTTATAGCTGATTTCATGGTTTGTATGACCTGCATGGCAATTGATTATGCTCACTCAGAGTTGATTCTTTCAGTTCTAACAATTATGTCACCCCAGCTATTTATAAAAGTATGTAAAGAATTAAGTATTTTTTCCTGATATTTAATAAAAAAATATAGTGCTGTAGTATTTCCACCACTGTTTTTTTTATTGCTCTGTTTTGAAGGGGATAAATCTAATGCATACCGCACAGTCTTATCTACGGGGTGATAGATAATTTCCACGGTGATGAAAATGTCAGGAGTTGTAAATTTGGATTTGGTAGCATGTATGTCATTTTATATAATCTCCAACATTGTGCATTTAGAATTTGCACATTTGAGAGTGTAGAGAATTTGTTTCAATTCAAAAGAAAAAATAAAAATGTCATTAAAAATAAATAAAGATAAATGGGATTTCTTACAAGAACCCCATTACCAGAAATAAGTAGAATTCCACATTCATATTTTCTGATTATCTACTTTTTTATTTGAAATTGTTACAGAGGAATGAAGGGATAAAGGGAGACAGATGTTCTGTCCACTGGTTCACTCCCCAGCTGGCTGCAATGACTGGAGGGAGACCAAGCCTGATCCAAGAGCCAGAATGGCAAGGCATTCTCCTGTTTTCTCTCCTCTTGCCTATTCTCTCTCTTTACCATCCTCTATGTAGCTAACGTTTAGTTTAATTCATCATTGTAGACTCTTGGTTTTCTGAGTTTTCTCCTTATTTTCAGCATCATTTTCTGTTTACCTTGACTTACATGAGTGTTCCCCGGAAGGGATTGGATCTGGTTCATAAGGGGTCTTTTTTTTTTTTTTAATTCATTTACATTGTATTATGTGATACAGTTTCATAGGTACTGGGATTGGGACTCATCCTTTTCATTAATAGTTCTTATGATTTCACAGTATCTTGTCACCATAAATTTTGATTGCATACCTGAGAATGGCGCAATATTGGATGTTTGGAACTCTCAAGGCAGGCTTTATTTTTAGGAATAGCTACAAGAAATGAGCGACTAGCGATGCCACCTAACACCCTAGTGATGAGGGCTGCGAACCCCTGTGGTCAGGGCTCCAGTGCTTCTGTGAGAGGACAGATACACGAGCAGAAAGCAGAAGCAGCGACATTCATGCCAGTTTATGTTCATAGGAATGTTGATGACATTTTTAAAAGTTTGTGCTCAAAATTGTATATTTCACTTTGAATATGGCTACCATTTGTGGAGTGCACACAATTTTTTAGCCCCAAATTTGTAAGAATCCCGTTTTTGTGATAGGTGATTTACTGAAAAAAAACATAAAAACATCAACTATTGTAAACAAGTATTTAAGAAGTCTGTGTATTTCAGCAGTGGAGTACGAAGCTAAGGTCACCAGACATCAGCTGGCAGCGTGGAGCAGCATAGGCATGAGAAGAGCTGCCTTCCTGTGGGCTGCGCCCTAATCCTACAGGGAGAGAGTGCCATCTCCACGGCTGGTCCCAAGATCCACGTGAAGGAAATTCTCAGAAAGCAAAGCTTGCTGTTCAAAGTCACGATTGTGACATCCAATTCCATCCATCAACATTATGGAATAAAGATCAGCAGCCTTTACTATAGATGTCACATATCCCTCATCTATGTCTCTGGTGCTTACAATTCAACTCTTTGCATTTTTGGAAATGTATTATTGAATAGAATGACAGGCAAAATACATATAAATATATAGTTGATCTCATAATATTGTTAAAATCACTGTAGGCCATATTACTATTACATAAATGGCACAGGTTATATAGTGCTTATATGTGAGTTTCTTAGACATGAGTAAACAGTGATTTGTAGATTTTTTTAAAAAATCTAACATATGTTGAGTATAATATTTTAAATGATGTTAGGAACAGAGCTACTTCTGTAACACAGTACACATTTAACAGACTGTTCCCACACAGCTTTACATGGGGGGAAACCAGGATTCATTTCCCATATAAATTAATTCTCGGTAACAACAGTGACACCTACCGCATGCCTCTTTAGACATTTTGCAAGTTTCATAATCCTCACAGATTAAAGATGAGTTACATACATGACCAAGGCAATATGTGTGTGTGTACACATTAATTAATTGAGGGAATATATAATGCCACGAAGTTCTATCCAATGCTTATTCTCTTTATTTCATAAACCAAGAAAATACTGCATTCTTACATGGAATATAATAATTTAGATTCTATGTGTATGACTTTTACCTCTGCTAGTCATGGTGTAGCCTGATATACAGAATTTCTAGTACATTTTAAAAATGAGCTCTTTGTTAAATTAATTAGAATTTCCACAATTGCAGCAGGAGAAAAGGAAGAACATTCAGAAAGGCAATAGGTGGTAGATCAGAGACATGATCAGTAGGGTTTGGACTGGGGAGAACCCTCACCTCTCCAAGAGGAAAGAGCCTCAGCCTCTGATCAGCACAGTTAAGAAGTGGGAGGTGTGGATGTGGGAGGCGGCTGCCTAAAATGCATGCTGAGGAATGTCCATGCCATTCTTTTCTCCAGTTTCAGTACAGGTCCTTATACTGTGCTCTATCCCTGAGCCAGAGATGGGGACAGCCTATAAACCTGGCTTTCAGCCCGCTAGAGAATGTGCCTCTTCTTTTCTGAAGCATCCTGGGATGATTCCTGTAATGATAAAGAATTAACCCGCCCTATGGGGGTGATTCCTGTAATGATAAAGACTTAACCCGCCCTATGGGGGTGATTCCTGTAATGATAAAGACTTAACCCGCCCCTTATGGGAAAAGCATTTCCTAGAGATAAGGATGCACATATATCATACATTTTTCTCCCACTGCATTATTTTAGATTCCACAATGATATGGGTAACTTTAGGTATCAATTTGACTGTTTTAATAGATAATCAAATAGAGAAGAAACAACTATTTCTGATGTCATTACGATGGTGTTTACAGAGTAAATTGACTTGATTTGTCATGTTTTATTTTTAAATGCTGTATATTTATTTTTATTATTTATTTGAAAGAGAGAGAGAGAGAGACCTCTATAAGCTGATTCACTTTCCAAATGCACACAGTTCCTAGGGTTGTATCAGGCTGAAACCAGGACGTCAGAACTCAATCCCACGTGGCTGTCAGAGACCCAGGTACTTGAACCATCACCTGTTGCTTCCCAGTATGCACATTAGCCAAACGCTGTACTGGGAGTATTGGAGCTGGAACCGAGAGCTACCATAGGGGATGCTCATGTCCCAAAGAGAGATTTATCCACTGTGCCACATGCCGCATGCTAACAATCAGTGAGGAACATCACCCTTCACTCAAAGTGAGCAAGCCTCACTCAGACTGCTGAGGGCTTGGATGGGACAAACACAGAGAAGTAAATGGAAGTGAATTCTCTCTTGCATGTGTGTTAAGATTTGTTAGAGTTACTGAGCTAGACAGAGATCCTTCAGATGGCCACAACAGCAGGAACTGGGCCAGGTAGAAGCCAGTCCTGGGGTCTCTCACAAGGATATCTTTGCTGCTGCTGCTTTCCCACTCAGACAGGTGCTTTAAGGAATGCTGGCATCCTCCGCACAGTGTCAGCACCCAGCTCTTTCTATTTTCCTGGATTCCTTGCTCAATCCAGACCCTCTCCTGCCCTTAGTTGATGTCACTGAGTATCCATTTACTTAGGAGGAGCCCAGGGCCTCATTTATCCACCCTCTGCTGTGTTTCTGAGGATTAATTAGATAACATATCTCAAGTGTCAGGCACTCAACAGTCAGAGTATCAAGCAGGTGGAAAATGACTTGCTGTTTGGAAATAGAATCGAATCAGAGTCCCTGATATACTCGCTCTGCAAACCGGATAAATCTTTTGACCTCCTCAAGACCTAGTTTACTTTCCTGTAAAATGGGGAATATGCTATTTTCCTTCACAACTATAGCCAGGATACAGTTACACGAAACAATGTGTTTTTCTAAGAATCTGCTTTAGAACTACTCCCATCTTGTTTTGTAACCACTTACCATTGATGCTTTGAGTGCCTGCTGTTTATTGTTGAAATCACAGACCCTTCCTGTCCACACATGCACTGCTTGCTGTGATGTGGCTGCTCAGTGCCCCTGTACCAGGCTGCAGGATTGTTTAATGTGCTACAGAAATCAAGGGCATTAATTCAAGTTTTAGCAGGGCTTTGCTCTGATTGCACTGCTGTTTTGTAATAAGCTTCCAACATATTTTCTTGAATAGTCTTTATGTATTTTTTCAGAACTTGACAAGAAGATTGAGCTGTCAATTTGTGATTTACAAAGCATTGCACCAAATAAATATAATGGTATTTGAAAAAAAGAAAGAAAGAAATATAAGCATGTTGTTCAATTATATTCAGTAAACCTTGAGGATAATATAAATTATTTTTCCTTTTAGATCCAGCATGAATGGGTGAGAGATTTTTCTGATTTAAAAGCCACTAAACTACAATGAAATGATGAACGCAATATTCTGCCGTTGTTTTACGCCTGTATCTGCTATGTACTCCATTGTATTTTTTAATTCCCACCTGCTCATCATGTTCTGGTCTTTACGTTCAGAATTGCTTTCATAACCCATTCAGTGTAATGATTCCAGTGGATAATTGCTTTCAGCACATACCATTGTTACACCCATCTCTCTATTTGCTCAATGTGATCGTCTCAGTAGTTTTGCTTTCAATTTACTCCTTGATAATTCTCCTCATTATGGTGCAGTTTTTGTTTTAAAGATTTATTTATTTTTATTGCAAAGTCAGATACATAGAGAGGAGATACAGAGAGGAAAATGTCCTGATGATTCACTCCCCAACTGGCCACAATGGCCTATGCTGCACCAATTCAAAGCCAGGAGCCAGAAAATTCCTCCAGGTCTCCCATGCGGGTGCAGGATATCAAGCCTTTGGGTTGGCCTCAACTGCTTTCCCAAGCCACAAGCAGGGAGCTGGATGGGAAGCAGGGCTGCTGGGATTAGAACCAGTGCCCATATAGGATCCTGGGGTGTTCAAGGTGAGAACTTTGGCTGCTAGACCACCACGTCAGGCCCTATGGTGCGGTTTCTAATCCAACAGATAATATTTGTTGTAACTCAGTATATTCCTAGGATGCGGCTGTCATTGCAGAAAGACTGGTGTTTCCCACTGCCTCTGGTCTCATTCTCCCATAGCAGTGACTTTTGGGTTTCCAGTTGCTCCACTTCCAGTACAGCTCCCAGCTAATGCACCTGGGAAAGCTTTCAGCTTAAGCGCTGATCATTGGAGTCAGTTATGGAGTAATTCAGTGGGTGGAAGATCTCTTCTCTATCACTCCTTCTCTTTCTCTCTCTATATATAATATAGATAGATATATAGATAGATAGATAGATAGATAGATAGATAGATAGATAGATAGATAGATAGATTTGTTGATTGATTTCTGGAATACTGTTAAATGACTTGTATACAAAAATGAAAGAGAGTTTTTATTTTCCCTTAAAAACGTTTACTATAGTAGGAAATGTAGAAATAAAATAATAATTGTCATTATTTTATTGACCTTGGAGTAGATTTCTAAATCTATATGAGAAAATAAGACCATATATTATCTTCTCTCTTGACCTAGTCATTGAATAATGAATGAAACCTAGAAAGATTTCATCAGAAGTAATGGTAGAAATAATTATTCCATTGTAATTATTTCTGCTTAAGGAGATTTGGGAGGTCTACACTGATGGTAGAGTTTGCCTTCCTTAAAGACTCATCAAGTGAGCAGAGTATATGACTCCCTAAAGACACACAGAACCATGCCCATGCACATACATTGGCCACATATGTGCAAGCAGGGTCTTAGAGAGGTCCCATGGGCTTTCCCAGAGAACCTTAAAAGTTGCCGAATCTTCACAAATGGTGAGAAGTTAGACATGGTGAGGAAACTTAGATTTTGATGCAAAACTTCCATATGTTTACCTTTCCCAGTTTTTCAAAGCCAGACAAGCCCTTGATTAGCTAGCCATGTATGTAATGTGTTGAAATGTATAGTGCCTTTAATTGTCCTCACTACACTCTGACACAGACACCAACACTCACCCACCCTCACCTCAACTATTGCATTGGCTTGCTCCTAGTTCTCACTGGCTCCACTTACTCCTTTGCACCCCACTCTTAATAGAGCATGTGGAGAAGACTGGCTAAACCACTGATGCCATCACTGAAGACCCTTGTTGGCTTTCTGTTCCAGGTAGAATGAAAACAGTTGCTAAGCATAGTTTAATGCTCCTGTCTAGCTCACCTGGCATACTATCCCTTGATATCCTCCCATAGCCATGCTTCGTCCTGTCCCCAACACTTCTTTTTTGAGACACAGAAAGCTTTCTCCCTTTGTTGGAAGTCTTTTCCTTATGGATACTTCTATTTAATTTTGACAGTGTTGTTAGCCAAGCATCACAATATCGGAGAAGTTGCCTTGTTGCTTCTATTCAAAGGTAATTCCATACCTCACCACTCTCTATTCCTTCATATTCCAGTCCTAAATGTGTAGTCAACACATAAACAAAATATAGCATTTTACTGTTATTGTTGCTGCTTATGTGTTCTTTATTTGATTTGTTTAAACCAGGATGCATGACATCAAACAGAAGCTTTTTCTTTCTATTTATTGATGCAAAGTTCATGCATATGGAATGCACACATTTACTGTATAAGTTGATGCTAATTGTGGTGTTTCCATGAATGAGAAACACCTATAGCAACCTTCATGAGAAACTAAAACAGAACACAGCCTCCACCTCAAGCCCCTTGAAACCCATTCCCCCCAGAAAAGCCCAAATGAATGTCTGGGTAAAACAATCATGTTCTATTCTCAAAGTAGGAACAGAAATCCTAATGCTTCATGCAGGTCAAAATGTACCAATAATGCAATGGTACAGCTGATCCGTGATGCAGAGGAATACATGAGGAAGAATGGGATTGCAAACATATAGGTTCAAGTTCTCTGTGACTGCATGAGGACCACTTGGACACTGAAAGAATAGGAGCTTGCCAAGTGATGAGTGCCAGACATCACTGCTACAACAGGAGATATTTGGTTTATAAAATAATGTCACTTGTACTCAGACAATCACATGCTGACAGTGGAATATTTACTCTATCTTGCACCGTATAAACCCATGAGTGTAAAACTGCTTATCGTCACTTTGTACTGACAATGCGTATTATGTTAAAAATCAGTCTGTGGGTAAATATTCTTCATTACATTTCAGCAGTACTTGCCATCAAGAGGTAACAGCAAATTTTCAAGGAGAAATTACTGGGTATTTATTTTTCTCCTGATTGTTTTCTCTCTGGGATTGCAGGGGAAGAAGGAAGGATGGGATTCAGGTCAGTGCCCCACACTTTCCTTCCCAACTTGCAGTTACTGAAGGAGTAATTGATGTGGGCATTTAGCGCAGCAATAGAAAGAAGCTGGACTGGAACAGCCATGTCCAAGGCTCATTTCCACTTCTGACTCCACTGTTCTCCCAGGAGCATCAGCAGGGAGCTGGGGCTGTGGAGAGGCAGTCAAGACCTGAGCTGGCACTGTGACATGAAATGCCTGTGTCACACACGGAAGCTTATCTCTTTGCACTGCAACAGCAGCTACGTTCCTCAGCATTTGTGGATGGGAACTCAGATAATTAACATAGAACTTGATGTGTTATTAATGTAAGCATTTAAACTCATAAGTTTCCCTAGAGTGTACAAATTTTCAACATTTACATTTTAATTTTCATTTAGTTTTGAATTAATTCAATTTGAATAAGGACTATATTTTGAAATTTCTTCCTTGACCCATGTTTTGTGGCTGTATTATGTATATTGGTTTTAAGGATTGCAGATATCACCTCTTCAACACCTAGGGGTTTGCTTGACACATCACCATTACTGATGTCAGATCTTATCCTCTAAAGATGAGAAAATCCAGGCTGCTAACAGCTCTGGGAGAGCTGCATATGAGCCAGCTGTTGGTGTGGCTCTGCCGTCACTACACATCGTCCTGTGAGTGGCAACTGGCCCAAACAGCATGTGACCTTGGCGGCTTCCTTAAACTTACCTGTGGTTCTTCAAACTCATTGTCTCTGTGAGTCCTGAAACATATCTCTGATAGAATTGACAATCTGATCTTGCTTTATCAAGAAAAGTCATGTAAATCCTTCAGCTAACTCTTTAAATAATTTAGTTGTTTTACTGATTGACTGATTTTGAATCTACTAAGTTGTGTTTTTGTGTGTGTGTGTGTGTGTTCTGGTTTTTATTCCACCTATTTCACAAGGCTTATGTTCCTCCTTTCTTCCTTCACACAGGTTATTTGAGTCATTTTAATATTCAGTTTGAGTTCCTGTGTTGGGTTCTTATCCAAATCTTTTTTTACCTTTTTTTAAGATATTGGCCTAAGAATTACAATGCATATTATTATCTCACCATTGCTTGTTTTGTTTTGGTTTCTGCTTCTGAGTTAACACTGCACTATTTTGTGGAAAACATACTAACTTTACGAGTCCTTTGCAGTACTATGATAATATATGACATATCTTTATATTCATACGATGGAAATAAAGAAAATATTTGCACCAATGGTTATGATGGAGATTTCTTTAATGTGTATGTTTGCTAAATACTCTTTTTTACTTGTGCAATGGAAGTAGATTTTTTTAATGAGAAATAAACTTATATTTTAAGTGGAAAATAGGATATGCATGTGTATTGGCACATGTGTTATACATAAAAGTATATGTGCATGTTTGTGGCTGCGTGTGAAGCCAGAGAACACACTTCATGGAGAACCAGCACCCATAACTAGAGTTGAGTAAGGAATGTAGCAAATACACACGTAGGCAACTGAGGCACAGAGTAACCAGCAAGTGGCAAGGGACATATAGGACAGCAGCAGATGAAGCTGAGCCAAAGACCTCAGGAGGTTCTTGATCACTGTGTAATAAATCATCCTAAATGTTTTTCATCTTGAATTTCATCTTGAATTTATCATGCTCAGAAGACTCTGTGATAAAACACTTAGGAAGGGTACAAGACCAAAGACCCTGGTTTGGAGAACTTGAGTCTAACAGTGACCACACAGCTCCAGCACCCAGCAGCCTGCATTGTTAATACTCACATGTCCGTTGGCATGTGGAGGTAGGGCTTCCACACAGCTTGGTGGTCTTAGTCACCTTTTGTCAAAGCTCAGTGATCTAAAGCTGACTGTCTCGACCCATTGTGTCTGTCAACCAACCCCACGTGGCTGCATAAGCACTGAGCATGCAAGGCCACTCAGGCTTCAGAAGTGAGGTTTAGGGTTAGGGACATATTTAAAATTTCACAGTGATAAGTAGCACACAAAACAGAAAAAATATGATAAAATAGCATCTTCTATCCTTTAAAGCTGATAAGTGAGTTTACTCTAGCTTTGGAGTGTCACCTGAGTTTTTACCTGTATTGGGAGATTTTACGTTCATTGCTTGGCAAGGCAAATAAAATTCCTGCCTCTGCACTTATTTCACTTGTGTTCAGTACTAAAACAAACAAGACATTTAATTCATCTACACTTCAACAGATTGTGTTTACAATGTGAAAGTTTGGGCCAAAAAAAATTGTCACAATTGAAAATGTCTGACTGGGGACTTTTGAAGGCTTGCATCCGGAAAGAGCTTTGCTCTTACTGTAAGAATGTGCAGACACGCTGGGCAGTGATCAGTGGCGTGATCAGGAAGTGCATCCATCTGTTACGGACCCATTAGGGGCATCTTCTTTAGAGCAGCCAATGTTCAAATTCATGGATCCAGACATACTATTTCACCTTTGCTTGCTGCTACATATTGACATTTTGATGGTAGACTCAGCACGTGAATCCGGTGCTGAGCACTGCACTAGTGATTATGTAGTAGAGGCAGGAAGGAAGACACTGTGCCATAAGCATCGTATTTGGAGAAAATAGCAGTGGCAAAATTTACCTGAGACCACAGCAGTAGACAAAAATGAGCCTTACAGCATATTACTCCTATGGACTAGTGACATGATCAGGAACATGATCAAACCAATTGTCTTGGTGGAAAAAATGATGAAAGCTTCAAACCTGAGACAGAAACCTAAGGCATACGGTGTTGTAAATGACTCAACGTAAACAAAAGTTGTGCAAGAAGGGAAAAAATGGTGGAGCGAAGAAAGTTGGTAAAGCAAGAAACCATGAGAACAGATGCTTGGGGGAAAGGGAAGGTTTCTTTAAGAGTTTGAATATTATTATTATTAAAATCTACATGAGACAAAACCAGTGTTAACAAGAAGTTCAGTGGATTCGCAATCGAGTTATAGTTGAAAATATGGAAAAAAATGGTAATGCTTTCTTGAAAAAAATTCTTATCTCAAAACATACATACTTAGAAGTTCAGTTTTTACTCTTTTACTAAGTTCTTTTCACCTTTTTTTAAAAAAGATTTTATTTACTTTTAATGGAAACACAGAATTTTATGGAGAAGGAAAGATACAGAAAGAGAAAGAGGTCTTCTATCCAATGGTTCACTCCTCAAATGATTACAAAGGCTGAAGCTGTGTTGATTTGAAGCTGGGAGCCAGGAGCTTCTTCCTGATCTCTCAGGGGAGTGCAGGGTCCCAAGGACGTGGCCAGCCTCCACTGTCTTCTCAGGCCATGAGCAGTGAGCTGGATAGGAAGTGGAGCAGTCAGCACTGTACAGGAGCCCGTGTGGGGTGCTGGTGCCACTTGCGGGGGCTTAGCCTGCAATGACACCGTCCCAGCCCTTAATTTTTAATCCACTTCCATCATTCAAAATTTTTCTTTCCCTTGCTGTTTCATTCAGATTCCAGAAATTGATGATTTTGCTTCACTAAGTAAAGTGTGTGCCATATTCAGCACACCTTTTATTCTTGTTACTTTGTAATATCAAGAAGCAACAATTTAATTTGTCCTAAGACACACCTTGTCTTCACCTCTTGGGTTTTAGCGCATGCAGGTGAAGTTCCTGTTAACTTTGATTGATCAGCTGGCACTGCCCTGCATTTCCTCCTCCTTTCCAAATTGTCAAAATTTCTCATGGGTGTTTATAGAAGTATATTCATGGTAGTAATTTCATTCAGAGTACAAAGTTTCTAGATTAAATATGAATATAAATCTTGTAGACTGGATTTCATGAAATACTGTTAATGTATTTCAAAATAAACAAAAGGCAATTTGAAATTTTCTAAAGTAATATTATTAGGAAAGTAGAGAGTAAAAATCGGTAAGTTAAATTGCCACTCTCGCCTTCCATGAAAACATGGAGGTGAGACTGGGGCTGGTGGCTGCTCCTGCTCTGTGGCAGCCAGGGGATCACTGGAACTTCCCCGCAGCGACTCCCATTCGTTTGGCTGAGCTGATGTAACCAACAAGCTGGTGTAGATTTGCATTTACTGTTTAGACTGGTTCTCAGAAACTTGGTAAACTTATAATGATCATTTTCTGTTTTTATGCTTAGAATAATCCACTGGCTAAGACATCATTGGGTTGCATTAAAAAAAAGAAATAATGACATATAACCATGCTAATCTGAAATTATCATGTAGCATTCTAGCTTACGGAATACAACTCAAATCAAGGATGTTTTAGGGAAGCATCAGCACACTATTATTAAATTCAGAGAAGAATAATGCTGAAAAGAAGGAGATGATGATAATATGCGATAAAGTCCCTTTCAGTAGTTGAATGAAAAACTAGGATGTGAATTACACACCCACTTTTACTCAATTTGTATTATTAATTTTATTATGTATCATAAATATTTGGAATAATAATTTGATTTTCTAATGTTTGATGAGTAATGAAATTACATCAAGACTGAGAACTATAATTTGTTGCAATAAGTCTAGAGATTTTACTAATATTTTAAAAATGGTAGACCTGGAAGTGCTCTTGCCTTAGAAAATGCTTTTTTCTGATTTATACTTGAACATAGCAAGAAAGAAACATGCTCACGTTCTTAATAAAACATTCCTTCTAAGAAAAATTTATAGTGTTGAGTTGTTGTTTTCAGATGTGATGGTCTAAAGATGAATTAATAGCTAAAACAGTCTGTCGGTGTTTGCATTTTAAATGTATTAACCTATGTAGGGTATGCAATCCCCACTGGATAATCCAGCGAATGATACACATTGCCTTATTTTTGAAAAAAGTGTATCAATAGGAAAAAAAAGTAAAATAGCATCTAAAATTATTACCAAGCATAACCACTATTTCTACCTTTACCATTCATAGAAGTGTTAATCTGCTCTGTAAGGACTAATGAGCATGTACAAGTGGATAACATGATTTTAACATGTCGAATTACATTTTCAAAGCAAATATACATATTTCTTTCTTTTTAAGGCATTCTCTTTCAAGCAACTAGAATGCTACCAATGGAAAAACAAATTGTTTTCAATGACAACATAAATTCACATACAAAGCAGTATCCTATAGAAATAAAAGTCACGTACCAGGACAGATGTTCTGTAATGAATGGAAACACTTCTTCATTTAGATACAATTTCCCCACTTGTTGCAACAGAAGCAAATTACCGATGGCAGTGATGCATTTCCAAATTATTCTGAAAGATGTGTAGACTGGCCAGCTCTGATGGCTGCCTCCAACCCGTGTGAGCAGCTGGGAATTCTGAAGCATGGGTTATCAACAACATGCTGGTGTCAGGGCCTGTCTGACGGCATCCTTTCCTCAGTTGTCTCAGACTTGGGACAAGCTTACAATGAGTGATGCTCATTCCTCTTCATCTCATTTACCCGGCTGATCTGCTTGTTGGTGCTGTCTTCACAAGCCTGCACAAATGCCAGCTCAATACTATTTTTAAAAGATAGTATCTTTTCCAGAGTTTTCCAAACCAGATCAGAAGCAGAAAAAACATTTTCGTCTTAAATGTCTGATTTACAGGTACATGAAGCTGTGATATGAAACAACCATTTCTACTGATGTGGATTGAAGCCAGTAATATAGGAATGTAAATACAATGGGCCCCATTGTGGTAATGCTTGTGTGTTGCTTGTGCATAGCACCTATAGAGCTTAAGCCTCTTTCAACAGGGGCAGCGTTCCCCACTTTACAGGTACAGGTGAAAATTAGAAATGACAGGCACATTCTCATGAGCACACATGAAGTAGGAGGGGAAAGTGAACCTGGAAAACTGGGCCCGGGGACGCCAGTTTCACCACAGCACACCACACTGGCATCTGAGAAATACAGTCGTGAATTAGCTCTTCTCTTCACGATTATCTATTTTCTTACATTCTAGTAAGCTACTCTGTGAACTATTGTCAAACAATGTCTATTTTACACTCGGTGCCTGGGGCTCCTGGGGTACAACTGAGCTCCAGGCCCGGTTGTTCACTGGTGCTGAGTGGGAGTTAAGGAAGATGGGTCAATAGCATGTCATGACAGCAAATGGTATTCAAGCAAGGAAAGAATTACTGGGTTCTGGAAATTATGTATCTCACACAAGAAAACCAGAAAGTTACTCTTCATTGCTGCTTTTTACAACTTACATATCTACCACATGTAAATTCTAAATGAAATTTCCACACAATTTAGGATAAATTATTTATTTTCATGCATTATAGGCTATAAAATATCTTCTGTTGACTGTTCATTTGATTTTCACCTGCTGAAAGATGGAGAGAACATACTGTCACACACATCTTCACAAGTAAGGAAACACAAGGCTATGAATCTATCCCTAGGTATAATTCATGTCAGCCAAAACGTATGTGTTTCATACTGATGTAGTTATATTGCACATTGGTAAAGATTTCTGGCTGACTCTGCAGTCAATTTGATCAATTTGGCATCAAATTTCAATCCATCACTTGCTTTTGTGCAATTTTAGATGTTTCTAGAACCCTCTTCAATTTCCTCATATACACCATAAATAACAACACCAATAAACACTAGTTTTCATTGAATAGCTAAAGATGACCAAGGTAAAGATTACATGTAAAATACAACAGTTTTGAATGTAACACTCACCATGTTTGCTAGTCAATACAAGATAGTAGAAAGAGATGGCTCAGTCACAGAAATGTTCCTCATCACCCAATAATCCATCAGATGGTCTTCCTAATGCTTGCTTTTGTAACATTTTGATTTTTCTCTACTCGACCTCACGTCCATTCAATCTAGTGTACATACACCTGTTAGAGTATTCTGCCTTAAGTATTACTTTTAAACAACATTTTTCCTAATAAAATTAAAATACTCACCTTTGAAAATACATGAACTGTTTGGATGACACCAAATGCACTCACCAGCAGTAATATAAACTCCAACCTTCCCATGTTTCTCGCACTCTCCCTGTCTGCTTCCTTATTCCAGACAACTCAAAGGATGTTTTGCTCAATTCCCTTTGGTTGGACACTTCTCCATTAAATTTTTTTTTTAACAATAATGCCTGTCCTTCAAGGGCCACATGGAAGATAAACTATTCACAAAACTTCTCTTGATCCTTTTAGGATATTTTGTTCTGGGGTGGGCACAGTGACTGCAGGCTGATCCTCCACCTGTAATTGCCGTCATCCCGTAGGGGTGTCCGACCTACTCCACCTGTGCTCCAGGTCTCTCCCACAGCCCGTGACAGCAGTGGAGGATGGCCCAGGTCCTTGGACCTGCATCTGCAAGGGAGATCTGGAAGAAGCTTCTGCCTTCTGCCTTTGGATTGACTCTCTCTTGCCTTTGCAACATTCTGGGGAGTGAACCAGTGGATGAAAAATCTTTCTCTTTCCTTCTCTGTGTAAATCTGCCTTTCCAAGAAAAGTAAATAAATCTTTAAAAAGACATGATTGTCCCATGTTTATCTTTCTAACTGCTTAATTATGCACTGCATGCATATTGTGTATTCTTGACAATGTAATAGTTTTATCTTCCATGGGAGAGGATAAAGTTGATACCCAAACAAGAGCGTCATCACGGGAGATACTTTGGGGCTTTCTAATCTTATGGTAGAGAGTATAGGCTTCATAAAGAAGGACTTTATTTTAAATAACAAATTTATACATCATGATTCTGGTGACTGTTAAGTATTGTGTGACAATTATAGGCAGGCAGGAAAACAACCATTCCAAGAATGAACCACCATTAATGAGCCTCCATGTTTGGCTAGATGATAGAAGGCAGAGTGAGTGAGGAGAGCATATGGATTATGCAATTAAGAAAGTGAAGAAACGGATCATCTGTGTAGGATGTTTTGGAGGGAACCCAAGAATATGTCTGAAGAATCCCATGGTAAAATGTTGCCTACACTAGGAAATACAGAACGGATGGCTCTAAGGTGTGTGCCACCTGTGGTCTCTATCAGTTGTTTCACTCACAGGTCTACTGGAGTGACAATTCATATAGAAATTACATGTAATTTAGACAATTCATTACTGAAATGAATTAAGATAATTCTAAATTAACAAAGGTCTTTATATTTACTCAACGAGAGTATTTAGAAAGGCACATTCTACCTATTTACACATGGTTTTGTCTTTTTAATTTTATTAGAACCTTAACGGGGGAAGATCAGAGTAATTAAATGGAAAATAAATTGATAATTAAGTCTTGTTTCTTCTATTTACTCAATTAACAGCTTCAGGTTTGTTTGCTTTGTTCCAAACCATCATGGAGAGAAAGCTTAGCCACGGCACAAGAGTCCGCCCACTCCAGTACCTGCTGTTGGACGAACACTGATGCAGGGCTTGGATTGTAACTGCTCATAATCAGAGAAAGCAAAGACTTTCTCTCTGCAGTTGGAATCTGACATGAGGCATTCTCATCAATGAAATGCTCATAGAAACTTCATGATAACATGTCATCTCTTATTTCACTGCCAAACCTTCCATGAATTATTCTCCCTTTTAAAAGGAAAAGAAAACCAGGGCCCTATTTTGCCATTTGCCATGACATCACAAGGTTAAAGAAAACATGCTCATGGGATTTTCCAAAAGCCATATTTGGGGGAACACATTTTTTAGGGGAATATTATAGAAAAAAACTGATGCAGTCACATTGATGAATATTCAAGCATTGCCAAGGAGCTAAGTTTATTAAAGCTGGATAATCACAGGATAGGAGCCCATCAGATCCACTGCAGTATTTCTGTAGCAAAAAATAATGTGACAGAAAAAACAACGCATCCATAACGTGGGATGTATTACTTTACAAGTCCAAAGACATCACTCTCCAATCATGCTTATCAGCACACTGATCTTATTTTAGGAAAATAAATCGACCAGGACAGAAGCACAAGATTTGGCTTGCAGCTTGCTAAGTAGCACTTAATAGTTGGATATAACACCAAGAAGCTGAAAAGTGAATTCAAACACAGACAAGGAAAAAATAGCTGATAAAATCAATAGAATAGGATAAAATTAATTATCATAAATATCTTACTAAATTTATAAAACATTTGTATTGATGATATGTGGATTCACTTTATCAAAAATAAGCTTAAAAATAACGTGAACATCTTGAACCATCTCATTCTTTACCTACCTGTGTCATTCCCTTCTGAACGTGTCAAAGGTGGCAGCAGGGCACATGGTTTCACAGGCCTGGATACTAAATAGAGTTTTCATATCTTGGTAAATGTCCATTCTAGCTTTAACAGATGCATCTTCAGAGGCCTCCACAGAAGATCTCCCCACTTCAGTGCAGAATGCCCATAGCCCAGCACCTGGGGTTACTGCCAGGGACCAAAGTAGGCCTCTGGGATACTGCCTCTCACCAAATGATCTTCTTTCCTGATGAGCCGGTATGAGCATATTGCCAATTCCAGTATTAATTATTTGAACTAGTTTTTGTTTTGCTATGAAGCTGCTGTCCCTTAAATAACACACTGGCTTTCCATTCTTATCACACATCTTCTTCAGTTTTATAACTTGCTTTTAATTCCCTGGAGTGGGTTTCTGGTGTCACTACCTGCTCAGCTGAGCAGCAGCACAGCAGCAGCACGGAGTGGGCTAAGGAGACACTGCAGAGGAGGACGCACAGCGACAGGACACGTGCTGCTGATGGCTTGCTGTCATGGCTGCTTGGATAAACAGCATGTTTGTCTTGAGATTACAAATTCAACGTGACAGGGATCCTACTGAAATTTCTCTAGAGAGAAAGCAACATAAAAACATGGCTGTCTTTCCAAAGAATCTTTGGTACATTGATTTTGAATTGAACATTATAAAAACAAGTATGAGATAAGTAAATAAGCCGACCCAAATTAAAAAGTGTAATTATATACTGATAGAGTTTAGAATGTGTAGAATAACAATGAAAAATAAGCTTTATTTGTCATTATTCATACAATTTTCTATTCACCAATCAATTGAATTTATGGACATGATTATGTTTATAGGAGGAGTTTCAATAATATGCACTCTTCAGAAATGTTGTGACAACTCTTTGATTTTTCTGTGATAAGGTTATTTCATTTTCTAGTTTGCTTTTTAAAAACATACATGAAATTGAACTCCAGACAGGACTATACGACAGAAATTTAATTTGTAAAGTCTGCTTGAACTGCATGGTCTAAGTTGCCGTAGACTGTGCTATTTAGATACCTACAAGACAGAATTACATCACGCTGTGCAACAGTAGTTTTGAAAATGCTGGTACTCAGAGTTAAAACTAATTCTTGTACTTAAAATGTAAGTGAAAGATTACACATTATGCAATTCAAAAATATCCACTCACTGAACCAACCTTCATTGGTTATATGTATACAATTCTACAGAAATTAATTTGATTTTATTTGTGTGAAGTACATTATATCACTAAGCTTCCAGGTGCCATAGTCTATTTGCCTGAGTATAACAATGATTCAGGATGATATAATCTAGGTCATAAAATGGTATGTGACTTTAAAGCATTTATAAAAGTGTTACATATTCTAGAAGGAAAACATACACCATAAAATTTTAGAAATGAAATATTTTTGGAATTAAACTTCTCTAATCTGTGGAAATCGTGGATATAAAGTGTGTATTTGTGTAGCCAGTTGTGTCCCAATCCAGTAGAAGAAAACATTTCTCTTAACTCAAGTTAGGAAATATTATACATTTTATATATCTTTATATAAAAAATTACAAGTAGCAAGCATATGACACAAAGAAATGTCAGATTAACAGCAGTATTTGAGAATGCATGCTTTTTACAATGTGTCTAATAAAAAGGATATTTTCCCAACTCAAATATCCAGTACTGACATGCAGGGTACGCTCTCACGCTGTGAATTCAGTCATGTTGCTAAGTGCTTAATCAAAAACATTTCTATAGGAAGGTATGGATGGTAAATATCCGATTGCAAAAAGTATTTCTGAAATGCGGCGTCTTCCTTTGATATAAAACAAAAAAGGAAATTTGAAGAATATAGGAAAGATAAAAAAAATGGGATTTTTTTCTTATTGCAATTACTCATGACTTTTTGCTGCATTGAATCACAATATAACAATAGATGTCCATAAAACCTCTAGCTGGTGTTTCCTTGGTCCGCATGTTCACTGCAGAAAGTTCAGAATCATTCAGGAATGCACTATGTTCTAGCAGTCTAATGAAAACAATGTACATACAACACAGGCTCATCCAAAGTCATGTTTCGTTCTCCACATTTCACACAAGTACAACTATGTAACAAAGACATGAAACAATAAGAAAACAAAAGGGAAACTGACAGTGGAACTAAAGTCAGGACAGTCCTACTCAGGAACTAATTTCTTCTTCAAGTTTCCAGTAAATCTCAAAATGTATTTAAAAACTAAGGAGCACTTGGTGGCCAGCAACCAAATTACGAAATGAACAGATCGGTGTGCAGCGGGAATGTCTTGCCGAAGGAATAAGAAATGTCTGTCATTCTTAGGTTTGGGTAAAGGCAGTGGAATGAATTTAGAAATATGTCCACTTTTCACAATTCACTATAGAATTTTCTTTTCACAGTCCCCATGTTTGTATAAACAGTTCTTCTCTGAAAATAAAACACAGTTAAGACATTTTCTCCCAATGAAAAATGCATACAAACACACCAACTTCTCAAGGTAATACAAAGCACAGAAATGCATCCACCTAACTGAATAATGGCCGGCAGATTAGATGCCAAGCAAATTTAATCGAAGACAAGTTAGGCTAATATAGAAACAGACCAAGAAGTGCAAAAAGTGAAGCTACAGTGGATCCCAATGGCAATAAACATGTGAACATAGACAACTGATAATGGGGCCTTTTACATGAGTAAGCATTCAAATTTTATAAAATTTGAAATAACATGCTGCGTTTGGTTTCTATGGTAGAAGCTACGTACTCATGCAAACATTAAAGTGCATCAGTTATGACCAAATATTTAGTGTTTGAGTGTTGCCAAATTCTATCAGTCATCGCTGATTTCACATACTGACTTCAAACAATGTTGAGACTGCATGTCCTATTTCTTGTTTTGAATATCTTGTCTTTTTTCTCTAGCATTTTTTGATTAAAGTTTGTTTATTTTGGCATCTCCACGCTGAAATGTATAAAATTTGGCTTACTAACATGACACCCAGTTTAATACACTTAAGTGTGAATCTTAGTGATAATAGCAGTAATATTTATTTTAAAGAAATGCATCCTAAGAATCACCTCTCCAAAAGCACTGTATCAAGTTATACTTCTGGCTATGGAATGCTATGGAACACACATTTCAGTAAATAATGAATACATCATACCCTAAACACTACAAGACAAAACAAAACAAAATACAGCAAATTGGGGGAGGAGCCGAGAGCATTTGCTTACCTTGAATTCTCTCTTAGACCCTAGTTGTGTTGTATTCAGATTCATGTTTGCTTAGAGACCCAATGAGGCAGAACCTGGAATGTTATGGCTATTTCATTCAACAAAGCAATATTTTCACAGGAAATAAACATATGCACACAAATATGTACTTAAAAGCATTTCTGAAACTCATAAAATGCGTGGAAATAGATTATTTTCCATCAGCATGCAAACTGTTCTAGATCAACTAAAATAATTTTAGGTTTAAAGAATGCATAATCAACAAAAAAATCACATACATTTATAAAATGCACTAACCACCAGCAGACATGCAAAACAACGCAAACATGACTGGGTTTGGGATATGCAATAAACTTTTTTAAATTTAAATTTTATTTTCTCAAATATTTCACAAATTATAGGAGGGGAAAATAAATATTCCTCCTCTTTCTCCCTGCATTTGTATGTAAATGTTTCACATTTTGATATATTATATATTATCATGTACAATTATTAATAAAGTGTTATGTGATATTTGAAATAAAGTATTTGCATTGTCATACCAAAAATAAATATACTTTACTGCAAAATATGTTAGTTTTGCATAAAGTTGTTTAACAATGTGGGCTATCCATTTTGGTAAGGCAATCTTTACAAATATGATTCTTTCATATCTTAAAAAATGTAAGTATTGATAGGTGTGCCATTCATGGCCATAAGAAAAACTAGCAATAGAAATCTGTATTAATAATTAAACACTATTAATTCTGTGTATAAATAGCTACTTGCATATGTAGAAAAGTAAATGAGGTATCTTTGGTCTGTGTCTGCATGTGTGGGCACACACATCATGCATGTGAGTTGGATTTTAGGAATAGTATGTCTAGCACTGAAAAGGAAAAAAGGGGGGAGGGGTTTAAATCGCTGATTAAAGGGGAACTGAAATAAGAAAACTAGAGCACAAGATTCTGGAAGGATTCCCAGTCTTCAAGTTATAGTTGTCATCAAAAAACCGACTGATACTGACCGCTGGACAGCTTTGTCGTGCCGGGACAGCCTGTGGCTGGTGGTGGGCACCTCCTCGATTTCGTCGATGTCGCACGCATCCGCAGCGTCCTGGGAGTAGTTGTGTTTCATGACCAGGATGTTCCTTCTGCTCACGGGCGGGATGAGGGGTTTGATGGGTTGCGGGGGCATTTCTGTCAGGACGGAAGCATCTCTTGTGCTGAGGTTACTGCGGCTGCCTTTAGTGCTGGACAGTTGGGATCCACAGTGATGGTCGTGAATGCATTTGGAAGATGACCTCCGCAGTTTATGGAAGCTGTCAAAGTCTTCCGCCACATCAGCAAAGTCAGCGGTGGCTCCTGTTCCTCTGAGCGTGCACAGTTCGTAATGGGGCGGCTCGAACACCTCCTGGAACACGGTCTGGTCCAAGTCCGGCTTCCTCTGAACATACTTTTTACGAGGCTGTTTGATCTGGACGATGACTGAGACTATGATGAGGATGATGACGACGCAGGAAGTCACTCCTATCACTGTCCCGCTGGTGTTGGTCAGCTGATCCAGCAGGCTGGGCTTCCGCTTCTCTGCCACACAGGAAGGAATCAACAACACGACAAGAGCACAGTTCTCAGTACACTTACAGCAGCACAGGGAAATAAAGTGAACAGGAATAGCTGAGCTTTTCCAAGGGCCCTGCCTTGTGGTTTCAAAATAATGCTACTAGAGTAAACCTCCGTTATACACATCTAGTTATAAGTTAATTTGTATAATATACATCATGCTAAATATATTCAGTAATCCATATTTGAAGAAAAATACATTTGGAAAAATTTTGTAACATCTGAATCATGATATTTGAGGAAAAACTGGTTATTTTTTAAACAGCAAATTTCTTTATACTCACAGTTGTAGGAAAACATTTAAACTCAACTATTGGAAACATGAAAAATAAACCACACACACACACACTCATACATGCATTCATACACATGTATTTTTGTGAGTTTGCTCATGACAGTTACAGCTGAAGTCAAAGTGACAATAATATCCTGATATCAAAAGGTAATTCAAGTCAAACTCAAAAGACAGACACTTCAGAAGGCTGGCATGAGGATCTGCATAGCGTATTTTCCAAATTAAATAACCATCACTGGTAATAATTATTTTAAAAGTCAACCATTTAAAGTATAATTCAGTAAAACTATGGCAATTATTCTGTATTTATATAAGCAAATCCACCACATTTGTTTAGGTGTCGTTAATGCCTGTGGCTGGTAAGCCATTATTTGTGCCTTCCAACTTCATTCCATTCTGATGGAACTCTGTTCAGGGAAGTTATGGAAAAGAAAGCAAGCGACCCTCTTAATAATGTAAAAGAAAAGAATTACACTGTCCAAAGAGTGAAAATCAAATATGAAAAACAAAAATTAACAGTCTTCGAAAAATATGCCGAGTTATCACGCACACCAAAACGTCGCAGGAGTACAAGATGGGCACGAGAGACAACGAGGAAAACTTCTCTTCCACGAAATATAGATGGAAAACTTCCTGAATGGGGGAGAGTCTTATGTTGATATTTAACAAATCCTGACTGTCGTAAATGCAGAGACCCAGCCCTGGACACATAACATTCAACATTTTTTTAAAATATGGAAAAGAGAAAAAAGTCTTAAATAAAAATAGAATAAACCAGCCTATCAGATGAAAAGCAGCCATGATGGGATTAACAGAAAAAAGTCATAAGTAAGCTAAATCCTACTCTAATTTTGGATAGAACAGTTTTTTCAGGCAAAACATTACCACACATTATAAGATTATTTCAAATGTAACCATTTATAATCATACATGGGCTTAACAATAAGTTAGAATAATAAAATAGCGGACAAACCTTATATAATTGAAGACTCAATAAGAATTTAACCATAAGTAATAGAAAATTGACTATCATTTCAATAATGATTAAAATAGGCATAAAATCAAAGATAGGCAGAAGAACTGATTATCACATCCTATACACCATCTACATATTAATGCATATCTACAGAACTATTCTACCAAAAGAAAATATACTTTCTTCTCAAGAAATCAGGGTACACTACATGCTGTGTGTTACAACCAACAACAACCTCTGTGACTAAAATCGCAGAAAGTGTATTCTGTCAAAAGAGTATGAATCAGAAGTCAAGCAAACGGTCTTAGCTTCTGGGAAGAGTGAATGAGGACTTGTATAACGCACCTGAGTTTGCATTTCTGTGAAAGCTGTCTTATTTCAAGTGTTCCTATCGTGCCAGGGGAACAGACCCACAATGGATCAAAAAGCCAGTGCTAATACTCATTCCCCATGCTGTCTGCACACTTCAGAAAGGATTTAATTTCTTTCCTACTCAGAAGTGGCCCTTTGCACAGAAATAATGATCACCAGTGCTCAGGCCCCACCGCCACAACAGTTGGCATTGGACCTTCTTTTCTAACTGACTGTGCAATACAATAGCTACTGTGACAATACATCGCTCTTCCATCCACAGGACATTTTAATAGATACCATTGGGCTTCCAAGAAGAAAGAGTTTTTAGCTTATTTATTTTCCTTGGCAAGTTATTTAACATTAAATCGAAACAAAATAGCTTGTGCCTTCATCTTAACTAAAATACGCAGTATTAATGCATCAGTCAAGGATTCCTGTTCACATGCGCAAAATGGAGAGCAACATTACTGGGAAGAAAGTAAAGCATTTTCATGGTAAAACTCAAGTGGATCTCAGTGGCTGAAGGTACTTTTGAAAGCACACGTTTTCCTTCAGTCCGTTTTCTTTCTGGCTATGTGCTCAAAGACCAATGGAGACAAACTGGAATGAGTACTTGTTGTATGGAAGGATCAGTTGGGCAATGCATTCCTGGAAAGACCCTTCCAGTGGCTTGGCAGGCTGAAACAAGGGGATGTCTACAATGCATGCTCTAGTGTTAAGGACAGTTCACTGTGAGTTAATGAAGAAGGACCCCTCTGCATACAGTATGAATATACAGTATGAATAAAAGGTGGATAAAAGTGCTTGCAAATCAATTACAGGATATACAGAGCTCACGAGAATCACCATACATCTAAGATTTAAAGTTTTCTATATACTTGAATTTCTTTCCACTTCCATGGGTAGAGAACTTTGCAAATTTCAAGGACTGATTGTTACCTTTACAATGGTTTTCGTCCCAAGGGTAAACACAGTTCTGGAGTCCGTTGCAGACCAAGGTGTTGTTAATGCACATGTTACTATGGCAGAAGAATGTATTGCCTTCACAAGGAGCTAAAACACAAGAAACAAGACCAAAACAGCTGTAAGCAACACTCTGTTGTGTGTCATTCACAATGAAATCTGCAAGCAGAACTGCTGGGGTCCATGCAGTAGGTGTGGAGGACACGAAAGTGTGAGGAGTGACAGTCTGTGAGGGAACTCTATGAATGGTCTGTGACGTGGTAGACAAACTGTTGCAGTGGCAAATATGTCTTGGGTTACCCCATATAGAGTGCCTTCCTGAACAGGGGCTGAGCTCTGAAAACAGCATGAGCTGCCTTGCACAGTATGCTATCCACATGGCTTCTTTGATTGTGGCTATACTCACTCAGCAAACTTAGCTGCAATCACATGTATAAATCAGACTACAGACAGAAATTCTCTGTGTGTGGGCTTTCAATGTACAAGAACATGCACTGAGTATATCCGGGTAATTATGAAAAATAAACTTATCAACAAATTTTTGAAGAAAAACTGTCAGCCAAACCCTATAACATCAGAGAAGTATATGAAAAGGAAGAATGTCATATCATCTTAAATTAAGGCAAACATGTGGTATTTAACCTTTTGGGATTGGCTCATTTCCCTTAGCATTATGGTTTCCAGTTTGGCCCATTTGGCCACAAAGAACTGCATTTTGTTTTTTTTAATAGCTGAGTAGTATTCCATGGAGTAGATGAACCATAGCTTTCTTATCCAATCCTCTGCTGATGGGCATTTTGGCTGCTTCCATGTTTTTGCAATTACTGATTGTGCTGCTATGAGCATAGGAGTGCATGTTGGTTTCTCATAAAACAAGTGTTCTGGATATATTTCTAGGAGTGCTATTGCTGGATCATACGGTATGTTGATTTTGAGTTGTTTGCATGTTCTCCATACTGCTTTCCATAGAGGCTGTACCAGCCTGCAGCCCCACCAGCAGTGGAGTAGGGTTCCCTTTTCCCCGCAACCTCGCCAACAAGTGTTGTTGGTGCTGTTTTTCATGTGGGCCAGTCTTACTGGCATCAGGTGGTACCTCATTGATGTATGTTATATGTTGTGTATAAACTAAAATTGAAATGTCAATGAGGTGGTCACACAAAAAAAAGAAGATAATAGCTATCTAACAAAGGAAATTTTGAAAGGACCAGAATTGAACATGGATGAGCTTGGATGAAAATCTGAGGTCTCCTTTAGTTAAATAATTGGTTTTTAGTGAACAAAATAATTATTAACTCAATTTATTTAACTAATTAGCCTACAAGAAGGCTTAAAACTGAAAGTATTTCAGAACAAAAACAAAACACGTAATAGGAGAAGATGGTTATAAAACTCTGAGCTTAGTTTGTTTACTGAAAAAACATTCAATATCAATTATTAATTAATAAAACTACTTCTGTTTAAAAAAAAAAAGAAAATGAAGAATGTCTTGGAAATTCAGAACCAGAAATAATTGCCTCCTGAACAACCTATGATTAGGTCTACTAGTGACATTTAAAAATCTGTTGTGGTGACTCAGTCATCTTACCGGGTTACATTTAGCTTTAAGTGATGATACATAATGACCATGATCTCCAGGTTGCAAAACAAATAGAGGCAAAGGGGAGTAAAACCCGATCCCCAACAAGATAAGGAATCAGGATAAACAATTATGAAAAATAATCTGAGGGCTTTCACACAGCCAACAAAATACTGTAAGACTTCAAAGTTAAGGAAGAACACACATTTTTCAATTCGAGTCCAGGCACGGTTGCAACCGTCTGTGCTCGGGACTGCACTGGGAACAGTCGTTGGCAGATGGTCTTGTAACACCAACTTGCTTTACCTTTGTGGTAATACCACACCCTTCAGATACCTCACAAAATGAAATTTTAATCTTAACTTTCTTCAGCAATAGTTCTGTAACCCTATATAGGTAGAAATTCTCACATAACTAATCAGACTTGTTTCTTCCTGCTCAATGGATTCGCTGAGAGAGGTTAACACATAATTAAGGCCTCAGTGCCACTGGCCCTCGGTCCACATCTTTCCTGAGCAAAATGTTCAGGGAATGTTCAGGGAGTGAGAGATGCTAAATGTTTGTCAGTCGTGGCAGGGTTTGCATGCTTGCTTTTGTAGTTCTTTCTCTTTCATTGGAGTTCTACAAACTTTGGCAAAAGCAAGGGATAAGAAAAACCAGTACGTAGAAGAATACCAGGAAAAGACACAGGAGGTTTCCCCATTAACTGCCCTGTTTAGAATTTAACATATTGTGGGTGTGACTCACACAACACACACAACATACAAAACATAGACTTTGAAATGACAGTTCATCAATCAATAAAACTCTTTGCTGACCATTGTTATCTAAGCAATGCAACCACACTGCAATGAATTGCTTCATATTCAAAAGCGCATGTTATAATTTTATAACATTTGCCATATGAGTCAAAATTGTCAAGGGAATACTTAGTATAAGACTAACATTACTATAAAAATCAGCAGTACTCGTATTCTGAAAATCAAGTGTAAGGCAAGGACGGAAGTCCAGTGGACTTCCCTGAGTTCTCTGCGTCACTCTCCCTCCCCACCCTGCCCCACTGCACCCCAGTCTAAAAAACACCATTTCCTCCTTCTCCCTCTGTGCACTTGAACTTGACATGTCTTGTTAATGAGTAAAATACAATGTGATACACACACACACACACACACACACGAGTATTACACCCACATACTGGAAAACATCAGGCATTTTTAAAATGCCATGGTCAATACCATATTGGGATACTAATTGGGAAAAACCTCTCTGTAATGAAAAATCTAATCATATAGAGTTGCAGTAATCTGGTTTTATTAAGGAACTACGTTTAAATTTGTATCAACCATTACGGATTTTCAAGACTGATACAGTCTGTTGGAACAATAATAAAAATTGACAAAACTTACATACAATGCATAAAGGAATTTTCTCCACAGGTTAGAATGGTTATAAAATATGTTTCTTTAAAACCCACTTAATTATGTAGTAACTTGCGATGATTTTGAAAATTGTTTCTATCAAGTAAAGAAATCTTTACGGAAGCACAAATATTGAACTTCCATCAGGAGTTGGAAACGTGTTTATGATTGTTATTGGAGAAGATGGCAGTTAAAAGTTTTTGCATAGTAAAATAATCTCATTTTGTAATCAGGTGTGTAGGAGCACTGAAATTGGAATTTCAGATACTGGAATGGTGGTAGTGCTTGTATCTAACCCTTACCAGTTATGCAGCTAGCAACCAATGTGAAGGTCCCAGAGCTGTGGCTAACCAGTAGTGATTCCATTTGGAATGCAGCAGGCAACACAGGAACATCAGCACACAGCATTGTTCACACCCGCAATATAGTAAGTAGTTCTAAACAGGGCAGTTAATGGGGGAACCTCCTGTGTCTTTTCCTGGTATTATTCTACGTACTGGTTTTTCTTATCCCTTGCTTTTGCCAAAGTTTGTAGAACTCCAATGAAAGAGAAAGAACTACAAAAGCAAGCATGCAAACCCTGCCACGACTGACAAACATTTAGCATCTCTCACTCCCTGAACATTCCCTGAACATTTTGCTCAGGAAAGATGTGGACCGAGGGCCAGTGGCACTGAGGCTTTAATTATGTGTTAACCTCTCTCAGTGAATCCATTGAGCAGGAAGAAACAAGTCTGATTTGTTTTGCTCAATACAAATGACTCCAATTATATTTGCTTACCACTTAGACAAAACAAAAAATAAAAACACAAAACTTTTGGGAGCATTACCTTAGTCCTGAAAAACAATTATTGTGATAAATTTTTAATTCAAAAGAAAATACAGACAGGTATTTATTTAATTATAAAAACTCACACATGAGCAAACCTCTGAAAAAGCTTCCTAGAAACACAAAAGCCAAATATTTATTTATGAAAGGCGAAAGATTTATATGATCTGGAGAGAAACCAGAGTATAAAAAGCCAAATATTTCTAATGATGATTTTTAGGATTGATCCAAGTGACATTTAGATTATTTAAGACTTTTTCCACATGTATATACAAAGTTACTTGAAAAATTCATGGAAAATAAAATTTCAAAATAATTATGTTTTGGTAAACATGATTTTGAAATTTGTGCACAGGTTGTACATAAGACACATTTATACAAGCCACTCCAATACGGCTGAATAAGTTTATGTGCATGAATATATCAACACAGATTCACGACTTTTTATGAAAACAATTCTAAACATTAATGCAAAAATTTGCCTTCTGTTTTATATTTTTTAAAAGAAATGTATTCACCTTAGTGGCACGAAGAGGAGAGACACAGAAAAAGACTGAGTGAGACAGAGTGTGAGCAACCGAGAGAGAGAGGAGAATGCTCTTCCCTTGGCCCATTCCCCAAATGCCTGCTAAGCCCTGGCTGCGCTGGGCTGCACCAGGAGCCCAGAACTCATCCCGGGTCCCCAGGTGCCTGGCTGACAGCTGCTAGGCGGAGCTCTCCCTACTGCACCAGGGATCTACATTAGCAGGAAACTGAAGTCGGGAACTGGAATTGGGTGTCACACCCAGAAACTCTGAATGGCAAATGGGTGTCTTACACTAGGTTAAACACTTACTCCATTTTTCAGAGTTTTGAGCCAGGAAAATAATTGCTTTCACATACAAAAGAACTGATAAAAAATGGTGAAACACAGAATTAAAAGATATTTATTTTAATGTAAAATTCAAATATCCATGAAAACGAGTATTATGATGAAATGATGTCTGGTTTACATTTTTGTTATAGAAACAAATGATAAATGAACTTAGAAAGCATTTTGTAATTATTTTGTTGCTGTGTTTTGAGATTGTTTTTCCAGCCTCATCTGTTCCCATTCTGGCCACAAGGTGGGGAGCTTGCCCCAGGTCTCAGTGGTGCTTACATCTATGAGCAAAGCTCCAGAGAGACACAGTGCTTACCAGGGGATGCTAAGAATTGTAAGAAATGTGAATCAATTAAGGGAAGGCAGAGGGAGCACTGATACCCGCAACACTAGAAATAAAGGCAATTCCATATAATGTGCTTAATAAAAATTTACAAACACGGATTGCATAATGTGACAAATCTAGCCATGACTGTGTCATGATTTATCAGAGTTTTCTCCATATTGATAAAGATCACTTTAATGTTGTAATAGGAAGGTTTTAATTCACACTTGCTATTTTCATTCTGAAGCCACTCAGGATTATTCTATGAGGATTATTTGTCCGTTTGAATTCTGGAAAGCCACTAACTACTGTTCTTGAAGATTAAGCAAAATTGCAACAAAAATTCAGATCTCTGTTGGAAGCAGACATTTCAAGTAACTGTACTTTCTAATTAGTGAAACTCTCATTGGAAACTGAGGCCAAACTCAATGGAGACACTGAACTATATGAGAAATGCCTGGAAATAGTGAAGCTTGATAGGGCTCTCCGTGGAGATTACTATGTCAGGGCCTGACGCAATGGCTCAGTGGCTAAATCCTTGCCTTGAATGTGCCTGAATCCCACATAGATTCCGGCTCATATCCCAGCTGTTCCACTTCCCATCCAGCTCCCTGCTGGTGGCCTAGAAAAGCAGTGGAGGACGGCCCAAAGCCTCGGGAGCCTGCACTCACGTGAGAGATTTGGAAGAAACCCCTGGTTCGTGGCCTTGCTTTGGCTCAGCTCTAGCCATCGCAGCCCCTTGGGGCGTGAACCAACGGACAGAGATCTGTCTCCCTGTAAATCTGACTTTCCAACAAAAATAAAATAAATCTTCAAAATATTAAAAAAAAAATAAATCTACTACTTCATCTGGATTCCTGCTAGAGTCCCTGGCCAGAGAACCCCCCACCTCCCTTCGGCACCATCTGTTAAATTTTCACCAACATGTCTCTGCATCTTGCTTCCCTTGGATTCTTTATTTAACTTCTTCATTTTGGGATTTGTCTAAATTTCACTCAACTCTGTCCCAGCTTTTGTGAACACAGCCACATATACACATGTTCAAACTCTTATACATACCTTCACAGCCACCTCTCTCTCTCTCTCACACACACACACACTCAAAGCAGACTGTCACATACCCACACACAGCCATACCTTCACAGCCACCTCTCTCTCTCACACACACACACACACACACACACCCAAAGCATACTGTCACATACCTACACACAGCCATACCTTCACAGCCATTACACACACACACACACACACACACACACAAAGCATACTGTCACATACCTACACAAACCATACCTTCACAGCCATCTCACACACACACACACACACACACACACTCAAAGCAGACTGTCACATACCCACACACAGCCATACCTTCACAGCCACCTCTCTCTCTCACACACACACACACACACACACACCCAAAGCATACTGTCACATACCTACACACAGCCATACCTTCACAGCCATTACACACACACACACACACACACACACACAAAGCATACTGTCACATACCTACACAAACCATACCTTCACAGCCATCTCACACACACACACACACACACACACACTCAAAGCAGACTGTCACATACCCACACACAGCCATACCTTCACAGCCACCTCTCTCTCTCACACACACACACACACACGCACACACACCCAAAGCATACTGTCACATACCTACACACAGCCATACCTTCACAGCCATTACACACACACACACACACACACACTCAAAGCAGACTGTCACATACCCACACACAGCCATACCTTCACAGCCACCTCACACACACACACACACACACACACACACACATGCACCCCCAAAGCAGACTGTCACATACCCACACACAGCCACACTAACACCCCAGGTCTGGCATGGATTTTCCCCTCTCCTCTGCTTAGCGAGGCCATACCTCTTAGTACATTTGCCTGTCCCTTATTCATTGCGTCGACTCATCTTCAGTAGACTTTAAAGACAAAGAATTATGCAAACTCTCTGACCCTCAGCATGCCCTGGATGCTCTGATTATCTCTGATTGAGAAACACCACAAAACTTAGCATTGCTGTAGATATGTCTATGTGATATACATCTGTGCCAAGTTACCAGCTAAAAATCTCATGCCAAGTAGCAAACCACTGCACACCAGAAAGCTGAATGACTTTGGTTCAGGAGTGACTGTGCTCAGGTTGGGGGGCTAAAAAGAGGCCACCCTGCCTTTGAGAGGCTGTGTGGGCTTTCCCAGATCGCTTCCCCAGCCACACTTTCCTCATCTCTTCCTGGTACTGTTATCACATTGATCGTGGAATCCATGATTGAGATGCACACTTCATCTAACGACTCCCCCTCATCACCTTACTCCAAGTTTTAATTGCCGTGCACATGGAACACTGACCATGGCCTGCAGGAAACTGACCCTACCACTTCGGATAAGCCTTTCCAACCTTCACTCTGGCCCTCACACCTTCATGGTATCAGCAAAGGCCTTAGCTGTTTCCTCTGCTGTTTAGGAGAGGATGGAGGACTGGCCTTGAGAAACTTGCTCCTGATACCTTGGTTCACACTGGCCATGATTTGGGTCAGCTCTATATTCACTCCATTGCAGTCACTTTAACCAACAGGTCTACCACAAAATGGCCACAGGGAACTCATTGGTTAAAAGTGAAAAATGGGGCCTGGCTCAACGGTTCGGTGGTAAATCCTTTCTTTGCATGCATCAGGATCCCACACGTACTCTCATATGGGTTCGGGCCCCAGCTGTTTCACATGGATGCCCAGCTCCCTGCTCATGGCCTGGCAAAGCAGTGGAGAATGGCCCTGCATCTGCATGGGAGACTCAGAAGAGGCTCCTAGCTCCTGGCTTTGGATTGGCTCAGCTCTGGCAGTTACGACCACTTGGGAAGTTAACCAGAGCATGGAGGATCTTTCTCTCTGTATCAACTCTGTACGTCTATTTTTGCAATAAAAACAAATAAGTCTTTTAAAAAATAAAATAAAAGTGACAAACCACTCATGCTGCTGCTAAAAATATCTTAAAGCCTTCATCCACAAGTTGGATGACATCAGACAGAAGTGATGTCCGCGTTCACTCTGCTTTTCCTCAGCTCCAATGTTGGCCACTTTGCCTGCTTTTTCACCTATTTTTCCACTACACCTGTTATGACCCAAGTACACCCTCTCTAGTTAGTTCACAAGCCATTATCCCTTAAAGATAATGTGAACCAGTAATTTACTTTGCAGGAACCTGAAAAAATAGAAGGGTACTTCAAATGTTCATAAGAAATGGAGCAAAAGACTAGTTTATTTTGGTACAAAATTTCTTGAAATCCAAGTAGTGTGTTCTTTTCTTGTAAAAGAAAAAAAGCATTTGTTTTATTTATTGAAGTAGCAAAGTGACTTACAGAGAAAGAGAGACAGACGAACGGACAAAATGAGATCTGTGATCTACCATTCCTTTCTTAGTTCATAAACGGCACTCCTGCGCCAGCCCAACGCCAGGAGAGAGCAACTTGATCTGAGCTTCCTGTGGGACAGGTCCCGGGCACATCAAACTCTCCCTTGTCGTCTCCCAGAATACCCCTTGGCCAGAGCTAGGATTTGGAATGCAATCGGGATTTGAACTGATAAGAGATGCAGGGCTCCCAACGTGACCACTGCACACAATTCCTGTCTGGCGCGTTGTTTCCGTAATATCCGTTTTCTATGAACTCTGTTAAAAGCCCCTGTGTCAGAATAAAGATTATTTCACTGCAAAATGGATGTTAAGTGTCATCTTTTCACTATAACCTAACAACGATTTTAATTCCTATTCAATAGTGAAACATTTAAAATGCAGTTGATGGGAGAACATAGCTAAGACACTAGAGATTAGCTTTGAGTTTTGAAAACTGGATTCAAATCTTTAAAGCTTGCTGCTAACCATCACTTTCATTTGTGGTGTTCCAATTAAACAAAAAGAAATGTAAACTGGCTTTCAAAACTGCCATTAAACTTAGGTCTGCAGTTTGTCCAAAAGTAAATGGAAAATGTTTTCTCAGTCCCTACGTTTCAAGCATAAAATAGTCCTCCTTTAAGCAATTAGAAGAAATGACATTTTGTTTGAAAAATGCTGAGCAGAACTGAGGCCAGACATGAATTTTTGCAACTTCTCTTCATGTTCTTTATCATCTTCATATTTGCTTTCAAAAATCAATATCGGGCCCGGCGGCATGGCCTAGCGGCTAAAGTCCTCGCCTTGAGTGCCCCGGGATCCAATGTGGGCGCCGGTTCTAGTCCCGGCGGCTCCACTTCCCATCCAACTCCCTGCTTGTGGCCTGGGAAGGCAGTTGAGGACGGCCCACTGCATTGGGACCCTGCACCCGCGTGGGAGACCCGGAAGAGGTTCCTGGTTCCTGGCTTCGGATCGGCGCAGCACTGGCCCATTGCGGCTCACTTGGGGAGTGAATCATCGGACGGAAGATCTTCCTCTTTGTCTCTCCTCCTCTCTGTATCTCTGACTTTGTATTTAAATAAATAAATCTTTAAAAAAAAAATCAATATCTAGGGCCCGGCGGCGTGGCCTAGCAGCTAAAGTCCTCGCCTTGAAAGCACCGGGATCCCATATGGGCACCGGTTCTAATCACGGCAGCTCCACTTCCCATCCAGCTCCCTGCTTGTGGCCTGGGAAAGCAGACGAGGACGGCCCAATGCATTGGGACACTGCACCCGTGTGGGAGACCCAGAAGAGGTTCCTGGTTCCCGGCTTCGGATCGGCGCAGCACCGGCCGTTGCGGCTCACTTGGGGAGTGAAACATCGGACGGAAGATCTTCCTCTCTGTCTCTCCTCCTCTCTGTATATCTGACTTTGTAATAAAAATAAATAAATCTTTTAAAAAATAATAATAATTCAAGCCCCTAATTTTGCACTAAGAGGTCATATCATACCAATAAATTAAACTTGATAGAGTCTTCAGAAAAAAGATTAATTATAAATTAAATACTAATTGGCAATTTTATTATGCTTAGCAACATTTTGAAGATTTCTACCAAAATATGCCAATAATAACCAACTCAGTTTGGATCTATATAGATGAATTGTAACTTTCACTAACATGGAAATAACACAGTTTCAAATATAGACTGGCTTATTGAAAAAATTAAAAGAGAAAATGGGAAAAATTTTTACAATAATGTATGTTTTTCTCTAAAACAATCAAGGTCAAATATAATTGCAAATCGGGATAGATACTAAAACTAAACTATTCAAAATTTGTTTCACTAAGGCAAGAGAATGTGGGTACTACAGACAGCAATGCCACCATCCAAAGTTCCTGGCCACCTGGTCAGGGGAACAATGAAGCAGTTTGTTCCTTTTTGGTTAAAAAAAATATTTACTGAAGTTTGGAATTTTTCTGATGTTTTTCCCATTCTTCTCCTTAGGAGCAATTTTGATCAGGCCAAGGACACCAAAACATTTTGCGTTGATTGGCTCAAAACCAACTGTTAGAAACTCTTTAGCCATATAACATGAGGTGATTAGTGTGTGATATCTATACATCCACAGATTCATGTTGCACTCTAGCAAAGTGCTATATATAAAATTTGTATATGCAAAGTCAGCACAGCACAGTCACTCTAATGTCCTTCCTTCCTGGACTCGCCCTCTGGTTTCTACTGCTTTGTCTCTCAAATTGTCCCCTCCTGACAGCATCTCCAAATCTCACCGTCTACCTCATCTACACCTGGTGCAGAGGTGGTTTCCAGGTGGACTCCATGAGCTGTCTGAACTAGGCTCCCTGGAGCACACGTTCTTTCCATGTATGGGTCTATGAGGAAAGAAAGAGAGAAAGAAAAAAAGGAAGAGAGAGAGACAGAGAGAGAAAGAAAGGAAGAGAGAGAGAGAGAGAGAGGACTTGGTGCAAAAATGAAGAATGGACAGTAAGTGGGAGTGACTGAGACAGTTTTGAAATGCATCTGGTAGACACTGGATGATGCTTAACGATGTTGCACAGGCTCGGATAATTTGTAGTTCCTGGTTCTGCTCCCGGAATCCTCTTTTCTCACAAGAGGCGGCACATTTCCAGCAAGTGAGGAGATACATCAGATACGTAGGTACACCATTACAGCTTCGTGATCCGAACCACCTCTCGCTGATCCTTGTAGCTGCAATCCTTGGTGAAGCAGTTACCCTCCAGAACTTTGGGGTGCTTACATCAATTCAGGGGTTTTGCCGATTCAGCGAAGCCCCCCACCCACCCTGTGATTGTCTTGTAGGTGATTTCTCTCCCGGTGTCCTGCCCAGAGGATTGAAGGTCATGTCCTTGACCCTTCTGGAGGCTCCAAACTTTGTGAAGAAGACCTGGCTCATACCTGCGCCCCTTGAATGAGCCTTTCAGTCTGGTTCAATGTGTGTTGACTCTGCACGCTGAGCGCAGTCATAAATACAGCTTCTCCACACTCTGATTCACCAGTCACTTCCGAGGTTTTAAGCCCTTTCCCATGAAGACGGCAAGATTTTTCAAAATCATTCTATCTTAATTTTTCTGTGTCATATTTTTCCTTGGGTTTGTTTATCCTCCCTCACATGTCACTGGGCGTGACAAAAAGAAAGCAGGCTGCGTTTGAACATGGAGCTCAGTGACTTACTGAGCCAAGTGGCAGATATTTGTGGCTTACAGTTTCTGCTGAACGTCTTTTTTTTACATCTCCTGCAGCTACACAGCAAGGACATTCCTTCTGGCTTCTAGCACAGTGTTTCTCGTGTGTATCTGCATTCTAACTGGCAACTGTCCAAACCTAGATTTTGATTAAGTCTAGAATTCCAGTTACCATCTGTCTCAGGTAATTCAGGCTTTTTTCTCTCATATTGCCCAAACGACCTCCAATCACTGTGCGCTGCCTAATCCTGAACTGCTCCAAATCTTCATGTATCTGTAACGGCAGAGCCTCATTGTCAGTGCCCAGATCTGCAGTTTCCCTTTGCTGTGCAATGAATCAGTGCAAACTTGGTGTCTTTAAACACTGCTCATCCATTTTCACAGTTCCATACACCAGGAGACAGCCTCGATCCTCTGCACCAGGTAAAACAGAGGTGTTAGCTGGGGCCGAGAGTCCTCCTGGGGCCGAGAGTCCTCCTGGGTCTGAGAGTCCTCCTGGGTCTGTGACTCCTACTGAGGCTGAGAGTCCTCCTGGGGCCGAGAGTCCTCCCGGGGCCGAGAGTCCTGCTGGGACCAAGAGTCCTCCTGGGTCTGTGACTCCTACTGAGGCTGAGAGTCCTCCCGAGGCTGAGAGTCCTCCTGGGTCTGTGAGTCCTCCTGAGGCTGAGAGTCCTCTTGGGTCTGTGAGTCCTCCTGAGGCCGGAGAGTCTTCTTGGGGACATGAGTCCTCCTGCTTTAATAGAGTTGCTGCCAGAAAACAAATCCTCGGATTCGGGTAGCAACCAGTTTTGTCTTGCTGCTAGTTGATGGCCAAGGTGGTATTTGGCTCCTTGCGCTCATCCACTCACAGTGTCACTGCAGGGATGGCTCCCCAGGCCCATCTCAGCGTCACTGAGGGGTGGTTCTGGGCCTATCTCAGTGTCACTGCAGGGATAGCTCCCCAGGCCCATCTCAGCGTCACTGAGGGGCGGTTCTGGGCCTATCTCAGCGTCACTGAGGGGTGGTTCTGGGCCCATCTCAGCGTCACTGCAGGGGTGGTTCTGGGCCTATCTCAGCGTCACTGAGGGGTGGTTCTGGGCCCATCTCAGTGTCACTGCAGGGATAGCTCCCCAGGCCCATCTCAGCGTCACTGAGGGGTGGTTCTGGGCCCATCTCAGCGTCACTGAGGGGTGGTTCTGGGCCCATCTCAGCGTCACTGAGGGGTGGTTCTGGGCCCATCTCAGCGTCACTGAGGGGTGGTTCTGGGCCCATCTCAGCGTCACTGAGGGGTGGTTCTGGGCCCATCTCAGCGTCACTGAGGGGTGGTTCTGGGCCCATCTCAGCGTCACTGAGGGGTGGTTCTGGGCCCATCTCAGCGTCACTGCACGGATAGCTCCCCAGGCCCATCTCAGCGTCACTGAGGGGTGGTTCTGGGCCCATCTCAGCGTCACTGCAGGGGTGGTTCTGGGCCTATCTCAGTGTCACTGCAGGGGTGGTTCTGGGCCCATCTCAGCGTCACTGCAGGGGTGGTTCTGGGCCTATCTCAGTGTCACTGCACGGATGGCTCCTCCAGGCCCATCTCAGCGTCACTGCAGGGATAGCTCCCCAGGCCCATCTCAGCGTCACTGCAGGGTGGTTCTGGGCCTATCTCAGTGTCACTGCACGGATGGCTCCTCCAGGCCCATCTCAGCGTCACTGAGGGGTGGTTCTGGGCCTATCTCAGTGTCACTGCACGGATGGCTCCTCCAGGCCCATCTCAGCGTCACTGCAGGGGTGGTTCTGGGCCCATCTCAGCGTCACTGCAGGGGTGGTTCTGGGCCTATCTCAGTGTCACTGCACGGATAGCTCCCCAGGCCCATCTCAGCGTCACTGAGGGGTGGTCCCTTGAGGCCTACCTTGGCATTACTGCAGGGTGGCCCCTCCAGGCCTATTTAAGCATCACTGCAAGGGTGGTTCTGGGCATACCTCAGTTTCACTGCAAGCGTGGCTCCCCTAGGTCTATCTCAGTGTCACTGCAAGGCTCAAACCCGACCGATTAAATATCTTATTTCTTCTGCAAAATGTGTTTTCTCATGAGACCAAGCTGATCACCTGACGATGTTTTGGTCCTGTCCAAGGCAGGAGGTAGAGAGGAAGCAGTGGGGGATGGGTGCTGAATTCGGCTTCTGCACATAAGGCAGGAACCAATCGTTTCATCTTAGAATCTGTCTTCTAGAGGATACTTCAGCTCCACCCTCATGGAACTTAAATGTCTTTAGCATAAATAAATCTCTAACTTAGACTTCATTAGCAATCGCTATAAATTAATATGAAATGAAGCATATTAGCTGATTCTCCCGATTATCAGAAACAACTTCTGCATATCATTGCAACAAAAATTTGTTGCTCATACATTTTGCTTGCATGTCTTCTCTCAGCACAAATACGTTGCTCGCTGCTCATGTGTAAAATGTAAAAGTTTTGTTGTGTAAATGCCGCAGAATAACTGCTGAAAATGTACAGTTTCAGAAATCAAGAAAAGATATTGCCTGTTCACGTTGTTACCACAAATTCACATTTCAAACACAGAACAGGCCTAGTTAATGAAGACGGTTGTTGATTATTTTAATCATTTGCATATTATATAAATACATATGCCCTTATAATTTATACAACTACTGTGATCAATCACTACAAACAACAAAAAATGTACTTGTAAATGCTGTCTGGATAGAGCAAAGCCATCTGGGGAATTCAAAATCGATACAAAGATTCTCCTGGTTTCATTGACCAGGCCTGTTAATGTGATTATGTACCTCTCACTTTCAAAACACAGCACTGGTTGGAGTCTATTCTTACTTTGAACTTTTCAGCCTTATCTGAAATCCTGTGGCTTCAGTGAATAATTGATTCGATACCCACACATTCCACTACATGATGAATTGTATGTGGTACATGTAGCAGCAGCATTGTGCATAATTTTATCCAGTGCATAAGAAGAAAGAAGAAACAGAAAATCACAATAAAAGTGAACAGGAATTGCCTGCCTCCAGATTGGCCTAACAAACATTATAGATTTGGTCCCTTATGAACTGCAGGTCCTGGCAGGTGGCACAACACAGGAGCTAACTCACTGTAAAAGTGTGAGATGACCATGGATAAAGCCGTCGCTGCGGGGATCCTACAGCTAATCATCCCACAGAGGAGGTACAGCAAAGGTTGGGTGCCTCATCTTCCCTTTTAGGGGAACTAGCCTGTCTTCTACACAACTCACTGGAAAATTACACCCACTAGAATAATTCTGTAGATCATTTAACCATGCACATTGAAACCCTATTTATGATTTCAAACAGACATTTTTGTAATAACAAATTCAGAGTGTGCTATATTTGACCATTTCATGCATATGCAAATGACATTATGGTGAGCCTAGTTTTAGAGTTGATAGAGAATTTTTATTAGCCAATACACAGGTATCTACCCTACATGGCTCAGGCCAGATGATAATCCATTGTTAGATCACACACTCATCTATTAAACTATTTCCTCCAAAGTCATGAATTCAAATTTCAACTATTACATTACACATATATGCTAGACATTTCCTGACCAATTAAAATGAAAACAATAACTATAGTTTTTGAGCATTAATCTTGTCTCTAATATATTAATCCTTAAGACAAGCAAAGATCACCGCTGCCCAGCTGTGATGCATAAGCTAAAAGAAGTGATCAAATGTAACAGACGACTCTGCTGTCGTCGGATCAAAATGCAGTAAAGCGATGTCAGTGATTTTATAACCTACAAGGGGACACCCTGTTGTGCTCAACCCGCATGAGTAAAGCACCGTTAGCAGCTGATGAGACATGACTGAAGAAGCACAGCCAAGTGCAGAGAATCTTACGTTCTTGAAAGGATGTGAAGAGCATCTGAAAGCGGCTGTTCCGACTGCCCTCGTCTGCCCACATGCGGACGACCCCGAGGCCCGTGCGCAGCATAACGTCGTTGGCCACAGTGCTGCAGAATTTAGCTTTCAAGTCCTCCACAGAGCTACTCCCATCATAGACCGCCACGAAATTCCGCTTGCACTCATTCGAATTCTGCATCTCATAGTCCAGGAATCGCAAGTAAATCTGTAAAACAAAGACATGCAATCTCCCTGTATCACAGTGAGTGTAGATCAGCAAGTATCAGCACTTGCTTTCTCTTTCCCAATCTCAAAAAGGAACTCTTGATTATAATTACTCTTTTGATAGCTTCCCTGTGGAAGATGACTCAATTGTAGATTTTATCCAGATGTTATGTTATGCTTTGTACTTAAATGAATCCTTAGTTTGCAAAATGTATTTTAAACATTCCTGATCCATTCCTACCAAATTCGATGGCTTGCTTCTACTTCCAAAAATGTCTGAGAACAAATCATTTGTTCAGTGCAAAAAAAAAACAAACCTGAAATCTAAAGACAGCCTCTGGTCTCAGTGGGTTGAAAGTACCTGACCTGCTTAGGCTGCTTCATGCTGAAGGGCAGAACGTGACACTTCATGATCATTCTCACCACACACGAAGTCAGATCAGCTGACAAATGCACATAAATAAAACTTAAATTAAGTGATTAGCAGCCAGAAAAAAAAGCACTATGTAAACTATTTTACATAATATTTCCAATACTACCAGCAAGTCTAAAAAGTGGCTTTTTAAAAAAGATATATTTTGTTTTTGTTGGAAAGGCAGATATACAGAGAGGAGGAGAGACAGAGATCTTCTGTCTGTTGATTCAGCAAAGGCCAGAACCTCTTCCAGGTCTCCCACATGGGTGTAGGATTCCAAGACTTTGGGCCTTTCTCGATTGCTTTCCCAGGCCACAAGCAGGGAGCAGGATGGGAAGCAGGGCTGCTGGGATTAGAACCGGCACCCATATGGAATTCTGACATGTGCAAGGAGAGGACTTTAGTCACTAGGCTACCGTGCTGGGACAAAAAAAAAAAAAAATTGGCTTATTTTATGGCCATGTTCAAACTAAAGAATTCAAATTCAGATGGTTCAAAACAGAAGCAGAGACAGAAGATGGCCACACGCTGCTACCCTGTCCTCCTAAGTGTTACGGAGCTTACAAATGCCATCTCTGAGCAGGCATTACTTGACTCTGTGGCATTGTACATGCAAAGTAAAAGAAAAAAGTTATTTTAATCCAAGATGCATCTATAAAAACAGGTTGCTCTTAACATCTCTCAGTTCACCTATATCAACATTCTGGCCTCTTCACTGCAGATAATGAAAGTTAAAAGACATTGTGAGTAAAAGGGCAGGCAAAAAATCAAGCTCCAGGGATGAAAGTGCTGGTTAGGTCATGATGACCTTTGAGGCTGGTGTTGTGGCAGTGTGGGCAGAGCTGCCACCTGCAATGCCAGCAATGTCTTGAGGATGTTGGTTCATGTTCTGGCTGGTCTTCCAATCCTGCTCCCTACTAATGAGCCTGAAAAACCAGTAGAAAATGACCCGCATCTTAGAGTCCCCATACCAACATAGGAGACGTGGGGGAAGGATTTGGCTCTGTGCTTCGCTCTGGCCAGCCTTAGCCATTTCAGCTATTTGGTGAGTGAACCAATGAAAGGGAAATTTCTCTGTCTACACACACAGACACACACACAAAGTTAAGCTTCTAACTAACAAAGTTAATAACAACTCTTTTTTAGTCATGTTTCATCTGGCAAATCACAAACACATTTACAACTGATAAAGAAGGAAGTTTAGCTCTCTCGCGCGCTCTTGCTCTCCCTGTATTACACAGTTATTCTGAAAAACAAAACAAAACAAACAAACAAAAAGAAAGAAAAGCTGCCATTTCGTTCTGTGTCAAGCAGCCACGCTCTCTTCTGCCCAGAAACATGCACCTGATTTTTCAAGCTATACTTCACGCCTGGAGAAGGATTCCTCAGCTGTCACTCTTCATTCATGACAGAATTATTCCGCACACTGTTTCAGTTAAAATGCTATTTTGAGCATATTTCAAGATGTAGTAGCTGACTATAGGTTCCTTCTACTGGCTGGCAGCACCTGTACCTCTGTCTCCTAAGGGCAACAACACACTCTGCACTCATTAAACATTCCATTAAAAGGGGGTGGAGGAAAGTTCTTGGGAATGATAAGCTCATGTAAATTTCCAGCTTTCACCAAATACTTCCTAGGCACCTATCTAATACCTTATGTTACACAAATAATGGCACTCAAATAGAACAATGGACAGTTTATTTTTATTGTAAGAAATCATGTCTTAGTTCTCAGAAGGAGGTATCATGCAGAACTCGACTATCAAAGTGTAAGGCAATAGTTAGGTCATGTAGACTAGCGAGAAGCCCAACATACAACATGAAGTTGCAAGTGAGGAAATGTTGACATAAACCTGAGAGAATACTAAGAGATCCACAAGTATGAACGCAATTGAGAAACAATGAAGAATGCTGAAATTGTTCTATGCTTTCCATTGTAAAAACAATTTTATATATGGGCAATCTGTAATGTTCCAATTGGAAGCTAACATAAAATTCTCAACTATATTGAAAGTAATTTTAAGTTAACAGCCATTGCTACAGCCCTACAAAACATACCCAGGAACCATGCACTGTCACAAGATTAAGTTATTGTTTTGTTTTATTTTCTAAAAAGCCCAAATAGTACTCATGCAGTCCATCCATGATTTACTCTCCCCACACAATATTAGCTTCTTGAATTTACTGATAGAATTCTTATGTGTCCAATCTATGAAAGCAGATATCCAAAAACATTGAACTCTCCACTACTATTATTAGTTCATTTTATAAATGTTCACATGTGGGTTTTTTTTTGTTAAATTCTTTATAGGAGCTTTAATAGAAAACAGAAGCAAAACAGACTAAACAACTTGCTAAAAGAAAGTAAGTACGTTAATGTTCCAGTCTTACATATGGATAAAATCTCCAACTAATGGGTGGGCATTTCTTCAATCAGTTAAGCCATCATTTTTGGACGAGCACAAGCAATGCTAAAGTGGCTAGGGAGAGTATTAGCCCTGAACTGCAATTCCAGCATCCTGAGAAGGAGCAGACAGGGAGGAGCTCTGGTGCCTCAAGAACCTGAGTCCCAGTAACCGCTGTAACCACAGGGACACCGCCACGCCTGCTTTGCAAGCCATGGCCCAGCCCTGGCTGCCGCAGGCGTTTATGGAGAGAACCAGCAGGTGGAAGATACTCATAATCTTTGTCACTTACTCTGAATTTTTCCGTGTATTAAACACATGAACAGATTTTTTAAAAAAAACAATTGGAAGACAAAATTCCTAGCTCTGGTTATAAGGCTATTTTCATTAAACCTCATTGCCTTGCTGGATTAGCGTTAAAATACCATACAACTGCAAACCAGTGTTCTAGACCTAAAGAAAAAAAAAAAAACTACAACAAAACAAGTAAACTAACAGTAAATGCAAAACCATGTCCTTTTCAATCTTGATTGAATTTGAACTGTAATACTGCACCAAGGTGGAGGAATCCACCAGGGGGGAGGGGCATGGGGAGGGGTGGGGAGATTCCCAGAGCCTATGAAACTGTCACATAATGCATAATAATTAATAAAAAAAAAGCAAAAAAAAAAACCATGTCCTTTTCCACTAGTGATTTTCTAAGTCAGAGAATTCAAATAAGTTGAAGAAAATAAAATCCACATTTGTATCATAAAATAATAGGTAACTAACGCAACAGTCTTTCAGTTCTCAAAACGATAGTGATTTTAATTGGAAATGTGAGATCATCAACAGAAGAAAACGCTGACAAGGATAAATACAGCTCACCGCATTCCTTGCAAAAGTTGCCCCCTCTATTCTTGCAGAGCTGGGAATATTGAACATCGTGCCCATAAAAGCAAAAAAAAAACCACATATATTTCATTTTGGGAACTTCTCAACTAATTCATGAAAAAAGACATTTGGTTACTGGATATCTTTGTATGAAAGTATTGGCTCAGACTACTGTAGCCGAAAAAAATTAGTTCAAGTGTCTTACACTGGATATCCAAGCGCAACTGGAAATGTTACATTGTTATTAGAAAAAGTAAAGTTTAGGGAACATTGACAAGATTTTAGGATATAACTAATGTGTCACACCATTCTTATTTCTAACACCAGTCCTTTGTTATAACTATTTTATGATAAAGAAAATGGGGGTGTAGAAAACTCAGGTCCTAGGTTAATGCATTGGCATTGATGTGTGGGTGGTGCCCCGATATGGCTTCTCATCACATTCTAGGAAGTTAAAACCATATGGAAAGCAAACTGCCATCAAAAAGAAATCAAATAAGGAGGCCAAAGGCAAAACAAGCTCCATTTTACTGAGGGGCTAGCACGCCTGTATGATTATAAAAATACATTTGAAAGTAATTTTTTAAAATGATACATCTCCTTGACAGTGACTGTCTTAAAAATTTTTAAATGAGATTATTTTATGTAAGGATATTTCTATAGTTAGAAATTCAATTAGCACACTTGGCCCACGTTTCTCATTCTGCAGTTCTAAAGAGCGTCTCTATTTTCCAGGTGAAGGAACCGACATGTATTGTGTGTGAAGCACAATGACTGTCATCTGAGGATAGTCAGTATTTAAAGAGCATTTCTGTGAAAAAGAATGCTACTTAGACAGGAAGTGAACCATTGCAGTCATTGGATTTTGTGTAATAACTTCTGAAGCCTTTGATTGTTTGTAACTTCAATCTTCTCAGCCTATAAAAAAAGAAATAAAGTATGTTTGTAGGATATTCATCTTACTGGGAACAGAGCTCTCGGTGCAAAACCAGAACTTCATTAGCCAGAGAAAGTTTTCTGTTGCTTCAAACAAGTGCAAGGAAAACTAACTAAAAGATAAGCTTATTTTATGTAAAGTTTTTTTTCAAAATACAGAGTTTTTCATAATATGCATATATGATGAACTTTTAATTTAACAGGCTAATTGAGACAGGAAGGAGCGAGTAAGAGAAAGAGAAAGACTAAAACTGTGAGCTGGGAGTTGGGGACCCAGTCCAGGAAGCAAACACCCGATATCCGCGCCATAACTGCTGCCTCTGAAGCCAGCTGTACCAGTAGGACTCGGGTATCAGCTGCAGGTGCCCTGTCTAATACTGGACACAGGCATTGTATCCACTACGGCAAATGAAGACCCTTGAGGCACATCATCAAGACGTTCTCTCCCTTTTAGGACTAGTAGGACTATCCTGAGAATGAAAAACTTGTCTAATAATTATACCAAGGAAAAGAGTAGTTTAAAGCTGCAGACTACAGAAATATCTTTAGTACATCTGATGAAGAAAGGAGAAAATGATAAAATAATATATAGCTCTAGTAAAATAGATTATAATCTCTCTTCAGCGAATCATTTTGATGCATTCTTGTTTTTAATCAATCACAAAGGGTTGCAAAAGACAATATGATTTATTGAGTGCAGCATGGGAAACTTCGGAATAGAAGACATACATATAATAATGCCAGTTTTTAAACCACAAACATGGGAAGCAGACTCGGACTCCATGCCAAACAAACAACTTGTTCACAACTTACTAAAAATGTGTTTACAAACAAAATTTAATATTAAGTGTGCAATGCTGTGCAATGCTGTGCATTGCTTTGCAATGCAAAGTATAATTGTATACAGAAAATAATCATTGGTATAAACTTGTCTGAACAGTTTAGTGCATAATAAACAAAAGTTAAGTATGCAATGTAATGAGCCATGTCGTGCCTGCTTTCAACATGACTGCAGTATTTTACAAGTATAAGAATTCAGCCTGGGACTTCAGCGATCTGTTTGTGACCAGATACGGGAGTTCTCAAGTGTAGACAGGGTATCTCATGAACTGCAGTACAAAAGGCAGCCTCTTCATTGTAAATAAAAAAATCATGGTATCATACCACTACGTATTACAGCACACATATGCACACGCATGCTCTCTCTCACACACACACACAAAGATCAACAAATCTTGACTTCACAATTCAAAATCATTTTCCAGTTTGAATGCACAAGTACTGAACTATTTCAAGTCCATCTAAGCAGGCTTTCAAAATCTGACAGCATAAAAAAAGGGAGAGATTTTACTTAAATCTGAAGCAGGATTTTTACTGTGGTTGGAAGACCAATAAAAATGTTTGCATGCACTCTGCTCACTGCTTGGGAGAGTGCCAGGCACAAACTTAAGAATTTTATACATCTCATTGTAATCAATTATGCTCATTTCAGTTAGTCCATCACATTGACTCTCTACTGCCTCAATACAAATTACCATCAACATAATATAACTCTCTCTCCCTCTCTCTCTCCCTCTCTCTCTCTTTTCCTCTCTCTCTCTCTCACACACACACACACACACACACACATTTACCTTCTCACAGGTTTAGATTCCTTGGAAGCCCACAGGTCTCCAGGTTGCAGGATGAACATCCCTATTTCTGGAATTACCATTTCCCAGGGGTCACGTCACTCCTGCAAAAACACTTCTCGTCCTCTGGGCTCCCAGCTCCCCTTTTGCCCATACCTCATCCAGACTCTCCATTTGGATTAACCCAGAGTCCCCTGATAGGGAACTTCAATGACATCAGCAAAGTTTAATTTAAAAATAAGGTAACAATAACCATATTTGGAGGCCTGAGCTTGGAGCTGGAGTCTTGGCTGTATAAGATTCAAGCTAAAATATTTCAGTTTATCATGTAAATAATTTTTAATAAAACCATAGTGTAAAAGACTATTGACACTGCATTTGCCAAGTTTTTACTGATTTGACAAGAATTTAATTCAAAGTACTTTCAAATTAAGCTACAATAAATTTAAAATTAATTTGCAGTAGTAAACGGTGGGTAAATAGTAAAACCTAGCTTTATCCACCTGTAACATTCATCACTAATTAATGCCCATAATTTATCTACATTTTAATGGCTTTAAACAGTTATCCTGCATTGGCAAATGTAAAATGATGGATTTGCTAATTAGTTTGTATTAATTTGTCCAAAATGTAAGCCTGCATCAGAACAATGCAATTTAATACATAAATATACCAAACTATGGTTTGTCAATTAACAGAGATATTTTAAAAGAGCATTCAATTTAAATTAATTTTTAAAAAATTAAACCTTCATAATCGCCCCAAAATGTGGTTTTGTTACATTCAACTCGACCAGGACTTTCTGACTTGCTCCAGCACAGTTACTAAACTGACAGATATCTGGGAAGCCACTTGTGAAGGATTTATGGAATTTCCATCTTGAGAGACAGTCATGTCATCTATGCCAAAAAATGCTTGACTTTACATTATTATGCAAAATCCTCGCCAAACTGTGTTTAGCTTCCCCCTGTGGCATGTCGCACCATCTCCATTTTTGAAATGAGAACTTTTCTATATTTAATTGGAAGATTTATTTCTCTGGTACAGTACATTGCAGTTCTGAAAGCTCTTCAGATTGGCTCACTCCATTCTCATATGCCAGCGCCTTAAGGTTTGGGAATTATTAGCAGGTTCTTTTTTCCAGACATCAATCAGCTTTTTTCCCCATTAATTTGTATTGAATACCATGAATTTTCTCTGACAGGGGCACCTACAGATGCCCCGGGAAGCAGAGAAGCTCAGACGGCTCTCATCGCTTGTTTTACCATCGTCGTAGTCAGATGACCATGCCTGGAGCTTTTCAGAACTGGACAATGTAATGTTTTCTCCATCTCTCAGTTTTCAATCTGTTTATTCATAGAATACTAGCTCACACAGGCATCTTTTGCACCTCATTGATAACTTGAATAGATATTTATTATCTTAACTTTTTTTAAGATTTATTTATTTTTATTGAAGTCAGATATACAGAGAGGAAGATCTTGCATCTGACGATTCACTCCCCAAGTGGCCACAATGGCCAGAACTGATCCAATCTGAAGCCAAGAGTTTATTCTGGGTCTCCCACATGTGTGCAGGGTCACAAGGCTTTGGGCCATCCTTGACTGCTTTCCCAGGCCACAGCAGAGAGCTGGAAGGGAAGCAGGGCTTCCAGAATTAGAACCAGAGCCCATATGGGATCCCAGATCAAAAGCAGAGGACTTTAGTCTCTAGGCTATTGTGCCAGACCCAATATGCACCATTTATAAGTTAATAAAACAAGCATCTATTTACTAGTGCTGTGTAACTACAGAGTGATCTTTCGCCCTGTGGTGCCAACATCCCATTTGGATACCTGCTAATACCATGGCTGGTCCACATCGGATCCACCTCCCTGCTTTTGCCCTGGAAAAGCAGCAGAGCCTAACTCAGGTCTGTGGGCTACAGCACCCGCATGGAGCCCCAGAAGTTCCTGCTCCTGGCTATGGATTGGCTCAGCTCCGGCTGTTGCGGCCACTTGCAGAGTGAACCAGCATATAGAACTCTGTGTAGCAGTTTCTACTTCTCTCTATAACTATGTCTTTCAAGAAACAACAACAAAAATAAACCTTTTTAAAAACATAAGTATCCATTCATCTGTTTTCCAGCTTTAAGAGTTAAAATCTCTGGCCCAGTGCAGTAACCTAGTTGCTAGAGTTCTTGAATTGTATCTACCGGGATCCCATATGGGCCACGGTTCTAATCCCAGCAGCCCCGCCTCCCAACCAGCTCTCTGGTTGTGGCCTGGGAATACAGTCCAGGATGACCCAAATCTTTGGGACCCTGCACCTGCGTGGCAGACCCAGAAGCTCCTGGCTCCTGGCTTTGGATGGCTCAGCACTGGCCGTTGCAGTCATTTGGGGAGTGAATCATCAGATGGAAAATCTTCCTCTTTGTCTCTCCTCCTCTCTGTGTATCTCACTTTCCAATAAGAATAAATACAAAAGAAGAGTTAAAATCTCTAAATTGCCATGTATGCCTGTGTGCTTCTTGGCCTTACTGCAGCCTGTGCAAGAGGCAACCACGGGTTTCTGTGTGAAGGCTTGTGTGCTGTTTCCTTCTGAACTCTGTAACAAGCTAACAGGAGCATGGCTGGCTTGTCAATTTTATTTTATTTTTTAAAGATTTATTTATTTTTATTGGGATGGCAGATTTACAGAGAAGGTACAGAGAGAAAGATCTTCCATTCTTTGGTTAACTTCCCAAGTGGCCATAATGGCCAGAGTTGAGCTGATCAGAAGCCAGGAGCCACTTCAGGGTCTCCCACGTAGGTGCAGGGTCCCAGGGCTTTGGACCGTCCTCGACTGCTTTCCCAGGCCACTAGCAGGGAGCTGGATGGGAAATGGAGCTGCCGGGATTAGAACCAGCGCCCATATGGGATTCCAGTGCGTGCAAGGCAAGGACTTCAGCCATTAGGCTACTGTGCCGAACCCGTGACTTAACTTTTAAATGATGGATTCAGTAACATATTTATTTTTTTATTTCTGACTCTGGTTAACTGAATCCCCCAAACTCTGGATTAATCATGTTCTAATTAAAAAGAAACCATATGCATTATTCTCAGATAAAGGCTACATCATTGTATTTCGTATTTGACACAAGGTGAGGAAGCTTATATAGCTGATATTAATTCTAACAGAATCCAAGTAAGCTGCTTGGTACTTTCATTGTGCAATATGATTCAATCACCAGGAACCATCAAAGATTCCCCAAAAGCCAATTTAAGTGTAACTTTGGCTTTGATATTCTATTCTATTCTCATAAGCTACCAGGCACTTCATAAAAAAAAAAAAAAAAAATAGAAAACCCACATAGGCAGTATCTGCAGTTCTTGCTTTTCTCCACAGCAGTCAAAGCCATTTCCTGTCCTCTAACCTTTTATTTAACATAGAAGGCCTGTCACAATAGGACTGTCTTTGTCCAGCTCTGCAGGCGGCTTCCCCTTTGGGTCACAGAATGTCAACTTGTGTAACAGACAGGTGCACTCGCTATTGTTGCTTCAGGAACTGTACAGAACACAACCTGTTTACCAGCTGGGAGAAAGAAACAGGTCTTTGCACTCTGACGGCAAACTCGTCTCTAGCCACCCAGGGACAAAGATGCAGGTTGTGATTATTAGGAGTGGTGCACATAAATCCCTTTAAAACCATCTTTCCTTCATACAGTGTTAAGACAAATGAGCAGCTCTTGCATGTGGATCTGCAAGCTACGTTAGAGAGCATGATAAAGTGTAATCTGGCTGTTTCATAGGCCATGTAGTATTTATGTTGACGCTGCCAACACTCTTGATTAGTTAAAAGAAGAAGCACGGCTTTCTTCTGTGTAATTGGGTTTTTCAAAGATTCACTCAGATGCAAAGAAACCTGAAAGAGTCAAAACTAAAAACTGAAGTGTGAGATCATCTCTGAATCTCTGTAATTGGATATTCCGGGGGAAAGATATTGAACTTTGATTTTATACACAAAACCTAGACATATATTCTGAGGTAAAAACATTCTGGAAATACCAGAGTCCCAACAACGTGCTCTGCTTGGCTGCTTTGCCCTGAATGTGAGGCCATGCAGTCTCCTGCGTGTGCCCTTCACCCATGGCTGGTACCATCCTGAGTCTCCAGTTGGAGCATTGCTGCTCAGCCTGATAATGGCCCTGCTCCTCTTCCTCCCTGAAGGAAAGCAGTGTTTTGAGATGAAGACCTGCTGCCTTGCTTTCCTCCCTTGCTTTTCCACACGTGGCGGGTGCAAGCTCCACCGCTCATCCAGCAGAGCCCTCCAGATTAACGACTCCTCGCCTCCACACTCCTGCTCTGAGTCCTGAGGAAGCAGACGCTGTTGTGATCCTACACCTGCACAGACGCTGTTCTCTCTGCCTGTGTGTGCTCAACCCTGGCTCATTCTGGAGCTTCTGAGATGCAGCTAAGTGATTCCAGTTTTGTCTATAGCACCACGGACATTTGTTGGCTTTCCTCTCACTCTACAACCCAACAAAAGGCAGGATTGTTTTACTGCTTGGATTTTTGTTACATATTTCTTTAAATGCCAAACCAGAATCCGAGGACAGGGCCGATGAGATTTCAATTCTCTGGCACACTGCTTGAGAGTGTATGGAGTCATGGACGCAACTTATTAAACAAACTGTTTCAACCTCAATAAATAGTCAACTGCAAATACAATAAATCAATAATGTTTTGTTCAAACTTTATAACTCATGCTGAGAATAAAAGGAAGAAAATAGCAAATATCAACACTTATCACATGTAACAGCTACTGACAGAAATTACTTAACCTCATTATTTCTGAAGCTAAATCCACAAATAATTTGCACATGCTCAAAGAATATTTTTTTAAGTGGATACCTTAGTCTGAGTCCACCTTGGTTAGTTTTAATACACATAATACTTCCAATTTTTACAATGTGCTGCCTACATGTAAAAATTAACGTGACCAACATAAAATCTAGAATTTGATTGTTTTGTAAAATCATGGGGGATTTTAGAATTCTAGACATGCTGTGCTCATCACACTCATAGACTTAGTAGGCACATAAGAATGGGCTAGCCCACTAAATCGGCCCGTGGTCTCCTAACCTTTTGCTTTTTTTTCACCAGCCTCATACACCTGTACTTTATATACCAAACTCATGATTTTGTACACCCTGGACGATTTCTTCCACAGTATGTTTTGAGATTAGAAAACATACTATAGATGCTGACAGTAATGGTGCAAGTGTAATTAATTAACCTTAGAACCATAGCTCATTTCACGCCATTCTTCCCGAAGGTAGACTTCTGTAGGTTATCAACTGATTTATTCGGAACACTCTCAATGTTGTTATTTAGGCCACTGGAAGTTAGATTGCACAGGAGAAGACAGTACTTCCAAACCAAAAGCTAACAATAGCTGAAGGTTGCATTCTCAAACCACTTAGCATCAGCAGTCACACGTATGGCAGATACATACTGAGTTGTTGGTGGTCTGGCTTTCTTCCCAGTACTGACCTTGGAGCGTGGAGGTGCCCGGATGTACCACTTGCAGTCCACAGCCTCGCTGGCAGAAGCTTTGCCTTCCTTCAGAATTTGCATGGACTCCACAATTCCTTCCGAGCCGCCCATCTCAAACTCACAGGCTAAGTGACAACACAGCAGTAGAGCTTCAGTATAAACCACAAGCATATCTCATGGCAGAAGACAATGTTTTCTAAGGATTAACTAATATCGATTTTACTAACCTGGTAATGGTTTCAAAACCCCAAGGTCCTTAAAGTCAGGATCTTAAAAATTAAGAAAAGCACAGTTAGTTCCATTTCACATTTACTATTTTCAATAATGTTGACTGATATTCTATTACATTATCCAGGAATCAACCTAAAACACATTAGAGCACATTAAATGACAGATTAAAAGTGTATGATAAAGTCATGACGATTATTAATTCATGTGCTATAGTATCATTACTGGATTTTTCTCAATATAAAAGAAAATATTTCACAAAATTTCTCAGAGATGGGCATTTATCCTAGAAATTAAGATGCCGGTTAGAATACCCACATTCCATGTCTCAGTGTCTGTGTTAGACTCCCAGCTGTGCCTCAGTGCTCCACCTTCCGGAAAGAAAACAGGAATGGCTCAGGGACCAGCACCCATCACCCATGCTGGAGACAGGAATGGCTCCTATCACCCATGCTGGGGACAGGAATGACTCAGAGACAAGCTCCTACCATCCATGCTGGAGACAGGAATGGCTCAGGGACCGGCTCCTATCACTCATGCTGGGGACAGGATTGAATCTCCAGCTCTTGGCTTTGGTCTAGCCCAATCCTGGCCAGTGTAACTATTTGAGGAGTTGTCCAACAGATAAGAGAATGCACTTTCTCTCTCTGCTTTCTTTCTCTCTCAAACAGAACAAAAATTTTTTCAATGTTGTTCCTGCATGTGTTCATCCACTAAAACCTACTTATTATCTATAACTCCTTAAACTGACTATGAACTTTGCTTTGAGAGGCAACCACATATACAGGCTGGAACTACTCTACATTGATTACTCTCCAAATGCCTGTAATGGCCAGAGCTGGGTAACAGTCACCACTAGGAACTGGGAACTTCATCCATGCTTCCCACGTGGGGATTAGGGAACCAATCACATAAGCCCTCATTAATACTTCTTAAGGTGTGAAGTGACAGGAATCTAAAAGCAGGAATTGATATGACATAACTGCGAGGCTGAACATCGTCTCCTAGGAACCCCAGGTAATTCAAGGTCTAGGTCAAGTTATGGGCACTATAGATACAACTCTCTTTTCTAGTTCAAAGTATTCTCCCAGTTGTTGAACATATTTTTTCATTGAAATGTTGACAGTACAAAGTTAAGATGTACAAGTTATAGCTCCACTTGTTGGCTTGACACAATCATCCTGTTTTCACCAAGGTTTCATTTTATTTTTTTTGTGAGCATATTTCTTATTTTTTCCATGCATAATATGTTTGGGTTTGTTGAAACAGAGACACATCTCTTGTCACACAGCAAATCAGCTATGCAGACTCCATTGTGGTAAGATATTACCAAAGTGTGCTAACACATACAGCTGTTTTGGAAACAGTTCTCATGCCATTTGAAAAAAAATAAATGCACATAGGCAAAGCACAGGAAGGATGTGGAAATGATGCTGTGAGCTGCGGTTCTTCCAGGGAGGACTGTCTTTCCACTAATACAATTGGTATCTACTCATGCTTTCAACAAGTATATATTTAATATGTACATACACAAGAAAGGAACTACCTTTTGTGTAAAACTGCCCATATGGTGGTCACCACTAAACATTTCAGTGGCATTGAAAGGGCTCTTCCATATTTTCTCTATTTTTACATCAAACTCACCCACTCTAGGTATCTATGCTTTTGTGAATATCGATATTCTTTTTAAAAATATTCAACATAGTATTGATTCTATTAATTATTAATATTAATTATATTCTTTGTTATTTGAATATTTGAACTGAACATGGGTATTCCTGTATTTTGCTCGTGGAGATGCAGTTGGTATTCTATTCTCTACTCTGAAGGTTAACATTTGTCATTTTTATAACTCATGCCAGACATTGTTGAGAGAAACGCCAGTTCTGGGAATTGAAGTTTTATTTTTGTCTTTGTACTTATTAATAGAGACTGTACTTGATGGTTCAAAAAAAGCTTAGGGAAATATGGTTTTTAAAAATTCCATTTGTATTAGTCACAGTAATACCACAAGAGTACAGGGCCATACGATCTGAAGAAACAAATGATAAGGAAAAAACACTTTGAGCTAGCCAAAGGTTGTCTAAGGGCAATAACCTAAAACATGATGCTGATCAACAATAAAGCCGGGCTTAGGAACTAGCCCCTAATATGGATCTTGTCATATTATCCATTCTCCTGGAAGCAACTTAAATAGACTTTTGTGAAATGTATTTCTAATCCTGGGATTCCCTGTCTTTCTTCTGTTCTTTGAAGGAGACCACAGCTCTTTGTAGCAGATTACAGCACCCTGTGTGCTCTTGTCCTGGCCCCTGGCTCTATGCGCCTGTCCTCCCCTGGCTCTCCTCCCATCCTAGTTGTCCAGCTTTGTTTCTCAGGCTGATAGACACGACTATACCCGAGAACCTCGTAGCTCAGTTGTTCCCAGTCTCCATGCGGCAGTGCAAATGCTGTATGCTCAGAAAGATCTTCCTGGACATCCTTCTTTCACTGCTATCCAGGTAGTTCCATTTTCAAGCCTCTTTCTGATAATGCTCCTGGAAAAGCAGCACAGGATAGCCATGTACGTAACCCATCTCCTAGATGGAGTTCCTTGCTTCTGGCTTGGAAAATGTTCTCCCAAGACACCGTTGAACTTTCACTTCTACACTGACTGCTCCAATTGCAACCCACTCCATGATAACGCCCCTTGGAAAGCAACAGGATGGTCCATGTGCTTGAACCCCTATTTCTTACGAGAGAAATCTGGATGGAATTCATTGATCCTGGCTTCAAGCTGGCCCGGGCATGGCTGTCACTAGCATTTGGGAAATGAACTAGTGGATGGAAAATTAATCTCCTGTCTCTCTCTCACACTCTTTCTCTCTTGCTCTACCTTCAAATAAATGTTTCAAAAGCACCTATAAATAAAGTGACCTTGTCTCCAATTTCCTTTCCTTCCCTCTTAGTCACTCCTGAATTGAAACAATTTCAGAATCTGCTTATTTTTTAATTGATTTTCTCAGCATACTAGTCTACATTCAAGTCATTTTCAAGAGGAACCTTATTTCTCTCAATTCTCTCCATCCAGGAACTGGAAAAACAGAACAATGCTACTGAGTTGAACATAATTGCCAGAATGCAAAGTGCAAAAACTATATGCCAAATTAATTTTCTTCTATGTTGATGTGTTTGCAAGTCTCTATATGTCCAGTCATTACCCACAGCTTTTCATAGCAAATCCATCACATTCTTGTTCACAAAACTTCTATCATTTTCCTCCTAACCACCAGATGAACAATTTTTCTCAGTGTATACTCAATTGCAGGGGGCTGTATAAATAAATTATGGACTATAAAATTAATAAAAACTTTGAACTTTATTTGCAAGCTAGGCTCATAAAATGTATTAAAAAACACATCCTCATCTCTTCTTTCTTGTATGATAACCCTTTAAAACCACATCATAAATGCAGAATTTCAACTAACCTTGCTTCTTAAATGAGTGTGGAATACAGAGAACTTTGACTTTCACTGAAGTACGAAATAGGATTCAATTATGTGGAATTGATGAGACTGTGTATTTTTATGATACTGTAATTGTTATCCCCCTAACTCAAAGGAGCCCCTTTCATGGAATCCAAAGTCTAAATTATTTCCATAACGACACTAAAATGCTATTAGCGCTTTAGTTTTCTGAAGGATGTACGGAAGAGATAAATATTTAGATTTTACCTGAAAGTAAAATAGTTATAGAACTTCGTAATACATTTCTGTAAATAAAAGAAGATATATTTATGCCAGAATTTTATGGTGAGGGAACAGTATTTATCTCATAAAGAGGAGCATAAAGCACTCAGTTTCTTCACCACACTCATGATCTAGTCTTTGAAGCAGCAGAAAAAGATGGTAATCACTGTTGAGAGGGCTCATAGAGAGGAACGCCAGATTTCAAATGAAATGCATAAAAGTGAAAGTATGGAAAGTCTCTATTTCTCTATGATTTATAGATGTTAGTATGGCAGTTTGGTCATAGAATTACACAGTTATTTTCAGATGAATAGTTTTAGATTTAAAAAAATAATCCTGGGACTTTTACACTGCTTTTTTTAACTAATTAATGAATTAGAGAGACAGCAACAACACTCATCCATTGGTTACCTTTTCAAACACTTGCAGTGATCTGGGTTGAGCTGGAATCTAGAAATTCAACCTGAGTCTTTCACTTGGTTGGTAGGAATTCAATTACCTGAGCCATCCTGAGTGTCTCCTGGCTTGCATTAGGAGCCAGCTGGACTCAGACGCTAGAGCTGGTCATCAAAGCCTCCTGTGAAAATTGTAACAAGTGTCTTCAGCGCTATACTAAATGCCTACTCCTTGAATTTCTAAAATGTGCACATCATTGATGCCTCAGAAGCTGTACATCGCATCGCCTCCTATCTTTGGCACCTGTTTAGGCCATGGCTACAGCTTCTCATCTCAGTTTTGACTATCCAGCTGCTCAAGTCTACCAGCACACAGCTGCCACCTGGACCATCATGTGTTCCACCTCGTGGCACTTGAAAGGAGTCTGTGGTCATTTCCAGGATGAAACCGGTTCAGAGGAGCCAGCAGGAAGTGTGGGAGGAGGTGGAAAAGTGGGCGGCCTCAGCCACAAGCGACCATGCTTGAACTTGGTCTGGCTGGGTAAAAATCCTGCCAGTCACTCTGACATCCAAAATTGGGGCAGCTGCTGACATGGGAATCAATAGTGAGATAATTGTGAAGCTAGAATGTCAGAGGAAGAATTCTTGAACTTGATCAACAAACTCAACAATGACACAACATAGAATACCTCTTCATTCAGCTGCCTCTTTCAGAATACATCGATGAGAGGAAGATTTGTAATGCAGTTTCTCCTGGCAAGGACATGGACGCACTCCACGTGATCAATGGTGGACAATGTGTTTGGACTACGATTCTAAGCTACCAGCGTAGATAATTAAATGAATGAGCATTCCAATCCAGGAAAAAAATGTGGTTGTGACTGAAAGGTCACTGCGCAAGAATGGGACTCAAGGGCAGCCCACAACAATGCCACATTGTTTGAAAATCCCATTGATAAACTCCCAAAGCAAAGCTGAAAAAACCTGCCATTCTCACAGGCATAGCAGGCATTCCAACCTCACCATTGCAGATATGACTAAGGAGGGAGCAGCAGGAATTGATGTGGGAATAAAGAACGCTCAGAATCCTGAAACTGCTAAGCCCAAGCTAGTTGGCGATGTGAATTTTGAACGTGTCAGAAAAACAGCCCATCTTATCATCCCAGTCCCTGGGGTGTGGGTCCCCTGTCCGTGGTCGTGCTCATGATGAACACCATCACTGCTGCACAAACAGTGCTGCGCTGTGAAGAGTGGGAGGTGCTGGAGTATACAGAGCATGAATTAGCCACCAGTTAACGTGCAGTCTATAGGACGGGACAGCCCTCCGAGCCAACTGCCAAGGTGAATGGGCAGACAGAAAGGGGAATTTTATTTTTATTTTCCTGGGGCTGTGTGCTTATGGAAGGCTCAGATGAGTGGATGCTGGCACACGGGGCTCTGCAGTTCCTCGCCAGGGAGAAGTCCAATGGCACACTGGGATATGTGCTCTAGCAGTTCAGTAATTAACATCGGACATTGTCACATCGGAATTGGATTCTTAACTGTCAAGTCACATCAGTTGAAAATTGGCCATTTCTAGAACGACATTTCCTAAGTGTTATTCCAGTAGAAGTTGATCTCCCTTTAGGTTCCAAATCTTCTGAGTTCAACAGGTTCAACAAATGTTTCTAGACAGGGAAATAGGTAACGAGGAAAGTAGTAAACAAACAACAACAACAAAATGTCCAAACGTCTGTGTCTGCTGATGGACAGACAGATTTGTGTAAAGAGAACCAGATGGGAAAGAAGACTCTACATAGTCGTATTGCTGAGCTGTCTCGTGCTTTGTCAGCGTCTGGAGCAGTGTTCAGGGCTGCCACCAGGGCAGCGTTCAGGGCTACGGTGGCTGCTCCTAACTCTCCGTGAGGCCTCTCCATTTTAGTTTCCTAGGGTTGAAAGGCTTGTCATATCACTTACTCATGTTTATTATCATATTTCTACATCCTTACGCTTCACTGTGAAGTTTTTGTATGCAGGGGATAGGAATGCTATGCTTTCGTTGGTACTTCTTGAAATCTCTTTTTGGAAAACACCACTTGAGCTCAATACTCACGAGGGCAGCTTATTGTTTTACTACTTCTTTTTCAACCAATGACCTGCCAGAAGTTACCTGTATTCCTTGCATGGACTGGTGGCTTTCCTAGAAGATTTTGGAAGGCTCGAGTTAATGCTGAATTTAAACAGACTTTCTGATGAAAGGTTATGTGTGTGTGTGTGTGTTCACTAAACCACAACTGTTTGGTGTGTAAAAAAAGAAAACAAAGCAGCCAAATATCACTTTTCAAATTACAGTTAAATCATTGAGCTATCTCACATAGACACGAACGTAGCAGTGTCTGCTTCAGGCATTGCAAACCTCACCACTGCAGATATGATTAAGGAGGGAGCAGCAGGGACTGATGTGGGAATAAGGACTGTGCAGAATCCTGAAACCTTGTTGCATAGCCTTGCCTGAGCTGGACACCCGAAGAGTTAAGAAGCTAATAAAGCATTGTCAGCTTCCATTACTGAACGTCTATCTGGGGAAGAGTCAAGAAACCCAGAGAGGGCCAGGGTCAAACAATACAGCGACTCACTAATTCAAAGTTTTAGCTTAGATGAGAAAGCAGGGTTAATTTCCTTTTCGCAAAAATTCCGTTTCCTCTAATAAGTGGATAGAAAACCACAAGCATGGCTAACTTCCTTATTTGGCTTTAATTGTGCCATTATCAGCATGTCACAACCATAAAAAATAGCTTTTATGTGATTGTCGACAAATGAAAGTTGTACTGAAATATTAAAATCCTTGCATAGTTTTGCAATCTGATAACTTCTCACAGCACACTGGGATGACATTTGGTTTGGCAGTGCAAATGCAATGCTGTATCCAGGTGGCATTCACTGAGTATACCCTGCATTTGAGGAATGAAATCAAAATTATAGCTGTAGTCTATTTTCTGAGGTGAGAAAATTATTTTCTAAATATAAAATATTATATGTAAGACTTGATTTACATAAATATACATCATAATCTAAATTTTTAACAAATTCTTAATATTATATAGTACTGAGATGTTAAGGGTGGACAAAACATTTCTGTTGTTGACTTCTATGGTGGATTTTGTAAGAGAAAGCACTACCTACTTTGTTGATGGAGCATCATTTTGCTTGAAACACACATTGTGGTTTTATGGAATTGGATATTTGGCAGGCGTTTTCTTGGAAATGAATAAAATGAATCTATTGCCTTTAAGAAAAATAACTTAGCATTTGTTGCCAGTGATAATATTCAAGCTTCAAGTGAGGGAAATATATTTGCCACTGTGCAGTTGACAGCTTCCCAATATGGGGATAGTTTATAAATTAGACTGGTGGTGATATGAACAAATATTATTTTTGATATTGCATAAAGAGATGTGTCAATATTTGGAAGTCTGCATGATAGTGATCCAATAACTGTCAGAGGAATGATGCTTGATGTTAAATAATCATGCATGGGTAAAAAAGCCATTTCAAGCAGACAATATATTCAGCGATGTAAATTTAACAGAATAAAAAGCATTCACTCATACAATTTCAACTTTCCTATCTCATCTAACCCCTAATAAACTGTCACTAGTAGAGGTTTGGTTTGCTGTGAAAGAACAACCACTATTATCTGGAGCTGCTTGCCTCTCCCAAGCATCTATTTCCATGATGCTGGTTTCTCTCCTTCACCTACTTCTGCTGCAACACTCATTGTAGGTTTAACACACCAAGAGCAGCTAAACTTACCTCCTAGTAAACCAAATGTTAAGTTTGCAAGCCTAAGAACAACTGCTATTTGAATTAATAGCTTAGTGTTGCTTAAACATCTTAATCAATATTCTGATAAAATATGCTGAGTTAAAAAGCAAGTAGTTTTAAAGTCTTCAGGGTAAGTACTGACTCAGTAAGTCAAAGTGCCATGATAATTGCTGAGAGACGGAAGGGGTTTTAAGACCAAAAAGCTTCAGAACCTCCACTGATGTTTGGATGAAGGTTGTGTCCACACACGTGTTAGTATTTAAAAACTCAGGCCTGTGGGACGCATTTACTTCATAATCCACAGAGGTCTGTGCGCTCCCCGGCATGCTGAAGAGCCAAATTCTGGGACCCGCGCGCTAGCTGAGTAGGAGCAAACCACACCAGAGGAAGCTGCACTTCACAACTGGACCCAAGTGAGGGCTGGGCGATGTGTATTTTCTAACTTCGGACAGAAGTAGCTTTAGAGCTTTTTCTAGGACTCTGAACAAATCATCCGATCCTCCTCATGCTCCTTTGATTGCATACCATCACCTCAGGGAAGGAAGCATTTCTGGGCATAATCATTCACAGGTCAAGGCCGGGACATGAAGCCAGATCTACAAAGCTCCTGACAAAGAAATCTTCACTGTAAGCATGTATTGAAATGTCACACTGTACTCCATAAATATGTCAATTGCTATGATTTCATAGATTAGTCTTAGTGAATGTCAGCAACTATTTTTTACCAAATTCCCACACTTTGCCATCATGAACTATGCTTTAATCTTTGTTATTTCTTATTTTCCTGACAAATAATGAAAGCAATATTAGATAAAATCTTTCTTATCTCCTGACTCACTTTACAAGCTCGACTCAGAAATTTTTCTCTGTATCTTAATTTTCCCTCATTCGCCTGAGTTTCTGATCATCCTTATCTCAATCACTTAGCACACAAATGACCGAGCCATCTATCTTCACCGGCCTTCTACCATCCACATCCATTGTAAGAATAAATACACTCAACTCTCTTCTCATCTAAAATCAAAATTTATTCTTTATATTTTTCCCTGTGTCATTTCGCTCTTGTCTGTCCTCATTACGCTCTCAGATGAGATTCTTTGGCATGAAATCTATAAGCGGTCCCCAGTTCTTCATCTCCTTTTCACCGGTGACAAACCTACAGCGTCTAGGGACAAACCTTAATTGCACTGAGACTTTGTTACGTATGTCCTAACGCTGCTGTCTGCATCCTCAAGCTCTTCTCCCTTTGATTCTTACAGAAGAGTGAAAACCATGATATTTGTAGATTTTTAAGCCTGTTGCCTAAATTTAAAATGTGTTTTTTAAAATCAAGTGCCAAAGTTTCTTACCACAGTGCTGAAATAGCTTGCATAACAATATTATTTTACTAATCTGATTTCTTTCCCTCCAGTCTTGAAGCAGCACTGTTTTAGTATGAAGTTCATAACAATGTTTTAATCCTCTTTTCCAGATTTACTGTTCCTTTCAAGTATGAGCTGGCAAGTTGTAGATCTGATTTTAAATTTGACTTCCCAGCGGTTACAATGTGGGCACCAAGTATATTTATCATGAATTCATTTTCATAGTTTAACAAAATCTTCAGTTATAAATAAATTTAAGAATTAAAATCTATAAGATTTACAGAAAAGTTTTCAAATTTTTAAAAATATTGATAATTTTATATCATTTACAGCTTTTGTTTTCTCATTCTATTTTGCTGAGCTTCAATTAAATAGGGCTTCACTATTTGGTTATACCTATATTTTCAAATAGAACTATTTCCTAGAACCAGTAGTATACAGAAATTCAGTTCTGCTTGTGTTTTGATTAAATAGACTTTTCAGAAATTAATTTTGAGAGCCACAAGTTAACAGAAATATTCTATCGGGAAAATAAGCATTTACTAAATAAAGCAATATGGGGAGCAGGAAGAAGTCATCAGAGGGCCAAACCCAGGGCAGAAGCAAATTGACAAAGACAAAAATAAAAACGGAGGCCATCTCAGGGACTCCAGGAAAGTTCTCAACTTCATAATCAGCAAAACACACTTCTCAGTTCTCCCAGATCAACTTCACTGCCTCATGAAGTGAGTGTCTCTAGATAACACCGAACCCAAACAAATCAGTTCATCCTCCAGATCATGTTTTTCAGTAGAACTGGCTTAAGAGGACATTTTTGTTAGCATAACTGTTGAGTCAACACCACTCCACAATTGCCCCTTGTCTAATATCTATTCGTTCATATTGGTATTCACAAAAAAGCATTGCTTAATTTTCAGGATGCAATAGGAAATGTTGGCCATGGTAGCAGCTAGAGTAGACGTAATGACAATTCAGAACATGGGACTGGATCTGAGGTCCGCTGTGAGGATCCCGTCACAGAGAACTCCCAATGTTTGGGATCAGGCCTAGGAGATAGGGCCAAACAGCAGGAGGAATTTGTCACACATGCCAGCAGTGATGGCACACAGGTTAGTGCGCAAGTGATAGGGGCAGCATTCTCCCCTACTCTTCCTTTTATATCACTATAATCTGAAACTGTTTCATAAAAAAATGCTATTTTTTCTTCAACTTTGCTATTATAAATTCAAGATGTTTTTTAATGTAATGGTCCAGTAAATATACTAAGAACATTATAAAACTGAAAGTTTTGCACATGTAGTTTCAAGACAAGATCTTTTGTGCTTCTAAATGGAGTTGGAGTAGTGTCTAACTGGCAAGTTTCAGAACATCCTCTGTCGGAGCCTTTGGCACAGACACTGGAGTTTTCATGCCAGGTACTAGCAGCACACATAGGCATGTAGTGTTACCATGGGATTGGAAGAAAGGAGCCGACAGACAAAGCCAAGTTCTGCTAGTGCTAATAGATTGGCATGGGACCATGCAGACGGTCCCTCTTACTGAACCCTGGAGAAGCTATTGCAATGATTTGAACAGCCTGGATTCCTGCCAGTCTGGACAAGAGCAAGAAATTGCCACATGCCGTCTTCCAAAGTAAATATTTCCTAACTTTCAACTCATGACTCTCAACTCTGAACCAAGGTCAGATGTCAGATTCTGAGTCCTAGCCACCTATCTGCCCTGTAAATCCACATACGTTTTACTAAAATCAAGACATCAAGCATAAATAAGTAGAAAGGTTTGGAGGAAAATGATGGATAGGCCAGTGAAGCACAAGAAAAATGAAGTAACAAATAAGGAATAACAAATAACAAATAACAAACAGCATGAGCTTAAGGGCAAAATCAAAATATAGAATCAAAAAGTAGATTAAAGCTAATTTCTTCAACAACCCAAAAATATTTATACTGAAAAATATGCTGAACCTGAATATACCTGATAGCATTTGTTGATAAAAATTCCATATTCCAAGATATCAACTGCCTCTCCTCTGATAAACTGGAGCAAATGCATTGACTGGGATTGGCACAAGTCAGAATACTTGCAATATCAACAAGATAGACTTGCTACAATGCAAAGTGCCATGTGAATATAGATGATTATTCTGAATTTCCATTTTAAGCAAAACGGGGAATTATTTATCAAAATGTCAGACACTTTCCTCCTTCACTTTCATGACTCTTGAATTTGTTTGCTGTTATAGTGATCCTGAAAGGTTGGACAGGTGCCTGAACCTAGAATTCTATTAATTTCTACTTATTTATTTTATTTTCTTCGAAGGCAGAGCCTTGGATAGAGGCAGCAACACATCCCCCACACATTGGCTCACTCCTTAAATCACCCCAACAGCCAGAACTGGGCCAGGCTGAAATCAGAACCTGGGGACAGTATCAGGTCTCTGACTTGGGTATCAGTATACGGGATCCATCTCTGCCTTCTCCCAGGGTTTGCCTTTGCAAAAAGCTAGAAGGAGGAGTGGTGGCTGGTCTCAAGACGGAAAACCAGACGCTGGATGTGAGCACCTCAATAGTGGCTTAACTGCTAAACAAAATACCCACTCGACTCTGTACTTTTAAGAATTACTCAGAGAAATAGAAGGGGTTCACATTGGGAAGCTCATTTGGATCACTTTTTGACAAATGCAGACTAAGATTTCCTAAGCCTTCCCTGTCTCCTAGAAAATATTCCATCTTACAGGATCAAGAGAACAGCACATGTTGGAGCTCTGAAAGAATTAGAATGTCAAGCTCCAATCCCTTTGCTCATTTGTTCTGACAGTGAAACGCAAGTGCATCAAAGTTGATTTCATCAAAATGTGTGAAAATGATTCAAGTCTTTCCCAGAGTTATAGTCTCATAATGTAAATCAATATCATAATCTTACGTGCTAATAGAAAGAATGTCTTGTTCAGCCAGAGTTAGATGTATGGATGCTTTTAGCTGTATTCCTTCAGACTTTTCATTTTGACCAACTATTAACCTCCTAGAAGCTTCAGAAGCAAAATGGCTCCTTGTTCACCCTGTCTTTAACACATAAGACCAACAGCTTTTGCTAATTCTCTATAGAACCTTCGCCATGGTTCTCACTCTGCACACCTCCCACAGTTGTGTTAATTGTAGCATTCAGCACCCTGAGGTTTCAGTTTTCAGGACCTCCTACCCCTTGTCTTGTGCCCATCCAGTGCTCTGGCCAGAACTCATAATACATAATCGGAGGATCTTATCTTCTTCCCACTCCTCCTGAATGCCACCCATTTGTGGGATTCATTCTATGAATAACTGATTCCTCATTTTACTAGCAATGACCTTTGTTCCACTGTCTCATTTCCCTATGTCAAATTTCCCCCGATTTTTAGGGTCTCCTGCTTCCGTATTCCAAAAGACGCTTTTAACTGCAGTGCTTGAATTTCAGTCTTTCTCTTCTGAAATGCTTTCTGGTGAAAGCTGAGTACTGCCAACTATATTTCATTTATCTTAAAACATCAATAAGTAAAACTGATATAAATTGAAAGATTGCATTGAATTAGTCAGTGAGGAGGCAATGTTTATACCTGATTTGTTGGACCAGGAATCCCTGTCAAACTTTGAAGATGCTCAGCACTAATACAGAGTAAGCTCAACCTGACCTGTCCGCTGGGATGTTTAGCTACCACATCAAGAGCGACACAGCCAAGATGCACATGCTCTTACCTCCATTTTCTTAAATCCAACTATGCTCAATGGGATCAATGAGCTTGAATTATCTATGATTTAAACTCCACCAATAGCTTTCATGTCCTCTCCTTGTCATTTTGCTTTGTCCCTACCTTGTAATGAACAAACCATGTTACGTATTTTTCTCAACCTTCTCTACTATTCTCTTTACTGACTGAAAATCATTTATTCTATTCTGTTTTACTGATCTAATCCTTTGCACTTTTCAATAGAGTCTCTTTGGAATATGCCTTTGATAATGTCAACTTCTTGCCGAAGTCAGTTGCTCCTATGAGTGCCAGCATAAAGCTTGAATTCCTTACATATACTTTACTAACAGCCAGCCAATTAGGTCAGAACTCATCTTTAAAGTGTGTTTGGTTTTTTTTTTTTTTTTTTTTGGGGACATTGAACAAACCATATAGAGTGGGCAATCTCATTTCCACAATCCTTACCACACAAAATACATTGTTAGTTAAACCATGATCTTGAACAAAATGTTCCTCTTTCAAATATGTGCACATTGATTGAAACTTTTTATCATTTTAAAGGTCAATTCAAGGATTCTGCCATAACAACATCTCCCAGTATTTCAGTAAGGAATATTTCCTCTCTCATGATTCTCCAGTACCATAGCACATCACAGAATTAGCCTTTTCCTCAAAATAGCCCTTCAATTAGAATTGTTCATATGACTCCACTGATTCCCTTAGAGCAGGGAAAATTTTTTCAGTGTATGGCAACCCTTTCAGATTGTTAAATAACAACTGGAATTTCAACTCTGCAAAGCTGAACTGGTCTTTTTCAGATGGCATCCATAGTTTAATGCCGCATTGTATTAGGGATCCAGGCAGCAAATACAAAATGCAGGCTATTCCAGGAACTTAACTCACCCATGGGAAAAATATTTAAGGGTAAATAAATTGGTACAAACTAAATAGCTCTAGTGATCAGTAATCATCAAAGCTTAGTGCATCTGTATATTCCCTGATGACCACATCAGAGTTCAGCTCCTGAGCCAAAATCTCAACCAGTTCATCTAAGAGCTCCAATAAGGCAGCTGAGGGAGAAGACCTCAAACACTCAGGGATACAGTGCAGCAATATTCAATTTAAACCACTCTGCTCTCACATTCACCTACAGACTCAAATTATCTCAAGAATTACTTCAAATATTAGGAGAAAAAGAATGGCCATCAAAAAAAGTTCACCTCCTGCTCTGTGCTGTGGCTCAACAGAGCCTTCCAGGATGTGGAGTCGGAGAACATGAACGTGGTCAAGCGCCTCTTCAAGAGGCTAAGTTAATCCTAAAAATAATTTAAATCCTTTTCTATCCAGGTCTAATCAATATGAAGAGAGTTCTAGTAACTATTACATTGCTTTCTTTCCTATGCCTGGAGCATTCTGATGTCATGGTTAGACTTCATTCCCAAGGCAGCCTGTCAAAGTCTGACCATGAACTCCAGCTGGTGACACTCTGCTTAAGTTACACAGCGCTGTGTGACGTCATTTTCTCACCTTGAAGTAGGATGGATGCTTAGACTTCAATGTTTTGGACCCAAACGAAACAATGTTTATAGAAAATTACCAATATCTGGCCATGCTTGTCAATAGAAAATGTGATAAATCCAGGTAATAAATCAGATAACATATGTCTTTTGTCAAATTGCATCAAATAATTACCTACAAACTTGAGAACACCCTCAAAAATAGGTGCACTTTAATTCCAATATTCATATAAAGAACTTGAGAACTAGAAGAAAGATAAATTGAGTTGTCAATGTAATAAAACAGAAGAGATTCCATTTCATTCAATATGACTTTCAAATTAAAAATAATAATTATTTATGCATATATACAGTTAAGAAATTATACTTTCATTCAAGCAGAGTAGTGGCTGATACATGCTGAATTTTTTTTTAAAGTGCTGTATACAGCCCTTTTTTCTGAAGGCTCCCAGAATTTTGGAAACATTATGAAATAGCCACAAACTTAAAGACAAACTGAAATGTCATAGAATTGATTTCATGTCTACTAATTTTTAAAATATAGTAACAATGAATGTAAAATGTATATATTTAGGTATATATAAACACATACAACAAAACTGACTATAGTTTCTTTGTTTCAATTAGTTTACTATAAAAGTAAATCTAAAATAAAAGGGAAAGAAAGAGGACTATATACATAAAGACTTAAAAAGCGAAAATTCTGCTATGAAACATAATGAAAATCAGTTTTGCTGGCATTCATTAGTAAATGAAAGAAATGTAGTTTCAAAAAATGAAATAAATGGGTATAAACTGCATCCAATTTATTTTTTGTATAAAAATACCCAAAGCTTATGATCAAGCTTTTTCTTTCCCCTGAAATCGACATCTATTAGCATCCCTTCATGTCGAATTTCCCACATTTTGATTTAATCTGGAAAAAATGCACTTCTCACTTTTGTTATAACCTGTGTGGTCTTGGCAGAGATTGGTCAGTAGGCGGGTTACCTTGACCAGGGGAAGAGCTAGATCCAGGTGCTAAAGGCTTTGTGCAGCACTCTCTCCCAAAGGGACCTATCCCAGAATTTGAAATGTGGATTTTCCATATTACAACCTACTTTTTCCATAGCAGGTCTAGTTTTGTTTATTTGTTTGTTTGCTTGTTTTTTTCAATAACGTGTATTATCATGAATGCTACAGAACAAGACACCCTCCTCCTGGGCTGCTCATTTGATACTTCTTACCACTTGGGGATCATACTACAGAGACAAAGATCTGGGGCGCGGGGAATGCAATGAAAGAAAAACAAAAACAGCTATTAGAAGATTCAATTCTAAATATGCACAAAGAGATGAGAAAAAAGGAGATGAGGACACATCTTGTCTTAGAAATCAGTAGAATGAATACCATAAAGATAAATATAGGTACATGGAACAATTATCAGTAGACGCGCTTAGGATCACTTGAAAAAAACAGAGGACAGATACAGCTCAAGAAGCCACCAATACTTAGCAACAAAACTTGAAGAAAAGTACAGATAAAATTATGAACATGTATTCATATTGCACATTTATAGGCAAATCTGCCTTAACTTGTAATCCATCTTATTTTCTACCACATAGAAAGGCAGTTTGAGTGTCCTATTAAAGGAAACAAAATCCTAGAATAGACATATCATAACATCCATCTATATAAGTCTTTGCTCTCCAAATCTTCCCACACTGCAAAACACACAAAAATTGATTTCATATATTTATAGATGTGCTGATTCAAAGTCAAAAAATTCATACCATAAAAATGTCTCATATATTACCATTATAATTTTTGTTATTGAAAAATCTAATCTTTGGCTTGCCATCAATATGTTCATTTAGGTTATGTATGTGTGTTTTCAAATTTTAAAAAAAGTGTTGATAGATTCAGCTTCAAATATTTACTTGAAAGGAATGTACAATGTGTATGAAAAGTAGAGTTAACTTTCCCTATGCATATGAGTTACATGCATTTAATTATGGGCAAATGTTATGTCTCAAGTTAGCAACTGAAAACAATACATGAATATCAAGAATCAAAGGGAAATGAGATGATTACACAACAATGACAGAGGTAAGATTTTCTAGTGACACAGTAAATTTGCTCTCAACAAAGACATTAAAAGAACGTTACACAACCTCTGTTGTACTAATTCCATTCCAGAGAATTTATCTTAAGGTAATGAAACCAAACATACAGCTTGTTCAAAGATCTTTATAGCAATTACCTCTAGAACCTCATCTGCCACATGCTCTGTGCAAGACTCAGAATGTGCCAAGACAGTCACCCCTCTGTCAAGCTACAACCGGACAGGTCAACACTCGGCATAAAATCCAACTGCAGGAATCTCCTCTTCATTCTGACATTGCACCCCAGCCACCCCCAGGAAAACCAACGCATGGGAAAGAACTTCTGCAGAGAAGTGTAAGGCATGTACGAATGCATAAGAGATTTTAGACAAAATTTCTCATTTCAGCAGGTTTGCAGTCAAAATGCACATATTCACATTATCAAGATACCTTAAGCCAAACATCCAATCTAAAAGGATTGTAGCAGGTAGCTATTTTCTGTAAGCATGTGACTTCTCTGTATAGGTTAAAGCAACTCTCACAAAGAATTTCCCAAGGAGCGTGTATGGCTTTTAGCAACACGTTAAACACAGGAACATAAAATACGAGCAAGAAAGACTGAAACCAGCTGCAGCAGAGAGGAGATTCAAGGACTGCAGGTAATGGAACAAGCTGTAAGGTAAACTCGAGTTATTACAGTGAAAATACTTTGCAAACAAGACTGAAAATACCAGCAGAGAGCCAGAAATTACCAAAAACATCCTTGTGGCTTTCAAAAAATACCCAGATACATTTAGAAACGAAGCCCACAACATTGAAATAAGCAACTTAATAAAGACATGTAGCAGTTGCCTCGAGTCCTGCACTGCAGAGCATGAGAAGCAGCTCCTCAGGATGCAGCACAGTGAGGAGACAGAAAACATGCCCAAAACTCTAAGAAAGGGAAGAGGTGTTTAGTGAGGGTTTTCAACACTTCCGGGAAAAGGAAAGAGCCTTAGAATATCTACAGGTAAAGAAGACTCTCTTCCCCCAAAACAATAGTTAGGCGGATCCTGGAGTAGAGTGGAATCCGTTAGGCAATGAAGTGAGGCAGTCAGGAAGCTGGACCAACGTGAGCCCAGACTTCAACAGCTCAGTGAACGTCCCTGAAGAAGGAAGGAAAGGCCTAGACGGGGCCAGGGGAACAGAGGCTGAGACTGTTCCTCAAACTTCTCTTTTCAGCGAAGAAACCTCTGAAGGATTTAGTCTCAGCAGTAGATAAGAGACCCTAGGAGCCCGGTTTTATATGCAAGTAGGAATGCTGATGAAGAACTATGCCACTCAATATAAATAAACTAAGAAAATGAGATAACTAGATGAACAAGTGACAGAAAAATGAAAATAACTCATAAATCAGGAAAAGATCATTATGAAATCCTGGGTGTTTTCAAATGCCCCTATCCCAGAGGCAGGGGTGGGGTGCTTTTGAGCAGGAGACAGGCCATTATGTCACTCCTCATTGGATTCCACGGTGGAAGGGGCATTAATCCACAGATACCTCCTGCACCAGAGCTGCACACAAGTAGTGCGGAAGCTTCTGTAAACCTCTAGGAGTACAGGCTTCATTTTCATTGTTGCCTTCTCAAGTTTAGTGTGTGCATAACTCACAGATTGAGAGGATGTCAGAATTTATCCTAGTGTGAGACAAGCTTAACTCTCAGAGGCTGTCAGAGCTGAGAAGGCAGGCACAGGAGGAGTGTCCACACATCCCGTCTGCTACAGGATAAGCCGGTGGGCAGGTGGGCAGTGCTGTGACAAGCTGCACATCCTCCAATGTGCTTCTGAGAGAGGCACCACTGGGTAGAGCTATGCCGTGTTGGACTGTAAGGATAGCACAAATAGCAAAGGTGGGAGTTATGGTGGAGCACTGCTATCCTCTGTTCTCTCGTAGGACGAGGGGGTGGAGTGGGGGAGGGGTGGCAAAAAAGATCAGAGTCATTTGCAGTGAAAAGCAAAGAAATTGGAGTTGACTATGGGCCTACATTGTGGCATGGTGGATTAACCTGCCATTTGGGTTTCCAGGGTCCCATTTGAATGCCATTTTGCATCGTGACTGCTTGGTTCCCAACCAGATCCTTGTTAATGCAGCTGGGAAAACAGTAGGAAGTCATCCAAGTGCTTGGATCCCTGCCCTCCATCAAGATGGGAGTGTACATTCCAGGCTTTCATACGGTCCACTCTTGGAGACCGGAAGATTCTCTCTCTCTCTCTCTCTCTCTCTCTCTCTCTCTCTCTCTCTCTCTCTCTCTCTCTCCCCTCCCCCATCTCTCTCTCACTCTTTCTTCTCCTCCTCTCTCTTATCTCTGTCACTGCATTTCAAATAAATAAATCTTTTTTTTTCAAAGAAAAGAATGGCGTTAACTGGACCCAGGATGTGACTTTTAAAAATATTAAAAATATTTACTAGGTAAAATTAAGTCTACTGCTAGGCAAAACCATGGTCTCAGAGTGAAAAGTAAAAATAAAAATACATACTTTAGTTTTGAAAAGTGACATTTTTCTATCCCGGAGTTTTATATATTTTCTAAAAACAAAATAAATAATAATTGTGTGAGTTCTTTTAGGAATAAAACCTAAAAGCTGTGGCAGGCACTGTTCTGTAAGACTGTTTATAAATTATTAAATTTGCATATAAAATCACACTTGTGTTGAAACAAGAACAAGAAGACAGCAGTAGAGCGGTAGCAATAAATTCTCCAATTCCCAGCAAATAAAAGGAATAAAAAGAAAGAAAGGAGGGAGCGAACGGGGTTATTCACATTATTCACACGGGAGCCTGGTTGTGTTGGGTTTGTACAGAACCAGCAGGGAGAACAGCATGGATGTTTACCTACCAAAGAGTTACAATACTGCCAAGAGGAAGGAGGACACAGATTTTAGGGGATTCACAGCTTTTCTTCATATATCTATATTTTTTTCAGAAGTTTACCTATTTATTTGAAGCAGGGGGTGGGGTGAGGGAGGCAGAAGGGGAGAAAGACAGAAGGAAGGTGAGAAACTTCTTCCCTCCTGCTCATTCACTGCTTAAATGGCCATTACAGCTAGGACTAGGCTAGGCCAAAGCCCCAGCTCCTGACCTCCAGCCGTGGCAAAGGCCCAAGTACTTGAGTTATCTAAAAGCCTCCCACATATACTATCTCTTGATCAGACAATCTTTTGACTTCCTTAGTATTATTCCCACCCAGTGATTATTTACTAAGTCCTTCCTATTTTCTATTTCTTGCAGTTGATAATTCCCCACTTGATGGCATCATGAGAGTAAGAGGTAGATTAAGAAAATCCAGAAAGTCGTGAAATGGCAAGGAATGAATTCTATGGGAAAACCCACTATGAGGAGGAGCCAGGCAGTAGACGGGGAGGTAGCGGTTGCTCTTTTATAATACCGGATCAATGGGCTTGAAAGGCACCAGAAACACCTATTTGCAGAAACTGTAAAGAAGAAAGAGAAAAAGAGACAAAGACATGTGTCAAAACCCCAGGCTGGCTCAGTGACTAACACTGGTAACACTGGAGGCTGGGACACTTAAGAAGGGGAGGTCAAAATTCAGTGTGGGGGTCAGAGTGATCTTATAGAGCGAAGGCTGTTCTATGTCTCTGATTGCCTGACTGTGTACAATTCATGAGCAAATGGACAGCTCTTTAAAGCAAAGAGAAGGATACTTGCTGAGAAGACGACGTTGGGGTTCAGATTTCAGGGTCCATCACCAAGTTGTGCTGCAGTGCGTTCATGTACACCCAGTTCTACCTTCCTGGTGAAAGGCAGAACTGGGAATGAACACAGCGAGCATATGGCCCCAAAGGCAAAAATAATTTCTAAATCTTGCACAAGAGCAGTTCCCCAGTTCCTGATGTACAAACTCAGAGGGCTGGGGTGGGGGGATTCTTGCAGATGGGTAACGGAGGAGTCACTTGTATCCCACTTGCTATTTATGAAAGATCACTTTGCCACATGGAAAATATTCTGCCGAGAACGGGGATTGACCGAACTGTGACATGCACCATGGCACTGTGTCCCTGATAGTAAATTCTGCTTTACTATTGCTACAGGCAAGATGTATACTTGGAAATTAAATAGGTGTTTACACTTTGTTTTAATTTCCAGGGATTTAACTCCCAGAATTTCTAGCAGCTGGTGGGTGCTCAATGGATAGTAGTCACAGAGGCAATACACTCATAGCGTGTGTTGGAATTGAGCTGCTGCTCATTCCAGTTCTCTTTCTCTTGTCTTGCACTGCTGCTACTCTTCTCTTGTAGAACTTGAGTCTCAGTCTCAGAATGCCAAGCTGATCTGGTGATGCTCTGGATACGCTCTCCAGTTGGAGCAGAGCATTGGATGAGCTTTCTGAATGACAGGACAGGTTGTGCAGAAGACCTCACTTGCAAGGCAGATTTCCAAATGCTTGGTTGTTTGTTTGTTTGATTTCTTGATACTAGAAAAGCAAATTGTATTATCAGAAAAGAGAGTCAGGATTAAAGTACAACTTCCTCCTAATGTTTGACTCACATAGCAAGAAAAGTTATCAAATATTCTTGTGGAAGTTATAGTGAAGTCAGGAATCTCCAGCGTAGACTCCTAAGCTAACCCTAACAACTAAGGAGAGTAAATGGATCAGGTGGTTAGGATTTAGTTCCCGGTGTTACCAGGGTGAACCAGGGGAAACACAATGCTCCTGGTTCCTCCCATGCCTCAAGTGAGGCTCTTTACGTTATCTGCTGCCCTGATTTCTGTTCCCCTTCTACTGGCACTTACAGATTTTCTATTTTTTTGGAGTGACCTTTTAGATTTAATTTTCTTCACCTCTGCTTTATTTATTTCATCTTTCAAATATACTAGCAAAAAATCAGTAAAAATTGTTCCCTATAATTTTTCCTGTAATAATTCTATGTGTACTAGCTTCACCATGATGATTATCTTAATATTTTATTTCTTGATCAATTATTACATAGATTCTTTTCAACGAATCATGCTCTTTTAAAATTTAAGCATCTTGTTTTATTTCATTAATTTTTATCTTTACATTCTTTATAATTCTACTGTAGAAAAGCTACTCTACCTTTTATAGCTTCTCAACATAAAATGTTTAACTCTTAAATATTTTCACCTAGCTTATGAAAATTTCAGTCAGGTTCTAAAAACTACTTTTATTTATAACATAACTGCATTAGCATAAAATTATATTTTGAAATCTGCATTCCAGCTTATTCTTGAGACCATGTTGTTGTAAGTGATAAAACTTTAAATCTTTCCAACACAATGTTTAACGATGTTTCAATTGATTACCCTTAATAAAATTTTATAAGACTAGATTGGTTAGTCAGTGGCACAGACATGATGAACTCTCACATATGTTGTGTATTTTTTAAAATAGTGTGTACTCTATTGAATACAGGCTGAAAACAGATTAATGCATTTGTTTTCCTTATCAAGTCCTATACACTGACACTTCTTAATCACACTTAAAGATGCCAAAAATCTACACTGAATATGGTAGCTTCTAGAATATGGTTTTAATCTTCATATAAATATATTTATATGTGTGTGTTTCCATACACATGTGTGTATATATATATTCATATATATGTATATATATTTTAAAAGCTAATTGTGAATTTCATGTAGTAAAGTAGAATGTTTTGCACATTTATGTCTTGTATAATGGTCAGTCAGGATACTCAGGTGATTCACTCTCTGAAACGCTTATGAGAACATTCAAAGTCCTGTCTTCCAGCCATTTTGAAATACATAATACTATCTTCAGTAGCATCAGTCTTCAGTATAACAGACCTTCAGAATGTATTCTATTCATCTGACTGACATTTTAAATTCAACCAATTTAAAGCTATGCTTTGGGAATCCAATAGCCTATTATTATTTTCATTTCAAAAGATATATTGCCATTATGTCATGATTTTATTATTATTAATTATTTTATACTAAATTCAAATTAGTTTCATATTAATTCTGTTGAACAGGTTCTTTAGAAAGATAAAGTATGTCTGTCCTTTAATATTTCCTATTTTCAATCCTCCTGCCTAAACACTGGAATTCATGTTCCTGTGTTAGAGTCTTGGATGACACCCTGTTTCCAGCACTGGAATACAATTGTGTGTGTTTTAGAACTTCCTTATCTCAGAATGTTGTACTATCAATATATTCTACAGCTGCTCTTCACAACTAAAAGGAATCAGGATAGGTTGGGTTGGTCCCAGGTCATCAAGAGAACTATCTACTCAATCTTGTGTTTTCTTCCAGTTTGCCTATTGAATGGTAACCCATGAATATTTGTAGATGCTCGGGAGTGATTTATGCAGAATTTTGTATTTACTCCCTGTTGTTTATTCTTTGTGCTTAGTTATGTTCCATATAAAATGATCACTAGATGACAACCAAGGATTTCCTGTGACATGAATCACTAGAAGTTATGAGGGGCAGGACATGCATACTGCCCCAGCCTCTTAACAGTCACACGTATGTTAGCCTCATAGAATGAGTTTATAAGGGTTCCTTCCTTTTCTATTGTTTTGAAGAGTTTGTAGAGGATTGGGGTTAACTCTGCTTGGAATGTTTTGTAGAAGTCTGCAGTGAAGCCGTCTGCGCCTGGGCTTTTTTTGTTGGGAGATCTTTGATCACTGACTCAATGTCTGCCTCAGTTACGGGTTTATTCAGGTATTTTGTTGCCTCTGGGCTAAGTTTTGGTAAGTGGTGGGAGTTCAAGAACCTTTCCATTTCCTGGTGGTCTTCTGATTTGTTGGAGAACAGTTATTTGTAGTAATTTCTAATTATTTTCTTGATGATTGCAGTGTCTGTCGTTACATTGCTTTTTTCATCCTTGATGCTGTGAATTCTCGTTTTCTCTTGTTTTTTCTTTGTCAGGCCAGTGGGGTTTCTATTTTGCTTATCTTCTCAAAAAACCAACTTTTTGATTTGTTGATTTTGTGTATTGGTTTTTTTATAAATTCTATTTGGTTTATCGCCTCCCTTGTTTTGATGAGTTCTTGTTTCCTATTGCTTGTGGGGTCATTTTGCTGCTGTTTTTCCAATCTTTGTAGGTGTGTGTTTAATTCCTTTATTTGGTGTCTTTCTTGGGCCTTGACATGAGCACCAATTGCAACGAACTTAACACGTAGCGCTGCTTTGGCGGTGTCCCACAAGTTTTGGAATGTTGTATTTGAGTTTTTGTTGGTTTCCATAAATTTTTTTATTTCATCCTTAATTTCTTCTCTGACCTGTTGTTCATTTAGTGGTATATTGTTCAACCTCCATGACTTTACATATTTCATGGGGCATGTAGATTTATTGATTTGCAGTTTCACTCCTTGGTGGTCTGAGAAGGTGCATGGTATGATTCCAACATTTTTCTAATTTTTTGAAGTTGGTGGAGGACTATGAGGAGAAGCCCTTCTGCCTTCCCCTTTCCTAGTCAGTATTAGTTTGTATTGGCTTTATAATAAATGGATACCCCCACCAGTATGTTTCCGGTGGTTCTGCTCAGAAGAACACTGTTGTCTCACCCTTCAGTGGTCTCGGGGCCCGCAGGAATGAATTTCCCTGAGACATTTGAAACAATAGGCACAAAATATAGAAAAAATATTGTAAACAGCACTTGGTTCCCCAGGCTCATGCAAATGTTTATACCCTGAAGTCTCAAGATGGATTAAGGGTAGATATTTGATCTGATTATGGTGTCTGGGAGATGTGCCTGGCAGGAGGTGCATGGGTCACTGAATTCCTCTCAGAAGGCATTTCTTGTGGGTGTGTTTTTTGACTGGTTTCGAGTAGATTCTCTTTTTTCCCGTCATTCCTCCATGACTGCCCCACCAATGCCAGCCTGCACAGAGCACAGCCTCATGCAGTCACTTCATCTTACCCCAAGCACCCCCATGTGAGCTGTGAGACTAAGGAAACCTTTTCTCTTTCAAAAACCTCTTCTCAGGTATTTTGTTGAAGCAATGGAAAGCTGATTAATATAAAGATTGGCTTCTCATAGAAATATTTTCCAAGTAATACTATAAAAATGTCAACATTTGAATCAACAATAGCTACTCACTTTTTAAAACCATAAAAAATATGAAGCCATGGACACAAAAGTTGTTACATGCTCAGGAACAGGAACAACAACAAAACAAAACAACAAAAACAAATCTAAGACTAGACATGTGGATATGGAACTGCAAAACACGGAGATAGAGATAAAAGCTCGAGGGGACAGATAGACCAAATCAATTAAATGAACTGACAGGAAAAGTGTAGACATTTCAGCAACAAAAGCACAAACCCACAGACAGCCAAATAATATCTAGTAGAGCTGTAGAAAATACCTATCAACCTAGAGTTGCCAGTCAACAAATAATCTCTTCGGAATAAAGACATCTAGAGAACAAATAAACACGGGCAGATCTTATCTCTACCAGACCTATTCTAAGGGGAAATTTAAGAATGTAGATCAATATCAAACAAATAGTACAAAATGTAAAACGGAGCGGTAACTGAACAAAAATAGTCACAAAGAACATGAAATGATTATTTGATTATACTGCAACTTAAGTTAGAATGTCCCTTATAAATTGCAAAACACAGTCCTCAGGAATAAATCAAAAATCAAAAGGGCAGCAAGTCACACCCTGGGCATTGCTCAGGAAATGTGATATAAACGTATTAGGAATGTCAGCTCTGTTCGAGTTCGCCCACACACTCATCAGAAGAAGTCCAGCAGAGATTTTCCTTAACAGAACTTGACAAGCAAACTTGAAAATAAAGGATCAAAAACTCCAAGATATTCCAGCCAATTATTAAATCTTATGCTGATACTATGTATCATTTTTGCAAATATTTTGATACTTTTACAACACTTACCCTGACACATCTAACATTAAACTCTGAGAAACTTAAATGTTTAGACTATTTATGTGCATGTTTTATTTATCTGAGCAGCCGAAGAGAGGAGAAACAGGGAAATTCAGCAACAGAGACAGAAAATCTTTCATCAGCTTGCCGCTCTCCCAAGGCCGGCCATGCCCAGTGGTCAGCGGGGCTGAAGCAGTGTCTGGGAGCTCAACCTGGGATTGCAACACGGATGACAAGGACTCACTGCTTAGCCATTATTGATTCTAGATTATACATTAGCTGAAGTTGAAATTTGCAGCGGAACATGGACTCAAATCCAGGGACTAGAACAGGGACTGGGGGTGTCCCAGCGTTCTTAACCATGATGTCAAATATTTGTTCCTAAATGTATATTGTAACAACCAGATCCTATTTTAAACATTAAAGCAGATATATACTTATTTTACATTGCCATATATTTACTCTTTGAAAGGCAAAAAAAAAAAAAAAATTCTCTTTTACCCAAATGTAGACTGAAGGAATGAGTTGTAAGAAGGACAGAACAGCCACCATGGTGAAAACAATAGAGTGGTATGGTCTTTTCAGATTCAGGTGCCCACTGCTCTTCACTAAGAGTACAGCAAGAAGCGTTTTTTCCTTGTTCATAACATCACTGTGTATACCAGCATGAGTACTCTTCTTCCAGTGTGGGGCACAATTACATCACCCCAGGATTTGATCAGGCATGTGGAGATATTTGGAGTGCATCCACAAGGAAAAATAATAAACTTCACCCCCACTTCTGTACTTTATATACTCTTGGTTGCACAAATTAAGATTTATTAGTAGGTGATCTGGAAAAAGTTCTAGTGTGTGTCTCTGAGTTTCATTCAATTCTGTTCCTACTATATATATGTGACTGGAATTAAACCCAGAAGCAGTAAAGATCCATGACTTTATTTTTCCCATGTGTAGTGAATGAATATAAGTCAGTCAAAGAACTGGGCGAGCATTTGTAAGACAGAAGCCGTCGCATGAAACAGAAACAGCAGGTCACATCTACGCAGGTTTGAGTGAGTCTGAATGGTGCTGCTGGCGCTGGCAAAGGCTGTGACAGCTATGACCACCAAATTCTGCAGTTGCAGCATCATCTTTAGTGAGCAGTGGAAAGAACTCATACAATCTAACAAAGAACCTGGTCAAGAACAAAGTATCAAAAATATCAAAGCTCAAAATGGTCGGAGCTGGCTCGCAGTTTCTCACTGAGCAGAGGCAGTGCTGCTGAAGGTGGCCAGAATCTTTGAGAAGCAGCTTTCAGTCTGAGGAACTGGTGGAATGGGGAAGTGGTGAATTTCATCAGGTAGAGGCAAAGCTTGAGAAAGTCTGTCTGTAGGTTGTTTCCTGGCAGAACCGAGACTTGCATAAAGAAGGGGCAAGGGGTGAGCTTTGAAAATCCCCACACTGACTCTGCAGTACATCTTAACATACGTTATCTACTCATTCTCAATCTTCGTATTACCTGTTCCTTTTATGGAATTATTCCATATTTATATGATCTCACTGTTAGATTTTAATCATGATTTTGTTACATACAATTTGATTTCTGCATTTACCACTGTAGGAAAATTGTAGTTTAAAGCACCCTCAATTACCCCTTCTGATTGAAAAATCTAATTATAATTGCATTCTGTTGAAAATAAAGGGTCAACAACTCCAAGATACTCCAGCCAAATCCCTCTCCTTCTCCTGCTTTCTAGGACCTTCACCACCCCCAATACCTGTTCCAAATAAACTTCATGCTGCTCAAACATCAACCCATCAATTCCCTTTCTAACACACCTACTCAAATGTTCTGTCGTTATCTGTGTTCATATTTCTTTGCTGAGTAGTGACATCCACACCCAATATTTCTACCACCACCTCCATGCCAGTGACTAACACACTTGAGTCCACAAACCAAATCCCTTTTGTGATTTAAAATTGTATTCAACAACTGGAGCGGCAATAATGAATTTAAATGATCTACTACATGGAATTTCAATTCAGTCTGTCAGATAATGAAGAACACTGCATTGCTTTTACTTCTGTAAGAGCAATTTCAAAGGTTCCTCAGACCAATGATGAAACAATGTAACTCACTGTCTCTTCACACATAATCAGAAGATGCTATAAATTTGACCATATATGCAATGAGAAAGCTGTATCTCCCTGATCACACACAACACTCCCAGTGGGCATCTGGTAACCCACACAAGCCTCTTTCAGCCTCTCACTTCAATACATCCACCCTGCTCTAGTGATCCACTGCTATTTCTACAAGTCAAATGTGACCAATGTCAGACATTATCCATTCCAATTATTTCTGTTGTTGGAGCATTAAACCCATTAATGTCTTTCACTTAAAATAACAGATTCACCTACACTATGGCTCACATCTCATTTATTCCCTAACTCAGCATGCACAATATAAGTAGAATATACACTTATTTATTGTCTAGTACCAGAGTAAAGGAATACCTGACAGATGGGCCGCATGGTACCATCAAAACTCCTGCTAGATCTCCAGTTACCTGATTCTAAAATTATGATGCAACATATTTTTTTGTAATTCTTACAAATATTTTATTGCTAATATCGTTTCACAGGACTCTACTTATTTCAGAGCAACTAAAATATCATTATTTGCAACAGTTAAAATGTCCCATGTCTGAAGTTAAGTTAATTTGCAACATATTCAGGGGAATCTAATTTCTTTTTGGGCAATATGAACACTTCTGATTCTGTTTACTTATGTTTTTCATTCAGGAAGAGCCATTTCTAAATTATGTAGGAAGAGAACTGAGTAGTGAACAAGCAGTCTTCTTCAGACATTTTATTAACTCATGTACTGCAATGAGATCTCAAATTCTTTCTTATTCTTCCTGAGCCCACAGATAACATCTAGTAGCTGATGTTTATGAATCCTGTTACACAACATCTTTTGGCTTCTTGGCATCACCCAAACAATTGCTTTGTGACAACTAACTTGATTGTCTGCCTACTTCCTGCATTTGCTTAGGCTGTTAATAAGAGACAAGCTGAAGTATGCTGTATTATACTTCACTTTTGAATATCAAACTCAATAGTATCTATTTCTGTATGCATATGTCTAAATCATGGTAGTCTAATAAGGCTCTTGTTAATGTTGCTGATTTTTACTTGCAAGTGATGCTGCTTTTAGGTTATCTGCAATGAGCAATCTATTATTCTGATAATAAAAATATGAATAAGATGAGCAATAGTTAGAAGTGCTCTTCAACAGTTGAAACAATTTTTGATGGAAACCATCTATCTTATTTTCCCTAGCTACCAGTCCATAACTCTTCAGGACATACTGATTTTCAATGATTCACAATATTCACTCTGTAATACAGAATCCAATCAAGGGGCAAACCTGCGGAGGTAGATTTACCATGTGAACAGGAAATTTCAAAGAATTGCAGAAGACAATATGTTGTACTGCAAATGCTGGAGGATCTTTTCTACATGATATGCTTTAGAAATTGAAGGAAAATAAAAGTGGCCCCAAGGTAGGAGAATGTGGGGAAGAAGTACTCTATGCAAGAAGTAGGACATTGGTCCCAACAAGTTCAATGGAAAAAGTGTGCCTTTTATAATTCATGGTAAAGAGTCTGAAAAAGTTGTTGCAAACAGTGGCAAAGGGTATTGCAGAGACAACAGAAAGCTATTTCTTGTTACTTCTCGATTAATGCCCTCACTTCTTTGCTGGTTGTGAGAATTACAAGTAAATGGGTTGGGAAAGAAAGAACAAGAATAAGTGTTCAACCTTACTGGTTGACTTCTCAAACATCTGGATCTAGCGGAATGAATATAGGAGCTGAGAATTCAACTCTGCATGGCTCTCAGGTCCTTACTATTAAGACAAGCAATAGATAGACCTTTAGACCTTTTTTTTGATCCAGCCTGCTAATCTATGATGCTTGGTCGATGAGCTTAAGACAATTACATTCAGGTTTAGTATCAATAAGTAGTAATTTGGTCCCGTCATCTTAGCAATGGGTTGTCATCATTTGATTTAATCTTCTTTTCTGTTTCATTGGGAAGTTCTCCATGTTTACCTTTGGTTTTGGCAAGTGCTATTCCTTTTCTCTGTCAATAGAACATATTTAAGCATTATTTATAGGACAGGCCTGGAAGAGGCTAAGTTTTTCAGCTTTTTTGCTGTGTAAGAATTTTCCTTCATTTTCAAAGACAAAGTAAAACACCGCTGGGTAAGTTATTCAGGGCCAATACTTTTTATTTTTCCTTTTAGAATCAGGAATAACACTCCCTTTTCATCTGCCTGTAGTGTTTTCTCTGAGGGGTCAGCAGTGAGCCTGATTGGGGTCCCTCTACATGTTAATTGACTTTTTTTAACATGCTTATTTAAGGATCTTTTCCCTGTGCTTAACTGAAGAGAGCTTGATTACCACATGTCATGACAAAGATCACTTTTGAGAGTTATGTTCTCCTACTGTATTTTGTTTCCCAATTCTTTCCCCAAATTAGGGAAATTTTCCTTTATCATTTTATTGAATACATTTTTCAAACCACCTTCTTTTTCTGTGCCTTCTGGAACTCACATAACTCTTATTTTTGGTTTTTTTAATGGTGCCCTTAATTCTTGAATACTTCTTAGCTTGATTCATTTCCTTTTCCAACCTTTTGATTTTTCCACCATTGCTGAAGAAATGTCTTCCAATTGTGAGATTCTTTCTTCTTGATCATTCTATTACTGAGGTTTTCCACTGAATTTTTAATTTGCTCCATTGTATACTTCATTTCTAGTAATTTGTCTTGATTTTGTTTCAGTGTTGCTATTTCCTATGTGACATATTTCTTATATTCATTGAACTTCTGTATGCGCTTCACATTGTTGTTAAGAAGCTTTACAACAAGCTTTTAAAATTCCTTGTCCCCCATTTCCTCAATGTCTTTTTCACTTAACTGTGAGGTTGATAGAGGCTTTTGCTCCTTTGCAGGCAGTTATCAGTAAAATTCATTGTGCCTCTGTCTCTACTTTTGCTCTTGGTTATTATGGTAAGCAGATTCCTCCCCTTAGGGCAGGTTTCTAAGCTGTGTTGCCCCCTGGTCTACAGTTCAATTGTACTGTGTTCAGTATCTGGTTGTTTGTTTACAGTGAGTTATGCTGCTCACTCCAAGAGTCCCAGGCTCTTGTGCTAAGCTTCCACCATGGTCTCCATAGCCCTAGCCCCTGGATCATCACTTTCCATCCCCTGTGATCCTATGCTATTGCCATACCATTGCCTGTATAGCCTTTCTCCCACTCCTGGTTCACCAGTTGCCCAAATTACTAGGTTGTTATCAGTGTGGGTCTTGTCGGAATGTAATGGCCATCACATCTGAAGGTCTCTTGGAACCCACAGGATGCCGAGTTAGCACTATCTTCCCTGTGAGACCAGTACAATGCATTGAACCAGAAATGAATTCTGTCCCAGCTCAGCACCTGTGCAGCTTGCTGTTGTTCCTTCAGCCCCACATCCTTTTCCTCAAGATACAAAATAGTGCTTGATGTGGCACTGGTGGGGGGACCGGGCCTGATGGTTGCTAGGTCTGGGGTCACCCAGAGCTATCTTGGGTGGAACTTGAAGGATGAGAAGTGGTACTGTTTTCCGTGTGGGATCAGTGCAATGTGTCAAGCCAGAAATGAGCTGGTTCCTGGCTTGGAGCATAAGCAACTAGCAGTTGCTCCTCCAGTCCCACAATCTTTTCCCCAGTACACAAAATGGCACCAGATGTGTCTGTGATGGGGTTCTGAGGCATGAAATCCACCCGGTTTCTGCACCCTTGGTCTCGCAACCCTGCTTGTAATCATAGTTGAACCATGGAAATCAGCAGGATGAGCAGTACTATGCATGGGTTCACCTCCTGAGCTCCAGGTGAACTACCCTTCCCATTGACCACTGTGGAGCTTTGATTAGCAATCATTGACACCTGCTGGGGTATCTGGTCACTGCAAAACTGCTCCGCTGTCTCTGCTGCTTGCACATGTCCATGGGTCTCCTGATGTCCTCTGTCAATAGCCAGTCCTCTCCGATTTCCCAGGATCGTTCTCCAGGGGCTTTAACCTGGCTAATGACTCTCCATCTGTTTAAACGTGTCCTTTCCCTGTTGTGTCATCTTGCTTATCCCCCAATTCTCTTATTTTTAAAAATACATTTCCATATTTATCATTTCTGTCTTAATTGTATCATTGTATTAATGTGATCAGATCCATAGTTTTTACGATATTTTGATATGCAATTTTTCAGGAGCATGAATATTTCCATTTAGGAACTTATCATTTAAAGAATGATGGAAATTTCTTCCCTGCTTTACTGTCTCAGGAGACTCCCTGTGTAGGATGAACACAATAAAGTCTTTCTTTCTGCTGAGAAAGTTACAACATATTTGGAGAGAGAAAAATCATATTGGAAAAATCGTCACATAGGAAAAGGTACAAGAACTACACCACAGAAAAGGGGAAGGGAAGAAAATCTGGGGAAGATAGAAACCTGCATCCAGACTTTCAGCTAGGAGCTAGAACTAGACAAGTTGGAGACCGTGGAGAACTGCCTAAGTGGAACACACAGCACCGTCAGTGAGACAAAGCATGGTGCATTCGGCACACGGTGCATCCGGAGATGAGATGCTGAGTAAGAATAAAATCAAGAGTCTGTATGTCCTGTTATAGATCATTTATTCTGGACAAAAGGGTAAGTCATTAAAGAGGATCATTATACCACTATGATGATCAAATGCAATCATAAGGGATTCCATTCTGGTAGACACACATTAAGCGAGGAGCAGTTCTGAGAAACGGGTAAACATATTTATTCTAGTGAACCATGTAAGAAATCAGAAAAGTCTGATGTAAGTGTTGAAACAGGAAGATGAAGCAAATAACCCCCGAAAGTAACTAGGAAGCTTATGGTGCATGTGACCTCTAAGTGGAAAGAGTGATGGACAACTCCACAAATTACTGCTTGGCAAACCTACCACTCCCATTCTGAAAAAAGACAGAAAATACATTTTTCAGCAAGGAAAACTGATATTATTTAACTCAAGGAAGAAAAGTCACGTGTAAATGAACACAGGAAAGGGCTGAAATCAAAGGGATGAGAAGATAATACTTGAAGAATATTCTTCCATATGCCTGCACTTTGGCTCATATTTGGAAGAAAAATATGAGTCATGATTATTTCCTTAGAAATCTCACAGTTTAGAGGGAGAAAAATAAGTAAACAAGTCATTACAACACAATGTGAGATCAAAAAGGAGAGGGGGTGTGTGTGCCCATGCATTATGCCGAGTGTTAGTAAAGAGAGAAGGGAGATAGAAAACATAATGATTAAGGGGAAAACAATTAGGGAATAACTGATAGAAAGCAGGCAGGGTGTTCTCAAGCCAATCATCTCAGACTCTGTCCATCAGTGCCTCGCACATGCTGCATCTTGTCCTCTCCTGTTTCTAAGTGGGTTGAGCAGCTTAGAACCTTTGGGCAACTCACAGACCACTTACCTGGTGCACAATGCTCCTTCCTTGTCAGCCCACCCTGCTCATTCTTCTGCATGACTGACTCTCATCAAGCTATCATCCTCAAATCAAACTCCTTTTTTATATTCTTGTCTCATGTGATGAGTCAGTTCCCAATAGAACATCCTCTTTAAAATATTCTAGTTTTCTTCTCCATGCAACTTCTCTCCTTTAATTGTAAATAAGTAATGCTTGGGGAACTGCACTGTGGTAGCTTCCTATATGGGGTCCTGTTCCTGTTCTGGCTGCTCCACTTCCATTAAACTCCCTGACAATGTGCCTGGGGAGGCAAGCAGCATGGCCCAAACACTTGGTGCCAGAACACAGACGTGGGAGAACTGAAAAAAAGCTCTCTCTCTCTCTCTCCTCCTCTCCCTCCTCTCTCTCTCTCTCTGTCTCTCTCTCTCTCTCTCTCTGTATGTGTGTGTGTGTGTGTGTCCTTTTCTCTCTATAAGTCTGTCTTACAAATAAATATTTTCAAAAATTAAAGCTTTAAGCATGAATTGTGTGCGTTCATTTGGCATCATGAATTAATTAGTCACTTGGGACATCTGCATTCCACATTGGAGAGTTCGAGCTCAGTCCCAGCTGTGCTTCTGGTTCTGGCTCCCTGCTGATGTGCACATTAAGAGGCAGCAGGTGCTGACCCAGGAACCTGTGTCTTCAGCTCAGATTGAGGGACTAATGTTGATTTTCATGCTCCTGGCTTCTACCTGGACGAACTCTAGTTCTTGTGGGCAATCTGGGATATGAATCAGCAAATGGAATATGCTTTTTGTGTGTGTCTCTGCAGTTCAAATCAAATAAAAATTACAAACATAAAATTAATAAAACAAAAGTAAAAGGTGAATGCTTATTCATAACTGTATGTCAAAGATGTTTAAGGCTAAGTTGCAATTCTCTAGATTGTCACATGTTCACATTATATTTATGAAAGTATAAATGAATAGCAATACCTATTTAATTAATAAATGAATAAACGAGTGAGTCGTGAAAGCCATTTCAAAGAAGAGGAATACTGCACACATGCAAATTTAAATCCCACAAGTGGAGGACTTGTACGGGAGGGTTGTGGAGGGAGGATGGGTGGACAGAAAGCCAAAGACAACCAAGGATCGATGGAAGTGAAATGAGAAAGTGAGCCAAACTGCTGAGCAGCTTCAGGGGACTGGGACTACTAGAGCTGTGTTCTATAGAACTCCGACTTCATTCTGTCAGGAAAGCAGACATGTATTTGTATGAAAAAAGAAGGCCGTTGTGTCTGGTCCAGTGAGGCATCCCAAGAGCCAGGGCAGGCGTGATGGCAGCAGCAGTTCAGAGGAGAAAAGGCGTGCAAGAACTTTGAGGATGGGGCTCATCAGGACTGTTACTGAAAGGAGGTAACACAAAATAGGAAAGCCAAATATGCTTTCCTTACTTTTTTGACTTGAGAAGCAGCATGTGGACTTAGGTAATTTTCCAATGGATGATATATATACTTAAGGAGTTCATGTTTGTACATTATGAATGTGATTTATACATGTGGGAGAGATCTTAGTCAATAGTTTTAAATGTAGAATTAATTCCCACAGGCTATGCAGTGAGATAAACAGACCATCAAGTGACCTGTATGTATGCAAAAACAAACCTGTATGTAGCATTAGCACGGTAGATTTTGAACCACAATATTGTTGTTTTTCCTTACTGCAAAGTGGTCTATGCATAAACTTGATTTTCTATGTTAATTCTCATGGCAGAAAAGTCAAGAACAAATGTTAGGACCATACAGCACAAGATTGGAAGTCTTCTGCTATAATTTGTAAAATGAGCAATTCTAGATGATCAAAGTTTAATGATGCGTCTAAGCTTTTATTGTCTTATTTCTGATAGAGAAATAGAGTTATTTACAAAACTAATTTACAGAATTTATCTCTGTGTGCTTCAAAGAGGAATAATCTTGCCATATTCCAACTGTAGCTTTTGACTGAAGGAGAATTTTCTTTTTAATTCTAAAAAACACCTTGTTATCGTCATGGGAGGGAAAGCAAGGTGGAAATTATTATGCTCTTAAAAATGCATATCCAAAATACGTGAGATTTGTTCCCTTCATATAAATAAAAGACCAGAAAGGTTCCCTGTAATGCACATGCGTTGTTTAGCAACCAGTTACAGCACATCTTATTAAAAGAATTAAAAAGCTCCTTCCCTTTCCCACCTACAGGCATGTCTGTTACTTACTAGGCTAAAACGTTCATCCGCAGCAAATCTCCGTTTGGAGAAGAGATGAAAAGGAGCACGTTTTGTATATCTGGGTGATAATATTGGTAGTTACCTCTTGATTTGAATACTCACTAAGTGTGAGGTATTTACATCATGATTCTCATCCAAGGCATACAGTCATGTATGACTCTGAGCTCCTCTCCGTGACTCACATTAAAGGAACTCTGGTGACACTACCAGGTCTTATCTCCCCTAAAGACAGGCTGAGTCTTTCACGATGATTTCGAAAGTGACCCCTTGTCCTACAAGAAACTCCTCCGCCCATGGCTCATCTATACACATTCTGCTTTCATTTACTGCTCTGCTCAGCCATGCTGCCGACACCCTTAGACTCAATCCGGGCTCCAGCCTAGGAAATTCTTCATGTTAGAAGCAGACACCGTGCATTTTGATCGCATGCTTCTGAACTTGCAAGTGAAGAATGCCCCTGCTAAAACTCCTGCTACACTGTCCTAATGGGTACAGGAAGGTTCTTAATTTGCCTCCTGCAGGAATCTATATTCCGTGGAAAGGATTTCTTAAATCATTTTAAGCCAACCAGGAAAAAATTCTGCTAAAGAAAGTCTTTGGCATTTTCAGTTTTCTGTTTAGTACAAAGCTGTAGGACTCCAAGCAGCAGCATAACCAGCTGTGCTGCAGGTGAGCACGTCCAGCCGCTGTATCTAGAATTTAGGTTAGCTCTTTCACCTAATTTTCTCTGCTGCTGTATTCATAATTATGCTCGAGTGTTCGGAGTTAGTTCGGAGATTAAACAAAGTCAACCATAAAGCACCTGCTTCAGTCTTCCTGCTGTTGTACTAAGCACTCACAGCCACCAGATCTTTAGCAAATGTAAATGTATGTTACTTTCATGTCAAAAGAAAATAAGATAATTGACCAACATGATCTTACTGTAGAGTTACTGTTAGGAAGTTCAACTGAACACAGTGTGAACGGAGGAACCTGAGACCTTTCTCTCAATGTTAATACAAATGGTGGAGACTCAGAGCGAGAAGAATGTGTTAGAACTTAGCACTTCCAGTTATTAGCTAAATCAACAGGTGCAAGCCATTTAAGATCCCAAATTCAAATGACTCACTTATCTATAAGAGAGGGGCACAAAAATGGTATAATTTTGTTTTGAAAAGTTAAGTGATCTGGTTCTAAAACATGCTTTCATGCAGTAGCAACTGATTCTACAATGTTAGAATGTTAGGGCTACCAGAGAATGAATGAAATCAAGTTCTACACCCACCCCACTTTTTTTTGTTTGTTTGTTTATTAACAAATGTAGGCCTGGATGTACAAAGAGCTTTCCTGAGGTCACCTGGTCCTCAGTCCAGGGACCATCCAAGGTTTGTGTTACGTAAATGCTTGAAGGTGAGATGACTTTGCCGAGAATGCCTTTAAATGCCCAATGCTTCCGTTTTTTGTTTTGTTACAGAAAAGTACAGGCTCTCCCTGAGGTACACCGTAAACATAACTACAGCAGTGTGAGCCACATGAAAGAAAGAGGAGGAGAAAGGAAAACATATCCTGTGGCTCAAATGTGGGAGTTTATTTCAGGAAAGTTTTTGTTTTTAGTCCTCGTGTTTACCCTGACTATCCTGCTTGGCTCCTACTCCTGACAAACAAAGCCAGACTGGAAGGTACTCAGTGAACAGGAAGTTCATGAACATGGGCATGGTGGGAGTTCATGGATTAGCAATGTCCAGGCTTTTCAAAGGTGTTTCTCCCTCAAAGCTCACCCCACTGCAAAGAAGTATAAGAAATAGAAAATTATCACTACTTTTGGGTCATCATAAAGAAATGCTAATAAAATAAAATGCTACATTTTCTGATTCAATCAATATGTGAAGCATATGTGTTCAAATATCTCCCTGTATCCCAGACATTTTAAAATTATTCTGCATTAATCAAAAGCAAAATAAAGCTAACAAAATAGATTGCCATTGCTGTTGAATACATTTCTGCTTAGGTAAAATTTGTCATCAGCAAGGATTGGATTATAGGACCATTCTCCAAGGAAAATCTAGCACAAAGAAATATCTGCAAGACAGAACCACCAACAAGGACCAAAATAGACCTGGGGATGGAAGAGGGTAGCCACAGCAGCTGGAGGTAGCAAGCATCATGTCAGAGGACTTGGAAGAATGACTACAACTTTGCTCCAGGTTGCCCTCTCTTCTTCCTTCTTGGTCCAGCAACAACCAGTCACTGCTGAGACCAAGAAGCTGTGGTCCTACCAGACAGCTAATCAGAGCAAACGGGACAAGAAAAGCACTCCGTATCTCAAGCATCCCTCTGCAGATACACAAGCAATAAGGAAACAATTATGAAGTGTGGTATATAAAGATCCCAGAAAATGCCAGGCACCTGAAGGCATTTTCCACAAATCTGCGTTACATAACCCAACATGAAACTCAAACAAATTCTAAAATATTAACACCAAGACAGATAAAAGAGCATCGTTGAAATGATTTTTAGATGTAATCATTATTTCAAATATAAGATTGCAGCATTTAAGTGTAAAGTATATCTAAATATCTAAAGTTAGATAAATAAAAGATTATAGTAACTTGACTTTTAAAGTAACATAAATGTAAAATAAGGTAAATGTCCTATAAATAGTGCTTTTTTCAAGGAATTCAACCTGCATGATAGTATTTATAATCACCAAATTATTGTAGAAAAGTATATAAATATTCATTAGAAAATATGAATAGCTCAGCAAATAGCCCAGTAATCCAGCTAGGCTTAGGTTCTATTTGTGACGAGTCCATGGGAGATGGAAAAAATGGATATATTAGGAGGGAAGTGAATCCAAGCTGGTGGACAGACCAAAAGAAACTAAGTCAGAGAAAGACCCATACTGCCAAGAGAGGGAAAAGATAATCAAACCAAATATTTCAAAAATTTGATTTAAGAATTTTAAAATTAAAATTAAAATGTGTACTTTTAGAGAAATTGTCATTGTGGGCCAATGATTTTTTATTATGAGCATTATGTGTGTGTGTCATGAATGAATTGATTCCTGAGAGTACTCCATAAACAAAGACGAGAGTAACACACAAAGGCTGTGTTTTCAGAGTTAATTGTGTGTATTTGATTTAACTTTTTTACAAACGTATCACACAGTTGTCACACACACACACACACACACACACACACACACACACACACACACTGGATATATAAGAATTACAGGGCAAAAAGGCTATATGCTTTCATTCATTTCTTGGTAGTATCCTAACCACAGTACACCTTACTAGAAAGCAAGTACCATTTACTTCCCAATCTGTGTTCTTTCAGCCACCACCCAAGTCTGAAGTCCCAGCTTCAGCTTGGAGTTTGCACCTGCTGAGCTGATGTCCTTCCTGGGCTCTGTCCTATGCTTCCTACACCTGCCACCAACAAGGAAGCCAAGGACTGCAGCACTTTGATATTCACAGCTAAGCTAAGAAATAAGATCTTGAGTTCTTTGTGGAGTTAATGTGGAGTTAGAGCTTACTCAACTTCTGTTCTACTTGATAATACAATTCAACAAAATGTGTACAGAGAAGCTCATTAGAGGGAGAAAGGATATTTGCATCTACCTTGTAACTTTTCTGAAAGGCTAGCGTTGTTTCACAAATGATTATTTTTTAATGTACATTGGTATGTATGGTATGTTTCTGGAAAACATAAAAAATGAAAAAAATTGTTCAATTATTATTTTGTTATTTAAATTGCTATTCACTTTTTTCCATCTATATTTAGATTGAATGAGTCATTTTTCTATGGGAAGCATATATTATACCTGGAAAATAAGAATTATTAACACCAAATTTTGAAATTGATTCATAAGAAATCTTGTTTTAAGCAGGGACATTACTAACACTGATGAGTAATGATGACTTCTATGATGGTAATGATGATGATGATGGAAGCAATAGCATGATTATGATTGTCAAAAAGCCAAAGGAAATTTTGCTTAAATAATGATAGAAGGACAAATAGTTCCCTTTTAAGAAAGATGTTAGAGCTCAATGAAAAGATAAAGAGTAGCATAACTGAAAAAAAAAAATCCAAACTTCACCAACAGGAGTGCAGTAGATAAGAGATTGTAGTGTATTTGAGGAGTTATTCCCAAAGCAAAACTGCCTTTTTCTATTGGCTGTGGGACACATTATCTAAAAACATCAGTTCCATGTTCAAATCTCAGTTTGGTTAGATAGAGGAGCATAAGTTCATCTTACGTCATTAAATGTCACTGAAATATTTTAAGACATTAAAAAAAATAAATTTCCAGCAAGAATGGTGATAATGTAATATCTTACAAATAGACTATAAAAATGAGAAATGTAAGCAAAGTACTTGTAAAATACCTGGAATGTAGTAGGAATTCAATAATTCTTTATTTTTATTAGGATACCCCTTTTATAATGAGATTTTTATCATATAGGAATCATAGCCTAATTACATTATTATTGCATTAGAATTAATTCTCAATGATTGTATTTACTTTATCAGGTCTTATTCTACTGGAAAATGTTGTGCATAAACTTAGAATACAGTATTCCATCTGATAAAACCAAAAATTGTTATAGGAAATTGTTATTTGGTAAATATACAGGATTCTTTATATTTTCCTTCTTAATCCATATTATCTTGCCACTAGAGTTTGGATATGAAATTGATGTGACTTCTAAGAGAATCACGCAACATTTAATCAGTACATATTGGCCGAATGACATGGAAATAAATGACCAGAAAAGGTGTCTCTCCTCATTTGTCTCTCCTTTTTGCAAGCTGGTCAAAATATGTTTGTTTAATTCTTAGAGGACAGCTGAAAGCATACTGGTAACAGAAGTCCTAGGGTATTTTCAAAGTCACTGTAGGCAATCTTAACAGAGAGCATGAGAAAAGCCAAAGTCCTGAGCCATATCCTCATAGAGGGTCAAGTCCCTCAGGATGCACTGAGTTCCTGAACCCGTGATCCTGGGACTAATCCTTTCCACAATTCAGGAGAAACCTGTACGTAGGCGAAGCTCAAAGCACGGATAGAAAATGATTCTTCCCTTCCCTTACAAAGTGAAGTACAACAGTAGAATCCACCCACTCCCAAACACAATGATTTGCCAACCACTAACTTGATAAAATTGTTGGTTAGGAAAGAAGTCAACACTGAATGACATAAAATTTGAAAACCTAACAATTGTATGTTCTACTTGGCTTGGGCAAGACAATAATATTCTAATTTAGTACCTGGATATTTTAATTCGTTGGATTTTTGCATCCAGTTCTTCACCTTCCCCAGCCACTCTTCATTAGATCAGATCTAATTTGCTAGTAATAGCACAAAGAAAACATATACAAAGGTATTTCTAATAATATCTATAAAGATAGTTCAGTTGTACATCTATTTTACCATCTCTAAAAGTAAACATGACATTCTGTTCTCAAATTCTCCAATGTAATTCAGAACATAACTAATCAGCAAATCATTAAAGATAATAATCTCACTCATAATTACTTCTCTTTCACAACATGCATCCTTATTTTGCCATTAAGTGCAACTGAATTCATTTTTTTCTTCACTATATTGCTACAGACATACCCCTAAATTTTTTTCTTGTGAGTGCTTGCCTGAATTATTTGAATTGTTTCAGTTGGTTCTGCGTTTTACTCAAGCCACTAGCCACATGCTTATAAATCGCCCACTTATAATAGGGTCTACAATATGGCTATAAAATGTAAAATATTAATGTATTTCCCACTTTTCTTGTGATTATACGATATCCAGGAGACTTACAGAATGCTCTATTGTTTGAATCAAAGTTACTGGAGTCTTATCTCAATTTCTCTCCTTTCAAAGCCAGAAATGGCCTTGACTACCAAATACACACTGGCATGTTACTGAATCTTATACAAGGAATTTCATTCATTTTACCTTCTTTGTTAATTAACACCATCCCTTCCCATATTCATACATTGACTCACTTTGGTATCATTCAAATACATTTCATCAAGCAACAGTTGTTGCTGAATACTGACAAAACTCTGAGAATCCAAACAATTCTTTCAAGGAACTTTGTGTGAAAGGAGGAACAGATGCCTTTACTGTGTACTCTTCAGAAGGATATGATGGAAATTCAAGGAGTGGGTCCGCTGGAACAACCAAAGGGTCTGTGGATGTAGCAGGAGCTGTGTCATCAAGATGCGCAGCTTGCCACATCAAGGGAGGCTCTCGCTTCTCCAGGTGCACGTGACATTGCTAGGGCAAGCACCGTATGGGAGAGAAATTCTTACTTATAGAAACACATTGCAAAGTTCTCAAGGTACTCAAAGGAAGATGCTGCGTCTCTGCATCTCAACATGTAGTACAGGATCTAAAGCAGCTGCAGCTTTCCAAGCCTTTGCTGTGAAGTACATCTAGGAGGTAACAAAAGAGAGGTCTGGAGGTGCTCTCCAGAGAGCACAGGTGGCAAATATCAGGAAACAAGGTCATATGGTGGCAACATCTGCAGTGATGTGTGTCAGGTGGGCCCTTGCGTGTGATGTGAGGCTGCTGCCTACAGTGGTACAAGTGCCTAAGCAGCAGTCTGAACACAATCTTCTCATTGTAACCTCTACTTGACTCTTATTAATATACTATCACACATAAACATGTAGTATCTATCTGTGATAGATGTATTCAGTATGTCATAAATGTGCATCAAACTGCCTATTTAGTTCTTCTTCATAAAATATAATATATAGGTAAAATATCTAGATGGTATTTTATACTTTGTTATTTTATAAATGTTTGAGCCATTTTAACTGATACATACATTATGATATGATGTGTAAATATTTAATATATATGCAATATAGATATAATTGGTATACTATTAAGCATGTGTTTAAAATGTAATTTTAAATGTATATAAATACACGCTCATATTATAATATGCATGAGTGCACACAAAGATGGAAAGCTGAATAACTACCGATAGTCAACAGCAAGGATTTTAAATACTCTCAACTATTCTCAAACTTGGAATTGAAGTGAACATCACCCAGCACAATTTGAGATAAAAAATCATTTTTTAGTTTACATAAATATTAAATTGTGACATCAAATCACTAGTAATTATTTTTCCGTGAGCAAACATTGTAAGCAGGCCCATGTTCGAGCTTAACTAGAAATTGTGTACTACTCATAAAAAGAATAAATAACCTACCAAAAATGAAAACGACGCATCCACTTATATTTCTATGACCATTTCACCTAAGATTAACAGGAAGTTGGGCTGTACGGTGTGCCACTTCACAGTCTGGGATGCATCACCTCAATTGCTGTTAGGATAAGAGATGATTTTAAACCCAAGGCAGTGAAGTGTCTGGCACAATGAATATAAATGAAGGCAGTCACATTTGAACAGGAAGCCAAGTAGCCAGCTTACTCACATAATTACCACAATTCTGTATGGAAGACTTACAAATAGTTCTGAAATAAATGCTATCTAGATTCTATTTTCTACAAAATGTGGGAGCAATCCATAAACATAGACATGAGGCTGGCAGCATCCACAGGTGAGGTGCAGAAGCAGATGTGAGAGACGCGGGCGGAGCGCTGCAGGGTCAGGGAGAGAGGCGTGCAGCCCCTGCCCCCCCGGTGGGAGAGAGCAAAGAACCATGTGAGCAGAAGGGCTAGGATTTCCCAGCCACCAAGCAGTTGTAAACAGAAAAGCAGCATGGTTGCATTACAGCTTAAACAACTTTTTCTTCAATTGGAATTGAGATAAAAGTATTATCTGGAGGCGATTATTAAAATCGAGTAGCGGGAACATACAGAGATGCTAAAAAATAATTTTTGCAAGAGTCAACCAGTTATTTACAACAGCAGATTTCATTTGTATGCCCAGGGAAGCTATATGTCAGATGTGACCTATCATTGCCATGGCAACCCTCAACTGTGCTCTTTACTTAACCACCGCAACCATTGACCATGCCATTTGGTTTAAGCACCAAACCTGCCAAGGGATGGGCCACTCCTTTTCTGCAACAGCACAGATTCGAGAATGTCTTAAGGTAGTACTGACTTCTGTATCAGACTCCCTAAACTGCATTCCTCTCAGACTCTCCTAGGGCTTTGAAATGTTAATTCCTGAAGTAAAGTTCCTTGGGAATAGAACAGTCTTCTCATTTTGGTTATGAGCAATAGAGAATAGAATAGAAGTGACATATCTATGGCTAATATCTCCTCTTGCTTTAAAAAGTCAACTGCACAGTTCTGTGCGCACTTGCCAGGGTGATTGTGAATAGCCCGGGCGATATGGTAATCACGCTGTAATTGTGGGGATCGTCTCGATGAAGTGAGGTGTCTGAGAGTGGGTGGGAGAGGAAAATGGCATCAATACACTGGAGCAGAATTTCAAGCAAGTCAGCGCAGCTGTGGCGTGGTGGGAAGTTGGCCAAGAGAATGAGCAGCCCAGACAGCACAGCTCCTCTGAAGCAAAGGCCTCAGGCAGACAGACCATGAAGAGGCAGAGGCTGCAGCCTTGCCAGGTTCCGCCAGCCGTCCCTGCCGCACACAAATACCAGCACCTCACACACATCTTTGCAAAGTGCTGTAAATTATTTTGTTGGGATTTAGTCAGACGGATCCATAAGGATGATGTTCATGTAAAATCAAATGACATAAAAGACAAGGATCCTATGCACACAGGTGATTAGTTTGTGTGTAAGAAAATCCAGTTCCAGGGACTGTACACCCTTCCTGCATTCAAAGCCAAGTTATTTTCAAAGTTTGCGCAGGTGGCTCCTAAGTATTAAGTTCTTCATCCCACTGGTAAATTCTTACATCATTTACTTCCCAAAATAGTGCCTATTTTAAACATGCATTTGCATGTTGTATCAGTTTTCTTTTGTTCCTATAACAAGTTTCTACAAATTTAAGGGCTTTAAGCAATACAAAGATATTCTTGCAGTTTCACAGCTCAGAAGTGTACAATGTTTCTCTTTGAATTAAAATCCAGATGTTAGCAGAGTCATGCACTTTTCTGGAGGCTATACGAGAGAATCTCCCCTTTGTATATCCAGGCTTCAAGCACCTGCTAACAATCACAGACCCTTGTGTCTCTGAACCTGCTGATGTTCACCTGCTACTTCTCACACTGTGTGATTCTGACCCTCAGCTGTCTGCCTACCCAAAATCTAAAAATCTTTATGATTGCATTGGTCTCTCCTACATAGTCCAAGATGCTCTCCCCTTTTATAATGTATATTAATTCAGTTACATAAATATGAAAGCAAGGGAGAGGGATATATGTTGCTTCTCATTCATCCAACTCCCCCAAACACTAGTGTTGAGCCAGACTGAAGTCAGGAACCAGGAACTCCATCTGGTTCTCCCACATGGAAGACAGTGACGCAAGCACTTAAACTGACATCTGCTATCTCCCAGGTGCATTTGGCAGGAAACTGGCTAGGGAGCTTGGAGGCACGACCCAACCATAGGTACTCAAACAGAAATGTGGCCGTGCCAGGCAGCAGCGTTAACCAGGTCCCACAATGTTTGTGCCTGCTTACTTTGGCATCTCTCCTGATTAACAGCCTTAAATCCAGCCCCAACAACACTACTTCCCCTTGCCCTTCAAAGTAGCATCTCCACAGCTTCCGCACATAGGATCCAGGCATCATTGCATATAGTCACTCTTCCTACCACAGCCCCACCTCTGGCTGCAAAAATCCACACCATGCCTCATGAAAACTACATTTGCCTCATGTTAAGCAGCCTGAAAGTCTCAACTCACTGGAGTATCAAATCAAACGTTCTACATCTCAGCATTTAAATATCCTAAACCAGGTCTGGAAAAAAGTTCCATATAGAATACACTCTAAGACATAGTCTTTCTCCACCTATTAATTTATACAATTCAAGAAAAGCACATTGCCTTCTCTAAAACACAATGATGGGCTAGGCTGAGGATAGCATTTACAGATGTTACTGTACAAAAAAGATGAAAAGTGGAGGGAAATTGACTTTACAATCCACCTGAAAAATCCCACTTGGTTTCATGGTTTGGGGATTATCTTGTGTGTTCATTGTTGTTGTTCTACCTTCCAGGCTCAAAGCTCCACCTCCTGGAATCCATGGTCTGTGCTCATAAACGATAGCATGCAATGACAGCTGAGTTGTTACGTTCCTGCTTGTATTTATTGAAGGAAGGTGTCAGAGCAACTTCTTCCATTTTGTCCCCTCTTTCCACTGTAGCTCAAGATGGCACTATTTCTGCTCATGTAACATTCAGGAATGACATGTGTCTCCTGGGTACATCAGGACATTCGCTCCACGTGTCAAGAGTTTTCTCTAAAGTCTTCCCTAGATAACCCCACTCCTTCAATCCACTAAAAGAGCCTTTATAGTGAGGCTGAATGCTCTGATTTTTTTTTAACCTTGATGGGAGATTAACAGAGGCTGCCAGACCTTCTGTTTAGGATGCTTCTTTTCAATCTGTTACAGAAAGCCCCGAAATTGTCAGTGAACTTAAATATCCGAGTTCATTCATCGCTGGAAAGTTCTTCTTCCACATGACTCCAGGAATATGAATTTACTAGATTTTCAGGCACAATACGACAAGGATTCCCTCTCGTTCAGTTTTCAAATACGTGTCCTTCATGTTGTAAACATTCTCAACATCCAGAATTTTAACCTTCATATTTCTATAACTAGTCCATTAAGTTGATTCAGACATGTTTTAAGATATGTGCATTTTCTCTACCATAATCCCCACTCATTTTTCAAAACTCTTACAGGTTTCCCTAAACTTCCTACCTCCAAAATGATTTCCTCATTAAACAGTGTAACGATGACATGTAAATCTGCATGTATAGTGGGAAATTGCATGAAGTTTTGAAACATTTGATACATTACACATAATGTAATGTCCAATCCTTAAATGTTATTTCTTATGGTGGATGAACATAACTTTCCACTCTTTCCTACAGCAGTCCACAAGTTTTAGGGACTAAAAGCTACTTAATTTTTCATTGTTGCTGAAACAAGCCACCACATGGTCACCAGCTTCCCGCAGCACAAACACACCACTGATTGTTCTGGCGATCAGAAGACTACATGAGCATCACTGGTTCTGAATCTGGCTGGTTCCTTTCGGAGGCTCAAGGCGAGTTGATTCTTCACTATATTTGCCTCCTAGAAACCACCCACAGTCTAGAAACTGCCTCTTCCTCAAGCTTTAAATCCAGCAACAGTAGCTGAAGTCTGGTAACCCTGAGATGTTTTGCCTCCTCTTCCACCCCTGATGGCCGCTGCTGCTGATGGCGGGCTCTGAAGGTAACCCAGAATAATGTCCTCATAGCAGAGTTAGCTCATCAACAGCCTTAATAAAATATCTTTCTTAGATGTACTTTTTCCATGTAATACAACAGATGGAAACTCTCCAGGAATTATGACACAGACATCTATGTCATGGAGGAATCATGTAACTATTACACATGGTTGGTCTTCTAGGATACTATAAACTCACGGTACAGGATTTTAGGATCTTGTACCAACGTGTACTTCTGGAGTGTTAGTGAAGTGTATCCTTAAATATTTGTTGAGGAAAGTAAATCAGTCAATACAATCACATGGGACTCGAAGTCGCCAGTGTCTGTACTTTAAGGAGAGTAACGAGATAAACAGAAGTGCTTCTAATGGTGTACGAATCTTAATGTAGACGACTTTTGTGAATGAGACAAATGACACAGTGAATTGCTTTCCTGATAATTCCTTGATTTAGTTTCCATACATTTAAATTAATTATCCAATAAAATATATGGTCTTGATGTATTATCATTTTAAGTTTTGCCAGGCAAGACTGACAACATTTTATCAAGAATCTTTCTATCTTTATTTATGTGTTAAGCTGCTTTATAATTTTACTTTGTATGTTGCTTTTATCATTTCTGGTATTTGAGGTATAATAATAAAATATGTGAAAAATAATTAATTAATTAATTAATTATCCAGACATTGTTATGAAATGTTTAAAAGAATAGAAATTCTAGATAATAGTGCTATCATTTTTGCAAAATATGAAGGATGCTTATGATTTGAAAAGTATATTTTTTGCAAATGTAATGACAGGATAGATGTCCATCAAAAGTATCAACATAAGCAGATGCTACCAAAATAGGAGGAAGCCTGGTAACTAGAGACACACAGAAACATAAGAGCTAAAAAGAGACAAAGTATGTGGACTTTTTCCTTATTTTATTTTTGCCAAGTTTCTTATGCATTTCTTACAAGGAAAATTTAAGCTAAGGACAGATGCGGGTCATCCGACAGGAAGAGGTGACCTGATGACTGACTCAAGTCTGCCCTTCACTACCCCATAACTAGATCTGCACCAGGGTGTCTGGCGGTGTACAGGCTAAGTCCAGCTGTCTCTGAACCGAGGGTCCCTGCTGTGTACACCTGTTGCAGCAGCCTGGGACAGAGGATTGGTGGGTGAAGAGCAAGTTGAAGAGAAGCATCAGGGAAAAGGAATCATTGCGCTAGATCTAAGAGAAACAGATTAAAAATTTCTCAAGTGGTTGACTTGTGAGCTACATTTTTTCAACTAAGGAGATGATTATCTACACAGAAGACAATGTCAGTAATATCAGATATTTAAGAATGAATAGGGCCCGGCGGCGTGGCCTAGCAGCTAAAGTCCTCGCCTTGAAAGCCCCGGAATCCCATATGGGCGCCGGTTCTAATCCCAGCAGCTCCACTTCCCATCCAGCTCCCTGCTTGTGGCCTGGGAAAGCAGTCGAGGACGGTCCAAAGCTTTGGGACCCTGCACCCGTGTGGGAGACCCGAAAGAGGTTCCTGGTTCCCAGCTTCGGATCGGCGCAGCACCGGCCTGTTGCAGCTCACTTGGGGAGTGAAACATCGGATGGAAGATCTTCCTCTCTGTCTCTCCTCCTCTCTGTATATTCGGCTTTCCAATAACAATAAATCTTTAAAGAAAAAAAAAAGAATGAATAAATCATAAACTTGAGACTAAGCTGGGCTGAGAAAGGTAGAGGAAAGAAAAAGCCATAGTGTGTTGGTTACTGGTATCTAAAAGATTTTTAAGACAAATGGAGCAAGTGATTTTTAAATTCATATACTGGTTAGCAGTAATATCTTGATGATACAGTGTTATTCTTTGATTTAAAAAATTCAATATAACTACAAGAAGGTTGAAATATGTGATATAAGTAATGCCAGAGTCTCAGTGCTTCATGGCAGGTGGAACAACCCAGTGGTTCCATTCCTGATCAGTACCAGACAGCAGCTGCTCTGAACTCATTAACCCAAGCAACTTACTTTCTCCAGACCTCCAGCTTTTTTGTCTCTAAAATTAGAAGGCTAAGTGAAATGAACCCTCAGGTCTTCTTTCTATCTGCAGAAAATAAGGCAGAAATGCATCATGGTTGCTCTGAGTGGTCCAATCATGTATTTACCATATTGCCAATATGCACTCCAGCAATTAGCCACTGAACAGACACATCTAAACACGAGGCCCTGCCTCTTCAAGAAGCATGATGAAGAAGGTATTCTTTTTGTATAGGAAACTTCTTAAAAATCTTCCTTCTTTGTAAATCTTTCAATATTCTCTGCACAGATGGGAGCTAATCCTGGAAATTTTCTCTCCTACTCTCAACTTCTCTCCTGAACACCCACCTAAACAAAACAGCACATTCATCTGTATTTCTCAGTCCTCCTCATGAGCCCTCTATTGCACAGATCAGATCAACCATGTCTTGGGCTGAGAGAATCGGAGGAAGGGCACCTTTCATAATTAATTCTGTTGCTTCTCTGAATCACAAGTTTTAATTTCATTCTTCAAAAAATATACCTCAAGAAGAAAACTGATTTCAATGCTTAAATTTTCCCTTTGACAATCTTTGCCAGGACTAAAGTAAAATATTTTGAGGTGATGATGTAAATATAATAAAAAAGATAGCACATACTGACCTAAAACTATTTAAACTTTCATTGTTACATGAAGAACAAGTAATGAAGGTCCATCTTTAAGCAACCTTAATCAAACCATCTAATCTATTAAAAAATAGAAAGAAATAATCCGTTGTATTTGTTGGCAGAATGTAACACAATTCCAATGATCTAGTTAACAAACTTTAGAAACTTCAACAAGAGTTAATACCTGGAATGCGCTTACTTTGCTGATAAAACAAGAAAAATAGAAGGCATAGGGTTAACAGTGATACAGCATGAAAGTCGTGATGACGTTCTGTTCAAGCACTATGTGTCATTAGCTATGCAGAGGGGCATTTTTAAAACACTCAGTCCAAACCACAACAGTGCAATGGACTCTTGCCAGTGTTTTGGAGTCAATCAGCATGGAGTATGAGGCGAGATGGGCTGAACTCAGCGGACAGGCCTTAAAGACAGCGTCTCAGAGGAAAACTCCCCCGCAAGCATCAGGATTGCAAGTTTCTATACGTTCCAGCAAACCACTCACTTCCATGCCAGAGCATAACACAGCTTCATTGGTTTGGTTCCTTGAGGCATGTTCTCTCAGGTTAAGTCCTCTCTGCTAAGCTGTGGTCACCTTTGTGTCAAAACTAGCACAGGAGGGCATGTCATCAAAAGTGACAGATTCTGTGAAGTTGCCATTGCACAGTTACCCATATCTCTCTCTGGTAGAACGTAAAGAACAAGGCTCACCAAAGAGACTGAAATGGCACCTTCCCAGGAGGGAGGGCCTGGGTGCTGCTCTTCTCGTAGGGATGAGCACGTCACTGGAGCAGCACACTGCCCGGTGCAGTCACGCCTCCCCCTGCCTTAATACCATTTACCGCTAAAGGAATCTGAGCAACTCTCTGCTCTCATGTGCTCAAAAGGCATTGCTAGTTGGAGTGCAAAAAATGTGGCCTATCATGAAATAATGTCCCTTCTTCAGACACTCAAAACTACCAACATCATTGCTTTCCTTATCATTGTTGATCCTAAATTGTTAATTTTGCCAAATAATATCAAACTGACAGCATTATTTTTTAAAAATCAAAGCATTCATTATGAAAACTGAATCAGCTTATACACATTTTCCATCTAGTTCCCTAAAATCTTCCTCATTTCTCTCCTCCACACTTGAAGGAATCAGTGCCCTGAGCATGGCATATATTATTCCAGTATTTTCAGGAACTTATATCACTAAATATATCCTGTTTATTCAATTGTCTCCAATAAATTCTGCTTGACTATTTTTTAAAAAATGAAGTTACTTCTAAGGGAGAAAACAACATATTGAAATTCTAATGAGCATTTGAAATGTTTGGTATGTTTTGATGTTTTATGTGTTAAATCATCCTCAAGTTTTAATGAACTGATGGCAAGTACCCCCGAGGTGGCCTCAGAAGACAGCAAGCAGGTGTGGCCCATGGGCCACCCACCAGCGTTCTGGACTTCACCCTTCTGCAGACCTCAGCATGGAACCAGCTGATTTCTACCACAATCTCACAATCCTTGTCATGCATGACACATGATAACCCTAGATGATCCGTCATGGCACCATGGGCTTGGGTAATGACATGGCGTCCAAAAAAATAATCACCAGTGAACTGCAAAGTGAGGAATCACCAAATGTGCCTGGAGAGTTGGGAGGGTCTGCTCCAAGGCTGCTTCTGCGGCGTCTGCTTTACTTCTTCCTTCCTACCCTTCCTGCACACACGACCTCCAGGTCCCTTGCGTGTGTGTCATTGGGAAGGAATGCGTGTAGCCACCAGGAACAGCAGAAGCCAAGGGTTATAAAGCTAGCTTATCAAAAGATAAGTTGAAAGAAATTCAGAGCCTCAGATATTGACAAGTACCAACAATGCTGGAGTCGAGTTGATACATTTTGGTGTTTTGATCGACCATGAAGGAAGCTGGAGATGAGGGGATTTCTAACCCATGGCATTTGCTTGGTTAGACATAAATTACCACCAGGCCCAAGAGTCCAGGTTATGTAGGGGAAATTTGAAATCCCGTTGCTCAAGGATGTGGTCTGTGCACATTAAATAATGAGATTTACTATTTGGACACCATACTCACTGTGCTATTTTCAAATCATAATCCAGACTTTTTTAGACACAAATTTTGGCTTTATAATTCCAAGGATTCTTATTGAAAATACATATGTGTTTGCAAGTGCATATTATGCTCAAGTGTCTATAACATGTATATGCATGTATGCATGCGTGTGGTTTATATATATGTACATAATAATGAATAACTGATGGGTCCTCAAAAACTTCCTTGAGGTAACTATATCATGCATTCCCTTGGTTGAGCTTGGCAGATGTAGTTTGTCCTTAAGAGCTATAAAAAACCTTAATGTGCTGATACCAACATCAACTTCCTGAAACTCTACAATGGGTATTCACAATCTGGACCATGGTCAATTCTTAAAAATTAAAATGACCGGGCCCAGCAAAATAGCCCAGTGGCTAAAGTCCTCGCCTTGCATGGGCTGGGATCTCATATGTGCTGTTCCACGTTCCATCCAGCTCCCTGCTTGTGGCCCGGCAAAGCAATAGAGGACAACCCAAAGCCTTGGGACCCTGCAAGTGTGTGGGATACCCAGAAGATGCTCCTGGCTCCTGGGTTTTGATCAGCTCAGCTCTGATTATTGTGGCCACTTGGGGAGTGAACCTGCAAGCAGGAGATCTTTCTCCAAGTTTCCTCTGTGTATATGAATTTCTGCTGGAAATAAAAAAAATCTTTAAAAATTAAAAGAACCATTTATTCTTTTGCCACTCTTTCTGTGTCAACTTATTATATGATTGCCATCAGAAATAGCTAAAACCTCACTTGAAAGTTTGGGCCTAACAAGAAAAAGTAACACAGTATATCTATTAACATTTACACATTAGCCTTTCCTAAAGAAAATAGGAGATAAAACTTTAAAAATAATCCAGGACATTTTCTGTTGTCCCAGCCTGCTTAGTTTGTAGAGAATACATGATCAGGTTATGAGAAAATATAATAGCTACCAACGTTTGAGAACTTAGAAGTCCTTACACTTCATAAATATAAATTGATCCATCCATCCTTCGTACAACTGCATGAGACTGTCATTACTGTCCTGATTTTGTGCTTCAAATAAGCAAGAGACAAAGTAGTAAGGACTATCCCCAACAATTGCAAGCCATGCAATTAGAAGCCAGATCAGGCAACGTGCAGCTGCACTGGAATCTAGCTCTGAGGTAGGCTGGAGAGCAAGACCTCACCTCCATCATGCATCCCTCTGCATGCCCTGGTGACTTTGGCAACGTTTTATACCTTGAATCATGAACCTGAGTTGAAGAATGTCGCCAGGCATCACTTGACGCATACTGTCCAACCAACTTTAAACCAGAATAGCAAAAAGCCCACTGGCTACAGAATCTGGAACTCTTGTAGACAGATCACTCATAACTCTCTGTACATTATGAACTTCAGTACCTAGTTGCCCCCTCAGCTGCCTCTTTACACACCAAGATGTATAGTGCTGTTCTGCTCACACTCCCACCTGGGAGCTCACAGTGTCAGGCAAGCCTCCATGAGCCTGTTGTTTTCTCCTAGCCAAGTGGAAGTTTTCCTTTAGGCTGTACTAGAGTTTATCTGGGAGATGAACTTAACTGATCATTATCTCATCTTAATTTCATGGAGTCAGTTCAAATTCCTTTTGGGTGCAGTTCTTCCAAGCAATGCTTTTCAGATGACAATGAGGAACGCTCTAAAGAAAGTGGGAGTGAAGAACACTGCCCAGGAAATAAAGCACCATTTTAAACCCGCTATACAACACAACCACCATACATCCTTATCTCAAAAACCAGGGAACAGGTAGTTATGTTGATAAAGTCTATGAGCTGACAATCTATTCTTCATGAAGTCACAGCTTTAAATCCTAGACGTTATACTCATGATCACCAAACTCAGAATACAAATACAACTTACACAAGCCTAAGGAATGCCATGAGCAAGCCTCAGACCAGGTTCCATACACAATAATCAGTCAAGGAAACCGGAATGCATCTCCCTTTACAACCTACGGCCAGCAATCATGGCTCTTTGAAGCCCATCAAATGAGTTAAATCATGGCATATGAAACATGTATGCTTTCAGTAAGGTACAAATATTTGCAAAACAGAGTTCAAATCACAACCCTCTGTGAAATGAACATGTTTCTAATCCTTAAGGTCAGAACATATGATAGAGTTGGTTTTTGATGCAATATACACTGTAATGTGATAATAAAAGTCATGATTAATTATATATTCACTGCAAAATTTCAGTTCTATGATCAATGCAGTCCACTTTTGCAAAACGGAACAGAAACTTCAGCAGATTTTGCAGATATTCCAAATTCCCTTATTACCCATTGCATCGTATATAAAAAAAGTGAAAACTTCAAAAACATAGAGCCACAGATAGCATGCATTATAAAACTCAAATCATTTCTTCTGTTTAAAAATCACTTCCTCTATCTCAAGTGATGAGCATGGTGCTCTTATAATTTAAAGTGTGGTAAGCAGTTTTACTGTAATGCATAATAACTCTTCATAGAGTGAGATGGTCACCACCACAGATTGTTTTTAATATTAGCAGGTTAAAAGAAAATCGACAGCGATTACATAATCTTATAATTGCACAAATTGTCTGCCAGACTTTCAATGAAAATTTGGCTCCTACAGGTCTCAATTTTCTTTTCATCAAAAACTCTTACGAATTTACATTCTGGAGGATATTGGACTGCCTTAAATAGAATCTATTTGCTCTAAAAATCATAATTTTCAAACAAATCAGCTCTTTGTTCAGTTGTGCATAGACTTGGATGGATACATTTTACTGGGATCCATGTAGAATTACGCTTCTTCTTGCAGATCGTTTCTCAAATTACGCATGTCAGCACAACAGAGGTCCATTTAATTAATTGTGTTGTTGGTGATCATTTAAAATTCCTGAGTCACTATGCTTTTCCTATAGTATAGGAGAAGTTTCAAGAAAATTTTATTTTCCTTTCAGAATTTATGAAGTGAAAATAGAGAACATTGTAGGTTTAGTTTTAAATAGAACTGAAAACTTCTTTGAGAAATTATAATGTTGAATTACAAAAGGTTTTGCACTATGAACACAGAAATTAAAGAGATAAAAAGATGGTTTTTTAAAAAACCTCCACTTACCAGGTGTGAAATTGTATCGAGCTGAAAATCCCATAGATTCCAGCTCTCCATCCGCAAAAAATTTAATCCATAGAAATCGTCCACTGGATTTTATTACAGGTGGATTTTGTTGTCCACAGAAACGTCCAATTATCGGAGAAAAGCCAAACGGTCCATCTCGAACTTCAATATGATCAAATTTGCACTCCCAAGACGGCTCAATAGAGTATTTCTCATCAAAGTAAAGTTCAATGCACTGTCTTGGAGAAGCTGTCAAAAGGAAAGATCACAGTTATGAGGCCTTTTGTAAATCCTGAGGTTATTTTTTTTCTATTATGTTGCTTATAGATGTATCTTCTATCAATCTTTACAAAATATTTGCCAGATAATGAAGATGAAATATGTAATTTTTAGTATTCTGAAGATAATATTTTTACTGAAATTCCTAAATGATAGTTTTAAAAGTGAAAATATTACTCAATATATTATTCTGCTATAACTTAATCTAATATTTAACCCAAATTGTTCTCTTTTGCAGCATTTTCTCAAGTTCTCAAGTTTAAGGCAAGAAACCACTTGAAAATTATTCAGTACAGTTATACAACCATTCAAGTAGATTGGGTGCAATATTTTGATTAGACTCAAATGCATATACAAATGTAGAAACACAAAAATCTGATCACTCTAAGATTACATTCTTCAAAGGCTTTCTAACAGCTACCAACAATGAGCAGTGTACTCAACACACAGCATCTTCTAGAATAGTCTACTTCCAGGATCTTGTCACCTCATGTCACACCAAAGACTCCCTGTTTTCTAAGACATTATGTTCTTTCAAGTGTTTGTGTAGTTCACTGCTCTCATGAACAGCTGCAATTTAACTCCTGCATCTCTAGGAAAATGTCTCTTAAAGTAAGCCTCCTTCTTACATCTACCCATAAGAGACCAGACTCACATCTCATAAATCATATCTCCATAAATGTTTTTACAGCTCTCGAACAAGGCTAAATTTTGTCTTGTGAATGCATTACTACATGACTTTCCATCCTTCACTTGCCCTGTACCAAACAGTCAAAAAAAAAAAAAAAAAATCTAGCACACCAGGCTTCCATCAGGCACGGTACTTCAGAAGGTCAAGCTGTTTGTTGAATGGTCAGCCCCCAGTCATTCCTGCACGTTGGGAAGCAGCACTGACCTGGTGCCCTCTCAGTGCTCCATCACCTTCTTGACCGTCCCCAGGATTAAATTCCTCTAGCAAGTATAAAGCTAAGACTTCTAAAAGCAGCACCCAGCCATCCATGCTCTATTTGTTCATAAATATATAGTAATAGCACCAACCACTGAGGGCCTACAAGTTAAATCCCTGCATGCATGGATATAAAAATGTATTCAGAAAAGAAAAATGAATGACTTGGATATCAAAAGATTCATACAATAATCTACAGTATTTGTACTTTTGGGATTTAAAATTTTGGATCAGCATATTAAATCTCAATTTATGTTGAAAGACAGCTTTTTGAACTTTATCTAATTTCCAAAGTTGTTCCAAATTATGGGAGATTCAAGAGAGGTGTTTATAATCGTTGCAAGAAAATTACATGTACTTTTATCTCAAATTAGTATATAAAACAAATGGCAACAATGTAATGACAGAACTAAGGGAGCTTTGAAGAATTTTTGAAATCTGCAAATAGGAAACATGTGCTAAAATCAACTGAGAAAACCATGTTCATTCCTCAAGTCCTGGACTACAAATAGTCAAATACTTCAGGACTGGACCCCTTTCCATTAGCATTGGGCACCATTTAAAATTATTATCATCCTATAATATAAAATTGCATATGCTTAATTATCTTGTCTTTCAGAAGCTTGCATATGTTTTGTGAGTAAACAAACTCTTTTAGATTATTTGACAATCATTTTAGATATAAACAATGTGCAGCCAGGAAAAGACAAATCAACGTGCCAATTTCTTAGAATCTTTATCTATTAGGACTCTAGATATACCCATTTATTTCCCCTAGGAAATAGCTGTCCATTGTCATACATTCATTCATGCTTACTTTCAGCTTCATCGACACTCAAATTCTTTCCAATATGGATAAACAAACCTTTAAACAATTTTTTTTCAGAGAACATGAAGTTTTTATGGCTTTTAGTAGTCCACATGCTGTATGGGGGATTCATTTTCTTTATTGATTATGATTGAATTAACTGTACAAATTCAGTATAACCTATCAGGATCATAACTGGTAACTCAAAGACAACAGACTCAAATCAGCATTAGACAATAGTAAAACTACAAAGGCATATGGGGTGAATCAGGAACGATCCTAACAACCTCTTAACAGGAGGTCATATGCACAGAGCAGGAGGGAGACCCCAGAGTGGAGCAGGTGAACAGGAGGCTTGTATCCCAACCCTGAAGACCCCCAGATCCTCACCAAGGACTATCAGTACGAGCACCGAGGACTACATCCCCACTGCCAAGGAGACCACGGGGAATTGGAGTGCCTTCAGAGGCTAAGAACTCTGAGGTCACCCACCCCCATTTGGATCTACCAAATGGGATGGAAGAAGTCCAAATCCTGCTTTGCAGGATCCAAGGTCATCAGAAGGACAACCAGGAGCACTGAGCGTTCCACAGAAACAGAAGAACAATAAACTTCCTTCGGGACTAGGGATAGGAGCTTTCTCTGGTCCTTGCCTGGTTCTGACTTTGGGTCCCCACCCTCTCTCTGGCAATGACCATCAGGATCACTCCAGAAACCCCTCGAAACAAACAAGCAAATAAACAGAAAAACTAGAATAGATAGACAGAGAACAACAAGAAAAGCTTAGAAACGGACAGGAACCGGTCAGCGGGGATGCACTTATAACTCACTGGGTTGGACACAAAGATTAGTTACTCCTCACTGGGGTATTGAAGATTTCTCTGCACACCCCTCCTAAAACTGTTCACCTAAACTGTTGACATATGTCTTGTTAGAGTTATAGAGTCAGACTACCCAAAAAACAGCCAGGTTCAGCAAAATCATGCTTCAATGCTATAAACTGCTAAATACTAAAATTAAAATAGACATGAGACAGCTGAATAGTAATCTATAGCCATTTTAAGGTGCACAGAACCCAGCTGTATATGAACTAATCATTGAAATGTCAATGTAGAACTCACAGGATGTGGTTCAGAATTTACATTCTTTTTTTTTCTTTTGCTCTTAACATATTGGTTACTCAATACCATGTCAACTAATTCCATAACGTTATGAATTGTTACTGATGTAATGTCGAGGGTTTTAATTGATCGGGATGATACTCTGCCGGCTCTACCTTCAGACCAGAGATGGTGTCCCCAAGAAACCGTTGGACTTTATGCCTGGTTGCAATGAAAGAATCTCAACTGAATTTGAACTGTGGTAATGCAACAAGGTGGAGGAATCCACCATGCGGGGAGTCGGGGGGAATCCCAGTGCCTATAAAACTGTGTCACATAATGCAATGTAATCAATAAAAAAAATCACATGTGAAATCTATACAATCTGAATTTTAGGAGGTGGTCATGTAACTTAAAAATAAACACATTGTATAGTTTTAGTTGTAGGTAAGAAGTGTTGATGTGATACAAGCGAACTGTTTTAAACTATCTGCATCTGACTCCATACGCTCAGATTTTCCTTGCCTTCAAATCTCTCAGCTCACCGCTGCATTCCATTTTAGCATTTCCTCTTCACTATCTTCAGCCACAATTTTTGGTAATTCTGTGCGCGTCTCAGTCTCTTGGAGAATCTTCAGACTGGTTTTGAGCTAGGAGCGCATCCATGTGAATCACTCACAGAGACACAGATTCAGTGTGAGGGAGACTGAAACCCAGCTGAGACTGCTCAAGAATCTCCGAAACCCCTCTGGATTCTCCACCCCAGCAAGACACTGAGTGCTGGTCTAGTCCTCTTTTCTTATATTTAAAATTCATAATATTCTACAAGATGGCCACACTTTGTAGAAATGAATAGAGATAATTTGACCTGTTTAAGAAGAAAAGAAAGAAAGAAAGAAAGAAAGAAAGAAAGAAAGAAAGAAAGAAAGAAAGAGAAAGAAAGAAAGAAAGGAAAGAAAGAAAGAAAGAAAGAAAGAAAGAAAGAAAGAAAGAAAGAAAGAAAGAAAGAAAGAAAGAAAGAAAGAAAGAAAGAGAAAGAGAGAAAGAAAGAAAGAGGACAACAGCATTGTAAGGCAGGTCAGCCTGTCACTTGGAATGTCAGTACCCTGTATGGTTGCTGCTTCCTGCCCCTCCTGTCCCAGTTCTGGTGCAGCTCCCTGCCAGGGCACCTGGGAAAGCAACAGAACATAGCTCATATATTGGGCCCCAGAACCCTCATGTGAGACTCGAACGATTCCAGGATCCTGGTTTCAGTCTGGCCCAGTCTTGGCCGTTGTGGTCAAATGGGGTGAAAATCAACAGATCCAAGCGCTCTTTTTCTCTGTGTGTGTTTCTTTTTCTCTTTCCCTCTCTAACTGTCCTTAAAATAAGTAAATGAATACATATTTCTGTTTAAAAGGCAAGAAAAGAGATATTGTTTTTCACTATGGATACTGCTGTTCCCAAATGTCCACTCAACTCTCCTCCCCCCAGACACAACAAAACAAGCAAACAAATATGAGTTGAGATCTCAGAACATTCTAGAATGCTACTCCACCTCTCTGGTGCTATGAGACCCCTTGCCTCACCTCTTTCTCAGCTCCTGGGAGGCTCCTTATCAGTCTGTTGCTCTTATTTAACTCTACATGCTCTTTACAGATTTTCCAGAAATCTATTTTACGTCTCCACTCCCACACTTGTACTCCAATCAGCCTGTGTGCCAATATTTTCCAAGGGAAGACTTACGGTGATGGCTGATGCTCAAAGATTAGTTAAACAAGAATTCCAGGGGACATGCCCAGGTGTCTATTCTTTTTAAGAGCTGAAAAACAGTACCCTAAATATTCTCTAATGATTTCAACAACAATCTCTCTACTTATGAATATGAGATAGTAACTTTAGTACAGATCTCTCCACTGAAAATTATCCATTTTCTACATGAGACATCAACATAAACACTAAAATTGAACACATTATTTTTCTTTAAACCCTCTCTCTGCACCTGCGTTCTGAGAAAAACCTCAGAAAAGCCCTGGGACTCTAATTCTCATTCCCACCATCCACGCATGAGCTTTCCAAACATGCCTCATTTCTACTCTTTATCCCACTACCAACATCAATTATTCAGTATAATTATTAAAAGGATATATTTAATATTTTTCAACAGTTTCTTAAGTTACACTATTTTTCTTTAGTGGTTTCCACATAGAAACTTCACATTACTTCTCTACTCAAACTTTTGAATGATACAACATTGAATGTACCATCATACCAAACTCTCCTGGAAGGGACAGATGGAACACCAGAGTTTCTGCATCTGAGACTAATTCCTGCTGCTCTCTGCAGCAGGTTAACCCTCAGGCAACATCTGGGCCCACCAATCTCTGAAGTTTCGCCTGAGTCTGTGAGGAGGACAGTAACCTCCAGAAAAACGAGCAAGGTGGGTTTCCCTGTTCCTAGACTCTTCTTTGCCTTCTGTCTACTTCAGCCATTCTGGCTTTGTCCTGGCATCACCTTAGATGGTTTGCTGAAGGGGAAGAACTCCCAGACCACACTGTATAGACAACAGCCTCAGGGCAGCGTCATGTCTGCTGGATTTGTGTCTTATATTCCATCTGGAAGAGCAGGTGCTTCTTGGGGTTGTTCGGCATCAGTCCATTGAATAAATGAGTGACAAGAAAAGCCTCATATATTTCAAAAAGAGTAAAAATCCGAGATTGTAATAAAGGAAGGTTCTATTTATTTCTCCATATTAGTTTTGGTTTCTGATGGATTAATGAGCTCATGTATGTAATATTAAAAAGAAAGCTTAGCAATGATTTTTAAATCAAAAATACGAAAATACTTCTGAGTTGATCTTTGAAATAGGAAAACTGGAATTAGCAAATTTTGTTCATTTTTATAGCTTCAGATTTTTTATAATATCATTGTTCCAAACATAAGTTTTATTACATGGTTTTAAAAATGACAACTATCCTTTCTGTCTCAGTTCACTTATCTGAAAAATGGGGACAACAAAAATACACATTCGTATGATTAAAAGCTTCAATATATGTAAGTTCTTACAAAATTCATAGCATATTAAATAGAACATATATAATTAACATATTTATAAAATATTGACTCAATAAGAGAAAAAAAAACAATTTCAGTCCATAATCTCCATTTTTCAATACCTTTTGCTATTAATCATAAAAGAAAGTAAAGTTGTCGGATCCCAGTGCTTATACTAAACTTGGCTAATTTTAGAGCTTACTGTTCTTCCTTGTAGCTTGGGGTATCTTTGTTTCTGCACAAAGGGAGCAGAGAGATGCCTGCCTCAGAAATGGTAGAAAGAAAAGAAGTATGTCTCCATGGAAAGTTTGCTCATTTGAAACATCTGTACAATGAGCATCTCTGATTTATAAGTAGGTATTGAGTGCATGCCTTTTACACGAACACAGCCCTTTGCATGTGAGCATGTGCGTGTATATGGGTGTGTGTTGGGATAGGGGAAGGTGGATGATGAGGGCTAGAAGTTTTAGGATATTAGGTAATATCACCTAAAAAATTAAACACTTCTATCACTTGGATGGCAGAGTGTCAGAGACTGAGAAAGTACAGAGAGATACAAAAGAGAGGGCTTCCACCTATCAGTTTTCTTAGCTGACGGCTGGGTCCGGGTCACGCCAAAGCCAGGAGCTCAGAGTTCCATTGGGGGGTTCTACATGGGTGAGCAGGCCACACGTACTTGGATGAACATCTGATACCATCCAAGCGCATCAGCATAGATCCAGAAGGAAAGCAGAGGAGATGGGACTCAAACCAGAACTCGAATATGAGATGATGGCTTTAAAAATGGCTACTATCCCATAATTCTGGCCCCAAACTGTTCATGCATTTGAACAAGTTGTACTTAGTTGAGAGGTGTTCGTAATGTCAGTGAAAATGAGACCGTTCACTGAGAAGTGAACACTGAGTTTTGGCATGCAAGTAAAGAAAGAAAACGCCACCATTCAGAATTCTGACCTTGGCTTTAAAAGCAACACTATCTGCTCAAAGGTTAAGTATATTTACCCTGTTTGGGCATTTTATAATGTGTATATCGAAATATCATATCATATGCTATCAATACATACATTATTATGTCTCTGTTACTTTCTTTTTAAGTAAGAAAATGTGACAATATTGCAAGGGAAGGGACATTTACCCCAAGAGTTAAGATGTCCTGATGAAAAGGTGTCCTTGGTTCAAATTCCTATCTCTGGCTCCTAACTCCAGATTCTTATCATTGCCGACCCTGGAAGGAAATCACTCAAATATTGGGTTCTGCAACTCACATGGCAGATTGGAACTGGTTGTTTATAAATTCTCTAACACTGGGATAGGCTCAGTCCTTGCCTTTGCTGCCACTGTGCCACTTGGAGAGTTCATCTCTTTCTCTCACTAGACAGAGGCAGTCTCTCTCTTCCACTTAAAAATAAATTTTTAAAGTTGGAGGGGTGGTGAGTGGACTTGGGGAAGGGGGAAGGGAAATCCCAGGGCCCGTGGAACTGTATCATAAAATGATAATGATAATTTTAAAAAGAAGTAAATAAATAAGTAAATAAATAAAATTGTAAAATATGATGACATCTCTTGTTAAAATGCCTATCAATCAGATTAGTGTTTTGAAAACACAATTTATACATGCAATTGTAACATTGTTTTGTATTTTATAATATTCTAGAAAAATGAAAAAATGTGTAGGCTGTTCTAATATTTGCTAAACTGATTAACAGGTCATCTTCTCAAACGGTTATACATTGGGGAATGACATGCTAGCTACCCAATTCACTCTATTACTTCATAACACCAAGTTACCTAGTCAATTGTTACAAGCGGCAAATTGTGGATTTATTTTCGTTTCTCAGAATTTTTTTGTCTTAGCCCTTTATTAATACTACCAGCAAGTATTCATCCATCTTTAACAGCTGTTTGTCTCCAGAGATTCTGATGTGCGGAAGCGCCACAGTCAATGTGTGTGGTGTCTGTCTGCACACCCCCATCCGGGTCCCGGAGGAGCTGGCCTCACCTGCTTTTTTTTTTTTTCCTTCTTGACTGCCTTTTTTTTTTTTTTTTTTTTTTTTTTTTATAATCTATTTTATTGTGTTGTTGACAATCTTTACATAGTTAATTACAGTTAAAGAAAGAAAAAGAAAAGAAAAAAAAAAGGTTCAGGGGGATAGGGAAGTGGGTAATACTATTATGTCCACATTGTTTCCATCTTGTATTTATTCATGAATTACATTATGTTGTAATTTCATAGGAACTGGGATTCTCCCCACACCTCCGCACACCCTCCCCCCATGGTGGGTTCCTCCACCTTGTTGCGTAACCATAGTTCAAGTTCAGTTGAGATTCCCTCTTAGGTCACAGAATGGGGTTAAGAAATCGCATTTATTTTTAACATATTGGCTGCTCAATACCATGTCAATCAATTCCATAACGATGTTAATTGTTGCTGATAATATGTTAGTGCTTTTATTTGATCGGGATGATACTCTGCTGGCTCTGCCCTCAGACCAGAGAGTGTCTCCCCAATAAGTAGTTGGACTTGACTGGACTATAAGAAGTTGGACTCTATACTTGGCATATGCTTGCTAAGAGGGAGCCTCACCTTCTATGATGTAGATGCACTCGCGGTCTGGGGGGTACTTGCTAGGGTAATTGGGGGAGGTAAAGATACCTCCATCTGCATGTTTGGTCCAAGTTCCACACTGTACCGACTTCTGTGTTTCTGAAGTGGTTTGCTTTTCTGCAAAAATAAGTAAATAAATAAATGAATGAATAATTTTTACAATATTAAATATAAAGCACATTATTAGAATATTCATTAGTAAATTAATTTCTAAATGTTGTCTTGCTTAAAACCTATCAATTACACATACTATGAAATGCTCAGACTTTCTGGAATGTTAAAATTATTGGGAAATAGTAAAATCTAAAATAATTAGGGGACTTCTACCGGCATTTTCCAAAGAAACACACCTGTTCCTTTCTTGGTTGCCCCAGACAAATGGAGGATGATTAAACTTGCTACAACTGAAACAGAAAGGAAAAATTAGAGACAGTATACAACAAATGATCAAGTCTTGTAAAAACACAATAACTTAAAACTGATACCAGAGTACATAAGTTTTACCACTCTCAACTGTTGCACACTAACTCACAACTTGGAAAAAACAGAATAAAAACATACAAATTAGAAGAACTTAAAAATTCCTTAAGGAAGTAAAGCAGGTTGAGAAAAGAAGATACACAAACTTCTAAGACAAATGCTCCCTGACTCAGAGGCAAGCTGGGGTGTCAGGGCCCACTCTAAGTCACCCTGGGGAATGGCTTTGCCAGCCTGCTTCCCTAAGGCACAGGATTGGCCATAAAACAGGAAAAGCAAGAGTCATGGGAGCGCAATAGGATCCCAACCCAAGGATGCCAAACTTGCTGTGTTTTGGAAAACACTAGGAAAATCCCATAGGATATGGAGGAAGGAAACAAGAGAGCAGAACGAATCCCTATGGCTTGAATTCAGTAGCTTGAAGAAATGTCTCCAAAGGCTCTGTACAAAATGTCACCATTCCTCAGCACTTGCTAATTGTAAAATCCATCTCTCCCAACGTTCAATTTGCTTTGGTGCTTCAAGTTTTCCAGAAAGAGATTAGTGTTTTGAAAAAGGTGATTTCTACTGGCAGGTGAAGGAGTCAGTTTTTCAAGATCAAAGAGTTTCTGGTCTGTAACTGAACAGCCCATCCACAGTGCATTCTAACAGCGGCCTCCACATTCCTACCAAGGTCTGCCTTCGTTCAGCCCCTTGACCAAACCTACAGCAAGCCAGCCAGGAGCAAAAGCACCTCGTCCTCACCACCTCTGCTTCTCATCTTTGATTTATTAAAAGGTACCGTAGTGAACAATTACACAATTACATGTGGTGTCTATGTCCTGCCTTTCGTGTATTTCTGCTTCCCAGTGCTGTGGGCAAGGATCGGGGCCCCCTACCAATGATTAGAGAAAGTGTACACAGCATTACTTTACACTCCGCCAGGTCACCTACTTCCATCTTTCAAACATTGGTGGTGGTTACTCTGAGTGTGCTTGTAAGCAGTGTGTTTCAACTTGCCATGATTCATATTCTCTCTCTCTCTCTCTCTCTCTCTCTCTCTCTCTCTCTCTCTCTCTCTCTCACACACACACACACACACACACACACACACACACACACCAGTCGGTGGGGTTTTGACTGCCTTTCCTGTGTTGCTTGGAATCACTTTCTGAAGCATGCACCGCGCTGAACTCATGGGAAGCCAGTGTCTGAATTGCGTGGCACAGGATTAACACCAAAGGCTCACTGGAAATCTCCACCCCACGTTTTCTTATGTCTCCTTTTACCCGGAGCCTTCCCACCTCCGCTCCGCACACGTTTTCGTGCTGCCACGCCACGATCCAGGTCCCTGGCGCCAGAGCTCCGTTGAGGCTGGCGCTCGCCCTGGGCGACACCTGGCCCGGGGCACCTTAGTGCCCCTAGTGATGTGGGAACCCCTGAAAGAAGGAGCCTCTCCCTATCCCACAAAGTCAAGGTCCTGCTTCCCTCTTGTGCACTTCTGGGGGTTCGGAACCTGCACATCCCTCGGAGTGAAGGGTGGTACTCCCCAGTAAAGGCTGCCCCCCTCTCCCGCACACTCAGAGGTCGAGCGGCCCCCACGCCGCGTCCTGGGTGGCTGCCACGCAGAAAGTTTGCACATGCCCGAGACTCCCGGGGACTGCGGGTTCCCTGCACGGGGCTCCAGGGCCCGCCGAACCGCGCGGCGGGAAAGGTACTCACTGGGAAACAAACTGCGTCCATGGATCATGTCTGTGCCTTACACCAGAGGCTCCGAGCTCCACTACTTCCATTTAGAGACGGGGGTACTCGCAGTGGTGCGGCCAGAGGATGAAGTCCGAAGATGGTGAAGACGCAAATCGAGAAGAAAATCAAAGGGGCAGAGAGAGAGGGAGGGGAAGAAGGAGAGCCGAGCCCACAGGGCAGCCAGACCCGAAGGAGTGGCCCTGCGCCCGGGCTCGCGCTCGCCGCGCTCGCTCCTCGCTCACCGCCGCGAAGCCAGCAGCCTCGCCATGGCGCTCGCATCACTCCCGGGCGCCGGCCGCCACCTTGAGCGCGGCCGCGGGCTGCGCCCTGCTCCCTGGCATCGCCGCCGCCGCCGCCGCAGCTGTCAGCAGGGCGCGGCGGGCAGGCGGCGCGCGGGCGGCGGCGGGAGCGGGGAGAGCGCCCGGGCGCCCCGAGCCGGAGCCGGGGCCGGGGCCGGGCTGCAGGCGCCGCGGCGTGGAGCCACTCCGGACCGACGGCCGCGACGGCTGGCGCTCGCTCAGTCGCCAGTTGCGTCCACGCCGAGCTGCAGGTCGCAGCGGCCTCGCGGGCAGGGTGTCCAGCAGCAGCCGTCCTCTGGCCAGCCCTTGGGGATCTTCCGCTGAGGCATCGAAGACCGGGGGAAGGGGTCCGTCATGGGCTCGCCGGGCTCCGCGCCACCTCTGCGATCTTGCGGAAAGCGGAGCGCGCGGGTGGGCGTCTGGGAGGAGGGCTCGCGAGTGGCGGAGGGGAGCGCGCTGGCCAACGGGGCGGGGACCGGTGGGGGCGGAGGCAGCAGGAAGATGGCAGAGTTACTGGATGACAGTGGGGCGGGTGGGGGAGCCTCAGCCCCTGCCCCAAGCGGTGGGATCTTCCGGTGAGCCCCGTGCCCGTGTGACACCGGGCATGTCCTAGTGGCCAGCCCCCTGCTGGGCTGGTGCCCGGCAGAAAACGCCTTGGAGGTGGCCGCAGGGACAATCACAGCCGCCTGGGTCCCGGGGGCGGGGGAGGGGGAGGCCCGCGCTGGCAGCCAGCAACGGGTCGGTCCCCAGAAAGGGGCCGGAGACGGGCAGTGAAGGCGAGAGCTGGACCCTCCGGCCGGGAAAGGGGCAGAGGAGAAGAATCCTGCGGAGATCCCTTCTAGGGTGGTGTTTTCACTTTTTAAGGGTAAGGCATTGCGCACGCTGTCCCCTACCCTCCCGCCCCTCGGAGCAGGGGAGTCCAGTAGCCTGCCAGCCCCCTCTGCGCTGCGCTGTGCTGCGGAGAAGGCTTCGCCGCGCAGCCGGGATCTGGTTGCGTGACCAGGCGAGGACGCCTCCCGGGACCCAGTGGCGGCGAAAGTTTCGCGGCTCCTTCGTGGGCCTAACGCGGAGGTCGCCCACCGTAAACCGGTCCTGAGTGGTCACAGGCTTTGTGGGGACGCCCCTTCGTCCTCAGCAAGGCACCGAACCCACCCCCAAGACAACCCCAGCTCGCCCCAGACCTAGTCCAACACACACAGCACTCGGGCCCCGCGCGCCGAACTCCGAGGTAGGAGTTGCGGGAGAGTCGGCGCGGGAAGAGCCCCAGCAGTCAGCGCGGGGCAGCGCCGCGGACCGGGGCGCGGATGTGGGGAGTCCCACCCTCGACGCCGCCGCAGCACCTCCTCCCCCTCCCTGTCCGTCCCGGCCTCTCAGGCCTCTGCGGATTCCGCCCGCGCTGACCACGGCCGAGACCCCGCAGAGGCCAAGCCGACCCCCAAGCCCGGTCCCAGTCGTCTGGGACGCCCCCCGAGAGCGCGGCGCCGAATCCCACGCCTCTGGTTCTACAGACCGGGTGGAGGTGGTGGCAGTAAGAAGAACTGAGGGCGGAATTTCGCAGATCTGCGATGAGCTGTGACTAAGAGGGTCGCCTCCAAAAGCCAAGGAGGAGAACAAGGGCCTAGAGAGAAGAAGGGCAAGCGCTCTGACCGGGGAGCTGCCGGCGACCCCCGGCCTAGCCTGACTTCTTGGCACCTGCTGCTGTGGCGCTAGGGTGCCCACGTGGGCGCGCGCGCGCGGGCGGGCAGGCAGGCGGGGGTGCAGGTGTTCTCCGAGGTTCTGAGCCGCGCTGGGAGCAGGTGGAAATCTCTGGACCAGGTACAGGGATGAGGTGACAGAGCGCTCCCCAGGCGCTGGCTCAGGTTAGGAGAGGCCGCTGGAGCCCTGAATGCAGCTCCACCATTCCTGCCAAGGAGGTTCCAGCTCATCGGTCTCCAGCTCCGGGCATTTCCAGTTCTAACGGTGACGGAGATGGTGTGTATGTGTATGTGTGTGTGTGTTTTCACTTGAGCTGGCTGGGTGGGCTGTGAGGAAGAGGGAGAGAAAGAGGGAGGGGAAGGGAGGATTGAAACACACACAGAGAGAGAAGCGTGTGAGAGAGGTGGGCAGACTGAACTCTACAGAGCTCCAACCCCGCGAGAGCCGGGCCTGCTAGCAGAACCCCCAGGACTAAAGGGAACAAGAGACTGTGGTGTGGGCGGGTCCCTGGCCACGAAGGGGCGCCAGGACTAAGTTCCCAGAGGCGCTTGGCATATGAGGGAGGCTTGTACCCACAGGGGCTGCAGGCGTAGAGGGATGGGTTGCATTGGGGGAGAGGGGCTGATGAGGTGTGAGCTACCAGGTATATTTACTGCATGCTCATAGATGGTGCGTGACCAAGGATGAGAAAATCCTTCCCAGGCACCTTGCCTGACACAGTCCATCCCAGAGTTTCCATTCACCCAGATATTTCTTATCAATGTTTGGCTGGGGTCGTTGTCCAGTTTGTTCTGCCCTTCTTTCTCCGCTATGGTACCAGATTCCTCTGCATTCCACAGTGACTGGCATATCCTCCCCCTGCATCTTGTCATGCCCTCCACTGTTCTGTATTATCCGCTGAGTAGGCCCAGTTCTGACACGTGCAATCTACAGTCTGTCCACTGATCCTTCAATTCTCCCCATGGTTGGGGTTCTGAGTCTGTCAGTTCAATTGAAGAGATCCCCAAAGAGACCTCATCTGAGGTGATCCCAGACCTGAATCTTTTGTATGCTGCCAATAAAGGATCTGCCTCAGTCTGTCACCTACATCAGCCTGTGCACGCGCTGGTCATTGCAATTGCTGGATCAGTTCTCTCTCCAGCCCCATTTGTTACAGAAACCAATGGATGCTGCCCAGACCAACTCATCCCACTACACGCTGGTCCCTCGCATACACCAGCTGGAACTATAGTCTAGTCAGAGTGACCTCCAATAACCCCCATCAGGCCTGCCCCAAGCCCTGGCTCCTGTGCTTGCCAGTGTATGCAAAATCTGGTCCAGTCTGTCCCACATCCCATTTGGCTCTCATAAACATCAGTGGGTGTTGGAGCCTAGTTCGACCCAACCGACTCCACTGTCTTGCCCACAATCATGCTGGTGGGTGCAAGAGTGATTATTTTAAATAGAATGATTGCATTTTTGACCTGCAATTACAGGAAGGAAAACTTGACTTTTTTTTTCTGAATCCCAAGTAGGCTTCCTAGAACATGCTTTTTTGTGACCCAGGCTAAGAAGTCGCCTTGGTGAGTTCTGTAAGAGCAGTGCTGGTGTGAAGGCAAGAGGTGTGTGGATACAGGAGATTAAAATTCCAGGGAGCGGGCAGAAGGGTACTGATGAGGACCTGGAATTCTCGTAAACACTGGCTGTTCCAGCACTACTGTCCCTCTCCTTCCCGGGCTGTGCAGGAGGCTGTGGGAAACTTGCTGAGCATTTGGGAGTGAAACAGCAGGGCAGGTGTGGGCCACAGCTCATGCAGGCCCCTCAGTTAACAGGGACCAAGCCAGGACCCACACTTAGGCCTGGCGCCATGCCCACCTGGATCCCAGCCTTCCTGGCAGCAGGTCCCATTTTCCACTTAACGTCTGCTCCTCTTCCTTCACACATGCAGACTGTGATCCTCCACCTCATCTTCCGCGTTTGGCAAGCTGCCCGCTCACATGGGATCCCAGAGTGGCACTTGCAGAGTCCTCCCTAAGAGGAGCCCAAGGAGAAAAGCCCAGGGAGGGTTAGTGCATGTGATCAAATTGCACAATCCATGACTGCATTCAGGAAAAGTGCTGTGAGCCAACAGCTTACAGGCTGCCCTGTGGAACTTTGCCTCAGTTCCCTGAAGTGAACCCCAACATAGTGACTACTACAGCAATGATGACCAAAGGGATTTGGGTTTCCTTTTAGTTTGCACCTTCATAATAATGAAAGCAAGATTTCCAAAATCCTGTAGAGAAATGGTAAGAACACTTTCTGCTACCCAAATGTGCACTGTATTTGCCTATGCAAATTCTGTACATACATATATTTGTATATGCAACTCTCTGTAGAACATAATAAAACCCCTAGAGTATACTACATCTGCATTAAGGCAACTGTAGCAATTAATGTCATGTTAAAAGTTATCTTTCCCGACAGTGTCCATGCTTACCTTGTTAAGAGGCACCTCAGTGGCAGCATGATGGACTTATGAAAGCTCACAAAAGACAGCATTGTAAAACTGAAGGAGAAATCACTGGGGAAGGGAGGGAACTTGAGGAGGTTGTAGGGAGACCCCAGTGCCTATTAAACTGTGTCATAAAACAAAGTAATAATAATAATAATAATAATAATATAAAGCCTATGATGGGTGCATTAAATACTCACACGTTGAGAAAAAAGTTGTCTTTCCAATGCTAAAATACAATGTTTCAAGAGAAAAAACTAAGTTGAAATGCTTTTGACATGTTTCATGCTACATTGATGCCTAAATTGCTAAATAACTTGGTTTAATTACATGGTTATGATATAGTCTGCTCCCCCCCCCACTCATTGATGCTACAATGTATAACTCATATTGTTGCATTATCAAAAGTGTTAGTCAGCAATGTGGCATTAGCATGGTAGCGTTTCAATAGCATTGGTACTACTGCAATGCAAAGTTAGGTTTAGGTCAAACAGCTAAACCATTTCTCTTCAACACCCTGCAGGTATATTCTGACAGAGCAGACACTCATCCTGAGACAGAATATGTGACCAAATCACTGAAATCTTACTTCCAAGGCCAGCATCATATTTTACTTTTGTGACTACACAAACATAAATTGTGGTTTCCTTACAAGTATGAGTATATTGCAGCACAGCACAAGAGTATGAGCCTCTCTTAGGCAGGAGTATTCATAGTAACATTACCTGACCTGTGCTTACCCAGCACCTCCTAGTATGCAGTGGCTGTTCTTCCTTCACAGTGACAACTCTGTTCCCAGGAAAGCAGAATACTGTCTCTATTTGGAGAAAATATGAGGTGGAGAAAATCAGCTGGATGATTCACCAGTCTAGCTAAAATTTTAGAAAGTTTTTATCTCATTGTGGTTGATAATTAATTGATAGTGTCTTGTCAAGGTAGCACCAAATTATAAGTTCCAGACTAATTAATAACTGATATTCTATGAATAAATTCCAACCGGGGAACACTGATAAGGATGCATCCTGGGACTAGAAGGTGGAGGCATGGACTGTAGCTGCCTTTGTTACAAATTCAAATGACAAGGCACCCCCTCTGACCATGCGGGTGGTCAGTTCCCAATATTAGCCGAGAAAAGAATTTTTACTGCATGAAGAGCAACTCTACATCATCAACGTCAAAACATCTGGTAATGAATGCAAAGAAAACTTTTCTTAATATCGTTAACATTCATTGGATCAAATATAATTTTTAATTAGTTACTAGCGTCACACAAAATTCTAGGTCTGGCTATTTAGGATCTACGGTGTGATGTGATTTGTAATTATGTGGACATGCTGGATCACAACAATCAAGATTTGCTGTTGAAAATCGTGCTGGGAGTGAATTTGGGGCAGTGTTCGTTGCTTGGGGCGTGTGGTTTCCGCAGCCACTCTCAGAGAGCTCGAGGTTGAGCACTGGCTGTGTCTACAGTCTTCCCTGCAAAGTCATGCCCTGCCGTTAGCAGACACCTCCAGAACTGGGTCCCTGCTCTCATGAAATGAGTTTTGGATTCCTGGCCTTGGCCTGAGTCAATTCCAGCAATGTGGGCCTTGGAAGAGTCACTAGTGATGAAAGATCTCTCTCTCTCTCTCTCTTTCTCTCTCTCTCTCTCTCTCTCTCTTTCTCTCTTTCTCTCTCTCTCTCTCTCTCAAATAAACTTTCATTTAAAAATAACCTGCATTTCCCTAGTAACATATTGGTTAATCAATACCATGTCAATTAATGCCATAATGTTGTAAATGGTTGTAAATATTATGTTGGGTTTTTTTACTTGAATGGGATGATACTCTGCTGGTTCTACCTTCAGACCGGAGATGGTCTCACCAAGAAGCCATTGAACTTACCAGGACAATAAGATGCTGGACTTTATGATTGGTCAAAACCTCCAATGAAACAATCTCAACTGAATTTGAACTATGGAAATGCAACAAGGTGGAGCAATCCACCGTAGAGGGGGGAGGGTTTGGGGAGGGGTGGGGGAAATCCCAGTGCATAAAAAAATGTGTCACATAATGCAATGAAATTAATAATAACAATAATAATAATAATAATAATAATAATAATAAAATAAGCCTATATGGAATGTAGAGTCATGCTTACATTTGACCCTTGAAACACATTTTGTGGCAAGAAAAACAGAAGTAAATTTTGAAAGAAAGCTTTGCTTATTTACATCATATTCTTTCCTTAGTGTCCCTTCTCTCTTTTACTTACTATGCTGTAAGGAACTGTTTTTAAAATCTGCATATGCACTCATGATACAACAGAGGAAGATAAGGCAGCCATGTGCCACCCCCCCCCACTTTTTTTTTGGTAGAGAAAGCTTCAAAACAATACGGTTTCAGAAAGCAGCAATGCAATAGAGTAGGACAATTTTTGCCAACTATTACAGCTTTGGTAATTTTCTGAATCCAAGGAAAAATACCATCTATGTTTTTTAAGTAAATTAGCATTTCAAATAATAGTACTCAACATAATTTTCTAATTGACATATACAGTTAATTTCCTTTGAAGTTCTCTAGATTGCACTGAATGCTTTTATAGCTATTAATGGGCTAACTGCAATTTATGATTGTGTCACACTTGCATTTCTTTTTAAAATCATACTTTCTAATGGAATAGAAAGAAGATGTTCAAGACCGCAGAGCACAATGGCATTCCGAGGGGATGGCAGCACAGCTCCCAGCACAGCACAGGTACACATGAGTGGGCAGGGGCACGGGGAAATGAAGATTATAAGTACATAGATACAATCTCAGGCATTCATTTCATTTCTCTTCTTTTTCCTATTTTTTTCTTAATTTTATGATACAATTCCATAGGCTCTGGGATTTCCCCTACCACTTTCCCCAACTTATTCCCCCCATATTATTGCAATAGTATAGCCCTCCATAAGCAGTCGTAAGTCCATCATTCTGCTATTTAAGTGTGTCCTGACATTGTTGATACAAGCAATGACAGACAGTCGAGCATCCTGTTGTCAAGATATATTTAACACTTTCATTGGGAGTCGATCTTTGATCTGGAAGTAGAGATGAATACTGCATTGTATCTTCACCACTGGATATAATAGTCTCTATTATGCAGTTACTATACATTCCCTTAAATGAGAAGCCATGGAAGAAAATCAACAACAGGAGTAAAGTTATATAAAGTTAAAACAAAAAAAAAATTATTGCACGATGGAGTTACGTAACATGCTACTGAATAACTAGTATCAATGCTTCCATGTCTTTGCTATTGTAGATTGTGCAGCTGTAAATAGGATTCTTGATCTCTTTCTTATATACAGATCTCATTTGCTTTGGATATGTTCTTCGGAATGGGATAGCTGGGCCATATGTTCTTAACTTACAGTTGAAAAACACGTCAGAGTTCTTTCACCTAAAGATTATAACTTGCTTTTGAGTCATGTGGTCAAACTTGTGTAATTCCTCCTTGCTTTAAAACTCCTAATTGGGCAAAATCTTAGCAGCTTCCTGAAACATGAGTAGACTTTGCACACAGTGTTTAAACTAAGAATGATTTTTTGATCTTCCAGAAAATGACAATTGGATCAAAAGACTACACAGGGCTAGGGACTTGCAGCGAGCCCTGGCTTAGAGAAGGTGTGTGTTCTCAGGGGTAGCAGAGATGTTTCTCTCAATCTAGGTTTTTAAAAACTGGGATTCCATTAGATCTCACTGGGGTTCCTTAGGCCAGATGGAAGTCATATCCTCAGGCCTCTTTGGGAAAGGTCCCTCTCTGTCCGAGAGAGGCTGGGGAATGCTTTCCAGACTATTCAATGTCACATTTTGTCTAGTGATGAGACTCCACAAAAAACACTCAAGTGTTTCAAAGCTAATCTTTTCTAGTTTTTTTCAATTTTTTACTAAACTTTGACTCCAGCCTAATCATGAAGTTCCTTTTTAGTTGCTAAGTTCCACATTTGAAAGTTTGGGTAGCTGTTCTTAATATTTCAGAGTTCTGCCATCTGGAAAAATTGGAAATGTTTTGTTTGTTTGTTTGTTTTGAATTTACCAAGTTGTAGGTCCTGTTTTATTAAGTTTCTTTTGAATTCTCCTTCTTAACCGATGATCAGTCTTATTTCCAGCCATGTTTTGTGTGTCATCAGATAGAAGTAAATTAAGTATTTTGGTATTATTCCTCTCATACTCCTCAGCCAAATTCACCACGTCACTAGGCATACTTTCTGTTACTACACTTCAGTAAACTTTCCATCACTAGACATGCCAACTTCTCCCTACTTCTGCTAGCAATTCTGCACTGTCTTATCAGCTCTATTAGCAGCCCTCTCAAGGACTGTCAGGCCTCCAACTCCTGCCGAGCTCCAAAGCCAGTGTCACTTCTTTCAACTTTTATTTTGGGAGCACTAGCTCATTTCCAAATGCTATTATAGGAATGCATTGCCATGCAACAAACTACTAGAAGATTGTGTTAAAATAGTCATCAGAAAGGGTTTGGGAAGGCAGTTTCTGCTCCATGTGGTATCACCTGGAGTAGCCAGAGTTGGGGATCAGTTTTCAGACTAATTGCTTTACTATTTTAGTAAATGCGATGGCTTGGTGGTCCTTGTTTTCTGTCATTCATTCACTCAACTCTTTTACTTTGCCCTCTTCAGCAATGATACCTCATCCTACAATGTGGGTTTTTTTTCAAGATTTTTTTTGTTATTTTCTTGAGAGAAAGAGAGAGAGAAAAAATTCTTCCATCAGTGTTTCAACCTCAAATGGACCTGATGACTGAAGCTGGGCAAGGTTGTAACCAAGAGCTTCATCCAGCTCTGCAGCATGAGTGGAAGGGGCCCACATGCTCGGGCCATACTCCATTGCTTTCCCAGGCACATTAGCAAAAAGCGGGATTGGAAGTGGAGTAGCCAGGACTTGCACCAGTGCCATACAGAATGCCAGTGTCTCAGGCGGCAGCTTTCACCCACTGCATCACAAGGTCACTCACTTCTGCAATATTTTACAGAGGGATTGAGGGTCTTACAAAGTGGTAGTCTTAGATTATTAGCACTTCTTCAAGTTAGTAACAGAAGTTACCAACAGAACTAATTTGTAACACCCAAAAACCTGGCTTCTTGTCTTTCTGCCATATCAGTCGCAGGACACAGTCAGATTAAAAAGGCCAGAGAAACAGTTTTGGTCTCTTCAAAGAAGAGTACAGCAATCACTGAAGAGTATGCGAGATTTGAACTTTTGTTGAGATTGTTGGTACATCTAAGCTGATACATCTGTACTCCTCAACATCATTGAAGTGAGGCTGAGTGAAATGTCAAGGAGTCCAGGGCAGCCACCTGCTGGTGTGCTCACCAGCACAAAGGCTTTTCAGTCCTTTAACTTCCTCCATTCCAGCTCTCTTTTGGGTTGGGCAATCAAAAGCGTATCTGGAATCCCTGGACCAGGAATAATAGTAGGACATGAATATTGTAAGGTTGGATTGACTAAAGATGAAAACGCTAAAAAAAAAAGAGACAGGAAGGAAGGAAGGAAGGAAGGAAGGAAGGAAGGAAGGAAGGAAGGAAGGAAGGAAATCTTCCAGTCCCTTAGGACAAATGAGTTGCATCACACTACTTGTGCAAGAACAGGGGAAAAAACAAAACACTTAACATCTGGATAAACGCTGCTTTGAGTACTGGCTGTTCCACTTTTGACTCAATTTCCTATTGCTAGCATAAAAAAAGCAGCTGAGGATGGCCTCAGCACCTGGGTCCCTGTCATCCATGTGGAATTCCTGAAGGAAGCTCCTATCTTTGAACTGGCCCAATGCTAGCCCATGCCATCCATCTAGGGTCTGGAGAGTAAACAAGCAGATGGAAGAATTTACCTGTTTTTTCTTTAACTCTGGCTCAATTAAGTCTTTTAAAATATTCTAAAAAATGAATCAAAGCATGGCTGCACTAGTTCCTTCCTCCTTCTCATCATTTTCATTTGCAATAAGGTCTTGATGCCCCTGTCACAAAATCAAGACTTAACTCTAGGGCTTAACGAAGCCAATGAGATACAAGCAAACGAATGATGGCATTGACATGCCTACTGCTTACAAATTGGAGCTTGTGTCTTTGCTGGAGAGAGGACTTGACTCGTCACTGAAGCCATCTGACAATGACAATGCCTGATGAACCACATGAGTGGATGCGCCTAGACCAACCTCCTTGTCACCAGGCATCACGCCTACAAAATATCTACGAGGAAGAATCTCAGACTACCAAACATTCATCAGACCAGCAAATGATGCTATTGAATGGGCAGTCTCAGAGCAAGCACAAGCATGCCCAGGTGCACGCAGGCCCGACTCCTGAAACAACAAACCATAAGCAAATTAATTGGTTGTTACTTTAAATTATCATTTTGAATTGGTTTATTTTACTGCAATATTTAACTGGAACAGAGGGAAAATGAATTACATAATATTTCAAGTAAACTTATTTGTAGAAATGTATTAGAATATCCAAAACTGAAGACTTTTGCTGAAAGCATCAGAGAAAAAGCAATAGTGACTTGCAAGATCAATGTGAGGAAGCAAGCATGTATCTCAGAATGGGAGAGGGCCAACCAGCAACAGAAAGGGGAAGGGATGTTTCAAATGAATGTTAATGTGAGTAAAAGATAAAAGAATTCAATCTAAAAGCATATGTTGAATCCATAACTAGATTCAGAAGAACAAAAATAATTCATTTTATAAAATTGTTTAATTTTAAAAAAGATTTTATTACTTTATTGAAAAGTCATATACAGAGAGGAAGAGAGACAGTGAGAAAGACCTTTCGTCTGTTGATTCACTTCCCAAGCGGCTGCAACAGCTGGAGCTGAGCCGATCCGAAGCCAGGAGCCAGGAACTTCCTCTAGGTCTCCCACATGGGTGCAGGGTCCCAGGGTTTTGAGCCGTCCTCGACTGCTTTCCCAGGCCACAAGTGGGGAGCTGGATGGGAAGCGGTGCTGCCGAGATTAGAACCGGCACCCATATCAGACCCCAGTGTGTGCAGGGTGTGGACTTCAGCCGCTAGGCCACCTTGCCGGGCCCTGTTTATTTTTATTTAAAGGGAGAAACATTGTTGGTTACCTCTATGTGGTTAACTCACACATGCCCAATGAGTTTGGAGTAGGCAGGGAGAAAGCCAGGAGCACTGAGTTTAATGTGGGTCTCCACATGACTGATGGGTGCTTCCCTGCTTGAGCCATCAGCTGCCAAAGCTGAACTCCAACCCAAGCACTCTGCTGGGAGGCAGGTATTCCAACAGGATTTCTTAACCAGTGCTCCAAAGCAAATCCACAAAACAGCATTTCATCAAATCACGGGAAAGAGGAAAGCAATAAAGGTATCAAATGTGGATAACCTCAGAAAAAGACCAAAAACAGATTTGTAACACATATCCACACAGTAACCAAAGGCAAAAAGCCAGACCAGTGGGGCTGGGTGTTAGTATACCTGCCTCCTGGAATGCTAGCATCTCATATGAGAAAAGTTGAACCCTACTGACTGCACTTATAATCCAATCTCCTACTGATACAAAAGAACTGAACTCCCGTCTTCAGATTTTGCCCTGATCAAGCCACACTCATTATGAAAAGAAGTAATGATTTATGATATCAAGCTGTTAGAGAAAACCTTTATAAATATAGTTATGCAGATTAGCTACCGCTTCAATTCAAAAGCCAAAAGAAAAACTACCAACGTGTCTAGCTTAGTAAATACTTAATTGAGATATTTTAACAAGAATGATAATGATTTTAGGGAGATATTGCAAAATGGAAGTGCAGGTGAAGAAAATTCTTAAGAAATGTTGTCTAAATAAGCAACTAATATGTGAGTATTTTGTATATGAAGTTATAAGGGGAGAAAATAGGGTGGGAATTGCTGTCCAAGTTTCTTGTCTTCATTGGCTTAAGGTTAACAGATACTGCATAAACTAGAGTCCGGTAGGAAATCTTAGCAAGGTTGCATAAAGACAATCACAGCCAGAAAAAAACAGAATGTTCATGTTGGATGAATGCAGGAAGATCTGTGGAAAAGCAGAGCAAGAAAATTAAAATTAAAGCAAGATAAAAGAATCCATGGGAAACATAATGAGATCATCATCGCCATACTCACACAGGAATTAAACCTGCCAGTGAAGAGTACCGCCACTCAACAGAGACCAATGGCATCACTACAGTCAGCTGCATCACCAGGCCTGCAAGCAATCCATTTACATCAGTTATAAAGATGCTGAGAAAAATTGTCTGGCAGAAGACACCCAAGTCAAACAGATATAACAAATCAAAACTCAGTATCCTGAAAATAGTCTCAGGACAAGATCATTAGAACTACTGCTATGCGTGTGCCAACTAATAGGAAAGTATGTCAGGTTGATACTATGATACTGAATTTACGTGGCGGCAAAAGCACGCCTTCAAAAATTTTCAGAAAGGATTGTGTTCAGTGATCATTTTTCTTGACAATTCTGAATGAAGTCCTCTCCTACTTACACACTGAGTGTCAACCGTATTATAGTCACACCTATTGCCTCCTTTCGCTCTGCATGTCGCTATATCTCCAAATTGCCATGAGGCGTTCAACATGAAATATGGAGAGTTACTACAATGTTTTCCTAGGTATCTTAGAGTCAATCTGAAAATCTGTCTCAAATCTTTTTAATAGATTTTTGAGAATTTTTTCAAAATACTTTTGAATTTACAAAGTTTGTGAGTCAGTAATATGAAGCATGTCCATATGCTCTTCATCTTATTTTCCCAGTTAATATCTTGTGTCAATTATTGATCCACACTAGGTCTCTGAAAAATGGGAAACATATTTGCAATAGCTGTTACAGCTTTAGTAGCTTGCTAGGGTGGTCATGTTAATGCTGCCTTTACATTTGGCATAAATCTATATTCATGGCGCTAACCCTTAGTAGAGACTTCTTTTAGTTTTAGTTTTTAGTTGCTTTATCTTGCAAAATGGCAAAGTTCTGCAGGGAACATGAAAGCTCTTACATAAAGGGTCGTCTTTGGAGTTTTGGTTTTCCTTTTCAAGACTATGGCTGAATCAATAGCCACAGCATCAGAAGGCAGCGAGGGATGCAGGCTGGGCTGATGTGCGGAGCACCATGAGCTGAGCTAAAATCACCCTTCTTACAACTGTGTGTTTTGGAAAACCAAGGAAGGCTGCAGCAGGGAATTCCACTAATGGAAGAGTAAGGAGCACCAATAATTGGGGAAAAGGGGTCCATAAATAAAAGCAGAAATACAAATGAGAAGGTAGAGAAATTGATTAAATAATAATTAAGGAATTAGTGAATGCTCATATATTCAAATAATGCTTTATGTTTTATTTGTATAGATTTACATGTAAATATAATCTCATTCGTCTCTTGGAAATGAAGGATTTGCCTTTTCTTAGCAAACTTATATACTTTAAAAATTTAACACATTATTCTTGTTACTCTTAGCAGTATGGATTTTTTTATAATGTATTCTTAGTACATACCTTTGACTCATATTCCTTTATTTTAGGCACACAACCCAGGATTCATAACTACATGCATATGTATAGAGATGCTTAAAAAGAAAATCTGCTCTCCTAGAAAACTGAATATAGAATTAAAACCTATTGCAAGCAGAATTTGGAGGAAAAAATGGAAGACAGGATAGAATTTTACATGCACCATTAAAATATGGTGTGCCTGTACTTTGTTTAGGCAATAAAGAAGTATTCCATTGATGCATTTTGGATTAAATTTGCTTTGGTAAGCCACTTAGGAACACCTGAAAAACTTCTATTTCTTTAATAGTGACAGTCATTCACTTATCATTTTACTGTAATTATTAATACATTTTCTTATGATATACCTTAAGTTCATCTTCCAGTCATCACTATGACTCAGCGTGTTTGGCTATGCATGTATATCCACTAGTATATGTATAAATAGATGTTCAACTGGAGAGAGAATTTCCACTTGCTTAATTACTTCTTTTTCAAGAAGTCTTAAATGATGTTTCAGAAAAAAATATATTACATGAAATCAGTTTTGTCTGGTTTTAAAAATGTGTATTCATTTATTTTTATTTGCAAGGCAGAAATAGAGAGAGAGAGACAGAGAGACAGAGAGAGGGGAGTGTAAGGAAGAAATGGAGAATTTGCAGCTGCTGATTCACTTCCCAAATGTCAGCAGAAGCTGAGGCTGAGCCAAGCTCAGTAAGGAGCGAGAAACTCCATCTGGGTCCCCAATGCGGACTCTGTTCTGGAACTAAGAGATTCTGCTTTCCAAGTACATTAGCAAGAAGTTAGATTGGAAGTGAAGGAGAAAGGAGGGCTTCATCCTACGCTCTCTGATATGGGTTGCAGCCGTCGAGGAGATGTTTCAACCCACTTACCCATAATATCTGCCAATACCTGACAATATTTTGTTATGGAAAAATCTTCACACAAAGACACACACATAACTACACATACACACTTTTGATTCCTTTAAATTATAACTAATTAATGTAACTCCTTTATTTTGAATTGCAGAACTACACATCTAGAGGAACAGCTTTGACAAAATGTGCAAAGAAGGGGTGCATTTTTTACAGTTTTATTTCTGAAAATCTAGTCTCAACTCTTAATTATAGTTTGGCTAAGTACATAACCCTACACTGGTGTTTGCATTCATCCACAAAATTTTTTCATCGTAATCCTTATCAGAGTCATCTGGGGAACAAATTAGCAGGTGAAAGCTACCTTCTTGTCTTTCCATCTCCCTCTGCCTGTAACTCTTCCAAATAATGAAAGTGAATTTTTAAATGATGTACCTTGAAGTTACTTGATGCAATGGATCATACTTTTTTTATATATACTTTCTAAATTTTTTAAAATTTGTGTTTTTTCTTCTATTTTATTCTTAATTTTATGATACAATTCCATAGGCTCTGGGATTTCCCCTACCACTTTCCCCAACTTATTCCCCCCATATTATTGCAATAGTATAGCCCTTCACAAGCAGTCGTAAGTCCATCATTCTGCTATTTAATTGTGTCCTGACATTGTTGGCACAAACAATGACAGTCGAGCATCCTGTTGTCAAGATATATTTAACAGTTTCATTGGGAGTCCATCTTTGATCTGGAAGTAGAGATGAATACTGCATTGTATCTTCACCACTGGATGTAATAGTCTCTATTATGCAGTTACTATACATTCCCTTAAATGAGAAGCCATGGAAGAAAATCAACAGGAATAAAATTAAAAACATTTACAACAAGGTGGAGTTAAGTAACATGCTATTAAATAACCAATTTGTCGATGTAGAAATGAAAGAGCAAACACAAAAGCTTCCTGGAGGAAATGATGCTACTGTGTGATCTACAAGTCAGTGAAGAATTTAATAAGAGAAAAGAAACTATTTTGAAGAAATGGAAATAAAAACACTATCAAAACCCATGAGTTGCAAAAACAGTATTGAAAGGGTTATTGACCTTATGATTTGCATGAAGGGTGCCTTATATCAGACAAAGCATATGACATTTGTCCTTTGGGGATTGACTTATTTCACTGTACATAACAGTCTCCGGTTGTGTCATTTCATTGCAAATAGTAGAATTCTATTCTTTTTAATGACTGAGTAGTATCCCATGGGGTAGATGTACCACAGTTTCTTTAAACGCTCCTCTTTGGATGGGCATCTGGATTGTTTCTATGTCTTTGCTATTGTAGATTGTGCTACGTAAATAAAGAATTACTGATCCCTTTCTCATATGCAGAATTCATTTCCTTTGGGTATATTCCTAGGAGTGGGATAGCTGGGTCGTGTGGCAGGTTTGTTTGCAGTTCTCTAACAACTCTGTTCCTTTGCAACTGTGCACAAAATCATCCAAAACAGATTATTTTAAAATAGGAACTGAAATGGTTAAACTCCTATAAGAAAACATAGCAGAAAATTTTCCTGATATTGTATTGGCAGTGGTTTCTGTGATTCTACAGAAAAAACTCAGACAATATGAGCAAAAACAGAAAGCCACATATCAGACTAAGGCAAGCACAGTAACACGTTTGCAAATGCAACGATGCAGCAGCAGGACAGTCTGCAGGATGGGAGACACTGACGCAAATCGTTCATCCAACAGGGTTCTAGTGTGTTCACGTACACTTGTTTAACCCTCAATTTGCTATCTGAAACTTTTGGTTACTTTATTGCTCAAATCATTCCAGCTTCAACTGCAGGGAGCTCTTCCAATTGAATCTGACATATCTTTGACATGTAATATCCTTCTGTTTTTAAAAACCTTCTTATATTTTGGAACTACAAGACCAAGTCCACCTTTTTGAATTCCTTGACCTGGTCGTAGACTTGGTTTTAAGCTCATTTTATTGGAGAATGATATCAGCAACTGAAATCTGGAAGGCGTGTATTCTTTTACCCTTGGGACACTATTCCTCAGAACTCTGTGTGTGTGTGTGTGTGTATGCTAGCTCACATATAATATGACTGTCTAATTGCCTATAGGTGTGGCCATTTTTATATATTCAGCTAACTGTGAGTTAACACTACTGTCTCTAAGTCTAATCCAGTACCACGACGTTCCATTTGGATTTCTGTTTTCGTGAGGGGAAACCTGAAAAACCACTCACTTACTCATCTGTTCCAGTGAATATGTTCAGTATATTCAGAACAGGTAACCTGTATTTGCATGAAAAATTCAAAGCAAAGTTTGTGAAGTATGATTGCTTTGTTCTTTAGGTTTACCGTTTTCAGCCAAAACACCACTTTTGAAGTAGCTGATGTCATCTCTTTCACCTCAACCACCAACAGAAATGCTATATCATACTTTTTAAAAGATTTATTTATTTTTATTGCAAAGACAAACTTACAGAGAGAAGGAGACACAAAGAAAAAGATCTTCCATTCACTGGTTCACTTCCCAAGTAGCCACAATGGCTCATAGTTGAGCTGCTCCAAAGCCAGGTACCAGGAGCCTCTTCTGGGTATCCCACACAGGTGTAGGGTCTTAAGGTCTTGGGCCATCCTCCACTGCTTTCCTAAACCATTGGGATGAAGCTGGATGGGAAATGGAGCTTCCAGAACATGAACTGGTGACCACATGGGATCTTGGAGCATCAAAGTGAGGATTTAGCTACCAAAATATAGTGTAGGACTCAATATATCACAATTTTAATAGGTAAATTCATTTGTCCCATGTTAAACTTCACTCTGGAATCTTCTGATGAACTGAATGGGATAGCTAAAGTTCATTCGGTTTAGTTAGGCCACGAGACTCCCAGACATGTGATCAGACATTATTCTGGATGGACCCATGGCGGTATTTGTGCGTAAGATTCTCCATTGAATCAATGTATATTTCCATCAGCAGATTACATTGTTAATGCAAAGGGGACTGGCCAAAACAGTTGAAGGCAAAGTAAAATCAAAAGGAGGGTCCCTTCGCGGACTAAGCCGCAGAGGATTCTTCTGGGTGACTGTGTTTTTGTTTTGTTTTGTTTTCCTCACTTCTCCCTGGCACTTCCTGGGTCTTGACACTGTCAGTGTTTGGACTGGGTCTTCTCAATGCCGGCCCTCAGACTCAGGCAGAAGCTAACCCAGCAGCCCTGCTGACTCATCATGCAGCTGCTGGGACTCTTTGTTCTCCATAGTTATGTAAGACCATTCCCTCTGTTTCTTGGAGAACCTTGTCCAACAACTAGATTAGACCTATAATAGCAATTTAAAATAATTATGGAATTACAAAATAACATTAAAATATTTTAAGGTTCAGTTTTGTGATGCACATATTTCTAGACTGTAAGAATGTATAGTCAGATAAGCATCATCTAATTAATAGACAGAACTGAAATTCCTCGTCCAATCTCCTAAATCCTTCCCAGTTCTTTTCCATTTATTTTCTTTCTGTGTTGTTGCTGCTTGAGAGCTATTTCTAATATCTTGTAAGGCGGTGAGTGGTAGGCCTGAGTGCTTGTCTCATTTCATAACAACAGATTCCATGCGTGTTGGTTCAGAATCCTGTTTATCAAATCCATTTTCCACGTTCAGTTGGTGATCAACACCATCAGCACTTGGGTTTTACAAACCTTGGGCCACTAATCAGAAGGGGCTAATTGTTGGTTATATATTGCATAACAAAGGACAAAAATCTATCCCAGATATTGATTATGAAATAGAGCATTGCTTGATTCATAGTTTCAGACATTTAATTTTAACCAAACAATGCATGAAGATGAATAAACACGAAATAATGCAGAAAGCTTCTTAGAGACAAACAATTTCCCTCTTCCTTCTTGGTCTCTTTCTGTCTGTCTCAAATTTCTCCTCTCCCACTGATTGTTTTCAGCAAATACATCTATATAAGCACACTTACATGGGCCACTCTAACTTGGTTTCTAAAAGCTGGGTCCTAACCATTTACCCCTTGCATTGCAACAGAGGACTTAACTATCTTTTGCTACTCAGTTCCTCTGTCATTTTATTACCTCTTAAGATATAAAATGTGATATACTGAGCAGAATAACTCATATTTAGTGTTTAGAACAGTAGGATCATGCACTGGTCATTATGAAGTTAAATGACCACTGTGTATTTTTCACTTAGGAATTTTTCTTTTCACTGAAGTTTCTGAGCTTTGCTCACTATGCTCTTACAATAAAATTGTTTGCTTTCATGAATTGATATAGCTGTTATTTTTTTTACTTTTGAATTTGTGGTAAAGAATCCCTCATTTTGGAATCTAGAAAAACAGCAAGGAGGGGGAAGGAGAAGCTGGGGAGAGAGTTATCTTAGAATTGTTCCTATGAGATGCATGAAGTCTGCTCTCCTCACATTAATAAGATTTTTAAAAATCAAGAATTAAGTGACGATGTCTTGACATCAGTGGACATCTGACCTTTGCCTCTCCTAGATCTTTTTGTGGGTGTTGACACATGGACATGTGCTAATCCATTCTCAGATGGCGTGGCCTCTGTGGGATTGGCACAAGCTTTATAATAAGAGATGGATAATGGGCAGGTTAAGCTATGTATTTGAACTGATTTGTCATTTGTGTTTTGGTTGAGCTTTGTCCAGGTATAGTCTGTGGTGTTGTTGTTCTTGTTTTTGGTGGTTTTGGGGTGCTGAGGATGGAAAGAAGCTCATATCTGTTCTGGGGACATGAAGCTTTAAGAAGTTGCCTGGATTTCTCATATTCACTGGCAGTCAAAAGGAGAAACAGAAGCAAGGCAACAGTTAAAGGAGAGTGAACTAGAAGCTGGTATAAATCAATCTTGCATAAAGCCTTTAGGAATAAATCCAACTGACCTCTGAATTTTAACAGTACACAGATGACTAACAGAACACTCAGCAAGTTTAGGTGCTGATGATGCTGGTGAAGACTTGCCTGATGATGCTGGTGAAGACTTGCCTGATGATGCTGGTGAAGACTTGCCTGATGATGCTGGTGAAGACTTGCCTGTCCTTATTTGTCCTTGATTTTCAGTTATTTAGAGTTGACAATAACTGTATTGATACATTCTATATTTCATACTTTTTAACACTTTGTTTGGCTTGGTGACATCATCATATAATTTCCTAAGAAAAGCTGACCAGGATGGGGAATTTCATGAGTTCTTTCATTTCTCAAAATCCTTTATTAGTTCTTTATTTTAAAGATACTTTGGTGAGGTATAAAATTATATGATAAAAATATTTTTTTCTTAATATTGTATTAGCACTTACAGTCTGGTGCTAATAAAAGTTTTTAAATATTCTAAGAATCTGAATACTACATTCTACTTCCAGGCAAAGATGGACTTACAATGAAACTGTGTGACAATAGGATGCTGCACTCTCTGCCATTGTCCATGCCCGCAATGATGGACATATGACTGTGTATGAAGAACTATATTTTAGTAATGATATAGAGGAACCAGGTTGGGGGGAGGGAATTGGGGTGAGGAGGGGATAAGGGAAATGCCAGGAGCCTATGGAACTGTATCATAAAATGAGAACAATAATAATAAAATGTTAAAAAAATATTCTAAGAATCTGCTACAATTAATTTAGTTTTATCTGAAGTTATTCACATGTTGAATTATACTGATTATTTTAAATTTGGTGAGAATGCATATTAGTACAGTTTGTTTTTATTCATCTTACTGGGAGCTTTAGTGTATATTTCACATTGGTTGTCTTCTCATGTATTTTTTTGTGGCTTATTCTGTCTTTTCCAGAAAAAGATAAGTTTTAAAAAAAGATGACAAATCTGAGTTTATTTATGAAATTTGTGTGTTGTTCTATTTGGTTTAGAGTTGCTAGAAACAAGATAAGTGTTAGTGTTCTTAAGGACAGCTAACTTTCACGCCATGAGAAACTTCAGTTCCCCTGGTGATGATCCCTCCAATCTCACGCTGTAGATAGGAAGGAGGAGGGGGACCAGAATGCACCTTTCTGTACATGAAGGTGCCCACGGTTGTCCTCTAAAGATATTCGGTTACTTACGTTTTCAGCCGTAAGGCTGAAGAGTGTCTACTCTTCTGTGTGCACTGAATGTGACGCCGAGTGAAGTTGAAAGGCCAGAAGACAGATGTGGAGTCTGCAATGGAAGGTGGTAGACCTGCAAACGTCTAGGATCCTCCTCTGAGTTAGTCACCAGCTGAATTTTACTGGAGCAATCAGCAACCTAAATCCAAAGTGAACGCGGAGATACGAATCATGTGACGGCAAACTCGTTCCTTAGCTTGTGAGTACTCAGATTTCTTGTCCTCACTTTAGCCTAGGCCAAGCCAAGGCTGGTGCGAGTTTAATATTTCCAGGTTGTTTCGGGTCAGACCCAGCACCAATAGGAAACTGAATTATGTAGCTTAGGTTTTTCCATTATATTTAGTTTTAACAACAAGCAAAACTGTTATTCTAGACTGTTCAGACATTTAAGAACATGAAACATTTTCACATGCAATGTTAAGTCATGATCATGAATACAGAATGGTGTAGATGTTGCATTTCCATGTTTTTGTTTTTGTTTCATAGCAATGAATTTCATGGAGAACAACCTATTTCCACCTGGCAGTGATGTCCCTGTGTCACGTTTGCCTCCATGCACGAAAATAATTATCCTGCCCCCCAAGAGAAGTGGGGATGACTATGCTGTTCATGTAATTGTGCTAATGGCACAGTTGCTCAATTTCGTTTTAAGCACTGGTGTGTATTCCTGAATGCTGGAAGAGACTCTGCTTTCTTTATTTTTGAAACAGAAGACAATGCATCACCTAAGTTATATAACTCACGTGTCATTTCTTTGTTTAGTTTAGTGTTATTGTTTGTTTTATCCTTTTTTCTTTTTTACATCAAAGCCTCAAAAACGGTGAGGTGACAGGTTTGAGCTGTGTGCACAAGCAAGCTGCGCTCTGGGCTGTGTTGCAACTGTCTTGCTGCAGGCATGCATATATTCAGCTGCTGCCGACTGAAGTCCTGGGAGTATGTTCACATGTGTAGATGCAAGAAGAATGCTCTGATCTTCTTGATCGTGCCAGCCTGATGAGGGCTTAATTTGGAAAGAGGAGCATTTTCTCTTATTGATATCCATTAGTTTTCTAATGATCTGTTTGGTTTGACCAAACCACAACCTCTCCGAGTAGGATAAGCTATACAAATAGATCCACTCCATATTACATAATTCTAATTAAATGCAGTTAATTGAGAAACTTAACTAAGTTTTTAATCGGCAGGTTTTTTTTGTCTAGAGCATCTTAATTAAGTAGACTGTCCAAGCAATATTTATAGCAGCATTTGGTTTTAAACTGAAAACAAAAGTCTATCACTTGAGAATGTTAGCAGGTTTTGGAGACTTCTTTTTTGTATTGTTTTGCTTTTCATGTAAGCAATAATCAAGTTGGATTTGTTTCTAGAGCTTTCCAGGGCAACAGAAGACCATTGTAGTTAGATCAGTGGAGTCCAAGGCAGCAGAAGGGTGTCTCCCAAGCCTGGGTAAAATAGTTTATAAGTAGTTGACTGATTCAGCGTCACAGCAAAAGCCTTAACACCACAAGTGCATTCATACTATTCCAAACGCACAGCAGAAAGGGAACACGGTGAAGTTCAAGACCATAAATTCCTAACGACTGGCTTGTGGATGAAGCTTGTCTTTGCCTTGATTTGCATTCTGGTGCTTGGCTCTCTAATCAGAAAATTAATTGAAGGAAGCAGGCAAGCTGTGATGTTCTTATGATCATTATTTTTAAAAAGCAGTTTCATTCATTCTCAGAATTCTGTCTCATTCATTTCCATATCTTTGCTGTGATGAAGTCAAAAGCTTTTCTCTGTCATCCTTGGGCTTGTTATGGGGAAGGAGAGTGCTAGACGAGAAAGTGACTTCATCTTGTCTGTCATGGAATTAATGACAAAGCCAGAGGCCGTTTAACCTGTGAAGCGCAAGGGACAGAAAGCTGCACCGTTCAGAGAGCTTCTGTCAGTCCTGAAACTGTTTGAAAATCTTAGTTAATCTCCTGTGAGCAAAAGACCACAAGGTGCCTCTCAAGGGAGCATTGCCTTGAAAAAAATAAGTGTCTGGTACTATTAATAAAAATAAAATCGTGCAATTTAAATGATATGAGATGAATAAAGTTAGAAGTTATTTTATTTCTGCCTCCTACATCTAGTTTGTTTTGAAGAGAATCTGTAGAATATGAGATAATATTTGTCATGAATATAAAAAAATCCCTACTCATGAACTCATTATGTAATTAAAGCTTAAAAAGATAAAGTAATTTTAATATATCTTACTTGATATTTTCATGCAAAACTTTTAATATTTAACTAAATTTAGTATTTGATTTTAATTTTTAGTCAATTCAAAAGCATTCATTGAACACTGTCTTTTTCAAATAAAGTTTTCCAAACCCAATGTGTGTTGTACAGTTGAATCACATCTTGCTACAATTTAGCTATATCATGTTTATATAGTTCAATATAAAATAAAAATTGAGTTTCTATGAGTGTTTGCACCCTAAGAATGCTGTCACTAATATGTTGGTCATCTACCCCATGTGTATCGCAGGTAGAGCGTTGAGTTGTGACCTTCTTGCTGTAACTATGGGAATAGTAGAGGCTTCAAACAGCAGTAAAGGTTAGAAGCCCAACAAATCTTCAAGCATAACAGCCACTTCATAATTCTGAACTTTTGCCAAAACAGGTTGGTCTTTAAAGACTGATAATTACTAAAAATCTTTATGTTTATGACAGTGGAACACCGATGTCCTTAGGAATGGTATGATACAAATATTGACTCAATCAGAAAGTTTAAAATATTATTGCTAATATTTAAAATTATATCAATTACAACTAATAGCTATTCCTTAAAAGGTGATTTATTGTGTTTATTCAGTCAATTGGTAACACTGTAAGTGGTGTATAGAGAAGGCTTGCACTTAAATTACTGGGGCACACATTGTTGCAAGTGGATGTAGCATTTAATTGGATGAGTTATCAATTAAAACATTGAGAAAAGTTAGTTGCTATAAACTGTAATTCACCCAAGTAAATAACACAGGCCATCAAGTATTTATGTGCTTAATGGCATTGGCTAACAAAAAGGTGGATGTGTGTCAGGTGGGTTGGGGGAAGTGTTGTGGCTTAGCATGCTAGTTTTCCTCCGGTACAACCAGCATGTCATATGGCACCACTTTAAGTTCTGGCTACTCCACTTCTGGTCCAGCACCCTACCTATGGCCTAGAAAATCAGCAGAGGATGACCCAACACCTTGGTCTCTTGCACCCATGTGGGAGATCCAGAAGAGGCCCCAGGCTCCCAGTTTCAGATCAACTCAGCTCTGGCTGTGGCCACCATTTGGGGAGTCAACTGGCAGATGGGAGATCTCTCTCTCTTTCTCTACCTCTGACTTTCAATAAAATAAAATAAAATAAATCTTTTTAAAAAGAGGAGGAAAGTGTAAATTGTGTAAATTCTTTGTTCCATAGTAGATGCATGAAGAGGGACTGATTATTTCTAACTCCAGAGGATCAAACGTGTAAATGATGCTATTGCAAGTACTGGCTAGAATAAAACTTAGTATCACTAAATTTTAATGTTAAAATATAGCCACAATTTGGGCCCAATGCAGTTGCCTAGCAGCCAAAGTCCTTGCCTTGTGCATGATGGAATCAAATATGGGCGCTGGTTCTAATCCCAGTGGCCCCACTTCCCACCCAGCTCCCTGCTTTTGACCTGGGAGGGCAGTGGAGAATGGCTCAGAGTCTTGGGGCCCTGTACCTGAGTGGGAGACCTGGAAGAGGCTCTTGGCTTCTGCTTCAGATCCATTCAGCTCTGGCCATGTGGTCACTTGGGGAGTGAATTGGGGATGGAAGATCTTCTTCTCTCTCTCTCCTTCTCTCTGTGTATCTGACTTTTCCATAGAAATAAATAGATTTTAAAAAGGAGTCAGAATTCTACCGTCATGTAACTTTAATTCTAAACTCAAATATACAAAAACTTAGTTCAGACTATTGTCTTCATGTTCCATGTTCTCATTTCCACTAAATGCAAATCAGTTTAATCAATGCATTCTATGTATGCTATTTAAAAAATCAGTAAATTGTTTAACTATTGTTTTCTAGAGTAAGTATTATGTTAATAAAATTGACCAGCAGCAGAACAGATAATTGCTTCTGAGATTTAGACTAAAATGCTGTTTTAATTAAAAACCATTATAAATACTAATGGATTGCTATTCAACTGCTTGTGTACTTTCTAATAGTTACCCTGGTCAAGTGAGAGTCATTTTAAAGAGCATGTTATTGTTTTCCATTTATTTACTTAATCAGACCCAAGGATAAATAGAAAACTACAGGAATTTATTTGAGGAGCAAAAGAAAGTATCAAGATTTACCACGTACGGGCCAATCTGTGGCACAATGGGTTAAGCTGTAGCCTGTGGCCCCAGCATCCCATTCTGGAGTGCCAGTTCAATCTGGCTGTTCTGCTTCACCTGCAGCTCACTGTTGATGTGCCTGGAAGCCAGTGCCACCTCTGTGGGGGTCACAGAGAGGGACCCTGGCTCGAGGCTTCAGCCTGCGCTGGACCTGGCTGCTGTGATCATTTGGGGAGTGACTCAGAGGATGGAAGGTCCCTCTTCCCTCGTGTCTTTCCTTCTCTCTGCTTGTCAAGTGACTGAAATAAATCTCCCAATAATAATCATACAAGTTTTACCACACAATAAAGAATGTGTCTCCATGGGAGGGAGTTGAATGGTGTCCTCCCAAATTCTGTCTACCTGGAAATACAGTTATGACCTTTCTGGAACAAGGGTCTTGGCAGAGGTGAAGAAACTGATGTGACATTGTCCAGACGTCAGAGGGCCTTCGGTCCCATGAGCTCTGTGCTCAGAAGATCCTGCAGGGGAGGCCCTGTGAGGACGGAGGGGTTGCTGCGAGGGCAGCTTGAGAGCTCAGGAACACTCGTTCCCTGGGACTCTCAAACCTGGCCCTTGCTTCTAGACTTCAGGCCCATGCAACTGTTAATTTCGCTTGTTTTAGGCCACTGGGTATGTAGCAATTTGTTGCACAGCCTCTGGAAATAGGAGGAGAGCAGTAGTTTTTGTATTTAGCATTTATTTTTCAGTACCTTTTTGAAGGAGAAAATGTCTTGAATGAAATTAATTTGTTAATTAGGACTCTCTTTCAGCTTTACACATTCACAGCTTTCTGTGGTTTGGAAAGCTCAGTCTGTGTCTGAAAGGTCTTTCTGTCCCTCATCCATTAGGACACATAAACATGATGAAAAAGCCCAAAGCACAGATGGAAGAGAGTCACTGATACTGCTGTGGTCATTGGACAGTATTGATTTAATCACCAATGCGTTTATTTTATACCTGGCGCATCTTCTGTTTCCTTCTCTTAGTTTATTTTATGATAAGTGATGTAACACAACCATACTTGAATTTGATCCTTTGAGTTGTTATATAATCTATTCCAAAAAATTTGCTATGTTAGTATCTGTAGAAGTTTACAGATGTCAAGTTCAGGTGCGAGCTTTAGTTCTTTTCCATCTTGTTCAGGCATGACTCAAATTGCAATGTAATTATTATGAGCACTGAAATATGTGAGGCACAGTGAAACAAGACTCATGATCTCAGTCGCAGGTGCGTCTCACAGAAATAGAAGAGTGTGGTGACGATCGGGTGCCGGTCGAAAGGACAGAGGAAGCAAGAGTGGGTCCGTGCCAGCCAGCTGCACTCGTGCCTTTACAGGAGGAGTGAAGTCCAGAAGCCTATTGCATAGCATGGCGACTGTAGTCAATGATGGCATACTTTATTCTTGAAAATATGAAGAGAATCATCACAGCAAGCTGATTCCAGGAAGTAACACATTCATTAATTAGCTAGATTTAACAACATGCACATACTTTCAAACAGCATGCAGGACAACAGAGAAGACACATCATATGTTATCTATCAATTTTAAATCATTATAAAAATAAGTCTGCTTTAACTGTTTCAAAGTTCCTTCAACATTCATAAAAGTTGAAATTCAAAGATAAATGTTCAGAAAATAATTTTTAATAAAATACTGTCTGAAAAAAATTTAAAAAACTATACGATCTATGTTTGATGAGAGAGTTGTTTAAGAAACAAAGAAGTGGATCAACTGAGTTATAATGTTTCCTCAAAAAACTCTTCTTCTTGGGGCCAGCATTTTAGCACATCAGGTTAAGCTGCTTCTTTGAATGCCAGCCTCCCATATAGGCAATGATCCGATCCCAGCTGTTCCACTTCCAATCCAGCTTCCAGCTAATGTTCCTGGAAAGCAATGACAGATAACCAAGTACTTAGACCCCTCCCACTCACATAAATGACCTGGATGAAGCTCCTGGATCCGGGTTTCAGGCTGGCACAACACTGCACCTCTCAGTTACTTAGGGAGTGAGCCATAGGATGGAAGATCGGGTCTCTCTCTCTCTCTCTCTCTCTCTCTCTCTGTATAACTCTTCCTTTGCATAAATGCATAACTAAAATGAAAGCTCCTTTTCTTCTCTCTTCCTTGTTTCTCGATTCCCACCTATTCTCTTGTCTTTGCTGCACTTGACCTGCCAGCAGTGCCCTTCATCCTTAGGGAACACCACTGCCTGTTCTCTCCAGGTGGATCTTCTCCCATGGCTGTCTGACTATAGGCGTTATTGTTAGTTTGACTGTGCCCTTAGCTGTCCTAAAAGGAGAAACTGTGCCCCTCATCTATCACTTTTTACTCTCTTTTTTCTTCTGGCCTTCCAAAGGCAGTAGGAACACCTCGACTTTACACAGGCTGTGTTTCTGCAGAGACCAGACCCATAGCTTTGGCTATTCTGTTATTCTCACTTGAAGCACAATCCATGTCTCTCTGTTGATTTCCATTCCACTCTGCTCTCCACTTGGCTTTGCCACGTAAAGGGAGGGTATTCTTTGCTCCGAGAGGATCAGATAAACACATGCTGTTGGGGGGACTCAGTGATTTGCTCACCCTGGGCACCTCAGCACCATTAGCAGTAATCTAGTCCTGTTTATTGCTTATGCAATTGACTCCATTAAGCATCCTGTCCCCACTTGCCTGATGATGTAATCATGTTCTAAATGATGATGCTCAGTACAGCTGTGTCTTTTCACCCTGCTCAAGTCCTCATTGACTTTCAAGTAATATCTGGTTCTAACTTTGCATTAAGAAAAGTTCTGGTGAGCCACTGCTGCTATAACTTCTCTGATCTTCTTCTGCGTCCCACCCCTTTTTGCCAATCCACTGCCTTCCTTAGCCAGACCTCAGTGCCGCTCCAGGCCTTTACACTGACTGCTCTGCCGTCCTGTGGTCTGTTCTCGTCCCTCCTCTGTTCCTCCAGTTCTCCACTGAGTGCTTGGAGTGTTGCTCAGGCCACACAGTGCATAAGTTCAGTGTCCCAGATACCACTTCTCTATTTCTCCCACATTGCTTCATTTTTCATGGGAGTCCTTTGCAGTCCTGAGCAACCTGTGCTCCTATTTGTGCCTACCATGCTTACTTTTCTTGCCCTTGTGGGGCACCAACTTCTAAAAAGCAGCTAAGTGGCATGTCCTGTCTTCCGAGATAGTGCTTTGGGCATGAAGTTTTCCATAGCTGAAGAAAGGAGAAGTCATTCAACCAAGTTATTTCCCGGACAACAGGCGCATGGTGTCGCAAACAAGGGAGGCATGAGCAATGAGGGCACTCAAGCCACTGATCCTGCCATTGCACAGGTCTGCCTGCTGAACAGCCACCCTTACAGCAGGTCCTCTGCAGACCCCCAAACTCACCTTCACTTAGCTCCCATGGCTGTCTGCCCACAGCGTCATTCTTTTCCTAGCCACATTGTGTTATAATGCTTTTTTCAGAATTCTGATTTCCATTACCAGTGAGCACAGGGAAGTGCTTTTCCCAGCCCCTCTCCCGCCATGCTTTGAATTGTGCCTGACAGATCTCAAGTTCAATGTCATCCTGCTTCCCCATCCCAAATTCTATTGAACCCATTGTTAGTGACTTTCAGAAGATGAAATGGAGTAATGTCATGATTCTTCAGGCTTGCAGCTCATCTCTGATTTCTCCCAAGACCTGTTTTGGAGCAAGTATCTGGCAGATGTGCTTTTATAATTTAATCAATAAAATTTGATGTGCCCTTACATGTTCTAGATGTTGGTTTTCTTAACACTGAAAGCTACGTGTCTCCTCCCGGAAACAGGGTAGCATGCAATGGCTCCCTGCTGGGCAGGATCTGCATCCCAGCTTCAGCTCTCTTAACACCTGACAAACAAAACACATTCTCTGGAAAACGATGGTGCGTGTATCGTTTCTGAGATGGAGGTTGCCTATCTGCCACTCTGTGGTGGCAACATGTGATCTAAGGAATGCAGCAGCCATAAATCATTGGCAACGTGGGAGTCACTCTCAGTGACACTTCATATCATTGTTAAGTATGAAAATTGATGTGCCTGAGTCTGAGAGGTAAGATGCGCGCTAGCCTGTTTGGGTTAAAAATATTTCCCCATGTTTGGATGGTGATAGATCATTGTCTGTCGTTTCAAAAATAATGTAAAATTTATTAAATGCAAAATACTACTTGCTAAACAAATGGAAACATGAAAATGGCTCATCATAATTAATAAATTCATCTTTATTTCCATTGCCAGAATGACACAATTTGGCAAGATGAGAATATAAGCTATTATTCGCCCCTTTTGAGAAAAATTGCAATTAATAATTTCCACACTAAAAGTTATAAAACTGATAATTTTTTTAGAATATACATTGTAACAGATAAGAAAATTTTATCAACAGAGGTAACTAATTTTTACAATAAAGGTGTAAAGTACATATGATTGGGTGTATTGTGACTTTGAATGATGTTTTTACATTGCAATAACGTTAGGCTCACTGGAAAGCTACAAAAATAACACAGAGGATGTGCCTTCAATTATTGCACAGAAGGAGATGTTACATTTCAATCATTCAATCTTACCGCAGAATCCCATCTAAACTTAGAACTGTGCGATTTCTGATGCTTGGCTGCATAGCAAAGATCAATCATTCAGCAGAGATAGCAGCACAAAACCCGTCACCTCTGTATGACAGGAAAGGCCAATGTTTAGGGCTGAGGAAGAAATGTAACTTCTAAGTTTAAGTGCAAAGATACAAAAGGCACTTGAGCCTTCTCAGCCCAGTGGTCAAGCCTTCAGACTCCAGCAGGCCTTGAGCTTACCTTTGGTGCCTCAAAATACCTAAAGGTCAATTTCTTAGAATAGAATATGTACCTGTCCAAAGTTTGATGTTTTAAAACTGGAAACATAAGGTCAGTTGTATAAATAGTTGTTTTTAAGAGATACATTTAGTGGCTTCTTGGCTCTGCTTATAACAGCACATCTTAGAGTGAGCTGTGTTCATCTTAAAGGTCTTGTGCTTCTCCTTAAAGAAGATACAGTGTATTTCAATCATTTGAAATACAGAAACAAGGAAAGAGTTAACACAATGTCACTGCTGATCAAGGAAAGAGTTAACTGACTTCCACTGCTCAACAGTGCCGCCTCATTGATCCATCCATTGATCAGATCTCTCCAGATTTGTCTGAGTGGCTAGCACTTGCAAAGAAGGCTTACCTAAGTTTTCTTTATACTTCAAAGATGCTATGGAGCAAGAAATTCAGGACACTTTATTTTCACCTTCCCGGACCCTGGAGAGCTTCATTATTTCATCTGTGCACATGTTTCTCTCAAACTATTTGTGGTCTGCTGCGTGAGCCATCCTGCACAAACCCTGCTGTTGTCTGGATTCAAGGGCATGGACATATCGAGGATACGCACCCCTACCTCATACACTCTGATGAAGCACGGTTCCCAGCCAAGTTCTTCTGTTACAGACAGCTCCTCCGCGTGCTCACGTCTTTCTATGACAGAACTGTCATTTCAGGTGTAAGACACTAAATAAGGCTGAGACAATTGTGGTGATTCACCTGACTTCAAAATAATGAGGTATGGAGGCCAAGAAAGGAACACCAATTTGCCCACAGTCTTGCATCAAAATGGGAAGAGAAGCAGAACAGAACAGAACACCACCTACATTTGTCAGTGGGAAGCTACTATGGCATTTATTTGGGAGACTTTTCTCCCATAAATATGTCATACTTCCCTATAATTTTTAGAATGCAGAACTGAAAGACTCAGCTTTAGAGAACACTGAAGATCCTTAGTTTCCTAATTTCAGCCGTGTTTGCATTGTTAACAGCTTATCACAGTCAGTGGTTAAACCTAGAGTGTATTCTGGGGTGGAGACAGAACTGCTCATACTTGGAGCCTCATCAATGCAGGTGCAGCAAGTGCAGGGCTCTGGGGCTACTTTGAAAATGTCTTCCAGGGATAACTATAGTATCACGCACCTCAACAAAAGATCTGAAGCGTATGTGTTAAAGTAAATGATCTTTTATTTTCTATATGTCATGCCTTCACACTTTTAGATCTTCAGAAGCTTGTGGTCCTAATTTGGCCAGAACTTTTGGAAAGTTTTCCATGTGGTTTGTTGAGATAAGATTTTGCACCTCCTCTCTGGTGTTAATGTTTAGTCTCTTTGGTATACTGACTGTTTTCCAAATTGGGTTGCATTTGCCTAAACTCCATTGGTTACATAATAAATAGTTGTTTATGTATCTGTTCAGCATAATGCAATGTGAATTTCTAAATACAGATGTATTTTTGTAGGGTTTCCGGACACAGACACTTGAGATTTATTCGTGATAAGTTTTTAGCAACTGTTTTATGGTTATCAATAGATGTTCAACAATAGGAAATTACAAAAAATAGCAATAAATGTTTCTGATGCCTAATGTACTTGACACTGTGAAGCAACACTGATTAGTATTTTTAAATATTTTAAGCTCACTTTTTCCTCAACAATGAGAGAGTTATGGGAAAATCCTATTTTTCTTTAACTAAACTATGTAAAAGCTTATAACGTCTTTGTTGTTGATACATTTGTTTAAATGACATTTATATTCAGACGTGTGAATTTTAAAATATTGAAGCACATGTGTTGCGGCCGGCTAGGCTGGTAACGTGGCACGAAGAAGGATCTGGCGATGAGGCACCGACATGGAGACCAGAGATGGTGGAAATGTCTCCCTCTGGCCTCTCTCGAGGCCTGCTTTTATTGCCTCCACTGTTGACCTCTCACCTAGTTCTTGTTTACGCTTTAGCCCACACGCTCAAGCCCACACGCTCAATACTGGATACAGCTGAGTTCCATTAGACCAGGTGCTTTCAGCCCCAAGCCCATTACCTGTAGTGCTCAGTTTAGCGAGTGCTAACAAACTCCTTCGCCCACAACACACATGGTTGGCTGATGCCCAAGCATATCAAAGAGCAATTTGATAAAATGGTTTTTCTTCCAGCAGACCTACTGTCTGCTAATATCCAGTTCATATTTTTATATTCCAAGTTTAAGGTCTAGAGATCAAGAGGTTCAGAGATCCACTGCACAGAGGTGGTAGGAAATTGTAAAGAATTGGATTCAGCGAGAGGCGGTAGGGAAAGCTGGAAAGGGGCAGAATGAGGAGTGCAGTGTTTGAAGGAGGACCTGGTGCAAGCTAGGAAGGCAGCCGATGCAAGAGCGAGCCCGCAGGGCATGTAGAGGACTGAGCAAGCCCGAGAGGGACAAGGGAAAGGAGCGGAATTCTCAAGTCGCACAGCCTTTCCTCAAATCCTCAGATCAAAGACCTGGTCTCGGGCAGCACCTGTACAGCAAAGGGCAAAACTTCAGTAATGGAAGGTAAAGCATGCATTGGTAACAAGAGCGGGACTGAGCCAGAGTCCATAATGTAGCATGGGACCCGTGCGAGACCACCGTGGATCCAGGAGGGAGTATAAGGGGAACTGACCCAAGGATAACACGGCTGTCCAAAGCCGCCAGTTTAGGCTTCATGGGTGCAGGAAACACAAAGGAACAGCGTAGCCATCTGTTTATAAAGATTCATTTTGTTTTTATTGGAAAGACAGAGGTGGAGAGGGAAGGAGGGACAGGAGACTTCCATCCACTGGCTCACTCCCAGATGGCCTCAGTGGCTGGAGATGAGCCTTGTCTCACCCGCAAAGTTTGTGTTTGACCTTCATTGTCCTGCTGGTCATGTCTGTGCCCTTGTCCTTTCCACTTTGGGTCTTTTCTTTTGTGAATAAACAAAGGAGATGGGATCTAACTGGGTTTCCTTCTACCTATCATGGCTAACTGCATTACTGCAACAAAGTACAAAGCAAATTTCTGCAAAAGGGAGCCAAATCCTCCTTAGCTTAAGAGGTAAAGTTTATTTCTTGCTAATATCAAGCTCAGCTGACATCCAAGAAACTTGGTGGCCTCTTGCCCAGATGTGTGGGCAAATGTCTCCACTGATGGACAATCCCATTCTCAACAAATGGCTTCCAATGGCAGCTTGAAGCCAACAGTCAGCTGAATAGAAAAAAACAGTGGAGAACTAAGGACGTTTTGCAGATCTGCAGGGCTGGAGGAGGAAGACCTTGCACGACAACTTTTCCTAGAGCAGACCATGGCGGACTTAAGAGGATGACGGCATGGACATTAAAAATGGCTAACAGGCACTGGAGTGGGAAAGGAAACAGTCGGGGCAAAGATGATTGGCAGGTGCTAAGCCCTACTTAGGTCAGAGGATGAGGTTGAGGGGTTCTACTGCAGAGTAGTGTGACTACGTTCAGCATTACTTAATGTCTGATTTCGCTATAAAACCTAAGAGTCAGCACTTGCATTTTTTCAGTGTAAGAAATGTAGGGAGCCTGAGGAGAGAGTGTGTTTGCCTTAAGTGTACATTACACAGTGTGTACATGAGTGACAGTGTATAAATACATGCATACTTTACGGAATCTTTAAAGGGAAAGGCAAAACTGTAGCTGGATAGCAGTCATTTCTCTCAGGTCATTTTGTGCATGGAATACAAGGACAACTCAAAACTTATGGAAGTAGAATTAAGAGATACATTTATTTTTGGTAAAAAGATTTTTAAAATTTAGGCACACAGAAGTTCACTAAAATTCTGTGGTACAGAAAAGCTATGAATTTTCAGTAACCAGATATACTTTTCTTTCAATTCTATTTTCTCCTCAAGCTTTTAAAAGTAGTCCTGTACATAAACTTTCTCCCAAAAGTGGAAATACACGGTTCAGGCAGCTCTGCATCTCAGTCCATGGATTGCGGAGGATACATAGGGTCTCTATATGGCTTAAAGAGATCCCAGCCCATCGACTGAAAACATGCGTTAGAACCTGCCAACGCAAGCGTACTTGCACACAGCGGCACCGAGAGAGCCCGTTCAGTCACTTTCTGCATCTATAAGAAGAACCACTTCAGTACCACAGAAGTCTCAGGCTGTTGTGAGGACCAAAGCATATCATTGCACATAGAGTCCTCAGAACAGCACTCAGCCCGCCAGTGTTGACCGGATTTGTAACAACCATTGGAGACGCTGAACGGTGATTGAGCACCAAGTGTTTTTCTGAATGGTAGCAGGTGTATCATTGCTTTCTAGAAGCCTCTGTATCATTGGGGAGAAAAGCCTTAAACAAAAGAAGCCAAATTGAAATTTTTTTCATATGGCAATTTACAGTAAAACAGCTTTAGCATCTCAGGAGAGGGAAAGATTTTCTCCACAGGACACATAATAAGCGATAACAAAAGGGAATTTGAATAATTGAACAGGATTACAATCAGGAACTTCCACTCACCAAAGCACACAATAAATACAGTGAAATGGATAAAATGGAAGGCACTGTAGTTCTGGAACCCAAACGCAGCAGACGCGAAGCTGTTCTGCTCCCTGGGCCTGGACTGTCCTGGCCAGCTGGAAGCTGCAAGGAGCCTGCTCAGCACCCATCACCTCTCCTCTCCTGCTTCCTTCCTGTGGCCCTGAGGACGCACTCTGGGAAGAGCATCCTGCAAGGGAGCACAGCCTGGAAGCTCTGAGGAAGTTGACTTCCTTCCAGTGACCTTCCACCCTGGAGGCTGGGTCTGCCCCCAGCCTCCCTGCTTACTGGTGACTGGGACGCCTCCCTAGCGCTCTCAGAGGCCTCAGCAAGGTGTCCTGTGGACTCTTGCCTGCTCACACATCTGCTGATATTCTGCTCTTTCCTTTTTCAAATCCTTCCCTCTGCTTTCCTTTTTCGGCCTTCCCAGGATCATCAATAAATGAACTGATCCCAAATGCTTTTACTGGAGCTTAAAGGAGACTTAGTGTGAGAAGCCTTCCTAGCAAGCTCAGGAAGGAACCAAGGGCTTGCCCCTGCCTTCTGGACTGGGAAGTTATTCATCGTAGATTCTGCCGAGCTGCTCTGTGGCATTGTGGGGCTGCCACAGGTCACTGCCTGGTGCTGGTGCTGGTGCTGGTGCTGCAAGGCTGGGCACCACACCTGGGCTAAGGCGGGAGGCTGTAAACACTCAGTCTTCCAGCATGAACTTCCGAAACTGGTATGATTCCATCTAGGCGATCACGATGCAATTGTCCGCTAACCAGACAGTCCCAGGCACTGCGAAGCATTCATCAGTGACCCCGAAAGCCTGTGAGAAGGTCCGGATGCAGGTGCCCTAAGGAATGAGGGAAAGCCGAGCTGGATAGAAGCCCTGTTCTGTTGACCCTATCCTTGTTTCCTTGTCTCCTTTGCCATTGTGGTGTATTATTTATTTTATACGCTTTTATCAATTTTATATTCTGCTTTGGACGTTCCTCCAGTGGCCCTGTTAATTGACATAGTTGCCCGATTTCCAAACCCTCCTTTGCAACAATGATCATTGTCTTTTCACTGACGATAAAGCAACGTTAGAGCTCTTGAAATCAATGTGCAGCTCTTCTAAATTATATTAATGATACAGAAAATTAAACCAATTAAATTTAATTCAACTAATTAGCTTAAATAACTGTTCAGATATGTGAATGCTGTGAATTTTTTAAATGTTGTAAAACATCATTGCTGTTTCATTCGGTCAACATCAGGCTTTGCACATGCTGTCCTCTCGTCTTATTCCTTTGTGAGTCTGAATCACTTGCTTTCTCTCAAACAAAACATTTTTAGGATCACTCCTTTTCTTCCACTTCAGTTATTTATTTATTTATTGTTGTTTGTTAGAAAGGCTGAGTAAGAGAGAAGGAAAGAGATATCTTCCACCCCCAAATGGCCACAACAGTCGGAGTGGGGCCAGTCCAAATCTGGAAATCAGGAGGGTTTTTTTTCAGGTCTCCCAAGTATTTGCAGGAACCGAAGAAATAGAGGCAGCCTCAGCTGCTTTCCAAGGCCATAAGCAGGAATCTGGATTGGTGGCCCGTCAGGATTCTAAATGGTGCCCATGTGAGATGCCTAGTGCTGCAGTTAAAGGCTTAAGATGCTATGCCACCACACCAGACCTCCTATTCTTTTTGACTCCAGTGGAAATTCAACCATGAGTTTTATTGTTGTTCCTTGGAAGTAGGCAGCATTATTTTCTCCAGCATCTTTTAAGCCCTTTAATCTTTGTTTTTTTAGCAGTTTCAACTTGGTTGACTATATGCAGACTGGTTTTTGTTTGTTTTTAATTGATCATGATTTGGGAATTAGAAGTATAACATTTTATCAGTTTTAGAATGTTCTTAACTCTAAGCTTTTAAACATTGTAATCTAAATGTGCGTGTTTATTTCTCCCTCTACAGCTTTATCTGGCTTCTTATCTGTGTGGGTTTGGCCATTGCACTCTCCCCAGTTGCCACCATTTTTTTCCACTTCTCTATAACTTTTGATATCTGTGTTTTAACACATTGTTATTTTAAAGTCAGTATGCCTGTTAACTCTGTAGAAATAGCCGAAGAATTCAAGCAGATTGTTCTGTGTGAAGGTCTTTACCCGGCATTTGCTGGCATCGGTTCTCAGTATAGTGTGCAAGGCAGGGTCACTGGATTTGGCAAAGCCTGCCAGCTACCTATTAGGTCCACAGAATACAACGAGCACAAACAACGAAGCTTATGCTCTCTGTCTCACCTGCTGGTCACCAGCTTTCATACCCAGCTGATGTAACTACTGAACAGCTACATAAATTTCTTCTTTCACATTGAAAATGAGAACATATCCTCTTAATTAAAAAAAATTGAAATAGCAGGAACTGAAATTTTCTGTATTAATTGCGCATCTGAAAATAAACCTGGCATGCAATTTCAAGTGCCACAGAGTTCTCACTGAACTGCATTTATCTGTCAAGTTAACTGTGGTTTGACATTATTTGGTTTTTGTTACAATCATTTCTTATATTTTTCTGTTAAAAAGATGAAAATTTGACTTTGATAATGTTCAATTTTTATGTTATCCAATGTGTAATAATGATAATATCCAATACTAAAATTTTCCTTACAGAATAATTCTCCAAGAACTAAAATACAGAAAAATATGCTTCATACTAATTATGCTGTATAAAATTAATATCCATTAGCTACTTCAGAAGAAATTTTATTTTCTTTCTTTTTTCGTACAGTTGTCTTATGATATGTTTTCATTGTGTTGATAAAGTGCATAAGAGCAAACTAACAGAAAAATACTCAATGTAGTAAATAGTGGAGCTCAGAATGATAGTTCTGTCTTGTAAATGCCATAACTGGTTTGCATTTAATTAGCATGGCTTCTCTTTTATTTTGCCACTTGCTTCTCCAGATGTGGATACCACCCTGTTTTCTAGTCACGAAAGAGGTCTTTTATAGACGAAATCAAGGAGGACAGGGAGAGAGGGAAAGACAAAATAGTATTTCTTTTGCTGTTCTCAGCAGGGTGCCCCCGCGTTATGTATGCCGACACATATACTGAATAGACTCTTCAAGTGCTCTCTGTGCTGCTCTTAATCTAGCAATGGAAACCATTGTAGACTGCAACTGTGAGACCAGAAGTTTTGTAATATCCTTTGTTGCCTTACTGAACCTTATGTACACTTTTGTAAATATTTTTTAACCTGTCATAAGATTTCTGTAAGTGTTGGGTAGTTGTTTATGGAACCTTAGAAGTTGCACTAACTTTGATTCAATTATTACTACAAAAAAAAAAAAAAAACAGGAAAAAATAATTTAAACCACAGATTTATAGGCTTTGTCTCCAAATGTCTTGTTTTATCAAATCTCTAGTGGGTTGAACAAGTTTTTCAAAACTGCAAAACATAAATGCACTGATATATCCATAAAGTTATACCATTTAATTGTTTTATGTTTTTAATCAAGGATTCCTGGGTTTTGTCCATGTGTATGATGGAAAAGCTGCAATGGTCCTTCTTAGAGAGGGGACACAGATGTGCCTCACTGACAACCACACTCTGTCCAACAAGATGTACACTGAAATATTTTTTAAGGATGTATTTATTTTTATTGGAAAGCCAGATATACAGAGAGAAGGAAAGACAAAGAGAAAGATCCTCCATTTGCTGGTTCACTGCGCAAGTAGTTGCGATGGCCGGAGCTGAGCTGATCTGAAGCCAGGAACCAGGAGCTTCTTCAAGGTCTCCCACTTGAGTATAGGGTCCCAAGGCTTCGGGCCATCCTCTACTGCTTTCCCAGGCCACAAGCAGGGAGCTGGGAGGGAAGTGGAGCAACCAGGATATGAACTGGCACCCATTTGGGGTCCTGGTGCATGCAAGGTGAGGACTTTAGCTACTAGGCTACCACACCTGGTGCTGTACACTGAAACATTTAGGCAGTTTTTCTCATGGTGTCTATAAGTCACTGAGCAATCTGGTACCCAGCTGGGAATTCCTACTAACATCTGGGCTTAGGTGGTGGCTGATGGACTGTGGTTCAGTGCTTGTGATAAGGGAAGGTAAGCATGCTGGAATGAAGAGCCCTGCCTTTTATTTCATATTTCATATCAAGTTTCCACACTTGGTAAAGTCAAAAAATGACTTCATTTGTTTATTTTATGCATTAAGATAAAAAAAAAACTATCAGTAAACCTCACTGATTGAGCCTGTTTAATATTCTAAATCTCCACCTGTCTTGGTTGAAATTGTGTTAATATTCTTTTTAACATTCTTAACTCCATGACATTCAAATAGTATTAACATGACACATTAACACGTTTGCACAGATTCCATGGTTGAACATCTGAAGTAGAATCTGGGTTCCTAATATTCAATTCCCAGAAGCTGAAATTAAAGCAAACTCAAGTTAGATGATGCCATGAAAATACAAGGATATCCTTTAGCTCACTATGATGAGCACAATGTTAGGACAACTGTTTTCAAAATGAAAATATTATATGAATGAATCAGTATTAACAAAGATGAAAACGATGAAGCTAGAATTTTAGTGTTAGCCCCTCAGTTTTGACTAGTAACGCATGTGTTGAAGACAAGGATTTAGGAAAGTTTAACTACTGGAATGCAGAATGCTAGTCAGTCTAATAATAACATAAAGCAAGAAAGCGACTTCGCTCACCTTTCCCCAGACAGTGCGTGTGCTTTGACATCTCCTTGAGGATATTTGCAACCAGGCCATCAAGAGAATATCTTTGAGTTCATGTCCCAGACTTCCCCATCTTACCTTGATGGTAAGTCATTCTTCATGCTGCAGGTCAGCAGGGGCTTTCCTGCTGTTCTTCCAACAGCACCTTATCTCTGTCACTCTTCGTCCATGCTTATGATGGACAAAGGCTGTATCTTACCCTGTAACTTTTCTGGCATTTTACATTGGATAATAGTCATTTCCTCTTGCCCAGCCCAGGCTGCTGTGGGCACCTGGAGAGTGAATCAGGAAACAGAAACTCTGACTATTTGCATCTCCAACTTGCATTTTGACATAAAAAAAAAAAACCTAAAAATTGAAGTAAAGCTAAGTTATACTTCGCATAGCGTTGCCTTCTTCATTTGTTAGCTTGTTCATCTGTATTGCGTTTCCACATCTGCTCCAAGGAGGCTTCGAACAGTTATGGTAATGTCTAGACAAGTTTCTGAAGTTGTGTGCACTTTTCTTGTATGAATTTACCTCATTCAGCACCATCAATGGAGAGTAATTGCTTCTTGCCTGGAAATGAAAGATGCAATATCACATTCAAATTTTTCTTTTTCTCATCAGATCAAGATTCTCAAGCCAGATGAAACTGAAAATAAATTGTATTGTTAATTGTGTTAATTGTGCTTGCCACATTAGCAGCAGCTGCCAATTAAAAGCCTGTTTAAATGTAACTGAAGAAGTGAGAAGGCTGTGTGAAACTTTCCATCAGGAAATGCATCCCTGAATGAATGCATAAGTACAGCTGATGAGCGATGTGTTACAATCTGTGAAGGTCTGAGATTACCCCGTGGGAACCAAGACTGTGTTTTCAAAAGGCAGGGACAGGTTTTGCTACTTAACATACTACACGGTAACCAAATAGAAGATGTTGTCCAAGAAAGCAGTTTGGAAAATCTCCCTAAATAAGTAATTTGGACACTGCTACACAGCACACAGAATGAGCATCTGGCCTGTTGGTTAAGACGTGCACTGGGATGCCCATGGGCCTCATGTGACTCTCTGGCTTGGAGTCCTTGCTCCGTTCCTGACCCCAGCTTTCGCTACGGTATATCCTAGAAGACTCAAGTGCTTGGGTCCAAGACACTCATGTCAGAGACCTGGCCTGAGTCCTTGAGCCAGCCACTGTGGACATTTGAGGACTGAACCAGACAATAGCAAGATAGTATCTCTCTCTCTCTCTCTCTCTCTCTCTCTCTCTCTCTGTCTCTCTCTCTCTCTCTCTCTCTCTCTCTCTCTCTCTCACACACACACACACACACGTAAAACTTAAAAACTGTATGTAGGTGTTCTTCCCCAAAAACTGAGTAACTTCAGGTGGTGAAAGGAATGTTCCAGCTCCTGGATCCATCCTGCTGGTTCCTGACCTTGTAGACCTGTACTGGCCCTGAACCGCAAACCCAGCCACAGGGTTCCTGGCAATGCAGTAATGCAAAGGGTTGTGCTTGATAGCCCAACATTGTCTTCCCTCCCCGGGTGTCCCCCCAGCAAGGGCTTGTTGGGGGAATGATGCCAGCAGTGTTACCAGATCAAGAATAGTAAGAGTAGAAACAAGACAGCTGAAGCACCAAATTCCATACAACCATGTCCGGAAAGAAACAAAACTTCATTTCCTTCTATTCTTTTATTGACATAAAAAGTTTTTGTTTCCTCAACACACAGAATCCTGATGCCAATCCTTGATGTATCTTTCTTCTCTCAAGTGTCTGTGTGTGTGACAGACTTTGGCTGCCTCTCTAGGATCCCATGTGGCTGTGCTTGTGAGCACCAACCCTTTGCTGTGCTAACCAGCTCTAGGCACTATGGCTGCTGCACCAGGAATCTCACTTGGTGGAAATGGACATACTTATTTTCCTTGCTACCCAGGAGACCAGTTCTGCTTTTAGAAAAACTGAAAGTCAGATATTGGTGTTATCATCTTCATTTTGCTATCGCTACCTGGCATGTGTGTATGCACAAGAGACTAGCTCCTGGTACCATTTTCCTTTCCAATGGAGTCTGCAGTGAAGTGCAATGGACAGACAAACAGCCTCCATGTTCCAGCACTGTGAGACAACAGGTCGGATTTCACAACTGCATTATCAAGGGAATGGATGCTCCATCCTGCTAAACATTGCTGGCAGTGGCCGCTTAGACACTCAATTCTCAGGAGCTCTTGGTTTACACAATCAACATCATTGAGTATGAAGACCCTTGGGTAGTTTTTCCTGTTTAACCTGTTGTAATCTGGTAAGTTTGGAATGCTGAGAAGCTTGCCAGGCTGTGGATATTATAAAGCTTTTAATGATTCTAGAAGAGACACTGACAAAAACTTTTTTAAAAGATTTATTTATTTTATTGGAAAGTCAGATATACAGAGAGGAGGAGAGACAGAGAAATGAAGATCATTGTCTGCTGATTCACTTTACAAGTTTTCACAATAGCCAGAGCTGAGCTAATCTGAAGCCAAGAGCCTCCTCAGGGTCCTCCACGCGGGTGCAGGGTCCCAAGAATTTGGGCCGTCCTCCACTGTTCTCCCAGGCCACAAGCAGGGAGCTGGATGGGAAGTGGAGCACCTGGGATTAAAACTGGCGCCCAAATGGGATCCCGGTGCAAGGTGAAGACTTTAGCCACTAGGCCGCCATTCCGGGGTCTCACATACTTTTTTTTTAGCTGACGGACAACTATTGAAGTTGAGTACAAATGAAAAGGAGATTGAGTCTTTTGAGTGTTCCCCCTCCACCCTGCTAAAACCTCATTTTCTTAGTGTCCTGTTTTCAGAAACATTTTATTCCAGAGAAGCAGGAAGAAGACATCAAGGCAGGCCATTGTAGACTGCAGGCGTCTAAAAACATTTGTGTTTTAGCAGTCTGAGTTTGTTCACCACACCATGCCACTTACAGATGTGACTAGTAACTCAGGTATTACCGTAATACTCTTCTGAGTCATGACTTGTAAACTTCTCTGGGGGAAAGTGGGGCAGAACTGGAACTTTCCCATTTGCCAGTGGTGTGACAGGGAGGCGGTGGGCGGAACACCCTTTGGGTTCTGGAGAGAAAGTGCACGTCTCCTCCCAGCCCTGAAGCTTCCGGAACACTCTCCTCCCATCTGTCCAGGTTTGGATCTTTCCTAGGAATTTTCTAAGTTCTTTGTGCCTGTTTGCGTTTCTCATCTCATTAAAAACTTTACCTTATGCTTAAGGTAAAGCTAATTGCAGAGGATACATTTTGCATCGTTGAAAATATTCACAGCATGAACCAAAGCTCTTTTCTGTCACCTATGTATGTATTTTACACAGATGAGAAATGCCAAGGCCTTTTCACACCTACCACAGTCCCTTTGAAATCTAAAGACAAAAAATGCTTCAGCATTCAGAAATTTTAAGCTTTTGTCTTTTATTGTAAAACTTCTAATTTTATTCTACCTTCTACATAGTATTTCATAAAAATGTAACGGGTTTTTATTTTACTAACTATCCAATCCATTGTGTTTGCCTGAAAATATGTATATGTCTGTTAATTGCATATATTTGTAAATGTTCTTGAAACCATAAGTTGCTCTTTGCATTATGAGGATTATAAATGAAGAAGATAATAAAAATGTAACACTAGCACCAAAAGCAGCTGTTCTTTGTTTTTGAGCTGCATTAAACGACATCTGAAAGTTTTATCTTCCTAACAATATGGAAATAATACTTCTCTCAGAAGCGTCCTATGAATACTGAACGCATTAGTTTTAAAAAGCAGTGCCCGGTGTGTATATTGCAGAGATTTTGCAGCCTGATCGGCTGTTCTGATTACTGTTATTATGGAGCTTTTCCAAGAACCTCCAACGCTTCCCGCCCCACCTTAACTGATCCTCTGCCTTCATAAAGGGAATTGTAGGGGTTGACATTGTGGCTTATCAGCTGATGCCACTGCCTATAGTGCTGGCTTCTCCTATGGACACGATCCACTTACCTCAGCTCCCTGCTAATAGACCTGGAAAACGGCAGAGAATAGCGAAGTACCTGGGCCCCGCTCCTCTCTGGGAGACCCAGGAGTTGCAGGCTCCTGATTTCGGATGGTCCAGACGTGGTGGCTGAGGACATTTCGGGGAGTGAACCAGTGGATGGTTTTCTCTCTCTCTCCTTCAAATAAATAAATAGTTGTTTTTTTTTTTTTAAAAAAAAGTAAAGATGGAACTGCTTTTGTTACAGCAAACATTCTCCTCTGGATAACCCTGCATGTCTGTGTCTGCGTTTCATAGAAGTGACCACAGTGCTTTTGCAGCATGACCTTAAACATTCTCCTTCCTGCAAACTGTCCGGCCCTTCTACCTAGAGATAAAAAGTCTTCACAATTAATTATTTTTCACATGTTTAACTGATAGAGGGTCCACCAAGAGCACGTATCGTAATCTTGACCTTGTTTGATTTGTTACTGCTGGCTTTGTCCACTGTGGTTCGTGTGTGTGTGTGTGTGTGTGTGTGTGTGCATGTTTTGTGGCATCATAAGGCAGACACAGCTACCAGTCAGCAACCTTTTATGTGCTGTGTGATAATTATACAGTGAATGATGATTTTGTTCCTTTAGACATGTCAGTTTCTACGAGGCAGCTACCCCTTCCCAGCTCCCCGAGAGCCAAACTCATCATCTCTTACAGATCATTTTGTCAGAGGCTCACTGTGCCTTCTGTTCTGCTGTGGAAGGTAGGAGCGATACAGGACTTGCGGCCTGTGTCAAGCGAACTAGAGATAAAAGATCAGAAGACACGTCCGGTCTCGGCCATCATTCTATGGCACCATCATTGGAGAAGTCGGGGAAGATCCTAGAGGAATCTGCTGTCTTCATCAGACAAAGCTTGCTCAGGAGTGTCTCAGCACCCCATAGACTGGCATCCACACAACCCTAACAGAATCCATTGAATAACCCATCAAAATCTACAGCTCACCAGTGCCCCCTCTCCGCAGACTTCTCTATTAATTTACACTAGGCCAATTTTAATTAATAGTTTTGCTTCTTCCATTTATTAAATGCAATTACCAATTTTTGTTCGAAGAGGTGATATCTTAATCGGAATCTTTCAACAAGCATTTCAAAGACGTAATTTCAAAGTATTTGAATATGACTTTGGTAGAACAAATGAAAGTTGGGCATGTACTTGGGCCTTTGACTAAGTCGTTATACACCTAATCAAGAGTCCTTGTTGACTGTTATTGTGAGGATCTCCACATCCCTTCAATTTTAATTTAAAATAATGCATCATGAAAAGTAATCTCGTTAGCTTCTTGAAAGCAGGATGGCAGGGCTAGTTTTCTATGAATCATTTTAAATTAGAGACTTCTGATGGATACATATTTAGTAAAAATGTAACATTTAAATTGGCTCACAGCTTCCCTCAAATTAAATTTAACCTAAATAAATAAACCCACTAATGAAACGAGTATGATAAATGTAAAATTGACTCCACAAATTACTGGAATTAGACTTTTATGAGCTAATGATAGGCACTTTAACGATTTCTGATCCTACTAAAAATGAAAAACAGTGTGGAGTACTTCTCAAATCAATGAGAGAAAATATATTTATGTGTATTAGATAACAAAATGTGTCAACGTGATGAAAATTACAGCTAATTTTATCTTTAAAGATGGACATAGAATCAAGGCATTCTGCTTTCCCTATCTGTTGGCTTAGAGTCTCCAGTCTACACATTCAGGGGCTGAGAAGTAGTGGGCTCATAAGTTTCTTCAAAATAAAGGTAGTGCCCCCCAAAATACATAGCATACCCATTTTTCATGCAGTCATTTTGTCTGAAATTCTTGAGCAAAGGGAAAGGTGTCATTATTTTAGAAAAGGAAGAAAAGTAACGCGGTTTTGGAGTAAAGTCTGTGAAATGATCACCTTGTAAGAGCCTACTGCTCTGACCTGCTCCATCCCACAGACAGCCATTGCAAGCTTTCATTGGATTAGGCAAATCAAGAGCTGGCACATTTTTTGCCCTCAATATTGGTTATTTACATGCCATGCAAAACCAAACCAAACCAAACCCAAACAAAACAAAAAGCAGAAAATCCGTCAGTGGGAGACAGCAATTTGTTTATCTTACAAGTATTCCAGAAAAATAAAAATTGAAATAATAATAACAGAGATATGAAACCCACTGAATGCTAACATTGGCTTATAAGTCAAAGGGCCTCGTAGTGAGAAATCGGGTTAATTTTCGAACAGTAGCAGCATTGTTGTCTTTTTTTTCTCTTCTACTCAGTGTTTTCTGGACATGAAATATGTTCTATACTTTTCATTAGAAATTACAAGTTAAAGCACATTACGTGTTTCTAAATCTTTAGGAACCATTGTTTGTGTGTGTTGAAACAGCAACGGAACTACCTACTCCGAGTCAGATGCGTGGGGATGGCTAAGTTTAGGGTAAGGAGATCCACAGGCAGTGACACGCAGTAAGAATTTTCACAACTTAAATTTAGCCTGTCCCTTAGTGTGAGAAAAGCAGAGCAGAAAATGGCTAGGGGATGAATAACAATTTAAAGGTGCCAGGACTCCATCCCATAAATATTAGCATTCTAAAGCATGAGTTACTGGAAGTCTTCATATAACTAGATGATTAAAATCTAGTTATAGGTATATTAAATCACATTTGACACATTTGAAAGAAACACATATATACATATATATTTTTTAAGATTTATCTGTTTTTATTAGAAAGACAAATTTGAAGAGAGAAGCAGAGTCAGAGAGAAAGTAGTTGCAATGGCCAGAACTGAGCCAATCCGAAGTCAGAAACTAGAGCTTCTTTCTGGTCTCCCATGCAGGTGCAGAGTCCCAACACTTTGAACTGGCCTCCACTATTTTCTCAGGCCACCAGTAGGGAGCTAAATGGGAAGTGGAGTTTCCATGACATGAACAGGTGCCCACATGGGATCCCAAGGGTGCAAGGAGAGGATTTAACCACTGAGCCATCACGCCAGACCCAACAAATAATTCTTTAAATCTCTCTAACTAAACTTTCATGTTATTGAAAGTGTAAAAGTTTTATGGAAGTACCCAATTTCAATTTCATTAAAATATATTTTAAAAATACATATTTATTTGAAGGAAAAGACAGATCCGAAGGAGGTACAGAAGGAGAGAAATAGCTTCCATCCACTGGTTCCCTTTCCCACACAATGAGGGTGGGCCACCTCAACGCCAGGAGCTTCCATCCACTGGTTGCCTTTGCCACATACCCAAGCACTGGGCCATGTCAACGCCAGGAGCTCCACCTGGGTGTCCCAGGTGGGTTACAGGAACCCTCTCAGACCCAACAGCAGCAAGCTGTTTTGGAAGAGGAACAGAGCTCAAACAACTACACTGCAAGGGGATGTTGGTGTCACAGGTGGTAGCTTAACTTGCTTTGCCATAGCACCCACCCCCAAAGTGTTTTGACATAAATCATAGCAGAAGTAGAGGTTTTTCTTTGTCTTAGAAAACATCTCTGCACATTTTTCATAGAGTATTAAATAAGGAATGGATTGACAAATGAGAAATGGTACTTTATTGATTGCAAAATGTTGAGTCCGTTGACCAACAATAAGATGATTATCCTCGTCTAAAAATAGAGTGGTTTGAAGTTCCTGGAATGTCTACGTCCATGCAAGCACGATTTGTTCTGGGTGACTGTAGCTCTGCTCCTCTCCTCTCTTCTCCTCCCCTCCCCTCTCCTTTCCTCTCCTCTCCTCTCCTTCTTTCTCTCACTCCCTCCTCCTTTTCTACTCAATAAAAAATAAATCTAAGAAATGCATAATGAATAATGTTAATAGGATAAATAATGATCTTGTGCAAAAATGCATTAAATTTACGTTTAACTGAAAATACATTGTAGAAATCTTGAGTAGACTCTCTGCAGTGTGCCTAAGGAAAGCACCGGCTCTCATCTACTGAGTACTATTGCCTGTAGAAAAGCCAGGCACTTAAACAGTGTATTCAATTAGCATTCAGAAAATAGGAACTGATAATCACATCCGGAACAATTTATCTCAAGTGATATGATGCATGTGATTCTGGCAGCCTTTTAGAGACCATTATACAATGCAAACCGCATATTATGTAAAGAAATTCGAGAAAATAAAAATAGCTTGTTTTTAAGAAATGAAATAAATGAGATCAACTGTATTTTGTGTTGTAGTGCTGTGCACATAAGGATAAGTAAGCATTCTAAAACTTTACCAACCACATTCATTAGGAGTGATCACTTTAGTTAGAAAGTATTTTTCTTAATAAAGGAGAGGTTTCTTTTATAGATATGATTGCTTGGAACATGGGGATTACTACTTAAATATTACTAATTACTTGATCAGGTAAAGATGAAGAAAAGGAAGCTTATATTATTGGTCTTATGATAATTTTAGAAACATAGAAAATTAAGAATAATTTCGATGATGATCCCAACAACCAAACCACAAATTTTTCTTCAATCACTACCACCCCTTATCAACAACACCACATGTCTAAAAAATTGCATATTTTCGCTGGGATGTGATTTTGTTCTCAAAATGATGGGGATACATGAACAACCTTAAATCTTATTCTCCATGGTGAAAAATTCTTATGTATCATGCAACATATGGCATAAAGGTTGCTATTAGAATCCTTTTGGAAGATATTATTTGAATAACTTAATGAACTCAGAAAATATATCATTCTCAATTTAAGGATTATAAGATTACCAAAGCAAAAAAAAAATGCATATACTATACACTCAGTAGCCAAGATGCTGACTCACCTGAGATGTTTGTCAACAGATAAATGGATAAAGTTGAGCTTGGCCAGCCACGATGGCTCAGTAGCTAAATCCCACTCTTGTATGTTCCAGGATTCCATATGGGCACTAGTTTGTGTCCCGTCTGCTCCACTTCCCTTGTAGTTCCCTCTTGTGGCCTAGGAAACTAGCCGAGGGCTGCCCAAAGCCTTGGGACCCTGCACCTGTATGCAAGAACCAACATGGCTGCAAAGCATAGGACAAAGCTGGGCAATTAAAACCCAGGAGACAGGAGATTCTTCTGGGTGTCCCAGAAAAGCACAGTTTCCCAAGGAATCAGTCTTCTGCTGCTTTCCCAGACCATGGACAGGAAGCTGGATTGGAAGTGGAGCAGCCTGGACTTGAATCGGCTCCTATGAGATGCCAATTCCACTGGTGAAGGGTTAGCATACTTTACTATAATGCCAATCCCCATAATAGCATTATGTATTTTATGAAGGGCTAGAAGAAAGGAGTTTGAAATCTCCAAACACAAAGACATGGTGAAAGTTTAAGGAGACAGAAATGTCAGTTACTCTGGCTTAATAACAACACCTTACATACATGTGTTAGTTTTTTACATTGTATCTAATAAATATGCACAATCTTATACATCAACTAAAATTTATAAGAAAAATAAGAACCTCTCAAAATATGAAGTGTGGTGGAGAATTTAAAGAAATTATGTTTATCTATACTTGATAACCATCTTCTGAAAGTGTAGTTATACAACTAATATTTTTGCTATTTATAATTTCTTTCATTTGTCAATCACTCAATAGTATAAATGAGAAGCTGTACATAGTTTTCAATACTTATGTGTTTATTGTTATAATATACTTATTCATTTACACTGTAAAAATTTAATGAGGGAAGAGGATACAGAAAGGAAGCTTTTCCATCTGCTGATTCACTGTCCAGGTAGATGCAGTGACCAGAGCCGAACTGATTGAAGCCAGGAGCCAGGAGCTTCTTCTGGGTCTTCCACACGGGTGCAGGGACCCAAGGCTTTGGCTCATCCTCTATTGCTTTCTCAGGTCACAAGCACAGAGCTGAATGGAAAGTGGAGCAACTGGGACACAAACTGGCACCCATTTGGTATCTCAGTGCATGCAAGCTGAGGATTCAGCCACTGAGCCATCAGACTGGGCGCTAAATTATCATTATATAAAGCTATTTTGCTCTAGAATTTGAATCAAACTGTTAGCTTGTTTCAACTGGATGGGAATTCAGTAAGGTTATAAGGGTGGAAGTCAACATGTGACATGGATTAAGAGATAGATTGGACAAATTAAAAGTCTGGGAAATGCACTTGAAAATGAATTATGAATCAGTGCATGAGCGCGTGTTATTTAGAAATAATCAAGTCGATTAAATAAGTTCTTTTAGAACTACAAATTAATAATTGTTACATAAAAGAAGACAGTTATGCATTTCATAAAGACAGATTTCCAAGTTGAGCCCCAACTATGACTTCTTTTCAATGTTTTGTGCATATCTTGTTTTTTAAATAAAATACACTAATTATGATTTATTTTTCTTCAGGAAATCTATTTTTCATTTAGAAGGTTCTGTCTATATACAGTAATGAACACAGATGTAATACATTTACTGTGTAAATTCATGCAGAAAGTTATTCGCAGACCTGCATGCTTTTAACATATTTTGTTGTAGCAATGTATTTTGAATATTAGCGTTGGGGTGTAACTGCTGATGTTTTATATAGAGAATTTAAAGTTCCCTGTGTTGAAGATACCCTCAAACCACCCCTACATTTACTGCTGCACTAGGAACTCACACAACCGAAGCAGTCATGTTCATGGTTGCTTATTCTAGTGAAATGACAGAAAATAAATTCAGCAAAGTGCAGAAGTTCGTGGGATAAAGTCATGAACGAAACGAGTCCTAGCAGACCGGGAGTTCTCTCACAGGTTAGTCCCGTATGATGCTCTTCCTCCTCAACCACGTGCTGAGACACACGCACTGTGCAGTATTCACCCACCGGAGGCTGACTGCATATATTCCCTTACCTAGTGCAGACCCAACTGACAGCCTCAGAAGGAAGTAGTGTCAGGACAAACCCCGAGACCATGGAAATGCAGTTGATCCTCCAAAAATCTAAGCTCCCAGAGCCATCTAACAGCTGACCTTGTTGGCAGACTTGTTAGCCTTCCGTTATCTCTGCTCGGGCTCCTGGAGTGTGTCGTCTTACTTGTGATTCAAGGTCAATTTGTATGGGATTCTCATGTTCAGTTATTACAGATATATCAATTAACACAGTGGTGAAGAAACAGTGGTAAGTTCTTCACATTATTTCAAGGAATTCTCACACAGTACCCAAAAGGAACAGGTTTTTCCCCTTAGGAAATTAGCAAAAATAAGCATGAAAATTTTCCTTCACGCATCGGTGATCCCTGAGCTCTCAAAAGCAAGTCTTTTACTCAAAAGTAATTCACTTGTGTGGATAACACTCTTCAAATGTAGGAAACGAGAGTTTTTCTCCGTGTGCATTAGCAAGTGATGCTTGAAGGATCCAATTCAAATGTAATAGCTGTATTGAAAGGCTTTTGTGGGGAAAAAAAAAGTGATAGTGTGGATTGGGGATAACGGGTAAATTTAAATCAACAAAAAAGATTATGAGTACTCACAGAGTAAATCAAGTAGAATTCTGAATAAATTTATTTGGAAGTACTGACTTATTACTTAGCTCTGTTATCTATCATTTTGGATTATTAAAAGTTCAAGACTTCAAATTATCTGGATGATATTGACTGCATGCCTTTCTTACCAAGGTGTCTGCAGATGGGGAATTTATTTTTGCCTTGACCTTTGAATTGAGCATATCTTTGATTATAATTATTCACTTCATGACACTGAAGTCAATATGGCACTTAAAAAGTCAGGGTAACTTCTGCAGCATAATAAGTTTCACTAACTATTCTGTTGAACTTCAACAAGATTCTAAAGATTCCTCAGGATTGAACCTTCTCAGCAAACATCAAGTTGATTGAGAACACATGCATTTCCATAAGAATCATCGATGCAAGCTGCCCAATCAAATCACAAATCGTACAGTGTGCCAACTGAAGGGTGTATTCCCACTCACAGTCTCACACAGGTGTGGAGAGCTTCACGGATGTTCAGATTATTGTAATCGTCAAGTTCCCAAAGTTCATAACTTTCTGAGACCTCTTCAGCCACTGTCAAGGCAGGGCACATGAAAGTATCCATGGAGTACAAGGGCTTTTTAGTTCCCACCTACAAATAGCAGCACTGCTGTCATAGCCACTGCTGAAAAGTTGCAAAGTTGAGACTCAACTTCACAGAAAGTCTGGGAGTGCGAAGGAGCAGACGGTGCTTTGACATCGGGTCTCCGATTCCTGTTCCGGCTTTCTGGTTCTTTTCAAATCAGCAGCAAAGGTTCCCTTTCCTCAGATCAGGTTCATTTTGTGGATACAATGTAACAGACTGGTAAAAAGACAGTTACCCTGTGCTCTGACATCGTGCTCATGATGCAAGTTCTGTTTTAAAGGACGTGTTTTCTGATTTGAAAGGAAGAGAGGGAAGTGAGAAAGGACAGAGATAAAGACATAGAGACACCGATAGAGTAAAGCAAGAGAGAAGAAAAAGCTTCCAGCACTATGGTCAGGAGGCAGACTGTTTCCAACACACTCATACGTAACAAATATAGTTAATGAATCAATATTATGAAAAAAAAGGATGAAAGTGCTAAGCATACAATGTTTAACAAATAATAGTCTAGTTAATCATCTCTTCTGAAACTAGAAGTCATTGCTTCTTGATTGTTTATACATTATCATGTGTTATTCCTAGAAGCAGTTTAATGCTTCTAGGTTAATAAGCTACAGAAATGTCTTACTGCAGAAGCCCAGCACCTATCAAGAAACAATTCACTTCTGTGTTTCACATCCCTTGGGATGTCTCTGGATGCTATTACATTCTGACCAATGTTAATTTCTTTTACCTGAGATGGTGAAGTCCCTGAGGGTAGAGAGGTGTGTCATTGATGTGTCTGTCATTTTGCAATCAGACTTTATTGCTTTGGCTGAAATCCAATCATCTTAAATGAGAACTTAGACTTTGAATTAAAAGCAGGCACTTGAGTGAAAAGTGCCAGTTCTATTCAGAGCATACACACAGTTTGAATTGATGGAGTGTGGTAGTTAATTTAAATAGCTGCATTGCAATTCAGTTTCTTTTATGCTTGTAGACTCTGCCATGCACTTTATAGACTGAGACAATATTTATTCCTTCAGACTGGCCAGGAGGTATTGCAGAGCGAGAGGCAACAATAAGGATGGATTTTGTGTTAATCACACATTATTAATCTATGTCTTTGTGTAAATGAATATTTATTTGCATATATATTTTTTCATATCTGGAAGTAGAAATTCACTTTGGTTTGTCTGGGAGCTGCATTCATCAGTTGACTCCTAAAATGTCCTAGAAGAAAAATGGGCTACAAAGAAAACCAACTAGGGGAGTTCAGAAAATGAAGAGATGAAAAGAAAAAAAAGGAGGGAGAAGAGAGAGGCAAGAATAAAGGAAAAGAGGAAAGAAGGCAGGCAGGCAGGAAGGAAAGGTATGGAGAGTTTGCCTTTTTTGTTACTTGGGAATTCTTGCAGATGTCTCTGCTCATTTAATATCTGACACTTCAGTGAATATGCAGTTCCTGGACACCAAAAGGCTCAAGTATGTCTAGTAGCAAACGCTGTCCTCCTTCTGTTGATGGGACTGTTTGTAAAAGGGGAAGGACATTCAGAACTCAGGCAGCTTTCAACTCCACCCCAATCGTGTCCTAATTTCCTGCTTTGCTTTTTAAACAAACTTCTTGCTTTAGATCACCTAAGGAGCATATGCACGTCACATGTGGTTTACAGAATTGCTAACATCTTGGCTGTTGATGGAGAGGATGTATTTTAAAATTATAAAACAATATTATCCAAAGTTTCTTGTTTATCCATTTTGAGGTTGCATGCAGGATATGCCATTTCACTTAACCATCAAGCTTCCATGGACTCCTCTGGATGAGGAGTCTCTCAGGTTTGACTGCTTGGAAGGGTACTGGCCATCTACATCCTTTATTTCAGTCTTACCTGGGGTTCTCCTTTTGGCTAAAGTGAGATTATGGGTATCGGGATTGGAAACAACAGAGCTAAGTATCACTGCCATTCCATAATCTCAAGGGTACCTGCTATCACGTTACCTTATAAATGTTGAAATTAAATATTAACTCTTGGGGACAGTTCTGCCACACCATAATTTAAGCCTCTGCCTGTGATGCTGGCATTCTACCCGGGGGCTGGTTCAAATTCAGTCTGCTCCATTTCAGATCCAGCTCCCCGCTGATGCACCTGGGAAAGCAGTGAAGGATGGACCAGGTCCCTGGGTCCCTGAACCCATGTAGGGGACCCAGAAGAAGCTCCAGGTCCCTGACTTTGTGGTGGCCCCACTCTGGCTGCAGCAGCCATTTAGGGAGTGAAGCAGTGAATAGATCTCTTCCTCTCCATCTCTCCTTCCCTCTGTAAATCTGTCCTTCAAATAAAAAATAAATGACTGCTTAAAACAGTCTTCTCTTGCCTAAGGTTGTGTCTGACAGACTTTCTACATTATACACTTGGGAAGTGCCTGTTTGGGGCCTGCACCTGACAAGCAGGGATTTAGGTTGGACCCTCTTCAGGTCAGAACATCTGCGAAAGTTATCTGGAATTCTACATAGTCTGTGTGGTCTCTGCTAATCTTGTTCCTTTACTTACGTATCAGCAGGGATTCACAGATGTGTGTGCATCTTGCATTTTGCACTCCTAGAATGTAGTTTTTATGGTGTTGTTCAAGTTGCTCTAGCGGTGTCCGTTGGGAGCCTCCTCTGTGGAGTCATTTCTCTCTCCTCATACCTGCATTATTGCATTCTCTTGCTTTGAACACCTTTCTTCCAGTGCTGTACATTGCTGTAGGCTCATCTTTATTGCCTCTATTAGCTTTCAAACATGTCATTTCTCCTTGGAGTTTTGTTTCTTCGTGTAGGATGGCAGCACCATACATGATCTTTGCGACAGGTGCCCGGCCTTACATTGCTGTGGCTCTGAGCAGGTCTCCTTTTCTCATATGTGGTGCCTTATAACTCTGAGGTTAGCAACATGTGAATACCTTGGCGTTCTGGCCTTATTTCTTCACACCTTCAGTTGGCACCATTTGCTGTGGTAAACCTGAGCTCAGGTAGTTCAACATTTCATTTCCCATCACTTGCCTGCTTCCAAAACATCATCACTGTGAACAGATCTCTTTGGTTTAGCCACCATCTGATTTTTAAAATGAGGCGGTCTCTTGGAATGAGCAACATTGAAGTGACCTCACTGGTGGATTGCGCTGCTCTGGAAAAGCTGTGGTACCTGTGAGCCAGCTGAAAACGTGGGAACCATCAGACCAGAATACTGGCAAGCTGAAGTTCAGTACTTTTTCCAACTCAAAAAATTCTTCTACTGTTGCTTACTAAGTCTCAGAGTGCAAAAGGAAGTTGTCAATTATTTCCTCATTTATATATGCGCTTGAGTAAGCAACAGAAGAGGCCCAGGTGAGTAATACTTGCTGCATATCCTCTCCATTTCAGGCTCTGCTTGATCAGGGCTCTGACTCTCATAGAAGGCATACTGGTCTCAGGGCATACATACTATACGAGCCTCACTAAGTGTGAAATTATGGCTGGCAGCTGGTCATGCTGAGTCTCTCTTGCTTGTAGACACTTAGGAAGAGAAAAGAGTTCATAGACTGTGGTGGTCAGTGACTGATGGTTACGAGGCAAGAGGCTTTCTCCTTCACGAGGATAGCAGGAAGAAGCAAATCTGGAATCAGTAGATACATCAAGTGCCTGCGGTGGCTTCCTCGTCTAGAAACAACTGTATATTTACAACTGCTGTAACTGTGGCCAAAGAAACAATAAACAGGTGCAGAAACTCCGAAGAACTATTTCCTTGTGCAAGCAACACACATCAGCAAAATGCTGTTTGAAATTGAGGGCGATGCAGAATGAGTGAGAGGGAAGAGATGACTGATATAAAATGTGGCTCCGAGACCAATGAAAGCAGTAGGAAACACAGCTTAATCCATGACTCTTGTTTTGGAGGTGGTTCTTTTTTGTGTGTTTGTCCAGCTACAAGCAATTAGGATACCCAACGACACAGCTACATTAACGTAGCCTGAAGATGACTGGTTTGACTGCGGCAAGGGTTGGTGCGAGCAGGTGCTATGTTCCACCTCTGGTGTCCATTATCTGAAAAGACAGAAACAGCATAAAAGCACGTTCAATTGACACTGAGTTATACAGAATTGATGTGTGCGAATATCAGTTATATTTGTAAAGATTGTATCAGTTTCAGGCATATTTTTATGCATTCCTAAAAGAATACATTTTATAATTTTATAAATATTTTAACCTATTTTAAACGGCCAAATAATTTTGGCAAAAATCATAGATAGATAGATGATAGATAGATAGATAGATAGATAGATAGATAGAGAAAGAGAGACAGAAAGAGAGAAAGAGAGAGAGTAGTTCCTTTTAGCTGGTATGATTCTGGACACACCAGAATAATTTAGTTTTAAAATAAATCATCTTTAAGTGAGCACTTGGCAAGTTGGTTTTTTATGATGAATTTTCTAAAATCAGAAATTGGCCATCCCTGGCATGTGATTCACATTCTGCTTTGTAAGCTTAAATCTTTACACTGGCTCATCCTAGAGTAAACGTTCAAAAAGCAAATACCTCTATGTGTCCATAAACATCAACCAATCAACCAAAACAGCATGTACGTCATCGGCCGTGTGTTTGCCACCAGTGCCTGCATGTTACTGGAAGTCAGAGCTGAGCCATGCCTGAAGCACAAAGCTGCAGAACATGGCTCCTCTGAGTGACAAGGTGATGGGGAGAAGTCTCCAATGGGCAGGTGTGTGAGAGACGTGGCCTGGGACTGAGCAATCCTCGTAGGCGAGAGGATGCGTGAGCATCACTTTGTGCAAGAAACTTGAGCTAATGTGTATTGGATAGCCTCTGGGGAGAAAATAGTGCATTAGTCAAAATTTTGCAGGTAAATCGGTTCAGTTAGTGAGGTTCTGGGAGCCTGGGTTTCTGTTTGTGTATCTTCAAAGGGTTTTAGAATCACGAAGACCGAGTTTCCTTATGTGCTTTAACTCTTGATGGTTTTGATATGAAAATTCAATAATATAACAGCAATCAATGGTTTTAAATAATTTCTGACGTGTTATATTAAATGATCATTTCATTTAAATGATTATTTTACCATATAATGTGCAATGATTCTATATACTTTTATATTGTAAGTCAATTATATACAATATAAAAAGCTTGCTCAATCTGCATATTCTGTATAGAAAATAAAACTGGGGCTTGTGCCATGCCTCAGCAGGTGAATCCTCCATCTTCAAGTGTCAGCATTCCAAATGGAACCTGTTTGTGTCCTGGCTGTTGCTCTTCCCATCTAGCTCCCTGCCTATGACCCGGGAAAACAGTACATGGTGGCCCAAGTACCTGGAGCCCTGTACCCAGGTGGGAGACCTGAACGCAGTCCTGAGCTCCTGGCTTTGGATCAGCTCGGCTTTGGCTGTTTGCAACCAACTGTGGAGTGAACCAGCATATAGACGATCCTTTCGCCTCTGTCTCTCTCTTCCTGTAAATCTGTCTTTTGAACAAAAATTAACTAAATCTTGGAACTGGCACAATAGCTCATTTGGCTATTCCTTCCCTTCCAAGAGCTGGGTTCCACATGCACCCTGGTTCATGTCCTGGCTGCTCCACTTCCCATTGGACAACCTGTTTGTGGCCTGGGAAAGCAGTAGAGGATGGCCCAATGCTTTGGGACCCTGCACCCGCTGGGAGGTGCAGAACAGTCTTTGGATCTGCTCAGCCGCAGCTGCCGCAGCCATCTGAGAAACGAACCAGCAGATGGAGATCATTCTCTCTGGGAATCTGCGTTTCGCCTAAAAATAATTTAAAAAAACTTAAAAAAAAAACTAAATCTTTAAAAAGAGTGCAAAATAATAGTTCGTATATATAATTTTGAACATATATTAATTTATTCAGAATAACCTATAGATTTAATGCTAATCAAATAGCTAAATATGATATGCAGTATTTAATGTAACATATATACTTTCTAGTTAATATCCTATTTAGAACAAACTTAGAAACAGTTTTATAGTATTCATTTAGAAATTTCTTATCAAAAATTACATCTTCATTTAAATGGCTTGATATGCTATTTAAAATATAGTGACTAACCGCTTATGGGAATAAATAAGATAAAAGAAAATAATCATTGTCAATAATGGATTATTTTGAAAATATTTTCAATATAAATTCATTCATATAATTATATAACTTCGTTGCTGGAAGGTATTTCATGTATATTTACCATTTCAGTAGGATTTTCTGTTTTCTAGAAACAAATGTTTCCAAATTCTGTACAGTGTACAGTTGTTCCTTTGCAAGAATCCCTGTAATGTATGATGTATTGAGTGCTCTTAATTTGCCCCATCTCCAGAGACATTCTTCAGCCTGCCACTCCACGAGCAGTCTCCCCCAAGTCCCAGGCCTGGCTAGTTGTTCTTCCATTGCAACAGCACCTGTGACAGTTTTTGTGCCTCTGACAAACAGGTTGCTGCCTGAAACCTCAACAAGTCAAGAAGCCAGAACTGGCCAGAGGTTTCAAACACTGTCCTTAGAACATTCTGGGGGACAGAAAACCCTGGCCTGATACACAAATGTCTGCACTGTGACTACATGGACCTCTGCTGTGAAGGGCAACTGTGATGCCATGAATGGCTGCCAGTTGAAGAACTTGTACTCATTCGTAGATTGCTGCCAATGGTTTGGATGACTATCCAGAGGCTTGAAAGGAGCAGGTTAGAAGTTTGGCATCTAGGAAGTTTGGCAAAGAGGTAGGTGATGATCCTCTCATGATGTGCCCTGAATGCTTATCTCATCCATGACTACCCACCAAAGAGCTGTCCACTGGACAGACTTAAAAATAAGGCAGATAAAATAAAACTCTCTGAAGTGTAAGTCATTCCTCTTTGCCAGCCATTCCAGTACTTTTCCAATGGGTTCATGAGCACAGGAAGCACATTGGCAGGGAGGAAGAGCATTCAGACACCTTGTATAATTAGGTCCTGGTCATTATTGATCACCTCTTGTCCCATCACCAGAGGCCGATGTTGATTGTGAATTCTTGATATGGAGCGGTAAACTGTGCAGACCAGCCTGACATCTGCTGGTCCTCTTTCATCACGGAGCTGGTAAGGATGCTCTTCACAAAGTACAGGATCTACATACTGGCCTTCCCAGACACCATTAGCACTACTATCTATGATCCCGCAAAAGCCTGGAAGGCACACTTGGATCACAGAGAGAGGAGTGCACCATTTGAACTAGACTGTGCCTCATTGTGAATCTCTGAAGGACCTGAGTAAATTTTTGAAAAGAATATGAATATGCAAAGATCCTGGAAGAAAATTTTCTGCACAGAAGGACAAGCAAGTGCAAAAATGCTGAGTTGTTGATGAGATGGATCACAGGTTAAAAAACAAATTAAAAATCCAACATGACATCAGAGGGTCTGGAATGACCTTGTAACTACAAGCAACTGGGAAATTCATATAAAATATTAATTTTTTAAAATTAGTATTATCTTATTGTTTTTAGATTAACTTCACAGGTTTTCTCTATGTCTCGATCATTTATTGAGATTAAAAATTCCTTCAAGTTAATTTCACCTAATACCCAGAAAATGGTGGCATGACCTCAAAAGAGAGGTCATGTGTCGTTTGTGTCAGGAAATAATTCCCGAGTTATGTGCAGCTCGCCGATGCTGGAGATCCCTGAAGACAATCCGGCTGCGAACAGGAGAGCGCTGCCTCACCTGGAGCTGCACGCTGAGCAGAGTCAGCATGCCTGAACTCTTCAGCTTTAAACTTCCAAACAAAAAAGATACACAAGCTTTCTAGCATTTCACACATTTTTACATTTCTTTTGAGACAATACAGAGGCTGCTGAATTATTTAAAGAATATATCTACATTATGCACAAAAAGAATCCATAGTTCAAATGGCAAATAAATGCTTCGATTTGCAAATCAAGGCAGGGCTCACTGTGTTCCAAATGACTACATGTTTAGCAGCAGTGGGAGCACTTTAAGTCCTTATTACTCCACACCTAAGCTTTTGTGGATGGATAACATGCCACATTTACAAACTGTTTCAAAGCACATAGTGTTTGGCAAGCCCTACTCTGCATGCTAGACATGTCCTCCTACCAGACCACACAACCAACAGATGCCAATGTTATCGTTATACTCTTCTGCTCACAAAGGGGATACTGAGGCAGGAAGACATAAGGAACTATTCCAAGATGCCAGAGTTTATTAGTGGATGGACTGGGTGTCAATCTAGACAGATTGCCCTCCTAGGTTTTGCAAAGAAGATGCAGATCCACATTTGGTTGTTGCAAGGATAACTCTGGTGCTTAATTTTTTTTAAAGTGACAAATGGCTTTAGAATTTTAATGCTTTAGTTATATTATTGAAAACATAACTCAGCTTGGCAAAAGTACAAGAAGCAGCACAGTGGAAAGCAAGTGGCCAGCATATCATAGCAGGGAGGGTCTACCATGAGTCCTGGAAAAGGTGCTGCCTTCTGGTTTGTGTTCAGAAATCAAACTCTCCTCTCAAGAAAACCATGCACAGTTCACTCAGTTCCCAACACTCATCTTCAATATGTGGAATATTTTTCATTTTTATCACATGAATATTTGCTTTCAAAGCTGGCACTTACATCTTAGTATGAGAGGAAGAGAAATGTAAGACTAATCTGCATATTCATGAAAAAATATGGTTGGAGAAAACCATGGATGTTAACTGTTATTTCCTCAATTAATTGCCAGTAAGTAAAGATGAAGACACATACAGAATTTTTGGGAGGATAGGTTGGAGCTGGCATGGTTTATGGTGGAGGGAACTGGACTGGTCCTGTTAGGCCACCTGGTATGTTTTAGCTTTGTCAGTATGTTTGTTGCTGTTGACTTTGCATGGCCCACACACAGTCACTCCCACATGAGGTCTACCCATCCTACAAGGCAAACATTACTTCTCGATGTACACCCCCATCCTAAAAGACATCCTGGTCAACAGTGACCTGGACTGTGCTCCCAGAAGATGTTCAGTCAACCTCAGTGTCCGCTGTGTGCTGGGTCTGGCTCCCTCCAGAGGATATGGATAAAATGTCGTAGTTGTTGCATGAAAGCTAGGCTCATCTTCCTGTTTTCTAAGTCATCTCTAGGTTACTTTAAATCTTTCAATCAATGTAGATGTTATACTGACTTGCTCAGAGGAAAAAAAAAATATCTGTGTATATTCAGCACAGGAAGTTGGCTAAATCTGGAGCCCTGGCTGCAGAGGGTAGACTGTTACAGCCTGGTCAACACAGATCAGTGGCAGGCAGTACTCTAAGGAGGCATAAATGGGAAGACTTCAAGACAGGCCAGACACACTGTAGAGGCTGAAGTCAATACATATGGAAAAATCTAGGGGATAAAAACTTGAGCCTTGGCCATTTAATTTGGGGCCAAATGAGGAGTATACAGGCAGAAATTTCCTCCAGGCTCACTGCCTGTGTGATCTTTGGCAAGGCATTCAAGCCTCTGAATATTAGTTTCTTTACTTATAAAATAGTGTCAATTATCCTTGTGGATTTTGCCAATTTTTTCGAGGATAAAAAATGCTGACGGAACCGTCCACTACCCCCTCCTATGTACAACTGTTAAATCTTAATCAATAATGGTTTTTTTAAAGAATTCAAAGATATGGAAGATGAAAATGGTAATTAACATGATTTGATCAAGTATGAATACATATATTAAGTTACTACACTGTACTCCATAAACACACACAATAAACATTTTAAATGACATGAACGGCCTCGTGGTCCACAGGCTGCGTGGAGTCGTGCATCCTACACTGCCATGCCTGGGTAAGTTCTGCCTCAGTATCCCTGCTGCCATGCACTCCAGAGAGCAGCGAATGATGCCTCATGCAGTGGTGTCCCTACTGGAGATTGGGATTGAGTTCCTGGTTCCTAACTTGGGCCTGGCCCAGCCTGGTGGTTGCAGGAATGTGAGGAATGAACTAGCAGCCCAAGCCTCTCTTTCTCTCAGTTCCATGCCTCTCAGATGAATACCACAAATAAATATTTAAAAAAGTTTCTCCTACTTAATGAACACTATCTACATGATGAAACAATAGAAAAATAAAAATGCATTTAACTTCTCATCCTTGAATTAATAAAACAAAATGAAACACATTTAAATAAATTTTAAAGTAAAATGTGAAACTATTCATTAAAATAAACATTTCATTTTTAAATATAAAAAATACTCATTAATGAAGTTTTAACACAAAAAACAGTTTGGAAACATAAAGTTTAACGAAGTAATTCCTATATCAGGAAGCCATCGAATTAGCATGTCAGCCAAAATAATATTGATATAGGATAAGTGATTTACTTAAAAATCTAGCAAAATTAATAATTGAAGCTTTTTAAACCACGTTCCTCAAGTGGCCAGCTGTGCTATGATATCCCAAAAGCAAAACACCTTTCTACTGAGCATTCTACTCTGCGTATTTTACCATGACTGACAAGGAGTTACAATCACTGGTGGACGTTTGTGCAGTACAGGGCATGCTGAAGCCCCCTGGCATTTCAAATACAAGTAACCCAGGCTGTGACAGCACAAACAGGGTCTCGGGAGTGATACAGAGAGAGGAACTTTCAGCGTCTCCCCAAATACACAAGGTCATTAGTCGAGTTTCAGCAAGTCCCTCCCAGTAGGTCAGAGTAGCCCTGCCCATCCACAGATCCTTAAAAGGTGAGGTGGAGGGAAGTACTACATCCTGAAGCAGGCATTACTCGTGCCTGTGGCTGAGAGGCACTCGCACAGAGAGCCAATGTTTTCTCCCCTACAGTAATGAAGCACATTTAACACAGTCCTGGGAACAGAAATCTAACTTTTGCCGACAAAGGTTTAGCATAAAACCTTAAAAAAAGAAAGCTATAATTTAAAAAGACCTTGGTCTTCGTTTACCAAACGAACAAGGAAATATCTTGTTCATAAAATCAAAGGCGCCCCAGCAGCTTCAGTTGAGTTACATGGAACGGATCCAAAGTCATGAACAAGCTCAGAACTTTTGATCCCATGGTCTGTGTAGTTCTCCTGGAAACTCTGAGAAAAGACTGTAGAGCACTGACCTCCCTGCTGTATTCAGACTTGGGATCCAAGTGAGTTCAGGTCATCTCGCTGGATCTTAACACCGGGTGTTAGCTTTAAGATAACTGATTTGACCAAGGCCCAGACAGGAATGGTCATTTTTAGAAAGGCAGCATAGTCAGCTGTATTTTAGTCTAATCCAGACAGTGGCCTGGTCCCGATATTGTAAGATCCTCCTTGGGAGGTGGTAGAAAATACTAACAGGGACTGGAAGCACAGAAAAGCCCAAGAGTTTCTGCTGATCATGACAAGGGGGTGCAGGAGGCACAGGAGGTCAGGAAGCTCTGCAGCAGCAGCGGAAGGGGTGAAGCAGCTCCCTTCCAATGTGTCTGTCTGGGCGGCTGGCACAGCCCAGGCTGGTTGGTTGCTGCTGAGCTGATGACTCCTAGCAGGTTTATGGTTAACGACCTGTGATCTGTGACCTGACAAATTCTGACAGAGAACACTCAGGAAATTATTTTTTATCAGTTCTATTTTCTCAGCTGACAGTGACAAGAAACTGGCTGAGAGATTTGTGGGAAAGCGGCCTGACCTCGTCTAGGTTAGGAGGAGAGCGTAGGGGCAAGGGCACCTGTGGGTTTGGAAGACCATCAAAGACAAGGGGATTGTTGAAGGTAACTGTTGTGTGTATAAAGCCAGCATTTTAGTGTTTGCTGCTTTTCTCGAGTCATACTTGCTGGGGTGAAGCTGAAAAAATGTACGTCAAAAGTAGTTGCCATAATAAGAGGAAGGTTTTGCTAAGCTAGTGTAAGCCATATATTCCTGTAAGAGACAGTTATTTACATATTTTATGATACAATGGATCATTTGGGGAAGCTACACTTCAATAAATTCATGCAAAATAAGATTAAAAGCTGTTCATTTTGCTGTGAAAATCTTTTAAAACATTCTTTTAGAATATATGTTTCCTCAGCTCAGTGATGGCTGAACTGCTAAATCCTTGCCTTGCACATGGCATATGGATGCCAGTTCATGTCCCAGATGCTCCATGTCCCATTCAGCTCCGTGCTTGTGGCCTGGGAAAGCAGTCAAGGGTGACCCAAAGCCTTGAGATCCTACACCCATGTGGGAGACTCAGAAGAAACTCCTGACTCCTGGCTTTGGATTGGCTCAGCTCCAGTCTTTGTGGCCACTTGAGGAGTAAACTAATGAACAGAAGATCTTTCTTCTGTCTCTCCTTCTCTCTGAAAATCTGCCTTTCAAGTATAAGTTTTTTAAAAGAATATGTGTTTCCTCCAATGGGGCTATATCAAATTAAAAAGCTTCTATACAGCGATGGAAATAATCAACAAAGCAAAGAAGCAACCATTACAACCATGAAAGGGGGAAAATCTTTGCTTACTTCACAACAGATAAGGAAAAATGTCCAAGATTTGCAAAGTATTTCAGAAACTCACCAACAACAAACAACCCACCCCATTAAGCAAGAGGCAAAGGAAATGAGCAGGCATTTTTTCAAAAGAACGAACCTAAATGGCCAATAGCCATTTGAAAAAAATGCTCAGGCTCCTTAGCTCTTAGTGAAATACAAATGAAAACCAAATTGAGGTTCCGCCTAACTTCAATGAGACTGCTCTACATTTGGAAAAGTATTCAACAGTTGTTGGTACTGATGGGGGAAGAAGGCACCTTATTCCACTGTTGGTGGGAGTGTAGGCTAGAGCAGCCATGATGGAATTCAGTTTGGAGAGTACTAAGACAACTGAAAATTGATCGACTGTATAAACCAGCTCTCCTATTCCTGGGAATGTATGCAAAGGAAATAAGATCTATATATGAAAACCTTACATTTATAGCAGCACAGTCCGCCACTGGAAACTCAGTTCAGGTCTCCCATATAGGTGCAGAACGCCACCAGCTTAAGCATGTCAGCACTTCTCACGAGCTGAATTAATGAATATCTGCAGGCAAAAGCTAAATTCAGGCATGAATTCTTGGGGTCTCCTCTGTTGGACAAACAGGTGGAGTCTGAAGTCATAGGTGCAGAACTAGCAGCTCTCAGGGAACTCCTTGGTCCCTCTAAGAGGTGGCAAATTAAGTGTGTTAGCCACATTATTTAGACAGCAATCAGGTCAGCTGTGATGTGTCACTTCACAGTGTTCCTAGAAACAGAGAATAATTAAGCAGATCCAATAGTCCCTTTGTTGTATACTCATCTTGCTTTTAGAAAACACTGCAAGATAATTTTTCAATGTCGATTAACTAAATAGAGAAAGGATATTTCATAGTTTCACTTATTTTTCTGACATACCTAGAGTCATTAAGCTAACACCATTCTACAGTAAAACCTTATTATTTCTGTCAGCAATTTATAGATTTTTTTTAATCTCCCTATGTTAGACCACAAAATCCCATCCCTACATTTGGCACATACTCCTTTCTTCCTCTTTCCTCGTTATCAAAACTGCAATGAATGTCATTCCCCACCCTTTGGTTTATTTAGATAATGACATTTTACCAAGAGCTATACCATATGTGTGTTTCTCAAGTGAGGGCTGCAGTTATAAGGATGTTTAAAACAATACACTGTCAAGTAATCTGAATGTCATCCTGCATTCCCATTGACTGCAATTCAATTTCAGAAGTCTTCTTCTGCTTTGGATCTGATGAGGTCTAACATTCAACATTAAGGGCACTAAAGCAATTCCGTTTATGACTGCCTGGTGCTTACCAGGTGCCCAGAAAGAACATCCATGGTTCATGGTGCAGCAATGTGAATTCTGATGCACTGTTTTTCCTGCAGTTGCACTTGGCATTGTTTGAGGTTTCCCACCATGCTTTTTTATTTTATAGCTTTAATAATAATAATGAAAAAGCAAATTCTGATGTCTGTGAAAATAACTCAATTCTTTTTCCTACATATGACATATGTCCCCACGTAATCCTACGTTGGATTGTGTAAACAAACATGAGATTTCTAATGGAACAATGACATAGTCCTGACCATTCTGGACAGATATCTGAGCAGATGGGCTTGTCTTTCTAGACAAATTGCAGTACAATGTGCTTCAGTGTTCCCTGACCATGTAGTCCCTGATTATTGTTTGTCTATACCTTTTCTAACTCATGGTGTGCTAATTCATCAAATAATAACTGAATGTCAAATATGTGCTAATTTCCCACTCAGTGTATTTTGTTTCCCTTTTCTCCTATACTGGATGAAAACCCACAACAAAATGGCACAATAAGCTGAAGTATTCACAATAATCCAATTATATTAAATGTGATCTATCACTGTCAGTTACTTTTTAGATATGAATCTGTAATGCTCCTTCTTTTCCAAATTGGTCTTGGTAAATTTACTTTCTGTATTAAATGACCTTGTCTAGAAACGTTTGAAAAGGTCCTGCCATCCAAAATTTGTAAGAACAACAAGATAAATAGTATTTTTCCAAATAATGAGTTATTCCAGATGTGAATTCCTTTCCATTTTCCTCATTGATTGTCTGAGTAGTATAAAAAAAAAACACCTTATATTTCAATAGCTATTTCCTCTCTATCCAAAGAATATTTCTGCTGTAACTGATTAGCATCCTAGTTTGCTGCTAAATTGTTTCATGACTTATGTATGGCTTGCATAACTAATTTTTATCCTTATATTATAAACCAAAATCAAATTCATTGTTTATGATTAGAAGTGTTATAGATGCTTCTCCTTTTTCATTGTAGACATTTATTCATATAAATCTCCCTGTTAGGCCTGCTGCTCTTCTGGTGCCTCCTGTAATTTTGACATGCTATGCTTTCATTTTAATTTGTTGTAAGATTTCTTTTTATTTTCCTTTTTGGCTTCTGTCTAAAAACTATGTTGCATAAGGACCGAGGTTGTGGCCCAGTGGATTAAGCCACCACAGGCTGGCATCCCCTCTAAGTACTCATTCCTGACCTGGCTGTCCACTTGTGTCCACTTCTGATTCGGCCTCCTGATAATGCACCTGGGAAGTCAATGGAAGATGACTCCAGTGCCTGGGACACTGCCACCCTTTACGTGAGATCGGCTTCATCCTGGTCCAGCCTTAGCCTTGGAATTCTCCTGGGGAACTGAATGGCAAATGATAGGTTCTCTCTATCATAAATAAAATCTTTAGGGAATATGGTATTTAATTTCCACAAAATCACACATTTCCCAGTATATTTTCTGTTATATATTGCTAGTTTTGCTTCATTGTGATTGGAACACTGACTTTGTTAAGTCTTTTTTGTGGTCCGAGATGCTGCAACCCTGAAGGAAAATGTCTCTAGCGCGTCTGAGAGACTGGGCCCTGTTAGATGGAGCACTAGCGCGTCTGAAAGACTGGGCCCTGTTAGATGGAGCACTCTGTGCTCTGTTGGTGCGTTCTTCAACTCTTTCATTACTGCATTGATTTTCTATCATCCACTGTTGAAAGCAGAGTAGTTAGATATATTATTATTGTGCCATTACATAATCACTTGTTACATCTGATTTGCCAATGCTTGATTTATATTCACATGTGTTGATATCCTGTACATATGTATTTGTAGTTATTTTATCTTCCTTATGATTGCACACTTTTTTGTGTGACACAATTTGAGTTCAATATTTTATTTGCTACAACTATAACCAGCACTGCACTCTTACCACCTGCCAGGAACATCCTTTTCCATAGCTTCACATTCAGTCCATGTGTGGTTTTGATTTTAAATGTGGCCATCACAGACAGTATATGTATAGCTGGGGCTTGCTTCTTTACTGTTTAATTTGCTGAGTCTTTGGATCAGAGCATCTCATCTATTTATATGTACAGAAATTATTGACAGGAATTTACTCTTGCCATTTTATTGCTTTCTGTGTGTGTTTCAGTTCTCCTTCTCCTGTTTTCATTTTTTCCTATTTTTGATATGTTTATTTTGTTTACATGAGGTATCTGAAATAGTCCAACTCATACAAAAATGGAGTAGGTTGGTACCTGCCGGCAATGAGTTGCTGTTCCAAAGGTTGGCATTTGGTTATTAAGATGAGAATCTTCAAAAATTTTATGATGCCGCGCTGCCTATTTTCAAATGTGGTGAAAGTGGTGTCTTATGTTAAAGGTTCTTATTGTAACTGTAGTCAGTATCGTGGCATAGCACATAAAACATCACTTGTGGTGCTTGCATCCCATACTGAAGTGTTTGTGGACCTTCTGGCCACTCAGCTCCCAATCCAGCTCCCTTCTAATAAGTGTGGAAAATAGTGAATGTTGGGTGGAGGAGCTGGATTATAGCTCACAGGAGAGACCCTCCGTTTTCATCTTTTTGAGCCCATTTTGGTAGGAGGACCAGTGAATAGAAGAGCATTCGTTGTCTTCTCTCTCCATCACTCTGCCTTTCATATAAATAAATATTATTCTAAAGTTTTCATAAAAATGGAATAATGAGACTGATTTCTTTCATAGAGCAATAACTAAATAAATGTATTACTATGGGTCCAGCATAATGGCTCAGTGACTAAATCCCTGCCTTGCATGTGCTGGGATCTCATAGGGGACCCTGTTAGTGTCCCAGCTGTTCCACTTTCCTTCCAACTCCCTGTTTGTGGCACAAGGAAACAGTGGAGGATGGCCCGCCCAATGCTTTGGGATCCTGCACCCATGTGGGAGACTTGGAAGAAGCTCCTGGCTCTTGGCTTCAGATTGACTCAGCTCTGGTTGTTGCAGCCACTTGAGTAGTGAATCAGCAGACTGAAGATCTTTCTCTCTGTGTCTTCTCTCTGTGGATCTGCCTTTCTAATAAAAATAAATAAATCCTAAAAAAAGAGCAAACTCTCAAAAATATGTTACTGTAATTATCATAAAAATGAACTAAAGAAATACAATATTAAAATAGAAAGCAACAGTTGCTGAATTATATATTCACTGGGCTTATTATTTTTCCCTTAAATTTGGCTTTACATTTAATTAACTAATTAATGGCGAAGATTGTTAAAAACTTGTTTTTATGTATGTAGTGTATCTTCCCTACAAACCTTAAAACAAGTTTCTAATCAAGAAAAATATTGAGTCAATTGAATTACTACTTTGAATTTCTTCAACAATCTTTTATTTTTCACAAAATGGAGATTGATTAATTGGGAGAAGAGCCAACCCCAAGTAAATGCTCTAATGAAGCAGAAGTGATAGCTTGCTGCTCTATAACCTATCACTTGAACTGGGTTGGTTAGCCGAGAGATTATCACATCCATCAGTCTGAACCAATGAATCCACTCCTCTCAATTATGTACTATATTTGAAGTCAGTTTGCTACAGTCTGTTAGCCCATGGTAGTCAACTGTAGAGAGAGGATATGACCAAGATATAAAGCTCCAGTTGCTTGTTTGAAATAAACTCCAAAATATGGTGGTAGTGCCTCTTGTGTCATTAGGCTTTTTCTAAGTTATTCCAGAGTGATTTTTGTTGTTGTTGTTGTTTGCATGGAGAATGTTTTCACAGAAGATCCAATAACTGATTACAATGGAATTAAATGGAATTAGTAATCAGGCATAACTAGTGAGTCAGAATTGGAATTAAAGAAGTATAATCATGAGGATTAATGACAGTTTTTGTTCGGTCGATGCAGCTCAACGCATACTAAGCTCACCATAAGGCTGGAGCACATATGCGTGAACAGAATGACTAATAAGCCTGAGAACACATGAGCAGGAAGTAAGCTAATTGTGGAATCAAATGAGATGACTGACGGAGTATTTGTGATTAATGCACTGACACTATAAGAAGTTTCTGAACTTTTGAAATGTTGCTTATTTTAAGAAAACAACTTGCAGATTTGCTAACATTAAGTACCACACATTTATATTAGTTCTGTAAGCTAGCTTAATGAAAACATCAGTATTTCCTATTCTTTTCTAGACAATTAAGCTTGTTCTAAATTGGCCAACATCATTGTTATTGTAAACACCTTATAGTCTCAAATGAATAAAAATGGTTTAATCAATTGTTTCAATTACAGATTCATATCTTTCATCATGGAGTGATATATTTACACATATATTTGTAAGTTATGCCTTTTCTAATAACAGTAAACTGCTCTGAGAAAACACATTTCTAGGTAATTTGGCTGCTGTGCGAATATCATAGAGTGTACTCACTTTAAACTAGATGGCAGAGGTCAGTCCTTGATTTGGATGTGGTAAAAATAAGTTAGATGAGACCACTGCCAGCATAATTTGATAGCGTGAAAAAGTCCATAAACTCCTGTTAGAATACTTAATCACAATTGCTTTCATGTTAGATAATTATATGTGTTATACATTTATACTACTGGTAACACAGCAGCATCACTTATATTCCATCACTATAAATGTATGAGTAATGCGCTGCTCTCTGATGGCAATGATTGCCGTGAAATTGCTAGGTGATAGTATTCTTTAGGTTGCGTTACATACAGGTTCTTTTGTCAACTGAACACATCTATGACTATATGAGAATATTGATTACAAGTAGGGATATATTTTTATCATTCTTTTCTTGAAAGAAAAACTGTGAAGTCATTACTTCTTTGTTCTATAAAAATCATGTGTGGTAAATATTTCCTAGTTGTATATACCATGCATATAAATGTGATCCACAGTTTTATTCAAGCTCTTATTCAATTACAATGGCTAAGGTAATTCCTAACATTAAGTTGATAAAATCCCTTTAAATTTTAGCCTGTAAAGTACATTTTAATAAAACTGAGGATTTCTTATACATTGTAATCATCACAGTTTTACTTAGGTTTAATAATCTCTGGTCTTCTCCCTCTGTTCCATGTTATTTAATTTTCCAAATTATCCAAACGTAGATTTCTGTGAAACGTTAAAAAGTTACACAACTCCTTTTTCTGTGTTTTTTCATTTGTCTCTCTACCAATTAATTGCAAACATGTTTGAACTCATGTCTATTGAACAAAACAAAAGAAAAAACCTGGATGTCAACAGAATCTTGCTTCTGTGAGGAAGGAGTGCTGTAGAACTGTCCATATGTCCGTACACGGATGTACTGTTCTGTGTCCCAGTGAAATTTAAACCAGGTACTTTCTTATCTTCAGCATTTCTTTAGGAACAGCAGTAATGCAGGTGTGTTTATCAGATTATTGTCACATATCAATTCCTTAAAAGGAAGAAAAGATGAAAGCTCAAGGAACAGATAAGCATACTTTTTTTCACAGATGTTTTGTTAATGGTTCTGAAGTTTCGAATTTTTAGGAAAGCCTTCAAATCAGAAATACCAGATAATATTGACGTTTTTAAAGGCTAACTACTCTACCAACCCTGTTGGCTTTCTCTCCCTTCCTACCTACTCCCTGTCCTGATTGCGTTGTATCTTTATTTTAGTTCAGAGTAACGTATTAACTCCATAGAGTAGCATTAACACTCCCCACAGCCATTATCTTGAGATACACTTTACTTATTAGTTCAATCTTGGCAATAAAAACAAACATATCACTTGACTTTAAAGTCAGTTTTATTTGCTGTTTTATTCAACAGATACTTTGTCCCATTGAAATGTTTCTCTTGCTTATGTTTTACAAAGGAAACTATAAAGTGTGCACAACCATGTGCAGCTCAATCGTTTTTCATAATATTTAAATAATCTGCTTCAGTTAAGTTGCCGATTGCAATGGCATCATTCTGTATTGGAGTGCTGATTCTAGTTGCAGCTACTCTGCTTCTGGACCAGCACCCTACCGATGTGCTGGGAAAGCAGTGGGAGCTGGCCCCAATACTTGAGCGCCTACTACACAAGCCGGGGAACAGTACAGAGTAACCATTCCTGCCATCAGCCTTGCCCAGACCTCGTTGCTGCAGCCGTTTGGGGAGTGAACCAGGAGACAGAAGATACCCGTAAAAAAGTGAATCAGATAGTCCACCTCATAATGGTATGATGCTGGCTCCTGCAGAGTGCGTTACTGTGAAAAAGCCGGAGGCCCACAAGTAAACGTTCCATGTGCTGCAGTGACTGTAGTCTTGCTCCCCAAGGATCAGGTTTATAATACACTTTGTGCAACTAGTTCTTCTCTTTTACTTTCAGCCCACAGAGCAAATAAAACCTGAAACGTGAGAAGCTGAGACTGGGATAATTCCAGTTGGCAATTCTCTTGTCATCATGTTTTTTCACCAGCAGATGGATGGGACTGAGTGAGATAACTGCTTGAAGAACTTTACTTGTAGGCAGAAGACATTACTGGCTATCATGGGTCAAAGATAAGGATATAAAGTATTATACTTCACAAAGCATTGGTTGAAAATCTTGTATTTAAAGAGCATTTAAAAAATCTGCTGTGTATCTCTGGAAAAAATACCAAAGCTTTAACATTTTTTTTTTAAATAGGCCTATCTCTGGCCCACTCTTAGAAATATGTTGTCATGACCACTATAAAACTATAGTAATGGTTTTGAAATTTCATGAAGAAAATATTTTAGGTACCTTAGTGAGAAATGATACAATTAAAGGCAATGATCCCTAAGCAGATTCTTATTTTATTTTATTTTATTTTATTTTATTTTATTTTATTTTATTTTATTTATCTTATTCTGGATACCCATGCACCATATCTAGGAAAAATAGCTTCACCCACTACAAAGACTTAAGTAAAGCAAATTGTGTCAATATTAAACAAGAAAAGATATGGAAGCCTGTACTTCTGGTATAGATTTTAAGAAGAATTTTTTTTTTCCTAGTAAATGCAATCTAGCATCAGATTTGAAATTCCCCAAGATAGTATGTAGTCAGTGGACAAATCTTTCCCATAAGAACAAGCAAAACAAACCAAAAAACATGGGCAAGTGAAAAGAAATAATCTTGTCCCAGACAAATCAAAATTTGCACCAATTGGCCCCACCCTTCCCATCAATCATATTACAAGCCTTTCATCATCTGTGTGTACGATAGACATCCCCCAAGTTTAGTGCCTTCATTCTGAGCTTCACCTGGCATGTCCTGTTTGTGCGCTGCTGGAGAGAGCTGAGGTTGATAGAAGATTCACAGGTTATTCCCCAGGTGATGGGGGGAGAGCAGAGCTTAGGACTCTGCAGAGATTGAATGCTTAGCCGAGTTTTCAGAAAGTAAGGAATTGTGTTCTGCCATTTGAAGAGGCGTGGGCTAAGAAGCCAGTGCAATGCTTCCTGCAGCTTTCTGGTTGTCAGGACAGCAGGAGGAGAGGTCTTCTCCCTCTTAAAGATGGAAGTGGATGAGCAACCAGGGACAAAACATCAGTGACAAGTGGATGACATGATGGGCGATGGAATTGGAGGTCATTCGTTTGCACACGTGACGTCTGAGGTCGCCTTGTGTGGAGGCTATGGCGCAAGGGTAGCCTGAGAAATCACTGTTTCCATACAACTGCTTCCAATAAATGATGTTTTTTATCCATTAGGCATTTGTTATAAACTAGATTATCGTATGATTTCCTTCTTAGTCTGGAGTAAGTGTTCTTTCAGAGCACTCTGACTCATGGCAATGTGTTGCCTTCCTTCATACCCACCAAAGCAGCAGCTCTCCTTGGGTTTCCATTACATCAAGCCCACACAAGAAGTCCATGCTCTTGGTCAATAGAAATATTCTTCTGCTACAAAATGTAAAGCAGACACTATTATTTTGTCTTCAAAATGCCTCATTTTGTCTTTGTTTTAATGAGGACTTTATTTGTGAGATTTCTCAGCTGTGAAATTTATTGTAATTAATTTTAGAATATTGATTTTAATTAGTCTATGGTTATAACCTAGAATATGTTTGTTTTTTTTTTTTACTTTATGACCAAATCCACATCATAAGCAATTTTCAGTAAACTGACCAAGTCTTTACATATGGCAGATTCCAGGCTCAGTGCGGTGGCCTAGTGGCTAAAGTCCTCACCTTGAATGCCCCAGGATCCCATATGGGTGCCAGTTCTAAATCCCGGCAGCCCTGCTTCCCATGCAGCTCCCTGCTTGTGGCCTGGGAAAGCAGTCGAGGATAGCTCAAAGCTTTGGGACCTGCACTGTGTGGAAGACCTGGAAAAGTTCCTGGCTCCTGGCTTTAGATTGACTCAACTCTGGCTGTTGTGGTCACTTGGGGAGTGAATCATCGGATTAAAGATTTTCTCCTCTGTCTCTCCTCCTCTCGTATATATCTGACTTTGCAACAAAAAATAAATAAATCTTTTTTAAAAATGGCAGAATCTAAAATTAAAAATGATAGTACATGTGGTTGAAAACTTCAATTTTATACTAAGTTCATTTCAATTAGTATCAGTCTTATGAGAAGATAAACGATACCTGCACACACAGGGTAAAATCACCCTATAATAATCTCCTTTGGAAGTTGATTAAGTTGTCCATGCTTCCATACTTAGTAACCTTAGACTACACGGTCGGCCTATCACCTTCTCTGTCTTTCTTAGACCTGTGTTGGAGGGCTTTCTCTGCATCCTTGTTGTCTCTGACTGTGTGCCATGGAGCCCTTTGTCGGTGAGCTTTCCCATTTATTCACCCTATTGTTTTTTCCTTCAGGGACGTCTGGATCGCCCTCAATCAGGAAGGAGTCACAACCTTTGCTCCTCATCATAGTTACAGTAACACATTCAGCTGATAGCTGTCTTTGCTCTAACTTCAGAAATGATGTACGCAGACACACAGATCAACCGCGGGCTTCTGAGTGACCACTGATTCAGAAGCTAGGCAAAACCAAATGGAAATAGAATCCTAACTTATTTTTATCTCAGTGCAATTAGGTGTGGAGGCATAATGATCCGCAGTGAAGCAAGAAAGGAGTTTTGCTTGAATGGATATTTTAATACAGTCCACAGAGATTCATGTTTTTATTTGATTTAGTTATTTATAGTAAATTTTAAGATAGTCATAAAAACTTAATACCATGGTAGTATAACGTTTTGGTAATTTAACTGATTTAAAATGAAGTATGACCAAACACTATATTTGCAGCAAAACTGATACACACAGGCACTGCTTTGTCTTTTCTTTTGTTTTATTTTATTTTATTTTATTTTATCTTTTATGAAAAGACAAGGAAATTGGCACATACATACATTTATGTGCATATATGTATACAATGAGGTGCTATTTAGCTATAAAAACTGAAATTCTAGGGCCCGGCGGCGTGGCCTAGCAGCTAAAGTCCTCGCCTTGAAAGCCCCGGGATCCCATATGGGCGCCGGTTCTAATCCCGGCAGCTCCACTTTCCATCCAGCTCCCTGCATGTGGCCTGGGAAAGCAGACGAGGAAGGCCCAATGCATTGGGACCCTGCACCCGTGTGGGAGACCTGGAGGAGGTTCCAGGTTTCCGGCTTCGGATCGGCGCAGCACCGGCCCATTGCGGCTCACTTGGGGAGTGAATCATCGGACGGAAGATCTTCCTTTCTGTCTCTCCTCTGTGTATATCTGGCTGTAATAAAATGAATAAATCTTTAAAAAAAAAAAAAAAGAAACACTTTCTTAAAAAAAATAAAAAATAAATAAAAACTGAAATTCTATTATTTACATAAAAAGGGTTTAAACCTTTTTCTTCAAAAACTGAACATCAGGAAGCGTTTGTTCACTTCCCAAAACAGGAGGAGTCTATTGACTGTCTTCTTCCTACTCAATCACCACAAAAGCCTTTTGTAGCCTAAACAAGTACTATTATTGGAAGATTTAAGAGACATTGTGAAACTTTGCTGTTCACTGTGCAAGAGTCAAATGCACAAATTACCGATCAAAAATCTCCGATTTATATAGGAAATTGAGAAAATCCATTATTTTGGCTCCTCTGTGGTCTTCCTTTTACAGATTAAAAAAAAAAGCATGCATTTGCTGAAGTCACTGCTGTGTCTCTCCAGCGTGAAATAGTGGAAGAAAAGGGCACAGCTTCAATTAAATCTATGAACTTTGATTGATGCAAACATAATATTTCAAACATTTAAAAATCATCTGAATCCAAATTAATGGACAGACACTTTTGTTACGAAATTCTACTAATTTAAGATGTTGTCACAAATGTTTTCAGGTAATTACATTCTGTGCTTTTTAAAAATGTGAATAAGGGCTGGCTACTGATTTTCTTCAAGAAACCCATTAACAATCTAAATGGAACATGCCCAAAGGCTGATTGGCTGGGTAAGAGCTATTCATTATACATGGCACTGACAAAACAAAATTGAGAGAAAATATGCTATGAACAGCTCATTGCTATTTAATGATTATTTCAATGTATCAGCAGCCTTATCATCACAGAATTCATCTGGTTTAATGCATATCCTGAATGCTTTGAAGAACACCATTTTGAAAGCAAAACATTATCTATAGCAGAAGATATGGCACTTGGGTAAACAAGAATGGTGCACCATAGTAACTGATAAATAATGCCAACAGACGTCTTCATCAACCACCATGATGTAATATGAGCATGGGAGTCCTTCAACCTCATTTCAAATGGAGTCTGTGACAAAATGAAGTAAGATGCTGTTCTAAACTATGTACTCATTCCTGACTTCACAGGCTAATATTTGTAAAATGCAGAGTGTGAAATATTAAAACAAACTGATAATTTCATAAAAACACAAGAACTTTGCAGCAGACTAACGGTTAATGCACTTGACATACTATATGCACTATTCTTGATCTATCTTTGGCGACTCAGCAAGAAATTGAACACACAGATCCTAAGTTTCAAGTATTCTGGTACATTTAGACATATAGAGAGAGTACCAAGGCTTTCAAAACAAGAAGCAAATAAATTTGTTTCTCTTATTTATATTTGAATGCAGATTTCATTTCTTCTTTGCCCAGAATTAATAAGACACCTGCACTCCCTTCCTCAGAAAGTTTTCAAAGTTTCAAGGAGACTGGAACCTTTCTCACTCAAAAAAGATGAGATAGTTTTACTTACAATCCTAACATCTGCTCCCATGGCTTCCACATCTGTGCGTAGTAGCGCCATTGCTTAAACACTAGGCAGCAGTAGTTTCTGGCTTTGAATGGGCTCAGTTTCATCATTGTGACCTTTTGAGAAGTGAACCAACAGATGGAAGATCTCTCTCTGTCTCTGCTTCACACTCCACAACTCTGCCTTTCAAATGGAAATAAAGAAATCTTTAAAATAAAAAAAAAATTTGATATCTGTGAATAAAGAACTAGGAAAATTAGTAAAATGTCTTTTAATGTATTTTGATGCCAGTTTACTTTATTAAGGCTAATTGTTGCCTGTTTCTGCCACTTTATTATGACTATTATTATTATTATTTTATTATTTTGTTTTATGACACAGTTTAATAGGCACTGGGTTCTCCCTCCCCACTCTTTAAGTTCCCTACCCTCACCCCTGATCTCCCCTCCAGTTTTACAATGGATGTCTTTCGTGAACTTTCACAAGTCCATCATGCTGCCACCAAGGTGTCTCCCAACAGTGTAGGCATGGACAATGTTGGAGAGTCCAACATCCAACCATCAGGGCATTGTCAGCTATTTTGCTGTGAGTCTATGCTTGTGCTACACGCATGGAGACATGCTTCTCTCTGTTTCCATCTATGAACATATTGATTTCTGCTACACTTCCATTATGCATCCCTTTAGGTACAGAGCCAGTGTACACAGTCCAACACAGGGAGAAAAATAGTAAACCTTCATCCACATGAAATTAATGAACATGTAACAAAGGTATCAGTGAGATGCTAGGACTGTGAAAAAGATTATCAAGGATCTTCATGTAGGCTAGCGTGTGCCCCATGTGGCACTAATTAAGGTTCAATAAGGGCTAGATCATCATTAATTATTGGCAGTAGCAATAACAGTGATAAAAGGGACATTAACAATCTCAGGTGATTACAAGCAATCAGTAGTTTATGGATGATTGATTAATGAACTGTATCATAAGATCTTATTACAAAAAGGTACAAATAACTAGGAAGTGCAAAAATGTGAAATTCACAGGTAAAATTCTTAGATTTTATATAATTGTACTGTAAATTGAAATACAAGAACCATTGCCTGAGATGTTGTGCAAAACATCCCTTAGCAACATCCCTACCTTCTGTTATATGGTAATAACTCTCCTGGCTTTGGTGTCATCACCAGAAAAATCTCCAGACGTTGCCAAAATCTGCATGGGTGGCAAAACATCCCAAGAACCACCCAACTGCACAATGTACATGCTCAGTAGATTCTACCAGTCCAGTCTCCAAATTCCCTAAGCCCACTTTTATGTTCCAAAAAAATAATTGATATAGCAACCAGTGAACATGGTATGTGATTCTCATTCAGATTGGCTAGCTATGAATCCTGATCCCAATACTTAGTACCACTACGACCATCATGGGGATGCCAGCAAGCAAACAAACAAAACCAGCATCTGCCTTTTAAGAGGTGTTGAGAAGGAAGTAAGCATAACCTTTACAGATACTTCAGATGACTGTTCCCTGTGACTGTTGTCTGATCTCTCATCCAAACCAAACATCCTAAAACATTTTCACTAAGACAAGCTCTTAGTTCCTGTGATATTTCAACATCTGCGTGAGAACTGTAAACGTGCACTCACTACTGTCTTGCTAGGACATGCAATTTGATCTTCTCTCATCTGAGAATCTTGGAGATGTCTTTCATTTCTCGTCCGCATCTAATTCTCTTATTTTACCTTTAGTACAACAGTGCCTCGTAGGGTATAGTTTTGAAAGCATTTCAATTGAATTCTTTCAAAATCCCAGCAGCTCAAGAAGGGTAAATGTGAGTAAAGATGTTGTTAGGAATCTATTACAAGGCAGACACTATTCTGGCTTCCAGACAATGAGCTGAAGAATCAGGATGACTGTAAAGCACTGGCCTTTGTACCTTGACTGGGGTTATTCTCTCTTTCTTACCCTTTTTCTACATCTCTGGTAGGTAATTTTGTGAAAAATACACAGAGCATTACGTATGTCTAAAATGAGTTCTTCAGTATCAACTTACCATTTGTCTAGTCTTTCTCAAAATTATTATAGCATTTTTAAGTTCTAAATTGCATTCCGACAAGATGGGTTGTGTCATTTTCAGATATTTGGGTTCTTTTCCATCAGTCATGTTTTTCCTCTCACTAATATTATGTCTTCCTGGAATCCCATTCTTCATGGTTCTGGATTATGTCCATCCAACATGTAATTAATAAATGCAGTCCTTTCTGACTACTCTAGTGTGCGTTGATATCAAACACACCTGAATCTTTCGTTGTACTGCATTTCACATGTTTGACATCTGACCATTCTCCGATTATTTCATGTTTCTTAGTTCTGCTCTCCAAGAGAAATTATCAACACAACAATGGAAGGGGTGGTATGGATGATGCTTTTGTATTTCCCAGACATATGGAGATTGATGTCCAGGCTATAACTATCTCTTGGGTAAATATTTGATCTTGATTTAGACTAGCAGCAAAGACCTAGTCCAAAGACAGGCATTCCAAGGATGGGGAGAACTGGCTTTTAATTTTCTAAAAAACACACTGTGCCTCTTTTGTTTTATGTTCTGGCTAATCATGCTTGTTTCAGAGAGTTGCTTTTGCCCTTCAGCAAAGCTAATCACAGCAAAACCACTCTCTGGAAGAACCTCATTGCCATCTTGGCACTGATTCGTGCTCCAGTCAAGCCAGGAGTGATGTCAGCCCTCGCAGGACTGTGTGGCTCTCTCACATTCAGGGCTCACCTCGATGTGTGCAAAGGTGAACTGTGTCTACTGCATCAGGACACATGTGGTTTCTTGTTGACTTCAAACATGTGCTGACATTCTAGAGAAATGGGAAGCAAATCCATTTACAATACTGTAGGATTGGTCCTAACAGAGGCAAGTACATATATTTTCTGTCTTTTAGAATCAAATCTGGTTTTACACATTGTACTCAAAAAGAAAATAAAGTCTTGAGTGGAGACAACAGTTAATCAGTGTTCATGAATTTTCGGGTTTCATTTTCATTTTTAGTGTCTTTGACACTAAAAAATAAATACTATTTCCATTACATGTGCCTGATTATAATATACAGACATGTTCATCAGGTTTATACATGTTAAAATGTTGTGTTTTCTGTATTTAACAGGAACTTGCAAGATTATTCTGAAAATTTATCTTTTCATCAATGAAATTAGACAGCATCTTGATAGGATAAACCTGAGAAATAAATACTTTATGTTTAGGGCTTTTGTAAGACATTTTGAAATTTGAGTAATGTTTAGCCTTTAGCAAGTCTAAATTTAGGATGTTCATCATAGAAATAAGTTAATGAGGCTCTTTTTTTTTTTTTTTTTTTTTTTGCTTGGACTCAGAATGATATTGCAAAGTGGGCTTTTGATTCGAGGAAAGGCAGTTACTGTGGCATGTATCATGGTTCCTCACAACCAAATCAAACTTTGTGATGGTTCCTTTTTTTCTGGCTTGAATGTAAATGGCAAATCTTCAGCATTGCATGCAGAAGCTGAGTGAAGAAAGTGGAAGAGTCCTCTATCAGCTGCAAAGAAGCAAACATTCCCCACAGTAAGTACAAGGCCGAGGGAAGCTGGACGGTTAATAGCAGCAGCAGTAGATTAACTCAGGGGCTTCCCTCGCTGAGCAGCTCTTTAAATGGAATGTGTTCTCGGGTCTACACAGCTAATGAGTATTATTTATAGGAGGAAATTTAGGTACCGACTTGACTTCCACACCATGCAGAACTGTGTCGTGACCTACAACATTGATAATTCAGAGTTGTCTAGGCCTGTAATAGAAGCCAGGTTACAGCAAGGAGCTGGGACATGAGTGATTATTGCTTTTCCTGTGAACAAGAGGAATATGAGCCAAGGAAACCTACTCACAAAGAAAGATCACTCTCGAGTGGCTGACAGCTGGTTCAGGCAGATGTGTTAAGCAAGCCAAAAATATGTTATGTGACGAGGACACCTGAAAAATTGATCGAAAAGTGTGCCTGCTTGAACCAATGACTATCATATCTAAGAAAAGTGTAAGGAAGATGGCCATGTCCGATGACCGCAGGTGCTTCAGGCTGTGGTGCAGATGTCATCTCTGACCAGCAATATCTAAAAAAATGGAAAGAATAAATACCAGGCAGGGCAATGAATGTCCTCTGGATCCAGCTTGCAGCCTCCTGGCAGGCGTGGTGAGCAGGCCACCTGCCAAGGATCCCACTGGCAGCACTGAGGATCCATGGCACGGAAAAATCCTCATAGCATCTGAGTGACAATGTGCACCTAATTTTCCCAGACGGCATGAGCATGGTTCAATATACACACAGAAGTTATTTGGAGGTTTTCAACCATCTAAAAATTGAACAATGGTCAATGTGGAAGTCTCTGTACATATTCTTGATAAACTAGGCTTTGAAAATTGAGCTGAATTACTTGATTTGCATATTTGCATGCATCATCACCTGGGAAGTTATTTTCTGATAAGCAACTCTAATGTAGTATTAAAATCTCAAAGCTAGTTAAGTATCACTTTCACTGCAGAAGTATGTTCATCTCTCATCTCCTTTGTTCCACAAGAATAATGTGGGTTTTTCATCCTTCCTGAGGTTTTGGGTGCTAGGTTGTAAAAAAAAAATTCCTTATTTCCTCTTTTTCAACAAGGGTGTTCCCTACAGAAGCTTGCTGCGCAAAGGCTGGAAGCGCTAAACCGTGGAAACGAGCAGAGTTGGTGACATTTTAAAGTGACGAGCATGTGCATTTTGCTGAATAAAAATAAACCGCTTCCTTATAATCCTACATTTTCTCAACAGCTTGAGTTTATATTCTCCTACTCCAAATTCCTGCTTTGTAAGAAGTCCTACCTGCAGAACTGGGGTTGAGGTTGAGCCATGAATGGGTGCACATGCATATGTGTGCATGTGTGCATGCAAGCGGCTTTCTCGTCTGTCCTTCAGTGCACGTCTAACATATCAACCAATCAATATTTCTGAGTGCTAGACCCAAAAATGGATGGATAAAATTTCTGGTCTTGGAGTCAACAGCTAGGAAATTATACCCCAGTTTTTCATTAGGTATACACACCTAGGAATATATCCAATAGTTCTACATGTCTATTTATCCATTTGCAAATTAATGATGAAAATAGCTTTCAATACAAACTGTTACTGTGATCTTAAATTGAAATTCATAATTATTTTAGAAAACAATTGATTGTATTAAAGTTAATTTTCAGCCTTTAGATATAGCGAGATGGACTTGGAAGTCTGATAATAAGAAGATAGTCTGGAAATGGAGAATATGGGACTTGAACTGGCACCCTTGTGGTATGCCAGCTTCACAAGCAATGTCTTATCCTGAAAGTTGGCCCCTACGTTAAATTTATCTTTTAATATGGTTTTCAATGGAAGTTTTGAAGTACTCTAACAGTTCACTGCATTTTTAATAATGTTTCTATTTTTCACATTTTCCATATACTGAGAGCTCCACAAAGTGGTGGCCTTCTCAGGTAGATAGAAATCTATAGCTTCAGATAGGCTCACTGTTGAATTTTACTGAATATGTCAAAGTTATGTCAATTCCCCACACCATATTCCAGAAGATAGGAGCAGCAAGAATACTACCCTAAAATTCAGCAAGACCATCACCCTAATAACAAAACCAGACACAAGTTTTATAAGAACAGAAGAAACCAGAGCCTTATCTCTCTTGTAGGTATGAACACAAAAATACTCAACAAAGTATTTTTGGTCAAATGCAAGAGTGTGAAAAAGGTCTAATTGTACCACAAATCATAGATAGTATGAAAAAAAGGTCTACATTGTATCGCATATCATAGAGAGTATGACAGTAACCAAGTTCACATTTATCACATCATGGCATGTGGCACTTTAAAGTGTCATCTTCCTCCTCCATATCCCTAGCGCCAGACTATTCACTTGAAAAAAATCTGAAAATAATATTTAAAGGATAGTTCCCAAAGTACCTGACTTGTACTTCCCAAGCTGTCACAATCAGTGAGAACAGTGCCAGGATAAGGAGCTAAGCAGACCTAACAATTTCACGTAACGTAGTGTCCAGGATGGGTTCTTGGAACATGGAGAAGACAGGAGGTGAAAACTAAGAAAATGTGACTGCACTGTGGACTGCTTAATAATAACACATCCAGATTGGCCCATTAGCTCTGGGCAATGTACCGTGCTAATGGGGGGTTAAGAAGACGGGAAATTGGGTGTGGAGTATATGGGGATTCTCGGTGCTGCCTTGTTACTTCAAGGCAAATAGAAACTATTCTTACTCTAAAATAAAAATCGTATTTGAAAATGGATTCTATTAATCTAGTAACACTATGATTTATTTCCACATGAAAACTGTCCAACATTTCTACTTAGCAGAAGTTGATACAGAAGAGGAAGGACATCAAGCTTGACATCTCTTTTTAGTTCATTTCATCGCTATTGCTGCATTTCTCTTGCCGCCTTTTTTCTTCATTGCTTCTTTTTCAGCAGCACTGATTCTGATTTATGAAGATCTTTTGAATAAATTCAGCATTTGGATACTTATCGAGGATTCTTTTGGCTCATTGGTTGCAATCCTGCATGTATCTTGTCTTTTTCTATCTTGTGTTTATAGATTTGTTGGCATACTACTGCTCTTTCTTTTTTCTTGGTTTTGCTTTTTGTCTTTTGTGCATATTCTTGTGCACATGGGGTTTGGTCATGTTCCTTCCTTGGTTTATTTGAGAATAAAACAGGATTCCAGGACTGTTTGAAAATGCTCCGATGCAAAGAGTGTGCTATGTCAGGATAGCATTCCCAGCTGCCCATCGACCCAGCTAAGAGCATCTCCTCAACACCATGGGAACCATGGCCACTTCAAGTGGTTACATGGGTCTTGCAGCACTAATCCTGACTATAGACATTTCTGCCTCCCATGCTGGAGACCCAAACCTGTGCCAAGCTCTCCTTGGGAGGCAGAGCTGCCACTTTAATTTCTGTACTTTGTGTTACTGAGATTTTAGTCTTGTGTCTGCTTCACGTTGAAATATTTCCCTACCTGCATTTCTCCAACATCTCTATCTTGCAGAGTGTAGGACCTGTTTCAAGCAACTCCTTGGACCCATTCTTGTCGGAATTCTGAGCCTCCAAAAGGCTTGGTAAGTAATTCTGAGAGTCCGGAAGGCCAGAGAAACTTTGTGCTACATGGAGTTTATCACAGGGCCCATCCATGCAGCCCTGCAGTCATACTCCAGTTTGCACAGGTGTGGATCTTGTAAAGTTGGCGCCCCAGCCACGATGGCGGCTTTGAGAGGGACTCTTCCAGACTTCACTGAGCCTAAGTTTTCTCATGCACAGGCATGCTGTGTTGTCCCACTGTGGCAGCACCCACTGATACTTTGAGTCTTCAGGGACCATTTATCCACCTCTTCATTTAAGAAGTCACCAGCCTTTCCCATGACATCAGTTGATGCTATCTATTTGTAATGGACAATACAGTGAAATAAAACATGTTGCTGTGAAGTACTTGACAGTTCATCAATGAGCCTTCCAGAGGGGTTCCACTCTTTTTTTTTCAGTGAGCATTTCTGATTCTGAGAGGAGGACTGTGTGTATAAGCAGTGATTTATTCTCAGCTTGTGTGCGCCTGCAGGGCCTCCGCGTGTCCTAGGCTGTGTCCCTCTCACCTTGGCTGTGTGCACTGGCAGGGACCACGCATGTCCTCAGCTGTGTTCCTCCTCTGCGTCTGTTTCAGGGTAGTTTAGCTCATTCCCTTTCTTCTAATCTGGAATGGAGTTTCCTTTGCCTCTTTGGCTTGTCCAGTGTAATCTTGTGTTGTTCTTGTTTGTCAAGGGGCTGCTTAACCGGTTCAAGAGGCCTGACATGGGGGAGTGTCGTCTCACCCATCCCAAAAGAAAGAGCTTTGTTTTCCTGACCTTCTGCTCTACAGGAATGCTTTCCGAAAATCGATGAAAGTGTTCTCTCCAACCTGCAAGTCTGTGTTTCTTCTGGATTAAGATGACACAGAAGTCCTTTAGTTTGCTTAGACTCCTCAGCACACACAAAGTTAGGCTGAATCTTGTGCAAAAATAACTGAGAACCACACCAGATGGATGATAATGCCATATTTTTAGAATTGAAACATCTTAATGAGAAGCTGAATTGTAGGACAGGAAATACAATGATGAAATTCTTTAAACCAATGTGCCAGCATCAAAGCGATTAAAAGCAAGCATGCTTCATTCTCCATGTAGTTAAAAGAGTCGCCCACCAATATCAATTATGTGAGGTAAATGCAGAAACACACACACGCCATGTAGAGGCTTCTGTGTCAGATTTCCAGTAATCCTTTCCAAAGGCCAAATCCCTACAGCCACACACAGAAAGGCAGACGGTTCAGCTCCAAGCCCAACCGGAGAATCATGAAAACATTCGAGGATGTAGAACAAGATGCACTGTAATTGCTAGGTGTAAAAACAACGAAAATAAAAGCTCCATTTAAGAGACAGCTCTTATGTAAGATAGGAATTAGCCAGTTGTTCTCTGTCTCACTCGCTCTCGTTTCCTGCTGACTTTTTCTAGCAGCTACTTCTATTTTTCTCCGTATCTATGTATTTGGAGGTATGAGCTCTTTAACTGTGCATGTGAAGTTTCACAACCAAAACTGCAGAGAGGATTCCCCCACATGTGTTCATGGTCTATGATCAAACAATTATTATTATTTTTTTTTTTGTGGTGGGAAGAGGCAGCAGAGAGACAGCGAGCAGCCACTTCCATTTGGAGCCTTTATAAAGGGGCCTCTGTAGAAGGCCTATTGCATCTCATTTTCAACCATTCCACTAAAGTCCTTCTTTATCATGAGGGAAAAAGGGAGTTCTTTTCTCGGAGACTCTCTGAAGCTCCTTGCTGTTCATGAAAAAGACTGCACAGAGAGGTCTCACATCTTTACCCAAAGCCAAGATTAGACAAGTTCTTTAACGTGGTTAGAGCCCCCTTTGTTGCCAGGGCTACCTCGTATCATTAACCCCTGCCTTGGCTGCGTACACAGCGCTCGGGTGACAGTGCCCTGAGCTCCCTTCACTGCAGAGGAAGGCAGACATTCTGCAGTGCTACCGGGATGACAACCAGTTGCAGGGCACTGGCACTGCAAATGTGAGCTGAGTGCCTTTCTTTTCAAATTTAAAGGAAGCAAAACCGTTTTTAAAATACTTGAATGTGGCCCAGGGACACAAACCATGGGAACAGCAAAGGAGGGATTAATAGGAAGTACTGAAGCTGAGAATGTTCGAATTGTTCCAGTTTGTGAAGAGAACAAGGTGCCAACTTGGAACTAGGGTCAGGGAAACACTGGGCTCACAACCAAGTAAGTCCTCTTTTGTTAAGCTGCTGCAGTGAGTAACTTTCTGTACATTCTACGAATCAGTACAGGATGGATAATCCAGCTAGCTTACTGTTACCTGTGTGAAGCAGTCCCTTGGCCTTCTCCCTTATGCCTACAACAGTTCTTGTCCATGAATACCAAAGCAGCCACAGATAGCATATTCATGTAATTACCATGAAAGCTGCTGACAGGCCCACCTGGGACAAGTTCTGCTGTTCCAGTGAGAGAATGCCAAGGCAGGAGATCCATGCACAATGGGAAGATCTGACCAGAAGCTGGCATCTTCACAGACACAGACAGGGTGGGAGCTGTGTTGCAGACTCTGCTGGCTTGGGAACATTAGTGAGAACAGAAATAGGCCCAAAACATTGAAGGTCAAAACAAAACTCTACTCAACTTTTGTTGCCTATATAATGGGCATAGCCGTATTTCATATATCATAGGATTGTGACGTGAAGTGAATTACGAAGTGTATAGCACTTCATAGAGTGCCTGGCATATCCCATCGCCCAACAAACAGTACTTGTATTTCCAACACTTCATTCGTGGATGACACCTTTTGTCTTCCTTGTTTAAGTGTTGTTATCAGGTGATAATTATCACCAAAAAACTTTAAGCAAGCCAAAAGCAAAGATCAAGCTAATTCCTCTCATCCCAGATATACATTCATATCCCTGTGATATTCTTTTCATGTTTTAGTACCACATATAATTTTCATGACATGTTGCATATTTTTAAAGACTTAGGTATGTCCTGTCCCACATGATATTGTATGTTTACATCCTTCTTTACACCCTAAGGGTACAAAAGACAATTTGATGTGAACATGCAGAAATGAGGAGATACATACAAGCCAATGGAAGCAAGGTGTTGAGGTCGAGCACTGTACGCACAACTGGCTACATCATGGACAGTGAGTGAGCAACAGTGTCATGTTATACAAGGGGATGTTCCTGCAATAAAGCACTGAAATGAATACGGAGGAATACTTTATGGACCCCTAGGGAAATTGTTCTTCCAGCAGAGGAAATAGGAGATGAAAAGAACGCTTGGCTTGCAGTATGTCAGACACCATAGAATCCAAGTGCCTGAAATTCTCGGAGCGAGAAGAAGAAAGTGGTCTGCCTTGCTCTGTCACCAACTATGTACATATCAAGCTTTACTTTAAATGGAAGAGAAACCACTGTTGGATTTACTTTGGTTTTTAAAATCATTTTACTTGTTTGAAAGTCTGAGCTAGTGTGCCTGTGTCAGAGAGAGAAAGAGAGGAGAGAGAGAGAGAGAGAGAGAGAGATATCTCGCTGGTTCATGCTTGCATTCCCTGGCTCATTAGCAGGAAGCTGGATTGTACGTGCAGCAAACAAGACTTGAATCAGTACCTATATGAAATACTGGTGTTGCAAGAAGTGGCTGAACACATTATACTGCAATGTTGGCTTTCACAATTGGGTTTAGACTAAAGAAATACAAGAGCATTTGTAAATATTTTTTAAAAAATCTGAATCTGTAACAAACATGTGCTATATTATTTTAGAAATCAATGAGCAATAAGTGTGTGTATAGTCATTACAATGAGAACTTTTTGGAAACAGGCGCTGTTAATTATTCCAGGACAATGAACACAGTGAACAGTTCAGAGCCTGTCAGCTACAATTTCTAGGTAAGTCAGTTTTTCCACAATCCTCACTCTATTTTCCTTTCTTGAAGCTGTAGCAATCTGAATGATCAGAGGGAGAGAGAAAAAATAATTCCACCTGCTGGCTCATCCCTCAAGTACCTGAAAGGATGCTAAACTAAAGCCAAAGCTAGAATTCAGAAACTCAGTCTTAGTCTCCCAAGTGGATAGCAAGAGCTCTATCAGCTGAGCCATTATTGTTCCCTCCCCAACTCTGTGCTGTCAGGACACCATTCACAAGCCAGAGCCAAGCACTGAAAACAGGCAAGAGATGACAGATGAATGCCTTAACCACTAAACTAAACACCTGCTCTCCCACATGTACATTCTCAGCATGTATCAGTACAACCTGTATTATGATGTCCTTAATGTAGATTCAAACAATATAATTGGTAATAAAATTTGAGACTTGTATGTGTGTATGTGTGTGACTGAATACTTCAGACAATTATCTGTCATAGAAGCAACTTAGCTTTTAAACAATTCTGAGTATATTCCTTTCATGGGTGTATACTAGTGAACAAGCTGTTTTCTGATTCTCTGTAGAGACATCACAATTACAATGCACATGACTTTTTCATATGTCTGCCTTGAAACAGAATGACTGTATCAATACAAAAATAAAACACGAAAAGGTAATGCCAGTAGGCCCAGATGCAATCCTACAGAGGAACAGTAGCTGAAAATCAAATTTCCATACCTCAGTTTTTGTTAATTACTTCTGAGGAGTTATGCAACCTTGTGACATAGTCATTGCCAAAGCATTGTGATAAACAAGATTAAGTAAGATCTTTGCTGGAAACTGACAGTCACTTTTGAATGCTACAAGAAATTCAGAAATATTTTACTTTAACATGCTTTTTAAATACAAACTGCAAAATAGAAAAAATAGTTGTCTCTGATAATTTTTCATAATCAATCATTTTACTTGTATAACATGTAATCTATTTTTATTTGAGGATTGCTGTTTTGAAGTGGCATGGTCAATTCACAGAAACATTTAAGGATATAATTTTACATTTTGTTGAAGTTCCACTCAGGTATTCAGATTAAACTTGCATGTAATTTATTTCCATTGATTATAAATGTCTTCTGAAATGTATTCATGGTTTTAGAGTATGAATTCTGCTAAGTTATGTGTGTGTTGAAGCAGCTTCATGTGGATAAACGTGTTTTTATCTTCTTACAACAAGACAGTGGTATAACTCTTATTCACCTGATAATTTAATTTACATATTATTCTGCTAGTTGTGCTCCTGATCCAGGTAAACTAAATAACGCATTCCACAGGCCCAGAGTGATGGCTCAAGGGCTAAATCCTCACCTTGCACGTGCCAGGATCCCACAGGGGCACTGTTTCATGTACTGTCACTCCACTTCCCAACCTGCTCCCTGCTTGTGGCTTAGGAAAGCAGTCGAGGATGGCCCAAGCCTTAGGATCCTGCACCCACATGGGAGACCCGGAAGATGCTCCTGGCTTCTGGCTTCAGATTGTCTCAGCTCTGGCCTTTGCAGCCACTTCAGTAGTGAACCAGCGGACGGAACATCTTTCTGTCCTTCTCTCTGTATGTTTGCTTTTCCAATAAAAGTAAAATAGATCGTTCTTTAAAGTTACATTGTTCCTTTCATGTCATATTAGTGTTTGATACTTTCTAGTATTTACCCCATCTGTGAGCAGACCAGGATACCCTCCAAACTGATAGGTTGTGGTACTAATCTCAGTGGCTCAGGTAGGACCATATTTGGCACAGGTCTTTAAGAAGGTCATTATGTAAAGCGTGAGCAGATCAGTGGACTGTGACCCGATGCGACTGATGTGCTGAAGAAGATAGAGATGAGGACACAGACTGACAGAGGCTGACTGTTAGTGGACAGGGAAGACATAGCTCCGCACCAGCCAAGGTGAGGGGCTCCAAGAGAAACCCTTCCATCAGCTTACACACTAAACCCTCAACCTGCGTGCTCTGTGATCCTGGCTGCTCCACTTCCCATGCAGCCCCCTGCCTGTGGCTTGGGTGTAGGACAACCCAAAGCCTTGGGTCACTGCACCCATGTAAGAGACCTGGAAGTAGCTCCTGGCTCATGACTTTGACAGAATTGAAACACGACACAAGAACCTAGTATTCAGTTTAGAGCCTTTAAAAGCCAAAAGGTTGACCTAAACAAGAACATTGATATCCTTAAACATTACCTGTCTCACCTGCTTGCCTCCTCCTAGCCCACAGAGCTAAAGAAGAAAACACCCTTTCTTGCTGGGTGAAGACAGAAAAAGTCACAGATTTTTTGAGAGCCCCATAGGCCAAAATGAATCCAGGATGAATAATGAGACATATCCACAAATTTGCTCATTGTGGCCACTGACAATCTCCTGCTTTCTCTGGGGAGATGGGGAGAGCTGGTGATATTCCTCCAGGTTACATTCACCTTGTGTGGCAGCCGTGATGTCCTGAGACATCATGGGAGGAGATGTGAGAGTGGTTCAGGCCCTGACACCAGCTGCAGATATTGTCAGAACAAAGAATGACAGCTCTGCATGTCAGCCGGTCCTCAATGAGCCCCTCTCAGCTGCTCAGCCAGACTGCTATGTGTGTGGACATCCAGCTGACATCGCCACCAATAGGCCCACACTTCTGGAAACTTCCTCACAATTCTCTCATTGGTTAAGAATAATGCATCCCTCACCTATAGCAAAACTGGATTATTACTGAAAAACTTGTGCTTGGTTTCAGTTATTTAGCAGCCAGGCCACAAGCAAAGGCAATGCCATTTGTAAACATGAAAGAGTTTAGTACCATGATTATTTTTATGCACGCAAGTCCAAGGATGCTACACTCACATCACTCAGGCTTCTCATTATAATTTATTTGTAAAACACACAACACCTTGTTTGTTTATAGAGGAAGTAGGACTTATTTTGGCCTCCAAATTCATCTTCAGTGCTTTAAACATGAGTCCAAACTACTTTGTAAAGAGAACACAGACAATTCAAATAGTCATAGCCACAGTTCACCTTAATGTTATAATTATTGGAAAACTTGTTAGGTTCTGCAAAACTACAGGAGAAACATTTGAGAAATGCTTCACCTTAACGACCTCTGCCCGACACCGAGTGAGCAGCTTCCTGGAATTCCTGGAGCTGTGAACCAAGAACCCCTCAGCTGTTCAGGCCCTGCAGCAGCTTGGGCACACTCACCAGCCCCGGGTGCCAGTTCCCACCCTGCACCCCGCCCCTCCAGAGACAGGACTCATGTTTTTAGTTTGTCTAGTGTGTCTGGGTCTTTCCTGCTTCCAGAAGTTTGTGCATTCCTCTTCGTCTGGCGGAATCATGGAGGCTCGTCTGCATCCACGGTGACATCTTGTCCTTTTCTAGGTAAACAGTCCGCTGCACTTGCCACCTCACCCAGTGGTTTCACCTCCATTCCTCTGCTCTTGGACTGTTTGGCAAGTTGTAACCACACTCCTCATCCAATTTTGAGATCATTTTACTTAGGGAGTAATTGTTCCACTATATCGATTTTATTTCCCCTGGTTTATAATAAAATGCTTAATGGATTTTAATGTTTTTCTCAAACATCCTGCCTTACCTGTGTAAGGTAAATACTCATTACGTGCTTTTTATATAATAATAATAATGTCAATGTCAAATAACATAAATGAAGTGTGGATATTTCCGTAAATCTCCAAGCCCATTATCATCTTTGGAAAAGATGAAGGAGAAATGAACTTACAGTGAAACCTCTGTGAGTGAACGAGCAGGGTCAAGAAGCCGGAAGGGAGAGCAAAGCCTCCATAAAACAACGTTCCTTTACACGGGCCTCTTGACCTCAGCATCTCTTAAAAGATTTTGGTGCAGGAGTCAATTAAAGACATCTGCCACAGCACTGGTCCATGACAGAGACTGATGAGGTGTCAGTTCCATGCTCCTTCTGAGTCCTGGGAGTGGCCGCTGTCTGGAGTCCTGCCGCTGAGAGCTTTCCATGATGTGCTCCTGGATCCCACTGTGAGTGAAGGGAGACGGTTACATGGCATTGCTCAGGGTGCTGCTCGCACCCTAGGGGAGGCTTAACTGGCTTCCCTCCGGCAGTCATGCATCATAGAGTGAACGAAGCAGCTGCATCCAAGAATTTTCATCCTGAGTTCACTCTCATTTTCTTACCAATTTTCTTGTAAATACTTTAAAAGAAACATCCTTTTTATCCCTAATTTCTCAGAATATGACATTAACGCAGGTAATTCATTCATGCTTGCGACTTTCCCTTAATATGACCCATACTCAGTTACACGCATGTATGTAAAAGCAGATACAATCCTATCAAGACATAATTTACACTGCAGATTAACTGTAAAGGAGGTTTTGGAATATCTTGCTCCTGAAAAATGAAAATACTAACATGAATATTAGGATTTTGCAACAAGGAACATGCATAGATTTGCACTTCACCTTTTACTCATATAATGCCCCTATTAATGAAGATGCTATAGAGTCAGGTAGTGTTCAAAATGACAGGAACAAGATAATTTAAGAAGAAGTTAGATGCTTCATGTGGGAGATCGCCCCTGGATTTCTGCCTGCTTGGGATGAGCACACAGTGACCTGTGACATGCCTTCTAGCCAATTACGTGCCGTTGTTGGGTGGGAGGTTGGTTGGGAGATGCCCTTCTGCTTTCCCCTTTCTTAATCTGTAAGTTTGTGCTTGCATTTACAATAAATGGACGTGCTCGATCAAACTGTCTCCAGGGGTCCATGCTGCTGAAAATCATCATCTCCCCCCTTGGCGGTCATGGGGCCTGCTGGACAGGAGCCCCCCAAGAGTTATATGTCAATATACTAACCAAAGAAAAACAAATCACAGTGCATTTTACTCCTTTTTGCTTTTCCCTTGCATATTTAGCTTTACCATCTTTCATTTAATATGATTTCCTCTGGTCATGGTAACAGTTCTGTCTACTCCATGTTCCAGGCTCATCTGTTCTGGAACTATAATTGAATCTTCTCAGTGGCTCATCGGTTTATGAATGCAAAGGACCAGCCAAACCCTCAAATGAAATGTTCATAACCAGGCAGGAGATATTTTGCTGCAAGGACGTGTTCCTATGACTCAAATGTTATTCTTGCTAAGTCATGTCCATCCCTGTCACATTCCCTGCCCTGACAATATCTGTAAGGATAGCAGAGAAGTCAGAATAAATTGCGCTGAATTCGACAGGAATTGCTAAATGAATGACAGATGCAAATGCCAAAATATCAAAACCAAGCCAACATAAGACAACCATAAAAGAGAACAGAGAGGCGCAGCAGGTGAAAGAGGTTAAGACATTGAACAAGCCATTTAATGCAACTCTGACTGCAGTTACAGACGCCAAAATTTGCAGAAGTATTATAAGCAACAAATCACCATAATCAAAATCAGAGATTTTCCCCTGGTTCTTCCGCTCTCCTGCCCGGTCGGTTCTGGGTCCATGAGACCTGGGAGTGGTGCGCCATGGGGGGCTTGGGTTGCATGGCCTAGGTCGTGGGGCACACCTGCACAGAGGGTGCTGGGTCCATGAGTCCAAGGGGTGGTAGGTCCAGCAGGACCCAAGCTGCCTGGCCCAGGCCCTTGGGCCTGCATGTGAGGTGGACATCAGGTCTGTGAGCCCCAGGGGTAGGGGTCTGGCAGGGCCTGTGTCATCTCACCTGGGTCCTTGGGCCCACCTATGCGGTGGGTGCTGGGTCTCTGAGCGCTAGGGGCAGGACCCAGGTTGCATAGCCTGGGTCCTTAGGTCAGCCTTCATGGTGGGTCTGTGTGCCCCCAAGACAGCAGGTCTGGTAGGGTCTGAGTTGCCTGGCCTGGGCCCACCTGTGAGAACTTGTCCTCCTCAGTAGAAAGATGTAGTAATGGACGGCTGGCTCGGATTCGCACAGAGGACACAGCAGCCGTTCTGTTACCACAGCAGAGGAAGGAGAAAAGAACAAATTAGACACGTATACCAGCTTAACGATGACAGCAAATATCTGGGCACATGGGGCCTCTGAGGTGGACTATGTCACCCAATGGACATTGAAAGAGTTTTCTCATCCTTGGATTGGTGAGATTGACAACATTCCAGAACTTTTAAAACCATCTGGGCAGAACCCTTGGAGTGTACGCCATATTAGGACATCAGTAAAGGGTGGCTGTCCCCTGTCCCTAGGTTTTAGGATGGGTAGGAAGCTGGGTGTGGCTTCTGCCCTTGTCCCCTCTCTCTCCCCAGATACAGGAAAAAGAAATAGAAAAATCACTTTTCCCTAATCCTCAATCCCTCCTACCCTGATCTACTATGCAAGCATTTTTTTTTAAAAATCACATTTTTGTGGAAATGGTCCGTGTGTTGGTAACAATTATCGGGTTATTTCTCTGAGAGAAAACCTGGCTGTAATGTCCATGTGCGTATGTTTGTGTCAAGTGTGCACAGTGCTTGTCACCAAGACGCATGGTCTGGGGCTTACTTTGGTGGTGTTCAGTTTAGCTTTGAGTGGCACAAGCTTGCAGGGGTCCGCAGGCATAAACCCTAACAGGATCGTGGGCCCTGTGGCAGCGGGCAAAAGGCACAGCAAAGCCACCAAGGTCTCCAAGAAAGAACACAACATTACACTTACCTTCCTACATGAAATCCGGTTGTGACGTGGAAAACAGTTTTCTCACAACTGGACTCTAAACTCTTAGAAAAATACCAACTTTCTTATGTTTGGAGCAGCCAAACACAACACACACACACACACACACATACACACACAAACTCAGTGAATAATAACAGTAGAGTCTGACTGTGTGGTGCTAAGATAACAAACATGCATAAGAAGAATATGGTAAATACCTCACAACAGAAGAATAATGTTCTTTATAAACCTCAAATTGACTCTTTTTTTTTGTCTCATTCCAAGAACAGAGAAAGAAAAATGTAGTGATTAAGGACTCAGCAGTAGGTGGGGGATAGATCTCACCCAGGAGGTTCTGCCTTTGCCTGGGCTTACAAAGGCAAAGGCAGTTTTTCTCAGCCAGAAGCCATACCGTATAATTTGTAACATTCTATCCAAACACTGCATGGCATGATTCATTAAAAACAGTGAGAATGAGATGTGCCGTCCTGGAAGCATTCGTGCAGGACAGTTAAAAGAAAGCTAATTACTCGCCATCCCCCACCCCTCCTAAAAAGTGTAAGAGCAGCACTGTAATCCTTTCTACTTGAAACCACTAACAAACTCCAAGGCAAAGCGTGCTGCACTGTCTGCTTCTTTAGTGTGGATAAGGTGACCGAAAATTACGTCTAGCCAAGATGAGATTGATTAAAACAAGCCCAGCTTCTGGTGGCTGATATTCAGATTCTATGCTTATTTGTAATTTTAACTTTAATAAAAAGAAAAAAACAAACTGACAGATTTTTAATGTCTTAGCTTAGTTTTTTAACAAAAATCTGTTGTGCTGAATTTTAAGAGAGATTTTAGGTGAGTGAGAGAATCTGTAGTTTGTCTGAGCTTACATGCGGAAGGTAAGACTTCAAGCCCCTGCTCGGCACTAGCGTCTCAACCTGGATTTTAGAATGAATTCTCAGCTCATGTCTGGTCAAAAGCATATCAGAGGCATACAGTCTAAGAGGATGTGTTCACATAAAATAACCAACACCAAAGGATTTTCAAATGCTGCAGGATCATAAGTCCCATTACTAGTACTATAAGTAATTTTTAAAATCAGACTCATATTAAATAGCATTTAAAACCTTCTCAGCACAAGCAAAGCAAACATGCACCTGTCATCTTATTCTCTCTAGTGACGCTTTCTTCCAAGGACTGGCATCAGATGTTCTTTTTGACCTTCAGATCTATAAAGTCATGTCTTCTTCCTGGTGTTCTTATTTCTAGCGATGACAATCCACAGAGCTCTACATATATTCAACACTCCAAGAACGCAAAGCCTTCTGTGAATTTTTCATTTTTAATATATGTTCTTAGTGCTAGAAACTCTGTGACTTCTGTCATTTCACAAAGTAATCTATTTAATATCTAGGTGAGTCATATAATGCTATGTTTGACTAGAAGTGATTTCAGTCTGTCAAGCAAACTGTGTAGTAGAGTTGGGATGTCCATTGACTATTGACTGTCCAGATTAAAAAAAAATCCCTGCCCTCAGTGTTCATTTATTCACACATAAAATACTTACAAGAGGAGCTATCATGATGGTCAGCAGGCTAACCCTTTACCTGCGGGGCTGACATCATAGATGAGTACTGGGTCAAGTTCTGCATGCTCCACTCTCCATCTAGCTGCCTGTTAATGATGTCAGATGGCACCCAAGTGATAGACCTGAAGGGAGCTCTTGGCTCCCACCTTCGGATCTGTCCAGTTCTGGCCATTGTGTCTATTTATGGCAGTGAACCAGAAGATATAAAATTTTATTTTCTGTCTCCCTTTCTATAACTCTGACTTACAAGAACAATAAAAAACTCTTTAAAAAGATACTTAATCCAAATGTATTCAAGGAATCAAAGCCTTGTACCATGAATATAGACACTGGTAAAGTTGGTATAAAATCGTATGTCTTATTTTTTCATATTCATGCTACTGTAATAGATGCCCCACTTCCTCAGGACCCAGTGGAAACTTGTGACTCCAGGTTGGGACTGGTCTTTCTCTGCTGTTGTGGCCATTTGGGGAATCAGCCAGCAGGTGGAAGACCTCTCTCTGTCCCTCCTGCCCCTGCTCATCTCTGTAAAATATACCTTTGAAATAAAAGTAAACAAATATTTTAGAAAGAATATTTTAACAACTCACTGGTCAAGTGATATTTATCTTTGAAGTACTTTGTTAGAGAAGCAGCATCTAAATGAGCACATAAAAGAAAAATAACGTAATCATTTGGTACTTTCTGTGGCTATCATGGCATGCTATAATGCATTAAAAGTTGGATATTTTTTCAGCAGACCTTTTATGTACTTCCTGTACTGGAGTGTGCACACAAGAGACCTAATAATTCTCAGCTACCAAAAATATCTTGATTCTTTGCTAGTTGCCTACGTAAAAAACAAGAGACCATTTACAAATACTTTAAAGAAAGAAATTGCATGTTCTGTTAACATTTCAGCTGCTGTTAAATTCCTGTTATATTTGGGGAAGTTCTAAGCCCTATTTAAAGGAATTAATTACATCTTGCATTTTTTTTCTAAAAAGGGGGGTATAAAGGACTGTTTTAACTTGTACTTTTAGATTTCATCAAATTGCTCATAAAAGACTGGCCTATTAGCTTCATGTATTGCATTATCTTGAGTTCAGTGATGGAAAAGCCACTTCACTCACTTAGTAGAGCCTGGATAATGAATGTAAGGAATGAAGGTGACGGATGTACCTTCTAGTCTTTCAGAAACAGAAGGCAACATGTTAGGGGGATATATCAGTTTTTAAAGTGGATCAAATAAATAAACATGTGACCACAACTTTAAATGCCAATGCCACTGCCTGCCAGCTACAAGTGGAAATGAAGAACAGTACAGTATTCCATTGGTTGAGGATACACATAAACGTAGGGACTAACATATCTTTAAGATTTTATTTATTGTATTTATTTATTTTTATTGGAAAGTCAGACCTACAGAAAGAAGAGACAGAGAGGGAAATTTTCCATCTACTGATCTACCCCAAAGTCACCGCAATGGCAGGAGCTGATCTGATCCAAAGCCAGGAGCCAGGAGTTTCTTCTGGATCTCCCATGTGGGTACAGGAACCCAAGGTTCAGGGCTGTCCTTGACTGCTTTTCCCACTGCAGAACTGTTGTTGAGGAAAATTCAAGCTAAGTTAAGATAGGGCAGTGACACTTCCTCTTACTGACACAGCAGCTCATTGAAATATTACTTTGTAGAATTACATATTTAATCTCTAAATGAATATCTCTACTGACAGGGATGGCTCTTTTCCTTTTGCTCCTAATCGTGAAGACACTCAGCAGTTAGCAAAGGCTCATGAATCTTTGGCAACAACTAGTGCTGAAACAGTAGGTCATGAAAAAAATTTAAAAGAAAAAATCTTTGTCTTGCAGGGATCCTGTGTATCAGCTTCGAATTTCCAAGGACCTGTAAGTAGTATGTGCATGACCCCAGCAACCAATGTTTAGTCTGGCTTTATCTGGATTATGTCATATGCTAGCCACTGTAGTGTCTTCACTCAAGAACACGTAAACATTTTGCCAAATCATGAAATACACATTTTCCCAACTTGCTCTGCCAACACATTTTCACTAATTGTCTACTTTCTTCTTTTGCAATTTTCCATCCCACTGCAGCCCAACTGGTCCCTTTTTGTTTCTCCATTCTGGTTTTGATGTGACATTGCTGACATTTGCACTAAAGGTGCAGACTGAATGCAAACACTGAACTATTTCTGGAGCCCAGGCTTGAGTCAGGACAGGGGAACAACTGGTACGATTTGTGCGAATTGTGGGAGCAGTCGCCAAACTCACTACTCCCACAAACTCACAGCTAAAAATACAGCCAGTGCTACCTAGTAATGTCCTTTTGGAGCAGTAAAATTGATCATTTTACTCATCCAATTTCTCGAATACACATCTATTTAATATTAAACATGATGTGTCTGAGTCCTTATCCCTCTGTTGCCTACTGATTGAAAAACTTCAAGTGGAAACACATCCACCATTGAGATTGTGTTTAAACTGTTTTGTTTTTCTATGTGATACCATTTTCAATCAGAAAAGCATCAAATAGGAAAAAACAGTTATTCACACTTACGCAATTTTCAGACATTTTCTCAAAAATGAAAATGAGGGTGGTCTCCACAGAAATCAACTGTATTTATGACCATATGTGTAACTAGAATTTTAGAACATGTAATTCTGCAATATTGACAGAACGGTTTTTATTACTTAAGGAATTTTTTCCATGAGCTAGGTGAGGTGACAGTGTTTGCAAGGGGAAAACCAGCCAATTGAGCCAGGTCCAACTTCAGTTTTTTTTGGTTTTTTGTTTTTGTTTTTGTTTTTTGGTGAAGTTCATCTTTTATAAAGCTTTAATTTTTCATTTGAACAGATTTTCTCTTATTCTCTCAATTATTTTCCATAATGTTAGAACAATGAAATACAAATACAACATCATATTTAATGCTGCTAGAAAGTGCCTATTTTTTATCTAGGTTTAATCACTCTATGTTTCATCAACCTTTCTGGGTCTGATTTGCTTTGAAGATCTACTAATTTATTTGTTTGAAAGTTGAAGTTACAGACAGGAATGGAGAGACAGAATCATGACAGAAGACCGAAATGAGGAGCTTCTTCCAGTTCCCCCAAATGGAAGTGGCCCGACCAGTGGACCATGTCTTCGGCTTTTCCCAGACCATCAGAAGCAGGCTGGATTTGGACCCAGTGCTACCATGGAATGTCACTTTTACACTAGCCACTGGAAGTTTGGTTTTGATGCAAGAAGCTATCTTAGATCTCATCTTGGAACATATCCAATCCCCCTAGTGGATATTTGTCTACAAGACCTGCAGGTGCAATATTGCTTTCTGCTGAGTCTGAGGAAACTGCATTTATCCTTCCATGGCTGCATTTCTTTCTGACATAATTTTCTGCTCATTTCAATTTACAAGGAATTCTGTATGATGAAAACACTTAAAGATGTTCTATAGAAAAATATGCAAGAGTAGCAGAACTGAAGGATCTCCACAATACTGAAAATTTCCTCGTAGTGTATAATTCTATCCAGTTTAGCTTTGCTTTCCTAAAAAGTTCTGTTTCCTCCTCCATTCTGGAAAAGAGGCAGGGCATGTGTTTGCAAGGCCAAAAGGAGATGCAGACAACTCACACTCCTTCTCCTGAAGCCAGGGAATGCTCCTTTTAGTTTGAAAATCTCTTTGGTAAGAAATTAACTAGATCACATGCTTGCCATGCTCCTCTTCTCCCAGAAGATACTGAGTGTTATAGCATGAGCTGTGTGCATGTGTCTGGGCTTGGGAAGGTGTGATATATGTGCTTGCTAAAACCCTTCTATTCCACTTCCACAGCACGCTACAGCATATAAAGTTTCCTAGGACATCGCCAGAAGAATAGAAGCGGCTGTGCCTTCCACGCTCATATTTCCTCAGTATCGGGGAATTCTGGAGTCAGTTGTGCCCACCCTTTTTAGATGTGGGGCTGGGCCTAAGGGTGACAAACAGCATCCTTCATGGTCCGACTCCATTGTGTTCCTGCTTCCACTGGGTTAATCTCAGCTTCATTTGCACAGGTAATAAATGAGGCTTTGACTTTGGATCAATCAAGTACCATCAAAAATATGATGCCACAATCTTTTTGGAGACAATAGTTGTCACACAACATCCTTAGACAAAACTTTTAAAGAAGATATCTGAATTGTGAAAGTCACAAGGGCTGAGTTGGAAAAATAATGGACAGTGTGGTCACAAATAGTTCTTTTAAAAAACACATTTTCAATGATATTTACATAGTTGATCAGGATAGGAAGGGTTGAGGATCAGGAGAAAGTGGGCAAGACAGTTGTTTACACATTTGCTTTTCCTCTTCCTTTACTTGGGGTGGGGAGGATACAATGGAAGAGATCATGCCCAGCCTTCCCAGTACCTGAGGTCATCCCAGGTTCCCCAGTGTGGAGCATGTTCAGAGGGTGCTGCTCAAAAGGTTTCCATAGTTTTGAGATGCTGTTGATATCGTTGCTCCAAGGATGAGGAAGTCTTTCCAAGTTCACCTGGCCAACATAGTCCACCTCAGAGTCTCCATTCACCCAGAAGTTTGCTGTCAAGCTTCACTGGGGGTAGTTGTTCAATTTTTTCTGCCCTTTTTCCTCTGCAAACCAATGGGTCTGGGTCCCAGCTCAGCCCTGCCCGTCACGTGCTCATTCCTCACAGATACCAGGGGGAGCTGACGCCCAGTCAGAGCAACCTCCAATAACACTGCCACCCCTCCACTGGACAGGCTCCCTGCTCTGGTTCCTGTGCCTTCTAGCATGTGCAGTGGAATTATTGGGCATTGAAGCCTAACTCAACCCAACAGACTCCATCCTCCAGCTCACATTCATGCCAGTGGGTGCTACTGCCTGTCCAACCAGGTCCAACTCCAGTTCTGATTCTCATGTTCTCCAGTGGGAGTTGCAACCTATCAAAGAAGTGCACACAGCCTGCCCACTGGATTCAATCCCTGCCCCAGATCTTGCACTCTCTTGGTGCTTCTTCAGTCTAACTCGACAGAATTTACAGTAAGTCCCAGCATATGCCAGTTGATGGTATGGCAAAGCCCAACCCACCCTCAGGGAAGGCTGGCTCTTCCAGCTCCAAACACCTTCAGCACAATGAGCCCTAAGCCTTCAGCCCTGAGCCCCGCCATTGGGACTAACCGACCCACCTGGCTCTGAGCACATGGCTGCCTGATGGACTTGAGCCTCCAAACCCAAGCAAGAATTAGTTCTTAATATCTCAAGAAGCACCGCCCCTCACACAGTAAATACATCTGAACATGAACAACATTCTTTGTTTGAATACCATAAAAATATCTTCATAATGTTTTCTAAATACATACTTTTAATTTTTTATTATTGAAGATCATTCTGCAAAATTTATTCACAGAGAACAGCATAGCTATAGCCACAACTATTTTATTATATAAAATTCTTCAACTGTATACTTTATCTCTAATTAACAGCATTATTGGACATCCTGGCTTTGAGAGGTTCCATGATTTGTGTTATCTTATTTCAACTAGGCATTTTTCCCCTTTGAGATTCTACATGAGAGAAAAACAGCACTGATGTAATCTAACCAAGAGTCACTCCTGTCCAGCAGTCTTCTCAGGAAAAACATTGTGACATCTTGTCTTTGGTTAAGCAATACTATAGAGTACTTGTCACTGCAGAGCCATGTCGACAGTCCTGTGACCACTAGCCATCACAGAAGTGTTATGATTTAAAATGTCTTGTCCTTCCTCTCTATAATTTGGTGGGTTGTGGTTTGCTCTCTGCTCTTAAGGTACACCAAAGTTATATTTTACTGATCAGTGAAAATCAAAGAGGCAAGGCATTTTAGTTACAAGTGGCAGTATTATCATAAAAATAAGTGGAATAGTAGTTTCAGTAAAGATATTGACAGTCACCCTGTCTTAGTGGAAGCATGGGTGCTTGTTTTCAAAAACCTTTCCTAATGCAAAGCACTTCCAGTACAAAAGCTCATACTGATTCTCACTTTGGTGGATATGTTAAGAAAAATCACATGGGAGACTATTCAGAATCCTTCTTGAAACCAATAGGAAAAGATGGATTATGACAGCTGTGGTGGGAACTGCATCACGGCAGCAGGGTGAAGCTAAGATTGCCATTGTTACAAATCACACACGTTGGGAAGCTTAAAACCACAAACCAGGCAATCCTGGGAGCCAGAGCTCTAGAGCTCTGAAGTCAGGAAGTCAGATGGGCTGGAAAGCCCTGCCTCCCTGTCTTCGCAGCCTACAGAGGACCCTGCTTTCCTGAGGCCTGTCCCCAACATCTAAGCCACCGTTACATCAACACACATCCTCTCCTGACTCACACCTTACAATGGCTCTTTGGATTCATCAGGACAACAAACATAATCTAAGATTATCTCTCCTTCTCTGGATAGAACCGTGTCTGCAAATCCTTTCTCATCATATAAATGACACCTACACAGCCCCAGGGGACTAGAACATGGACTTATCTGGAAGATCATCATACAGCAACCTACAAAGTTCACACTAAACTGAGCTCGTCTTCATCAAATTTGCTTGATAGATGAGTCAATATGATGACAAGTGTATTTACTGGTGAAAGTATTTGTATGCAATGTGAGTAATACAGTCAAGTCAATTCATGTCAATCTATGCATTGAAATTATTCACAATGATGAATGAATTTTAGAAGTGATTAGTCTAAAATAATAGAGAAGTCAAGCTACTTTTGGTAGATGCAACCACATTTATTTTTTATTGTAATTTAATTATTTTATCTATTATTCTGATTTTAATTTTCTATAGAAATACTAATAAGTAAAATGCATTGGTCCCAAGACCTTGGTAAAATCACTTATCTATGACAAGGGTATAACATATTGAATGACTTATATAGGTAGCTGAAGAATAAAATAAAATTACTGTGTCAACAGTTAAATCTATTAGTACATTAGAGAACTTGGAAGTCATTTCAATGCTCCTGTATGCCAATTCAAGTTTTATGATACCACCACTTAAATTCTCAACTTATTTTTCAACATGAAGATTAGATGCAACTTTCAAGCCAGTTTTGGTTAGCCTTATAACAAATCCTAATTGTCCAAATACAATCAATCTATCACAAGGTTATAAATTTATTTGATTATTCAGTTTGTAAATATAATTTTGGCTAAGAATGTAAACTTCTGTCTTTAATGAGAACAAATGTGGATATAAATGTGTTGTGCAAATCTTGAGAGCAATGAATGCAGAAAATGTGCAGAAATACTGCCGACAGGTGGGTGAGGCACCCCAGATGCACCTACAGAATTCATAGCAGCATCACTTGGATTGTTTCCTATTCATCCCACTGCATTTAAAATTTGCTTTAGAGCTTGAAATTACTGCAAAAAGAGGGATCAGAAGCAGTAGTGGGCAATGGCTGTTCTTCCTCTCAGCATCAGTCTCTAGTATTTTTCTCAAACATTGTTCTTGCTTGTTCTTTTCTTCTTTCAAACAAATGACTACCTAATCCTCCACTGCACTAGGCACTGGAGTTTCCGGTATTGACGTCATCAGTTAATTTCTTAAAGGAAAGGAATCTTTCATTTCAATGCTCAGACTAATTATTGGACTCCAGGATTATATCAAACCTCTATATCAATGAAATCTCCAGGGACTTAAGCAGCTATGAAGAAAATACTCAGAAGACGATTTTGCTCCTCCTGTAGCTGCCTATCAGGAATAAAAGGTTGGAGGACAAAAATGAATCTCAAATTCCTTAGATTAGTTTCTGTCTCTTTTGTTGGAAAATCAGTTTGGCGAGAACTGAAATGTTTTACTTGGATGGGTATTAATTTGTAGCAATTGTGTTGAATGATGCCTGATGTATAGGAAGCATATGCTATAAATAAACAAATTCAAAGTGTTTGTAATTTATAAAAATGTTTACTATATATTCTCATATTTCCAAGCAAATGCTGTGAGCGTTTACCAGAATGATAGTAGCTTCAGGAGTTAGATAGTGTAAGGAATGGAAAGAAAACAATATTCAGAGAGATGAGGCTCTATCTATTTTCAATATACTGGAAAGCTGATATTTTAAAACATTTAATTTGTTTTAAACCAATATGAGAAATATGAGGATATCAGTATCTATTAAATGAGTACCTCACATGAAAAACTGAATTTAAAAATAAGCTTATTTTGGCTGAAAAAATTGTGAAATCCATGCATAGTTTTCTCATTAAATGGTTTTTCATAAACTTTTGAGGCCTCCTGTTTGCTTCATATATCACTTTCTTTTGTATTTTAAAGAAAATCTCAATTTAATCTTTTTAAAAATAGCCTTAATAGTTAATGCAAATGCAGTTATTTAAAATACACAGATTGATACATTTTGACATGCATGTGCAGCTGTGAAATCATTACTACAGTCAAGATCACATCAGTCCCCTGGCACCTTTCCCCTTGTATGTTATTTTCTGTAGTGTTAAATCATTATCATATGAGTTTTAAAAGTAAGTTTAAGATAGCAGAAAGCCACGGGTGTAAAGTAAAAGCCCCAGAAAAGTATTTCCCCAAACTGAATTTTCTGGATGGATCATCTCCAAAATTTGTTATTTTTACTGGTTGAAGTACTTTATCATACATGATCTATCTGGTATTTCCTTAACTTGGTTTCAGTAAAATGCTGAACCAGGAACAGTGACCTGTGAATGGGTATAACACTAAGAAACGCCAGAATCGGGACCTGGAAAGGAGGGGCAGCCCAGACTCTATGTCTTGTTGAGTAGCCTGAAGCAGGGTTCAGTGCCATTGGGCACCTAGCCCTAGCGTTCCATGAGGGTTAACTCAGCCATTCCTGGACTCTGCATGTTGAAGCATGGCTGAGATTATCCCCAGGCATCTAACTTAGGTGCAGTGGAAGCGGAAAACCTAAACAGAAACCAGAAGATTCATAATACTACTCCAAAAAGTGTCCAACTACATATGACAACATGCCACTGAAAGAGCCAACTGAAGATCTGTGGTTGCTACATAAATAACTTTTATCTCACATGCACTTGAAAACATCTCACAGACGCCAAGGGGTTGCTAAAACATCCACATTAGTAGTCAACTTAGACAATGCAACGACATTTAACATTTTCCATGCACAAATCTTTTCAAAGAACAGGTAAGGCACAAACAAATCCAAGATGTGTGAACTATGCGTGAAATTTCCAGCTTGTCTTACCTCTATTGATGTATTTAAAACCTTTTTGGAGATTTAATATGACCCCCATGGTTAAAATGGCTAATGTAGAAATAAAGTAATGTTTCCAGAAAGAAAACTTTCCTATCAGATGTCGAGACAGAAAAACAAAGTTTCCAAATGCTTTCAAAAATGCTTGATATTTAGTTTAGCGTTTAACAACAACAAAAAAATTTTCTTTGGCCATGGAGCAGAAGGATGGTGGGTGTCAGAATTTCACGTCTCACCAAACTTGTGCAATAGTCCATTAGGTGACACATTTGAGAACCATGTGGGCACTACTAAAGATCAAGTGCTGAGTGCCAATTACAAGTTTGTTCTTTCCTATTTTTCAAGGAAGCTCTACAACTGCCATTTATAAACAAGATCATTCTCCAAATGTTAGACATTCTTTTAAAATTTACTTTTTTAAATTGGTAAGATATTAATTCACTTTCTATGTATATATTTATTTTACTTTAAATTGCCAGGGTTTCAATATAAGGACATTTGCTGAAAAATACCCTTTTTCGACCAGGAGAGTTTTGTGTTTGGTGATCAATGGTGATAGTTACACCATGTATTCAGTTTTCAGAATCTGTTCATAGAAAAGAGTAAAGTTACTTCAACATGTTTAATTGAACTGACCGATTATTATATTGTACTAATCTAATGATTTGGCAAGCTTTGGTGCTGAATCATCTAAGCAGCTATCTGTTCCTCCTGTTGGTGTTCTTTCTCCTGAATTCTGAAGAGGGAAGTCTTGGTAACACTGTGTGTTCTGTCATAATTAATCCCCAATAGAAGTCATTGTACATTAAATGGAATTATCTCTGCATAAGAAAAACCTCGGATTTCCTCTTTAGTCTCAATTCTAGTGAGTACTTCTTATTCTTCTCAAAACCCTACCATTCAAAGCCACCAGTACTGGTTTCTGCATCCAAGCAGCCCCCCTTTCCCACTCACACAAGTTCCTGTCCCCGACTATCTATAACATTTTTCTCAATCTGTCCAAATGCATCTCAATTTTTATTCTCTCAGTTCTAATCAAAATTCCTGAAACATGTCCTTTTCTGGGTGGCCACCTTTGCAATAGTTTTGCTCAATATTGTTAATTAACTTGGTTAAAATTGCTTTCGCATCATGCATCAATTTCTGCCTGCAGTACAATGTTAGTGCAATTACCATTTTGATTAAAAGGTAAGATCTCTGACAATAGAAAATCTTGTACTTTGATGTTGGTTTGCTAATTTATGTATTGTATTATGTTTTTATCTTGCATTTGATAATGAATGTAGATATCTGTTGACTTCAATATCTCACTCAAATGTACACAGCAAACAGATGCTGTGAGGCTAGCACTGCGGCACAGACAGAAATGCCACAGCCAGCAAAGTTCGCATCCTCTCTGGGCACCAGTGTGAGCACCAACTGCTCCACTTCTCATCTAGCTCGCCGTTCACGGCCCTGTTCTCGGGCCCTGTCCCCACATGGGAGACCTGTGTGACACTTTGGCCCAGCCTGGGGTCTTGCAGACACGTGCGGAGGGACGCAGCAGATGGAGGATCTCCTTCTCGTCCCCCTACCCCGCCTCTTCCTCCCTATAACATGCCTTTCAAAGTGAATAAGTGAATCTTTAAAAATAAATAAATTACACTCTAGAACATGAAATATTGTTCCAGAGTTCAAAGAAAATGTGCAGTTTTAACAGGTAGGTATGGATATTTTAAAAAGCCTTCGACAAACTAAACTAATTTTGCAATTTCATTTACATGCATGTTTTGAAGGACATCTATACGTATGTTAAAGCAGAGCAATTTTTTAGAAGGAAAAAAAATCTTTCTGCTCCCAAGCTGTTAATACAAAAAGCTGTGTGTGTAACATTTTCAGTCATCAATCATAGCAAGCTGACTGTTTAGCCTGAGACACAGAGATCAAATCAAAGAAAAGAAAATAACCACTGAGATGTTCAATCTAAAGACTAGATCACAACACACCTCTTCCATTCTTTTCTTGGGCATAGAAAATACCCAAAGCTTCACAATTTGTTGACAAAATAATTCTGATAGGAAACATTAAAATATTAGTGAAAAAGCCACGTGAAATTCATGCTTAAAAGAAGATACTAGGCCATCAAATAGAATACTGTTACATCAAATACAGCACTACATTTGTAACATCCAGGTCAGATGCTTTGTTTACATCAGATTTATAATAGCAATGTGATGATAACATCTTAAGAAAGTTTTAAACAAGAAAAGTGATCTTTACTCATAAATAGGACTTAATGAAATTTGATATGCATTATTGACTAAAATAAATACATTAGTAGATATGAAGAGACATCTGTCTCCTGTAGTCTGGGACCACATCCACGTGAAACAAGCTTGCAGGCAAAATGCTGAACAGGAAGATGCAACAATCTAGCTTTCTTTTGCGCATTTTTTGTTGAGATTATTCATAAATAATAAAATGGAATTATAAATAGTCATTGTGCAAAATTTGTTTGACAGGTATTATATTCAACATTTCCTTTAATTTATTCAAAAATAGTCACTGGCGTTCAATCAGTGAGAAAGAAACAACAGCCAGAACCCTGTGGAGTTTATAGCAAGTGCCTCAGGGAGCTATTATGTGGTCCTTCGTATTTCACAGATGAGAAAACAGACTTACGGGGCTAATTAATTTTCTCAAAGTCACTCAGTGAGTGGCAGAGCAGTTTCAACCTAAGGCTGTGTAATCTCAGTCACCCTCCAATTGTTTTTCTGCATTCCTTACACATTTGTTGTGGGTTCTGTGAACAAGGGGTACTGTGTACAGGCCTGCAGAGCAGCCCAGGGCCAGCAGGCATGTGTCTTCTCAGTCCTTCCCATGGCTTCCCTCGGAAGAAGAGAGCAGATGTCAAAGCCCCGGTGCCAGCATGCAACTGTACCATGGCTAACATGCTGCTTAGAATGCCTGGGTCTGAGACCCTGTTCTTCTTATGATCCCAGATTCCTGCTAACACACACTCTGGGAGGTTAGGAGTGATAGTTCAAGGGTGCCATCATTTTGGAAGACCTAGACGGAGTTGCTGTCTCCTTGGCTGATGACACTGTAGGTATTTGTGCCTTGAACCAATGAATGGAAATCAATTGCTCTGTTCCCCTGCCCCCGTTGCTTTGTATGATCTAAAGACCAAATGCCAGATCTTTAGTCACATTCTGGTTCTAACTGAACTTTACTTCATTTCTTCCATTTTGATTCACCCCCGATCTCCCCCCATAAAAGCTGTTTTTTTTCAGCCACACATTACATGTGCTAGACTTCATATTTGCTTGAGTTGTTAATCAGCTGTTGTTCTTTGTTCTTGGCTTTCATCTTATTCTACGTGTATTCAAGGACTCGATTTTGACACTAACATGTTCTGTCTACCTTCACTGTCTGTTTTGTTTAAACTTGAAAATATCTACTGCGTGTTAAGGCTTTTATCATACGGTATTGCTGCATGTGCACGTTTGCTCAAGCTACGTTGTGCAGTTCCGGTGGTCAGGAGCAGTGTCCTGTAACTGCCTGTCTCTGGGAATGTACCACAGATTCTACCAGGGCAGCCATAAGGTCTTTATTCAAATATATCTATGTATATAGGATAGTATATGAGGTGGGATGCCGGGAAATGCAAAATGTGCCTGTAACTGTGACCATTTAAGTATTCTGAGATCCGAAGGCAATACTATATTTAGTTAAAGGACATTCCTGGTGGTGCTATCTATACTTCAGAGAAAGAGTTCTTTTATTTACATTTCCCAGATAGCCACTGAAAATTCACCTTCTAAAAGCCAAAGTGAGTGATCTTTTATATGAGATACTAGGAAATAAAATGCCATTCCTCCAGAAGGTGACTGAATTTAAAGTTTGGGCTGCCAAGCAGGAGGTGGTATTTTCACAGGAATCTCACCAAGCAAGTCCTGCATGATGCCTGCCACTAATTAGGCATCTGTGAGCACCTTATGGCTGATGAACTAAGAAAAAACAACTTCTCTCATTCTTACAGAAAATACACCCACAATTGCCAAAGAAAAACTGTCTACAGCTGAAAGTTACTAGCCTGTCACAAAAATGAATGCTATTATACTTAAATTGCTAAAATTTGCTAATGTTTCTATAAATTTTAAAGACCAATTGTAATCTGTCATGAAATCTAACATTACTAAATACCTAAATTGTTCTTAGCATGAAAATTAACTACTTAAACATGTTCATCTAAGAGAGCTGTTAAGATATCATTCCTGTAAGGTCCAAAAGCTTGGATATTTCACACAAAGTGAAGTCAGATATTCTATTTGAGAGTTGGTGTGCTGAACTCTGCATTGCAATATGTGACATAGAAAGAGAATGTTTAGTCCATGGGAAATGCATAGCAAAATGATGAATCTTAGGCCTTAAAGTATACATTATACTTCAATAATCTGCCATTAGTTTATATACATGTATGTATTATAAATTATAGATATATAATGAAGGGATAGAAATTTGGGGGTGGGGGAAATCCCAGACTCTACAAAATTGTACCATAAAATTCAAAACTATAATTTAAAATTAAAAAAAAAGAAACTGAAAAGCGTTTTTTAAAAATTAAATATATAAAGTCTATATCTTTGCATCTGTGTATATTATAGATATATAAATATATTATGAATTATAAATATACATTGACTTGATGTTATAGCATTTTATACATACATATATGTTAAACTTTAGAACCCATAAGACACAAAGAACTGCAAATGCATTAATAGTGGACTAGCAAAATTTCCGTTCATTCAACATTCACCTTTGTACACATGCTGTATAATATTTCATGAACTAGTCTAATGAAATACATGGGCATTTTATATTGCACTCTCTGGGTATTGTAAAACATAGCGCTTGATATCTAACATGACTTGAAAGATAAAAGCAAATGCATTTTTTCTTACTGCGTGTTTAACATGTATGGAATACTGAGCTAAGCTGCTATTGAATTATTTTGACTAATCTCCAAAGCCTACGAGATTGTTAACTACATTTAAACCAAATTTTATGAAAGTATTTTTTTTAAAAAGCTTTCCATTTAGGTATAGCATATGACATATAACACAAACAGGAAGTGCATAGATCAAAGATTTCTATCAAAATGAACAAACTTATATAATTAGCACTTGCGTTAAAGAAAAGAGCAAAAATGATGCATTGTTAAATACCTGGTGGCCATGCATGAAGTAGCACTTTCAAGAGTACAGATTTTCTTGTTGTCTAGCACTAGAGGTGAGAATCATCTGTTTGGAAACATAACATCAACAAAATTCTATCAGTGTATTATACTAATAAACTGCGTATTTTGCTATTCGTTAAGATTATGTATTTCATTCCTGATTCATGAGTGACTAGGGGGTAAAGTCCTTGCCTTGCACGTGCCAGGATTCCATACGTGAGCCAGCTCATGTCCCACCTGGCTGCTCCACTTATTATCTAGCTCTTTGTGATCTGGGAAAGCAGTACAGGGTGGCCCGAAGTCTTGGGGACCCTGTACCGGTAGGGAGATCCAGAAGAAGCGCCTGGCTTCTGGTCAACTAATCTTCAGGTTTGGGGACCATCTGAGGAATGAACCAGGAGAAGAAAGAAATTCCTTTCTGCATCTCCTCTTTGTAAGTGTGACTTTCCAATAAAAATAAATAAATCTTTAAAAAGAGAGAGATTATTGGAACTCAAAAGAGAATTTGACAAAGTTGTAGGATACAAAATAAATACACAAAATTCAACAGCAATGCTCTGACCTAGGAAGAACTTATAAGATCAGTTCTATTTAAAAATTGTGATACAGAATCCTACACTATAGCGTAGTGGTTAAAGTCCTTGCCTTGCATGCGCCGGGATCCCATATGGTCACTGGTTCTAATCCCAGCGGCCCTGCTTCCCATCCAGCTCCCTGCTTGTGGCCTGGGAAAGCAGTTGAGGATGGTCTAAAGCCTTGGGACCCTGCACCCTTGTGGGAGACCCAGAAGAGCTCCTGGCTCCTGGCTTTGGATTGGCTCAGCTCCAGCCGTTGCGCTCACTTGGGGAGTGAACCATTGGATGGAAGATTTTCCTCTGTCTCTCCTCCTCTCTGTATATCTGACTTTCCAATAAAAAGAAATAAATCTTTAAAAAAATTGTGATACAGTAGTTTAAATACCCTGGTGTGCATTTAGTTAAGGTGGAGAAAGATCTCCATAGTGAAAATCATTTATGAACTAAGTACTGAAATAATTAAGACACAAAGAAATGGTAAAGTATCTCATGTTTTTGTTTTGAAATAGCAAGTATCATCCAAATGTTCATTCTACCAAATGTAATTGACAGTCAATGAAATCCCAATCAAAACAACAAGATACATTCTTGATGATCTAAAAATAGACTTTTAAAAATTTGTATTAGAACAGAATATCTGAATGGCGAAAGCAATGTTAAATAATAAAACAAACTTGTAGACCTCACAATATCAGATTGCAAGACATGCTACTACGGTGCTAGTGGGCTGAGATTGGTTCGAGCCTTACTCTGCGTGAGTGAGGCGAATATCTGGTCAGTTGGTCGCTGTGTTTAGGCTTTGTCTATACTCCTGTTGAGCTATGTGGTTTTGTTCGTGTTTTAGTTTTTACTTAGCATCTTCTTTATTTAGCGGGACAGTGAGCTTTTGACTTTATTATAAACTAAACACACTATTTCAAAATTCTTAATAGAGAAAGAAATGGAGAAGGAAGGAAGGAAGGAAGGAAGGAGAAGAGGGAGAGAAATATAATTTTCTTGGAGTTGTGTCTGAATTACACTGAACACATTCTCTGTATCAGTGTCACATTGGCACGAGAGTTGATGAGAATTATGTTGCAGTAATTATCATGTAATTGCTGTGTTTCTGAGTCTAGGATGCATTAATAAATTCCTTTAAAAGTTAAATGACATTTGCAAATAATATTTTTTACCCCAACAGCATATATACATACGATATTCATAATCGGTTTACTAAACAGCTGAATCGACTTGCAGCTTCATTGCCAGCATAGAGCTTCGGAATGCTACATGTTTTTCCTTCTGTTTTTTAAGTTGTGTGCCTCACAAGAGCAACGTTTCAGCAGGAGCGTTTATCAGGGCCTTGTTTTCTACAATCAGAAGTCCTGCCAGCAAGCCTCCAGGAAAGTCTCTCAACAATAATATTTACTCCAATTTGATTGAATCCCGCCTGTTGAAATGATGTTGTCATCTGAGAATTTTTATTCTTTTGTTCCTGCTTCTTTAACCGTTTTCCAATACTTTAAACAAAACGCTTTTGTGTTTCATCGATGTTTTAATTTGGTCAACAGGAAGATGTGCCAGCCAGGAGCGCTCCATCCTGCTCTTGACACAGAAACCTATGTTACTACAAAACGTAGCAAGACTTACTTTTACAAGAGCCTTAATCAAACATTTTAGTCTTAGTAATATCATGTAATGTATAAGCTGATTCATTTTATTTCCAAGTGTAGATTTGAATTCATCTTCTTTATCAAATAATCCACATTTTCATCATTAAATATGAATTCTTTTTGAAGCAACTGCTTAGTTTTATCAAATCTTATGTCACAGTTTTAGATTTGATGACTGACTTTAGTATCAGAATTTTTTCAGTCTGTGAGATATTTATCATTTGCACTAAGTTTACAATTTCTATGCTGAAATGTAGATTCCAAATTTGATATGATAAAGAACATCAATGCAACACAACACTCTCCATGTTATCTTCTACTGTTGCCTAGAAAACAGTGCTTAAAACACAGATACTGTCATGAAAATAGACAACCGTATTAAAGAGGAATATAGCATGCAGGCAGATTAAGGTAATTTCAAAATTTCCTTATTTGAAATAAATTTGTACCTCGTGAAATGTTAGTATAGTGTTACATGGATTCAAACATGTTTAATTAGGTAATGTCTTCATATAAGTATATTATTGCCAGAATATTAGACAACTTGTCAAAATGGCTGGTAAATAACAAATATGAGTGTTTGACTACAAAACACGTTGCAAATCATTTTCCTGCACTAGTTTTCTGAGCATATTTGCATGTTGCTGGACACACACAGCCACCTTTACTGAACATCTATAAGGACCCAGAACATCTGCTCTACATGGAGATGAAGGAAAAACTCTGATGTTCTCTTTGCCCTCCTTGAGCTATTGGAAGATTTCAGAGTCTACTGGGATCTCGAAATGTGATGGGTAACTAAATTTTCTCCAGAAACTATTCCTTGGGACTTGCAAATCAACCAACAATGCTACTAAGGCAAAGGTTGTTGCATTGTATACTGAATAAAGAAATTTAAAAATTAAACTCATGGTAGTTCATTTTAGCATAAAATGTGTTGTTTTCTACATATTTCTACTGTCATTTTGTATTTTATCATACTAAGCCTATGCCCTTCAAATTTGAATCACATCAAAACCTTTACATCAGCTGTCTCATCATGTGTGTGAATTCACATTTCTGTGTATTTGTTTATTTTCACTTCCCTTTCTGTTCCAGGAATAAATTTGATGCTTGGCCCATCTGGAAAATTGCTATAGGCTTCCAAGATTCATTTCATAGCTCACTTCCAGGAAGACATTGGCTTGGTCCTACTTGATGGCCAACAGCACCAACTTCAATATTTTACTGTATTTGCCACACATTATCGTGAGAATTTCTTCTCAAGATTTTCAAGCATAAACTATTTTAATCATGGGCATATAACATGTAGCTTTCTCTTTAATGCTTTCCTTGGTGTATTATGTCAATATGTGGTATGCAAATGTATATAAATATTTATAATAACACTTAAAATGGTGTACAGAATTTATAGAAATGGAGAATACACAAATTTTGGTTGAATCATATAGTAAAGTATAGGGCTAAATATCTCATCAAGTACAAATATAATAAACTCACTGATGAAAGGTTGGGAAAGGACAAAATTCACACAATGGCCCGTGTATAAAAATGAATTAACATTATATCCATTTTATAACTTCATGAAATGTAGTAGAAACGTGATCTGCCTGGAAATGCTGCATGCTAACAATGGGCAGTGGTTACTTCTGATGGTGGCAAGTAAAGATGGGTGGAGGTGAACGCCACCTGAAAGGAAATAGAAGGCTTAAGCTATCAACAGAGTGCTGCAAGTTTATCACAGTAGCTTTTGTAGCTTGGCATATTTTTCAGTATTTTATTTGTGAATCTTACAAAGAAAGGGTCTGCAACTGGTAGACCATTATCTCTGTGCTTCTAAGTGTTTCTGTAAACATACTACCATTTAATTAGGAGACCAATGCAAATTTAACTCTCATCAGTTTGAGTGGACATCATTGAGGGATTGGATTGAATGAAAAGCAAAGAAGAACAAATTTGTTCTCTTGTTGCCAAGTGGAAAATCCATCTTGTGTCTTGAAGTTTGATGACCATGGCCCTGTACCCTTGTACTCATCCCGGACATCATAGTACTGTACTGACTCTTAGGCTGTCAAATTTATGTTAGAACTACACCCTGCCTTCCTAAGGCACCACAATCAAGAATCAGTTCTTCACAATAAATTACTCTTGGTGTATCTATATCCACATACACAATAGTATTTTTTAAATAGCATGAAAAATAGAGTTGAAGGATATTTTTTGTGATTAAAACTGTTGATATCATACAAAAAGTCTGTAATCTGTGTTTCCATAAGCATTTTAAAGTTCCTGATATGTACTCTTGATTTTTTTATCTAAAGATTTCTATTAAGAGATCATTTCAATTTAAAGTAATACAATGTATATATACCATGTATATATAATTATAAATGCATTTTGATGCAAATTTTTATGATCCTTGCATAATTTTTATAATAAGCACAATCAGAGAAATTTCAAGATTCCAAACATCCTTTGTGCCAAAATGAAAGCATATTTTAACTCCTATGCTATCAACTTTGTGAAATATCCTCATTCTTATCATAGCATAGTTCAGAGAAGGGCTGGTTTTATAAGGTTTGAAAGACTTTGCTTCCTAGTTAATGGAACGTGATAACATCCTTGGTCTTTCTAAGTGAGCCAGAGAAAAGGAATAGGCTTTGCTCCCCTTTTTTGGTTTAAAGATCTCTTTCTAAAAGTAGTTGTTAAAATAAAAATAAGGAATGATGTTTTACTTTTTTTTATGATTTAATTGAGAAATTCAAGCTCCAATTAGCTATTTCTCCATTTCCTACTTTCATATTTAGGCTTCATTTAGTCCAAAATACTTTATACAATTCTGCACAAAACCACTAAGTCAACATTGCAAATCTCAGTTAATCACATAATTCCATCCTATCCCCCGTGACCCACTCCTCACCAGCCGTGAGAGGAGCATCAGGTAAGGCAATGATGAAACAGACCCCAAATCAGGATGTGTGAAGCCTGTACATTCTGGTCTGGGGTGACCGAGCAGTGTTTGGACTAAAGCCCAAGCATTGCTAAGGAAGGAAAGAAAGGGACAAAAGATGACACACCCAATTCTGGATCTTCTCTGTCCAGAATCTCAGGAGGAGCTGAGTATCTTTCTCATACGTAATGAATAAGCAATTATTAAAATGAATTATTACCAAAGTTATGGGCATGTCTTAGACTGTCCTGCTAGTCTTCAGCCCTAATACTAGAGAGAGCTAGGGAAAGAGATCATTGGACCTAGAGAAAAAAGGAAAGAATAAAGCCACCCATCCTTGTCTGGGAGACAACGTAAAAACGTGTATTCACTTGGACAGAACAGACATTTTCACTGTTAAATGCTCCATTTCATGAACATACGCCCCACCATTTTTGTGCGTTCAGCAACACTGTATAGTTCTGAATAAGCAAGTACGGTTAGTTTTATTTACAATTAACACTTCATTTCTTGAATAAATGTAAGTAGTTTCATAGTTTTAATTTCATTGTGCCCACATTCATCATCAACTCATAAAATGCACCTTATTTGTGCAGACATGTCTTGTATCACAAAAACTTGCTGAATGCAACCACAAATTCTTTGAGGATCACGTTTGTAGGTTCTGTGGTCTCTTCTGTGGAGATAACCATTGACATGAAGTGTTTTACCTTTTAACATAAAATTTGTCAGCTGTTAGATTTTATGGACAATCCTGAGTAAGCTGAAGAAATACTCTCTATTTTCATCAGGTTTGTGATTTTATCATGAATAGATGCTAACCTGTGTCAAAATTATCGCATATCTCAAGCGGTTTGATCGCATGGTTGCACCTATCTCATTTGTGGTATTGCTAATAGATTTTCACATATGGAAGCTTCCTGCACACCTGGAATAAACCTGCCTTGATCATACTTTATGCTTCTCCTTTTGTTTTGATGTATTCTATTTGATAAGGTTTAATTAGGTATTTCTTGTCTAGATTTTAAAAAGACATTGATCTGTCATGTTCATATTTCATTACTTATATCTAGCTTTGCTATTAGGACAAAATAAAATCCACAACATAAAAGATGATACATTATTTTCATATTTCTGGAAGAGATTGTGGTGAACTCTGTCTTAAACATTTGGCAGAATTTTCTATTGAAACCATCTGGACCTGAATATTTTTTTGTTGGGAGTTTTCTTAAATTATTAATTTGATTTCATTAGCTGTGATGGCGTTTCTAAGATTATTTTACACTGGGAAAATTGCCATGGTTTATGGTTTCTCAAGAAATTGGTACAAACACAGTGTCAAATGCAGGTGTGCAACTATCGATGGTATTTCTTTCATGTAATTTGATGTCTGCAGGGTCTGCAGTCATATTCCTTCATTCATTGCTGGCACTGAAAATCATGTATTTATTCTATTTTCCTTTGCCACTGTTTGAGGTTTTTCAATATATATCATATATACACACATATACAAATGCTCGAATCACACACATATATTTAACATAACAACCTCAGTTTAGTAGACATCCAGACAATAGCTACAAACAATAATTGGATTGAAAAATTACGCTTTAACCCACTTGCAGCCAATATTAAGGTAATCACAGATCATCAAAATTATACTAGAATGACTTTCTTACCCACTTGTTTGACAAAGGTATAAAGCAAAGTTTTACAAAGCTGTAATTGCAGTAATACTCATATACACACCTGCTGTTGTTTTTCTATTTTTGGTTTGTTGTTTAAGCTTAAATACGTATTATCAACATTCTCTGTTGTTTTCAATTTCACTGACACATGCCCGTTCTTCCTTTGCCTTAATGTTTGTCCTGTTTTACTTTAGTTTTGTTTGTTTTTTTGTTTTTTAATTCTTTGATAAGCTTCAGACTGTTGTCTTTCCTGGTTTTTCACTCCGCTGTATCAAGCTGAGCTGCATTTCTGCCACTTGAGTCATCCAGTTAACGCGCTGCCATCGCCGTCATGAGGAGTCTTTCCCTTTGAGCAAGGGTCTGTTCTGATACTGTTCCGTTGGGAAGAGGCACCATTCCAGGCCCCTTCACCTCTGTCCCTGGTGTGGAGCTCAGAAGTGGCACTTTCCTAAGCTGACGTGAGGCAATGGGGCCAAACGGAGCTCAGGTTTTCTCTGACAATGCTGTGGCCAGCTGCACAGCTTTTTCTGAGCCTGTGTGAATCTGCACTTGGTACTCCAGGACCCAGAGCACCTGTGTTACACCTGGCATCATTAGCAGAATTAGTTTCAACCCAACGGGACCTTGTGAGTTGCTGGAAAGCAGGGTTCATGGGTGGCTAATCGTTATTATGGGATGTTTGCTGGCTACAAATGAGTCCACCTGGAAATCCAGACAGGAGTGCACCCAAGCAGACATCTCACCTGAGTACAGGAAACATACTGTATGTGCTTGGAGAGACATTAGAGTAGCCAGGTGCTGAGCAATGGCAGGGGTCACAGGGTCGATCTGTCTTTGTCTTCATCCATGCTTGGTAGCAGGTAAAGACCCACTTTTGGGGCTAACACTGCCCCTAGAGGAAGAGGAGGACACAGAATCGCGTGAAAGATAGGACTGGCGCCATGGTCGTCTGAGAATCCAGTCATGGTGGTTGAATGCCCCATGGCAGAGATGCTCCTGAGCCCCCAGTGCTTTTGATGCCTGTCCAGGAGTCACTGAAAAATCTGAGATTCCGAAAGAGATGGCTCCTAAGGCGCAACCACAGCCCCCTCCTCAGGGGGTGGAATAATGCACTGTAAACTCAGGCAGGACCAGTCAATGTCAGATCTGAGGTTAGGCAGGTCTCTGAATCCATTGCTCATGGCTATTCTAGTAATAGGATCTAGTGGTGGACAGGCACCCAGACTTGCGACAGTGGCTTCCCATTGCCCAACACACCATACAAACTCATGCTCTCATATGACGCATTAAGGCATGAGCTTATACGGGACGCTTGAGCCTGACCACCAGCAGATAGCAGATGCACGGTGAGCTACAATGATCTAGATGTCTTCCACTCCAATGACCATGAAGCAATTGCAGGAGCTCACACAATTGCTAGGATGCCAGAGGTTTCTTACTCTGCTTTTGGCATAAACTCTGAGGCCCTTGTACTACTTGGTGAAGAAGGTCTCCATTGGGAATGGAGGGAGCAAGAGCAAGTGGCCTCCACACCAGCCAAAAGAAACGAATGGAATGATTGAGCAATGAAATGGCAAGAGCTGAGAAAGGAAGACAATTTAGGTTTCCTCGGGAGATGGATCCAGATACTATGGGCTGTGTTATGGTTACAGAATATGAGCTGTGGTCAAGTTACATTACCTGATCAAGGAAAGGGATCATTATGTTGTTTGAGGGCACATTTATCTAGCTTTGTGGCCAACACTAGACTCTCCAGTATCCCTACAGAACATCACATAATAAAAGCTATGTTCCACCAAGTCTGGCATAAGAGGCTGGGACAATGCTTTTTACAGCTTTGTCATGTGCTACCAATAGCTGGGATTTGCCAACACTGATGCCACTTACTGCTTTGTTTTACTGTCTGGCTCTGTGAATATGAACTCCCTGGTGGGCTAGGGTTATACCCTTGCAGTGTGTTGTTTGGTGGACACTCATTTGCATTTCAATTTTGCAGCTGGACACCCTTGGTCATTATGTTGGTGTTGCATGTGCACTCATGGTTGGTCACTGGAGCTTTTACTGTTATTGTGAAATCTGGATGCAATGTTCCATCCTCTTCACACAGCTCTAGTACTGAGATTCAACTGGAAAATCACTGACGGACTCTGAGGTGAAGAATAACGAAGGGGTGGAGTGCAGGGAAAATGAAGTTAGTTGCTTTGCTTGCTGCTGTCACTGCTGCAGAGCACAGAAGCTGGTTCAATTCTGCTGTGTAACCTTCAGGCTGCCTGCGAGTGTAAGACATGGGTGTAGCCAAATAAAGAACCTCTGTGTGTGCACATCCCCCGTCATAAGAATAGAGGTGGCTCTTCTCTGTGTGCCACCTTCTGCCATAGGAATAAGATATAAAATCTCCAATTAGCTCTACAAATCTACTTTGGCCTATCAAAATATGACCCTGATCTTCCAGTAGCTGAGCTCTAGTGTTACAGTTCTGTTTTTGATGTCTGAGCTGGTTCAACTAAGTTTGGAAGAAATACATTGATGCTTTCAATAGTTAAACATTTATTGAGGGTTCTTATGCCCCTGGATGGTATTTATTTTGCTATGTTTCATGGAGACCTTTTTTTTAAAAAAAAAAAAGACGCATTCTGTTAATCTTTGATGGGGCATTCTGTGAACATTGATTAGATACTTACAAGTGACGATGTCTTTGAGTTTTTCTAGGCTTTGATCTATAATTTATGTAGTTGCTCCAACAATTGTGGAGAAATAAGTGTCCACATTTCCCACTGTATTATAGCTGTAACTTTTTTTCTTTTTTGTTCTACTAGCTTTTTTAAAGATACTTATAGATTTAAACATCAGAGTGAGCAAGAGAGAGGGAGAGAAAAAGAGAGGGAGAAAAAGAGGAGAGCCAGGGAGGGGGAAGAGAGAAAATATGCAGAGATCTTCCATTTGCTCATGCACTCTCGCACGGCTTCAATGGACAGAGCTGAATCAGGCTGAAGCCAGGACCCCACAGCTCCGTGGGGGTTTTCACGTGGGTGTCAGTGCCACAGCACTTGCGCTGTCTTCTTGTTTTCCCAAGCCATTAGAAGAAAGCTGGATTGGAAGTGGAATAGCCACGACACAGACCTGTGCCCATATGCCATGCTGGCAACCCAGGTGGAGGTGTTTCCCACTATAGCACAACACCAACCTAGTTCTAGCAGGTGTATTTCGTGTGTTTTCCAGTTCTACTCCATAATGCACACACTATAGAGTTAGTATGTCTTGATGATGGGGTGACTTTCATGTCACTGAATGATGCCCCTCTTCTGTTAATTTTCTTTGACTCCTATTTTTCTGGTATTAATAAAGCACTTCTTTCTTAGAATTCATAGTTATCCTTCCAACTGAACTGCTGATCTCAGAACACCAACCATGAAAAGACTATGACAGCCAGTAGATTCTGATTAGATTTCATCGCAGTTGGAACGGTGAGATTGGCAGCAATTCAGACCTGTTGGACTATCCAAACTGTTTGAGCAGAACCCTTGGAGCGCGCCTTGCATCGGGGACCTTGGATGGGAGGGAGTCTGGGTGGGGCTTTTCCCTTTGTTTCTCCCCGACCCCAGATACAGAAAAAAAAATTATATTAGTGTGGAAAAAAATTAAAAAGCTAGGTGTAAACTCTTTGTACATGGATAGGAAAAATATATTAAAAATATATACAGACTTTTTAAATGAACAGGAATATAATTACTGCACAAGTTATAAACACAGGTATCTAGACACACAAAAAAAGAACGCACAGTTACGTACATTTTCCCCATCTTGTGGTGTTTGGCCTACGTATAACATTATGTCTGAAGCAATTTCCTTAGACAGTAAACAGACATACTGCCAAAATCTGTAATTCAATCAATCCTTTTAAACCAGTTAAACCAAATGAAACATATTAATGCTTAAATCTTCCATCTTCTGCCTTTTAAAAATGCTTTTTATTTGAAGTTTCCTTTTGCCTCCCTTCACGTGTGCTACTTGAGTAATTAGGAGAGTCCGCTTGTATCTGCGCACAGACACAGTCACACATACACCTTGTGAAACAGATGACTAAAGCTAGCTGATAAACAAATTACATACAATTTTATCTGAAAGTTTAGAACAACTATGACGACTAACCTCTTGTCTTCAATTCAAAAGCCTGCAAATGATATCATTTCTAGAGTATTGCATATATTCAGATTTTTAACTGAAACTGTTCTGTCCCTGTGTTAATTATGAGTGGTGGATATCTAATATCATGATAATTGAAAATTTTCAAGATTAAAAGGGCTTGTGATTTCACTAACAGGCAAATCTGTCACCATTTCCTGAATGTTTGTGGAAGATCTGATTATCACAGGCTGGGTGTCCAACGTGCTGTTTCTGTCACAACTGATGAACCCCCAAATGTAGGATTTTCTTACATTACAGCTTCTGCATACCCACCCAACCTTTTTGCTAGAGAAAAACACGTTGTTGCAGCAAGATGCCCATTTGTTCTTTGCAATGGAGGAAAATGCTATACTTGTAAGACTTCTATGCTATAGAAACATCTTTTTTAAAGATTTTAAACATAGTTATTAGAAAGTCAGGTACAGAGAGGAGGAGAGACAGGAAGAACTTCCGTCTGATGATTCACTCCCCAAGCAGCTGCAAAAGGCCAGAGCTGCGCTGATCCAAATCCAGGAGTCAGGAACCTCTTCTGGATCTCTCACATGGGTTCAGCATGCCAAGGCTTTGGGCCATCCTTAACTGCTTTCCCCAGGCCACAAGCAGGAAGCTGGATGGGAAGCAGAGCTGCCGGGATTAGAACCTGCGTTCATATGGGATCCCGGCACATGCAAGGCAAGGACTTTAGCCACTAGGCTGCTGTGCCAGGCCCTATAGAAGCATCTTTAAACAGATAGTTTGAGGACTCAGCATGTGGTGCATTGGGTTAAGCTAGTGCCTACAGTGCTGGCACCATGGACAGGAATGGGCTAACGTCCCAGCTGCTTCATTTCAGATCCTTGCTGGTCTGCCTGGCAAAGCAGCCGAAGATGGCCAAAGTGCTCCAGCTGCTGAACCCACATGGGAAAGCCTGATGGAGTTCCACACTTGTGATGGCAGGTTGGGTCAGCCTCAACTGTTGTGGCATTCAGAGTGAGTCCGCAGATGTAAGATCTCTCTGTATCTTTCCTCCTTGTGTAAGTCTAATTTTCGAACAAATAAACACATATTTAAAATAGTAAAAGACAGTTTGAAACATAATTCCACCAATGTCTCTTTATGAGATAGGATACTTGTTGTTTTCATCATCTGGTCCAAACTTACTGCTGCAATTTCTTCTCCAGCTGTTAAAACACATAACACACTGGCTTGAAGCTCCCTAAACAAGTCATACTGATATTAATATATGAAAAGCTTGTAAACCTTGATGCTTTTTCTAGCTACCTGCAGGTGTATTTCTTACCCACTGGGTCAGGATTATCTCCCTGTGCATGTGAGGAAGCTGAGAGGAGGACGCTGCACTGAAGTTCTGAAGGACCTGAGTGGGGAGCGTCCTGTATACCACTGCCTCTTTGATTTCAGCTCTCTCCCTACTTTCTTACTTAACTGGCTCTACTTAGATGAGCCTTATTGCATGTGTCTCCTGCTTAGGAAATTGTTCCTAAACCTTCAGGCTTGTTACCCAGGCCTCTACTGAGTTGCTTTCAAGCTAACTGTCACACTTGCCGCCGCCTCCTCACCCCGTATTCCCTTCACCTTTATCTCCCAGTGCATTAAGATCTTGGGTTAACCTTTGTATCCTTGCCAGTTACACTTTCGCGGTTATATAGCAAACATTTTATAAATGGTTTCCAATTAACAGGGGCCAAATTGCAGCTCTTGTTAATCCAAAAGTTTTCCCTAGGCCAAACTGCTGACTTGTTCTTTAAAATAAGACAAACATTGCACAGCAATTGTATAGCATAGTCAGCTACTCAGTGATCCCTGAAATGTGTAATACATGAAGGGTTTTAATTGAATCTCAGTTCTGAGGCTCCGTCCATATAGAACCAACACATGTTCACTCTGCACCTGCTGGTTCTGAGCATCACTACGATCACAGGAATCTCCCTCATTATTCACTGAGATCACTTGATTTTTTTGAGTCTTTTTATTTCTTTAAGTGCATATAAGTCAAACCCTAACTATTAATTTCTAGGGAGCAGATCCAGGAAGTATAAAATATTAAATTAAGGAGACACAGACTTGTGAGTTTGTTTTTCTTTTTGAGTTTGTTCATTCCCTAAGCTATTTCAAACACTTGCTAAGATTTTACAAAGGTATTCCCTTAGCTTTTATAATTTGTGTGATGAGGACTGTAGATGCAGTTTCTATTAAGTTTGATTTTAGAAATTCATGTGGCACTGTCTTCAAGCAGTAAAAGATGTCTTTGATGTTAAATTGGCAGGACTTTCATGAATTCATTAAAAATTCTTTATCCCACATGACACATAATGTCAATGCTGGTAAACACAGGTGAGCCTGCAGGGAAGGGACGCTACCCACATCCTCCTCTCTCTTCTGTTGCATTACAGTTGGTTAGTAAATGTCGATTAGCTTGGTGGTGTACGCATAAGTCTGTGTGTGTGTGTGTGTGTGTGTGTGTGTGTGTACGTGTGTATGTGTGTGATTGAGAAAGAAAAGTATATCCTAGGACCTGCATGTTTATGACAAGATCTTTTTTTTTACATTTTATTACTATTATTATCATTTTATGATACAGTTCCATAGGCTCCTGGCATTTCCCTTATCCCCTCCCCAATTCCCCCCACCTAGCTCCTCTATATCATTACTAAAGTATAGTTCTTCATACACAGTCATATGACAAGATCTTAGCAGTACCAGTTATCTGCTGTTTCAATAGGAGAAATCATTTCAATGATTTTTGTGGCTTTACTTTTCCTTTTCTTGAGGGGAAAGAAAAAGAGCATTTTTCTTAAGCAGATATGTGACTTTGCACATTCTACTGTGCATATATACTAGAAGTGTATTGAATCAGCATATGATAGATATTACAGATATCATTTGTTATAAAATGTACATGAAGGGTATCCAATAGTTCATGGAAATGTATATTGTTTTGTTGGAAAAATGTGCAGAATAGAAAAAATAGGGTATGAATTCACTATCAATAGTAAATTAATTAATAGTAATTAATAGTAAATTAATTAAAAAGAGATAAATTCATCAGAGATGGCTAGCTGCCAGTGTACAGATGGAGCAAGTGTGTGGCAGGAGGCCTGTCCTTCGCAGGCCAGATCTTACACAGTTAGGGCGTGGGGATTTCAGAGGGCTGGAGGAATTGTAAGAAAAGAGGGATTTTCAGACTTATGGGGCTCCCTCCCTGGTTTGATGATCTGAAAGGAATGCAGATGGTGGGGTGGATGGGGAGCAATCAAAAGCGAGGGGTTAGACTGGTCTTTTCAAGTACAGGGCAAATGTGTGTGGCAAGATTGACTCCCCTTACCTTCAGGAAGCTAAAATAGCTTAAGAACTAGGATGGCTGAGCTGTGTGTCTTTGCTCCAACAAATTTTAATTTCAGCTTTCCTGTAAAATCCCTTTATAATACCTATATATACCTAAAAATGAAAATCTCCTGGAAAATCAAAAAATACCCTCTAAGTCTCAACTTCGTTTAGTATCGATACAGGGGCTGCTTTTCCTCGCTGTGTTGTAAAGCAATCTGTTGGTTCCTCCGAATATTTCAATGGAGAGATCAGCCAGTGAATATCTTCCGACTGGTCTCCTCCCTGTTGCTAAGCAGCATATGACTTACTGAGAAGAGGGTCAGGTGAAAACTACAAAAAACACCAAGTCAAATCACATTGCGGAAGATCCAATAAGGAGCGTCACCCATGATCAGCAGTGCCTCCACTCTTGACGTCAGCATCTGTGTAGCCATCGCCTACTTGCTAGAAAAGAACCCTCCAAGCTTCACTTTGCCCTTAGGGGGTCCACTGGCATGCAACCATTTGTGTACTTACATGAGTTCAATGACACATGTTCCAAATCTGCAGTCAGTACTTCTGACTCTCTTGATTCTGGGGACTGCTGGTCGGCTCTGCTCTTTCCTTTAGCACCCATCACAAGGATCTTCATCTCACAGGAGTTCAGTTTCTCAGCCTCCAGGGACTGCTGAAGCCACTCAACAGAGGCAACAGAGGCAATTACTCTTCTCTTTCCCGGGAACTAAGTTTGGGGTGAGCTGCAGAGAGCATTCTATAGGCCTGACATTTCAGCATTACAGGAAACCAAGTCACCACTCAACAGAGCTTTACATTAGCCTACTCAGGAAATCGAGGGCTCGCAATGAGATTAGCATACAGCTGCTAATTATCAAGTGAAATGCCGCACTGGGGAGGGAAGGGGTTTACTGTTGATTTGGGTGTTAATATGAAGAGATCATTACTTCAAACCAATTCACCACATTTTGGATATTGAGCGTATGTTTATAATGCCCCAGCATGCAAGGTTTCATTGGAAAGATATGCAAGGCAAGTATTTCTTAATACTTATATTATATTGCTCAATAAGTTCATTTGATTTTTTGAATTGTGTTATGCACCCTTACAGAAAGCAATGAGAATGAGCAATTTTCCTTCTGAAAATTGACTATATTATCAACATGCATGTAATGTACAAATACACAAGTAAGCCTCGGTGGTGTCTGTGACATAACCAGCTTCCTCAGATGTTGGAGCTAGGAGGTTCCTCTGTGATATTTTGTCCCACTTGTTACTGCGACCCACGTTACTTCTGTCCTTGGACACTGAGTACTATTCAACCCTTCTGGCTGAGCTCTTCTAATCAGTAACCTCAAGGGTTGAAAGAATAATAGACCTGTTCCCAAACAATGCTTTTAGAGAAAAATCAGTAGTTCAATCGGATCGGATCGGGGCTGTCTTCTCTCCATTATGCTCCAACACACTGCTGATCTCTGAACAAGTCACCTCCCTTGGTGAGGGGGTTAACGGAGCCGTGTTACAGTGCTCATGCATTTATTGGGCACATCTGCATTGAAGGACACTATTATGGAGCCCTGGCTTAGGTTTACTTGTTTTCAAGCACACTTTGTCAACAACTGCTCCCAACAGCACAGGACTCTGATGTTCTATTGTCAGTCATATAAGCATTAATGGTTCTATGTCTTCTTGGAGAATTAAAGCACTTAGGAACCAGTATCGTTTGTTCCTGATAACTTTTCCTGCTTTGAAGTCAACTCTCTTCGACAACCTTACACTCTTCATTTTCAAAGCATGTATTTCTGCATTCACTGACCTTTCATCTGTGTGTATCTCTGTACTCCGGGTGGATTTCTTGTAGAAAGTCATAGGGACAATCTCCATGTCTTAAATGACATATCATTGACATTCACAGCGACCATCAAGGTGTAACTACCCTATTAGTCAATGGCTTCCACTTGCTACACTTATTCTCTGAAGCTATTTTTCTGTTTTGTTATCTTGAGTATTTCGTGATTCTATTTTCCTTCTTATCATATCAACCGTACTTCATTTTCACTTGTTTGTTGTCCCAAGCTTGAGATATACATTGACAAGTAATTCAATCCTAATTTAAAATTATGTTAGACTGCTTTTCCAATAGTATTAATACTGCAAAATAACCTAACCCTAACTGCTGCCACCCACCTGTCATCAATCTAACTTATATAAGCACCCATACAATTTTGTTACGGACATTTAAGCATCCATGTGTGAATATATTGCTCCTCTTATTATTCAGAATCACTTATTCACAATAATTAGATAAATTTAAAAAGGAAAGAAAGAACCTTGCTTACCCTTGACCCTATCTCAGCGTTCTTTCATTCTTTAAGTGGATCTATGTTTCTGACCTCAACCTTCTTTTTATCACTAAAATGTTGAATATTATATGTAGTGGTTTCTTAATAGAACAAAAAATGGTACATCTATGTCTAGGAAAATTAAATTTTAAAGCTGGCCTTCTTTAATGTAAATTACTTTCTTCACATTCCCAGTTATCATGATTCCTCATAAAATTAGCAATTTGAATACAGCAAATAATATGATCTCCCATAAGACAGACAAATGTGTCAAAAGACTGTATCAGAATAAGAAAGACAACGCCTGTGGGTATTTAGAAGAAAAGTAGAAAGGTGATCATCAAATCAGCCACATAGAGCTAAGAAATGATGTGATACCTGGGAAAGAAGCATAACTAAAAGTTAGTACAAGAAGCTTCCCTGTGTCCAAGACAGGGCCGTGTTTCACAATGGCTGAGAGCAGCACGCAGCCATCTCAGAAGGCGTGCTCTTGACACTGGTCCATGCTTGTAGAAAACATCGAACTGCACCAAAAAGTGCATTTCCCCACACAAAATCTTTCTAAACTCTAACCACTATTTGTAGACAAGTAAAGACGCTCTTGACTTAAAACTTTCTATAATTATTCAGAAAACAAAAGAATCATAGCCTTTAGAAAACTTAATAAAGTTGCAGAGGCTGTGTTCTGTGAGCACATCAAATAATTACATATTATCTTTAGCTACTGCAAATGGACTATTGTGCATATTAATTTAATTGCAGCTTTTAAAGCATCCTTTAATTGCCCTATTTTTAGAACCAAGACTTTTCAGAGCAGTTTTATTTTAAGTTTATCTCTTCCCCTCAACAGTTATAAAATGAATCAGGTTTTTGTCATCAGTGACTTGATTACTCAGTCGCCATCATGGCAGAGTATACAGCTGGTGACAGAGTTGGGCCACACCCAACTACCACTGCTGATAACTCAAGGTAGTGGGTTGGGGAAGATCTATGTAGTATCCACTTAGTTCATGAAAGAAAAATTACTCTGATACATAAGCGGTACCATCCTTGGTGCAGGGAGGAAAGGTGGAAGTGTAGGGCTGTGAATTTACAATCCTCTTCTTTCCCTCTCCCTTCAGGTTCTGCCTCTCTCCCTCCCTCCCCTCCTCTCCCGTTTGTCCTGTCACCAACAAAGGGTCAAATGAGCCTGCAAAGAAGGAACCTCCTGCACTCAGGAAGAGAGACATCACTGGGCACCACCTCCATCAGCATTTACATGAATTTCACAGCCTGCAACTCTATGAGAAATAGGTCAAGTTTAAGCTTCCCAGTCAGTGACATTCCTTAATAGCAGCTGGAGTTGATTAAGACAAGTCCATACCTAGAAAAATGCTGACAATATATTGTCTCAGAATGTAGCATGGAAATCTTTCAGGAATTGGGTCCGTTGAGGACTGGCTGCAGACATGAACTCCTATAACACAGCAGACATTGATGAAGGGTATGGCCAGTGAACTTGCACTTCATCAGAGAACACTCAGAGTGTTCAGGAACCATCAGAAGCGCTGAGCTGTCCTCGCAAGTGAGTGACTTCTGACGTGGGGACAGCAGCCTGCAGTGTGTGCTCATTTGACTGACAAAGAACTGGAGGCAGCTCTTCCACAACCCACAGAGGAACCTCCAGGATGTGACACAGTCACAAAAGAAATCTCAATAATGATTCTACAAATCAAATAACTATGATTAGAGCAATAACATTATGCACATTAATCCTAGGCACAACAAATCCGCATGTGGACTACAGATGTTTTGTTAAAAACTTTACCAACACGGGCCCAGAATGGTAGCCTAAGTGACTGAAGTCCTTGCCTTGCACACCTCGGGATCCCATATGGAAGATTCTAATCCCGGCAGTCCCACTTACCACCCAGCTCCCTGCTAGTGGCCTGGGAAAGCAATTGAGGATGGCCCAAAGCCTTGGGATCCTACACCCACCAGGGAAACCTGGAAGAGACTCTGGGCTCCTGGCTTTGGATCGGCACAGTTCCAGCCTTTGCAACCACTTGGGAACTAAATCAACAGACAGAAGATTTTCTCTGTCTCTCCTCTCTGTATATCTGACTTTCCAATAACAATAAAATAAATCTTTAATAACAACAAAAAAAAAAAAAAAACCTCTCCACAAACACAGTCAAGTGTTGCAGTGCAACAAGTCCAGCTGCTGTTCAGAATGTCTGCATTTCTTACCTGAGTGCTGCTCTGAGTCCTACTTACACTGCTTCTGATCTAGCTTCCTGCCTCTGCACCTGTGGAGGAAACAGGCTATAGTCTCAGTGCTTGGGCGCTGCCCTTCCTATGGGAGATCAGGGTGGAACTCTGTGCTCCTGGCTGTGGCCCGGTACTGTCCTGCCTGTTGTAGGAGTGAAGCAAGGTGGAAGACTGTTCTCTCTCGCTTGCTCTCTTCACATTTCCCAATGGAGAGCAAACATCAACGTTCTTCATTCTTTCAAATGATGGGCAATTCAGAAGGAGGCCTGAACAATGTGATGGAATGTTGGGAACAAGAAGTCCAGCTCTGTATGCGTTCCTTAAGGAAAAGAAGGAACACAGGATATTGCCTGGATGGGGAGGAGATGGCAAGAGAGAGACCCGGCACGTAAGGGCATGGTTTGGAAAAGGGGGCAGCACAGGTGAACCCCGAGAGAAAGAGAAACAAGTGTGCCCAAATCACTGGATGAACCCCAGCACCAGACGCACAGTTTATGAGGTACAAAGCAAAATGCAAACACAGGAAAAGTGCTGTTAGAGAATGATATCAAGCTTTTGGAAAACATTGTATTACATGCAAGATGGAATGAAATAATAATGAGAAATGAGTAACAATATATGCTTACTATGTACACGTAATATAACATCAAATTTTTGCATTGTGTTTTATACTATGATAAATAATTCTTCATTTACATGTCTAATCTGAATATAAGGAGCCTCTGTCTTGCTTTTCTATAAACTAATTCATTGCACAATCAAAATGTATATTTTTAGCCAATTCATTCTCAACTTATATAATCAAATCTTGCATTAGTTGCTCTTAAAAATGCATGATCTCAAACTTTGGGGTAATGTTTAATTCTGAGGATATTTTTGCCAATGTAACTGTTACTGAAGCTACCAAGATTGGTTTTATAGGCTGTTATTTCATAACAGCCTATAATATGAAAAATTACTTCAAGCTAAAACTTGCATCTAGAGATGATATTTTCACAAAACTAATTTTTTTTCAAATGATGGAATTCAAATCAGTTCCATATGAAGGATAAGTTTGAACCTGTATTTGAAGATTCTGTAAACTGAAGGCAGTCCCAGCAGAGTGTGTCCCTGAGCTTGGGGTGGGGTCAGAGTGTGGCTGACACTGTGCGAGTGGCGGGTCCCTGATTCTGGTCCGGGAGCCTGTTGCTCCCAGCTTGTGCAGTGAGGCTCAAGTGAGACATTCCGAGAGTTCTTGGCTTTATCTTCATCCACATTGAAAGACATCAATCAAGCAGCTGTTCGATTTTTGTTTCAAATGCCTCACTTCACAGTGTTCTGATACTCCATTCTAGAATTCAGAAAGTATGGGTTTGCATTCAATTATCATTTGTACAATCAGAGGTGACTGTAGTGACTTGTTAAAAAGATGCAAAGAAAGCAAAGGTTAAGAAGTAGGTAAATCTTCCGAGCTGAATCAATAATTAAAACTTAAAAAAATAGAAAAAGAAGACACAGCATGTCAGGCTTGAAAGTTGTCTCTCTTTGGCCTGCATTTACATAATATGCCTCACAAGTAGGTTTTCCTCCTGAAGATGACACTTTGATAGTATTTATTCTCCAAATATACTTATCTTCAATTCTGCCAAGCGCTGCTATGTGAATGTATAAGCACAGTCCTTCTGAGTTTGCCTGGCAATGAGAATATATTCAAGAAATTTAAGTTACTTCAGTCTCTTTGTTGACCAAAACATTATGAAGACACAAATTAGCATTAAAAACTTCACCAGGCCTCAGGCCCAGTGCTGCACCCAGGTGGGGGAGCACGCCTATGGTCCAGCTCCATGCCCACTGCCCAAGTGGAAGACACACACAGAGTTCTGGGCTCTTGGTTGCAGCCTGGTCCAGGTGCAGTCCGTGCAGCCATTTGGAGAGTGAACCACCAGAGGGCAATTTGCTTTCTGTCTCTCTGTGTCTCTGTCACTCAACCTCTAAATAAATAAATTACATCTGAAACAAAAATTTATCAAGGCCTTAAGTATGCAGGACTTTGTAACTTCTTTTTGCTCCAGAGAATAGAAGAGTTCACATCAGATAATTTCTCGTGAATGTTACCAAGCCATCCTACCTTACTCAAAACAAAATAAAACAAAAAAAGCAATGATTTCCACATGACACATACTGAAGAAACTATTGGGCTAAAGAAATAAAATTGTACAAATACCCTAGAGCAGTATTTTAATTAATCTTGGAATCTGTATAAAGCCAACTTAATATGTGAACATGGAAAAAAACTCTATAAACAAGATCCTCCAATTTTGATTAGTTGTTTTTAAGACTATTTATTTATGCTAATCCCCAAATAATATTTCCTAGCCTGCTCAAGTGCTAATCTTCACAATACCAGTTCTCTACTGAGACTTGTCCACACAAAAGGATTTACAACCGTTAGAATCAATATTCCAACTCTGCAAACAGCCTGCTTTAGACAGTCTTCTAGCAGAGACAATAAACCTATAAAAACAGCCTGCTTTCCTTGCAAGGTGGGAATGAGTGTCACTCCTAATCAAGGCAATCACCACTCTGTGGGTCACCTCTCGGGAAAGTTATTTGCACATTGACAGACAGAAGAAGGCAGATTAAAGTGTTTTGACGACTTGAAATAAGCAGTAAAAAAAAAGTGACAACACTGAATTTTTGTTTCTTATCATATGCTTTCATTTAAGCAAAAATATAAATCTATTAGTTTTTGTCTTTGCAGTAAAATGACAAAATCTATGACCTTTATTTCCTTTCCAATGCATCCACAGAAAAAAGGCAAAATTCTTAATTTGCAGCTTCACAAGACTTTCATACACAACAAAATTGTTGATAGGAAAAGCTTGCAGAACAAAGAAGATAGAAGGTATGAACTCACAGCCAAGTTACATGAATTGAAAGAGGTGACCCATTCCCAATGTGCAGACAGAATAAACAGGGGCAGAGGCCCAGACTTTCAGCAGGCCCAATCTTTCCGAGCTTCAAGATTTCGGGGTGTTCCAGGGCACAGGGGCACTTGGAGAAATGGGGAGTGGAAAGAACTAGAATGGCGTTCTGTCGTCCTTACGAGGCATGTGGAAGTCCACTGTGAAGGACACATGTTTTCTTGCTTTCACTCTTTGCTCATCCCGTCACCTCCTGATCTTTGTGGTTTCTGTTGAGAAATCAACTCCGAAGCATATTCAGGATCACTCGTATGTGGTAATGTCACTGCTCTGGAAGTTCTCAGGGCACAAAGAACCTATTCTCAATGATGTGGAGGTGAGAACTTCCAAGTTTCTCTGCCTTCTTTAACTTAAAATATTCCAGGGGCAGACACTTGGCATAGTCATTAAGATGTAATATTTAGATAGCAAATATTGTTTAAATGCCATTTATGTAACAGAAACATTTTAACTTGGGTATCTAAATTAGATGAAATTAAATTGTTTGAGATGCAGACCTTTACATATAAGCAAGCTTGAAAGGAAATTCATCACAACTTTGTGCATAAATGTTATTTTATGATCAGAATCCTATTCTATGAACAAAGAAACAATATACGGAGTTAAAAATACTGTTTAAATAAAAGAAATTATTTTTACATACTATAAAAGCTTGAAAGCAATAGTATGAGTTTGTGAAAACATCATACATGTTTCATTCAAGATATGACCCGGATTAAATTATTTTATTTTATTATACCCAGGTAGTTTATCTCAAAATAAAGCTATGCAATGTATGCTTGCCATCTTAAATTACAGACTCAACGTTGTTTATTTTGAAGTTGGATTAATAGAAAGTAGTTAAGATAGTAGAGAGAGGTCCTATGACTTTCAGCAAAGTTTTCCTTGAAGCGTTACATCTTTTATAATTATAATACATTCCCAAAAACCAGAAGATGCACATTGGTATTAAGGATAAATGTGTTCTAACCCACTTACCATGTGCACGTTTGTGGTAAGCCATCATGGTCAAGATTTAGAACTGCTCGCTCCCTGACGCTGCCTCTTCTCTTCACACTGTTACAGAGAGTGGGAGAAATCCAGCCAAACACCAGGTGTAGGAACTAAGGAGCAGTCTTTACTAGCTTTGCTTGGCCACTGCAGCTTCCACCACATTCCAGGTGCCACCAGCCCATGGGGCTGAAGCCAGGGGTTTTACAGCCCTCCTTAATATGCAGCAGCCACCACTGTAAGCTGTTTCTATCTGATTAACTTTATTTTAGAGCAGTTGTCAGTCCCCATGAAGACAGAGTAGGAAGTACAGAGAGTTCCCTTAAGCCTCCTGCCCAAATTCCAGCACCATCTGACTCTACAACATTGCTGCCCCCTGCGGAAACTGCCTTTGTGGTTAGGATTTGAGAAGCTACATTATCCCTACCATCAATAGTGTACAGGAGGGTGTTAGTGTAGTGTGTTTTAGGAGTCTGGCACTACGCATTGACGAGTATCCACCATGGAGGTAAAATACAGAGTCTTTTCACTACTTCCAAAATCCACTGTGCTGGATCTACTCTTATCTCCTCTTAGCCCTTCCCAATCCTCTCTGCCCCAACCTCTGATCTGTGAGCTGTCTTTCAAGCTTTGTCTTTCCCAGAAGTTGACGCAGTGAAATCCTACATTATATAAGTTGTTCAGGTTGTCTTCTCTTATTCTTTAGGACGTTTTAGTGTTCTCGTTGTCATAATTTGAATATCAATTTCTTTGAAGTGCTGAATAATATCCCATTTTTCTGGATAAACCACTTGCCATTTACCCATTGTTGGATATCTATACTCTAGAATATGCTAGTTGCTTTCAAGTCTTGGCATTATGAACAAAGCTGCTTCATACTTTTGTATGCAGGTTTTGTGTAGATTTAAGCATTTAAATCAGTTGCATAAATACATAGGAATCAGGAGATTGGGTCATAGTGAGAGTCTATTTTTAGCTTTATAAGGTTGCCTCATACTATCTTTCAAATCCATGTGCATTCCTACCAGCAATGAAGAAGACTTCCTGTTGCTTCATATTGTTGTCAACATTTTATGATGTCACTGTTTTGTACTTTGACTGTGCACTTGGATATACTGTGATCTTACTGTTCTAAATTTTACTTCCCTAATGATATTTCATCAGAGTTCTTCTCAGAAGTTCAAAATTCCTGACCATTTTAAATCAATTTTTGTTATTGTTTAGTTTACATGTTCTTCATGATTTTTAACAATAGTTCTTGATGAAATGCATGTTTTTAAGCATTTTTGCCATTCTTATGCTTTAGTTCATATAGTCTCAATACACACACATTTATAATAATTAGCCAAATTCCTCAACATAAAGGAAGACTAGAACATTATAGAAATACAGTAAATGCGCTCTTAGTTTTTCCTACATTGAATATCTTCTCAGGTAAATAACATCATTTCCCAAACTATAATGAAACATTACACAGCACCTGATTTTATGTTTTTTCATTGCTAGTCAATGTCTTTTGTTACTACATTCTAATATGTCTATAAACTACTGAAATATTTTTTGACTAATGTGTTAAGAAGAAACCCTATTATTGAGTAGTGGTTGTGAGCATTAAAAGTTTCCACAGAAACAGAGATAGTAGGGTATGTGTGCATGTTCATGTACACACGCATTTCTGACCTACCACATCATCAAGACGGCTGAGACGTCTAAACTGTGCAAGGCAAGTGGCCAGGCTGGAGAGCCAGAGATACCTGGTGTCACCTCTGTGTTCTGAGGCCAGCTGCTGACAGAGTTTTCTCTTCCCCAGGGCATCTTGCTCATTTGCCATGAAAGTTTTCAACTGTTTGGACAATGTCCACCCCCGTCCCATGGAAGGAACTCTGCCCTACTCAGTCTGCTGACATGAATGTCAATCACATCTAAAAAAAAATGAATGCCTATGTATCAATAATTTCTTGTCCTTTTGGGACTAAGAAATTCTACAGAAACAATTAGTAAATTCTAATCGCCTCTCTGCTGGAATGAAAGTACATCTTATGCTTTCCTCAACACTGTGAATGAGGAATGCAAACACCGAACAGCAGGAGAGCAGAAGCAAGAACCAGAGCAAGTGGGGAAGCAGTCTTCCTGGCATCACCTACTGTGCTGCTCACGCTCACCGAGCATCTGTAGACAAAGGAAAAAGGCAGCAAGACCACCACAAATGAGGCTTTTATGTGACACCCCCAAAAAGATACATGAATAATTTTAAGGAATCTGATTACTGGCAAAAAGATAAATTGCACTGCTGATTAGGGCAGACAAGTAGATTGTTACAGCTTCAGGAAGAAACCGGAAAATAAATTTGGTGTCCCAAAGAAACAAAGATTAAAGAAGACTTAGTGAAGCCAATACAGTTATCCACATAGCAAAAATGTCTCTAATTAATCACTAAAATGGAACCCATGTAAATTTCATGATATTTTCTGAGCAAAATTCTTACAATATTGTCGATTTGAGTTTTGCATAGCAGTCCTGTGTGGAAAGATTTAATGACTACCTACAGTGTACTTACACATACGTGCTAGTGGTGGCGCACTGCAGGAACAAGACCAGGTATACTTTGTAACAAACACCAACATGCCAGTTTTGAACTTGGATATTTTTCTTTCATATTGACTTCAATATCAAATCAGTCATAAGTCTCCACAAGACTGCAGCTCACAGTTATGTTTTCATGATGAATTAGAAAGAAGGAATATTGGTGTCTGCTGACTGTCATGACAGAGAATGATAGAATTGCCTTGAAGGAACAGTTAATAATTATATACTGATTGTGTTTATTATCAAATGACACCTTACTCTTAATAATAACAAATTAGATATGTCATTGTTAACAATATTTTAAATTCAAGTGAAAAAACCAGGATTGATAATCAAAATGAAGTCAGGTAACTTAGGTTCAACATCTCAGATAGTCAAACCATTCACAGATAAGTGCAATCTTAATAGCTAAATTTATGATTCTGTATGGCCAAGAATTAGAAACCATTTCTAAAAAAGTTATTCATTTTTTCTTAGACATTTAAGTGTGTTTTTTTCAGGAAAAAGAGAACTATTTCATAAATTTGAAATGCTTTTTTGCATTGAGCCTGTTACACCTGATATTTATTCTTAATCATATTTCAAGTCACCTTGTTCATGTTGCAAAACTATACGTTGTTGGGTCCATATGAAGCTTCCTACACCAGCATTTTATTAAATATCTGTCAATTGCTGTAAGCTCTCCTTTAATGTTTCCAGGCAGTTTTGCATTGCACTTGCTTGGGAAGGCTGCGTTTTTACTTATTTCAGACAGCACCAGAATTTTATGTAAGTTCTCTGTGTACAGTGTGCCGTGTATACTGCTAAGGAAGTTTCTACTATAGTTGCTAGGTGTCAATTGAAATAATCATCTTTTAGCACAAAGTGTTAAGTCTGCATGATTACACAATCATCACAATCACCTTTAATTTTTTCTACAAAAAATATTTTATTTTGATGTATGTTTCTTGTGAGGCACTGGTGGTGCTATTCCTGAAGTGACTAGATGCTCCCAGCTCGCTCAGGCTGCCTGCTTTCCCCTATTAATTCACAGTGGGTTTTGGAAAAGAAAAATGACATTGAATTTTTAATCAGTTTTATTTTTCTATAAAACGAGAGCTGTTTTCCTAGCATGCTTGAGCTTCAAATGACTTAGTCTAAACCAGTAACTCAAGGTTTACCATTTCAGGTCAGTCACCAGAGCAGACAGGAAGTGTGTGGAGGTCCTGCGGGTTCCTTGCTGCCGTGTGTCTAAGTACAGGGACTCTGGTTGACACCACTGGATGATGTGAGCTGGACAGCCACGGAGCCCATGTGGACAGAGCATCAGCATCCTCCTGTTAGGTGTTATCGGAAGTGAAGAATGGAAACAATTTAACCCGGACACCTACTCAAGGTTTGTTTGAAAACTAAGTAAGTCTTGAAGTTTTCTTACTTTTATTTAATTTTTGACTTTACTTCTGTATGAGTTTATACATTGTGATAAAGGAAATTGGTAGAACCACAGAAAGTGTATGTTTAAGTACATTTTTGCCAAAGGCATAAGTTGTGATGTTATAGTCATGTGGCTATACAAACGCATTCTATTGTTTTTTTTTTAATAAAGGTATAATCTAGAAGCTATTTTTCTGAAAATGTATCTAAAGTAAAACTCTCATAGAAATGCATGTGTCAGAGCTGAGTCTCCTTGGAGGCTTAGACGGAGCAGTGTACGACATGTCCAGGTGTGCATGGAGGATATGGCAGTACGTTGGAGCCTGCAGAGGACACCTGATACCACAGCAGAGTACGGAGGACAGGACAAATTGATCAACTACCCCAGCCAAGGGTTGGCAGTGAATATCTGGACAAACGGAGTCTCTAAGGTGGACTATGTCAGCCAGTGAAGTCTAGAGAGATTTCATTGTGCTTAAAGCGCCAAGACTGGCAGCAATTCAGAACTGTTGAACTACCTCGGAGCATGCCCCACATCAGGGACCCTGCGGTGGTTGGGAGGCTGGGTGGGGCTTCCCCCCATTCTTCTCCCTTCCTCCAGATACAGGAAGGAAAAAAGACGGAATGTGGAAATGCTATTCTCACCCTCCTTCCTGTAACCCTTGACCCTTGTCACCCTAATCAACTATGTAAAAATCATCAACAATAAAAATAATTAAAATTAAAAATTCTTAAATTTAAAAAGAAACAGGAATATCTTAATGATTATATATTGCATATATAATTGTGTATATGTTTAGGTTTTAAATGTATCCTGTAACTTGAAAATGAAAATCCAAAGCTTTGAAATACGATGCACTGCATTCATATGTAAGCATATTTCTCAGTCCATTGATCATTGCTTTTGTAAGCCTGATCCTTGAAATCGAATCGCTGTAGAATCTATAATACTGCCACCATCCACCCCTTAACAGTTTATTTCATGATCAGGAAGTATAGAGAGAGTCTTACTGCAACAAAAATGAGCATGTATTTTAAACCGCCAGGCCCCAAAAGAAGACTATCACGTTTTCTCTTATTTTTTGTAGTTAATGAATTGAGAGGTTATAAAATGGCCTTGATGTAATATGATTTTGTTAAGATCACAGCTGTTGCTTCACTGAAAGTAAAAGACAATATACTCCTAGTTCACACGCTAAGATACAAGGAAACAGAGAGCAGGGAATTGGTTAAGACTCCTGGAGGATTAGGAAAGGTTTGTTCTTAATTTGAGTATCAGGTATGAATGTGATTTATGACCCCAAAAGCCTCATTTATCTGTCAAAAATGCAAGCATAAAAAGAACAAAGATCTGGAGGAGAAAATAAAATTACTGCAACTGATGTGTGTGTCTGAGGCCCTGGAAGCAAGGTGATGTGTGTGTCTGAGGCCCTGGAAGCAAGGTGATGTGTGTGTCAGAGGCCCTGGAAGCAAGGTGATGTGTGTGTCAGAGGCCCTGGAAGCAAGGTGATGTGTGTGTCTGAGGCCCTGGAAGCAAGGTGATGTGTGTGTCTGAGGCCCTGGAAGCAAGGTGATGTGTGTGTCTGAGGCCCTGGAAGCAAGGTGATGTGTGTGTCTGAGGCCCTGGAAGCAAGGTGATGTGTGTGTCTGAGGCCCTGGAAGCAAGGTGATGTGTGTGTCTGAGGCCCTGGAAGCAAGGTGATGTGTGTGTCTGAGGCCCTGGAAGCAAGGTGATGTGTGTGTCTGAGGCCCTGGAAGCAAGGTGATGTGTGTGTCTGAGGCCCTGGAAGCAAGGTGATGTGTGTGTCTGAGGCCCTGGAAGCAAGGTGATGTGTGTGTCTGAGGCCCTGGAAGCAAGGTGATGTGTGTGTCTGAGGCCCTGGAAGCAAGGTGATATCACAATTATTGCAGAAATGCTCATGTGACATATACCAAGACAAACTGTATCTAGAAAAGTAATAGGTATTTCAATGATTAATATCGATGCTATAATTAATGGAGGTTTAAGCCTGTGATTAAAAAGTAGATCCAAAATGTGTCATTATAAAAATATAAGAAAAATAAGGAATAAGAGTTCTGGAGTGAGATAGGGAGAGAGGTCAGAGAGGAAGTTTGAAATGAGCTCCCTTTTTATAGATAAAAATAATAGCAAAATATAAAAATATATAGTGAACACTATTTAATGATATATTACAAAAATAATGAAATTTGGATAATAATGATATTTGGACAAATAAATAATGATATTTGGATAATATAAATACTTTCAGAAAATAATGTAAAACTATAAGAATAACTTAACAAAGAAGATTCAAACTTTCATTTCAAAACCTAGGATGAGAAGGGCAATGAAGTAAGAGCCTAATAACTAGGTTCTTATCAGGTACTTTCTTTCTGCCATTCCTGTGGAAAACACAGATTGAGTTCCATGTTCTTGACCATAACTTGACCCAACTCTGGCTTTGGTAGTCACGTGAGAGTGAACCAGTGGAGGAATCTCATCCTTCTCTGTCTCTCTCACTCTCTTTCTCTGATTTTCAGATAAATAAATAATGCAGAAGACATCTGAAACAAGCTCATATACTGTACATTTTCACTGAAATAACCATGAGATATTGCAAAAGCCCTAGGACAGAATGCAGTTAATGACTGAGGAAGATTGGGACAGCCTTCAGGGGAGGCGGGGATACCAAGAAACCAGGCAGCATTAGTGCCCTTTGGAAGTGATTCAAATCTTGAAGCTAAAGGTAGGAGAAGGCTGTGCAACGCTGACAGGGTAAACCTGCCGCCCCACTGCACACTCAGAACAGTGAATACCACATCATATGAAGTTTTCTAAACTCAATAGAAGACATTCCACACTAGCAGAAAAATACACACTCACTCGTATCTGTGACTTAAGATAGCATACTTAATTAAAATAGTAGTAAGTAGCAAAAATAAACAGAAAAAGATGCATGTCCTGTTTCCCAAATAAGTGAAAGTCTTTGCCAGTTGCATATTTTTTTAAATATATTTTTATTTAGAATTTTGAATTGTGAGGTACAATTTTGTGTAGACTGGGATTCTCTCTCAAACTCCCACCCCCAGTCAGATTTTCCCATTTTGTTACAACAGTGTAGTCCTTCATAAGGAATCATAATTCTATCAGTCTCTTATTTGAGTGTACCCCGACATTGTTGGTGCAACGTCAGACAGTCCAGCATGTCATTGTCTACACATGCCCAACAGTTTCACTGGGAATCCATCTTTCATGTGGATGCAGGGGTGCATCCCTGTAGCCAGTCACATGTTAAAACAGGATATTCGGGCCCAGTGCAGTGGCCCAGCAGCTAAAGTCCTCACCTTGAACAGCCCAGGATCCCATATGAGCAGGTTCTAATCCCCGCAGCTCCACTTCGCATCCAGCTCCCTGCCTGTGGCCTGGGAAAGCACTCTGCTACCCGTGTGGGAGACCTGGAGAAGTTCCTGCCTCCTGGCTTCAGATTGGCGCAGCTCCAGCCGTTGTGGTCGCTTAGGAGTGAGTCATCGGATGGAAGATCTGCCTCTCTGTCTCTCCCCCTCTCTGTATATCTGACTTTGCAATGAAAATAAATAAATGTTTTTTTTAAAAAAAGGATATTCACTTGGCCTGTATGAATGCTTGACAATACTAATCGCTTAGTCATTGATGGACTGTTATAGACTCATAATGAAATGCCACTATACATTCATCAGAATGACTAAAATTAAAAGCACTCAAAATGCCAAGCATCACTTGTCATGGAATAACTTGAACTTTCACATATTGTAAGTGGGAGTATGGAAAAACGCAATGCGTTTGGAAATCTGTTTGCTATCAGAAAAAGAGAAATTACTCCTTTGCTGGAGAATAACTGTTTGGGTCCTCAAACAGTAGCAGTTTATTCCTCACTGTTCTGGAGCCGGGACTGACGTCCGCTAATTCCACTTCTGTGCAGGCTCTTCTTCACTTGCAGCCATATTTTTCCAACATCCTCATTGGAGGGAGAGAGAGGAAAAAGCTATTCAAAATCATGTTATAGACCCCTTTCTCCTATGCAGACTCCATTTCCTTTGGATACATTCCCAGAAGTGGGATAGCTGGGTCATATGGCAGGTCAATTTTCACTTCTCTTAGCACTGTCCATACCGACTTCCACAGTGGTTGTACTAGCCTATGCTCCCACCAACAGTGAGGAGAGTACCCTTCTCCCCACAGCCACACCAGAAGGTATTATTCGTAGAGCTTTAAATGCAGGCCCGTTTCACCGGAGTTAGGTGGAACCTCAATGTGGTTTTCATTTACATTTCTCTGACAGCGAGGGAGCTGAACTTTCTTTTCATACGTCTATTAGCTATGTGAATGTGCTCTTTTGAAAAATGTTCATTCTCTTGCCCATTTCTTCACAATGTTGTTTGCTTGGCTGTCGTTGAGTTTGTAAATCCTGGATATTAGGCGACTATTAGTTATATAATTGCAAAGATTTTCTGATAGGATGCTGCATTCTTTCATTGTCCATGCCTACAGCACCAGGATACACTTAAATAGCAGAATGATGAACTTACGGCTGACTGTGAAGGACTGTACTATTGTAATGACATGTGGGAAACTAGTGAAGGGTGGGGATTCAAGGAGGGGAAAGGAAAATCCCGGAATAACAAAATAAAGAAATAAAATTTTAAAAATGTTAAGATGTCAAAAACATAAGACATAGCAACACAATATGGAGACATTATCACTTTGTTCAAAAATACATTTCTAATTCAATCTTCGGCAAGTATAAACCACAAAGGAAGAAAGTGAGAATGGTAATGTTTAAAAATTCAACTAGACCTCAACAAATAAAAATAAAAACAAACTCGTAAAATATATCCTTGTCTTTTAAGAGCAATAAAACTTTAACTTTCTTAATATGCAAATACATCAGTGGATTTGTTGCAATAACAAAGTCACAGAAACCCACCAGGAAAGTGGTCGAAACTCTGCAACTTCACAGAAGAGGAAATCAGAATGGTTAATACACACATTGAAAGAGACAGCCACCTATCATTCCCTGAGCCACACGAGCTAAACTCACAGGGATGACATTTACCCCCCACCAGATCGGTAACTACTAAAATGTCTGATGCATCCCAGGTCTGAAAGGATGGTAACAAAGCTGGCTCTCTGGGTACAACTGCAGTGAACTGAACTCCAGGTAATTTATCCTTTCCTAGTACAGTGGAGCTCAGTAAGTCTTGCAGCCAACAGTCCCACTAGGTGGTAAAAGTTGCTAATCCACCACCCTCTGCAAAGGGGGAACGGATCATAAACACACTGTGTAAAGTCAGACAGCGCTGGAAGCAAGTGCCAAAGACAGTGGAAAACTGTAGCATAAAGCAAATTGAGTTTAGAAGTGCCCAAAACTGTGACCTAGGCATGCAGTGCAGAAGAACATTGGCAGCAACAGTCACCAACCACTTTAACACAGGAATGTTAAGTGAACAACGGAGGTGCTGAAGAGTACACCCAATCCAAGTTAAATTACTTCTAGATGTCAGGCAGCCCAAATAAAGCAATGTGCTTAGAAATGCAAAATTAAAAGAAGCAAATAATATGAACCAGATTCAGGCATCACAAAGCTTTAAACATGAAGACAAGAGGTTCGAAGGGCTCCAGCACCAGAGACAACGATGCTCGCTTTGCTGAAATTAGGATAAAATTTTGAATTGTTGATCTTTGGACATTTTGCTTACAAGACAACTTCCAAAAGTTAATGGGAAATAAGCATCATGAAAATCTATGTATGGATTTTGAACACTTCCTGCACCAAAGGAAATTTACACTTCATTTTCCACAAATTTTTCAAGTGCTCTTGCATTTTCTAAAACTCTTTCAATCATATTCAGTGACTCCCCAAAAAAGTGAATACTCTTAAGAGCTACAAGGAAATGCAGCTCTTAAACCATAAACACATGACCTGAAAATAGCCATTTCCCATTCTTAAAAAAATACTGTTTGAATGCTAGTATTTATCATGACGTGCAACAAATTACATTTGCTTTGTTGCTAACCAGAAAATAAGACTTCAGCAGTGACAATGGAATAATTTCTGAAACAGACATTTCTGCAGTGTAACATTTCAGAACCTAAATTTCTTCTAGGTAAATGATGAAAGTCCCTTTCTCATCTTGGCCAAACCTGTTTCTTTTCCTGGGGTAGCGAAACTCTGCCTCCTTTCAGGTTCATGCTCCATGCACTTACATTTAGGAATGAAAAGGTTAAAAATGTGATTTGGATATAAAAAACTCATGCTGTGTGTTTGTTTCTTCGATGCTGAAATTTATAGTTTGCAGAGTTTTGGAGAACTTTCTTGGGCCTTATTACATTAAACGACTCTGTATTATTTACCTGCAGAAAAGTTTACCCATACTTTGGATAGTTTCTTTATTGATGGTCGTTTTTGATGCTTATGCCGCAACAGCAGAAAAATGCAGCAACGTGTCCGTGTGTGTGTGTGTGTTAGAGAGAGAGAGAGAGAGAGAGAGAGAGAGAGAGAGAGAGAGAGAGAGAGGATTCCTGTGGACCCAGAATTTGTGTTCACATTGAGAAGCCCGCCTGGACAATACAATAACCGGGTGTTTTTAGAGGGTACCTTTGCAACAATTCAACAGCTGGGAAAGTCACACACAAACCAAATCCCGTAGTTAGCATTTCCATTTTTCAGCGTTTCTCTCCTCTTAGAGCTCCTTTCCTTGCCTCATAAGCTGCTGTTGCGAACTGTCACTACCTGAGGAAGATCAACACACACTCATTGTCTTCACAAGTAGCAGGTAAGAAAGCAACCTTGAATATGCTCTGGGATTCCTAGAGGCTTCCGGCCAACGGAGAAGTCTGGAGTTTGTCTTTGCTGGGACGGCTCAGCTGCAGTAACTCAGTAGCACCACCTACTGGCAGAGCATATACTTCAGCAGGACACACAGAGGAAGGGACGTGAAAATCAGACTCTTGATGGGGATCTCTGCACTCTGTTCTACTGTACTGGAAACTTCTCCAAGTAGCAGGCATCGGAAGTGTATCCAGAAACTGTATCTGAGGTTGGTCGTGCTTCCTGCTTTCCTGTGTTATCAAAGACACTCAAAAGCAGGGAATTGTTCCAATGTGTTTCTTTTTATTTTGCAGCTATCATTAATCATGCTTTAAAGGTTTGTCCTGAAAGGGTCATCTTTCCTTTCGTGCACACGTTCTGTTGAGAAATTGAAAACTGCTTCTCCCTTCTATCAGATTTGTAATTCGAATTCAATTATTAAAATGTGTTATCTCAGGGAACTGTGGTAAGCAAGCAAATCCTTACCTATAATATTGAGAAAAAATTAAAGATACTTTAGATGGATAAAGAAAATTTGAATTGTAAGCAAACTAAACAGTAATTTGTACTAATAATTACATTTCTAGTGTGTTTTGTGAGTGAAGAGAAAACGTTGTTCTAAAATGAGAGTCCCTCTATTAAATACGCGTTCTTGAAACAGGCAACCACGGCGGTGAAGACTCTCCGTGAGACACCAGCGTCCCAGAACAGAGTGCGTGGTTCTAACTCACACCCCGCTGGAGGGGGCTTGGGTGCCTCCATACCATGGGAGGTTCGGATTGCTTTGCACGGTGTTGACTTGGATGTATCCTCATCACCCAGCCCTGGCTATGGTGGGCGTGTGGAAGATCTCTTCGTGTGTACTTCTTTAAAATCTATGGTATTTATTTCAAAGGTTATGTACCCATGTTCACTTTCACAAATGGGAGTGACTCAAATGGCGTTGCTGGCTTTGGCCTGGCCTAGACCAGTACTAGCTGATGGAAAAGTATCTTCATATTGCTCTGTCTCTCTCCATCCTCTCTCCTTTCTGTATCTCTCTCTCTCTTCTCTGTTTTTCCTCTCTCTCCCTCTCATCCTCCTTCTCCCCTCTCTCCTTGCTTCCTTTATTTAATAAACAAATACATTTTGTGACAATTCATCATCATGTTAGGAATCCGTGGTTCTAGCAGCATCCAGTGCTAAGGATCTTGGGGCACCATCTCTTCCAGTGTCTAGAATTCTCTGTTGAAAACAAAGTAGAAGCAGTGAAAAAGGTGCCCCTAAAATGTGTCCTACCAAGGTCTCCTGCTGTGTGATGGCGCGCGGGCTCTTTCTACGTAGCGGTCAGCACAGTTTCATCTTGCAGCAAGTACTGGAAAAAAACTGCTGTCACACAAAAAAGCTGATGGGCTTGCAAAAGCCCTCTAGGAAAGACAGCAAATTAACAAAGTAATGTAAGCTGTGGTTTCTAATGACTCCTTGCTGAGACAGACACATTGAGGTGCAACTCAAACAGCTATTTTCCAAGTGGAATTGTATGCAACAGACATAAGTTGCAATTATGCTAACATTGTAATTATTCTAAATGCTAATTCACTTTCCAACATAAATACTATATAGTCATCTGTTAGAATCATATTCATAAATCAAGGGGCCCAGCAGGGTGAACCTAGAACAGCATTCACGGAGCAGCCAGAAAATGCATTATAGGCACAGTTGAAAAAGGAGACTTGTCACAGCAAACTCATTATACAGACAATAGGACAGGATTTGGCATAATCACAGTCTGAACTGTAAGGTGCGATTTTTGCCTTATCCTATGGAGTGCACGAGCAATGGAAGCACACAATCAAATCTGCTTCGTGGAGTTTGTCACCTGCTGTGCTGCTTGGAAAAAATGCATGTGGGTGCCTTTAAACAGCTGTGTTATTACAGCCACGGCCTGGGGATTAGTTGGCAAAATAATGTGTAAATATAAGCATAGATATTTTCTTTACAATTAGAATATTTTGCCTTGTTAGTTTTTTAAATAAAAATAACACCTTAGAGTAGAATTTTCTGTAGGAGTACTCATGGACAATGCCTATACATGTATTTATGTGTTTATATACATGCGGGAGAAACGTACGTAGCATGCAGACCTCCATCAACATGTTCCGCAAAGGTTCTGTGTGTGCGCTGCATCTTGTCATGCCTGACAGTATGTGGGTCTTGCCGCCTCAGGGGTTTCTGCTTTTTAATCTTCTCTTTAGCTATTTCCCTTTCACATATCTAGAGGTTTGTAAAATTTGGGGCAGTTTTTATCTTTGCTCAGAATAATGTAGTATCTGGAAACAACACTGTAGTTTGCATTGCAATTCTTCACAAAATTCTTAAAATACACTTTAAAAACACAAAAGTGGGAATTCCATCGTGGGTTAGTGCCACCACCTGTCACACTTACATCCCACGTGGCCCTGAGCTTTATCCCAGCTGCTCCTCTTCTGAACCCGCTGCTTGCTAACATCCCGGGAAAAGCAGCTCAAGATAGCCGGGGCGCTCGGGCCCCAGTGGCCAGCTGGGAGACACAGATGACGATCCTGGCTCCAAGCTTTAGCCAGGACCAGTGCTGCCTGTCACAGCCAGCAACTCTGACTTTCAAAATAGGGTATTTTTTGTTTGTTTGTTTTTGTTTTGTTTTGTTTTTATATTTTGCCACTTGGGCATGGCATAGTAGCCTAGTGCCTAAATTCCTTGTTTTGCATGTGCCTGAATCCCATATGGATTCCAGTTCATACCCCTGCTGCTCCATGTTCCATCCAGCTCCCTGCTTGTGGCCTGAGAAAGCAGTAGAGGACAGCCTTGGGACCCTGCACCTGCGTGGGAGACCAGGAAGAAGTTCCTGACTTCAGATCAGCTTAGCTCCTGCAGCTGTGGTCACTTGGGGAATGAATCAGTAGATGGAAGATCTCTGTCTCTCCTTTATCTATAAATCTAACCTTCAAACAAAAAAAAAAATCACGAAAAAGATGTCACTCAAACACGGTATGGATCGTGAAACAGAAGACATCCGTGAAATACAGAGGTCCTAAAAAGATTAATAAGGCTTTGCTTCTTCTTCTTCAGTGCCAATAAAATGTCTTTGTGTCTCAGAAGAAATATGTTCACATAATTGGTAATATTTGTTTTATCCTATAATCTCAGCCAAACTTAGCTAAGTAGCATTTATACTGGATAAAACATCAGTTAACTTATCTTTATGGAATAGCAACAATGTATACTTAATTTATTCTCTTAAACTTAAGAGAATAAACTAAGTAAAATTAAATGTACATATATACTTATATAACTGTATCAAGAAGATCGGTGCAAAGGATATGAATGGTAACAGTTCAAAAATGAAAAGCTTCTAAACAGAAATAGGTTTCTGTATGTACAGATCCCTGCAGCTCTCCCAAAGGGACCGGGCTTCTGATTAAGGAAAGAGCGCCACTGGTGGCTACAACATTTCATGACAAAGTATCACATGAAGAGAAAAATGGTGGTAAATGTAACATTTGAGTGTTTGTAATAGAATGCACACATTATCGCTTCTTGGCCTTTTGCCTAAGATCAAGTGTAGAAAGCAGATATTGAGAATCTTCAATAGATTTACTTACTCATTTAGAGAGAAAAGGAGAGAGAAAGACACAGAAACTCCCATGTGCAGTTCCGGGCCAACCTCAACAGGGGTCCAGCCTCCCATACAGCGACACTGGAGTGCTGAGCTCTTGGCCTCGGCTGACCAACCCTGAGTGTTGTCGTCACACGGGGAGTGAGCCGGGCAGTGGAAAAAGTCCTCTTTCTATCCTCCTGTTACTTAAAATTCTGGAGCTCACAAAAGACAGAATTTCAGCCTGTTTTGTTCACTCTTGGACCAAACTGGCCATAACAGTGTCAAGAACTTACTAGCTACTTAAAATGTATAATCCATCATATTCTTTTCTGATTTTTTAAAGATTTGTTTATTTGAAAGGGAGTGTTGCCGAAACAGAAAAAGAAGGGGAGACAGAAGGAGAGAACCTCATGTTCTGGTTCACGTTTGGAATGGCTGGGCAAGCTCAGGGTTAGAAGTCAAAAACTTCTCTCCGATGTCACATGTGGAAGCAGGGGCCCAGGCAGTTGCACGTTTTCCCAGTTATTTAACATGAAGCTAGAGCAGAATTGGAGTAGCCAGGACTCGAACTCATGCTCCTATGCGATGCTGGCACAGTAGTCAGTTCTTTAACACACAGTACCACAGCACCAGCCCCATGATTAAGGGGATGTCATTTTTAAAATAATTATTTGAGGTTGGCTTAATTATACTGTATTTTTACAGAAAATTGGTGTGTTGAGATATTTGGTACAGATAGCCCATCTATCCCACATCCAGTTTCCCGATAGTGACATCAACATACAGTGTGGTACTTTGATCAGAGTTAGTGACGTAATACTGAAACATTATTTTAAAACAAAATCTGTAATAGCTAGGCTAATTTTCTCAGTGTTTATCTAATGTCCCTTTTCTGTTTCAACAGTACATCAGCAAGCCTTTCTGGAATCGTCACTTTCCCATGTGACTTTTTTTTCCTCATGGATGCATTTGCGCTATGAACATATGTCAGTTGAACACGTAGTTGGTAGGAGATGCATGTACACAATTCTGGTGTCCAGAATATTCATGCTATTCTAAAAATGTCCTTGTGCTTAGTGTATTCATCCTTTACTCACTCCCACGTGCACAGTGCCTAGCTTCTGATGTATACTCAGCAGAGCTGTTAAATAAATTTGAATATGAGAATTAGCATTCTAGCTTGAAGAAAGTTGAGGTTTTATTGAAAAATATCTTTTAAGATAGATTACTTTTGAAATAAGTTCTGAATTGGGAAAAAGAAAAACTACTAACTAAATAAATAAATGAGTAAAAGCATGAAGGCAACATCCATTTCAAGTAAATGGGATGTAATTCAAAATCTTACGATTGCATGATTAACTATTATATGTTTTATAACAGATGCAATTTAACAACTTAGTGATTGTCAAGTCATATCACAGTTTGATTACTCTAAATAGAATTTTAAAATGTGTATAGCAAATGTACATAAATTATTGTTTCATTTGTTAAAATGTTCATAAGTAATAATAATTGTTGAATTGCGACACTCCTATCATTTTTATTATTTTATTTTTATTTGTCTAGTAAATGATCAAAACAGGGCACCAAGGCCAGCCAGTGAGAGAAGCAGACAGGTGGATCTAATGACCCAAGGGCCATCCGTGAGCAAGTAGTAAACACCACCACAACTTGCCAGTTGGGGAAGACTGACAACAAAGCGGTTTTGCAGATTTGAAACATTCGCCAAAGCAGAACAGTTTTTATCAGAAGCTCGTAATGTTTTCTCGTTAGGCTGTCACAACACAATCAAAATACAGACTTTGTTCAAACATGAAAACTTACAGATTTTATTTAAATTCAAACTCACTTTATAAAGTGAGTCTGCTGAGTAGATAAAAGTCAGAAAGGAAGAAGGTATCTAACTGTGGAATCTCTTGATTAAGGAGAACATTAAAAGGAGAAACCCAAACATTTCAGAGAAGTATTTAAAATAGAACTTCATGCAGTCTTTCCGTTTTCCTATCATGTAGCTTTTGTTTCCTGTAGGAAACAACTATAGTTCTGTAGGCAGAAAGAAAACCCAAGGAAGATTATTGCTACTTCTGAGGGAACAGGGTATTTGAAATACTAAAGCAGCAATAAAACTCACTTAATACAGTTTTTGGGGGGGAGGGAGGGGGATGCTTTAGCAATTTCTTCAAGTTGGTAAACTCAGTTCTTGATACCACTGCAGCAAAAAGTTTTCTGATTGTCTTTACAACTAAAAGTGCTGAATCTTTTCAACTCCATCAGCTAATATGAGTAGCAACAAATTTTGTGACCCATAATACCAAACCTGGGATATTTTTGTGTCACACAATCCACACTTTCTCTTGGCATATAGAATGTCTGAAACTGTAAAGTGTGTTTTCTTTTTCCATTGCCTGAAGTTTATCAACTGGGAATTAGTCTGTCTTGAATCCGGTTGAATTACTTCTCAGAGTAGACCCAGATGTGGATGTGTAGGCTGATTAGGGATACGGCTAGAGACGTAAGTAGCATAAAACTTCTAATGAATGCATATGATGGAAGGGTAGGTTAATCTATGAGGTCCCGTTATTACCAAATGCTTGCTTGTTACCGCTGCTTTTGCTCTAAGTATGCAAATGTATTGCAGGTTTCATTTTTTAAAAAACTGCATTATTGTTCTAAAGTTCTGACCACAGTGAAGCATGTAAAATTAAACACCGGCTAACTGTGTTGTTATACTTGTCAGAAATGTGTGGCATTTCTCAATAATAATGTTTTTCAACAACAGTACCTGGTTTTAAAATAACTTTACTCAAAGAGACCCTGTGGAAATAGTCGAATCACAAGCCTTTCACGTGGGCACCTTTCTCATTTGTATTCATCTAGAGCCTTATTTCATTTCTTGTAAAAATGAAACAGTATGAACATTTCAGCACACCTAAAATTATTGTGAAAACAAAATAAGAGAGTTGATGGACACTTTTCAAGTCATAAAATTTTAATAGGTAAAAGGCATCAATTTATTCAGGAACATGTCAAGCCTGGCTTTTGAGTAGCTGAAGTTGGGTTCTGTGTTTTATAATTTAGTACTTTAGTGAAATACATCATTCTAGAAGCATCCGGACGAGGTTCAGATCAATAAGGATTTGTATATAGGCTGATATGCTCATAGGAATGTCCTCATCACGTAAAAACAGCTGAAATAAATAGTTTTAACTTTAATTTTCATTATTAAAATGCTTGTATTCCATTTGCTTTTTTACTCATTGATATAGTTTGATACAACCTTGTCTTCCTTCTCTAAAAGCAACTAACTGTAATAGTGTCAACGTTTGTCTTTAAGTTTTATAGTTTTATGATGAAAGCAATATAGAATCAAAATCATTTGCTTTACTCGTGCAACTCAGACATCGCCATGTGCAATCTCAAGCGCGTATCGTCATGTCACCATTCATTTCAACCAAGTGAAAGTGAGAGAAATAAAATGTCAGAGGGATAGATAGGCAGTAACAAACGAAATTTACAATAATTTTGCAATGATATGACAAAAGAGGGAAGAAAAATACATTTCAACATATCATATTTGAAAAAATAAATTACTCAGCTTTTGAGGCTTGTAAAATTAGTGTTCGCAGCCGGTAGAATTCAAACTTATCCTTTGCGGCAAAGTACATTTGTTAAGGTAGCAAAACCTTTTACCAAAGCAAGCATTATAAGGAATAAGACAAATAACCCTTAAATTAATATATAAGCTTGACTGAATATTTTATTTGTGCTGGTTTCGGTACTAGGTGATTTGGTTGCAATCTCTCATTTACTTGTAGTGACAACTGGGAGATTTATTAATGCTCGTCTTATTCTGAGCTCAGGACGTGAGGCTTGGGGGGGAGATCGCTCTGCCCAGGGATGACAGCTGCTGTGTGCATGAACCAGCGTTCAATCCTTCGGCAGGACTCCACAACCCACTGCTCTTCCATCATCATCTGTCTGGGTCTAGAGGAATTCTTGTGGCATTCTTTATCTAATTACATATTTGAAAATTTATTTTTTATGATAGATTTCTATAAGCACAGGGATTGCCCCTGCACCCTCTGTTCATAACCAGATTCGGTTTTCCCACATTTTTACAGCAGTATAATCCTTCAGCAACAGTCACAAGTTCAATATTCTGCTGTTTAGGTGTGTCTCTACTTCTGAATACAGGGAGAACTGCCAATGAAACTGTTCAATGTACCTTGACAATGGTGTACTAGACTTTCTACTTATTACTTCTTACAGGTTAAATAAAGAAAGTTCTGAATGAACAATGTGGGACATAAAACCTAGGACTGGATTGTAAAAATACTCAGGATCATGAAATTTTCATTTTTCATATCTGTGTGATTTGTGGCAGGCAGTATGATACCAGTGTGTTTCTCCATAATAGTGTGCATCTGGTCACTAATCATTCACCATATGTTTATTCCGTGATTGTTAAGGCAGCGTTTGTCCTGAATGGATTTACCGAAGCTGCTTCATATCAACAATAATAAATTCACAACAACCCCCAATAGGACTAAACACTGATAATTTGGCTTTATTATTGGAAACAAATTATTGCTCTAATAGGCAACTAGGCTTGGTATTTAATTATTTTCTCAAAAATGGTTTCATATGAATGGTTCAAAAATGGAAAGAATTACTTTGGAAGAAAATTTATAAAGTGAAATCATGTGGCTTGTTCAGGTATTTGGAGGGCACACTTTTCCCAGCAGGCTCAGAGGAAACCACGTTGTTCCTGCATTGCTGAAGGTTTGCCCACCTGCTATAACAATTTCACAGATTTACTCCCTAGCCATCAGAGAAATGCAAGTAACAACCACCATGAGATATAACCTCAGTTCAGTAAAAATGGTTTTCACCCCAAAATTTAAAAAGCATGCTGATGAGGATATAGACAGAAATCAATGTATGCTAATGTTAGCATTAGTTAATATTTTTGTTAGCCATCTTAATCTGTTCTTTCGAGAAACACCTGTTAAAGTTCTTTGACTATTTAATAACTGGATTTTTTTTTAAAAAAATTTTATTTATTTTTATTGGAAAGGCAGATTTTTGCAGAGAGAAGGAGAGACAGGAAGATCTTCCATCTTCTGTTTCACTCCCCAAATAGTGACAACAGACAGAGCTGAGTCATTCCGGAGCCAGGATCCAGGAGCCTCTGCTGGGTGTCCCACATGGATGCAGAATCCCAAGGCTTTGGGCCGTCCTTGACTGCTTTCCCAGGCCACAGGCAGGGAGCTGGATGGGAAGTGGAGCAGCCAGACACAAAGTAGTGCCCGTATGGGAACTGGCACACACAAGGTGAGGATTTAGGCACTAGGCTACTGCACCAGACCCTGGATTATTTGTTTTTTGTTGCTGTTACCAGATCTTTATGATTTACTTATATATTCTAGGTATTGATCCTTTGTTAGACAGGTGACTTTCAGGTATTTTTCCATGATGTTGGATGTTGTCTTCTCTCCGTGACTGCTTTACTTAATCTGCAGACGCTTCTCACATGGATACACTATTTCTCTAGTTTTACTTGTATTGCCTTTCCAATGGGCATTTTATTCAAGAATTCATCACCAATATTGTCTTGAAGTGTTTTCTTCCTGATTTTCTTCCAACAACTTCCTATCATCAGGTTTTACCTTTAGGCCTTTTACTCATTTTGAGTTGAGTTTTATATGTGGTGAGATATGGAACTCATTCTTGTACACAAACATCAGTTTTGCCAGTACTGTATATATTTTTACTGTTTTTGTTTTATATTTAATATTGTTCATGTAGCTGAGTGGGGTGCACGCCAGATGTGGGGCTTTCATTAGGTCAGGAGGTTTAAGTATGGAGGAAGGTGGGTGGGACAAATGTTCCAGGTATTTTATGGTTTGTTTGTTTGTTTGTTTGTTTTCCTTCTTGCTACACAAAGGAAGTGAGGAAGGGGGCTGCTACTTGCTAACTACATCAGCACCAGGGGATGGAGGATGGCATTTGATGATGTCTTAGAGATCCCAGTGTGGGGAAGAACGTTCCAAGAGTGCTACCTAGGTGCTTTTGACAGTTCTCAGAAGCTGTTGGTTTCATTGCTTCAAGGTTCAGAAAATCTTTGCAAGGTCTATTTGCTGACCAACTCCATCTTAGTGCTTCCACAGACCCAGCGACATGCTGCAAAGCCTGGACAGAACAGTTGTCCAGCCTGTTTTGCTTTCCATCCTTGGCAAGGTCAGCTCACTCCCCTACTGGCCTAAATGAGCTGGCCATCATGTCCCCAGTGTGCATCTGGGCATGCTGCCCACTGCACAGTTATCAGCAACTGAGGAGGCCCCGTCTTGATACTTACTCTCCAAGGCCAGGATGATGGGTGACGTAAACCCTGTGCCACAACAGCCAGCCCAGGGTTAGTATTTTGAAATTGTTTTATCAGAATAAGAAGAATGCGCGTGCCAGGATCCCATAAGGGTGCCAGTTCTAATCCCGACAGCCCTGCTTTCCATCCAGTTCCCTGCTTGTGGCCTGGGAGGACAGTCAAGGATGGCCCAAAGTCTTGGGGCCCTGCGCCCACGTGGGAGAACTAGAAGAGGCTCCAGGCTCCTAGCTTCGGATTAGCTCAGCTCTGACAGTTGCAACCGCTTGGAGAGTGAATCATCAGGCGGAAGATCTTCCTCTCTGTCTCTCTTCCGAAGTGTATATCTGTCTTTCCAATAAAAATAAAATAAATTTTAAAAAGAAGAAGAAGAATGTTCCAGAATGATCCTGAAATCCAATGGATTTCGTACTGTGACCAGGTCATGTTTGTCATCATCCCTGGCAAGTGACTTCATTTGCCCTGGTTAGTTTGATCCAGGCTTACTTCACTTGCCTCTCTGAAGTGGGAGAGTTGCAATTAGCAGGCACAGCAGCCACAGAGGCTCCTGCTCTCCTGCAAAATTGTACTCAACCTTGTCAATGCCAAAGGCCGCTTCCTCCATGCACAAGAAGAGGAATTCAAGGCTTCATTTTCCTCCAAAATACCAAACTTGCTCAAACTTTGAAACCTGTACTCTAATTGTACTTATTTATGGTGTATAGTATATATGGTGTGTAGTCTAGTATAAGTAAACAATATGTGTATTCAATGTACAATGTTCAGATCAAGTTAATTCACAACTCTTTCTCCTTAAACATTAGGAATTAATGAGTTTCATATTTTAGGATGTATTTATTTATTTACTTATGTATTTGCAAGGATGAAAGACAAATATATCTTCCATCCTCAAGCTACTCCTCAGGTGCCCGCAATAGTGGAGATTGGGCATGGTGGCAGCCAGGCCTGGGAGCTCATTCCGGATCAGCCACATGTACAACGGAAAACAAGTGCTGGATATAACATCTGCTCTCTCTCACAGGAAGCTGTAGCAGGAACCGGAAGTCAGGAGCCAGAAGCGGGTATGTGAGCCAGGCACTGTGATACAAAGGGTGGCCATCTTAACTAGAATCTTCTACCTTTGCACTAAACTCATGCTTCATAACAATATGCTTTTAAAAATCCATTTTGTGCATGTTTCTTTTTAATCCAACAATGGCATGTGCCTGAAACCTGTAAAAACATGGCAGTGCGGCTGAGCTGATAAGGGCTCTTGGTAACAGGAAGAATAATAGCTGTTATAATGCAACCACTGTTGTCAAATTGTTCTTGGTGAGAAAGTGCTATATTTTGTGTTTGTGAAAGTGCATTTCACATAAGGCATGTGAGGTCTTAGGATTTCACGTGCGCGTGTGTGCCATTCTACAGCATTTCAGTCTTGAAAGGGACCATCTGGTGCAGAAGCAGCATGTGGAGTGCCCAGGGTCTCTTGATTTGTGCTGTCTCAGTGGCAGGTGCAGCCCCTGCAGGGTTACGGATGCATAACCACTGGCATCATCAGAGAAATGGTGGTTGTGCTCCAGACAGCAGCTTCTGCATGGTGAAAGTTAAACAGCTCAGGAACGCCCAGAGTGGGATAATGTGGAAAATGCTTCAGAGGCACATCAGAGTGTGTGCTCAGCAATTAAGCAAAACTGGGCGTTGCTGGAAACTGTCCATGAGGCAGGCAGAGTAGCCAGGCTGCTGGGACGTGGTGGTCTGGACATCTGGAGCAGAGACACAAAGTCCGCCCCAGTGCAGCCGATGAGAGTACACCTGTGCTACTGTGCTCTTATGCAGTGTGGACAGAGTGCCTGTCACTCTGATTATGTGTATATACTTGGACAATTATAAAAGATAACTGTTATTTTTTCTATTGATACATATACAGGATAAAACAAATATTAAGCAAAAGCAGAAATAGCTTATAGTCAATTATTAATACTAAAATTTGAAATAAAATCATGTAAGGATTCATATTCACCAACTCATATGTACTCATGAATATAAGGATTAAGTTGTTTAGACATTCCTAGTGTATATTGTATACTAAATAAATAATTACAAAATAACTGAATCTCCAAAGGAATGGTAGAGACAGTTATCAGCATGTACTCAGGAGGTAATAACATTATAGCACTCTTAAGAGACATTTAAAATTGATACTGCTGGTGATGAAAAGCTGATTTAGTGCTTTACCTTAATAGCAAGACACATTAACACTGTTAAATGGTAAATTTTACCATAGAACAGTAACATTTAAGTTTTCATTTGTTTTGTTTCTCTTGTGGGAATTCACTCTTGTTTTAATTCAAGAGTCAAATGAACATACCCTGTCATTTGGTTCTATGGAAAGCAGGGATCAGGTAAGTCTATGAATATTTTTAGTATGAGCATAACTTTTAGGTAGAGAAAAATTATTCTACCTAAAATCCCTATTTTGAAAATTCATCAGAATTTTCTTTCCGTTTTTATTATGTACATACCTTTTGTTGTTATTTTAAAATTCACAGCATTAGCAGAATTCATGTTTTTCAGGATTCGGATTTAGAAGGAAGGGGCCTCCTTGCACCCCCTTAAATAGACCCTTTGGATTATGTTCGTGTTATTACAATAGCAAAACCATTCATTTCACAGCTACAAACTCGACATGACATAGAGAGGAAAGGGTGAACCTAAACTAACATAGCATAATGACAAAGGTAAGTGTGGTCCGTGCAGCGATGCGGGAGCAAAGAGCACGCTGTACATAGCAGCCAGTTCCCGGCACGACTGTGTGCTAGCCTCACTGACAGAGAATGCTGACTCGAGTCTGTGTCTTCGTTGTCGTAAATCAGAGGACACATGCTATTTGGTTTTGTTTGTTTGTTTGAGACTGGCTTATTCCACTAAATATAATGGTTTCCAGCTGGGTCCATTTTCTTGCAAATTGTAAGATGTCATGCTATTCATGACTGAGTAATATTCCAAAGAGCAGATGTACCACATTTCCTCTATTGATTCATCCATTTATGGGCAACTGGGTCGGTTCCATATCTTGGCTTTTGTAAATTTTGATGCCATAAACATGAGATTGCAGATGGCTGTCATGCAGATTTCATTTTGTTTGGTTATATTTTCAAGAGTAGGATGGCTGGTATCCCTATGCTCAGTTATCTGAGGAGTCTCCGTATTGGCTTTTACACGACTTGCACTGGTTAACTTCACCCTAACATGGCTTAGGTGTACATAACTTTTTAAATTATAACACAGAAAATTGTTAACAGATGTCAGTGTCTATCGGTATTATATTTGAAATGAAAGAAATACAAAATTTGTGTGCCCTGATGCATTTTTTATGATTGCTATTTAAAGAATACTTGGAGAAACTGTGCATTAAGTTTACACAATGGGACAAATACTTGATTTTCCTTCTCTGCAAATATTATGTATATTAGGGTACTTTACTATGCGCTTCTGGGAATGCTCTGATTTATTATCAGAACATTATAGAAGAGTTGTGAAAGACTAGAGTGACTTATTTTTACAATAGTTATTGCAGGAAATGTGTTGGCTGTGACTGTTTGCTGAAATTCCACATATGTAATTCTTTTATGGTGAAATTCACATACATTTCTCCTTTGAAACGTGCTAGCATAGGACATATCATTTGCTCTAGGCTAACACTGAGTCTTCTCATTGTTGAGGGCTTACACGACAGTTGTATCCTCTCCTCTACGCTCCTCTAGGAGTACCACGAGTGACTTTTTCCCACAGATCTCAGGTCAATACTGACCAGTCTGTTCCACCCATAGTTGCATTAGCAATAGGCTGACCATGTATTTTCCAGTGAGTTAGGAAATTTCAGAAACATCCCCTGGTTCTCACAGAAGCTTTTTTCTCAGTATTAGTTGGCATTTCAACAAGACTAGGAAGCACGTGTTTCATGCATCTTGGAGATCACCTGCGAAGCATGATGCAATTAGCTCAGAGACAAATAATTGGAAAAAAAAAAAGACTAGAACCCATCAGTGACTCCGATGACATTGTCCCTAACCCAGAAATATTCCACTTTCAGAATTTCATACTATGCATTTCCACTGTGCTGCACTTCGCTTTTCCCACTTGGACTAGTGGCTAAAAACGTTAGCTAAATACGATATTATTACCATTGATAAAATACTAAAATGCAAAAATTGAAATGTAATAAGAGGTTTTTTTAGAGCTTAACTTTGATTCTTGGCAAAACAGAGCTAACCTGTTCTTGCAATGCTCACAGCTCTCAAGCAGGAGCTGAAGTTTAGAACTTTGCTTTAAGGATCATGAACAGTGAGAGCTGGACAATTAGGTCAGCCAGACTTAGTGAGGGAAACAGCCCCCAGATGGAGCAGTCCTGTTTTCCTTCCACTCTCAGGACATTCCAGAAGTGAGAACATGATGTAAGGCTTCACAGAGTGGGAAAGGGTGTGCGAAAATACATGGATCGGCTTTGGTTGGCTTGCTTTCTTTTCATCTCTCTGTTGAGCCTAACCGTGAGTAGTACTGTATTAGTGGAAGTTGGGAGCGGGGGTGGGGGTTGGGGGGTGGGTCTTCATCTTCTCTAAGGACTTCCACAAGAAGTTTCTTTGCTGTTTTCCCTTCTGTCTCCCTTTGGTTCACCCCAGTTTGGTAAGCAGAACAGGTTAATACACTCAATACACATGGCCAGAGGTTCTGGGATCTAGACACGCTGGGGAGACAGCACAGAAAGAAGGACTCTGACTGGCAATGTGCTCACCTCACCCACTGGAGCCACATGCATATTGGTGCCTGTGATTTTCACTAGCTGAGTCTTAGAAGGTTTAACAAGAACTGCCTATTCTAATGTCTTAGAGTGACCTCTTTTACTCTAATGGATTTAGTTTGCAACTTTGTTCAAATTACTTAGATAAAATAATCACTTTTATTTGGATCAAATGTTTTAAGACTTTGACAGTAGAATGGTTGATTGAAATGGATGCCCAAGTTCAAACACATACTTCAACAAAAGGGAAATGTGGCAAAGACAGTTTAATCAAAGTTCCAGTTCTTTAGCCAGGAGTCTGTATAGTGAGCATGGAGAACTAAAATCATGGTAATACTCAACTGAGTAACAACTAGAATGGCAAAATGCTGGTGATAACATAGAAAAGGTAGAACTCCATACACATTATGGAAATGCAAGTTTTGACAACTCTCTGGAAAATAATCTGACACTTTTCTTAGAATTTTTGAAATTCACTTATAACATTAAGCAACAAACTCTCTCTTGGATACTTTAGTCCAAAGAAATAAAGTATTATATTCACATAAATATTTCTTTATAGAGAATTAAATGTTTAAGAAGCTAGCTTGAGAGAGCAAGACAATGGAAAAGATTCTCCAAGGTTTAACATAGTGTATAGCATTAGCCTGAAGAGAGCCACCAAAGGGACCATTACTTGGTGGAAAAAAATAACAAGAAGTTCATAGGCTACGCTGTGCATGTGAAGCTGGACTAGAACCCTGCGTTCCCCCAAACACACTGTTTACTCTGCTGGCACAGCATGTCTGCTTTCCGTTTGGAGTGATTCTGCTTCTGCTCCAACTCACCTTGTGGTTATTATTCACAGTGGTCTTCTTTACTACTTACCAGTCTGGCTTGGATGTTAAAGTCCTCTCTTCCTATACATAACCTGAGCTCTGTATCAGAGACGAATAATCCTTCTCCCTACAGCAGGACTGATAACCGGTGCATCAGTTTCCATACAGCTGAATGAGCTAAACAGGGGACGTTGAGGTCCACAGAAAATTGCAATGATAGGGCCTGGTGTGATAGCCTAGTGGCTAAATCCTTGCCTTGCATCTGTCAGGATCTCATATGGGCACCAGTTCATGTCCTGGCTGCTCCACTTCCTTTCCAGTTCCCTGCTTCTGACCTGGGAAAGCAGTAGAGGATGGCCCAAAGTCTTGGAACCTGCACTCAAATGGGAGACCTGGAAGAGACTCCTGGATCCTGGCTTTGGATTGGCTCAGATATGGCCATTGTGGCCACTTGGAAAAGAACCAGTGGATGGAAAATCTTTTTGTCTCTCTCTTTGTGGGTAGATCTGCCTTCCCAATAAAAATAAATCTTTTTTAAAAATGCAAAAGAAAACAATGTGATTCAAACCAAATGCTGACCTTAATTACAAGTCAACAACATATTTAGAAATCAAGTCCAGTCTTTATAAACTCTGTATTCTGTGTAATTGTGTTTCAAGCAAATCTCTAAGCCTTGTAAATAGAGGCTGCTAGTGTTTCAGCTTAACAAAATCCCTAAATCTCTGACCTGCAATTGGAAAGGGAGTAGCTGTGAAGGTAAGGACAGGTAAGGGCAGGATTCTAGCACAAAGAACTCAGACGAGTGGCTCTGGCCAACCATGGGCTTCCTGCTGCAGCCTGGAAAGGGAGGACACCTCTCGGGTCTCGAGAGGAAAGGCGAAGCTGCTGCACTGCTTTCCTCATTTCTAAATGCTGATACCATAGCAAATTGTCCCACATCACTTCTATTTTTGAAGAGAAGTTATTTGAGGTGATTAAATTGGGTTTGGCTGCGCATTGCTGGAACGTGAGAAAGTGCATTCGTGCCAGTTGAACAGATGCACCTGCTGCAAGAAAAATCCAAGGTATTGAACTGGGCAGTAAAACAGGGTAACGAGATTAAATGTTTGCTGGATGACTAAGTATTACCTGCACAAATACGCTATATTAATGATACGCTTATGGTGTATATTGATATTGTCAAGAATTGAAACATGAGGCATTTTGAACAAAACAGATTATTAAGCCTTACAGTAATAGCCACATCTCATGCCTCTGTTCCAATCCTTCGAGGCCATATAACACAGATGTGATTTTGCATATAGGTGTGTACTGAGAGAGGAACTCTGCAAATGTAATATGTCACAGTTTACGGAGCTGGCCGTCTCCACCGTGACCACCTGGCCATCGCTTGCCAGTCCTATGATGTGTATACTCTGGCTCCTGGGAAGGGAGTACCATTTCCATAGAATGTAAATGACTTTCCTCAGGAAAGAAAAGAGGGGCACATATGGGCATCAGCTCGTGTCCTGGCTACCGCACTTCCTTTCCACCTCCCTGCTTGTGCCTGGGAAAGCAGTAGAGAATGGCCCAAAGCCTTGAAACCCTGCACCCATGTGGGAGACCTACTGCTGGCTTTGGATTAACTCAGCTCCAGCCATTGTGGACAACTGGGGAGTAAACCAGCGGAAGGAAGATCTTTCTGTATATCTGCCTGACCAATAAGAAAGTAACAAATCTTTAAAAAAAATTTTAGCACTTATGAAAATATTTATATGATTTCCATAAAGAGATGGGAGGATTTTGAAAAATTCACAGAGAGAAAGATAGACAAAGAAGGAAATTTTTTGCATCTGCTGGTTCACTACCCAAATGGCCATTATGCCCAGAGCTGAGTCGATCCAAAGACAGGAGCCAAGGGCCTCTTTTTGGTCTTCCATATTGGTGCAGGGTCCCAAGGACTTGGGACATCCTTTGCTGCTTTCCCAGGTCATAGGTAGAAAGCTGAATCAGAATTGGAGCGGCCAGGACATGAACTAGCTCCCACATGAGATGCGAGCGTTTGCAAGTGGAGGATTAGGTTGTTGTGTTATGCACCAGTCCCGGGAGGATTTTTGTAAGTGCGCGTGCTCCGCGTATGAATGTATTCAGAAGAATCAACAGCAGGAATGTAATTGAATGGCACAGAAAATGGAATAGTACAGTTTGAAAGAGCAATGCACAGACTCCACTGTGCTAGGACATATGAAAATTATAAATCATCACCTTCAAACAGAACACAACAAGTATAGTTTACTAACTCTGCTTTGTAATGGAGACACTGAAGCATGCAAAGTGAAAATGACTTGCCTATCTCACCAAACAAGAAAAACATGCCAAGTGGATTTGAACTCAATCTTGCACCCACTGGTGCATCTGTGTCCTGTTCGTAGGGTCTTTTCCTACTTGAATACCATTTCTTTTTAATATCTTTTTGATATCTGCTTTTATCACAACTCAATGTGATTCTGTTAAGGCTCTCAGTCTGAGAACCTACACACCAAGGGTTGAAATGTGTCTCATAAGAACAACATTGAAATCTGACCCTCTAGCCCCTTCTGGGGACTTACTTTGTAAGTGGGATCTCTGCAGACTTTATCAAGTTGTGATGAGCTCATCTAAGCGGGTTTTGAATGATTCAGAAAGAAAAGAGATACAGAGACAAATCCACATAAGAGGAGGGACAGTTTGGAGAAATACAAAGGTGTTACCAGGTGATGGTGGTGACTGTGACTGGAGTGATGTGACCATAAACAAGGATGATAACTCCTGCTCATGCCAGGAGAGAATGAGCCGTGGAACAGACTGCCTGAGTCTGCAGAGAGAGCTTGTCCTGAGATTATCCTTTAAGTAAAGTTTTTAAATTAGAAGAAGCATCTAGAATAGGATGTGGTGTCGATATCCTTAACTAATCCAAGTTCCCTGATCCTTGCTCTGAAGCACACCTGAAAATTCAGAGGCTCCCGTGGACCTGCTTCTCCCACCTAGAATCTGCCAACCCTTGAAACAGTCACTTCTCGGATTTTCTGTCTCTGTCTAACATCAGTCTACAGTGGCTACCTTATGTTCCTCAGCGCCTTTTCAATTAGCAATGAAACTCCGAGTTTAATATGATTTCATGGTGACTAAAGGAAGCCAGTATTAATCAGTCTTACTTTTAGTTATGTGAAGGCATGATCGATAAATTCTAACCAGTGGGATTTCAATGGTATTTTGTCTAGGGAGGGTGTGAGTTTGCTTCCTGTTGGCTAAGGTGCAGCTGTGACGATAGCATTCAGAGCAGTCATCTTGAGCCTTGAGTGGACATTAAGAATGGAGGCCTGGGTAAGATGGAGAGCTTAAGTCTCTGGCATTATTCAGTGGCAGTGTGTCAGCTAAATCTGAAAATCTGTGTGGGAGGAATTCAGCTTCTATCTTGTTGAAGTAGTTTCTGTTTCATTTTTTTCTATTTTTGTATCTAAGCCTAAAGTTACTAATACATTATTTTATTATTATTTAAAGATATTTAAATTACTATTGACAGTTCAATGTGGTTTGTAACAGAATCCTAAGTCATCGTTATATTCACTTTCCCCTCCTCACCCACTCCATCTCTCTCCTCCTTATACACTTCCTTCTCTCTGCTTCCAATTTTTTAGTTTTTGAGACACCATATTTTATGCTTCACCTCTACCGCCTTACTGCCAAAAAATTCTCTAAGAGTCTTTTGCTCCATTTCTCAGACATGAAGAGTGAAGCGCAGGATGTTCAGGGCGTTAGGCAATAGGGTTAACTTCATTCTCTCTGAAGCTGATATCAATCTCTTCAAAAGCTAGATAAGAAGTACGTGTTTAGTCAGCTGGAGAACACGTCAGTGTACCCTCTCGGAATGTCGGGATCTGATTCCTGACTCTGAGGCCAGCTTCCCCACAGTGCAGACCTTGGGAGCTCATGAGATGGCTCAACAAACTGGGTCTCTTCCACCCACAATAAAGACCTGGGTTATACTTCACACTCCTGGCCTAGACCCTGGGCCCACCCTTAGCTTTCACGGCCATCTGAGGAGTGAACCAGAGGTGAGGGCTCTCTGTCTTTATCACTTGCAGCTTAAAAAGGAAAACAAGGATAAATGAATTTGGTGCAAGAAATAAATCGGTATATGTTGGAACAAAAGCCTGAAGTGCTATGGGAATTGAAAAATGAAACAGATCTAGTTCCACAGAACAACTACTAACTTCTTACCATTTTCTGATCAAGTTTGCTCTGAGACACTTCAACTTCTCTATAAAATTTTTCTATAAAATCAATTCTAGTACAAAATCTGTCTCTTTGACAGAATACTTTCTATTATTTGAAAAATGACATTTTTATTGTCCAAAGTGGCTGATATTTTCATTCTTCATACCTTTCATGTTTCAGAGGTTTATTATGCCTAAAATATGGCAAAAATGTACATGATACATTTCTTAGCTAATTGCCAGTATATTGCTAAGTCATGATGCTTCCTACAAGGCTATCTAAATTCTATTAAATCATGAAATTCTATGCATAATTAATAATATTAGATTGAATGCTTTTTAGTCAAGTAATTTCCTTTCCTCATTCTAAAGAAAGAACATTTATCATTGTTCTGTTTCAATGGACGTGTTGCTTAGCTGAGTACCTAAGTGGCTTTCTTAGCTCCATGGCATGAAATACATTTGCTTGCCTAAAGAAAATGAATTTTCATTTCTACCATGCTGAACAGGCCTAATCTTACCACAGAAAAAGCTATTGTTTCCTATATTGGTGGTTTGTTAACTCACAATAGCTCATTTTCATAGGTACACTGACCCCCAAATACCCTCTGTTAGTCTGGAAACCTCTGGAAATATTTCAACAAGTAAATTATGTTTTTCCCTCAATTCTTTCACTTCTTTTCCAAGAGATGCAATTTTGCTATCTTGATTCACATAACTGCTGGTTAAACATATGTTTATGCTGTTTACATTGACAACTGGAATAAAAGAAAACATAGTTAAGTGTTTTCCATTTATGGCTGAGCAATATCTCATCCTGCATAAAAAACATACTTTCCTTATTGAGTCATCAGTAGCTGGACACCGTGGTTGATTCTCACTATTAACTATTGATAATTAGCTACCCTAAACATGGGGGGGCAGCTCATTGTTTCATAGGATTTGGATAAATTGCCAGGAGTAGGATGACTGAGTTACATGGTAGATTATTTTCCTCTTTCTGAAGCTCTCCACACTGTCCTCTATAACGGCTGTAACAGATTACATTCCCATGCAGAGCAATTTCAGGTGCCGATTTTCTCACATACCCACCAACATTTTCTTTCTTTTTTTCTTTCTTTTTTTTTTAAAAATAATTTATGGACGACAGCCATTCTAACATTCATTTAGCCATTATAAATGAAATTGCATTGTGGTTTTTTATTTACATTTCCCTGATGTCTAGTGAACTTAAATTTCTTTTCAGGTATCTGCTAAACATTTGTATTTCAGCCTTGAAAAAACCCTTTTTCATGTTCTTAGCCCTTTTATTTAAAGTTTCAGTTATTTTTATTTGAAAGGCGAATTTATGGAAAGAAGGAGAGAGAGAAGAGACAGAGAAAGCTGTTCATTCCTTGGCTCACTCTCCCAGATGTCTTCCATGGCCAAAGCTGATGATCCAAAGCCAGGAGCCTTAGCTTCCTCTGAATCTCCTGTGTGTTGAGTTTCCTGAGTTCCTTATATATTCTGGGTATGACTTCTTTGTCAGACGTACGATTTGCAAATATTTCTCCCTCGTGATTGCTTGTACGTTGGTATCGTTGAATGTTTCTGCCATTGCACAGAAGCATCTCAGCTTGCTAGAAGCCCACTTGTCTAACTTGCTTCAACTGCTTGTGCTTATGGCGTCTTATTCAAGGAATCTTCTCATGTGCCAATATCTTGCAGTGTTTCCCCTGCCTTTTGACGGTTTCAGATCTTGGCTTTCCATCTGTGATCTACTGTGTGCTGATTTTTGTATAGTGTGTAATGTAGAAGTCTTGCTTCATAATTGCATGTGGAAATCTGATGTATTTCATTTTTTTTTCAACCAAATGGGTGTAAGTTTAGAACATGATGCTTAGAGCAAAAAAACAGTCCCCAAAAGTCAAGTATCAAATCAAACCGAATTTAGTCACATTCTTGTCATGCTAACATGATATGCTTAAAGTAGTTAATTTAGTTAGTTGTCACAATGGAACCAATGGCAGAGCACTGGTAATTATACAAGAAAATTATCTCTGTGATGTAAAAATCAATACTCTAACTCTTCCAGAATTGCATTTAGTTAACATTCATCTGTCTCTCTGGCCTCTGCCAGTGTGTAAGATTTCCCCAGTTCCTATAGGATATTCCCTTGCCGATCTACCGGTCCATACGTCTGAAGTTCCCTTACCGATCTATCTGTCCATACTTCTGAATTCTTCATGTTGGCGCTGTCTGTGGATCTTGCTCCTACACGTCCTAGATTCTATCCCCAAGGACTCATCAAGGTTTTTGTTCTGTCTTGTTTTATTTTGTTTTTATTCTCCCTAATGAAAACTTGTCATTACACTCTGCAAAATGCCTCACTGAGGCTCTGTTTTGTAATTTGTTAGCTAACAATTAGGGTTTAGATATCTCATGCTATTTGTCAGGATGTTACTGAGATACACAGAACAATTTGATATGTGAAGATTCCAGAGCTACTGCTCTGAGGCAGGTCGCATCCAATACTGGCCAGTGCACCAGCACAGCTGACGACCGCAGAGCCACACCGCAGTGCTGAGGCAGCACGGCCCATGACTTCCCTGCTCCCTGGCACACTTTGCAGCAGCTGCACCATTCTCCTAGTATTGCACTCCCTCACTGATAATTTCTTGTATTAGAGTTCATTCGGATAGTGGTGAGGCAATTTTGCATGGAAATTTGGGCGTGAATAAAACAGCTCAGTCTTCCTTTACTCAAAACACCAAGAAATGAGGGAATAGCACAGAACCAGAAAATTAAATACAGCGAATGAAGAAAAGAAAATCCCCTCAGGTGAAGTTCTAATGGATATTTTTCATGTGTTTAATTAAAATGCAAATATTTAGTGTATTCTGTCATATTCCATCATGAATAATTTCAACATTCTATGGATATAGATGTTACCTTATATTCCCTTTCACACTGTGCTAAGAAAATATGGGTAAAATACAACCAAATTCTATTGCACTGAAGAACAACCATTAACTGTGTTTCTGAAAAATGGAAGTAAGCTTACTTCAAGAGAGCAATAACCTTTACTAATGTCAAATTCTAAATTAACAAGCAGTACATGCAATGCTAAACTATAAGTTAGAAGGATATAAAAAATTCATTTATTATCTCAGAACCTTTGCCATACAAAAGCCATAAAAAAGCAGAAATAATAGAAAATGTCCCAGGATGTGTTTAATTCATTTAGATTAATTCTTTCTGATTTTAGATTACTGAAAATATCAGTTAATATAGATGAAAGAGAAATCCAACAGAGTTAATAAAATATAGACAAAACTCCAGAAGAGTACAAATACAACAGTGTTTTCTTCGATGATCAGATTCTAGAAATGAAATCAGCTGAGCACATAGGGCTTTGGTGGGTCCTGGAGGCTACTGGGCATCTGCCAATGGTTTCTGACTCTGCAGCCGACACAAAATTCTCTATTTCTGAACCAATATTTTCATTCAAGTACACAATGAAATTCCTGTAGGTGCTGAACTTCAGATCACTTAAGAACCTTCTAATTTCCTCCAATTCTTCCATCTTGTAATGATTCCACACTCTGCTACTTTCCAGGAATTACATTTCTTATAAACCACACTTGAATTTTTTAAAGTCATGTCACTGAATGAGGTAGCCACCTTCTATATCTTCCATTTCTCTTGCATGAATACAATGGGTGTCCTGCTGGCAGCACTTTTCAAGTCACGTGTAGACTAATGAAGATGGCTAGTCAGAACCAACTGAATAAAACATAACTCACTGACTAGTATAATTTACACATTACTCAGGGTAAATGGCAAGAGTGATTAAAACTAAAATATTATCAAAAGAAATATAAAGCTTATCGATACAGATTCAGCTGAAGGTTCACATAACATTTTTTGCAGCAGTTTTCAGTGTTTAGTGGGCTGATTATCAGTACAACAGCACATCAGAGGTTTTGTAATGTATTCAACTCTTGTAATAAGCTGTGATTACACTGACAATCAAATACAACAATCACACTGATGAAAACTGATTCATCACCATCATTGCATCTGTGTTGGCCATGTTCAGTGACTAATCCTTCTGAACTCCTTAAACAGGTGCCTCTAGGTGAGTGATCATCAGTGTATGTACTTTATTTTTCAATGTGAGAGGCAGTGAAATGGACAGACAAGCAGAACGACATATCTGATTACATCCCCAAACACCCACAACTGGTGATTGTGGTGCTGATATTTAATAGAGCAGAAGCTGGTGCCCTGAGAGGGGGCAGAAACATATTAGCTGTTAGGTTAAAGCTTCATGTCCTGCTTATATGCTCATGGGCCAAACAGAAGACATTCTAATGGATGTATTTTCTCACTAACTAATGCATTAGGAGGTCTTGCGTGACTGTTTTGTGCCAATACTCCGGTAGGTTGATTATACAAAGAGAACAGGCAAGCATATCCTTATATTCAAGCTGAGTGAGAGCGAAATTACAGAGACTAGTCAAGCAGCACCTTAAGTAACATAACACACGTAGGTATGAATAGAGAACACGATAGACAAAGGAGTTTCTTTTCTTAAGATTTATTTACTTTTATTGGAAACTCAGATTTGCAGAAAGAAGGAGAGACAGAGTGAAAGATCTTCTGTCTACTGGTTCACTCCCCAAATGGCCTCAACAGCCAGAGCTGAGCTGGTCCGAAGCTAGGAGCTCAGAGCCTCTTCCAGGTCTCCCATGTAGGCATATGATCCCAATGTTTTGGCTATCCTGCACTGCTTTCCCAAGCCACACACATGAAGCTGGATGGGAAGCAGAACAGCTAGGACAGGAACCAGTGTCCATATGGGATCCTGGTGCACGCAAGGCCAAGATTTAACCATTAGGCTATCATGCAAGGCCAAAGGGAGTTTCACTGTGTTGTTTTTATAGTATTCCTCCTTGACAGCACACATAGTATAAATTTTTAATAAAGTAAAATAAAAGGAAATTGTTGACTTACATTTTTAAATATGAGAAATTAAATTCAATTAAAGCATCTTTAATTAGCTGCAATATAGGCTAGTGAACATTCAATGACCACAAAAATATAAGGTAGCTATTAACAAATAAATGTAACAATTATTTCAAAATCCTGATAAAATACAGAATTAAGAAATGTACTCAGATACTCTGATTTCCTGAAATAATTAAATAAAACCCTATATCACTTCCATCTTTTGTAAGTAGAGAAACATGTATGTAAATAGTGTGTTTGGAATTCAAGAATTAATTCCTAAGCTACAATGAGTATTTTGATCAGCTTTCTCCATTTGCAGAAGCTCCATGTCGTGTCATTTCAATATGGAAAAGGATATTGTAATATCTGAAATGTGCTCTAACGAATGATTTATTATACCACTAACCCTGTAAACATGCTCAGGAAAATACTTACGAAATAAATTCAGCAACTCTTTCAAGTACTTGTTGTTAAAGTTATTTTCTGTGTATTCTTTGCATACAGGTTAGACCAGTTGTTTGGAATCCTGAAAAAATATGAGTCCTCAATATTAAGGCATTCTATTAATTCCAAGTTTACAGTCATTATACATCCCATGTCTTGCACAGGGTGTGATAACACACACACATTTCAAAAATTTATTTATTTTCATTGTATTTGAAAGGGAGAGACGAAATTCCACATGCTTTCCTACTCCCCTCCCAGCAACACTGAAGCAGACATTTTCTGTATTAGCCTTAGGGAGATGGGCTGCTTTTCAAGGGTTAAATGCCCAAGATTGCTGGCTCCTCTAATATGTGAGGCTGATTTAACAATGGAATTCCATTGTTTTTCCAAGTCTAGCAAAGAAAAGTGTGGACTGATAACACAGTGTTCTTTAATTTGCGTTATTCTAAATACCAATGGGTAAGGTTGTCTTCACATTTGTCTGTATTTTTTCCTGGAGTTCCTTTAATACATAAATTGCCTATTTATGTCTTTTGATAATTTTCCGATAGAGGTTTTCTGTCTTGTTACTTTAACGTTTTCTAGGATTCATTATTCTAGACCTATGTTCTTGTGCAATTTTAGACATTACAAATATCTTTCTCTAAGTTATTCTATAGTGATAAAGAGATTCAAAGCAGAATTTGGGAATATTATACACATCAAACACTGTTCCAAGTTAGGAACAAGCTCATATAATTGTAATTATGGAAAGATGTATTATCTGGACTTACTTTCTTACATTGCAATTATATTTTCCTTTATTAAATGGAAGCTTTTTAGTTAAGTAAACTTCTTTGATTCTTCTTGCAGTGAAATGATAACCTAGATGTCAATATGCCAAGATAAAAGTTAATATAAAAAAACATAGGCCACAAAGATTAACTAGCTGGATTTAGTAGTCTTAATGATATTTTATGATATATAATGTGTACAATTTTAGTCACAACATACATCAAAATTCAATTATTTGCTATATGAAAGTTGTTGTACCATCTCCCCTTCCTTTCTTTCTTTGTTTTTCTTTGACATTAAAATAAATTAAAAAAATAAAATGATAAACCGACAGGAAAAAGACATTTAGCCTTATTTCATACTGAACTCAGACTGAGGTTCCAGAAACTATGTCCAGCTTCCTGGCTGTGCAAACCATGGGAGACAGAAGCAATAGCTAATATTGTTGCTTTCCCATCACCTGTTTGGGAGACGTGGCTTGAGCTCCCACCTCCCAGTCCCAAGCCCAGCCGCTGCAGGCATTTGGACATAAATCAATGAATGGCATCTCTGCTTCACTGTTGTCTTTCTGTTTCTCTTCCACTCAAATAACAATGATAAAAAAGTTATTTCATTAAACTTGTAATAATTGAATGATCTAGATCCAAAGATTCCAAATATTTCTATATCATGTATGGTTAATTGGTCGGTTGTTTGGTCGCACACCAACGATACCTTTCAGGACTGAGGTTTACCATCACTGGCTCTTGAGTTCTGTACGGAGGCCGTGTGGGAAGTGGAGCCCAGCAATCCCTTCAGGTGACGAATGGTTCAGAGAACTACTGTTTCCTCTCACAGCAAGCTGATGAACGCCTGTGCATCCCGTGTCTTCCAGTACATTTCCCTCAAAACTACAAACCCCCAATTCCAAACCAACACTGATTCTGTTAGAGTGAGCAGTGGCTTCTGTTGTTCTGTTCTTCTCCCATGTCCACTCCATTCGAGGAGTGACTGCCATTCATATTCCCAGCACTTTACAAGATGCTAGTGTGGACCACACATCCTGAACCTAACTACAGCAATGGGCAAGAAGGAAATGCTCATCAATGGTGGTTACTAATATTTCCATACATTTACCCCTGTGCCAATGTCCAGAGATTCCCCACCACTTCCAGGAAGTCCGTCTCAATCTCTTCAGCTCCTGAAACATGCAGAGAAGATCCACAAAGGATTCCGCATGGATTCTAGTCTGAGCTGCTTTCTCTTACAAGTATTCTATGTGTTAAATTCAGAGCGATATGCTAGGGCTGGAGAGCCTGTTTTAGACTTTTGTTAGCCACAGCGGAGGTAGAGGAGGTGATTTCTGGCAAGATAATTGTTCTCTACAAAGAATAGCAATTAGGAAATAATGTAAGGGAGAATGAACGTGATTGTGTAATGACTGTTATTGCATGCATTTTCAACAGAAGCTTGATGTCTTTTGTAAGGATGAAGATTAGTCCTGAGCCAATGATCACACCATATCCCTCAGGTGGTATTCTAATTTCATACCACAACACAAAGACTTGACACAGTTAGGGTTCTCTCCCTAGTGTGTCATACGGCAAGGGTCAGTCATGAAGACAGATGAAATGCTCAACAGAGACTGAGGGCTGATTTTCATCAAGAGTGTATTTAAAACAAAAATTCTCTTGGTTAACTGCAATGAATGTACATCTGATGGTCGCTGAGCTACCAGGTGTACAGGGCCTAACTCACCCAAACTGAAGTCTATTTTATCTCTTGCACAAACATCTTTCCCTCTGTGGGGCATATACACAAAGAGTCTGTGGTACAATTCAGCACAAACAGGGATAGTTCAGCTGGGATAATTCTCTCTCTCTGTCTCTCTCTCACTATTATACATATGTGTGTTTGTGTGTACATACAAAGAGTGAGGATTTATATGTATATGTGTGCATATATATGTATATATATGGAGACAGAGTCAGGAATGTATTATATATATGTGTGTATATATGTATGTATATATGTGTGTGTTATATATACATGTATTATATATATATATGAGACACATAGCTGAAATTAAGATTTAAATGTACTGTGCTTCTCAGACATGTGAAAGTCATCTGCCTCTTGTATTTTAAAATGAAATGCAGCCAGGGAATTCTATGTTGACATCTAAATGTCTTCATGCTCCCAAGTCCCTAATCTGAACATGGTCAGCTGGAACAATGACAGGGAGTCAGAGGTGCATGTCGCTGCACCCTGAGCCAGCAGGCTGCCTTGGGGGATTCTTGAAAGGACGAGTATACTGAGCTTGATTAATAATGAAGATAGAAGTCTTGGCAGATTTGTATTTAATATTAAATTGGAATAAAAGGTTTATAATTTATGACGGAGGACTGTTTTCACATTTAGCAGAAAAAAGGTAAAGGTGTGTTTGGATATACAAATGTGTGATCCGTAACTTTTTAAAAGATCAAATGTTTCTGAACTCTTTACAGAGCAAGAGCCAAAGTCTACTATATTTGTTTTTAGCACAAAATATTATGACCCATACTAAGGAAACTACCAGTGTCTCAGTAATTGTATTCTGCAAGAACTCTGCATAAAGATATGCAGAACGGCCATATTCTGTTTACACTAAGTATCAGCCCCCCTTTCTCTCACTGACTTGTAATCTGTTGACTAAAGCAGGCTTTGGAGCATATAAGACTGAACAACCACCATCTGGCTACTTGAATTTTTCAGCAAAGATATTTTGGGCAATGCATTATTTTACTGTTGAGATTGTCCCAGTTCATGAATAAATATCATCAAGGAGTTTTGTCTGCATAGAAAAGTGACCTCTGTCTATTATGTGATTTCAATGACAGTGTTTGACCTTCTTAAATCCTTGACACAAAACACAATATGGATGCAAATGAATTCTGGATTTCCAAAATAAGTTTCCTCTATGACACCCTCTACCACATTTTAAAAATCCAGCCAAAGCATCCCATACATTGAATTGGATCCCATTCTGTTTCAAGCTGCTCACAAATGCTGAGCTTAAATAAAATCTTTTAGAGAGCAGAAGAGAGAGTGAAAAATGTATTTGGGGAATGAGACACCTATCAAAATATGAAGTTAATACATGAAGTAGTCACACACAGATGTGTACACATTATGCATTAAGAAATACAAATTATATGAAACTATTTGTATGCGGTGGTTTTCGGGAGCACTGAGGGCAAACCAAAGAACAGAGTCCAAGATATGTTAAAAAGGGGAAAATATGAATGAAGTAGCAAGTCAATAGTGATGTTATAATGATTGAATTAGCAGTACAAATCAGCATGTGAATTTATGCAAACTGGGGTTAACTATGAGAACAAAGTTACAAACTGTGTAAACTGTGTCATACTTCCACAAGGAGAAACACAGAAAATCTGATTTTCACCAAAATTTTACAGAAGTTGGCTTTTGTTGCAATGTAAAGATAATGAGAGTAATCCCAAAAGAGAATGTTAAGGTTCTGCAGGAAATATTCGGATCAGCAAATGTTCTTGCCGTAGGCATTGTACACTCATAATTCAGCATAAAAAGCAAGAGCATTGAAGGCAAAATGGGAGGTCAATCAGATGAACACAGCTGGAGAGATGATTAGTTGAGTCTGTGTGGCTTAGCGGGCCTTCCTTGAGCTCTTTAAATAAATCCCTGAAGAAGGAGTGAATGTAGAAACCAATCGCAGTTGATCTCCCACAATGCCCGTGTTCATATGTGAAGTATTCAGAACATGTTTGCCACTGTCAGATGATATTAAGAAGTGGTTAGAGCAGATAAGCATCAGTTCGTTAAATACATATTTTTAAAGTAACTTGGCAATGAGACTTTATTATTATATTTCATTTTTCTACTACTCTGTAATTTTTCGGTTACCTTGAAAACAGTTGACTTTCTGCCATATTTGTTCAATACAATTAATTGTCTTGGCATTAGCTCAAAAGTACACAAAGATGTTTTCCTATTGAAGTTGGTTATTGTTTTCTCTAAAATAATCAGACGATATCAAGAGTGTGAACACATGATACAGTACATACCGTAAACTGTCTAAAATAGCACAGAGGAGAGCTCCCTCGGGGCTTCAGCAATCCACAAAAATAGATCCTATTTCATTCTGAAAATGTATCAATATTCAGCGTACTTAGGTCTAATGCCTTGTGAAGGTCAAGTTGGAAAACATGATGGTCTGTATTATCAATGTTAGCTCAAGAGGACATAATTTGTCATCATTAGTACTATGCCCCTTTGTTAAGTCCAATTCATTAAACATTAAAAACGTCTGTCACATTCCAAGCTGCTCTACAACCTGTGCTGAAGATGCAAAGCTTAGAAAAATGTAATTAATTAGATTGTGAGCCCAACTTAATTTCTTATCTTGAAATGTTGCTCCACTTTCATAAAATTTTCAAGGAGAAAAGGGACCCGGATGTGACCTTATGTTGTCCATTTAGAAATTAGAAGGAGCAGAAATCAAGCTTGATATATATGCTGTGGGTTCCCAAATTATTTAATTTCCCCATCAAATTATACTGAAGTTACACTATCCATTCATTCCAATCGAATGAATTACTAGCATCAGCAGTCAAAATGTTTTGTGCTGAGTTTTCCAGGTTCTTTCTTCAATGCAACACATTTTATTGAGTTTATAGCACATGCTGAAAATACCTGGAGTAGAGGTAAGAAAGAAATGCGTACAGTGCTCCACCCCATTCTAGTCCGCAGGAAAGTACAAAGCTGACACAGAGCATCCAACAGCAGCATCGCAGAATGTGGGAAATGCTTTACAGAAGCATGAAGCAAAAACATTTTGGTTGGGAAGCACACCGCGTTATTATTGGAAGTGACATCTTAAGGATGAGAAGGGAAAGACACAGGCAGAAAAGATGTTAGTATGGAGTACACATCCACCTTCCATGGCATGAGTTCAGCGACAGCACATTTTGGGAATCCGAGTTTACCCATAATGGAAGTATTTGAAAAATCAGCAAGTTTTAGGTATAAGGAATTTTCTTTCCCTTTGTTTTCTTTCCCCCAGAGAGTTGGTTATTAAATATTTCTCAACAAGAAAATACAATCAAAGGGAAATGAACTTCAGAACAGAAGCAAATGGAAGATACAAAATGCTGTTACAAGAGGCACATTTTAAGAGAAACATGTACAAAGGCCCCTAATTTAAACATGAAGAGATGATCATACATTGTTAAGATTTTTTTCTCACCAAGTAAATAAATTGAACAAATCCTGTGTGTTTGTCAACACAGTCAAAAATCATTAGCTTGATCTTGTGCATTCTTCACTCATTTCTTCCTGGCAAAATGATGATAACATGTCATAAAGGTTTTTCAGTGAGGGATAAATTTGGCACCACTTGTAATAAACACAGCTAAACATTCCCAGTGTATATGAAACTTTGATGGATATTAGCTGCTTTCATTAATATTAATTAGAATAGTATTATTATCAATTTCTGTTGCTCAATACATTTAATACCATAATGTAAATATCTGGACAATTCCCTGTATGTAAATTCTGACTCTTTTTCCTTGACTATCTTGATGTACTGGCCCTCTCCTAGCCTCCTTGTCCACTTGATTTATCCATCACATCTACACTCAAATTTCACGTATTTTCTTCCCTCTTTCTTCTCCATTTGCCTTTCCATGATCTCCTATAAATTACTTTATACTCACATGCGCTCACTCTATCATCCAGTTTTTACGCACCTGAATTTAGCACTCAGTGAATGAACTTCTGGAAAGAAATGTACTTTTATAAGATCTTTTCTGTTTTTAGTTTCCTTTTGGGTTTTTGACACTTGTGACTTTGTTTGATATGGTACTGTATCAAATTCATTACTGTAGATATATCAGATATTGTAATGTAGCCTAAAAGCTATTGAAATAATTTCCTCTATATTTTATTGCTTTTCCATTGTTTCCATATAAAAACACTAAATATTCTATGGTGTCTTTGTTATGTATATATCAATTTTATCACATCATCAGTTTAATATACTTTGGTTGCATTATTACATATGACACATTTGTTGCATATAATTGAAATGTAACATAATGCATATGAATAAACGTATACATATATTTTATTCTGTTGCTCATTAAATTGACAGATTTATTTACTGCATTTTCAATCAGTACTTCTGTACTGAGTCCTGAACATGTAATTCTTGAATAGTTGAGTCTAATGTAATTTCTTCATCACTTTTAAATGATGCCAGGATCTTAGACTGTCTTATTTTCAATTACTCTTTGCCTCTGTTGCATTATCTTTTTTAAAAAATTATTTTATTTTTATTGGAAAGTTAGATATACAGAGAGGAGGAGAGAGAGAGAAAGATAGTCCATTCACTGATTCATTCTCCAAGCTACAACGGCCGGAGCTGAGCCAATCCGAAGCCTGGAGCCTGGAACCTCTTCCTCCGGGTCTGCCACGTGGGTACAAGGTCCCAAGGCTTTGCGCCATCCTCGACTGCTTTCCCAGGCCACAAGCAAGGAGCTGGATGGGAAGTGGGGCTGCTGGGATTAGAACTGGTGCCCATATGGGATCCCGACATGTTCAAGGCGAGGACTTTAGCTGCTAGGCTATCGCACAGGACCCATCTGTTGTGTTATCTTAAACTGGCCTTAACATCTCAACCTTTTTTTTTTTTGCTTTATTAAGCCACTCATTAAAGTGATTTTAATATAACTTGCATAACTGTTGACTGCTTATGTATGAAGCTTACTGTGTTAAGAGTTTCATGTGTCATTTAATAAAATCTTACCACCTGTTTCATAATCATTTTATGTACAAAATTGCAATTGATGTTATTTATACTAATAAATATTATCACCGCACTGGAATTGATCTGAAGATTTTTATATATTTATGTGAAAGGCAGAATGATTGAAGGAAAGAGGCAGAGATTCTGGGAGAGACAGAGATGGAGATTCATAGAATAATTTCATCTGCTGCTTTGCTTCTCAGATACCAACACTAATGTGTGCTTGACAAGTGAAGCCAGCAGCCAGAAACGCAATCACAATGGAACCCATGGGTGGCAGGAACTCAAATACTTGAGCTATTATTTGCTACCTCCCAGGAACATTAGCAAGAAACCAGGTTGGAAAAGAGCTGCTGGTACTTGAACCAGGCACATTTTTAAAAAATTAACCAATTAGGGCCTGGCGCCGTGGCCTAGCAGCTGAAGTCCTCACCTTGAACGCCCCGGGATCCCATATGGGCGCTGGTTCTAATCCCGGCAGCTCCACTTCCCATCCAGCTCCTTGCTTGTGGCCTGGGAAAGCAGTTGAGGACGGTCCAATGCTTTGGGACTCTGCACCCGCGTGGGAGACCCAGAAGAGGTTCGAGGTTCCAGGTTCCCAGCTTCGGATCGGCGCGCACCGGCTGTTGCGGCTCACTTGGGGAGTGAATCATCCGACTGAAGATCTTCCTCTCTGTCTCTCCTCCTCTCTGTATATCTGACTTTGTGATAAAATAAATAAATCTTTTTAAAAAATTAACCAATTAATTAATTTCATGATACAGCTCCTATGGCCCTGCAATTTCCATTCCCCACACCCTCATTGGCTTCCCCTATTTTATTACAATAATATAGTCCTTCAGAAAGCAGTTATTCTGCTATTTAAGTTTAACCTGACACTGTAGATATGAATAATGGCAGAGTCCATTATTTTATTATCAAAATATGCTTAACAGTTTCATTGGGAGTCTTTGATTTTGAAGTAGAGATGTATACTGTATTGTATCTTCACATCTTGATATGATAGTCTCTATTATACAATTCCTCTAGATGATTATATGTGCATGCAATATATATATACGTATATATATATATTTGCATGAATGTGCCTTATATCAGATAAAATATATATTTGTCCTTTGGGGATTGACCTATTTCACTGAGCATAGTCTGTAGCTGGGAACATTTGGTTGCAAATGGTAGAATTCCAGTCTTTCCAATGGCTGAGTAGTTTTGCATGGAGTAGATGTACCACAGCCTCTATCCACTCCTCTTTGGACAGGCATCTGGGTTGTTTCCAAGTCTTTGCTATTGTAAATTGTGCTGCTGCAAATACAGGTTTTCAGATCCCTTTCACATGCATATTTCATTTACTTTAGATATATTACCAGAAATGGGATAGCTGAGTCATATGGCAAGTAAATTTTCATTTCTCTTAGCCTTCTCCATACTGACTTCCATAGTGGTTGTACTAGTCTACACTCCCACCAGCAGTGAAGGAGGGTGCCTTGCTCCCACCCCTACACCAGCAGCTGTTGTTAGTACAGGTCTGAATGTAAGCCAGTTTCATTGCAGTTAGGTCGAATGAACCAGACAATTTCCTGTGGGTTTCCCAAGTGGGGGCTTAATCCATTGTAATGCAGCAACCTATCAAGCAACTTAGAATATTGTAAATGAAGTAAGTCTCATTTCTTATTTAGCAAGAACCCCTGCAAGTAATGACATTCAATAGCAAAAATAAAAGGAAAGCTTTAAAAGGAAAAATTTTAAAGGAATTTTAAAAGGAAAATTTGTATTTGCGTTGAAGTATACTTCTTTACGTTCAGGGGTACTGCTAACTTTTTCCGTGTCTATCTGTCATTCAACTGATACATCATTATTTCTTTCAGAATCCAGAACACAGCTCTTAGGCACCATACATTTTATAAAATCAGAAGCACTCAAACACATGTGTGGAGTAATTTTATTATATTTTTAGCAATATTGGACTGCACTTTTGATGTTATTTGCAGAATTCTCTTTCAGTGGTTTTATAAAAACAATATATCTGGCAATCATGTGCCAACTTATTCTCTCTCTTATCCTTGACATTTGTGGGTACTCAAATGAAAGTGGGCAGGATAAACCAAACTTTGTTTTTTCTAGGTTCCTTCTTAACTTATGTGTGAAAATGACAATTATAAAAATGTGATACATATTACAACCTATTTAAGCCTATATAGCATTTTTCAGGACAATAAAAAGCACTTCTTTTATTCAGAAGGATTGTTCTTTAAAAGCTGACTGGGGGCCAAGCTGAGGGCCAAGCATGTGCTGGCAGGGCAAGGCTACAGCACCGACTGGTTTGCTGAAGATGGAGGGCAGAACAAGTTGATCAACTATCCCAGTGAAGCTTGACAGTAAATGAATGGTCCAATGGACACTTGGAGGCGGACAAGACAGCCAATTGACCTTGGAAGGTTTTCCTCATCCTTGGAGCAATACTATCAGCAGTGTCTCAGAATTATCATAAACACATGAACAGAACCCTCAGAAAACGCTCCACCTTGGAGCATTTGGCATGACGTCGGGGGGCAGTTCCCCAGTCCCCGGGGTGATGCAGCCGTTGGGAAGCTGAGCATAGTTTCTCCTCTTGTATCCCCCTCTCCCACATATATGGGAAGAAGAAAAAGAAAATGTGTAAACAGTGGTCTCACCCACTATCCCCTGTTCCTCAACACTTCCCACCCCGATCGACGTAGACATCATCACTAATAAAGTTAAAAAACCCAAGATCAATGCAAAAAAAAGATTGTTTTTGCCTCAGATCTTCTCCTGAAGACTCTATGCTACCATTCTGAAGTTAAGTTCATCTGAATTTCTGGAACTAAATAAACTACACAAATAGCCACAAATCTAAGAAAATCTAAGAAATTAACTCAACAATGACGTTTTAAGTGAAAAATATTTTTGAATATTTTTAAATCCTTTGCCTGCTCTCTGAAGCCGCTGTATCAAAACACAGATTCCACATGCCCATCCTTGCGTTTCCCTTTATGAGATACTAAGTTTAAATTAAAGCACACTCAAAATTCTATTCGTTTCTAAGTCTTGAACACTTCACAAATTCCACATACATGTAAGTAGAAAATAACTCATATTTTCCATTAGCTTTTAAAAGATATTATAAAACTTTTATTCATAATACTAAAACGGCATAAGCCAAAGTGATCATTTTTCATGTGCTCATGTGTTACATGCTGTGTACTTGTTTCTTCACACCAATACATGTGCACAACTTCTCACAACTAATCAGACTATTCCTTCAGTAAGGAAATGAGCAACATGCAATGCAACACATGTCTTCAAACATGCTGCTCCTCCAGAGATGTGATTTGAGCAATAAGTTTCTTTCACTGTCAAAAACGCTCCCATCTGGAGATAATAAGAGAGCTTCAAACATTGATTTCTCATTTATGATGCTGTTCTCACGATGACAGAGCACCAAGTCAGTGCTGGACATCAGACTCTTGAAACATTGAGTTTGAATGTCCTGCTACCTGGGCTTATGTCACTTCTGAGACCTCAGAACATTTTGTTCTTGGTTACATAGGGTCATGCACCCATTCATTTATTAAAAGATGCTCAACACCAGCCTGTGCTCCAGCGATGTTGGGAGAAGGAGAAGCCACTCCCCTGACTGTGACCTTTCTTAACGAGATGTAGCCATGGAGACTGTCAACTTTCTACTGCCAGCTCCTCCCTACCCTAGGGCTCTGTTGTTGTTTCTTACTGTATGTGCAAAATGCTGCATTTATTGGAACACTGAGCCTGAGCATCCTGGCTTAAAGACACTGTGGGCAGATAGTTCATGTAAAAGCTAGTGGAATGTTTGCCTACTGCTCCAGAAAATAATTCAGTCTACTATAAATTTCACCAAGGGAAATTTTTCTGCATGTCTCTGGTCCACTTTATCAGGGTCCCTGTGATACTCTGCACCTCCCCAATAAGTCACATAAGAAGAAAATATTGCTCAAATGGAAGGAAGCCTGCTTTCAAAATCCTGCCCTTAACTTGACAGACTGCATTCCAACTCTCTCTTTACTTAAAATCCCCTAGCCCTGCCAATACTGTCCTTCCTAAAATAAGGTCTTAAAAAATTTCCAAGCACCTCTTCAATTGTATAGATTATTGACATTTAAATTGCTTCTTTTGGATTCTATGAAACTTTTTGGTCTAATATTTAGTCATTTTGGTATTACTCTCTTCAAATTCTATTTTCACTTGCTATATTATCTCCATTAAACCTATAACATGCACAAGAGTTAAATAAACAAAGAAATCACCAGTGTTACAACAATGGGAGAACAAGTTTAGCTCATTGCTACATAATTAGAAAGATTTATATTTATCCCCAAGATATTAAAAATGGCTTAATATGTGATATGCTCTTACCTAATGAACCACTCAATGCTTAATCCAAAATTAATGAGCTTACAAGCTATTTCCAACTCACCTTAAACTGAGGAAAACTAAAATGCCTTTAAAAAGTTTGGCTAAGCATAGCACTGATATTATGAAGCAAAGATGTAGAATGGGCAGGACAATCAGAAAGATGAGTCCCCTTTGGGGGCCGCTTTTATCACAGGCATATTTCCAGGGCTGAGAAGCATCGGGGTGCTTAGTTCAAGTCAAAAGGAGGAGTTTGACCTTATTACACGTGTCTACACAACCTTAAGTGTCTAATTTCTTGGAGTAATCTTGCATCCACCACATTCAGCCCCTGGTCTTTAAATTCCATGTAGACATTAGTGGTGGGCAGCCAGAAATTCCTCCAGTTCATGAACCAGGGAATGTCCCTCTGGAGGGTTAGCTGTGCCAGCACAGCTTTCTTTGGTTAGTTCCCACTCCGGTGTGCTTTTCCTCTGCTTTCTTCACAGCCCACTCTTCTGTTTCCCAGTAAGCATCCCCAGTGTTCCCTGCAGATGGCCCAGGATGACTTTTGTCTGCCTTGTGTGTGGTTGTGGATGTTGTTGTCAGGACAGGGGTTCCCCAGGAGGAAGGGGCAATGCTGGGTGCTGACTACAGAGTGAGCAGGGAGATATAATGCCCGAAAGTTCCAGCAGCCTGTCTTCCACAGGCGGTGAGACTCAGCATGAAATGAGTGTGTTAGCTGCTCAACAGTTAATTCAAGGATAACAGACAAAAACAAAACAAAAAAAAAATCAGCTTCTATTAAATAAGAAAATCAACCATTCATAGCTATCAGTAGCATGTTATTTAACTTTATGTTGCTTTAAATTTTCTATTTTTCTCTGTTGTTGATTTTGCTATGGCTTTTCATTTAAAGGGATGTATAGTAATTATGTAATAGAGACTATCACATCCAGATGTGTGTATCTCTACTTCCAAATCAAACATGGACTCCAAATGAAACTGTTAAATACAGCTTTACAATAACATTCTGGTCTCAGCCATTGTCATACCTACAATGTCAGATTACACTTAAAAAGCAGAATGATGGTCTTATGACTGATTATGAAGGACTATATTATTGTAATGATAAAAGGGAAATGGAGAAAGGGTTGTTGTGATTGGAGGGAAATCCTAGAGCCTTTGGAACAGTATCATCAAATAATAAATTTTAAAAAAATGACCTCTGTTTGGGTTGCACACATCCAGTATCGGAGACTAGTTTCAAGTGCTAGCTACCCTGCTTCTGCTCCAGCTCCAAGCTAAAGCACACCTTGATTAGTATCACATGATCACACAAATGCTTGAACCCCTGTCATTCACCCTGAGGACCAGATGGCATGGCTACTGTAGGCTTTCCAATCAGAGTGTAGACGAACATTTTCTCTATCCATGTCTCTCTCTGTTTCTCTCTTTCACATTCTTTTCCCTTCAGATAAAAAGTGGCTTGAGGCATCAGTTGCTGTATGTGAGCTTTAGTCTTTGGCCATTCTGAGTATGTGAAATTCTGTTTGCTTTGAATGCCGTCAGGTTGTCTGACTGCCATAGCCTCAACAAAGTCTTTGTAATAGATTATTTTCTTCCCGGCAGTCTCGTTAGCTCCTCAGTCTAGAATATCTTAAAATCAGGTGTATAAATACAGCCTTATGTAAATTACGCCATTAAGGAAAAATGGAAATATCTAACTGAGTTTTGTAGACTGTATGGTAAGTCTACTTTTAATTTTTACAGAAGCCAACATCCTGTTTACTGTAACAACTGTATTCATTTGCTTTCTTACTGAAAATATGCAAGACTTCCCTTTTTTCCTCCTCCTCAAAATTTCCTGTTCACCTTTTTGCTAAAAGCCATCCTAGCAGGTGTGAAGGATATCTCCATACACCTTTCATTCTCATTTTTCTTACAGTGAGCGTTTTAACATATGCATCTTCTGATAAAGCTCTTATGCAGTGTCTTTGTTCCTGTGTTCTTTGGGTTATTTTCTTGCTGTTGGACTGATAGAATTCCTTTAGTATTTTGTATATTAGGCCCATAGTAGATGCATCACTTATGTTTTATCCTAGCCTATAAGTAGTCTCTAACTCGGTTACTTGCTTGCGTTGCTGTCCAAAAGAGTTTTAATTCTGTGTTCTCATACTCCCCAATACATACTCACAATATGCAGTCTAGTTTAATTCCATTAATGAAGAACAAATGAGAAAATGTGGAATATACATGTTTGTATAATATCTAACCTTAAAAGCAGGAAATCATGTCATTTGCAACAGCATATTCGAACCTAGATGTTATTCTGTTAAGCAAAATAAGTCAGGTACACAGGGGACAGCATTGTGGCAAAGTGGGCAAGTGACCACCTGCACTGCCAGCATCCCTCTTGGGCATTGGTTCAAGCCTTGGCTTCTCCACCTCTAATCAGCTGTCAGCTGGTAAAAGCAGACGATGATCCCCTGCAACCCATGTGGAGACCTGGAAGAAGCTCCTTTCTCCTGGCTTTTGTCTGGCCCAGTGCTGTCTATTGCAGCCAACAAGCACAAAACGGGTTCACTTACATGTGGCATCTGAGAAAGTCAAACTCAGTTATGGATGCTGGGCTTAAACAGGAATCGGGAAAATACTGATAACATAGTATAAAAATCCAGTTAGAGAAGAATATATTTTAGAGAATTGTTTGTAGAGCTTGTGATTATACTTAATGGCGATGTTTTATATACTTGAAAATCAATAAGAAAATTAATTTTAAATGTTTCTACCAATATAAATTAAGTATGAGGGCATCCAAAACATTGTGGAAAAAATTAGAAGACAAGTTAATCTCAGTGCAAAACAATATGACATTTCTGCACAGTATTTCCATAGTACACATTTGCCACAAATGTTTGATGTATTCTTGTGTGTGAGGTCTTGATACTGTGTGTATCATTTGTGCATATGCATGTTTGTGTGGATACGTATGTGTAGGTATGTATACGCATATACCATAACATGATGTTGAATACTACCTAGGAATACGTTATCTTCCCTCAGAATCCACCATCTATTTATTCATGAAAATATTTTCCTTACAAGTACTTCAGCACCTGTATAGAACTTCAGCTGCTTGATGAATAACTTTTTCTGACCTTTTTATATCCCAAATATAAGAATTACTAACAGCAAGAACTCTACATCCTATGTCCTTAAGATTCTAGTTTAGCATTATTTATTGAATCTTTGTGTATTTTCTTACAGTTCCAGAGGAACTTTATCTTTTTCTCTTTGTGCTACACATGTGCACTTGAATTTTTCATCATTACATGAAATTTAAAGGACGATAGCTTAAAGGGTGCTAAAGTATTTCACAGATGTGTCCGTGTTGCATAATACTTATTCAAGGTATTCCTTTTGGTGACAATCACTGTGGGACTGTTTACCACTCTTGTTTTCCAAACACAGATATGCTTCTAGCTGATCTAATGTGCACCACAATTTCTGCAATATCTTATTTTATTTACCAAAAAATAACAATAAGGACAACGAATGCCACTAAGCTGCAGTCTCCTGGTATTTTAAGGGAAGTAGAACTGGTTTAACTGAAACTGTTTCTGCCTAATAGTCATTTATAGTCACTTAAAATAATCTGCTGCAAGTGCCCAGTACTTATTTTAACACAAAGTATTTTGGCTAATATGAGGTTGTTACATTCTTCTCACTTGATGAGCATTTTAACCTTTTAGGAATGCTTCAGTGTGGCTTGGGCTCTGTGAGGGCACAGCACTGCCCCTGATGCTATCATTAGCTTTATTTGCTGTGGAAAATTCCCACCCACAGCTTGAACCATGTGCGTTCATTACTCACATGGAGAAAAGAGCCCTGCAGGGTAAATTATGAGCTAGTCCCTTCATTTCCTCCAAGTATCTGTCACCTTGCGAATGCACAACACATACATACAAAAATACAACTTTGAGATGGAGGTGTTTACAGTGTTAGAGGATCTGAAGCTCCATTACAGTGTTGAGTGTGAGACACTCGAGTTCCAGTAACCAGCGTACAGAAGTTGCAACAGGCAAAGTGCATGGTTCATGTGGTGACTGTCTTCCATCTGCACTAGAGAAGTTGTCTTGGAGCAGAGTTCTTTCACTAGGGTTATTTTAAAGTGAACTGATAAAAAGGAAGAAATATATTTGCTGAGTGAACTTCTAGTATGCAGATCATGACTTAATATACATAAGTAGATCTTTATTTCAGAAGTATGTCTCATATATGAGTTGATTACAATGTAATTCTAGCAGCATATTCTGAGGATGGCTATAATATTCTTTCTCACACACACATACAGAAAGTGGTACTTCACAAAGTTCTTGGAAGATGTGCTTATTACAAACTTGCTCATGTGTTTCAAAATTTTGTCACCTAAATAAGCTCATCTTTTGATGTAATTTCCCTTTAGTTTTTGAAGTATTGTGTGTATGTAAACATAAAGGCATAAATACTATTATATTTTATTCCTAAGTTCTTACACAGCCACCATCCAGTTCTGTCACCAGCTCCGTCACAGCATATCCCACAGTATGTCGCCAGTCATTTTCCTGAAGCCTCGTTCACTGCCTCCAGGGTTGAAGCAATGGTCCCATGGCAGGTGTATTCAGTCACAACGTTTCCTTTCCTGTTCACTCTTGTCTACCATGTGGTTCATAAAGCTACTACAGTGCCATTTTATTTTTTAAAAACGACTGCTTTATTTTAACTTAAAAGGCAAAGTTACAACAGAATGAAGAATAGACAGAAAGAGAGAGGTCTCTTTCATCCACTGTTCCACTCCCCAAATGGCTGCAAAAGCCATAGCTGGGCTGATCTGAAGCCAGGAGCCAGGAGCTTCGTGTGGGTCTCCCATGGGTGCAGGGGCTCAAGGACTTCTTCCACCTTCCACTGCTTTTCCGGGTCATTAGCAGGGAGCTGGACTGGAAGTGGAGCAGCCAGGATTTGATTCTGTGTCTGTATCGGATGTCAGTGCCACAAGCAGAGGCTTAACGCGGTACACTGAAGTGTCAACCCCTATAGCATAATTTTAGTCTGAAACTGTGATCATATAATCACCTCTTTTAAAATCTCCATCAGCTTCTCCTCATGCTGAAGTTTTGATTCCAAATCAGGGTTTCTGTGCACCGCCCATGTTTGTCTTCACGTTGACCCTTGCTCACTGTTGTCAGGGAGGTGTAGCCACTGGGCGTCCCAGCCCTTCAGCATCCAAGGCCATTCTCTTCACCAGATGACAGTCACTCCTCTCCTCACCTGCTGGGCTTTCCCAGTGAGCATCGCAGAGCAGCCTCTTTCTTGACATTTATGAAAAGCTGCTCATTCCGTTGTGGAGAAGCATTTTACTGTCCGCCTAACAGAGGATTCCACGCCGTAGTGTTTAGTTCTCCATGCAGAAGGCGGGTCCTTGTCCAGGAGTATGGCAGTGTAAGGGTTCAGGACCCCACTCGTAGAACATACACACTGGCCAGGAGGATATGCAACTTCTCCAGAATTTGTCGGGAATGATAAAAAGAAACAGTAATGGAATTAACAATGTTGGACTCAACATTTACAGAGGGAAAGAAGCATTTAGCTTCTTTCAAACCTCACATGTTTTAGACAAGAAAGCATGTATCAAGGAAGAACAAAGGCTCTTAAAAAGATTGATTTATTGGGCCCGGCGAGGAGGCCTAGTGGCTAAAGTCCTCTCCTTGAATGCATCGGGATCCCATATGGGTGCCGGTTCTAATCCCAGCAGCTCCACTTCCCATCCAGCTCCCTGCTTGTGGCCTGGGAAAGCAGTGGAGAACAGTCCAAATCCTTGCGACCCTCCACTCGTGTGGGAGACCTGAACGAGGCTCCAGGCTTCATCGCGCAGTTGCGGCCACTTGGGGAATGAATCGTCGGACAGAAGAACTTCATCTCTGTCTCTCCTCCTATCTGTATATCTGTCTTTCCAATAAAAATAAATCTTTTTTTAAAAGACTGATTTATTATTGTTTGAAAGTAAGATCTACAGAGACAGAGATCTTGTATCTGCGAGAACTATATCTGGGTGTCCCACATTTATACAAAGGTACAAGGATGTGCGCCATCCTCTGCTGCCTTCCCAGGCCATAAGCAGGGAGCTGGATCAGAAGTGGAGCAGGCATGACACGGACTTGTGCCCATTTTGGATCCTGGTGTCACAGACAGAGAATCAGCTTACTGTGCCACCATGCCAACCCCAATCCAGCTTCCTGACAAAACACACCCTGGGAGCAAGTACATCTCAAGCAGCTGAGCACTTGTCACCCAGCTGCGAGGTCAGGTGAAGCTCTAAGCTGCTGGGTTCCTCCTGGTCATGAGCCGTGCCTAACTGTTGAAAGCGTCAGGGTGTGAGATGGGTTAGGGTTAGTGGATGCAGGATCTCTGTCTCTGTCTTTCAAATGAAAAACCGACAATCATAGATTCTACTAAAAACAAGCTCATATTTTAATAAGTTCTGTTTCATCCAGCACAGATCAGAACCTAGAGAACTCACTCTAAAATTCTCTCACAGTGCATGGCAGTGCTCAGCATTCGGTTGCAGACGCCATTGGCTGTCACCTCAGAATCAGAATCACTTCATCACAATTAGCATCGGGGTCCTTAACAGCTTCTTCTTAATTTGCTTCTCACAGGTGGATTCTTCTGACCAGAATTTTTCTGTTTCGTTCTCATAGAAGATGTGTCAACAACAATGGATGAGACAATAACAAAATAGATGCCAAATGTTACAAGACCATGTTAATCTTGGTTTTGTGATTTCCACAACACTGAGTGCCAAACACTAGGAAATCTGTATGTCAGTTTTTAAAAATGTCACTTATTTTAAAAGCACAAAAGCAGAAAAAGAAAGTAAGATAGACAGACATGCATACAACCCACTCGCCCCTGCACCCCCCACCCCCAGGTCCACAAAGCTGAAATAGGGCTCTGCTGGCTGAACCCAGGAGCCTGGACTCAAGGCAGTCTGCCCAGGGACAGATCGGACTCCGTGATCTGAGCCATCACTGTTGCCTGCCAGAAAAAGAGCTGGGAACCGACCCCAGCCATTTTTATTTTTTATTTATTTTTTATAGATTTTCATTTTACTTTTATTACAAAGTCAGATATACAGAGAGGAAGAGAGACAGAGACGTAGTGGAGCGGCCGGGATTAGAACTGGCGACAATATGGGGTCCTGGCGAGGACCTTAACCACTAGGCCACGCCACCAGGTCCGACCCCAGCCATTTTAAGGCAGAGGCTAAATGCCTGATCACGTGTGTGTATGTGTACACGTGCATACATGTGTGTACATGCATACATGTGTGCGCATGTGCACGTGTGTGAAGGTGTGTGTGCGTGGACGTATGTGAACGTGTGTTTTGGTGCTGCTCTCTTCCCTGGATGTCCTTCTGAAAGCTAGAGCTTCTGGTATTACAGCTCCTTAACTTAAAAAGCTGAAAATGGTCTCCATATGGTGGATTTTACATTTAGTATTTAAAAAGTCACTGAAATTCAATAAAATTAGCTAAATAAGATTATGCTTTAGGCCTTGTGGCAGGCAGCAGGGATCTAATTTAAGCCAAGACACCTGATTTATCCTTCTCTAAAGTACAAACATGACATTCTAGAAAACACTCCAGCTCTCCATTGCCTGAGTGTGAGTCCCAGGGGCAGCTGTTTTGAGTTTTCGTGCTCAGTTTCACATTGGAGAGTAAAGCTGCTCTATGTCACACACACACACACACACACACGCACATCACTGTCAGTGCCTGAAATGCACAGTCTGGCCTAGCAATGTGCAGAACATAGACACACCTAAGCGGAGATGAAAATAATGAATTATAAATAATTAGGGCAAACGAGGACTAGTACTAGTTTTTCTAAGGTGATAAGCTAAAATCCAAATATAATTACTCATGTGACTTGCAGTTAAAAGAAGGAGGGAAGGAAGAAGGAAAAGAAGGGATGAAGGTAGTAGGGAAAGAAGTAAAACAGATGAGCCTGCATGTGTATATGTACACATAAACATACAGGCGCAGGTGCTGGGCAGGTACCCGCTGTGAGTATCTTCCTCTGGTAGGTAAGTACGCGGCTATTTATATCATTCCCTATCAAAAATTAGTGTAAAATAACAAGTGGTACATTAATTAACATGATTAAAGTCTTCATTCGCAGTTCTATAGTAAACAGAAAAGCTTCTTTCATGTGGTGATTACTCAGAATAACTTTTAAATGAAAGTAGCATGTAGCAGTCCTGCTAGACTACAACACATCTTATTCAGGTAGTACCAAGAGATGAGCCCAGTTGAGCTTTGAGCTGTCTGTAGGAACAATATGGGACCTTGTGCCCACATGTGAATGCTCTAAACTTGGCAGTGTCCTTCTGCCCCCATTTTTAGGATCTTTCTCAGTTTCTGTGTCAGTGGCCAGAGCAGGGAGTGTGCCATTCACTCTGTGTGTGTGTGTGTGTGTGTGTGTGTGTGTGTGTTGTGTCCTTGTGAATAAATGATTCATGCAAATCACCCACTCCCTCAGTTACCCACTCTGATTATCATCTTCTTATAAGCTTTTAAACATACAGCTCCTCAAGATTAGTGAATCCTGTATGGTAAACAAGTATTAAAATTTATGGTTACCATTCTTTCAATTGCTGGGAGACAGTAATTCAAGTTAAAACATTTGCTAACATTAAAACACAGAAATATGAACCTTGCATAGGTAGCTGAGGGAGTGGAACACTAATGGCCATCTACAAAGGACGCTGGAGTTGACCTCACCTCCGTTGCCTCACGACATCATCATCTGGTGGAGAACAGCCATGCTAACCACATTACGCAAACTCACTGCCCTTGCACCTCTGGGCAACGCACACATGATTGTTAAAAGTCGTATGTAAGCGTTTGGGGGGACTCACTGCAGAAGTTTAGAATCGTAGAGAAAACTAGATGGGAAAAACAACAATGTTTTCTTTCATCCCAGAGAACGTGGAGAGCAATGCTTCTCCTTCACTCCTGGAGAGGCTTGATGAACGCAGAGTTAAATTTTATCCTTTCTCTGAAATGACACTTTCCTTATGTGGAAGTCATCTGGACACGTTTCCTGGGAGGCGACTTGACAGCTTGTTCAAACGGTGACATTCTTTCCACCTTGCTTCTTATCTTCTCCATTCCAGCCCCACTGGGGAGACTGCCGCGAGATGTGTTAATTTGGGATCTTAGTGTTCTCATTCTGTCACACCCGCAACATATGGCAAGCGCACCACTGAGTGACCGCACTTGCAGTGCCACTTTAAGGTGAATAAGCCTAAATCTTACATTCACTGCTAATCTATGTGTCAATAACACAGAAGTTACATCACAGTTTCAAAATTATATTTTCAGGCAATACTCTAGAATGCAATTGTTTCATCTCTTTTATGTACAATCTGAACGTAAATACATTATTTCACTCTATGAAGAAATAACATGCTATAAATGTTATTGAATCAACATGATAAAACTTCATTTAAAAATATAATAACATTTTAAAGAACTATAATTAAAATAACATCTTTTATAAAAATATTTACTTTAAGTCACATCTATATTACTTCTTGTAATTGGTAACTTTTGACTCTCCTGCAAGACTGTCAGACTAAATTACTGTTCAAATGATTCTAAATCATAGGACTTACTTTGATAGAAAAGAATTCTACCTTCATAGTAGTTTCCTAACACAGGGAAATTTGAGAAAATTACTCCTGTGGTTTGGCAGCTAGGACTGAGTAAGTCTAAAGTGACCTGTATGATGGGGTCTGCTGTGGAGCTGATCAAGGAGTCGGTTTGAATTGGGAAATGGAGAATGGTCTGTGAAAAGCAATCTTGAAATCACAGCTTTACTCAACTCTGTTGTTTTAATCCACTCACAGTCTTCGCTCTGAGAGCCTGTAGTTTTAGAGGCAAGCAGCCAATTATTTTAACTTAATATTAGGGTACTTTAACATGTGCATATAGGGACATTCAAGCCTAAAAACAATTGAATTAAATGATAATGTAATTTTCAATTTAAATCCAAAATATTAACTAACATATGATAGCAAATAAAACTCTGATTGAATTTACCACTTTTGTAAACTGCAACAATATCTTTAAGAATCCCGCAATATTGATTTTCTCATATACATACTTATATTTATACTTCTGTAATTGCTGTTTCTAATATCTTCATAATTCATAATTTTCTTTAATAAAAGTAAAAACTTTCTGCTTTTCAAAGATTGCAACACAAGCTAGAGAAAGATAATATAAACTATATTGCGTGTTATTTCTCCATGAACATACTTTGTATCACTTCTGTAAAATTTAAGGATGCAATTAATGGTATGTGCCTACCACATCAGCAACATTTTTCCGTTGTGCTCATCTATAACATGTTTAGGTATAAAGACAAATGTCAAAGGCATTTAAAAATCAAGTTTTATCAGCAATATGACTCTTTTCCAGTAATGTTTTTTTCTGAGTGTTTAGTATTTTGATTGTCATCAAAATTAGACATGGCTAACATTTGAAAGTTGAATAAAGATCTAGAAATTAAAATTCAACATAATGAATTTTTATTTACGTAAAAGTTTAAAAACATAATATCAAGGCTTTCAAAAGACATTTAACTTTACTTGATTGAATTTAACATATTCCATGAATTCTTTTGATCTTCAGCAACTTGTGGGAAAATAGCTTATTTGACTCATAAAAATAAGCTATGAATTTTAGTAGATTTTAAAAACTAAAACCAGAGGGCCCGGCAGCGTGGCCTAGCTGTTGAAGTCCTCGCCTTGAACGCGCCAGGATCCCATATGGGCGCCAGTTCTAATCCCAGCAGTTCCACTTCTCATCCAGCTCCCTGCTTGTGGCCTGGAAAAGCAGTCGAGGACTGCCCAATGCTTTGGGACCCTGCACCGTGTGGGAGACCCGGAAGAGGTTCCTGATTCCTGGCTTTGGGTCGGCACAGAATCGGCCATTGCGCTCACTTGGGGAGTGAATCATCAGAGGGAAGATCTTCCTCTCTGTCTCTCCTCCTCTCTGTATATCTGACTTTGTAATAAAAAATTAATAAATCTTTAAAAAAAAGTAAAAAAAAACTAAAACCAGAGTCATATTTTAAAATTACTTTTATGTGTTGAAGCATGAGAATATAACAGATTTTATGCTAAATTTACTTTAAAATAATATGACAATATAAATGAATCTTTTAAAAATAGATAACTGTGTTTTTTAAAGTTTATTTATTTGTTTGTTTATTTGTTTTTGATGATGTTTACATAGTTGATCTGGGTGGGGAGGGTAAAGGGTTAGGGGAAAGTTGGTGATGCCATTGTTTCCACATTTTAATTTTCCTCCTCCTGAATCTAGAAGGAGAGAGTAGACAAGTGGAGAAGCCACACCCAATCTCCCAACCACCCAACTCTATGTGCTGCCATAGGAAAAGTGTTGAAAGAACTACTGAATTTAAACTTCATATTTATTCTTTAACTTTTTAGACAGAGGTCAGAACCCTTACTACACATCAAAGACAGAAAAGATAAAAGGAAGCAAATTATGAAAAGGTGGATTGAATGTAAAATACAGTGACTTCTTCTAAATGGGCTTTTGAATGAGTCTGCTGGAGAATGTGTTGGGTGTAAGTGCTGGGATACACTCATCTATGGCACGGTGTCTGGTTTCCTCCCTCATTCACTTCAAGCCCCAGTTCCTGTTAGTTCACACCCCTGAAGGGAGCAGGTGACAGCTTACATGGCTGGGTCCTTGCCACCCCCAGGAAAGACCCCAGTTGAGTGCTTGTCTCTTGGCTTCAGCTTGACACAATCCATGGGACAATAGGCTTAGCTTCTGCCTGCGGTGCTCCATGCCATGTGGTGCCGATTCATGTCCCAGCTACTCCAATTCTAATCTAACTCCCTGCTAATGTAAACTGGGAGAACATCAAAAGATGGCTCAAGTCCTTGGACCCCTGAACCCATGTGAAAAACCTGGAGGAAGCTCCTAGCTCCTGGCTTCAGCTCAACCGTGGCCACTGTGTCCATCTGAGGTGTAAGTCAACAATGAAAAATCTCTGTGAGTCTCTCATTTTCTCAGTAATGATGTCTTTCCAATTAAAACAAAACATCTTAGAATAGAAAGCAGGGTAGCAGAGCGGGCTTCATCCACAGCTTATCCATCATGTCAGTAAGCTCTCAGTGTATTCCTACTGTGTAGTAGGCATAGCGGAATGCGATGCTAAATAGATCACAATATAGTTCTGATTTCAACAATAAGGTGCTAAAGATTTCCTTGGAGTAACTAAATTGTAGGTCACATTCTGACTTTTGAAATGACCCAGCTAAATAAATGTTTCTTTAACTTTATGATATATTTTAATAGCTCACATTCTGTTTGCCCAAAGATGTATATAAATATGCATAGAAGCGGGAATGGATATAGAGGCTAAAATGAACAAGAAGAGACACAGTGAGAAGAACTCAAATGTGAGGATGTGGTCACAGCTGAAGTTTCCCAGGCAAAGGCGAGTTGACTAAAGTTAGTTGAAGCACAAGATGGCACCCGGCTTTCTAACAGGACTGGAGCAGTTCTAGGTGACTGGCAGTGGGAGTCTCAGGTCATCCATGTTTCCTAGGTGTCCTCACCAAAAAAAGCAAATTTTCCTGCACTGCTTTACAGGAGAAATTTTACAGCTTGGAATAAGTGCTCCGCTGAAGTTAGGTTCTTACCTTCCCAGAGCTAAGGGACTGAGACAAGGTCTTCCTGATAATCGCATTTCAAAGGGGTTGGTACCCAGTGCTCTGAGAAGAACAGCCTCTGGCTCTAAAACAGGTGCAGGTTTAGTAAGAAGTCTTACAGACAGGCCGAGAAAGCAGGTACAATCACGAGCTTCCGCAGGAGGCCGGGGTGCAGTCCATGGGCTGCCAAGGCCACTGTAGCGTGTGGACATGGCAGCACTGTAGACGAAGGAGCTGGGGAGAGGGAACCTGTCCACAGAGCTTCCAGGAAAAGGCAGGACCAGCCTACCAGACTTCTGACACTTGGTTCCTCTTGAAGAGCGCACCAAAACAGCCCCCGAAGAGTACGGGAAGATTGTGCACTGCCGCGTGGATGAGCACCTTCCCCATCATAATTGGTGATGGTGTTTCCCGATTTTCTCTTTTCCAAGGACGATTCAGCAACCTTGTGTGCAGAGATAATGTAGTTAAAGATTTTAGTTCTTGGCCATAATGCAGAAAGTTGCATAAAATTTATGAGTCAGTGTGTTAGAAACATCTTTAAGTATCATTTTGTAAGAAAAGGCAGTATACATGATCTAATAAATACACAGAAAACAAGCCATTTAAATGGCTAATAAGATGAAATATGTCTATTTTAGCTATGATCTCACTGATTCTAACATCCCAAATAGCACGATGCTCATCCAATATCTCCAAAGAAAGTCCTGGAAGTGCAGACTTGGGTGATATTATTCATTAGTTTACCAATAAAAGAACTAATCACAGAAATATAAAATGGGTATTATTTGTTTTTATTGCATAAAATATAAGTCCTTGGAGAACATTGTTTATGGCTCAATTACAATTTCTGTCAAATGGTAAGGGGAAATATATATTACTACTAACCTGCAACTACATATTATTAGTAACATATATGTCATTTAATACATGTTCATCTTCCAAGCATTCCTTCAGTGTACTTATGCATAAGGTTATTTAATCCTTAAGAGAAAAAGAGTCAGTCACCTGTGTTAATCCCACTTTATACTTGATAAATATTACATTTGCATTCTGAGCACAAAAATCAAGTAATTTCTTAATGCGGTTTTTTCAATTATGCATTTCATATTTTTAAAAGAAATTTGCAAATACATTAAATTCTCATGTATAAATACATGATAATCATTATGATAGAATTCTCATCAATTCTCACATAAACTGATATTTACTGAGGACAGACTCAACGTACTTAGATGAAGTTCTAAGATTATAATGACACTTTCCGTGTCCTGATGCAGCCTTTTCTCTCACTTCATCCTCCTCTTCCTCTTTCTTCTAATGCTATTTTTAAGAGGAATGCTGTTACAATACAATAGAAGCTTAAGATGCCAATTTTATTCAATTATAGAACAAAACTAACCATCTTCAAAGTCAACAAATTGCTTGAACTTTCTTTTAGAAGAAAGGGAAGCAAAATTTAGTCCCACAAGCTTCACAGCATGACCAGGGTAGATTGAGAAAATCAGAAATGAGATAGACACAAACACAAGCAAAGCAAATGGCCAGAGCGAAGCCCGCTTCTCTGAGGTGGGAGGTTGACTAGTAGGCTCGCTGACTCAATCTTCTATTGGGCTGCTGGGGAAATCAAATTACAGGAATTGACATGCCACAAGCATTGATAGCCATGTCCCTACTGATGTGAGCCAGCCAATGCTTGACCGTCAGGACCAAGGCACAGAAGTCAGCGTGTGCCTGTCTCAAGGAAATCTCAAGCACACGGTTCTGTGGCCTTGGACGACTGTCCAGCTGTGGACCCTCGCCAGCAGGCTCCGACCTTGGTTTTGGACATTCTCCCTCTCACTGACAATTGCCTACAGATTTTGCCCTCGATTCCTGATCCCAGACACAGTCTGTCTATCTCTTCTTTATCAAGTCACGGAGTCATTTGTTACAAACTGCCTCTGTTATTTTATTCAAATCATGTAATGTCGAAAGCATTAATAAGCCAATTCAGGCACTTGTTAAGACACATTTGCTTAACATGTAAGTTGATCAGCGAAACAATTACATTGTATTTGACAAATTTATGACAAGATACTTAAGGAAGTCATAAAAAATTTTCTGTTGCATATATTTATATGTAATACATAATGTTAATACCTCAATTATGAATGTATCTATAACAAATTATCTGAAATGTAGCACTTTTTTAAAAGATTTATCTAGTTTTAGTGCAAAATCAGATATACAGAGAGTAGGAAAACACAGAGGAAGATCTTCCCTCCAATGATTCACTCCCCAAGTGGCCGCAACAGCCAGTGCTAAACCAATCTGAAGCCAGGAGCCAGGTCTCCCATGCAGATGCAAGGTCCCAAGATTTTGGGCCATCCTCAACTGCTTTTCCAGGCCACAAGCAGGGAGCTGGATGGGAAGCAGAGCCGCTAGGAGTAGAACCAGTGCCCATATAAGATCCCGGCAAGTTCAAGGCAAGAACTTTAGCAGCTAGGCCACCGTACCAGGCCCACACTTTTTCTTTTGTAAAATAATGGATTTTGAAACAAATTAAACAATTAGTAGTTCATCATGTTTTCCACATCAGTTACGGAACAAAAAATACTTTAACTGTTAAAAATCAAAGTGTAAAGAAATGCCAAGCTTATTATTTTTATTATTTGAAGATTGAACAGTGTTTATATTATAGGTAAAATATGAAATATATATTTATTTTAGTACTAAAATTACATAATAAATGAAAATACTGTGAACTTCAATAACATTGGAGTTGATACTATTATGAAAATGTTAGTAAATTGGAAAATCATTTTTTCAAGGCAATATGAGCTTGTAAAGATTGGATTAATTAATAGGGAAATAATTGGCTGAAATGATTAACATGTTAAACATTTGATAACCATGATTTATTATTTTCATTATCATCATTCCTTTTAACTGTTAAATATACACCAATGGCAGAAGTTGAATAAAGCCAACGCTGTTCTGTGTGACTTTGCCCAGACCTGAAACACAGACAACTGCCCTCTTTAGACACTGTGTATTCTTGGCTCCAATAGATCAGGTTTCTTGATGACCTGTATCTTGTGAGCATCATCAGATCACATCTGGAAAAGAGTCAACCAATGTGCTTCCTATTACTATCAAGGTGTGCGCACATGCGTGTGTCTGTGTGTGTATGCATTTTCCATTTTCCATTTTAATTAAAAACATTTTTTTAAAAGGTCAAGTTGTAGCTGTTTCCTCTACCTTCTAAATTCAATCCTTTTCTCTTTTTTAAATTGATGTTATTATTTCTCATGATACAGTTTTGTAGGAATAGGCATTCCTCCCTCCCCCTTCCCAGTTCAGTCCATTTCTAAAGGTTGTCCCCACTGCAAGCAGTGCAGCGAGCTGTCCCATCATGATCTGACTTCTGATGGGTGATGAAGCTGTGTCTCCCTAACCACACACTGGAGTAGGTTGGCAACCTTGCCTCCTGACAAAGCCGTTAGTATTCCCTGCTCAACTAAGCCACATGGTTCAAAAAAAGCCAAAGATGACTGATCCATTTCCTTGCAACTCTCCCACAGCATTTGTTAGGAAAAAAAGTATGATTGTTAAGAATAATAATGCCAATGGAATTGCAAAATATATTGGCCATTAATGAAATACAGTAATTATAAATGCATTAACATTTCTTTGAATTTATTCTGTCTTTATGAGAAGGAGCTAAAATAATGTGGCTTTTCAATTTTAGAATCTATCAGGAATTTAGATTTAAATTCTAGGCAACAAAAGCATCATAACAAAAACACAAAAGGGAGCGCTTGAGTGAAACCGAAAAGCAGAAATCAAAGTTACACATCAATTGTGCTCTAATGGAAAACTATGAGACAGACCCTGGCACTTGAATTCGGAGGATTATAAGTAAAATGTGTAGCTGGGTTTACTTTCTGCTGCCACAAGGAAAAAAGATTTAAAATAAAAATATTTCAATGACTGACGAAAGTGAGGCCTCATTGTTCAGTGACACGAATCAAACCCGAAACCACTCAGCCAGAAAGGAAAACGGCCCCCTCTTCATTACTGTTGATGCTATCCTAATTTTGCTTCCTTAGCAACCATTTCAAAAACCACTTCTCTCCCATTCTGAATCACACTTGCTTTGGGGCTGCTTTCACATCTGGTTCCAAAGCTTAGTCCAACGCATTAGTGATGGAATCAGAGGCCAGCATGTATACAAGATGTATGCAGTCTGAAGAGCATGTTCCAGAATTGTTTTGTGAGTTAGAAGATCTGTAATAAATTGCTCACTGATAAATGAGAAAGATAAATGCGGTGTCTGTATGGGAACACAGACAGCGTTGGAGGTGTGGAGTAGGAGCTCTGGGGAAGGAAGACAGAGAAAGGAAAGACTAGGAAGATGAGATGGAGAGAGAGATACAGAGAGAGAGAGAGAGAGAGAGAGAGAGAGAGAGAGAGATTATCATGGTTAGGCATAGATAGACATGATAAATAGATGCCTGAGCAGACAGGTGATAGAAAGATAGATGAAAGATGAGATAGCTGAAAGATAGATCCATTCCATTTCTCATAATGTTCTTACTGAGTGCTCGTCTGTGTCGATAGTTCTAGTACCAACCTTATCCCTACAGTTTTTGGTTTTACGAGTTGGAAACTTTATGTTTTGTTAGTGGTATTACATTTACCACTATTTGTAGTTGTACGGATTTTAGGTCTCATAAAAAATGACTGTGATAGAAATAAATATATATGCAAATAATCTATTGATATACTCTGTGGTTAGGAATTTAATAAGAATACAGGTAAGTTTAAACGCAAATTGCCTATTTTGATTTTCTAATATTGGAATTATTCTTTCACTCTTACAGCAAATGTGTCTGTTTCATAGAGGTATGTTTGCCTTTTACATGATTGGTAGCTACAAAATAATATCTCCAAAATATTTTGTATTAATTGAACTTCAAAATATTTGTAATAAGCTATTGTTTTCTAGACCATGTTGATACAATGACAGTCCAATATTGCTATGACTTTTATGTGTAGAGACAAGCGTTTGGCCTTGTGTTTCAGATGCCTGCCTCCTGGCTCAGCATAGCTGGGTCATTAGTGAGACCGCCTCTGATTCATGCTTCCTGCCAAAGCACAGTCCAGGAGGCAGCCAGGGCTGGGTTCAGTGACTGGGTCCTTGCCACCCTCTGTAAGGCACATACAGACTTTCTAGCTCCCATCTTTGACCTGCCCAGTCCCAGGCACTGTGGATATCATTTTGGAAATAAGAAGTAGGTGAGGACACACATACACATTATCTCTTTTGCTTTCCATTTGCTTCTCAAATACATATGCAAAATTCACAAAAGTTGGTATTGTGGCATGGTTGTTTAAACCGCTTTTGCCATGCCAGCATCCCATTCCCTAGCATTGTCTCTAGTTTGGCTGCCCCGCACCCTATCCCACTTCCTGCTAAGGTACCTGGGAAAGCAGCAGGTGTGGGCCCAAGTGCTGCTTCCCTATTGTCCTTTTGGAACACTCAGAAGACTCCCCTGGCTCCTGGCATCAGTCTAGCCCAGCCCCAGGTACTGTAGTCATCCGGTAAGTGAACCAAAGGACTGAATCAACCTCTCTCTCTCTCTCTCTCTCTCTCTCTCTCTCTCTCTCTCTCATTGTTATCAAATGAATAAGCAGATACATATTTTTAAAAGACAAAAATTACTGAAATGTTTTGAGTGTTTTGAAAAATGAGACAACATTGCTCAGGATAGGATAGCTTGTAATGCAATGCTCTTGGTAAGGCTGAGGAGATGAGAAATTTTCATAAAATCTGTGTGGGCTTTGAATGTGCTAAAAAGTACCTGTCAGGGGAAATGTAGGTGATTTTCATGGCAATTCAGAATGAGAAAAGCTCAGCTTTTAGCTTCACTAAGTTGCAGATTTTCTAGATATCTGCCAGGAGATGATGGTTGGGATGAGGAGGGAGAAGATGATGAAGAAAAATAAAGGCTGTAGGGAAATGTGAAATTGGAAGGTGCACATTTACAGAGTGTAGATGGAGAACATGGCAGAGAGGAATGAGTGGGAGCTAACAGAGGCCATGCTGCCTCCATTATCACCACCGAGTCACACGTGAGGAGAATGTGAAGGCGGCAGGGGGACAGGCCTCGCAGCCCGTGGGGGAATCTGACAGCCACTTGCCTCAGTGAATCAGTCAGCCACTCAACTGGCTGTATGAGATGTGAGCAAGAAAGATGCAGCGCCAAAGAACGCCAAGGTAAGGAGGAGCTGGAGGGAGGAGCAAACAAGGCCGCAGATGCACACATTTCACGGGTATAGTAGCTCTGCATTTACACAGAAGGAGTCCTATGTAAGTGGACGTGGATACGCTTTTTAATGTATATGTTACCAACCCTGCACTAGCCAACAGTTCCTGAAAAAAAAAATGACTACAGTGACAATTATGGTGTACAAAATATCATAGCCCTGTTGTCTTTGAAAAGATAATGCTCACCTTTGAATGTAGATCCGTCCACAAGTCAATAGCCTATCTAGAGAGCTTTCTTGCAGAGAGGGCAATGTAATGCAGAAAGCAACAAAAAAATGTGTAATTGTTGACAGCTCAACACCTGCATTTGTAAAGTTTTCATTTAAAATCAGTGGCACACTCTGAGTGGGGTGCTCATAACCCGGTGGTTGCTCATGGAGATCAGAGCCTAAGAAAACCATGTAGGATCAGTATTCAGTTCTGTCACCTTATACTGTCTGTATGTCTTTCTCTCTCTGACTCTCTCTACCTCTCTTTCTGTTTCTTTTTCTTTCTCCCCCCCTCACCCTTTTGGTCTCTCTTTCTCCTTCCCTTACTCCCTAACTGCCTTTCAAGTGACTAAGAAAAAAACATCAAACCTTATGTGATAATTGCTGAAAAGATGATACTGGAGGGATAGCACTGCAGTGTCGTGGACTAAGTTACTGTCTGTGATGCTGACATATCACAGGCGCACAGCTTCTAATCCCTCTCCCTTTGGATGTGCCTGGGAAAGCATCTGAAGATGTTCCCAATGCTTGGGTTAAATCCACATGGAAGATATGGATCAAGGGCTTGCTCCTAACTTTTTCCCAGCATGATTATTTCGGGAGTGAACCAGGGGATGGACGCTAACTCAGTCTCTGTCTCTCCTTCTCTTCCTGAAATTCTGCCTTTCAAATAAAACTTGTTTAAAAGAAGTACAATTTGAACCTCATTTTCTCATGAATTTTTAAAATAGAAATGTTACATGGATATAATTTAATTATAGGATGGTTAAATAACTTTTGATATATCATCCGGTCATTTTACAGTCAAAAGTAATATTCTACTGCCTGTACTGGGAAGGGAATCTGAGTATTAAAATGCAAAAAATCACTAGAAAACACCAAAGCAACTCAAATTCATTACTATTGACTATTCACAACTAAAAAAATGTGATAATAGACATGTCTTTTCATGGCTAACAGTATTTTTAATAATGACCATATCTAATTTTTACGCATTTTCTTTTAAATATTAATTTACCTATTAGAAGGGTGGAGTGACTCAGTGAGAGAGAGACAAAGAGAGGGAGAGAATCTTCTGTCCACATTTTTTCTCCAAATAGCCACAACACTGGTCCAGGCTGAAGCCAGGAGAGAGGAGTTTCATTCAAATCCGCTACATAGGTGTGGGGGTCCAAGGACATGAGCCACCTCTCACTGGTTTCCTAGGTGCATTAGCAGGGAAATGACATTTAAATGGAGCAAGCAAGAGCTGGTCCCCTCTTAGGATGCCTGTGTCACAGGCGGGTCAACCTGCTACACCAAAACGTGGGTCCCTGTTATATATACTTTTAAATCTTTGTTATGTATCTGCATCGACCATGGAGAAAGTTTGTAATTTAATAGGATGAAATGTAGCAATATTCACTTATATATTCCCATTCCTGAAATAAATCATTGTGTTTAAATAAAACATTTCTGAGAATGTTTTTGTTCTCTTAGTGAACCAGGATATACTTGCTTCTTCAGCAGCCAAAAGAAATGTGGTTAATCAACAAGCAGTATTATCTTGTTAGTCCTGAGAGCAATTAGAAAACAGATGTATGCATGCATGCATATTCGCAGGTGCTAATTATGCTTAAGGCACAAGACCCAACACATTTGTTATATCTGATCCTGAAAACAATCCTAAAGATATGTGTGAAGAATTGAAAGGTTACTTCTTGGAGTTTCCTGAGTAGTTATGTGCACTGCAAGGAGCAACTCTGGAGCAGTATATGAAGAGCAATCATTTGGCAACTAGCATAACACAGAATAATAAAGGTGGCCATTTGGCACAGCAATCGAGATGCTGCGTGGAATCCAAGATCGAAATGTCTGGGTGAAACTTACCCTCCATTAGAGTAACTAGGATGAGGGTTAGAAACATGTGTTAAGATTAGGCAGAAATAATCTGTCCCCTGCAATGAGTTGATGATTCCTATTTTGTAGGCAAACAATCTGAGTCCCAGATTTTTTATTCCAGAGCTGAAAGGCAAATAGCAGGCAGGGTTCATGGTAGGAAAGGTGCGGGTATAGACGGAAGACAGAAGACTTTGGATATAATACCCAAATATGTTAGAATACATTATGCCTGACCTGACTCATGTCAAGCCTCTCAGGGTTGCTGACACTGAAGGCTTTCCAAGGAGTAAGAGAAGCCTTCCAACCCAACCTTGAGTTATCTGTAGACATTGAACACAGCCTAAATGTGTGCTTCCTCTCAACAGTGACCTGCTGGAACAGTGTCATAAGTCATCATGGGATGAGCACAGGTCAGGAACTTCTAGTGCTCACAGCTTCAGTGGTATCAGTTGAGATGGGGCAAGGGGGAGCCCAGGCCCCGACTATTGCCCAACAGCTGCAAAGAGCCTCTTGTGTGGTAGCTGGAATTCTACCTACACCTTAGAGTAGCCCTCATGCTCTGCTGCCTCTCAGGGTGATCCAGCTAACACAGAAGGCTTCAAGAAAATCTGGACTCTCAGGTAATACTCGAAATGGGCAGCACAGGACAGAGTCTATGCAAACTCCAGGGAACCAGTCGAAGAGAAAAATCTTCTTATGACCTAGCAGAACAAAGCGCAACGTGCTTGAGAGAACCAGAAGAATCACAACAAAGTCCTCACCAGAAACAGGAAGAAGACAACAATGCAGTTAAATGTTAAAATGCTAAGCAGCCGTGTCATGGCTCAACAGGTTAATACACCATCTTCAAGTGCCACCATCCCTTATGGGCATCCACTTCCCATCCAGCTCCCTGCTTATGACCTGGGAAAGCAGCAGAGAATGGCCCAAGCCCTGAGCTCCTGTACCCACATTGGAGACCCAGAGGAAGCTCTTGGCTCCTGATTTTGGATCAGCTCAACTACAGCTATTGGTGCTATTTGGAGAGTGAACCACTGGTTGTAAGATCTTTCTCTCTTTCTCTCTGAAAATCTATCTTTCAAATAAAAATAAATCTTTTCAAAATAAAATAATTGATGCTGAAAATGAAAACTCCAACCAAAATTGTCTGTTTCATGGAAGTATAATTCAAAAATAAAGCAGAAATAAAGGCCTTCTTGGGCAAACAAAGCGAAAGATATGCAACATATGAGACCTGTCCTGTAAGAAATAGCTAATAATATTCTTTGAGTAAAAGATTATGTAGATCAGAAATGAGATTCTTCATAAAAGAATGTTCAAAGCAAACTCATGACGGTGTACGTTGTGTTACTATGTCGCTTATGGATTGGTGAAATGAGTGACAGAAGCATCATCAGGTATGTTAATTTGTTTTCTGTTAGGAAATTCACCTGTCACTGCTCAGAAAGGAAAAGGGGTTATTTCTTTCATGGTTTTGGAGGCTCAAGTTCAAACTGTGAGGCAAGGCACAGCTTCTCAGCAGGATCCTTCTGCTGTGTCGGACAGTAGGTGACAACATGTTGGGAGTGCCTGTTAACACTCGGCAAGTCACATGAAGGACGGAGTTACACTTGCTCTTTTAATCACAAGTGTTCAGGATGCTAACTCAGACTCCCATAAGAATCACCTTAATCCCGTCTGGGAACAAGGCCCCCGAAGGTCCCCAACTAATTCTAGCTGTAAAATGAGAGTCCTGATGATTTAATAGTGTCATATGGGAGACCATGTGTCCAACACTTGAATGTTTGGAGACCCACTGCAGCCCAACACGAAATGAAGCAACAGGGCAGGGAATGGACGTAGAGGTTATTGTGCCACAAGGTAGCACTCTGACTCTGAAACACAGTAGTTTATTTAAGAGCAGATGCAGAATTAGTTAGTGCATAATGTGAACTCTGGGACAACTAGCTCAAAATTGTCCCAAAATGTATAATGGATGCAGCAAGAAGGGATAAGTTATAAAGTATAACAAGTCCAAACAAGTCTAGAAGAGGCAGAAAAACATCAGAAAACAACTCCTATCAACTCAGCATCAGTGACTCTGCCTTAAACACACAATCGGAAGATTCCATGATGTACCATTTTTTAAAAAGGTCTAAATGTAAATATAATAAAGGTCTAAATGTAAATGTAAATTAAGATGAAAAGTGTAAGATTTTGTTAATACTGATAACTTCTGCTAGGAAAAATATGATTAACTGAATCGAAAGATAAGCTACAGACTGAGATGAAATGTTTGCAAAGCATACATACAAAAATTATCTCTAAAAGAAAGAATTAAATCCCAACAAGAACACATCGAACAAGCCATTTTTTAAAAAAACAGACAATATCTATCAACAGTCATTTCACCATATTTATAATTCCGGTGAGAAATAAGCTTATGGAAGAACTACTTTCTTTAAATTCTCACTAAACAATTGCAAAGGAAAACAGTGGGGTGGACACCCAGGCACACGTATTTGAAATGGTTGAATTATTGTACTGTAATCGTGATGTAAGACATTACATATCTTCCAAACCCCATAGACTGACAATACAAAAGGAAAACAAAAGCACATGGAAATTCTAAGAACCATTTAGGAGCTCAGAAATGTCAGGATAGAATGGCACTGTTGGAATAGGATATAACAGACAAGCAAAGCAAGGATGCCAGATTTCAGAACGATCTGTGTTACGATGTGTTAGTGTTGCGTGCTTCAGAATAAGCTCATGTTTAACTTAAAATGGATATAGATATTTGCATACGGTAATATTGACAGCTATGTAAGTGTGTCAAATAAAACACATTATTATCTGTATGTAGACAGATGTGTATAGGTATGTTTACATATAAAGGGTGGTGCACACATGTGAACCCCTGCGTACTCCAGCAAAGGAAGTTAAGAAGCTGTGGCAACCTCGCAGCAATGAGTACACTTAGCATTCCAGACTACAGTTTTATTATCATTTCTGAAGAATCCAAGGATCCTTGGAAAAGTGATGATTTTTTTCCTCAGGCAAGTGCTATGCACAATAGAGACAGTTCATTTTATGCTTTTAGCACACAGTCATTCTAAACTCATACACATATCTGGCAGTGAGAGAGAAGATGGAGAGACAAAGATAATGTCAAGAAGTGTATAAAATTTGAATTAAAAAAGCAGCTAATGACCAGTTACAATGATTTGAGCAACAAAGTGAGTAAAGTAACACAGGCTTGCAGTCTAAAGTATAAAGCACGTTTCTGTGGGTCCACAGTGACATAGAGATATTTTTTAGTGGCAAGTATATAAGGGATATTAGAGCACTCATGCAGAGGAATTCAAACTAACACAGTTGCTTCCTCCTTACAGAGGTGGATGACAACTGCCCTTCCTGTCAGCGTGGGCTGCCATGGTGAGTTTCCTCCAAAGACTGCCCTATTGTTCGTGAGAAGAAAATGAAAGTGACTCTCAGTGGGAGAACAGACAGTGCCCGATGCTGGGTGGACACTCCACATTGTTAACATCATATCCCTGGGTTTCTTCTCCACCACGCATGAACCCCAATGTAGCTGTGAGAAAACATTAGATTCCAACTGGGATTATCCTGGGACATATCACTCTAAGAGCTTTTCCTCGTGTTTAAAGTTGTCATAATCATTAAAACCAGGGGACTGATCACTTACCCATTGAAGCCTGATGAGTGACAGCCATGTGGCATCTTAGATTAGGAGCCACAACAGAAAAATGACAAAGACAGCTGAAAAGACCCAACTGAGCTTTAGGTAATCATTTCCCTACTGTATTATCAATAGACTTAAACAGACTTCACAGAGCCCAAGTGTGAATGTCAGGATTTAATAATCAAGTTAAAATAACCACCCTTTCTCTCTCTCCACACATCCACACACTCACCCATGCAGACGCCCACAAACACACAATCACAAATAGGCATGAGTCTGTACTTATGGAGAAAACAGGCCATTTATTGTCTCAATCACAGCACTCACTCTCATGCAAGGTATCACAATCACATTGAACATTTGCTCAAACCATCAAGAGAGCTTTATGGTAGAAATAATTGATCATTTAATTTAAAAAAATGAAGGCGACAAAATACCTCAATTGTTTTTACAATTCAATGGCTCAATGGCTAAATCTCACCTTGCAAATACTGGGATCCATATGGATGCTGGTTTGTGTCTCGACTGCTCTCCACTTCCCATCTGGCTCCCTGCATATGGATTAGGGAGGCGGTAGAGGAAGGCCCAAAGCCTCGGGACCTGCACTGGATCCAGTGGCAGACGCAGAGGAGGCTCCTGGCTTCAGATGAGCTCGACTTTGGCTATTGCATTTTGTGAGGGAACTAGCAGTTGGGAGATCTTTCTGCTTCTCCTCTTCCTAAGTCTGATCTGATTTCCAATAAAAATCAAATAATTTTGTTAAAAGTAAAAACATCTTAATTGTTAAAGAAAGTACAAAGTACTTATGTGCTCTGTTTTCATGGTTAGCATCCTTGAATGACTCATCCAAATTCTTATGATATGAACATGATGTAGTAAGGCACTAATAAATATTAGAATATAAAAACTAGTAGTAAAAATAGCTTAAAATACAATGGAATTAAGTGTTACAGAAGAAGGAAGAAATATCCTACAAAAGGCACTGAAAATATTAGCTCAGAAAAAGCAGAATAAAAAACGACAATTATCTCTTAATGGCTAGATTAAACGAACATTCCAAATACCAAGGAATAGTTGATGTTCAAATAATTTGAACAAGTATATTTTTAAAACTTTTCATTTGAATTTTTTAAAGTTGCATCTATTGTTGCTCTTGGGCTGTTGGAACGGTACTAACAATTATCCTTTCTCTTAATTGCTTTTAACATTGAGTGAGAAAACAATGCATCCCAAGTGTGTGTTTCTGTTTTGTTTTGCTTGGGGATATCAAGTTAATTTGGTTTTCTGGGAGTAAAAGCAAATGAGAAAAAAAACAAACAAAAAAACAGCATGTTTTGAATGACAGGGAAAGGGGTTATAGGGCTGTGCTTGTGTCCCATTGGGGATTCCAGCTCCTTGTTTGCAGCTTCCTGGAGGGAGCAGGTGACAGTTCACAGGCTTGATGCTCTGTCATCCACGTGGGAGCCCACGTGCAGTCCCAGGCTCCTGTGTAAGCCCAGTATGACCCTGGGTGTTACAAACATTACAGAACTATACAATGGGTTGAAAGATCCACCTTTCTCCCTCACTCTGCCTTTCAAGTAAAATAAAAAATTTAAAAATACATTTCTTTAATATATGGAAAAACGTCCCACTATGTTTTATTTTTAGCAGAACTGGAGGCTCTAACAGCGCAGGAGTAAATGCCTGATCTTGTGTTTAGTCGGCTGCTGAGGCATCCAAGCCCAGGCTGACGTGAGGGGCTCTCATTCCCAATCTGGCTCTAGACTGCTGGAAGCTAATGAGAAATCTGGAAGATGCAGTCATAGCTCTGCTAATTGGGTTTCCACCACCCACATGGCAGACCCAGCCTGAGTTCCCAGTTCCAGGCTTCAGCTCCAAGGGGGCTGTCCTGGAGGTTTGGAGAGTGAACCAACAGATAATAACTCTTCATCTTCTGCCTCACCCTCTGAACCCCTGTCTTTCCAGTAGATGAATTAAAGAATGAGTGAGTGGATCCGTAGTACAAATGTAGGCTGAGTGAATTAAAGCAGAAACGTAGCATACGTGAGAATAACGTGGCCGTAGTTCACCAGAGAACAAACAACTTTACAATTTCAAACAAGTGTGTGTTGGTGTCAGAGGGAGTGACTGAAGCCTGGCATTGCCCATGGGCCGTTAACCAGCTTGTGTCCCCAGGGAGAACCACCCCAACCTCCAAGACTGGAACACAGGAGTGTGGAGGCTTGTCCAACTTTGCTGTCTTCTCTTTATCTGTGGTGTCAAAGTCTGCAGATTAACTCGGTTCAAGAAGCATCCACCAAGCACTGCGCAGGTGCAACAGGTGCTCAATGGAGGCCTGTGGAGGTCACACAGAGAGGAAGAGCAGGAGGGTGGAGTGTATGCTGACATGGCCATCATTTTAAAAATTCAGAAAAATGGTAAGAGAGGAAACCGTATTCCTTAATGTCACAAAGATCAATAAGGGATAAATAGTTCTGCAAGACCCACATTCAGGCTCAGCGCCATTGACTCCTGCTGGCTGGTCATTTGTGTTTCAACTTGTGATTTCTTATCAACTTGTGGAAAAGTGAAATTGTCTGTATGTGTGGTGTTTTGGTGCTTGCAAGAGTTATCTTGGAGTTGGTTTCTAGTTTCCTTCTTTTTCCTCTTTATCATTTCCTTTGCCATCACTCCCACTAATTCTGCAGTTTTTTTTTCATCTTTTCCAAACATCTTTGTACAAATGCATTGTTAAGCATCAGTTATCATGTATTTTAAGCCAGATGTTATACATCCCAGCAGTACTGTGCTGACGTCACTGTTAATGATTTTTCATGAAGTGTTGTTATTGCTGTATTTACTTCATTCCACCCAAGCCAATGAAAGAGCTCTGGGGAGCCAGAGTTCAGGTAATGGTCATCTATTAAGTTGCTTTAATGGAGTTATAGATGAAACACTTCTGTCATGTGCTGGCTTCTCAGAAGGTTTCAGAAAAACACATTAATCAAGCAAAGCTAAGATGATTCGATTCAGTGCCAGAGAACGCTATCTTGACAGGATCTTAATTGTGTCTGTTTGTTGAGACTGGTGGTCCATGCTGTACATAATTCTAGCAATGTTTCATTCCTTGGAAAAATTTGTATTTTCCACACTTGATCTTAGCCGAAAGGCCGAGAAGCGATAAAATTTGTATTTTCCAACTTGGAAATTTGCTTTTCTATAAATGTTTGCTCAAGTAAATATTTTTGTGCTGCTTAAATCTCCTTTAAGTTTTGTCACCTTTAAAAATCTACTAAAATGATTTGTCACATTTTTTGTCTGTTTAAAAAATTATTTTTATTAGAAAGGCAGATCAGATTAACTGAAAGAGAGACAGACAGATTTTTCCATCTGATGGTTCACTCCCCAGACAGCCACAATGGCCAGGGCTGAGCCAACCCCAGCCAGGAGCCAGGAACCTCTTCCAGGTCTCCTATATGGGTGGAGGTGCCCAAGACATTGGTTTTACAACATCATCTAAAATCAAGCTAGGTTCAACTTGTATCTGCTGCACAATATATTTCTATGACTGCACTAACTTGAAGCACAAAGGTTTAATTACTATCTGTAGGACATAATTTGTTATTTCCAGTCCAGAAAAGCTATCACATATTGTACACTTTTTGAAAGTCTAGTCCATGCTCTTTTGTTAATGCTTTGTCAATATCCTAGTTTTGTCTGATATTTTAGTCAAGATTTCAGACAATGCTTCAGCAACATACTAGGCAAAAACATTCATTTTGTTTCATCACAAACAGTCATGAGATGCTGGCTCACCTACTGGACTACTTCACAGCTCTTCGATTGGTACAACACAGACAACTATTTCCTTTGCGACCAGTGATTCCACAGGAACTCTGTCCCAGCCCTATCTAAGGAACTTTTCTTCTAAACATCTCTCATCTGTTTAGCATGTGGCAGTAGTCCTCGCTTGCATCGGTTATCTCGCTGGTGGGTGCAAAATGATGTTTGTCTAGTCTGTCATTACTTCAGTATTTGACAGCAGAAATTATTTTCTAAAGAATTATTTTCTTTCTCTATTTTCATGGACCACTAATTTCATGAATAAACTAAATTATAAGCCACCATAAATAAACATGCTAGCTGTCTTTCCCAGAATAAAAAAAAAATATGGTTTTCTAACACGCCAATGTTTTTCCTTGAAAGGTTCTCACTTAAGTCACCATGCGGCACTTGACAGTATAACTTGAGAGTAAAAGATTTATTAAAAATACAAATAATGCTAAGTTTATTTTTGGAGCAAAAAAAAAATAATTCCTGCAGAATTTCTCATGAAACACAGTTTTCTTATACTTTTTGAAGGCTGCTATGGAAGGCTAAGGAATACTTTAGCTTAGAAAAAAAGATCTTTTAAAGTGGTTCTGAGTAATATACCATTAAAATAAGAGCTAACCAGTGAAACACTTGAAATAGTTGATGTATTGGTACATTGTGCTTAAATATGTTTGCTGGGACATCTCACTCCTTGAATTACTCCAAATGTTTACAACAGTGAACATTATATTTTCTGAATTAATGACACATAAGTTATAAAAGGTTCTGAAATGCATCAAAATGCCCAAGAATTATGGATGCTAAAGTGATTCTTTTAGAGTTAGCAGCAAAATGCATGTGATGTAAAGGAATCAAAATGCCACTTATTACAACACCATATTCTCACCCTTAGAATAATTACAAAATTAAAATTTAATTATTTTTGATAGAATGGTGCATCCCATTGGTGCACAATGTTTACAAAGGACATCCAATTATTTTCTTCAATTTCCTGTGGCCACTCAGTTTTCTTGTCAGGGCCAATGTCACATGTGTTTCTTGGACCCTTGGTGTGTACAGAAACCTGAACGTATGCGTGTATATACATACTAATACATGTACAAACACTTCTGTGTGTGCATTTGCTCAGCTGTAGGTATGGTTTGGAGATTCTGTGAGAGAACATGAAATGCTTCAGCATTTTTAACAGTCGTAGGGTAGTGCATTTTAGTACAACCTCAGAGTCATATGCTCCATGCTTTTTACTATGAATTTAAATATTTATGTGATCTTTGATCTTTTAATACTTGAAGCTGTGCTGCAATGACATTCTAAGAGCAAATTCTTCATAATGTTATTCCTGGGTGGAAACATTTGCTTTTTTAGTAGTAACAAACTTTTCCAAATTGCCTCCACAGAGGAGTAAAAGATAAATTTCCCACCAGTGAAATATATAACATATATAACATATATAACATATATTAACATATATGTGTTTACTAGCTTTCATAAAGGTTATTAAAATGATAACAGAAGTTATATTCCAGGCATAGTGGAATCCTGGCAACAGTGTGGTCCTCTTGGTGAATAGAGGATTCTGGGATGATTGTGTGAGGAGGAACAACAGGTGCCCGTGAGCATTGTCACTGGCCTCAGCAATCCCCGTGCGAAGGATGCCCAGGAAATGATACAATGGAAGTGGAGAGACGTGAAAAAGTCTCCAAACGGACACTCTCTAATAGAAAGGCTTGTTTTCCTGAGTGACATGGATACAGCTCAAGCTCCCCTGTATCAATCTCCCCCACTTCCCTCAAGAATAGAAGGGCCAGGCTTGTTTTCCCTTCTTTTGTGCCCCTGGAGAGACCTCCTCAAAGACCTGAAATGAATCTCTGTCACTAGCAAGCAATTTTTCTGTACAAACAAGAACTCCTTGCTCCCGCAGGCCTGTGGCCATTTAGTAGTGAAAAGTCAGTCGCTCCATGTTCAACCCTGCCCAGAATGCCCGCTGCTGGTCTTAAAACAGGGCTACAAGATTTTCAATCCCACCATCCTCTGTCATGCTCACTGATTGACTGGCAATGAACACACACCCTTCCCTTTATTTACTGAACGTTGTCTTTCAAATAATGTGCACTGTTAAAGTTTATTCTGTTCGCACTTACTCTGCATTCACAGTTAATTTATGAAATTTCAAACCAAAAAACTGCAAGTGAGATCGCCTGAGAAAATTAGTGGCATCAAACAGGGACTGCTGCAGTCTTGTGCAAGGACTGTGACTCAGCAGATGGAAGACAGTAATTAAACAATGAAAAACAAATGCAGATTCAGTGTCGGTGTGTTAGCACAGCAGCAAATCATCTTCCTCTGGGCAGAATATGATTCCTGTAAAGGCAGTGACAATAGTCACAAGATTGCTATTTTAAGCTCAAACAGGCCTTCATTGGAATATCTGGATTGAATCAATAACCAGTAGCAAAAATTAAGAAATCTTCCAACAAATAATAATCTAGACCAGACCACAGTTTTGCTCTCTGTGTTTGAAATGTTAAGCAATAGAGAGGCAAAGAGGGAAGTAGGGGAAGGATCTCTGTCGTCTAGCACTCACAGGTGGCTTACAGCGCAGGTCTGGACTGGACTGAAGCGAGGCATGAGGAACGCTCTCCTGGTCTCCCACCTGAGTGCCAGGCCCCCAGATACCATAGGCCATATTCTGCTGCCTTCCTAAGCCCACCAGCAGAAGAAGCCAGGATTTAAAGCAGCATCCATGTGGGATGCTAAAGCTGCGAACAGCTACTTAACTTGCAACACACAACTCTGACCCTTGCTGCCGAATCATAATTTCATAATAAAAAATGAAAGGGTAGGCATCCATATTTTGAAATAGTTCGTTTTTTTCTGACTGATCTTAACTCACAACCTGCTTTGATAAAAATGGAAAGCTTTTGTGAGCGAATATGCACTGCTTTTACTTTTTGTTATCTGAGTTATAACGCTTCAACTTGAGTAACGATGTTGTGTGAGAAAGGACAAGTGCCAGGAATTTCTAGAAGTGCCAGCATGCTTTTCTCTTTGGCACATCTCTGCTCCCAGGATCTGAGGCCAAGTTCATCTTCGGACTGGTCAAAATCTTGTCAGCCTCTCGTGTTTCCTGGCATCCGAGGTGAGTGCTGGCCATGCTTATTTCCCATGGTGGAGGTTCGTCTATTTTTACTGAATAATTATTATTTAGGAAAAAATTTCATGATTATATGTCCACAATAATAGATGAACAAGGAAGATCAAAGTAGCAGATGAAATATCTAAGTTGATGTATTCTTTGATCAAAGAATATTTGAAGGAAACATCATAATGTTTAAAACATTTTTCTTTATTTTTATCTTGTCTTACTTACTTGGGTCCAAAGTTAAAGGATAGTTTTATATAGGAGGACTGATTTGTGGTTTTGATCCCCCTAAAATGCGGCATCTCTGCATCAGTCAAGTTTGCAGCCCTGGTAAGCCTACTCACCACCATTTGGTTTTGACTGAAAGGATACTTGTGGCAGTTTCACACTCATTCCCAGCTGTGCAGAGCACAAAACACATCCAGCTGAGAGCTGAGAGGGAGCAAGACCACGTGGCACAGCAAGTGTCCCTTTCAGGTGGTAATACCAACTCAAATGCCCCAGCCTCTCCGGACAGGTTTGCAATGTCTGAAGTATTAATCCCATTTCTTTATGATTTTTTTTATTATTTTTTGATACAA